>NC_088778.1:2189362-6989362 GCF_954871325.1 Gordionus sp. m RMFG-2023 | reverse complement strand
TTTATCAGAAATACTATGTATGATAAAAGGATGGATTTTTCTCTTATATTTTCACAAGATGAATCCATATAAAGTATTTGTTGAGTAATTTGAGTTAAGCAAAGTGTACAAATAAACATTGAGACCAATATCTTCTTACCATTTAAACTGCTTTAAAATTAGATTTGTAAAAAATATTTAACTATTCAAATATTTAATTTGTTTTGAACCTAAGATCAAAAATAAAACTCTTTAAAAATAAAAAGTCAAATATATTGATAGTATTATTGTGTATTAGGTTTATATCTTTATACCTATAATTTTGAGGTTTTAAACAGTACTGAACAATTTGTTGAGCTTGAGTACCATGGAATTCAGAAAAAAATCTTTAAATTATTTTTTCATAATCAAATATCATAATTTAAATTAAAGTATGCACTTTATTTACAGAGTTATTAATATCATAAGCATTTAAAAATATGAGAAATTATTTACAAAATTTCATTTGTTAACAAATATTTATCTTATTTTTTACAAAAGATTCATTAAGCCTAAAATTCCCATTCCTCTAAAATCTGTTGAAGGATTTTCACCTTGAAATCCAATGTCCATCCAATGTGATCCTCTAAACCCAGGGTAATCTTTGCTACCATTTGAACACATAAGATTTGTCCATAACTAAAATTTCACAATTTCAAACTTCATATATTAAATTACTTGTTTTAGCATATTTTGATGTATTATATTATTTTCTGCAAAAGGTATCCTTCTAACCATTTCAATTTCCTTGCAAATATCTTTATAAGCCATAATTTTATCTAAACTTATCATGCAATATCTGTAAAAAAGATCTGGAGAGTATATATGCAGTGAAATATTTTTGGATGCCAAATATTTTTCTATAGTTTTAATAGAGGTAACTGAGCTAGAGTTATATGAAATAATTTCTTTATGATTAGTTGACATTTCCATACTATATTCTAGATAAAGGATATGTATATATATTATACAAGGTAAATATGGCTAACCTAAGTTATGTATTGTGTCATAAGATTTAATACAGGACTGTCTTGAATTGAGCAAAAATATCCTTTCAACTTCTGTTAATTCTGTAAATTTATGTATTATCCATTTCCACAATCTTCTAAACATAATGTTGATACGGCAAGCATAAAAAATTTTTTTTTAAAAAAATATGCTTGTATCGAAAATGTATTATTTATAGATGGCATTATATCAGAAAAAAATTTGGTCGATATTTTACTTTAGAATAAGTAAGCATAGAAATTACCAAGTATAAATAAATATCAAATTTGAAAATCATGTTAGCAAGTGCTAAAGGTTAGGCAGATGACTTTCGTTTAAACTCTTAGTTTTATTTCTATAGAACAATTTAGGATCTTAATAAATATCCATAGTAAATCACTTTTTCGTTCCTAAATGTGTTACGAATGTGTTATTTATTACGAATGTGTTTATTCTCATGACTGCTTTTAATCAATGAATTTACATTTTATTAAAGGCAATTACTTTTATTTCTTGTTTTATTTTATTACTTCACTTTAGAGAAAATACTATATATATATATCATCATATTATGATGTGATGAAACACTATATATATTATATTTTTGTATCGAATTTTTTAAAATATATAGGAAATTTATTATACCTTATCCCAATCTTGTAAAATCAAAATGGTGACGCATACTCAACTTTAATGGGAAATGGCTTTAGGTAGTTTTTATCCCATGAATTCTAATATTTAGCTCTACTTTTTTTTTATTTTGAAATAATTAGCTTTATACTTTTTAAAAATATTTTTTTCCCTCCTTTGCCTATTATGTCCAAAGTGTATTTATTTATTGAGAAGGCGGGGGGGGGGGGGGTTATTAAGAAATTTAGTGATTATTATTTATAATATTTCTTGTATGAAAATTCAAAAGCACACCAAAGCCTGCGATCTCAGGCCCATAAATATTACAAAATTCGAGGCTTTAAAATGAGGCGCTATCTAGCCTATTAGTTTAAATAAGAAAGTTTAACCCTCATCCATTATAATAATGGTATTTCCTTGGCATGGGAACACAGGTTTTGACATATTTCCGAAATAAAATTTGGCCCAAGGATGTCGTAGATAATAAAATTAGCAAATAAATATTTCGCTTTTATTGCTTACAAATAGAGCGTATGCTATTTACATGATTTCAACGCTAGCTATTTACACGGTTTAACTTTGTTTTCAAACAAACTATTACTATGAGAGCCCAAAATACGTAAACATTTTTTTAAAATATTTTGTTCTCATTTGATTCATACATTATAAAAAAATATTAAAAAAATGTCATTCCCCTTTTTATTATTCTTTTGGACAAATTTTCATTTTAAATTAAAATGAGTATTTATTAAAATAAAATTTTTTATTTAATAAAAATCAGATGAATATCTATAAAGTTACTTAAAAAATGCTTGAAATAATTTTGTTCATTAATGGTATTGCAAAATATATTATAATACGATATAATCTATATTTTTTTAATAAAAAAAATATCTCTAAACATGTTTTTGAATATAAATAAAGTTGTGATTTTTTTTTAGAAATTAATATTCAAATATCTTAATTTTTTATGTGGATATTTAGATTAATAGGGTTTAGAAAGAAATTAAGAATCCAATTCATTTAATGAAAAAGGTTTAAAAGAATGGCTTTAAGTAAATCTCTTTTCTAAAAATACCATTATTGTCTCATTTTGAAATAATAAAGGAAAATTTGTTCATAAATATTTTTTAAAAACATAAATATCATATTTGGAACTTGGAAGGAACATATTTTATTGATATGTTTACTTGTTATAAATAATTTTATATTTTTAAAATGAATGATTAAAAGGAATTTGTTCGAATGGATGGTAAAAATAGGAGGAATAATATTTTTTAAATATTTTTTCTATAATGTTGCAATTGACTGGGAGAAAAAAAATAAAAATTGACATACTATCTTTAATTCAGGTTGCATGTTGTGCAATTGGAAAAAAATGAGAATAAGTTTCATTTTAATTAGCAATAACCAATAAACATTTATGGAAATTTGGATGAAATGTTTGGACTTATGTAAGCCACTTATATCTTTCATATTCAAATTTTGTAAAGTTTCGATAATTAATTGTTTCTTATCAAAATTTCTTGAATTAAAGGATGTTTTTACTAATATTTTGCAATTAAACGTCTAAATTTTTATTGTCTTTACAAAAATCGATGGAGGTTTCTTTAAAAAAAAATACAAAATTTTAAGAATAATATTTTTCTTAGCTTCCCCCAACGCTTAATTTTCAAATGTACCATTACACAACATTTGGTTCCTCTATGTTTACTTTAAGGATGTGTCAGCCCGATTTGAAAATATTTAAAAACTGTCTAAATTAGATTTTAGCCAAAATAAAATTATGCAAGCCTCGATATTTGATGAATAGAACCTTGCAGCCAACTATGATCAAAATCTCAAGGCTTGAATAATATTATTTTGGCTTAAATCTTAACGGGCCATTTTTAAAAAAACTGATCCAAATGAGCTTTTAAGAACACTAGTGTTCCATAACATCAAATATATTTATTTCATTAACTATCATCAAAAACTTCAAAATTAGCTATCATAAATATTTATTGTAATTAAAATATTTCTTTTATTTTTAAAAAAAAAAAATAAGCAATGTTAACTTTGCTTCCCGATAATTTTTTAACGCAGTGAAAAATAGTTTAATTTTTTTAAATTTAGTAAAAGCAGTTATAGTATTAATTTATTTAACATAATATTCCAGTAATAATTATAATTTTTAAAATAAAAATTAAAGAAAATAAAGCTTCCCTATTTTTATGGACGCTTCCTCGCTGATGTATACTAAATCTACCTTAAAAATCTAAATGTAGAACATGTATCTTTCTTGTATCCGATAATCTTATTATTAAAATTTATCTCCCCCTTTAAGTTCAATATTTTAAGTTTAATACCATAGTAATTTAAATATTTATTCATAAAATAAAACTAACATAATAATCTGTAATTAATGGTAAATAATCCAAAATGCAAAATTGTGAAAAATTAATTATATTTATAAGCATTTATTTTTCAAGCATAAACTCATAAATTAAGGAGCTAAAATAACATTCATGTTTTGTAAAATAATCTTTAAACCTCAATTATCTAAATTAACTTAACATTGCACTCTTAAACTAATTTTTATTTTTTTATCCAGCTTACTGAATGAAAATGGATATAATTACAGATCAGATGTTCTGAAATTAAATTTTATTGCTTTTAGAATGAAAGTTTTTTAACCGAATAATTTCCCATTTAAAAATTAATTTCCAGCTATAATAAAAATTTAAAATTACTATATCATGACAAAATAAAAAAACTTATTTTAAGGAAGGTTATTTGATATCATGAAATATAGATGAGAGGAATTGAAGTTAAAAATAACCTTCTTATTGTTGTTAAACAGGTCGATTTTTAAAAACGGCTTTATTAAGATTTTAGCTAAAACAATATTATGTAAGCCTCGAGATTTGGCAGAGGTCAAAACCTTTCTCCCAACGAGAAAAATTTCAAGAGTTACATAATAACAACATTACTTTAGATGTTTGATTTGTTATTGATAAAAATATAAAACATAAGACATACTGATATTTGGTGTAGGCGCATTTCTGATTAAATTAGTAACATCTTTCATGACGACCCGAATTACTTTTACCTTCGCCATTATACAGCTTTAGAAAGACTTTGATCAATTTTTTTTATATCATTTCCATTAAAAATTACATTAATCATTTCGGTAGCCATTTTTTTTAGAATATTTATAAGTCATCTTTATCATTATTATGGTATGAAAACGCCTATTACCCTATAATAAATTTATTTTATCTTACTTTGAGTTATTTAATGCACCTCTATTTTTTTTAAAACTGGCTTTAAAATATTTTACATAAAAAAATGTTTATCAAGGCAAGTCCTTAGTTTTTTTACTTTTAAAAAATATGATTATTTTCTTATTGAATGGATTAAACTTTCTACTACAATGACATACAGTACTTTATCTCAAAGCGTCGTTCAATAATATAATCAGCTCCCTCCACCAATTTTTTTTATATTTCATACCCTAGTATCTACAGGAAAACCCCGGTCATTCGCCATTTCCATGAGAGTAGGTACATATCACGGGAAATGGGTGAAGGAAGATATCCCACTACATTTCTGTAGAAACGGGATTAATTATACAATAAAATCGCGAGAAAACTCGCATTTATTTTTTTTATAAATAGGAATAATTATTTTAACATGATTTTTCTTATAAAAACCTCGTCTAGGTCTAAAATATTTTGTGATATTTTAGCTGAAAACCAAATTGTTAAATAAAATTAGGTTTGAAAAGGTAATAAATATTTTGCCTTGACCAAAATAACTTGATACCAAATTTTGGAATCCTTTTTTTTAAAAAAATTTTCAAGGAACCGGTTCTAACAAAAGTGCGAGTAATTAATATATATATAATTGGATGAATTTTTATTGTTTAAATTTGCTCTAGTATGTGTCCTAAAATTGGTTTAAAAATTCGCAAAAATAAAAATTCAGAAGTTTTTAAATATTGATCTAATCTTATAAATTCTAATTTCCTAGGAACTATGGTGTTTTAAAAATAGCTTATTTCTTTTTTGTTAATGTTTCTAAAGTTTACGAGTCTAAGATATTTTTTTAAATAAATTTTCGAGAAGGAATGGATTTTATGAATATATCTACTTCTTATCCCTCAACCCCATTTAATGGCAGTTTTCCAGGTTTGCACGGGTGTCATTTCCCTAAAATAAATCATATATTTTTTTTATTCCAATATTATAAAATTTAATAATTTTTTATACATTAATTTACAATTTTTTTTTTTAAAAAGGGGGAATGTGTATAGATTGCACTTTACAAATATTTAGAGTATTTTAAAGGTAACTTAAGAGAATGGTCATTTGTATAAATAAATATAAATCATATAAATAATCATTTGAAATAAATATATAATAAATAAGCGAGCAGCAATTGACATATTGATTCGCAAAAAAAAGCATAATAAATACATATAGATTCATCTTAAATATACGTAAAAGTTTTTTTAAAAAAAATAATTCATAATATTACTTAATATTGAGACTAGATAAAATAATTATATAATAAATTATACAATTTCGGGATCAATTTTAAAGTCCAAAGATATAAGAAATGAAAAAGATATTAGGGTAATATGATGGTTGGGAAAAAATTTTTAACGTTAGAAATCTCAAAATAATTTTTAATCTAAGTAACTAAGTTTTATTTTTAAAGGAACATATGGTAAGTAAAATTTTCGGTTAAAGCTGGATAGATGAGTAATAATGTAAGGAATGCTAAAATTGCGAGATAAAAATAGCTGAGAGTTACCGTATTCTCTTGGATTTTATTTTTTTCCCGTGAATATCCTTGGACTGTCGCAAGTTTCTTTTTTTTAACATAAAATACATATTTTTTAATCAAATCGAACGCAAAAAACGAATAATAAAGTATTTTATACTCACTTTGGATTAACATTATCCTCTTCCGTGTCTTGGCATCTAAAAACGGCGGGCAAATTTTTGTTTTTATCATTATTTTTCCTGGTTTTTTCTTTAAAAAGGTATATTGATTTTATATTTTGGAAAATCATAATTAAGTTTTTAAAATAATTGTTTTAAAAAATATTTTCAAATATCCAGAAAAACAAAATACGCAATAACTCATGTGAAAAATCCAGAACTTTGGTCCATTCCAGCTTTTAGAAAGGGGTAGATATGTTGATTTTACTATCTATTTACAGTTTATTGATTTGATTTGTAATAATATAGAAAAATTCTTTTCTTAAAACAAATGGCATATTTTTGAGTCTAATCGATGTAGGAGAATGTTAATATAATGTGAGTCCAAATGTTAACCATATTACTAGTGATTATACTAACAGAGATAAATAAAGGTGAACCAATTACTCAACTAACAGAAATTTATGCCAGTATATAAGGACATTATTCAAATTAAGATGAAAAGATAATAGAAATCTATATTTCAAAAAAAAACCAAACATAATGTTTTAGAATGATGTATTCAGTCACGACGGATGTCAATTTTTATTCAATTCTATTATTTAATGGATGATTAGACATATCCGCTTTTATTGCTGATAAGTTGGCATGGCAGACAATAGCCGATATTCTAGGCTTAGATCCTCTGGTACTTTCTTAAATTTTATACCTTTAAAAGATGTAATATATTTTACGTATAAAGTGCATGTAATTGATATATACATACCATCTCCAATAGAATTAGACATAGCCATGAGTAATTTCACGTCCACGATATGGGTATTATTAGGTTTGTTTTCGATAGAGCGTTTTTCCGTTGCGCCGTTCTCCTCTTGATTAGCTAAATGTGTAGAAGAATCATGATATTTTAGAGCAAAAAAGTTTTTTCATTGTCAAAAGAAAAAAAACGAAATAAAGCAGGAAAATAATTACCCCCCTTCCCCGATGGTATCAAAGTTCTGTAAATATAGCTCTTCTGAAATCATATATTTAATTTGTCAAATTCAAACCTAGGTCTATAAAAAATTAATTATGAGATTGAGGATTGACTCATACAAAATGGTGGTCATTGCTAAATTTGAGCTAGGTATGCTTGAATTTTATTAATCATATTTGAGGTTAAATGAAATAGTTTTAATTGTTATTTATAACACTGCTATAAAAGGAAATATTGTAGTGGGTTAAATATATCAGTCAACAATTCGGAAATATAACTTTTAAGTTTTAAATAGCTGTTATAATTTAAATTTAAAAAAAAGGAGTTATATTATACTATATAGAACTTACGGTGATTGATGTCGTTGACAGGCTTCTCTAAACGAACTGGGTCGGGGCGGATAAGCCCGCTTAAAGGAGAAGAAATGGGGAACGTATTGAAGGGCTATATATATTTATATAATAGAATACTAATTATAAATCTCATTCTCTCTTGTCTTTCTTTCGTAATAATTTTACAATTCTACTACTATATAGATGATATGTAATTTTAATGTATACAATACAATATATACCAAATATTTTTCACGATTTTCGATCGACATCTGGCCTTTGCCTCTTATCACTCTGGCTAATTCTCTTCTGACTATGGAATTGGGCAATACTGATTTGTAATGATAACCGCGAGATGAAAGTGGTCTTTTAATGATGCCTTCATCGTCGTATCGTCTGCGAAATAAGAATTTATTTTTATTTTCAAAGTAAATTGTAGTTCGTAGAAAATAAAAGTATTAAACGTCAGGTCAACTATTTATTATCATATTTTATTTAAAAATTTTGAATATTAAACAACTGCGAAATATCATAACTTGAAGAAGATAAAAAAAATATAGATATTTACAACAATCTCTTGTTAATGTCCGAAAAGAAGGAAAGGCTCATAACATCGTCCATAAACTCTTTGTTCTTAGAGAGAGAATTATTTTCGAGATTTTTAGGGTCGAGGCTTTTATCGTCAACGAGAAGCCATTCCTCCCTGTTTTCGTCGTAGATAGAAAATTTGAGGAACCTAACTTTGATCTGCGGTGGAACAAAATTTTCGATAACCATCAACCTTAAAAAAAATTAAATTGAAAATTTAGAAATGAGAGGATATGACAAATAAAAGAAGAGATATAAAATATAAATATATACCTAAATTTGGATTCCTTCACGATTTCCTTTTGTTGTCGGATCAAGTCTTGCATCTCTTTATCGTTCATTTCTTTGAGGTCTTTCCTTTCGCTATTCAAACTTTGCAGTTTGTTGAATAACTATTTAAAATGATGATTATGTTAAGTGTCAAATGTTATTTTTTCAATTTTAAATCATTCATTAGGCGCTTTTTAAATTCTTTAACCTGATTTTTTTTACTGAAAAAATGTATGTTTAGGATACCTACCCTATGAACTTCAGACAATTTTATTTTTAATATGAAAAAAAAACGAACATTTAAGTTTAAAAGTTCGTAGTAAATTTTTTCTAAATATCAACGTAGGTTTTCTACAAATGCTAGAATATATTTCCAGCAAAAATCATATATTTTTTAAATTTTGAGGCGTGCGCAAAGAATTAATGTTAAAAAAATAAATAAATAACACCTTGAAAAATAATTTAAGTTTTTGCCTAAAATTTTGAGCAAAAAATCTTTGAAGACCGCAAAATTAAAGTCTTTTAGATCAAAAATTATTTTTTTTTAAAAAAAAATTTGCGATTATCACCGTGAAAGATCTAAAACTCTGTGCATATACATATATAAAAATTAATTAATTTAATGGTATTTCAAGCTTTATTATACAAAATTTTTCTTATAAATTTGCTAAATATTTTTTACAAATTAGGTTATGTTTTTTTAGAATAAAAAAAATGGCTTCAGAAAACCGTTCTAATTTGATTGTTTTTTTTTGGAAAACATTTTCAGAAAAAGGGAGAAGGAAAAGTAAAATTAATATAATAACAATAAAATTTAAAACTTTTTTCAATTTTTTGGTCTTTATCTCGATTTCTTGCTGGAGAGATTGAAAAGTTTCTTTCGTTTCGAGCGTGTTTTCTTCGGCCGCTTCGAGTTGTTGCAAAATCTCTCTTTCTCTCCTCTAAATTGTTAAAAGGTAAAAAAAAATGAGGAAATTATATATTTTGGTTTTCTTTTTATATATTTCTTTAGCTAATAATTTGTTTTTTTCTATTAATTTTTAGTTTTAAAATTTATTTAAAAATATATGGTGTTATTTTATTTATTAGAAGGTAATAAAATTTCCCAAAAGTCACCTCTTCTACAAATAGGAATATCATGATCAACAAATGGATTCATCCCAAAATTTGATCTGAAAAGTTTTAACTTCTTATTTAGTATTCGGCCAAAAGCTAAAATTATGTTGATTAGTTTAGAATCTCAGAAAAAATGCTCCTAGTTCCAATTTCTAGGAAATTTAAAGAAGGGCTTAGAAGTTCTAATTTCATTTTTTTTAATATCTGTCCCGGTTTTTGAGAGTTTTAGTTTCAAACATTAGTTTTGTTGAAAGAATTTTCAGATAGAATTCTTTCTTTCATTCTTGGAAAGGTGTAAACTACATAAAGCGGTCAAGAAAATTAGGTGCCCAAGAGGAGATTATAAAAGGTTTTCACCAATAACATGGAATATAAAAAAAATTAATACCTTTTCCTCGGCAATTTGTTTGCGTTTTTCGGCCAAATCCTTATCTTGCTGAGAAAGAGGATTTTTTATGATGTCCAAGTTTGCGCCGAGTAATTTACTTTCGATTTCCTTTTTATAATGAATTTTCAAAAAAAATATATATATCAAGCAGATAAAATCGTCGCTGCCTTTAACTCGTTCCTCCCTTCTTTCTTTCTTTTTTTTCTTCTTTCTTTCCTTCCTTCCTTCTTTCTTTCCTTTCTTTCTTATAATATTTAATTTTTTTTAATTGTATAAAAAACAAACTTTAATTCTTTCGATCAATTTAGCTTGAGCCATTTCCTCTTCGTACAAGGCATTCTCTCTTTCCTCCAGCCGAGTTAATAATTTTTCCTTCTCCTAAATATAAAATAATTCTGGTAATCATAAGCATTATATAAAAATTGATACATTCTTTAAATTTGATATTTAAGTAAATGCATATCCTGTTCTTTTAAATTAATAAAATTTTAAATTGGTTATAATTTCAAAATTAGATCAGGCGCATATTGTATATATCTTAGAGATGAACTGATAGGCAGGTGTCCTATTTATTTATTTTTTTCCCAAAAATTGGTTCTGAATAGTAATCTTTAGAATAACCATATTTAAGCGTATTTTAAATATTTCCATTGCCTTATTATCAAAATATATATTTGTTTGTTTTTAATGATGTCCAAGCTTCTTTTCTGAATGAACAAAGTATAAATCGAGATAGGACACGATCATAGTACCTTATAAGTCGATACAAATACTTTCACTGTTGATACCAAACCGATACAAATACCAAAAAATAATTATTATTATAATTTGGTGTTAATTGGCAAAAAATAAAATTTATTAATATAATAAATTTTTTATTATGATGAATATTACTAAATTTTATCCTTTCGGAAATAATAGTTAGATAAAGTTTTTTATAAAATTCGTGACTTAATATAGGTTAAAAAAAAAATTTTCATTCCTAAATTTATGATGGTTAATTATCATTTTGGATATTGGTGTATCCAATACCATGAATATCGATTAAAAGTATCTACGCATTTCTGGTAAAATATGTAACGATAACATTTAGATGTTGATAAGAAATCCCTTTATTCTGGGTAAGAGTGGCTATGTAGAAAGAATAAAGGGTTGAAGTTTAAAATCTAATAAGATATTAAATTTTTTAAAAAACCTCCTTAATCATATTATGGTCATTGATGACGTCCATTCTCTCTCGTTCCAGCATTTTCATTCTCTCTGCCATTCGAGATTCGTCGGTGGGGTCAGAAGAGGAGCTAATTGGTGGGGAGAATAATTCCGTATTCGCTAGTTGGTGACCTTGAAAAAAAATGAATAATCACTGATAAAAGAAAAAGGGGGAAAGGGGGGGGGGGTAGTAACTCGTCATCATCACTGATTACTCTATCTACTAAACTATGAAATCTTATGAATATACTAAGTATAAAAAATAAAATGGCCTTTAAGGAAAAAGTAGTTGAAAAACGTTTTAGAGGAAAAAAGAAGAGTTTTGAATGAAGTGATCGAGGAAAAAAAAAGTTTTCAGAATGACAATCGGTAAATGAAGTGATGTGGATTAAAATATCGAAAAAATAATAATACATGATATAAATATTAATTTTTATGATAGATGGCTTCATACGTGAGAATAGAAAACAAAATAATAAAGATTGAAGTGAAAGAAATTGATGGATCTAAAGAGTCAAGAAAATTGGGCTAATTCAGCGAGAGGAGGGTAATAGGATGTATCAAGAGACATGATAGACAAGAAAGAGCACGAGGAATAGATAAACGAAGAGATAGGGCACCATACTGGCAGGTGAGACAGAGAAGATGTTAGGCTTGTGGAGGAGCACATTTAATGAGAAATTATACCGAAGTGACATTAGCAATAACAAAAGAATCGAAAGGGACAAGGCATGAAGAAACAAGAAAAGGAAATGCAGGAACATAACGAAGAAACGGAAAAGATCGAGGATGAAGGAGTAAGGGAAAGGGTGTCGAGAGTATCGTTAAAAAGTTTTAATATGCAAAATTTTATTTAGTTAAAATTAATAGATAATGTTAAAATAGAAGGTTGTTGCAAATTATAAAGAATATATTATATTATAGCCACATATAATTAAAACTACGAATCAATTAAATTATTCATTGTTAACTTTTCACTTTAATATTATATGTAAATTTGAATGTTAAAAAGTTAGTATAAATGGAATATGTAACATTATTATAATCAATTATTAACTTTTCACGTTTGAAATAAATTAAATAAAATCTTTTAGATTCTTAATTGACAACCTGTATGATAATATAGTGATAAACCAGTGACATATTATATTTATATAGCCTTACGATTCATATCAAACAGCTGGTGGCACGGCATTTTCGTTCTCGGTATAAAAAAATATATAAGAAACAAAAATGGTGTGCCACCAGGTGATTTTTATTCTAAGACGTTTCAAAATGTATTTTAATAAATGAATCGTAAGTCTATGTAAATATAATATGTCGTTGGTTTAGACGGATGCAGCGTAATCATGTGACAAATATAATTTAATTTAGATTTTAAAGAAAACCTTTTTTCTTTTTCTTCTTGAAGCTATCTCGAACTTTGTCGGCTAAGATTTTTTTCAACCTATTTTTATTATCGTTTATAAATACGTGAAGAAAATGTGAGAAAAAATTTAAAAAAAAAATAAATATAGAAAAAAACGAGAAGATAAAACAAAAGAAAAATGTATTTATTTTTTTTTAAAAAAAATAAATGAATTTCCTATTTGTGCCTTTATAGCCTCTTGAAGCATCCTCTGAGGCTTGCAATAGTCAGAGATTTAACCTGCTTACCCATGGATTTAAAAAAAAAATTCAAAAAAAATAGATACAAATGGATTCGTGAGTTCATAGCCTCTAAAAGCTCTCTTCAAGGTCAGCAATGAGCAGATTTTTAATACGATCACCCATGGATTTTTTTTAAAAAAGGAATAATTTATTATTTGTAAAAAATTAGCAACGGGTAGGTTCTTAATCCGGTCTTCAGCCCGGCTATTTTTTTTAAAAAAAAATTCAAAAAAATTTATATGAACTTCTTATTAAAGTCATTAAAGCCTCTAAAGGCTCCCCCTAAAAATCTGCAATGGGCAGGTTCTTAACCCGATCGCTCGTCCATGCATAGTTGCAAAAAAATTATAAATGAATTTCCTATATGTCTTTCTTGAAGCTTTTTCTAAAGATCTGCAGTGAGTAGTATTTAAACTCACCACCCATGGTAAAACAAAATAAAACAGAATATAAGAATTTATATTTGTGTCTAAGCATATATCTTCTAGATTCTAATCCTAGTGGTCAGCGATAGGTAAGCTTTTAACCCACTCGCCAATGGTATATGAAAATTCTATTTATATCTTTATGAATCTCGAGAAGTAACCATCCGCTCCAAGGTATTAAAAAAATATTATAAAAAATAAAAGATAAGTAATAAGGAATAGGTATTAATAAAAAAATAACCTCTCAATTTCTTCTTGATATTTTCTAAGCGTGGCATCCTTTGGGTCCTCGTTTATTACCGGTTTGTTCTTTATATTTTTGGCTCTGTTAGTATATCTTTTGTTGAGAGGAGGCAGAGGGGTTAGATATGTTTTAATAATATATTTTTTTATGGCAATGAAAAAGATATAAGGTTGACTATCCCACAAAAATAATGGAATCAACAATACGTAAAAATATATTAAATCGCAGAAATAATAAAATATTGATCAGGGGGGCTGATAATAATGAGAATTACGTTGTGAAGATTCTTATCTATATAATTGACACACTCATTATTAAATAAATAAAAGCAGGAGAAATAAAAAGAAAGTGCTTAATCAAAATTCAACAGTAATAAGGTAGGTTATGGGAAGTGTCGTTATATAACCTAACTTTTGTCAACTCTGTTGTGTTCTGGGCCCTGAGCGCGAGGTCCACGAATGGTAAAATATATCACATAAAAAATCTTTCAAGATATTTTCTTTTTTGCTCAAATTTTTTTGAAGAACTCTGATAAAAATTTATAGCATTGAAAACCTTAATGTCATCAGGGTCTCTTCGTAATTGAAATCGGCTGGTCCTATATTAGCTACCATTATGGTCTTTGAGTTTCCACCCAGAGAATCTTTGACATAAAAAAAAAATTGTTATCTGGTCCTCATTTTATAAATTCCGTTCATTATTTATCTCTAGTTTATTTAATGATTCCATTCCATTTAATTTATTCGTTTTCACACTGATTCACCGCATTTTATTTTATTTCCATAAAATCCACCAGGAAAATGGTGTATATTATAAATACGTACATACTTTGCAAAATTCTGGTCAATTTGCTGTCCCTGTAAGGCACGTGGGAATTTCGACCGTCTACAATAGCGGATATAACATTTCCTAAAGCGCAGAGCGATAAATTTATTTTGGTCGATTCTTTGAACCTTTCTCCCTAAAATTAAGTTTTTTTGGGGGGAGAGAAAAGGCAGAGTTAGAAAATGACTGAAAGAAATAAAGAAAAGTAAAAAAAGAGAATGTTTTTTTTACGCTAGTTCCAGTTTTATATTGTCTTTCGCTGCCAGCCAAATCAACCAAATTCAATTTTCCAACTCTTATATGATTTTTTCCATCCGCATCGTTCTTCATTTTTATATATGATAGATAAAAAAAATTTGTTATATTTTAATATAAGACATTAATTTATTATTCGAATCGTAAATGAGTCGTGATCGTTAACGGTTTTCCTAGCAGTTTTGATATGGTACCGGTCCGTTCCGGTTACTTTATCCACGTTATGAGTTCTACTCTTCGTAAAGCGTACCACTGACGCGATATGTCCGTATAATCAAAAAAAAGAGAAGGACTGATTAACTTTTACTATTACATTAAATAGTCGAATTGTGTTTAAAATTTAGGATAGTACGAAAATAAATCAAAAAAGTGAATGCCGAATTATTGGCACATATCATCGTAACCCTTGCCATTGGCTGTAAACTTCAAATTATATTTTAGAAACTATGAATTTTCCCTTCATTTTTCAATACAGCGCAATAGTAGAGCAATTGCTTCATTCATTCATTTACATATGCTATATAAAAAGTGTCATATTTAAAAGCTTTAGTCTATCTTCCTCGTTTGTATATATTTATACAATGCGACGGTGATTAGGTTGATTAAAATCAAATGTTATAATAAAATAAAGATGAATTTAGAAAAAAATAAATATTATTCTTTAGAGGAAAGTATCATATCTCCTTAGGGAAAGTTTTGTTAATGAAACATGCATTTACATAATTAACTATTTTATGGAGCATTATCCTAAGTTAAATAAACAATATTGAATTTACTAAAACCGTTTTATTTAATGTTCAGTCCAATATTTAAAATTTGCCAATACTAGCCTGTTATTTATAATTAAAAAATTGAATATTATTGTTAACAAGACTATTTTAATAATTAAGAATTTTACAAAAAATTAAATTAATATTTATAAACTGTATCCGAATTAAATCTTAGTATTAACAAAAATATTGAAAACATAAACGAATACATTTTAAATTACAAACAAAAATGTGTGAATTGATTTAAATCTCGATTTCTATTCAAAAAAATAATTATCAATTTAAATCCAATTTGATAATTAGTGCAACTATAGTTGTGTAGCACCATTGGTAATCAGATAACAAAGAAATCATATAATTATTTTGATTCTGTTGTAATAAACCCTTTTTGGAGAGTTATGTATTTAAAAATATAGGTTATTGCACTTGAATCTGGTTCTATAACAATGATCAAGTGACAAAAATGCAAATTCCTGATTGTTAGAATTAAGTCTAAATATCTGATATGCAAATTTTTAGGCTTACTATTCCTGATGAAAGGAAATAAATTATTTTTTAAAAAAAGCAGTGATGTAAATTTGCATTCTAAAAGAACAATTCTAAGTATTTACTAAATTTGCTTTAAAAAAAATTGTAGAGAATATGGAGATTTTTTTTATTTTTAATCACTTTCTGTTATGTAAATAAAAATAAAATAAAATAATGTTTTTAAAAATAAACTATTTTATTTTTAGATTTAAAAATGTTAACCAATGAGATAAGGTAAATCTCTCTTAGGTGTAGTGAAGGTCACAGTTCTGTCTTTGGTCCGGACCAGACCGATGCATTCGGACCGGAATGATGGTCCAGACCTGCCTTTTTATTTTCTTAAAATATTTTCAATTTTATGATAAAAATTAATTTTTGTTTATTGGGACTAAAAGTGAAATGCTTCTTTGAAAAACTTATGGTCTTCATATTGCAAAAATAAAAATGAACTAAAAATTCACAAAAACTAAAATAACTCTTCTAGAAAAATATTAATTAAATAATGAAGAAAAATATTAATAAAAGCTCCGGATCACGGGCCGGACCACAAAAAATAAAAAAACAGGTCCGGACTGTGGTTTTAAAAAATATCGGTTCGTCTATCTGTCCAGTCCGGTCTATGACCGATAGGGTCGGACCGTTGATCTTCACTACCCAGGTGATTATTAAAACTCAGGCCCCAACGAATTCTATCAACTAGTCAAAAATTTGTTTTTAACATGAGCAAAGGGCCAAACTGTTAATGATCACAATTCACGAGTGTTAAGTTAAGGAATGGGACTAAATGAATAATACTTCGCTGCATTCGATTGTGATAATGAAGATTGCATGAGATCTAGAGCTGTGTTCGTTCATATTCGTAGCCCTTAAAATAGATTTATTAAACATATATTTAATATAAATAAATATATTCATATACTTGCAGAAGTACCATTTTCTTTCTTTTAGAGGAAATAAATAAATAAAGAAAAGAGAAAAAGAAAGAGTTTTTTTAAAATAAAACATGTGCGCGGGTATTTATAAAAAGTTTTTTAGGTCTGACCTTGGTATATTTAATAAAATTAAAATAGGTCCGGCCCCTGTACTCGGGCCGGACGGGCCTGCATGTCTATAATATATATAATTTTAAAAGTATAAACCGAACCATTATAAATATGTTAGAACCGTTTAAAATAACTATAATAACGGTTTTTAACATTACATTAATTTATATTTAAAATATATTAAATTTTCTTTAAAATTAAGTGTTCAATGTTTTTTTTAACCCAAATTTTATTTCTTCAATTTAAAAATCAATATTAAAAAAAATTTATATAATGTAGAATTAGTAATATAAATAAAAATATGACATATGTAAAAAAAAATCATCTAATGGGTTGCGTCCATGTATCTTTATATATATATTATAACATTCGACCTCTATACTTTAATGTAGAACTCCTTAAAGTTACGTAGAGTAGTACTAATTAATGGGATAAATTCATGATTCGATAGAAAACATATTAGCAGAATGGGTCGATTAAAAAATCAAACGGATATTAATTTCGAAATCATATTTGTATAAAAGGAAACCAAAACGAGAATAACGGAATACAAAATAGGAATGGAACTGAACGGTCATATATAAAGGTTCGAAACTATTTAAAATTAGAATTATTATTTGCTTCAAAGTATTTTTCTTTTTTTTTTAAAAAAAATTTCATTTTCAGATAACTATTTTTCAATTCAGATTAAAATTTATCTTTTATCTTTTATTTTCAGATAATCATTTTTCATTTTTAGATTAATATCTTTTCTTAACAGAAAAATATTTTTTTTCTTTTCATATAAACATTTCTATTTACCAAGATTTATGAATTGAATATTTAGATATTTTGTATACTAAAATAGAGAGTATAAGAGTATGGCTCTAATAATATAAGAAGCAGTTATTAGATTGTGGGTCAATTTAAGTCATGGTGAAAAAAAATTAATAACAAACTTCATAGATATTAATCAAATATTTTGATAATTTAATATTTATATGGATTGACACTTTAAAACAAAGCGGATATTATGTAATGCCACAAGGAAAAGAATGCAAATAAAAACAATGTAAAATTATTTATTTTATTTTGGCTCAAATAGGTTTTGCCTCTTTAAAATAACATTTTATTCATACGAAAAAATTATTACTGGTTCAGACTAGTGTTGTTAAATGGCTCGTTTTGAACCGCTTTAGAAAAATGGCTAACTATATTTAAGGCAGAAAAAAATTGCTTAAGTCTCCAGATTTCGTGAATAGATGTCTAGACTTTTGTACCATCTATGAGCAAAATCTTCAGGCTTGCATAGTATTTTTCTGTATAAAATACTGAGTTAGCCGTTTTTATAAATAGGCTTAAAATGAGCCATTTAACAACACTAGTTCAGACATTAATAAGGGTTTATAATGGCTTAACAGTTTATTAAGGTTCTCTCCAGGTTCCTGATAAAAATATTCAGAGCCAAAATTAAATATCAATATTTAATAAGGGCAAACTGGAATAATAGACACTTCTTTCTTTCTCCTTAAATTAAAAAAATGTTAAAATTTCATAGGTATTTTATTATGTCAAAATATATAATTTCAGAATAAAATATTTTATTTAAAAGAAAAAATAATCATAATTTAAAATACAAACAAGAAATTAAATCATGATTTTTATTCAAATAAAAACACTGATTTAAATATATTTGATATTATTGGTTTCATCAAGATAATAGTAAAATGTTAAAATATACTACCCAACTGTCCTATTATTGTTTCCCAACATCATGACATTTTGGATTTCTTCCATATTTTTGGTAATAATTGAATGTAACCCCTAGTAAATTCATGCAAAAATATATATAAAATTATTAGGATATTTTCAAGCCTGAAAATTTAATATTGATAAGTATAATTGTAATAAATATTAAAATTAATGTAATCTAGCTGAGTTTAAGATATAATTTCAAGAGGCTAAATGGTTATATGATTTACCATAAACACTTATATATTTTTTTTACAAAGTATCAAATTTTCAATTCAACCTTGATATAGACACCCTGATTCTCATTTGTTCCTTTTTCTCTAATTTCTAGCTTTTTCCTGACTTTATTGGCTGACGTATCCAGTATTGAGCTATCTTTTAATATATTAGAGGCATAAATGTTATTGTTGCTGCTTTTATTGTCATTTAAAGATGTGCTAATCAAGAGATCTCTCAAGTCTTCTTTGTAAATTTCCAAATATGATGCTTTGACAAGATATTTTTTGTTGCTATCATTTTCATTTTCACTTTGAGAAAATATATGAGTAAATATGTGCTCAAAGGACAAAGGAATGACTCCTTTTAATTCAGGTATATTAAGATCACCTAATATTTAGAGAATAAATTATAAATATATGTTATGAGTGACTATACATTAGATATTAATTATATAACTTTATTCAAATTATCCATAATTATAAAACCTTCCATAGTGTATGTTTTTCCAGTGCCAGTTTGTCCATAAGCAAATATAGTACCATTAAACCCATCAAGTACTGAATCTATTAATGGCCTAAAACTTTCATCATATATTTCTTGTTGCTTAGATCTATAATAAAACCTTTAAATAAAATATATTAAAAAAATGATTACTCAGGAGGATAAACAGCATCAAATGTAAAAATTTTATCAGGCTCATTTGATTTATTCCTTTTTAATTTAATCATCCCTCGCTCAGGATGTAATTTTACTATGCTTTAATAATTTTAGTATATAAATAACATTATATTAAACTTTTTATATCCATTATCAATTTCTTTTTTATTCATAGGTCGACACCTAACAATCACTTTTATTCTTTCCGACTTTTCCATACTTTATGAAACCATTTGATTATCACCTTTAACTAAAACTCCTAAAAATATATTCATAATTTCAAATATTTTTTGAAAAATCGATTTTTCTTAAAATTTAAAATAACATATGAGATATATAATATAATATTCCACTATAAAAAATATAAAGTTTGTAGGGGGTGGATATTCGCATTTTTGTACAATGCATATGCAATTCAAAGCTATAGTCACATATTTTAGAATCATCATTGAATATAAATAATAAATAAATCGATAATCACTATATATATAATAAGTTTATATTTAACTACTCTCGTAGATGTGTGTTACAATACAAGAGTAGTATTTATATTTTATTATTTTAATTTTGTTGATTTTATTTATTGTAGTAAAATAAAAATGTATATATATATAAGTCTATTAAAATGCAATGATCCATGTATGGAACTACAGTTGAATTATTAAATTTCGATGGATGTTCTTTGTCTTAGTTTTTGCCCTATCATTTTGAAAAGGTTTGGGGCTTGAAATCCATATAAAGTGCGTGAAAACACCAGATAAAACATTAGGTTGTGTAGAGGGATATATTTATTAGTTTAGGAGTATTATGCTCTCGGGATGTGGAAAAGAATCCGGCAATATCTAACTAGTAAAAGACAAGCAAGGGGTTTACCTCAATACAAAGGATTAGCTAGGGCCATTCTATCGGGTCTAGTTTGACTATCAGGGCGAAAGACCAGAGGGTTCTAATGAGAAAATAATATTTGTTGCTATAACATTCTATTTTTAATTTTAAATTGAGAAAATATAACTCTCATCATATACACAGGAGAGTGGTGGGGGGGGGGTCCGACAACTACCTTTAAAAATTTGAGTTGGGATTTTTTTTTTTTAAATTTAATTCTTTTAATGTTTTACTATACCCATCGATGAAATTTTTAAATCAGACATCATTTTTTACATCAAAGGGAATGGCGGAAAAGTCAATCATTCTTATTACTATTCATTATCATCTTCACCATTATCCGCGTTCGATCCTTGTTGAGATTTCGTCCATAACTATAAATGACTCCCATTTCAATTTGCCAGGTAATGTGAAATATACAATCATTGTCCAGATTTGAATGCCATTATTAGAATCTTAAGCATTCAGAATTGTGATTTTTCCATATATCATATCACAATGTTTTTTCTTTCTTTTAACCATATTTAATCTTTCAAATATTTTTTTTCTTAATAGATTACAAATATTTATTCGTTTTTCTGTAAATATTTCACTATATTAATTCTATAGAATATCAACCTCCTTTAGATATTTTTTCATTTCAAAATTTTAATCTATTCTGATCATTCAGGTTATATTTTTCTTTTTACATATATTCAATTTCAGGAAAATTTTTTCATAGCTACCGAGTTTTCCCATAATTTTTCATGCCATTATCCATGATCCATTTTTCATATTCCGCCATTCTTCCCATTTTAATTCTGCTGGAAAATTGTTATTTCCCCATTCTTCTTTGCCAATCATTATTTATTCTTTTATAACATTTTTTCATTATCATATTCACTAATATTTTCTAGGATATTCCCCTGTTTAAGTGAAACCTAAAACCTTTTGATATGCTTTTTATTAATTCTAAAATTGAGATTCATTTTCCCGAAATTTATTTCCAAAATTATCCATTTCATTTTTTTTACAGGATAATCTCCAGTTCATGCGAAATCTACCCTTTTGGTATGCAAATATTAATTTTAAATTTATTTTGGATTTCGTTATTAACACATTTACCATCCAACCTTCCATAGGACACAACAAAATCATTTCTTTTTTTATTTCCCTACAATCCACCGAAGCATAAAATTCAAAAAATTTATTTATATTATTATTTTTAAACCGGGATTCAGGTTATGCATTCCTTAAATTTTGATTTATAGCATTGTTCCGTATTTAAATCACTTTATTAAATCTTTACGATTTTCCATTTGTCAATGCTTGTGATTTTTCGCATTATTAAAACTTCTTACTTGAGTCTTGGTTAGAAACCACCTCCATTATTACCAGGTATAGACACTCTGCAATTGTCGCTACTGTATCCATCCAACCAGTTCACATCTGGCACAAGTATTTTTTTATTTTTATTATCACAAACCTTGGAATGTGCCCATATTTTCTATTCAAACATCTCAGAATATTGTAATGCTCATTCCTGGTTTATTATTCATGTACGACAAATAAAATAATATTTTCCCTATAGAAACCAATCCTCATAGTATAACTACGCTTATTTTTTAAATTATTTCCCCAATTATTTCTAATATTTTCATCATTCCCTATCCTATTTTTTTTATATATTAAATCATCATATTTTATCACTTTTAATATCTAACGTATTTGTGAGAAATCAATTAATATTTTAATTAAAAAAACTTCAATCATTATTATTGTCAAAATTTATCCAACAATTAATCATGTTCTAAATGATAAAATACA
Source organism: Gordionus sp. m RMFG-2023 (assembly GCF_954871325.1). NCBI lineage: Eukaryota > Metazoa > Nematomorpha > Gordioida > Chordodea > Parachordodidae > Gordionus > Gordionus sp. m RMFG-2023. The sequence goes on along the minus strand of NC_088778.1, from coordinate 6,966,879 downwards.
AATATACATAAATTGAATTAATATATTCAAATATTTTTACATTTTATAATCCTTAGACCTTTCGCATAAATTTAAATATAATTCTTAGATATTTTTTATTATGTTGATTCATATTGTTTAACCCTTTATGTAGTTCTTTTTGTATCATGACATCACTTTTGCAATCCTCGTAAATTTTTCAACAGACTTTCCAAACTTTTTATTTAAATAAAAAATAATTTTCAAAATCCACAATAATGTTCCTTTTCCTTTTCCTGTACTAAATAAAAATATTCTCAGATCTTTTACAATAATTCTCATAAAAAAATTGTCTTTTTTTCTTTGATAAAATAAACAAAGTATAAAATTAAGAGTTAATAAAATTACAACACATATATATGTACTAATAAATTATTAATGTTTCCTAAATAAATAGAAAAAATTAAAAATAGGACAATCTAGATCATAAATAATTTTGTGACTCCTTCATACTTTTTATATTTGTAGCGCTGTTAGTAATAAATCTGTGCGATAACTATTATAATAATTTCTACACCTTTGGCCATAAGCGGTTTTTTGGTAATGTTGCCAGCAATTAATTTTTTATTTCCAAAAAAAAATGTTAACTTTTAGAATTTTTTTTTTTTATATAATATAATATTTAAAAAAAAATATCTAGATCCCCATTTTTTTAATCATAAATAAAAAACAAACGGGTTTGATTTTAATAACGAATAAATGTTGTTTTGAAATGTGGGACAGGATTGTTTTATTAGTAAATATTATGTTATAAACAATATATAATTCTAAAATTTAACATTTTTTTTGGAAATAAAAAAAATATTGCTGGTAACATTACCCAAAAACTGCTTTGAAAAAACGTTCTGTCTGGAAATGGCCTTTTAAATATTTTTAATTAGATTTCATAAATATTAGGCAGCTTAAATATTTAATTTCAGATAAATTATTGACTCATTTTAAACATTTGATCTATAATTAACATTAACGCTTCTAGCACTAAGAGGATGAGTTATGCTTAAAAATCGACAATGAAATTGAATATATTATGAATTTCTTTTTTTGTTGTTTCTAATTTCGTATTAAACTTTATTTTTGTTTAGGAAGGTGGGTGGATAGTAATATTGTCATTGGCATAGGGGATGATGATGATCCTGCATTGACATGCCGAAAAAACATATGCATATTTTTATTATGTATTATATCTGATAAATAATACGATATAGAATCGCTATTAGGTGGTGCATAGCTTAATTTGATCTATTACGAGGCTATTTTAATATACTTAAAATCTTAGAGTTTATACTTACATTTTTTCCTATTTTTTTAAATAACCCAGATTAAATTGTTTTGGCTTTATTCTAAAAAATTGTGTCTCATCCACATTTAATAGTAAATTAGACATACTATGTTTTAACAGATTTATTCACAGAAGTCAGATTTAAATCAATATATATCGATTTCTTCCATCATGATTTCTAATTTGTTATTTGTATTATAAATACGAATATAATTGAATAGCGAATGTTTAAGAGATACTCATTAAATGTGTATTATTCGATATTTTTTTATGTTTTAAATTTATATATAAATATATATCTATAGCTTGAGCATAACAAAGCAGTATTTGGCTTACCAACAATTAGTATCGATTAAGTCTTTTTTTGAACAAACCACCAAATAGGATATAAGTTTACTTATTGCGCATTTTTCCTTTTGCATTAAGAAGAAAATTATTTATATAATTTATGCTAAATACATTTGCATGTCCTAAAACCATGACTAAATATATTATTAATAAATGAACTACTTTTTCATTGGACTGCTATAAATACTATAATTCAAACTAATTTTATTTTAAAATCATCTTGAAAATAACTACATCTTAAAATTATTTCAAGGATATAAAATATATTATTTACTAAGAAATATTTTTTTTTACTTAGAATAAAGTAAAACTTAAGCATAAGGAGCTTAACTTATAGAAATTATATGATATAAAAATGAAATTCGTAAAATACTTAATTTTCTTGTGTCTTCTTCTATTATCCATTATTCAAAGTAAGCCCAGAATAAATAATTTTTGAATATGACAATTTTAAGACATATAGTGTTATAGCAAATTTATATTAAATATATATGTGGTAATATTCTAGAATAACGATCTATCATGAATCCCTATGTGGGATTCAAAACTATTCATCATCTACAAGGGCCGTTTCTTATTTTAAATGATTATTATCGTTCAAAAATATTAAATTTATATTAAAAATATAATATATAAATTAAGAGTAGTTTGAAAGTTCACTGCATACTTTAAATTCATAAGGTTTGTATTGGAATATATATCCCGTACAATTAGATTTTAATTTTCTTTTTTAAATCATATTTTTATTTATTTTTAAATTTTATAAATAATTTAAGCCTAGGTTTTATGTCAGATTAACAACTAAATTCTTTCATTTTTATTTAAAATTTTTGTTGTTAAATTTCCATTCAAGAATGTTAACCTAATTAATATTGAATAATCAAGATATATTAATTTATATTCTTATTCTTTCATATTATAATTTACTTTATATATGATATTAAGTCAATTGTGCATATTTTTTTAGATAAAGATAATTTACCCTGCCTTGGCCACAATATGAAACATTACTTTAACCAATAAAAAATTAAGGTTACAAAATCTAAACTCGGTAAATTGTGTCCCAACTCAAATATTTCCTCAATTGTGGAATAATCGTGGGCAGTCCCGAACCACGCAGCCATCTTTAAGAAAAAAATGGGAAGTTATCTGACTAAACCTGCTAAAACAAGATGGAACTCTTTTTATAACTCAATGAAATTAATAATCTTATTAAGGAGCATACCAATTCGAATAATCTTGTGCCAACGAATTGCAGACATTTTTAGATAAGGACAATTCGTTCATATATATATATTGTATGGTTAGTGTTGAAAAAATATATGTAATATTATTTTATATTTTATGTAACCTGTTGCTATGGTTCTTTTGATTTTAGACTATATGGGAAATCAAACTCCCACGATATAGCTTCAAATAATTTCAAGTTTTGTAAGCCATTTATCAATGCAATATCGAAAGACATAGATGAAAGGTATATAGTAGAAATATTGTTTATAATTTATACTTTGACTATATTTATTTTCAACGAATACGTCTATAAAATTGAATATTTACTATCATCAGCAATAATTCACCCGCTACTTAAATTAGATTCGTCCTGGATAAAATTATAGGTCAACGAAGATAGAAAGCTTGAACCTATTTCTAGTTTAGAAAAATATATTGACAAAGACAAAGCAGTAATTCCTTTAAAAAACAACACACATACCAGATTATTTTCTGATAAAGATAAATAATCAGGCGTGATTTATTGTGAAACTTCCGAAGATGGTCTAGGAGCTGTTATCGCACACCGATTTTTTACAAGCCTGGAGGCTACGAGCTTTCGAAGACACCTTCTGTGTTTGCTATCGAGAAGTTCCATTACTATATTTATGGAAGATATTTTATTTTGGTTAAGGATCACAAACCTTTAAAATATATCTAAACGATATATTAAATCACAAATAACCTTTAAATACGGTGGGCGACGATGCTATTAAATTACCACTATGAGATAAATCATAGACTTTGTAATCGAAACAAATGTGCCCTCTGACCCTTTGGGGGTAGAGAGAGAAAAAACTAATAAGGTTTACAAAAAAAATTCGAAGATGAAAACAGGGAAATAAAAATTAATTTAAAAGAAGATTTATCTTTCACTCGTAGCTAAGTCATATGTAAAACGAACGATGATATCAATCTGAAAAAGATTATTAAAATCACTGGTATATTGATATTATAAATAATTCTTCGGAGATTTTAAAAAAAATAATTTTTTCTTTTATAATGATAGGATTATTATCCCTGATGATTAAATAAGGAGGTTTTGAATGTTATTCATCAAGGACATCCGGATAAGGGGATAAAATCATTATTTAGATACTATGTTTTTAGACAAATCTTGATTGAGATGTTGAAGATTTTGTTAAATGCTAAATACTGCAAGAGTTGTCAGGAAAGAAGACCGGGAACCAGAGAAGTGCCGTTATACAAAGGAACTTTCCTAGCCGACCTTGGGAACAAATACACATTGATTTGACAGGTCGAGTATCTGGAAACTATCGGTTAATTTGGGGTGCCTTCACCAAATGGGCTGAAGTTGCAATTTTAAGACATATTAATTTGGTGATTGCAATAAATAATCTGCGTAATTATTTCGCTAGATTTGGGTACCTCACTACATTGTTTCATATAACGGCACTCAGTTTACTGGATCTGAATTCAAAACTTTTAAACAACATGAAACATTTTAGATCGGCCTCTTATAACCCCAAATCGAATGGTTTAACTGAGTGCTATCGTACTATAAAGAGGCACGTTTCTATGCTAGAAGTATGTGTGGGACTTTGGACCAGTTAAATTTAGCGAATGTTTTAATTACTCAATATTTCAAACTACCGGTAAATCCCCTGCCGAAATGACGTTTGATAGGCTCAGGACGACGTTAGATTAGTGGGAACTATCTACGAGCTAAAGGACTGAAAAAGCATTATGGAAACAAAAATATTATAAAGATAGGAACTTTGAGCACCGTAAATATGAAGAGAAGCAAAAGGCTTGGGTAAAAAACGAAAGAACTGCGGGATGGCATGGAGGGTCAGTGGATCAATGGAAAATATTGTATGATGTTAAGTTTGAGGGTATTGTAATAAAAATCATGTTAACCAACTTAACTAAAGAAATAAAATATCCATAACAATAACGGTAGATTTGGACAATGCAGAACATAATAGAAATACAACTCAAAAACATGTAATTGAATATACACTAAACAATAAAATATAGGCTCTCTATTACACGAGGTTTTACAGTACGGGTAATTCCACTTGTTTTGGTGATAAACAAAAATATTATTACATAATAAAATTAAAATAATTAAACTTAAGTAATTTATAAAAAAGGTCAATAATAATTACGCCTCAAGCTCTGCAGGTCATCTGGAGCAGGATTTTGGCCATGGACGTACTATTACACTGCTGCGGATTGAATATAAAAAAATCTAAAAAATAAATATATTGGTTTTTCACTTAAATTGTAGGTAAAAGATTATTTATATTTATAATGATTATAAAGAGATGAATATGTGACCTGGCCCATGCAAATTTTTTAAAATAATTTAAAGATGAAGCCATTTCATTCCAATTTTTAGAAATTATATAATGTAAAATAAAAATTTAATTTTTTGAAAATAAATTTAAAATGGATAAATATCATATAAGAAATTAATATTAGTATAATAAAAATGAAGAATATTATAATGATGATTTTAACCAAAAATATCAGTCTTGTTAACGCTCCTTTTTAAAAGTAGCGACTCCCGCTCCCGCTCCTACCTTCTCAAAAGGAGCGAACTCCCGCTCCCGCTACTACATATTAAAAGGAGCGCTCCCGCTCCAACTAATGGAGTGCCGCTCCATAACCGCTCCTTTGATTTTCATTTTTTTAGAAGGTACACGAAACAAAATCATATTTTTTTATCAAAACGTTTTATTTATATTATATGATATATCAAAATATTTATAATCTTTTATTAGCTTTTAAAAGTAATAAATTTTCTAAATTAGAATCTAACAAACACCCACGCTTCTCCCCTAAGACCTGTTTTGCGATACTAAATAGGCGCTCCACAGGAGCACTAGAGGGAAGCGGGGTATTGTATTTAATATAAATATTTTTTAATTCATGGAAATGTTCAAAAATAGTAATATTGCTATCATTATTTAAAAAATATCTATCCAATATATTATTTTCATGATAATCGATTTCATGGAATCCAAAGAAATCTTCCAAATCATTACAAGGTTCCCGTGAACTAGTTGTAGCTATTTTTCCGTTGGGTATTTGTGTCCTTAAAAAATTAATTAATCTGGCTTTTAGTTCCATATTTTTTGGATCTTTTATCCATTACCAATTTATATATCTATAAAATGAATATTAATATGACTTACAAGATTTTTCAAAAAATTTTCAATATAAAAAGGAAAAACTGATGTTTAATGTTTCAAATGATTAGATGAAAAATCAATATAAAACTCGGCTCAACATTTAATAATGAATAAATTTAAATAAAATAAAATTTTATTTTCATTAAATTTTAATTAACAAATATTATTAATATTTAAAAAATAATATAATTTATATATTAAATTTAAATCCAGCCCTAAAAGGAGCTACTCCCGCTCCCGCTCCTCATTTTTAAAAAGGAGGGGCGATCCAGCTTTTTTTTAAAAAATGTAGCGGCGCTCCGGAGCGCCGCTCCTTAACAAGACTGAAAAATAAAGAGAAATAATTATTATAATAATGAATATAAATTTTCAACGTATGAACGAAACATAATTCATATAATAAAAATGGGATCATATGTGAAAATAAATTGGGATCATATAAAAAAAATAAAAATGTAGAAATTATTCATTGAAATAGAAATGAATATTATCAAGAATATCATTAAATTATAATGTTTAAGGAACTTAAAGAGATTATTATAGAAAATATTAAAATTACATTAACCAAAGTATATGTGTATATGTATAGTATTAGTGAAATTAAGCGTCTATAAATTATTAAGAAATTTCAGTGATTATGAAAATAAATGATGATAAAATAAATAGAAAATTAAAGTTGATAAAAAATTGATAAAAGGTGATATATTCCTAAAATCAAAATAAAATATATAAAATTAAAAAATACGTTTGAGATTAACGAAATGTTTGAGAGAGGTAACACAAAATGAATTTATTTATGAAACCTGGTAAAGGAGAATAAGTTTGATATGATATTATTTAAATTGAAAAATAAGGGTGTAAAGGGTGATCTACATCGGGCTTAATTTTTTAAGCGCGCCCTGGTTCGAAATTTTTAAAAAAGAATTTGTCGGGCCCGGCCTTATCCAGAATAATTTTTTTTTATTTGTACCCTAAAGGCGGACCAAAAATAAATTATTTGTCCTGCCGGCCTGGCTGGCATTTATTTAAATATAGAAAAATTAGCGCCTTGTTTCTTGAATGAATTATAAAATATATCAATTTATTTGACATAAATGTAATGATATTATATTCAAAATTTTAAAGCCCATCCTGGCCTAAATTTTTTTATAAATATCGACCCAGTAATAACTGAAATTGTTTAAAAAAAATAAACTCAGCCCTTATACAAATATTTGAAATTAAATTAATTAATAAATCATACTGTTATCCTTTATTCCAAGGGTGGATATGGGTCTGCTAATCCCAGGTTGACAATTTCTAAGGCGCTTTCTTGATCAAGATAATGATCAGTAGGGATTAAACTAAGAGAATATAATAAATTAAATTAAAAAGTTATATATAAATTTTCTATTCTTTTTCATCATGATTTATAATTTGATATCAAATTATTTTGTTATTTTTATTCATAAATTGAATAAAGAGTAATTCTTTTGAAAGATACTCAGTAAAAGAATATTATTTCTTTAATGTAATAGAATCAATAAGCCCTCACCAATTAATACGCTATGCTTAGATTAACTTATTACTTTGATAATTTGTACTATTAACGAAATTATTTAATAAATTTTAGGCAAAACAAATTTACATATCCTAAGCCAAAGTAATCAATAAGTAGACCTTTTTTGTTAGCCAACTCTAGCCTTACTCAAACTTAAAATTATCTTGAAAATACCTATAAATTAAAACTGTTATAAAATTAGATTGTTTACCATTAAATATTTTTTTATAGAATAAATTGTAAATGTTATATAAGGAGCTGAAGCCAAAAAAATTATAATATTAAAAAATGCGATTTGTAATAGACCTAATTTTTTGGTGTTTTTTTCTATTATCCTAAATTCGAAGTAACTGAAATTTAAATTGATAAATGTTGAAATTTTAGAATATATGTCTGAATATTTGTAAATATCTGACATTTTTCTGGAAACGATTACTGGAATATTCGCATGAATTTTCGGAAACAATAAAAATCGTATACAAGGGCGATTTTTAATTAAATTTTTTTTTTACTTTACTGGAAATTTATTGTAGCATGAGTTACCTATTCACTATAAATTTAGGAATTTTGCCAAATATGTGTGTGGATTTTAATTTATATAAAACAAATGGGGCATATAAATTTAGCGTTAATCTTAATATTGGCTAGAATTTGCAAGATCTGTAATATACAGATGCTAAAATACATTTCCGGTAATTCGATAAAAAAAAATGTAAATGATTTAAAATTGAGAAATATTAGATCGTTATTCCAGAAAAACATATACATTATATTGTTTATATAAGTCTCAATTAAGACAAAGGATTTAGTTTTGAGATAATTTTAACTCATTTTATATATTATATAAGTGATGACAGCTGGAGAGGCTTATAGAAATATCTTAACTCACTGAGAAAAGATCATGCAGATAACTATCTAGAAAATCGTCTAGTTCCTCGTCTAGGAAAATGATATTAACAATTTAATTGTTTTTTGAACTCTTTATCACAATTATTCTTATCATGTACATTCGAATAATAAATATATTTCCTTTTATCATCAAATTAATTTAAAATTCATATAATACACTTTTTTAATCATCAATTACTTTTTTATATATTCGCATTTATATCGAAATTTAAAACTTTTACATTTATACAATAAGCTAAAATTCGATATAACTAAATTATATACTTGTTATATATATTTATTTTAAGTTTTAGTTTTATTTTAATGATATTTATTTTAGTTTTAAAGTTTTAATATCTTGATGATTATAGAATGTGTTAAATACATTATTCTACGACCACACCTATTCTCTCTTTATATAACAGTTCACTAATCTATAGGGTCATAAGTTTTAAATTCCTAATTACAAATTGTTTGGCTTCTTAATTTTTTTAAAATTGGGCATTTGAAAATTTACGTCTTATAGGTCACTATGAGTCACTGACGTGAGGTATAAAATTTCTAATTTTGAACTGTGATTTCAATTTTTTCCAAAAAAATCTGCGTGCTTAGGTGTGAATAGAAATTTTGCACTAAATTTTTATTTTAGGAATATATAAATTTTCTATTTAATAATAATAAAAAATTATTATCTAACTCAATTTCTTAAACATCACCGTCAAAAGCGCACTTATTTAATCATATTTATAAGTTAAGTAAAAGGTTTTGTCTATTGATAATGTACAACATTTATTTAGAAATTAAAGCAAAATTCTTAAAATTTAAAGAGGCACTCAGTAAATGTATGTTCTGATATTTTTATGTCTTAAATTTATGAATAAATATATATCTATAGCTAGAGTATGTTATATGGTTAGAATAAATGATACATAGCGTTATTTGTCATAAGAAATTTGCTAAATAACACCCGAACTTTGCTAAAATGCAATATAATCCATATATTTTTTAATATATTTTAATGGAATTACGTGGTCGACTCCGTTCGGTATATCATTCCCCGTCACACTGAACTTTAATTTTAGGAAAAATTTTGATACCTGCTGAATTCAAACCCAGAAATATTGGTTTAGTGATACACGTAGTCACTGACTCTACTCAACAAATTTTCTTATATTAAGGATATAATTGTGATGCTATCTAATATTTTAATAAAGCAGATAAAAACGTTTCAACACTATGCATTATTACCCATAAGAAACTTCAATAAATAGTACTGATTAAAAAATTTTTTAACACCAATTCATACACCTGACAGTCTAATATATATTTTTTTTTTTACATGAATAAAATTATATAATTTATGCATAAACAATTTACATGTCTTAAAGCCACTTAAATATATTATTAATAAATAGACAATTTTTTCATAAGTCAATCCCAAATAATCATTACTTAAACGAATTTTTTTCTAACATCATTTTAATCTATAGACTAAAATTGTTTCATGGATAAAAAATAGATCGCTTACAACAAATGATTTTTTTTACATAGAATAAATTATAATTGCTATATATAATAAGTTGAAGCTAACCAATTATAGGATTTTAAAACCGAATTTATAAAACGCTTAATTTTTCTATGCCTTATTCTATTTACCCTTAATTTAAAGTAATTATGAATATTAAAATTTTAATTTATATGGTTTTAAATTAAAAAGCGTTGTCTCAAGTTTATTTGCTATAACATATCCTGAATATCAATTTTAAGAATCTATTTTGAATCATCTATTATGGTCATTTTTAATTTTAAAATAATTTAAATTTGACGGAAATGTATTTTAGCCTTTATACCATATAAATTTCTTTTTTGATAAGATAAAGAAAATTTTAATTCTATATTATTATAAATCCTTATATAAATTTAAGAGGGCTGTTGAATTAGTCGAGGAGAGGCCTCTTGATAAATATCTAAACTCAGAGGGAGATCATAGAAACAACACCTTAGGAAATCTCCCAGTTCCACGTCTAGAAAATGATATTATCAATTAAAAATATTTTAAAATCTTTATAACCATTATTTTTTCAAATGTTTCACATTTTTATCAGCTTGTTTATAATGTTTATATGATTAATAGTTTTGAATTCCTAATTTTAAAGTCCTGGATTGGCTTTTTGATAATATTTTTTTAGAGGTAGGCATGGCCTTTTCTCACCACACGATAATGGGTCATGACGACTACGTGAAATATGAAAGAATCTCTAATTTTGAGTGGTGACCTCAGCGTGACTGTTTTTTTGGAAAAAAAATCACTAAGCCTAAAAATTGTCTGTTCTTAGAGATATATTAATTTCAATTAATAATTGTAATATAAATTTAATAATTTTAGGTAAAGTTATATGGTCTGTGAAAATTACAATCTTATCATAGGCAGCTATTTTTTCCCTCAAAACTATATCCAAAACCAATTTTTTTTTGCAAAATTTAATATTCACAAATTTAGTCAAAAATTTTAATAAACATAAATTTTTTAATTCCAAAAATTTTTTTTCTGACATGCATTTTTTTTTTATAGAAAAGGATTATTTTTTTTATTTTCATTAAATTTTTCTTGTCTATTTATTATCCCAACTATTTTTTCTGAAAATTATTTATATTTAATACTATTATGTAAGTAATATATAATTTAATCCATAATAGGATATATGATTAGTACATTTATTTAGTTTATTAAGGCCTGCTGTAATGTAATATTTAAAGTTAATCCATTATTGGAATTATGACTACAAATTGCAACTATAAGGTTAATTAGACCCATATGGTGTAAGTTATAGTTAAATTAAAATTATAATCACAAAAGACTAGTATGAAGAGCTCTATTGATCCCCCACCCCCACCTCTTTTTTTATGCGTTAGCATATTAATTATTGTTATTTCTCCTTTTCCCCATGTAACATACTTTTTCTCTTTTAAAATTTTATTCTATGCATGTAGTAATGTTATATTTATATATTAATGGACTTTTTATTGATAATATTATATTAACTGTTTTTATATTATTTAACGGCTGTAAATCAAATATTTAAAGTATCGATAATTGTAAAAGTTAATTTATTTTCTTGTTGAAATAATATTCAAATGTTTTTTATAAACAATTAACTTATACCTTGATAAATTGTAATAAACATCATTATTTTATTAAGAGTATATAGCAGAGACCTGCAGTGGTACCATTTGCACGGCCCGGCCCGGTTTTAAATTTTAGGCCCGGCCCGGATATTTAAAAAATTTTTTACGGCCCGGCCCGGCCATATTTAAAAATTTAAGGCCCGGCCCGGATATTTTTTAAAACGGTTTCTACGGCCCGGCCCGGATTTAAAAATTTAAGGCCCGGCCCGGATATTTTCTTAAAAAAAATTTCAGGCCCGGCTCGGAATTTTTTAAAATTATATTCGACCTGGTATATACAAAATTCACCTTGAGGTATTTTAACATATTTTTCAGCGAGTATTATCGCTTATTATTTAAAAAATACATGTAAAAAGCTAATATTTTGAGAATATTATAATGAATTTATAAAAATTATAAAACTGTTATTTATAAAAATGGATATTTTGAGCATATACTATATTTTATATTGCATTTATAAAAATAAAACTAATATTCATAAAAATGGTAATAATATTTGTCATATACTATATTTTATATTACATTTAAAAAAAATAAAACTAATATTTAATTTATAAAAATGGAAAATATTTTGAGAATATAATATATTGTAATTAATTTACTATTTAATTTATAAAATAAAAATAAATCGCTATTTAAAAAAATGCATGTATAATAAATAGTATTTCGAAAATATAATCTAATTGCACAATATTAATATAATTTATTTTATAATATAAATTTTTAACAAAAGAAGATAATTGTATTATATAATATTGTAAAAAAAAATAATGAAAAATGTGGATTAAAAACTTTCATGACTCAAGGTAAATAAATTTAATAAATGCAATAAATATTTGACAGTTTGCAAAGTAAAAAAAGCATGATTGACGAAACCCTATACTCAAGAAAGATATTATAAATTCACAAATTATCATGAAGAAAGAGAAGCTACTACCTTTTCAGGTTGAAGATTGCTTCTTCTTTCTTCAAGAATTCTCCCAGTTGTGGAAAAATTCGGCTCACAGTTTGCACTTGAAGCAGGAATTGCCAATACCCGTTTTGCCAATTTTGCTAAAATTGGAAATTCGCTTTGATGAGCCGCCCATCACTCTAACAAATTATCCACCTTAAATGTTTTATCTATTATTTATGTAATTATAATATTCATCATCGGGTATTGACATATTACCAGAATTACCATCGCCCCATTTGTCATAAAACGATTCAGTTTGTTTAACAACAGTCGTAATTTGACTGGTCGATGGTATTTCATTTACTTCCTGACCCTCTTGTAATTTAATATAATCTTTTATATAGTTTTCCGTCATTTTGCGATCTGTCCCTGACTACATACGTAATTGCTTGAATTTGGGACAGAGAAAAAGAGAAATAAAATGATACTTGTGTAAAACAAATTTTTCAATTAAAAAATGCTTTATATTAAGTAAAATCAATTTTTTTTCTCCTTTTTCGCTTGAAAGGTATTACAAACTTTAAGAAGTGATATTCCTTTATTTGATTGTTTTGGTAAAATATATTCTAAAAATTTAGATATGAATTATAAAAAAATATATTAATACTACTTGAATATTGGGGCTTATTTAAGATATTCCTTTATTTGATTGTTTTGGTAAAATATGTTGTAAAAATTTAGATATGAATTATAAAAAAATATATTAATACTTTGAATAAATTTGCAGGAAATTCATAATTAGATCGATCTGTGGGTGTTAGGTAGTGTTAACCATCACGCAATATTATATTAATCATAACTATAATATAATATAATCTTATAACCATTAACTCATAATGTAAAAATTTTTATAAAAAATATTAAGGCCCGGCCCGGGTTTAACAATCTTAGGCCCGGCCCGGATATATTTAAAAAAAATTTTTTTAGGCCCGACCCGGCCCGGATATGTTTAAAAAAATTTTTTTTAGGCCCGGCCCGGCCCGGGTATATTTGCGGGGCCTGCAGGTCTCTGGTATAGTAGGAAAAAAGATTAACATAAATAATTAGAGGTTTAATTCTTTTAATATAATTATGCTAAAAATAATTTTTTAATTATTTTTGGAATTGATTGCGAAAAACTAATATGATATATTGGATTTGTAATAAAAACCCTTTAAAAAATAAATTTCATTCTGGTTTTCAGGTTTAAATAAATATTAAGTTGAGTTCAAGTTGATTCATATAAATTATGTTATATGAATTAAAATAATATGTTTTTTGTAAAATTGGTGCTAGTGACTAGCCGATCTGAATTCTGATTAATTCGGTTTAAGGTAAAAAAAATATTTTTATACAAACATTTTTATAATAACACAATTTTAAGGTAAAGAATTTTATAATATTAAATCGGCTTGCATTTTGATCATTATCATAGGCTTCATATTTTTGATAAAGTTTTCGTTTATAAGGATTTTGGTTATAAAGTTTTGTATAAAAAGCTTAACCAATTGGATATAATATAAGTAATCAGTTAATTACAATATTGTTATGTTTAATAATAATAATATATTTAATATTATTTATATTGAAATTTCTGTTAAGGAAATGTACCGAAATGGCAACAAAGGTCATAATAATTTATAGAATTGTGATAAAAGCCAGATAAGTGGCAAATATGGTCCAAATGAATAAAATGGTTTTCAAAGTGCAAAAAATTTGGTGAAAATATTGTTGCTAAGAAGAATAATTGGAATAATATTATAGATAACCGGTGTGGTTATAAGGAACACATAGCAGAAACCTGTATGGTAAAAGACAGAATTTCGACAGAATTTCGGGTTGGTTTTCCGTTAAGAAATTCTGTATTAAAAAATTACAATGCGAGAAAAATCTCTGGCATCAACACAAATAATTATGATTATTCTCGACTGTGCTTTAAGTGTAAAAAAGGGCATGTAGCCATGAATTGATGACAAGTAGTTTAAACTTACTATAGAATTGCAGATGTGATCATATAGTAGTTAAAAAACGGATAAATTTAATAAAGTATATAGATAAATTCTCATGAAGAATGATTTTAATAGAAATTTTTTAACATGATGATAAAATTTAAAATGTTTGTTATTATTATAATCCGAATAAAAAGGTTATAATGATTTTAAATGGGAAAAATATCCTATGGGTATTGTCAAATATCCAAATAAAAAGGATGGATATTTCAAATGGAAAAAATATCCTAGTGATATTGTAAAAAACATTTTAATATTGTTAAAGAACAGCCTCTAAATTCTGAGTTAAATTTATGCGAGAATTTAGATTCTAATGAAATTGATATTAGATAGAATAAATATTAAGCTTCGATTAAAACATATATAACACATAATGTAAATGAAGTAGATGAAATTCCCATACATAAAATTTAAAAAAAAGTAGAATCCAAATTGCATTTAAAGGATGACACTTATATGAATAGAAGTATCAAGTGAATAGACAAAACACAAAAATAAACATTTACCTTATATAATTAATGATAAAGTGGAGTAATGACAACTACTATAAAATATTATTTTCATTGAAGATAAAACAAAACAATAATTTTGAATTATTATAAAACAAGGGCACAAGTTTAAATCTCTAAAGAGAGAGATATATATACAGACGTACATATCATCTTTTATTAAAA
This sequence comes from Gordionus sp. m RMFG-2023, assembly GCF_954871325.1. NCBI lineage: Eukaryota > Metazoa > Nematomorpha > Gordioida > Chordodea > Parachordodidae > Gordionus > Gordionus sp. m RMFG-2023. The sequence continues at coordinate 6,951,573 of NC_088778.1, read as the reverse complement.
AATACATATAATATAAAATTTATTTTAAAAAAAACGCGAAATTAAAATAAATATAAAATGATATATTATGAAATCTATTTAAAAAACTCGATTAACATAAATATAATAGTGCTCACAAATTGAGCGTTTCAAACGCTGCTTGCAAACGCAACATTTTAAATAAGTTCTTAAAATAAAGGATTTGTTTTTTGAAAATTATATTATCGTCTGCGTTCTTATTTCTTAAATTTCTAAATATTCCTTTTTAGGATATAAGTAAGATATTTATATTACATTTTATATAATATTACACAGCGAATAATAATAGTAAGTAGTGAAAAAGGAAACCTACTTGCGTTTTTTAAAATGGTTGCTAACGCCAAACTGTAATTTTACCAATTTGCACGAGGTCATTTGAAATGCATTATTTGCGCTTGAAACGCAGCGTTTGAAACGCTCAATTTATGCGCACTATAAAACGCGATTAATTAAAACGCAATATTGGTCATAAAATAAACAAAACTTAAAAAGCAAACATATAAAACGCGAAATTTATTCTATTATTCTTAATCAATTCAATATTCCATAAATTTATTTTATTTCAATTATTCTTAACCAATTCAATATTCGATAAATTTATTCTATATCAATTATTCTATTCAATATTCGATTAATTCATTCTATTTTAATTATTCTATTTTATTTAATATTCGATACAATTCATTTCAATATTCAATAAATTATTCTAACTCTATTTGCTAAATTACAATTATAACATAAGATAACAATTAATAATGATAATAATTGACGAGCTATGTAAAAATTAATGATAACGATTTGAAAATAAAGGAATAGAAAGTGACAGTACATCGTTAGAAAGCTACAAACGTTTTGGATACAAGTTCTAGGACAATTGCGAGGAACATTGAAAAGTCGATGAATAAAATGGAATTAGTTATAAAATTATTTAATTTATACTAAGGTATTGTATAGCAAAAATTGTAATTTATTTCATTCATACATTTATTTTATCTATTATGTTTCATATTCGATTAAATTATTTTGTATTAACACATTAAATAATTAACTCAATTAATTTAAAAATGTATATAAAGATGTTTTAAATTTATTAGAGACGATTGTAAAATTTTAAATTTAAATAAAATTATATTTTTAATATACCCCTGCCTACCTTTTCAGCAAAATTAAGTTATATAAATTTATTAGTTATGAGATTAAGATAAGGGCTATAGAGTAATTAAATATATATTTCTATAATATTAATCCGCAAGTTGGCGTTCATCATTCTTTTTCTTTTTCTATTATATTAAATAAAATAATATAAAATGTGTGATATGAATCACTTATTACTAATTAAAAAATATTGTTTCATAGGATCAGCTAAATTTCCATAATATCATTCTATAATTTAAAATATCGTGTTACCTAAAATAATTTATCATAATAAATAGTTTATTTAAATTTATAAAATTCCTATTATAAATATGATTCTTAAATCTAACTATAAATAAAGTAATATCTATCTATAAAAGTGAAAGTATAAAATAAGTTAATAGCCAGTAAACAAATTGTGAATATAGTTACAAAATAAATATAATATTATTTTGTAAGTACCAAGTGAACATTTAATTATGACTCTTAATATTATTATTTGATCTAATATATTAAAAAGTATTATAATAAATTATTTATAAAATTTAAAGAATTCATTATTCCTTAGAATTAGTGTTGTTAAACGGCTGATTTGAGCCAATTTTTTTAAAACGGCTAACTCAATATTTTAGCCAGAAAAATATTGTCTAAGCCTCGTGATTTAATAGATGTCCAAACCTCTGTGTCAACTATGAGAAAAATCGTTAGGCTTGCATAATATTTTTCTGAATAAAACATTGAGTTAGCCCTTAGGCTCAAATCGAGTCCTTTAACAACTCCTTTTTCGAATGGGGACCATATAACAGGATTTAAAATTGCTAAAAATCCTTAAATGTTTCTTTATTTATTTAAAATAAAAACTTTTTCAATAACTATTTTATTTATTTTTGTTATTATTTCTTTATCTTGATTAATTTCATCCATTCTTAATATCAGCCAAAGTATTTTACTGAACTCTTTTTGAAATGAAAATTTGCAAAGCAATTATTTTTAAAAGTACATAATATTATACATAATTAGTCCTTAGTAATTTTAGTCTCCAGATCCTTAGATAATTGGTTTAGAATATGATCTAAACACAACCACACATAATATATCTGTCTAAATAATCTATTTTACAATTTTCATAATTTTTACAACAAATTTAACTTTTTATTAAATAAAAAAAATCAAAATATATTTAAAAAAAAATTAAGTAGATTTTATTAAAAAGATAAAAATTTTACAATAAATCTCATAAAAATAATTATCTTTCTTCTTCATTTTCTTCAACATAATTGACTCCCATATTAGTTCATATGCAATCATTGTCCAGATTTGAACTCCAATAGTAGCATCTTGGGCATTTAAAATTGTTTTTTTTAATATATCACAATATTTATTCTTTCAAATATTTTTTTCTTAATATATTACAAATGTTTATTCGTTTTTCTATAAATATTTCATTATATTAATCCTTTAGAATATCAACCCTTTCGATATTCCATTTCAAAATGATCAGGTTTCCTAATTTATTCTGACCATTTTGGTCAATTTTTTATTTTATTTTTACATATTTCCAATTTTTCAGAAAATTTTCAATAACTACCATATTTTTCTATAATTTTTTATGCCATTATACCATGATTCATTTTCCATATTCTAGCATTCCGTATTTAATTCTGCTGGAAAATTGTTTTTTTTCCTAGTCTTCTTCAGAATCATTATTTACAATATTATCTTTTATACATTTTTTTATTATCAAATTCACTAATATTTTTCAGGATATTCCTCAGTTTTTTCTAAACCTAAAACGTTAAAATTGAGATTTCCCTTTTCCCGAAATGTTTACCTCCATTTTCAAAATTTATTTTTGATTTCGTTAATATTGTTTCTTCCACCCTTCCATATAGGACACAACAAAATTATCTCTTTTATTTTTCTTACAATCAACCCAAATATAGGATTCAGAATATTTATATTATTATCGGGATTCAGGTTATACAATTCCTAGATTTTGCTTTATCGCTATAATATCAATATTTCCAACCGTTCCACATTTAAAACACTTCATTAAATCATTACGATTTTCCATTTGTCAATGCTTGATTTTTCACATTATTAAGACTTCTTTGAGAATTGGTGAAAAATCAACCACGTAGCTATCTTTAAGGAAAAAATGGGAAGTTATTCGGTTAAAACGCAACTATTTTTATAACTTCGTGAAATTAATAATTTTATTAAGGAGAATAACCAATTTGACAAATCTTGTGATATCCAAATTGCAGAGATTTTCAGACAATGGCAAGTCGTTCATATATGTATTATATGGCTTGTGTTAAAAAAATTTATGTATTATAATTTTATTTGTTATTGAACCTGTTGCTAAGGCTCTTTGATCTTGGGAATATATAGGATATCTCATACTTAGGGAAGCAATCAAAAAAAAAATTTATTTTTATTTTAGTCAAACTCAAACCATAAAAACATTAAGATTTATAAATAATTGGTATTCTTCTTTTTTGAGTAAAATGATTCTATACTACATTATGAAAGTTATCGCTAGATGTTAAATTTTTTAATAATTTTTTTTTAATCGAAATCAAAGATAAGATTCGATAATCAATTTTGGCTCATCTTGTTTCTGCAATAAGATTTAATTCAATATAAAGATGAAAAACTCCGTTCTGCACTTGCTGTTGTTGAAGCCAAAGTTAAGAATAATTTGCATAAATTAAAAAACTAATTAAAACTTTTCATCAAATCGATGCATATTAAAAATTCAAGTATTTCAACATTCTTTTTCTTTCTAAATTTATCGTACCGAAACACTATCTTTAATTCGGTTTCCAGCAGCTTGTGTAAGTCGAAAAATTGAGAATAAGTGTTGTTTAAATTATCTAATAAATATTTTGGGAAATTTTGATTAAATATTTGGAATTTACTAATATCTAACAATTTAAAGAATTTGATATATTTTAATGTATCGAACCGAAAATCAATTTCATTGATTATATTATCTGTTATTTAAATTATCAAATTTATATAAAATTCTTTTGTATTGGGCAATCATCTATTACGTTTTTTATCTAAATTGTCTTCAATATTTTCTTTTACATTTAAATTTCTCCAAAACACATCAAAGTTTTCTATGTTTGATTTAACTGAATTTCTGGAATCGTTGATACTTTTAAGACAGTAAGATATATCGTTAATTTTAGTTTAAAGCATATAAAATAATAAATCAGATTCTGGAAAAATTTCTTGAAAAATAATAAAATTAGAAAATTTGCATCATTTAATATATTTAAATAGCCACGAGATGTTATTAGAACATCATTATCCCAAACAATATCAGATTCTCCTCAATGATACTTTCAAAAAAACTAGATCCTTCAAATAATTGAAAACTGTTTGAATCAGCCGACCATTGTATTCCTATCTCCTTGGGGCTACTCGTGGTAACCCTTTTGACATATTTATCAAATTCTGCTGTTGGCTTAAATGATGTATTAAAAAAAATGTCTAAACCAGATAAAGTTCCAAAAAAACCTTACATTCTTTTATTTTTCTGCAAGATTTTGATAATATAAGATTTAACTTATGGGAAAAGCAATTAATATAAAGTGCTGAAGGATTGCTGTCTCTGATTTTCGCTTGTAGTCCATGAATCGCCTGAAATAACAGCTGCGCCATCGTAACTTTGACCTATTAATTTTTTTAATGACAAATTTTGAAAAAATTAGCATCTCGATGTATAATAACTTCAATAAATCTTTCATACAATGTCCCTTTATTTAAAAAATATTGAAGAACTACAGCCTGAGATTTATTATTGATATCTGTTGTTTCATATAATATTATTGTTATAAATTCCGTTTTCTAATTCATTTAATATTTTTTGGTGTAAGATATATGAAATAGAATTTATTAAATCATCTTGAATATCGCTTGATAGTCCATAAAAACTATACTATTTTCTAAATGATGTTATATAGTAAATTTTCTTCCACCAGCAAATCAATTAATTCAATATAATTTCCTCTATTTACTGAATTAGAAGATTCATTATCACCAGGGAATGCGAGCTCCTGAATTTCAAAAAAACCTATTAAGTTGGTCAATATTTTCATTATTTCTCTATTTGATTTGACTTTCGTATTATGCTGTTCAATGCGCATCGAATTTATCATATTTTTAATACGATTTTGGCCAAATGTATTTAATTATCATCGACTGCGAATGAGCGGTTGATTCTTCATGCCGTTAACCTTTATTATTCCAAACATATTTTTCCTTTGGAAATAATAGGCATGACCAACAATATAGAGAATTAGAAAATTCACATCCAGTGAGCCATTCATATTTTTCAAATTTATCGATAGAAAAATTACGGATGCAAGTTTTGATTTCTTTTTTAAGTTTTGTAAAATTGGTTTTGGTCTTCCTTTTCCAATAATCAATTTTTTCGCATCAAAATTTCTTGAGCTAAATGATAATGTTAATAAATTTATTATAAAATTGCAATTATTAAACATTAATTAAGGATTTTAAAAACGAAAAAAATTTTTCTTTAAAAAAGTAAGGAAAAAATATTATATAAAAAAATTTTTTTTTCATTTATTTATTAAAAAAAAATAAGGATTTTTTTATTTGCTTCTCCAATGCTTATTTTTAATGGTAAAATTACACAATACCATAGCATGATTTTCTCTATTTATTAAAAAAAATAAACAATAATATTTGCTTCTCTCATGTATATTTTTTTTAACGTAGTAAAAATAATAGAAAATTTTTTAACTTAGTATAAATTTTTTAACGTAGTATAAATTTTTTAACGTAGTATAAATTTTTTAACGTAGTATAAATTTTTTAACGTAGTAAAAATAATAGAATTCTTAATATATAATATTAATCTACGTTATAAAAATTATATTAATTTTTTTAACGAAGTCAGTTTAATTTATATTAAGTTTATTTAAGAATTTTGTAAGAAAAATTTAATGGGAATCAATGCTTCCCTTGCTTCTAAGGATGCTTCGTCACTGAATTTGAATTAACACCCAAAAAATCAAAAAGAAAATGTACAAAGGGAAATAAAAAATAACTTCATGAAGAAGGATTTGTTTTTTTTAGTAACGGGTAAGTAAAGGATATAGAAAATGGAGAAATACCATATAAAATTATGAGGTACAAAATGGGACGATTACAATAACAAGTTATAAAATTTAAATTACCAGATATATTTATAAATTATATTTCAATTGATCCATTAATATATGGTTTAAATCTTGTAATATAATTATTTTATTAATATTTAATCCGCAAGTTGGCGTTTTATTTTTTAACACATAAAATTATTTTTTGCTTTATATATTTCTAAAAATTATATTAATCTATAAAAAAAAATTGATTGAAACAAAATGAGGTTCAAATTGCTAGATTTCTAATATGGTTTTTTAATAAATGCAAATGTTTAAGTTTTATACTTATCTATATTTATAAAAGCAACTAAAACAAAATGATATTTTTTAAAATAATTTTGGAATACTTGGTATTGATATCAAATAATTCTTTATAAATTTATCAGACTTGGGAAAATAAATGATAACACATAACGTTTTAAAAGAAAAAATATAATTTAACTGGGATATATTTCTTATACAAATTTTATATAAAATATAATGTTTGTAGAAGATTAAAAAGGATGTTAACATCTAGCATAAAAATACCTCATGATATTCCATTTATAGGCGAAATAATCAACATTTATTTTGATATAAAATGTCAATTGTTTAATTAAATTTTGATGAATAGAAGATCGGATAATATTGGCTAAGATGGTATATCTTTAAATTTAAGATGCATAGGACAATAAAGGGCAGGGAAAATCTTGACCAATATTATTATATTTTTATTGCAATATATGTAATGTTATAAATTACGTTATATTCTATAAAATGATATGTATATGTTTTGCTGAGGATTAAATTTATAATCAGGGTTACCATGCAAATTATCGGGCATTAGGCATGCTGTGAATATTTATACATCTTGATTCTCTAAGACTGTAGTTGTAATGATGGTTGGTAGCCCCCTCCAAATCTTGAGGAGTGGCTTAACTCCCTCTCCCCGTCAAAAGATTTTAATATTTTTTCAAAAGTATTAAATTTGAATCCGTTTTTTATAGCCTTATAGAAGAATACTAGATAGAGAAGAAAAATTTTTATATTTTTATCTTTATTATTTTTGTAAAAATATTTTATAAACGCCGCCGTTTCTGCCTTATTAAAAGTATAGAGTGAGGTTCATAGCCAGGTATTAGCGATAAATAGCTCCATTTTTAATAGGTTGGGGCTAACTCTAAAAGGGCTAAACCAAATATTTACGCAAATACTATCATCTTACTCTCGATATCTTTAAAAACTTAAAAAATAGCTCTAAGCCGACTTCAACTTCCAATTATAATAATATCATTTAAATATTTATATAAAAATTTGAAATTCTAAAACAAATAGGTAATTAATCGTGAGGATTAATCAATTTATTTTGAAGGAAATAATATATTATTCTTTTTTTCAACAACTTTCTTTATTGATTATATGATATTTAAAAAATCCACACAAAAAAATGTTATCTGTAAATGAATGATAAATAAATACCTATTAATTAATTTTTTTATCAGTTATTTTGATCTTTAATCAACAAATAGTCTTATTGTTTACTTTATCCTATCCAACTTTGAATGCATACGCCCTACTCCAAAAATTGAGGTCGCCTCTACCCCTCTTTCATGCGTATAGGTAAATATTGTCACTCGATTTAAATAACTTTTACTTAAAATATACCACTAAATAAATGGCAAAATGATAATTATTTATTTATTTTAACAATCCTTTCCATATTTTTTATTCACAAAGAAAATTGCCCATGTATATAGATGCGTGATTTGGTAAGATCGACAATATATGGGTGAAGATAAGTAACGAAGCGCGACGTTTATTACTAGGAAATCAATTGAATTTTCATTTTTATTATCCAAACCATACAAAATATTAAGATTTGATGCCCTTAATATACTATATATTTACTGTTATCCAACATTATGCTACTTTATCTTTTTTCATTATAAAATCTTTAAGTATATTTTTTAATAATTCGTTAATCTGGTCAGAATCAGAATATCTTTGAAATACCTGAATTATTTTTATGCAATTGGTTATTATAAATTTGTTTGACATCGAGTATGAATTTTGGCTGTTAACTATTAAGATTTGGTACACATCATTTTGGGGCTGATGAACTATATTTCCTTAATTATTCTCATTATAAACATATTAAAATTTAACATTTTAATAAACATAAATATGATTCTAATGAATGAACGAATTCTTTAATTGTATAAAGAATTTATTATAATACTATTAATTATATGAGGATCAAATAGTAATATTAAAAATTATAATTTAATTATCAAAATCATATGACATTACAAAATAATATTACATTTTGTAATATTGACAATTTGCTTTACCGGCGAATGAACTTATTTTATACTTTCACTTTTAAAAAAGGAAATAGGTTTATTAAATTTTATATTAATTGGGTAAATTGGTACTTTTTATAATTTATACTTAAAAAAGAAATATTTGGAAAAAGATATTAAACAGAATTTTAATTATTATTAAGTATAAATTAAATTTTATAGCAAAGTTTTAGCCCTTTTTTTATAATTTGATAAAGTTGCTTTCCAAACTAGAAGGCTCAGGCGAATAGGAATATAAGAATTGTAGCTCAGGCAAATTGGTCCCCAAAAAAACTTGCACACTGGATTTTTATAGAACTTTTCCCTTTTTAGTAGATATCGTGTTTGTTAATATGAAAAAGGAAGAGATGCCCAGGAGAGGGGGTACAAAATAAGATCAGGATTGGTCAGGAAAAAATAGTCGTATAACCATATTGTACACGATTTAATATAGGAAATATTCACAATAAAAAATCAATAAAAATATTTCTGTTAAATTAAATTTGTTATTCAGCTAATTAGCATTTATAAAAAACATCATTGTCTTCGTTATAAGTGGGTTTTAGGATTTATCAACCACTTCTCCAATTTAACCTTTCCCTAAAAATTGATATCTTTATTAAGCTGCTTATTTTTTTAAACCAGTTTTAAAATTTGACAATTTTACTGTTTTTATAGAATAAAAATTCATTTAAACTATTTCATTTTTGATAGATTAGACCTACAGATTAACTAGTTTAAAATTATATAAATATTAAAAATGTTAAGTGGCTACAGGCATAATCTTCTCTCACGTTGTCACTATTGTCTACAGCCATTTCGACCGATGCTCAAATATTGCTTTCAAAAAATTAAACTTTGATCAAGCCCATCACGTATGAAAAATTTAAGGGCTGTTTTAAATTTACATTTCATTTATTCTTCTATATTTTTCTAGAGTATTGTTTATACTTCTACACTTTTTTGAAGTTATTATATTTTATTTTGCCTCTCAGTTATTTATAACTATTAAAATTCTGTCTTTCTTTATTCCGATAAATGACCATAAAATTAACTTAAAAAAATTTATAGAAATTAATAATTCACTACTAATATCTATAAATGGTAATTGTCATTAAAAAAGAGGAATGTCAATATTTTAATATTAGTTGTTTAGAGTCCTGTCAGACATTGAAGACTTTTTCTCGTAAGGCTGCCCTTAGATCGAGCTGCTTCTTACAGCCCAACCCAAAGCCTGTGGAAATTAAATATTAGAAATGTGGGGACGTTTAAGATTGAGTTAGACAGTAATTCAAGATATTTATTTAATGGTAATAAAATAATGATTTTTATTACAATTTATCAGTGTATATATATATATATATATCTTTAAGTAACTAATTGTATTTAAGAAATTTGAATATTACTTCAACAAGAAAATAAATTAACTTTTACAATTATCGATACTTTAAATATTTAATGCCGCAAAATAATATACAAACAGATAATATTTAATATATATAACATTACTACATGCATCGAATAATTAACCTTAAATTCTACATTACAACAGGCCTTAACTAAATAAATGTAACTAATCATTTAATATCCTATTAGGGATTAAAATTATATATTACATTTTAAACTTACATTATAATACGATTAAATATTAAGAATTGTTAGGTATTTGGGATCGAATTCAACAAAAAGGTTGATTTTTTTTTAATAAGTAGTTCTTCTTTAACATGCGGGCGCAGAAATTATGCAGAAATGGTCTTCATGACGTGTCTAAATATCAATTTAATAATCGAGCTCGGGTCGCTGAAACAAATTTTTAATTGGGGTTGGGTCGAGCTCGGATCAGGGTTGCCAGGTCAAAATTTTTAAATTGCGGGAGAAATTTGGTATTATGCGTGAGAAATATGAAAATTGCGGTAGAAATATGAAAATTGCTATAAAAAAAAATTTGCGTGCCTTTTGAATTGACTTAATTATTCGCCTATTATTTTTTATAATTAGTTTATATAAATACAAAGTCGGTAACTATTTTTCAAAATAAAATAACATCTTGATTTATTAAAATATATAAATATATAAATAATAAACCAACGATCTTTTTTATATAAAAGAATGTAAACAAGATAAAATTTTATAAAAAAACGATTTTAATTTTAAAATTAAAAATATATTTTATGCGAATGTCCCGCAAAACTACCGCCATCGGAAATCTACCGTGTGTGTGTATAACATTATAGGGATAGGCGCTTAACATAATAAGGTACTCCAAAAATAAGAAATAATACATGCAACTACAGTTTCGGCAATTGTAATCACTTATCTTGTAGTACAACATTCACAGAGATACTTATCATCACAATGTTGGTAGAATCTTTCCCCCATAATATTTAACGACTCTAATATAAATGAAAACTATACTTGTAGAAAAAAAATGAGCAAGGCTATCATCAATGTTTTAGGACCTAAATGGAGGTCAATTCTTGACGATTTGAAAGATGACATACATATGCAATTCTAACAGATGCATCTAATAAGGGAAATATTAAAATATTTCCCTTGATCCTCCGCTATTTCAACAAAATTAAGGTCGTTTCAATAAAACTATTAAATAATTTCCCCTCAAATAGTGAAAAATCTAAAGACATAGCTAACCATATAATTGTAAGTATAGCAGATTCGAGATTATCAATAAATTGTATGTCAGCTTTCTGATCTGATAATGCCTCGGTGAATTTTGTAAAAACAGAGTGTATTTACAGTAGGGCTATGCCGATCCACATATTTTTTACCGAACCGATCCGATATTGATTCAAAACCGATCCGATATTTATATTGATTTTTCACCACCCCTCTTTGAACCAAATGTAATTAAGAAATCAATATTTTTTATGCATAAGAAATATATATTTAAAATTTTTTTATTTCAACAATAATTTAAAAAAAATTATATTATAATAGATAAAATAAATATAATAATATATCCATTTCATTTTATATTGGTTTGTAAAATTGTAATATTTATCATATAAAATTATATTATAATAGATTTTTTTAAATAAATGTAAGAGCCTCTAGTTTTTCAGGCCAGAATATTTCCAAATATTAGTTTTATTAAGAATGGCTGATATTGTTGGCTGTCTTTCAGGGCTATTTTTTTTAAATTTGATTTGTTTTTTCTAATATTTTTCGTTCTTTTTGTATTAGCTCTTCGAATTCCGTTTGATGGAATCGCTTTAAATGTTTTCGAATATTTGTTATATTAAATGAATTTTTCATTATTCCTCCCCGTGAAATTAGAATTCCGCAGATAACGCATTTTGCAAAATTCTCTTTATCTTTATCAAAATATTTCCATAATTCAGAAAAAAATAATTCTTTTATTTATAGTATAAATAATAAAATTAGTGTTATTTTTTAAAAACAATTAAAAATTAATAAAACTTTGAGTGTTCCTTTCAATTTTTATAAAAAAACTTTTAAAATCTATTTTAAAAAATAAATAACATTTGCATTGTTTAAAAAAAATTATTTAGAAAATATTATTAATGTAAAATAAAAACTCACTGAAACTCGGAAAAATTTATTATTTTTTTATATATTATTTATTTATGTATTTTAAATATTAAAAAAAAAAATTTTATTAAAAAAATAATAAATATGATGTAATAATAATTCAAAGTTTCATTAGTCAAAAGTTTTAAGAATTGCATTTTTAGTAAAAGGATAGGATCGGATCGGGATTTTTACAGGTATCGGCCGGATCCGACAAACATTATATTTTATATAAAATTTGTATAAGGAATATATCCCAGTTAAAATATATTTTTTCTTTTAAAACGTTATGTGATATCATTTATTTTCCCAAGTCTGCTAAATTTATAAAAAATTATTTGATATCAATACCAAGTATTCCAAAATTATTTTAAAAAAATATCATTTTGTTTTAGTGGCTTTTATAAACATAGGTAAGTATAAACTTAAATATTTGCATTTATTAAAAAACCATATTAGAAATCTAGCAATTTGCATTTTGTTTCAATCAATTTTTTTTATAGATTAATATAATTTTTAGAAATATATAAAGCAAAAAATAATTTTAAATTGTGATAAAAAAATAAAACGCCAACTTGCGGATTGAATATTAGTAAAATAATTATATTACAAGATTTAAACCATATATTAATGGATCAATTGAATTATAATTATTAAATATATCTGGTAATTTAAATTTTATAACTTGTTATTGTAATCGTCCCATTTTGCACCTCATAATTTTATATTGTATTTCTCCATTTTTTATATTCTTTACTTACCCGTTAAGCATTTAAAGTTCTATTTAGCCCCTAAATATTCAGGAATATGTGTATAATATTAGGTGTGTATTCAATGCATTCAATGCACAAGCAAAATTTTTAAAATGTCAACAATTAATTTATGAAAGTTGCATGGGACATGGTTATTTGATCAGGCCTCGCTATGTCTGCAAATTAAATTTTAGACCAATCTATATAACCCATATTTAAAATTCAAAAATCTTAAAGCACCACTATTTTAAATTTTATACAATAAGATTTCCATCACATTTTTAAATTTTGATATTTCTAATACATGCTCACGGTATACATTGCATTGCAACAGTTTTATCGCTTTTTCTCTTAAATTTTAATATTTATATAATATTTATTTAATAATGTATATTTAATACCATACACACAAACTAAATAATTACTCTTCAACCCCATCAGCTAGTATGGTAATAATAATAAACGGCAGAATTTAAAAAATATCAGCTATTAATTAATTTATATATAATTAATATTTTAAATTTATTTATATTCAAATTGGTGCATGCCTAAAGCATATGAATTTGAAACGGGAGGCTTGTGTTCGATTCTCGTAGAGAGATTACACTATATAGTTTCCTTAAATTTAAAATACATTAGGGAGATAAGAAAACGAACGTGTTTTGATTATGGAGATAAAATTAAAATTACACTATATAGTCTCCTTAAATTTAAAATACATTAGGGAGATACGAAAAGAATCATGTTATGATTATGGAGGTTATATATATTAGATATAAATTAATATGTCGGATATTTCAGAGTAGTTTAAAAGTTCGCATACAATTGGCTTGAATTCACAAGATTCACATGCTGAAATAAATTTCCTTTAAAATAGATATTTGAAAAAATTATGGTTATAAATGATTTCAAATTGAGAAATATTAAGTCATTATTTCAGAAAAACATACCACATTATAAAGTCTTTATAAGACTGAATAAATTTTATGATATTTTAGTTTTTTTGTTTAAATTCATTATACACACATTATATATAAGTGAAGACCTTTGCAGAATTAGCTAAAGGGACGCCTATAGAGACAGTTGTTTACTCAGAGAATAATGGAATCAACCTTCTAAGGGATCGACGAAATCCCCGTCTAGGAAAATGATATTTACAATTTAAATCTTTAACAATTATTTTTATCATATATATATATATAAATAACATAAATAACTTTTTATCTGTTGAGTTGTTACTTTTTAACATTATTTGAAAATCTAATTATTAAAATTATATACCTTTAATCCTAACATTTTTATCACTTATAAAATAAGGATATATCGATAACAGTTTTCATATTTTCCGATTCAAATTCATAAAGTAAAACGAAAGATTATGATTTTTCATTATATTATATTTTTGTAAATAGAATTTATTTTACAATAAAATATTATAACCAGACAAGTAATTGAATATACACAAAACTGTTGTAGCCTTACGTAATTTTTAATATATATATCATTAGAATGTAACTATCAATCATAAATAATAATAGAAATAATATGTATTATTATGATATTAATATTACAATTTCTCTCTAATGAAGATTTTTTTTTTATCTTTATTAAATTATTGGATTTTTCTTATAATATACTTGAAATTATTTTTGACTTACTCAAAATTATATTAATAAAAGAGATATTCATTCTTGTAGTTTAATTTAGATATTAAGATAGTCAGTTGGTACCGAACTGATCAGGATTCTTCCCAGGTAAGTGTGATTTACCGAAACCTAAAGGTAATATAAAAATAAACCACAACACAGTGCAACTAAAATTTTTGGAAAGGTAATTTTAAAAGAAAACTATGCGATGGTTTTAATAGGCATAATGTGTATAACAAAGTTTTACTTAAGATTTTTATTATAAGAAATTTAATGAATTCAATATAACTAAAAATTTAATTATATTTAACATTTGATAAAGAAATGTAGAAAAAAATTTGAAACTGTTTCTGTTGTTTAAAAGAACAATATTAGTTTTGATTATGATGTTTAATAAACTGAAGGAACAGGCGAAAAATAGTAATACATGTGTATTGGAAAAAATATCAAAAGAATTGGACAAAGAACCCGTTGCATCGGATAATTATTTGTATAAAATAATGGATTTGAAAAGTAATTTTAGGTAATTTTAAATGAAATCAAAAATGGTGAACCAAATGTGGTTAAAGAA
Source organism: Gordionus sp. m RMFG-2023 (assembly GCF_954871325.1). Classification (NCBI taxonomy): domain Eukaryota; kingdom Metazoa; phylum Nematomorpha; class Gordioida; order Chordodea; family Parachordodidae; genus Gordionus; species Gordionus sp. m RMFG-2023. The sequence continues at coordinate 6,936,399 of NC_088778.1, read as the reverse complement.
AAATATTGAGATCACCATAATTTAAAAAAAAATCGGTTGTTATCCTAAAAGTATTAAAGGAGCTAAAAGATTTGACTAAAGTTATATATCAGGATGTATAAATTGATTAATATGAATAATAACTCATTTAAATGTCAAATATGTGGCAAAACAAAAAAAATAGTTTTTCAAAGGATAAAAGATTTGGTAAAAATTTTGATGTGGTTATAAAAGGCATAAATCTGAAACTTGCATAGTAAAGGAACAAAATTTTTATGCTGATTTTTCTTAAAGAAAGTCAGTAGGGAAATTCCAATATAAGAAAAATTTCAGGTATTATCATGAATAATTTGATTTGCAGGTTTATGTTTTAAATATAAAATCCGAACATGTGACTATGAATTGTGCAAAATTTCGAATAACGTAAACTGATTATATGATTGCGGTTATAATCATATAAAGGTCGAGAGACCAGTGAATTGTGAATTATAACAATAAAAATATACGAAACCAATGTCAAATTTATGATATTTGTAAAAAGAAATTTAACTCTCATAAAAGGAGGGATTGGTAGAAATTTTTATCATCATGGTGATAAAATAAATGTTAAATATCATTACAGTCCGAATAAAACGTTTTATAATTATTTTAAATGGGAAAAATATCCTATGGGTATTGTTAAAAAACATATTAATGATTTTAAAAAGCCTCTAAATTCCGAGATGAATTCATGTATGAATTTGGATTCTAATGATATTAAAATTTCGAATAAAAAATGTAAAGCCGATTAAAATAAATAAAATGTTAATGACGGAATGATTGAATAAACAGTGTACTTGTCCTCGGGTTAAATTAAGGAATGACCATATGTACATTGATATGTTGTTTGATATCGGTGCTAGCAATTCTATAATGTTTAAAGAAAATTTTTATAAATATTGTCCACATGGTATTATTGAAGAAGAAAATATGTGTGTTAAACAATTTGATGCCATACAACCCCATAAGTTAAAATTTATGGGTGGTGGAAAAAAATGTAGAAACAATTATGGGGTGGGATTGGATTACTAAAATTCTAATAAAAATTATTTGGATTTTTTTATCATAGATATCAAATTAGCCGCTGATAATACCGAAAGAAAAATAATTGCGGATATCATCCGAATTCGAGAAAGAGAAATGGCCAATTTATTGAACGAAGGAAACTCCTTCCGTTGATAATCATATTCTAGTATATCCGAAAAAAATAGTGATAGAGCCATTTAGATCTAGAATAAATATGGAAATTAATAAAGATCAAATTATAAATTTTTGAATGAATGAGTTTAATAAAGTTAATAATGCTACTATACATATTTTTAGTTAAAAAATATGGTATAATTTTTGAAGAAACGTTAACACATCTTAATGATTATCAAGCAGATATTAAACTTAGAGAATTTTCACCCATTTTTTTAGCATGTTGAAGAGTTCCTTTTGAAGGGAAAAAGGAAATAGTAGACGAACTAGACAAATGGGTAAATTATGGAATTATTATTCTGATTGAATATAGTGAATGGGCCACACTGTTGGTTCCAGTTAAAAAATCTAATTTTCTTGTTACTTTAAATCCAGGGGGTGTGGAAGTAAAATATCTATTACCTAGAATTCAAATTTTTTTTGTCAATTTAAAGAGTATAAAATATTTTTCAAAAGTTGATTTCCCTTCTGCGAATATTTACAGTTACCTTTAAAAGAAGAGATTTATATATTTTTTACGATAGACTCCTAAAGGATTATTTGCCTTTTGTAGGTTACCCTTTGGATTAATTTGCCAGCATTTTTCAGCGTTAAATGGTATCAGTTGTCCAAGGTCTAGAAGGAGTTTTCTATTATATGGATGATGTGTTGATAACTGGTATAATACTGGAGCATCATAATCAACGTTTAGAAGTTTTCAAAAGTATTCGTGACAAAGGTCTGAGGGCCAGAAAAGAAGTAAGTGTTCCTGGGGTAACAAATATCTATTGAACATCAAATTAATGGGATGAATATGAAACATCTGTATAAAAATTTGAAGATTATATCTAATATGAAGTTGCCAATAAATAAAGCGGACAATCGTTTTTGGGCATGGTAATTTATTATCATATATTTTTAGATGATTTTGCAAGGATTGCAGTACCTTTATATATATTATTCCAAAAAGGAGTTCATTTTAAATGGGCCAGTGAAAAACAAATTTCATTTAGAATGTTAAAACAGAAAATTGGGGAAGAGCCAGTTTAGGTATGTTTTAACAACGATTTAAAGATAATATTAGCTATTGATTCATCTAACAAAGGTGTTGGAAGTGCATTATTACAATTAATGGTTGGAAAGACCAATTATTTTTTTTCTTCGAGAGTTTTCCGATAAGTGGAGACAAGATATTCAGTTATCAAACAAGAAGCATTAGCGGTAATTTTTAGTTTAATCAAATTCCAGGAATATTGAATAAGGAAAAAATTTGTAATTTATACCGATCATAAACCATTAATTCATTTATTCAAAAGGATAATCGAGAATTGATGTTGTTTCCACGATTACAACGTTGGTTGTAGTGTTGTCAAACGGCTTGTTTTAAGGCGATTTTTAAATGGCTAAATTATCTAGAATAATATTACGCAAGCCTGAAGATTACGTTTATCGGAAGGAATAAAGGTTTGGACATCTATTAGCGAAATCTCGAGGCTTAGGCAATAAATTCCTGGCTAAAATATTGAGTTAGCCGTTTTTAAAAATCGGCTCAAAACTTAACAACACTATTTTATAAGTGGGAAGTTTTAATGTGGAATTGAGATATCGGCGAAGTAAAGAAATTGCTTGCCAGATATTTTATCCAGGTTGAGATCGGGAAGAAGAAAGTCATTGATAGTGAGAATGCATTGGTTCTTTCTCTTTCTCATATGTTAAAAGGTGGTCCTACTAACTGGGAGGATTTAAAATTCAATATTATAATAGAAAAGGAATTGAGTCAAATAATATATTTTAACGGGAATAAACCCATGGAAAAATAATTGTAAAATTTATTGAACAATTGAAAATGAATTGTCCGTTGTGGATGATTGTATAAAGCGGGGAAATAAGGCCGTAATTCCTTTTAAATTAAGCAGTAAAATTGTAAATTTATTACATGCTGAGCATCAGAGGCGGGATAAAATAAAATCTTGTTGTGTATGGTGGCCTGGTATGGGTAATGATATTGAAAAAATTACAAAGAAATGTCTTACATGTAATTCGTGGGCCGCTATGCCCCATATATAGAGGTAGTCAGTAATTGGCTTAAATAAAAAAGACCGTGGGAGCGTATCCACGTTGATTTCTTTGATTTAAATAAATGATCATACTTTTTAGTAGTAAATTGGTATTCAAAGTGGATAGAATATAAAAAGCAGGTATACAACAAAAATTGTTATTAAAATTAAGGGAATTATGGGTCAGGTTGGGTTTAACTGACACTGTTTTGCCCGATAGAGGTCTAGCCATTATAAGTGATGATTTGAACAGTTTTGTGCAGAGTCACAGACCAAACACATTTTAGCACCTACGTATAAACCTAACTCTAATGGACAAGTTGAGAAGATTGTGGCGATTGTTAAAAATTGGTTCCAAAAGGCTAGAAAAGGAAAAGATGAGGTTTGTATGTCGCAATTGTATTATCACAATTCTCGTAATAGAGAAGGTATCACTTGTTCAAAGTTGTTTCTTGGTCAGAGAACCAAATTGATTTATTAAAATTAAGGAAAAATATTGATATAGTTTTAGTAAATCAAAAAGTCAAATTTATTGTGGGTCAAACAGTTTGGGCACGATTATTTGATAACAAAGAGAATAAGTGGGCTAAAAGCATAGTACTAACTCGTATGGAATCGAGTTAGAAAAAATATTACTAATAAATGGGGTTACCGTAATTAGGGATAATGATCATTAATTTATTACATAATAATATAATAATGTGGTTATATAAATTTAAAAAAAAATTAATTATAATTATATTATGTTCAAGTAAGAACATTTATACATGATATCGGTATTATGGTAATTTAAATTGAGAGTAATTAATAAAATTGATAATCCTGATAGTTAATATTTTTAGTTATTGTAAAAAATGAAAAATGGTAATAAAACTTGGCTTAAAATGGTGAAGGCAGGTTCACTGAATGCCGTCAGAAGGAGAAAGATTTTTTTTCCTTCCCCGTTTTTCTTACAATCCCATTTGTAAATGTTTAATTACCTAATGTACTGAATGAAAAATATAAGAAAAGTTTGGTGCAAATGTTCAATCGCATTTGAAGAAGGAATAAATAAATATATTATAAGTGTGTTTTTTATATAAAAAATTTATATTTTGTGAATTATATTTAAAAAAAAAATTTTTTAATTATAAGAAAATCAATAATTATGAACACAAATTCCAATTCGAAAATCATTACATTCAGTTGACACTGATATCCAAGAATATGGAACTACATATTTTTGCAGATCGTCAGAAGAAAAACCATTATTTTAAAATATATCAATAGAATATCATATTTAATGATCAGTAGTAGGGATTAAATCCAAATATTAAATAAAAATTAAATCTTTTTTTTTTGCATTTTGAATTAAATGATTTTGTTATTTCAAAATTGATTAAAGAATAATTCTTTTAAAGGTTACTAAGTAAATGAAGATTCTTGTTAATGTTTCTAATAGTATAGATTATAATTTTTTAAAGACATCATCAATTAATGCGCCATGCATAGGTTAACATATTATTTTGATAATTTGTATTATTAACGAAATTATTTAATAAATTTTAGTCAAAACAAATTTACCTGTCCTAGCCATAGTATTCAATAAATAGACTACTTTTTCGTTAGCCAACTCTATCATTACTCAAACTTAAAATTATCTTGAAAATACCTATAAATTAAAACTGTTTTAAGGATAAAATTAGATTGTTTACCATTAAGTATTTTTTTTTTTAGAATAAATTATAAATAAGGAGCAGAAGCCAAAAAAATTATAATATATAAAAATGCGATTCTTAATATACCTAATTTTTTGGTGTTTTTTTCTTTTATCCTACATTCGAAGTAACTAAAAATTTAATTTTATGAATGTTAAAATTTTAGAATATATATGACTTGCATATTTGTAAATATCTGACGTTTTTCTGGAAACGATTACTGGAATATTCGCATGAATTTTCGGAAACAATAAAAATCGTCTACAAGGGCGATTTTTAATTAATTTTTTTTTTACTTTACTGGCAATTTATTGTAACATGAGTTAACTATACACTATAAATTTAGGAATTTTGCCAAATATGTGTGTGGATCTTTTTTAATTTATATAAAACAAATGGGGCATATAAATTTAGTGTTAATCTTAATTGGCTGGAATTTGCAAGATCTGTATTATACACATACTAAAGTACATTTCCGGTAATTCGATAAAAAAAAATGTAAATGATTTAAAATTGAGAAATATTAGATCGTTATTCCAGAAAAATATTAATGTTATATAAGACTCAATTAAGACAAAATATTTTTTAGTTTTGAGATAATTTTAACTCATTATATATATATTCTATATAAGTGAAGACCGATGTTGAATTATATGTGGAGAAACTTTTAGAGCTAATGCTTAACTCACAAGATCATACAAATAACCCTCTAAGAAAACCCCGTCTTGGAAAATGATGTTAACAATATAATTTTTTTTTGAAATTTTTATAGCATTTTTATTCTTTATCATGTATATTCAAATTAAAATTATATTTCTTTTTAAAATACCAAATATATTTAAAATTTATAAATTTATACACTTTTGATTTTAATCATCAATTTTTTTTATATATTCTCGTTTATATCAAAATTTAAAACTTTTACAATTATACACTAAGCTAAAATTAGTTAAACTAAATTATATACTTGTTATATATATATTTTTTTAAGTTTTTTATTTCAATGGTATTTTTTTTAGTTTTAAAGTTTTAATGTCTTGATGACAATAATAGAATGTGTTAAATACATTATCCCTTTATTACACAGCCGTTTGAAATTTGTCCCACCTAAAAAAGTACCTTTAATACACGGTGGGACATAACCTAGTTTGATTTTTTTTATTTAATTTAATACACAGATGGTAAATTTTCCCCATTTAAAAAATAATATTATAATTATCCGGTCATTTTATGTCCCGCTGTGCAATAAGGCTTATTTTACATATATATTTTAAAGATATTATGTCTTTATAAAATTTAAAAAAAAAATTTTTCTTGTTTGATATATATGTTCAACTGATTCGGATTCTTCTTTTGAAATATACTCAAAGGAAGTCGAGGACAACCTAATTAAATTAAATTGGAGGGCAGTTACAAAACCTATACCCCTACCTAGTTTTATATCAGATTACGGCTCTGGTGATTATATAAGAGGTCTCTATTTCGATTAAAAATTATCGAAAATTTTTATCTCTCAAAAGATTTTTGATTTAGGTGAATCATCAACCTTGCAAAGCAATCCAAAATATCGACTCCGTCAAAATTTCATAAAAAATATGTCGCTGATGATACAAGGAAAAGGAGATCGGATCATATTTCTATAAAAATTTTTTTTAGTGATTCGGAATCACTTGGGAAAATATATTAGGAGATCAATGTTCTATTTGTACAGTTTCGCTATGTATTAACGCTAAAGGGTCATTCCATGTCAAATCGAACAAAAAAAGGCCCATTTTCGACCGACCCCTTTTAAAATTGCTAAAAATTTCTGGAATTATTTAGAAGAGGAAATAAAAGAGAAAGCCGTTTATTTTAGCTCGCTAGCACACCTGGTTCTTGAGATATAGGGGCTTATAGGTACAAAAAAGAGCCAATTTGGAATCTGTAAAATTTTTAAAATGCTTATATCTCAAGAACTATTTATAGTAAAAATAATATAATATATCATATTGTAGGTAAAAAAAATTCTCTAAAGGACTATCAAAATAAAATAAAAATTGGAGCCAATTTGAGTCTTTAACTTCCGGTTTACCTATAATGCTTTACCTGTATTTTTAAGCAAAAAAGGGAGTTTGTTTTCGAAATTTTTTTATTGCTTTATAAAATTGTTTTTTTCTTTTCATAACAAAAAATAATTTAAAAATATGTCCCTCCCCCGGTTATAAATTATTTTGTAATTATAATATTTTATATTATTAAAAATTTCAATAAATATCAAAAATAAAATTTTAAACAATCTCAGTGATTATTTTATTTAAGTTTTTATAGGTGATAGAGGGTTTTTTTTAATGTTGAAATATAGCAATAAAGGGTTATTCTACAACCACACCAATTCAGCAAATTTTAACCTAAACTAATCTGTTTATAGGGTCATAAGTTTTAAATCTAATTACAAAGTCCAATGGGCCTTTATGAGTCACTACGTGAGATGTAGAATTTCTAATTTTGAACTGTGATTTGACATGACAATCTTTTCCAAAAAATCAGCGTGCTTGATTGGATATGAATAAAAATATTGCAATAAATATTTATTTTTAAAAATTGTCTTTTTTTTAGGAATATATAAATTTTCTAATAAAAATTATTATCTAACTCAATTTCTTAAATTTTTAATCATATTTATATATTAAATACAAGGTTTTCTCTATTGATATTGTACAAATTAAACGAGCAGCATTATTAAAATTTAAAGAGCCTATTATTTATTAGGTTGTTTATATGAAACTAAATAGTCTGCTAACATAGGGCTGGTTAGAATTAAGCCGACCCTGAACTCACCTTTAGATTTTTTTTTATTCATAATACGAAAAAAATGAACAATGAATAATTCTTTTTAGGTACACTCAGTAAATTTAATGTTCTCATTTTTATGTCTTAAATTTATGAATAAATATATATCATGTAGGATAATGATATATAGCTTTAGTTGCCTTATGGCAATTTGATAAATAACACCCAAACTTTGCTAATAGGCAAATATGATCCATTTTTAAATATATTATAACAGAATCACGTGATCGCCTCCGATTTATACCTAGTTGGCTTTATGAAAAAATTCTGATACCTGCCTAATTCAAGCCCAAAAATATTAGTTTAGTTACACATACACTCATTGACGCTAATAGAAACAAATTTTCTTGTATATAAGGATACTATCTAATATTTAATAAAACAGATAAAAACGTTCAACATTATACATCCCATATGAAACGCCAATAAATAGTAATGATTAAAAATTTTTAAGCCATCACTAATTCATACACCTGGCAGTCTATGTATTTCATTCCGTTTATATTATGTATGAAATAATATAATTTATGCATAAATAATTTACATATCTTAAAGCCATGCTTAAATATTATATTAATAAATCTATTTTTTCATAAATCCCAAATAATCATTACTTAAGCGAATTTTATTCTAAGATCATCTTAAAAATATCTATAGACTAAAATTGTCTCAAGGATAAAAAATGAATTGTTTACAATAAAGGATATTTTTTTTGTATAGAATAAATTATAAATTAAAAGTTGAAGCTAAAGCAATTTATAGGATTTAAAATGGAATTAGTAAAATTTTAATATTTATGCGCTTTATTCTATTACTCTATTCAATTTAATTAGCGCTGAAAAATTAATTTAGGAATAATAATTTTAATATATATGGTTTTGATTTTCAAAGCATTTGTATATGTCATAAGTTTTTTTGGATTAATGATATCCTGAATACTCAAGTGAACTTTAGGAATCTATTAAATTTGAATTATCTCTAATGGTCAATTCTAATTTTTTAAAAATTTATTTGCCGATTAGAATGCATACCATATGAATTTCAGAATTTCTCGCGATATATTTTTGTATATTTTTTAAAATTTATACGAAAAAATAGGATATATAAATTAAGATTAGTTTAAGTTCACAGCAAAATTAACTGGAATTTACAAGGCTGATTCCAGTAAAATTCGATGTTTAAAATATCATAGTAAATTATTTAAAATTGAGAAAATTAAATCGTTATTCCAGAAAAACGAGATATTACAATGTAAGAAAAGGAAATTTTTAGTTCTGATATTATTATAACTCATTATATAATATAAGTTAAGAGTGCTGTTGAATATGTCTAGAAGAGGCCTCTCGGTATAATTCTAAACTCAGAGGGAGATCATGGAATCAACCCTTTGGGTAATCCCCTCCCCTACCCCACGTCTAGGAAAAATTATAAATATTTTAAAATCTTTAAAATAATTATTCTTTCAAATAACAAATATTTTTTTTTTGATCATATCAAATAAATTTAAAATAAACATTAAAATTCTTTTTTTTAAAAAGTACTCGCTTTAATATCAAAATAAAACGTTAACATTCGATCAATAGCAATGTATGTTTCACATTTATATTAGCTAAATTATAATGAAATTATGTTCCTGTTATTATGGTTAATAGTTTAAATTCATAATTTTAAAGTTCTGGTTTGGCTTCTTAATAATATTTTTTTAGAGGTGGGCGTGGCCTTGAAAATTCTCGCCACAAGATGATGGGTCATGACGAGTCATGCGTGAAAAATAAAAGAATTTATAATTTCGAGCGGTGGTCTGAGCGTGATGGACTTTTAGAAAAAAAACCATAAAATTTGTTTTTTTCTAGGGATATATTAATTTTATTTAATTGTAATATAAATTTAATTTAATAATTTTAGATAAAGTGATGTGATCTTTGAAAACTACAATCTTATCATGCACATTTTATAGCAGCTATTTTCTCTTTCCTATAACCATAAACAAATTTTTATTTTACAAAATTTAATAATTTTCACAAATTTAGGCAAAAATTTTGATAAATTTATTATAATTTTTTTAATTTAAAACAATTTTTTTTTTGACATGTCTTTATTTTTTTTTATAGAAAAGGCTTATTTTTTTATTTTCATTAAATTTTTCGGTCAATCTTATATCCTAACTTTTTTACTGAAAATTATTAGCCGGTAAAAATTTTGTAAGCCCCAACCAATCTTATCGTGAACTATAATTCTCTATAGCCAATCGTTTTCTATAGAAAAGATTAACACCTAACTAAAAAAAAGAGCTATCTATTTAAGAAATTTTTTTTTTGTTGAATTCGATTAATATTTTTATATATAACAATTCTTAATATTCAATCGTATTACTATGCAAGTCTAAGATGTAATATAATATATAATTTTAATCCATAATAGTAATATATTATGATTAGTATGAGTAGAGAGTTATAATGTTTCTTCTGATAAAAGCCGTAAACAAGTAATTTTGAGTTATTAATTATTATTCCATATAAAAATGAAATTATTTTAAATATAATAACTTATAATTAATTCAGTGTTGCTAGACAGTTGAATCAATGCCAAATAGCTGACTCATAAAATCAGAAAAATATAATGATTAGAGAAATCTTGAGGCTTATGAAATATTTTTCTGGCTGAAATAGTGAGTTGGCCGTTTTATATTAGTTTGGATATATATGTTTGCTTCCAATATATATAGAGTATAGTAAAAATAAACAATAATTGTACATTTGAGCAAAGATGATTGGTTAAATAAAGGTGCTAAATTATCTAGATATTTTTATTCGATTTCATTGGTGAATTAAACTACAATAATAAGGAGTTTTACAAAAATATTAGCTAGGCAGCTTCTCGCATTTTTAATTTTGATTTTTTTAATTTTCAAATTCGAAAATAAAAATTAATGATTATTTTTAAAGATAATGTTTGAGTTGTGAATGAAGTTAGTTGTCGACTAACGACTACCGATTCTGAGTCGAATAAACTAGACTATTTAACACCTATAGTGTATTATAAAGTTTAATTTGTTTATTGTAAATAATTATATTATTAATAAAATATTGCTTATGATGTATGTCTGTAACAATATTCTTCTTACACATCTATCAAAACAAAATTATTATTTATATTTCATTTAATTAATTAATAGATGATTTAAATCTTTTAATATAATTATGTTAAATATAATTTTAAAATATATTTATATAATATTTAATCCGCAAGTTAATTCATTCTGTTTAAATACTATATTAAATAAAATAAGCAAGGGAAACATTGCTTCCCATGAAATTTTTCTTACAAAATTAAATAAACTTAATATAATCTTTATACTATGCTAAATAAGCTAAACTGACTTTGTTAAAAAAATTAATATAATTTATAACGTTAAAAATTAATATTATATTAAGTAATACTATTGAATCCATGCATTGACTTCTTTTGAAGTCAATACACGGATTCAAAAAGGATGGCTTAAATGGGGAAGTATATCCGGTGTAATGTTCGACAAGAAGATGCCAATATTAAAGCTTACAAATCCATCATAAGACCGGTGTTACTCTATGGAAGTGAAACATGGGCATTAAACGCTACGGAAGAAAAGTTATTACAAACCACGGAGATGGGAATGATACGGTGGAGCTTGGGGTATACTAAACTCGACCATATGACGAATGACTATCTCAGAGCATAAATGGGTATTCAATATATGGCGGAATTGATAAACGAAAATCGGTTAAGGTGGTATGGTCATATATTAAGAAGGGAGACGAATGATGTAAATCGAAAAGTATTGGACATGGAGGTGCCGGGGAAAGGAGGAAGAGGACCTCGTGTTACGTGGAAAGGTCAAGTAGACAAAGTTATGATGACTAAGAAGATAAATCCGGACATGGCCCTTACTCCATCAAGATGGAAGAAACTTATCAAAACAAACCTCACGATTGTGGGACCATATGTATGATAAAGTAGATTTGTGATTATGCTATACATAACCATTCATCTTCTAGGAGAAAAGCATATTAAAGAAAGAGAGAGACGTTAAAAAATTTACTATTATTCTTACTACGTTAAAAAATTTACTATTATTTTTACTAAGTTAAAAAATTTACTATTATTTTTACTACGTTAAAAAATATACATGAGGGAAAATATTGCTTATTTTTTAATAAATAAAGAGAAAATCATGCTATGGTATTGTGTAATTTTACCATTAAAAAATAAGCATTAGGGAAAAATGCTATTTTTTTTTAATAAATAAAAGAAAAAGAAATTTTTTATTTTTTTTCTTACTTTTTTTAAAAAAAAACTTTTCCGTTTTTAAAATCCTTAATTAATGTTTAATAATTATAATTGTATTATTGAAATTTATTAACATTATCATTTAGCTCAAGAAATTTTGTTCGAAATACTTGATTATTGGAGACGGAAGACCAAAACCAATTTTACAAAACTTAAAAAAATCAAATCTTGCATCCGTAATTTTTCTATCGATAAATATGAAAAATATGAATGGCTCACTCGATGTGAATTTTCTTATCCATATTGTTGGTCATGCCTATTATTCCCATAGAAAAAACATGTTTTAAATGATAAAGGAATTTTGGATATGAATAATTTTTCAAAGGCAGTTAAACGGCATTAAGAATCAACCGCTCATTTGAAGTCTATGATTCAATTAAAAACATTTGGCCAAAATCGTATTGAAAATATGATAGATTCGATAGCAAAATATCAATTGAATAGCATAGAAAGTCAAATCAAATAGATAAATATTGAAAATATTGATCAACTCTATATGTTTTTTTGGAATTCAGGAGCTCGCATTCCGTAGTGATCATGAATCTTTCAGTAAATAGAGGAAATTATATAGAATTAATTTATTTGCTGGTGGAAGAAAATTTACTATTGAAACATCATTTAGAAAATAGTTATTTTTATTGGACTATCAAGCGATATTCAAAATGATTTAAATTCCATTTCATATGTCTTACACCAAAAAATATTAAATGAATTAGAAGAAACGGAATTTATATCAATAATATTAGATGAAACAACAGATATCAATAATAAATCTCAACTCGTGTAGTTCTTCGATATTTTTTAAATAACGGGACATTGTATGAAAGATTTATTGAATTCTTTGATGTTTCTATGCATCGAGATGTTAATTCTTTATCAAAATTTGTCATTAATTCTTGAATGATAAAAAAATTAATAGATCAAAGTTACGATGGCACAGCTGTTATGTCAGCCGATTCACATGGACGCGATTCACATGAATTACAAGCGAAAATCAGAGATGTCAATCCTTCCGCACTTTATATTCATTGCTTTGCCCATAAGTTAATCTTATATTATCAAAATCTTGCAGCAAAATTAAAGAATGTAAGGTTTTTTTGCAACTTTATCTGGTTTAGACATTTTTTTAGTACATCATCTAAGCCAACAGCGGAATTTAATAAATATGTCAAAAAGTTACCACAGATAGGAATACAATGGTCGGCTGATTCAAACAGTTTTCAATTATTTGAAGGATCCACTTTTTTTTGAAAGTATCATAGAGGAGAATCTGATATTGTTTGGGATAATAATGTTCTAATAACATCTCGTGGCTATTTATATATATTAAATGATGAAAATTTTCTAATTTTATTATATTTTTTTCAAGAAATTTTTCCAGAATCTGATTTATTATTTTATATGCTTCAAACTAAAATTAACGATATATCTTACTGTCTTAAAAGTATTAATGATTTCAGAAATTCGGTTAAATCAAACATAGAAAACTTTGATGTGTTTAGGAGAAATTTAAATGTAAAAGAAAATATTGAAGACAATTTAGATAAAAAAACATAATAGATCCGGATTGCCCAATACAAAAGAATTTTATAAAAATTTGATAATTAAAATAACAGATAATATAATCAATGAAATTGATTTTCGGTTCGATACATTAAAAAATATGAAATTCATCGAATTGTTGGATAATTTATTGTCAAGGCATAAGGCAGGTTTTAACGGGGTAAGTATTATTAACCTTTTTAAGTAGGGACTATTTGAATTGAAAAAATCCAGCTAAATTTATAAGAACATTTGAAGCCAATAGTTTGTCTAGAGCCCCGAATGACAATATGATGAGATTGACGGATTATTTGTATATTGTAGACAGTTTTAGGTGACAACAAGTTCTTTTGAGTGATATATAGTGATGCAAAATGGCTCCATTTGAGACGATTTTTAAAAACGGCTAACTCAGTATATCCAGAAAAATATTATGCAAGCCTTTGCTATTAGCTAATTCTCGAGGCTTTGGCAATTTTTCCAACTAAAATATTGAATTAGCCGTTTTTAAAAATAGACTCAAATGGAACGATTTCGCATTACTAGATATATATAATATAAATTAACCTAGTAAATTTAACATATTTGACAATTTATTTCGTATTTATTTACTTAGAATTAACATTTTTATATAAAAAAACGCGAAAGAATAATAGGTATCCTGCTTGTTTTTTTTAAAAATATTCTTAAATTTTATATTAATTAAAAACTAAAAGATTTTTAATATTTAATTTCTACTGTAAATATATATAAAGAATAAAACTAAGTTTTAAACATTTAAGAAAATTCGCTTCTCCTATTTTTTTTATAGCTCTTCAATTTTTTTATGGACAATATTATCTCAGTCTCCCCTACTATTATTTTTCATTATGATTAAAAAATAATTCGTTTGAGGGTACTCATAAATTTAGATTCTTAGATATTTTTTAATGTTTCAATAGTATCGATCAGAATTCTTTTTTTAAAGCCTCACACCACCATTTAATTCGCTGTGGCATAGATTAACTTGAGGTTAACTTATTATTTTTCTTTTTGTATTATTAGAGAAATTAATTAATATATATATTTTACGCAAAACAAATTTACATGTCCTAAAGCTATGAACAATATATTATTAATAGAATACCTTTAAATATTCATTACTCAAACCAATTTTTTTTAAACATTATCTTGAAAATACCTATAGATTATATTATACCAAGGACAAAAATTAGACATTGTTTACCACTAACTATTTTTTCTATATATAGAATAAATTATAAATGCTATATAAGGAACAGAAGCTAAACATATTATAAGATATAAAAATGAAATACGTAAAATACCTATTTTTTTTGTCTTTTTTTCTATTATCCTACATCATCCAAAGTAAATAGCGTTGAAAATTTAATTTTATGAATATTATAATTTTAATAGCATGATTTTTGTAAGTTGTAAGTTTTTCTGGAAACGATATTCGGAATACACTAATGAATTCTCGGAATGAATTATATTTAAAATTCGAAAATGTGGATTTTTAATTTTATTGGAAATGTATTTTAGCATGAGTATAATAATACCCTATAAATTTCGGAATTTTTAGCCATATGATTTAAAATTGTGTAGGTCGTTATTCCAGAAAAACATATTACATTATAATGTTTATATAAGACTCAAATAAGATTAAGATATTATTATGATGTTGATATTATTTAAACTCATTATACATTTATATATATAAGTGAAGACTGATGCAGAATTAGACAAGGAGGCTCCTATAGAAAAAAATTTATACTCAAAAAATTTAGCTAATAGAATCAACATTCGAAGATATATTCGATTTTCCCCACGTTTAGGAAAATGATATTAATAATTTTATTTTTTTTTTGAAATCTTTATAACAATTATTCTTATCATATATATTCAAATAACAAATGTAATTTTTTTTTATCATACCAAATAAATTTAATATATACATATACACTGTTTATTTAATTATAATTTTATCGAAAATAGGACTATTTTTATCCGGTGTCTTTTTATGGTTAAGTAAATATCGCATAATCAACATAGGGCAACTTATTAACCTAAATAGTGCTTATTTTTTTGAATAAAATGCAATAAAATCTATTTTTTATATATATATAAGAGACTGAATCATACGTTTTACTTCTGAATATAACCCCCCCCCCCCCCAACACCCCAGCATAGAACCGCCTATTAGGTTCAAATAAAACATGGTTTATATTGAATTCGAAACAAATGACTATTTTTTAATTTTTAATATAATATGAGTACCAAATTTTGGCTGGTTCGATATCGCACATGTTATATTTAACATTGACTAATATTGAACCGTTTTTGTCGGTGTCTTTATCTCCAGGACATTTATTTTCTAGATTCGATGTTAGGATATAGAACAACTTCATTAATTTTGGTATATAAATATATCATTATTGTTCCACATTGACTTTTAAAAAATATAAAAGTAGTTTCTTAAGAACAAGAAATAAATTTTACTTTTTTTACTAATAAAAATATTAAAGATGTTAATATCCTGAAATGTTGGGGAAAAAATATATATTGAAAACTACAATCCTGATGACTATATATAAAACTTTGTAATTCAAATATTTTTTTTATAAAGGAGCTTAAAAAATAGCGAAACTGTACATTTTAAAAATGGCAGCAAATACTAAAGATTTTTTAAAAAGTGGATCAATGGTATTAGATAAAAATGCAAAAATAGCTATTTTCAATAGAATACTGCTAGTAGAATGTAGATCCGACACTCTGCCATGAGTCGGTAAAAACCAACAGCCATGATAATTATCTATTTTTTGTTACCGTTATTTTTTTTAATTTTTCAAATAACTAATCATCATCAACTTTCTCTAAAAAATTAAAAATAGAAATAAAAATTATAATTTAAATTTTGTTATACTATGACATAAAAAAAAATTTAAAAACGAAGAACAAATTTAATTAAATATTTAATCTATGGCCCTGCTTGTAAATTCCTATTAATTATTAGGTATCAAATATAATAGAAATAAAATAACCCATGATTAATATATTATATTATTTATGGTTACATGTAAATAGTGCGAAAATTTTAGAGCAGAATATAATATCACGAATGAATTTCACAAATGTCGATACTGCGAAAAGTTATTATAGCGAATGCATCACCGTAAATATAATAGCACAAAATTAATACAGCTTATGCATTTGCGTGAATATATTACATCGAAAATATTTTAGCGAATGCAATAGAGTGGATGTATTATCGCGAATATATTACTACGAATAAATTATAACAAATGCATTTACGAATGCATCATCACCAAAAGCGAAGGCATTATCACGAAAAGTAATATCATCTCGAATGCGCAGACATCACGAAGAGCGGAAGAATCGCAAAAAGCTAATACATTATTACCAAAAGCGAATTCATTGTCACGAAAAACAAATTACATTAGTTGCAATATCAAGATGCAGTCTGACGAAAATAACATTTTTATATTTAGGGGAGACAGGGCTAGTCGGCGCAATTTTGTCAAAATCATCATAGCTCCAATAATAATGACCGTATAAGATCTTATAAAATAGTAATCGATACCTAAAGCATCTATCTATAAATATATGCTGTTATATTTTTTAAATATTTAATCTGTACGCCTGGGTGGCCTAATGGGTTAGATGTAGGCTTGGAAACAGAAGGACGCAGATTAAATCCTGGTAAGGAGCATAAAAACTTTCGACTTTTTCTTTGATGACTAATGTGTAAAGACATATGGTAAGATAAATTTCGGAGCTTAGAGATGACCCTCACCGACAGGCCTAGACAGCCGGATGTTAAGGATACCTGTCCAATAAACAAAATGAAGGAAACAAATAGAAATATGAATATGAAAGATAGGGCGTTCCCATCAAGCGACGCGCATGGTGAGACCTCCATCCTGTGAAAAGTAAAGTAAAAGTCAAAGCAAAGAAGACACGATTAGCAAGTTTGAATATTGGGACGCTTAAAGGTAAAACGAGAGAGTTGGCATCAATGTTGAACAAGAGAAAAGTTGTTATAGCGTGCATACAAGAGACGAAATTGAAAGGTCAGAAGACTTTAATTATTAGAGATGGGTATAAATTGTACTATAATGGAATTGTTAGCAATAGGAACGGTGTCGGCATCATCCTCAGCCAAAATCTAACCTCCTCAGTAGTAGAAGTCAACAGGATCTCTGATAGACTAATGAAGATAAAACTTAGCATGTTCAATCAATACTACTCATCCTATCAGTATATGCTCCTCAAATGGGTTGCAAGGAAGAAGAGAAAGATGACTTTAGAGCTATCCTTGATGAAGCTGTAATGGAAATCCCTAAGGATGACCTAGTCATAATTGGTGGTGACTTAAATGAGCATGTGGGGAAAGCAAGAGATAGCTACAAAAGGCATCATGGTGGTTTTGGATATGGAGAAATGATGAAGGAAAGCACGTACTGAAATTTGCGCAAGCCTTCGACCTTGCCTTAACCTACACCTACTATAGGAAAAAGGAAAGTCATTTAATAACATACGAAAGTGGTACAAGGAAAACACAGATAGATTACATGCTAATCTCTCGCAGAAGATTAAAAGATGTAATAGACTGCAAAGTCATCCTAGGAAAAGATATTGCCGCACAACACAAGCTACTAGTCATGGATTTACACATCTCAAATAAATCCACTCAAAACAAGATTAAACTGGAACCATGCATCAAATGGGGCATTAAAAACAATGACAGATGCCTTTGCAATTAATGTAAACATTGAAACAATAGATTCCTCACAAGTCAGTGAAAAAATGTGAACAGACCTTTCATCCAGATTAATAGACACTGCCAAATCGATACTGGACTTGACAAGGGGAGACAACAAATCATACAAAGAACTATGGTGATGGAATGAAGAGGTACAAACCACTATAAAGGAGAAAAAAGCCCTATAAAAAAAAGGTTCAAATCCGAAAACTCAGATGACAAGACAAATTACAAAAAATACAAGAGAATAGCTATAAAGGCGGTGGCTAGGGCAAAATCTATGGCATACGATGACATGTATGAAGAACTACATACCAAAGAAGGGCAAAATAAAATATACAGATTAGCCAAACAGCGAGAAAAGAACTCTAGGGATATAAACGGAGCTCCGAAAATAATCAAAAATAAAGATAAGAAATTGATAATAAAAGAAAAAGAAGTAATGAATAGATGGAAAGAATATTTCTCAGGAGCTTCTCAACTTTAATCCTCAAATACTACATCTAGACGTACACTCCTCGTGTCAAAACATTGTACAACCTATAACAGAACAAAAAATAATCACATGCCTCAAGCATATGAAAAACAACAAAGCTAGGGGTCCAGACGATATTCCAATAGAAAGCCTTAAAGCCCTAGGAGATGATGGAATATATCTCCTCACAAATCTGTACAATAAAATACTTGGAAATGAAGAGGTTCCCCAAAAATGGAGGCAGAGCTATCTAGTTCCTATCTTCAAAAATAAAGAGGATCCACACAATTGTCAAAATTACAGGGGCATAAAACTAATGTCACACAGTCTAAAACTATACGAAAAAATAATAGAAAAAAGATTAAGAGACATAATCGAAATAGGAGAGACTCAGTTTGGCTTTATGCCTGGAAGATCAACAACTGATGCTATCCACACAATTAGGGAAATGAGTGAAAAATACAAGGAAAAGAACAAAATGCTACACATTGTCTTTCTCGATCTAGAAAAGGCCTTCGATAGAATCCCAAGAAAACATATCTGGTGGGCGCTACGCCACAAAAAGGTCCCGAAAAATATATAAGAATAATCCAGGTTGTGTATATGAGCTACAACAATGGTCCGTAGCACAACAGGTACTTCAGCAGGCTTCACAATAGCCGAAGGAGTTCATCAAGGGTCGGCTCTCAGCCCACTTCTCTTCATTACTGTAATAGATGTATTAGCACAGTCTATACCTCAAACAGTCCCGTGGAATATGATATTTGCTGATGATATTGTGATACTTGCCGAATCCAAGGATGAAATGAAAGAAGTGAGTTGGATAAATATCCTAGAAAAGCAAATATATAGAGAAAAGACGGTATATGGTGATAAGAGGAGATGAAATATAGTATTGATATAAATGAATGGCAGATATCGGCAATTGAAAGCTGCAAATATTTGGGCTCCACTATACAAACAAATGGCACAATAGAAAAAGAGATAAAGAGTAAAATTAATCACGGGTGGTTAAAGTAAAGATATCTGGAGTGCTATTTGACAAAAGAATCCCACAAAAATTAAAGGGAAAATTTACAGTTCCATAGTACAACCAACTTCTATATAGTTCGGAAACATGGCCAACCAAAGAATCAGACGAGAGAAGTCTACAAACTATGGAGATGAGAATGCTGAGGATGATTGCTGGGGTAACAAGAAAGGATAAAGTGCGCAGTACAAGAATACTAAGTAGTTTAAAGATAGTGCCCATTAAGACTAAGTTAATGGTAAGCAGACTTAGGTGGTATGGGCACACAATGAGAAGGCCCATAAACTACATAGGAAATAAGGTTGAGAGTTTGGAAGTGATGGGCCGTAAAAGAGGAAGGAGAGTCATTAAACCATGCAAAAATCTGAAAGATGACAAAATCTTTGCATATAAAAAGCATCAAAACGACGTAAAAGCATGAAACATGATTTAACAATCGATTTAGGCTTATAAATTTTAAAATAATCATCATTTTTAGTTTTATTAAAATCTCATAAAATTTAAATTTCAATGACTTTCTTAAGTAATTTATTTAAATTAGGAACTACAGTTCAGAGGCCACATCCGAACACGGATAAAGGTAATTGTGGTAAATAATCATAAATTAAAGTCAAATATACACTTAAGATATTAGTCAGGAGTTATTTAAGCATCTTTTAAAAATTATGGAATTAGGTATCAAATAAAATTCGCGTTTAATATTAGTATAAGTCATTCATTAAATAAGAAAGATGTCAATATATTGTAATAAAAAGGTTTAAATTCCTCATTTCATGGCTGAACAAAAAGAATGAAATATTTATTTTTATGCCAGTTGGACGAGGTATGCTTGGGAACTCTTTTTTCAGGCAAGAAATAAATATACTAAAAAGACATTTATATATATAGAGTATTTATACTAATTCAATTTTATGTAATAAATTCTAAAAGAACCGGCCAAAAGTTACAATAATCAACACCATTCAGCTTCAAATACAAAATTGAAGGTAATACATTTGTTTTTTTCATATATATTAATATTATACCTAAGTAAATAGAAATATTTAAAAGGGGCCTAATTTGTTTTGAATAGTGGATGGTGAGGAAGTGTGATCATATTTTTATTTTGACTTACTTTAGCTTTCCTAAATAATTTGTATTTTAAATTTATATTACAAATTATTATTAGCATCCTTTGCCTTTGGTTCAATACCAAGTTGTTGGGAACCGTGTGTTCCATATTTATCCAAATACTTACTACATCCAGATGGATAAACAGACATTGAGAGTATTTCATTATTATTTTAAATCTAATATATATATTTAAATATAACCTAGTAAATAGATATGTTGATGATATTATAGTGAGTATGAATTATAGGGTAGGATCAGACTTAGTTTAACAGCTTATAAGTTTATAAAATTTTGTAATTGAAAATGGTTTTTCTTATTGATCTTAATATTATTTTTAATTTCGATAATAATAATATTCTAATCTAAGGATTTTCGATGATTTGTTAAATAGCATCGCGTTCACTAAGAATTTGGTCAAATAAATTGAATTTTTATTGATTTAAATAAATAGCTTATTTATTGAGTGCTTCCTATTTTATATTTTTTAAGCAATTATTTATATTTGTATTATAATAGTTTAGTTTATATGTTTATTTATATAAAATTATAATAATTATTTATAATTGTAATCAAAATAAATAAGTTGCTATAATAAAAATACATTATAAACAAGTGATTAGATTAAATAATGTTATAAGTTAATAATAAAAAATTCACGAGAAAACAATTTGATTTATACAGAAATTAGTATTTGAGAAAAGTAATTTTTTTTTAAACGTACGTATAATTCTTAATTTGAGAAAGAAAAAAATATAAACAAGTAGGTAAATAGAAAAAGATCAAGATCATTCAGGCTACTCGGGATGAAGCATAATTTTTTAATATTAACTTATAACATTATTTAATCTAATCACTTATTTATAATGTATTTTCATTATAACTTATTTATTTTGATTACAATTATAAATAATTATTATAATTTTATATAAATAACATATAAACTAAACTATTATAATACAAATATGAATAATTGCTTAAAAAATATAAAATAAGAAGCACTCAATAAATAAGCTATTTATTTTAATTAAATCAATAAAAATTCAATTAATTTGACCAAATTCTTAGTGAATGCGATGCTATTTAACAAATCATCCAAAATCCTTAGAATATTATTATTATCGAATAAAAATTATATTGAGATCAATAAGAAAAACCATTTTCAATTACAAGATTTTAAAAACTTATAAGCTGTTAAACTATGTCTGATCCTACCCTATATAAATTAATTCATACTCACTATAATATCATCAACATATCTATTTACTATGTTATATTTAAATATATATTAGATTTAAAATAATAATGAAATACCCTCAATTGTCTGTTTATCCATCTGGATGTAGTAAGTATTTGGATAAATTGTGAACACACGGTTCCCAACAACTTGGTATTGAACCAAAGGCAAAGGATGCTAATAATAATTTGTAATATAAATTTAAAATACAAATTATTTAGGAAAGCCAAAGTAAGTCAAAATAAAAATATGATCACACTTCCTCACCATCCATTATTCAAAACAAATTAGGCAATTTTTAAATATTTCTATTTACTTAGGTATAATATTAATATATATATATGAAAAAAACAAATGTATTACCGTCAATTTTGTATTTGAAGCTGAATGGTGTTGATTATTGTAACTTTTGGCCGGCTCTTTTAGAATTTATTACATAAAATTGAATTAGTATAAATACTCTTTTTAGTATATTAATTTCTTGCCTGAAAAAAGAGTTCCCAAACATACCTCGTCCAACTGGCATAAAAATAAATATTTCATTCTTTTTGTTCAGCTATGAAATGAGGAATTTAAACCTTTTTATTACAATATATTGACATCTTTCTTACTTAATGAATGACTTAGACTAATATTAAACTCGAATTTTATTTGATACCTAATTCCACAACTTTTAATAGATGCTTAAATACTCCTCACTAATATCTTAAGTATATATTTGAATTTAATTTATGATTATTTACCACAATTACCCTTTTACGTGTTCGGATGTGGTCTCTGAATTGTAGTTCCAAATTTGAATAAATTACTTAAAAAAGTCATTAGAATTTAAATTTTATGAGATCTTTAATAAAACTAAAAATGATGCTTATTTTAAAAATTTATAAGCCTAAATCGATTGTTAAATCATGTTTCATGCCTTTTACATCGTTTTGATGCTTTTTATATGCAAAGATTATCCTGATTTTGTCATCTTTCAGATTTTTGCATGGTTTGATGACTCTTCGATGTTAGACAAATAATATACAAATAGAATAGAAAATGCGTTGTACAATTATTTATATATCATTCTATTGAAAGATAATATAACTGATTTATGGACTAATAACAATTTTGTTTTTAATAAAAAAACAGGAAAAGAAAGCATCCTGAAAGAACTCTGATTGGAAAAGGTGAATATTGTTAGGCTGAGGGGTATGTCGTTTTGATTAGATTATAATTTTGTAAAAGAAAAATTTAAAGAAATAGGGTAGAAAAGTTAATATAAGACAGTCAAATAGGGGATAGTGAAAAGGTTATGTCATCTTGCGGAGAACTGATTTTTTTGAAACTTAAAAAATTCTAAAAAATCTTTTCAAGATAATAGAACAGAAAGGACTATCAGAATAAAAAAATAATAAAATTGAAAAATAATAAGAACCTCAAAGTATTCTTTTTCATATATATATAACAATGCAACTTATAAGTTTTAGTATTAATAGATTTTTTGTATCTGATACATTTCTTAACCCTAACCACTAAACAATCCATCATATCATCAACTTTTATGTATCTCTCTTTTTCTCATTTTAATTTGTAGTACCCAATATTATTTATTTATTGATATTTTGTATTCAAATCGCACACAAATACCAAATTATATTTAATTCATCTTTCTATAATTTCTATTTTGTTTTTAATGTTTTTTTTAAAAAAAAATAAATAATGGGAAAATGATATCAAATAAAGAAATAAATTCTGACCCTTATATTTATTCGCTTTATTTATTTGCCATAAATTATATTCTAGCGCTAGAAATTAGGGTTCAATTGGATTCAGTCGGTTATGACTCTGCAGATGGTCAAACTGGTCTAATGTTTTACACGTAATTATAGCTACAGAAAACAAAAAAAAATAATTGAAAAAATCGAGATTTATTATAGCTAACAGGTAATATGTGGCGTAATATATTGTGAAATAATAAGGGAATATTATAAAATATATTTGATCCAAGGTTTGTCTTCTACTCTATTAAATTATATTTTAAATCCAATGTGTATAATTATTGTCTTAAAAATTTCAAAAATCATTTTCTTCTTTACTTACCTTTGTTATGTATTACCTAAGGGGGACCTAAAAAGTTGCAAAAAAGGAGCAGTTCAATAAAAAAATTTAAATAAATAAATCAGTATATATATGGAATGAAAAATAAAATGTCATAAAATATGTTTTAAAACTAAGAGAATCCTTATTGTGTTTTACAAATATTATAATAAGAATTTTATTTAAAAATTGGATCATTTTTTTCTCTAAAATTATTTATTACATTTTGATTATTAATTATTTTATTATTAGTTTTATTTTATTTGACAAAACGGGAGATGGTCGAGTTCGCAAACTTATTTCACATGCTTGGAAAGAATATCGGAGTTCCAAAAATCATATTTAATTTAAATCCTCATACCCGGTGGTTCTCATCCAATGAGCCTAGGTTTTTAAAACTGCAAAATGCAACATAGAGGCTCTTTCATTCCTTGGTCCTAATTCAATAACTTAGCACTCCTCCCTTTCCGCATAGAGTGGTAAATGTAATTCTCTATGTAAATTCTTGGCTTGAGGTTGAAAACAATTTGTTATACTCAGTGAAATATCATGAATTCGAATTAATAATTTCGATATCAACTCAAAACTCTATGATTAATGGGAGATGTTAGGAATAAGAATTTAGATGGCCTTCTGACCAAAGCTCATTTACAGTTTGCAAAATTATTTGCAAATATTTACGCTTGCTGTGTTAAAATTTAATATTCTATAAGCGAGCAATAAAAAATCTACAAATATTTTGATGCCTCAATGTAAAGTATGCATAAATTCTGAAATAGAATTTGCCGTAAATTTGGAGTATACGCTCAAGATTTTAACATAAAAATGCAAGAAAAATTAGTTTCTTTTGATGGTTATAATATATTGAAAATATTTATTCCTAGAAAGATAAAATATAATTTAGGGTATTAAAAATAATAATATTATTTTAATATAGATCTATTCTATGATATAAGAATAAATTTATAAAACTGAAACAACTCTTTTCATAAATTTAGGACACAAATTTTTTATTAATATTAATTATAAATTTTCATTATATACGCAAAAAAAAAATTCTTTAAAAAAATGACCATTTAGAACTTTGGGCACTTTTTACTATCTATTTATTTGACTCCTATCTAATAAATTTAAAAAAAAAATTTTTATTCACCATTTCGTCAGGTCAAAGGAAGTATTGAACCAATCGGTATTTCATTTATTTTTTATTTGAATCATGACTGCCACATTTGGTTATAATCATATATTTAAAAAATCGTACCTTTTGTAAAGCCGTCTGTGGCTTAGTCGATAAGAGAGTGGCTTGCCAGTCCGATAGTTCTGGGTTCGAATCAAGTAAGAACTATATCTTTTTCTGAAACTAACTTGGTGGTTACATCGGGGATGATATATAGTTGATCGAAAGCGACATTCAATCACTCTTAATATAATTTTTTTAAAAAATGGATTTTATTGCATTTTAAAATATAATTGGTCGTTGTTTAGCAAATTATGTCTCTTTTTAGGAAATTGCTATATGTTGATTTAGCAGGTATTTGTCATTAACCTTTCGGGAAATTGATCGCCTTTCACAGAAGCTTAAAACACTTTAATTACAAAATCCTTATAATTTATAATTTTCCCTCTCCATTGGACAAGCATATTTTTTGGATAATGCTAATTATGTTTAGGCGAGATTTATTGAAAAGTCTAATCAGGCCTTTTTTGCCTAAAATCTAAGCTTAGCCTATTTCAGTTTGTCTAAATTTAGGCTTTCTACAACACTACTAGAGAATATCCTTTTTTAAAATTAAAATAAATTTTTATTACTCAAATAAAAATATATATATAATATATTCATCCAAAAATATTTTAAAAAGGAAAATTTTGTTTTAATTACTCTCCCTCGAAAAACTTAGTATTTATAGACAAAATTCATAATTAATTTCATAAAATAATATTTGAATAATTAGCTTTTAGTTCATTTATATTACTTATTTACTATTACACAACCAAATATGTGTTAAATTGCATTTTACAGTTGTATAAATATATACTATTTTAGAATAGTCTAAAAAATAATTCAAACTAGAGCAATACAAAATATATTTTTAAAGGGGGGGGGGGGGTTAGGTATTTGAAATGTTACTGGCTTCCCCTGCCCTTTCTTCTCGTAGTTATCTCACTGATTACTATTATCTTTAATAACTAAATAATGGATATATTTATTTAAATATTAAAAAAGATAAAAGTTTACTATGAATTGATTTTTAGTTAATGTACATGTACATGAACACATAAATGTTGATTATTTAATGCCTAACACTTTATATTCCGTTTCATTCAATTCATTTGTCAAGTAATTTAATTTAGTTGGGTAATTTGTATTGCATAATATAATAAAAATGATTTGATGATATAATTAAAATATTGATAATTTAACACTTTTCATTTTTAATAAATTTAATGCAGAATAAAACTTGCTTAATAAAAAATAACATTTTTTAGATGGGGCTGAACCTAACTGGACCGATGGTCCCACGGTCTGGTCTCATTTGACTTAACAGTCCATCGGTCCCATTTTAGATAAAAGTACCGAACGAGACCAGTTGCAAACACTAGTCTAGAGTCTAACTTTGAGATTTCAATAAAGCGCACTTTGTATTTAGAAGGCCCTAGTTTTTCCATGGTGGTAAAACCTCTTTAAGACATCGTCAAGAAAAAACCTGGAGCTTTGTCATCTCTAACAAGACAGTCCAAATATGTGAAAGCATTTAGCCACGTCATTTAACTCAAATAATGTCTGAGTCATTTTCACATTTAAGTTTGAGATTATAGAGAAACCTTCACTCTTTTTTTATCTTTTATCTATTGTGGATGGTCACAATGATACCATCATTTAATCAATTTTTTTAAAAAGGTTAAATAAAGATTTTAGCTAAAAAATAGCTGAGCTCGGATTTGGTCAAAAAGGGTCAAATTTTTCTGCTAGCTATATGCAAAATCTTTAATACGTTAACATTTTTTGGCTAAAATCTTTATTTTGACATATTTTTTTAATAAGATAAATTGACGAATCATATGATTGAAAATCTTTATATAATTTTTTTTTTACTATAACAATACATTTCACCAAAAGTGATATTTGGCTGAGCTCGTCAGGCAGGTGTAAGGGGGGGGGGGGGGATAAATTTTTTATTTTTAAAATTTAATATTATATTATTATTAATAAAAACATATAAGGAGATTGCTATATAACCCAAAACCACTATTCAGTTCAGTTAATTATCAAGAAAGCTTATATATATTGTCTTAAAATTATTTTTATTTTACAGATTCAAGCGATCATATTGCGAAAAGTGAGTAAAACTTTACACCCATTAATAGCTATACTCGGCCCATTCTCCAGTCCTGAAACAGATTTAGTCGCTAATTATCTGTCTAAATACAATATAGCCCAAATCAGTCCAGGTGCCAATGCCGTGTGGCTGAGATCTAACAAAAGGTAGATAAAATGAAATAATGATTTTTTAAAATTATTCCTATTTTATTATGATTTTTATATATGATAATTTGATAAAAGATAATTCGTCGGTAAAATTGGAGGGCTCTCTATATTTTTAATATTTTTGATGGAGTTAACAAAGACAGGACATAGAAAATTTCATGATATATATCATTAAATATATTTTTTCTAAAAAAATTCAACCAATACGAAAACTTTTTAGCCGTTACAGCCCATTTAAAAATTTCATATGTTGCCCAGCCCAGCAGGGCAACGGGCCAGGCATTGCATATCTTTAATATCCAATATTGATAAATGAATCTCATAAAGTAAAAAGGATCAAAATGGGCGATAATCCTGAAATAGATATCTGAATAATTCTCATCAAGGTAAAAAGGACGAATAAATAACAAAATTAAATATTCAAAATTCAAATCCGATCAAATGTGTCTTTATTTATTTCTATTTCAATATATGGATGCATATCGAAAAAGAAATAAAACATTATTATATATCCTTAATTCGTTAATAATAGATATGAGCAATTGACATAATATTTATATTTTTTTCTTACTGTATGTGACATACCTTAAAGAGAAAAATTTAGAGGGTCTTCTAAATTCATACGCTTGTCAAATCAATTATTCAAATATGCATATACTCAAATGATAAAAGAGTAAAATGAATAGACCTTTGGTTTTCATCACATATTGTTGCTGGTAAATGGGTATAAGCATGTATTGCAAAGGTCATCTTACATAATAAAGGTTATAGATTAATATATCAGACGCCCAGGCACTTTTAAACTCTTCCTATATTAATGTAGATATTAACCCTCCTCTATCGCCATATCAAATCAAAATCTCCCTTTACATTCATCTATCACTCTTCTGTATGTTCTAGTGACCCCTCCAATTCAAATGACCACCTTGTCTCCACTATCTAGTAGAAGTTCTTTCAGACATAATTGCAAAAATACTAAAATTCAGGTGTGCCCTTCATGTAACCCTTTATAGCAATTAATATTATATGGCCAAACAAACATCTTTAAGTTTTAATCAAACTTAATACTAACTTGAAATTTTAAATTATTTTATTTAAAAAATATTTTGTTATATAAAATCCATTTAAAAAAAATCATTTAGATTTAAATCCCTTTTCACCATGACAACCAATCAAAAATACTTTGTTCACGTCATAGTAAAACTGTTGCAACTTATGAAATGGAATCGTTTCTCTATCGTTTATTATGAAAACAAATATTTTACACATTACAAAAACATGATTTTAGAAAATTTAAAAAGTTTAAAAGCTTGCGTAAATCTACAAATAAGATTATCCCCACCAATTTATAATGATACGGTTTTTGAGAATTTGTATAAACACTCATTTGTGGAGATGATAGAGAATTCAAAGAAAGCGAGGCTAGTTTTGTTGTTTTTGCCCAAGAAACTTAATATGATGGTGTTAAAAATAATAAAACTTTTGTCTCCAAACCATAATTTAATATTATTAGCTATCGACAATTGGCCCGATCTTGATGAAATAGTTAACGAAGGTTTGGCCACTACAGCTCTTGGGACCATTACTATATCCGAATTTAGTAGAAGTGTCACTGATTTTTCCAAGTGGATGGAAGCCTTCAAAGTCGACAACAAGTTGGCCTGGGTGAAAATGATTGTCTTAGGCAGAAATTATAATTTTCCTCCTTCGTTACTACTCTCACATCCTATAAATAAAACTCAATTTCCGGGGTCTAATTTAAGTGTTCCCGTAAAAAAGTTATATGATAAACGTTTTTCTGTTATTCTTGACACCGTTACTACATTGAGATATGCCATAGAAAATATGATACAAACTGTTTGTTCTGAAGGTGACCATAGAATGTTTTACAAAAACTTAATAGAATGCGTTAATAACTATTCAATTATTCCTTATATCCAAGACGTTTCTTTTGTAGGAAGAACGGGAGACATTAAGTTTAACAAATTTAAATCAATCGTTAAGTTACTAAGAATAGCCCAAATGATACGTAGGATAGATATAAAGAGTAATTATGTTAAATCGGATGAAATCTTCTATCATAATTATATATATAAAATGGTTGGAACTTACAATACCTTCAAAAATCAACTCACGATATTCAATCCTTTAATTTGGAAAAATTATAGCTTCGTAAATGGAGAAACCGCCCCACTCTCAAGTTGCAGCTTGCCTTGCATTCGTAAACATATAAAAATACCTTCGGATGTAATATGCTGTTGGAAGTGCGCGAAGTGCATCAAAAGGGAGGCTTATAGTCTAAATCTTACTATGCCCTGCTTTAATTGTTCCACTTTTACCTGGCCCGACTCTAACCGATTTAAATGTGTTGGATTACCAATAAAATATCTTTATTCGCTTAAACTTATGCGAGATCTCTTGGGTGTATTAATCTCGTTTGTTCTCCTTTGTTTTGTACTAGATATGGTGTTTCACATGTTTTACCACAATATTCCTACTTTTAAATCAGAAATAACACCTTTAATAGCTCTTAAATGCCTAGGAATTCTTCTGGGCCTCTCTACGTATATGTATATATTAATTAAACCTAGCAATCATTTATGTGTGGCATCGCAATTTATGTTGCTTCTATCTGTAACTATAAACTTCTGCTTACTGTCAGCCAAAATGCTTATTGCAAGAGTTGTGATAGAAAAAGAAATAATAAAGCTGCAAACTTCAGAAGACATTAAAATTCCAAGCAATTTCCATTTTACTCAAGTGCCATTCAACCTTACTGCAATTCAAGTTATTTTAAAATTATTTTAATTCATGCATTAAATTGAAATGTTACATATTGTTAAATATGATATTCATCTAATATATATTTTTTAGATATTTCAATAACGATAAATTTTATTATCCTTAATAAAATATTACAAACTTAAAAATATTAATCTATAAATTACCGTATCACACTAATATTATGTAACTATTTAATATCGATAAACAAACTTTTATTTAAATTTAAGTAAAATAAATTGAAAGTAAAATAATTTTGGATCAAAAGATTTCTTTTTATTTGAAAAGTAAATCAATTATTGATATAAAAAAGTCAATTATCAATATAAAAAAGTTAATATGTTTTCTTGTTGATATGAAAGTAAATTGGTATATAACAAAGTTACTCTTTCCTTGCTAAATAAATAATATAGATACAATATCTTAATTACTTAACATAATATATGAAAATATATAAAACAAAATATATGGGCATTATTAAAATAATAATACTATAATATCATTAGTGTTATAAATATTTCTTAAATATTTTATAATTTCTATATTTATATATTGTTATTGTTATTTTCTTGAATATATATTTCTGTAAAAATTTATTTTTCTCTTATATATTGCATCACCAAAAATTATGGTTATCACGCGGAATCAAGATCTCGCTGGGAGTGGTCAGCCCCCAGACAACCTCCTCACTCCCGATAACTCGTTATCTATCAACCCACCAGATAACACAGCTTCTCTCACGCAAGCTATATTGGCTATCTCGCAGCAAATGCAGAATATGTCAACGCGCATGCAAGCCATGGAACAGGCTCATCGTGAAAGATCGCCATCAAGGAGTAATATGACGTCAACACCGTACGTCCCTCCTAGGAGCAGACTTCCATCACCTGCACCAGCGCCACCTATCCTGCCGCCAAGACCACCGCCCATACCACTTACCATTGAAGAAAAAGTGGCTAAACTACAAAGAAATTGGGCTGGAGTTTGCACTGACCTCTTGGAGCCCCGCTGCAAGGCTAGCGAGCGAGATAGACACGAGCTTAAACATATTAAGGAAGTTGTTGACCAAATAACGATCGACACGGAGCCAGGAATTGTGGACTCAATGACAAAAAGAGTCAGGATTTTAGGCCTAGCCATTCATTGGGGCTGGGATACCGCCAGATTTAACGATATGTCATACCAAGAGAAATTTCTGGACTCAGAAGAAATCAAATTAGCCAGGGACCCCTTTCGAGCAAGGGCCCGTGCAGGGCCCTCAACCTCCTACCAACGGAGACCTGCCAGGAAAGAGACGACCGCCACCCGGGGTAAGAAAAGGAAATAAATACCCCTGCCATGATAAAAACACACTATTTCTCCCTTTCGCAACTATATCCTTTTAACATTTTTCCCTTTTTAAGGAAAAATGTGGATATAGTCGGATACTTAGGCCTTTATGGCTTTAGTATCCCTAAGGCTTTATTTACAAAATCAAATTTTTGGTGATGCAATATATAAGAGAAAAATAAATTTTTACAGAAATATATATTCAAGAAAATAACAATAATGATATTAAACACATTATAATGAGTATTTATAAGGATAAATATCGTCGGATGAATCGTTCTTAAGTGTTTGATTATTGTTTTAAAAATTTTGATTTTGTTGTTTGCCTTTAGAGTAAGTCGTGGCTTGTTATACTGATTTGTTCTAGTTCGTATGTGATTGTGCTGGATTGAAGAGAGAGTCCGGATATCAAAGAGGGGGTTGTTCCGATTGAGGGGACCGTTTCTTCACCGAATAAGGATATTTCCTCATCTTGGAGGAGTATATGTCCTGTTAGTGGGGCGCCTTCGAAGAGGGCGAGGCTGTCTCTGTTTCCGACCCACGATCTGGATGGTTCGTCCGCTGGGTTTTCGTCAGTAGGTATCCAGCGAATGTTTTGAGACAGGGTAGTAAAGTGCGGCAGCCCAAGTTTGGATAATATGCTAGTTATTACTATCTCGAGAGATGGCGATCTTGACCCACCTTTTCTAAGGGTATAGTAGGTTACCGTGGAGTCCGTCAAGATAATGGGAATTTGACCATCTTTGTCTAGTGCTAATAGGGCACCTACGCCGGCAGCAAGGATTTCCTTACCATTAATATGCTGGATAGCGTCCATGGGGACGTTGAGTAGTAAGGCTGCTTCGGTGTAGGAAATAGACATATCCTGATATCCCCAGAAAGATATACCGATGTGGCTGTCGGATGCATCTGTGTAGACCGGGTTGGATGCCGGGTATCGGATCTGCAGAGGATGCTTCAGGGCTTCGATAATCATTTCAGCCTTCCTGAATGCTAGGTAAGTATCCACTAGCGGTGTCATTTGGCTGTTCATCATTGTAGTGTAGAAGGGTGAGAAGAGCCTTGACATTCCCGTGATGGTATATGCGAAATGGTTGACCACACCGAGGACTTTGGCTGCTAGAAGTCTGCCTATTTCGAGGTGTTGGTAGGCGTGTTGCCTAAAGATATTAAGGCATTTTTCTAGCCTGCGTCTAGTATTGTCCGCGCTAAGGGTTTTATTGTGCAGATCAATGGGGACTCCTAGATAGGTGATATACGGCGTCGGGTCTAGGACTGATTTTTCCATTGATATTTCGAGGCCCCATCCTTCGAGAGTGCACCGGAGGGATCTCGTGGACCATTTGACAACGAATTCAGATTCCCCGTAGATCAAGATGTCATCTAGGTAGACATTGTAAGATGCTCTCCTTACAGTCTTTGCACAAGCGTCGAGGATAATTGACTGTAGGCAGTATGGGCTGAAGGACGCTCCCATAGGTAATACTTTGTATGCGTAATACTTGTTATCAATTTTGAAACCGAAAAATTTCCTAACTTGATGAGCTAGTGGAATCGAGAAGAAGGCTGATTTTATATCAATTTTGCAAGCGAACTTGGCCTTGTATAGGTTAATAGACATCAGAGGGATTGATTTTAGTTTGAACGGGTAGTGCAGGAAATTCTTGGATGTCTCCGAAAAGTCACTGATTACTCTGGGGTTTCCATTAGCTTTAGGTATTACGTACAGAGGTGAGCATAGTTGTGTGGAATCGGTTTCCGTTATGACGTCAGCCGCCAGCATTTGTTGTACGATGTCTTTGTATCGGCTGGAGATCGCATGGCTGTGTCTATGCGTGTAGTAGTGTCCTAGGTTATTGGCGATTTTGAGGGGGTCCAACCGAGGTCTAAAACCCCGGTTTGCTACACGTCTTGTGAAATTCGACATTAGCGGCCCGGGTGTGAGCCTGGCGGTGCTGATATCGAGTTGTGGGCGCTCCCGGAGTTGTTCGTCCGTGAAAGTCACATGAGTGTCAACGTTGGCTATTCCATTGAGAATATCCGGAAGGTTAGGCACTGTAGTTGACCCCACCTGGGGCATACCAGAATCTTCTCCGTCACTGTAGATAGAATCGACAAGGCCGGAAATGATGGACGCTTCCTCGGAGGCTCCACTGCTGCTAGAATTCCAGGATGCTGAAGATGCATTTGGAATCCACCACTCAGGAATACCTGAGTCTTCCGAACGGAAGGAGGGAGTGTCGGACTCCGTTGCAGCTGGTTGACCGGCGGGTACTAGTTCGGGTATGGACGGAATGTTATTATTGTTATTGTTATTTTCTTCGTCCGAACTAATACCTTCATCAGGAGAAAACAGTTGATGCCTCAATTCCCTTAGGTAAAGATTTACCCTTTTGAGCCAGTCTGGGAATTGCACTGTTTCTGCTCTTCGGACCGGAGGGCCGTTGTCCGGATTCGTGACTTCCGTTAGATCATGAATGGGTGGCCCTGAAAAGGGCCTTTTGGTATTAGGGGGGGGGGGTAGCAGAAGAAGAAGGGAGAAATAGTGTGTTTTTATCATGGCAGGGGTATTTATTTCCTTTTCTTACCCCGGGTGGCGGTCGTCTCTTTCCTGGCAGGTCTCCGTTGGTAGGAGGTTGAGGGCCCTGCACGGGCCCTTGCTCGAAAGGGGTCCCTGGCTAATTTGATTTCTTCTGAGTCCAGAAATTTCTCTTGGTATGACATATCGTTTAATCTGGCGGTATCCCAGCCCCAATGGATGGCTAGGCCTAAAATCCTGACTCTTTTTGTCATTGAGTCCACAATTCCTGGCTCCGTGTTGATCGTTATTTGGTCAACAACTTCCTTAATATGTTTAAGCTCGTGTCTATCTCGCTCGCTAGCCTTGCAGCGGGGCTCCAAGAGGTCAGTGCAAACTCCAGCCCAATTTCTTTGTAGTTTAGCCACTTTTTCTTCAATGGTAAGTGGTATGGGCGGTGGTCTTGGCGGCAGGATAGGTGGCGCTGGTGCAGGTGATGGAAGTCTGCTCCTAGGAGGGACGTACGGTGTTGACGTCATATTACTCCTTGATGGCGATCTTTCACGATGAGCCTGTTCCATGGCTTGCATGCGCGTTGACATATTCTGCATTTGCTGCGAGATAGCCAATATAGCTTGCGTGAGAGAAGCTGTGTTATCTGGTGGGTTGATAGATAACGAGTTATCGGGAGTGAGGAGGTTGTCTGGGGGCTGACCACTCCCAGCGAGATCTTGATTCCGCGTGATAACCATAATTTTTGGTGATGCAATATATAAGAGAAAAATAAATTTTTACAGAAATATATATTCAAGAAAATAACAATAATGATATTAAACACATTATAATGAGTATTTATAAGGATAAATATCGTCGGAGATAATATTGAATATCATTTTCCTAACATACGGAGGCTTCGAGCCGTTTCGGAAAGAGATTTTGACAGATAAAAGCAAATCCACTAAATGCTCAGATACCCAAGATTACAGGACAGTTGAAATTAGTTGTGCCATATACCCATCCTATTTATATTTTTTTTTAATTCAAATATTCTATCATATTTTTATTGCTATTTTATCCCTTTGGTTCACCTTAAGGTTGAAACGTTTTTCTATGGACAAAATCAAAGTTTATCGCTATAATATTATTAACGTATACATTAACCTGTCTTTATTCGTAATTGGATTTATAGCTTATTTAACTTTAAATTCTCTATTGGGAATATTTATATATTTGTTAACACTCGTCCTTCAACTTTTGTTAACTATAATATTGCAAAGTTTATATAATGTCCAAATCGTTTTGTTTAAAAAAGATCGCTAGTCAATTAAAACATTATAGAATCCGGGCATGCATGAACAACATTTAAGCATTTTAAATTAGAAGATAGATTGCGTTTATATGATGTTTCTATGAATAAATATTATTTATTATCTATAATTCAAACATATAATAAATGAACAAGGTAGCTAATTTTTTGTTGAATAATTCTTGAATCTTTATAGAATACATGTTCAATAATCCAATGTTAAGTGATCAAATTTTATTTCGTAATATTATTATCATTTTTGACTTCACCCAAATTATTATATGTAAATATGTTTTCAGTGATAAATTATGGGTTTATCTTTATTTACAGAAAATCGATTTGATAAAGATAATAAAATATGGCTTCTATGAATAGAATTAAACCTGAAATGATCAGAAAATATTTTCTAACGCTCAGAATGAATAATTAACCCTTATAAAGGATACTGAAGCAATGTCCTGGTTCGCCTTATTTTTTAAACTTGCTTCTGTTTAGTCCAGGAAACAGATTTTAAACTAGGGCACCCTATTTTGGTTTTTTTTGAAATCCACAATTGTTAGTGGCAATGTGTTTTTTTCAGCAATGTGTATTTTTTTTTTCAACTTTAAATCATAATTTGAACCGCGTTACTTTAAATTTAAAAATCGTTACCGGAAATGTATTTTATCATGTTTGGAATACCTACCCTATGAATTTGAGATAATTATGTCATAAACTTTTGAACTTAATATAATTTATTTTTCCATAGATTATTTATATATATATTATAAATGACTCAAAAGTTAGCGGTAAAATTATCTACAATTCATAAGATAGGCATTCTAAACATGTTGGAATACCTTCCCGGTAAAATCAGATTTTTAAATTTAAATAACGGGCTCAAAATTTGACTTAAAGTTAAAAAAAATAAGACATTGCCTGAAAACCCCCATTTCCCTCTCTATACATTAAACATATTGGTTTGAAAGAGTTAAAAGACACCTAACCTCTTTAAACTGTTTAGAAATAATTGTATAGATAGATAAATAGACTACTTAACCAGGGCACGAACTATTCCTTAATGGTCAGAAAAAAAAGAAGTGCTTTTTCAAGGAAAAAATTATAAATTGCTTAGATATAAATCTGAAACGCTCAGATTGGAAAATAAGTCGCTCAAATAGATATATGTATTTATGAGTAGTATTCTTGATTTTATGAATATGTATATTATTATAATTTTCAAAAATATTATTGGCACCTTCCAGTTTCCCCATAAGCAAAAAATACTGGTTATAAGGAACTATTTTAAAAACTGAATTTTTGTTTTTATAAATATGGTTAATAGTTAGATGAAATTGGGACCAACTTAAACTTTCGAGGTATTGCGCTCCTCCAAAAACATTTTTTGAAATATATAAATCTTTTAAAATGTGTCAACCTTTAAAAAATATGTAAATGATAAAACTAAATCCACAAAACTTTCCCCTATTTTTCAATTTTGTTATTAATTTTTCAATTTATATGATTATGAACCCATTTATATAAAAGATAAATAAATTCAATCAAGAATTTTTGTTTATTTTTATTGGCAATTTTTTTTAACTACATTTTAAAAATATATTAGTAGCGTCAATTCAAAACTCCATGTCAAGATATTATATTGGTACCTCATCTAGAAACCTCTATCAAGAAGGGAAGTGGGTGGGTTATGATGAAAGATCATCATTGAAATTTGAGGATGGTAGTTATGTTGCTAACGTTATTGAATAAAATATTGGGGGGGGGGGGGTAAAAGAGTAGTTTTTATTTGTCCTTCTTGCTAATTTTTTAATTAATAGTGTTGGGGTAAATTTAGAGGAGGTAGAAATTTCAGGAGAGAAGGGTAGAATTCCTGGTAAGATCATCATTGGCTACCATGCCCAGACCGATCTGCTTCGAGTTCTAGAGTTATTTTTGATAATTATCAAAATTTCTCATTTGTTTGAAAATATTTTTTTAAATCTGACCCTCACCCCTCCCCACTAAGCTATTACAGTGATTCGGATGACAAAAACAGTCAACAGATCCTTTTATTTTAAAACCCATAAAATCATGTTGAGATATTATGTTGGAATTTTATCATACTTCTCCCACATAATCTGAAAACGTAGAGATGTGTAACACTCTAAACTGATCTTTTGTTAGCCTTCATTTGACATGTCCAAATATTATGTTAAAAATATCCCCCTACCCCCCACAATTCCCACTCCGCCAACCAATAATTACCCGTGTGACTTAGAGTGAAGGGAACAATGAATTCAATATATCTTTTATTAGCCATAGGAATATAATTAGAAATAGATTTTAACCCCCCTCCCCTTGACCTAGACTCGAGGTTCTATGATTATTAATTATCTAAATAACATTCAATTTTTTTTTATATTCGCTTTCATTTGATGTCCATGTCGATATTTTTTAGAAAAAGTTCTTAACTCCCCTTCTCCTATCCCCTGACCTAGACCCAAGTTATAAAATGTTAATTTTTGTATTAAATAGAAAAAAAGGTATTTGCCTTCATTTGATACTTTTGTCAAAAATACCTTTTTATAAAAAAATTTAACCCACTCTGAAAATATATAAAGTAATCATTAAAGTGTGCATATCCATTATCATTACTTAGGCCTGAGTATATAAGCGTAACAAAGATTTTTGGAAGGGAGGGAGGAGGATAATCTTGTTAAACGGCTTGTTTTGAGATTTCGATAATATATGTCTAGACCTTTTTCTATGAGCAAAATCTTTAGGGTTAGGGTAATATTTTTCTGAATGAAGTATTTAGTTAGCCGTTTTTAGAAATCGGCTCAAAACGAGCCGTTTAACAACACTAGAGGAGGGGCGTATTTTTGCTAGGTTTTTTTTACCTTAAATTTTATTGCAATATTTTAGGTTAACTTTGTGAAGTCTTTTAGCCGGATTGCATTTAAAAAAATAATAATTAACATGATTTAAAAAAATTATTTATACAGTTTAAATGTATATCCATTGGAGGAGGGGGGGGGGGAGGTTAAAAGAAAAGTGGGTAGAGTAGGGCATATTTTTTAGCTTAAAATGTCACTTATGAAAACTATTAAATTTGCTAAGGAGATGAGTATTACTCCCCCCCTTGATTTTGTCAATTCCAGAATATGACATGCATTTCCGGGTTCTAAAAAAATAGAGAGAGAGAAGAAAAGCAAATCTTTACACCTACGAAAATAGACTTTAACATCAAAGAGTAATAGTTCAAACTTAAAATATTAATGCTTTCATATTTTTAGAAGGTGTTTTCAAGGTTAAAATATAAAAATTTATATTATATTAGTTATTGTCTTTTGTTTGTTAATAAATATATCGAATGCTGAAATAAAATGGAATAAATATTATCTATTTTTCATAATAACGAGTAACGTTATTTATAACCCGTTTTGGGGTAACTTTTTTAAAAACTTTAGAAGTTAACGTAATGAAATTATTATTTTTGCATAGTAACGAAAAATTTTTTTAAAACGTTACTTTTAAGTAACATCTACGGCAAAATTAATAGTTACATGTTTTTATTAAGTTTTGAGGTTACATCATTTTAATTAAAGAGTATGACAAGATATATAAGAATGACAAATATTAGTAAAGATATCAAATTATATTAATATATGAGATAATTCATTTATTTATAATCATACTAATTTACATACAATATAAACCAATTTTTCATCATAATTTTTGTAATTTGTAATATATAAAAAATTATTTTTGTCAATATTAGGTGTAAACCATTTATACCTTTAGTCAAAATAAGATGGATTTGTTATGGTAAAAATAAAAACGATTACAATGGATATTTTTTTATAAAGCCGAGGGTTGAGTCAAAAAATAATTATCCAAATTAATAAAATTTCAGCTTAAGAAAATAAAAATGAAAGTGTTTTAAGTAATTGGATATTGTAAATGTGTCCATTAGGCCAGTTAGTAATAAAGATGTGGTTTTATCCATTTATAATTATTAATGCTTTATCCCTATTACATTTTCCCAGAGAGAGTTACAAACCAATCCCCTTTGACTACACTATTGCGCCTATTACTAAATACGTAGCGTCAAACATTGAATAATGTTTTTTAAATATGGATATTTGTTTAGTTAAAAATAAAATATTTCTTGGCGGGGGAGGGTGTGTTCTTCTTTACTTCCATATCTTTATAACTGCTGAAAAATCTTAGAATAAAGATGGAGTATTCATGGAATATTCAAAAGGAAACATCCTCAATATAAATATTTTATTAATTGATATCGATTAACATTTAGAGCAGTCGTTTTATGTTGTTAGACCCAGGACCAAATTTCTAAAATTTTCTGAACCGTAACTAAAACTTTATACCAAATAGTAAAAAGATAGTCAACTCTTAAGAAATCTAGATTCTCTCATTACCATCGTAACATTTCTTTTTATCCTTCCTATATCACTTATTAATCCTTTTCGATTTAAATTTATTTTTTCTTTAAGATTGTTTTACTTTTTATTTTAAAATCAATATTCAGACAATTCTCTAATCTTTCTACATTTTATCTTTCTTATTTTTTAAACCATCCTACAAACATTTCCATTTTTACATCAATACATAGAAGAAAACTCTTTCAATAATCTATCTTTCCCTATTATAACAACATATTACTCCACCAGCTTAAATTCTCCCCTGAACCCTCCTTTCTTATTATATTGTTTCTCATAATATTGTAAAATTCATGCTATTTTTCTTCCTTCTTATATCCGCTTAGCTTTTATAACCTTTAAATGTATGACTTAATGGCTTGCCTTAATTTTTAACTATATGGTTTATTATGTATTACATTGAAATGATGCCTTTTTATTCCATCCATATCTACTTTTTGTTATTTTCCTTATCTAACACACTAATTGTTTGAACCTTTGTATTAAGAGTTATTAATGCCTTTAAATTAAATAAAGATATATATTTATTGGTATAAGATCGGGTTCTCGAAATGTTTCAAAATACTAGTGGGTCATTGGAGGCCTTTCCCAATCAAAACCTATCTCTTATATGAATAATTGTGGGTAACCTTAGGTTAACAACTAGTATGTGACAATTATTCAATTACAGTATTGTACTGATCGCAACACTTAGATCACTTTTAAGGGGAGGCATCGACTTAACTGTTTACATAGTCAAGCCACACAAACGTTATACCTCAATTAATCTAATAATAAGCCGTATCCTAAAAGATGCTCACATTCTAAACATTCTGAGCCTTACACGATATTTTAATTTAGGCCATTAAAAATAAATTATTATAACAAGAACAACTCGTTTCGGTTTATGCCAGGAAGTTAATTAACCATGAAACAAAAAATTATATTTTGAATAAAATAAAGAAAATATTTTTAAACTGATAATTTGTTAATAAATTTAAATTGGATGTTATTATAATTATGATAAAATAAATGTTTTATTGCTATATTTAATTATGGATAACATTTGGTGGTTAACTTTAAAATAAATTGAATTGGTAAATATTTTAGGATAATTAATTTTTTTTTTACAATACATTTCACTAAATAATTTATATAATAATCTATTTAATTAAAATTTTTTTCAAAAAAAATATATAAATTTTAGATAAATTTAAAATTAATTTGTTAAATTTGCCATATTCTGTTTTATAATTATTATAATAATCATTATTTAATAAAATTTGAAGATACTTACCAACTACTTACTAAATATTTTCCACCTCTTCTCA
Source organism: Gordionus sp. m RMFG-2023 (assembly GCF_954871325.1). Lineage (NCBI taxonomy): Eukaryota > Metazoa > Nematomorpha > Gordioida > Chordodea > Parachordodidae > Gordionus > Gordionus sp. m RMFG-2023. Next base: position 6,894,861 of record NC_088778.1, on the reverse strand, counting down.
TTTTTTTTTAATTCTTCCTTTTCTTTCAGATAAAATATATAATTTTAAAAGAAATTCAACAATTTAATTATCTCATCTAAGGAACCATCAAACTTTATTCAAAACTGGATAGTCTATAATAGCATGCACATCATTTACTTTTTATCGCTGAGTTGTCTCTTCATCTTATTGGCTATCTCAAAGTATGCTATTGGTCTTTAAAATAAACAATCTTTTTTTAAAAAGAATTAGTAACTTCTACTAGAAGTCTACAAATGGGATTCGGTCGGTGAGAATTTAATTTTTACCCTGCCCGGTCCGGTTTTTAATTTTTTATAAATACAATATCTAACAAGAAGTGGGTGGGTCGTTACTTTGCCCGGCCTGGAAATAATTATTTAATATAATACCTGGCCAGGGCGGATTAGACCTTTAACTGCTACCACACTTTATCCATTTTTTTTCCAATTTCCCTTATTATTAGAATTAAATCTTCAAAAATTTATTTTAAAAAATTTTCTTGATCAAAATATTTATCACCTAGAAAATATTCCAACAATCCCGATCAATTTCAGGAGAAAAGAAAAAATCTTCTTCTTGCTAATAATTTATCCGATTCCTTGACCAAGTGCCAACCATTGGTAAATACGTCCCTCCAACTGTGTTTCACATTTAAATCTTTGAACGATAATAAAACTTTTATCAAAAATCTTCCAGGTATGTTTTTTTATTCTCCAGGGGATATCTACGTGGGTGCTTTATTCGAGATATACGAACCTGAACTGGGAAATGCTGGTATTTGTGGAACCCGGATAGATCAATATTTGCTCGAAAAGGCTTTTTCTTTCCAATTCAGTATGGAAATGTTAAACGAAAGATTGAAAAAAGGTTTCAATATTACCTTAGGATATTACATGTTTCCTACGTGCACCAATCCCTCTTTGGCACTGGTAAAAAATTTATTAAATTTTTGCTATATCCTAAGTATATCTTTTTTTTTCTAAAAGTTTTTAAATTTTCACAAATTTTATTGCTACTAATGTTACATTCAAGTATCTATTTTCTCCATAACATATTGAAACTTAACATTTCAAACCCAATTGTTTATGAATTTATTTATGAATTTACTGCAATTCATATTATACAGATCATTTAAAAGTTATCTTATTTTTCTATAACTTTAAATTTTTTTAACATTATGTAAAGTCTTGAAAAGAAACTATTGTTAAATACCCTAAAACTAAAATAGGAATAGGAAAAAATATCACCGAAATTAAAACTCTTCCTGGAAAAAGCAAAGAAGACATAGGAAAAACTAACCAATTTTTGAAAACATTATATCTTCCAAAACAGAAAGAAAACCACCAGAAAAGTGAAATAACCGGACTATCAGTAAAATTAAACACGTAACCAAGGTGTTGGGATTAGGATAGGAGTGTAACATAAGAGAATTTCCCTTATATTTCCTTAATTTTTATTTTATGTAATTTATATCAAATAATCCAGATTTTTATCATATTTTATAATATTTTTTTTCTTGGTTCATATATCATAATTGTGTTTGTTTTTGTATGTATTTCCATATTTGATATATAATAATAGCTCAAAATCTAGTAATTTTCATCGGAAGGAAATTATTTGACAATATATTTAAATTTTTTACTAACAACTGAAATAAGGATAAGGAGTAACATTGGATAGTTCAATTCCTCTTCTAATTTTAATTCAACTAATAATAATATAAATATCTGAAAAAATAATTTAATGAAATATATTGATAATTATGCAACAGCCATTTTTATGGAAAATTGTCCATTTTCCACAATACAACGTGTATTTGAAAGACAATCTTTAAAAATAGCATTTAAATTACTTTCAAGATATATATTTTTTTAACTAAAATATGGTAAATGGTAAGTTAAAACTTATAATCAAAATTTTATCTTAATGTAATCTTTTTTAATATTGGATTTGAAAATAAAATTGTTATTAGATATTTAAATAAAAATTTGTTAAACTGTGAATATTTTTTTTTGTTTAGCTTTCACCTTTTCTGGTGGTAAGCTCCTTCAATATCTATCTCAATTTATTAATCATGCTATCTATTTTTATCTATATTTCTGTATTCTTATCGATTCCATTTGGTTCTCCCACCGGAGTATCGCTATCGAGGTCATTGTATCTTGATTACACCTAAGTATCAATATCGACAGATATCCCACCGAGTATTCCTACCGAAGTATTACAGATATCCCACCGTTCTTATCGATTCCATAAGCTTGATCTCCCATCGGAGTATCAATCCCGATGGATTTATCACCGGAGTATCGTTATCAAGTCCATGTGGCTTGGTATACATTGTGCTAGAACGGCCCCCGAGATCATCATTAACCTAGCACTGGCCAAGAGATCGTTATCATTTTTGAATGACCCTCAAGTTCAGCCAAGCCATCTTATTTGGTTTATTGGACAAGTATCCTAACACCCTGCTGTTCAAGCCTGTCGGTGACCGGTGTGGCATTTCTCAACTCATAAATTTATCTTATCATATGCCTATGTCCATCACCACCTGAAAATTTTTAGTTCCTTACCAGGATTTAACCTTGGACTTTCGATTTCCAAGCATACATCATACACCACTACGCCATCCCGGCGATGTTAAACAATGAATATGTAGGGATTAAAATATAGTAACTGAAAGATAAGATTAAAAATTTCCTTATTAATAATGGGTATACAAATATAAGAGTGGAATGTATGATATATTTTATTATAGAAAATTCAAGTCCCATTTTCTAATAATTAATTGAAACAGGGACCAATTACGGGAAATATTATCCACTGAATTTATTAAAGTATTTGACGAAATAGGAAATACAAAAATTAACATCATAATAAAGGGTAATGCTAGTAATGAAGAAAGTATGGACACTTGTGAGATGTCTGCATCTCATGGACTTAATTTGCTTTAAAGGATCTAGCAAATAGAATATTGCCAATTTAAATTTTAGCAGCAAAAGCCCAAAGTATTATAAAATATGTATAATCCAACATTCTTTTACAAATTTATGGAAAAACAACTACTTAAAAATAAAAATAGGATTTGGACAGTATATAATAATTAATTAGTCTGCCAAAAAATATTTTTATAGAGATAAGGACTTAATCTTCTTGATAATTACGTTTTTTAAATGATCTCGCACAGCTATACAATTTTATAAAGTAATTTCTACACAAATATAGGTATTGGAAGTGAGAGATCTGGAATCGTTTTCATCTTTAAACGAAGATAACAAATTAAATATTTAAATTATATCTTGCCTGTTTAAATAATATATTAATGGTCTGTACATTATTAATAAAACTGAAAAAATCAGTATACACCTGTAAAATAATTTTTTAAATAAAATTTCCCGTTGTTTCCCGTTATCATTCCAAATTTTATAAGATATTTTTCTTATAGTTTCCCCGGAATTCTATATCCCTATTTAGTATTATATTTATATATATCCTGAAATCAACTTCATTGACGAGATTAGAGTTATGACTAAAAGCTTAGCCAGTTATCAGATAGGGCTAATATAGAATAAAAAACGTATTTTTATAAAATATTTAGGCTCAATATATCCAGAATATTTTGAGTTAAATTGGATATTATCATCCCTTGGCAAGATCGGTTTTTTTGAAACCACCTCTTGGGTGAGGTTAGGTTAAAAGTTAGCCAGATAGAGCCTAGAAAAGTGATTTTACACCCGAGCCCGAATGTAAAATTTTTTTCCCCAATTTAAACCCGAGCATTTTTAGGCCCAACCCGACCTAACCCTGATCAATTTTTTTTTTACAATTTAAGTTTAAATATCTAAGAAACAAAAATCATGTGTATTTATTCATATATTACCACCATAAATAAAATTTAAACCCCATAATTTAATCAATATTCATATAAAATTGCATTTTTTTTTACTTTGTATATATATATATAAACTTTATTCAATTTAAAAAAAGTTAGGGTAATATGATATATGACGTTAGTCCACTTGCTAAACAACGACCAAAATTTATCAAAATATAAGACCCGTTTATTTTTTAATATAAAACGGAACATATGGTATAGTCCAATCTACTATATATCATCCCCCAAGGAAGGAACAACCTAGTTAGCTTTAAAAAATATATAGTTGTTAGATGAAAAATGACGTGTTTTTTTGATCGACATTTTTATGAAATGATTATTGAGGATATTTTTGGTCTTAATATTTATTTATGGGGTCAGGCTTCGTGTCGGATATTCTTACAGCTGCATCAGAAAGCGAGAAAAAACGCCTTTAAAGTCCGAACCCGGGAGTAATAAATATTTTAAGTTAAAACTAAATTCCTAAAAGGATTATAAATACAAAACCAGATATTGATATTAAAGTTATGCAATGCCCAGCGCATTAAAAAATTTTTATTTAAGCCGGGTCAAAAAATAAATAAACAGGCCGGGTAGTATAAATATTATTGGGTTGGATTAATGATTTCTGATATTTATAAAAGTGATAATCCATAAAGTGTAGTGTTTTTAAGTTAATTATTCCCAAATAATGTAAATAGCTTAACTACATATTTTCAGGTTAGGACATGTAAAAAAACTGGGCAGGGCTGAGAAACCTTAGTAAAAAATTGGAAACGGGCTCGACCAAATAATTTGGCTGGACAAAAACCAAATTCCAATTTGATTGGGCTTATATCAATGGGTGTTTCTTTCTTTCGATAAATAACTCAAGAAAGATACAGGAATAATGTCTACAGACTAAGTTTATATTTGCAACACTTAACTGACATTAAGAGTTGTGATAATAAATTTACTTTTTGGATGCTATGTCTTAAAAGAATCAATAAGCGCTAAATTGATCTAGAGATATTTGATGGTTCGGACCAAAAAGTCATACTTCTAGCCGAGCCAACGATTGTTATCATCTGACATGTTAACCAGGACTATGGAAATAGAAATAAAAGATTTCCCGTACCCGTTTTCTTTAAATATGTCGGTAACATGCTAAACGCTAAACTCGTCTAGGTTATTTAAATGCCTAATTTTATACCGATAATTATGGCGTTGAACCGGTTTAAGTTGGTACTGGACCTTTGCATCCGTCTACTCATTGTAAACAACTTTTTTTCCCCCATGTTGATGAATCTATTTATTACTAATAAATTATTGGGACGGGTATTCCTAAAACATTCCCTCCCCCGGTCTCTATTCATCCAGAAATCAAATCTACTACACTATAAATAAAAGGCGAATACGATTCTCGAGGTGCCGGTTGGGCAAGCTGCAAGCTTGGTTCTTTTATATAGGCTATATTGTATTTATATTTTTTGTATCCTTAGTGGGGAGGAAATGATAAATTCTTTAAGATAAATCAATAACAAATTGTAAATAGTACCATAATCCATAACTTCTGAATTATCAAAAAGTTTTTTTTATTTTATCTTTATCCACAGATTCAAGCTATCAAATTAATAAAACTGAGTAAAACTTTGCACCCAATCGTAGCCATACTCGGTCCTTTCTCCAGTTCGGAAACATCTTTAGTCGCTAATTATTTGTCAAAATTTGAAATAGCTCAAATCAGTCCAGGTGCTAATGCCGACTCTTTGAGAGCTGATAAAAAGTATAAAAATGAATTAACTATTATTTTATTTTTCAAATTTAAAATATTTTTCTTCAGGCTGTGTCTAAAATGTTAAAATATTCTATTTTAAAACTTTCAAAACTTTATTGAAAATTGGAAAATAAGCTTTTTTAGAAATTGAGAAATATAAATATGGACAAAATATACATGAAAATTACAAATATTAGTAGGTTTTTTTAAAGTTGTAAAACTTTACATATTTTTGAAGCAGGGTTAGAATGTAATCTTAACGAGAAGAATTAAGGCTTTGTAATTTAAATATTTTTTAAAAAAAATATATATATTTTCTTATTTAAAATTCATTAAAATAATTATCAAGATTGAAATCACTTTTTACTATGGCAACTGATCAAATATATTATATTCAGGCCATAGTAAAATTGTTGCAACTCATGGACTGGAATCTTTTTTCCATCGTGTATTATGAAAATAAATATTTTACGCATTATAAAAACATGATTTTGGAAAATTTGGAAAAGCTAAAAGCTTGCGTTAATTTACAATTGAGTTTATCCCCACAAGATTTTGGTAACTCATCGGCTTTTATGAACTTATACAGACAATCCTTTATACAGTTGATAGAGAATTCAAAGAAATCAAGGCTAGTTTTATTATTTCTCCCTAAGGAGCAATATATCTTGGTGTTAAAATTGATAAAACAGTTAGCTCCAAACCACGACCTGATATTACTGGCTCTCGACAATTGGCCCGATATTCATGAAATAGTTGAAGAAGGTGTGGCTAAAACAGCCCTTGGAACTATAACGATATTCGAGTTTAGCAGAGAAATTGAAGATTTTTCTAAGTGGATGGAGGCCTTTAAAGCAGTTAACAAGTTAGCGTGGATAGAAATGATGGCTTTAGGCACAAATTATAATACTTCTTCACTTTCTCACCTCGGAAATAAAACTAGCTTTTCGGAGTTTAATTCAAGTGTTCCCACAAAAAAGATATATGATAAACGTTTTTCCATCATTTTTGACACTGTTGATACATTGGGATATGCCATAAAAAATATGTTAAAAACAATTTGCTCTGAGAAAAAGGATAGAATGTTTAATAATAGCTTAATAGAATGTGTTAATAACGCATCACTTATTCCTTATATTCAAAATGTTTCTTTTGTAGGGAGAACGGGAAATATTAAGTTCAACAAATTTAAATCTAATATTAAGGTAATAAAAATTGCTCAAATGATACAAAGGACAGATATTAAGAGTAATTTTATCAATTCGGATGAAATTTTCTACCGTACTTATGAATATAAAACAGTTGGCACTTACAATCCCTTCAAAAATCAACTCACAATATTCATTCCTTTAATTTGGAAAAACTATAGTTTTGAAAATGAGGAAAATGCCCCACTCTCTAGTTGTAGTTTGCCTTGCACCGATAATCAAGTTAAAATACCTTCGGATGTGATATGTTGTTGGAAGTGCGTGGAGTGCTTAGAAAGGGAGGTTTATAGCAAAAACATAAGCATACCCTGCTACAATTGTCCCGCCTTTACCTGGCCCGACCCTAAAAACCGATTCAAATGTATTAATTTACCAGCCAGATATATATATTCCTATCTCAAAATATGGCGAGATCTCTTAAGTGTATTTATATCGATTTCTTTCCTTTACTTTGTACTATATATTGTGTTTTACATTTATCATAAAAATGTCCGTGCTTTCAAATCAGATATAAAGCCTCTTATTGCTTTTCAATGCCTAGGAATTATTATGGGCCTCTTGTCTATATATTTATACATTTTAATTAAACCCAGCTATTATTTATGCGCGGCAGCACAATTTTTGTTGCTTCTATCTTTGACCATGCATTTTTGTTCACTATCTACCAAAATGCACATTATAATAGTTATGATAAGAAAAAGGATAATAAAATTACAGACTTCGGAAGAAATTAAAGTTCCTAGCAATTGCTTTTATATCCAAACACCACTCATTCTCGCAGCAATTCAAGTAATTTAATAAATTATACTAATATATACACGTTGTCAGATCACAAGTATAATTTGAATTATTCGAATAAATAATTTGTAATTGAATAATCATTCATTATTCGTTTGTTCAAATGAATATTAATTTGAATGAATAATTTTAAAGACTTTTATCTAGAGTGTCAAACCAAAATTCTAAAATCGAACCTATATAACTTAATATTTATCGAATATAAACTAAACCTTTTTTTAAAAAAATATATAAAACCTTAATTTCCTCGTAACACGGCAATTAGAATTGTTTTAAAGGAAGATCCATGATCACCATTAATTTGTAAAAATATTTTTGCCAAAAAATCTTTAAAAAATGATAAAATAAGTATTGAAATAAAGTCAAAATGGACGGGTTTCTAGGAGGTTTGGGCACTTATTTTTAAAATAAAACATATGTGATTACTATCCTTATCTCCTAATCACGATTGTAATTTAAAAAAATTAATATAAAGTTTGACGTTTTGCTAATTTTTTTCCATAAAATCAAGGGATATTAAATAAAAATGATTTATATGAATGTCTATAGCTTAATCCCCAGCATCTTAAACAAACCTGATATGTAATTGGGGAATGCAATTAAATAATTCCGTGCCATAATTATTAGTAAAATAATTAATCTAATCTCGAGGACAATTTTTTATCCTTATTGTTAATAAAAGAAAATAATAAACGTCGAAATATATCGCGCAATATAAAACAAGATCAAATAGTAAAACACAGAAGTTCTTGAATATTGCGAAAGAAGAAGATTCAATAGCCATGCATATCCCAGCTACAAAACTTTCTAAGGATCATTCTTAAAGGTTGAAATATATTCTATTATCACAGAAAACAAAATTGGACAAAGATATATTCGGTGATATTCTAATTATACTCATAGTTTTATATAAAAATTGAAAACTTGAATCAAATTTAAACAATAAATATTTTATTATTTTCAACATGTTCTTGATTATATTTGAGTTATATAATATATAATAGTGGTTAGAACCAATTATATAAACAAAATGACAATTTCGAACACAAATAAAAATATAATGGAAAAATAAGAGCGAATATAATATTGTTTTATTATATAAACCCGTAATACATTATTCCAAAAATAACCCCTTATTCATCAGGATAACTTGATTTAATAACCCAAACAAAATTCGCTTTAAGAATGGCTATTGCGATCCACTACCTAAGAAAAAGCCTTCACGAGGCTTCCCAAAATTTTTCCTGATTATGCGGCAGACGTCCTTAAAACGAAGTTTTATTTTATATATTTATCATAAAATAAGATAAAAAATATATTGACCTATATATGGGATATAAAAATTTGTTATTTTACCTGAGCCTTCATTAAAGGGTTTTGAATAATTCCTTAATCTGTCTCATTCATTCTTCCTGGAATCTGAACCCGAACATATTTATCAAAAGGTTCGATACTCTACTTTTATCTCATTCATTACCATTATAAAAAAAATTATATGATGCTAAGAATTTTGAAATATTAGAATGAACATATACTCGAAAATATTTTTTTAATTCTTATGAATAATAGTAATCAGAAATTAAAATATACTATTAAAAATTAAAACTAGTATTTTACTTGGCATTTAAAGGCAAATAATTAAAATATTATACGCTTTGCAAGATAATTACGGTTAAACACTTCGTAAAAAAATTAAAAACCAATATAGGATTTAAGCCAAGGGCACGGAACCGAATGTTCCAGACATTCCGGGAACGCGACTTGATATATAGAACGGAAACGGAACTGGGATTCTGACATTTTCTTTATATTTAATTGTTTTTTAAACACTAACATTTTTATATCACCGCCAAATATATAACATAATATGTTAGCACTAATGTGTTCTGGCAAAATTTAATTCTTTCTTCGACGCTTTTTTTAAATTAAAAAAAAATTCCAATTTTACAGGAAATCTATTTAAACATCTGTTGCATACTTACTGCGTAAATTTTTGGATTAAATTTTTAACTACTTATAATCTATATTCGTTTTTCTTATTACATTTTTTAATTTTGTTTGAAATTTGATAGAAATTTTACACTTGAATAAATTCCAGTGAAAATTAAAAGCGGGCTCCAAAAAATGATTCTAAATTCAAAAAATAAACTGGTATACTGACGTTAACATGAATAAGCCTACTTAAAAAAGAAATAATTGCGCGAATTTCCGAAATTATGACAATATTTTTAGAGTATATTGTTAATACTTTTATTTAATAAATAATTTATATTTTAAAAATAGCTTATATTTTTATATTATATATTAGATAACATTGAATATAATCTTCCTAATATACGGAGCCTTCACACCATATCAAAAAGAGATCTTGACAAATATAAGCCAATCCATTAAAAGCTCGGATATCAATGATTATGGGATAGTTGAAATCAGTTGTGCTATTTACCCAGCCAATTTACATTTTTTTTTCATTCAAATATTCTATCATGTTTTTACTGCTACCCTATCTCTTTGGCTCACATTAAAATTGAGACGTTTCCCTAAGGATGAATACAAAATGTACCGCCCAAATATTATTAACGTATACATAAACCTGAGCATATTCGGAATTGGATTAATGGCGTATTTTAGCTTAAATTCCCTGTTGGGAGTATTGTTATATTTATTATCACTTGTCCTTCAACTTTTGTTAACGGAGATACTGCAAAGTGTTATAAAAATCAAAATTGCTCTTTTTGAAAAAGTTCAAACGCCTGTTACTAATTTTCAAATTCACTCATAAAGGGTTCGAAAAACTATAATGATTAAATTTTAAGTTTAAATAAACTTTTTTTAAATAAATAAAAATAATTAGATATATGTATAAATAATATTTGGATAAATATAAGTAATAATTACATAATAAATTAAATATTTTGATTCCATTGTAACTTATTTTTTATTGAATAATACCTATTATAAAAAGAAATTATACCAAAATTAATAAAACTATTCCCATTTTATTGAGTAATTATTTTAAATTTTAGGAGAGGGTAGGAAGTTGGGATAATTTTGGTGGTCAGATTTCCTTATTTCTTTATTAAAATTAGAGACCTGCTGGCCAGACCAAAGATCAGGCGCTGCAAATTTTTTTTAGATAAATCCGGGCCGGGCGGTGCATTTTATAAAACTCGACCATATCATATTTTCATATATAATATATTTTAAAATTGTATGATAGAATGATATCAGATTCATTAACTAATATTTTTTGTAAGTTTAACTCTTATGTTTTGCATGTGGAAAGAGGAGACTTTCCGGATGTACTAAATAGATACTGGAAATTTTCTAAAAGTGAATTATAAGCAAACCACCGTCTACATGACAGGATATTAACTGGAAACAAACCACCCTTAAATATTTACCTCCCCCTAAAAAAATTAGCCGTATGCCAATATTTCCACATAACGAACTACACGTTTTTAATTATAATGGTACTCCTTACATATATTTTAAAATTATCAATACTCTATTATCAAATCAACTATAAAAAAAAATGAATGTAAAAGAGTTCTTATTTAGAACATGAATAATTAAAAGATTCTTCATTTACAATGAATGTAATGCATTATTATAGTATATTGTTTTGCATGAATATAAGTTTGCTGATAGAATGGCTAATCTTAACATTCAAAAAGATATCATCCAGAAATAAGTTTTACTTGAAAAATAATGATTATGATCGTTTGCAATATACAAATCTGGTCAACGTTTAGCAATATTGTTGTATTATTATAATTGGTCTATAATAAAAATAGTAAATAATTTTTTACAGTAATATATTTTGCCTTATTTTATCTAAAAATATAATAAATACCCCCCCCCCCCCAATAAATTTATACTACCTCTAGCCTATCACCTTTAAATGTCTACTCCATATCCCCCTTAAAAAAATTGGAACCAAACTGTACCTACCACCCTATCACTCTCATGTAGATGCTGATTTTTATAAATCACCTTAAGTTTAAAACTCATTAATTGTCTTTTGAATAATTAATGAGTATTATGTTTAATCAAATATTAATTAAATTCAAATATAGATCGAAAATTATATTTATTCTATGATTGTCATAAACAGCGAATTTAATTCCTTAATTTATTTAGTAGATTAAACTCGTTAGTTATGTTCTTATAACCTTCTTTTTGATGAATTATTTATGTTACGTAATATCTGACGCACAAGCGCCAAACAGTATTTTAGAGGATGAGATTAATATGTTCCTCCAGAACTTTTACTAGATGTCTTTATGTCAGCTTATATATTTTTTATAATAAATTTGATTGCTAAATACTGATATATTGCATTCTTTATTTTTTGAAAAGAAGGGTATAAGGTGTGTAGAAATATAAATTCTTGTATCTTTAAGTGATATTTTCAAAAATTTGCAAATTTGCCTAAATGGAGAGGAAACAACTATCCCATTTATATTTTATGTATGTTTTAGTAACATAAAAAGAAATTTTTTTTAAATTGTCAGCATATCAGAAAGAAAAATATTGAGATAATTATCGTGTGATAATTGCCTGATTCGTATTTGTTAATTCTTATCACATAAAAAGAAACCGAAATAAACCAAATTGAGACAATTATTTTACTTATCAATTGTAAAGTCCACCAAATTTTTGAAAGCCCTATTAACTGTAATTTATGTAATTAATATATTTTAGTGATTTAATCCTATTATATATATATGGCAACCCCACAAGGGATGATATTATTTTGATTTATTAATATTCAATTTGGTTATAGATGATTCGATTTGGATCGATTTTTTAAAATGGCCAAAATAGGATTTAAACCAAAATATTATTATATCTTAGAGATTTTGTTCTTAGATGGCAGAAAGACTTGGATCTTTATTTTACCAAATCTCACGGCTTACATAATATTAATTGGCTAAAGTCTTAATCGGCCGTTTTTAAAATCGACCCCAAATCGGGGCCGTTTAACAACACTCAGGATATTAACTTTTCAAATTGGGCAAGTAAAATATTATTATAATTTATTATTATACTATTTAAATGTATAGAGAACGATTTTATTATTTAAAAATATAGAAGGATTTTATTATAAGTGTGCAAATAATTTTTCAAAAAAAAAAAGACTGTGCATTTCAATTAAAAAATTGTGTAATTTGTTATTAATTCTAGACGGAGCTTTATATTATCGATATTTTAAAACAAAATACAATATAAAATTTATCTATAATTGAGAGATATATATCATCATAATATATAATTATATTATAAAACTTAAAAATATAAAATAAATTGAGACATATAAATACGCGGAAGTAATGTATTGAATTATTTATTGGATTTTTTTTAAAGAAATTCATAGGGGCGGGCCAAAATAATTAGTTAAATTATACGCTCGCTAAATCTTATTTTAATCAATTCATATATGGAAGAAGAGCAACTTTGTTCCAATTTTCTATAATACATTTTAGTAATTTTAACATAAACTCATTTACTAAAATTTTCTGCATACTTATTTTTATTTCGGGGCTCCTCGGTAATTTATTCGGAGTAATGATATATAATCCTCTCGCTATCATTGATCTATGCGCTCTTGTCAATGGTTTCTTTAAACGCGCGAAGAATTCGATAATTAGTACCGTGAAGTGGTCAACTGGAAAATGGTTTTGTAAAGAATCAACGCAGGGGCGGACTGGCCATAAGACCAGGTGGGCATTTTGCCCATGAGGCCGCGTTAAATGTCGATTTTTGAGGCCGATCAGAGGAAAATATCAAAAAAGAGGCCGATTAGAAAAAAAATATATTATTATGTTCACATTATTTACTATTTATTTATTTTTAATGATATCTCTATGATTTGAATATCACATTCCTTGACAATTGTCATGTCGTTTACTATAATTTAATGCATAAAATACCAGTAACGTGGCTTGACGCTATACATCATTACCTCGTTTTTTTCTTTGCTTTTTTTCAAATGAAATAAAAACGCTTCCGTTTGAGTAGAGTGAAAGCTAAGTTTTGATTAATTCATTATATTACATTTTTATACATTGATTTATTGTAGAAATAATATAGCCAACATTTCTTGTTCTTAATTCATTGAAATCAAATAAAATCCAGGTCGGTGAATCAGATTAAAGGATGGATGCTTGGGTAAAACAGAATAATTTATCTGGCCAAAATAAGTTGAGAAAGCTGCAAAAAATTTCTCGATCTAGAAAAGGCCTTCGATAGAATCCCGAAAAACTTATCTGGTGGGCACTACGCCACAAAATGTTCCCGAAAAATATATAAGAATAATACAGGATATGTATATGGGCCATACAACAATGGTCCGTAGCACAACAGGTACTTCAGCAGGCTTCACAATAGCCGAAGGAATTCATCAAGGATCGGCTCTCAGCCCACTTCTCTTCATTACAGTAATAGATGTATTAGCACAATCTATACCTCAAACAGTCCTGTGGAATATGATATTTGCAGATGATATTGTGATACTTGCCGAATCCAAGAATGAAATGAAAGAAAGATTAGTGAATTAGATAAATATCCTAAAAAAGCACGGACTAAAAGTAAATAAAGAAATGACGGAATATATGGTGATAGGAGGAGATGAAACAAAGAGTATTGATATAAATGAATGGCAGATATCGGCAATTGAAACCTGCAAATATTTGGGCTCCACTATACAAACAAACGGCAAAAAGAGATAAAGAGTAAAATTAATCATGGGTGGTTAAAAGTGCTATTTGACAAAAGAATCCCACACAAATTATAGGGAAAAATTTACAGTTCCATAATACAACCAACTATTCTATATAGTTCGGAAACATGGCCAACCAAGGAATCAGACGAGAGAAGTCTACAAACTATGGAGATGAGAATGCTGAGGATGATTGCTGGAGTAACAAGAAAGGATAAAGTGCGCAATACAAGAATACTAAGTAGTTTAAAGGTAGACTAAGTTAATGGTAAACAGACTTAGGTGATATGGGCACACAATGAGAAGGCCTATCACTACATAGGAAATAAGGTTGAGAGCTTGGAAGTGATGAGCAAACGTAAAAGTGGAAGGCCAAAACTTCAATGGGGCCATAAATTTATAGCCAATATAAAGAAGTATAAATTAGATATAAGAGATTGTATAAATAACATAAAGTGGAGAGAGATGTTGAAGGAGCTTACCACCAGAAAAGGTGAAAGCTAAAGAGAAAAAAAAGAAAAAAGAAGGAAATTATGCCAGGCTCTAAAGGAATGGAATGCCAGAAAAATAATTTAATGATATACCCCCTTTTAAAATGTTTAACTATTTAAAATTTAGATTGCAAATCTTATATTGCTGAGGATATTCAGCAGATAGAATAATTTTTAATTTCCTCTTAAAATGTGTGGAAAATCCTATGAGGTTGGGAAGTATGATTTCAGGATTTCTATCTTGATGAAATAAATAGTAAAGATATATATATTGCGTGTTAAATTACGTAACGAATAATGTTCATTTGCCAGTGTACTCAAAGATATGGTAGCAGAATAAATGAAATGGAAGATGATCGTATGAACAAGTGAGGAGTCAAATGAAGAAGAAGGAATATTACAATATCATAATAACTCAGAGTGTGATAATAAGTGTAACAAATGTTGAATATGCGCGTATGAAATTTTTAAAAGATGCAATATGCATACAAGTGACACTAATTTATTGGCATATGAATACATTTTAACTTTGTCATTTATGCAAATTAATTGCGAGAAAACATTTAGTAAATTAAAAATTACAAAAATAAGCTGAGATCTAATATTGACCAAGAAAAATTAAAAGCGTTTTTAATGATGTCAGTTGAATGAGAACCATTGGCGCAGATTGAACTAGAAGATATTCCTGTATATTTGCGTAAAGATTCAAAATTAATGAGAGATTTATTAACGTAAAAATTATACATTTCCTTAATTCTTTTATTTGAATTTTATTAATATCTATTTACAATATGATCGGTGCCTGATTTTATAAGTGCAGCAATTTTATACGCTGTAATATTGTATAACTGCAATAATTATATGTGTAAAATTAATAGATTTGATATATTAAGTATGTATTTTTATATTTAACAGATGTATGATTTGATTTTATAGTGCAATATCGTTATAAATTTAATATAAAAAAATATATATGTGCAATGAATATTATTTTATATTGGTAGTGAATATGATTTTAGATGTGCATTTTTTAAAAATAAATTATAAATACTATTCTTTTTTTTACTAAAAATGTAAATCTTTTGAACTTATTTTCAAAAATAAGAAGTAATAAAAATCATGTAAATCGAAGAAGCCATATAAGGGAAGGGGGCGAAACCCCCATATAAATGAGGCCGCTATAAAAAAATGCCCACGAGGCCGTAGCGTCGCCAGTCCGCCCCTGAATCAACGAATATATTAATTTCGTCTAAAGACCCTCAAAATTTCTTGTCAATAAATACAAGGTGTGAAAATAATTGTGCATTCTCCTCCAACAGAGTAAAGCGGGATCTTAATGCTAATAAATATTTGTTAAAGTGGTTTTTCTTAATAAATTTTATAAATGTTTTGGGCTTAATCATTTCCCCTTTGCTCAAAATTTATGGGAATGAGCCTTCAGTAAACCCTATCTGGACTTCTAAAGGTTGGATAACGTATTTGGCACATTATCACTATCCCATATCGAAAACATTGTTAAATTTTGGTTTCTTCATTTATTTGCTCTTCTTCGCTAATCAGCTATAGGCAGTTGTATTCCCATTCAACTACAACATGTTAGTTAATATTAAAAGAGTCAGAATTGCTATGCTCTTGTGTCTCACATACTCATTAATATGGTATTTCCCTACGCGCAAATGGTCTACTTTGTATAAGACGAAATTATGTACAACCACATTAAGCGGAGGAAATAAATCTTACACAGGAGATTATGTATATTATTACCGATTCAGAAGTTTTGAACCTCAGGACAATATATCTAGGAATCTTTGGATAACTTACCAAATTTGCAGAGAAGTTTTTGCTGTGTTAATACCTTTTTCCCTGATGATTTTATGCAAAATTATACTTATCAAAAGAGATATAAAAGTTTCTGATGATATTTATAAATCATTCAATAATAAGCATCTTATAAGCGTGACTGCCAACAAACCTATAGAAGATTGCCTTGGTATTGAAACTAGTCTTGACAATTATATAAAATCTAACATTCATTTTATTGATACAATTGGGAATAATCCAATCCATAGCATAAATTCTAATTTAATTGATGGACCAAAGTCAATCAAGCCTTTAAACAAAAGAATCACCGATTTAAATATAAAACCTTCTAAAATAAATTCCTCTAATAGATGGCACTCCAAAAAGTTATCCGAGAATAAGCAACACATAAAAACTTTAACAATTTTAACATTTCAATTTATATTTCTTATGTTACCAGTATCAATTTTTCAAATGGTAGTAGACATTTTGATCACGAGATATTCTAGGAAAGTTCTAGCAAATATTTAGTGTTAGAATATATATACGTTAGTTGTACCTTTTATTTTAACTTTCTATTCAATTCCAATTAGAGAATTATGATCATCGAAAGATTAAAGATATACACCAGAATTTTAAAAAATATCTTTCAAAATTAAAATTTTGAGCATTTAATATTTATAAACTCATATATATATGATTAATTATATACCATTTTAGTGTTATAATAATATATTTACACATTTATCTTTTAATCTTATATCTTTAAACCTAAAAATATTATTATAATTCAAATCACTATATCTCATTGATAGTTAAAGTTTAGAAAAATAAATCACATTATCTCTAAAGAAGTCTGTTAAAAATAAACAGACCCAATCATAAACGATTTAGTTAAATGTATATTTTTTTTAACCTTAATGTCAACTAAATCTCAACACTTATCTCTTCCCATAAATTGGCCAGACCTGTAATCTCAGAGTTAGTCTGAAATTAGCAGTTTTTTGTTCCTCCTACTATTCACCAATTGTAAAATACATTTGACCTATCTATCCGCCCTTGGTTTTTAAAAAACAATTTCCGCCCATTTATTTTAAAAATTTGTTTAGCTAGCCTGCCCGATATTTAGAGATTATTTTATTCTTCGGTCTTTTATGTAAAGTTATTTTAAAATGTTTTTAATTAAAATTATAAAATATGCAATATTATGAGATAGGAAAATAATTCTGTTTCTAAACTATTTTATTGATATAAAGATACGATGTTTAAATTTTTGAACCCACCCTTACAGACTTTTACCTTGAGTAACATCTGCCACGTTTATAATGATAAAAGAAAATTTGTGTTATCAATTTAATAAATGATAGTTAAAAATTTTATCCTTCGATTTTTAAGAAACTTTTTTCGGTGATCATTATGTTCAAATATATTTGTCCCATTAAAATATAATATGCCATACCAACATCAGAACCTATTAAACGAGTGTTCAATATATGAAAGAGATTTCTGAGAGATTAACTCTCTTATTTGATGGATATGAAAACACTATTAGTAAAAAAAAGTGATAAAATACTCAATATATTATAGATAAGTCGTAATATAATAATATAAAAATTTGTGCCAAAATTAATTATATGTATATTATTTTTGTTTATAAATTTATTTTTTTAACCCTTTATTTTGATCACTGCCTATCAATACCCAATTCAATTTGTACGCCAGATGGATGACAGCAGCAATGATTATTATTAGATATCTGAAAAAGTATACCGAACTCTAACCTGGCCCTCTTGCATGAGTCATTTAAGAGCTTTTCCTATTTGCGATAAAAAAAAAAGTTTCCAAATGTTAAAATTAATTGATAGCCCTTATTTTATTCAAAATGCGTATTTTAATTGAATGATTTCGAAATTTCTTTTAATTTTATTCACACCGGAAAAGTTGCCGATTTTTTTATAGCAGCGGAGCGTTATATTTATATATTAAATTGTTATTATTTTAATTTGAATATCAACATTAAATTAAAATATGAATTGTATTCTATAGCTATTTATAATAGAATAGTGTATATCATTTACATGCATTACTACATCATATTTCATTTTCCACAAACACATATATATTTATGGACATGTTTTAAACCACCCTATATAAAATTATGAAATTACAACTCTCTCTACAAATCATAAATTATCCATTTTCACAGCAATTTATTTTAATTTTAGAATTATATTTATATTTAATTTATATTTTAGTTGTGAAATAAAATGTTTTAGTAAAAATCTAAGTACAAGTAACTTTTCTCTTTCATAAAGTATTAGAAAAAATTAATAATAACCTAGGCTTGCTAATTTAGCTAGGAAGGTTCTTTAATAATTTTGCTAAATCTGAATTCTGATTTATTATATTTCATACTTTATATTTTGCTTGCATTCCAAATTTATATTTTAATTTGTATAATAAAAATCAATATAATATTACTAATATATGTTGTTTATGTGACTCCGACCTTAGTAAAAATACAATTCATTAGTCGACTTCTGAGAATGAGAAGATAAATATAAATTGGAGTGAGACAGGAAATAATTTAAGAAATGAATTAAACTATAACAATGTGTTAGAAAAGAGCGCCCAAATAAATTTAAAAAAATGTAATATACATTGATTTATAAATTAAATTCATTAAATTTAAAAAAAAATAAATATCGCGCCACCGCCGCCGACAATTTAATAGGCGGCGGCGAAATAAAAAATATCGCCGCCTTCGATTGAAACAACGGCGCACAGGTCTAATAATAATTGACAATTATAAATTTATAATGTATGATCTCAATTTTAATCATAATATAAAGTGAGGAGCGGATTGGCGGGCTTAAGAGCAGGTTGGCAAAAGCCGGGATTAAATATAGTTCATTGGGACCCGATTAAAATACATATAATTTTTGCGGCCGATTGAAGAAAATTTATTAAAATTCTAAGTTATCAAAAATATTTATTATATTTTATATATTATCACATACGCAAAAAAATAATATTAAATTTTAGGAATTACATTTGCAAACATTTATTTGTTAATTTTGTTCGCTAATATTTTTTATTTTAAAAAAAGTATTCATAAATTTATTTCTTTAGGTATATCATTTTATAATAATGGCAACAGACAGAAGATATTATTTTTAATTAGCACACAATCAATTCAGTATGAATATGAAAGTAGATATTTTTATATCAAAAAATTATTGATATTCACACTGCATGGACTATGGTTGAAGTTGCCAAATTATCAATATCTAATTTGGATTTTATTTCTATTGAAAGTAAATCAAAATTTAGGGCGTTCAAATAAAATGACCTGTTCATTGATCAAATGTTTTACTTGAAAATATTGCCATGGCATGTGTGTGAATGACATTTTACAGAATTAGTCATAAGAAATAATATATTCAGATGAATGTAGAGACGCGCAACCAAATTACCCTATTAAGCGTTTTAGTAAGGTGTGTTTCAACCTATAATAAACCAAATAGTTATAAGGTTTAATTAGAGATTTTTAAAATATAGGCCTCAACGCTGATGTACAATATTTTCACCCAAATTCATGTCATAAGGGGACCCCCATAAAACTAAAGCCTCAGATATTTTCCCACGGCTACCAATTATTTCCAGTTCGACCCTGTATAAATTGGAAACATTAGCTCTTCTTATTTTAAATTATGAGACTCAGAGATATATTAGTGCGCGTATTGCTACTGGTGTAGTTAGAACTTCTATAATTTGATGGCTTATTTGGAAAATTTGTTATCCAAATAAAATTTTATGATGATGTGGTTACAATAGACAATCTATTACTCTGAAGTGCTAGGATAGAGTGAGTATATAGTAAGGCAAACTAATAGTATACAGGTGATTGATGCTTGGAAATAGAAAAGGTTAAAAGTCCGTCCATCACATATGGAAGGAAGCGTAACTTTAAAGACTTCCCTTCCAAAATATAGTGTTTTGGGGGAGTTTAATTTTTCAAAAATTATGGGGTTTTATATAAAAAAAATAGAATTTAATTTAAAATGTGAAAATTTTATATAATTTTATAAAAAATAAAAGGAAATTTGAATTACAATCTCTTTTTTATGATAAAAAAATAATTTAAATAAATATTTTTCTATAATATAATTATTCCATAAATAATTTATATGATAATATGTTTTAGAAAAATTCAATAAAATTAAAATAAATGAGTGTTTGCTATACATATTTAAATATTATTTATCGTTATTTTATAATAATTTAATTTAAAAAATCTACTGTATACTTTATAAATGTTATCCCCCTATTTTTTTCGGATAATATTATATATCACATTTTTTTTCCAATTAGAAATACACAGCCAATATTTTTTTTTCTCGAATTAAATGTAAGAAGGATTATTCATTATGACACATGTAAAAACTATTCATTTTTATAATTTTAACATTCGCCAAACTTTACAATAATCAAACTTTATACCTATATTGGAATAGTCGCTGGTAATCTAGAATAATATGTACATCATTTATATTTTATCGTTTTCGATTTGCTTCTACGTCTTATCGGTCATCTCGAAGTATATTAATCTGTCTTTTATATACAATAACTTTGATTAAATAGTATTATTAACTGCACCATTAATTTATCCATTTTACATTATTATTCCTTGTTATTTAGTAATTTTTCTAAAGAGAAAATTTATTTTAATGAAATTTAAATTTATATTAAAACACCATAATATTGTATTATAGGAAATATTCTGGCAATCCCAATCAAGAAAAACGAAAAAGAAATCTTTATGCTAATACTTCAATCGTTTCATTAATTAATTGCAAACCTTTTGTAAATACATCACTCCAACTGTGTTACACGTATAAATCCTTGAGCGATGAAAAATCCTATGTTAAAAATCTTCCAGATATATTCTTTTATTCCCCTGGAGATATCTACGTAGGAGCTTTATTTGAGATATACGAGCCTAGTTTGGAAAGTTTTGGTGTTTGTGGGAATAAGATAGATCAATATTTGCTAGAAAAGGCCTTTTCTTTTGTGTTTGCCATGGAGATGTTGAACGAAAAGTTGAAAAAATACTTTAATATTACCATAGGCTATTACATGTTTCCTACTTGTACCAATCCATCTTTGGCGTTGGTAAAAATAAAAATTCTTTCTAATGTTATCTTGTAGTTAATAAATCATTCCCTTTTTATTTTAATTACACAAATATTATTAGAGATTTGATCCTACAATATTCAGATGTTTAAAATTATAGTATAAAAAGAAAGAGGGGAATAAGAACCTTTATTAATATTTATCTTTACTGCAGGCGCATATCCAATGGAGGGGGTGGGCATCGCGAATTTACCTCTTCTCGTAACTTTCAAAAAATGTATACTAAAGTATAAATTCAAAGAATAATTATTAAAATTAATAACTTTAATACCAGTGAAACCCCAAGATTATTTATATAAAAATATAATAAAGACCATCAAAGTGGACCTCCAATATAAAAATATTTATAGCGAAAAAACACGCCTAATATTATTTTAACCTCCTATAACATAATCCTGGTTACGCCTATTGCTTTCTTAAAAAAAAATTCAAAATACTTAATCCAATAACAATTTTTTTTATTATTGCAATTAAGTATTTTTCCGATTTAAAAGCATGCTCATCAAAACAATAAAATGTTATTTCAGAAAATTTATAATGATTCATTTAGACATGAAATAGACGAGGGTGGCTCGCTTTGCCTAATCGACTAAAATTGACACAATCTATCTGCAGGAATACACGCTCTCTAATATAGTAAACTTCGAGGTGCGAATGACTTTTTTTTTACATGTTTCATGAAGGTGTAACTATTATTTAGCAGAAGACTCAAGGTTGCAGTTATAAATTTTTTGCTGAAATTTGATTTAAATGTTTCTGAAGAAGGCTCAGAATCGCTATAAATAATACTGTGATTTTTTATTAATGTTAAAGTCTAGATAGGAGAGTATTTAAGTTAAAGCAACTTTTTAAAAAATGGTGGGGGTGGGGAGGGGGGCTTATATTTCAATATATCTAAATCGCTAATTTATGAGAACCGTTTTACACGGGGTTGATAGGTCTACCATATTGACTATTAGACTACCACATTTTTTTCTAAAAAAAAAGTTGAAACCTATTTTTAATTCTATCGCTTTCAAAATTTCCAAAATATACTAAGAATCCCTCCAAATTTCAAATTATATTATTGATTTATGATATACAAATATGAAATATGCCAGTTATTTTAGCTATTATCAAAATCAAACTAGACAAAACAATCATTGTTTTAAAAAACTAATTAAGAAGAATTGCCAACATTTTTTTAAAAATCATTTTCTTGCTTGGATTTCTGAAAATTCACTTTAAATTATTTTTAGAACTATCTTAAGATTTCTAAAATATTTTTTCCAAAGTTACAAACTATGCAGCGCCTTTTAGAAAAACGGCAAATTCAATTTTTTATTTCGACCTGACCCTAAATTATTTTATATTTAAATATAAAATTAAACGTTTATTTTTATGATGATTACTTTTTAGTACATAATTAGGCACCAGCCAAGCAATTATTTTATAATTTTTAGACCCAATCCTAATTAAGAGCCTAGTTGCAGAGCTATAACAAACCTAACCTAAAAAAATATATTCTTTTTCATTCATAAAGCTTTTTTTTGGTTATTTTTTATGGCTTTTTTTAAACTAACCTATTAAAGTGAGTTTTGACAATCAAACCGGTTAATTTATATTTAAGACTTCTAATATACCATTCTTTTTTAAAGAATTGCCTACAATCATGATTCCTTATGTAAATAATTATTGATCTTACAACGGCAAGAAGCCGAATATAAATCCAAAACCCTCGAGTTTTTACTGAAACAGAACTCAACCTGAACATATTATAAAGTTTAGGGTTCAGAGTTCAAGAATTAATTTTCTATTTATTTTAATTTAACCTTTTTTTCTGATGGAATCATTTTTATTAAATTTTAAACTAATTTTTACTACCCTATCATTGTGTTTGGAAAATTTTTATTGCATGAATACTATTATAAAGAGGCTTTCATATACCGTTTCAAATTATTTGTATTTATACAGATTCAAGCTATTAAGATTAGAAAATTGAGTATGACTTTGCATCCGATAGTAGCCATACTTGGTCCCTTTTCCAGCCCTGAAACAGAATTAGTAGCTAATTATTTATCACATTATAATATCGCTCAAATCAGTTTAGGTGCCAATGCAGATTCTTTGATATCTAATAAAAGGTAAATAAAAGAAATGAGGATTATTTTTACCATGTATATCTCATATGTCTTTCGTTTTTTATTTAGTAACTCTTATCTATAAATATTTTTTAGAAAATTAATTAATTACGGTAGCATTTATTATTAAACATCAAAATAATTTCAATTCACTGGCGATTCTAAATAAAGATAAAAATTAAATAAATTTAATTTGTATTAAATGTTATATATTTTTATACACATTATAAATACTTAAAAATTTATAGCAAAATTGTCTAAAAAGTTGGATATATTATATAATCTCCTAGAATAATTATCGTAATTAAGAACCTTAATAAACAATTGATAAAAATAAGGCATTTAAAATTATTTATAAATAAAACACTAAAAAGTTCGTGAAAATCAGAGATGGCGAAAAGTTAGAAAATAAAATGCATTTTAAATCCAATAATGAAATTCGCTTATTCCTTTATTTTATCATTAAATTCTCGCATAATAGCCAAGTAATTTTAAGCTTAATTGTTTTATTTTGATGAGACAAAGATTTTTTAAATATATTTTCTCCATTTATTTGAATGTCCAGTATTTTTATGAAATTCTCAATATATTTTTCTGAAGTAACTATTTATAGTTATATTACAAAAGTAACTTACTGCATTGCTGGAAAGTGACTTTATAAATTTAACTCAATATTTTTATTATTATTTTTGTATTATATAAAATAAGAAAATTAAAAAAAAAAATTAAATTAGACAATTAAAAAGCATAAATAAGAAATATAATAAAAAATTGTAAGGATTATAAAAATTATTTCATACTGGTAAATTAATTTAAATAATGTACAGTATAAAATAACTAAAATAATGGAGGATAGATATGATTACAGACAAACAAATTAAAATAATGGAAATCTAACAAAGAACATTAAATTCAAGATATATTTAATGAAAATTTTATACTGAACCCGAAGTTGCTGAAAATTATTATATTAACATATTTTATAAAATACTGGTGATTTCGTGAGAAATAAATAGATTGTTCTAACATATAAATTCAAATGGATTTTATTAAGAAATTTTTTATGTAAAATTTATAAAAAAAAAATACTGCTAAGATTCAAATCTCTTTTTACCATGACAACCAATCAACTATACTTTGTTCGTGTTATAGTGGAACTGTTAGAACATATGAAATGGAATCGTTTCTCGATAGTATATTATCAAAACAATTATTTTACGCTTTACAAGAACAAGATCTTGAAAAATTTAAAAAATCTCAAGGCCTGTGTGGATCTACAAATAGCATTATCTCCACAGGAGTTTGATAATACAACCATACACCTTTTTATGGAGATAATAAAGAATTCAAAGAAATCGAGATTAGTTTTGCTGTTCCTGCCCAAGAAACAATATATTATGGTGCTAAAATTGATAAATATACTAGCTCCAAACCATGACCTAATATTTTTAGCTCTCGACAATTGGCCCGATCTTAATGAAATAATTAATGAAGGATTGATCACAGTTGCACTTGGAACCATAACTATATTCGAGTTTAGCAAAGGAGTTGAAGATTTCTCTGAGTGGATGGAAATCTTCAAAGCCAACAACAAATTAGCATGGATAGACATAATGGCTATAGGCACAAATTATAGTTTTCCCATTTCGTCTCTCATCTCTCATCCTATTAATGAAATGCTATTTTCGCCGCTTAACTCAGGTGTTCCCATATATGATAAACGTTTTGCTATCATTCTGGACGCCGTTGATACTTTTGGATATGCTATAGAAAATATGATAAATACTGTTTGCTCTAAGGAAACTCATAAAGTGTTTTACAATAGCTTAATAGAATGCCTTAATAACTACTCAATTATTCCTTATATTCTAAATGTTTCTTTTGAAGGGAGAACGGGATATATTAGGTTCAACGAATTTAAATCAATTGTTAAGGTAATAAAAATAGCCCAAATGACACGTGTGACGGGTATAAAAAGTAATTTTATTAAATCTGATGTGTTATATCATAATTATGAACACAGAACGGTCGGGACTTACAATACCTATAAAAACCAACTTTCAATATTCATTCCTTTAATTTGGAAAAACTATAGTTTTGAAAATGGGGAAAACGCCCCACTCTCTAGTTGCAGCTTGCCTTGCAGTTATAGTCAAATCAAAATACCTTCAGAAGTAAAATGTTGTTGGAAATGCGTGACGTGTGTCAAAAGGGAGGCTTATAGCAAAAACATAACTATGCCCTGCTACAATTGCTCCATCTTCACTTGGCCGGACCCTGCTAACAAATTGAATTGCACAAGGTTACCGGCCAAATATATCTATTCAGATCTTAAGCTTTGGCCAGATCTCATGTCATTATTTGTATCGATAGCTCTCCTCTACTTTTTACTATATATTATGTTTTACTTATATCATCAAAATGTCCCATCTTTCAAATCGGAAATAAAGCCTCTTGTCGCCCTCCAGTGCCTTGGAATTATCATGGGTCTCCTATCTACCTATTTATATATCTTAACTAAACCCAGCAATCATTTATGTATGGCATCGCAATTTTTATTACAGCTATCGGTGACCATAAATTTTTGTTCACTGTCCGCCAAAATGCATATTGCAAGAGTTATCATAAGGAATAAGTTAATAAAGTTGCAAACTACTGAAGACATTAAAATTCCAAGAAATTGTTATTTTATTCAAGTACCACTTATCCTTACAACTATTCAAGTTATTTTAAAATTATATAAACACCTACCATACCATTTATACCCTTTCTTAAATTATATACTTAGACTTTTTAATTAGTATTATTAGGATTATATTTGAATCTTTTTAATTAATCATTAGTATTATAAATATTTTCGAAATATATATTGATAATTATAATTTTATAATAGATAATATTGAATATAATCTTCTCAATATATGGAGGTTTTAAACTTTTTCAAAAAGAGACATTGACAGATAATAACCAATCTATTAAAGGCTCGGATATCAAAAGTTACGGGAGAGTTGAAATTAGTTGTGCGATTTACCCAGCCTATTTACATTTTTTTTTAATTCAGATATTTTATCACATTTTCATTGCTATCCTATTACTTTGGCAAACCCTAAAGTTGAAAAGTTTTCCTGTGGAACAGTACAAAGCACATCGCCTTAACATTATTAACGTATACATTACCCTGACCTTGTTCGTAATCGGATTACTAGCTTATCTAACTTTAATTTCTCTGTTAGGAATATTATTATATTTATTATCACTTATTTTTCAACTTTTATTAACTGAGATACTGCAAAGCGTTAATAAAATCAAAATCGTACTGTTTGAAAAAGCCCAAAATAGTTATTAAAATATTCTAATTTTAGAGAAGTTTTGTAAATTTAACAATGATAATAAAAAGAGGATTGTATTACATAATATTTTTATAATTATTAGCATATTATTATCCCGCATTCAATCATTATTATAAATGAATATTGGCATGAATAATTCCTATTTTTGTAAATAATATATTCAGTGATTAATTAATAAACTAAATTTACATCAACGTGGAAAATATTTAACAATTATTATATAATTTTTATCCAGAATCAATAAATATGGCGTTCAATTTATATATGATGAACTTGAACGCGTTCCGTCTTTTTTATAATATAATAGTGTATAATACCTGTACACTATAATTTGGAATATTTTATTTTTTTAGTTTATAAAACTATTTTTTTAAAATATGTATAATTAATAATACAAATATTTTAAATTAATATTGTTTTATTTTTGGTTTTATATATTATTAAAAATGGTAAACTTTAAGAAAATTATTACGGATAAAAAGAAAGTGCTTGAATCTCTATGATGATAGCCAATTTTTGCTGAAGGTAAAACTCAATGCAGAGATATTAAATTTATTATTTATCAGTGTCCGGCAAATAAACAAGGAGAAGGTATATAAATCAAATTTTATCGGCAAAGGGAAAGAATATTAATTTTATTTTATGCCAGGGGAATATCACCTTGAGAATTCACTCTTCTACCATAAAATCCAGGCAAATTTGTCAGGATGTTTATGATAAAAGCTGCGTCCGATGAACACGTAAATTATTAAATACTTTAGGGCATGGGCTGTTACACCATTGCATTTAGTGTATTGAATGATCTTCTCAATTATTCCAATGCAGTGAATGTCGGCATTTGAAATAAAGAGAGTTTAAAAGAGTTTACAAATATAAGGGATTAGATTAAAGCAATTGTCTCAATATATATTTCTCACTGAGGGAGAAGGGGGAGGGGGCATATGTTTAATTTTTGAATGGTTAGTGACTAAAATATTTTGTAGATAGCATGTTACCTCTAACTTTTCGAAAGTGATGTAGTTCAGCGCTACCAGTATAAGTATCAAAGTTCCTTGGTGGAAGCTAGGTATTTAGAGATAAGAAACGATTCTAACTTTTAAATTAGGGAGGTACAAACATTTTCGAGGAAGGTTAAGTAAGCAATAGAATAAATGGGTATTACATAGCTTTCATTTAGTGAGTTCGAAAATTAGAACCAGGAGATAAATATACCTTAGTTGTTGAAAATTGAGCATCTGACTTGGTAAGAAGGGTGACCTGTGTCTATTTTAAATAATTTTAATATACATAATAGTGTGAGCATTGGGTAAATACCCGGGAATTTACCCTATAATATTTATTTTCCCTGGAAATATTCCCCATTTAGTTTTATATGTCAATTTCTTTTTATTTTTGAAGTCGTTTATTTATTTTTTTATCATTATTATCTTCAGCCAAATTAATTCACTTTTTCATAATGGAATAATATCTGATTTAACAATATCTCTCATTCTCATTTAATTTATTACTACAATTATTTTCTTCTAACAAGTGCATTAGGAAAATCATATTTATCTAATGTATTAGAAATATTTAGGGAAATAAAATAATTTACAACTTCACTCAAACAATATTGCAAATAACTTTGAAAACAATTCGCTTATATTAATATAAAGAAATTTTTTGCCGATTAGATTATTTGCAACAATACTTATAAATCCACCTTGTCTACCCATGAACTTCAACTGCCCTTATCCTAAGATATTAATTAAGCAATCGTTTAAATCTAAATTTAGACACAGTGATAGAAAATCAACCTAAATATAAGTGTTAAGGTTATTGGAAATACTTGCTATATGGGAAGGTATTACAATTATTTTTTCATTTATTTGGTAGAAAGGGGTTTTTACAAATTAAAGTCTGCATTTTATTCTTAATAAAACAATCAATAAAAATATACATATATCTTCTAGTAAATGTATTTCTGATTCTGGGATTTTTTAAATAATTTTATCTTTTAGGATGCTAGGGAGTGGGCATGATTAGGTAGAGTTTTTCCCCTAAATTTTATTGGAGATCTTTAGATGCCCTTATTGGCCTTTGTCTATATTCGATTTTTTATAAAAATAATTTTAGGTTTTACTTTTGTTTTATGAAATAATTTTTTCTAAAATATTTGAATTATAGTCGTTATTTTGATAAGTTATTAACTTGTAATAACTTGGTTACTCGCCTGTTCACTAGAATAAATTGTTTTTTTTTTAATAATCAAGGGAAGTTGACACCTCTCCTCCCCATATCGAAAATATGATTAGATTAAATAAATTAAATACTTATATACTGACATAATTTGCTTTCATTTCAGTTAAATTTATAAAACACCTCCCAAATTATATTTAAAAAATTTTTTTAAACAGGACGCTTCCCAAAGACGCCATATTTCGGAATAGACACCGGCGTTTAAACTCTTCGATTCCTAATTGTAAAAACATAGTTAGTACTAATATTTATATTTAATAAAACATCGATTGCAATAGTTTTCAATTTCAAAATCAATCCATCTTATTTATGTGTCAAATTGTTCAAAGATTTGACCACTTTTTATGCTACCATCACTAACATATAAAAGCCATAAAACTACATCCAGAAATATCGAGTTTCATATTTAAAAATCTGTTAAAAAGTTGATTTTTTTTAGTCATGAGAGTATTTTTTACATTAGATATTTAATTTCTTTTCCTAATTGCTTTGACTTCTATATTTTTTTATCTTGAATCTTGCTATCAATTTTAGAATTTTAGTATTGAACTAATAACTTTTTAATTTTAATTTTATGCTGTTTACAGGATGGATAGAAGATTAAATCAAATTGTCTTTTTTGTATGCAATGCCTAATAAATATTGAATAAATGGAAACACAATATTTATTCTTCCATATAGCACATACAAATGAAGGCAGGATATAAAATGTATTTTGATCCATAAATCACATGATAGATGATATTGGTGTTATGTAGTTATCCTCACCATATTATATTAAATCATGAATATATGTATATATATCTAATTGACGAATATAAAAATTCATAATGTATAAATAGTATATATTTCTACATTACTACAAAATCAAAATTGAGAAAGCGCTAAGACGTCTTTGTTAGGCCATAACTCAAGAGGATACCCACATAATATACTCCTTTGAGATTTCAATAAAGAGATATCCTCCCTAGATTTTCCATGGTGGCAAAACTCTTTAAGGGCATCATCAATAAAAATGCTGGGACTTCTCGCAAAGAGAGTCAAAATAAGTGAAAGCATCAGCAGCCACGTCAGTCACCCAAATAATTTGTGTGAGTCATTTCTACATTTAATTTGAGATTATCGAGATACCTTCACTCTTTATAATATGCATCTCCTCATTTATCTTAAGTGGACGAACACAATGAGACCATCATTTAATCAATTTTATAAAAACAGCTAAATAAAATGTTAGCCAAAAAATAGCTGAGTCTTGGATTTGGCCAAAAGAAGGTCAATAAGGATAAGTTGATTTCTGACATTCATAATCAAATAAAGGGCAAAATTCTGATTTACCCATCGTCAAATAAAGGATAAATATGTTATTCCCCGTCATTCTTGACTGGTTATCAACTGGTTGCAATATATTTATACATTACTGCACTTTCCCTTCAATAATTGAACGGAAACCTACATTTCCTAGAGGAATCCACGACTTATTTCTCATAATCTTTGTCTATGGTTTCCATTTACCTATACCTTGTGGTGTTACCTTTTTAACACAGTCTTCTCCCCCCAATCAAAATCTTGATCTCTTAAAAGAGCATCAATATTAGGTGCCTTACAATTGTCTCACATAGAATATGAGATGATCCATATCCCTACATCGCACAAAGATCTGGCTCATGGAAGCTCCATTAGTTTTAGCATAGGTCACGTGATTTGAAAGCCCAATGTTCTTATATCATTATATCTAAATTAGCCAGGTTTCTTTATCACTCATTTTGCAAATGTCTATATTACCATAGTTCAAAGATCATAAGCCATAACCCGATCTCCTTGTAATGTCACTTATCATTAATAATCTATGTTTTTACTAAAATTATACTACTAAGTCTAAGCGTAATCAATTTCCCAAAATTAATTTCCATATCCATAATTTGATATAAATCCAAATGATTGTTAAATTATTATCAACAGATTTCCAAATATATACATTTCCCAAAATTATTCAGCCATTAACAATCATGATTTTAATTTTTTTTATATTTCCATATTTAATAATTGTATTTTGAATAAACTCAATTCTTCTGCAATTTTATCCAATATCAGCATGAACATCTTCATTTGTACCAAAAATTTATGATTTTATAATTTCCTTTCTTTTGCATATTTATTTATCAACTAAATGTTCTTTGTCAGCATTTATAATAATTCATTCAATATCAGAACCATTAATATATTTTCTAAATTAAGTTAATTATCAACTATAATTTTATCATATTTTACAAATTCTACATAATTTATTCCAATGACTTAATTCTGATTTACAATTTTACTTTATCCATATTAATTTCATAAAATATCCAATGCATTCATGCTCAAACAAATATCACATATACAGATTAGTTCATACTAACCATGACATTTTCCAATAGTTACCCAAAAATTATTTCATAAAACATCCAATAGATTATTACAGATTATCTGCACCATGACTTCGCCAATATTATAAATAGAATAATAAACATAATATTTATTCATCCATATAACACATAGAAATAAAAGCAGGATATAAAATATATATTGATCCTGATATTATTATAATATATGATATGGATATTGAATTGATGAGTATAATAATTCATAACGTATAAATTGTATATTACAAAATATTCCTATTTACTAAACATTACATATTGGTCTACGTTTAATAATTAGTGTCTTAAAAATTTGGCAAGCCTAATACTTAGAACTGTGTCGTAATATGAGATTCGGATTCATATCAAATTTTTAATAATATAATTCGATTCAAAATATAATACGATATAAAATTAATTATCTATTGAATATACTGAAAAGAAAAAATAAAATTTTTAAAAATTGAATCATAAGTTTAAAAAAATTTGAATTCGGGAAAAGAAATATGAATGTATTTAGACGTAATTGATTTTGCATAAAATTTGAAATCCGATATTTAAGACTCAGCCGAGGGCATGACAATAATTTTAATTAGCTTATAACAGGTTAATGTTAATTAACTGGAAAACTGATTAAATTTATATGTATTAAACAGGCATTACATTACATCGGGCAAAATATTGAAGGTGTTTATAATTTTCATTTTAGAATTATGCCAATCTTAACAATTTTTATTATTTTTTCAATAATGGATTTTCCCTGAACTAACTATCAATTGGGTTGATGTACCTAAAATGTACTAATAATTTTTTAATAAAATTTTTTATTGGAGATCGTTAGGTCCATTTACTGTAGATTTGGCTATATTAGATTTTTATAAAAATAATTTTGGTTTTACACTTTTTTTTAATTACTATTTTTCTAAATATTTTGAATTATAGTCAATATTTTAAAAAGTTATTAACTCTTACAAATTTTTTTTTCAAATTGTTATTTATTATGATATATTGTAGATATAATTGGAAGAAAAGGGGGTTGGGAGTGTGTAGGTGGGATATTAGTTTGGAATGATATTTACGAGAGCATGTAAATTTTTTGGAGGGACCCTCCCTCTGATTACCAGCTTGATTTGACCTCAAACATATGTAACAAATAATATATAATTAAGGAAGCTCTTAATGATATTGCTGGCCAAAATTTGATCTTAAAATTTTTATCCTCTTAAGTTGAAGCACTAATATTTAGCACTAGTCAATGATAAATAAATATCTATAAACTAATAAAGCCTTAAACAATGGCATAAATGATAGAATTAGACTTCCAAATGTTCAATCGATTATAAAGGAGATGATATAAGACATATGATATTAAAAAACAAAATAGAAATAAATATCTAATCATTATTTTTCATTGGCGATACTTGACTAATGGCGAGCAAATGTGTGTTTAGCCATTGGCCACGATTCCTTCACCTTCTACAAGAAATTCTACTATCCACCCCTTCCTTAAATTAATTCTGTAAGCCACTGTTATATCTAGTCAATAAGATTCATAAATAATAAAAAACTATTATTTTTTACTTTTGTCAGTTAAATGCCAGATGATACATCTGACAAGAAATGTTATTCTAATATATATTGGGTACATTATTTTATATTTTCTCACGTTTTTATAAATGACAGAAGAAAAAAAGGGTAAAGTTAAGAAGTTGATTAAATTAGAAAAAGAGATTCAAGGCTATTGGAATGAGAACAAATTATTTGAAATTGATGCTTACTCTAAAAATAAAAAGTAATTAATAAATTTTGAAATAATAATTTTCTTTTAAAATGATTGAAATTAAGTAATATTATCCTTAAATTTTATAATGATTTTAACTTATTATAATATCATTTTACATAGATCGGATGAAAAATATTTTGTAACTTTTCCTTATCCTTATATGAATGGTCCTCTTCATTTAGGCCATGCTTTTACTATGTCTAAATGTGAAGTTTGTTAAATGCCTTTTTATTTATTTATAACATTGGCCTAGTTTTCTGTTGGATACCAAAGATTGAAAGGCAAAAACTGTTTATTTCCATTAAGTTTTCATTGCACTGGAATGCCAATAAAGGTCATATTTTATTTGTAATAAAAATAATATTTATATTATAGGCTTGTGCTGATAAATTGAAACTAGAGGTTAAAAATTTTGGATATCCTCCAAAATTTCCGTCTAAATCTGATAAAGCTAGCATTGAAATAAATAATCTGGAGGTTAAGGAAAATAATAATAATGTTGGTAGGAGTGGAAAGGTAGTTAATTATACTAATTGATTTTTTCTTGCCATTTATATAATGTTGCTAATAATTTGATTTATTTTTTATCCATTAAAAAATCAACCCTTTTAAATTCAACAACTAACAGAGCAAACTAATAGCAAAGGGAGGTGGGGAAACCAAATATCAATGGGAAATCATGAAACAGTTGGGATTTTCAGACAAAGAAATTTTGGAATTCATAGATCCTTACCATTGGATTGATTATTTCACTAAACAAGCTATTATGGATGCCAAGAGCTTAGGATTGAAAGTTAAAATTTATAAATAAGCTCATTTTTTTTCAAATATTATCTCTTACATAACAATATTAACATGCAATTAAGAAAAAGTTTATATTAATAAAGCTTCTCTTTAGACATAAATACTATATTTATTAATAACAAATTATAATCTTATTACACCCACCCTTTAAGATTGATTGGAGACGTTCATTTGTTACAACTGATATAAACCCTTTCTATGATTCTTTTGTTAAATGGCAATTCCGGAAATTGAAACGCACTCACAGGGTGAAATTTGGAAAGAGATACACCATATTTTCTCCAGCAGATAAGCAACCTTGCATGGACCATGATAGGCTTAGTGGGGAGGTTTAATCTTATCACATTGCTAAATTATTGCTATATTTATATATCTCACATCTATAATCTTATGATTAGGATTTTTTTCATTATTATTTATACTGATTAGAAATCTGCAAGACCCAACCCATTTTGACTTGTTAAGAATCTTTGCACAACAAAAAGTTGTGCTACCCCAAAATTTTTCAAAAGTCAGGCATGGTACATCCCAGCTTTTAAAATTTTACTAATAGTCCACTATAGCCCAAATTTTTCTATAAAAATTTCTGGCCATTACATTTTTAAAAGCTATATCTAATTTTTTTCCCAGTATCAATTAAGGCAATTATATATGTAATATATGGCTATCTATTTCTACAACAATCATTTTATAAATCATTGTGTTTGATAAATAATTTGTTTAAAAATTAGTGATCTGCATTGGGCCTATTTTTTTAAGCTTGGCTTTAGCCGTAATTTTTTTTAAAAGCTTTGCCAGCCTGGCTATGATTATTTTTTATTTGTCCCTGCCTAGTCCGAATTAATTTAAATATAGAAATGAATTTTTCTTAATAAAAAATAATTATACCCAAAATAAAAGATATATATCATATAGCACCTAATTTCTACAAATAAATAAAATTAAATATTTTTATTTTACATATAAAAAATGTTGGCGCTTTATTTCTTAGAATAAAATTTAAAGTTGAATCATATTATACCCAAAATAAAAGGACATATATTATCTACAATTACAATTCATGTTGAGGTACTACGCTATGATTGTCATAATTATCTTAGTTAGCGATATCAGATGCTTATCTATTCCTATGTTTTCCAGCAAGGGCCGTATCTTATGCTGTTTAATGGAATCAAAGGCTTGACTTAAATCAATCATTAGGGCAAAGATAGGGGATTTATGCATTCTAGCCTTTTCCAGAATAACTTTAAGTGCCATAGTCAACTCCGTAGTATTTCTACCATTCCTGTATGATGTGATAGCCTTAAAGAGGAACCTGTTAATGATTAATTTAATCCTGACAGATATGATGTATGTGAACATTTTTAGGGCAACTGGTATCAGTGCAATACCTCTGTAATCTTTAAGTCTGTTTGGGGTCTTGTTTTTAGGGAAGTTTAGTATTATTGATGTCATCCATTCGTAGGAAATTTACCCGTATTCCATATCTCCCTAAAGAGGGAAGTGGTAAACTGGCACTTAGGTCTACATCTATCTTCCAGAGTTCTGCAAAGATCCCATCGACTCTAGCAGCTTTATGCATTTTTAGTCGTTTAATGGCACCGATTTTATCCAACTTGTTCAGGTTCTGACTGGGTGATTGGAAAGGGTAGTCACATATAGGTCTGGGCCACCTCGTTCTGTAGAAGTTCATGTAATAATCTATTCATATGTCTAATTGTTCCTTTGGGTCAGTTATAATCTTATTGTTATTTAAGTGTAGTCTTGGTAAAGGATTGGTCTTAAAGGTGGTGAGTAGTTTAAGAGATTAGAAAGCCTTAAATGTTATTATTATCAAAAATGAATTGGATAAATTTAGATAAATTAGCAATAAACAGCCTTTTGTCAGCCCTTATGCGGTGAGTAATGTCCCTCCTGTGATGTTTAGCATATTGGTGATGGGATATATTTATTGTTAGATTCTTAATTATTTGTATAGTTGAAGGGGTGAGCCACTCTCTGCGTTTAATGCGTGGTCTTAAACATGATGTTATACTAACTAATAAATTCAGCTTAATGTCCTTCCAGGTCAGATTTGGGTTAATCATGCCATTTAATGTATTCCTCCACGTTGCTAACTTAGTGACGAACTCTTCTTTCACCTCTAAGTCATTGAGCTATGCTAAGTCTTTTCTGGCTATGAATCTTACACTGGTGAGACAGTTCTGTTTAATGTAATTTGGGAAAATGCTATTGTTGATTCTGAGTTCACAGCCCAGTGGGTAATGGTCCGTAAAAAGTGTAAGGTTTAGTTTACTGATTACTCTGATGTCTCTTACCCACTTGAAGATCTTTGTGAAAATTACAAAGAAATCTATCTGTGAGGTATTGCCAAGGAAGGACTCTTGTAAGTTCATGAGATAAATAGGATGCTCGAAGAACGTATTTTCAATTTTCATGTTGAATAGTTCACAGATTTCTATTAACCTTTTACCGTTGGGGTTCGTACTTTGTACTAATGTGGCATTTCCAAAGCAGGAAGAGTTATTAGGTTTGCCTACCGAAGCATTGAAATCGCCTGCTAAAATGATACCATCCCGACGCGGTAGTTCCTTTAAGATATTCTCCAATTCCATATAAAAGATACTATCATTGTGAGGTGCGTATACGTTAAACAAATGAACTTTTTTGTATCCTAAGTTTAAGGTAAGGCAGCATATTCGACTGGAGACTGGGTTGAAGCTTACGAATTTTATTAATTTATTATGTATCAGAATCGCCACCCCAGCCCATACATGTTCAGCATTCGAGCTGCAATATAAGGTATAATCTAAGAGGTTCCTTACTTCAGTTACTTTAAGTTGGGTTTCTTGTAAAAGGAGGATATCGTAATGTTGATCATTCATGACTTGCCTAAGTATAGTTTATAGAAAAAAAACTTGCTTCTTTAACCTTTGACTTCCAATATAGTCCTAGACTCGCAATACCTGTTAGCTTAGGGATGACTTAATATACCTTGCACTCGAATAAAAATCAGTATAAGAGGATCTTCAACGAAAGTAACAAGAAATACAAGTTATAATACTAGTGCGTAAATTTCTAAATACCTATAACATATATATAAACTACCTGATTCTAATTCCCCCCCCCCCTAGGACCTAAGGATGGATTATCACTCGAAATACATCTTTTAGCACACAAATAAGTAATGGAACCTTATAAACTATGCTATACATCATAATGACATAATTGAAATGAATATATATAGTACTTTTTCTCTTTTTTCCCTTTCTCTCTGTCACAGAATCGGCACAGTAATTATAATAAATTTTAAAAAAAATTTTTCAATAAAGGACCACAGTATTAAAATGATCTCTTTTAATATAAGATCCCTGAATGACAAATTAACTATACTTAGGCAAGTCATGAATGATTAACATTACGATATCCTCCTTTTACAAGAAACCCACATTAAAGTAATTGAAGTAAGGAACCTAGATTATACCTTATATTGCAGCTCGAATGCTGAACAAGTAAGGGCTGGGGTGGCGATTCTGATATAATAATTAATAAAATTCGTAAGCTTCAACCTAATCTCCAGTCGAATATGCTGCCTTACCTTAAACTTAGGATACAAAAAAGTTCATTTGTTTAACGTATACGCACCTCACAATGATAGTATATTTTATATGGAATTGGAGAATATCTTAAAGGAACTACCGCTTCGGGATGGTATCATTTTAGCAGGCGATTTCAATGCTTAGGTAGGCAAACCTAATAACTCGAATATTTTTATTTTACATAAAAAATATTGGCGCTTTTTTTGATATAATATAAAACATAAAATTGATAAATTTAGATATAATTTTTAAAAATGTAGGCCTGAAGCCCATTTGGTTCTTGTCTAGTATGCGCTGGGTGTACCTTTGCAGTACCTAAATACAAAGAAATTGACATATTGTAATATATTTTCAATAGTAAATTAAAATATTAACTTGAAATTCAAAAAAATATATCAAAATTGCAATGCCCAGGTTGTATTATAAATTTGTAATATTGTGTCTGATTTTTTTATATATATCTAATTGACCAGCCCTAAAATATTTTAGATATAACTTGCCTCGCCAGGCATAATTTTTTTAAAAATTTTCCAGACCCGGGCTTTGGATGCAGGAATTGCAGATCTCTTAAACTGATACCTCAATGATTTAAAGTTGTTGTATATTTTATTACACTTTTTGCTTGGTTCATTTTACCAGTATAAGCTGTTAATCTCTTGCTTAAAAAAATGATTTTGGTTTGATGCACCCTAATTCAATGGGAAAATTTTTGTTTGTCCTTGAATGCTCAAGTTAGTATCTACTGGTTTTTACTTTTGTATTTCATATTTAATTGTAAATTTTTTTCATATTTTATTTGTAATCTTAATTGATTCTTTTTTTAAAAAAGGGAATTCTGCCACAGGAATACACGTTGATCAAACTTAGAGTCTTAGAACCCTTCAACAAGCCTTTACAGTTTTATATTAAAATTATTTTTTTTTTAAATCCTGAAAAAGGGGGAAGGTTTAACTCTTGAGGGGTAAGATGGATAAATAAATAATATGGGCAATTGGGTAGGGTATAGCTATCCCTATTTTATGGCTAGATTCATAGCGGGATTCAATTCTGACACGATTTAACAGCAGGTCGATTTTAATCTGTTTTATGAGAATACTTTTTTTAATATTAATTTAATCTTAATAAAGTTTATGATAATAATCCAAGAATTATTGATTTTAATAAAGAAAAATTGATCTCATTAAAATATTTTTGAAATCGCTTAGCTGTAAATGAATCCAGCCTAAAACTGTTAAATCTCACGCAAATTTTTATACTAAGTTCTGATATTTTAGATGCGTATGGAGTTAAACTTAATTTTAAATTATGAACACATATATCAAAAATGGATTTAGAGCTAATCAAATGTTTTTTAAAAAAAACCATGTTCTGAATATAGACTAATATTTTAAAAAATTCAACCCACAAATTATTTTAACAGACAGTTTCTAGACTCCCCTCATCTTAAAAAAATCAGCTGGAGTGGTCGAGTGTATTTACCCGCAGCTACTCTAAGGCCAGAAACTATGTATGGCCAAACCAATGCTTGGATCCACCCTGATATTCTTTATAAAGCCTTTTTGGCTGGGAAAAACTTGGAAAATGACGGGAAAGCTAATGCCTCACAAAATGGCGATGGTAACATGGATATTTATGTGTGTTCTTCAAATGGCGCTAGGAATATGAGTTTTCAAGGCTTTACCGGTCAATTTGGGGAGATCATCGAACTAGGAACCATACCTGGCAAGGTTATTGTTTTTCATGATATTATTTAAAAAGAAGAGTAAAAAAAAATTTCGACTAATCTGAGTAAAAAAATTTAAAAAAAATTATCGACTGATCTGAGTAAAAAATTTTATCCAAAATTTTATTTTATAGAAATAAGTTCGAGTTCGACTCCATTTTTTTCAGTGTTGTCAATAACCTCCGCCATTTTAAAAAATGGCGTAATCAAGATATCAGCCTAACCTAAGCATCAAGATTTGGTCAGCCAGATCTTGAATCGAGGTTTTGACGACACAAATTGGATGTTGAAAAAGTTGCGATATTTTCACGAAGTCGAGAAAATTATAAGCCCCCTGGAGGATGATAAAAAATTTTGTGGTAATCCTTTTATTAGTCATAAAAATATAAAGTATGTCTATATAATTTTTATTTATTAATATGCTAGGATTTGCTAGGATTGAAACTGAAGGCCCCTTATTCAAAATACGACGTAGTCTACTCCCTGCCTATGATGACCATCAACGAAGATAAAGGTTATTATCGATTTTTTTTCTTTATTAATTAAAAATAAAAATTCATAGCTTTGGGTGAATATAATAGTGTTCTATATCCACTTTTTTACAAAACGCATTTTTTTTCGAAATCCTTCAGTACTCTATAGGGGTAGTGCCAATATTAAATATAGGATCTGCACCGATATTTAGCATTTTCAAAAAATATTGGATAATGCAGATTTCTGGGTTATTTTATGATTGTATATATAAATAATCATAATAATAAATTGGGAAAGAACTCAATTTATTTGTTGTAATGTTAAAAAAAAATAGCTATAATTTGTACACAATTTTTTTGGTATATTATCTAAACAAAATAAAGGATTTTAAATAAACGACTCGATGGGCTAAATTTCGAGGTTAGATAATAATATTTTGGCTAAATATCTTATTTAGCCCTTTTTAAAAAAATAGGCTAAATGGAATTTTTTAACAAATATATAAAATATTGATGTTATTATTACATCGATTTAAAGATAAATGGTAAATAAAAATCAATATAAATCTGATCTATACCGAAATCAGTTTTTTAGCAATATATTGAAAATTTTGGATCGGCACAGCCCTAGTATTCTTCCATAGCACCAATAAAAGTGATCCAAAATACACGAATTTTTTTTTAAAAATGCTCTCCTGAAAAATTAACGAATGAACCGATGAATTTTTTCTGGGAATGAAAATGACGATCTAAAATAATTTCTTCTCTTTTTGTTTATATTTTCAAATAATTATTTGTTTTTTTATTCGTGTTAACTGAATTCAGGATTAGAGTACGACTATTATTTTTTCTTTATTAGTATATTACAGAATGTGATTGGTGTATTGGTTTATGAGTATGAGTTTTAAAAAAGTGCTTTATTAAATAGCTATTTTTTTTACATCTAAAAAATTTAGAAAAATGGCAATCAAATTAAGACAGTTGTTTCTTGGGTGCATTAAGATAATACGGGTTAATGTATAAAAATAGGCTAATTAGACCTAATCATCTGGTGCGAATATTTTTTGGGTAAAAACTGTGCTTGGCCGTTTTTTGTCCAAAACTAATAACAGCAATTAACTAGGAGCAGAGTTTGAAAAAAAATCTCCAATCTTATATACTATACATAAATTAGAAAGCATAAATGGGCAAAATTACTCTTTTTTTAAAAAAAACTTAAAAACAAAAAAAATAGGAACGGCCATAGTAACCAGTGTTCCTTCTGATTCTCCCGACGACTATGCCGCCTTGCTTGATCTCAAAAATAAGCCCAATCTTAGATCTAAGTATTCTATTGGGGATGAAATGGTCCTCCCCTTCGAACCGGTATTTTATTTAATATACTATTTATAGCATCACGTGAAAGAACAGTTTTGCCTTGGGGGGCATTCCCCAATGCAAGATAAAAAAATGAAAGGGCTATCAAGAGAACCTCGATTCATTAAATTACTTTTTTTTAAAGATTTATGATCGTTTTTAAATGGGGCATTAAATTAATTATGACAATTTATTTCCTTTTTTCGATGCCTCTTTTTTTTATGGTTGGATCTTGACCGACCTAGCTTAATAATTCTAGTTTGGA
Organism: Gordionus sp. m RMFG-2023; assembly: GCF_954871325.1. Classification (NCBI taxonomy): domain Eukaryota; kingdom Metazoa; phylum Nematomorpha; class Gordioida; order Chordodea; family Parachordodidae; genus Gordionus; species Gordionus sp. m RMFG-2023. The sequence continues at coordinate 6,852,907 of NC_088778.1, read as the reverse complement.
GGTAGCCATGAATAGGATTAAAGTTTTTTATTCATATCAAAGACCTGCGGGCTCGGTCCGGTCCTACCCCGTTGGGCCGAGCCTTATATTTTAAGACCGATTATTTTAATTAGCTATCATTAGCTACAAAAATTAAAAATAAATGTATAATATATTTAAAAATAATCCTGGTCGGGTCGAAATTATTTTTTTTAAAAAAATCGGGCTGGGTCGACAAAGTACGGGTCGGGCTTGGCCTTGAAAATGGTACCTCGGCCGGTCTCTGATTTATATATTATTCAAGTGTTTTATATATTATAGGTGAAATAATATAAAGCGCTTTTAAGATAAATTATTATCTTACCCAACCAAATAATTTTGGAAAGATTAATTTTTTTTTGACGAACATGCAAAGAATGATGGGAAGAAAGAAAGTAAGAAAAAAAAACGTAACTCACTTTCAACCTTAAAGAAATGTAGAAAAAAAATCAAGCGAGTGTGATATTTTTAGAATAAAAAATAAATTATTTATATTTTGGTGTTATAAAAACACATTCCTACCTAACAAAGATTCCCATATTAGAGATAGAAGGATTAGGAACCCTCTGCGCCAAGGAGATGTGCCAAAAATTTAAGGTTCAAAGCCAGAACGATAAGGAAAAGCTGAAGCAGGCCAAGGATTTACTTTATCTCAAGGGATTCTACGAAGGGGTTTTTTTTATATTTAAAAAAATACCATTCATTTATCTCACTCTACTCTTAAAATGTATTATATTAGATAATATTGAAAGCTTTTAATCAGTTGAGTTATTGCTTAAGAAGTTTGATAGATTCCTATTTTAGGAATAATCAATTGAGTTTATAAGGGGGAACAATGCATTCGAAAAACTACAACAAATAATTTTCGCAGGTCATGTTAACGGGAGCTTATACCGGGCGCAAGGTATCTGAGATCAAAAAAAACGTGCAAAGCGATTTGATTGCCGAAGGCTTGGCGGATGTCTACATGGAACCGGAAGGTCTCATAGTCTCTCGTTCCGGTGACAGATGCATCGTGGCCTTATGCGATCAATGGTTTACTAAAAAAAATATCTTTAAATATTACACAAATTTATATTAGTTAAACGTAAATAATATATTTTCAAGACGAGTTTTTATAACATAAGATTACTAAAGCTTCTTTTTTTCTCATATTTTTTTTTTACTTTTTAAAAATGTGTATGTTAATTTGTGCCGAATACACTTTAATCATTTGAAAGGAAATACTTTTAAAAGTGATTTCTTCCCGAATCTGGCCTAATAAAGATCGGAAACTGAACTGGGCCAATTTTTTTTTTAATGGATGTAAATGTATAACAATGCGAATATAAATATAAAGCCTAGACTTGCTACCTCTATTATTCGCTCTAACTATCTAACTTTTATTTCTTTCATCAAATAATCTTCCATGCCTCCTTATCAGTGTTGTTAAAAAGCCCGATTCGGCTGATTAAGATTATAGCTAAAATAACATTACGTAAGCCTAAAGATTTTGTACACAACTAGCAGAAATGCTTGGACATCTATTTGCCAAATCTCGATGCTTGCATGATATTATTTTACCTACCCTTCCTAGTTTCTCTTTACTATTTTCTTTTTTAGGCATCCTCTTTTTAAATTTCTTTTCCCTTATTTATCGCCCTTATTAATTTTGCTTTAGAAAAAAATAAATAGTTATATGCCATAAATGAATAAAAATAAATTTTGACATGCTATTATTAAAATATAATAGATTAAATGCTGACACTGACTTTAGATCATTTAAAAAAATCTAATCTTTGGTATGGACTGGATTCTAAATCTTTTTCACTGATCCGATGGTTTTTTTTTATTTTAAGAATAATTCTAATTTTTCCCAGGTATTTGGATTACGGTGAAGAAAAGTGGAAAAGTCAAGTCAGGAATTACGTTGAAAATGGGTTGAGCACGCTGAACAGTTTGGAAATCAAAAAGAATTTTCTGGCTACCTTGGATTGGTTACAGGAACATGCTTGTAGCAGGCTATACGGGCTAGGTATAACATTAATATTTTATAGGCGTCGCCTGCTGTTATCTTTTAGGCACGCTAAAAAAATCTTTTTTGTGTGGTTAGAAAATACGCCAACGTCAGATGAAAAATCGATAAAAGTTTTAAGCAGGATTTTGAACCCGTTTTGGGGTTCTGAAATTCAAAATTACTTTGCGACATTTTACGAACGTGGACTATACCTATAAAAATATAAATCGAATATGTGTGTTATTCGATTTGTATTATTCGTGCTTTACTCGACGAATATTCGATTCGATAAATTTCATAGAATATAAAAAATTAAAAAAAAAATAAATAAAACCCCAAGGAACATGTTTAAATATTTATGAATAATTTTGAATTGAGAATAATATTATTTTGAATATTTGCAAATTATTTTCAAATATTTACAAATTATTTCGATTAATAGTACTAATTTTAAATTATACAGATAATTCGATCAAATAATCTATAAAAAAATTGTTATTCGTAAATAGGTATCGAATCAAATAAATCGAATGTTGAATAATTCATTTTAAGTATAACATGGACCAAACAGAACCTATTTTTGGATAACCCTCAAACCGGGGGTAATATGGGCCAGGGTGGGTTCAGGTGTATTTTGTAAGATCAATCACTAACTTTATACAAAATTCTCGCAATCTTACAATTTAAATTTCTGAACCTGGGTGCAGTAAGAACCTTCATTTTATAGAACTAAAATAAAGCCGAAAGTTATAAATTTAACAAAAGAATATATTTAAAAAAAAATTGTTAGGCAGTAAAATACCTTGGGACGATGGATGGCTTATAGAATCCTTGTCTGATTCGACAATTTACATGGCGTATTATACGATAGCTCATCTTTTGCAGGGCCTGGACAATCTGGAAGGAAAGCTCGAAAATGCATTGCATATAAGGTTGTTTATTTTTCTCATATTATCTCTTAACTCCTTGGGCATTTAGAATCTTCAAAATATAAAATGGCGCTATTATAAGAGGAAACTTAAGTTTTAGAGCTATTTATATTTTATAAATGTTTATTTTTACTTATCCTTTTGCGATTAAAAATGCGTAAAAACTTTACGCGTAAACCTTATAGGTCTCAGACCGTTTTTATGATCTTCGTTTAACATTTCTTTTGTTAATTAATTGAGGAACGTTTTAACCTGATTATTACATCTCTCTTAGATAACTTGAAGTGATCTACATAAGAAGCTCTTTGGGTAAATCAAATCTAATATAAGTCGAACATCATCTATATTCATTAATTCAACTTCATTTTTCATAATAAAATTTCTCGTTTAACCTATATTTTACCACTTTTCTTTTAAAGACCCGCGCAAATGACCGACAAGGTATGGGATTACTTATTCGACCTTAACCCTGATCCACCTACCAATGGCGTCGAAGATAATGGCATTCCCCTCTCGGCTTTGAATCGACTCAAGGCCGAATTCTTGTATTGGTACCCGGTCGATTTGAGGGTAAGTGGCAAAGATTTAGTTCCTAACCATCTGACTTACTACCTGTATAATCATATAGCCATATGGGAAAACGATCCGTATTATATCATGCATAAATATACTCATATATTTTTATTTTTCCAATAATTGGCCTAATATTTTAAATCTTTTTTTAGTAATCATGATTATTTTTGAAAATGAAAATTAACATGAGCTAAAAACCAAGGGTGTTCAATGAGATGGGGTAGTATATGAAGTAGTTGTATGGTAATGGAATATAATAAATCGCATTAATATATAAATAAATTATTTTTGTGACCCCCTCCCCTCCCTTCCAAAAAAAAGATCTAAATGGCCTAAAAGTATTCGAGCGAACGGTCTATTGAACCTCAATTCAGAAAAGGTTAACTTTTCATTATTTTCTATATTATATTCTTTTAGAATTATTCAATAATATATTCTCTAGGTCCCGAATTTCTTAACTGTGGGCAAGATCTGTTTTGTATTTATTTTGTATATTATAAAAAAGAGGACCTTTGAAGGGTTTATTAATTAAAGCCTCCTATTTAATCGCTCAGAAAAAAAATCCCTGAACGCTCAGAATAAATACTTGACCTCGGAAAAAAATACTGAATACTCAGAATTCTTTCTTAATGCTCGGATATAAAACGGAAACGCTCAGATTAAAAAATGATCTGCTCAGAAAATCGTCTTTAAGAAAAATTTCTGCAAAATTCAGTAAAATTTTTTTTAGCTTTAAGGCCGTTTCATGTCGGCCTTGCTGTAAAAAAGAAAAAACGAGATTAAATACTTAAAATAAACCGAAATAGGATGTCATCGATCATACTTTTTAGACTATACTAAAAAGCAATTAAGTATTCAAATTAAGCCGACCTAGGGTTGAATATTTTTTTTTAATTCATAAAAATTCTGAGCGTTTCAATTTCAAGTGTTTATTTTGAGCCAAACAATATAAGCCTTAATTAATTAAATTGTGAACTTTTTTTGCTTATAAATTTAAAAAAAAAATCAGATGTCAAAATCGACGGGAAATTTTATGACATTATCTCAAGCTGTTGGTCATAGAAAAGAGTATCAAGAAGGTTTATATATATATATATATATAGTATTTTTAAGATAATTATTAATTACTGTATTTATTTACAAATATCAATTATTTTTTTTATAAGTTAATTAAAATTTTGGATAATATATGAGTGTTATATATACTATTTTTGAAAGATGGGTATTTATTTATTTTTTGCATTTTATATAATATTAAATGTATATTATATATAATTGAACAAATATGGAGGGATTTTTAGTGCCTCCCCCTTTATTATTCTTATCTGGGTAACAAAGTTTTGTCGGCTTCCTTACGAAAAAACCAGCCCCACGTTCGTTGGGTCATATAGCAAGCATCGTGCTAAATGAATGAATGAATTACTGAATTATTTTAAAAATTGGAATTACTTTTTTTTTAAAAAAAATAATGAACAAAAATAAATTTTCTCAGAAGGCAGCGATTATTTTGGGGCGGACGGGACGCGGCTCGCTTTGGCAGATTCCGGCGATTCTCCCATCGAAGACTCGAACTTTTGCGTGCAAACGGCTACTGTTAATGGCGTCTTGAAGCTTTACGCCTTCTTGCAGTGGGCCCTAGCTTTTAATAGCGAATCATTCGGTATTCATTAATGTTACTATTCTCGCTAATGTGTAAGTTGAATATATCAAGTTGTTACATGTAAAAAAAAACACTGTTGTGTCAAATATAAAAAACGATGAAATAACCAAAACATGATTTTAACAAAATTCTGAAACATAAAATATGAATTTTAAATAAACACAATTTAACAGGATGTGCTCGTTTTGTATTCAAAAAAATTATATTTCCCATAAGGAGTGGGATTCCATTCGACATTTAACAGCTGATCGTTTTTTAAATGAGATCAATTTTAAGAAAGAAAGAAAGAAAATTATTTTATTTTTTAATTCTATTCATTATAATAATCTAAGAATTATTGATTATCATCAAAGGATTTTTAAAAATCGCTCAGCTGTTAAATCGTGTCGAATTGGATCAAACTATGAATCTATCCTTATTCACATTTATTTCCCTGCTCTTCATAAACCTTATTCACATTATAAAGACGACCAACATCAACATAATTTAATCAAAGAACTCCGTTCGGGAATTAGCGTCGATACCATAAGAAGAGGATCTAAATACACGGATTTCTTCCCCGATAAAATTTTTGCAAAGTTTTAAAATTAAAAAAAAAATGTATACTACTTTTTTAACAATCGAATTACGATGAAAGTTAGTTGACGTCTTCCCCTTGTGACAATTAACCAATTTAAGAACGCATAGCTTAGTTTGTTTTCCGCTTAACCCTTTCGCGCCCGACATATTTCCCGTGAACAAAAATTTTTTTTCTTCTAAAACTGAGTTAAATAAGACGCAAATAACACATTTTCAACGTTTTTTATTTTAAAAAGTGTATATATATAGAATTATAAAATGTTACCAATTGTCATCATTGGGATATTCATGTGTAAAAAAAATATACAATTTATTTTGAATGATAAGAAATAAAACAATTGCGATTTTAAACATAAAGACATTTTACATTTTAAACATTCAAATCTGGTATAACCATTTTTGCAATTCTTGCATCTTTGTCTGTTAGCCGCCGAGGGCCAATGCCCTATTTTATCGAATCTAATATCTGGGATTGGATGAAAACTATTCAATTTCTTTCTTTTTTTTCAATCTTCAAATTATGTTTACCTTCTTTTCCATAATTTTCCTTTCCAACCATCATTAATCCTTTAGTTATCCGAGCTTTAAACGGTAAAAGAGATATATATTTATCATCTTTCTGTTTGATGTGGCGTCTATAGAGTAACCACGAATTCACCACACAGGAATCTAATAAATGAAAGAAAATTAGCATGTAAAAGCGCTTCCATTTTATGTCAATTCTGTATAGTTCAATTAACATATCATGGAGATCCACTCCGCCCATACCAGCATTATAATCTTGAATTATAGCCGGAATTTCGACATTAATAAAAGATTTTTAAGATACCGACCATCTTTTCGTTCGTGATGTGCGATTTATACTCATAAATGATGATATCGTGATAACCGATTTGTTATCAAACCATTTGCAAATTATAATATTATAATTAAAATCCACTTTATAATCAAGGGACCCTCTTCCTTTTTTCTTTAAGATTTTATCATCAACCAGATGGAATCCTAATAATCGATTAGATCTATGATCCCCGACATGATAAAGCCATTATCTTTGAGCGCAACTGCTAAATTATATGAAGATAAAAAGTTATCCATGTAAATTTTATGATTTTTATGTGGGGGAACAGTTTCTAATAGTCGTATAACAATATCTCCGCTAATACCCATCAAAGTTTTTTTTATATTTGTGCATTTTCCTATATATATTTCGAAATCATATAGCATTCCAGATGATCCACATAAAGCGTAAATTTTGATTCCCCATTTATGCGGTTTTGAGCTAATATATTGTTTAAATTCACATCGCCCTTTGAAGGGGACTATCATTTCATATTCTTCTCCGTTTTATGGCGATTTCCAGGTTTACCCGGGTAGGCCAGTTTTCCCTCTGATTTTTCTTTTCATCAATTGATAATTTTTCCTCTAATTGAATCTTTCTCATGTTCATTTTTAATGCACTAATAAATGGTCTTAGTTTGAAAAGTTTATCGTAATTAGGCTGGCCCCTAAGGATTATATTATTATTATCATTAATATGAAAGTATTTTCTCAATTCCAAGAATCTGTTTCTTGTCATGCATTGAGAAATTTGAGGAATCACTCTCTCTATAGCCCAATATTGCCTTATTGATGGCAATTTAACAATGCCCGTATAAAGGTGAATTCCGAGAAATTTTTCAATTTCACTACTATTTGTATTTGTTGATTTGCCAGATAATTGAAAAGAATAAATATTCGTTTGCTTTACTAAATTGTTAATAATATCATCGTCTATAAATTTTTTAAAATATTTGTAAGGCGAAATTTCCTTATCAGGTGGAGGCAAAAATTCTTGTTTAAATTCTGTATTATATTTATATAAATCCTTATTTCGCCATAGGGCTTTCCTATTACTTGGGATAATATCATTATCATAATTTTCCAGTTCCAACCCAATATCTGGTAAAATATCATAGGTCATATTTAGATCAACTACTGTGGCATTTTCAAAGTCATCATCCTTCTCAATATCTACATCAGATATATCTCCCTCTGGTATAATAGATGTTGAGGTCATCTAAAAATTATATAAAATTTTAAATAAAATAAAATTTTCACTTTCTTAACTTTTTGCAAATATTATAGTGGCTTGTTAAATGGAAAATAGCCTATATTTAATTCTTACTATATCATATTTTCAATATTTAATTTTAAAAAATTTATGGAAAAAATTACATAAGAAAATCCCAATGTTACCAATTTGGATTTTCTTTAAAAAATCATATAAAAAATAGTTATTGTTAATTTTTTTTTTACTAAACATGAAATACTAGTAATAATCTATCATAAAAATATTATTTACCTTTGATTTATATAAATTTATATAGAATGGTAATCGATGTAAAAGTGTAAAAATTTTGGCGCCTAAAATACCTAACTTTGAAATTATATTCTGATATAATACGTGATATATAGCGCATTCGCCCTCTAACGTTGAATACACAACAGAGCAACGCTAGGTTTTCCTCATTTCCATCTAATTGGAATTTATTAATTTGGGGGAGAAAAAAAAATATGAGGAGCCCTCCACACGTTTGTGGGCAAGCCGCACGTACTTGTACGCACAACATTTCTAAGAAATGTTATTAAAACGTCTATAGGCTTAGAGGAAAAGAGCGGGACCAAAAAATAGCTTATACCCAAGAACTGCTTTTAAAATTAATTACTTTAAAGGTGGGAGGTGGATAATTTAATTTAAAAAATTTAAAGCAAGGTTATTTATTTTTGAGGTAAATTAAAGAAGAATACTTTTGAGAGGAATAAGTCCACATAAGAAATCGAAGAAGAAAAGTAAGAAAAAGGTATGTGAACGAGAGATCCCTAGGAACAATTTTCATCTGAAATATCTATCTTTGATGCGAAAGAGTTTTCTGATAGACCTTTTGCAATTATTAAGCTTTATAAATTGTTTCATGTTTACATTCAGCTCCATCACATCTTTTATAGCTTTGTAATACCATAACGATTTATATTTAGTATACTGTTTCCCTTTATGTGTATATAACCAAACGATAGCATCATGTGCAAGGTTGTGATCTGAATTCCTTATTATATGGGCTAGGAACTGTATCCGACGTTTTTTTAACGTAATATTTATCGGAGAGTGGCTAGATTTCCTCCAGAGGTTAGGGTTAGAGATGACTCTGGGATAAAAAATACCATTTATAGTTCTCAGACAATTATTTATAAAGGATTGAATGCGTCTTAAGTTAGCTTCCCATATGTCACTTCCGTATAATAAAATGGGGATAATAATAGAGTTGAATAGCCTCAACCTCGTAAAAACCGATATTTCCTTAGACTTCTAGATTTTCATGTACATATAGAACGCACTTTTGGCTTTTTGCGTTCTAATCTATATTTCCTCCTTGCATTCCCCCTTGTTATTGAGCATCACACCCAGGTATTTAATATTATCTACTTTTTTGATAACGTTTCCGCCTACCAAAAGATTTTGGAGTGGTGGCGTATTTGGCGAGGAAAGAATAACCGTTTTATTGAAATTAATTTTTAGACCAACTCTGAGGCTTATGGTTTTGATTAGGTAAATCAGGCTTACAACTTTCCCAAATTTTATTAAAGAGAGCAAGGAGAAAAGAAGAGATTATGTTCGGGGATATTTTTAAATATTCAGCTGTAATGTTGTCCAAACCCGGAGCTCTATTGTTCCGTAATTTCTTTACAATGTTTGAAATTTCATTTGAAGAGAAACCAGCCGTAGATATAATTGTATGAGAATTCATAGTAGTTAAAGGAGTAGCCTTGCGGGAGTCGAAAATCGACATATAATGATCCAGCCACAATGCCATTTGCTCATCTTGGTCAGTTATGGTTTTCCCATTCGCTAAGACGATCGTAGGGAGTTTCACGAAGCAACTGGATTTACAGAAGTACTTTAATTTTTTATATGCATCGTAGATTCTGTTCTCTTTCATATCTTTATCAATGTCTGCCGCCCTTTTAGCTATAAAAATTCTCCTATCTTTCCGTAGTAATCTTTTAATGTCTTTCCATAAATCAATGTTAGAGCTGTTCGTCATTCTTAGTTGATATATCTTCTCAAGAGTTTCATCAGACATCCATTCTTTCCTAGACACAAGATTTACGTTTGGTAGTCTATCATAAGATTCCGCCAATTCTTTCTTAAAAAGTTCCCAACAATCTTCAACATTTCCATTTCTGGTAACATTAATAAAGGTTCCTTTTTTCGAAATAAGGGATTGTTCAAAGAGAGTTTTATTTCCTTGCAATAGAAACTTATTTGATTTACGTTGAAAAATTATATTGGACGAGTTAACATTGATGCGCCATTGAGTTAGGAATACTATTATTATGATAACCCCAGATGTTTTTTATATTTATAACTGCAGTAACCATCTTATGATCAGATATGTTGACCCTGGTAGATGCTTTAACATCCACAAACCAACTATGAATATTAGAAATAAAAAAGTAAATTTGAGATATCTGCCTGCCCCTCACAAAGGTATATTTGTTGATATCGCGATGGCAGAAAAAAGTATTTTCTACCTTAAAGTTTTTGTTACTGCAGTAATTAGGAATTTTATGCTGTCTACATCATTAGATTTGTTGAATGGCAGCTTGCCCTATAACTCCTCTACTTATATATTCACTGTCTTTACCTATTTTCATATTGAGATCACCCAGGATTAACGTTATATCTATTTGAGAGAGAGTTTAATATATATATCATTTCGTCTCAAAAAAGTTTTTCTCATGTTCCTATTTTGTGGGGCATAAAAATTCACTAAAAAATATAATTTTTCCACGTAAATCAAATAAGTTTCTATTGCAAGGAAATAAAACTCTTTGAACAATCCCTTATTTCGAAAAAAGGAACCTTTATTAATGTTACCAGAAATGGAAATGTTGAAGATTGTTGGGAACTTTTTAAGAAAGAATTGGCGGAATCTTATGATAGACTACCAAACGTAAATCTTGTGTCTAGGAAAGAATGGATGTCTGATGAAACTCTTGAGAAGATATATCAACTAAGAATGACGAACAGCTCTAACATTGATTTATGGAAAGACATTAAAAGATTACTACGGAAAGATAGGAGAATTTTTATAGCTAAAAGGGCGGCAGACATTGATAAAGATATGAAAGAGAACAGAATCTACGATGCATATAAAAAATTAAAGTACTTCTGTAAATCCAGTTGCTTCGTGAAACTCCCTACGATCGTCTTAGCGAATGGGAAAACCATAACTGACCAAGATGAGCAAATGGCATTGTGGCTGGATCATTATATGTCGATTTTCGACTCCCGCAAGGCTACTCCTTTAACTACTATGAATTCTCATACAATTATATCCCCGGCTGGTTTCTCTTCAAATGAAATTTCAAACATTGTAAAGAAATTACGGAACAATAGAGCTCCGGGTTTGGACAACATTACAGCTGAATATTTAAAAATATCCCCGAACATAATCTCTTCTTTTCTCCTTGCTCTCTTTAATAAAATTTGGGAAAGTGGGAAAACTCCGACAGAAAGGAATAAATCTCTCCTGTGCAACTTCCCGAAAATCAAGGAACCTAAGAAATTCGCAGACTATCGGGCAGTTGCTCTCACCTCCTGTGTATCGAAAGTTTTTATGACACTCATCAAGAACAGGATCTTAACTTCTACACCCCATCTTCTTTCTAAATTAATATGTTGGCGAGGAAAGAATAACCGTTTTATTGAAATAAATTTTTAGACCAACTCTGAGGCTTATGGTTTTGATTAGGTAAATCAGGCTTACAGTCTCTTCAATATTTTTTGATATTACAACAATATCGTCAGCATACGAAACGATCTTATTAACAAAGTGAAAATTTTCATTAGACCCAAAGTCAGCCAAGTCGGCAGCAGCATTTACCTCCTTTATGACTTTATTTATTATGATGTTAAAGAGAAGCGGTGATAAAGTGCAACCTTGTTTTACTCCCTTTTTTATCTTGAAGTAGGGTGATATTTTATCGTTAGTTTTAAAACATGAAGTTAATTTGGAATAATGATTCCTTAAGATGGAGATAATATTTTGTTCGATGCCACACTTTGATAGTGCTACCCATAAGGCGTTATGGTCTACATTATCAAAGGCCCTACTAAAATCAATAAAAGTGTAATAAGACGGAATCCTGTATTTCCAGCACTTTTGCATAATTATTTTTAGCGATAAAATGGGTTCCAAGATGTTTTTATTTGGTCTATATGCGCATATATATTTAGAAAGAAGATGGGGTGTAGAAGTTAAGATCCTGTTCTTGATGAGTGTCATAAAAACTTTCGATACACAGGAGGTGAGAGCAACTGCCCGATAGTCTGCGAATTTCTTAGGTTCCTTGATTTTCGGGAAGTTGCACAGGAGAGATTTATTCCTTTCTGTCGGAGTTTTCCCACTTTCCCAAATTTTATTAAAGAGAGCAAGGAGAAAAGAAGAGATTATGTTCGGGGATATTTTTAAATATTCAGCAGTAATGTTATCCAAACCCGGAGCTCTATTGTTCCGTAGTTTCTTTACGATATTCGAAATTTCATTTGAAGAGAAACCAGCCGGGGATATAATAGTGTGAGAATTCACCGTAGTTAAAGGAGTAGCCTTGCGGGAGTCAAAAATCGACATATAATGATCCAGCCACAGTGCCATTTGCTCATCTTGGTCCGTTATGGTTTTCCCATTTGCTAAGACAATCATAGGAAGTTTCACAAAGCAACTGGATTTGCAGAAGTACTTTAATTTTCTATATGCATCGTAGATCCTGTTCTCTTTCATATCTTTGTCAATGTCAGCCGCCCTTTTAGCAATAAAAATTCTCCTATCTTTCCGTAGTAATCTTTTAATGTCTTTCCATAAATCAATGTTAGAGCTGTTCGTCATTCTTAGTTGATATATCTTCTCAAGAGTTTCATCAGACATCCATTCCTTCCTAGATGCAAGATTTACGTTTGGCAGTCTCTCATAAGATTCCGCTAGTTCTTTCTTAAAAAGTTCCCAGCAAACTTCAACGTTTCCATTTCTGGTAGCATTAATAAAGGTTCCTTTTTTTGAAATAAGGGATTGTTCAAAGAGAGTTTTGTTCCCTTGCAATAGAAACTTATTTGCTTTACGTGGAAAAATTATATTGGACGAGGTAGCATTGACGGCCATTAAGTTAGGAATACTACCGCGAATTTCTTAGGTTCCTTGATTTTCGGGAAGTTGCACAGGAGAGATTTATTCCTTTCTGTCGGAGTTTTCCCACTTTCCCAAATTTTATTAAAGAGAGCAAGGAGAAAAGAAGAGATTATGTTCGGGGATATTTTTAAATATTCAGCTGTAATGTTGTCCAAACCCGGAGCTCTATTGTTCCGTAATTTTTTTACAATGTTTGAAATTAAAATAATGATTTTGACAGGTTAATGATAAAATATGAAAGAATAAATATTGTTTTGTAAATTAATGTGTCTAAATAGCAACCATTTTTTTAAATATAAAAATTAATTGATTAAAAATTTTGATGACAAATGATCTCGCTGTACGCGAAAGGGTTAACAGAATAGTCAAATGTTTTAAGATGCTTTAAAGGTTCCAATCGGAATTTTTGAATTTTTTTATAAAAAATTATTTTTTTTAAACATTTGGCTTTGCGAAATTATATATTATATATTGAATTTTTATTTTCTTTTAATAAAAATGCACTTAGCGAGATAAACGACACTATTAACCAGGCGGAATACTTTTATGAACGGATGATGTTTAAAGAAGCTTTAAAAATTTGCTTTTTCGAATTTCAAGTAAAACATCTTTTTAAAAACACGGTGGGATATAATAAATTTCCCACCTTTAAACGCAAAAAAAACAGCATAAATATCCAACAATATTATGAAATTTAGTTCATTTTCTCATATTTAATATAACTTTGTGTTTTCGCCTAATTTTTTGTTTAAAAAAAATGAAATTTCCATATAATAAAGGGCTGAACTATTTATTTATTTCTGGTATAAAATAAGGGAGCGAGGGATAGGTACCGAGAACTCTGTATGGATTTGGGCATGAATTATTCGCTTATCGCTAGGTATATAGAAGTGCAATGCTTGCTGCTTTCGCCTATATGCCCACACGTTACCGAATTCATATGGCTGCATTCCTTGAAAATGGTTTTACAAACATTAATTGATAAATGATTAGCCATTAGATTTGTATTAATAATTATCTATAATATGTTTTGACACTTCAAATTCATTTTTGAGAGTCACTTTCTTTTGTTATTTTGATTCATATCAAATATGTTTTATTATGGAAATTTATAACTTTCTAAAAGTGAATTCTCATAAAGTGATTCTTCTCAAGTAGATTGGTTAATATTGAGAAATCGTAAATATAAATATTTTTTATAAGATTTTGGTTGGGAATTGCTAATACCGACTTAAGATGGTCAAGATAGGTGCGTTTTCATCATGGAAATAACCTTTTGGAGGTTTCATTGATGTTATAGCACTGTTTTTTTTTATATAAAAACAATTAATATTAGAAAACTTCTATAACTCAAGCCAAATGGCCCCTGGCTGGAAAGGTGGATAAGAATTTGCTAGAAGCTTCCAAATATCTCTGGAAAAATGCTCACGAATTCAGGATTCACCTGAAAAGTTTACTGATTGGCAAAAAGGTTTTAATTATTATATATTAAAATAGTATAATTCACTTATAAAAAATATATCTATATAGTATATACTTTCTTAAACTATCGCCTATATATAATTAGAGGTTATCTAAACTGTACCCATTCATAAATGGTTTATATTTTTAAATATTAATTTAATTGTATTAATAATCAAAGGAATAAAGCTTTTTTCTTCTTCTATACTCCTATTTTCATACATTTCTAGAAAGAATTCGCTGGTAAAAAGCCTACCAATGCCATCATATACGTAGCTAAAGATTTCCCCCATTGGCAAAAGATCGTTATAGATACTTTAACTACTTTGAAGAAGGTTTTTTAAAAAATATATTTCTTGATTTATACTTATTGTAATGCTTAAAAATTCCATTTTTTTAAATCCTATTCATAAGATCTTAACTACAGTGAGACGTTTTGGAAACATCACTATTTTTTCAGAAAAATATTTTAAAGAGAATTTTGCAAAATTGTTTTATTGTTCTTTACATATAAATATAAACATTTAAAAGTGAATTATAAATTATTATTTTTTAAAAAATAATTAAATAAAATATTACACATTAATTTACCTTTATTATTTACCTACTTCTGTTATTTATTATAAATTATTTATATTTCGTTATAACATATTGCAGGGGATCTGCCAGAGGTCTAAATTTTAGGTCTAGCTTAGGTTTGAAAAAAATTCATTTTTAAAGCCCGACCCAAATTTTTTTAAAAAGAATTCTTTTTATATTGGAGTTGGCCCAGAATTATTTGGCCCCCGATTTTTATTCTTGATCATATTTCATGCTGCTCCGGAATTAAAATTTTCTTAGAAAAAATAAATTATACCATATGGAGGCCGATTCCGGGCTCTCACCACATCTCGTATATACTGTATATATAGCAGAGACCTGCAGGCCCGGCCCTAGGCCCGGGCCGGGCCGTATTTTAAATTTTTTAAATATATCCGGGCCGGGCCTAAAAAAATTTTTTTTAAAATATATCCGGGCCGGGCCTAAGATTGTTAAACCCGGGCTGGGCCTTAATATTTTTTATAAAAATTTTTACATTATGAGTTAATGGTTATAAGATTAGATTATATTATAGTTATGATTAATATAATATTGGGTGATGGTTAACACACCTAACACCCACAGATCGATCTAATTATTAATTTCCTGCAAATTTATTCAAAGTATTAATATATTTTTTTATAATTCATATCTAAATTTTTACAACATATTTTACCAAAACAATCAAATAAAGGAATATCTTAAATAAGCCCCAATATTCAAGTATTAATAATATATTTTTTATAATTCATATCTAAATTTTTAGAATATTTACCAAAACAATCAAATAAAGGAATATAATGGCACAAAATACTAATGATATAATTAATAAAATTAAAAATAATATTTATTCTTTTAGAAATACAAATAATAATTTAAAATCTGAAATATGGGCTAAATTTAACATCATCATAGATGAAAATAAAAAAAACATTGGCTACGTACAATGTAAGAATTGTTCAAGTATATTATCTTATAATTATAAACATGGTACATCACATCTAAAATGACATAAATCTGTTGGTAAATCCATAAAAATTAATAATTTTTTTTTACACCTGAAAAACCAACCTATAAGTAATATAAAATATTTAAAAATTATAAAATAAATTATATTAATATTGTGCAATTAGATTATATTTTCAAAATACTATTTGCATTTTTTTAAATAGCGATTTATTTTTATTTTATAAATTAAATAGTAAATTAAATACAATATATTATATTCTCAAAATATTTTCCATTTTTATAAATTAAATATTTTTATTTTTTTTAAATGCAATATAAAATATAGTATATGCTCAAAATATTATTACCATTTTTATGAATATTAGTTTTATTTTTATAAATGCAAAAGATATAGTATATGCTCAAAATATCCATTTTTATAAATAACAGTTTTATAATATAAATTCAATATTATATTCTCAAAATATTAGCTTTTTTCATGTATTTTTTAAATAATAAGCGATAATACTCGCTGAAAAATATGGTAAAATACTTCATAGGTGAATTTTTGTATATACCAGGTCGAATATAATTTTAAAAAATTCCGAGCCGGGCCTTAAATTTTTAAAACCGGGCCGGGCCGTGCAAATGGTGCCTCTGCAGGTCTCTGATATATAGGCTAATTCATTATCTATAAGCTGCTCATTCGCGAATACCATTTTTTTTAAAAAGTGAAAACCCTAGTATGTTTTTAACATATTGATAAAAAGGATAAGAGTGAGAATATGATCGGGCTCGGTCTACCCGAAAGGTTAAATTGACGGCCCTGTCCCCTTCTTAATTTTTTTATTATTGTTATTAGAATAACGGTGGCACCTTACCCGATAACAAATTCATATCCGAAGCGCTTTACAAAATACCCGCTCTCGAGAAATACAAGAAGAAAATTATGCCCTTGGTTCAAACCATTAAGGTTTATTTTAATTTGCATTCATTTAAAAAAAAATTAAGATTAAAATAAAAGAATAGAATAGCTATAATTTAAAAAACTATAAACGTAATTCTTAACTTTTTATTCAGGATAATTTTGACGAAGAGAAAACATTTTTACTGGACGAACAGAACATTTTACAGCAAAATATCAAATATTTGTGCAACACTTTGGAGGTTAGTTCCTTTTTTTTGTAAAATTTTTCTTAGAAATCAATGCTTAAAACGAATAAATACACACTTTGCATAAAGTGTGTATTTATTCGTTAAGTTTCAAAGTCTTTTTTTTGTTGGAATTCTATCAAGTAAAAATTGATTTTCTTATATTTTTTGGGTTTATTCTTTGAATCCACTCATAGCTACTTATTTGGGGAAGTGGTTACCTATTGAGCCATCTATTATAATTTATTAATTATAGTTTTTTTTCTCTTCTTTTTATTCGATCCTTGGTGGGTATCAATATTTTTCTGAAACTAACCTTTTGTACGAAGTTATGGTTATAGGCCATAGTGATATCGCTTAGGACCACTCATTGACATATAATAAGACCTTTGACGATTAATTCATTTAGGAATATTAATCCAAATCAGCTGATGGACGCCATATTGGTTTCCCGTTATAAAGAATTTACATAGCTTTTTTTGAAAAAATATATATGGGATACCAAAATGGCGTGTCACCAGCTGATTTTTATTCAATATATTTTAAAAAGAATGAATTGTCAGTCTAAATAAGCATAATATCTTATTGGGTTTAATATTTATTTAATATAATAGCTCAATACACCCACTTACCGAAATTTTATACAAGTTTTCTAATAGATGCCTATTATTATTTTTTAATGATAAAGGAAAATTAGTTATTTTTATAAATGATTTTCATTTTATGCCCCCCCCCCTCTTTGCATTTAAATACCAAAACGTAATGATAAGGACTTGATTTGTATTAAGGTTAGCCTACTGATATGACTAAGTTTAGGTTAAATATGATCTACCATTTTAAAAATAATGTTTGGGCTATCATATTATTATTTTTTTACCAAATTCAAATAAGGTGCTTTACCATGATACATATCAACCCAAATTTAAGTGTATCCTTTAAAATTGTTTATTTTTGTATAATGCGAAAAGCTTAAAAGGATAGATGTACTTGCCGATACCCAAGACGACAAAATAGAATGTTGTCCCGGAAAACCAGCGATCGTATTTGGGTTTGAACCGGTATTTGATATCCTGTTTATCAACAAGCAAGTAGGGGCCCCTTATTTCGAAATAAACCTACCCGTGACCCAAAACGAAAGGGTGGCTGATATCATTGACAGTTTAAACTTAATATTTTTTTTCTCTTCACTTCCCTTTAAAACTAAAAAAACAAATATACCTTACGTATTTTTTTCGCCTCGTATTTATATTGTTGGCAATAAATTGAACTCTGGCACCATCCTCTCTCACATACAAGGTTTGCCATTGTTTTTGCACAGAAAATCTTATTATGATAGCTCAAAATACAAAAATAACATTTCCTATATTTTATTCTCATTCAATTCATAAACCATAAGAGAAAAAAAATGTAATTATCCCTATTTTTACCATTTGTTGGAACAAATTCCGATTTAAAACGAACATTTGTTAAATAATACAATCTTTTACACTTTAACTTATAATTTATTCGAAAAAAATCAGCGAAAAAAATTTAAATTCATTTGTTTAATTTTGTGCATCAATGATACTGCATGAAAATTACTTTATAAGCTACTCGAAATAAGCTTTATTCTATAAACTTATTTTTGAATAAAAAGAAAGTAGCGATTTTTAAATAAAAGAATACTCGGATAACCTTATTAACTTTACCATATATCATTTGAAAGTAATAGAGAATCAAATTATTTTAATAGAGGAGGTTGAAGGAATGACATCAAAGTAATTTTATTTCCTAAAGACCATCATTGTATCATATAGAAAATAAAAATAAAAGGAAATTTATTCATTGATATTAAAAATTAATTTAAAAGTATAATATTTATGTGCATAATTAGTTGGAACATTTTTTTTATTGTTGAATATTTACTTTTATAAAAATGAAGGATGGAAAAGGATAATTAACTATTAAATTCTAACAATTATACAAATCCTTGCTTAGCCATGACGTTGATTAATGGTTAAAACAACAATAAAAAAAATTTTCTTATGTATTAAAATATTAATTAATTATTAATTTTTTTAAATAATTTAGTTATTCAGCTGATTTTTATTAAAAAAATTATATTTTTATGCTCGTTTGAAATGGGAAATAGTTCGAAAGAATGATAAAAATTGGGGTAATACTTCTTTTTTATATAATATTCGAATTGAATGAAAACAAAATATAAAAAATTTACCGTATTTTAAGTTCTCTTAATAAGAGTTTCTGTTCAAACAACGACTAACACTGTATTTTTAGATCTTTACTTTTGTATAATTTATTAGCAATATCATCCGATACATTTTTCAAAAAAAAAATGATCGGCAAAATAACTAGATTCTTGGTAGCTTATCAACTTTATCATAATGCAGCATTGACTCGTATAATTATATTACATAGAATAAAATACTGAATAAGTCTAGAAAGAAAACAAAGAAAAAAATTAGGTGTACCTACTATTATTTAACTTAGGGCCATACGAGTGTATTGGGTTTGAGATCCTTACCTCTGAGTCATTTATAGATAAAATTCTTAAAGATTTTATCCTCAAAAGAAAAGATAAAAAATATGGAATAAAAATAAAGAAAAGAAAGCAAAATAGGAAAAATTACACGGATGAGCTAAGTTCAGATAACGTTATATTTGTGATCTCCACTGAAAATAGGTTTTATTTGTATTTATTAACCTTTTTTTAATGTCCTCTCTGGTCATTTAATTTTAGGAATAAATAAATATCTGGCACGCTCGGCCGATTTCAAGGCTAAAGATATATTCCTCTGCAGATACGAAGACCCCTTGTTAGGGCCCAGAATGCTCCCATCTTGCTTGGATTATGAAGAGCAACTCTTTGGTCCAAATAAGCTTGCTACTTCTTTACCACGTATGCATTCTCTCATTAAATTTTTTTTATTCTTCACTCCTAGTCCCTTAATGGTTTTCATTGATTTTATATATTTATTTAGGGATGTACCGACATTTTTTTTGAATCAGACCGATATCTCATCTTTTTTTAAATATCGATATTAGCTAATATTAAAAAATTTTGCTATCCGATAAAATGGCTTTTAAAATTTCATAATATTTTCTGTTTGTTACTTATTATGTAAATAGATTAACGTCATTTATATAAATAATTGATTTATCAATTTAAAATATTTTATATACTTTTAGATTCATGAATATAAACTATAACTGATCATTCTAATATATTTAAATGACTTATGTTTTCCTTTCTTTTTAGCTTTCACCTGGTAGCTCCTTCAATATCTCTCTCCATTTTATGTTATTCTTGCTATCTCTTTTATCTAATTTATATTTCTTCATATTGGCTCTAACTTTATTGCCCCATTGAAGTTTTGGCCTTTCTCTTTTACATTTGCCCATCACTTCCAAACTCTTAACCTTATCTCCTATATAGTTTATAGGCCTTCTCATTGTGTGCCCATACCACCTAGTCTGTTCACCGTTATCTTAGTCTTAATAGGCACTACTTTAAACATACTAGTATTCCTGTACTTCGCACCTTATCCGTTCTTGATACCCTAGCATATCAGCATTCTCATCTACATAGTTTGTAGACTTCTCTCGTCTGATTCTTTGGTTGGTCATGTTTTTGAACTGTATAGAATAGTTGGTTGTACTATGGAACTGTTAATTTTTCCCTTCAATTTGTTTGGAATTCTTTTGTAGAGCACTCTAGATAAAGATCTCCACTTTAACCACCCTTGATTAATTTTACTCTTTATCTCTTTCTCTATTATGCCGTTTGTTTGTATAGTGGAGCCCAAATATTTTCAGCTTTCAATTGCCGATATCTGCCATTCATTTATATCAATGCTCTCTGTTTCATCTTCTATCACCATATACTCCTTCTTTTCTTTGTTTACTTTTAGTCCGTGCTTTTCTAAGATATTTATCCAACTTACTCATCTTTCTTTCATTTCATCTTTGGATTCTGCAAGTGTCACAATATCATTTGCGAATATCATATTCCACGGGACTGTTTGCGGTATAAATTGTGATAATACATCTATTACTGTTATGAAGAAAAGTGGGCTGAGAGTCGACCCTTGATGAACTCCCTCGGCTATTGTGAAGCCTGTTGAAGTACCACTTGTGCTACGACCATTGTTGTATGGCCCATATACATATCCTGTATTATTTTTTTATATTTTTCGGAAATCTTTTGTTGCATAGCGCCCACCAGATAAGTTTTCTTGGGATTCTATCGAAGGCCTTTTCTAGATCGAGAAAGACCATGTGTAGCTTTTTGTTCTTTTCCCTGTATTTTTCACTCATTTGCCTAATTGCATGGATAGCATCGGTTGTTGATCTTCCAGGCATAAAGCCAAACTGTGTCTCTCCTATTTCGATTATATCCTTCTTAATCTTTTTTCTATTATTTTTTCGTATAGTTTTAGACAGTGTGACATTAGTTTTATGCCCCTGTAATTTTGACAATTGTGTGGATCCCTTTTATTTTTGAAGATAGGAACTAGATAGCTTTGCCTCCATTTTTGAGGGATCTCACATTTCCCAGTATTTTATTATACAGATTTGTGAGGAGATGTATTCCATTATCTCCTAGTACTTTAATGCTTTCTATTGGAATATCATCTGGACACCTAGCTTTGTTGTTTTCTATATGCTTGAGACATGTGATTATTTCTTGTTCTGTTATTGGTTGTATAAGGTTTTGACATGGGGAGTGTTCGTCTACATGTAGTATGTGGGGATTAAAGTTGAGAAGCTCCTGAAAATATTCTTTCCATCTATTTATTATTTCTTTTTCCTTTATCAATTTCCCATCTTTATTTTTGATTACTTTCGGAGCTCCGTTTATATCCCTAGAATTTTTTTCTCGCTGTTTGGCTAATCTGTATATTTTATTTTGCCCTTCTTTGGTATGTAGTTCTTCATACATGTCATCATATGCCATAGCTTTGGCCCTAGCCACCGCCTTTGTAGCTATTCTCTTGGATTTTTTTTTTAATTTGTCTTGTCATCTGGGTTTTTAAATTTGTACCATATTTTATATAGGGCTTTTTCTCCTTTATAGTGGTTTGTACATCTTTTCCACCACCATAGTTCTTTGTATGATTTGTTGCCTCCCCTTGTCAAGCCCAGTGTCGATTTGGCAGTGTCTATTAATCTGGATTAAAGGTCTGTCCACATTTTTTTCACTGGCTTGTGAGGAATCTATTGTTTCAATGTTTGCATTGATTGCAAAGGCATCTGTCATTAATTTTAATCTACCCCATTTAATGCATGGTTCAAGTTTTATCTTGTTTTGAGTGGATTTATTTGTGATGTGTAAATCCATGACTAGTAGCTTGTGTTGCGCGGCAATATCTTCTCCTGAGATGACTTTGCAGTTATTACATCTTTTAATTTTCTGATAGAGATTAGCATGTAATCTATCTAGGTTTTCCTTATACCACTTTCATATGTTATTAAATGACTGTCCTTTTTCTTATATGGTTAAGGCAAGGTCGAAGGCTTGCACAAATTTCAGTACTTACTCTTCTCCATATTCAAAACAATCATGATGCCTTTTGTAGCTGTCTCTTGCTTTTCCCACATGAGCATTTAAGTCTCCAGCTATTATGACTAGGTCATTCTTAGGGATCTTAGGAAATATTGCCGTGCAACACAAGTTATTAGTCATGGATTTACACTTCACAAATAAATACACTCAAAACAAGATAAAACTAGAACCATGCATCAAATGGGGTAGATTAAAATCAATGACAGATGCCTTTGCAATCAATGCAAACATTGAAACAACAGATTCCTCACAAGTTAGTGAAAAAATATGGACAGACCTTTTATCTAGATTAATAGTTACTGCCAAATCTACATTAGGCTTGACAAGGGGAGGTAACATGTCACACAAAGAACTAATGAAGAGGTACAAGTCACTATACAGGAAAAAAGGAGCCCTATATAAATATGGTACAAATCCAAAGAACCCAGATGATAAGACAAAATACAAAAATTCCATGAGAATAGCTACAAAGGCGGTGACTAAGGCTAAAGCAATGACATACGATGACATATACGAAGAACTACATACTAAGAGGGGCAAAATAAAGTATACAGATTAGCCAAACAACGAGAAAAGAATTATAAGGATATAAACGGAGCTCCGAAAGTAATCAAAAATAAAGAAGGGAAATTGATAATAAAGGAAAAAGAAATAATGAATAGATGGAAAGAATATTTTCAGGAGCTTTTCAACTTTAATCCCCACATACTACATTTAGATGGACACTGCCCATGTCACCTTTTACAACCAGTAATGGAACAAGAAATAATCACATGTCTCAAACATATGAAAAACTAAAAAGCTAGGGGTCCTGATGATATTTTAAAAGCCTTAAAGCACTAGGAGATGAAGGAATACATTTCCTCACAAATCTGTACAATAAAATACTGGGAAACGAAGAGATTTCTCAATGGCGGCAAAGATATCTAGTTCATTTTCAATAAGGGATCCACACAGATTTCAAAATTAGGGGCATCACACTGTCTAAAACTTTACGAAAAAATAATAGAAAAAAAGGTTAAGAGATATAGTCGAAATAGAAGAGACTCAGTTTGGCTTTATGCCTGGAAGATCAACGACTGATGCAATCCACGCAATTAGGCGAATGATTAAAAAATACAGAGAAAAGGACAAAAAGCTTCACATGGTCTTTCTCGATCTAGAAAAGGCCTTCGATAATTCTAAAAAACTTATCTGGTGGGCGCTACGCCACAAAAAGGTTCCCGAAAAATATATATGAATAATAAAGGATATGAATATTTGAGCCATACAACAATGGTCCGTTACACAAACCTTTGAGCCGTATATGAGAAAAATCGTCAGGCTTGTATAATAATTTTTCTGGATAAATACTGAGTTAACATTTTTAAAAATCGACTTGGACCGATTTTGTAACACTAGATTGTGTGCATTAAAAATTAAAACGATTAGTATGTTTACAGAATACAAAAATCGAATATGATATCGGCGGCCTTAATTTAATATTAGATCTGATCGGCCACCAAGAAGTAGTGTCATTACACGCCTATTAAATTAATATGTTTAGATAAAAATATAAATGAGCCATAATAAAAATTAAGGAATATATTAACCCTCCTCCCTAATTTTGCTTAAAATATCTATAAAAATTTGGCACATTTTTTGCAAGTTATTAACTTACCCATATTCTTCATATTTCCCCCAATTTATAAATAATATGTTTAGCATGTCTTGTTAAGGATCACCGGGATATCATAATTTTAGTTAATTTTTTAATTTATTTTTATGTGTCATTTATGCTTCACTAAACCTTAAATAGAGTAAAGCACTAGCGAAATGCTTTTTGCAAAGAAGCTACTGCGTTAATTAGGGTAGTAATTTAAGCATGTATTATTGTGACATTTTGATATATGGCCTTGAACTATTGTCCAAATACATTTTTTGAAATATTGAAAATACTCAAAATATTTTATTTTCTAATTGAATTTTGCATAATTATAAATAAATTGCTAATATAGAAAATAAAGTCAATTTGTTTTTCAATGGTAACTATAAGTTATAAGATATTGGGAGAGTCCTAAAGAATTATATGATTATGAAAATGAAGAGAGTAAGTAACATTAATACACTTACAAACAAAAGAAGATGATAACTATTCCGAAAAAAATGAAAATGTTATTAAACCCCAAATAAACATATACCATTTGAAATTGATAAAAAGCAATTTATTTCAATTATATAGTTTAATATTTTACAGACCCAAATCAAGATGGAAAAGTTGGCATTCTTTATCTCCGTTACACTTGTCATATCTTAAGCCTTATGACCACAACCAATTCATTTCAACAGTCCTTATCACTAGCCTTCACAATACAGCGGTGGGGATATGTATAGCATGGAATTTTATCGGTTGATCAAAATCTTCTGAAATAACTCAGGCAAAATTAAAAACTAAACTTATCATGGTTTTTGAAAACATAATTTCAGGTTTTAAAAGAAAATGGACATTTTATAGAAGAATATTGTCAAATATTATTTTCTCTGTCAATCGCTTTGGATAAATTACAAAAGGGGGAGGAAGGTTATTATGGCGACCTAGTTCTAATAATATTTATAGTTAGGTAAAAACTTATTTTACTTAAAAGTGGCTCGCTGAATTATTTCTTACTTTTACTTAATGGCTGTGTTAATTGATCTGGAGAAAATTTATGAAAAATTGTTATATTTTGACAATATTATGCAGCATTTTAGCTACGGTTTCGCATCCATATTAGTGTTGCTAATCCACTACATTTAGTCGACTAACTAATAGTTATAGTCAAAAAATTCGACTAAAATCTTTAATTAAAGTTTTTGAAAACAAAAAATTTGCCTAATCTTCTATTAATAAAATAATAATTTTAAAAAATATGCAAAATATTAGATTTGGTGCAAGCCAGGCGCTAAATAAAAAGAAATATAATGGAAATAAATTATAAGCAAATCCACGAAATTAATCGACTAATTAACAACACTAATCCATAAAAACTGAGATGCTGAGGAATTTCTTTGAACAAGATTAAAGGTAAGCAAAAATTATTAAAGAAACGATAGCATTTAGATACAAAATCTCTTACTTTTTTTCATGTTGGCGATAATAATGATAAATTTTTATTTTTGTTGATCATCAAAATCATACTCTCGATTTAATGACAACATGATATTGAGCTTTAATATCTTCGAAATTCAAATACTTAATAATTGGATAATAACAAAAATATTTCTGAAATATAATACAACATTACCTTCTTTCTGGAATAGTGGGAAGACTTTTTTCATCTCTCACTAACGGTGTTTGGATCCAAAATTTTGTCAAATATATATTTACACATACCCCTCATTTATTATAATAACTTTCTTATATAATAATAAATGTTGTCTTCCTAAATAAAGTTGTTAATTAAACTTTTGAAACCATTTGTTCCATCGCATCAAGCATAATTTAAAAAAAATTCATGCTCAGTTTAACAATTATTTACCATTTATATATCGTTGATTTTCAATATGCGAACGTTCGTGATTAATTTTGAGCAATAATATAAATCTCTATGGTCACATTCACAAAAATTTATTTTAGACATTCCAAAAAATAACTAGTTATACAGCATAAATGTACCCTTTTCAAAATATATTTTGTTATAATTAGACCTGACTCATACTAAGCAAAATATCTCGCCTGTTAACACAAATATATGCTAAATGTTAAATCTATTGCTAAATCTCATTTCACAAAATGATGATCATTTCGTTTAATTTGAATTAGGCCATAAAATTTCTTTTTTTAAAAAAAAATAACTATTTAATAACACTTTTATTTTTTGAATTTTCGATTATTAGCCACTCATTTACATCCCGTACCAATGGAAAGCAAATTCTTCTCTGAGCCAGATGACAAAAATGGTCTGAAAATATTTTTATTTCCCAAGGAAAAAGATTTTTTCGAAGTCGGGAAAACGTTGGTTTATCACGTTTCCGCCTGAAATCTATTTTAAAATATTTTTTACATATAAATCATTTTTTTATATAAAATAAAAAAGAAATTGATTTGATCTGTAATATATTAATTTTTATGTTTAGGTATTTTTTGCGTTCCTATAGAAAAATTTGTTCCGCCCCCTTTCGAACCTTTCTGACAGATGATATTTCATTTCCATTTTCAATCAAACATTTTTATCTGGTAATCTTTATTCATAAATCAATTATTGAAGACCCAAACATTAATATATTGCCTGAAATATTTATCGTTTAAATTTATACGGTGATAACAATTATAAATTTGAGTGTGAAAAAAAACAACTTATTGCCAACCCTAATTTTGTAACCTTATTATCCACTTAAAATTTATTATAGCATACTTTCAAAACTTTCTAATTTGGGCACAGTTAGCACTATACCTATCATATTTTATGAATAGGAATATTAAAATTAATTGAATTGAATACGAATAAAGAAAATAATATATTATTCTTCGAACAACTTTTTTTATCCATTAGATCGAATTATTCGTATAATTTTAAATATTTCGTGTTATTCAAAATTTATCCTAAATCGGCATCATTTCGAAACTATTCAAACTTATTCCTAAATTTTTAAAATGATTTGCAATTAGTTAAATTGTTAAAAATATTCAAAGATTTATTCAAAAAGTTTTGAAGATTTTTTAATATTTTTTTTAAAAAAAAAGATTTTTAAAGAATATAATTTTCCAAACGAATATTCGACGAATCAAATCAAATAACGTTTTTATTATTTGTAATGGAATTTTTCGTTTCACATTTTTATAGTTGTGACTATGAATTTTGGTTAATTTAGACGTGCCTATTCACTCTTCTGTTATATTCTTAGTTTAGCAAAAAAAATGAGATTATATTTATTAATTCATCAAAATAGTGAGTAAAATTATATATGGTATTCATAAACTTATGCAAAATAAGGTTACTTCATTCAGGTTATATCATTTTAAAAAAATAATGATAATATACCCCCCTTTATAAACGCGATAACCCAAAATAAGAATGTCTAAAATGGTTGTAGGAATAAAAATATATAATTAATTTATGAAATAAAATAGTATGCTATCTTTTTTTGTTTACAATATATTTTATATACATATATGGCATTTGATAATGTCTTCTTTGGATTTATGAATATTGTTAACAGTTCATTTAGAAATATTTAATTTTTTGTGACATTCTCTTAGAGTATGTAATGTAACTGGTTTTTTTTAAATTAACCAAATTTGTTATATTTGTTTTCTTTATTAATTTTGTTATTTGACATGAATAGTTTTAAAAAGATGATAAAATACAATATAAATGAATGATTGTAACTAGAAAAACTTAATTATACTTTATAGAAGTTTTACTCAAATGTACAAAAAATTAAAAATCGGCTCTTTTTTCAAAGTATTAACGCATTTTTTTCTAATAGTAGTTAATAACAATTTGATTACGGCTCAATATTTTGGTGAGTTTCCCTTATTATCGAGAAATCCAATTAAATAGGTTTGACTGTATTTTTATTTAATATTGTTTTTTTTGTTTAAAAAAAAGTTTTTATAATCTCATTCTAATCAAAAATTTAATAACAAAATATATATATAGGTAATATGATAATAGTATTATTGTATGAATTATGGAGCAGATCTTAAAATTAAATAAAATGTTCATTTTTAATATTATTTAGCTAAATGCCAGGAAAGTAACGGAATATACCTTCTCGTTCCACAATCCCCGATACAGTGCACAGGCATTTTTTTTCTAAGATTTAAAAATTGCTTTAATAATTCCATATTTTGAGACTGTTCTTCAATAACTTCATAGTTTATTTTAACCAATGGGTTAAACAACATTTTTAGTAAGATAAGAGTAGGGATACGATCAATAACCACGGTTCAGGGAATAAGAAAAATTACTAATGCTAAAAATGATAAAACATACCCTTTTTCCTCATCATATAATTGAGTATTTTACCCAAATAATTATAAAAGAGGAAAATCATGTTATTTATTTTTTACTCATAGCATCATGATTAAAAATTGCCATTAATAATTCCATATTTTGAGATGGTTCTTCAATAATTTCATAATTTATCTTAACTGAGAGGTTAATCCAAATATTTGATGGAAAGTAAAAGTAGGGGCTCGATTAAAGATTACGCTTCAGGGAATAATAAAATAAATATTACTAGTATAAAGTTGAAAATGATATAACTTATCTCCTATATTGAGGTCAAAAAATTTATAAAAGAGGAAAATACATGTTATTCTTTTTATTCATAGCATTTGGGCTGGATATTCCCTTATTCAAATTAGTGAAATTCAATCATGCGACCGATTTTGGTAGATAAATTAAGATTCTATTGGGATTTTTAACTTAATTTAAATGCAAACCAACCACTATTTTGGGAAAAAATTTGGTTTATTCTGGAAACAGCTCGGGATTCTCAGGTAACATTACCAGGTCTGGTTCTACTAGTTTCTTAGCTCCTTCTGCTAGTATATAAGGATTATAAGTACTCACTTCCACCAGTGTTTGTTTAAAGCTACTTTTAAAATTTAGCGCTACCGTATTTTTTCAAAAAAAAAATAGCGCGCTATCTACTTTAGAATTTTTAAAATATTTTTTACGTATCTTTATTTCCACATATAAAAATATGACTGATTATAAATATATATAATTTATTGCATTTCAATAATAACATTTTTATACAGTCACATTCTCAAGTCTAAGCGAGATCAGAAAAAAATAAGCTTTGTCATAATTAATCGTTCAGCACTAGCATTTTAGGGCAATGAGTATTAAATTTAATATACAAGTTTTTATATAAGAAAAATCATAAAAAATATTCATTTGAGTATTTTTAGATTTAAAAAATGCCTATAGAGTTTAAAAAAATATCAGTAAGTAACGTTTTTGTGACTAGGGTATCCTAGTCTGATATAACATTATTTAACGTTAATATTAGTCTATAAAGTTGCCCTTTAGATTTAGTCAAATTAATATATTTCCAATTCCACTTAACTGGAGTGAACAATAGCAGTTATTTTTAACATCCAGATAATAATTTATAAAATATTAAATATATGGTCTGATGATAAAATGAGATGTTAATATTCATTATTGTGATTTTTAATTTATAATACAATTCTTAAATAATATCTACAGAAAATGAACTTTCACGTAAACTCATTTAACTTAAAAACTATTATAGATAAAGTCTTGATTCAAATTTTATTTTTAAGATCAAGGATTTGGTTACACATTGTATTAAATTTATTTGGTATATTACCTCTAAATGTTTTCTCAAGTTGAAGCTACTACTAGTCTTGTTAGATAATAAAACTTCTGGCTCATCTTAAAACAAAATTTATAACCTGTGTTAATTTTATCGTTAATTAAAATATTTTGTAAATTTAGGAAAAGGAAATTTCATATTGTCATCATTTTCCAGGGAAATTACTTGGTCGATATGATCTGTATCAAGATTATTTTCAATATCAAACTCTATTGTCGGCATTTATTTTGAAAATTAAATTTATAATGTATATTTATAAATAAAAATTTCAAAGTAAAATAAAAGAATTATGATATAATTTTTATGTGTATTAAATGTATTCTAAATCAGTAGCGAGCTACCTATATAGCTATTTTTTTAAATGTAGCGCGTTAAAGCTACCGTTACTGAAAAAGTAACCCACTACTTTAACAACACTGCCTTCCACCTTATCTCGGAGTCAATGTTTGCTCTAGGCTTCGAATCCAAATATCGGCTTGAGTTAATATTTTGAACTAGTTGAAATGCTTGATGCCCATATTTCTCTTCTGTCCTCTATGAGCACCGAATCGGCAGGTATTCTGCCACTGATATGATACTTTCAAATTATCACAGTTTCTTGCTAGTATTGGCTGACCATGAAGCGGTTATTCTCGCGTTTCATAGTGCTGATAATCAAATTAATGATCAATTATTTTTAAAAATAAACAATTTAATCAATCCTTTGCGTATAATTTAAATATAAATTTTTAAACATAACATTTACTGTAATCTTTGTTATATTTGAAACATGTAATTGTTAAATTTTATTTAAAATATTTTTATATAAGGAGAAATAAATTTATATGATAAGTTATTATAAAAAAATTATTTAAATTAGTTTATGTTTGAAGAATAATTTCTAATTATAATTTGCTTTTTTTTATTAAATATCGATATTTTGATACTAAAGAAATTTGTAAATATAATGTATTAAAAAAAGTATTAAGTTTCGATATAGGTTTTATTTAGTCAATCCAATATAGTCTAACAATAGATTATTCATAAATTTCGCTAAAAAACAGATGGATAATTAAATTAATAAATTTTTCTCGAAGGTTTATTTTTTCCTGGACATATAAAATATTTTTTATTACATTATAAAACTTGATATAAATCAAATTAATCGTGATATAATCAAAAAATAGATTTATTTAATAAAAAAATTTCGTGATTTTTAAAAACCCTAGTGTTCCAGAATGGATATTTCAATCACGAAGTAAGTTAAGATAATCATCTAATCCTATTCATTTACTTCTTGAACACTGGCATTCTATTTAACAAACTAAAGAAAACTTTTTGGTAAAATAAAATGGTTAAATTTTATCAAAATTAGAAGAGAAAAAAATGACAATGACCCAACTTGGTACTCTTATCAATATTTCTAATAATTATTATTTTTTGATCTTTATTTTTGAACTTAAATTTTTTATTCATCTCCCGATTCTCTTTCCAATATTTTGTTAATTCTCCCATCATTTATCATTGTCAAAAGTCGGTCGAAAAAAATGTTTTTTAGGTCGGGTCAAACAACTTAGCCATATATTTTTACGGATCAGGTCCGAAGTTAGTGTTTTGATTAGTAAGAAGTGGGGCTGGTTTACAATACTATTATATTAGTAATGGTTTCAAGCTATTATATTGATTTAAATCTATGTTTTGGGGGTGAGTTCCATTCAGATGAAAACATTTATGAACGCCTAACGATTTCCCTAACATCTATCGAGCTGAGTTATTTCATAGCATAATTTATAAGATATTTAATCTATTGTATCCTAAATATTTTCATGAAATTAATAAGTATTGAGAAGGGCTATAAATTTTTTTAGCGAAGGTAAATTAAAGGAAAATTAAAAAAATAACTATTCCTTTGCCAGAATTATTATTAGCTTAAAAGTTGATCTGAGAAAAAGAACAGAAAATAGAAGTCATCAAAAATACAATAAACATGATCAACTTACTGTTTAATGCATTATTGAATTGGAAATATATTTATTTTCTCTTTAATTTATTTTATCAAGTTTTTGCCAAAGTATACTAAATTTATAAATTTTTTTAAATAAGAATAAACTTTCAGAGTAGACCCGGCCCTAGGCTGTATAAAGGTGGGTCGAAGCTTGGCAACTTTAGCAAAGTTCATCTAGCAGAGTTTATTATTATAAGTTTTGGCCATTTCATTTTTTCAGAAAAGGTATATGTCATATGGAAGAAGAAATAAATAAAACTATGTAATAAATCATATAATTATTATATTTTAATAAAAATCAGATATGCACAAAAAAATAATATTAAAATAGTGTCATCTCTCACTTATTAAATCAGTCAAATTTGAATGGTCAGTTTGACATCTCGGGCAGAGATTTAAGTAAAACTCCAGTTAATGATAATGAACATCGTCAGACAATATATATAGCAATTTACTAAATAATGACCAAATTGTATCAACTTTTTTTTATATATACATACACTCCCTTTCCCATATCTGGGTACCTTTTTAATCATAGGCTAACTAAGAAGAATAAATTACTTTTAAAAAGAGCATACTATTGCAACATTACACTGACCAGAAATTTGTAATATAAAATATATAATTTAAACATATTTTTTATTATCAGTTTTATTTTGATGATAAGTGCTAGAAAGAACGTTATTTTCTATCTTTTTGAGAAAAAAAAAATTTTCACGTCCGAGTCTGACGCCTTGAATATTTTAAATGTTTAGATCCCGGGACAA
Source organism: Gordionus sp. m RMFG-2023 (assembly GCF_954871325.1). Taxonomy (NCBI): domain Eukaryota; kingdom Metazoa; phylum Nematomorpha; class Gordioida; order Chordodea; family Parachordodidae; genus Gordionus; species Gordionus sp. m RMFG-2023. The sequence goes on along the minus strand of NC_088778.1, from coordinate 6,820,158 downwards.
CTTGGTGGGTCTCTAAAGATTTTAAAAATATAAATTTATTTATAATATCGTTATAAAATGTTTTTCCCAGTTGCTTCGAAACTTTTAATGAAAAAAAAAAAATTATTCGGTGGACTCCTTGGCCAAAGAGACAGTTGTAACCCACACTACAGGATTAATTTATTTTCGCATTTTTATCGAATATTAAGAATGCATTTCAAAATATGAAAAATAGCATAAAATTTAATGCACCATCGTTGCCCGAAACCAACCATACAAGTGTTGTTAAAAGCTACTTTTAAAAGTAGCGCGCTATAACTACAGCTAGCATTTTCAAAAAAAAAGTAGTACGTTATTAGCTACTTTTTACGCCACTTTCGCATTTTTTTTTAAAATATTTTTTACACATCTCTATTTCTACAAATAATGACTAAAATTACAAATATGTATATATATATTTTTTTTAATTAGCATCTAACTAATAATAACATATCCATTAATGATCTGCAAATCACGGCCCGTACCCAGGTTGGGTCTATTTTTAAAAAATAATTTCTGACGTCTTAAATTTTTAAATATGATATGATATATTTTGTCAAATATATTAATATATTTTAAAATTCTTGCAAGAAAAAAGACGCTAATAGTTTTGTAATTTTAAATAAATTCGGACCGGGCCAGGTAGACAAATAATTTTTATTTCGGGTCGGGCTTTTAGGGACAAATAAAAATTTTTGTTTATGATTGGAGGACAAATTTTTTTTTTAAAATTTTTAGGGTAGACCGGGCTTATAAAATTAAGGCCCGATGTAGATCACTAATTTCTATACTGTCATCGCCAAGTCTAGGGCCACGATTAGAAAGTCTAAAATTATAGTAAGTATTAGTTAGAATAGAAATTACTTTAACTATCTTATTGAACCAATTTCTCTCAAAATTGGTCAAAATGTGAAAGAATTGAAATAAGTATCTTTTTAGGCATGTTTTGGTAAAATTAATAAATAATCAAATAGATGAGTGATTAATTTTAAAAGCATATTTAACATCCAGATAAAAATTTATAAAATATTATCATTAAATAGATGAGTCTGATGTTAAAAAGTAAATGTTAATATTAAATATTTATTGTAATTTTTTAATTCACAATATAATTCTTGAATAATATCTTATGGCCAGTTGGAATTGAAACACACCATGTTTGAACAGAGCCAGAAATCAACTTTCACTTAAACTCATTTAGCTCAAAAACTATTATAGATAAGATACAGCTTTGATTCATATTTTATTTTAAAGATTAAGGATTCGACTATACATTATCAAATTTGTATATTACCTTTACTACTACTTTTGTTTTTTGGAAACAACCTTCCGGCACATATTACAATGAAATTTATACCCTGTGTTAATTTTTTTATCGAGGATTAAAATATTTTGCCAATTCAGGAAAAGGAAATTCCATATTATCATCATTTTAAATTACTTTGTCAATATGATCTGTAGAGGAGACTGGGGTTAAATAAATCCCAGCGCTTGACAAGCCACTTAATCTCATTTTAAAATTAAATGCACCAGAAGGTTAAAATTTTATCATAATATAGCTTTTATTAGTTTACATCTATAGACAAAAATCTTTCGAAATAATTAATTATAATTTTCTAAAAATCGGTTCACCCCAGTCTCCCCTACTAAAATTATCTTCAATATTAATCTCTAGTCTACTTTTAAATCTAGATTTATAATGCAGATTTTAAAATATAAATTTAAATTACAAAATTAAATTAAAAAGATTATGATTTTAGAATTAATTATAAATATATTTTAACAATTTTAATTGCGTATTTATTATATAAAATTGCCTACTTTGTTACTTTCTAAATTAGTAGCTAGACCGCCATCGCTATTTTTTTTAAATTAGCGCGGCATAGCTACCGCTACCGAAAAATGTAGCGCGCTATAGTAGGTCACTACATGTAGCCTGTCACTTTAACAACACTGCCTTAGATAATCTCTAACTTTAAATAGGGCATTCAAATTAATATCATATTAAGCCATGTTTAGTGATTCTTAAAAAATTCCATTTAGGTGTACCCCCCTCCCTCCCCCCACTTATCTACTCATATAATTTAAAAATTAATTTTAAAAAACATGCAAGGTTTAATTTAATTTTTAATTGATTCTTAGTCATTTATTTAATCTCTTTTTCTCTTTAGACTCCTTTTAAAATTTTTAATATCTAATTGTCAAAGATATCAAATGAATTTTATTTTTATAAAACATTAATTTTGGATATTTATTATTTTTAAATTCTAATAAATTATAAAAAAAAATTTAAGAGATACTTTAAATATCTAACTTGAATTTTTTGCTCACCGTTTACAAAGTGCTAGTTATCAAATGACATAACGATAAAATGTAGGAATGATTAAGTTTGAGTGATTGTGAGTCGTTAAGTTTCGGAGTCATAAAGAGTTACATTACGAAGTGACAGGCCAAAAAAAAGGTATATAAATTATTCAAGAAACATTCTCCAACGAAATATAAGCAGTATATTATATTAAAAAACAGCAAAAATTATATTAATTATATCTTTATTTTAAATAAATTTAAATTTTTTGATTGACATGACACCTAAAATATATTGTAAAATAAATACATTAAATTCATTAAAATAAATAATTTTATTTTAATACAAGTCAAGTAAATATAATAAACGCTTATTTAAATATTACCTGAACACACATTTTGTTTTAATAAAAATAATTTAAAGTTTGAACTATGAATTCGTCTGATTCGGTTTTAAAAAATAATAAGTTATGAGTAAACTGAAAATTTGTTGTTATTTATCAGGATTTTATTGTTATTTATCCCGCACTATTTATCCTGAGTCAGCTGGTTACCTCCCCCCCCCCCTTCATTTAAATCTCCCTAGAGAATATTTATACCAATAACTCACCGATAAAAAGAAACTTTCTCTTGTATTGTAATCCCGAGAGCATATTTGTTACATCTCTTTATTAGCAAAATGTTTAAGAATGTCATCCATCCTGTCGTCAATAAAAAGGAGCATTTTATTACACCAAATACGTATATGAAAGCTTCAAATTAATCAAAAAAAAGTGTTAAAATATTATGCCTTTATGTGGGTTCTATTTTCAAGAGTATTTTGAAGAAAAAAATGGTTTTAGTTTCTAGTACTCATTCATAGAATTTTTTTATCTTTCTCTCTTTCTTTCTTTCTTTCTTTCTTTCTTTCTTTCTTTCTTTCTTTCTTTCTTTCTTTCTTTCTTTCTTTCTTTCTTTCTTTCTTTCTTTCTTTCTTTCTTTCTTTCTTAAGTAGGATTTGTTTCCGATTTTGAATTTATCAAGGTTTCTATAACTCGTTCCTCAAAATATTAAAATGGGTTCTATTCTATTTTAATGTTTAAAAGAGGGTTCCAGGCACTCAGAAAGATTTGTAGCAACCAGACTAGATTACCAATAAGCACAGTTCAAACATGCACGGGAAGTCCGCGTCACGCCATCTTCTCTTATATAGAACGACACCTAAGGCAAGCGCAGTCTTACCCATATCAACAATAGATAATGTAGAAGATTTTGAAGATGGAGATTCTCCGTAGTCTCCACTACTTGGAAATACAACCATGGTTACCAATCGCGATAAAATCGCCTCATCGATTTATCTTAATTCGAGATCTCTATTCTCTGGGTGTAGTTCTAAATTCTGCACACAACTCCGTTAATGACATTTGTTGTCTCCCTTTTTATGTTTTATTTTTAACATGAACCTCAATAAATTTTAAATGAAAATTCTCAAAATTTTATATTTGTATTTTTTTTTTTATTAATTATAAAAAACCAAGCTTTTTCCTAATTATTTCAACCTTAGAGCCTTAATATTTTATTTTATTTTTTAAAAAATAATTATTATTTTTTTGTCATATTTATACTTTTTTTAAATATATTATCATAATTTATTTTCTATTTTCATTTCAAATTTTTTTTTAAAATAATAATATATATATTATATAATACCTAGACGTCGTCAATATTGGTTCATAAAACCCTCCCAAAAATAAAAATTTATGAATAAAAAAATATAAAAAGATTATATAAAATACCTTTAGTTTTATTCTTATTTGTCTATCTTTATAATCTTTCATAATAATAATGTGTAATATAAAGTAAATATTAGAAAAGGCCTAATGAATCAGGTTAATAAAGGGTTCAAATTTCTAGCTCTACTCCCAAAACTTAATTTATTTTCGTATCAATAATATACTAGGTTATATGACTTTTTTTTCTTTGACAATTTCACTAATTATCACCTAATTTTTTTTTTTTATTCTTCATTTTTCTAAAATTATAAAAATAGAGTCTAATCAAAATTTTGAACCGCAACAAGAATCTAAAACCTCTGGAATCAAAGTCTGTAAAGGGAGTTAGAACTTATTTTTCAGAATTTTAGAAACCGGAAACTGAACCTCTTTTTAAAAAAATATTCAGTTAGAACCCTCTAGGTTTCAAATTGTTCTAAATATTACTATATAAAATTTCATAATTGGTAGATTAGCTCGGTAATTATTACTATAATTTTTTTTTTGGATATTTATTTATATAAAGAACATGTTTTTAAATTTTTTTTTAAAAAAAAACTACAACAAATCATTCCCAAGATTCACCATGTCTTAAGATGCCAATTAATTTTAAAAAATGATCAAAAAAATACCTTTACCTCCGTTGTCTTCTATCTATCTTCTCAAAAGTTCTATTATATTCTTATATTCCTAAAGGAACGATCTACTTCCTTTCTTTTTAAAATTTCTTCTTATTAAAAAATAAAATTTACGCCAAAAAAAAACAATTTTTCATGTCTGTCATCAACCAAATATAATTTCCATATTTTTATGTCACAAAGAAAAGGTAAAATAAAAAAAAAATTTCCCACAAACTTAAAAAAATCATTAATAATTTTTTTTTAGTATAAAAAAGTAATATTTTAGCCAACCCAACCCTCGAGGGTAAATTTTTTTGACATTTTATTTTTTTTTAGTTTAATATATTATTCTTATTTTTTTTTCCATAAATTATTGGCTCTGAAAAACAAAAAAAAATATCATATTTTTATAACAAACATTAGAAATGTAATCTTTAATTCTTCTACCTTTGCATAATTTATAAAATATTATATAAATACATTTTATTTTTAAAAATTTAAAAGTGTTTTTTTGGTTCTTAAAAATAATAAAAACGAAAAATTTCGCGAAGAAAGTGAAAAAAAAAGAAGAAATATTTGTCCAATAGCGGTTACAATAAATCATAACAGTTTTTATTGTTTTTTTAAAAAAAATAAAATAAACTTGGGGGACATTTTTTTTTTCTTCTTAGAATTTATTTTTAAACATAATGCGAAGTGATTGATGGATGATAAATTTTGGAGAGCCGGAAAAAAACATATTATCCAAACATTTTTTTTGAAAGCTTATTATTATTATGCCGTAGGAATATAAAAAAAAATTTAGGACTTTTTCATAGACCTAATCTTTTTTAAAAAAAATTTAAATCATCTCTGGCGAGCTTTTTTTTTTTTAGGTTTTAAAGATTTGCTAAAATACTTCAGAATTTGTTAAAACACAACGAACATATATGCTTATGGAAGCATAGTCGGGTTCGATCCGACATGTTTTTAACAGCTGATCGATCTTTAAAATCTGATTATGAGATTCATTAATCGTATCGGAGATCCCACTAGGAATCTACTAACCTAAAATTTGCCAATATTTTTTCTTACCCTTTAAAATTTTTATTATCATCGTTTTAAATAGCGTCTTTTATAACTTTAAAATCATTGTTTTTTTCTTTTTTCTAAATCTAAACCATAATAATAAAAATTTGCTATTTAAACATTTTTACGATGCACATACGACAACTAATCTATTATAATTAATTAGATAAACTTATAATAATAATAATTTTAAGTTATATTGTTAATTTTTTACACCCAACTGGTAATGTTAAACGGGCTCGATTTCGCCTATTAAAAATTAGGATTTTAGCGTAATTGATATTACCCAAGCCCCAATATTTTCGCTAATAGCTCTCCAAACCTTTAATATTTTTTAACTAAAATATTGGGGTTAGTTCAACACTGACCTCCACCAAGATTCTTTTCTTTTACTTCTAAATTTTTTTTTTATTCACAATTTTTCTTCCCTCTCTTTAATTTTTATCTATGATTTTTTTGTAATATTTATTAATGTAAATATTTTGCGAATGATTGAACTTGATAATAAAAATTTAATTTTTTTTTAAATAGTATTATTTTATTTTTTATTTTTTTTATAAAATTTAAAAATTAATTATTTAAAAAAATATAAAAAAGATGAAATATTTTGTCACAAAAGAAAAGAAAACCTAAAATTTGATGTAAATTTTGGACAATCTCAGGTAAGATAGGTGTAACTATGAGATGGGTGACACTCAATCTTTCCATTTTTTCTTTTTTAAAAAAAAAGTGTTTTATATATAATTATGCAATATTATACAATACACAAACATGAAATTTTAAAGAAAATTTAAAAAAAAAAAAATAGATAATATAATTAAAGGTTATTAGCCCTGAATAAAAAATCTAAGACTTTATTTTTAGAAGATATACAAAGGTAATAATAAAGGCAAAAATAAATTTCGAAAAAGAAGATAATTATAATATATAATTGAAAATAAAAACTTTTTTTGAATTTGATTTTATTTTAAGTAATAATAATTTTTTTTTTTAAATGACAATAAATAATATAAAAATTGGATAAGCAGGTGTAAATAAAATTTCTTGTGGTTTTTTTAAAAAAATATATATATAATAATCAAAAGAAATTCCCAAGTTTTTTAAACGTTATTATCTAAAATAAAAAATTTTTTTACCTTGTGTGTATACCTTTTTTTTTGTCAAAATTATATAAATTTTTTATATATCATTTCGCTCCCTCCTAAAAAAAAATATATATATATAAATTTTATGTAAATTAGATTATTATCTACTTTAAAAATAATTTGTTTTTTTTGCTTCAAAAAAGTAATTATTATTTTTATTTTCCTTATATTTTTTTATTTTATTTTCTTGAAATATATATATATATATAATATATTTATAATTAAATCCGTTATAATACTCGCGTTTTATAAAAAGTTATCCCTCGTTTTAGCGTTGATTTTCGGGTCCCTTAAAATCTCTCAGTGATTTTACAATTATTCATTTATTTTTTTCATTTGATTTTTGTCTTGAGAAATTTTTTTATACTTTATCATATATATATTTTTTAAGTATATTATATAAAATATTGTTTTTAATAAATAAAATAATAAAATATGACAAGAAAAATAAGGTACATTTAAAATATTATTTTTATTTTAGAAAAGTTGATTTTGCCCTTCAGGAGTCATACCTGTTATTATTATTTTTTACCTGCCACCCCTTCCCCCCCCACTCCCTCTACACAAAAAAAAGATATTAAAAAAAATATTTTAAAGTTTTATTTTTTGATTTATTTTTTTGTAAATATTTGCGAAATTTATTTATTTGGAGTACATGATAAAATATATATTTTTTTTTAAAAAAAAATGAAATGCTTAAATATTTAAATATTTAAATTCATTCCCTTTTTCGTTCTTTACAACACCAATTTATTACTTTAATAAAATTATCTAATCTACCATCCAGACCCATATGGGGGAAAGTAAGAGACTTCACGTAATGCGTTTGTGACCCTAAAATTTCCTCTTTAAGATGTGTTAACGTAATTAGGTCCTTTGAGAAATTCTAAATTTATATTAGCAGGGATATCTTTGCTCACACCATTTGCAGTTAGTGAATATGCATACTATCAGCATATTTTATATATATTATATATATATAATTTAATATAATATGTATAGAAATAACAGATATTAGGTTAAGAATTTTGGAGAGAAAAAAAATTGTTGAAATCCCGAATAGCTTAGTTAGAGAACCCAAATTTTTTTAAATAAAATAAAAAGACAAAATATAACTAATGTATTATAGGGGGGGGGGGGGGTCAGAATCTATGAGCCCACTGGAAATGACACTTCTTCTCTACAGGGAACACCTCAGGAGTAATTTTTGGCCACACCACCAGTCATATGAGACATTTATGGAAGCTATTTTAGTTTTCGACGAGTTTTAAATTGCATCCCAAGTTTAGATAACCCGTCTAGGCTGTAACTTAATTTTTGAATATTTGAAGAGATGTTCTACTAATGCGAAAAAAAATATGACATGACAATTTGAAAGATAAATTATTTTTATGCGGCATGTACATGATCCCAAATGTCATATTAATTAAAGAATATCAGGCAGTAAAGTTATGCGTTTTATGAATAAAATGCAGGTCATCATGGCCAATCAAACCTAGTCTCATACCACCCCCGGTCGCATACTATCCCCGGTTGCATACCATCACCGTTCTCTCCTTTTTATCTTCGAGAGGCAAAATATTTTTATATATCACTTAAGTATTGTCAGTTCAATAATTGTTCCTTGCCATGATAAATCGTTATTATTGAGCTGTTGTTTGTATATGGATTGTTTGAACAGTTTGGTTTCAAGTTGTATAGCTGTATAATCATGCATTATTAATATCATTTCTTGCCCATGGCCTCTCATTACTCTTCACATGCAACGAAACATTCCCAAGACTATCTTTAAATGGACATAAATAACCAAAATCACCCTTAAAAAAATGTACAAATGAAATGAATAATATTAAATATATCATCTAAAAAATAAATATAATACCTAATTCTTCCGTCAGAAACTTTTTTCGCCAATATATTGTCAATGAGTGTAGATTCGTCAAAAAGTAACAAATACAAATTTAAGATTACTTATATAAATAAAATAAAAGTGTGTTCATATACCTTCGAAATTCCCAAATTTTTTGTTAATTTTTCTCGTTGAAGATTTAGGGATGTTTAAATTTATACAGTCAGTACGGACAATTAATTTATTCTACATTTTTATATTTTCGCCTTTTTTTGAAAAATTTGAATTATCCATACTGGCCTTACAAACTTAAACTTTAAAAATAAATCGCCAATAATGATTAATTTTTATTATTATTTTTTCCTTGATCCGTCATATTATCCCTAAAAAAAATATGGAAAACTTTTTAACTAACTGAATATATATATATAATTATAAGATTTTAGGAAATTTTTTAACATTTTTTGAATGATTTTAATTCATTTTATAAAAAAAATTTAAAATTTAATATTAAAATATATAAAATATTTAAGAAAATATATATTTTAAAAAAAATTATATTGCAAATTTTTGGTTTTCAGAAAAATGAATTTTTTAAATAAAAAAAATGATATAATTGTTTGAGCTTGGGTGTAAAGCCCCCTTTAAAAAAAATAAGATAAAATTGTCACAACGAAAATATGACAATTTATATTGTTTTTTTTGTTATTTTTTTTTTAAATTTAAATATATTAAAAAAAAATTGAATGATATTATAGAAGATAATTTGCATATTTTAAAAATAAATTATATTACATTTACATTATTAATAGTAATTTATAAAAAAACAGATACATAAAATCATCATTCATGAAGAACAGAAATTTAATTTTAATGTAGTCAATATAGTAAGAAGTCAGAAGGTCTTCAAAACCCCCACCAACCCGATGACCTAAGGGTTAGGTCGGGTCGGGTGGAAAAATCGTGAAATTACTTCTTATTTTCGGATTGATCGAGCTTGGAAATATTTTATTTTTTATTTAAAATTGGTCTTTTGCAGGTTCTCTAAGAACCGCCAAAAGGTTAACACTTAAATCTCATATCTAATTGCATAATTATTGTCAAAGTCAGCTGGCATCCCCCCCTCCCCTCCCTTTAGCCCCATTTTTTTGAAGGAATGACATAAATTGATAATGAATTAATTTGGCTTCCACAAACCCCATGAGAAAGATAGAGAAGAGTTGGGGGAAAGTGTTAAACAAACTTACGAAAGAAATAAATGATAGAAACGCCATCTTGGAAAATTCTAACTTTTATTTATAGTTTTTATTCAAAGATTCCTTGAGTTGGGTTACGGAGATTTTGTCTATCAAAAATTTCGCTCCGGGGTTGTATGGTCCTTAAATTCGATCTCTATATGGTCCATGTGGGCCAAATTCAACAAAATGATCTAAATATATTTCGAATCCCCCAACAGGATTATAATTTATAGAAAAAAATTGAATATTGGATTCGCTAATAATTTAATTGGAAATGCCATAATTATTTTATTGAAATTCAGTGTTTATTAAAGGTTGTTGTCTGATCTTCATTATTATAATATACATTTTGTATTTTTAATTTATAACTAAATTATTTTATTTCTTAACACAAATTTATAAAATATGATTATATAAATATAACCCTTAAACTTTGTGTGTTTAACAACTATTATTAATTTTTTAAAAAAAATATTTTTTTAAGGCACAATTTCAAAAAAAAAGCCTTTTGTTTAAAAATTTGAGAAAATTTTAAATTTTTAAGAATTTTGAAAATTCTTAAGTCATTTTTGAAATGACATAACCCCCCTATCTTTTCTTTAAAAATTTTTTTATTATCGATTTAATACGATTCCCCTTCTTATATACTAATTAATTTAGTAAAATTTAATTAAAATTTTTTTTAATAAATTTAAAATAATTTTCTTTTAGGGGGTAATTTTTTTTTTTTTTTAAAATGATGAATTGTCCAAAATAAATTAATTTAGAAAAAAAATAATACTATATATAATTATCAACCAGAAATTACATTTTGAAGAAATGAAAAAAAAAGAAGAAAAAAAGAAGAAAAAAGAAGAAAAAAAGAAGGAAATAAAAAGAGTGGAATTACAATAAAACAAAAGAAATTTAAAAAAAAAAATTTAACATGGATTAGAATTGAATAGTAAAATTATGGATTTTAAGAAAGTACGAATGCAAAGAAAAGTTATTTAGGAAGGAAAGGGAAAAACATAAGAAATCAAATAGGCCATTATCATTTTACTAGACTACAACTAGTAGACTTGGATAAACCTTATTATTACTGTACTACATATTGGGTGGATATAGTGGTTTTAGTTCAAATATACTACTATTATTGTTGTTAAATGTACTAAACTTTGACCAGCTTCAATATAATTTAGCCAAGTATCTTTGCTTAAAAAAACTTAAACCTCTAAGCTTATAAGCCTAATTGTTACTATTTTTTTAGAATAAAAACTTGACTCTGTCATTTATTAAATTTTTTTTAAACTTTTGATTGTTATTTTGGTATTTTTATTTATTTAATTATAAAATGTATATTTATTTAAATAAAATAATATTATGAAATGAAATATTTATTTTAAAAATATTAAATATATGTCCATTCGGCTCATTTCGTCCAAAAAATATTTTATATTCACCTAACCCCCTCTTATTGTTTTAAAAATATTTAAACCGCCCGCATGTTAAAATTTTTATTTCATAACCCCTCCCCCCTGTCGCAGACTTCTACTCTACAATTATTTAATATTTGGTTAAAATAAAAAGAAGTTCGCAATTAGGACCCAAGGCCTGATGTGGATGTTCATGATGAAAATGTTTGTACGAAATGTTTTAATTTACTCAAGGATTTTACCAGTGGGAGTGGAGGGGGGGGGGATATGTAGTATGGTTAAATGGTTTTAAAAAATAGCTAAACCAAGATTTAAGCCAAAATAAATATTCTGGCAAACCTAGATATAACTCATAGATGGTAGAAAGATTTGGACATCTATTAGCGAAATCTCGAAACTTAAGTATAATATTATTTTGGCTAAAATCTTAACTTAAAATTCGCTAAATCGAGCCGTCTAACAACATCAGGGATTTGACGCGAGAGGTTTGACTTGGAGTTGCTTCCTTTTTCCGCTAATTTTGATTTAGTAAGGAGGGGGGGTAGGAAGTGGGTAGGTGGAATTAACATAGCTTAGGAGGGGATCACTATGACACATTATATGGCGTAAGAGTCAGAGATGTACAGAAACTCCTATAAAAATTTTATAAATTTAAATAGCCGGAATATATAATAGTCTTGAACATTCGCGTAAGATGTGATACCACCCTTTTATTTTTCTTCTTCTTTTATTAGGGGAGGAGTAAATAATTTACACAAATTATTATATTTGGGGGGGGGGGGTCTATTGAGAAATGTTTACAAGTAAGTTATTATAAAAATAATAAGAGAACCAAAATATAGAATTCTATAAATTGGGATGAATCTGGAAATTCGGAATTACAGCCCCGCTCTTTAAGATTTTTATGAACTGAAACCAGAGCTCCATTATGAATTTTTGGAAACCGGTTCTAAGAAAAGTGGGACTATTTCATGTGTAGCTATACTTATTTTCATTGGCCATTGACAGAGTTCGTAAATCTGAATCTGAAACTCTGAGTAACTGTTTAAAATCTAATAATCAGGACCGTAACCCCATCTTGAAAAATGGTTAGAACCAGAGGCTGTATTTTTCCATATTCTAAACTTCGATGTCTAAAGTTGATTCTTTCTAAATACAAACATAAACATCAGAGACCTCAAACCCAGCCCTAAGCCCGACCTGGGTATAGGGGCCGGACCGTATCTTAATTTTTTAAATATACGAGAAACCAAATATTTTTAATTCGCCATTATTATCCTATAAAAGTTAAAAATAATAATATCTATAAAAATTAGAAATAAATATATTGTATTTTAAAAAAAAAATCTCTGCCGAACAGGACCATGCAAATAGTACCTCTACAGTATTGTTGTTAAAAAGCCCTATTTAGGTCGATTTTCTAAAAAGGCCCTATTAAGATTTTAGCCAAAAATGGCATTGTGTAAGCCTTTGGCTGCCATCCTCTAAGCAAAATCACCAGGCGTGCACAATATCATTTTGGTTTTAAACTTAATCTGGCTCTTTTTAAAAATCGACTAATCGGGCTTTTTAACAACACTACTTTGATCTGATAAACAATATAAAAAATCAGAGTTTGAACAAAAAAATCTTTAAAAATTATTTAAAAAAAAAAAAATTTGTATAAAGATTGGATAAAATAAAAAAATTTGTAGATTTTTCTTTTTCAAACTCTGCATAAAATCGTTTATTTATAAATACTATATTTAAATTTATACTTTATAAATTATAAATTATAAAAACTTACGTAAATATAATGGTCCTAAGTGTCGCAGATTTTTAAATTTTTCTTCTAAACTTCCCCACAATTATTTTTAATTGCTATTTTTAGAACACTTTTCTTTTCTTTTCTTTTTTACACCTTTTCAAAAACATAAAATTTTTTTTAAATATTTAGATATATATATTTTTTTTTATAAAAGAAAATAGTCATAATAATTATGGAATAGCCGCGCATGCTATCTTTTCCAATTGGATCTTCTTCCCAATAAAATTAATTAAATGTTATTATTTTTAAAATAAAAGCAAGTTTATGAATAATTTATATAATTTTTTGTGTAAATTGTTTAACAAAAAAAAACCCAAAAAATAAGTTAATTTATTTATATTATTTATATTTTATTTTAAATAAAATAACGTCTTTTTTTTATATAAAAATATTTTGTTTTTTTTGTTATATTATAGTTATTTTTTTGTGTCAAAATAAAAGGGCCATCCCATCGAAAGTGCATATTATATTAAGTAAAAATTTCTTCTATTTATTTCTTTTCTTTTCCTTTCCTATTTCTATTTCTATTTCTATCTATTTCTATATTTATATTGTGCGTTTAAAATATCTTATCCTAAAGTTTTTCAAACTTTCAAAAGTTTTAAAACTTTAAGAAAACCTAATGATAAAGTTTTGAAAATTTTACAAATATGTTTTAGCCATATTTTAATTTATCTAATATAAAAAAGGTTTATTTCATATTTTATTTTTTTTTTATAAAGTTTTAAGTTTTCAAATTAAATTTATTGATATTTAAAACATAGCAAAAGTGGTCAGTCAGGACGATAAGTTCCCAGCAATCTATATAAAATTATTCAAATTTTTTGGGGGGTTTTATCCAAAACATGAATATTTCTCAAATATTTTTATTTACTACACAGGTAACAGAAAAAAATTAAAATATTAGAATTTTATTTGAAGGAAAAAAGATAAACTGAATTATATGTTATCTTTAAGTATTTTTTTATCGAAGCATGAAATTTTATACTTTACAATTATAATTTAGCGATAGCCTTAACCATCCAAACTTGAGTATCTACTATCTTCGTTATATGATTACTGTATTTTCATAACGGAATAAAATGGAAAAATTTTTTTAAATTATACCCCCACCCTTTTCATCGAAAAATTAAATTTTTTTATTATTAATTAACTGAATATAAAAATAATAAAAATAAATATTTTATCAAAATTTTATTGTCAAAAAAAAAGGGATTTGTTTTTACGTTTTATTGTAAAACTTAAACTTTCATCATAGTAAAAAAAATATATAAAATATTTACTACCCCAGAAAAAAAAATGACAAAAAGGGTACATCTTAAATATAAATATATTGTATTTTATTTCAAAATATTTTGGTAAATATACGCGAATTAAGATGATAAAATTTTCTTATTTTCTTATTTTAATATAGTATAATATAATATAGAGGTACTGCATTATATTTCATGATCCCCGGTTCTTATGGCAATTTATAAAAATAAAAATAAAATTTTTTTTCCTCATTCCTACTGGCCGTTCTTTATTAGAATCCTAATTTTAGTTTATAAAATAGATCAAATGTTAATATCGGTGCTATAAAAGATAAAAAATAAGGCCTGCTAATATCGCAGAAGGTGCAGAAGGTTATGGCTCCATCAAAAATCTTGATACGTTAATCAACTCGGGTGCAAACAGTGAAGTAAAGAAATAGAATCTAATGCACAATATTTATACAATTGTTTTCCTCATATTTTTCCTATTTAAGTGATGATGCCACTTTTGATAAGAAATTTTTTTTATAAGCATGATGATATAAAAAAAATGGAAAAATTTTCAAATAACCATCATAAAATAAAGTTTTAAAACATTTAGAAAGAATTCATACCCGATAAATGACCTCTAACAGACAGATCTCATATTTGCGGTTCGGTTAAGTTTTAATCAAATATAGCATTGACTAGGTTAAAGGGCAAAGCAATGAATCATAAAATGCAAAATTTAAATTTTTTATTAAACGCCTTTTATTCAATGTGAAATATATATCAAAGACCTACAGAGGTACCAATTGCATCCAGCTTGGATTTGTAAAACAAAAGTTTTGGCCCGGTTCATGTTCATTTTAAAAAATAAAATTTTCGGTATGTATAAAATTTTTTAATATAAAATGGTTTTGAAAAATAAGAATAGTAAATAAATGTGATAAATTTGGTGCTGTAAACATTTCTAAAAAAATCAAACCCTTTCGCGTTCATCGTTCATTGACAAAAATCGAACGCGTTCACGTTATATTAGCCATGTTAAAAAATAATATAGTTTTATTTCGATAATATATAATTATAAATACAATATAATATAGCCAATAAAAAGATATTTATATCTATAAAAAAAATTTCTTATTAAATTTTAATAACACTTGTTTTTCAAAATTTTTATCTGATAGACAGAAACACTTGGCAGTAATACGGCATTAGCTGCACTAAAACGCGCTCTACAAGAGCAGATTAGGAGATTGCGGTACTATACTTAATAAACAACTCTTTTAACGTGGGGAATTTATTAAAAACATTTATTGTTTTGTCCTTATCTTCAAAAAATTGAGATAAGTTATCCTCCTTCCATCCTTTACTTACTAGTCAAAAAAAGGATATCTCGAAATTAGCAGTTCTTGAAATTCTAAGGTTTTCAATGTATTTTTCAATAACGCTATAAGTTTATTTTTTATAGGTTTGTTCTGTGGAAGTTATTCAGAGCTATTATAGCTTGGATATTGGATGTATAATTGCAGAAAGAACATATTGATCTTCATATATATATGTTCAAATCTTTAAAAAAATGAAATATATATAATTTTAATAGTTAGGTTTAATACTTTTTATTTAATAATGCGTCTTTCAATATTTGACCATAATTTAGGCCTAAAATTTTTTTTAATTTTAAAATAACTATTGTTATTGTTGGGGTCAAATAACCTAGATGCATTTTTTCTTCAAATTTAATGATTTTACTTAAACAATCAAGTGACGTTTTAAATTGAGACTTGAAGATTTTGAAACTGATATAATACTTTTTGGGCACATTTTACATTTATTAGTTCCTTCAATATAGGATGTTAGTAAAATATTTACATATTTGGGCCATGGTAATGTTAATTCATCTGATTTTGAAAATTTCAGAGTCAGATAATGATGATGAAATAATAATATCCATGCTTATGCTAATCTACCAAATTAAAATATAAACAATAATATCCAAATTAATAAACTATAATAATGGTGCGTTAAAAAACAATTGATTTAAAAAACAGTTGATTATAAAATATAAGACTTTTTTCTTAAAACATTCGGATTAATATTAAATTTTTCAAATAAATAAAAATAAAAGGTGTTTTTAAAATTGTCAAAAATAAAAGGAACGACGTTCAACATTTTTTTCAAAAAAAACGAACTTCGTTCACGAACGCTTTCATTACATCACTAGATATATTATTCATTTTACAATAATTTTTAAATTATATTTAAATTTTATTTCATCGATTATATATTTATATTTAATATGTATAATAATGACGATTTAAAATGTTAACGTAAACTTGGTGGCCATATAATTATATAAGAAATTTTTAATATTATTGCTAAATATCTTCAATCTTAGCTAAATTTAGGGTAAATCAACTTAATATTTAGAATAATTAATTTATTATATATAAGACCTTGCGGAATGTAGCTTCTGAAAATTAAAACTAATTGAAAGTAATCTTCATATTCGATCTCATATGGATGAAATTTAACTATAATCAGCATAGCATACATCATAATCATCGCTAAAATCTTGATAAAGATAGATACGTTTTAGACATAGAAAGACCTCTTAATATATTTATATAATTTTCTAAATCTTCACAATTTAAGAAAAATAACATATACATTATATTACATTTACATATCAAACAAGCAAGTCAAATTTAACGGTTCCTTATTATAATTAAAAAATGTAGTATTCTTATATTATAGACACCTAATAAATATTTATTTAATTTCTTAATATTATGTGACGATAGATCAGTTTGCTAACATCTTTATTATTCTAAACACTAGAGATGATATTCTCACATTATCTATATAAAACTTCAATGCCGGACAAATCTAACCCTTACAAAAAAAATATATAAATTTTAAAATATAATCTCATATTTTATATTCATATAAATAAAACTTCTCGTTAGGCAATTAGACCTATCTTATTTTATGTGATGAAAATGTAATCTTTTTTATAACCAATTCTCGATTGGGGTCAAAATTGATCTTAAATAAGATTCTTCAATCTAGAAAATGACCAATTATTTTTATAGGGTTCAGGAATCATTGTTTAAAATCGAAGGTTTAAAATTAATTTTTTGGGCGATATTTACCTATTCAAAAAATTATAATATAATTTTTAAATTTCTTTTATTTGATGAATTTTTAAATTTATTTGTAAACAATTTAACATTATAATTCCATCGCAATATTTCTCAGGAAGGAAGTCCGCGAGCTTGATTATCTGGGAGGTTAGAGGGACACCTAGAATTTTGGAACATTGGAAACTATCTATGCAAAAATTATGCTATAATCCCTATCAAACATTTATATATTATGTCAATATATTCACGTTTACTACAAAGATCAATATTATCAGCAGTTTCTTCGCTAGCTTTTTCAACTTGAAGGGTCTATTAAAGTTTTCTAACATTAGTAACAAATTTTTTAGTAATTTATCTAAAATGAGCAAAATTTTTTTTTTAGTAATTTTATCTAAAATGAGCAAAAATATAGAATGGTTTAAAATAAGCAAAAAGAGATAATCCATAGCAAAAATTTTTTATTTCAGGGGGACTTTTTCAAAGTTTTTAGGAGGCGGGGACCCCTTTGCTCCTTCCTTAAATATTCTAATTAGTGGATTATAAATTTTTTACTTCAAATAATTAATTATATTTATGAACTAATTTTTCTATCTATCAAGGATAAAATTGTTATTTACATCTCTGTAATCTTAAAATTTCGGCATGTGCACGCTATTACTCTAAAAGAAATAGTAGGGAACACGCTAAAATGGGAATAAAAGAAGAATTAGTCAAAAGTTCTTTTGAAATGTTTTTAAAAAAAATATTTATATCGAAAAGATATAAAGTACATTATTAAGAAATTAGCGTATATAAAAATTGAAATATATTGCAAAAAATATAAATTGGATATAAAATGATATAATATTTTAGAATGCATTATATAATTATATATGTTAACGTCAGCGTTTTTTGCCAGTGTTATTTTTCAACTTTTAATCATTTTTTGAGTGCTTTTTTATGTAAAAATAATTTAAAAATCGGATTTTACAGGAAGTTTATTTCCATCATGTTTGGATTACCAACCCTATGAATTTTAGACAATTTTGCCGTGAAAATCTGAGCATAAATATAATAAATTTATATTAATTTTTTCATAGATCTTTTATATAAATTATATACTAAGGCGAAATTGTATACAATTCTTAAGATAGGCATTTTTAACATGACATGATGGAATACATATCCTTAAAAATTTACTCAAAAAACAAATTTAAAGTCGAAAAAATAACACATTGACGCTAACATATATAAATAATTATGTTATTATAATGTAATTCATTAAATTGGAATAGATCTAAAAAGGGTGTAAATAAACCTACAATATTCGCTTTTAGCAAATCTTTTTCAATATTTTCATTGATAACCGCACTAATTCTTGATTGGTTATCATGTGCAGAATGCAGACCTGTGACTTTTCAGTTACTTATTAATATATGGATAAGAATTCCACTTATTGAGGAGGAAGGCCCATTAAACGTTTAGCATCAATAAACTGCAAATAAGTTTTATCATAAGTCTTACAGAGAGATTTTTTATCATGACATTCATCACGGAATTGTGTTAATATAATTTTGAAACTCTTTCAAAGCACATCGGAATTTATTATGTTTATAGTTATTATCAATATATTACCTCATCCCATTTATTGCGAGATTTAAATCGAGCTTCAGTTGGAAACAAAGCCGTTAAAATTGCTCTTCACCAATAATAATATGAAAGTCTATTGGCAAGTTTTTTTTAAAAATATTTTATATCAGATAAGCTAGCTAAAAAGATAAAATGGTATAATCTAAAATATAATATTTTTAATTAGTAGAATTATATGAATTAGCATCCTTTAACCTAACTTGCATATTGTCTATTGAGGCGTATAATGAATTGATTAGTTGATACAATGAATTTCCTTCAATATTACTAATCCAAATTCATTAATTCTTTAGCTTCTTGAGCTATTTTCATATATTCTTCTCTATAAATATTTAAATAAAGATTCATTAGAAATTATGAAAGAGATTTAGAACCAACCAGGCATATTCTTAAACGATTTTAGAACACGAATGTTCGCTTTATTGATATTTCATCTTTAGGTAAAGTGGTTGTTCTTGGATGCTTTAAAGACAGCTGGAAATTAAAATGAAACAACATACATCAGGCGGGATCTGATAAGAATTTATCATTTAACAATTGGATAGACAACCTATTGAATTTTGGACTGTTGCTATATTGCTGAATTTTTGAAATGCTTATACATCGCCTCATAATTATTCCAAACTGACTTAACACTACGAAGATTTACAGGCATCAGTAGTATACCAAGCATCCTTCCAATATTCAGAAACTGAATACCCAGGCGCTATTAGATACTACGTATTTCGATTTTTGTTAAACTACCTATATATAAACTCGATTTGTGTCATTAAAGGTAGGATTAATGTCTGTAACAATCTTTATTGCATTGAGAACCAATAATTCTAAAGGGTGGGAAAGGTTAGTTTTTGAATTAAAAGTATCAATTATGATAATATCTATTTTGTTTATATAATATTTTATGTTTATTTCATGGTATAAAAAATATTAATATGCTAAATTACCATTATAAAAAATCAAATATTTTGGAGTGACAGGCTATGCCCCTATTTTTTTCTTCTGGTGGGAGCAAATTAATTCCTCCCCCCCCTCCCCCGACAGGTCCTAGTTATTTAATAAAAAGAAAATATCTTTTATTGAGTTATTACTAATAATTGTATTAGATGTTAGTTGTTGACCATTATATATAATTTTTTTGATTTTTGTTGTTTAAGAGCTCGGTATAATTTAAATAGATAATAAATTATGAATAATCACCAGGCACAACATCTATTCTGCAGTAACATTAGCTCTCAGGAGACCCGAGCCATAAATGATATAATTCATAAACTTAATTTTACATCTTATTATAATCTTTTTAAGATATTTTATTTATTAAAATTAATGATGAAATCTAAGGGTGTAAAAATTATTGTAAATCAAATTAATATATGGTTATAAAATTTTTTAACTAAAATTATCACGATAGGATTCAACAACACCAAGAGTAATGAAGAACACTTAAATGCCCATAATATGGAATAATATTTATATATTTTCCTAACTAAATTAAATATTCTGTGCATTACCCATAATTATTTTGTTTGAATCTTTATTTCAAAATTACAAATTTTACCATGATAATACTTTTGTTAAACTGGCCTCCCTCCAAGTCTTTGTTAGCGTTACTTGATTGAATAAATATAAATATATAATTTTGTTTTGTTTTTATAATTTATTGGAAGTGTTTGTCCGGGATAATTAAGCCTTCTATTCATAGTAATGACCCCTCTAAGATTCTATCATATATTTACAGAAACCGTTATGTGAACCAAATACTAAATAGAATTTGTTAAGGGTATAAGTCTATTCTATTTAAAAATCTAGTCTATCAAAAAAATTATCTTTAAAATTAACATTTTAAAATTTAAAATGTAAAATGTAAATAAGGTTCTATCAATTCAACATGCATAAAATTTATTAATTTAAAAAATGAGCATAAAATATATTTATATTTAATATAACATAAAGTTTTTCTTAAACACTCCAAATAATGGTATTTATATTTATAAATATGAAAAAAAATATATATAAAATTAATAACATTTAGCATAAATTTAAGTATATTAATTATTATGTATATATATTGTATAATATTAATATATATTTAAAATATGAATATAAATCCACAAATATTAGTATATCATAAAATTTTAAGAGATAAGATAACATCAAGCCAACAGTAAATAAGCTACCTTTATAATTAATTTAAAAGTACTAGAGTTATAAATCATTAGACTGATGTTTAAATTTGCAACTGAGATGAGATCATTATATTTATAATACTAAAAGTAAACTTTATATATACTATTTATAAATATTTTTTTAAATATTTTTTTAAATATTTTATATATTTTAAATATTTTTTATTTTTAATTATATTTTATATTTTTTAAATATTTTTGTTAATTTTTTAATTTTTTAGATTTTTATTAAATTTTTTAAATAATTTTTTTTTAATATTTTTGTATTTTTTTAAATAAAGTTATTCATTTTCCGTTAGGAAAAATATATAATTTTAATAATTTTTAAATTTTTTTGTTGATATTTTTGTATTTTTTTTCACCTTTTTTAGTTATATTTTGATTTTTTTAAACAGAAATTTACATTTATAATATTTTTTTTATAAACATTTAATTCATCCCATTATGAGCAAAAACTTTCGCACAAAATTCAATAATTATAATTAGCACACCACTAAAGGTTGTTTATAATTTAACAAATCAATTCCTTAAACGTCAACAATAACATAAAAAATAATTTCAATCCAATGAATGCTTAAAATCAATCAATATGAAAAAATATATAAAAAAAATTAATGAATGCTTAAAATCAATCAATATGAAAAAAATCCGTAATTCATGGGTCCCTAATTGATTCCCATTCGGTCGGTTGCTTGTTGGCCAAAAACTTGAATTTCATGGTATTATGGCCCAGCAAATTAACGATGTAAAGACACCCGTCAGGCCCAAAGCACATATCAGCTGGTTTGCTTAGGGATACCAAGCTGCCATTTTTGGTAGTTCTTATAGGACATATATATTGGCCATCTTTGTCAAATACCTTTTTATATTTTAGAGAATACAATATATTAGAACCCTGTACAACCAGATCTGAGTCCTATCCGACCGAACTCGGGCGGATTCCGGCTTTCATTTTCGAATTTATAAGATTTTTGAAAATTAAATATCGGGTATTAGATCGGCTTTATCCGACCTTATATGAGCCAAAAAATTGGTCAGATACAGGGCTCCACAGTGCACGCATTTATAATTTTTGTTTTTTATTTGTATATAGTAAAATTAAATTATTGTTTTCCAATACGATCAATATCTCAAACCGCTCAAATTGGTCATACGAGCTTGAATTAAGTATAAAATATCCTTACATGAATTCTATCACTTTTAGAATCAGCTATGGCCAAATTTCCGTCATGATCAACGGCTATGCCCGACGGTTCGATTAAATCCACCAAACTATTGCTATGTCCTCCGAATATGGATAACGGTTTTCCGTCGAAATCTACCCGGTAAACTAAATGCTTCCCTGTACGAATAGACGTGAATAAATATATATATAAATCTTAGGGCCTCTATATATTCAAATAATATTCTAATGGTAGATTTTTTGGGCCACGGATATAAACTTCACCTCTAGCAATTATTTGTAGAAAACGGAATCTCTTATAATATAAATTTCCTAACTCGAAAATCGAATGCAAAACAAATTTTATACTATTTTTGCTCCAAATATCATTTCAAGATAAGTTTTCACTTTGACTTTTTTAGTTTAAAATATATCATATTAAGGCTGGAAGAATTTATTTGTTTCTTCGCCTCCTACACATTTTAATACAAACCTAAATCAGTAACGGCGATCCAATCATCATGAACGGCCAAAAATCGGCACTTAGAACCTTGTCTCCAATTTCCGCATATAGTATACAAGGGGCTTTGCTTAACCAATTTTCCCGTCTCGCTGTCGTAAAATTGCAGGGTTGGTTCAGGGAAGGTGTAACAACAGGTCACAATCCAACCTTGTTTGGTTAAACTCAACCCTGTTAGAATAACATAATATGTGCATGAATTTTCATTGTCTATATTAGAGGTCTGCAATGGGCGGGTTTTTAGCTCGCCCGAATACGGGCGGACGTGGTCGGGTTTTCTAAAATATTTTCATATTGAACAGATGGCGGGCCGGTTTAATTTTTTTTTAAAGTAATGGCCAGGAGTGGGAGGGTAAATTTTAAATATATTTTTAGGCCAAATAATAAAAGTTTCCAAAAATAATTTTTAAGCATTAGGCAAGCGTGTTAAAAAATTTCAAAACAATGATTGGGCGAGTATTCTGGCTAAAACCCGCTCATTGTAGACCTCTAATCTATATTGTATGCATATTATATCGTTTATTTTAGTATTTGGAATAATGCTTACTATATGGAATATCATTTGTCAGAGTTGTTAGGATATTTTTTATGATGATAATAGATAATTTTAATAATAATTAACGTACATCGTTATAAAAGCAAACCCCATAGGGTATAACTTTCAATAACAAAAGTATAGTTTAGCGATTTCTTTATTTTCAAAATTCTTAATTTCGTATGATAATTATCTTTCACGTTAAACAGAATTTATTTTAAGAAACTAATATCAATAACACTTTTGTAGACAAATTAAAATTAGCATTAATAGGTAAACATCCATTTCCGCTTTTATTTGAATTTTCCTTCAAATTTTTTAATATAAATATTATGATACCGTATGGCCTATTAACGTGACCCTCGCCGAACGCTTGGAGAAATTTACCCGTGGGGGTGTATATTTGCAGCCTAAAATCATCTTTTATACAAATGTTTCCGTTGTCTAGAACCACCGCTGCCGAAGGTCTAGTAAACCTTCTCTCTTTGGGAGACGTACCAATCACAACCTAGAATTTTTAACAAATTAATAAGTCTTATGGCACATTAAATATGTATATATAAGTTTAAAAGAATACAGTCGTCCCAGATGAATATTGTGAGTAAAAATCCTCAAGTCCCTATTTCCCAACCTAGTAGGATTTTGCATTCTTAAGCATTACAAAAATGTTTCCTCCAAAATATTGATGTGGGTTCTGACACAAATAAAAAAAAGAGGTCTCAAATAAAAAAAATGACCTCCTGTATCCCATTTTCGTCAAAGATTTTAATTTTATCGTTACCGCTATCGCAAATAATGATGTTGTTTGTGAACGGACATACTGTTATACCGATGGGAAAATTGAAAGTTCCCAATATACCCTTGCCCCATTTCCCGATTTGGAGTACCAAATCGGCTTCAATACCTGAAAATTCCGTTAGGCAAAAATGAATTCTTGAAAATTGTAAACTCAATATTTATTATCAAATATTTTCTCATCCGATTTCACACTTTATAAATATTATATTTTTTCTTAAGTCCTCATTATCTTAAGAAAATACATAAGGAGATAAATTAAACCTGGTCCTCTCAATACATTGCTTCTAATCATGCTTCTGAGTTTGACATTCACTCTGGGTCTCTTCCTAAGTGTAGGTCCAAAAAACTCAGAAAGACTTAGCCTTCTAACGTTTTCGTCCATTATTTCATCTGAAATTTTTAAAAAAATAACAATGAGGAATTAATTATATAGGATATAATAAAAAAATTTTAAATAATTCATTATAAATTAAAAAATAAACTTTAATTCTTTTTTTTTAAAATTCTAAATTGGCTTAAAGGAATAAGTGCATCTTAAGTCTATTTCATATACATCTTCACCTTATATCAAAAGCAATCGTAAGAAACTACCAAAAAAAATGTATTATATTCATTCGTTAAAATACCTTCGGCAATCTTTGCTTCCGCTCCGTTGAGGTAAGCAAATGATAAAGGTACCGGAAGTGATCCGGAGTCAACTTCGGTAATCGCCTTTGCTGCGTTAGAAACAACATCTGGTAGAGTTCTTAGCTGCAAGCCCAAACCTTCATAAACCATTGAAATTTCGTTATTCG
The DNA here is from genome assembly GCF_954871325.1 of Gordionus sp. m RMFG-2023. Taxonomy (NCBI): domain Eukaryota; kingdom Metazoa; phylum Nematomorpha; class Gordioida; order Chordodea; family Parachordodidae; genus Gordionus; species Gordionus sp. m RMFG-2023. The sequence goes on along the minus strand of NC_088778.1, from coordinate 6,794,941 downwards.
AGGTCAAGGAAGGCTCGTTGCTATGAATAGCATTGTTTATTACAATACCATTTTCCTCGGCACCTTTGATCCCGTTAGCGAGAATGAGAGGAGGGGAGGGATCGTTGGATGTAACCATTTCGACATCCTTCATATCTTTATCCAAAAGGATAGAAGTATCAACAATAGCCAGAGATTCAATTCCAGTCTTGGCAATTTCTACAATTTTTTCTCCAGTCAATTTTTTGTCTTGGTCGCATTTTATGACGAGTCGGTTGGCTTAAGATAATCACATGCAAATAATAGAAAAAATATTGTTTTCTCTGAAATGAACTTAGGATTACCAAATGTTATATCATAAACTATAGCTAATTTAATAAAAGGCCTTTCGCAGCATTTAACCCATTTATCAAATATTACGTGCTATAATATTACGGGATTTATTAGAAGAATGGTAAAATGTGGTTGTGGATGGATCCGATAGTGCCGAGCTGGTCCTGCTTTGTTGACTAGAAGAGCAAGTACCTTCATTTAAGATGTACCATTTTTTCTTCCTACTCTCGGTGCAGCTCCCATTGTTACCGTTGAAATTATGTTTGTTAGAACCCCTGACTTCGTAGGAATTCCTTTTTTTATTATAGTTGAAATTGAGCTTCTCTAAACTATCCATACTATCCGGGGCAATTAACAATCCATCATTAGGCAATTTAATCATTTCAGGTAAGTCAGATGGGGCATTCTGACAAGCTATCATGGCTTTAAGTCTATCACCGGATATGACGTTCTCTTCATCTGGAGTCTTAGTATTATTCTTTTGGCTGTTAAGGGTTATTTCAGAAGCAGATCGCTTCATCTTAGTATTCCTAAGTGGGGCTTTGTCGGTTTCGGATCCAAACATGTTTTCGTTTTTGATCTTAAACGCTTAAATATATGAAATAATATAATAATTACATTGTACCTCATTTATTATGCCATGAATAACCCTAAAATTTAAATTTAGTCTTGATTTCCATTCACACAATTTATGAAAACACAAAGATTACCTTTACCATTACCCCCTCCTAACAAGCTTATGGGCACTTTTTCATTATCGGCTATAAGAATTTTGTTCTTTATGCCGCCTATGATATCTTCTTTTGAATCCCCGCAGTCCATTCTCCTATTACTGATCAGATGCTCATCCTTGATTGTACTAGGTGGCAGTTGATTAGCTGGCATATAAAAGGGATCGGGAAGGGTCTGAAGATTAATTTATAATTTAAGAACGTTAAAAGTCATTCAATATGAACGGAGTTTGATATACATGAATACATTTCAAAAATTTTGTCGAAAACTTCAAAATGCCCTTTTTATTTAGTAATTTTGCGCACAATTAATGTTCCTTAGAACAACTCAAAACTTAAATTTAAAATATTTTTTAATTGTTGGAGTCATATTCTTTTCTACACAAAAAATTCTCTAAAGATAATGAAAAAGGTATAGCATGTTCGTTAAAAACTATAACTTTAACCTTGTAAGCATCCTTGAGAATGTATCTGTTCCGTTTTAAATCGGCAGTAATGGTTCGGGCAAGCGGCGATTTAGCGCAAGATAACAAAAATTCTTTTGAATACCTAAGAGATATAAAATTTTTTAATTAATTACATAAACTTTTTACTCAACGTTTATATATAAAAATATTTTTTACATACCTTATGACTTGTTTTTGCGGTTGTTTATAGCTGCCTTTATCAAACGCGCACCTAAAATTAGCAGGCCATTCGCTATTGATTAGTGAATTAAATCCTCCGTTATTACCAGTTTCATTGGCAAAATGAGATGAAGAGGATTGATTATTGTAAGGATAGGAGCTGTTTTGATGTTGATATTGATTCCCGAGAAGATTCGCATTTTGGTTTCCATTGTGATTTCCATTGTGATTTCCATTATTTCCATTATGATACCCATTTTGGAAAACGTTGTGCTGGTTGGTGTTGGAGAAACTGCTCAAGGAGCTTATACTTTTATTATCTCGCCCACCATTAAATTCGTCCATAATCGCGGCATCATCCGTCATGTATTTGGAGATTCGGAAATCCGAGATGGATTGCAAATTCGTCTAAATTAGTTTGCATAATTTAAAACTAAAGGTTATATTATTTTACATCAATTAAAATGAATGTAGTTATTCAAATATATATCTATGTGAAGCAGCAAAGGATTAAGAACTTCAACCTTGCTATGACTCCTGTATCTCCTGTCGCAGTCATACTTGTTGATAGCAGTGTTGGACTCAAACGTAGGGTAATAGGAGGATTGAATGAACGAATTTTGTGAGATAAGCGATTTCCCGTATTTAGAATTGCTTCTCCTAACAGGAGGCGTGGCGTAAACCATGATAGGACTTCCCAATATTGGCTGGCCATACAATTTGACCGTTAGCATGTAATAGCCTGGTAATTAGGAAACGAGATTTAGATAATATCTATGGTTTCAATTTTTTTAACATCTTAAATTATTTGGTTTTCCTAATTTATAGTAAATCTTTAAAATATTAAATACAAACTTTAAAATTCTATCTCCTCCAATTGAAAATTTTATTTAGGGAAGAATCGAAAGAAAAAAAAGAAATATATCAATAATGCTAATAACACAAAACTTTTATGTATTTAAAACATTTAAAATTTTATATGTTGAACCTAATTTGTGGGGAACAAATTGAATTACATAACGGCCTTCCATTGGTTGCTTCAGTGTAAACATAACGTTCTTATGTTCCTGATCCTCAATTAAACACACTAAATGATCCCTTAGAAATATTGAATCCTGTTTGCACACAAACTCGACTGAACAAATGGCGTCCAGGTCTGTTAACTAAGAGTATTAATCAAAATTAGCTATACAATAATGAATATTGGATTTTATTTAGAATACTCTTGGAATGATATATAATATCTTTCTTTCTAGCCTTTTGCTAGTCTTTGTTTAAAAAAACGTCCATCCTATCTCCCATTTATAAATGTTAAGTAAAAATTACCACATCTCCTTGCTTGATAAAATACAAATCTTCAGGTATAGTTAGCAGCTGCCGGATGTAGCCTATGTTTTCTTTTTGGAAAAGTTTCTCAAAGTTTTCGGCCCTTACAAAATCTAGGACTTCGACTGGTCCAGTTTGTTCGTTGGACTTGTATGAGAGTTCTAGAATAGCTCTATGGATATTTTCTATGTTATCCTCTAAATCTTCGTTCTAAGAAGGATGAAATATTGATAATAGAAGAATTTTAAAATTATCGAAAGCAATTTTAAAAAACTAGTGAATAGCGTTACATTTGTGAGATTATTACTTTTTTGCAATAGTCTAAATATATATTAAGCTAAAAAATATATATAATGAGGAATAATTTAAAATTTTTTAAAAAAAATCAAACTATATTTTTATTTAGAATTTTCTTATTGGGGAGGATTTTCGAAGGCCTGACACCCCGCCCCCTCTACAACTCTTCTTCTCTCTTTACAGAATTTACCACTATTCATCCCAAAAATGGTTTCTAATTTCAACATACTACGATAAAAAAAACAATTAATTATTTTTTTACAATTTTTCCCTTCATCAGGTTGTTGATGTGTTCTCTCTTTTCCTTGACGGCACCATTGATAGATTCCAATTTGCGAAGCAATAATCTCAAAGTTTCAGCTTTATTTTCAATCGCTTCATTCAAATCTCTCATCAAATCGTCTTGCAAGCCAATGATTCTTTCAAAAATATTATTATAAAAAATTAATTATTCTTCATTAACTATCATGTTTTAAAAAAACATATATATATTCCAATAAAAACCTTCTAAACGTTTCTTCAATAGATTTTTTGGAAATAAGGCGTTTATTCTCTAGAAGCCTCAAACAATCCTTGATTTTGTACTGTTTTTCCTCGTTTTCCGCGAAACACTTTTCGATCAATTCAAGAGACGACGCTAGAGTACTTTGTATATCACTGCTAGAATTCATGGTCATGTGATAATTTTTATTGTTTTAAAAGGCCTGAGAGTTTTAAAGGATTTGTAAAATTAATAATTCTTTTTTTTTATAATTTTATTCTAGTTTTATTATTTTTAAAACATTATTTTTTTTAAAAAAAAAATATATTCCTTGTGTAATGAATGACACTTTTGCAAATTGGAAAAACTACTTATTTTGCTTTTTTTTAAACTTTGTTTAGCACTTTAGGATTGAATTAACTTTATTCAAAATAAATCGTTAGTTTTTTAGAAATTTTTTATATAAATTTAATAATTTAAATTTGAATTTGTTCTAATTTCTATAGACTTATTTCTTTCTAAAAGAACGTTCTATTATGAAAAAAAAAAAATTGTCAAAATATTATTACAATTTTATTTCAGAAAGTAAATATTGTTAAATCTAAATCTATGAAAATTTTTTTGTTATTAGAATGTTTTATAAAAAAATAAAATTATTATTTGTGAACCAATATCTAAAAGAATATAATGTGTTTCAATTCAAAATATACCAGTCATTTTAAATGGTTTTTTTTACCAGGGCATTTTCTTTATTTCTTAGCCTAATATTAAAATTGCTAGACATTACCACACCAGTATCTTGATTTGCTTTATATTAATTACTCTACAAATTATGAAATAAAATCGTGAATAGTTTAAAATATTTATATATATTTTTTTTAAAGATAATTTGTTTAGTTCTGTCTCCATTTATCGAAAACAAGAAAGAGATTTTTTTTAAAAGAATGGCATAATTATCATAAACTTATCATTCTTTTCCATCTTTGAACTTTTTTTTAGATATAATCTAGAATCTACGATTCTTTTACCAATTCTGCAATATTTGAATATCTTCAATTCTTAGTAAATCATATAAAAAATATTCCTTTATATAAGATACTTTGAATAATATATTTTCTCTCCAGAATCATAGATTTATACTTTGAACAGATTGCTCCATCTGAAGGACACGCAATCAAATATAACGTAAGCCCAAAACCTGGGGGTGCTTTATTTGATATTTTTGGAAATAAAGATAGCATATTCACAACCAAAAAGTTATGTTGATAAATAGCTACATTTTTACTAGGTTTTGAGCCTTCTCTAATAAGGCTAAATCAAATTTTTGAGCGAAACTACATCTTAGCCTTGACCCCTAGATTTAAACTTAAAGGGTGCTCAATCTTAAAATATTCTCTTTCCTTAAGGCTTAGGAAATTTCGACTGCTAAGAGCCGATTATCAACACTTTATGCAAGAAATAATTCAATTTTAACAAAATCTTTTAGGAATTTGAAATTTTCTTATAGGTATGTTGTTATTTGTTAGGATTATCAATTCAATTTAAAAGAAATAATATATTGGCATTTTTTTTGTTAGGTTCGTCAGTGTCTTTTTGCCAGTAAGCCATTTTTTTTATTGATTAACTGATATTTAAAAAAATAAATCATTAGGAACATGTTGACAAAACATTATGCATATAGCTACATGATAGAAAATTTATTGTAAGCAAATCCCTTCAAAATCTACCCCTACGCGGCCTTCGGAAGCGATATATTCCACCTATTATACTATAATAACCCGTGACATTAATTAAAATATGATGAGCCACCATTTCTAACCTCCAAACAATTCTAAATAAACTCTTGTAGGGCTTGTGATTATTTAGGCCAGAAATAACAAATAAACATTAGTTTAATCAACTAGTTGTTATTACTAACCGTATTCTATATATTAGCCACGAGCTTGTATAACTTCAAACTTTACTAAAATATTATCTGTGAATAAACGAGAAATAATTATTTATTAATAAATTTAAACTTTTTTTTTTATCGCTTATTTTTATTATTAATCTACCAATAGCGTTTATTTGAACTTTACCCTATTAGGTGTCTACTCAAATTGGATGCGAGTCGCTTCTATTCTACTCTCTCATGTAGATGCCGTATAGGTAAATATTTGAGCTTGTTCGATTCAGAAATTACTCCTTTATTTAAAAAATATATTGTTTAAAAACTCAAAAATTAGTATGATTAAATATAGAATATAATTTGTCTAGAAATTATCATCTAATGAATTAGCTTTAAAAATGGGGGTATAATGTTTTGAATAAATTTTAAAATTATTTTTTAATTTTATATTTTTTCCGACATATTCTTTATTTATTTTGATAGAAATTTGGGCCTGAGAACCGATTTACGAGAAGCAAATAAAAGGAATCTAAAGATTCAAATTAAACGAATATGAAACTTGGGCATATATCGATGATGAAATTCCTAATTAATAATTTTAAAAATATTCTTAACTGCGTGGATACTTTAACCATCAGTATTTCAGTGTGTGTAAGTGATTTTCCTTTTATGAATTTAAACATGGTAGATAAACGAACTAGTTTAAGAGTTAATAATTTGTTCTTAAATATTAATGGAGCTTCTCATATCTGGAATAGATTCCAGTCTATGTATCAAAATATGGAAAAGGGGGAAGGGGGCTATTTACATTCTTTAAATTAGCTCTCTCAAAATCTTAAACAACTTAATACTCTTTATTATAGGCCCTTTCTCTTCACCCTTTTTTGAAAACTTCTTTAATATACTTAAAATTCTATAAGCTATAAGAACTTCACCCGTATTCAAAAATGAGTATTTTCTATCCTCGCACGAACTTATATTAAAGAAAAAGCTTGAATCATTTTTGAACCTAAAATTTTTGACTTCTGCCCAGCGAAAAGCCACTTTACCATAAATCTAACCTATTTGGCATCCGCTCACCTTTGTGCTTATCTAATCTTTTCACTTACGAATTTCTTGAACTCCAACGGCTTATCCCAGACGACGAGATAACCTCAGTCCTCGACACCTGGGAGGAAAATTGCCCACTATCAGACCAATCCCTCATGCCCAAAAAGACTTGGATTTTTTACTTGTTTCCTGGTCGTTGATTACATTTTTACAGACGGCCACCTTGAGCCTTGAGGTTAACCTTAATTCAATATTTTTTTTAAAGCGAAAACAGGATATGAATGGCTAGAGACAATACCCAGCTTCAACCTCTGATTGCTTTTCTTGGTCGAATAGCTTATTTTCATCGCTTTTCATCTAAGATGTAATAAAGTAAATTACTGCATTGCAAATATTCTCACGGACGCCAGCCCCCCAACCTGCCGCAAAACAACAACATTCTATAAGCTTTCGAAGCTAACATACCATCCAATCTCAAACCAGTAGGTCTTCTTAGTGACAGTTCTGAAAGGCTGGGGTATTTAATACCTTGCTCTAACGGCTTTTAGTCTATTATGGAATAATTTAAATTAATTTTTTTAAAAGGCCAAAAGGGCCAAATTCGGATTTTAATATTTTTTAAAATTTTCCAACCTCGCTCAATTTTTTAAACATACTATTTTGACCTATTATTCTGAGCTTGTCGATCTCTGATTAATGTAAGATGTTTCAATTTCGTTTTCTAACAAACGCCTAGTCTGATAAAGAGCTTAAACTTGGACACCTTTCGTTTGTTTATAAGTGCTTGATGGAATGTTATTTTTAATATTTTCTTAAACTCATTTTTCTGTTTTTTTTGTGTTTATTTTTGTTGTTTACTTTTTTAGTTTTATTTTGTTTTTATCGTTTTTTTTCTCTCTAATTTTTTGAGGTGTTCAAACTATATAGACGGCCAAAAATCCGGCTGTTTGGTAATAAGTCGAACCAAGACACACACTAAAGGTTTTTTCCTATAAGGTAAAAAGATTACAAGGAAGTCTACAGGGAAACTATTTTGACCTTAACTTAATTTGAAAATCAAAGAGAAGGGAATCCTATATGATAAACTCGGGAAAAAAATAATTGTATGATATTAAAATAATTTTGATATCAAGCTTTTCAACAATCACATCAAATTCTGTAGTTGTAGAAATATATTTTAGAAGTAAAGTTATTATCATTTTTATTAATTGTTGAATATTATTATAATATGATAGAACATAAAAAATTTAACGGCAGAATTGTCATATTTAAATAATTTTGTATTTTTATTGGAATAGACACGAGAATGACGCAGTTCTAAGACGGTTGAAAAAACTTGCGTTGAATATGAAAGAATTCAGGTATAATTGTTAAGTTTAAAATATATTCATAGCTTAAATTCCTAGGAAGAGGGGCGTTGATAGATCTATAATATTAATATTGCTTTAGCTTATCTAGGCAAGTCTTTCGATTTTATTTTTAATTAGTTATTTAATTTTTAAATATTCTATCCCTCAATAAAATATTAAAATTTCTTTCACTTATATTAAATTTCTACAATGTTCAACCGATTAGATTAACCTTAAATCAATTTGAAATTTATCTTAGTAAAGATCAAAATTAGTGAGAAGTCGCCTAAAATTATTATGTTAAATAAGTGATATTTGTTGTTTTAATAAAAAATATCTGCTTGATTTTATCTAAACTAGATATGTGGATTGTTTATTAAAAAAAATTATATCTAGATAACAGTTCCTTTATACTATATTACTGTGATTAGAAAAATTTTTATTACAAGTATTCTTTGGAATATTGTAATTAGACACGAGTTTTAGTCGAATAAATGAAAGTTTAGTGCATCATATTAGTTTTTATATTATTAGAAAATATTTCTGGCGGAAGGGGGAAAGAATTAGGTAAATTTTTCTTGGGGTCTTCTTTCGAGATTGATCCTAAGAATTTGTTTGAGACGAATTTCACAGATACTTTTTCAGGATGACGATAATATTTAATTCTTATAAATAATTTTTATTTTCTAAATTTTATTTTGCATCATTTATACGTTTTGCTTTAATACTATAATAAATGGTTAATATAACTGGTTCTTTAAAAAATGTCTTGAAATTTAATACTGTTTTTAAAAAAATCCGAGAATCATTTATTATAACAAATATTCTATGAATTGTTTGATTTAATCTAAAATATAATTATTTTTAGTTTACAAAACATCTTACAATAAAAAAAAATTAAGGCTATTAAAGGACAGGATGTAGAGATATGATATAGTAAAATACTTGGTGTATTATTATATATTTATATTTTTGTATATGGTTTAGGGCTATAAGATAACATAATGAAGAGTGTTGTGATGATTTAATTAAAAACATATTGACAATTAAATTAAAACCCAAATAAATATCTTTAACTTTTGCATAATTCGATTTCTTAAAATCTCTAAAATACATAATAAATAAATCTTTAATAGAGCTATAAGAAGAGTTGGCTTATCGATTCAAAGTGTTAACAGCAAAACATGTGTTTGATAATGATATGGAAAGAAATCAAATTTAATTGTTATTTTATTTTTTATTAGTTTTTTATTAAACTCATATTCATAGAATTCATGGATGATGGGTAGGGTTGGGCTGAAGAAAAGATACAAGAATAATTTATTATTTAAAATCTATAAAAGACTATGGATAGTTTTGGAATTTTTTGGATTTAGAAAGGGTAATTTTAAATAAAACAAGTTTGAGGTTATTAAAATTTAGATAAACGATTAGAATAGCTATCTGAGATGGGTATGATTAGATACATATTTTTAAATAAATTTTTAAGACGTAGTTAGTATGGAATTAAATTGAATTTAAAAAATTATAGGAAATGGATTTCAAAAAAGGAAGAAAATTTAATTAAAAAATGGATATGTGAAGGAATAGGAAAATGAATAGGAAATGGAGGAATACGAAGAAAGATATGGGAATATAAGGTTAGAGGGAAAAAATATTATATGGGATAGTTGAAAGATTATGGGATGGAAAAATTTCAATAAAAGGGATAGGAGATGGAATTCGAAAATAGATAGGAGAAGGAATTTGTAAAGGGTTGGGAGAAGGAATTTGAAAAGGGATAAGAGATGGAGTTCGAAAAGGGATGGGAGAAGGAATTCGTAAAGAGATAAGAGAAGGAATTCGAAAAGGCATGGGACATGGAATTCGAAAAGGGAGAGGAGATGGAATTCGAAAAGGGATAGAAGAAGGAATTCGTAAAAGGATAGGAGAAGGAATTCGTAACGGGATGGGAGAAGGAATTCGTAAAGGGATAGGAGAAGGAATTCGAAAAGGGATGGGAGATGGAATTCGAAAAGGGAGAGGAGATGGAATTCGAAAAGGGATAGAAGAAGGAATTCGTAAAGGGATGGGAGAAGGAATTCGTAAAGGGATAGAAGAAGGAATTCGAAAAGGGATGGAAGGTGGAATTCGAAAAGGGATGGGAGAAGGAATTCGTAAAGAGATGGGAGAAGGAATTCGAAAAGGGATGGGAGAAGGAATTCGAAAAGGGAGAGGAGATGGAATTCGAAAAGGGATAGAAGAAGGAATTCGTAAAGGGATAGGAGAAGGAATTCGTAACGGGATGTGAGAAGGAATTCGTAAAGGGATAGGAGAAGGAATTCGAGATGGGAGAAGGAATTCGTAAAGAGATGGGATAAGGAATTCGAAAAGGGATGGGAGAAGGAATTCGAAAAGGGAGAGGAGATGGAATTCGAAAAATAGAAGAAGGAATTCGTAAAGGGATAGAAGAAGGAATTCGAAAAGGGAGAGAAGAAGGAATTCGTAAAGAGATGGGAGAAGGAATTCGTAAAGGGATAGAAGAAGGAATTCGAAAAGGGATGGGAGAAGTAATTCGTAAAGGGATAGGAGAAGGAATTCGAAAAGGGATGGGAGATGGAATTCGTAACGGGATAGGAGAAGGAATTCGTAACGGGATGGGAGAAGGAATTCGTAAAGGGATAGGAGAAGGAATTCGAAAAGGGATGGGAGAAGGAATTCGTAAAGAGATGGGAGAAGGAATTCGAAAATGGATGGGAGAAGGAATTCGAAAAGGGAGAGGAGATGGAATTCGAAAAGGGATAGAAGAAGGAATTCGTAAAGGGATAGAAGAAGGAATTCGAAAAGGGATGGGAGAAGTAATTCGTAAAGGGATAGGAGAAGGAATTCGAAAAGGGATGGGAGATGGAATTCGTAACGGGATAGGAGATGGAATTCGTAACGGGATAGGAGAAGGAATTCGTAACGGGATAGGAGAAGGAATTCGTAACGGGATAGGGGAAGGAATTCGAAAAGGGATGGGAGAAGGAATTCGTAACGGGATGGTAGAAGGAATTCGTAAAGGGATAGGAGAAGGAATTCGAAAAGGGAGAGGAGATGGAATTCGAAAAGGGATAGAAGAAGGAATTCGTAAAGGGATGGGAGAAGGAATTCGTAAAGGGATAGGAGAAGGAATTCGAAAAGGGATGAGAGAAGGAATCGAAAAGGGAGAGGAGATGGAATTCGAAAAGGGATAGGAGAAGGAATTCGTAAAGGGATAGGATTAGGAATTCGTAACGGGATGGGAGAAGGAATTCGTAAAGGGATAGGAGAAGGAATTCATAAAGGGATAGGATTAGGAATTCGTAACGGGATGGGAGAAGGAATTCGTAAAGGGATAGGAGAAGGAATTCGAAAAGGGATGGGAGAAGGAATTCGAAAAGGGAGAGGAGAAGGAATTCGAAACGGGAGAGGAGAAGGAATTCGTAATGGGATAGGAGAAGGAATTCGTAAAGGGATAGAAGAAGGAATTCGTAAAGGGATGGGAGAAGGAATTCGTAAAAGAGAGGAGATGGAATTCGAAAAGGGATAGAAGAAGGAATTCGTAAAGGGATAGGAGAAGGAATTCGAAAAGAGATGGGAGAAGGAATTCGAAAAGGGATGGGAGAAGGAATTCGAAAAGGGATGGGAGAAGGAATTCGAAAAGGGAAAGGAGAAGGAATTCGTAAAGGAATAGGAGAAGGAATTCGTAATGGGATAGGAGAAGAAATTCGTAAAGGGATAGAAGAAGGAATTCGTAAAGGGATGGGAGAAGGAATTCGTAAAAGAGAGGAGATGGAATTCGAAAAGGGATAGAAGAAGGAATTCGTAAAGGGATGGGAAGAAGGAATTCGTAAAGGGATGGGAGAAGGAATTCGTAAAGGGATAGGAGAAGGAATTCGTAAAGGGATGGGAGAAGGAATTCGAAAAGGGATGGGAAGTGGAATTCGAAAAGGGATGGGAGAAGGAATTCGTAAAGAGATGGGTGAAGAAAGGGATGGGAGAAGGAATTCGAAAAGGGAAAGGAGAAGGATTCGAAAAGGGAGAGGAGATGGAATTCGAAAAGAGATAGAAGAAGGAATTCGTAAAGGGATGGGAGAAGGAATTCGTAAAGGGATAAGGAGAAGGAATTCGTAAAGGGATGGGATAAGGAATTCGAAAAGGGATGGGAGGTGGAATTCGAAAAGGGATGGGAGAAGGAATTCGTAAAGAGATGGGAGAAGGAATTCGAAAAGGGATGGGAGAAGGAATTCGAAAAGGGATAGGAGATGGAATTCGTAAAGGGATAGGAGAAGGAATTCGTAACGGGATGGGAGAAGGAATTCGTAAAGGGATAGGAGAAGGAATTCGAAATGGGAGAGGAGATGGAATTCGAAAAGGGATAGAAGAAGGAATTCGTAAAGGGATGGGAGAAAGAATTCGTAAAGGGATAGGAGAAGGAATTCGAAAAGGGATGGGAGATGGAATTCGTAACGGGATAGAAGAAGGAATTCGTAAAGGGATAGGAGAAGGAATTCGTAAAGGATGGGAGATGGAATTCGTAACGGGATAGGAGATGGAATTCGTAACGGGATAGGAGAAGGAATTCGTAACGGGATAGGAGAAGGAATTCGTAACGGGATAGGAGAAGGAATTCGAAAAGGGATGGGAGAAGGAATTCGAAACGGGATTGGAGAAGGATATCGAAAAGGGAGAGGAGATGGAATTCGAAAAGGGATAGAAGAAGGAATTCGTAAAGGGATAGGAGAAGGAATTCGTAACGGGATGGGAGAAGGAATTCGTAAAGGGATAGTAAAAGTAATTAGTAAAGGGATAGGGGATGGAATTCGAAAAGGGATAGAAGAAGGAATTCGTAAAGGGATGGGAGAAGGAATTCGAAAAGGGATAGGAGAAGGAATTCGTAAAGGGATAGGAGAAGGAATTCGAAAAGGGATAGAAGAAGGAATTCGTAAAGGGATGGGAGAAGGAATTCGTAAAGGAGAGGAGATGGAATTCGAAAAGGGATAGAAGAAGGAATTCGTAAAGGGATAGGAGAAGGAATTCGAAACGGGAGAGGAGAAGGAATTCATAACGGGATAGGAGAAAAAAATCGTAAAGGGATAGGAGAAGGAATTCGAAAAGGGATAGAAGAAGGAATTCGTAAAGGGATGGGAAGGAATTCGTAAAGGAGAGAAGATGGAATTCGAAAAGGGATAGAAGAAGGAATTCGTAAAGGGATAGGAGAAGGAATTCGAAAAGAGATGGGAGAAGGAATTCGAAAAGGGATGGGAGAAGGAATTCGAAAAGGGAGAGGAGAAGGAATTCGAAAAGGGATAGGAGAAGTAATTCGTAAAGGGATGATAGAAGAAATTCGTAAAGGGATAGGAGAAGGAATTCGAAAAGGGATAGGAGATGGAATTCGTAACGGGATAGAAGAAGGAATTCGTAAAGGGATAGGAGAAGGAATTCGTAAAGGGATGGGAGATGGAATTCGTAACGGGATAGGAGAAGGAATTCGTAACGGGATAGGAGAAGGAATTCGTAACAGGATAGGAGAAGGAATTCGAAAAGGGATATGAGAAGGAATTCGAAAAGGGATAGAAAAAGGAATTCGTAAAGAGATGGGAGAAGGAATTCGAAAAGGGATAGAAAAAGGAATTCGTAACGGGATGATAGAAGGAATTCGTAAAGGGATAGGAGAAGGAAATCGAAAAGGGATGGGATATGGAATTCCAAAAGGGATGGGAGAAGGAATTAGTAACGGGATGATAGAAGAAATTCGTAAAGGGATAGGAGAAGGAATTCGAAAAAATATGGGAGATGGAATTCGTAACGGGATAGAAGAAGGAATTCGTAAAGGGATAGGAGAAGGAATTCGTAAAGGGATGGGAGATGGAATTCGTAACGGGATAGGAGATGGAATTCGTAACGGGATAGGAGAAGGAATTCGTAACGGGATAGGAGAAGGAATTCGTAACGGGATAGGAGAAGGAATTCGAAAAGGGATGGGAGAAGGAATTCGAAACGGGATTGGAGAAGGATATCGAAAAGGGAGAGGAGATGGAATTCGAAAAGGGATAGAAGAAGGAATTCGTAAAGGGATAGGAGAAGGAATTCGTAACGGGATGGGAGAAGGAATTCGTAAAGGGATAGTAAAAGTAATTAGTAAATGGATAGAAGAAGGAATTCGTAAAGGGATGGGAGAAGGAATTCGTAAAGGAGAGGAGATGGAATTCGAAAAGGGATAGAAGAAGGAATTCGTAAAGGGATAGGAGAAGGAATTCGAAACGGGAGAGGAGAAGGAATTCATAACGGGATAGGAGAAAGAAATCGTAAAGGGATAGGAGAAGGAATTCGAAAAGGGATAGAAGAAGGAATTCGTAAAGGGATGGGAAGGAATTCGTAAAGGAGAGAAGATGGAATTCGAAAAGGGATAGAAGAAGGAATTCGTAAAAGGATAGGAGAAGGAATTCGAAAAGAGATGGGAGAAGGAATTCGAAAAGGGATGGGAGAAGGAATTCGAAAAGGGAGAGGAGAAGGAATTCGAAAAGGGATAGGAGAAGTAATTCGTAAAGGGATAGGAGAAGGAATTCGTAACGGGATGGGAGAAGGAATTCGTAAAGGGATAGGAGAAGGAATTAGAAAAGGGATGGGAAAAGGAATTCGAAAAGGGAGAGGAGAAGGAATTCGAAACGGGAGAGGAGAAGGAATTCGAAAAGGAATAGGAGAAGGAATTCGTAAAGAGATGGGAGAAGGAATTCGAAAAGGGATAGAAGAAGGAATTCGTAAAGGGATGGGAGAAGGAATTAGAAAAGGGATGGGAGATGGAATTCGTAAAGGGATGAAAGAAGGAATTCGAAAAGGGATAGGAGAAGGAATTCGAAAAGGGGTAGGAGAAGGAATTCGAAAAGGGATAGGAGAAGGAATTCGAAGGGAAAGGAGAAGGAATTCGTGAGATAAGAGAAGGAATTCTAAAAGGGATAGAAAAAGGAATTCGTAAAGAGATGATAGAAGAAATTCGTAAAGGGATAGGAGAAGGAAATCGAAAAGGGATGGGAGAAGGAATTCGAAAAGGGAGAGGAGAAGGAATTCGAAACGGGATAGGAGAAGGAATTCGTAACGGGATAGGAGAAGGAATTCGTAAAGGGATAGGAGAAGGAATTCTAAAAGGGATAGAAGAAGGAATTCGTAAAGAGATGGGAGAAGGAATTCGAAAAGGGATGGGAGAAGGAATTCGAAAAGGGAGAGGAGAAAGAATTCGAAACGGGAGAGGAGAAGTAATTCGTAAAAGGATATGAGAAGGAATTCTAAAAGGGATAGAAGAAGGAATTCGTAAAGAGATGGGAGAAGGAATTCGTAAAGGGATAGGAGAAGGAATTCGAAAAGGGATAGAAGAAGGAATTCGTAAAGGGATAGGAGAAGGAATTCGAAAAGAGATGGGAGAAGGAATTCGAAAAGGGATGGGAGAAGAAATTCGAAAAGGGAGAGGAGAAGGAATTCAAAAAGGGATAGGAGAAGTAATTCGTAAAGGGATAGGAGAAGGAATTCGTAACGGGATGGGAGAAGGAATTCGTAAAGGGATAGGAGAAGGAATTCGAAAAGGGATGGGAGAAGGAATTAGAAAAGGGATGGGAGATGGAATTCGTAAAGGGATGGGAGAAGGAATTCGAAAAGGGATAGGAGAAGGAATTCGAAAAGGGGTAGGAGAAGGAATTCGAAAAGGGATAGGAGAAGGAATTCGAAGGGAAAGGAGAAGGAATTCGTGAGATAAGAGAAGGAATTCTAAAAGGGATAGAAAAAGGAATTAGTAACGGGATGATAGAAGAAATTCGTAAAGGGATAGGAGAAGGAAATCGAAAAGGGATGGGAGAAGGAATTCGAAAAGGGAGAGGAGAAGGAATTCGAAACGGGATAGGAGAAGGAATTCGTAAAGTGATAGGAGAAGGAATTCTAAAAGGGATAGAAGAAGGAATTCGTAAAGAGATGGGAGAAGGAATTCGAAAAGGGATGGGAGAAGGAATTCGAAAAGGGAGAGGAGAAAGAATTCGAAACGGGAGAGGAGAAGTAATTCGTAAAAGGATATGAGAAGGAATTCTAAAAGGGATAGAAGAAGGAATTCGTAAAGAGATGGGAGAAGGAATTCGTAAAGGGATGGGAGAAGGAATTCGAAAAGGGAGAGGAGAAAGAATTCGAAACGGGAGAGGAGAAGTAATTCGTAAAAGGATATGAGAAGGAATTCTAAAAGGGATAGAAGAAGGAATTCGTAACGGGATAGGAGAAGGAATTCGTAAAGTGATAGGAGAAGGAATTCTAAAAGGGATAGAAGAAGGAATTCGTAAAGAGATGGGAGAAGGAATTCGAAAAGGGAGAGGAGAAGGAATTCAAAAAGGGATAGGAGAAGTAATTCGTAAAGGGATAGGAGAAGGAATTCGTAACGGGATGGGAGAAGGAATTCGTAAAGGGATAGGAGAAGGAATTCGAAAAGGGATGGGAGAAGGAATTCGAAAAGGGAGAGGAGAAGGAATTCGAAACGGGAGAGGAGAAGGAATTCGTAACGGGATAGGAGAAGGAATTCGAAAAGGGATGGGAGATGGAATTCGAAAAGGGATGGGAGAAGGAATTCGTAAGGAGATGGGAGAAGGAATTCGAAAAGGGATGGGAGAAGGAATTCGAAAAGGGATGGGAGATGGAATTCCAAAAGGGATGGGAGAAGGAATTAGTAAAGGGATAGGAGAAGGAATTCGTAACGGGATGGGAGAAGGAATTCGTAAAGGGATAGGAGAAGGAATTCGAAAAGGGATGGGAGAAGGAATTCGAAAAGGGAGAGTAGAAGGAATTCGAAAGGGGATAGGAGAAGAAATTCGAAAAGGGATAGAAGAAAGAATTCGAAAAGGGATAGTTGAAGGAATTCGAAAAGGGATAGGAGAAGAAATTCGAAAAGGGATAGGAGAAAGAATTCGTAAATGGATGGGAGATTTAATTCGTAAAGGGATAGAAGAAGGAATTCGAAAAGGGGGATGAGATGGAATTCGAAAAGGGATAGAAGAAGGAATTCGTAAAGGGATGTTAGAAGGAATTCGTAGAGGGATAGGAGAAGGAATTCGAAAAGGGATAAAAGAAGGAATTCGTAAAGGGATGGGAGAAGTATTTAGTAAAGGGATATGAGAAGGAATTCGAAAAGAGATAGAAGAAGGAATTCGTAAAGGGATAGGATAAGGAATTCGAAAAGCGATAGGAGAAGGAATTCGTAAAGGGATAGGAGATGGAATTCGAAAAGGGATATGAGAAGGAATTCGAAAAGGGATAGAAAAAGGAATTCGTAAAGAGATGGGAGAAGGAATTCGAAAAGGGATAGGAGAAAGAATTCGAAAAGGCATAGGAGAAGGAATTCGTAAAGGGATGGGAGAAGGAATTCGAAAAGGGATAGGAGAAGGAATTCGAAAAGGGATAGAAGAAGGAATTCGTAGAGGGATAGGAGAAGGAATTCGAAAAGGGATAAAAGAAGGAATTCGTAAAGAGATGGGAGAAGGAATTCGAAAAGGGGTGGGAGATGGAATTCCAAAAGGGATGGGAGAAGGAATTAGTAAAGGATAGGAGAAGGAATTCGTAAAGAGATGGGAGAAGGAATTCGAAAAGGGATGGGAGAAGGAATTCGAAAAGGGATGGGAGATGGAATTCCAAAAGGGATGGGAGAAGGAATTAGTAAAGGATAGGAGAAGGAATTCGTAAAGGGATAGGAGAAGGAATTCGTAAAGGGATAGGAGAAGGAATTCGAAAAGGGATAGAAGAAGGAATTCGAAACGGGAGAGGAGAATGAATTCGTAAAGGGATAGGAGAAGCAATTCGAAAAGGGATAGAAGAAGGAATTCGTAAAGGGATGGGAGAAGGAATTCGTAAAGGAGAGGAGATGGAATTCGAAAAATGATAGAAGAAGGAATTCGTAAAGGGATAGGAGAAGGAATTCGAAAAGAGATGGGAGAAGGAATTCGAAATGGGAGAGGAGAAGGAATTCGAAAAGGGATAGGAGATGGAATTCGAAAAGGGATAGAAGAAGGAATTCGTAAAGGGATGGGAGAAGGAAATCGTAAAGGAGAGGAGATGGAATTCGAAAAATGATAGAAGAAGGAATTCGTAAAGGGATAGGAGAAGGAATTCCAAAAGAGATGGGAGAAGGAATTCGAAATGGGAGATGAGAAGGAATTCGAAAAGGGATAGGAGATGGAATTCGAAAAGGGATATGAGAAGGAATTCGAAAAGAGATAGAAGAAGGAATTCGAAAAGGGATGGGAGAAGGAATTCGAAAAGGGATAGGAGAAGGAATTCGAAATGGGAGAGGAGAAGGAATTCGAAAAAGGATGGGAGAAGGAATTCGAAAAGGGATAGGAGAAGGAATTCGTAACGGGATAGGAGAAGGAATTCGAAAAGGGATGGAAGAAGGAATTAGTAAAGGGATGGGAGAAGTAATTAGTAAAGGGATATGAGAAGGAATTCGAAAAGAGATAGAAGAAGGAATTCCAAAAGGTATAGGAGAAGGAATTCGAAAAGGGATGGGAGATGGAATTCGAAAAGGGATAGAAGAAGGAATTCGTAAAGGGATGTTAGAAGGAATTCGTAAAGGAGAGGAGATGGAATTCGAAAAATGATAGAAGAAGGAATTCGTAAAGGGATAGGAGAAGGAATTCGAAAAGAGATGGGAGAAGGAATTCGAAAAGGGAAAGGAGAAGGAATTCGAAAAGGGATGGGAGAAGGAATTCGAAAAGGGATAGAAGAAGGAATTCGAAAATAGATGGGAGAAGGAATTCGAAAAGGGATAGAAAAAGGAATTCGTAAAGAGATGGGAGAAGGAATTCGAAAAGGGATGGGAGAAGGAATTCGAAAAGGGATAGGAGAAGGAATTCGAAAAGGGATGGGAGAAGGAATTCGAAAAGGGATAGAAGAAGGAATTCGAAAATAGATGGGAGAAGGAATTCGAAAAGGGATAGAGAAGGAATTCGAAAAGGGATTAATAAGGAATTCGAAAAGGGATAATAGGAGAAGGAATTCGTAACGGGATAGGAGAAGGAATTCGAAATGGGAGAAGGAATTCGAAAAGAGATTAATAAGGAATTCGAAAAGGGATAATAGGAGAAGGAATTCGTAACGGGATAGGAGAAGGAATTCGAAAAGGATGGGAGAAGAAATTCGAAATGGGATTAAGAAGGAATTCGAAAAGGGATAGGAGAAGGAATTCGTAAAGGGATAGATATAGGAATTCGTAAAGGGATGGGAGAAGTAATTCGTAAAAGGATATGAGAAATAATTCGAAAAGAGATAGGAGAAAGAATTCGAAAAGGGATAGGAGAAGGAATTCGAAGAGGGATAAATAAGGAATTCGTAAAGGGATGGGAGAAGTAATTCGTAAAGTGATATGAGAAGGAATTCGAAAAGAGATAGGAGAAAGAATTCGAAAAGGGATAGGAGAAGGAATTTGAAGAGGGATTAATAAGGAATTCGAAAAGGGATAATAGGAGAAGGAATTCGTAACGGGATAGGAGAAGGAATTCGAAATGGGATTAATAAGGAATTCGAAAAGGGATAATAGGAGAAGGAATTCGTAATGGGATAGGAGAAGGAATTCGAAAAGGGATGGGAGAAGGAATTCGAAAAGGGATAGGAGAAGGAATTCGAAAAGGGATGGGAGAAGGAATTCGAAAAGGGATAGGAGATTGAATTCGTAAAGGGATAGGAGAAGGAATTCGAAAAGGGATAGATATAGGAATTCGTAAAGGGATGGGAGAAGTAATTCGTAAAGGGATATTCGAAGGAATTCGAAAAGAGATAGAAGAAGGAATTCGAAAAGGGATGGGAGAAGGAATTCGAAAAGGGATAGGAGAAGGAATTCGAAAAGGGATGGGAGAAGGAATTCGAAATGGGAGAGGAGAAGGAATTCGAAAAAGGATGGGAGAAGGAATTCGAAAAGGGATAGGAGAAGGAATTCGTAACGGGATAGGAGAAGGAATTCGAAAAGGGATGGGAGAAGAAAAGGGATTAAGAAGGAATTCGAAAAGGGATAGGAGAAAGAATTCGTAAATGGATGGGAGATGGAATTCGTAAAGGGGTGGGAGATGTAATTCGTAAAAGGATAGGAGAAGGAATTCTAAAAGGGATAGAAGAAGGAATTCGTAAAGAGATGGGAGAAGGAATTCGTAAAGGGATAGGAGAAGGAATTCGAAGAGGGATTAATAAGGAATTCGAAAAAGGATAATAGGAGAAGAAATTCGTAACGGGATAGGAGAAGGGATTCGAAAACGGATGGGAGAAGGAATTCGAAATGGGAGAGGAGAAGGAATTCGAAAAGGGATGGGAGAAGGAATTCGAAAAGGGATAGGAGAAAGAATTCGTAAAGGGATGGAAGATGGAATTCGAAAAGGAATAGTAGAAGGAATTCTGAAAGGTAGAGGAGAAGGAATTCGAAAAGGGATAGGAGAAGGAATTCGAAAAGGGATGGGAGAAGGAGTTCGAATAGGGATAGGAGAAGGAATTCGTAACGGGATAGGAGAAGGAATTCGAAAAGGGATTAAGAAGGAATTCGAAAAGGGATAGGAGAAGGAATTCGTAAAGGGATGGGAGAAGAAATTCTAAATGATTAAGAAGGAATTCGAAAAGGGATGGGAGAAGAAATTCGAAAAGGGATAGGAGAAGGAATTCGTAACGGGATAGGAAAAGGAATTCGAAAAGGGATGGGAGAAGAAATTCGAAATGGGATTAAGAAGGAATTCGAAAAGGGATAGGAAAAAGAATTCGTAAAGGGATGGGAGATGGAATTCGAAAAGGAATAGTAGAAGGAATTCTAAAAGGTAGAGGAGAAATAATTCGAAAATGGATGGGAGAAGGAATTCGAAAAGGGACAGGAGAAGGAATTCGAAAAGGGATAGGAGAAGGAATTCGAAAAGGGATAGATATAGGAATTCGTAAAGGGATGGGAGAAGGAATTCGAAAAGGGATAGGAGATTGAATTCGTAAAGGGATAGGAGAAGGAATTCGAAAAGGGATAGATATAGGAATTCGTAAAGGGATGGGAGAAGTAATTCGTAAAGGGATATTCGATGGAATTCGAAAAGAGATAGAAGAAGGAATTCGAAAAGGGATGGGAGAAGGAATTCGAAAAGGGATAGGAGAAGGAATTCGAAAAGGGATGGGAGAAGGAATTCGAAATGGGAGAGGAGAAGGAATTCGAAAAAGGATGGGAGAAGGAATTCGAAAAGGGATAGGAGAAGGAATTCGTAACGGGATAGGAGAAGGAATTCGAAAAGGGATAGGAGAAATAATTCGAAAAGAGATGGGAGAAGGAATTCGAAAAGAGATAGGAGAAGGAATTCGTAAAGGGATATGAGAAGGAATTCGAAATGGGAGAGGAGAAGGAATTCGAAAAGGGATGGGAGAAGGAATTCGTAAAGGGGTGGGAGAAGTAATTAGTAAAGACATATGAGATGGAATTCGAAATGGGAGAGGAGAAGGAATTCGAAAAGGGATAGAAGAAGGAATTCGAAACGGGAGAGGAGAATGAATTCGTAAAGGGATAGGAGAAGCAATTCGAAAAGGGATAGAAGAAGGAATTCGTAAAGGGATGGGAGAAGGAATTCGTAAAGGAGAGGAGATGGAATTCGAAAAATGATAAAAGAAGGAATTCGTAAAGGGATAGGAGAAGGAATTCGAAAAGAGATGGGAGAAGGAATTCGAAATGGGAGAGGAGAAGGAATTCGAAAAGGGATAGGAGATGGAATTCGAAAAGGGATAGAAGAAGGAATTCGTAAAGGGATGGGAGAAGGAAATCGTAAAGGAGAGGAGATGGAATTCGAAAAATGATAGAAGAAGGAATTCGTAAAGGGATAGGAGAAGGAATTCCAAAAGAGATGGGAGAAGGAATTCGAAATGGGAGAGGAGAAGGAATTCGAAAAGGGATAGGAGATGGAATTCGAAAAGGGATATGAGAAGGAATTCGAAAAGAGATAGAAGAAGGAATTCGAAAAGGGATGGGAGAAGGAATTCGAAAAGGGATAGGAGAAGGAATTCGAATTGGGAGAGGAGAAGGAATTAGAAAAAGGATGGGAGAAGGAATTCGAAAAGGGATAGGAGAAGGAATTCGTAACGGGATAGGAGAAGGAATTCGAAAAGGGATGGAAGAAGGAATTAGTAAAGGGATGGGAGAAGTAATTAGTAAAGGGATATGAGAAGGAATTCGAAAAGAGATAGAAGAAGGAATTCCAAAAGGTATAGGAGATGGAATTCGAAAAGGGATGGGAGATGGAATTCGAAAAGGGATAGAAGAAGGAATTCGTAAAGGGATGGGAGAAGGAATTCGTAAAGGAGAGGAGATGGAATTCGAAAAATGATAGAAGAAGGAATTCGTAAAGGGATAGGAGAAGGAATTCGAAAAGAGATGGGAGAAGGAATTCGAAAAGGGAAAGGAGAAGGAATTCGAAAAGGGATGGGAGAAGGAATTCGAAAAGGGATAGAAGAAGGAATTCGAAAATAGATGGGAGAAGGAATTCGAAAAGGGATAGAAAAAGGAATTCGTAAAGAGATGGGAGAAGGAATTCGAAAAGGGATGGGAGAAGGAATTCGAAAAGGGATAGGAGAAGGAATTCGAAAAGGGATGGGAGAAGGAATTCGAAAAGGGATAGAAGAAGGAATTCGAAAATAGATGGGAGAAGGAATTCGAAAAGGGATACGAGAAGGAATTCGAAAAGGGATTAATAAGGAATTCGAAAAGGGATAATAGGAGAAGGAATTCGTAACGGGATAGGAGAAGGAATTCGAAATGGGAGAAGGAATTCGAAAAGAGATTAATAAGGAATTCGAAAAGGGATAATAGGAGAAGGAATTCGTAACGGGATAGGAGAAGGAATTCGAAAAGGATGGGAGAAGAAATTCGAAATGGGATTAAGAAGGAATTCGAAAAGGGATAGGAGAAGGAATTCGTAAAGGGATAGATATAGGAATTCGTAAAGGGATGGGAGAAGTAATTCGAAAAGGGATAGGAGAAGGAATTTGAAGAGGGATTAATAAGGAATTCGAAAAGGGATAATAGGAGAAGGAATTCGTAACGGGATAGGAGAAGGAATTCGAAATGGGATTAATAAGGAATTCGAAAAGGGATAATAGGAGAAGGAATTCGTAACGGGATAGGAGAAGGAATTCGAAAAGGGATGGGAGAAGGAATTCGAAAAGGGATAGGAGAAGGAATTCGAAAAGGGATAGGAGAAGGAATTCGAAGAGGGATAAATAAGGAATTCGTAAAGGGATGGGAGAAGTAATTCGTAAAGTGATATGAGAAGGAATTCGAAAAGAGATAGGAGAAAGAATTCGAAAAGGGATAGGAGAAGGAATTTGAAGAGGGATTAATAAGGAATTCGAAAAGGGATAATAGGAGAAGGAATTCGTAACGGGATAGGAGAAGGAATTCGAAATGGGATTAATAAGGAATTCGAAAAGGGATAATAGGAGAAGGAATTCGTAACGGGATAGGAGAAGGAATTCGAAAAGGGATGGGAGAAGGAATTCGAAAAGGGATAGGAGAAGGAATTCGAAAAGGGATGGGAGAAGGAATTCGAAAAGGGATAGGAGATTGAATTCGTAAAGGGATAGGAGAAGGAATTCGAAAAGGGATAGATATAGGAATTCGTAAAGGGATGGGAGAAGTAATTCGTAAAGGGATATTCGAAGGAATTCGAAAAGAGATAGAAGAAGGAATTCGAAAAGGGATGGGAGAAGGAATTCGAAAAGGGATAGGAGAAGGAATTCGAAAAGGGATGGGAGAAGGAATTCGAAATGGGAGAGGAGAAGGAATTCGAAAAAGGATGGGAGAAGGAATTCGAAAAGGGATAGGAGAAGGAATTCGAAAAGGGATGGGAGAAGGAATTCGAAAAGGGATAGGAGATTGAATTCGTAAAGGGATAGGAGAAGGAATTCGAAAAGGGATAGATATAGGAATTCGTAAAGGGATGGGAGAAGTAATTCGTAAAGGGATATTCGAAGGAATTCGAAAAGAGATAGAAGAAGGAATTCGAAAAGGGATGGGAGAAGGAATTCGAAAAGGGATAGGAGAAGGAATTCGAAAAGGGATGGGAGAAGGAATTCGAAATGGGAGAGGAGAAGGAATTCGAAAAAGGATGGGAGAAGGAATTCGAAAAGGGATAGGAGAAGGAATTCGTAACGGGATAGGAGAAGGAATTCGAAAAGGGATGGGAGAAGAAAAGGGATTAAGAAGGAATTCGAAAAGGGATAGGAGAAAGAATTCGTAAATGGATGGGAGATGGAATTCGTAAAGGGGTGGGAGATGTAATTCGTAAAAGGATAGGAGAAGGAATTCTAAAAGGGATAGAAGAAGGAATTCGTAAAGAGATGGGAGAAGGAATTCGTAAAGGGATAGGAGAAGGAATTCGAAGAGGGATTAATAAGGAATTCGAAAAAGGATAATAGGAGAAGAAATTCGTAACGGGATAGGAGAAGGGATTCGAAAACGGATGGGAGAAGGAATTCGAAAAGAGATAGGAGAAGGAATTCGAAAAGGGATGGGAGAAGGAATTCGAAATGGGAGAGGAGAAGGAATTCGAAAAGGGATGGGAGAAGGAATTCGAAAAGGGATAGGAGAAAGAATTCGTAAAGGGATGGAAGATGGAATTCGAAAAGGAATAGTAGAAGGAATTCTAAAAGGTAGAGGAGAAGGAATTCGAAAAGGGATAGGAGAAGGAATTCGAAAAGGGATGGGAGAAGGAGTTCGAATAGGGATAGGAGAAGGAATTCGTAACGGGATAGGAGAAGGAATTCGAAAAGGGATTAAGAAGGAATTCGAAAAGGGATAGGAGAAGGAATTCGTAAAGGGATGGGAGAAGAAATTCTAAATGATTAAGAAGGAATTCGAAAAGGGATGGGAGAAGAAATTCGAAAAGGGATAGGAGAAGGAATTCGTAACGGGATAGGAAAAGGAATTCGAAAAGGGATGGGAGAAGAAATTCGAAATGGGATTAAGAAGGAATTCGAAAAGGGATAGGAAAAAGAATTCGTAAAGGGATGGGAGATGGAATTCGAAAAGGAATAGTAGAAGGAATTCTAAAAGGTAGAGGAGAAATAATTCGAAAATGGATGGGAGAAGGAATTCGAAAAGGGACAGGAGAAGGAATTCGAAAAGGGATGGGAGAAGGAATTCGAAAAGGGATAGGAGATTGAATTCGTAAAGGGATAGGAGAAGGAATTCTAAAAGGGATAGATATAGGAATTCGTAAAGGGATGGGAGAAGTAATTCGTAAAGGGATATTCGATGGAATTCGAAAAGAGATAGAAGAAGGAATTCGAAAAGGGATGGGAGAAGGAATTCGAAAAGGGATAGGAGAAGGAATTCGAAAAGGGATGGGAGAAGGAATTCGAAATGGGAGAGGAGAAGGAATTCGAAAAAGGATGGGAGAAGGAATTCGAAAAGGGATAGGAGAAGGAATTCGTAACGGGATAGGAGAAGGAATTCGAAAAGAGATAGGAGAAAGAATTCGAAAAGGGATAGGAGAAGGAATTCGAAGAGGGATTAATAAGGAATTAGTAAAGGGATATGAGAAGGAATTCGAAAAGAGATAGGAGAAAGAATTCGAAAAGGGATAGGAGAAGGAATTCGAAAAGGGATAGGAGAAGGAATTCGAAATGATTAAGAAGGAATTCGAAAAGGGATAGGAGTAGGAATTCGTAAAGGGATATGAGAAGGAATTCGAAAAGAGATAGGAGAAGGAATTCGAAAAGGGATAGGAGAAGGAATTCGAAGAGGGATTAATAAGGAATTAGTAAAGGGATGGGAGAAGTAATTCGTAAAGGGATATGAGAAGGAATTCGAAAAGAGATAGGAGAAAGAATTCGAAAAGGGATAGGAGAAGGAATTCGAAGAGGGATTAATAAGGAATTAGTAAAGGGATGGGAGAAGTAATTCGTAAAGGGATATGAGAAGGAATTCGAAAAGAGATAGGAGAAAGAATTCGAAAAGGGATAGGAGAAGGAATTCGAAGAGGGATTAATAAGGAATTAGTAAAGGGATGGGAGAAGTAATTCGTAAAGGGATATGAGAAGGAATTCGAAAAGAGATAGGAGAAGGAATTCGAAAAGGGATAGGAGAAGGAATTCGAAAAGGGATGGGAGAAGGAATTCGAAAAGGGATAGGAGAAGGAATTCGAAAAGGGATAGGAGAAGGAATTTGAAAAGGGATAGGAGAAAGAATTCGTAAAGGATAGGATAAGGAATTCGAAAAGGGATAGGAGAAAGAATTCGAAAAGGGATAGGAGAAGGAATTCGAAAAGGGATAGGAGAAGGAATTCGTAAAGGGATATGAGAAGGAATTCGTAAAGAGATGAGAGAAGGAATTCGTAAAGTGATAGGAGAAGGAATTCGAAAAGGGATTAATAAGGAATTCGAAAAGGGATAATAGGAGAAGGAATTCGTAACTGGATAGGAGAAGGAATTCGAAAAGGGATGGGAGAAGGAATTCGAAAAGGGATAGGAGAAGGAATTCGAAAAGAGATAGGAGAAAGAATTCGAAAAGGGATAGGAGAAGGAATTCGAAGAGGGATTAATAAGGAATTCGAAAAGGGATAATAGGAGAAGGAATTCGTAACGGGATAGGAGAAGGAATTCGAAAAGGGATGGGAGAAGAAATTCGAAATGGATTAAGAAGGAATTCGAAAAGGGATAGGAGAAGGAATTCGTAAAGGGATGGGAGAAGTAATTCGTAAAGGGATATGAGAAGGAATTCGAAAAGAGATAGGAGAAAGAATTCGAAAAGGGATAGGAGAAGGAATTCGAAGAGGGATTAATAAGGAATTAGTAAAGGGATGGGAGAAGTAATTCGTAAAGGGATATGAGAAGGAATTCGAAAAGAGATAGGAGAAAGAATTCGAAAAGGGATAGGAGAAGGAATTCGAAAAGGGATAGGAGAAGGAATTCGTAAAGGGATATGAGAAGGAATTCGTAAATAGATGAGAGAAGGAATTCGTAAAGTGATAGGAGAAGGAATTCGAAAAGGGATTAATAAGGAATTCGAAAAGGGATAATAGGAGAAGGAATTCGTAACGGGATAGGAGAAGGAATTCGAAAAGGGATGGGAGAAGGAATTCGAAAATTGATAGGAGAAGGAATTCGAAAAGAGATAGGAGAAAGAATTCGAAAAGGGATAGGAGAAGGAATTCGAAAAGGGATAGGAGAAGGAATTCGAAATGATTAAGAAGGAATTCGAAAAGGGATAGGAGTAGGAATTCGTAAAGGGATATGAGAAGGAATTCGAAAAGAGATAGGAGAAGGAATTCGAAAAGGGATAGGAGAAGGAATTCGAAGAGGGATTAATAAGGAATTAGTAAAGGGATGGGAGAAGTAATTCGTAAAGGGATATGAGAAGGAATTCGAAAAGAGATAGGAGAAAGAATTCGAAAAGGGATAGGAGAAGGAATTCGAAGAGGGATTAATAAGGAATTAGTAAAGGGATGGGAGAAGTAATTCGTAAAGGGATATGAGAAGGAATTCGAAAAGAGATAGGAGAAAGAATTCGAAAAGGGATAGGAGAAGGAATTCGAAGAGGGATTAATAAGGAATTAGTAAAGGGATGGGAGAAGTAATTCGTAAAGGGATATGAGAAGGAATTCGAAAAGAGATAGGAGAAAGAATTCGAAAAGGGATAGGAGAAGGAATTCGAAGAGGGATTAATAAGGAATTAGTAAAGGGATGGGAGAAGTAATTCGTAAAGGGATATGAGAAGGAATTCGAAAAGAGATAGGAGAAGGAATTCGAAAAGGGATAGGAGAAGGAATTCGAAAAGGGATGGGAGAAGGAATTCGAAAAGGGATAGGAGAAGGAATTCGAAAAGGGATAGGAGAAGGAATTTGAAAAGGGATAGGAGAAAGAATTCGTAAAGGATAGGATAAGGAATTCGAAAAGGGATAGGAGAAAGAATTCGAAAAGGGATAGGAGAAGGAATTCGAAAAGGGATAGGAGAAGGAATTCGTAAAGGGATATGAGAAGGAATTCGTAAAGAGATGAGAGAAGGAATTCGTAAAGTGATAGGAGAAGGAATTCGAAAAGGGATTAATAAGGAATTCGAAAAGGGATAATAGGAGAAGGAATTCGTAACTGGATAGGAGAAGGAATTCGAAAAGGGATGGGAGAAGGAATTCGAAAAGGGATAGGAGAAGGAATTCGAAAAGAGATAGGAGAAAGAATTCGAAAAGGGATAGGAGAAGGAATTCGAAGAGGGATTAATAAGGAATTCGAAAAGGGATAATAGGAGAAGGAATTCGTAACGGGATAGGAGAAGGAATTCGAAAAGGGATGGGAGAAGAAATTCGAAATGATTAAGAAGGAATTCGAAAAGGGATAGGAGAAGGAATTCGTAAAGGGATGGGAGAAGTAATTCGTAAAGGGATATGAGAAGGAATTCGAAAAGAGATAGGAGAAAGAATTCGAAAAGGGATAGGAGAAGGAATTCGAAGAGGGATTAATAAGGAATTAGTAAAGGGATGGGAGAAGTAATTCGTAAAGGGATATGAGAAGGAATTCGAAAAGAGATAGGAGAAAGAATTCGAAAAGGGATAGGAGAAGGAATTCGAAAAGGGATAGGAGAAGGAATTCGTAAAGGGATATGAGAAGGAATTCGTAAATAGATGAGAGAAGGAATTCGTAAAGTGATAGGAGAAGGAATTCGAAAAGGGATTAATAAGGAATTCGAAAAGGGATAATAGGAGAAGGAATTCGTAACGGGATAGGAGAAGGAATTCGAAAAGGGATGGGAGAAGGAATTCGAAAATTGATAGGAGAAGGAATTCGAAAAGAGATAGGAGAAAGAATTCGAAAAGGGATAGGAGAAGGAATTCGAAGAGGGATTAATAAGGAATTCGAAAAGGGATAATAGGAGAAGGAATTCGTAACGGGATAGGAGAAGGAATTCGAAAAGGGATGGGAGAAGAAATTCGAAATGGATTAAGAAGGAATTCGAAAAGGGATAGGAGAAGGAATTCGTAAAGGGATGGGAGAAGTAATTCGTAAAGGGATATGAGAAGGAATTCGAAAAGAGATAGGAGAAAGAATTCGAAAAGGGATAGGAGAAGGAATTCGAAGAGGGATAGGAGAAGGAATTCGTGAGATAAGAGAAGGAATTCTAAAAGGGATAGGAGAAGTAATTCGTAAAGGGATATGAGAAGGAATTCGAAAAGAGATAGGAGAAAGAATTCGAAAAGGGATAGGAGAAGGAATTCGAAGAGGGATAGGAGAAGGAATTCGTGAGATAAGAGAAGGAATTCTAAGAGGGATAGGAGAAGTAATTCGTAAAGGGATATGAGAAGGAATTCGTAAAGGGATGGGAGAAGTAATTCGTAAAGGGATATGAGAAGGAATTCGAAAAGAGATAGGAGAAAGAATTCGAAAAGGGATAGGAGAAGGAATTCGAATAGGGATAGGAGAAGGAATTCGTGAGATAAGAGAAGGAATTCTAAAAGGGATAGGAGAAGTAATTCGTAAAGGGATATGAGAAGGAATTCGAAAAGAGATAGGAGAAAGAATTCGAAAAGGGATAGGAGAAGGAATTCGAAGAGGGATTAATAATAAAATCGAAAAGGGATAATAGGAGAAGGAATTCGTAACGGGATAGGAGAAGGAATTCGAAAAGGGATGGGAGAAGGAATTCGAAAAGGGATAGGGGAAGGAATTCGAAAAGGGATAGGAGAAGGAATTCGTAAAGGGATATGAGAAGGAATTCGTAAAGAGATGAGAGAAGGAATTCGTAAAGTGATAGGAGAAGGAATTCGAAAAGGGATTAATAAGGAATTCGAAAAGGGATAATAGGAGAAGGAATTCGTAACGGGATAGGAGAAGGAATTCTAAAAGGGATAGGAGAAGTAATTCGTAAAGGGATATGAGAAGGAATTCGAAAAGAGATAGGAGAAAGAATTCGAAAAGGGATAGGAGAAGGAATTCGAAGAGGGATTAATAATAAAATCGAAAAGGGATAATAGGAGAAGGAATTCGTAACGGGATAGGAGAAGGAATTCGAAAAGGGATGGGAGAAGGAATTCGAAAAGGGATAGGGGAAGGAATTCGAAAAGGGATAGGAGAAGGAATTCGTAAAGGGATATGAGAAGGAATTCGTAAAGAGATGAGAGAAGGAATTCGTAAAGTGATAGGAGAAGGAATTCGAAAAGGGATAGGAGAAGGAATTCGTAGAGATAAGAGAAGGAATTCTAAAAGGGATAGGAGAAGTAATTCGTAAAGGGATATGAGAAGGAATTCGAAAAGAGATAGGAGAAAGAATTCGAAAAGGGATAGGAGAAGGAATTCGAAGAGGGATTAATAATAAAATCGAAAAGGGATAATAGGAGAAGGAATTCGTAACGGGATAGGAGAAGGAATTCGAAAAGGGATGGGAGAAGGAATTCGAAAAGGGATAGGAGAAGGAATTCGAAAAGGGATAGGAGAAGGAATTCGTAAAGGGATATGAGAAGGAATTCGTAAAGAGATGAGAGAAGGAATTCGTAAAGTGATAGGAGAAGGAATTCGAAAAGGGATAGGAGAAGGAATTCGTGAGATAAGAGAAGGAATTCTAAAAGGGATAGGAGAAGTAATTCGTAAAGGGATATGAGAAGGAATTCGAAAAGAGATAGGAGAAAGAATTCGAAAAGGGATAGGAGAAGGAATTCGAAGAGGGATTAATAATAAAATCGAAAAGGGATAATAGGAGAAGGAATTCGTAACGGGATAGGAGAAGGAATTCGAAAAGGGATGGGAGAAGGAATTCGAAAAGGGATAGGAGAAGGAATTCGAAAAGGGATAGGAGAAGGAATTCGTAAAGGGATATGAGAAGGAATTCGAAAAGGGATGGGAGAAGGAATTCGAAAAGAGATAGGAGAAAGAATTCGAAAAGGGATAGGAGAAGGAATTCGAAGAGGGATTAATAAGGAATTCGAAAAGGGATAATAGGAGAAGGAATTCGTAACGGGATAGGAGAAGGAATTCGAAAAGGGATGGGAGAAGGAATTCGAAAATTGATAGGAGAAGGAATTCGAAAAGGGATAGGAGAAGGAATTCGTGAGATAAGAGAAGGAATTCTAAAAGGGATAGGAGAAGTAATTCGTAAAGGGATATGAGAAGGAATTCGAAAAGAGATAGGAGAAATAATTCGAAAAGGGATAGGAGAAGGAATTCGAAGAGGGATTAATAATAAAATCGAAAAGGGATAATAGGAGAAGGAATTCGTAACGGGATAGGAGAAGGAATTCGAAAAGGGATGGGAGAAGGAATTCGAAAAGGGATAGGAGAAGGAATTCGAAAAGGGATAGGAGAAGGAATTCGTAAAGGGATATGAGAAGGAATTCGTAAAGAGATGAGAGAAGGAATTCGTAAAGTGATAGGAGAAGGAATTCGAAAAGGGATAGGAGAAGGAATTCGTGAGATAAGAGAAGGAATTCTAAAAGGGATAGGAGAAGTAATTCGTAAAGGGATATGAGAAGGAATTCGAAAAGAGATAGGAGAAAGAATTCGAAAAGGGATAGGAGAAGGAATTCGAAGAGGGATTAATAATAAAATCGAAAAGGGATAATAGGAGAAGGAATTCGTAACGGGATAGGAGAAGGAATTCGAAAAGGGATGGGAGAAGGAATTCGAAAAGGGATAGGAGAAGGAATTCGAAAAGGGATAGGAGAAGGAATTCGTAAAGGGATATGAGAAGGAATTCGTAAAGAGATGAGAGAAGGAATTCGTAAAGTGATAGGAGAAGGAATTCGAAAAGGGATTAATAAGGAATTCGAAAAGGGATAATAGGAGAAGGAATTCGTAACGGGATAGGAGAAGGAATTCGAAAAGGGATGGGAGAAGGAATTCGAAAATTGATAGGAGAAGGAATTCGAAAAGAGATAGGAGAAAGAATTCGAAAAGGGATAGGAGAAGGAATTCGAAGAGGGATTAATAAGGAATTCGAAAAGGGATAATAGGAGAAGGAATTCGTAACGGGATAGGAGAAGGAATTCGAAAAGAGATAGGAGAAAGAATTCGAAAAGGGATAGGAGAAGGAATTCGAAGAGGGATTAATAATAAAATCGAAAAGGGATAATAGGAGAAGGAATTCGTAACGGGATAGGAGAAGGAATTCGAAATGGGATGGGAGAAGGAATTCGAAAAGGGATAGGAGAAGGAATTCGAAAAGGGATAGGAGAAGGAATTTGAAAAGGGATAGGAGAAGGAATTCGTAAAGGATAGGATAAGGAATTCGAAAAGGGATAGGAGAAAGAATTCGAAAAGGGATAGGAGAAGGAATTCGAAAAGGGATAGGAGAAGGAATTCGTAAAGGGATATGAGAAGGAATTCGTAAAGAGATGAGAGAAGGAATTCGTAAAGTGATAGGAGAAGGAATTCGAAAAGGGATTAATAAGGAATTCGAAAAGGGATAATAGGAGAAGGAATTCGTAACGGGATAGGAGAAGGAATTCGAAAAGGGATGGGAGAAGGAATTCGAAAAGAAGGGATAGGAGAAGGAATTCGAAAAGAGATAGGAGAAAGAATTCGAAAAGGGATAGGAGAAGAAGAGGGATTAATAATAAAATCGAAAAGGGATAATAGGAGAAGGAATTCGTAACGGGATAGGAGAAGGAATTCGAAATGGGATGGGAGAAGGAATTCGAAAAGGGATAGGAGAAGGAATTCGAAAAGGGATAGGAGAAGGAATTTGAAAAGGGATAGGAGAAGGAATTCGTAAAGGATAGGATAAGGAATTCGAAAAGGGATAGGAGAAAGAATTCGAAAAGGGATAGGAGAAGGAATTCGAAAAGGGATAGGAGAAGGAATTCGTAAAGGGATATGAGAAGGAATTCGTAAAGAGATGAGAGAAGGAATTCGTAAAGTGATAGGAGAAGGAATTCGAAAAGGGATTAATAAGGAATTCGAAAAGGGATAATAGGAGAAGGAATTCGTAACGGGATAGGAGAAGGAATTCGAAAAGGGATGGGAGAAGGAATTCGAAAAGAAGGGATAGGAGAAGGAATTCGAAAATGGATGGGAGAAAGAATTCGAAAAGGGATAATAGGAGAAGGATCGATTTAATATTTGGCGACGAGGTAAAAAAGTCTCGCGGTTTTCGGTCTTCACTCAAGTTAAATGTTATATAGAATTATAAAAAAAATTTTCTGTTTATAAAAAAAATAAATTAAATAATAATAGATTTGTTTAAAATTATGGATAAAAGATGAGTGAGATAAATGGGCTATTGACGACTATAGACACAAAAAAAATATATTCCTTAAACTGACGCCACCTTGAAAAAATATTTATAGCTTATGGAAGAATAAATATTAACTGATATAAAAAAAAATTACTCTTCCCAAGAAAATATGGGCAGATATATTAAAAATAGCAAAACAACTTATAAAGATAAAACAACTGTTCTGGCATCTAGAATTAAACTCATTAGATTTAGTCGAGGGCCTTCAGAATCCATTTTGAGTTATTTAAAAACAATAAAGGAGCTAGTCCGAAGATGCGAGATTGAAGATAATGTTGAACTAAGAATTCGCGATCAATTAATCGCCGGAGAACTATTATTACGATACCCAGATACTAAAGATGAAGACTAACCGTTAAACTTAAACAAATTATAAAATTTATGATAGTGATAAAGGACACGATGCAGCCTATTTAGATTTCCATGGATTATAAAATTTATAATAAAAATAAAGGGCACTATCAAAATGATTGATGCAGCCTATTTAGATTTCCATGGATTATAGAATTTATGATAATGATAAAGGGCACTATCAAAATGATTGATGCAGTCTATTTAGATTTCTGTGGTTTATAGAAATTATGATAATGATAAAGGGCACTATCAAAATGATTGATGCAACCATATTTCGATTTCCATGGATAAAATTTATGATAATGATAAAGGGCACTATCAAAATGATTGATATAGCTTATTTGGATTTCCGTGGATTATAGAATTTGACACAGCCTATTTGGATTTAAAGAATTTGACTTATCGTTACCAACGAATGTAAAAATTAACATGATCAACAATAAATATAAATATAATGATAATGGTAACGTGAATATTGACAAACTATATAATGAATTTGCTACGGTGTTTGATAATAAATTAGGATTCATAAAAAATGTCGAACATGTAAAAACTACACCATACCATCCGAGAAGTAACGGATTACTAGAAAGAGGCATACCGATATTTTGCTAATAGAGAACAAACATAATGATGGGTTATTTGTATATTATATTATTATAACTTTCCGACATGTATTATTATATTATCGAGGTTTATCAAATTGCATATTTTAGAAGTTAAATTGGATAATTATATAAATGTATATATACAAAAGAGTTACAAATAAAATTCATTATTGTTCTTAAAACATAATCGATTTAATAATTCAAAAAGGGATAGGAGAAGGAATTCTAAAAGGAATTCAAAAACACTCCAAAATACAGCATAATGTATATTTTACCTCTAATTCGTGTAATGAATGCACGATTACTTCTCATTGACAATTTGCGAACTCGTGACATAGAAACTGTAAAAGAGCATTATTGTAGAATTAGTACTAAATTATAAATTACTCTAGGGTGCAATTTACGAAATACAAATTATTTAAAGCTTTGTCTTCGTGGGGAAATGTCGATGTTCATGAGTCACGATATGAGAACATATCATAAATGAATAATTTTTTTTCAGATCCGGGGTCTTTTTATATCATAGTGAATACAAAATTATTTTTATAACTAACTACAATAAATAGACTTAAAGATCTCCAATAAAATGTATAGTAAGCTTACCTAATAGTGCCCTCCCTCTTAGCAAAATCCTGACTAGACCTAGGTTATGTTAAGAATTTTTGATCTAGAATTGAAGTATAGGTGAGATAAAGAAAATTGTTTTAAAAATAATTAAATTGGTTTGTAATGATTTAATTATTAAATAAAAACAACTTATGATATCTCACCAACACACTTTTTATTGGTAAACACTTACTCGAAATGGGTTGAGTATAAGAAAGTAGATTGGGCCTAATTTTTCAAGCTCGGCCAAAAATTTTCATTCATAAATTTGTACGGCCTGACCCAATATTTTCAAAAAAATATTAGACCAAACCCGAAATAAGACCGGTCTGGTTTAAAGTCGTTCGGGCCGGGAATTGCATATCTTTATAAGGCAAAGTAAGTTGTAATTAAGAAATTGTGTGCTATGGCAAATATGGGATTTTAAGAATTTAAGTTTAAGGGTGGAGCAGGGTTTAGAAGTGAAATTTTCCAAAAATTTTGTAAATAAAGGGGTAACGGTATATATTCTAGCCCATCCTACCACTCGAGCTTAAATGGGTTGACTGAAAATATGGAGGGACTAGTAAAAACATGGCTAATGAATTCGAAAAAGGGGATAGGAGACGTGTGGATTTCATTGGCGATTTATAATAATGCAAAGAATAAAGATGCGTGGACACTAGCGGAACGGTTTATGGGTAGAAAAAGGATTTTGGAAATAGTAAAGTAAAGCGGGAGGAACAAAGGGGATGTTAAACAGTTAGAATATATCATAGGACAAAAAGTATAGACAAGAATGTATAACACCAGGAAGTGGAAACTAGTGCTATTGAATGGTATAGGGATCAAGTGCGTGATTGTGAATATGGGGACAGAAGGAGACAATGGAATAAGTACAGAACAAGAGATGGGTGTAAACGGATATGAAGACTAAAATTCAATGTATATCAGGCAACGATACGGGCTAATGGCAAAAAATCAAAATGGGAAAGTTCAAATAAGAATTATTATGTAATATATTTAATGTTTTGTACCGATGATGTATTTATAAATAAGTAATGGCATTTTTAATATTATATGGGTTAGGAAGGTAGCCTCTACAAAGAGGGGGGGGGGGGGATATCATAATTTTATGTTTTTATTTATCGATGCGAGAGGGTAAAATAAATAAAGATGGAGGACAATGATTATTTTTTGCAGTAGTGTTGTTAAACAGCCCGATTTTTAAGACTGGCGCAATTATGATTTCAGGAAAAATATTATGTAAGCCTCGAGATTTTGAGGTCCAAACATTTCTCCCCTCTATGAACAAAATTTCCATGTTTACATGATATTATTTTGGCCTAAATCTTAATAGGGTATTTTTAATAATTGACCCATATCAGATCGTTTAACTACAATATTTGGAGATTAATTAAATTTTGTTTTTATTTTAAATAATTATGGAGGAAAGATGAAAGTCGATAATATTACATATTAGTTAAATATTTACGAATGATTTAGATAGGGTAATCTAACCATATAGTATTGTTAAAAATTAGGATAGGAAATGAGTCATATAAGGGAATGTTACAGGGTAAGTTATTCCGGGGAAAAGTGTATAAGCGAAGGTAAATAAAATTATTATTTAGATTATTAAATTTTTAGTAGAAATATAAGGGAAAATTATTTATAAATGGGAAGAGGCGGTTGGAATTCGTTATATGTAATTAATCTATTTATACGACGCCTTCTTTTTATGTTGCCTAACCTTTCAATACTCCGGTGAAAAAAATGACGTTAATACTAGGGTTGGGTTTAATAGACCCCAATTTCAAATGTTAGAATCTCCAGTTATATTCATTATTTTTATTTAATATTTAATATAAGAGAACTAACCTTAAACTTGATAATTATTTATTTTTATTTCTAGAGCTTAGATTAAAGGTGATGAGGATCAGAGGCCTTCATGGGCCGGGCCAGCCCGCATGAGTGCAGCAATTTAGTTTTCTTATCTAGATGTAGGGAATTAGTCCTATCTGTTATTTTCTAGCGGGTCTGGGTTTAAAAATTTTTTTTTAATGGGCTTGGACCTAAAATTATTAAATTTAAATTATTTAAAACAGTTGCTAATTTAATGATATATTGCCTTTTTTTCTTCTAATAATAATAAATTTAAGTATTGTAAACATAATGATTACCTAAATATATTTAAATATTGTTAATTTTCATTAAATAAAAAAAAGTTAAATTTTTATACGGGCTTTGGGAAATTTTTGTGAAACTTATTATGGGCTTGAGATTTTTTTTAACATTAAATATGGGCCAGGCCGAGCTTGGGCCAAAAATTTTTTTTTTACTGCGAGCCTGGGTCGGGCTTGGTCAAAAAATTAAGGCCTAAGGTCTCTAAAGAGGATAATTATAATTTGTGCCAAATTTTCTAAAAAAGGCATACTTTTTTTAAATTTCAAATATTAAATTAAAAAAATAACTTATCTATCATATAATCATGATAATTTATAATATGGATCTTTATTCTTCAATATAAAAAATTACACTAATACATTCAAACATAAAAAAATATAGAACATTGAATATGTTAAATTTGACATGCAAAAATAAAACATTAATGTGTTCTAAACATAAATTTATTTTACATATTTGAAAAAAAATATTTTATTTTTTTTATTTTGATAGCTAGATATAAAAATTCCAGCTAAATAAAGATTTCCCAATAATGCCTTGACATCAACTTCTTAAGTAGAACTTTCATATTGGTCAGTATAGTTTTTACATATAATTTTAATTTTATCATTGGTATGATAAATAATCTCTCAATCATTTTTGGTGTTATGAACAAGTCAAATTCTGGAGTGTCAGCTTCTTTCCCTTATTCTTTTACTCCTCAGATCTATAACTAAATTTTGTTGATGAGTTCTTATTCTTTGATTAGACTTTTTCCATTTAGTAAACTTATTTTTTTAGCTAATTTTAAAGGGAAATATACTATGATAGATGATTCCATATTTACCTAAATAATATTAAGTTTATTGTCTTCAACTAACATTTCTTCTTCATCTAATTCAGATTGTGTATCATAATCACTATCAACATCCTCACTATTAATTACATTGTCATAAACACCTCAAATAAAATGATATTACATCTTAAATAATTATATTGTCATAAACACCTCAAATAAAATATTACATTAAATAATTATATATTTAGTTACAGAATCTGTAAAAATAATTATAAATAATAAAAATGAGTCAGCTAGTGAAAAATAAAATACCTCCACCAGAGAAAATATTTATGTTTTCTTTTTTCATATATTTCATTAAAAATATAAGATATTTAAATTTTGTTTTAATAAATTTTATAATATACTAGTATATATTTATAATTTTAAAATAAAAAAATTTCTTAAAAAATTACAAATTAACTCTGGTGGGGTCTCACAAACCCCAATCATTCACAAAATTTAAATCTTCAAAACTACTCAACCTAAATATATGAAATCTGGAATATAGATTCTAAGACATATTTGATAAAGCTACTGAAGAATCCATATCAAAATATTTAACAATTTTTATGTAATTAGTTCTAGCATGCCTGGGGTTTCATATAACCACTGGAGTATTGAAGGGTTAATCTTACTATACCTTATTTTTGTATGACGCTTATTCTACCTAGCCTCATTAATTATATGATAAATTGTAATTTGATATTAAAATTAATACAACGTTTACAATGAAAAATTAAACTTTATTAGGTGAGTAAAAATTTCATTTAGATTTAAGCAAATTTTACTTAAATTTATATATCTTGAAAAGAAATAATTTTTGAGCACTTATTCATATAAATTACATAAAAGTAGTAACATTCTAACATTCAAAAACTGAGATATTTAATTATATGTTTCTATAATTGTTATAAATAATAGAGATTTTTATGTTTGAATTCATAATGTAGATGGGTGTATTTTGCGAATGTGTTGCTCCATATTGGCTTTTTGGCTGAATCGTTTTGGGCAAAAGATACAAGGATAAGGTTTGAGCTTGTGGTGTACTTTTAACATGTGTTCTTTCAAATTTCCTTTTTGGGTAAAATTTTTTCCACAAGATACACATTCGTGAGGTCTAACTTTTTCATGAATAGTAGATATATGTTCACGGAGGTTACCTTTTTGACTGAAAGATTTTTGACACATGTTACATGGGTATGGCCTGACCTTTAGATGTACCTAATGCAAGATCAAATTAAATTCAATAGGTGAGAAGATAATAAAATCAAAGATAAAAGGTACCAGTAATATTTACAATTTTAATCAATACATGTAAGTGTAACCAATAGTCAAAAGTAATTATTAAATTTTATAAAAATGAAGTAGCATAATTAAGCCATGAAGCATGTTTAGAAAATTTTTTAAACAAATGATAAAAAAAGAAAAAGATATCATTTAAAGGTAAAATATTTGAATACCATTAAAATTAATATCCATTATATAAAACCGATATCAATAATAAAATTCTTTTGTATTTCTTTTTTACTTTTAAAATTTTGTTGCAGTATTAATTTTATTAAGAGAAGAAAATTAACATACAAGAAAATGCTTATGTACAGGGTTTCCCATTCAAAAAAGGAAAAGTTTCAATCAAGGAAAAGGTCCTATCAAAAAAGGAAAAAGGTTAATCATAAAAGGAAAAGGCCCAAACAAAAAAGGAAAAGTGTCAATCAAAAAAGGAAAAGTCCGATCAAAAAAGGAAAATGCCAAACAAAAAAGGAAAATCGTAATTTTTTAAATTTTCAATTTTTCTTAAATTCTTATTATATTTGTCATCCCTTCTTATTTTATTTCTAACTTTGTGATTTCTTTACTTTATTTGTGTCTTTTCTCAATTTATTTTTCTTACTATATCTTTTCTCAATTTTTTTTCTTCTATTTTTGATTTTATTTTGTATTTTTAAAAATAATTTATAAATTTAGGTCCATTTTTTTAACAATTCTTTACGTTTTTTTATACATATAATACAATATTCTTTTTATAATTTTTTCATTGTAATTTTTTACATACATTTTTAACCTTTTCAATCTCTTCATTTTTGATCTTTATTTTTTGGCCTTTTCTCAATTTTTTTCTTCTCATTTATGATAATTTAAAAAATAAAAATTTAAGAAAGATTATTGTATTTAATTGCAATTGCTAAGTTAAATTAATCGTTTAGTTATAATGTATTTAAAATTAAATAAGTTTAAACTGTAATACCAAATGATATGTATTTAAATTAATAAAATATAATCATTTTAAAATTATCAAAAATGAGAAGAAGAAAAATTGAGAAAAGCTCAAAAAAATAAAGATTAAAAATGAAGAGATTGAAAAGGTTAGAAATGTTTGTAAAAGATAAAAATGAAAAAAATCATAAAAAGAATATTGTATATATGATGAAATAAAAATGTAAAGAATTGTTAAAAAAAATGGAACAAAATTTATAAATTATATTTAAAAATACAAAAATGAGAAGAAAAATAAATTTAGAGAAGATATAGTAAGAATAATAAAAGTAAAGAAAATCGCAAAAAGTTAGAAATAAATTGTGAAAAATTGCATTAAGAAAAAAAATGTAAAGAAATCGCAAAAATTTAGAAATAAATTAAGAAGGAATAACAAAAATAAATAAAAATTTTAAAAAATTACGATTTTCCTTTTTTGAATGGGAATTTTCCTTTTTTGATTAACACTTTTCCTTTCCTTTTTCGATTGACACTTTTCCTTTTTTGATTGGACCTTTTCCTTTTTTGTTTGTCACTTTTCCTTTTTTGATCAAACTTTTTCCTTTCTTTTTGGGAATTTCCTTTTTTGATTGACACTTTTCCTTTTTTGTTTGGGCCTTTTTCTTTTTTGATTGAACTTTTCCTTTTATGATTGACCCTTTCCTATTATGATCGGACCTTTTCCTTTTATGATTGAAACTTTTCCTTTTTTGATTGGGACTTTTCCTTTTATGAATGGGAAACCCTGTAAGTTTTATTAAAATTGAAAGTAATGTCACTAAACACTATTTAGTGGTCCACTATTAGTTACAATTTTTAAAAGTATTGTCGTTACTTTTATGATACTTTATAAAAAAAATTATTTATTTTTATTACATAATAATCATTTTATCTTTTCCGTACCAAACAATTATTCAACAATATCACTTGAGGGCAAGGCGTTATTTAAATTTATTTTTAATGCAAAAAAAATTATCAAAAATTTTAAAAAATAGATCAAGATAATTATAGCGTTCTTGAAGTATTTACTAAATCTATGTTAGCATTAGATTATTCAACGTTATTAATAGCCTAATTAGCTTCTCTTTGAATCCAGTTAGGAATATAAGGTCAATTCAGCATACAATTTTACTAAATAAGGGCAACTAAAGCATTATTAGCGTTTTTAAGCTTGAGAACCTTTTACAAAAGGCCCGGCCCGAATCGGGTTCGGGCTGAGTCAGGGCTAATATTTTTAAAAAAAAGTAGGGTCGGGCCTATAAATTATTTTTAAAAATAATTTCGGGTTCGGGTAGGGCCGGCAAAACCTTTTTTAAAAAATTTCGGGCCGAGTTGGGCTTGAAAAATTAGGCCCGATGCAGGTCACTAGAAAGAATACCCCTTTAAAAGAATCAAAATTTAAAAAAGCTTTTGTTTATGAGTTAAAATAGATTTATCAGTCGATAAATATAAACATAATTTGATTTTTATTTACATTATATTTAATTTAAAATTAATTAGGAAATATGATTTTAACAATCCAGTAGCGTCACTGGGGGGGGGCACAGTGATTTGGGTGCACTTATTTTTTAGAATATATCAAAAAAAGAAAGTCATGAAAATTATTTCTAAAAAAGGTTATTTTAAATATTTCCCAAAAAATTCTGAAAATATTTCCTAAAAAAGGTCATTTTGAAAATAAAGTTGAG
The DNA here is from genome assembly GCF_954871325.1 of Gordionus sp. m RMFG-2023. Taxonomy (NCBI): domain Eukaryota; kingdom Metazoa; phylum Nematomorpha; class Gordioida; order Chordodea; family Parachordodidae; genus Gordionus; species Gordionus sp. m RMFG-2023. Next base: position 6,753,146 of record NC_088778.1, on the reverse strand, counting down.
CGAACTAAATATGTAAATGATAAAGTTAACTAATCTAATATACAATAAAGATGTTTTGGCTAATTACTTGAAGAATGACATCTACAGCTACTATATTTTTTTGAAATACAAATGGAAAAAAAAAATCTTCTTTGACACATTTTGTTAAATCTAGAAATAAAATACTCAAATAAACATTTTTCTAATATTTCTTAAATTAAAATATGTTTATAAAATTAAATACAGCCCTCAAGTACTAGTCTTGAATAATTATTTAATAAGGCAAATTTTATACATTCAAATTGTTTTCCTAGATTTGAGGATGATATTATTATTTAAATTTAATGAAAATAAACTAAGCATTTTTATAAAGTAATGAAGCTAATAGTTACTTTTAGACAAAAATTGGTGATAGCGTGCTCCTTCAAAAAGTAGTGTTTTTAACACTGAATATTATCCTTAATACTTTATACATCAAAATTTAAATACTGTATTATTTTTTTTAATATAATGTTCAAAATATTTTGCAAATTTAAGAAAAGAAAATTCCTTTATCATTATTTAGTAAAATTTTGTTGTTATTATTTGTTTCATTTTTTTAATATCTATTTAGTTTGCAACATTTTACATTTTAAATCACTTGATAAATTAGAGTTATAATAGATTTTAAAATATAAAGATTTTTTTAAATAGGTTTTATTAAAAACAAAGGTCATATAAAAATATAAATCATGATTAAGATTAAAATAAAAATTAAATTAAGTAATAACAATGGTGAAACTGGTTTATTTGCATTGCTATATGGAACATGAATAGCTGCAATTACTTTGATGACCTAATGTAATGTCTTGCTTCAAATAAAAGGTTTTATTATGATCACCAATTATTTGGCTTAATTTTCTTTCTAATAATGTTAAATTTAAGTAGCATCAAAAGCATTTATGATGTGTGATAAAAAAATTAGCAAAATTAATTTTAAAAATAAATCAATTTTTAGTATTTTATAGTGTGTTTATAAAATGAAGCACACTAATGCTATCATTATTTTTCAAAAAAGTGGCACAACATCCGTTATCTCTCTGATTGAAAGGGATTTTTTTTTTTAAAAAAAAAAAATTTATGTGGGAATTGGAATTGGAAAAAAATCTTATATTTTGTTTTTAAATATAATAAAGTTTTTTAGATTTTCATTTAAAAAAAATGTGGCATTGGTATCAGCAAAGAAGTTGGTAATAGTGCATTAAATAAAATAGTCATTATTTGCAATATCCTTCCATAAATTTATATTGGGGCAAATATAAGTCAAGATGAAACTATGTTATTACAAAAATAAAGAAAATCCTAAAAATTTTTTAGTAGTATATATATAATAAAAATTTAACTATATAATTTTGAAAACTTAGTGATATATTAGAGATGGTTCTGCTCATTTTGCCAAAATATTTTCATTCACATGTTCATCTATTGATCCAAAAATATTTTTAACCCACCCATTCACCCAATGTTAATTTTTTTACTGCTCCAGAGCTTGGGTAGTATGGTTGGGCAAATTAAAAACTTATCTGTTACAGAATTCTAACATGTTTACCCCCCTACCACCATATCAGGAGGTGTAATAATTTAAAAATTTAAATATAAGGAAATGTTCCAATGATTGCATCCTCCTTATTTAATTATTTTAAATTTAATATTGAAAAATTTTTAAATTATACAATTATTTTTGTTTTAAAATAAATTAAATATAACTTATGAAGTCAACTGTAATGATAGGGAATTTATTTATTTAAATATTTAGGCCATTCTATTAAAAGTATTCTTTTTGTTCATTAAGTTAGTTAATATTTTGTAAGCGATATAAAATTAAGATAGATTCCTCAAAGGGCAAAAAAGGGATAAATATGTAGTTTAAATCTTTTTTAAACATTTAGTTATATAAAATCTATAGACATTTTTTCTTGTATAATTAATAGTATATTAAATTAATTATAGGTAAAGTTTATGAATCGCATAATATTTTATTTTTTTCAAAATATATATTATCAATTCTTTTAAAAATTAGATAAAACTTTATTACAAAATTTTCCTTAATAGAAAATATTGTAAAAATATAAAAAAAATTAATATGAATAATATTTAATTATCAAAAGTCTATTATTTGTTAAAAATTATAAAACATAATTAAATATTAAAAATTTAATTACTTAAAATTAGAAAAGCATTAAATATATAACATAACAATTATAACATTTCAAATTATTTATATAAAATGTAACTGCAAATAGATTTTATAAAAATGTTTTACTTGAGTTATATGGGTGTTTAAAATGCCTTTAGAAGTATAATATTTATTGCAAATTGTGCATTCAAATTTTTTAAATGTAGCAACGTTATTATTTTCCCTTATTACCTCTATATATGATATATATTTATAATATATACTATAAACATTACCTTGCTTTAAATCTGAAATATTGCATTCTTTAAATAACTTTTGAGTGTTAGATTTAGATTTTCCTGATAAAAAGGTAAACAAATCTTTTGCTGATATATTTTCCAAAATTTTGTTGTACATCTTACAAACATCAGAAAATTCTTCATTAGAGGAGTTATCTTCTACATCTAGTTCATTCTGTATCATTTTTACATTAAAAAGCAAAGTATTTCTTTCGAATCTAATAGAGTGCTAAAATCATAAGAGTGTCATATTTCACATATAATAGGTGAGTGATTAAAAGTCGTGACATAAATTAAATTGAAGTGTGACAAAATATATAAAAGAAATTATTATGAGCAAGAAAATATAATGTGTAAATAAACTCACTATATTCTGCAAAATCTAAAAGATACCTGCCAAGCTGCGAAGCAACTAATAAAATTTATTTATTTTTTGCCTAACTAAGCGGTTCATATTTAATTAATAAATTCACTACATTCGGTAAATCCATAGGCGTAGCCAGGGGGAGGGGCAAGGGGAAATTTCCCCCCCCCCTTCAAAAATTTATCACTTTTTGTAAATATCATTTTTAGCTATAAAAAATATCCCCCTTAGCCCTCCCCCTCACTCCCTGACCCTCAAATATGTATGCATATATCTTAAATAATAATTTAAAAGAAAGAATGTAAAAGTTGATATTTTTTTATAAAACTAATCATCATAATTTATAGATTTTGGGGAAAATAAATTTATAAATATATAAAATGAACCAAAAATGTTTTTTAATAAATGGAATATAAGCCAAGGATAAGTCTTAGGACAGAAGTGAAATGTATTATAATTATTAATAATAGATCTATAAAATTACTAAATAATATAATATATCAAATATAATTTTTTATAAAGTGAGTAATTTTAATTTATTTATCTTAATAAAAGTAAAATATAATTATAAAACTATTGATAAAATTAAATCATAAATTAAAAAAATATTAAAGCACAATATAAACAGTGGAATATTATATGTCGTCGATTTACAATATATCTAATTATCAAATGACAATCAAGTATTTTTACCAATATAGCGAATTATATATTTTACAGAAAACTATAAAATATTGATAAGGACATCAGAAAATATCTTTTAAAGACATTGTGGGATGAATAATATGAAGATTAAATTTATATATACCTAAATAGAATAGATGGCGTTAAATAATTGTATGCATATTGTTGCTATATTTAATATCAAGAGCATTGATTAGTAAATTTTGTCAGATTATTAACTGTAATATATTCTCTAACTATCAAATATGTCTGTAAAAGTGGAATTTTACCTAGTATTTTATAACTAATTCTATATAGTAGAGTAAAATTAACTATATGTCTACTTACTTATTTTAAATAAATTTCTTATAATTGTTTGGAATAAATTATTACCATGCTTTTATATTAAGGTATATACAATACAAGTAATTTATTATATTTTTATTTTATATAAACTAATAAAAAATATTTCATATTTGTTCCAGGCTTATTTTTTTTATTAAAATTTGTAAAAATATTTTATGACTATATATAGGTTAAATTAACCCGGCCGAAGGCCGTGGGAAAACTGGCCGAAGGCCCGCCCAAATGGGGGTCAGGGGGCGAAGCCCCCAATAATTTTTTGATTTCCCCCCCCCCCCTTATGAAAATCCTGGCTACGCCTATGAGTAAATCTAACAAATACTTATGCTGCTGAAGAGAAGTATCCAATAATTTCCATTAGTTATCTTGCAATATATTAAAAAATAATTTTATATCTGAAGTATAATAGAAAACATTTATCAAATTACAATTTTTTTCTATTACATAAAAAATAAAATTTGCCAGAATATTTTATTTACATATTATTTTTTTAATACTTCTAGGGTCTTGTTTAGTTATTATTACTACAAATAAATTTGAAATTACAAAGAAAACGCATTGGCGTACGCAGCGGGGAGGAGGAAGACAAATCCCCCCCCCCCCCAAAGCCAAAAAATGCAGATGCCGGATTATAATTTTCAAAAATATTATTGTTAATATTAATTTATATTTGTTAATATTTATTCCTATTTCATATATATATATATATATATATTTAATTACATTTATTTATCACATTCATCTACTAAGTTATTTTATCAACAATTTCGATTTCAAGTTTTCCTTGGCGTAATTTACCTATTATTTTCCAATTTTAGTGGCGTAATATTTATCTAAATTTCTAGTCAAATAATAATTATCTCTGAAACTCTTTGTCCAACAGGGAGAAAGAAATTGCAAGCTTGTCCAACGAGATCGAGTCTCCGCCGTCAAGCAGTAACAGCTATTATGAGTTAGAAGAGCCGATTATTAATGTTATTACTGAAATATCACAATGGCTTGAAAGAAATATTTCCTCAGAAGCAAAAAAATTATTGGATTCTTTAACTTATTCCCAGCGTCTACATGACAGGATTTTCACTGGATGCAAACCCCCTTCAAAAACCTTTGCCTACCCCCCTCAAAAATTCACGCCACGGCGGTGTCTCTTTATTTTTATTTTCACCTTTATAATTATATTAATACTCTTTTCAGAGAATATTAATAAGGATAACTTAAATTAATCTATCTCTACTACCAACTATCGATATTTTGTGAATATAAAGAATTAATTTTTTAAATAATAAATTCAATTAAAACCTCCATTATTTACAATGAATTAATTATTATGGCATTATGAGCTTGCTGATATATCTAAACCTTTGAAATTAAAAAGGATAGCAGAAAATTTTATTTGGAAAACAATGTGTATAATTGTTTACAATATATAGATTTGGTCGATAATTGTATTCCAATATTTCTATAATAAAAGTATTAATTTTTACAGCAATAAATTTTGTCCTATTTCATCTCAAAATTTAATAGATAACCCCCAAAAAAATTTATACCCCCATTAAAGCAGCCTACCCCCTCAAAAAAATAGGATGCAAACCCCTCCTGCTCATGTAGACGCTGCTTATTCCAAATTTTATTTCTCATTAGAATGTATTATTTAATTATATAACTATTTTAAGTATTACTTTTCAAAAACATAATATTGACTTGATTAAGAAGATGAGAATAGCGGAGAGCATTTTATTAGAACTCAAGGAAATTAGAGCTATTAATGTTGAAGAATTTCATATTTTATATGTTATTGTTGAGTCAGCTATACGTATTTGTTCCCCTCTACTTGTAGCAAGCGAGCTCATCGTCAAAACATTAATATAGGATCAGTAGAAGAGTATTATAAAACAAATGTCCCCTCTTCCAACCTTTTCCATATGGTGATAGAAAAAAAATAAAAATATTTGTTATATTTTTATCATGAATATGTTAAAATATCTTATAATGCCTTATTAGCTGAATAACTATGATTAAAAGATTAACTATGGTTGATACAGTCCTAAAAAATGCTATGGATGCTTTTTATTTCAAACACATTTTAGATTATACTCCCAATGTATTAAAATGGTTATATATATATATATTAGCAGCTCTTTAGGAAACTAATGAGAGAACATTCTCTTTTTTAAGAAGAATAGCAGAGCCTTGCAGAGGTACCATTTGCAGGACACGGCCCAGATTTTTTTTTTAATTTTTTTCCGGCCCAGGTTTTTTTCAAAATAAAATTTTCTGGCCCGGCCCTAATTTTTTTAAATAAATTATATTTATTTTTGATTTTTATAGCTAATAATGGCGATTTCAAATATTTGGTTTTAAAATATACAGCTCGACCCGGATATATTTAAAAAAATTAAAATACAGTCCGGCTCGAGTCTGTGAAAAACATACCTGTGAAATACAAAATCTGAAAGTAGATTGAATGCTTTGAATCTTTTGAATATTCATAGGCATTTAACGCCAAGCAAGGATAGATAATTGAAAAATTAGCTCAAAACATACAAAATACAATTATTCCTAAGAAACTTTTTGTGTATTAATTTATATTTCTAACATTTAAATTTTTTATACTTTATATATTTTAAAAGCTCAAAAAATTCAAATTTCAATTTTGTGTCATTTAAGTAATTCATATCGTGGGTTATATTCACTTTATATTTTATAATTCACATTTATTTTATAGTTTTTCAATGCCGGTTTATATATATAATTTTTTTAATTCACATTAGTTTAAAATTGTGTATTAGAAAAGTTATTAATCCTAATAAATTTATGTTTAGTATTTTTAATTAACAAGAATATTTCTTAAAAAATTTTATTATCCCCCCCCCAGACCAAATTCCTGCGTACGCGCCTGAGAAAACGTATCATACTAAAATCGGCTGCCTTCGATTCGATATCGCAGATGAAACTGTAGCGAGTTCTACCGTAGAATTGATAATTGGGGATCATCTATCCATGAGACGGATCTGATCTTTATATGTATTTAATTATGAGTAATTATTTGTGTATATATCTGAAAATGTGAATAAAGATTTTAAAAATGGTTGTATGACTAGGTTACAACTTGTAATATAGTGGCGCAGAATCGAATAGGATGATATTATTAATTTATATATATTTTATAATTCTGATTATCTGGGCTCATTGAATTAATAAAACATTCATCATTAGCCTAAAAAATAGCTATTGAGATCTTTTCTCTGAAATGAGAGCTTCGCCAGCTCCCCCTTATTTCTGATCTGGCGACTGATATCTTTGAAGAAGTTATTTGTTAATCATCTTATGTTGTTAGGTTTTAACCTGTTATTGATATAAAATATAACTTGAGATTCAGATGAATAACAATTTTTATAAGACCTATTTATTGACTTCTTGTTAATTATTGGGGAATTTGTGTCCATGCACGAAAATCCAATAAGAATTTAGATGTCTACTGTCAGTAGATTAGAAAGTTTTAATGTTAGAGTAAACTGCAGATCTCAATGCGATCGATATTATTTGATTGCATAAAAAGTCGGATTTGCCCACAAGGATTGCAATTAATTAAAATATAAAAGGGTGATCGGCATTTGCTGCATCAATATGATAATAAAAAAGTTATTTTACTTGTCAGATATAACGTAGCTGAGCTTTTGAGTATTCAATTCTGATTTGAGATTTTTAGATGGGATAATCTCATAAAATATCTCTCCTTAATGAGTAATGAATTTAAATCTATTAAAGATTAAATACTCAAAATAAGATAATCAGTTTTTCACAAATGATAAATTCCAATCTTTCTCATAGAATTCGTAGATTATGCTGCATTTTAGTAGAGTAGAACAAATTATTATAAAAGTATCATTATTATTATGAAAAATTTTTGTCAGGGTAATATGATTTTAATTAATATATAAACATACCTATTTACTATACAGGGTTGGTCAGCAAGGTGTTAACATACTAAATACAAATACTTTTCTGTATTTATATTAATTTTATAAAGTGTTTAGAATTTATATTTCAAATACTAAGTATTAAAAATATTTCGATTTATAACGATTTTAATTTCATACGAATACAATTACTTTTCCTATTTATTGAAATTTATTTATAAATCAATGATTTACTAATTTATATATTAAATTTTTGATCCAAGTTAGCGAAATAATATTTCATCTCATCCGATTGATAATGAACTAAATTATAGTAATATTTCATCTCATCCGATTGATAACGAACTAAATTATAGATTAAACCAGTTAGGCTGAGTTTGTCAAGTTATTATATATTTTAATGAAGAAAATATAGATTCAGTTTTATTTTAAGCTATTAATTTTATAATTTTATAGGGAATCTGTTACATATCAACATCCTCCACCAATAATTTAACCATTTTAGATGATAAATTCTTTAGAATGACCAGTATAATCAATTATATGATGAAACTAAATGTAATTTTTGTTCAACTAAAAATAATACCAAAATAATAAAGTGGGCAATTTTATCCTCCAGCAATTTCATTTTCCTTTTAAAAGTATTATATATACTATAAATGTATCAAATTTTCCTTCTTAATACTTACCCATTTATTTAATTAATCAAGTTGAAGTTATATAGTAAGGAAGACTTAATAAATAAATATAATGAATATATTAATATTATATAAATAATAATAAGATTTTTTTCTATATTATTCAAAATATATAATTTTAAATTACTTTATGTTGTTAATATTAATATATCATTTTTCGAATATTATTATAACTCTATGGCGACAATTTTCCCTATAATTTTATAGTTATTTAGTAAATACATATTTATCTCATATTGAATATTTTTATATAATATAATTTATAATAAAATATATTGTGTAAATAATAGTTATAAAAATAGGTACTATAATAAATATAACGCTTTACCTATAGATTTTTTAAAAATTTTAATATGAATTGCCTACCTCTGAACATTTTCCTACAATAATTTAATCATTAATTTTGATGATTTCGATAGCTAATTATAGTAAATAAATAAACAAAATATATTAAGCGACTAGGTTGCAATATCATAATTTTGCTCTAAAATTGTGATATAATATTTGCAATTATGATATAATATATAACATCATTTATATATGCTACTTATGCAATAAATATATCCTTTTTTATATATAATGACTGCAATGATATTATTTACATAATTATTAGACTTTTAGAAAATGGTTAAAAATTTTATATATAGGTAAAATAAATTAAAGAATTTGTATTTAAATACTTTTTTACAATTTTTTTTGGGTATTTAGTATTTATATTTTAAATAAATTTGTTGAAAACGCATTTGTATTTATATTAAAATACTTTTTTTCGAAGTGTATTTGTATTTATATTCGAATACACATTTTTGAAAATTTTCCCAACCTGTCAAGAATATTATATAAACTAACTTATTCACTATACTATATTATATTAAATTGTATAGATAATTTAACTAAGAAACAGAATCTAAAATTAATAGTATTATTAGATTTTATAAATTTAATTGCTGAGCAGTTCATAGAATATTAGACAATATTTTTGAGCTCAACCAGTTACATTTGCAGTTACAGTTTCCAAATTGTAAATAGTTACAGGTAAAGTTATCCACTTAAAAAAAATTTAACTAGTAATTGCAGTTCCTCAAAAGAAATAACTACTTACAATAACAACAATTGCCTCCTCCGCTTATAATTCATATGAATATCACGGATTTTTAATAAGGGATCTGATTTTTGAAGTCATTTGTCCAGATATTTAAGATTAAATAATTAATGTCTTCCTAAAAAATTTCCAATTTTATTCATTATTTTAAATACCCTTACGGGTATTAAAACAAACTTTTGGTCCTCAAGTCAAAGACCTAATAAGAAAAATTAGGCGACTAATTTCGGTAAAACTGCAGACACAGAATAAAGGTTCTACCTTTGTCAATGACTTGCAATCCAGGTCATCAAATCAAGTTTCCATTGTCTTATTAACTCCATCTCCTCTTGACTCTTTTTTGTCTTGACCCCCCTCCCCCCCCCCTACTTTTCTCTTTATATATTAACAAATGATTTTTTTTATGTTTTTTTTAATAAGTAGAAAATCTTTAAAAAAAAATCTATGTTTTATAATTAAAGTAAATTATCTTTTAATTTTAAACAATAAAGAAAAAAACTTTCTAAAAATTTAATATTAGGTTCGAATTCGAATAAATAAATCATGAGTCAGGTATTGTTGAGTTATCAAAGAAAGGAATATATATTTATTTTTTCAAATCAGAAATTTTTTTTTATAAAGATAAAAGGTATATTAGTAGTATAGAAAATGGCAGCTTGAACTGATGTATTTAATTCAACTCCTTTAAACCTATTATTAAATGAAAATATATATAATTATAAAGCATATATTGATAGTATAATTACTAGTCTCATTTACTGCTCGCTGAATTTTATTAATTTTATTTTTTTTTATTTATCTCTCCATTTTTTATACCTTTTCGTAGTTTATTTTTCATTTCTTTCTAGATTACTTCTTACTTTATTTGTCTGGAGTAGGGAAAATGGTATTATGAAATAACTAAATATGACATAAAAGGGCTCAAATGACTCAGAAAACCTGTTTAGACAAAAATACAAGAAATAGTTAATAAAACGTGTAAGGGAAGTAACGCATAATAAACGTAAGAAAATCAGTAAAATTTCAGTAGAGCTAGCAAAATGTCCCAACATGAAAAGTTATTTTTTTAGATTTTATTCATTTTACTCAATTTTTGAGGAATTTTTTTCTTGTCGCCTTATAATTTTTTTTAAATTCTTCATTTTTTCTTATATTTGATTCTTGAATCATTTTTACGATCCTCTTTCTTATAACTAAGATGAATTCCTTTTTTATCAAAATATATTTATATTATTATTTTTAACTATTTTAGATATAAAAGTATTTTAAAAAAAATATCGAATTATAATTATGACAATTGCCACCTTTGCTAATTACATTAGCATTGAAATTATACAAAATATACATTTTTAACGATTTTGGCCAAATTATTTTTAAATTAAACGGATAATTATGAAAGAAATTTGAAAAAGAACGAAAAAATGAGGTAGCATGTGTCAACAAAAATTGTGTAAAATAAAGAAAATTAAAAAAAAAAGAATTATAATTTTAAAATATATAAAAAAAAAGTTAAAATAAAAAATAATCAAAAAAAAATAAATAGAGGTAAAGGTATTGAAAAATCAATTCTAAATAGAATAAAAATCGAAAAAATATTGATTAAAATTAAATAAAATCTAAAAAAAATACACAGAAATATTTAAAATAAAAGAAACTTGAAAAGAAGTCAAAAAGATGAAAAACTATATGAAAAAATTCTCAAAAAGTAAATTTTAAAAAACTAAAGAATATATCGAATTAGATTTTTTAAAATAATTAATATCAAATATTGGAAATTTTAATTAAAATTAAAGAAACTTGATAAATTGTTCAAAAAATAAAGTTGAAATCATACCTTTTACATTTAACTTGCTCTTCTAAAATTTTACCTTTATTTCCCTCATTCTGCATGCTTTTGTTCAATTTTGCGTTTATTTTTTGTCATTTTTGCGTGGTTTGCAATTTATTTTCTACGTGCCTTTATACTTAGTTTATAAAATTTTGGTACCTTTTACGTCATTTTCTGCCATTTTCGTCATTTTGCTTGGTTTTTAATAATATGCTCATTAAAAAGTCCAAAAATATTTTTTGCACATTCTCCTATAAATAGGTTGTTATTTTATTTATTTTTTTTAAATGTTATTTCCGACCAAATTTAAATAATACAAGTATAATATTTAATTGCAAAAAATTGATACATTGTAATACTTATTTATTATTCAAACCAGCAAATAGAGTATGTATGAGATTACGAATAAAAATATCAACTTGACATATATATTTTTCAAAAAAAATGTGTTTTATCAACTCAAACAAGAAAATTTTAATAGATATTAATCTTGAAGACAGTAAAAATCTCTCGGGAATTTTCTCGTAAAAAATATGTGCAGCAATGTAATATGTATTAGTGTCTTAGTAAAAATTTATTGGTTTTGAATAATTCTCTAAAATATATTATGATCATCGGTGCTAAGTTTTTTTTTTATAGGTCAGACAATTGCTTTCAAAGACCTTGGCAGGTTCGAAATTTTGGAATTCTTATAAAAATGCATATTTATGATTTTTTAAAAAAAAATATTTCAAGATAATCTTAACTGACATTAGGTCGGGCTATGTGCCGTGCTGATTAATATTCTAAAATGAGGTAGTTCTACCCTATATAAATTTATCCAATGGTCCATTTGTTGTCAATATATTGGTATCGACCTCGCACCCCCCCCCCCACACACTTCACCCGATTTCTGAAAATAATTGTTATAAGCTAGAAATAACCGTCTATTGGAGGCCTTTAGTGCTGGCTAATCAATTAATCTTGATGATTTACTAATATTTATATTCTTATTCCTTTGCTATTCCAAATTTCAAAAAAATAAATTATATGCTAAAATCAAATTTATTTCTAATACGAAATTATTTTTATCGCTTTTATAATTTACAAGGATTCAAAATATCAATTACCCAGAGTGCCTTATATACCTTATTATTATTATAATAAATTTTTTTTAAAATAATATATTAACACAATATCCTTGTAGCCATTATCAATCAAATAATATATTTATTTTAAATCTGGTGTTTATAATATAAATTACATTAGTCCATAAAAGTATAATTGATATTTTATATAAATCCTCATAATAAAACTCTGTTTCAGATTTTCCAAACTTTATATTTTGTTAATTAATAAAAATTTCGATTGGGAACTATTTCCTGGAACATTACTTATTTCGGTATAGTCTAGTTATTAAGTTTTTTTAGGAGGGTGAAGGTTGGCGGGGTAATTATAAGATGTTTATGTCGCATAATAATATGTAATATAAAATGGCAGATAGGGAATTCTCATTAATATCAAAATGATACATCCCCTCTCCTTATTAGGCTGCTATCTTTACCGGCCCTCATCTGTGTTACAATTTCTTAGTTTAAATCAAGTTACTATACATATAAAATAATTATTTATAAAGATTATTAGCGTATACTGATGAAAATTATTGTTTATAACCATTACTTATTTTTCCATTTTTTTCTATTTGGAGAGAAGGCGTTTTTATTTCTTCACACATGGCATTTTTTTAAAAAAAATTGCAAATTTGTTTAGGGGAAAAGGTTTAATTCCTATGCTCCTTGAATGCCAACAACCTACCTATTTTTGATAGAACTCCTTAACAAATAACTTAGAATAGCTGCATCAAAAATAGAGTAGCCTGAAATAACAATTTATAATAATAATATATAATCAAAATCTTGTTCCTTATTTGTTTACATTGCCATTTTCTATAATTCTTTGAAAAAAATTGTCTAATAATTATTGATTCAATTTTAGTTTGTAACACATACCAAATAAATGGATAAAATTTTGTCAAACATCAAACAGGAAATACAAGTGTTTCTAGTTTTTTTTAAAAATGTAATAAATCTTGTCGCAAGAGAGACCAATAAGCGATTATATTATATTCATTTAGTTTCATGGCCTGTTAAACAACATTAACCGAAAATCAATTATTAATGTACAAGTATATTTTTGATTTATATTTCACTATTCCTGCATTATTTATGATGTAAAATTTGCCGGATTTTTATATCAAGATATTATCCAATTAAATTTAGAAATAATTTTCGTTATAATTTGTCCTTTATACACATTTATACGGCGCCACTATAACGATATTTGTATATGTTCTAATATTTCCATTTTTTTTTGCCAATAAAAAAAATGGCTTAAAATTTTTTTCTAAAAGAGTGGACAAAATGAAAATTTTAAAATTAATAAATTTTCTATATCGTAAAAAAAAAATCGATTCGTAACCCGAAAAATTTTGTAATAAAAAATACTTATAATTAAGGTAAATTTGAATTTATAGGTTTTCATAACATTTATATTATTTTTCAAATTTTTTATGATCGATTTGAGAATGATATCAAAAATGGGAAAATGGGAAACCTTTTATGAAATCCATGTGGGTTAATCTTTTAATTTTTAATCATACACTGTAGTCGATTTTTAAATTTGGAAATGTTTTTCAGAAAAGTATAAAGTATATTTCCGCACTTGGAATTTCGGACAATGTATATTACCGTGAACCTTTGAAACTATATTTAATTTATATCCATTTTTATACATATTTTTCTATGTAATCAGAAAAAAAATGCACAAGATTTAATGGCAAAGTTTCACTGAAATATATGCTGGAATGCATTTCCGATCAAACCAGACTATTTAAATTCATAAATCGCTCCCAATAATTAATATAATTGGGAGATTCCGACCCTCCATGAATTTATTTCAATATGACTTATATATTCAAATAAATTACTTAATCATTTTGCACGAATCATCATTAATTGTGTAATAATGAGTAAAAATGTGCCAAGTCATATATTTAATTTAAAAAAAACTATTCAAAAGATTTGTAATAGCGGCAATAACGTTTATTGTATTAACAAGTTTATTTTTAAGAACTCACCTGTTTTTTTTATAGATCGGGTTACAATTATTTTAGATGGTAGTGCGTTTAGAATTATTACGGATTCGCATAATTGGGTAAGGATTTAAAGGTGGATTTTGGCTTTGTCTATTAGGCTCAGGGCAAATAAAATCAGCTAACCATTGAGACGCAAATTAATTATTTCTATAGAGGAATGGAATGGAAATGAAAGGAGTGTTAAATCTGAATGAGATTGCTTTTTCAAAGGAAAATATTTCTTGAGAATTTTAACAAGGCCGCCAACATTTCTATTATCGGGTTATCTCCCAATCGCTCTTAAGTTGAATCTCATTGATATTTTAGGGACTTTGATATGATGGAATCATCCATTTTAAACTGTGGCAGTAAATTTTCCATCTGAATGGGAATCCATTTATTTTTAAGCAATTCAATAAACACTAAACTTCCAGAATTTTCTTTTTTCTTTTTTCCTGCCTCTTTCCTTGATATTCAAAGAATGGCCATATTTAGGAAATATCTCTCCTGAATTGACGAACCAATTTCTAACATAAGATTGGGTGCTATTGTATTTACATGGGTTTGATCACCAATTATATAAGCCACAAGTGGAAGCCAATTCTAATTTTTTTTCTATCCAATTACCATTTTTTCTTGACAAACGAATTATGGGTTCAAAATTTGATGAATAACTTTCAAATCAATTTATTATGTCAGCTAAACATCCTGAGAATTCGTTAGAATGAATCACTTAGGTGAATCAGATTATGAGATATTTATAAGTTTTAAGAACTTGAACATTTAAAAAAAAAAGTAATTTCGGAAAGTTAAACAATTACATATAATATAAATAATATAAATAATGTATATGAAGTAAAATGTTTATTCGATTCTAATAAAAAGAGAAAATCAAAAATAAATGGTTACAGATAAAACCGATTGAGAATGGATATTGTAAGTCGTAAGATAGTAAAGAATACCAGGAAGTTCATTAAGTAAATTAGAAATTAGATTTAGAATTGTATGATTTTACATGTATATTTTGATAATCTAGAATAATTGACTAAAATGGCCACAAATATGGACTTTCCACGGTTATTTATTATAATTCATAGGTTAGTTTCTGGTTATGAAAGCCTAACATATTGAGGAACGATAGACAAAGATTGTAAAAAAGTAGTGATAAGTGTTATAAATAACAATAAGACTAAAAATATTGGTTGGGGGAGATTTCGGGAATATTTTGCAATTTTTGATAATTTGTTGTATGTTCATGATTTTTGGCAAAAAAATTATAAAATAAGGGTGGATGGATTATTTAGCATTTTTATATGATATATATCTAGCAAATAAATCCCTGATTTTTTCCTAAAACAAACTTCGAAGATTCGGGTTTCCGAATAGTATTATGTAAGGATAAATAAAATGCTTGGTAATAATCAATATATGAGATGAGAGTGCATAATGATTTGATCAGAATCAATATTAAAGCTTTTGATTAATAAATATCTGGAAGGCATTTTAAAAGCAAATCTTAAGGATTGAAATAGTTTCAATACAAACAATGTGTTATTGAAAATGGACAATTTGACATAAAGATGGCATGTGCAAACAATATCCAGTTTACTTTGTTCTTCAGCTGTTATGTATTTCATTAAATTATTTTGTTTGAAAGGTATTGATTTTTTTGAAATGATTTCATTTTTGTTTATATTATCCTTTTTATATATTGGAAAAATGTAGTTGGTTTATCACTGAAATCAGAAACATTATTATTTGGTGGGGTTATGACTTGTTCTACTGGATCTACCTTATTGTTAATTATATTATTACTTAATGTTCTAAGATATCTATTGCATTTAGAAATATGTATTATCATCTTTGTTGAGTTGAGAAAGCTTTATTCTAAATTGCAGCAGTCCTTCTTATTCTGAGCTTTGTGTTTATAAAAATAGGACCACATATTTTCAAAAACAAGACACAATTATGGAATCACGAGAAAAAAATGTTTTTATAAAATAATAAAAATCGTATATTTTATCATAAGACCATTTTTAAAATTGGGAAAATGTTAATATTATAAATATCATGATTTAAGCAAAAAAAACATATTATAAAAATTAGGGAAACCATAGGGAAAATTTCCCCTGTCTTACATCCCTAGTCTTGACCACCATGCTGGAATTTGATAAATTCCCGCACTAATAAATTTTAAAAAATTATTTTATTTTTAATGATATAAAGTTTACATTTTAATTGTATATCTTTTTCTATATATACGAAAAATAATGTTAATTGTTCGATCTAAAAGATGTAAAATTTAATATCATGTTAATAATTTGCTTAAACATTAAACGCAAAAATTTTAAACGAAATAAAAATGTTATATAACAATAACGATGGTAAGAAAAACGATTTTAAGTTATAATTATTTTATTCTAAAACTAAAAAATGATACTAAAAATAAATATAAAATAAGGTATATAAATATATATATGTATTATAAAAAAACAATTTAAACGAAATATAAATTTTAAGGCTATAATAACAATTTAAGTTAAATAAAAAAATCAATCAATCAACATTCCCCTACTTCTGAAAAGCCTTCCCATGATCCATCTGAGCTATCATAGAAAATATGTCGTTCAAATGGTTGTTCATTTTGATTGTTCAAGTCGTTCATAAGTCATTGCAGTCGTTGGCTTGATTCTATCACGTTGGTTTGTTAATATCGTTTTGAGTACGCTGGCTCGTCGTCAAGCTCAGTCGTTATCATTGTCAATTTTACAAAATTGTTATTATCACCAATTGTAAAATTATCATTATTAAATAGGATTTCGGAATATATGAATAATTAGAGAATCGATCAAATTTGGATGTTATAATAAAAGGATGATAAATATACAAGATTGATAGATAATATTTTTAGCATTTTTTTATTTTTTATATATATTTTTTTAATAAAAGATGATAAGATGATATGTACCTCTGTACATCCATCTCTCTCTTCAGAAATTTAAACTTTATGCCCTTATTTTTTAATTTAAAAATTATTTTGAAATAATAATTATTCATAAGATTGTTTTTAGTAAAAAATAATTTTTTGAGCCTTAAATTTTTAGAAAAAGATCTCTTCATCACATCCTTGAGTATTATTCTAGAATGAAGACGTTTAGTTTTTATATGACTTCTCTTAGTGATACTTTTAATTGTCTTCAAATTTATAAGTCTCAATTTTTTTTATCGCATTTAGTAAGAGTTTTTTTAATTTTATTATTTTTTTTAATCTTTGTTTCATTGTTTTCTTTAATGTTTATTTCCTTTTTTTCTATAATCTGGAATATTTCAAATTTTATTATATAATTTATCTCTTTTAGTTTATAAGAATCTCTTTCATTTTGAATATTTGGTTTTAATTCAATATTTTTCAATTTTTCAGATTTATAATTTCTTTTATTATAATGTGTTTCTTTATCATATTTATTGTCTAATTTATTTTTCTCATCATGGGATTCACAGTTATGACATCTAAAGTTAAAATTTCTGTAGTCTCTACAATTACAATTTTCATAATATCTAAAATTATTATTGTTGCAATTTTTATTATAATTATTATCATATCTTTTAACAAAGTTTCGTCCAAAGTTGTTTTTAAAATGCTCATTAGATTTATAATCATTATAATTTCTTTTGTTATAATTAATATTTCTATTATTATTATAATAACCTATGTCACTAGTATTATAATTTTTTTTAGACTGAATTTTGTCAATATGAAATCTATAATGATCTAAGAATTGAATTAAAAATGACCTATCTACGTAATATTTTTTAATTGTAGCTAAGAATTTATCTTTAGACAATTTAGTTAATTCCCACTTTTGGTCATTATCCCAGAAATCAAAAATACGAAAAATATCAATGGGTAGGTCATCAAGAAATTTAACTGTTAATTCATTATTAAGTAAATATTTTCTAAGGTTATCTAAGTATTCATATATGTCCATTATGACTGATTTATATTTAAATTTTTATTAAATTATTTTATTAAGTTATATTAGAATTTTATAATAACTTCCTTCTTTTTTTTTTACTTGGATTTAGAATATTTTATAAATCGTCATTGGTTTTACTCGATAGAATTCATAACCTATTGTCTAACTATCATTTTGGTTTTTGTAAGTTCATATACCCAATTTTAGTAATCATTTCCATTTATAACAACTCATATCCATGATAGCTTCGTCTAGTTTGATATTAAGTTTAGTAATTCTCCTTCCCAGTTATATCATCCGTGTCATATTTTTTTGTGTATGTCATTTATCGGCATATGCACAATATATATGAGATTTTTTTTATATATCATTGTGAGTTATCATTCTGGAGCACCATATTAATTTATTATAAATTTATCTAAAACTAAAAATGATACTCTAAAAATAAATATAAAATAAGGTATATATATATATATATATATACATTATAAAAAAAACAATTTAAACGAAATATATATTTTAAGGCTATAATAACAATTTAAGTTAAATAAAAAAAATCAATCAATCAACAAAAACGATATTATCTTAAAAGCCATAATAAAAATTTAACAACTTTTAAAAAACTAACTATTTATATAAAATCAATCATATCAACAAAGATCATTATAAACATAGACTTTTTAAAATTACCAAATAAAAATAAATATATACACATATATATATTATAAATTTCGGAGGCTCTAAAAAAATAGCTTAATTTTATAATGAATATGTACCTAAAAAACAAATATAATTGTGTTTAAAAATTTATAGTTGAAGTTTTTGTAGAAATATGGATTCATTTTTGTTATATTAAAAAATATTTAGCGATAAAGTTTTTTTATAAAAAATATGTAGACTGGGAAAAATTGCTGTTAGTTGATATGACTTTTGGCTGAAATATAAAGTTATTTAATTTTGAATATTTATTAATTTTTTTATTTTCCCACTAGTAAAAGGGTTTAATTAATTGATGAAGGAAAGGAGGAGATGAAGATCTTGCAAAATGGCCATTATTTTAATAATTATTTATAACATTTTACAATTGGTATGTTGAGCATTCTATGTTAATATAAATCTATGGTTAAAAGGAATTATTTCATCAAAATTCAAGTACATAAAAAAAAATATGTAAAAAGGATAAATACAATATGTATATTTTAGTTTACAAATTTTACTTTTATTTTCAAGTTTTTTTTGTAAAAAATCTTATATAAATAAGTCTGATTTTTATGCATAATATTTTCAAAAAATCGTAGAAGTATTTATATTTTCAAATTCTGATTACAAACCCATTTTAGGTCCTCAAGGAAAAAATAGACAATAAGTGATTATTTTACCATTTACCACCGGGTCGAGGTCCGAACGGTGTGAAATATAAAAGTTACAAATCAGTTACATGGGTAAAAAAAAATAAAGAATTAAGTTATGGTGTTGCGCTCTTTTTAAAAAAAAATCTGTTTACTCCTTTTTAGGAAATTGGGCTATAGGTTCTGGTTCACGGATTAGGTCTAGGTTATAAATATCCGTTCTGGAATTAACAATTCTGTTAGTCCCGGTCCATTTTTATATATATTAAAAATCGGATTCAGTTATATATGTCGTATTGAGATATTAGAAACCATGGAAATTTGGAATCTCTCAATTTTATATCATTTACTAAAGGGCTATTTTTAAATTAGGAAAATCTGATTTCACCGAAAATATATTCTAGCATGTCTTGATTACCTACCCTATAAATTTAAGACAATTTTCACCATAAATGACTATAAATTAAGAAGCAGTTCTAAATTCCACGATAAAATTATTTGAAATTTATAGTGTGGTGTGGGTACTTTCTACTTGTTCAAATATATTTCTTATCAAATCAGATTTTTTCTAAAAAGTCGATCTAATAAGTGATTTAAATTTGAAAGTTTCCAAATTCCCATGGTCCATACGATATATATACACTATCCGATTACAAAAAAAATAAAGTAACATTTTATTATATTTAAAATTGTATTATTAATGAAAAAATTTAAAAGGTTAATAGTGTAATTATAAATAATAGCATATATAAATGTTTTTTTTAAAAAAAAAATTTTCTTTCATCTCTATTATAGTAATAGAGCTTTTACTTAAAGCAAATGAATATTGATTTTTTTCTTAAAATATTTAAATTAAAAAACGAAATGCCGAAAAAATTATAATAATAATATTAATTTCCAATTAAGGAAGAACGGAACATGACAATTATTCTAAAATAATACTTTAAAAATATTTAAAAAAAATAAAATAAAGTATATTTTTTTTATATTTCTGTTAATTTAAACGTAATAGGGATGAGGGTTGAAATCGGGATTAAAGATTTAAATCTATTAGTTAAATGTTAATAAGATTCGATTCTCTTCATCCTGGACACCCATTTAAATTTAAAAATTAATTATTTAAATTTATAATATTAATAATGAATGAATATAAGTTTAATATTATGAAATTAGAATTATAATTTTTCATTTTAAATTTAAAAAAATCTTGAAAATTAGATTATAATGTTATATAACGAAATACTAAGGATTGGAAATCTTTCATAGATACTTGTTAAATATATCAATTCAAATGTTGATGCTAGAAACAACACCGGCTCTATACTGTTTACAGGAAAAAAAATATGTTATTTCTGATAACAATTATTATTATTTTTTTGCTAATTTTGGCTTTAGAAAGCTAAGGTATGAATTAATAAATAAAATTATTAGAAAGTTATATAGGGATAATATTCAACATTGCCAAACCTCGTGATACTTCAATCATTAATAAAACTCAATCGGATTGATCTGATCTCATGGGACAACGGCCAACATATGTAGTGGACCTACACCTATATCGACATTTCCCCCTTCTCATAGCAACAATTAACATCCACTTAGGAATACCGAGAGAAAGAAAAGCCTATTTCCCAGATATCTCAATAACATATTCATACCAAATAGTCATATCAACTTCCTGTTCTTTTGGAAAATGAGTATAAATCCTCTCTTCAAATTTATAAGTATATTTGAAGTCCCTAAATCCATGATCTTCTTAAAGCATTTAAAATTGAGCAAAAAAGAAGCTATGAAATGTTCCGTTTTAATTTCAAATTATTCAAGAATCCGTGGCTATTGCCATATGATGATAAAAACTTACAATTATATATTTTTTTAATATATGAATTACATATCTTTTTCAGAAATGCCCCTTAATGGCTACTTATATTTATAAAATTTTCATTTTTATTAGGGTAGGGCTCGAAATAAATATTTTTTTTTAAAGAAAATGAAAAAATTAATAAGCGTCCGTTTTTAAACGCTTTACGCGAATCGTCAAAAACGGAAAAATATGAACCAATTAGGAAACGTCAAATGTTTTTCTAAAAACAATTTAAACTAAAGAGATTTGCTAGGAAATTACCATTTTTCAATTATATTTAAATTGGTCGTTGTTTAATGACTCAGGCTCAAGTTTATGATCATGCTATAATAGATTATCGCTTCGAAATTTTTTTTTATAGACAAAAGATTTTGCTAAAATGTCATATGGCTGCGTATAGGACACCCTATTTTGGTTTGTTTTAAGTGTTAGATAACATTATTCTTTTTAGAATTTTATTTTTCTCGTTTTTTATTGTTGTTTATTTGTTTTTATTTGTTTTTTTGTCTTTACATCTTAGGGCTGTTTAGTCGAAGCCAAATTGCCGGCTAAACAGCCAGCTATTTAGTAAGTCGAACCATAACACGGCCTAAAAGCTTCTTAAAAAATATGAATAATATATTTTTTTTCGATTTTAAAATATAATGTTGCCCCAATAAATTTAAGTGGTGGTTTTTAATTTTTCTACTGTAAATTTTTCCCATTTTAGCCTGTACTCCATTGGGTCTATTTAAATCAGCTTGGCCAGGCATAGGTTTTAAAACGTGGCTATTTTATGGCCTATACGAATTTATTTTTTAAATTTAATAATCCAATTCTTTCACTTTTTTAAAATTTAATTTTCTAATGAAACAAATAATGAAGTTCCTGTTCTCAATATATTTGTAGCTTAAAACAGATTATAATACACTTAAATGTCATATTACCTCAAAATAATATTTTTAAAATAATAGGAGCCTTTTATTAAAATAAAATACATTTTATTATATTTAAAAAATTAAATTATTGTTTTAAAATTTTAATTTATATTTTAAAATAGTTATTTGTAGGTTTTGTTTTAAAAAATAGTATTCTTTTGGTTCTGATGTAAGGGCTCTTATCTTATCTATTTTTTAAGATTTTAAAGTTCCGCTTGGCATATGTCCAAGGGAAGAGATAACGATCGGTGTAAAAATATAATTTGTGAATTTGGAATATTTCATTGTTTTTTTTTCTCGGCTATATCAACCGGATTAGAATTTAAATTTTTTGGGAAAGAAGATACGCATGTGAAGTCCCAAATTAAGGATTTCCCTAAAGACCAAGGCACGGAAGTTAAGCCATCTGGTCTTAAGCCATCATCTAATGATAAATTTGTAGTCTTCAAGATGTTTGGTATTCGGACCCTGGTAAGAGAACGGCTAATCAAATGAAATAATGATTTTATATCAAATTATTTAAATTTTTCAGTGAGGAATATCAATATTATATAATATTTTTATCATGCTTTTTTATTTAATCCAATCTCAAACACGTCAGCGGGAATAAGAGGAGATTATAATAACATTTTAAAAAAAAATCATAATAGCAATAACTTAATTAGATTAAAATTTCCAATGTGAAATACTTTAGGTAAGGTAAAACTAGGTTAATACTATATATCTTATAAATATTTATTGATCCAAAAAAAAATTTTCAACAAAAAAAATTCTATTAATGTCATATCCAATTTTGAAAAATCTTAAAATATAATTCTTAAATTTTATTTTTTTTAAATTCTCAAAATATAATTCTTAAATTTTATTTTTTTTAAAAATCTGTAAACAGGTAATGAAAACGATTTACGTAATAACAATCTACGCACCCATACTTGCTGAGATTAATGGGTAGAAGATATTAATGAATTATGAGAATGGCATGCATGCTAAGTCAATTTGACGAGTATATAAAAAAAAATCAAGGATATTTTTTTAAAGCACTTATGTTATGTGCAACAAAAAATGGTAATATCATTTATGGTATTCACAATATAGGGTGAAAAAAAAATCTTATAAAATTCTGATGTTAATTATAGATAATTATTCATTTGACTCTTGAGTGATAAGGTGAAGGGGAAACGAGAGTGGTTTGGTGGGGATTAGCTCACCCCCATTTTAAAATTTTTTATAACTCACCCAAATTTCTATTATTTAAGCTTTTATATTTTCGACATTTATTAAGATTAAGATTTAAATATTAAATTTAATTTGAAAATATACAAATTTTTAAGATTTAAATATTAAATAAATTAATATTTATATAGTGTCCAAAATAAAGTATAATTGTCTTAAATATTACACATTTAAAATATTCATAATCAATATTTTTAATTTAATTGTTCTATACACAATTTTTTAAATACAGTTTATTTATTTTTAATTTTATAGATATTCATGGCGAGTTAAGATATTGGGCCCGGTACTGATATATTTAAAAAAATATTACAGCCCAGAACGGAGTTGGTCTAACCTGCAGGACTCTGTAAAATATTGCATAAAAATTCATAAAACTAAACATTGTTAAGCATAAAATAGAAGCCACTAAAAAAAATAGGATAAAATATAATAAAAATAAATGAAAGCACTCATTCTATAAAAAAGGAATTGAGTCTAAAAGTTATTTGAATTTTTTTAAAGACTCCTATTTTGCTTCCTATGTTTTTCAAAAAACCGCTTGGGTAATTTGTTAATTTAAATTTCCTTTTCTCCGCTATTTCATACGGATTAAAGTTTAAATTTTTGGAAATAACTAAAGACCATGGTGCAGAAGTTTGGACTTGAGACATCACCGGATGATAAATTAGCAGGTGTCAGGGTTTGGTAATCCGGCCATCGTAAAGAGAGCTACTAATAACTGAATTAATCGCTGCGTACCTTACATGTTTGCCTTAACTAATGGGTTTTTCTTATAATGAAATTAATTCAAAATCTCTAGGGTGTTTCCACACTCAAGGGTTAATAAGAAAAGAAGAAGAAAAAAGAAATGTAAAGTGAATAAAAAGAAAAGGAAAATAAGGAAAAGAAAGGTAAAACGATATTTTGAATTATATTATTAACATATAAATCGATTATTCTATCAAATATATTTTAAAATGGCGGGGAAAAAAGGGAGGTGGGAGGGATTGTACCATATTATTATTTTATAACCTACGTCATTATTAATTATTGATTTTTTTTTGTAATATAATATATAATAAAATTATTTCTTTATAATGTTATCTAAATAACAAAAATAAATTTATATTTCGAGAATTTATTTTTTGTTTTTTTTTTGTTTTTCTTTTCCGAAAGGTCCAAAATTCAATATTCAATTATTTAAATATATTGCATAAGATCTTAGTGGAAATGGAAGCAACAATTTTGACGATCCAGTCATATTATGAATATATCACTACTTTTAAAGGTTAAAATTTTTATAACTTGTTATATTTCAGTGTCAAATTTTTTTTTTTTTAAAAAAAATATGTATTACATTTTAATTTAAAAAATAATAAAAAAAATAAAATCACATCAAATGCTTGTATTAATTAAGTCTCTATATTCAAATATTATTAATTATACATTACAATTAATGAGAAATAGTTATAATAAATATAAACTCTCATCAGACCTTTTGGAATATTTTCTATAACATAGATTGTTATGTTTTATGAAACTCTTAATTCTTCAATTTTTAAAGAAAAAAAAATCCAATACAATTTTTGTTTAAATCTATATGGCTCTAATGCCTATTTAAAGGTAAGGACTTATGCCTAATTCTGTATATTTTCTAAAGATATATCTAAATTTAACATACGAATAAGGAACATGTGTTGTAATATTTTATTATTTTTTTATTAAATGGGGAGGGAATAACCCAAGAAATCTTATTTTACTTTTTTTTAAAAAACAATTATAAATTTAATACTATAATTTATATGGTTAAACATATTGGACATAGATTTAATAATATAATTTTGTATAATATCTATTAAATAAGCTGAAATGAACAAACATCTATAATAAAGAACATAAGATTTAAATATTTATGTATTTAGATGTAATTGATTTTTGAATCGTAATTTAAAATTCAATAATAAAGACTCAGCCTTAGGCGTGCTGTAGTTTTCATTTGGCTTGTAACTGGTTCTATTTATTGATTAGAAACACTGATTGATGATTAGTAGATACCAATCATGCTTTACATATTGTTCAGTGCTTCTATAATTTTCCTTCTAACATGATGTCAATCTTGCCAATTTATCATTTTGTAATAATGTTTTTCATTAAACTATTTATCAAACGGGTTAAAGTTAATTTCAACCCCCCCCCACCACCATGGAAAATCTTGGTCATGCTACTGTTTTGTGTAAGTTTTTAAAAGGCGTTTAAACCATTCCTAAGAGCTCCACTTTTCGTAGAACTCACCAGTCCACCGAGCTAATTCTTAGTAATTTAGTTATCACATTCCCATATCAATAATTATCAAACTTGACTTCTATCATAATATCTTCTTATTCGCCTGTTTTTGCTCTTTCACTATCTGATATTTCACATTCGGGCTTTTTTTCTTCGTGTTAAATTACTGATTAAACCCTTCTGCACACATTTTATGATATGTCACACTTCTTAAATTATTTCTTAGCCTTACATAATATAGAAAGATAACTAAATGAAATATTTTTTTAAAAATGTATTACTTTCTACTTTTATGATAGGTTAGAATATTTAAAAAATATCAAATCTGAATAATTTCCAATTAAAGTAAATAGCTAAAGTCAATCCTGACCCTATCTCTTAACTAATATATAGGCAAATGCCCTTCATGTTCAAATAGACACTGAGAGTTATCAATTAAATTTGACTCCCATAACTCAACAGGATATGTCTGATTTAATACTTGATAATTTTCCCCATTTTATTTTAGAATAAGACTTTTTAAACATGTGCTCTTTCTTATAGCAACGCATTACATGATACCTGACTTTAATATATATCATTGTTAACAATATAAAATATATCCAAATTCCCCTCATACCACTCTGTATGTTCCAATTCCTGAAAAATCTTTAAAATCCTCTCTCCTTTGCTAGTCATTTCACTATATCTCCTCAATCCCACTCGAAACTTTCTCTTTTAGTTCTTATCTGTATGTATTTATTCGTATTATGAGCCGTGATGATTATCTTATCTACATGACTCCTTGATTGTTGCCTGATTATCTATGGGCATTTTATATGTGAAGTCTATGCATAAGAAATTAGTGATTTTAACTTAAATTCGGAATTTCTCACATTAAAATGCTAGCACCATTCATATGAAGATAACTTTCTATTCTATTAAAATTTAATTTTTAGCCATCATTAATCAATCTTGTCATGAAGGCTTTAAATTTTTTGTCTTGAATACAAGCACTTACGTAGAGCCCTTAGATTGTTACAGGTTTGCCCTTATACAAATATTTAAAAATTCTTAATCTAACACACCGAAAACCAGTTTTGCCATTTAAGACATGTTTTGAGCAAATACCAGGAAGTCACCTAAAGCAATAACGTAACTAAGGAGGAGGCATAGGAGCTCGAGCCCCATGAAACTTTTTTATGCTCTTAATAAGGTCATTTTGAGAATAGTATCTAAAAAGGATCATTTTGAAAATCTAGAATAAAATGTGGTATTTAGAGTAGTAATATTAATATAGAGCAAAGTAACTCATTTATAGATACATAAAGAATTGGAGGTCATTAGTAAAATATTAATCCAAGATTGAAGAAGTTATCAATATAAGTTCTTAAGGTTCGGTGTTTCAAATTCTAGATATATTGGCCTAGCATTATCTTCAAAAATTAGCAATAACGTCTCATGGTAATTCTATGGACCATATCTTTGAAAAAATATCATTTTCTTTTATTGCAATTATAAAAAAAAATAACTTTTAATTATTAAAAATTTTTAGTTATTTGTATAAACAGAATTGTGCTATGTTGTTTTATTGTTCATTAATTTGATTAAACTTTTGGGAAATCGGAAAAAGATATATAATTTTGTATTTTTTTTAATATTATTTTTTTTTAATTGTATAATATTAAAAATAGGTAAGTTTTAAAGAAGATATTTCCCCCAAAAACTCAATGAATGATAATAATGATATAATCCAAAATAAATAATTTTCACACTAAGCCTAAATACAAGAAATCATCGTTACATTTTATTTCGCAAATCACTTTGAAAGAATTAAGCAAAAACCCATAAAATTCCTCAAAATCGAAAGCTAAATTTTAACTAGTGTTTTTATTATCACCGAAATTGAATGATAAATTTATGATAATAGGAAATCATCTCAAAAATCTTTCATTTATTAACATTGAAAGAACCTTGAAATCAAATGTAAAAACGTATAATTCTCTGTCAAAGCTGTGCTATGCCACATTCCAAATTTTGTGGCTAATTTTATATTTATCTCACTGGCCAATCACGGAAGCCAATGATCATGTGATTGATCCTCATGTGACTAATTTAGAACACGTGCATTCTGAAATAAGTCTCGCGATTGGTTGGTTAGACAGTTTTAGTGGGACTAAAGGGATTAAGCCAATTCTGACTAATCATTTTCTAGTGGTGCTCAAACAAAGCTGCTCCGACCCGAATTCAATTGCTCGCAATTATTCTATGACAAATCTGGGACAGGTTCGTTATTTTGTTTTTTTAACTTTTTAATCAGATCTAAAAAAACATTTAAATTTGTCTTTTTATTTATTTTTATCATTTCATACTACTTTTTCCCTTTTTAAAATTTTTGAAAAGCTAAAACCTCGAATGTATTAACAATGATAAATAATATATAGGCTAATTAGATTAACGATCCATTTATTAAAGATGTAAATATTTAAGAGTCAACTGTAGGGGCCATTTTACTGTCTGCGCATAGACTAAATACATATATTGTTCAATATTCTATTGTTTAAAAGAATTAAGGCTTCGTTACAGTAACAGCGATGATGGTTAAGCGATGCGTAATTAAATGATAACATGGATGCATAATTTAGCATTATATTATGTGAGTAACAATGTCACTCTACTCTCGCGGTTTTTATAAATTAGGCTTAATTTTTGTTTAAAAAAATACTAAAATATTTAACGAAGTAAATGTTTTTGGTCATGTAGATCATAAAATGACTCCTACAGCTAATTCCATAACACAAATTTCTTCCTTTAATTCCAGTTGAAGAATCGCATCCAAAAGATAGGATCACTTTCCTAACATCTTCGTGATAAAGGTGGTAGTAATTGATTTTCATAATACCATAAGATTTATACACTGCAATAAATTATATAAATTCGTATTTTAAAAAGTCTAACTAGAGAACTTTTTAGGATTACAATAACAACAAATCTCTTTATTATTTTTACCTACTTAGTATCAGATTAAACAATATTCACGAAAAATATGTTTTTTTTATAAATACTTTTTGAATGTGTGATCACACTAAAAACCCCCTCTGTACATCGCACGAATGAGGTATAAATATTTTTAAAATAATTTTCATATTTTATACATTTTTATTCTAATGATTAATCAATATCACTCTTGTAATTGTATAAAATGCCATAAGAAAAAATGACTAAATTCAATATAGATCTAGATAAGTTAAATCTTGATAGTACTGAATTTTTAAATTGGCCATTCCAGTGAAATAGAATCACACTCAAAAACTTTAAAATTAAATGTCCCCACTAGTTAGCATAGTATATTATATGCTTGAGCATATCAATAAAATCTAATTAATTAATTATTTGAAGTGAATTGGCAAGCATTATATCAAACTTTCAAACTATGAATCAGATCTCATAGAAGAACTATTAATTTTTCTTTCAAAGTTTTAATAAACAGTCGAATTTCTATAAGGACCTACATTGAACTTGGAATTACTTTTCATAAAATCGGATAAATAAATGATGATAATAATTTGGAAATTATTTCCTTAAGAAAAGTATATTTAAAAAAACTTGCCTTACGATTTTCTGTTCTGCAAATAATAGTATTTTAATTTATTTGATTTACTTTTTATTTCAAAAATTTTGTAGGGTTTAGGTTCTCTTCTTCTTTTAGCTCTAAGATTTCAAAAATTTTAAATTGTGAAAAAATATCTAATAGAAAAAATTGCAAACTTATAGGGTATGATGATATTAGATTGGTAAATATAGAGATTGAAAACCAAGAAGAAATATTAATTACAAATTAATTGACAAGGTTAACAAATAAACATTCAATAATAAGCACACGTTATAACCACTTTAAGGGATTTAGAACAATAATGCCATATTCTTCAGAAAAAACGTCATTCACACAATATATATATGTTCAAAATTTTTGGGAAAAGTGGATCGAACTTTCGAATTTTTCCAGGCTAACCAAAAATAAATTGGTGTTCCGGCAACTCGCACACCTAGTGGGAGAGCTTTTTCTACCCCCAAATTAACTTTAAATTCAAGAAGATCATCTTATATCCGGAAAATTAAAATAAAATTATAATTATACATGATAACTATAATATTATAAAATTGAAATTTTCTAATTAGTTCACTTTTTAATAAAAAATTTAAAAAATGCCGATATTATTGTATTATTTTATTTTGAATTTAATTTTAGATTTTTCTAGAAAGAATTTAATTGCCAATTAATAAAAATATATATTACAAAAAATTCACACCGCCGATGTTGACTGCGGGTTAAAAAGCGACGTGCGACCTCCCGATTAGAATTTAAAAGTCGCGCCGGCCGTCGATAGTTTTATCAGCGCATAGGTCTATATTTAACAAATTTAACTTAAGTGTAGTTCTAAAGATTTCATGGAAATCTGTTCTATCATAAGGTTCATAAGGTTTAAAATATGACAAACACATGTAATGTGGTTGGGATTAGAGGTATGCATTGGACCGGTTTTTGGCCCGCTTACCCGCGGCCGCCCATCTAAGTGAAGAACGGGCTGGGCTGATTAAGATGAATATTTAAAATGTGGGCGGGCGGGTTAAAAAAATTTACAACTTTTATTTGTTATTTTACATTTAAAAAAATATGATCCCTGAAATTTAAATTTTTTTAATAACTTAGGGTTGTCGTTGGAAGAAATTAATTAGATAAAAAATATATTGAAAACATGTTGGATTTAATTTGCATGGAAGAATATAACATCAACATGAATAAAAATCTGATTTTAAGAATTTAATTAAATATTATTAAATTGTAAACGCAAAGTTTGAAATAAATAGCTTCCACATCAAAATTAAACATCAACAGATGGGAATATGTGGCTAACAAGTTTTTGTATAATTTAGTAAGATTTTAGGGTTGAAGAATATTCTTCTTTACGTACATTGGCTTTAAGTTTAGAAATTATAAATATTGAAGAAATGTGAGGGAAAGACATATGACATAATATTTTTAACGATTTGTATGATATTGGGATTCAACAATCGGAGAATGATTCCACCATTAGCTTTCTTTTCTAAAATTAAAGCTTTGGAAAAAATTCTAACTTAAATATCGAGACTATATATATTAAGAGCTATTTGTTCTACTATAATTTAAGACGATATGCAAATGATATTTTTCGATATATTGTTCTCATAGTCCAATTTCCATATTCAAATTTATAGATTACACAACAAATTATCGTGGAAGAAAATTTTCCCTCTCAATTCCTTCAACTATGGGATAAATTCATTAATAACTATCAAGAAAGATTTATTTAAATCAAAATTAGTAAAACATATATTTATATCGAAATTAGTAAAAGATTTTTAATCAAGAAAGATTTATTTAAATCAAAATTAGTAAAACATATATTTATATCGAAATTAGTAAATATTTATTTAATTCGAAAATGATTTTGTCAAAATGAAATCGAATAAATAAATATATTATAAATTTTTAAGCCTGCACAAAGGGTTTTGGTGAACTGAAAAAATTGTTTAACTGATGTTGTTAAACGTTAATGGACAGAGGATCCTAAACTTTATATATAAATGTATTGTAGAATTTTATTTTCCATATTTTATAATTCCAATATAATGATAATTATTATAACACCGAAATTGATCATAAATTTATATTATAAACAACAATTTAAATGCTCACAAATCGTAAAAAAATATTATTGTAAATTTTAAAAAATAAAATCAAATATTTATGGGTTAAAATTTTATTTTTAATAAACTTTTTCTTTAAAAATAATTAAAATTATATTAGGAATTTTTATTATAAAAAAATGCTAATAACCCCTTTAACAACTTTTTCCTCTTTCCAAAAATTAAATATTAATAAAAGTCTTTAAGGATAACTATAGCCAGTCTCTCTCTGAGGAAGAAGCCTTCTTTCAGATCGCTAGTATTCTTGCGGATGTGAGATCCTAAATCCTCGAAGAAGGATAATGAGTTTATGTAGTAGATATTATTGGGAAAAGATGTAATCTGATATTTCCGAATATTTGGAAATTTTATGTTGTTTATTTTGCTCAAGTAGGTTTGGAGCTTGGTTTGATAAAGCTAATGGATCTATATAAGAATAGTCCCCAGAAATTGGCCCCATTTACTTGGGATCAGGTGATTCTGTCAGACCATTTCCCATCGGATCTAAAAAGTCCTGGTGGTTCTAGTGCGGGCATTTGGGTAGATTTCATTGCTCCATGATCAAGGAATTGTATTTTTTGTGCTAGAGAATTCGTCCCTTGCACGATCTGCAATATAAGCTGTGTCTTCCTTTGGTGTCTATAGGGATTATGCAGCCAGAGCAGAAATGAAGAAAGGTTATTATACAATTTAGGCCGATTCCTATTGTGTGAGTTAGCTCATTGTTGGTTAGTTGAAGTTAAGATTTTTGGAAGGAATGATTTCCATAAATTATATCTTATTAATCAAAATTTACAAATTATATCTTAATATCTATTTTCCAAAATAAATCATAATTAACAAAAATTCGTAATATTTTACAACTATATAACTAATTAATATTAATTGTTTTTAAAGAAATATATTATATTCCAAATTTTTTAATTTGAACAATAAAAATCATTTGCTATCTTTTGACTGATTAAAAAAAATATATAATTAATTATAGGATATATATATAATATTGTAAATGTAAGTTTCATGTTACAATTATTGATCAATTTCAAAGTTTTCATAAAAATAAGCACAATTTTTAAATTTCTTACCATAACATATTCAATCCCTCTTGATAAAACCATTTCGAAAAAGTTAATATTAAATGAAAACACTATCTAACTTTTATGTAACCTTGAAGAAAAATTTATTTTCACTAACATTTTAATAGTCTTTGTTTCCTTATTTGAAAAATAAAGGTTTTTATAAATATTATTATTCTATGTTATTTAAAAGGATATATAATAATATTTAAAAATCAATAAAAAAAAATTTGGCCTGAATATATTGGAAAAATGAATATATTTTTGTTTTCATTTTAAATAAAAAAATATTAATATCTCTAATTATTTTTTTTAAAAATATATTTGAAATAATTTAAAGTTATTGTTAGAGAACAAATTTTTCAATAAACTATTTATAACTTAAATTTTTTGTATAAATAAATATCATTTTTAATATCGAAAAGTTTTAACTCTTGTTTATGTCTTAGATGGTTGTTAAGCCGATCTGCGTTTTTAGCAAATCTTTAAAGTTTAAATTATATTTCGAGAAGGACCTGATTATGCCAGAATAAGATTTTAACATGTAGTAAAATTTTCACACTACCCTTAATTTTTACTAATTATACCTTTATAAACTAAAAAAAAATACTCAGGGTATATTACATTCTAGAATTTGATTCAGTCACAAAATCGAGTTTTTTCAAAAAAATTTTGGAATTTTCTAAAAATCCTAGTTTATGAAGCATATACTCCTGACTTTTTACCCCTCTACTACATATCATCGACTGAATATCATGATGTTCAACAAAATGCATCTTGCAAAAACGATATAGAAGTTTACCTAATTTTTGGTATTTGAAAACGGTTAACCTTTATATATTCTCTACTTATTTCCAAAATTCTTTTTCATATAAAAGTTATCGAATATCGATATCAAAAATGATTAAATTTTAATGTTAACTTTATGAATCGCCTAATTTACTTCTTTTTTTTTGGAATTTAAAACAAATAAATAATTGATGATAATTACTTTTCACTTTTTTATATGTTATTTTACTGCCAAATTTTTTTTTTTTAATACCTACACTTTTTAAAACCAACTTCATTAGTATTATATTTCTGTTTTAAAATTTAAGGGGAATTTTACAATTTAACTGGAAAGTATTAGTTATCATTTTTTTTTTAAAAAAGGATATGTCTAAATGGTTTTTCAAACTTAATAATCAAGCAAAATTGGACATACGTTTTATTTGTGTAATTTATACTGTATGTTAGAGTCAAATGCGTATTCAGTTGGGTAATGATTAAATGAAGGCTCAATCTACAGAGGCGTGCAGGAGAAAATCCGTTAAAATTCGATTAACCACTTAGGGTTAGCAGATTTTTTAGCAAGCTAAAAATTGAAAACGGCTAAAAATATACTAGTCAATAAGAGTATTGCTTTGTCCAATATGTGAAATATGTTACATGATTGACTGATTTGGTTAAATATTTTCTAAATAATATTGGAATACCTCTCCGGAAAAATTAGACCATTGAAATTTTGAAAAACGGGGTAAATAAATGATTTATATTAGGATCATTTGACGAAAACGTTATTTTTACATTTAAAAATTATGATTTTGCCAAAAATGTATTTCAGTATTGTTGTAGTTTCCATTATATTGTATTTGATAAAATGATTTATTTTAATAGATGTAATTTCTAGCGGATTGATTAAATTTATTACGTTTAAAAGAAACTGTAAAGATCAGTTACTTTACTCCTGAATTTAGAATAAAATATCCCCTGTTCTCCTATAAATTCTACAAGAATTTTCTTATCTATTCGTTTATTACCAATATAAAAAGTATAATGTGTAATAAACTCTTTTCAAAATAAAAAAAATCATTTTAAAAAAAAATAAGAATAAAATAATAAAATTTATAAACACTAAGGTGCCTCTAGTTATGACAAAATAAATTGATGAGACCGGCTTTACACCGCCCAGCCCGAATTTTTTTAAAATCTATTATATTTATATTAAATATTTATAGCTAATATGGCGGCGATTTAAAATGTTCGGTTTTATAATATATTGCCCGGCCCAGGTATTTTTCTTAAAAAAAAAATTTTAGGCACGGCCCAGATATATTTTAAAAAATTAATATAGGCCCGGCTCGTGGGCAGAGCTTAGGGCCGGGGCGGGCCTGGTTTGCAGATCTCTGATTGATATACATGGTGATATGCATTTGAAAACCGTTATTATAGTTCCCTAAAATTAAGCCCTAAGGGATTTTAAAAAATCCCAGCTACAGATCCGAAATCACCAATTGTGTGGGAAACAATGGGAAGATCTAACCAATAAAGCAATCAATGCATAAATTATCCCAGGCTAATGGAATTCATTCCATGGAGTCATTCTATCGGGCCTAATATTGTCTTCGAAATTAAATTTTAAGGGTTCCAACGTCGTTGGAATTAGAGATCTGCAAAGTTAGGCCCGGTCCGTACCCGGCTCGGCCCGAATTCCGTTCGGGCCCGGCTCGTGCCTAATTATATTTAAAACAATCGGGTTCGGGGCGGGCTTAATATTTTAAAAAAATTCGGACCCGGTTCGGGTCGGACCTTGGAATTTTTTTTAAATATATCTTAATTTATCAATTTTATATTGAATTTTTTATGTAAAATAAAAATATTTGATTTTATTTATTGAAACTAAACGACATATAACATATGTCTTTTATTTTGAGTAATTATAAAAATTAATTTCTATATTTAAATAAATTCGGGCCAGGCCGGGTATGTAAATTTTTTAAAAAAAATTTCGGGTTCGGGCCGGGCCGGATAAACTTTTTTAAAAAAAATTTTGGGCCGGGCCGGGGTTAAAAAGATAGGCCCGATGCAGATCACTAGTTGGAATATGACAGAACGGATAATCTAGCATCATCGACAGTGGTATAAAAATTGCCGTTTCTCAAAAGGCAGCCATTCATGCCACTAAGCATGCAATTGACAGATTTCGCATGATGAGGGTGTGACGATATCATATCCTAAACAAGAGATTATTATACTTCGTTTAAACAATGGTTAGAGCTTGAGATGGCTTCGACACATTCATAACCTGAGATGAAGTATTAGATTGTTGATTACTAACTTGATTTATTTGGGAGGTGATAACTGGGTTAAAGATCCAAGAAGTGGCCTTCGAAACAGCATTCGAGAAAAGGAATTGAACAGAATATTGAATTAAGGGTAAGTTCCAGTTGTCTAGAAAATAAAGGCGAGAATTTGTTTTCCATAGATCTAGAGCTATCATTAGATAGAGGTTTTTGGTAATGATAAAAGTGTTGATAATTAGCTGACTTTTTTATGACAAGAGGAAAGCTGCAATGCTCAGTGAAGCAAGAAATCATAGGCCTATATAAGTCCAAATTTGGTGGGAGATAAACTTGCATCCAATAAGTAAGTCAAAATTTGAGGTTAAGTTTTGTTTTGTAAGGGATTTACTCAAAATCTCAAATCAAATAACATGTCAGGGAATAGAAATAGAGGATAAATGAAAGGCATTTTTGGAATGTATAGGAATTTTTTAATGAGAAAAAATGTATGGAGAAATGTTGTATAACCTAGGATTTTTTGAAAATGGGAAAGAGGTGAGCTTAGATGGGTGTATTCAAAATTTTGAAATGTAATCCAAAAGAACACATCAATCTTTATGAGCAAGCCAAATGTGAAAGGCAGGCATTTCCTCCACTCCCCTCCTTTCTAAGGTATATAGTATGTCACTATTAAAGTTTTCACAAAAAGGCTTTTTAATATTTTTATATAATCTGGGTAAAGGCCTGCTCTAAATGGGCCTAAAGCTTTCCACTTCCAAAGTACCTAAATATTTATATGTCAATCTTTAACATATTAAGTTTAGTAAATGCATGCCAGGGATTTGATATTACAATCCTAAAGCCATTACGCGAATACTTAATGTTGTTAAACGGCCCAATTTGAGTCGATTTTTAAAAATTTCCCGGTTAAGATTTTAATCAAGATAATATTATGTAAGCCTATTTTGGTTAAAATCTTTATCGGGCCGTTTTCAAAAATTGTCTCAAATCGAAAACTCTATGAATATTAAACCATTTCCCTCTATGTTTTAAAAATCTTTGATAAAATTCAACTTCAATGTTAGGGGAAAGAGTTTTATAAAAAAAAAAATCTTGAAATTAAAAAA
This sequence comes from Gordionus sp. m RMFG-2023, assembly GCF_954871325.1. Lineage (NCBI taxonomy): Eukaryota > Metazoa > Nematomorpha > Gordioida > Chordodea > Parachordodidae > Gordionus > Gordionus sp. m RMFG-2023. Next base: position 6,716,108 of record NC_088778.1, on the reverse strand, counting down.
ATTAGAGAAAAGAAAATAATTCAATCTTTGAGATGTGTATGATAATAGAAATATAAAAAATAGTATTAAAATAACAATTATGACACAGATGCCATTAAAAAAATTTTTTGGATAATTTTATAGGTATGCTTATTCGACCTCTGTTTTGGTTTTGGTTTTGTGATTTACAATTAAATATACTTGCACCATGTTTGGGAATCATTAATTTAATGATGGTTTAATGAAAAATATATAATCTAACCTATATTATTAATAATGATTTGTACAAAAAGTTGATAAAATGTTTAAATACACCTTTATGATCGATCTTTCAAACTGTATTATATATAAACAATAAATTTTATTAATATGTAATATTTTTTAAACTTATAAATTTTTCTATAATATTTATCCCTTCTATATTTATATAAATGTTTTAGGTTTGATTGGAATTACTTCTATATTCCACAATGTTAAGAATATGTTGAAGAAACTATATCATTCTCTTTTTACTATTTTTTTTGATTTATAATGAATTATTTTACGGCATTTCCGATGAATGGGATAATACGGAATTTGCCACTATAATTCTCCCATATCTACAGTTCCACATAAGACTATTAACTTAACTTCCCAGTTCAAGCTTTTAAAAAAATCATCCCACATTTCAATAAGGGGGCAGGGAATACATTCCTATGTGCTAACATTTTTTTCCCCGTTTTTAAATAAAATTAATAAGTGTCTTTTTAAATTCAATATTTGTATCCAACAAGATAATGGATTTATTTTATAAAATTTTTAAAAAAAATTAAAGTCATTCGATAGATATAAAAAAGTGAAAAGCAATTATTTTTTTACTATTTTGAAATGATTAATATATATGTGTAATAGTAAAATAACTAACATTATATTAAATTAGATTAAAAAATATCCAGATATAAAAAATAACATTTCCTACACCACTTAATATTAATAAGTAAATTCAAATGCGCAAATTATTGATACAAATAATTTAAAATTTTTAAAATGTGATAGAAGAATAATAATATTTTATTTTTACTATTATAATAATTTACAGTGTATAAATTTCAAAGAGACAAATCACTAAAAAGTGTACCTACATTGAAGTCCCCATTAGAGCGCATTAAAACGAAAAGCCTTTCAATGGCATCCACTATGGCGCACAGTCTATAACATTGATTGTCGCGGACTTCAATGAATGTATACTTTTTTAATAAATGACCCGCTAATCTAGGATAGTATATATTGTCTTGGGTATCTGCACATTGTATTATTTAAGATACCCGATTCTAATTATTGAAGCAAAGGGCTTCGCTAAACTGTTATCCTTTAATAGTGAGAAATAACTTCTTATTTAAATTAAATCTAGGCGTCCTGAGAACCAATCACGTGATTTAAAATTCTATGATCTTTTTTTCTTAATAATATAAATACAAAATTATAGTATTAAAAGAAATTTTGTTTAGCCTATTATGCTAATTAATTATTTCCTCCATTTTTAATTTTAATTTTATAGTGTTTTAGAAAATTTCAGTTTGGACCCACCAATAATTTTTCCCAGCACGTAAGATAATTATTTGCAAGTTGTCCATTTGCCCAATACTAAATTTTTATTAAAGGAATGATTAAATTAATTTGAACTTGCGGGTGCGGTCCGCAAAAATACTTTCCCCAAGTTGTCCGATCTTTTGCTCGGCCTGCAGAGCTATACCAACCTCTAATATATATTTATCAAAAAAAAAAAATTTTTTTTTTTGAGTATATTATCTCAACTTTATTTACTAAAGTTTAATGTGGAGTAATAATTCCCGTTGAAAAAAAAACAATTCTAAATATTAGTTAGGGGATGTTATTTTTTCTAAATAGGCTGGAATACATATAACATTTTTTTAAAAAAAATTTTGAAATATTTATCTTGGGTTTAATTTTAAGAAAAAATGAAAATACAAGAAAAAAAATTACATACTGTCATTTTAATAAATTTTTTAAAATGAGCAATTGAAATTTAATTTTTTTTATTTATATTAGATAAGTGGTCATCCTCACCATTACAATTTCAAATCGTTATCAATCACCAAGACACCCAAGGAGATTGTATCTTTATCAACTAACAAAGGCAAGCGTAGATCTAGGAGGCAAAGTAAACTCCAAATCGATGATTTACACAGGTGGCAAAATCTAAAATATGATCCACAGGTTAAAAATACTTTTCAATTTGCATATTTTTTTAGGTTTGGCTGGACCCGTTGATTTTATTTATAATTGCCTTACAACAAATTCTCCCACCCCTCCCTCCAAAAATATATAATATTCGATTGCATTCAGATTGAATTTAGAAATCAGATGGAATATAATTACTTTAGGCCAATGGTCGATATAAGCTAGATTTTATTAAGTTCCTAAGTTTAATACGAATTCAGAAGACTACTTTACCTTTTTTTTCGGTTTCTAAAGAGATCTATGAATCTGGACCGAACCTTACCGCTCATAATTCGTCAGAAGAATATTTTTTAAAATAGGTCAATTTGATTTAATCAAATAATTTTCAAGTTTTATTATACAATATTTTTATTTCATATTTTTTTTTTTAAATGAAATTTTGTTATGGCGATAATATGATGTTGTTTTACTTTTTTTGGTTACCAACTTTAAATCATTTATTGAGTGGGTTTTTTTAAAAAATATTATTCCTAAAAATTTAAAATACATTAAAATAAAAATATAATTTGAAAATTGTGTTCTTAAAATAGGAACTATTAGTTCGTCTAAAAATTTCTTTCTTTCTTTCTTTCTGTGGATTGAGGCGTTTGTCTTGGGTTACATCTTATCAAAAATTACAATAATTATAAAATTGAAATTTAATTTTTTTTTTGGCGATTGCGCTCATTTTTTTAATAGGATTGAATCTCTATCTTAAGCTCTTTCATTCAAATAATTTGATGTCGTACTTCTGAGATAAGTTTTTATTCTACGTAATGAAGAAAAGGTCCTTGATTTGTACTTGTTTGTTGCCAAAATATAAAGTAATTTAAAAAGATTTGGAAAAAATTATATATTTTATAATAATCATGATTCCATGGTGTTTCTTGAAGGATTTCATCTTTTTCATACCAAGATTGAAATTCTGAAATTAATCGGCAGTCAGATATGGCCTTCAGATGCATTTATTACCTCGAATAAAATTGAGTGAATTATTTAATAGTAATATCTAGATTTAATATATCCTAAGACAGTTATCTAGGTAATATTTAAAAATTGGATAGAGCCATTTGGTGGTACACAACGTTCATTAATTTGAGTCAAAAATAGAATAAAAATGGTTATTTAATAGTAATTCTCATTGAGTCCACGTTAATATATTGGCGATTGTTTGCCTAGGTGAAAGTCGAGAATCTAATAATGTATCAGATTCAGATGAAGTATCTGGTTCTGACCATTCTGATTTCTCTAAGGGCATTAAAATAGGATCTTTTAGATCCAAAAATACTTTAACAACTGGGTTAAAGGCTTCATCGTGACGGACATGCTTTTTGCAGTTTTTTTTTCTTTTTAGTGCAAGAATTATTAAAAGTAAAATTCAGCAAATTGTATCTAATCATTACTAACCTCTTGAAGACCTTATTTCTTCATTATCTATCTTTTTAGATTCTTTTATTTTGTTTAATAATTTTATTTGCAATTATTGTGCATCAGATTGTGAAGATGAATAATCAATTATAATCGGGAAGGTTTTTTGGTTGATAAAATTTTCTTATATCCATCAGTTTTTAAGGTTTACAAAAAAATGTAAGAAAATATGCTTTAAATATTTGTAGGAAAAAGTAGTTAATATATAAGGAAGAAATATAAAAATTAATATAACTTTTTGCTTAAATTTAAAATAAAATATAACATATTTGAAATTGAATATATTGCATATTATAATTCATAAAACCTTTTATCTAAATTTTTTGCTAAGTTGCCACCCCCCCCTCCCTGTCTCACATTGGCTACAAGCCTGTTATTGATGAATGACGACGATATTATTTCTTTACATTTTATAATGCTCTTGCAGTTTTCAGGTTCACTATCTGTTCTGCATTCATATTGTTTACAATCGGCTCCTCTTCTTATGAGGATTTATTTTTATCAACTTATCACCAATGTCAATTAAATTAGGCATTAAGCATAATTGTGTTTCGATTTTTTAAGTATAAAAATATAAATTACATTTTTTAAAAAAATAAATTTGATCATATTTTTAATTTATAAATTTATTACCTTTGTTAGGGTATAATTATTGATTTCTCATAATTTATATAATAAAACATTTTTGAAAATAAAAAATAAGCAAGTTAATGTTATAAAGTGTTCCAAAACGGTTTTAAAGAAATTATCAAAAAGCAACATGTTAAAATTATTTCGTAAAAATCTTAGAATAATTTTAACAAAAAATTTGATTTTTTTTTCCTAATCGAATAAATGTTTATTCATATTCGAACAAAATTAATAATTTAATTTGAAAATTTAACGTTAAAATTAGATGTGAAATGATATTTTTACAAATATCCTATGAGTTCAACTAATTTGTAGCTATCACTCTTGCTGTATCATAAGGAAGTTAAAATATAAATATACGATTATTTAACCTTCCCAATAGCCCGTTTAGGTAGATTTTTAAGGACCACCCTATCAAGATTTTATCCAAAATAATAATATAGTTTCGAGATTTGGCAAATAGAGATTCGAACCCTTCTGCCATCTCTGAGAAAATCTTCAGATCTATCTATGAAAAACTATTTTGGTTAAATCTTAATCAAGCCATTTTGAAAAATAGACCCATCGTTAAACGGGTCGATTTGAGCCGATCCTCTAGGTCTCTAGATTTTGCTGATGTCCAAACCTTTGTGCCCTCCATGAGTAAAATTTTCAAGTTTGTGTATTTTTCTGGAAAAAAATATCAAGTTTGAAGTTTTTAAAATCGAATCGAACTATTTAACAAAACTTCTTCGCATTCCCTTATTGTGAAATCTTATGATGACTCATTTCTAAATTAACTAACTGACAGAATTCAACCAATTGTAATTCGTGAAATCTCAAAGGTCAATCATGTTTTTCCTCTAAGAAATAATACTCAAAGAAGATACATCATTTAATAAAAAATTAAAATTAGATTTCATGATTGAATTCGGAGAAATATAATTTAACGAAAAGGGAATCAATAAACACATTATAAATAAAATTTATATTTAAGAATAATCCTATCTTTCAATGCTAACAAAAAACTTTGATGTGACCATTTTGAGCTCAAAAAATAAATTAATTTAATATTCATTTTATTTTTCTTCTTATCTTCTTTTATCTTTGAAACATATCATAAAATTTTAAAACCTTTTATTTTCATCTTAATGTAATATTTTTTAAATATATTTTTTTATATCCTTGTTATATTTGTCACAAAATAATATTAATTAAAATTTAGTAAAGAGAAGGAAAAAAAGGCTTTGAATCAATTAGATTTCCCTTTTATAATATCTATTTTTCTCTTTCCTAGGTTTTCATTTCCTTTTTAAAATTAGCATTTCATCATACAATATAGCGTTTTAATTGTGACATTTAAAAAAAAAGGTTCATTACGTTGTACGACAGCCTGGATTTATAAGAACTAAGAGAGGTTATAAAGCTCTTGAATTGAAATTGCCTCAGCCCAACTCCATCAAGGAGCCTAATGACCCACTATTTGGAGATCAATGGTATTTGGTGAGTTGAAATTTTTTTTTTTACACAAAACGATTTATTACTTCTTTTTCTTATCAACTTCTATTCCTTTTATTTCGGGAGATAACCTTAGTAGAACTAAATTTAAAATTTTTTTAATTTAAATATTTTAATTAATTTTCATTTTTTGAATAATCGAAATCGATTTTAAAAAATTGATTTTTTTACATCCCGAAGAATGAAAAAATGAATATAAATCCATAAATTTTTCCATTTCTTATTATTAACTTTAATATAACATTTCTGCTTGTACTATGTAATTTCATATTCATTTTATCAATCAAGTTTTTAACCCTTTCCATATCACAGGGTTGAATTTATGGGGGAAAATGTTCTTTTTATATTTATGAATATCAATGAGGATAGTTTTTGATTATTTTTTAATTTATGAAGAGGGTGGATAGGATTTTTAATGGGATTAGTTGGGGTGGATAATGCTATACGAAATATTTTACTATATAATGGAACTTTATGTCGAATTTGGGTTCTTTCCTAACTTATCAAATATAAGAAATCTATTTTAAAAAAATATATAAAATAAATTGCTGTTGTAACTAATTAGGATTTCGAATACTAATTTCTGGATTAAAAGATAAAATTTTTTACGAGATATATTTTATGATATTATTATTATTATTGGCAAAAATATAGATGAATCAATTCTCTTGAAAACTAAAATTAGTTGTTTTTTTTTCTCTAAATCAATAATAACGGAAATTTTAAAATTACAAACAATTTTGCGATTTTCGTATTTACCTATTTTTTTTTTCTTCGTTACTCAGAAAAACACGGGACAAAATGGGGGTAAAAAGTATTTGGATTTAAACGTAGAAGCTGCTTGGGCTATGGGCGTGACTGGAAAAAATGTGACTACAGCCATTATGGATGATGGTAATTTTTTCAAAAAAAAATAAATAATCGATAAAATTATGATGGAAAAAAGTGGAAAAGTAAATATAATAAAAGGAAGATGAAAGATTGTAGATAGATCATTAAGCATGGCTTAAAATTATTCATTTTTTTAACGCATTTTAGCCCTAAGTCATTATATTATTATGTATATGAGCTCGGATTAACAGCTGATCGATATTTTTAAAATTTGTTACCTATATGGTCAATTTTTCTTTATTAATAATTAAAAGACTTTTAAAAATCGCTCAGCTATTAAGTCATATCGGATCGGATCCTTATACGAATCCAGCCTATTACATAGCCTAGGTAAGAGCGAACACATATGACTGTTTGTAGCACTAAGGCCTTATTTATAGAGCGCTAATAGCGTCACATCTCATCACGATGCTTAAATTTCAAAAAAATAAACACTGGCAAACAATTGAACTTCGTTTAGCTAAGAGTATCGCACCGCTCTATATTTAGAAATTAAAATGAGGAAAAAGTTAAATAAAAGGGTCATACAAAATTTTTAATTTTATATTTTTTTACTTCTATTTATAAATTTAGGGATCGATTACACTCATCCAGATCTCAGGGAAAATTTTGTAAGTCTTCATAAAACATTCTATTTTGCACACATATATATTTATATTTATTTTAATATTTTCAGAACGCGAAAGCCAGTTACGACTTTAGCAGTAACGACCCTTATCCGTATCCAAGATACACTGATGATTGGTTTAATAGGTATTTTGACAACTTATTAAACATCTACTTTTTAACTCATTTTGTTTTCTTCATAATATTCATCTTTCATTACATTTATTGTGGTGAATCAATTCTATTTAGGTTATTGTTCTAATTTTTTGTAGCCAAATTCCTATTTTTTAGCGACCTAAGTAGGCGTCTTTTAAAAATATATCTAAATGAAGCATGACCGTGCATTCTCATTTTGTATACTTCGCCGCGAATTCGCGCAAACTGTGAATGCAGGATAAATAAGCTCGGGCAATCAATTTTTTTAGACATGGGCCTGTATATTAATCCCAATGAGCTTGTATTTAGCTCTCACTCAATTTTTATGTCAAATTTTATCCTTTATTATGCTAAATATACTATCAAACTAATCGTTTTAAAACATATAAATAAGCCATGGCACAAGATGCGCCGGTGAGGTATCTGCCAAAAGAGATAATGGAATTTGCGGGGTCGGTATCGCTTATGATTCCAAAGTTGCTGGTAAATTTTAAATTATATTGCTTTTTTTCTTTTTCTCATTTCATAATTTGTAATGATTTTATTCTAAAGCCATTTTTATAACTACGAATTTCTATTTTATTTCTGTGAGAAATAAAATATCTTAGGTATAAGAATGTTGGATCAACCTTATATGACGGATCTGATAGAAGCTAATTCTATGGGGCACGAACCTAATTTGATAGACATATACAGCGCTTCTTGGGGACCTACAGATGATGGCAAGACAGTAGATGGGCCTAGAAATTTAACCATGAGAGCTATAGTCAAAGGAGTTAATGAGGTTTTTAAAAATAATTTATAATGAACAAGAAGCCTTTTCTGTTATCATTTTGAGAAATAGTCCCTCTCACACAGTACTTAATATTAATAAAATCTAAATTTAAACAAAAAATATACATTTTTTAGGGAAGAAATGGTTTAGGCAATATATACGTATGGGCTTCAGGAGACGGTGGCAAAAATGATGATTGCAATTGTGATGGATACGCTGCAAGTATGTGGACAATTTCCATAAACAGCGCTATAAATACAGGAGAGAATGCCAGATACGACGAATCTTGTTCTTCTACTCTCGCTTCCACTTTCAGCAACGGGGGAAAAAATCCTAATTCAGGAGTGGTAACGATCTTTTCTTTTCTTATTTCCTTTTCTTAAATAATTTTTTCCACCCAGGGCCCTCTAAATTTGCGTCAATAAAGGGGGTAGGGGGCTTAGATAATTGGCTAGGGGATCTATAAGGTTCTTTTTTAACCAGTGACCTAATAAAATACCTAGATTGACGATTTATTTGTTTAAATGAGTATCACTGCAAATCAGCTGGTGGCACGCCATATTGTGTATCCATATAAACAATTTACAAAGGTAGGTTTTATTTATAATAAAAATAATTGCATAGTAAACTATAATGACGCGTCATCAGCTGATATACAATTTAATAACGCTCCAAAATGCATTTTAATATAAGAATTTTCAGTCTAGGTAAGTATTTTATATCATTTTGGTTCTCACCGAATTTTTAAAACTTTCATAAGTTTTAAAATTATAATAAAATCGTATGTTAAATTTTTTAAATTTCTAGAATTATATTTTGGACACGTTTTAATTTTTATATTAAAAAAAAGCTTATTTTTTCTTTTTCGATTAATTTTAAAAGTTTGTGAATTAAATATATTGATATTTTGTACCACATCCTTACAAATATATATTTTTAAAACCTAAATAAAAGATTTATAGAAACCATAACTATTAAACTTATCTATGGAAAAATTATTTTACATTTTAGGGGTGACAGGAGATAGTGGGAGCCGGTAATTTCTTCTAATCATTTAAAACTCATAAACTTTGAGATTTAAAATTTAAGCCAAATATATATTTTAATAAGATGTTTAGGTAGGTAAAAATGTTACTTACATTATTGCTCCATGATAAATTTTAAATGCAAATTTAAATTTTCACACGTCACAAATAACTTTTTATTTTTTACATTTTACCAATTTTATAAATGATATTCGGACTAAATATCAATTGTAAATGCTAAAATGAACTCAATTTTATCATGTATAAAAATATTACCAATATTCATGTTAAATTAATATCCCTTAAATTAAATTTTAATTGATTGTGAAGACCTGGGGCAGATTTTGACGGGTACGTATTAGCCATTTTTAAACAGGGATTTTTTGGAATGAAAAAATTCTACTAAATTTATAAGAACATTAGAAGCCACTAGTTTTTCTAGGGTCCCAAATGATAATATGAGAATTATTGGTTTATTTCTTTTAAATTATATGACAGCTTTAAGATGACAGCAAGTTATATCTGGTGATATATAATAAAGTGAACCTGGTGAATTTAATATATTTGACAATTTATTCTCACTTATTTATTTAGAATTTCTATATATAAGAACTAATAATAAAGAACGATATGACGATGCAACGCGAAAAGATAATAGACACTTAATTCTTAAATTTCCATTTTTAAATCTAAAAGATTATTTTCTTAGATATTTATTTCTACTATAGAGATAGATATATGTAAAGAATAAAAATACTTTTAAACTTTGGAAAATTTTCTTGATCTAATTTTTATAGCACTCCAATTTTTTATGGACCATACAACCCCGGTCTCCTCTACTTAATTTTTACATTATCTCTACAATATATTGGCATTCAAAATAAAGTAGTTACTGCATATATATATTTAGTTTAACCAAAAAAAAAAAGATCTTAATCCCTTAAAATTTTTAGTAATAACAATTTTATCTATAGCACGGAACAAAACCTAATTAAAGGAGACCGGGGTTATATTGTTCATAAAGAATGGAAGTTCTATAAAAAAAAAATAGATGAAGCAAATTTTCCAAAATGTTTAAATGAATATAAAATTTTAAAAAAAGAAAATTTAAGAATTACCCGGGGTACCTTTTACTATTTTGCGGTGCGTATTATAATACTTCTTCATTTTTAAAAAAATGATAATATATATCAGAAGAACTTTTTGGCACTTAAGACTATAGTATAATTTACAAAAAAATAGGGCATTCATCTTTATATACAAATTTGTTACCCTAGATCTTGGCTTTTAATGTTCTTAAAAATGTAGTTAAATTTTTTCTTATTCAAAAATAAATCCCTGTCTTAAAATGGCTGCTAATACGCACCCAGCTAAAACCTGCCACAGATCTTCATATTTAATTAAAATTTAATATCAATACATTTAATTACCAAAGATTATCAATATTTTTATACATGATAAAATTATTGTGATTACTTTATCATTTAGAATTGATATTTAGTCTGAATAACTTTTATAAAAAAAATTATTAGGTAAAAATGTAAAAAATTAAAAAATAACTTTTGACGGGTTAAAATTTAAATTAGCATTTAAAACTTTTCATGAGCATATTTCTGTCAAACATTTTTTAGAAGCATTAGCATCTTATTAAAATACATTTATGGTTTAAATTTTAAATATCAAAGTTTAATAATTTTAAAATATTTGAGAAGAAACCCTGCCCCAAAAGTGAAGGGCTCGATTTGAGCTGATTGTTAAAAACGTATAACTCAATATTTTAGCCAGAAAAATATTGCCTAACACCCAAAATTTAAGTAATAGCTGTCCAAACCTTTGTGCCATCTATGAGAAAAATCTCTAGGTGCGCCTAATATTTTTCTAAATAAAATATTGAGTTGACCGTATTTAAAAATCGACTCAAAATAGAGCCAAAAATGAATTTGACTTATACCACATTGTGATAATAAAAGGCGACGACTGATTTGTATGCGAAATGCACCAAGACTCATTCTGGAACATCCGCCGCAGCTCCTGAAGCAGCCGGTGTTTTTGCTTTAGCCCTAGAAGCAAAGTTAATATAATAATTTTCATGAAACTCATATACATGATTTTTCTTTTTTACAATTTGAAAATATAGTATAATTTTTTTTATTTTATCTTAAATCTTTATATGAAAAATTTTAGCCATCCTTATTAGGTGTGTTGTTAACTGGAATTGGGTTTAAAAAATTCTATTTACAAATAATCTTAATAAAGAAAGCTTATATTAGCCCCAACAAATTAATTAAAGCCGGGAAATGGCAAATACTATAAAAGTTTTTTTTTTGAAATTGAATATAAATTAGCCCGTTCCTAACTTGGAGAGATATTCAACATTTGACGGTCTTCACTTCGAAACGCAATTCTTTGTACGACAGTCAAGGGGAATTCCCCTGGACAAGAAATGGAGTGGGACTAGAATTCAATCATTTATTTGGCTACGGCATATTGGACGCTGGGGCTATGGTAGCATTAGCTAAAACATGGAAACCAGTTCCACTCAGATTCCATTGTGAGGCTGGGGTATTCAAAGACATTCGGTAATTTCAAATACACTTAAATCTATAAAAAGCACTATTAAAATAACAAGTTTCAATTTAACCTGCCCAGTGAGATCATTTGTCATCAAAATTTTTAATCAATTAATTTTTATATTTTAAGAAACTAATGGTTGGTACTTAGAGATAATAATTTATAAAACAATATTTATTATTTCATATTAACCTGTCAAAATCATTATTTTATTATATCAAAATGTCAAAATCATTATTTTATTATACCAAAATACAAGTATTTTTTGTTCATGGGAAATATTCTAGGCGCGAAAGATAGTTTGCTTAATTTGAAAAAAAATCTTTATTTTAAATGCATTTTTTTGAAGGGGAACTAATAGACTTAACGATGTAGAATAGAGATAAAATTGATAATACACCGATGTGTTGTAAATATGATATTGTAAATGATATCAAAAATAGATGGATAAATTTATATTATTTGAAAATTTTAAGAAATAAAGATAAATTACGAATTTCAAAAAAATTTCCTCCAATAATTTAACATCTTGTTTTTTTAATTTCAATTATTTATCATTAATTTAATTTAAATTAAATAAACTAACTTATAAGTCAAATCCCATCTCATGGCTCTTTGACATTACATATAGACACTGATAGTTGCAGGGGCAAACAAAATGAAGTTAATTTCTTGGAACACGTTCAGTGCGTTATAACTTTAAACAGTACCAGAAGAGGAGACGTCACCATATATCTCATATCGCCCAGTGGAACTAGGTATATATTTTTAAAAAAATTTATACATATATAACTTTCATCCTTTTTTCCCTGACTTTCTTCTTTTTTTTTACAACTTTCAAAACATAACATCCAAGTAGTGTTGTTAAAAAGCTGCTTCGGGTCGATTTAAAAAAACGGTACAATTAATATTATAACCAAAAGGACATTATGTAAGCCTAAAGGCTCGTATCTGGCAGAAATGCTTGGACATCTATTTGCCAAATCTCGATGCTCACATACATTTTAACTAAAATCCTAATTGGGCTATTTAACAACACTACATCCAAGTTTATATATAATAAATTCAATAAAAGAGGCCTATCCCGTACATATAAAATAATTGTTTTTAAAAATGAAAAGAAAAAGAACAACGAATCTTAATACGTTTTACAAAATAATATTATGTAAACCAAACTAAATTGAATAAACTAATAATTGTGGGACGACCGATTTTAATTCATTGTTAAAAACCTGTGCCATTCCTGTAAATAGATATTTCTGCAAGTTCTCTCTTGATAATTTTAGAAAAAATACAAATTTTTTATTTAGAAAGTAAATTTGTATCTAAAACAAAAATAACACTATTCACAGATCCATGCTTCTGAGCAGAAGACCTTTCGACGATGATTTTAAGGATGGATTCTATAAATGGCCTTTCATGACGACCCACACGTGGGGAGAAAATCCTAAAGGAAGATGGACAATGGAAGTCAAATTTAAAGGTTAACTATTTATTTATTATTTAAATATTTCATACATGAATTATTATGAAAAAAATAAATGCGCATTATTTAACTAACTGATGGATGTAGTTCAGTAGAATTACACATTATCCCCCCACCCCAGTCTATCATCCACCTGCGCATCATATTATATTTTATAATACAATCTTAATAATAGTATTACGAATCGAAAATGAATTTGGTGAACACCATCTTTTTGTCTATAACAACCAAAAAAAACGACCGTTTCTGAATTGTCACCTCATATAAAAGTATCACAGTATATTAAACAAAAAAATCTAAAACAATTAATTTTAATCAGATAATTTAACCGACAAAAAAAAACACTTTTTAATAGGTGACGAAATTCAATCTGGTCACTTGAAGCAATGGACACTACTATTGCACGGCACTAAAAGTTCCCCTTACGAACATCAAATAATATCGGACCCAAAGTCTAAATTGGCTATAGCCAAGAAAGCTCATGACCTTCAACTTTAAATATTTTTTTCTACTACACTAGAAACAGAATTATTTAAAATTTCTAGAAAAATAAATAAATATTGGTAATGGATTTTTATCTTTTTCTTACATTCCTAAATGTCGTAAATGTAAATATTTATAAATGATACGTCATCAAAACTCTCGTATATTCCTAAATGTCGTATACATACATTTAATTCATTTTTAAAATAATATTTCAACTAAAAAATTCTTGAAAATGTTTTGTGAGATAGTGTTTGTTGAGATTATTTTAAATTAATTTATTATTTCTATTCACCCCCCCCAATCCCCCCTCCCTTATCCTAATTACTGAATTATTTTTGTGTGAAAGCCCAATCCCTTACTAGACGGCTTGTTATACAACTACCTATTGGTACATTTATTCACTATTTATATGTGTTTCTTTTTTTAATTTAACCCCAGTGAATAAATCATTCGTCAATATATTTTTATCTACTTTATTTTCCTCATTATTTCTAGTCTAACCTTTGCTAATAAGTCTAGACTTAATCATAGTTAAAACTTGTTCCTTTTTTTCAATCATTTTATTGTTAATTATAATTTATTGTAAACTTATATAATTTATATTTTATAAAAAATTATTCAAAAAAATCTCAAAAATTAAACCAAATATATTATATAATATACACAAGCACAAACTATTATAATTTTCTTATATTTTATATATAGTAATTATTTATTATTCAACAAAATAATTATCTATCTACATATCTTTTATATATATATATTATGTTCATTCTAAATAAAATAATTCGACCAAAATATTTTTGCATAATGTTTTATTTTCAAGAAATTTTTTTGTTAGTTAAATTTTGAATGGTAAGCAAATTTGAGTTAAAATTCAAAATATAAATATAAATAAAAATTAGCATAATTCAAATTTATAGAATAAATTATTACATAATTGTGTATTATAAAGATCGATACACTGTATATACATTTAGGTATTAAGTTATTAGTTAGCGTCTCTCCTTTTTTCGTTATTTTTAGAAATACAAATAGAAGAATAAATTCACCTTTAAGCATTTTTAGATGCTATCCTTACAAAACCTATATTTTGTTATAAAAAAAAGTTTCCTACTCTTCTGAATAGATTGCTCCATTTCAACTAATTCTAGCTTTAAAAAAAATGGCATTGAATTGTTTTGTCATAATGTATAAACAAATAAAATATAAATTGAAGATATTTTTTTAACAAAAAATATAATAATTTTTAAATTATATATAATCATTAATTAAATTGAATGGAGAAGCGATTCTTGGTTTAATTGATGATTTATTCTTTTTCCTAGTTAGCATTTTTTAAGTGATGAATGTATCATGGGGATAATGTGGTTTGCCTTAAATGCATTATTTATATTTTAATTTAAAAAATATAATAATATATCAATAGAAAATCTTAAAATAAATTTACATATATATTAGTATTTTATATTTATAATCTAAACTCTTAAGTAAATTTGAAAGATTTGTTGAGCTCCCTCTTTTGGAATAATGTTGTTAAACATCTCGATTTTTAAACGTTAACTCAATATTTCAGCCAAATAACATTATCCAGGCCTAATAATCTCTTAATTTCGGGGAAATCCGGTTACCACTACTTTGGAAAGAATTTTCTTATTATCATACTTAAGCTTCTGGACGTCAAAAAAAGAGGAAATACGAAAAGGTGATTGAACGGGTTCTAATTGGCTTTTTGATATTCTTAGACTTTACGTCTTAGAATTAATTTCGGACCAAACTGGACCCGGACTTCCAAAAAAATCTTAGCCATAAAATTGTGTTTATTTTCTATCAGACTATGTATTAGTTCGTCTTATAGATACTCATTTCTGTTTGGCCCAAGACTAAACAAATTTTGAACAAGGAAACCCTATTTTGGTTTGTTTTATAAGTTTAAACATTAAAATATAGATATGTTTATATATTTTTTTGATACTGAATAGCCACTTTATTATTGGGCTTTTCGGAGAAAGCTATATAAGGCTAAACAAAATTAAATTTCAAAAATAAGACTAACCGGGAAACCGCCCCATAGATTTTCTTATAAATATCGTGCCTTTTGAGTAGTTCAACAAAATATATCAGATCAAGCTTGCAACCGGTTTCGAATAGCTTTGGACTAGGGTAGTATTATTAAATGACCCAATTCGGGTGGATAGCGGCTCAATTAAGATTTTAGCCAAAATAATATAATGTAAACCTGGACATTTTGCTCATAGGCAGATAGGTTTAGGCCTTTGTATATTAAATTTCGAGGTTTACTTGTTTTGGCTAAATTTTAATCGGGCTGTTTGACAACACTAGACGACTTATATAATTAAAAATTAATTCTCAGATCCGATCGGTCAGACACATAATTTTTCGAAGTCGAAAAAGTAGGTCTTAATTCGCGGCGCGGCGTAGTATACAAAAAGAATACAAAAATAAAGTATATTATGTATACTTCGCCCAAATTAGCTATTCAGGGCTATGCAAGGTAAACAGAGAAAAATGTAGTACTAAGAAGACTTAAAAAAAAATATACAAGAATTTCATAAAATAATTATAAATTATATCGAAAATTGGCACAATGTGTCTTATTTCTCCCTAAATATTTTATTTAGAATTAAAAAAAAAGGGAGGAGAAATTTAAAAAGGTTAAATAATTTTGAAAGGTTTTCTTTACGAGAAAAAAAAAATAGCATCTAATTTACATTTTAAAACAATTTTAATTTTTTGAAATGCAAAACAAGAGTATAGGGAAAGTCGTGGTGTCCTCTTCGTATAATAACTACACAACTTGATAGTTTTCTTTCGGAAAATATTTTAATTTCGAAAAAAAAGGATATTATTATTAATCAAATTTAAAAAAGACAAAATTTAAATTAATTTTTTTTTTAATGAAATAAGTCACGAAGGTCCTAACTATTTATATATATATATATAAGTCAAAAATTTATATTTAATCATATATAAATTAATTAAACCCTCTTCGTTCTGAAATTTTAATCTTCAAATTTTAATATCCCCAATATCTAAACTTTTAGTCACTTTGCTCTCATGTTTAACCCGATCGTACTATCAGGACTCTTGGCTTTATTTACACTTATTAGTCCAACAACTGCTATTGGGATTCAAGATATCAATGCTTTTCTAGCCTTAAATAATCAGGGTTTACATGGATTATCCCAGGGCTTGCCACAAAACTACCCACAAGTAATGCCCCAAGCTAGGAGTAACCCCGGTGAAAATATAATTTTTTTCATCTAAATTAAATAATTTGCAGTATTTTGTTTTTGAGAGGAATCGTTATTCTGATTCCTTATAAATTTACAATTTGTCATTCTTATTTTTACTCAGCTAATCCTTGCACATTTGCCGCCGTATCTTCCAATTTCTTGTACCATCCTCACCCTTACTTCCCGAATAAATTTATACAGTGCGATCTGCAGGGAATTCCTCACGAACAATATTGTGCGCCGGGCACACTTTGGGACCAATATTCTTACACCTGCAATAGACCCCAAAACATCGGATAATTTTTTTAAAATTAAAATCAATTAATTATATTATCTAATTTTAAATTTATTTATTTTTTTAAATCTTGACTTATTATATTATGCAAAATCAATTTTAATTTACTGTATTTAAGAAATATATAAATAAAAAGTATCATATCAGTTCATATATGCATTTTATTAGAGGAATATTCAAATGTGTGAGGTATAAAAAAATATCTTAATTTTAAGAAAATATTGAATAGAAAAAGAAAATTATAGAAATTAATAAATTTGAATATCATTTTTTTTATTTCATATTTTGGTTTAAATTTTGAGGTCCTATATAAGGCTACTGTCCTTGCTCCACATATTCATTAATATTTTTTTTAAGTTTTAAAAAATAAAATGTTGAAATTTTTAAGTTTTGCCGTTTTGATTTTAGTATTTTCCACTGCTCATGGTAAAGAAAGATTCTTGGAAAAGTCGAGATGGAGTAGGCAACTAGGAACAAGTAATATAAATTTTAATTTTTTTAATTTAAATTTTGAATAGCCCCTACATACAACCCATGCACTTCTAATACCAATGCCCTAAGCTACTATCCACTACCTGGCAAACCAACCTTGTATATTCAATGTTCTAATGGTAAAGCTATTGTAATGAAATGCGCGCCCAGCACTTATTGGGTACCTCCTATGCAGGCATGCAGTTACGAATCTGATTACAAGGCTTATTTAGCCTCTTTGACATATAGTTCACCACAAGATACGTCTTCTTCCTCTCTCGGTAGGTCTTCATATGGTAAATATGATTTGGGGCAGCAACAGGGGTATCCTGGGCAGCAACAGGGGTATCCTGGGCAGCAACAGGGGTATCCTGGGGATCAACAGGGGTATCCTGGGCAGCAGCAACAAGTATTTCCTGCGTATTATAATCCATCCCAAACTATGACCAATTTCCCCCAACCACAAGTACAAGCGGGACGACTCGGAGGACCACCACCACCTAATTATATAACAGGTGTTTACCCATCTTTCCCTACAGCTACCTTGACGTTTCCTCCCTTCATATCTTTTCCGAATGCTGGAACATACGCTGGTGGAAATTCCATAAATCCCCAATTCTACCCTGGTGTCGGCCAAACTGACCTCTCCAGATCACAAATACCAAATTTGCAAAATCAAGGTCCTATACAGGGGTTCATTCCATCAATAAAGTCTGATCTGGGAAGTCCTTTCACTGGTAATCCCATCTCAAACTCTAAACCTTCGCTGAATTCAGGCTATGATCTTAGTGATTTAGCTGCATATTTGACCCAATCCTTGTCTGGGAATTCCCCAGCTAACAATTATTCTCCTGGTGATTCTACATATTTGACTTCATTGTCTTCCACGGCTAACAATTACGCTCCTGGGGGGAATCCCGCTGTTAGAAATTTTGCTGTAAGTTATGCTCCCAGTGACTCAAACGGATTTACTAATCCACAAGATATTTTCAATTCCATCTCCAGAAAGAAGAGATTTGAAGTTGAGAGAAGGAAGAGAAACCTTTTCTGGAATAATTATGGTTACCCATATTGATTTATTAAATGGATAATTTTTTTACTTGTAATTGTTTTACGCCATTTCATTCTTCTATTTTGAAACCATATTTTAACCTATGATAAATAAATTTGTAAAACAAATGCTATGTGTTTTTTCTGTCGTATACGCAAATTTTAACGACGATATTTAATTTCAAATCAAAAATATTTTTTTAAAAAAAAATAATTTAAAAAAAAATTATTTAATGCGATAATTAGCTAATTTCCCACGATAAACATAAAACATTAAAATATTTTAGGATTGTTTCATAACTTTTGTAAATTTAATTTATAAAAATGTAACAATATTCAAAATTTTGCCCTCAAAGATTGGTAAAGACAAAATATAAAGCCAGCATTCTATTTGAATTTGGATAGTATATTATTTTAAAAAAATTAATGACATTTTTTATATAGAGGTAATCATCCTAGTTAATACTTGAAATATTTTTAATATTTGATTTCAAATTCAAGTCAGAGACAGGCGTTAGAGATCAGCCCAGACCCTAAAACCCATGCCAATCTGATAACTTGATATGGCTAGAACATATTGGGTTGATTCATGAAAACATGCAGTTCTGATTATAAGGCATATATGGAATCCATTTTCAGATCTATAAATTCTCATCAAAATACACTTCTTTTCATGATAAGTCATTATTTGGTTATGAAGTGGATAGTCGCCATAAATACAAACCAAAGGGCCTCAGATTTTTTTATATTTTTACTAAAGGTGTTTCGTCTTTCCCATGCGTTGACTTTTTCTTCCATTGGCCAAATCACTGGTCACCAGAGTTTTTTCATTCTTTCTTCAGCAAGAAAAGAAACGGAGCCAATTTAAGGAAGATATGCACACTTTATGGATAAGATTACCCCTATGGTTTTTCATATTATTTCATTAAATGTATTAGAAACGAATAGGCAATTACAAGCTATATTCTTTCGTGTTGGTTATGCTGATAAAACATTTGTTCCGATAGATCTGTTGATTTGAGAATACGGTTCTGATTCAGAGCATTCTTATCGTTAAAACATCTTTAAACTTTTCTTGCAATAATCGGCATATTTTAGGCAAATGTACGGTGTATATATATCTATATCTTATTTCCATTAAGGATATTTAAAAGTTAACATTTTTTTCAAACAACGCTGAATATATTCAATACTATATTTCCCTTTTCCATGAATCTAGAAGTATATTTTCAAATTGTTTTTTTTTTACTATTATATTTTAGATTTAAACAAATAAGTATGTTAAAAAAGTCTCTCATAGTCATAGCAAAAATAGTCAATATGAGCTTGGTCTTATCATTTCATCATCCTCAACATGGGATAGGGAAAAGAACCCCCAAATAATATTACTTTACAAAGATTCTATTTAATTTTTATAAATACGAATTATGACAAAGGAAAAATAATTCAAGATAATTTGATTTGGGCTAAGGATTTCTTGCGGTGATATACCAGACTAATGCTTATCCTAGATTCTCATTTTGGAAATATCTAATACCTACTTTTTTGGTAAAATTATTAATATTATAAATTACATGGGATAGGGAAGAGACCCCCCAAATAATCTTATTTTACAAAGGTATTATTTAATTTTTATAAATACGAATTTTGACATTCAAGGAAGATAAATTCAAAACATTTTGATTTGGGCTAAGGATTTCTTGCTGTGATATACCAAAGTAATGCTTATTCTACACACTTAGTTTCGGTATAAATTAAACCCAACTGTGAATGCAGTGAGGACTACGCAATTTATAAAAAACCTCCAAGTAAGTAAGAAAACTAAAATAGATAGATAGGAAAGAATTAAACATTACGTTTCTTCTTAAATTTTTCAAAAATTTTTGTTATCTTGTAAATTTAGTACGAACATATCTCCATAAGAAAGTTTTTATCATTTCGATTCTATTTTTCTATATACAATTCATTTTAAATAAAATGCGTTTTTTTTTTAAAAAAAAAATTCAGTAAACCAAAAGCCTACAGAATGCAATTTCTTCCAATTACTTGTAATCCCCCAACTCCTATTACCGGGAATTATCCATGAGCAATAGGGTGTACCATGAACCAAGGTAAATTGGGATAAAAAAAATTTTTTAACAACTGCAATAGAACAGAAAACATCTTACAACCTTTTCAGATGATTTTAAGAAAAACAATTTCCCTTAAGTTTTTTTTCAATCGAATTTGTATCGACGGGTCCTAAAACAAACCGATTCATTTAGTTAAGTGCAAAATTTAAATATTATGCCAAAAAAATTTTCTTCAATAAGTTGTAATAATTATTTATTGAGGTAAAATAAAATTAATAATAAAAAAAATATATAATTTATAAAAGATTTTTTTTATCTCAAAATATTAATTTATTAAACAAAGCTTTAATATTCAAATGATAAAACGAAAATAAAAATCCGTTTTTTTATAAATGCAAAAATAAATTAATTTTTTTTATAATATTATACATTATTATAGGAAAATAAAAATAGGTAGGAAAAGATAAATATAAAATTGAATATTTTTTTTGTTCGTATTTTTGTTTAATTCTTTGAGGCTCCAATTCAAATATACTATATATTTTTTTTTTATTATGTTAAAATCTTTTGGCCTCGCCATATTAGTTTTAGTGTGTTCCATTGCCAATAGTAAAGAGAGCATCCTTAGAAAATCTAAGTGGAGTAGACCGCTGGTTAAACGAACCAGTAATATTATATTTAATATGCGAAAAAAAAAGTTTTAATTCCCAATGATGTTTAAAAAATATTGCTTTTTTTTAAAAAAAAATTATATTATTAAACAGGCCCTCCTCCATATAACCCATGCTTCTCTGATACCTTGAACTACTATCCATTATACGGTGAACCTTCATTCTATATCCAATGTTCTAATGGTCACCCGACGGTTATGAAATGCGCTCAAAACACTTACTGGGTGGATACTATGCAAACATGCAGTTACAAATCTGATTACAAGACCTATTTGAGCACATCTTTGGGCAGATCTGGGAGTCCTCATAAAGATAAAGATTCTGCTCCTCTTGTTAGGTCATCCAACCTTGTTGGTCAGAAAAAAAAATTAGTCGTGTATCCTAATTATGGCGGTGGTCGTAATTTGAATAGCTTGTCAAATATTATTCTTGGTACGCAACAAATACAACCAACAATTCCTCAAATTTTGTCTCCTTTTACTCAAACAAGCTCTATACACTATATTAACAATAGACTACCACCTAATATTCTCTTTCATGCTGCTTACCCATTTTCCCCTACCGCTACGTTGACTTTCCCTCCCGCTGTAAGCGCTTATGCTGTTGCCGGATTGAGTTTTAACCAACAAGTTTCTAATTTACAAAATGCCAAGTCATTTTCCTTGGGCGGGCCAGATTTTCACGTTGGCATACCTTCCAACAAAATTTACAATCCCGTTTATTATAAACAAACGAAAAGTCAGAATCATCTTCCACAAAACTCGAAATCTAATTTGGCAAGTCCTTACATTGTTAATCCGTTCCCTAAACCTTCGCTGAATTCGGTCCATGATCATAATGATTTATCTATAATTTTAGCTCAGACCTTGTCCCAGAATCCGGCAGCTGGAAATTATGTAGTGAGTTATGCACCTGTCAACTCAAATGGATTAACCATCAATCCACAAGAATTTCCTGATTCTTCCTCCAGAAAGAAAAGATTCTGAGGCGAACTAAATGAATTAATAATTTAAATTTACTTCTTTTAATATTTTTTTTAGTGCCATTTGATTCTTCGAAAATATATTCTGACTTATGGAAAATAAATTTTTGCAAAACGAATACGCTTGTGTGTATATATTGATATATATTTTGGGGTTCTGGTGAGACATAAAGTATTTTTGCAGTCGGATTTGTTTCCATTTTAGGAGATGATAATGTGAGAGATACCGCTCTACAAGGCTTTCATATTTTTAAAAATTTCTATAAACTTCCCGTAATCGCCGGTATATTTTGGGGATATCTGCGCAATGTATAACATTGTGTCAATTCTTCAAATACTAAATATGAACGGGTCATCTTTCACTGTTTAATTTACTGAATATAGATATTGAAATAAAATTTTGCTCCTTCTTTTTTGGGTTGAATATAGAAATTGACCTAACTGGGAAGAATGAGGCAGCAGGGGGTAATAAATTCCTTCCTCGGCAGATTTGCCCGATAATAAAATTAAGCTGATAAAACAAAATAATGAATCTCACCACTCTTGCGGTTCTCTTTTTAACAATAATTTTATAACTTTAAAAAGTCAAGCATAATGATCTTCTCTTTTTTTATTTTAACAATAATAATTTCATTTTTTATTTAAAGTAATTCATTGAGATAAAAAAATTTATTCATTGAACTCACATTTTTTTTTATATTTAAATTGGATAATTTCACAGCTTCCATCTAAGGCTGATACCTCAAATTTATTTATAACTTTTCTTATTTTGAAATTGAAAATAGGAAATATGGTTGAGTGATTGAATGCGGTACATTATTCTATGGTACAATATTTGAAATATATTAATTTTGTAATAAAGATAATTGTAGAATTTTAAAATATTCAATTTGGCATAAGTTTATAGAAAAAAATAAATATTGCTTAGGTGTCTGCGTTGATAAAAAATAGGTCTGGCGTGGCTATTTTTTAAAAAAATATACGCGCCGGTTTGTATACCCGGGCCGGGCTTTGATTTCGACCCGCAGGTCTCTGATATATTTTAACGCAAGAACAATAGAAGAATAATTGGTTTTTTTATAAAAATTTGACTTAAGCTTCTTTGAATATCTTTATAGACTTGGATATTTTATATTCGAATTTTGATTGGAGATCTGTTAGCCCGGCAAGGTCAAGCAGGGTTGAAAAATTTGCACATAAAAAAATTAATGATCAAGGATGTATAACTCGTACATAAAAATAGGGTTGGTGGCCCTATTTATTCTTTAAAAGTTATTCAAGTTATATCTTCAGCTTCCTAAATTTCGTAAAATTTTAATGGACCAACCTTGGCTATCATTAAAATTTCTCATATAATTTTTAAAATTTCAAGCTAAGATTTTTATTTTCTACTAATAGTTTAAAATAATCTCCAATATGCTTATTTCAATATATTTTAGAGTTTGAAGAATATGGCCAAAATTTAGACAAAATAATCTTTAAAAATCATAAAATTTTTTTTGAAAGAAGATCAAAATAATTTTAAAAAAATTTGTTATTTCATCCACGAAGAATTTTTTATGCTTAAGGCAAAGTAAGATTTATTTATAAAAGATATTTTACAAAAAAGATTAAGAATTTTCATTTGATCAAAAATCTTGTTGAGTTTACTCAAATTTTTTTAAAATGTTTTAAGAGTTGTCTAACTAAAATACAAAATCCAGGCTTAGCAAGTCGGTCAATTGTCTGGTCAAATTCATTCAATTGGCCGAAGGAGTATTTGACCTGGTCAAATTGGGTCAAATACTCTAAAAAATGTTTGAAAAAAGAAAATACGATATAAATTCACGTAATTACAATGCTGTATTTATTGGGTACCTAATATCAAGGGGAACATCTCATTAGTAGTGAATAATGAAGTATGTGATATAATACAAGAATTATGCATTTTAAAAGGTGGAGATGATGAGAATATTTTGAATGATGTCATAAATTTCAGAAGTAAAAGCGGCCTGTTTAATGACAAATTATGTGCGAAGTAGTAATTTCCATAAGAAAAATCATATTCCGGCCTCAAGTTAGTGGAATGAGCCTTGCCTAACATTAAAAGAAGTGGCATTTTACTAGCAATTCCTAGTTCTACTTCTTCTTCAAAAAGAAATTTGGTTAATATTTTTACTAAAACAGAAATCGATTGAAGATCTCGACAGGAAAATTGATTAAAAAAATATGAAAGAGATAATATTTAATATGAATCAAAACATTAGTTATTGAAAATGAATTTAAAAAATATCATAATTTTAATATTATAGATTTAGTATAAAATAAAGTTAAGACTTATAAAATATTTATTTGAATTTGATTATATTTGCAGTATGACCATATTTGACTGGTCAAGAATAATTGATAGAAATAATTATCGGGGTTGAATGAGTGGTAAGATGCAGGCCGTTAAAGTAGTGGAAAAAGTTTTACAGTGGCTAAAGGCCAGGCTTATTCAGATCTCTGATTGAGAGTATTTACTCGAGGAATTAATTATTGCTCACATGTTCAAAAACAGTTTATCATTTTTTGGGAGTATAACACATGCATTTAACGTAAAATTATATTTAAATATCCAATATTTTTGATCAAGGGCCTATTATGATTCATGATAGCACCCAAAATATCATAAATAATTTATTGTAAATATTGTGTTTAATAATATATCAGATCAAGAAAATTTCATTTAAAAAATTCTTGGAAAATCAAAATTGATCGTCTTCAATTTAAAAGAATAATCTGCGAAATTCAGTAAAGATTCTTAGCTTTTAACATTTTTAATTCTGAGAATTTTAGGAAAAAAAAATTTGATCTCTTTAGTTTTTATTCTGTGGGAAAAATATGTCAATCAATAATAGTTCGCATTTAAAATATTTTAGTACATCGCTGTGGTAAAATAACAAACCAATTAAAAATTCATAACAAAAAATGTAGAAGCAATGATTATTTCAGGTTGTTTCATTTATAAATGCCTAATGAATACTTAATTTGCACTCATTAAGCAGAAACCAAATTATACTCTAAATGAACTATAAAGTCAACGCTGTGTGATAATATCAGATTTTTAATAACGATTCAAAATATTTTTGAATTTTATGATTTCACGCCCTATATAGATATTATTTGTTCTTTTCTCTTTATTCAATCTAAATGAATTAAAATTTTAATATTATATAATCCTGAAGCTCTATTAAGACGTGTAGCATTGAGCATGAAGTTAGGCCTTTTGAGAGCACTACCTGTAAAGCTTAAGCAAATATGTAATACTTTATTGCATACATTTTAGTTTAGTGCCACAATCCAGTTTGGTTGATAATAAATAAAATGTTTTCAACAAAATTGGAATCAAGGTTAAAAGCAATTATAATAAAAAATTGAAAAAATTAATTTATTTTATCTAAAATACTTAAGCGAACTCTTTTCGTTTAAATATCAGCATGTTTAAAGATAAATAAGATGGAGGTGGGGGGGGGGCTTCTTTTAGCCTCTGTTCCATCAAATTAGCATTTAGAAATTAGAAATTGTTTGATTATACATTTGTGACTGATTTATGAATATTTACTTCAACCTGGTATAATATAGACCCGGGGCGGGTTCAGATCCCCTTAGGAAAATAAATTTTATAAATTTCCGCTAAATAAAGTTTATCCGTGACCCTATTTGAGTTTACAGACTTAAAGACAATTATATTCGTCCACACTATTAAATTTCTTGCTATGCCTAAGCAAAAAATACTTTTATAAAAAGTTTATAATATCCAAAAGATAATGTTTAAATAAATAATTGAACGGGAATTTATGAAACAACTAAATAACATAAATAGTGCAGTAACAAGCAGTAAAAAAAAAAATTTCTAAAAAATAAATTTGATAAATCATTTTATAATATTTAAAAAAATTATAATTTCAAATCAAATCCAAAAATGAATAATTGCATTTATTCGAATCGAATTATTTTTTTTTAACAGTCTTACTATGAAGCGTACACGCTTTTAGGTCAAACTGGGTATTAAGAGGTGACCCATTATTATCATATGCACAAAAACGGGTAATAAATTAAGATGAAAATACGAAATTCAAATTTTGAATATATTTTTCTTAGTGTAGTGTGATTATAACTTTTTTGTGTTTAAAGTTTTCATTTATCACTATTTTACAGAGGGGGATTTTAAAAAAAAATCAAAATTTTGAAAGAGATTTTTTGAATTTTACATAAATAAAAAAAAATATTTTGTCATTGTCATGCATAAAAAAAGATCAGAAATGAAATAAAATATTTTATAATTTGTTCAAAAAATTTTTCACCATTATATATTTGATCAACCGTGATTCATGTTTGCAGTGGTTTGTAAAATTTAAGCGTATAAATCAATAAGTTTAATAAATGATTTATGACTAACAAACTAAAAAAATAAATTTTTTGAGGAATAACCTCATCCCCAGAAATAATCCAAATCAACAGCATAACCGCTGCTTTAGAATTTTAAAGACAAGTTTTAGTCTGACTCTCTTCCACATCTTGGGGACCCTTGATTGCAAATAAGAATTCATAAATAAATTCAAAGCCTTAAATTTTGTTCCTACTTTCTCTTTGAATTTACAAAATCATTTAACATTTTTTTTTTGATGAATAGTTTCATTTTACGTTGAATTCCTAATTAACGCAAATTCGCGGCGATAAATACAAAAATGAGACATATTTTTTATACTTCGTTTTCGTGCTCTGAAATCAAAGTTAGGGCGTGAATAAGCTTTATTTAAAAAAAATCGACTTTGCCACAAGCGCATTGCGTTAAAAAAAATAATAAGCTACATTTAAAGTGCAATGCGAATTTTTTCGCAATGTAATTTACATAATCAAGCCATTAAAGTATAATTTTTAAATATTGTGCGAATTATCGCTGTGATAAATCAGCTGTAACTTTCTCATAGCTTGACCAAGATATACACCAAAAATGATTGAAATATAGAGTCCTTTTTTAAAAAAAAAAATTTAAGAGGGATAGATCTATAACCCTCTTGTTTTTTTATCGGCGATTTAGGTCAAAATTTTAATTAATACTCAAAAAGGTGTAATATTAGATATTTAAATTTATATACAAATTAAGATCATCTTGGTAAATAAATTTGGAAAAATTGAAAATGTCCATCAAAGTATATGGTTTATTGTGCATTATCTTTTTATTGCGCACCATATTATTTTTATTTGCATTCTTTTGGATTCGAATAATATTCAATTTATCGAAAACCTGAATTATATCAAAAAATAATTTCCCCCAAAAAAACAATAAATAAAATATAAAAATGAAACAATAGTTATGTAAATGGGGTTGTTATATATTATAAGCATGCAAATGGGGATTACAATTGGAAAAAATAAATATTTGAATATATTTTTATTCATTTTTCGGGGGTTTAATTTTGAGCTCTTATATAAAGTGAATTGGCTTTAGCAAATTATATATAAATTTTTTTTTGATTTACAAATAGTAAAATTATAATTTTAAATATATTTTTTTTGGAAAAATGCTAAAATTTTTGGGATTTACCATTTTAGCCTTAGTATGTTCCAGTGTTTATGGTAAAGAAAGCTTCCTTACTAAATCTAGAAGGACTCGGCAACTACAAGACACAAGTAATATAACTATAAATTATATAATTTTAAAATGGTAAAAATATATTTATTTAAATACAAAAATAAAAAAGTTTCAACATATAACCCATGCACTGATAGTACCTTGATGTATTATCCAGTACCTGGCCAGCCTAATTTGTATATTGAATGCAGTAATGGGAAGCCAATTGTAATGAAATGCGCACCTAGCACCTACTGGGTACCTCCTATGGAAACGTGCAGTTATGAGTCTGATTATAAAGATTATTTGGCATCTTTGGGTAAATCTCAAGATACTTCCTCTCTTCTTGGTAAGTCTTCTTTTGGAAAGTCTTCTTTTGGAAAATATGATCAGCAACAGCTAGCTGTATATCCAACTTATGGCGGTGTAGATACGACCAGCTATGTTGGTGCCAATACATACAATCCACCCCGAATCATCACTACTTTGTCTCAGCCTCAAATACAACCACAAATACAACCACCACCCCCACAAAAATTTGGGCCCCCTATTAATGGAGGACCTATTGGAGGACCTATTAATGGAGGACTGCCACCACTACAAAGTTTTCTGCCTCCTAATCAAAATGGTTATGGACGCGCTATATTGGGAGGACCATCACCTAATTTTGGGACAAACGCTTATCCATCTTTCCCTCAGGCAGGATTTAACTTGCCTAACTTTATCGGCTTACCGAACCAAGACCCTGGAACAGTTATTATAGGAGGAATGGGTCCTGGCGTGTCCAAGAACCTTGGCGGAATACCCCCAATTTATTCTCAATTGTACCCATCTGGGCAAGATGTTTCAAACCCCAATTACTATCAACAGACAAATCAGGGTTACATTCCAAGTCAAACTGATTTTACCAGTTCGACCGCTAACCAACAAATTCCGAGGAGCGGATTGGATACTTCACAGAATGTTTTATTTCAGGACAGAGTCTACAATCAGGGTTACATTCCAGGTCAAACTGATTTTACCAGTTCGACCATTAACCAACAAATTCCGAGGAGCGGATTGGATACTTCACAGAATGTTTTATCTCAGGGCAGAGCCTTCTATCAGGATTACAGTTCACAACCTTCGAAAACTGATTTAGGAATTCCTTACACTGTTAATTCTCAAAACACCCCTTATATTATTTCAGACAATCATCTTAGCGATCTTATTAGATATTTGAACCAGGCATTGTCTCAGAATCCTTCTGTTGGAAATTCAGCAAGTTATGCTCCTGACGACTCTGGATTAACCTGGAATTTCAATTCTCTTAATTCCAGAAGGAAGAGGAACTCCAGCCCCATTTAAACAATTAATTTTTTGTAATACGAATATACACTTGTATATATACACCTTAATAATAAAATTAATTTTTTTTTCAACTTTATCAAAAATAAATTAAATATTGAACATACAAAAAATTGTTTCTGAACCTAGGCTAAAATAAGGAAGTGAACTGACATTATAAGTAATTTTTCATAACCTTTCTTTTTTTAATCAAAATTTCATCTCAATATTTTAAAATTTTCGCTCTGTGTAGTGCGGACCGGCTGGGACCGGACCGGACCACGGTCCTTAAGAAAAAGATCGGTCCGGTCTGGTTCCGGTTTAAGACGGATAGGACCGTTGACCTTTACTAGCTCTGTCTTACTTTGGAATTTGACATAAGATTTTTTGTTTTAAACAATAAATACAAATTTATTGAAATTTTAATACATCATATTATCAATAAAATTATAAATTTTTAAAAAAATTAGGTATTCGCGAGTCTATAAATTTTATTTGCATGTATTTCGTTTTTTTCTGATAACATGTCGAACATCGTTCTCGTCGTGGATGATGATATCGTCAAAATTTGGCATTTTGGAACTGTAAGCAGAGTCTATCAAAAGATGTCTTTTATTTTTGCCTTTCCTATGCATCCTTTTAATTATTTCATATTTAATTTATATAATTTTTTTTTGCGAATAAAAACATGTAACTAACAAAAATTAAATTTTTTTTATTAACTCCAATGATTTCTTGAAACTTGTTTGGTCGTCAGAGTCATCTTCTTGCCGTTTAACGGGTCTTGTTCTGATTCTTGTAATATTTTATAGGTAAAATTAGATTTTTTTTACAAAATAAAATTTCTTTGGAATGAGTTAAATGAAGACAAATTTTAGTAAGAATGGAATTAAAACAAAAAATCGATAATAGTAATAACTTTACCTAACTGTTTCGGAATCGTGTATCATATCCGCTACCATGGTTATGGTGTTTTTATCCCTTCTATTATCTTGGAGGAGTCTATTTTTGAAAGTCTTTGTGAATATCCCTTTCCCTAATTTAGGTTGAAGAGTATTTTGATGTAATTGATTCGAAGTCATCTTATCATACATTAATAATATTTCGGATTCGTAATCAAACGGAACTTCCTTTTCAAGGTCATCGATTATTGGCGATTTATCTATTATTTATTTTAAAAAAAAATAAATAAAATATAGCGCAGGTGATTATGATTTTTATAATGGCGGCTCTTATAGCGATTAAACCCTAGTTATCTCTCTTATAGAGTAAACCTAAAAATGATAATTAATGTACCCCTTTTTATTTTATCATAACTAAAAAAACCTTTTTTGGATTTCATGGCAGAAGTGCGAGAGTCTAGAGTATTGGATTCCTCTTCAATGTCATTGTAGGTTATCAGATGTCTCCCATTTGATGTTTGTGGGACATCAGAGTTATATGAAGGTGCCAAATTCTTGAATTCTTCTGGGTATGTTTGATTGACGTATTTATTTTTCTTGGAGTTGATAGCGAGAATTTGTCTCAAATCCAATCTTTTGTTAAAATTTCCTAGCCTTATTTCGACTAATTTATTATGATAAAAAAAAATTGCTTAATAACATCCATAAATAGGAGGGGGGAAGGGAGATTGTTTATAATAATCATGGTTTGAAAGAAAGAAGGAAATATAATAGATGTTTAAAGAACAAGTTTTAAAAAACTACAACATATTAATGAAATCGAGAATAGGAGGTTCGCACCACATCCACTTGTATTAAAGATAAGGGTATCAAATTTCATATTCATTAGTCCCGTGTTCTCAGGCACAATCTGTGACTTTAAAAAAATAATCCTTTACCAATTAATTGGAGAAAAAAAAAGGAATACTGCTTATAAAAAAAGTCCCCACTTAGAAAAAACGGAAATTATATGAATAATAGAAAACTCCTTATAAAACCTTTAAAAAATACGATATTTAGTGAATTATTCCTCAATAAATTCAATATACCCCAACATTCTTAATTCTATATTATCCCCGTAAAATTTATAGTCAGGAATTTTTTCCATGATCACCTTAGGCTCACCAGGGCTAAGCGATCATTTCATAAATGAGATGCAATGTTTAAAAAAAAATATCGAATATATCTTCCTGTAAATTATTTTATGGTAATTTTAAAAATACTATAAAATAATTCAAATCAAATACAAATAGTAAACTATTCCATCGTTTAATCAATGAATACGAACAATGGACTATTTGATTCGTATTTAGTGTTGTTAAATTACCCGTTTAAGATTTTAGCCAAAATAATATTATATAAGCCTGGTGATTTTCGGGTTTGGACCTCAATTCGCCAAATCTCGTGTCTTACATATTTGGCCAAAATCTTAATCAAGATATATTACCCAAATCGGGACGTTTAACAACACTAAACACGAATCAAATAATACATAGTTGATATTCGATTGATTAAACGAATGGAATAATTTACAATTCGTATTTTATGAATAACAAAATTTATTCATATATTCGAATTGAATTACTCGTTTTTTTAAAAAAAAAATTTTTTATAAAATAATTTACATGAAGATATATTCGATATTTTTTTTAAAAAAATTCTCCATGGCAATATCTATTTAGTCGAAATTTCTCATTTATGAAATGAGCGTATAGCCCTGGTGAACCTAAGGTGATCAGAAGAAAAATTTATGACTATAATTTTTTGAGGGGATATTATAGAATTAAAAGTGTTGGAGTATATTGATTTATTGAAGAATCAAATTGACTAAATATCGTATTTTTTTAATGGTTGCTTAAGGGGTAATTATTGGGGGGGGGGGGGATTTTCCTTTAATGAAGGCTTTCATCAAATATAATTAAGAGTGTTGGAGTATATTGAATTTATTGAATCAAATGATAAAATCTTTAAAATCCTTTAAATCTACAGTTATGTCGTATATATTGCTATTTATTTTAATTTTAGAGTGTTATCTTTGAGAATAGTTTATATAGATAAAAAAAAAGTTGATAATTCAGGTTATTAACTATTTTATTTAGGTGTTAAAAATGAAAATGGATATATTATAAATGATAAGAGCGTGCTCTTCCCTCTTGCAATGATACAAGCAATAGTTTCACCACCTGTTCCTGTACCATATTCATATTTTTCCCAAATGACCTCTCTTTGACACCATGGTCATCAAGATCAATTAAATTCATCAGTCTTTAAATTATCCGTCTTAATTATGTCAACTTTTTATGTAATAATTTATCACAAACTAAATTCATAAAGAAAATGAACTATATTTTTGTTTTTAATTAGAGGTGTGCCGATATATTAAATATTGGTATGGAGCCGATAATTATGCCAGTATTTTCGAAAGAAAAAATCGATCAGGTTATAATTGTTTTTGATTATTTTGTGATTGTATATAAATAATAATATTTTATACTTAATTTTTTAAAGAAAACATATTATATTATGATACGAACCTTTTTAAAAACATAGAAATAAAACTTGGGACCCCCACATTATTTTTTGGTTTACAAAAAAAATTCTTTGGGCATGTGAAATTGCTCTTATATTTAGCCTATATTTTTTTTCTTAAAACTTAGTTCCACTTAACATAAGTTCCAGGGAGGATATCACTATTGGTATAAAAATATTCATTAATTTTTAACTTTATTTTTGTCGAAAATATCAGCACATATTTACAGAGCAAGGTACTGAAGTTGAAACATCTTGCCTTAGGCCATCATCTGATGATAAAATAGCAAGAGCCAGGATGTTTGAATATTTAGGACTTGTAAAACCACACCTGATTATTGAAACCCTTTATTACATAGCGAGTTGTAATTTGTTTTACCTCGCCTACAAAGAGCTCTAGTACACAGAACGATATGAAAGACACGCAGAAATCTACCAGATTTCAAGGAGGATAAAAAAAATGAAAAGAGGAGATAGTGAATATTTCTTCTCCAAGGTTTGGGTGTAATTAAATGGAAGGACACTAAGTCATATTATTAATAAGCAATTTTCATGAGGTCTCTGATTTACAATTAATCCCGCACAAAGAAAAAGATGATTCTCTTATACATGTTCCCTGCCCAACCGTAACTAAGGTTTTGTAGACCACTGAAATCATTATAAAATCCTTTATGGAATCCCCCATCGGGCAAAGCGATGATGGATGCGTCTTTTCTTCTTCCTAGAAGATACGACTATTGTCAATAGTTATTCAAATCATAAGTAAAATATTTTATTTATATTTATAATTGAATTTTAAAATTCGCAGGTAAATTTTAAAATAAATTAACTATAAAAATCTTTGGGCTACAAATCGTCGAGAATATATCTCAAATAATTAATGCTTTGGTCAACTTCATCACAGATCAATTCTATATCGATTCTTGCTAAATTTCATGAAATATGTTGCTGATGATATAGTAAAAAAAGAATAAGATCATAATCCTATTAGAATTCTTGCAAATGATTCTGAGTCCCTTGGGAAATACTGAATTGATGGCATCACTATAATACCAAAAAAAACGAAATTAGGAGATCCTGTGAATGTTTTATATGTAAAGTATCGCTAAACATTAACGCAAAACGGAATCGTTTTTTTTCTTTTCATAACAAAAAATAATTTATATCATACACAGTAGAACAAAAAATGTCCCTCCCCTATTTATAAATTATTTTATAATTTTTGTATTTTATATTATAATTTTAAATATCGAAAAATAAATTTTAAAAACAATCTCAGTCATTATTTTAGTTTTTTTAGGTGAATAATAGAGGGGTTTTTTTAATGTAAAAATGTAGCAATAAAGTGTTAATCACTTCATGCCTTGTGTATTTACCCTAACTAAATAAAACCAAAATTCAATTTAATTGTAATTTTTAAAACATTTAATTAATATAAAAGAAAGATTAGCTTTGTGATATAATAGATTTATAAAAGAATGTTGTATGCTAATTTACTTTACAAATAATTGGAATTCCAATATAAAGTTAAATCATTTTTTTGAATATCTGGTTTAACAGGTATTTTTTTTGCTTTCAACACAAATTCCAAATTTTCCAAATAATCATCAAAGTATTGATGTCATCAAATTATCATATAATTTTAAAAACATAAATTAATATTATTAAAATAAAATTAGTTTATTTATTCTCAACTATTATATAGGCAACGGAAAAAAAATAAAGTCAGTTAAAATGAAAAATATGGGAAATCTTAAAAATAATAACGGGGAAAAAAATTTATAATTATTCATTTTAAAAATTTATCAATTAATAATGAAAATGGAAATAATGATTCTAAATGTGGAGATTATTCAAAAATTATTTGAACTCTAAAAATATTGGTAGTTCTTCATTGAGGAAATTATATAGTGTTGTTAAACGGCTCGTTTTGAGCCGATTTTTAAAAACGGCTAACTCAATATTTCACCCAGAAAGATGTTACGTAAGCCTGAAGATTTTGCTCAGAGAAGGAACAAAGGTCCAGACATATATTATCGAAATCTCGAGGCTTAGGCAATATTTTTCTGGCTAAAATATTGAGTTAGCCTTTTTAAAAAATCGGCTCAAAACGAGCCGTTTAACAACACTAAAATTATATTAAAAAAAAATATTATAATTCACTTGAACAATTTGAATTTATATTTCCAAATGATTACAGGTTCAGTGATGGATATTATTAATATTTGACAATGGAAACCTTCATGAAATTCATGGCATTTCAAACATCTTTTAGAACTATTAAAATGATTATGTTTGAATTTACAAGAATTGCCAATTTAATACCTTGTGGTAAAGAATGTACATAATTGTTTTGCCTGATTATTATTATAGTTCTTAATTTGATTTTTATATATTTTTAAATTTCATTGTTAACATTTTTTGTTTTTGTTGGCCTTCAATGAGCATAAGGTAAAACTTGTTCCAATGACAATTATTAGTTGGTAGTACCAATTTTTTTAATTTAATAACATTAATTTAATTTATGTTTTTAAATTATATAATATATTTTTTTTCTAAATATTAAAGATTTATTTGGTTTATCTTAATGATCAAATTAAAATACTATAAAAATTAAAAAACTATATAATTAAAAATACTATAAAATTGAGTTCCAAAAAGGAACCTTAGTTATTACTAACAATTTATATTTGAATTTTTTGGTGCATATATAAAAAATCTATAGCTTCAATTGTAAAAAGCTGTATTTTATTGCCTATATTTTGTAAAAACTTAATTGTTAATGGCAAAAAATGGCCATTTGTGGAAGTCACTATTGGAATGAATATGAAGTTGTTATATTTTTGTATTTATTCCATTCCATTCTAATATAATTAATATATTACAATGATTAACTTTTGTATAATTAGAAAATAAAACATATTTAATCATTTTTTATAATAAAACAAGTATTGTGTTGACCACAAAAAACCCAAAATTTCAGTGTTTCTTGTTCATCCCCTAGTTTACAATATATGTTATAATTTTTCCATAGAATATATTAATTATTTGATGTCCTTGATTCAACAAATGTCAAATAAAAATCAATATTAGATCAGTTTGTATCAATATTGGAAAATGTTCATATTGGCAAAAATTTGTGGATCATCACAGGGCTAATTTTCATTTATTACTTTATATTACCTTTATTAGGTTTTGGATAAAATTCAGGGTGAGTAATATTATAAAAATTTAAATGCATAAGGTAACTAAGAAAATAAATAATTAAATTTGAAATTAATTTTAGTTAAATAATAATTTTAAAATGTTTATTATTTTTTTAATTATTCAATTTTATTAATAGTACAAAACTAATTATAATTTTTTTTATATTTGTTTCTGAATGCCTACTATTCTGAAATCATAAAATTAAAATTTGTTTTAATTATAAATGTCAACTACAATAAAATAACAATATTTACTGTTTTTAGCAAATCTAAATAATAATAAGGGATATTTTGGTTGTGTTTCAATCTCTGATTCATAAGGAGGGTAGATAAATTTACGCCATTTGTGAGAAAGTAGTACAGTTTCATCTTTAGCATTTGCTATTCTTTTGTTACTCCTTTTTCCTTAAAAAGATATAGCTACAACAAAATAAATAATACTTAATGAATTAAAATCATCTTCTATTTCTCCATCTTCAAAAGTATTTTCTTCATAAGGTTTTTGATTGAAATATTCTAATAAATTTACATCAGTAGGTTCAGAATGATCTTTTAAAAATAATAAGGAATAATCATAATCTTTAAACTTGATTGTAACTAAAAAAAATTTAAATAATATATATATTTCTATTTTTTTACATTTATTTGAGCTTAAGGAATCTATCGACATTAACTGATAGTTTGATAAAATGTTGGAACATTCATTGTCTTCTTCCATATCATATGGATCTTCAAAAGGACTTATTAAGAACAAAAATTTCATATTAAAGCTCTCATCCTTATCTAAAGTAAACAGTAATATTTATTATTTGGCAGGTTTTATCCTCACCATCCATGAAATCATCTAACCCAATTCCTAAACTATAAACTTTATTAAATATAATTAAAAAAATGATACCTTCGTAATATTTCAGCTTTGTCGCTTATAATATTTTTATCCTCATCAATTACGCCATGAAATTTATTATAACGTTTATTACTCACTTCATCACTTTCATCATTCACACTTTCCATATCCATAGTTTTTTAAATGATAATAAATATATTGTAATGAGACAGAAAATGGCGATTAAAAAAATTCTTTTGTTATGTAATAATTGAAATATAATATTATATAGTGATAATAAATTTTATTTTAAAGAATTATATTAATATATTAATGCATTTGAATAATGTAATTGATAATGATCAGATATAGAGAAAGAATTTTAACATGCGGCAGTTAACTTGTAATCATTCCGAGCAATTTTTATGGTTGCTAAACAAATACTTAGTGGATATATCAATATTATTAATTCCTATATTGGTATATGCATATGTTACTTTTAATTTATATTGGTAATTCTATAATATATTCAGCTGATCTGAAATTTATCGTTGCATTCACCCATTTCTCTTCACATGTTTTTTTCTTTTTAGAAATATTTTCAATGGTATTGCTATCATTTATTATTTTTTAATATAAATATTATAGGAGCTTGATATATATGATCCTTTTTCATTATTTGAGCATGGCGAAAAATTGTTAGAAGATCATCAAATTGATTTAGCAAGAATATCTTTTTTGTCCGTTTTAAAACTAGATCCTTATAATATATTTAGCTTAAATAAATTGATGCTCATCACTTACTCAACAGGAGAATATG
The DNA here is from genome assembly GCF_954871325.1 of Gordionus sp. m RMFG-2023. NCBI lineage: Eukaryota > Metazoa > Nematomorpha > Gordioida > Chordodea > Parachordodidae > Gordionus > Gordionus sp. m RMFG-2023. The sequence goes on along the minus strand of NC_088778.1, from coordinate 6,678,316 downwards.
AAAGTTTTATTAATTTTTCTACACACTATTTTATTTACCTATAGATTGCATTGATTTTATAATAACAATACTCAAGGTTTATCCTCAAGACAAAAATGCAAAGATAATGTTACATAAAATATTTGAAGAGGATTTGTATATGTCAAAAAAATATAAGAATAAACTACTTATAGAATTAAATGAAAATCCAACTTTATCTTCTTTTTTTAATGAGGAATGCCACAATATTATTGAGATCTTAAATAACATATATAATGATGAGAGCATTATATGTAACATAAACTCTGACTCTCTTTTAAATGTTAAGGACACTATATCAAATTGGTCTGATTATATAAATATTTTGCTTAAATTGTTCTACAAGGAAACAAATGTAAAATAAATTTCTACTATATACTAATCCTATGTATAAATCAGGAAGGAAGAATTTTAGTAAATTTAAATACATTCTTTAGCATAATGACTAACAAAATGAGTGAACTTGAGTCCACTTTGGCTTTACAGGAAAATTTTGGAATCAGACCCTTCAAAAATACTATTGATGAGCAATTGAAATTAACTTTGATAGATGGTAATTAAAAATATTTAAATTTTTTACAAAAATGATTTTTTTATTATTCATATAGTATTGTTATATTACTAATTTGTCAAAAACAACATTAAGATAATGAAGAGATAACTCTATCAACCTCTCAAAAACGATTACATCAAAATGAAAAACAAAAAAATAATTTATCTACTGCGCAGCAAAATAGTGACATTTTGACAAATCTTTACATTATTAAGAGACGTTCTGCTCGAGTTTTTCTTTCTTTATATTTGTTTTAACTTAAAATATATCAATTTTTACACTAAAAAACAATTATAGAGTTTAAATTCATATGGATCAAATAGATTTTTAATAATTTTAACCTTGTATCAAGATAGAAATCTTTTTTTCAGAATATGAAGGTTATATCAGATATAATTTTAAATTGTTAGTCTTTCTATAATATAAGTGTTTTAAATTGTTAAATTAGTTTTATTTAAATCCTCTCAAATTTTAGAATATCTTTAAATGATTATACAGCTCTTTCATGTTTCCTATAAAATTCTATAGTTTTTGTAATATCAACTCTATTTGAAATTATATATATATTTAATGTTTAGCAATATATTACTAGAATAATACTTGTCTCTTTAAAGTAGGAAAATAATCAAATTCAGTTTATTTTCTAATTAAAATTATTTATCTGCTCAAAATAATTTTTAACAAACAAAGGTCAAAAACGTTTGTAGAGTCAAAAGAACGTCCCTCCATAATAAATCTCCTAAATCCTCGTTCGGTCATGACTCCATTCAATCTCAGTTATCCAAATCGTGGGCTGTCACTTTAGATGAAGCCATCTTTGGGTCTAGAATATCAGAATTCATGGGAAAATACGTCAACAAAAAGGCAATCAAATTTATGGATAGCGATAAAGGTTTGGAGGTTAAAATTAGTCACGAAATTGTAGTTTCAGAGAAGATCCAAGAATTAAGGACGTTGATCCAGTTTTTCGACAACATTATGAAAGCAATTCCTAAAAAAACTTTAACTGTCTTTACTGATTCTAGAGCGTCTACGGTTCATATTTCTGAAGAAACTGGCCGAGAAATTATAGGTTATTGATATGATTATAAATTTTCCTTTTAACCAATCTTGGCATTTCCAAATATAATATATAAAAAATGCATATATACTCTGGAAAAGAATATTTTTATAATCGTTCTTACACTATCTTAATATTTTTCATGCAATAGCTAAAGTTAGCACTAGTAATTTTAAGGCTTATGATGAAGAATTATAAAGTAGAATAGATATAAGCCTAAATTTGATCTCGAACTGATGGTGGGGTGTTATGCTGATATTATATCATAAACTGCTATATTTATTGTAAAAATCTTGGATAAAATTAAAAAGAAAAAAAGGAAGAAAAATAATCAATAATCCGATCCAATATACGAAAGATCGAGACCTTCCAAAAATTTTTACCTCTGTAAATAATTTATAAACTTTTTAAATAGAACACAAAATAGAACTATCTCATTTGATCATTCGTACACTAACTCACTTGTCTGTCAATTATGCTTGCAGTTTTAGTTGTTCTAATTTTTCTTGGAACTTAGTTCCAAGTAAAATATGGACACCTCAGTTTAAATACGAATTTTTGACCATTTTCGCGCAATTCATGGTGAAAAATATATACATGTCCCCCTGGAACAATGCAGATCCGCTGGAAGCCTTACAAAATTTCGAAGAAAATCAGATGATAGATGAAAATAATGGGAACTTAAACAAGGAAATTGCCCAAGATATACCCTGGGACGATAGTGAGAACAATATGACACCAGGAATATCTGAGCAGACTAAAATAAATGGTATAATTTTGACGATTTTCATTTTGATAGTTTTTTAATTTAAGAATTCAATATCATTAAAATAAATCCATATCTTTTAGATGACGAAAAGACGTTTTTATTAAATAAAAAGGGTAGACTCTTGTCACTTGTAATGTGCGCTCTCGAGATTCAAATCGATATCCACATCAACAATGCCTTGGTTGGGGAACGTGTGCTAAGTAGAGGTTATTTTTGTTTTGTTGTTGAATGGGAATAGATACATAAATAATGTTCAAATCTATATTCAATTATTTTGATATTTCGATCTTAGAAATTGACCCAAACTTCGTGGAAGGTAGATCTTTGTGGCATTCGTTGAATTTTCCCAGATCACCAGGTTCGGGTAGTTTTTTTTTAATATAAAAAAAATTCATTTATCATTTCTGTAATAATTGAAATGTTCGCGATTTTACGTTTCAATTTTTTATATTTTCTCTGCAGAATATTTCGATATCTATCATCCAGTGTTGTTAAAAAGTGCCGCAATATATTTTTTTTTCGAAAACAGTTGGAGCGTCACTATTTTTCGGAACTCATGAGCGGGAGCTAGCTCCTTTTTTGGTATAGAGCGGAGGAGTGCCGTTCCTCCAGCCCTTTAATTTTATTTTATAAATTGTTTGAAAAATTATAAATCTAATTAAATTTATGAAACTCATTAATTCTATTAAATCTTTAGCCGAGTTTATTCTCGCTTTTTTAAACTCAAATTATTAATGATAAGGCAGGCAGACGATATTCTCTTTATTAACAGTTATGGAACATATTAAAAAGGATTGAACAAAATCTACATTTCTATTTTACAAGAAATATTTTTCTCTCTTTTAAAAAGGTTGGTATATTTTATAATGAAGGTTCTGAAATGGATGAAGATTTTCAACTATGGGTATCGATAATATCCTGATTGATAAAGGATAACTTTAAAATTTATAACATTCACATTGGGCCTGCCACGATACCAATTTAGTGGTCACAATTGAAGCGGTGAAAACTTTGGAAAATAAATGATTTAAAATTATATCCCAAAGCTCGTTTCAATTGGCAGTATTTATGGAATAAGCAAAATATAATATATCCACAAATATGGCTGATAATGTAATAAATGACCAAATGCCACAAGATGGGATCTATATTTTGAATCCAAGATATTGGTAGATAAAATACTAAGCCAAAAAATGCAATATCGTGATAAAATGGGATTTATACGCTTAAACTTTCAGGAGTGTAAATTTATTTAGCCGAATAAATATTAATCGATTTTTTTTTGAAAGGGGTAAATTTTTGGTTATGGAGCATTGTTGAAGATGAGTTTTATATGAATATGGTTTTTTTTAACTCTAACTAATACTAGAATCACTTCAAAATTAAATGATTTTGCAGATTTGAGTTTTGCCAGTCTTTTGTGAAGTCTCTTTTACGCGGCATTGAGAAAAAATTTATAATTTTATAAAAAAAATTGTTTTTTATTCATTGAGTTTATTATTAAAAAAGTAATTTAAATAAAAGGTCATATAAAAAACAATTAACAATTATAAAAATATAGCTCATATATATATATAAATTTAAAACAAACAACTGAATAAAAATTAAATTTAAAAAAACAACATCGATCTTTTTTGTTGCTTTAGCATAAGTGATTAGGCTCTATATTCTGGATGTTTTCCCTTTTAAAATTTTTAGAGGATGGTCTCATTTGGAATCGGACAGTGAATTACAATTAATATATTTAGAAGAAAGAAATATATAGCAGCCAAGAAGAAACGAAATAGCTATAAAAAGTTCTTCATTAATAAAAAGAAGACCGAGATTTTTGCGATAGCTGTCAGCTATTCGTAGTCTGATTTAGAATTCAGAATTGCTTGGCTGGGAATCTATTATAATTAATTACTCGATAGTAAATAATCAACGGATTGAGACACTGAAGGGTAGATGTGGATCTGCTAACACCACGGTGATATTGCTCACTCAGATTCGCTTTCTAGGTCAAAATCATGACTAGTAGGGATTAAACTTGAAATAATTTTATTGCATATTTTCAACTGTTTATAATGATGATAATATCAATTGCTACAATTATCCATCCTTCATTTAAAATGAATTGGGAATAGAAAGGCAGGCATCACTTCTGGTCATGATCTTGATCTAGAAAGCGCTTTTCACACTTGGATCAGCAATTGTCAACCTGGCATTAACAGAGCCACATTCATTCATTAGAAAACTTGGGATATTCCTCAAGTGTCTCACACCATTAATTATCTCTTATTGAGTGTGATGCATTAGGACAATGTTCCAGCCAAGATATTCTGAATACTAGATGGAGCTACGAATGACTGTCGATATTTCAATTCAAAATCTTCGCCTTCTTCTCACGAATGAATAACTTCGTATAGTTATTTCGCTAGTCTTGATTATGATATATCGTTCTCTTCTAAATGTATTACGTTCTTTATCATTTGGATACCATCCTTTATATTGTAGATATTCTAAAGGCCACCTCCCTCGGCATACAAACATCCAAATGCCCTAGAATCCAATTATTTATGCTAAAGCAACAGATGACCTGGTATCAGCCTAGTACCTTAGTCTTCCAGTTGCTTAAGATTGCATATGCATCGATTTTTCGGCACGAACCAACATAGCAATTAATTCGGCAAAATCCTGAAAATAAACTAATATTCAGACATCACTAACGTATTTATCCCACTTGTTTTCAATGCTCTTGGCGTTTTTAATTCCTAATTTATCAAATTATTAGGGAGATAATTAAGACAAATAAGTAGCGATCGAATGAATCCTTCTATTCCCAACAAGCCATTACGGTGGCTATTAATTAACCTAATTGCATTGTTATTCATGATTTTATATAGCAATGCTAGTAGACTGATCTCTTAATTTTTATTTGATTTTTATCCAGTTGTTTTTAAATTTGTATATGTGTGTCTACTATATTGTAATCGTTAATTATTTTTTATATTACCTTTGTAAATTCGTTTTTTAATAATAAACTCAATAAATAAATAATATATAAATATGATTTTGTTTATTGTACTTTATATTATTAAAATTTGAAACGAGGGGCTATCAAGAAACAGTCCTTTTTTAAATTTTGAGCGGGGGCGCGCTTCTTTTAAAAACTTAGTAGCAGGAGCTAGCTCTATTTGAAATGGTAGGAGCGGGAGCGGTTACAACTTCGCAATCATCACATAACACTATCATCTTTCATTAAAATTTTTACTAAATGTAACTACAAAAAATTAACAGTTATGGTACTAGAATTTTTATAAATATTTAAGGCCAGTGGTCCACTAAGGTCTCCCTTTAGTGGTGTTGTTAAACGGCTCATTTTGAGCCTATTTTTTTAAACGGCTAACTTAATATTTTAGCCAGAAAAATATTGCCTAAGCCTTGAGAATTCGATAACATATGCCTAGACCTTTGTTCCTTCTATAAGCAAAATCTTTAGGCTTGCGTAATATTTTTCTGGATACAATATTGAATCAGCCGTTTTTAAAAAAAGGCTCAAAACAACAAGCCTTTTAACAACACTACCCTTTAGTTCTTTGAAATCAAGACTTATGTCTAGATTGTACTAAGCCCAATAACATCATTTAATGCTTACCTTGACTGAGGATTCATTTGTTAGAAAGCTTTATTAAACGTTGTTGAAATACAAATCAGCTGATGACTCGCCATTTTGGTTTTGGATTTAATTTTTTTTTGAATATAATTTATAAATGATACTTCATTTTTTTTTAAACTTCATAAAATTTTTAGTAGTAAATTGTTTATACGGAAAACCAAAATTGTTTACTACCCCTTTTAAACGCCGAGAAAAATACGTTAACTATTGAAGCGCGAGTTAGTTTATTAGGCTTTCCTTCAAAAAAAACCTCGAGACTGAGAGTGATAGTTTGCAGAAATTACCAAATTATAGCTCTTGCCTTCACTAATTATAAAATTTTTTTTAAAAAGATTCACCTATTTTTATTAATATATCAATTTATAAGGAAAGGATTGTATCATACCAGGCTACTTAATATCCAGACTATACCGACTTTTGCAAAAATGGTTTCTCGAATTGCCCGACACCTCGTACTTGGTCCGAAAACGACCTAAACAGAGTAGTCTCGATAAAGACCAGTTTTTAATAAAACAAAACGCCATTTTTATTGGTTTTATGCTGATGCGAATATTTAGGCTAGGTGTTCTTATGAAATCCTTGGAGATGATAGAGATAATTCAGGCTACGAAAAGGCAAAGCGGCGATGCATCGAGGAAAAAACAGCTGGAAAAGGTTAGGGATAATGGTAAAGAAATAGTTGATTGAATTGATATCGAATTTAATAAGGAGGTAATGAAGGAGCGAAGTCTTAAGAAAATATTATTGTGTTAAACTAATATAGAACATTATTCATATTAAGATTAGAATATATTTTATGAATAACATTGATCTAGATGATGATTTAAACGCGCAACGGTTGCTTCTACAGACACATACCAAATTAGTTGCTCTAAAAAACGATATCGAAGATCACATTTTTAGGAGCGGCTTTATAGCCAAAATGTTTCTACGACTCGAACGAGATGTTAAGTTTCTAGAACCCGAACCAGAGGTTAAATTACTAGGACCCGAACCAGAAGCTGTTAAAGGTTCATCCGTTGAGGAGGATATCATTAATTATCGACTAATCACCGAAAGTGAAGCACGCGTTAAGAACTTTGGGGATAGCGCCAAACTTAGTTCCGACTCTCCTAACTCCTGGAAAATATTATGTATGAATTGCCAGAATTTTAATAGCTGGTCTGGCCTAACCTTGCTAAACTGGCAAGAATGGATTATGTGCCTAATACCTAATTTTAATTCCTTTTCCGTGAACCCATCCTTTGACGAAAATACTCATTTTAACGTTGTTGATATACTAAATACTCATGACAATAATAACAGCAATAACCCAAACGACGTATTAGCAAATGTTAACGAAACTCAAGCAAACTGTAGTGATCGTTTAATAGAAATCATGGCCAATTTTGATGACGTAATTATTTTCCCCGTCCATTATTTGTTTGATTTTATTAAAAATCATTTTTTTCATGTGATCTTTAATCAAATTTTCAAATTAACAGATTTGAAAATTTAATTAAACGCTCTAGAATTATTTAAGGATTGGTATATTTTAGAAATATTTATTTGTTGCTCAATAAGAATTAATATATATCACGTGATTGTTTTTTTTATAATTTTGAATACCAACTTCATTTATATATATATTTTTTTTTCCCAAACAAAAAAAGATGGGTATCCCAGTGAATGCTACTTACATATGTGTGCTCAAAAAATATTTGACCAATCAAATTACCCGTTTTGACGAAATTCAACTCCATTGGCAAGAAATGGACCTCACTCTCGAACTCTTTCATTCTTCACTCAGATTACTTAGTAGGGTCGACCCCGATCCTGATTGCTACTTGTCGAGTAGCCTTACTGGCCAAATTGAGGAACTGATTGACCTATGTCTCGCGCTTATATCTAAATTCCCCGGCTTCTATCCAAACATCGACCCTAATAACCATACTATATCTAAAAATTGCCTTTCTGATATTGATGCTTCTAATGATATTTATAATGTTGACAATTCAGAATTGGACCACATGTTAACGCAAAAGAAGAACTGGTGGATTTTCCTGGAGGATTTGAAATCTCGTTGTTCTTATTTATCTGTTGGGCGTCTAAAGAGTACATTATGCCAAGGCGGTGGAAAGCGTGTCCTAACGCCTTTCCTTGCTCTTTACCAGGCTCTTAAATGCTTCGAGAAGGAATGCGGAACTTATTCGAATTTTATTGATAATGATATTTATTTTAATACTAAAGCCGATTTTACTTCTGCTAATGCTGATGCTAATAAGGCAGATAATTTTTGCGAAAGGGGGCTCAATTTAGAAGAAATATTGAGTAAAGCGGAAGCAAGCCTTTTTAATTACGCGAAAGATGATAAAAAAGAAGATGAAGGAAATGGCGATAAAGGAAATATTAATAATGATATTGATGTGCCAAATAATGCTAAGGATACCGAGTGCGTGGAAGTGGTAAAAATGGACATTGATAAACTGAGGTTGAAAACCCTTTTTTATAAATCGATTAATCAAGATTTTACCCATAATAACATTAAACAATGACGTTGAATTTAACCACAGAAATGGAAAAGGTTGCTTCTATTCTGGCAAAATGCATAAGTTTAGATATTATTAATTTTTAAAAATTGGCTATGTTGACCTTTTTGACAGCACCCCAAAACAACTGTTATTTCATTGTCGAAATTTCTTTTAATTCATATTATAATTCTGATAATATAATCTACCAATATTTTTGAGTGTTTTGATTTTTCTAAAATATCATTTTAGGCATGGTTTTTTTTATATTTGGAAAAATATTTTATATCTCGGTTAAATTATTCACAATGTTATATTTTTTTAGATAGTGTAATACGGTTTAAAACTAAGCTTATTACTACCTTGCGAAATTAGAATATTAATTAATAAACGAGATTTTGTCAGCCATTTTATAAAAATAACCAGGGAATGGCGAACACAGGCCTGATGTGCATGCTTCTACTTTCAGCATTATATGATTTTGTACATCTAATTTTTCTTTACCTAAGAATCCTTGACGGATCGGATCTAGTTTTGATAAATAACCAATTCTGCCTCTATGTTGTATGGCGCATTATAAAGCATTCTGGCCCTGAATTCACAATTAGCGTGAGTTTGCGGCGGAATTACGAAAAATGTAATAAACATAATAATTTTACATTCATTTTGTATACTTCTCCTCGAATTCGCTCTAACTGTGATCTCAGGGTGACGAGGCATTAGAATGCTGTAAAATAAAAAAAAAATTACTTTGGCATTACTTGTTTTTCTCATTAAGGTTTAGTTTTCCCCGATTTTGAAATATTTTTGAATCATAATTTATTCTTTTCCCTTTATTTATTAATAGATATAGAAGTAAAGTAATTCAAAACTCATTGTATTTTGAATCGAGTTATATTTACTTGATACGAATAATGACTCATATTAAGATTCAATCCTAAACATGATGTTTCCAAAACATTTGAGTGCACTAATTCTAAAGCAAACTAATATGTAACGACTAAATATTATGCATTTTAGTTTAATCTTCTATGCATTTGGTAAGCAGTAAAAAAAAAAATTTATAGCAAAATAGGTAAATTACTAAAATTCATATCAAGATTCAAGATAGAACTAAGAATTTAGAAGCACTAAAGCAATTATGACGTAGGAAATTAAATAAACGAAATATCTTTAAAAAATGACTATCATCATGATAAAAAAATTATTTGCGTATCTCAAAATATGAGACTTGATGTCTCTCGATGTAGCCTTGATACTTTAATAATTTAGTAATAGTAGCATTAAGAAGTAGTTAAATGGAATCGTTGCATCTATAGAAGATGTAATATCAAAATAGGATGGATTAGATACTATAAATTGAAACCGATTACAGTTGAAGACTCTCGAGTGCTAAGGTAATGATTGGTTAATAAAGTAATACCAATATACTGTGTTCACTTTTATTTTACTTTTGGAAACAGAAAAGGTGAAACGTTCATTCTATACGAATTTTAGCCTCTTCAGAAAATTAAGAAAGGAATTTTATCAATTTAAAAGAAATGAACAATCGTCTAAATATCACATTAACACAAAATTTTTCCTAAAAATATTTTACATTAGGGGGTAGGGTCATACCCAAACTTGATGGTCCTTTTTCGAGCTATCTTTACAATATTTACAGATTATATTTTTATTAAAATCAAAGATTCTAAAGCTCATATAATTAGGGCGTTTTTTTCATAATTTTCATAAATTTTTAAACCTCAAAAATATGCCGATATTTTTTTTACCGCATTCTAATGCCACTTCAGTCTGAAAATATTTTTGGTTTGATGATGATTACGACCTGCCAACAGATGCTTAATACATTGTTCCTTAACGACATTAAAGGCAGGATTGATTGTCAATCAAAATTATGATTGATCTCTCAAAAATTGTATGTATCTCCAATATATAGGGGGAGATATAATAATTAAAGCCAAGGCCTGCAAGCCAGGCCCATTTTTGCTTTTCTCAGACCGATTCTAATGAGTAAAATAAGGTTTCTTCTGACATCATCCATGTTTAAAAAGCTAAATTTAACACTCGTGTCTTAGCCAACCCGGGTTGGGCGCGCTTTTTATTTTATCAAATTGTCTTTAGAAGTGTCTAGTGTTGTTAAACGGCTCGTTTTGAGCCGATTTTTAACCAGAAAAATATTGCCTAAGCCTCAAGATTTCGATAATATATGCCTAGACCATTGTTCCTTCTATGAGCAAAATCTTCAGGCTTAGGTAATATTTTTCTGAATGAATTATTGAGTTAGCCGTTTTTAAAAATCGGCTCAAAATGAGCCGTTTAACAACACTAGAAGTGTCTAATAAAAAGCTGCTCAATTTTTGAGGATTTTAATGTTAAAGGAAGAAAGAGAAAAAAAAATGCAAGAAAGAAACACATTTAGCTTTATTTTCATATGTAAAAAAAATTAATCTAATTTATTTAAAAATATTTCCTTCATTTTCATTCTCGTTATTTAATTCAGTCATTCATTCATAAAAATAATTAGTGTGGAATTGAAAGTTGATTCAAAGGAGATGACTGAGAACGAGGAAAATCTTGATAAACGGTTAGAATGGTTAGATCATATATCCGAATGGGATTTGATGCCACTCTCCCTTAAATACTTGGAAATGTGCCACGATATGTTTGCCAGGTATATACATACTATCGTGATTTAAAATAAATTATGAGTGGATTATATACTAATTACTTTTAATCTTGTATTTTGCTTTCTTTCTTTTTATTTTGATTAAAAGCTCTTAAAATCTAATATACGATGTTTTCTTAAGCCACCACATATGCACAATGGAAAATGGAGCTTTCTTGAAATTTTATGTCTCCCAGTTATACAGCGAGGCCTTAAAGGTGATAGCTCAAATACACAAGTGGGAACGCATAATCACCGAAGACGATGAAAGACCGAAGAATTTTTATGCTAATAGCGTTAAATGCATTTCTATTTTCGATAAATTAGAGGATCTCAAGGAAGAGCTGAGTTCCAAAATGGAGCAGGCCTACTTTTGTATGTACGATTTTACATGCAAAAAGTGGAAAAACAACAGAGCCTTGGTGGATCACAAGAGTTACTTTACTAAAGTAACGTTTTATAATCAAATATCTATGATATTTATTAAGACATCTTTTTTGTTCTTGATTTTTTAATTATTATTTTTTGTTGGTTGCTTACTTTTAAGAAATAGATTCTTTTTAATTTTGGATGAGTAATTTTTGACTTAGAGCATAATAAATAATTATTTTTTTAATTTTAAAAAAAGGTCAAATTTAGCTTGGACCAAGCCCCCACCCTGTTTAATTTTCTCAAACCTTCCAAATTACCGACTTTTCACACCAAAGCTAACACCATCAATTCCGAGATCAAAGATTTGCTGGAATATATCCTTAAATTCTGTCACGAATCATACAACAATACTAAAGCAGTAAATAGGGATGGATATTTTCTGGAAGGAGAAAGCAATATCCTGTTAACAGATATAAATGATAGGAACGATGATTATAAGGCTATGAAGAAATATCTAGAAACCGGGGAACTCTTTAGAATGGAAGGTATTCCTAATATTATTTTATTTTTTCAAGATTTAAATTTTTAATTATTTTATAGATGACGAACCCATCGCTAAATGTGATATAAACTTCTTAGATTCACCCATTAGCAGTCCATTATTGATATCAAGACTAAGGTCCTTGATTCATTTCATACTTAATGGTGAAGATATATTGCTAGAAGAAGATGGAGATAAATTGATAGATAACGGAATTAAGACTTCTTTGATGGAGAGTATTTTTAAGGAAATGTATTACTTGCTAGCCGATTACTACTTCAAGAATATGTACACGTGTAAAGCCCTGAAATATTATTTGTTAGACCTGTGTTATCAAAATGCCACAATGGATAGGTTCGACTCATGGGCAGGGATAGCTCTAGTCAGGAGCAGCTTGTTCGAACATTCTCTGAGAACGGTTATTAATTTTTAAAACTTATAATTTAATATATTGCATTGCAATATATCCAACATTTTTAAAGTCATCCTTGATTTGTGATAATTAGAATGCGATTTCACCTCTAAACCCACAATTTCAAATGACACTTTTTTAATAAATCTATCTATTTATATTTAAAATATGCATTCATCATTCTACAGATAAACATCAACTTTGAAAGCTTTCCCCATAGCAGCCATTACAAAGGCACTCTGGCCTGTTTCGACCGAGCCCTTAAAAGTCATGAACATTTTTCTAATTACGATACTGAGAGTATTCATGCCAGAACCTCGCTGTGGGTCGAGAAAGGTGCCCTGGCTTACATGCTTAGTTCTACTGCCTCTAGGAAATTGAAAAGAGTAAAGACCTTTAAAATAAAGAAAGAAAAGAAAAAAGGGAAGGAAGGAACATTAAAAATGAAAATAAAAAAAATAAAATAGGTTTTAAATTGTTATGGTATTTTTTTAAATAAACAATAGGACTTCTTATTCGGACTTTCTGACCAGGAAAAGGAGTCTTTGATCAATTTTCAGGAGGAAATGCTAAAAATTTCAAAGTTCTGTTACGAATCAGCGTCACTTATAACAGGTTATTTTTTTTTTGATCCAAATTTTATTATTAGAACCATAATAATAAATCTATATAAATTAAGATAAAAATTTTTCCTTGCTGTAACATCTTCGCCGATTTTTTTTATGATGTTCCTTTAAGGTTATCCTTTGAGCGTTTTAGGCTTTCTTTCAAAAATAATCCGATCACTCATTTATTTTCCTCTCCCTCCAGGGAATTCTGCGCCCCCTCCAAATATAATAACAATTTTGCCCTCTGACACACCCTTCTAAAATTTAGTTCCTCTACCCCCCTTCTTCTAAATTTTATCAAATGGTCCTCATAAAAATTATTTGTTACATCTCATTTTAAAGACTCTTAGCAATTACGGAATAATGGGGACCTGATCCTGCTAATTGGAATATTTATTTTAAAATTTTCATTAATCTTAAAATAATATTTATTTTCATAAACACTCTTGCAATGCCAGGGAATAATTTATATTTTTATTATATGATTAATGTTTATTCATTATATAATATCAATAATAAAAAGGCTTTTTATTTCAAATCATATCAAAATATTCTTCAAAATGATCAGATAATGTCAAATAAAATATATAAGTGTCTTTTATATGTAAATAATATAAGAAATATTTAACAAATTAAAATATTTCTTTTTATCTTAACAAAAAATCCCCTTAAGGTCAACTGACCAACTAAACGATAAATAATATTAATTGGAAGTTAAATTATATCATGAAATTATAACGATTTAAGAGTTATTCGATTAAGATTAAACATAATATTACAAAACACAAATATTGCTCTCAAACAGATAGCAATCAAGAAAGATGGCTCTACTCCTACATGCTGGGTAAGATAGGCGAGAAAACTGCCAAACAGGATCCCGAAGTATACCTGAAGCATTACCAGGAATCCATGGGTTACTTGCACCGTTTGGGATGTTATTATCCCAAGAAAATCAATTTTCACTCACCCCAGTTCTTGTCCATAGAGATTTTAGAAGTTTTTTTTAAAACTTTTATCGAATATATTATATAATATTATACGATATATCATTCGATGATTTGACTGTTATTAAATGTCCCCTTCTTCGATATTTCTCATTTAAAATTAAATTTTTGGCGGGATAATAATTTTAACTCGTGATTGGATGACAAATCTTTAAATAGGAGGTTGTAGTATAATCATTAACTTCAATTTATGCCCCGAAAGTGGCGAAATTTTATATTATTACATTTTTAGGGGTTATTTGGAATCGTGAGCTTATAGCCTATAGAACATGACTAAAATAAACTGGGCTATCCCTAAATAATGGCGGTGTAAGTAAGAAAAGGGGAATATGCGAGGTAAGTTAAAAATTTTTGGTTACATTTATCTTGTGGAAGTAATATGTAGCTAATTTAAGGTAATTATTTGTGAATCTGATTGTCAGAAAGATTACGAATACTTAACTTTATTTTATTACACTAATACTCTTATTCTAAAAAAAACTAAATTAACATTCTTCATTGACCTTTTTTTGTTGGTTATTACCCTCATTAATCTACATTTTTTTATTCTCACAATTATAGTTTTATAGTACAATATTTAAGCTATGGTAACCTTCCAAAATTTAACATATATATAATTTATATATTTTTTTTTATTCTCCCATCAAACAGCTATTTTACAGAATCCACGCGTCTATCTTAAAATACCTAGAAATCAATAAATATTTTAAGGATAGTTCCTATGGAGATGAGTTGGCGATTATTTTTAAAATTCTGAATCGAAATTTGGATAAGGTTTGGTGCTCACCCTTCATTGTCGCTATTTATGACCGGGGCAATATGGATTCTACCGTTAATATGGGTACACCACTCAACGAAGCGGATAAAGGGCCCTACACTCAATTCTCTGCTTGTCAGCAAACCAGTGATAATATTTTAAACCATAAGCAGTCAAAAAGAATGAGAACTGGCGAATTTAGGAGACATTCTGAAACCAAAAATTCGTATATACTAATTTTTTTTATGATTTAGATGAGAGATTTTGTAGATTGTAAAGTATGTAAGTAACGTCTGTTATTTTTATGCATAAAATAATAAAATATATATATATATAATATAAATTGCTAAAATTCTGATCTTTCTAAAGCGAAAAAGTATAGAATTTTTTTTAAATAATTAATTAAACATAAGCTTTTTCGACGAACAAAGTTATTGCCCACCTGAGAATATTTTTACCACAGATTATGATTCAAAGAAATGGGATCCTGAAAATGGTAACAGTTATTTTTTATTACTATTCCCCCCCCCCTTATAGCTGATTGGCTTGTTACGAACCATGTTTAATTCCTTTTAATCCTCAAAAAATAATTATCTTACGAAGTAGAGGTTGACCCCAAGCCCGGTAGCAACAAAATTCTGTCATGCCGGGCTAGGCAACTTTTGCAAAATTTTTTTTTAGGAGGGGCCTAAATAAATTTTGAACTTTAAGAATTAGGCAAATTTATGTCGTTTTCATTCATCAAAAATTATTAAGGGTCAGGCTGAAGAAAACATTTCAAAAATTTACCCGCGGATCGCGTCAATCTCATTTACCAATTTTACTTTAATATCAATTTCCCAATATATTTATTCTTCTTACTTTGTAGTTCGAGTTTATTCGCACTTTTATTTACATAATTCGTTTATCATCTTTTCTTACGTGTAACTGAATTGTTAAATTATGAAATGCACTTTTATTTTCTTTTAATTCTCCGGTTAATGGAGGTTTTCCAGATTTACTCGGGTAGTTTCCCCTATGATCCTCTTTCGTCACGGTTGGGCATCTATTTGTAAGATCCATTTTTCTCATCTTCAACGTAGCGGGGAAGTGGCAATGTCTCCAAACGGCCTATGGAGATTTAAATGATTCCCTTTGATTTGGGTTTAGAATATGATCCCGTCTCCTTGACGGGATGTAAAAGTCACATAAATGGGTTGATGTCAGGAAGGGCATCCGATTGTTAAGAAAAGCTACTACAAATTCTCTAATGATTAAAACCAAATATATTTTTATAATAAATATAAATTAAAACTGTTTGTGGTCAAGCTCGTCTCGGAGAAAAACATGACAAAATGGATACGTGCGTCTCAATAATAATCGAAAAATGTTTGAGAGGATTGAAGGTGTGCCTAAGCCGATTTCAACAGCATTACAAATCCTTCTACAGGCTTTCATATCACTACTTCACGTTTGATCCCATTAATAAAGTACAAAATATCTACCCTTTTTTAAATGAAAACTCTAAATTAACAATTTTTTGAAATTAATGTATATAAATAACTTTCCTCGTTTTTAATTACTAGAAATTTTGTCGAAATTTTTACGGATTAATTAATATAATATGTATTATTAGAACCCTGCAAGGGTTTAGTGTTGTTAGACGGCTCGATTTTTTAAAAAGGTCTAGCCCATTATGTTATTCAAAAAAAAACATTACTCGTGTCAGGAAATTTAGCTCATATATGGTACAAAGATTTGGATATTTATTAACGAAATCTCGAGGCTCGTGTAATATTATTTTGGCTAAAATCTTAATTTAAAATTATTCTAAATCTAACCACAATACTATGGGTCAGACCATTCATTTATTTTTCAATATCCCCGAGCAGACCTAGTCATTTTGCTAAGGGAGGGGGGGGGGGCTGAAGCAGTATTAAGAAGGTCTTTCCCCATACATTTTATTGGATGGCTTTATGGCCGTGGAACCTTTGGCGTTTTCTTTTAAAATTATAAATTATTGTTTAATAGTTTTCATATTATAATCTATTTTCTGGGGAAAGGAGGGGTCGGGATGGGAGTGTATGGGGATACTACACTTATATTTATGGAAGAGGACCTTTACAAAAAAAAAATTTATTTTTCATATATCCAAAGCTAAGATTACTTATTTTCCTCGAGCATTAATAATTTTCCCGCTTTTTTCGAAGATTTAAAATAAAAAAAATTATCATCCAATTCCTTTTATATTTTTATTTAAAAAAGTTTAACATAGAATTAGCCCGAAAACTCATGGTAGATCCCTACGTTGATTTAGAATTTCCTCTTAAGATATCTTCAAATTGGAGACAAAACTTCAATGAAGAACGATCGAGCAATGCCGCCACTATTGCTAAGGAAACCAATTCTACCACAACGCAAATCGGATCTGAATTCTTGCCTATCACTATGGAATATTCGGAAATGGCAAATAAAAGGGTTGTTACTTCATCAAATTCTAACGACAACATGCAAACTTTAAACTTAGCAGATATTCAGCCGAAGGTTCTAGAACCAGAATTTAAATCAAAGACAGTAGAATCTTCGATAGCTAAAGCTCTGCTAGAACCTAATATAGACGAGCAAGTCGTTGTTCCACTAATTAATGATAGTTTTTCTGAAGAAAGGGGAACGTTATTTAGGGCTTTTGATGGTCTCCCTAATCAGATCAATGATATAAAAACAAATTTAGCTTATTCATCTTCACATATCTCAAATATAATTTATCGTCATGAAACTGACAGTATCCCTTTACTCTTTAATAATGTTCCCAACCTGGACATTAAGGCAATGACCAGTTCTACCACATCACCATACCCATTTGTTCTAGATACACCCTTATTATTCTCACCACCCAAAACCGCCTCCACAAACGTATTTGCGTCTTTAAATCAGAATTCTAAAATAACGGATACGTTTCCCAACTTATTATCACTATTCACAAATGTATCGCCAGTGTTAACTGATAACAAATTTAATTACCTTGACTCTACTCACCTTGCAACATATAGTAAAAGTAACTCAGGAATCCAACCTAACGACAATTTCCTTTCTACCAATCCACTAACGTTACAATCCGAATCGCTGAACGATACAAATTTTCCATTCAATCATGACTCTGGCACACAACTTTGTTCCAATTCCTACAATAATAATACTCAGATTGATGTAGTCATAGCCGATGATAAAAATGCCGTGAGCCTTCCTAACTTAGATAAACCTAACCAATGTCTCCATAATACTGATTACGAAGCATTATTTCTTGCTAATACTTCCACACCGCCGTTCGATGCGCCATTAGAGGAAAATTATAATTGCTCGAGCGTTTTCTCAGTCCCTAACTTCATTCCTGATTTTAACCTAAATATGCTTAACTCTGACATACGAATATCTACATTGCTAACAGAGCCAAACATAATTCCTTCTTATTCTAACTCAACTATCCAATTTTTGCCCAGGATTTCCAATCAGTTAGATATTTTGACTACGAATCATAATTTTATTAGTTATAACAATAATTCTCTCTCCACGCATAATTTGATCACTCCTGCGGTATCTTTATTAACACAAACACAGCCAAATGAGCTTGCTACCGGCTCTATCTCATCTATATTCGAACCTTCACCTATTCTTCTCCCATATTTAGAAGCTGAGATAACCGATCCTAATTTGAATAACCCGAATAGTTCTCCCTCTTATCTTAACCCTTGGACTGAGATTTTATCCACTCCTTTACAAACACCGCCAATTAATGTTCCTTCCAACTCCTTTATTACTCCTCTCGAAGTAGGTCAAATGACCAACCCAAACACTCCCATTCCTAATTTAGGTATCGTCAAATTTCGCGTTCATTCACTTTTCGGTGACCGAACTAAAAAGTGTAACTCGCCCCAAATCTTCAACACTATTTGGAGACTACCGGTGGAAGAAAGTGATAGACCTGGAAGTTTTGCAGGTTCCACTTTGTCTATTAATAATTTTTCATTGTGTTGACGAACTTCTTTTCATTAATTATATTATTTTGCAAAAATATTTAGACAGATAATATTTTTTTATTACTTTGTAGGTCACGTGTTTAGATCTGCCGTTCTTTTGGCACGAATCAGTTTGCTGACTCGCGATATCAACACACTTTATCGATTAATCAGGCAAACCAAAAAATCACCGGAACGTGATAAGTAAAATATATAATGGTAGGGTGGGGGCTGGGTATGGTAGGGTATAAGTTTTTTCTTATTTATAGTCATTCTTATTAATACTATATCGTCGGCCTAGAATTGGAGTGCTCCACTTGCGCAAATGTTTAAAATCAAATATATAAACACCTTATTGGTCAATTTTGACAGAGCTATAATTTTGGCAAAAAAATAAATATTTTTTTAATCTAGATTTTATTTTTATATATATTGGGAATAAATAAGTTGTTATCCACTTCTACCTCAAAAATTTTGTAAATTTCGAGTTGAGCACTCCAATTCTAGACCGATGATATGGAACAGACTTGTGATGCACTAAGGTAGTCTGATGAATGATTTAATTGGCACTTTGCAAAAAAATTTATATAAATGGCACAAGTTGATAATCGTATTTTTAATGCGTGTAGTTTATTAAGATACCTAAACAATTAATACTCATTCGTAGATTTTTTTAAAAATATCGATCCCTTATGCAGCTAAACTTAAACCTCAAAAACTCGCCAGTTATATATTTTTTTTTATCTTTACATTATATATGTAATGAATATTTCTTTTATGGGTGCTGTCATATTTTATGAATTGGATAATTTATTATGCGCAATTAGCGGAAATAATATTCTTGTTTGTTCGATTTTATTATTATTATTATTAATAAAAGTTATAAACTAATTTTGTTATTTTAGAAAATACATATACGAAAATGAGAGGATATACTTGAACGAGATGTGTTTGAAATATTTGGAAAAATTATCATGAAAAATTAGAAATTATAGAAAATAATACTTTTAAATATTATTTATATTATGAATGCGTTATATTTTTGAATGTATAAAATATTATTTGCTGATATTGTCGAAAAATAAATGATTCTCGCATTAATACATTATGTGTCCAAATTTGATTTCGTAAATTTCAATGATAAATTTTATTTTTAAATAAAATTTTGACTTATTAAGAAAAAGAATTATGTTAAAAATGAAAATTATAGAACATACTTTTATAATTGTATATTTTAAATTAATATATAATAATAACTTTGACCATTTTAATACAGAAAATTTTTTTTAAATAGGTTTCCTAAGTATGTTTCAAATGCCCATGGATTTCATGTCCCAATAGGACATATACATAAATTAAATAATACAAGGTTGCCTTCTACACATTTGCCCTTCTATTTTTATAAACTAATGAGTTCATTGAACAAGAAAAGGTATCTTAAATGTTATCATTAATTTCTACAGTTTTTTTTTGCCTATAAATTTGTAGTTAAAATTATCATCACTCTTTTGGTAAGATTTAATATTTTTTTTGTTTGTAGATTTTCATATTATTAATAAAAAAAAATAAACGTCCTTACTAACGCCGTTACCTTTTTTGAAGAAAAGTAACGCCATTTTACCTTCTTCTAGAGGTAACGGTAACGGGTTTTTTGTGAGTAACGGTAACGCAAAACATTACTCGTTCTTTAAATTTTTTTATAAAAAAAATTGATAGTCTTATTAAGGAGAATAACCAATTTGACGATACTTGTGATAAATCTGAATTGCGTAAATTTTCAGATAATGAGAAGTCGTTCATATATAAATATTGTATGGTTAGTGTTAATTAAAAAATGTGATATGTATATATATATAATTTTATATATTATGGAACCCTTGCTCCTGCCATTTTTATTTTAGAACATTCGGGATATATTAACTATTATAATGTTAAAACTTTAAAAAATTACTTTAAATAATTTCAAGTTTTATAAGTCACTTAGAAATGTAATCCGGCAAGACATAGATAAAAGGTATAAAGTTGAAATATTGTTTATAATTTATATTTTGATTAATAAATCTTCTCAGTAGATTCGAACACATCTATAAAGATTAATATATATATATACCATCAGGAATAATTCATCCGCTACTAAAATTAGATTAGCCCTGAAATTATAGGTTAACGAAGGTAGAAAGAAACTTATTTACAGTTTGATAAAATATCTTGATAAAGAAAAGGTAGACTTTGATTCCTTTAAAAAATATCATACTTACCAGATTATTTCCTGATAAAGATATAAAAAAAAATTGATGAGGATCTGAATCAAGAATCTTGATGATCTAATGAGCTTTTTCTAAGGATTAATCATTGATTTTTAAGAAATTCCCCCAATTAAAATTTTTATTTTATATAACACCAATGTGTTTAGCACGGCGAAAGATATGTTGAGTACTCTCTTGTTTATCTGATCAAAATTTTGAAAATCAATTGTTAAATATAAAAAAAATTATTACAAAAATATCTTATCTTATAATATATTATTTTTGTATAATTTTATTTATAATATTTTTTAGGAAAAGATATTATTATAAAGAAATCTCATCTTATAATATATTATTTTTGTATAATTTTATTTATATTATATATAGGAAATTTTTATATATAATATTTAATTTTTCGAGTAACGAGTAAAGCGTTACTTTCTGAATAGCCACGTTTCTTTTTTGGAGAAATGTTTACAACACTAATTTTTATAATATACAATTTTTTTTTAAATTAAGACGCCATTTGATCGAATCGGAAAATTTTATAATATCGGCATATAACCGATATTTTGAAAAAGGGGAAATATCATTATGAGAACTTATGAAATAGGGAAAGTTAATTTTACAATGTATATAAATTATTGAAGTAGTTATTTTTAAAATACTTTGTTATAAAGTATATCGAATTCCCTTTATATGTTGTGAAACGGGTTATCATATTTAATTATTTTGTAAATGATGTATTATTAAGATTTAATAATTATTATTTATCTTTTAAGTATATATTTTGTATATAGATGAGATATCAATTCAATCAAAATTTTTTAGCCAACTTCAAAATTTGAATTTTAACAATAGAATCTTAAATTTGGCATTATGTACACCAAATAATAAAAATATATCTTGCAGAAAATTGTATCTATACTTAGTGAAATATTTGGGGCAAAGACCAAAGTCAATTCCGTTGGGGAGGGAGAGGGATCGGCAGAGTTAGTGGGTCCGGGATTTTCGGAGTGGTTAATAGGGGAACCGGATTTTGCGAGTATTTTGTTCATCGTACTAAACACTAAATGGCGGTCGTCACGGTCGTTTTGTAGGAAGTATATAAAATATTTTTACTCTCGGAGTTTATATAGAAAAATTAAGAATTTATTGAATTCCGAATGTTTGGCATATGGCAAATCACTATAAAATTCATTCCAAATTATAAACAATCAAATACGTAAAGAGTGGTATAATTAATTTCAATCCACGATTACATATTTTACACTTCTTCTATACTAAAATTTTGTTGACAAAAACTTTTGTTCGGGTCCTCAAAAAAAATCAATCAAGTATTTTAATATAGATTTTAGGTCTGAATAACATATAATAACAAGATTTATACTTTGCAATACCGTATAAAAAAGTAAAGAATGATAGACAAAGGGGATAAAATGACAAGCAATGTAGGGAAGCTTTGAAGAAGTACTGTTATAAAAAAATTTACGTGAAAAATATATAACAATGTATTATACAAAAAAATGTATAAATAAAAAAATCAACGGGATTTCGTTAAACACAACACTTAGGTATAATTTTTAAAAATTGTATTTGTTATAAGACGATGTATATATATCTAAATCCATTTGAAAAGTATCTTATAACAAGTCAGCTCATTTATAATAATTATAAATTATTATAATATAATTTGTGTTCTATAATATCAAGTACATAAAATTTTATAAATTTTATATAAATATTAGATAAGATCTAACAAGGGTTTCTCTTAAATATCATCGAAAATGGGAAGTTTCCATTCCATGTCAGGCGTTTCTCTAGCTTTTACAAAAAGGGCAAATTTATTTTCAATAAAGGTTTATAATTTTTTTATATCTCAAATATCAGTGCAAGAGAGTATGCGAATTGTATTTACAGAATCTTAACGAATTCAATGAAAAAAACAATTTTTATTTTAAAAAATAATTCAATTCCTATTTTTGGATCTCTTCCAGTTAGTGTTTGGCAGATATAGATTTGATATATATATAATATATTTGATAAAAATAGGAATATGATATTATTTATTTTAATTTATTGATTTTATTTTAATCAATCTCTTTGTGAGAAATGATATAGTTATCATTATAATTATTTTAATGAGAATACTATGATTGTCATATTATTATCGATTTTCTTTGTTTAAGAAAGTCAGGTGTTTTCGATAATGTAGGATGTGAAACTTGTAAATCTGTTAATGATTTAAAATTTACAAATGGGCGATTCGATTTAAATAGTATGTAGTATTCCATATTATCTTGGGTTCTGTATCTATGTATGTAACTATCTTTAATGAACACTATATGAATATAAAAATTATTTATAATATTTTTATTTAAACACGTAGACGGCTGATCAAAACTGATATATTTCCCTATTTCCATTGTATATTATTCTTTAAGACCCTATATATCATGGGATCCCATTAAAATAGATAAGGAAGGGCTCTTTTTTGAAATAAAAATGTGCAATTGCATTAATATACAGTCATTTTATACTTAGCTCAGTAATGGATATATCTAAGATGCACTTTGTTTCGTGATCGAATGAAAGAAAAACAATTAGAAATTTAGATTACTATACCTATCCCTACTTCTCAAAAATATAGAAATTAATCATTTTGAATTAATATTAAATTATTTATTTATATAAATTGCTATTACTATGATGAATTGATAAGTGGGGTTGTGTAAAAAATCTATTTTATAATGTTTATTTTGTGATAAAAAATAAAATATTAATACATTTTTTAAAATTTCTGGCGGGGAAACACTAATTTTTTTAAATCACTAGTAACCTTGAATGACAACCATGCCCCCTCCCCCGAACACATCCCTTATTATAAGCAACCTAATATTCAATAAAGATTTAAGAGAGGCCTCCAAATACGACTTTTTTTAGCATCACTTCTCTCTGTAATAAGCAGGTTTATTTTAAATTATGAATTGGTCTATCAAGTTTTCAGGAATAATTTAATGATAGACAGTAGTCGCATGATGGCTCGATTCCAATATTTTCAAGCTTAAATATAAGATTGTAACCTTCATCAGTTAACTTTAATAATTATGATCATAAATAATTATTATTTGGGATTTTATATGCTCTCTTTCTTTCAGAAAATTTAATTAATAAACTTGTAAAAAAAACTCTGTTGATTACCTAATTTCAAATTTTCATCTTTGGCCAGCCACCATTTATTGAACTTAAAGGATCAGGGATATAAATTTTGAGATGTTATTCCATCTAAAATTCTCAAACTTGAATTGTCTACAACGAATGTAACAAACAGTAGATTCCTTTCTCATTACCGTATAGATGAATAAAATGTCATTAGTGTTGTTAAAAGCCCGATTTGGGTAGATTTCAAAACGCCCCAATTAAGATTATAACCAAAAAAATATTATGTAAGTCTAAAATTTTGTTCATAGCTGGGCTTGGACACCTATTTGTCAAATCTCGATGCTTACCTAATATTTTTTGGCTAAAATCTTAATCGGCTGTTTTGAAAAATAAACCCAAATCGGGTCTTTATGAAACACTTAATGTCATGCCGTTAATCCCATTATGGCGCATCCGTTACATTTCGTAATCCAGATCGACAGACCCGATACTCGAAGTGTATTCATGTCATGACATCTCTTGCACTTTGATCGGTTGGCTTAACTACCTCATTGGAGTCCAATTAAATTTCCTGATAAAATCACGAGAAAACCAATGAAAGTTTATCTTTATAGTTAACAAACACCCCTTGCAATTTTAACTGATACTCTGCTCAAAATTTGAAGATCGTCAAATACACCGCTGATTCCTCAAATTACATTTTCGTATCAATCATATGCTCCACTATAACAATATATTGTGATTTAGCTAATAAAGACGTTGGCCACCAAGTCAGGAAAAATTCTTAGTATAGGGTGGGGGGGGGGGGTACCTTGAAGAATTTTACTAAGGCAGAGGAATTTAATAGCCATTTTTAAAACTAATTATGTTTGTTTTATTAATACGATCTCTCCTGATAATTATTTATATATATTCGTGCTAGAAATTTTTTTAAATTGTTTCTTTATTACTTATGTGTTACATTTTAAATTATATATAAACATAATTGTACTTGAATACAAACACCATTTTGATTCTTATTTATATTTAGAAATAAAAGGTATTTCTCATATTATATCCTAAATAATAACAAATAATACAAAAATTAATATTGGTTATCTAAAATTATTATCTTATCCTTTGAATGCCTATTAAAACTTAATTTTATCCTTTTTTTTATAATAATATAGACTGTAAACCCTTTATTAAATGTAGAATTCTTCTTTATTGCAATTCAAATTTTGCATCCATTTTTATATATATTTTTAATTTTCCTATTTTAAACATAACATAGAGTGAATATATATAATTCTCTAATAAGATAAA
The DNA here is from genome assembly GCF_954871325.1 of Gordionus sp. m RMFG-2023. Taxonomy (NCBI): domain Eukaryota; kingdom Metazoa; phylum Nematomorpha; class Gordioida; order Chordodea; family Parachordodidae; genus Gordionus; species Gordionus sp. m RMFG-2023. Next base: position 6,652,684 of record NC_088778.1, on the reverse strand, counting down.
TATATACTAAATTATTCCCATATCTAGTGCTATATAAAACAATATTAATAAAAAAATAATATATATTTACATTTTTTAAAAATTCTCGCACAAAATAAGGAATTTATCGACCTTTTGTCGTTTAAGCCTTAAAAGCGGCACTGATTGAAAGTGAAACAAAATTATCACATTTTTTTCGAAAATTACTGGATAAGGAATCATAATAGTATGCCTTTTTTTTAAAAAATGTTAAATTTATCTGCTGTTATTGATTTATAATAATTTAAATATTATAATTCTGACTTATTTAAAATTATATATTATACCTTTCATGAATTTTTATTTTAGTATTTATTTATTTTTTTATTTACAAAAGCCATTCGTAATATAACATTATGATAGATGGAAATCATTACGATGGTGGATACATGGAGCCAGAAGAAGAGTGGGAGAGAGAAGGTTTATTAGATCCTGCTTGGGAAAAACAACAAAGAAAGGTAATTTGTTTGTGTATATTATAATATTTTTCTTAAATAAATGATAATTCTAATATCAATGCAATTACATTTTTATGATATTTCTATATATCAATATTGTTTTAAGTATAGATATATATATATATCTGGTTGGTGTAATTTCTACCCTTTTATCTTGGAAGAATTTTTCTATAAATTGGAAATAATTTATAATTGAATTTTTTTGCAAACTCATTTTTGCCACAGTAATTAATATATATATAATTTTATTGATGGAGTGGTATATTTTTGTATTAATCAAATGGTCAAAACAGTTGTCATTTATAGCAATTTTTTTATATATAGATATTAATATTCAAAGAAAAATAATAATTTTATTTTAAATGTATTTTATAATCAATATTTAACAATAATTATAATTTACTTTTTTGCTTAAATTCTTGAGAAAAATGATAAAATTTTGCATTAAATTTGAAATCATCTATCAGTTGGTAATTTTAAGCCTGCAGATGTGTTATTAATACTTTTAAAATATATTGTAACCATCTGATACACATTTTAAGTTGGCCAAATGATACCAATACATTCTCCCCAAGTGTTATTGATATGTTACAACACATTAGAGCTAAACCTATTTACATTTCTTTTACCGATCCAATCTGTTATTTATCCCAAATCACTTGATAATAAAATTTTTATAATTCAAAATATTCACTTATCCACATTTTTAAAATTAAATAAAAAAGTTAGACTGTCCTGCTTCAACTTATTTCCAAACATCCGGCTGTTTAGGTGGCTATATAGCTTTAAACAGCCTAAAAAGTAAAAGAGAGAAAAAAAAGAAATGAAAAATAAAATAAGTGAAATAAACAAAAATAAATACGAGAAAAACAATGCCACCAAACACTTAAGACAAACCAAAATTGGGCTTTTAGTTCAAAAGCTGTTATCCTAAGCTTAACAGCAAATCAAAAATAAATTGAACCATGACACATCTACAGAGTTTTTTTAAATTCTTAAAATATGTCTTATCTGTAATTACATTTGTAGATAAAAGTTTGTATTTATGATGTCTTACTTTATTAAGTTATAGCCTTTAAAGAATAATAATATAGTTCCATATTATTTTTTTGATTTATATGCACTGTTTCAATTAAACATTAGATAAATACAAACACCCAAAAATTTTGGGTAATTTTCTTTTCTTAGTTTATTAAATGTCTAACTTCTTCTATCATTAAAAAAATCAAATATTATAAAAATTTATAGGTGGCCTAGTTATTTACTATCAGGCCTAATTTTTCAAGATTGGCCAGGCCCAAAATTATTTTAAAAAATTTTGCCAGCCTAGCCCGAACTTGAAATTTTTTTAAAAATTTTTCTGACCCAGCTCGAATGTTAAATTTTTTTTAAAATATTTACTGGCCCGGCCTGAATTTATTTAAATATATAAATTAATTTTTATAATTGCGTCTGGTTTCTATAATAAAATCAAATATTTTTATTTTACATAAAAAATTCAACATAAAATTGATAAATTTAGATATATTTAAAATTATTTCCAAGGCCCAGCCTGAACACAGCTTACTTTTGCAGATCTCTACTTCTTATTGTAAGAGTTATGAAGATTTTTTATGAAAAAGAGAAAGTTATTTCAAAAATAAAATAAATAATGTGTATAAAAATAAAACAAAAAAATATGTATAGAAATTTTTGACTTATATAATCAGTATTTGTTAAATTTTAAAAAATATCAGCTGATTCAATATTTTATTTAAAAGTCCAATATTGGCACCTATCCAATACCAATATGTAATTTTGTTGCAACCCTCCCTAACATCACTAATACTTTTTCAATACATATTTATTAATTAATAATTGACAAATACATCTTTATTAAAAATACAATACATATTATATAAAATATATATAATAATTTAATATCAATACTATTTGATTTAATAATAAAACAGTTTCAAATTTTATCAAGAAATACCTTCCTATGTTTGTTGGAAGAAATGATAGGGTTACATTTAATAAATAATTATTTATTATGAAAATTATTAAAAAATAGGAGACTCATTGTGCTATTTTAATATCAAGGTTTTGTTATATATTTAAATTATTTCACATCAAATAATTTTTAACTTAATATTTATTTAAAAAGGAGTGTTCTAATCCACAAATTTTTTCCTTATCTGACCTTTTGATATTCATGTCTATATGCAAAAAACAATAACTAAAAGGAAGAACTAATTATAAACCTATGAACAAATCAATAAGCCCCTTTAAATTTTTTATTTCTCGTGGCCAAGGTGATATTTATTGCATTATCACGAATGTTTACTTGTATTTTATTTTATATTCCCCCCCCCCCCAAAAAAAAATAGTTCAGAGTTCCTAGTCGTTTTGAAATTTTGCTCAACTTCACATAAAATTAACATATATATATATATATAACAAAAAATATTTTAACTTTAATTATTGATCATTGATTTGGTTTTTAATTAATAAATCATTATTTGACAATGCAAAAGTGTAAAAAAAAATTGCTTAGAATATATATGACAGGCCACAAATCTTTATCGAAATTAACCGAAAATTTCAAATTATGGCAGCTCATTTAAAATATGAGCAACTTTAATGGCTTATTGTTAATTCCTTTTCATGTAGAAAAAAAACATAAATAAATATCTCTTACTTGTATTTTTTTTGTAAACATTATTTACATACAATTAATTAAATTTTGATTCATTTTTTTTGTTATTAGGAAATTATGTATAAAATAAATATAATATATCCTATTTGGATATGGAATTCGCAATTCTTAGATTTTTAATCATTCACTGAAAAGCGATTTTAAAAATTTGATTTGACCGGAGATATATTTCGATATGTATATTGTTCCCAAACTGTGAATTTCAATCAATTTAGCTTGGAACTTTAATAAACTACTCTTTAATTTTTAGTGATTTTCATGTGAATTTTTCTTATATATTTTTTAAAAATAATTACACAAATATTAAAAAATTATCTGAAATTCATAGGGTTGATGATATACACATGCTGGAATAGTAACCCCTCATTTATGCAGCGAATTCGCGTTACCTGTGAATTCAAGAGAAATCTGGTTTTAAAATTTTTTTAAATCGCTCTGACAGTGACTTCACTTCTACATAATATTATAAAACGTCAATCACTAAACAAAAAGATTTAAATCAATTTTTTTTTCTATTTAAGATATAATTTGGATTAATTATTTTAATCAAATAATAAACAATTTAGATATCTTTTTTTTTATTTTTTAAATTTGTAGGTAGTGTTGTTAAACGGCTCGTTTTGAGCCGATTTTTAAAAACGGCTAACTCAATATTTTAGCCAGAAAAATATAGCCTAAGCCTCGGGATTTCGCTAATAGATGTCCAAACCTTTGTTCCTTCTACAAACAAAATCTTGCCTAATACCTGGATAAATTATTCAGTTTAGCCGTTTAAAAACACTATTTGTAGGTAATAATTTATGTGAGAAATTGACTATTTTTTTTGTATTGAAACAATAGAGAATAAACTATAATTTAAAAATAGGTATGAAATGTTAAATAATTTCAAATTGATTTAATTAATTTTAAAATATTTCCATTTTTGAAAAAAAATTTTTATGTGAAAATTAAACTTTTTTTTTTATTTCTTTTTTATTGAGACTGTTTAAAATATCAAAAAAAAATTAAATTCACAAACTTTCGAAACATTAATAAAATCAATAAAGTTTTTTCGATTTCTTTAAAATTTGCGAATATTTTGAAACTTTTCATATTTTTTTTAAAAAAAATTGGGGTTTTAGACACAGCCTAAAAAATAGAGAATTGACTATCATTTAGGATCAAGACGTATTTGATTCCGATACATAAAATATTTTGGATACAGTAAGACGATACTTTAACGACTCTACTTATTTAGATATGTTGAATAAATTAAAGATAATATAAAATTGTTAGCCTAGTTTTGTCAAGTTTATTAAGGGATTTTAATTAATACTTACAGGATTGACTTATCTACTGTTTTATCCGCAAACGTTTTGTATCTCAAATGAAATTGAAATTAATTGTTCGAAATAAATCGTAATGTGAATGAAATGAAAGTTTTATAAACCAATTATTAAATTAGCATATACACCCTTTTCTTAAGAACACTCTCCTCCCTCCCCTCCCAATTTATTTCACATATCACTTGACCCATCCTTGTAAATTATATTCCATTTTTCTTTTGAACCTAACTTTAATTAGTGCTTATTACGTCATATTTTTTTTTTAATTTGAAACTAAATTCGAATCATATTTCATCTAAAATATTTTTTCCTCACAAATCATGGTAAAACCTATTTAATTTGGGCACCGTCCAAGATTTTTACCCAACTTAAACAGTACGATTTATCGAAGGAATTCGATTGTGACCCAAAATTTTGGGTCAAATTAAGGGGAAGAATTTATCAAAAGCCCAAATTGGGCAAGTTTTACAGTATTTCTATTTAGTATGGCGCCGAGAATCGCTAATTCTTCATCCATCCCAATTCGGTATTCACACAAAAATCGGTCCGATAACCGATTAGATATTTCGATTATTTTTTATTTACCATCCTCTTCCTTAGATCAATGTCGTTAAAAAAAACATTTTAAAATAGAGAATTTAACAATACTTTAGAAAGATTAAAATCCTTCTATTAAAGATTTGGGCTTAATAAAAGCCGATTCAAACTCTGGTTTTAATTATGTTAAATGGAGTTAAAGATAGAGGCTATCTAATTGAGCGTTTGCGTTTCGTTATGCAAAACGGGAACAATGCGTTTCAAGTGGTTTCGTACAAATCGATGATATTAGATCTCACTTAGCGAAAAGAATGATAAACTTTGGGTGGAAAATCCTATGAGCTTGGGAAACAGGGATACTGCAGGGTTTCAATCTGCAGTATTTGTCAAAAAATAAATCTTTCATTTCCATTTAGACAGATAGAAAGGAGAAGTAAAAGTGTTAGATTATTAATGATTTTATTTGGCTGGTTGTCTTTTTATTATTATTTAAATTCATATTCATATTTTAAAAATTTTCAATAAATAGCACATTCTTGCTAAAAAAAATATATAAAATATGGAATGGAAATATTATTTTTATGAATGGTATTTTATTTTTTCGAAAATTCGATGTTTATTTTAAATGTTAATGGTCACGGCTGTTTTTTTCTAGAAAATTTAATTTATTCGCATATTTTTACAATAAAGGTCAAAAGTCCTTTACCAATTTTTTTTTTAAAAATAATTGCACTTTAATCCGGTTCGGTTCTTGCAATAGGGTGTGAATCAAAACATTTTCTAATTTTGGGCTCTTGGTAATTCGGGCAACTCCCTGATTTTACCAAAATTTTGAGCCTCAATCAAATTCCTATTAACTGATGTTAGAATTTTTTTTTAAAAAAAAGTCTTGATATATTGGGCAACTAACTGTCTAAGTTGGGCAAAAAATCTTGGCCAAACGGTACCAAAATTAGACAGGTTTTACTGTATATTTATTAATTAACCGTTAGACTCTTGTTAATTATTCACGCTAAAGCCCATTGTCATCGAGTTATAATCTCGGTGAAACGACAAAGTTTGAAAGAGCGGAGAGAAGCTATTTTCTTTAAGGTCGGCCCAAACCCAGTAATGACCATGACCATGAGTGTTATAGAGTAACGACTAATGTGTGGCCAAAATGAACTTTAAAATTTTGATATCTGAGTAAATTTTGATGTAATTGGACCAGATTTTTCGAAAATTTTGATTTTTATTGATGGAGATGGGTTGATCGAGTCTCTCGGAAAACCGAGTCTTTAATTACAAAATTTAAACCGAGCCGGATATTAACCTCTATATATAACAGTCAACCGGTTTGAATCTTTTGATTATTAATAACTAATTTTTTTTAAATACTGTTTGCCAAGCTACCCACTCAACAATACAATTTATTCTTTCTCTCCTTATAGATATAATTTGACGGAAGAGAATTTTGAAAGATTATTTCTACAAGATTCTAATAAATTTATCTGCGAAATGGTTAAAACCGATCCGATATTATTATTTTTTATACAAATCAGAACCTTGAACCGTTATTTTTCTTGACTTTAAAATAGGGAAATAAAATAAATATTTTGAGTTTGATATAATATTTCCCACTTCTAAAAAGTTGGGACACGGGCCGGGCTTAGGTCTAAAAAAAATTTTACCGCCAGACTTTGAGCGAAATCTAACCGTTATATTTTGCAAAGCTTTTAAACAAAAAAAACATATGATAACAATTTTATTATTTTATAAATATCTCCCCCCCCCCATCGATTTTAATTTTTAATGGATTTTAAGAAAGTATCGATTTCCACCCTCTCGTATTCTCTTCCCATTCCATGCTTTTCTTTAATCTTTTTTTTTTAATTTCGCGTGAAAAATCTTTTCACAATTCGCAACATTGTTTTCCTTTCCCATTATATTATTTTTTTTTTATAATTGATTTTAAATCTCAAATTATATTTGTTTTAAAAAAATATGTATACATAATTTTTGAGGTCATATTATCCTGACTTGTGTCAAATTTTTGAAATAATCGAAATTAAAATCATATTTTACAAGAATGGGAATGGAATGGGAAAATGAAATGGGGAAAAAAAAGTGAGTGATAGAAACGAGAGAAATATAGTTAAAAGCTAGACCGGAAATAAAAATAAATTATTTACCCGCCCGGCCCGAATTAATTTAGACAAAATGTAATGATATCATATTTAAAAATTTAACCCCACCTAATGACATATAATAATACCTAGACTGACGATGCGTTCATTAAAAGTGTACATCAATGAAAAACAGCTGGGGACGCTATTTTGGTTACCCATATCATTACTAAAAATTTTAAACGAGAGCCCAATTTATTCCTATGTCTTACGCATACTTTATCAAAGAATTGCCTGATCATCGAAATAATAAGGGAGCAAGTTATCAATTTAATAGTAGCTTTTAACACGAGAATAATTATTATATGGATTACCAAAATGGCAGTTCCAGCTGATTTGCATTCAACGACGCTTTCAAATGCATGCATTATGAATGCATCTTCAGTCTAGGCATTATTAGCGGGCATTGGCCCCACCCGGCCCGAAATTTTTTATAAAATATTAAGCCCGACTCAGCCCGAACCCGAGATTATTTTTAAAAAATAGACCCTACCCGGGCCATTATTTATTGATTTGACGTATTAACGAATTATTTTATATCAAATATGTATTAAACGAGAAAAAAAATAACACCTTTATTTTTTTAGAAAATTTGAACCTTTTAGAGATAATAGTTTTTTTATATTATAAAATTAAAAATTGCCACCATTTAATTTTAACACTTATTAGGTTTACTTCCGGATTTTTGAAATCCCTCATTCATTGACGACATTTATAGAATTAAATTATTTTTCACCATGCTCACGTAATTATTATAAAAAACATTTTTTTTATATCTATCAAATTAGTTATATTATAAAATTTCCTATAAATGATATAATTATTATTTCATATCCATCCATAGTATATTTATATTTATAAAAAAATTAAATTAAAAGTCATCTAATTTGATTTTTTTGAAATTTATAATTTTTTCCGATAAAAATATATATAAATACCTTCTCTCTCGTACTTCATTCCAACCCCACTTCCCCTTTCCTTGTTCATCCTATTCCTATCTATTCCTCCTTTTTTTTATTCATTCATTTTTAATAGTTCTTAGCAAATTATTATATATCGTATAGCATGTCTTCCTCGTAATAATTTTGAAAAATTTTAATATGTATAATTAACAAAACAATTATATTATTTATTTTTTTAAAAAAATTTAATAATAGGACGAATTACATTGGTTAATGCGAAGATTTTATTTAATTCTATATAATCAGGGTTGTGAACCCGGTTCAGGAATTTAAAACTTTATTTAGCGGAAATTTTTGATTGTAAGAACTAACTAATTTTCTTAAAGAGGTCCGAACCCGCGCCGGGTCCATAGTACTCTGGGTTAGATGGGTTACCCATAAATTGGTTTCGGTTTGGTCTGTGGTCTCAGAATATCCAACTAAACAATTCTAATCCCTAATTTGGGTTCACAACCCTTCCCATAATCGCTTTCAAAATTATTTCTCAACTTAACGTTAGGATCAGGGTTTTCTGGTCAAAATTGTCAAATTGTGGTAAAAAATTATCTGTAGCACTATTTGAAATCGCGTTTTTAGCAATATAGCGATAAAATTAGTCAATTTTAATAGAGTTGTACCATTATTTTGTCGCTCTTTATTAAGAACGAATCTTAGAATTGCAACTGCATATTGACAGAATGTACTGTACTCCCTACATGTGAAGCCATGTCTAGATATGCCTCCACCATTTTATTTTTGGATGATAAATAAATTCTATGTCTAATAACTCTTAATTCAATCACTCGTTTAATAAATGAAATAAATTCATTAACAATTATTTCAACATCAAAAAATATAATATTCATTAAACATATACTGTTTCTAAAAAATATTATTTATCAATTAAAAACGTTAAAATTGCGAAAGTTTTGTGGGAAGGAGGTCTCTGCATGTTGAAGAATAAATTATGGGAGCACCGTTATGGGGGGGGGGGGACCTGCAAACCCTGGTTAAGATTAATTACCTTAAAAAATGGAGTTTTGCAAAATAGCGTTTCCAAAAATTTGGATATTTCGAGCCTTTTGCACATTAAAAACTTTATCGTCTGCTTACCTATATATCAATTAAATTCCGAGTAGTTTCCATATTTTGACATAGAAAGGGTTAATATAATATATATTTATAGTTTGCATTTATTTTATTATAATGACACCCAGATTTCTCTAAGGCTAGAAAGGCTCTAGTGAATAGGCTCATAGCCTTGCTTATTTATTTTTGTTATAACGAACCGATTTAACCCTTTTTTTTAAAAAAGATCTACGTGTCACGAGGTTCTCTCGTTCCATTACGACAGTGATAATTTTTATTCGAGATTTGTTGATCGTGTATTTTAATTTTCATCTTCATTCAATTTTAACCTTCATTTTATTTTATTTAAAAATAATAAATAAACCTTATCTATCTATATTATAATCATTTGTAATTAAACCATAAGGTCTTGCTCGTGTATTATTTAATAATTCATTTTTGTTTTCCGAGTAAATATTAAATCTCGTTGAAGGAATAATACATTTTTCTAAACAGGGAATGCCTAAGTTCCATTTAAATAAAAATACCACCACCCCCCCCCCATTCCTTTAACCATTTTTTTCTTCTATTATTATCTTTTCTAATTATCTCTTTTTTTCTCTCTTTTCTCAAATGCATATTTATTTTTTATTCCTTTTGAATAAAATTAATATAATCGAGCAAATGGTTTTATTTTTATCTTCTAAAACCCCCAACTGATTCACGAACTATTAATACTTTTTGCCATTTTTGATCAAAGGAATTTTATAAAAAAACATTATTATTATTATTATTTATTATTTGGAAAAAGAAAGGGTAAATAAATTTTTGGGATATTTTTTAAAAAAGGGAAATATAGTAATAAATAATTCGAAAGCTTCTCATATTTCGGGCCAGATTGCCCCGGACAGGACCCGCCATAGCTATGAACCAAACTCGATTGTTATGATTTCCGCTAAATAGTCTGATCGAAAAAAAAACTTTTTTTAATATTTATTTTTGAAATCTTAATAATTATATTTTAATAAACCTATTATAATACTATCTATTTATTATAAAATTTAAAAAAATATATATTTACAACCGATCAATAAATAGTATAACATATTTTAAAACATTGTGATTGTAAATGTCTTCCCTAATTGAGAGCGGTTATTATTTGAAGAAAAACTTTTATATGCTACTAGATATTTTGTAGATAGAATATTTAGTTTCTCAAAATGAGAACCTAATTTATTTATCGCCCATTCTTATAAAAAGGTTGAATTAAATTTCACTTGTTTTTTTTAACTCGATCACCATTGCGAAATGCACCGATTTTGCAGGCAATTTTTTTTCGGACCCAGATTTTGTTTCTTAAATATGACCTCCTTCAGCTAATTTTGCTATGGCGATATAATGAATAAATACCATTCCTAAATTCTGATTCGATTATTTTTGCCCAATATTTTTGGATTAGAAATTTCCCGAAATTTAGCACTAAACTATAATTTTAATCTTACAAGACATTCACTGCTTGGTGTAATTCCCACCTGCGAAAAGCGGGAACGCAGATAGAGAGCATAGAAGAAGACTTCAGGAACGGTCTCAGGCTAATGCTATTGCTGGAAGTGATATCGGGTGAACAGCTACCCAAACCTGACCGGGGCAAGATGAGGTTCCACAAAATCGCCAACGTTAACAAGGCCCTCAAATTTATCGAGCTTAAAGGTGTCAAATTGGTCTCCATCGGGGCCGAAGGTTTTAAAACATTAATTATTTTCTTTCCTGTCTTCCCCAAAAAGTGAGTGAAAAGGAAAATGACTGAATAAAAACTAGAAATTAAGTAAAATATAGTTAAATCGTGTAATTTTACTATTTTTCTAGTAAAAAATCTTTTTTTAATACTCATATTTGCTCAAGAAATCGTTGACGGCAACCTCAAAATGACTCTAGGAATGATTTGGACTATCATCTTGCGTTTCGCTATTCAAGATATCACTATAGAAGGTTTACATGAAATGAGAATAGAAATATATCTTTTTTTTATAAAAAAGGAAGTAATAATATTTTTGTAAAATAATTTAAATTTGTATAATTAATTACGATTTTTCCGAATTAATGAGCTTAAGCTATTTTTTTTATGAAAAAAAAACAACTTTCAACGCACGTAAAGCCTTTAGGAAAATAGTAAAAAATAAATCGAAAATGTCACCGTTCAATATATTCCATAATATATAATTTAATCTTTATTTTTTTTTTAATTGATATGTATATTTTTATTCTTTTACCTATTATTATGACATATTTTCCCCCGTATTAATAATTATTTTTTAAGAAAAAATTTGATTGTTTAATATCCTATCACGTCTTACCATTCCTTCGCTAATAATTTGTGGTTTATACATTCCATTTGTATATCTTTGCTTTTTATTATATTGAGACAAAATCTCCATTTTTCATCTTCGTCTTCACGCATATGCCAATCATAATAATATAAAATGATTGGCATAATTTCTTAATCCTGGAACATTTATGCATTATTTGATTTTCATTTGATATTAGATAAATTTTCATATAACGTAAAAATACGACAGTTTTGGTATGCTGAAATTCAGGAACATGTTAGAATCTTTAAAGTTTAATGCGCACTTTTATTTTTAAAAACATTGTGTTTTATACGAATTTTGGATTCCGTCAAAATCGAGTCCTTAATAAATATGCGCTTATAAAATTAAATTAAACTTTAAAAAATCGTTGTTAAACGGCTAATTCAATATTTTTGGCCAAAAGGAATATTAACGCGAGCCTGGAGATTTTTCTCATAGATGGTTGAATGGTTTGGGCATCTAGTAACGAAATCTCGAGACTTATATAATATTACTTTGGCCAAATCGAGCTATTTAGCGGCACCATATTAATATGACATATTGGATATATACCATCAAATCAATATAAACTACCACGCATGATTAGTGAGAAATCACCATTCGTGTGATCCCTTTTTTAAAATATATAGTATTTTATTTAGTAAAAAAATAAAATTTCTAGGCCAAATAAAATTATTTTATCAGGTAAAGATCTGCACGGCCTGGCTTAAATAAATTTAGAAATTGGGGTAAGTTGGACAATTTGTGTTACCTTAGGGTCAGGCTCCCTGGGGCAAAAAAATATTCTCACTCTGAAATCCTAATAATTTGAGAACGAACTTTTGTATATTTTTTTTTAGGTTGTGGTTTGGAATTTTTTATTGCTAGAACTTAAATTTATTTTTAAAATTTAAAATGAAAGAGAAAATAATGGATAATTATATAAAAATCAAAAAAAGGATTTTAAAATATTTTTAGATAATTTTGTTCTTACTATGAATTTGAACAAGCAAATATATTTTATCAAATATGTGAGAAAAAGGATATAAATAATGCAATAACCCTAAGAATCTCATTTTTTAGGTCTGATTTGTTAAATTGTTTTACCTGATGCATTTTTTTTAAAATATACCTAATTTAGAAATGACTGCCAAAGACGGTCTATTGCTATGGTGTCAGCGTAAAACTGCCCCCTACAAAAACGTCAACGTTCAAAATTTCCATATGAGGTCATTTTTCCCTTTTTTAAAATTTCTAAATATAAATGTCTGTAGATAGAATCTTTATTTAATTTTAATTTAATAAAAATAATCCATAAAATTAGTTTCAAAGACGGTTTAGCTTTTTGTGCCTTAATTCATAGGCACAGACCCGAACTCATCGATTACGGAAAATTGTCCAAAGTATAAAAAAAATATTTTTTTTTTATTTTTCAGTTATGTAACGTAAATTTATTGGATAATGTTTTTTCCGATGACATTAATTTAAAACTGCGCATACATTGAATCAGCTGTAGTCAATATCATTGGCTGAATGATCGCCATTAAAAATATGTCTAAATACCTTTTATTAGCGGACTTATTTGCACTTTTTAATGTCTTTCATTGAATGAATGAATCATCATTCTAAGTTTGTAAATGTTATAAGGGTGGGAAAACAATATTTAACCAAAAATTAATCAAATGTTAAAAAGAAATACAAATGTGGGCCTTTAAAAAAACAGTCAAAACAAAAATAGGAAGACCACCAATATCAAAACAAAAAATGTCATTTTCTTATCAAATTTTTAGTAAAAAAAATTTTAATTAATTTTTTAAAATTATTTTCCATATTTAATTAAATATTTTTAAAAATAATCTAAGAAAAAATTATAAAATATTTAACAATTTATGAATATTTTTATGATTCTTACTTGCCCCCTAAAAACAATTGAACCATCATATATCATGAACATCAGTTTATTATCATCAATATATATCCAATCAGGAATACATTCTTAAAATAACACATCAAATAATCATAATTAAAAAAAATTGACATATCATAAGCTGGAAGACAAAGCTTCCTAAAAAAACGTTATCCTTTGTACCAATAAAAATAATAATAAAATAAATCCACTAAAAAAATAACTTTCAAAAGATCACTTTTGATTGAAATTTCATATATAACATTATATATATATAAATATATAACAAAAATACAAAACTACAACACCCCCTAGCTAGTGTTAAATGTTATTGTTTTTTTTCCTCTGGACTAATGTTGTTTAACGGCTAAGACATATTTTAGCCAAAATATATTAGGAAATCATCAAGATTTCTTTAATATATGTCCAAATCTTTCCACCCTCTATATGCAAAATCTAAAGGCTTGTGTGATAGTTTTTGGCTAAAATATTGGATTAGCCGTTTGACAACATAACTCTGGACCAAAAAAGTTTCGATTATTTTCTTTTAACTTACAATAAAATGTTGCTGGAATATGGGCTTATTCGAAAACGAATCGATTAATGAATTATTCATATTCGATTTCTTTAAAATTGAATTGAATAATTTACTACTTTGCATCAATCGAATTACAGAGTAGTAAAGTAAATATTAATTGTGTACGAAATTTGTTTTTGTTTATAGAGAAAAATTCTACCCGCGTGAAAATTTTATACAAAAATATTTATAATATTTTTAAACTTTAGGAAGATCCTTGGACCAATTTAAATACCGCTTTCGATGTGGCGGAAAAGCATCTGGATATCCCTAAAATGCTTGACCCCGAAGGTTTTTTTTTAAAAAATATAAATTTGATCGATTTTTTGAAAGGAATATTTGAAGCCCTGCATCGAACTTATTTTCTCCGGTTTATTCAGATCCGAGAAAAAAATTGACCGGCTATTAAGCCGACTATTTTTTTAATAAATTCAATTGTTTTTATTAGACTGTTGGAAAGGTACCATATTCAGAGACCTGCAGGTTCAATCCTAAGCTTAGGTAATCCGTGTCGGGCCTGAAGATATAAAACTCAGGCCGTGCAAATGGTACCCATGTAGGTCTCAGACCATATTGCCACAAAAGCTAAAAAAAAAATATATGAGTGGTGGAAGGATTATAAATTAAAGCTAGGCCTCATTTATAGTAAACGCGTTATTTAACATCGAAATCACAGCTGATTCTTATCGTCAATAATTTCTGAAATATATGTTGCAACATACGTTATTCAAATTTTATCATAGCGTTATCATCATACCGCTGCATATTAATAATTATACATTTTTATTGGCTTGATTTTATAAATAACGCAACGCTTGAACATATCGCGTTTACTATAAATGAAGCCTTTGTGTTATTTTTGATTTTTTTATCTATTAAATGATGTCTCACGCAAAAAAAATTGATATTTTAAGTAAAATTTGCAAGAAGCATGTTCGAGTATTCCAAAAAAAAATCCTTATTCAAAATCTTTGGAAAATTATTATTTGAAGAGAGCATTTCAAAACTGTGCTTAAAAAAATAAAAATCAGACATGAAAACAAAATAATTTAATTTTAATCATGACCTGGATTTGCTAAAAATTAATTTTGAAATCCGACCGACTTGGATCAGTCAATGCAGGGCTGGTTATAGAAATTATCGTAGAAAGAAAAATAAAAGTGAATGGAATGTAGTTTGGAAAAAAATTACCTTAATTAAAATAAGAGAGAAATTATAAGCAAAAAATAATAATTTAACCAAAATATTTCTTACTTTACCTATATTTATTATTTCGTGTCAACATGTCACACACAAACTCATTCCTTTATCACCATGACATATAGATATCATAAATATGCCAAAGCCGGATGACAAAGCCATTATGACATACGTCTCTTGTTATTACCACGCTTTTTCGGGCGGGCTCAAAGTTTTTTTTACACCACACTCTTCTCTATTTTCAAAAACAAAACATTTTGCCTTTTCTCCCATATATGCTAAAGTATTTTTTTGTTTACTAAAATTCTTAGTAACCGCATGCGAGTGGCTTAAGAATGGCATGAAACTACTGACACCCAACTGCATCACATATTCATAATTTGTTTTATTTTTATCCCTCGACTGTCCTCTTTGCTTTCAAGTATATATAAATATGTTCATGATAAAAATATCATACGCATTTTATCCCAAAACAAGACTAGCTCTATGCATGTTCAAGGCTCAGACCATCGTTGTTCACAATCTTGCTTGCTCTATATTATATATTGATAAATAGAATTATATTCTATATCGAAATTCACTTAAATTCCATATAATTTTTTATACGCTCTATTATTTTAATAAGCTTGACTGTATAGGTTTATTGACTACGAATTATTACCATCTTTGCTACTTTTTATAAAAGAAATTTCATTTGCCTTTTTTTAGATATTATAAACGCTCCCCGACTCGACGAGAAAGCGGTCATGACTTACATATCATCTTATTACCACGCTTTTTCGGGCGCGCAAAAAGTTGCTTTTTACATTTACATTATTTTAGAATATAAAAGATTTTTTTGTATTTACAAGTAATTTGTTTTGTTAAATTGGTTAACTTTTCATAATACAATAATTACGGCAAGTTAAACAATTTTATAAGAAGTTTGTATAAAAATGTATTGAAATGTTTAATAAAAAAAATCATATTACAGTGAAAGGGGAGGGATATTTTTTGCACCAGATCTTAAAAAGAAACAAAATTTTATTATTATATTATTTTTTTGTGATCACTATAAATATTGAGCAATTTAAACTTAAATATGTCATTAAAAAATAGTTCAGTTTTTTCGTTTAATATCATTTAATATTTTTGTGTTACAAAAAAAAAAGAAAAATGTAATAGGATCGTTATATCTTTTCCATCATCTGGTGTAAAAAAAATCCCCCTTTTCACTGTAATACAGTTGTAAATTTTCTTTCGGTAATGACAGATAAATGAATCATGAATGCGATTTTTATCTTTAATTTAACAAAGCATGGTTCGATGAATTAATTAACAAATAAATAAACCTTTACTAATTCAAAACATTAACTAACATATTTTAAGATGTATATTCTCCTTGTGGGCAAAAAGAAAATTATTGTACCTTTTTTATAAAGTGACCCCTTTTAAAACGAAGTTCAATTAGTTTAGATTCTTTCATTTTTAACCTATAAATTAATATTAATAAATATATCAATAAAAAGTAGTTATTAAAAATCATAGTGGTCATTTTATCAGGGGGTTTTCTTTTATTTTTTACGGTTTGGCTGCCAAATTTTCTTAGAATCAATCGCACAAAATTATATTGGAAATGAGTTTTGGGGGGTAATCCACATTCCGAATGGGTCATTTTAATTAAGGATTCATGTATATAGGGTCGAAAGCTTTAGACAACTTTTGATTATTTCTTCTTTTTTTTTAATATTTAAAGGCTGAAACCGCCGCTAATAGGATATGCAAGGTTCTGAAAGTTAACAAGGACAACGAACAATATATGAACGAATACGAAGGTCTCTCTAGCGACCTACTAGAATGGATAAAACATATTATACCATGGCTGGAGGATAAGAATTTGTATGGGAAGGATGGACTCACCTTTCCTGGGTAGATATTTTGATAATATAAAATAAATATGTAAAAAATATCGTAAAGAATTACCGTGTGATAGGGCTTACTGTAAAAATATTAGCGCGAAAGTCGCTTATAGATTAGATGACTCTGGTTAACTTCTTTTTATAATCAGCCGCCTCACTTTAGAGAACTTTGATAGTTCCTTTTTTTATAATCAGCCGAGGATCGGAGATATTTATTTAAGTGGTGGTAAAATGATGACTTTATCACAATTTATTAATGTATATATATGACATATTTGACGCTACGGTAGTTTAAGAGGATCGGATCAGCGCTTTTTGTTTTTCTCATTTTACAAACCTTTTTTTTTCTTTACCTTTTTTTAAAAAAAAATTTCTTACACAAAAATATTAAATTTTAAATAACTCAAATTTCTCTTTATTTTTTTTCAAAAACAATATTTTTTACAAAACTTGTATAAAAATATAATAATTTTAAAACAAATTAATTTTTTTAAAAAACAAAATATTTATTTTATAATGATATATATATATTTATTTTTATTATTATTTTTCTTTACAATTATATATCAAAAAAAATAATAAACAAAAAAACGATTATCTTATATAAAAAAATTAATACACCAATACTAATGGACTGCCTATGCAGCTCCTCCCTTCAAAAATAATCCACCTCCTTTCGCTCCATGTCTAACAAAATATATTTCAGAAAGTCATCCAGTGTCTCCTGCCACTCAGAATCTGGCCACTTTTCATCCGCAACCTCCCCTTTCTCCTGTAATCTTATCCGCTCCTCAGGAGTCAAACCCATATCCGCTAGCTCCCTCAACGCCTCAATTCTTTCTGCTTGTTCGGGCTCCAACAGATATCCAGGATGGCCACGAGCATTCCTTCTCTGGCCTCCGAGGTCTCTACAACTTTCACACCGTAGCTTGCTGTCTCCTCTATACCTGTTTCATTCCAATTTTCCCCAACCTGCTCCGCTCCATCTGACCGCCATGATTCCGGTACTCTCATCATCATTTTCTCTACTGTCCCCAAACTGGTCTCCTCCCTCTGTCGCTCCACGAGACATGAACGCCGAATGTGACTTTGTTCCCGGCATCCATAACACTGGCGGTCATCTCCTCGGACTCCTCTATGTTCATCCCTTCGAATTCCACGATTGTCATCTATCCGAATTCTGTGAAAATTTCTTAATTCTATCCCTGCATGGTCCCAATCTATGGAGGGTCGTTAGCCTTGGCCTTATTATAAAATGGATCTCGAAGTTTTCAAAAACCCAATTCCGTCTAATTTTGGTTATACTTATTTACTTTATGTGAGTTATGTATACAATATCTAATACCCTTGCTACCCCTGAATTCTCCTCTTTCCCCTTATTTATATATCTAATTTCCACATAACTCGATTACCTTTTATTAGAACTCATTTTATTATATTTTTAATTTTTTTTTTTTTTTAAAAAATCACAAAAATTTCTAAAATAACTTTTCCAAACTTCAAAAATAACTTATCTCTCCCTTTTTTTAAACTAACCCTAGGAGCCCGATTTGGAGAGAGTAGAGCAAATGGACGAGAGTACCAAATCATGGCGGCCAGATAGGGCGGAGCAGGTTAGGGGAAAATTGGAATGAAACAGATATGGAGGAGCATAGACAGCAAGCTACGGTGTGCCGAGGTGTAGCGACCTCGGTGGCCGGAGAAGATGTTCAGAGAAGGAATGCGCGTGGCCACCCTGGATATCCATTGGAGCCCTACAAGCAGAGATAAGTGAAACTGAGGCATTGAGGGAGTTAGCGGATATGGGTTCTCCTGAGGAGCGAATAAGATTGCAGTAGGAAAGGGGGTGGTGGATGAAGAGTGGCCAGAGACACTGGTTGACTTTCTGGAATATATTTTGTCAGACACGGAGTGGGAGGAGGTGGATTTTTTTTGAAGGGAGGAGTTGCTGTAGGCAGTCCATTAGTATTGGTGTATCAGTTTTTTTTATATAAGATAATCGTTTTTTTAATATATAATTTTTTTTTTTAATTGGTAATAGTAAAGGAGAATAATAATAAATATATATTATTATAAAATAAATATTTTGTTTTTTAAAAAAATTAATTTGTTTTAAAATTATTAATTTTTTTTTATTCAAGTTTTGTAAAAAATATTGTTTTTGAAAAAAAAATAAAGTGAAATTTGAGTTTTTTAAAATTTAATATTTCTGTGTAATATTTTTGGGTAAGAAAAAATTTAGAATAAAAAGGTAAAGAAAAAAAAGGTTTGATATATATCTTGCGGTTAAAGTTAATTGTATATAAAAAACATTTGAATATTATTTCAACAAGAAAATAAATTAACTTTTCCATTTATCGATACTTTAAATATTAGATTTATAGCCGAAAAACAGTATATAAACAGATAATATAATATTATAAATAAAAGGCAATAAAAATACAAAGTAGAATATATATAATAATTACTAGAGGTATTCTATTTTTTATAATCAGCCGCCTCACTTATAAGGACCTTAGTAACTCCTTAAACCTTTTAACGTTTATAATAACATAAAGATAACACACAATTTCATGTCTAGGATAATTTATTTATAGATATTGATACTATATTTTTTCTTACAGATAATATTTCCAAAATAACAAATTTTACATATGAAAACAGAATATTTTGCATGCAAAGAAAAATAATATAATATTGTTTTTTCTTTTTTCCATCCTTATATATTTTTTTATAATATTAAGACTAATATTATTTCTTATTATTAAACAAAAACGAATAATATAATTTAATCAATAATGATCATTAAACAATCATAGAACACAATTGGCTACTATTAATAAATTGAATCCTTATTTAATTTTATATCGCACTTACAACAAAATAAAATAGTAAAACTATTTTACTATTCATCATCTTTCTTTTTTGCAAGTGACGACCACTTAAACTCCAAAGCTTTAGATCGGGTGCGAGATAAACTCGAGGAGTTTAGGGATTACCGGAGACACAAAAAACCACCCAGGATTGAGCAGAAGGCTACTCTAGAAACGTTATTTAACACTCTCCAGACCAAGCTAAGGCTCAATAACAGGCCCGCTTATATACCCAGTGCTGGAAAAACAGTCGTAGTAAGTGTAATATTGAATCCCTTTATAACTACTTATTTCATTTTCTCTTAACCCTGACATTTAGTACGAATTCACGATGAAGTGTATGAATTATTTTTGTAACTCTGAATACAGTGTTAAACAGCAACGTTTAAAAAAAAAATTATTTTAGGAAATATCGAAAGCCTGGAACATACTGGAAACGGCCGAAAAGGGCTTCGAGGAATGGCTGCTGAGCGAACTCATGAGACTGGAAAGATTGAGTCACCTAGTCAAGAAATTCAACCACAAAAGTGCCATCCACGAGGAATGGTGGAAGACAAATCAGCACAGAAGCGGACCCGACTCCATTCCCCTCAAGACACTCAAACTATACGAAATCAAAGTTTTTTTTAAAAAAAATATTCATATTTTTCACTCTTATTTTATCAAAGAATTTTTTCATTTAGTGACACTTTTTTAGGCTCGGTCAAAGGCTGTTTAAGTTTTCGTAATAAGATTTAATTTATCTAACAAAAAACTTAGATAGTACAGTACAGCAGCTTTTGGACATTGAGTTATTTAAATAATTTTTACCCAAAATAAGGCATTAAAAAAGAAACACGAAGCATTCGAAAACGATTTAGCCGTCCACCAGGAAAGGATTGAACAGATCATATCCATAGCTCAAGAATTGAAGTAAATCATTTCCTTCAGCTACTTACTCATTTCTTTTATCCTATAATTAGAAATCGTATTTTTGTTTCGAATGTAATTTTCAATTATGTCTATATACTACTAGATTGGCCATTCATTCATTAAATACATAAAAGTGTTCATACATAGGAGTCGACTGTAGCGCAACCTTGTGGGTTTGCACGTCAGTTAGATGACATTAATATGTATTCATATAAAGATAAATAAAGACAATTAGTCGAAATGCAAACCACAAAATGGTTACAGCTGACTACTATACATGAACACTTTTAGTTAATGAATCTCTAGAAATGTATACACATCATTTATAATATTATCATTATCACCATACATGTTATGTTTAATTGATTTCACAGCGTTATATTATTTATTATTGTATTTGAAGAATAATTTAAAAATATAAAGCTAGACATTTTTAAAAAAAAGAAAGTTCTGAACAACTATAACCAACCCCTTTATTAAATCCCTAAAAAAAGAGGGGAGTCATTTTTAAGAATAAATATGAGTCCCGTTTTGTTTTTTAAATATATCTTAATCGTAATCTAAAAACTGACATTATTTTATTTTTTTAATTGAGACACTTTATTCTTGAGGAATATTTCTATTATCTATATAACCTGAATAATTCTTTAAAATATTTTCTAAGACTGAACCCTCTCCTTTATATCTAATGATTCAGGCCCCATATCATATAACTTAAGGTGTTTGTAAAATTTGTATATTATATATTTTTAATAAAGCTCGTTAAACTATTTCGACACCCCGTCTATCAACTCCAGGTGTCAAGTAATTTGCGATAAATGGGACAGTCTCGGTACAATCACTCAGGATAGGAGGAAAACACTCAATGTATTCCTTTTTTTTACTTTTTCCTTATTTTAAGACATAAATATGCAAAAAAAATTGGATTAGGGGAAGGGAGGAAGGTAGGAGATTCAAACGAAATCTTGTTTTTAACTATGGAATCACTGAGTGACATTTTTTTTAAACATATGTTTATTTAGAAGATCGAAGAATTCCTCGAAAATGTGGACCAACTCTATCTCGAGCTGGCCAAAAAAATGGCCCCGTTCAATAATTGGCTCGACGGTGCTTGCGAAGATTTAGTTGATATGCTATTCGTACATACCGTGGAAGAATTGCAAGTTATTCAAAAAAATACTTGTTCTTAATTTTTTTTTTATAGAATGACCCGAGGTCATTAAATTACATTTAAAAAAGGAGATTTTCATTTAGTGTATAACATTAAGAAGAGTACTTTAAAAAAAAATAATATCGTAATTATTATATTTTAAATAAATTTAACCTTATTTTTAATGATATTTTTAAAAAATCAACTATATTATAAATATTAACTTAAAATAATATTCTTGATATTTTGCAGAACAAACAATTATAGTATTACTATGCCAATATAATTGTAGCAGATTTACAAATCTTTAAAACCTAAATTACTTATAGGGCGCCTTGTGATACCTTTGCCGCAATAAACACTCCTAATTTATATTGATTTTAATATTTCATGGTCAAATTGTTTGAAATTTACAAGGTAACTACCCTATACCTGTTTAAAAACGATTACGGCAAAAAATGATTTAAAATTTGCTAAAAACCTGTGTCTATTAAAGATAACCCCGAATCTATTAAACCCTTCTTTATTTTTGTAGAGCTTGATTGATGCCCACGAGCATTTCAAGAACAACCTATCAGACGCTGGAAAAGAGTGTGCTTCTATAATGCAAATGTGGGAGAATATTTGTCAGTTAACGGGTTCCGATCAATTCATCTCCACCCAAAATCCGTATTCTACCGTTAACCCAAATGTAAGTCCTGCATCTTATTAAAATTATAAATATTTGTTTTTTAAAAAAAATCTAGGATATGATTTGTGAAAGAAATGCAAAATATTTGATACCTAAATTTAGTGCTTATTATGCAAATAAAAATTAGTCTATAAAGGAAAAATGGGAGGAAGTCAAAAGATTGGTGCCTGGTCGAGATAACGTTCTTCAACAAGAACTTCTCAAGCAACAGATGCACCAAAAGCTTAGGATCCAATTCGCCGAGAAGGCCAACAGTGTGGGGCCTTGGTTAGAGCATCAACTCGATTCCGTGACCAATTTAGCGTTGCAAACTCACGTGTAATTATTTCCTTTTATTTGAGAGTTGTATGAGAACATGAAGGGATTGTGTTTTTAAAGATAGATTTGTGAAACTAAAGGTGGGGCCAAAAGGAAAGATGTGAAAATAAAGTTATATTGGTGAGAAAGATGAATGGAAAGAAAAATTTAGTTTGGGGGCTGGTGTATATCAACTGTATGATGCCAGACCAATAATCTTCAGTTTGATTTATTAAATTGATCTACATGCCCGCATCGAAAATGAGCTAGCTAAAAGTCACGAATTAATTATTTATTTCGTCTTTTACTAAGTTTGAGAAAATAGCTAGGTTATTGTTCTATGACCTTGAAACCCATGTCATACACTTTTCTGAATAAATTTTCTTTACTATAGTTACTACATTAGTTTTAATATATTTTATAACTATTCCCGTGAAAAATATTTTCTTCACAGTTCACAAATTTTGGGAAAGGAAAATAAACACTCTTAATATTATTATTTACATCTAATTTAATATTCTATGATCAATACTCATGTTAATTTTATCCATTTCATTTTCAATAATATATATTTGAATTCTTTTCGATCAGATGTCCGTTTATAATACGCGAAATAAAATGATAATTCAAAATATTTAATACTTTTCAAAAAAACGTTAACTACAATAAAAGTAACGCACTGATTTGGATTTTGATCTTTACGGGCTATGAGTAGTGACCATTTACCCGTAATACTTATCTAGATTGGCGATTCTTTTATTAAAATGTATCTTGAAGTGTAATCGATACAAATTAGCGGGTGACAAACCATTTTCGTTTCCCATTTAAGAATCTTTATAAATAAATGAAACTTTTTTTTAAATTTTTTTTTATAAAATTTCAATGTTTATTATTTATATTAGGGAATTCAAAATGGCATTTTTCCAGGTGTTTTTATTGATACACTTTCAAATGAATGAATTGCCAGTCTAACTAGTATTATATATCCTTGGTAGTTAGTAATTTTTACCATTTTGAAATGATTACTTTTTTAGAAATACGTGGTTCCTTTGAATATTTTTTATCCCCATTATTCAATTTAAAATTATTATTAAATTTCTCTTTTTCTGTCCCGCATATGGTTCCCTCCTTCCGTCAAATCAAAATATTTTCAACTGATAACGAATTTTCGCGAATGGGCCTTGTATTCTATGCGATTATCATGACGTTTTTCAAAATAGCAAGTAAATATATTATTCGTATAATATAGAATCAATATAATATTAAATTTGAGCAATTCTATTTTGAAATAAATATCTGTTTTTAATTTATTAAAAGTTCTTTTAAAAAAAACACTATATATCTACTATTCTATCAATCTTATTTTAAAGCTTGATATTTGTAGGCGGAAATACTTTATGCTAACAACCCTTCCCCCTCTCAATTATATAATTTTTTTAAAGTTCGTTGGAAGAGCAATTGACCAAGTTGCACAGTGTTCAACAAGCCTTGCAGCTCTACAAGCCAAACATAGAAGAATTGGAAAAATATAATCAGGTATATTGATAATAAATGAGACGAAGGAAATAAAGAAAAGTGGTATGTTTTAGGTACACAACCTTAAACCAAATTAATGATATAAAATTTTTTTAAATAAAATATTTATACCTTTTATGACTGATTATGGATACTTATCTTTTAATATATACTTAGACACTTTAAAAATTTTCTTTTTATTTATTATACATCAAAAAAAACTACAATTAAAAAATATGAACTTTTCAAACGTCAATTATTGTATATAAAAAAAATAAAAATAATACAATACCTACTTAGTTCGCCAAGGCAGGTCGAAAGTTTTCAGAACGTTCGCTTACTCTCGCATATTTTTTGATGTTGATATGTTTAAATTAAGTTGAGTTCTCTAAATTTTGTAAACATAAGCCTACCACAAAATCGAGACGATAATAGCCGATTTCGCGTGTTTGCACAAACTATTTGCGAAAAAAATCCCTATATTTCGTCTTGTCGGTATCGATTTTTTTTAGAGAAGTGTTTTACGATGTATATGTAATTAGTTTCCATTAGTATCTTTTAACAACTCTGATACCAGCAAGTTCATTTTTATTTCATCAGTCAAGATTATTATTCTAATTAATTTTAAATCAATATAAATAGCATTTCTTCACATGAAGATGATTTAACTCTGCCCGGGCATCAGTATGAAACTTTTTTGACTTTATAAATGATGTGGATTGTGTCCTAATTCAAGTATTTCAAACTTCAGAGAAAAGATCTTGTTAAATACAAACTAAAATTAATTTTTAAATAACCCACATACCAGATTAACTTATGATAAAAATTTTAAAAAAATCGATAAGAATCTGAATGAAGATATTTGTGATAATGATCTAAAAAGTTTTTTTTGTAAATAAAGCTATCATTCTTTAAATATTTTTAATAAACCCAAATTAAATTTTTTCTTTATTAAATATAATACAATTTTCCCATCCTCTGAGCCAGTTAAACGTGTGTTTTACCACGGCGAGAGCTGTTAACCGCTAATCATTCTTGTTTATCTGAACAAAATTTTGAAAATCATCTATTGTTAAAAATATATTAAAAAAATTATTATAAAAAGATCATTTAATATTTTTAACGCCTTTTTTTTGAAGTAACGTTTACAGCACTACTAATACTCTTAAAATATAATAGTTTGAAGACTAAACTTTTGCCTTAGTCTTATTATTTACCTTTACATACCCAATTTCACCAAAATCTAATTAGGTCAGTTTAAACGCTATTGATTTGACATGGTATTACTTATCTTCGAAAGTTGATATGTCTTTTGCATCTGAAATATTAACTAAAATTCTTTGAGTTGAACTAAAAAAGTTATGATCGTAAATGCCGTTTGTGAAATCAACCTATAAAAACGGAATCACAAATGATTTAATGAATTAATATTTATTTTAAAAAAAATATACAATCCATGAAGGAAGTCCAAGAAGCCATGATATTCGAAAATCGTTATACCAGGTACACCATGGAAACTATAAGAGTTGGGTGGGAACAGCTTTTAACGTCCTTGTCTAGGCATATCAACGAAGTCGAAAATCAGGTTATTACTAAATTTAGAATATTGTTAGCGATTATTGGAGGATGCTGGGAAAAAACGCTGATCATTAAACCAGCTCTCATCCCCCACCCCTCCCCATTTTACTTATATATATTTCATTTCATGATAAATCTACCAAAAAATGGATATATTTGACCACCATCTTGGAAAATATTATGAAGTCTCGGGGTTATAAATTTCACCCAATCAAAATTTTACTCTAGCTTACTTCGATCCGAAATTATTGGCATACAAATTCCAGGTCAGGCAAGGTCTTCATAACTAGTCTCAAATTAATCAAAAAAATATTGTTGGGAGCCCCTACAAATTTTTAAAAATTATTTTCACTGTTAAAGTACTTCCATTAAAACTAAATTTTTTTTATTTTGAGAAAACTACATTTTTTAATGCTAAAACTCACTCAGGCTTATTATAAACTTTTATATCAAAAAAAAAATGAAGAAGATACTTTTTTAAATTTAAACTTTTGGAATTAGGAAATTATTATATATAGGCGCTACAAGTTTTAATTTTATTTTTTGCAATTAAAACTTTTATATAAGCAGGATCGCAGCCGAACATATTTAGATTGATAATTTGAAATATAAATAAATAATTTGGTTTTTTTTAAAAAAATAAGTGATATCAATATTAGAAAAAATATCATTATACAATGGTCACAATATTACACCATAAAATTAATCAATAATAATATTTTTTGAAATGAAAATATTGTTATCCATTCCCTGGGGAGACATCTTGTTTCCTCCACTTCCAACCAACAGCATTACCAATCATCCTTTGCCTTACATTCAACATGTCCAAACCATATCCGTCTATTTATTCTCTAGACATCACCTATTTTTTTTATCCAAATCTTTCTCAATTCCTGGCTTATTTTTTTTTCTCTTAGAAATTCTCTACATATCCATTGTTGTTAGTTACTATTTGTGTTATTTTACTCATTTATTTTGTTTGGGTTGTCTCCCCCACATTTGATTATTACATATATCAGAGAAATGTAGAAGTACTAATTGCACGACTCAGCCCGGGTTTGTAAAAAATATTCGAATGTACCTGTTCGCCATTTTACGGTTCGATTTAAATAATAAGGAAATTTGGATTTTGGCGAAGTGTCTATTATTTTGTAATGTTTTATTTACCAAAAATAATAATTATCTCCAAATTAGTAACCATTTTATTTACCTATATTAGGACAAATTGAAATGATTTCGTTATATTCTTATCATTTATAAAAATTATTTGTAATATTAGTGGGATTTGATTAAATTAAATTAATTTTTCCCAATATACAAGCTTTTTCAATATGGAACTATAATTGAACAGAAAACAAAAAGGAACTAGATAAATATAACAAAAACATATTTTACTAATTCTTTCCCACAGATTTTAACCAGGGATTCTAAAGGAATAAGCCAAGAACAGCTCAACGAATTCAGAATGTCTTTTGTTCACTTCGATAAAAACAAAAACGGCATGTTGGATCCAAAAGATTTTAAATCTTGCCTCATCTCCCTAGGCTACAATATCCGGGAGGATAAACAAGTAATAGTTATTTTAACTGGTTCAGACCGCACCATCCATAAAATAGTAGCTGCATTCAGATTGATTATTTACCAATTTTTTGGAAAGTTTTTCGGGCAGTCTTAATCCTGTTGACCCTCTCATTTTATTTTTTTAAGATTACTTACATGCAACTCTATGGGTTTTTAATAACAATTTGTTTCAGGGAAAAATAAATGTAAAATATTTATTAACTCATTAATGGTGGTTACTAGAGGTGGGCGCGGGCCTTATTTTTTATTCACGGCCCACTAGCTCATGGTTGTAATAAATAAATTCACGCTTTACACTAAAAAAAATTACGACCCGACGAATGGAAATATTTTGATTCACGGTGTTTTTAAATTTTCCCTACTTTGCTATAATTTACACTTTTTTGAATTTATTTCTCTAATTCTATCATCCATATTAATAACCAAAAATAAATAGAATTTATAAATTGACATTTTTATTTATAAAAAGTAGAATGTGCATGTTTTTTTTTATTTCAATTGTATACGCCTTTCCTCTAATAAGCGATTGACCACAGAGAATAACCTTTCACTAAAAGTCGAACTTGCCAGGGTTGTCAAAATTTTGCTCGTTAATTTTCTCAAAAAAAGGAAATGAATTTTCCTGCTTCCAAAACTTCAAAATATTTTCTTTATTTGTCTTATGAGCGATGAATCTTTTAAGTTCATCCTCACAGCTTTCGTCGATAGATGTTGTGCTTCATTAGAATCATCTAGAAATTCTCTAAATGTTTCATTTAGAATATACGGTTTTTTATGAATATGATGAATTAGGAAAGTTATAAATGATAATTGGCATTGTCTTATGCATATCTTCTAATTTTATATTATTTAACATTTTTAAGGTTGTTTAATATATATATCTTCCTTTTCTTCTATTAAAAATTTAAGGCTTTTAAAATTTGGATCTAGAATTAAGCCTATCATCTTATATAGTGGCTGCAATAAATCTTTCTTTTTAAGAGGAATCTTATCCTGTTTATTAAGGTTTTGATTATTGTATCACTCTCAAAAGGTTGATAAAATTTTAATATTACAAATTCTACCCCTTCACTACTCATACATAACATAAAAAAGCATATATTATAATTTATGATTTAATGTGAAGAATTACATTTTCATAGTAAAATAATATATATAATAAACTTGAAAGAAGATCATTATTCACATGTAAATAAGCTTGAGAAATTTGATTTGAACATATAAATTTTTACAAGATTTAGTAAAATGTTTCGTAACATAACACCTAAACATAAGAAAAGTAGAACTAGCGGTATATCCAGCGTCTACATGAGTTGGAGGGGTAGGGACAGTTAGCATCCTATTTTTGAGGGGGCTAGGCTGCTTTAATGGGGGTGGGATAAATTTTTTTGGGGGTTATCTATTATATATTGAGATGAAATAGCACAAAATTTATTGCTGTAATAGAATTATTATAATACAATTCATCGACCGAATCTATATATTGCACACAATCATACACATTGTTTTCCAAATAAAACTTTCTGCTATTTTAAATGTAATTTAAAAGGTTTAGATATTTCAACAAGCTCATTATGCCATAAGAATTAATTCATTGTAAATAATGGAGGTTTTAATTGAATTTATTATCTAAAAAATAAATTCTTTATTATCTAAAAAATAAATTCTTTATATTCACAAAATATCGATAGTTGGTAGTAGAGATAGATTAATTTAGGTTATAAATTCTCTGAAAAAAAAGGCGAAAATAATAATAGGGAGACACCACGCTGAAAGCGGCGGTAATTTTTTAGGGGGTGAGCAAATGTTTTTGAAGGGGGTTTGCATCCAATGTAAATCCTGTCATGTAGACGATGGGTATATCGTTGTTTATAAAATGTGGAAGATTTTTTGTTTTCAAAAATTATTCATTTTTAAAAAATAACTAAATTAAATTAGAAAATATATATTATATTTATAAATATATGTTCACGCCCGAGAATAATTTTGGGAAGGCCCATCACGTCCAGTCAGGTTTAATAATTTAAAATTTATTCACACTCACACCGTGATATGATGGGTCATGCATAGTTTCGTGGCCTGCTTCCACCTCTAGTAACTACTATTTATTGCATATAAAAAATTATAACTAACCCTGAATATATCAGACCGATATCTCATGTCTTAAGTTATTAACCTCCAAAAATTGAGAAAAATTTAGGTTATTTTTGAGAAGAATTGGGGGACGATAATATGATTTTTTTAAACATAATTTAATAAAGCTCTTTATAATCTATCTAAATATAATCATTAAAAACATAGTCATAAATATGTAATATTTTAGTTGAAAATCAATGTACTAATTTTTTTTTTATAGTTAATATCTATTTATTTATATTTTTAAATTTACATAAAACCTATTTAAAAAAATTATAATTTATAATTATATAATTAAAATTGTTACTTTAACCATTGTTGAGTTAAAGGGAAAAATAAATAGTAAAAAAACACTTATATAAATTTATAAAACACAAAATATGAAACAATAATTTAAGAAAATAATGATTAGCAGAATTTGGAAAAAAAATTGAATCTTTGAAGTGATCAAATTTTACCTTAATTGCATAAAAAAGATTTTCAATTTAAATTAATCACATTTCTTTCACCTTATAAAATTTTTGTTTTTATAAGAAAAATCAGATTATCTTACATTTATTTTGATCAATGAATATTGTAACGTGCCTACTCCCCAGTTATTATTTAAATATATTTTAATAACATTATATATAGGGTGATCTGGAGTTTAAACGTATAATGGGTGTGGTTGACCCGAATGGAACAGGTCACGTAAGTTTCGAGTCATTTCTAGACTTTATGACGAGGGAAAATACTGATACAGATACATCGGATCAAATAATAGCCTCGTTTAAAACGCTTGCCGGGGATAAAGTTTTTTTTAAAGAATATTTTGGGAGTATGTCCGCGATAACTGGATTGGTTTTAATTTGAAGTCTTTCATTTAATCTAAGATATAAAAATTAGTAAAATGATTACTAAAAATTTTCAAATGATTAAATATATAATCAGTCACATTTTTGCCAAACAAAACACTTTCAGAATTTATATTAAATTTTAACAAAAAATTACATATTTAAATGGAATTTTCCAAATATTTTATTTTGTACTTTTAGCCTTATATAACTTCCGACGATTTAAAACGTGAACTACCACCCGATTACGCCGAATACTGTCTTAAGCGAATGAGCACCTACAAAGGCCCCATGCCCAATCTATCTTCGGCTAACACTGCCAATCACAACAAAGGAACTCTTTTGTATGATTATCATTCCTTTTCAGCGTCCCTGTATGGAGAGACCGATTTATAAATTTGAATCTCGAAAAACGAAAATAACGGGTATATCTCCCATTTGTTTGATAATAAAATTGTCATTTAATATTAGGTAGTTTTTAATAAATCTTTAATTGTTACAATAGTTGAGTGTAAAAAAATAGGTAATTTAATTTTTCCAACTTGAAGGAAAGAGAATCACTTTCCTGACTGGGCCCTATCCGAAAATATTTTTTAAAAGAAAATTCTCTATCCAACATGTTATAAATAATATTCTTAAAATCAACAATCCACCTGGAAAAAAATCTTTGACCCTAAATAAAAATTAATTACAATAACTCGGCCCAATTCATGAGTCAGGTTTTGCAGACCTCTGCTCCGAATATGGATTTTAAAATTTAAATCATGCTTTAGTTAAATTTTTTCCCAAATTCCAAAAGGATCGATTTGACATAAAAGTATCTAGAGGTGACTCTATTAAGTTTAAAAAAGAAATCATTACTTAGATTTAATATTTTTTATAAATTGGAAGATTACGATAATTTACGGTAAAGAGCCTTACGTGTGTAAGATTCTTAATTTCGTCTTATAATTTTATTTCTCAAGTATCCTTTGAACCTGAAAGGCAGGCAATGCACTCTGTCGATATTCAACACTCACTTTATCACGGCTGAATTATAGAATAATTCATACTTACACATATATACTTATAATATAATACTTAATGTTAGGTATCTAAACAAAAATCTTTTTTTTATTTTGTAAAATAAATTAATTTTACAAATATTTGATTATTTGTCCCTTGGAAATTCCTATTTGAAGCTAGCTTTGTTTGGGGTTTTTTTTTATTTTAAATTTTCGTTCATCCTTCAGCAAAAAAAAAATCAAATCAAATTTTTCTTTTATAAAAATTATTTTTTATCCAGATGAGAATCGAATCTTTACTAAGTTTAGGATTCATTTAAATCTACAAGAAATTTTTTTTAAATTATATTACGATGACAGTATTGATAAACTATTTTTGCCAATCCCAAAGCGTTTTCCCAGATCCATAATATCTGAAAAAAAAAATATATATTATATAACTTTGACCGAATTTAGAGGGAAAAAAAATTCATTTGATTTGAATTCAATCTTTTTTGACAAATATTTATTATAAAATGTATTTTATATATATATAATTGACATCGCTTTTCGATCATTTATTTATTAATAATTTTAAAAAATTGTTTTTTTTTAAAAAAAATATTATGTTTTGATATATTATATTATTTTTACGTTTCATAATTCAAAAATATATAAATCTCATAAATAAATAATGATTTACAAGTGACTCAAAACAAGAGCAGCATCATTTTTTCAAAAAAATAGTTTGCATATACCGTAATTTTTATAATAATTTAAGAAAACATTAAATTGATTGAAAAAAAATACTATACCATAATACATGGAAAATAATTTTAAGACCTAAAACTAAACTATAAATTATAATATCTTTTTTTTGAAATTTAAATATTCATATAATATGGATGCCTTTGATATAATATATAGGTGTTTGATTGAAGGGATGTTTTAAAAAATAATTAAGGTTGAGAGATTATATAAATTAATATATATATACCAGGAAGTTTCTTTGAGCATGTTTAAAAAACCTTTAAATTAAGGGCTAAAATTTTTTGGTCATCAAACCTATTAGTATGGCGGTGGCAGTGATAAAGGCTCCTGTAATCAACTTTCTTTTATCTTTGTTAAATAAATGATAATAAATATAATATTAGGGATAAAATAATATATTTAATCATAAAATTAGATCAAGCAAAATATTAACAAAGAGAGGTTAAGTTAAATAAGAAATTGTACAATAAATTACAATTATGATGATAAGGTAGATTTTTGGATATCAATTACCAGAACAAAATAAAATTTTTCAAATTAAGAGATTTAACAACAAAAAATTATCCTAAATTCCAAAAAACAGAAATTCTTCTTCATTGTAGAGTCCAGGACCCATAATATTTTTGTAACGGTCCAGTTGAAAAAAAAATTAAATTTTCTAGTTCCAAGTGGTCCTAATTTTTTCCAGAATGGTAATCAGTCCGCTTCATATAACCAAAAATTGACTTCGATACACAGTATAATAGAGTGTAAGACAAGTTTAATAAAATAATAAATATCTTCATAATATTAATGTGTTAGAATAAAAAAACTTATTTTTATAAAACGTTTTCTGGTGTTGGAAAATGAAATATAAATGTGCAAGAAAGTAAAATCCATGTGCACTAGGCAGCGTTACATGAGCGGGGGGGGGGGGGGATAGGAACTTGCACACAAATATTTTAAAGAGAGGTAATTGGGAAATATGGTATAATTATTTAGTGGTATCTATTAAATTTTTGAATGATTTATGGATAATATATTGCTATTTATAATTTAATTATAGATCTATTATAATATAAATAGATCGCTAAATATCGACCAATATTATATATGTAGTCATTATTTTTCTAATAAAATTTATTTCTGTTTAAATGTAATTTAAAAGGGTTAGACATTATATTAACTAATTCATATTCATGCCGAACATAATACTGAATTCATTGTAAATGAAGAGATTTTTAATTTAATTCATATTCCAAAAATAACTGATACATTCGCAAATTTTTGATAGTTGGTTAGAGTATTGGTCATTTAATAGAAATGTGTAATTAATGATGGTGCCGGGAATTTTTTTAGGGGGGTAGGGATATGTTGTTGAAGGGGATTGCTTCCAATGAATAGTCTTAAAGACGCTGGTACTATGGTTGGAAGCATTTTCTTTATTTAAATGGCGATTTTAATCAAATACTAGTATTTTAATTAGAGAAATTTTTTTTTCCTCAGTATAATATAAAATTATTTTGCAAGTAAAGGGTTAATGCTACAGGAGATTCAAAAAATTCTTAGAAAAAACATATAGATAAGACATGAGCTAATTGAATTTTTAGTCATACAAAAATATATTTAATTTTTTTTAATACATCTAACTGGTCGATATCAGTTATTTGGAAAGGAGAATATATTCCAAACTATTGTTAAAATCCTTGATCCTAATAAAACTGTTAAATTTTATTTTATGATTAATAAAAAGTGTCGGACTTATTAATTTTAATTTAAGCTATTGTTATTTCAAATCGGGGTTTCCTGATGGATTAGCCCAATTTAAGATGCTAAATATTTGTTAATTCATTAATACCCTTAATTTTTAAAATTAGACTATGATTTTTCTGCCAATTGTTTAGTGTGTTCAAAAAATCAAGCATTCTTAGAAACTTCCTTTCCCTTAAATCAATTGTTTATAACAAAATTAAATTAATAAGCCAATCATTTTTAAAATGTTTATCAATATTAAAAGAATAACATTATAGCTAAATAAGTTTATTATAATACTTTCATTGATGCATTTCTTATCCTATCTTCTCAATAACTTTAAAATTTTATTTTTTCAATTAATTTATATAATTTTTGTAAGATATAATCAAAATTTAATTCAATTATAATTTAAAATTCATTAAGTAAAATCATTTTGTCGATTTAAAAAAGGTTAAGTTACATCAGATTCTTAAAAATTCATTTATATATATATATACCTTAGAAAATGATGACTAAATAATAAATTTTATCAATTAATAAAATCTTTCTACATCAATATCTTAATAATAAAATCCTCATTCCTATGATAATATCTTCCTTCTTAACTACTTCCTTAAGAATGTCTAAAATTTAAAACTAAATTAAGTATCAGACCTTAAGTCGGTTAAAAACAGTTTATACATTTAATAAAAAATTGTGCACTTAACTTAAAACAATTTAAACTTTTATAAACACTAAGCCCAAAATATGTTTTAATTTTAACAGACAATGAGATCAAATGGCAATGAATGTAACTTTATAACTTAGCATCATAAAAAAATATTTATCTCTTATCTATCTTTGCTAAAATATCAAGCTGCATCTGACCCATTTAATATATTATATCTTCAGGTGAAATAATAAAGTTTAAAAATGAATGGTGGTTATAGGAACCATTTAATTTTTTAGCTTAATTAGAAAGAGCATTCTTACCATTGTGCATTCCATTTAGGAAAACTATTTAAACAATTAAATCTAAATACAAATTTTAAGGACTTGGATAATGCTTTGTCAATCTATTATCATTGAAATGTAATTTTAATTTCTAATTACACACAATATATTTTTTTTTAAATGTAAAATATTTTATTTCTTTATCAACCTCTCCCCTTATCTCCAAATATTAAAATGAAAACTTAGTTCAAATTATATACTTTTTTTGTGTTGATTTGTTAGAGATGATTCAATGGTATTTGATATAAGCATACAGTTTTCTTTTGTAATATGACTAAATTGAGGTGAATGCATAATTAATTGATCGGCATAATATTGTGCTTTTTCATAATTCTATCATTTTGATTTACAACATGTATTAAAATCTTAATAAATTAATACCTTAATTTTGAAAAATGTTATAGCCAAAACATAAGATAATTCCTGTGATCGTGTAACATGAGTGCTATATAAAATATAGAGCTCTAAACAAAAAAGGTATCAATGATTTAATAATATAATTACCCTCTAATAGAAGAGATGCATTGATTATATCCTCTTTGTTTAACAAGTACAATGAATATTCAAATTGACTCCTAAACGAAGGTTGTCCAATCCTAAGTTGATCATTAAAGTTTTTTCTAGCCTTAACAAATATATGAAATATTGATTGTAGAATTATATTAAACTTCATCAAGGTTGATCTCAGGTAAGTAAATATCTAAATTACAATTCATTTATCTTATCTTATCTAGCACGTTGATCATAGACCTGCACAAAATGAGCGAACCTGAATTATACTAAGGCTTACTTCATATAATTATGCCGATTTTTTTCGCAAGGATACCAACAAACCTTGTACCTAGATGAAACTAAATAAGTAAGTGGAACTAACCCAATACCGTTTTAGTAGATAATTTGATTTAGTAGGGAGAAAAAAGTTAAGAATATTGAATAAGAGTAATAGAAGTAGAAATAGAATTACTGTTTAAAGATTCCAAATACAACTATCTTATATTAAAAAAATTAAGGGGATACTTTATCATTTTACAGGTATCCAATTGAATATCATGATGTTTAAATTTTATTTGTTACTATAAGATATAAAAGGTTAATCAGTAAGTAGTTATTACGGATAACTACATTTGAAATTTTTTTTATCTAATATAGATAAGTTAAAATCATACGATAAAATAGTATTTTATAATTGTTGTAAATAATGATAATTAATTTTTTAAATAATTTTTTTTTAAATATTATTTTTTTGTAGAAAAATCATTATTAATATTATTGTTTTTAATTATAAAAAAAAAGTTTTCCGTTTTTAGATTATTATATTTTTTTTGTGAGATAAAAATATAAATTATTTGTGTAATTAGTTGTGTCCAATTCTAGCAAAAGTTGCAACAATCAATTCCTAAATACAAAAGTTGCAACAATTTTAGTTATGTCCAATTCTAGCAAAAGTTGCTACAATCAATTTCTAAATATAAAAGTTATAACAATAATTACATATAAAAATATCTAGAAATAGGTATGAAACTTATAAATAAAACACCTAGTATTTTGAAATACCTTATGAATAATTAGGAATTATAAATTCTTATAAAAAACATTATGTGACCTTCGTTAAAAGTCCTCCTTTTCCAGAATAATAACTCACTGTCTTAATAATTAAAAAATAACTTAGAAGTGAATATTATTTATTGAATTCTTTACCATTCTTAGCAGTTATTTGTCATATGCTCTTAAATAAGCCTCAGAACATAGGTGTAGCCAGGATTTTCATAAGGGGGGGGGGTGAAATAAAAAATTACTGGGGGTTCGCCCCCAGACCTTCTTTTGGGTGGGCCTTCGGCCATCTTTTTCCCGGCCTTCGGCCGGGTTACTTTAATCTATATATAGTCATAAAATATTTTTACAAATTTTAATAAAAAAAATGAGCCTGGAACAAATATGAAATATATTTTTATTAGTTTATATAAAATATAATCGATTACTTATATATACATTAATATAAAAGGATGGTAATAATTTATTCCAAACAATTATAAGAAATTTATTTATAAAAAGTAAGTAGACATATAGTTGATTTTACTCTATTATATAGAATTAGTTATAAAATACTAGGTAAAATTCCACTTTTACAGACATATTTGACAGTTAGAGAATATATTACAGTTAATAATTTAACAAATTTTACTAATCAATGCTCTTGATATTAAATATAGCAACAATTTGCATTCAATTATTTAACGCCATCTATTTATTTTAAGTAAAAATGATATTTAAATTTAATCTTCATATTATTTATCCCACAATGTCTTTAAAAGATATTTTCTGATGTCCTTATCAATATTTTATAGTTTTCTGTAAAATATATAATTCGCTATATTGGTAAAAATTACTTGATTGTCATTTGATAATTAGATATACTGTAAATCTTCAACATATAATATTCGATTCCACTGTTTGTATTGTGCTTTAATATTTTTTTAATTTATGATTTAATTTTATCAATAGTTTTATAATTATATTTTACTTTTATTAAGAAAAATAAATTAAAATTACTCACTTTATAAAAAATTATATTTGATATATTATATTATTTAGTAATTTTATGGATAGACTTATCTTTGGCTTATATTCCATTTATTAAAAGACATTTTTGGTTCATTTTATATATTTATAAATATATTTTCTCAAAAATCTATAAAATATGATGAATAGTTTTATAAAAAAATATCAACTTTTACATTCTTTCTTTTAAATTATTATTTAAGATATATGCATATATTTTTGAGGGTGAGTGGGGGGAGGACTAAGGGGAATATCTTTTATTAGCTAAAAAAGATATTTACAAAAAGTGATAAATTTCTGAAAGCAAGGAGGAATTTCCCCTTGCCCCCCCCCCCCCTGGCTACGCTTATGCCTCAGAATGTATATGAAAATTTTCCTATCTGACGAAGCTCTCTTTAAAAATTCCCAGGATAAATCTAACTCCTAAAGGAACTTGTAAATCTGCCGGACCAACTATTTATAAGATAAGACGGGCTTAAGAGCATTCTCTCCTCCGAGAATATGTTTACAAGTGCTTGATGGATTAGGGTATTACAAAAATGTCTTAAAATATGACCAACCACTTCAATTTTCTCAATCATTTTATGTAGAGGAAGTATATCACATCTAGCCCATAAGGTATAATTAGTTGTATTCAGTGGGTAAAATGTTCTGGTTATGTATCTGAGGCATTTATTTATGAGCGTTTTTCTATTATCTAATGGAATCCTTCCAAGTTTTCTGCCATAATAATTAGGATGCCATTATTAGAACTATAAATAATCTTATCTTCAGGGGAATTGATAATTGTTGTGATGACCAAATTTTCATGAAGGATCTGTACTTTGTCTTAAATTTATTTAGCTTAGCCATATGATCTTGCAGGGTTGAGTAAAATGCTTTCTTGAAATTAAGGGCAAAGATTATTAAGTTTCTTCTCCGTATAACCGATCTTTCTAAATAAATTTTGAGTGCTAGAATTGCCTCGAGTGCATTACGATCCTTCCTAAACAAAACCAATAATCAAAGAAATGCGATTCCATTATCGGCCATAACCTATTCAAGGTAACATTCGCCAAAATCTTATATACTACTGAATTTCGCGAGATTCCCCTCCAGTCTTTAAGAAATTTTGGTTCTTTATTTTAGGGAAATTGACCTAGAGAGCTGTGATCCAATAACAAGTCCCTTCATTCCATACTCTAGTTATGATTGGGAGGAAAATCTCGGCGCATAACATGGGATCAGTCTTCAAGTATTCACTGTATAATGAATCTTGACCACTAACATTTTTTTTTAACATAACTATTTCACTTTTCGTTGGCTGGGGAAGCCTAACATCATTTGAACTTTGTGCCGTAGATAATTGTTGTACGTATTGCGTAGATAGGGACGGTGTAGTATATGGAGGATGGGAGTATGACACTGAATGGGGCTGATTCCAGCAGGAGGGAGTAGATATGAATGTATGGGTAATTTAAAAGTCAATAACTCTGTGGTATGGATATTTATCATAATGAGGAGAAAGGATAACGTTATTACTGGAATATTGGGGAAGGCCAAACCTTCGAGATAGTGGGGCGTTGATCTAACAGAGGAGAATAATGCGAAAACTGAGTCGGGACATCATAATTATAGGTATAAGTTGATATTGGGCCATAGCTATGAGCTAGAGAAACGTTGATCGTACTGAGAGGAAAAGTTCGCTGATTTTTAACAACGTTATTACTGGAATTTGTTGACAATGGAGAAAACCAAATCTTCAAGGTCGTGAGATATTGATCATGCTGGAAGAATAATGAGAAAACTGAGTTGAGTCACCATAATTATAGGTATTAATTGAAATTTGGGGTCTAAACTCTGAGATAGTGTTACGTTGATTATACTGGGAGGAAAAGCGCGAACACTGAATTTTAAAATGTGTCAATCTAAAAGTCATATGGTCTAACTAGCGTATGTTCCATATAAATTGTATTTTTAATTTATAAATAATTTATCAAGATTAGCAATGGTCCATAATAAAAGTATTAACTTCCATATCAAGCAAAACAATTTAAAATAATTTAAACATGAATCCGCGTCTAAATGGTGGGGTGGGTGCGGGAGTATGTACAGTTTGCTCCAATTTTTTAAGGGGAGTATGAATCAGGCATTTAAGGAGGGTAGGTTAATAGGTATGCTCGAAGTCGAAGTAGTATAAATTTATTGGGACGTTGTCTATTAAACTTTCAGGTAAAATAGTGCAAAATATATTGCTATATTTTTAATACTTTTATTATACACCTATTATAATTATGATATTGCTAAGCATCGATCAAATTTATATATCACATACATGCATAGTCATTATTTTTCAAATAAACTTATTTCTGGAAAATATTCTGCTATCCTTTTATTTGTAACTTAAAATAGTTAGACATTCTATCAGCAAACTCATATTTATATTAAACAATCTAAATAATAACTCTTTTACATTCAATATTTTTATATATAGTTAGTAACAGAGTATCGACAATTTGAAAATATATGAACGGAGTATCATTACAACTAAAATTGTACATCACATTAGCAAAATATTTTAAAGGGGTTGTCTACATGAGCGGGGTGGGTAGGAACAGTTTGCATCCAATTTTTCTTGAGGGTGGTAGTGGGTAGACGCCTTTAATGAGGGTAGGAAAATATTTTTGGGGGGGTTATCTATTAAATTTCGAGCTGAAATAGGACAAAATATATTGCCGTAAAAATTAATAATTTCAATGATATTTCTGATCATCGACCAAATCTATATATTGCAAACAATCATAGACATTATTTTCTAAATAAAACTTTCTGCTACATTTAAAAATCTTAGACATTCTCAGCAAGCTCATAATGCTATAATAATGCATTCATTGTAAATGATGGGATTTTTAGTTGAATTTATTATCTAAAAAACTCCTTTATATTCACAAAGTTTTGATAGTTGGTACTGGTAGTAGAGATAAAATATTTTAAGTTATTTTTAAAATTTCTGAAAAGAGTATCATTATAATTAAAAAGGTGAAATTAATAATGGGGAAACGGTGGCGAAATTTTTTTAAGGGGGTAGGCATAGGTTTTTGAGGGGTGTTTGCATCCAATACAAATATTGTAACTCTGGGGTTGGTATAGGCTTTTGAGGGGAATTTGCTTCCAGTGAATATCTTGTCACGTAGAGCTGACATGAATAAATAAAAAAAAATAGATTTTATGATATAATAATTTTTTATATTAAATCATATTTCAAGCTGCTTATTTGCGAATTTATTTTATATGACAAAGTAAATTATTTAATCAATTTATTTAAGCTTATAAAAATTGGATCGTTTTAAAGAGCAACCCTAATTCTTCCCACAGCTCTGCATGAGGAATTATTTGGACATATTTTATAGCTTCAAGAATAAGATATTATTCAAAGTTTATTTTAAAAATCAACCAATAAAGCTGATTAATAATATATTGCAATGACAAGCCTCCAATTTTCTACTATGGAAGTAATCATTTTTTAAAAGTAATATCATATAAAATATTAAGATATATTAAGTAGCGGTTTGTTTTTGATTAAAATATCTAGGTACTATTCTTAATTTTAATTTTTTAGGTATTATTTTTGTTTAAAATTAAGGATAAAATTAGGATGAATTTGCATAATTTAAAAAAATTCTAAAATTTTTTATCAATTCGATATATTAAAAATTTAAATATTTAATTTATATTCTTTTTCTTCTTAAATACATTTTCCAATTCGGTGTCTAGCTTGTGTAAATCAAAAAACCTTTTCTAAAGTCTCAATATGCAATTAGACTATTAAAAAATTAGAAATCTGAAAGAAATATATATTTTTTTCTTATAAATATTGTTAGCTTTGCTTCCCAATAATTTATTTACTGATAAAAATTTAACGTAGTAAAAAATTGTTTGCCAAGCATTCCTAGACACAATTTCTTATTTATTCTATAAATTACTCTATGGATTATAATCCTATGATTGAAAAAAACAAGATCTTTTGATTGCAATATACTTACAGAGATTATCTCCTGCCCTTTCTAAGCCCAGTCTACTAGACCAATTATGCTATAATCAAGAAAAACTTTGATTCGTTTTATTTATAATATGTAGAGCCATTTATTATTTTAATGACTTCCAGAAAAATTAATGATTATTTTATAAAAAATAACTTTTGTAACTATCGCATCGCAAGTTCCGAATAATGATAACGAAACACTAAACTTTTTTTTATATTTCATTCTAAAGTATCAAAAACCGTTGCTCTTATAGAGTAACGTGTCTAAACCCTGTTGAGATGTATGACAAGTATGCTTATAAGTATGCATAATAGATAAGACAAAAGATCAATGTTATAATATTTGTTCATAGTTATAAATATTCATTTTTCAAGAAAAAATTGAATTATTTAAAATTTAAAAATATTCGTTTTTAATCATCATGTTTAATTTGATTGAAATTTTCTTATTCTTTTTTGATTGTTGATATTATTATTATCGTATTTACAAAATCATTATTTTAAATTTTTAAATTATGATAGAATATACATCAACATTGAAATTCAAGCATTATTTCCCTACAAAATCTATCTTAAGAAACCGTGATAGGAATGATGATTTGGACTATAGTAATGATAACAGTTCATATAGTAACGATTCAGTAGAAAATAACACATATGATAATAAAACAATAAAATTTGCACTCAACAACAACAGAGTGCGATTTTTCGATAAAAACAAATCTTCATCCAATATTTTAAAATGCAAGTCAGATTCTGAAATCTGCAAAATTGTTTCTCCAAAATTGCTGAGAACTTCTATTTTAATAGGATATCCAGCAATCTCAACATACCAAGATCAGATTAGATGGAGGAAAAGTAGGAAATTAAGACAATTGATAAATATCAAGAGGATTCGCCCACTTCCTACCAAGAGGAAATAGTTTGATCCTGAGACACTACCACTCTTCCATCCACAAGACAGTCACGTATCTGGAAAAGAATCAAAAAATTATTTGCGCTAATATGTTGCTGTTGCCCTAATCCCCAGGATTGAGACGAACTTCACTGTATATTTTCTATTATTATTATATATATTATGGTTGCTAGGGGAGCTTTAGGCTCATGTTCGTAGGTAGACGGTAGGGTTGAAGTTTGGGAGAAGTTGGGTGTTGTGTTAGTATTAATGTTTTATAATAAGGGGAATAGGGTTGGGGTGGTGTCTTGGTGAGATTATATTCATATTGTTTTGGCTTAGAATAGGGGGTAAGTTTGGGGTGAGGTTTAAATTTAAATATTTTAAAATCAGATTTTCTATTCTGTTCTGTTTTATTCCTTTTAGTTTCCTATTTACTTTTCTCTTTCCTTTTTACTTTTCTCCTTTATTTTTACTTTTCCCTTTTCTATTTACTTTCACTAATTTCTTCTTTTTTTTTACTTTTCTCTATTTCTATTCACTATTTTTGCTCGTTTACTTTTCTTTATTTTTATCCTTCCTTTCACTTTAGTATTGTTTTTATTTTTGTTTGGTTATTTTTGATTAATTTTATTATTTTTGGATGTCTCTTATTTTATTTTGTTTTTGATTATCTTTTTCTTATTTTTCTTTCTCTGTTTTTATTTAATATTTGTGTCGTTAAACAGCTCGTTTTGAGCCGATTTTTAAAAAGGGCTAACTCACTTTTTTATCCAGAAAAATATTACGCAAGCCTGAAAATTTTTCTCATAGAAAGAGCAAAGGTCTAGACATATAGTATCGAAATTTCGAGGCTTAGTCAATATTTTTCTGGAGAAAATATTGAGTGCAAAAATATTGAGTGCCGTTTTTAAAAATCGGCTCAAAACGAGCCGTTTAACAAGATTAATATTTGTTTTGTTTTTTATAATGTTTTTCTTATTTTTATTTTGTTTAGTTTTTGAATAATGTTTTTGATTATATTTTTGATAATGTTATTAAATTTCTTTTGGTTTTTGATTTTATTTTTATATGTTTATATATTTGGTTTTGTATTTCTATGTTTTATTTTTTTTTAACCTTTTTTTTGTTTTTAATGATATTCTTGTTTTATTTTTTTGTTTTTTTAAATTTTGTTTCATATTTTTGATTTGTTTTGCTCCTCATTTGTTTTCTTGTTTTTATTTAATTTTTATATTATTTTTGTTTTTATTTTTGATTTATTTTGTGTGTTTTTTTTTGTTTTTATTTTTCTATTTGTTTTTTATTTTGATTTATTTTTGCTTGATTTTTCTTTTGATTTTTTTTATTATTTATTATTATGTTTTGTTTTTAATTTAATTTTTTATGTTTTTGTTATGATAGCTAAATTTTTTATTTTTTAGGCGGTTTTAATTAAAAAAATAAAAATTATATAAAAATACGAACAGATATAAAATTAAAAATAATTTAAAAAGCTGTATATTGACACCATAAACACCAATAGTTTATTTTTTTATTATAAGTTTGCCCATATTATTACAATTAAAAAAATAAAGTACAAATACTAACAAATATAAAATTTAAAATATATTTAAAATGCTGTATATTGACACCATAAACACCAATTAGTTTATTTTTTATTATAAGTTTGCCCATATTATTACAATTAAAAAAATAAAAATTATATAAAAATACAAACAAAAAATATAAAATTAAAAATATATTTAAAAAGCTGTATTGACATCCATAAACAACAATTTGTTTTTTTTTATTATAAGTTTGCCCATATTATTACAATTAAAAAAATATAAAATTAAAAATATATTTAAAAAGCTGTATTGACATCATAAACAACAATTTGTTTTTTTTTCTATTATAAGTTTGCCCATATTATTACAATTAAAAAAATAAAAATTAAATACAAATACGAACAAAAAATATAAAATTAAAAATATATTTAAAAAGATGTATTGACACCATAAACACCAATTTGTTTTTTTTTCTATTATAAGTTTGCCCATATTATTTCAATTAAAAAAAAAATTAAATACAAATACGAACAAAAAATATAAAATTAAAAATATATATATAAAAGCTGTATATTGACACCTTAAATTACCAATTAGTATTTTTTTTCTATTATAATTTTTCCCATATTATTTCAATTAAAAAAAAAAAATTAAATTAAAAAACAATTAATATTCATTGGGCAGCAGCTACAGCTATTAGCTTATCGAATGTAAAAGCCTTATCAAACTTAATTTGTGGATCATCGCATTGCTTTTT
Source organism: Gordionus sp. m RMFG-2023 (assembly GCF_954871325.1). Lineage (NCBI taxonomy): Eukaryota > Metazoa > Nematomorpha > Gordioida > Chordodea > Parachordodidae > Gordionus > Gordionus sp. m RMFG-2023. The sequence goes on along the minus strand of NC_088778.1, from coordinate 6,607,716 downwards.
TGGCTCATATTCCTTACTTAGCTTTTCAAAAAAAAAATAATAATCACGAATGAATCTTTTTAAAATTAGAATATAAATATTATTAGAATAACTCCGAATTAAAATGTTCCCCTTATTTAACGTTTCCGCTTAGTTTTAGAAAATCGTGGTTTCAAATAAAAAGAATGTATTGTTGAATTTGTTTTCTTCATATTATAATCTTTTGGGTTATTGCTACCAAACGGAAGGTGTCGATAAATAGTCATATGCTAAAAATATTTCGTCTTGAAAGGTAACTTTACCCTTCCCCCCGTTTTTATAGAAATCAAGCATTTAATCAAAAATAGGGTGTCTTCGCCTATATTTAATGCAAACCAACTCCCCTTTATGTAGATTTCTTTTGCTCTAACCAATTTTAAGAATCATTTTAGTATGCGACTATTTATCGAAATTGTTTTCCGTAACAATATTCTAACCCCCTTTCCTGCGTTTATATTTTTTGTAAAATTTCTCCATTTAAGTGCTATTTCCAGTTTTTTTTTTCTAAGTCTATTTATATTTTTTTTGTAAGCAATAATGTAAAGATATAATTATCCAATAAAAAGTAAGCAATAATGTAAAGATATAATTATCCAATAAAAAAAACTCTTGCCCTTTTACATGATTGCTTACAAAAAGTAAAAGCGATTTGGACCTTAGGGTTATATAGAAAATAATATCTATAATAATATAACGTATATGTTCAGAGGAGTTTAGCAAATCATCATAACATTATTATTTTATAATGCGGGTTTTTTTTAAATTTTGAAAGATCTGATTATGCTGGAATCATATTTCAATGGGTATGGAGAATTCCTACACTGTAGATATCAGAAACTCCTATAATTTTTATGAATTTTTGTTAATCTCAATGTTTCTTAATAAAAAAAATTAAAAACAAATTGTTTTAATTTGTGATTTAAGAATAAAGATAATTAATATTTCTTAATTTTTTTTTTATAATTTAAAGAAAATATATGATTATAATAATTATCAAAACTAATTAAATATTCTTATAAAATACATTGTTATGAGAATAACTAAAAAAATTGAAAAAAAAATAATCTATAAAAACATAGTATAATCCTAAATCATAAACCATTTATCCCAAAACGTAGACGTTATACCTTCATGTTTTTTCTATGGATAAGAGATGCAGCTCGGTGACTAGCCTATTTATCTTTGAATTAAGTTAGGGTTTACTCTTTTACTGTCTACCTAAGAGCTGCATATGCGGGTGTATGGGAGGAGATTTTGCTACCACCTTAAACAAAACCTTATTGATATTCAAAATTCGATAGGGGCTAGTAAATAATTCGAAATGATAGATGAAGTATTAAAATCCAACTAAATAAAAGTGCCTTATGAATGGAGACTGGAATTTTAATGACAACCCTCAAATGTTCTAATTTAAAAGGCATAATTATTTAAGGAAATAGGAAGAAAAGTGCAAATTTCCTCGTTTTAACGGTTCACATGTAACGCTTAAAAAATGATTCTCTTAAGGGAACATCTCATGGAGGTTCTACTTTACTCATAATTAGTATTGTTTAAAGGCTCGTTATGAGCCTATTTTTAAAAACGGCTAACTCCACACTTTTGCCAGAAAAATCACCTAAACCTCAAAATTTCACAAATGTATGTCTAGACCTTTTTGCCTGCTATGAACAAAATCTTCAGTCTTTCTTAATAAATATTGAGTTAGCCGTTTTTAAAAATCGGCTTAAAAATTGCCGTTTAACAACACTACTCATGATTATTCCAGTATAAGAACAAAGTAAAAAAAATAAGAATTTTATGGCGAATAAAATTATTTTTAAGATTTTAGTAAAATATTTTATATGATGTATTTGGGTAAGAGAGATCAAAATGTTGTCGAGATTAAAAACGCCATTGGTTTCAGACAGTAGGGGAAGAATCAATCTGATTATATTATATGGAGAAGTGATTAGCCAAGTATGTCAGGGGTTTATGCGCTCGATAAGACAAGGGAGGGAGGGGCATCCTATGGAGTATCGTCGCGATTACAGAAGATTGCCATTAAGATGTCTTGCCTGTGAGGATAAAATTTTTATACATTCTGCCCCAAGAAATAGAGAACCACCAGATGGTTAGAGATCACAGGTTCTAAATAAAAGAATGATTTTTTTTTAAAAAATCAACTACTGATAACTAAACTGGGTTTTCCATCAACTAAATTAAAATAGGTTTTAGCTTTTTTAAGTCATATAGGGAGATGGGACTCCTTATCCTGAAGTATGTAATTCTTTAAAAAAACAATGTCTCTTGAAAAATATTGCGTGACTTAAAAAAAATAAATATGTATTAGATGAAAGCGAAAACAATATAAAAAAAATTTTAAAATTAATATGAAAGATAAGATAAGTATGATAAAAGGTAGCTCCATTTTCATTTTGTATCTTAATTAGATCTTATGATATTTTTGGATTGTATTTATATGGTGCATTATGGCATGCTCACCTGGCCCCACACATCAAATAAATTATACTACCGGGGTTTGTCGCTAAAATTATAAGTATAACTTATCCCTAGACAAGTAACAACAAGTATCAAATCAAATCCAGTCAAATATTTTTTTTTCATCTTAATTTTTCGATAGTACATTTTTACCTTCTCGCTCTTAATTAAATTATAATCGGCAATTAGTTATGCATTGCCAAATAAAAGCTGCCCAAAAAAAGACATAAAAATTGAAGTGACACAATAAACCAACTAATAAAATCGTACGCTATTTTTTTAATGCCATTTATATGTCTAATATCTTTTGACATTTAAAGAGTCCCTTTTTATTTTTTGAGTTCTTTATGATATAACTTTTTTTAAAAATATATTTATTAATTTATTAAAAGACAATCGGAGGTGGAAAGGTTAGAAGTTAACCTGGATAGAATTATATTGATATATTTAGTTAATATATGTAGATGAGACCGGGGTAAAGCGATTGACGGGGTAACAATGTTAACGCGAATAACTTTTTAACCATTGAGTATAAAGACCTTAAATTTGGTGTGAAGATGTATTTTTATATCTAATTTCTTACCTATGTTCATCTTTTAAAAAACTTACCTGGTTTTATATATTTTGTCAAAAAACTGTTTTTTACCCAAAAAATATAAAAATCATTCTCTAGTATATTTTGCTTTTAGTAAAATTTACATATCCTCAGGATTCAAAATTTGGCACACATGTTCCTTAATGTATTAGCTATAAAATAAAATTTATCTGACATCTTTAGCTATATTAGAAGTCACGCAATAACGATATTTATAATATATGTCACCTAGGGGTAAAGCTGTTATGGGTAAAACGGTTAAAATATAAAATTATTCACATTAATTTTTCATTAATTCATTTATTATAATTTTTATTGTATCAATCAAATAATGAGAAATTATAAAAGAAAAACCATATACAGAGATGTAAATATAATAAATGAAGCCATAAAATATAAAATAACAAATAATACTTCATTAAATTTGTCTGCTAAAAAATTTAACATACCTTATACAACGTTGAGAAGGAGATGTAAAATTGGTATTAAAAGTTCAGATCATCATAAACAAATATTTACAAATGAAGAAGAATCTAGATTGTGTGACTACATATTAGAAGCAAGTAGGTCATTTATGGGATTAACGCCTAAACAAGTAATTAAATTATATTGTTTGTATTATATTGTATTTCATAATTTTAATAACTCAATTTAAATATCAATATTAATTTGGTAACTTTAATAAAAATGCTCAATTGAAATTATATTGTATTTCATAATTTTAATAATGCTCAATCTAAATATCAATATTAATTTGGTAACTTTAATAAAAATGCTCAATTGAAATTATATTGTATTTCATAATTTTAATAATGCTCAATCTAAATATTATTAATTTGGTGACTTTAATAAAAATGCTCAATTGAAATTATATTGTATTTCATAATTTTAATAATGCTCAATCTAAAAATCATGTGGGGCAACAATTTCAGATTTATGATATTCCAGGAGTGTTAAAAAATGAAATACCAAGGGCAGTGACATCAAATAATATATTAAATGGATTCTTAGCATGTGGCATATTTCCTTTAAACCCAAATATATTTACAGAACAAGATTATATCTGCTGTAATAATTCAAATGCTAACTCAAATATTGAATTTGAAAATAATGATGAAAATATTAGAGTGACTCAAAATCTTACAGTGACTCAAAATAATGATAGTGATTTATCTATATTATTGAACGAAAATGTTCCAGATGATATTGATGAACCTTATCATGATATGTTACCATCATGCTCAAAAAATTATAATAAAGTATTCAATCCTTCATCTATAATACCTATTCCAAAATTATTCAATATTTCATCGGATAAAATATCTAAAAAAAAGAATTCAGAAATATTAGCATCTACACCTTATAAAAAAAATTTATTAATTCAGAGAAAAAAAAAGATATCAAAAAATAATTGTTTATGTGTTATTTGTAATAAAAACTATAAAAATAGTCGCGAGGGCGATGAATGGCTAAAATGTACAATGTGCCTTGAATGGGCACATTCTAAATGTGCTAATTATGATAATTATTTTACATGTCCTTATTGTATCGATTAGTTTTTAAATAAAAATCATAAATAAATCTTAAATTTGTAATATTTGTTAAATAAAACAATAAATATGTGTCAAATATTATTTTAACCACTTTACCCTAGTGCTTATCCATTTTACCCTGTACCCAGGGTAAAATGGCGAAAATGAGTAGTTTTACATAACTAATCATAGCTCCTAAAATATTATAGGTAGAGGGCTACACTTTTTTTTCTCTTGTAGAAGAGAGATGGGGCTACACATTGATCTATAATTTGTTGTGTTTGACTCTTGTTTAAAATTTTTATGGTAAATATGCAAAATGCCTATCGTTTTACCCCGGTCTCCCCTACAATAGTATCTTTTTTTAGCATATTTTTGCAATAAAATAGTATTTTTGCAATAATTTAGTTATCTTTTTGCCATAACATAGTGTAGTTAAGCAATAAAATAGTGTGATTTGCAAAGCGTAATGGTATCAATTGCAAAAAGGGATGAGTTAAAAAAAAATAGACTAATAAAAACGGTTATTATACGTAAATAATTATTTTTTTAAAAAACCTTGTATTTCGCAGGAATTAGAATAAGGAAATAACTTTTCCCATCCTCCGTCCGTAGCACACCGGTACTACGAGCATATGAACCTACATCTAATATAACGAAATAAAATATAAGTAACCATTAATATCCGCTTTTACTTATCAAATGTAAATCGCAATATCATTAATAAAAAATAGCTATGTAATAAGAAAAATCTAACTTACATGATGGACGTTCATCTAAATTTTTTATATAGTATTATTAATATATATTTTTTAAAAATAAATAAATATGATAAAATGTCTGAAAAAAAAACAATATAAATTTTTAAGTATTATATGCTAAAATTGAATATAGATTTTTTTCTTATTAACGGATGAACTAAAGCGTCAAAATATAAACAATTTAAATATATATCGATGTCAAAATTTAGGTGAAAATTCCATTTCCATGCCCTTAAATATAACGCCCAAACAATATTTTAAATTAATGATTTAAGAAGAAATTTGTTGTACTTATAAATTTATTCATATATTCCTCTTATTTTTATTGATTTTTTAAAAATTAGCAACATCTCTGATAATTTAATTAATGATTATCTATTTTTGCTAGAGTACAAAATAGGCTTATGGAAATATATATTACCTTACTAATTTCTTTTTTTTTATTGTGATATTCGACAATAAAAAGTAAAAACAGGAAATAAACATAAGATTAATATTTTGTCGTGCTTATGTCCGGTCCTTTATTTTATTGATGTTGTCTAGTTGGCACGCCTAGTTCGGTCCGGGCATGTATGGCTCTAATTAAATTTTATTTTTATTATTCGATAATCTTTTACCTATCTTGCCATCTTGAAAATATATAAAATACATATATTCATATTACCATATCCAACTTAATTTAAACTCATACAATTTTTCATTATATTAATTAAGTATTTTTTTCTTGACATTTTGGGAAGTTTTTAATTTTTTTGAGTTGTAAATATTTTTAATTTAAATTATTGAGAGGGTTTTAGCTGACTGCAAATGCCTAAGTAATCAACTGAAAATTCTTTAGGTAAAAATTATTTATACTTTATTTAATTAAGTTCTGATTAATTTTTTTTATAATTATGAACTAGTCATTCAAATTAAATTACTAGATGTATTATCTAAAAAGTTTACACTCGTTAAATAATAAAAAATTCAATAATATAATATATATGTTATCGTTATTTTTTAAATAATATTTTTAATTAAGGTTTTCTGATCAGTATTTTTTAAATATATTTTTTTGAGATTTATTTTTATGTGTTATATTATTTATTTTGAAATAATTTATTTTAATGTTTATATTATTTTTTTAATATATTTTTTTTGAGTTAATATATTTTATGTTATATTATTTTTAAAATATATCTTTTGATTGATAATTTTTAATTTGTTATGTACTTTTTTTCTGATATATAAATTAAAAATTCAGTGAAGATGCAATATAGAAAAGTGACAATTTGTCATAATCGTTATTTTCGAGCTTTTTTGAATTTTTACAAAGCAATTAGGTAAAAATATGTTTTATAAACATGTTAAATTAGAATTTCAGTGAAGATATTCTATAGAAAAATGAAAATTGTCAAAATCATTTTATTTTTTGATTTTATTCAGAGCAGTTTGGTAAAAATATGTTTTGTAAACATGTTTTAAAATTTCAGTGAAGAACTACTATAGAAAAGTGACAATTGTAATAATCATTATTTTTGAACTTTTTCAAATTTTTTTAAAGTAAATAGGTAAAAATATATATTTAAATATGTTAAATTAAAATTTCAGTGAATATTTACTATAGAAAAGTGACAATTGTCAAAATCGTTATTTTTGAACTATTAAAGTAAATATTTAAAAATATTAGCGATTAAAAAATATATCAGAAACAAAGTCCATAAAAAATAAATATAAAAATAATCTAAAAAATATATTATTAATGATCAAAAGATTATCAGAAAATATTACAATTATTTTTTGTAAGGTCATCTTCATCTTCACTTAAATTTAAATTTAATTACAATATATATTTTTACATATTTGCTTTAAAAAATATTCAAAAAAGTTCAAAAATTACGATTTTGACAATTGTTACTTTTCTATTTTAAATTTAACTTACATTATGTATTTTTACCTATTTACTTTAAAAAAGTTCAAAAATAACGATTATGACAATTGTCACTTTTCTACGTATGGTACATCTTCACTGAGATTTTTTCATAATATATATTTTTACCTAAAAAATTAGCGATCAAAAGATATATTTATAAGAAAAAATACGTAAAAAATAATCTTAAAAATTGCAGATCAAAAGATACACCAGAAAAATCATTTTATAAAATATTATATAAAAACATTATAAAAAAGATGTTACAAATTAATTAAGTAAAATATTAATCCTAAAATTTTTTATTATTAAGGAAAAAATTATTAATAATATAATATTACAAAAATAAAATATACACATTGCCGAAAATAACACATTGACTTTAAACATATATAAATCTTTATAATATATAATATTATAAAAAAAAATTAAATTCAAATAAAAAAATTAAAAATCGATAATATATATCTCGCAAATTGGCATATTAATTTGATGAGGATATTAAGGTTAGATAAAGGGCCTCCGAATAATATTGGTCTTTGTTTAGTATATCCTATTCAGCCTATTGTGATTTATAATAAATTTTTAAAAACAATAAATGCCAACTTGAAAATTAAATATTATAATATTTTGGTAAGTCACTGAAACTAGAAGAAAATTTTAATATTTTTTTAATTAATTATTTTTAACTATTCTTTTAAAATTAATAAGTATGCCATCCTCTTGATATTTCTGGAAAATTTTGATGTAATAATAATTCAAAGTTTCATTACTCAAAAGTTTTAAGATTTGCATATTTTTTTACCATAAATAAATATTAATTTTATAATGCTAATATATATTTTTTTAAATTTAACAAATATTTTTTTCCCCTTTTTATGGATTACATAAATTTTACCGAGATCATAATTTCATGTACAAAAACCATGACTTTTTTTTTAGAAGATGAGCTTTTTATAAATCACATGGATAATAGCATGGAAATGAAGAAAAATATAGCATTTTATAGAGTAAGATGCTCAACATCTTCAAGTAGCCATTCTATATGGACAAGTATTTAATATTGTATTATTTTTTTTTAATTTTATTTTATTAATTACGTAATATATTTGTAAATAATAATCTTCCCGTGAAAAAATATATTCTTTTTGCGTGACAGTCTTCGTTTAAATAGTTTTGGCACAAAGTACTCTTGGAAAATGGTAAAATATATCTAAAATTTGCCAATAAGTTGGAATGCAATATTTAGAAAAATTTGCTGCAATACACAGGTCATTTCTTTTGAAAAAATAAAGGGCCTTGGGGGGCACGTGATCGAAATAGATGAATATCATATTTTTAAAAGGAAAAATAAAACAGGGAGGATTTAATATCATATGCCATTTGGGTTGTAGGTGGGATATCAATAAATTGTGTAAATTATTTTATTTCCGAAACTGAAAAAAAAGAGATAAAGAGACTCTTTTGGGTATAATCAGTAAACACTTTAATACTGATTCAACAATAATGACGGACAAATGAAGAGGGTAAATAAGATATCGATAAATCTTAAAATTTAATATTTTTTTAATGGATATGATAATTACTCGGTCACAGTAAAAACTTTAGACCCAATATCAACCCATACTCAACGTATTGAGCGTTTATGGAGGGATCTTAAAGCAACCCCAGAAATATTGTCTTAAAGTCAGTGGTCCCTTATAGCGGCATGATAACCTTAATAGGTTGATTGACAAATTTTTGATTTCTTCCAGTTTTCCCAATATTATGGAGCCCTTAGGCTTTTAAAATAAGAATGGGAAGCTTCTGGATGGTCTATCTTTAATGAATTGGCATAGCGATAGCTTGTGTGTCATTACCTGATTCCCTCAAGAGATCAAAAAGTCGAATGGTTCCTGTTGAATTCTTTCATATTGATTCCCTTAATCTTTAATATTATAGGGAATCTCGTTCCCAATCCCTACACATTTAGGCAAGAAAATATCAATAAGAAACAAATCCCCTTTCCTATTGTAGTTTTCATTTGAATTCCTTTGATTAAAATTTGTAAAAAAAAATTATATTAAAGTAAATATGATATTAAAATAGGGAAGAAATTTTTAAAAAATTAAGTAAATATTTCCTAATTTAAATAATTAATTGAAATAATGAGTACATTTATTAATGTAAAGTAAATATGAAAAATATATTTACTGGTAAATCAATTAAAATTAATATGGCAAATCTCTAGAACGATCACGACAAATATGATATGTATTAAATATCAGAAAATTTCTGCAGGCAGAGAACCCACTTAAAATATTTTGATCGTCGACCAGGGAAATTTTTGCTTCACAAATTTGTCATTTTAACCCTCGCCGCGTAGCCTCAGTTGTTAGTTAGAATTCTTCTATTTAAGCCAGAAACCCTTGATAAGTGGAATTCGATAACTTATACATTGTGAAATATTCCCTAAAAATTTTACAAAATTAGAAGAGGTACTTTTGCATCCTTAAGACAAAAAAAAATATCAAATAAAAGGTTGAGGAAATGTTGCAAAAACAATGCGGAGATCCCACCACTAAAATATCTCCTGACCCATTATTTCTAGAGATGCAAAAAGTTATAGATGTTTGCCCTTTATATCCCACCTGCCATGTACCCTTTATATTTACTGACAAATTATATTATAGTATATTGAAATAAAGATACATATATATTTTAAATTTTATACTGTATAAAATACCGGTATTTTATTTTATTTATTTATGCTCTGACAAATTTCATTATAATACTGAAAAAGGAATGATGATAATAATATTAAAAAAAATAAATAACTGTCATTTTATCAATTAGTTAGAATTTATTTTTTTAAAAAGAAAACCTTTAATTGATATTTGTAAGTAATGTGTTATTTAATTTTTTCCATTTGAAAAATATAATAGAACTTACTCATATTCTTCTTATTAGCTAAAAACTTGTAGGTTATCCCATAAGACATCCTGAATATAGTATTTAAATATTAATATTATATAATAATATATATTATGAATTAATCTCTAATTTGAAATTTTTTCTCATTGCAGAAAGATTTGGACATCTATTAACGAAATCTAGAGGTTTTTGCTTAATATTATTCCGGAAAAAAATCTTAATTTAAAAAAACGGTGAAATAGAGCAGTTTAAAACAATAGTCCCAAAGTTTATGGCTGAGAACTTATATAATATATTATTGCTTAAGAAAATTAACCTATTTTAGATGTAGACTACCCCCCATAAAATATAAAATGAATTAGATAAACGAACGTGTCATTCTTAGAATTAAATTTGTTTTTTTAAAACAGTAGACGATGTTATACTATTATTTAGACAAATTTTTAACGTAAATGAATTCGATTTTTTTTGATCCAATTTGAAAAAAATGAAGCACTTTTCTACTCAAATTGTTTTCTTAAAATATTTTTTTCAGCGCACTTCCATTTCTTATTGTATTTTCGTACTCTTAATTTAAAATGGTTTTTTATTTTATCATCTATTTTGTAGATCGTTCAAATGGCTAACAAAAATCTTTAAAAGTGCCTTTGAAGATATTTTTTTACATTTTGAGCAAAAATCTTTGAAGATTTAAAAAAAAAATTTTTTTTTCAAATCATAGGTAAAATTTTATCAAATATCCGAGCATTCTAAAATAAATCTTCGTTTTAGAAATTATAAATCTTCCGGGTTTAATATCTTTGTAAATTTTTTCTTTTTGAGACAAATTATGAACTCTGGTTTATTCACACGCGAATCATATTTGAAGAAATATATGGGAAAAAAAAACATTTAGAATCGAAGGAACCCCCTAATGTTAATAAAATATCGTTTTTTCCCCCTTTTACGTTACCAATTTAGAAAGAGGATGTTTATCAAAATAAAAATATTCAAACGAACATTAAACTTGGCAATGTTAACCTAGAGACACCATTAAAGACCATTTCAAAAAACAAGTAAGCTGCAATTAATTTTATTTTTAACGGACAAAATTTAATATAATCTATATATTTATGAAATTATTTAATTATATAATATAACATACATTTCTTCAATTGTGCAATTCTAAAAATATAATTGTTTAAGTACTATATGTAATGTATTATCAGTAGTAGTAAAATATCGAAATCTTTTTATTCTTTTATTTAGTATACAAAATCTAAATCATGATTATTTATTCAAATTAATATCATATTATATAATAATAAAAAAATCAACATTTTACAAAAAACAGTCTATCTGGTTTTGATCGTATCCTTTTGGGATATCATTTTGACTTGTTTCTTCCTCCCTCTTCTTTAAATTCATTTCATCGTTATTTTTATTATTCTCTTTGTTTACTATCTCTTCGCTCTTCTACTTCAGTTCTCTCTTCTAATTCGTATTCTTCAATTAATATATTTTCGGTTCTTTTCCTTAATTGGTCTGTATGACGTATAATCGTAATACCCGCTATAGTTACTTCATAACATTGTGATCCGAGTAAGCCCTTAATAATGGCTTCTTCTTCCCAATTTTTTTTCTTTATTTTTGTAAAGGCGCGACCAAACCTTTTCATTTATCTGGAATTTTTGATTGTGGTATTCTAACTTCTCCTTTTTGTTCCCCCGTTCGAATATTTGATCTAACAATCCTCTAGGTTTAAATTTTAGTAGTATTTCAGCGGGACTTTGTTCAGTTTCAGTCCCTGGTGTATTTCTGTAATTGTAGAAAAAAATAGCTAGACTGTTTTCTAAATCCCTCTCGTTTCTTTTATTCATACTCTTTTTAAAAGTTCGAACGTTCGGCCATGCCGTTTGTCTGAGGATGGTAAAGACTTCCGTGCACTAATTGAATCCCGTTTTTTTTCACAAAAATCATGGAAATCTTTGCTCTGAATTGGGGTCCGTTATCAGAAACGATTATCTTGGGAAATCCGATTCTTGCAAAAATATTACTTATCGTGCTTTTGGTTGTAGTGCTATTCATAAGAACTATTTCTGGCCAGCGACTACTAGCATCTATCACTACAAACCAATAATAATTGAAATGGTCCAGCAAAATCAATATGTACTAGTGCCATGCTTTTAGTGGTTTTGGCCAATTTTGAACTGCTGTCTTTTGAGGCATATCGTGTTGTTCCTGGCATTCTCTACATTTTTTCGACCCATGTTTCTATCTCTTGGTTTATATTAGGCCACCACGCATATCTATTTTTAGCTTGATTCTATTTTCATCTAGACATCTTACCTTTTTTAAATTTGTTTCGTGTTTCTCTCTATTTTTCTCGGTTATTATAATATCATTATAAAACAAGCTACTCCTTCATAATCTTTTAATAAATTCTCGATGGCCCGTTAAAATATTGCTGGAGAAGACGATATACCAAAAGGTAGTCTTGTATATTTGAATAATCCTCTATGCGTATTGATTACAAGATATTTTTGAGACTCTTCCCTCACTTTAATTTGAAAATAGGCATCTGAGAGATCCAATATTGAAAATTTTTCTCCTTTTCCCAAATTGGCTAATAAATCTTGTATTCTTGGTATTGGATATGAATTAATATTAATATTTTGATTTATAGTTCTTTTAAAATCCCCGAAAATTCTTAATGATTTATCTTTCTTTTGAACAATTACTAGATGCATAAAGTGAATGATTAATTTTCTCTATTACTCCTAGTTTTTTAATCTATCTAAATCTCCTTCAACTTTATATTTTAATGCGTATGGTATGGGACGTGATTTACAGAAAATTGGTTTCTCGTTTTTCAAATATATTTCTTAAAATCTTTCAAGCAGCCTAATTCTTTGGTAAGTAATTGAGGAAATTCATTTTATTTGTATGGTCCTTTCAGGTAATTCAGTCATTTTGGGAAATTTAGTTATCCAATTTCTTCCAATTAGATTTTTGGTATATCCTTTTGTAATTATGAGAGGTAGTTCTAATGTTCGCCCTTTATATTGCATTATACTACAGTCTGACCTAATAGTGGTATATTGGTTCCTGTATATCTTTTAAGTTTTAGCATGCAATTTGTTAATTTAGGATGATTAAGTTTATTTTTCCAATCTATTTCATTAATTATACTGACCCCAGCTCCAGTATTCAATTCCATTCTTATATCGTTGTTTATTCTGACATCCACCCATCTGGATTATATTCTTTTGTTTTATTATTATAAAATTCACTATTTCTTTTCTACAGACTCGAGCAATGTGCCTAATTTTGTTGCATTTATAACAAGTGGCATTCTTGAAAAGACAATTTTCCCTTTTGTGGTTACCGCCGCAGGAGTGGCATGGATTTGGTTTTTTGTAGCTCGCATTCTAATTATTATATGATTTTGATTGTTTATCATTATCATTATTAACTTTTTTAATTTTATTTATATTATCATTATGTTCCTCTTCTAAATGATCAATTTTAGTTTCATCATTTTGTATTAATTTTGTATTTTTTTTACTGAATAGCTTTATTTATGTCTATATCGTCTTCGGATAGTAATCTTTGTAAAATTTTTGAATTTTTTAATCCGAATATAAATTTATCTCTTAATGCAGTATTTAAATATTCCCCAAAATCACATGTCGTTGCTAATTTTCGTAGATTTTGTATATCTATATATTCTATTAGTTTTTCATCATTTTGTTGATTATAGTGATAAAAATTATATCTCTCTACTATTATATTAGGTTTGGGATGAAAATGTTTGATTAAAATATTATGTGTTTCTAATACCTCTTTGTTTCCCGGACTATCAGGTGCACATAAATTTACCAGTATTTTGTAAGACCACACCCTATTGTTGTTAATGAGATTTTTCATGTGATGATTATAAACTTGGTTGTATGTTTTATATTCTTGAAATAAGTTGTACCAATTTTTGTAACTCAGGTTTGAATCTGTTAGACTTTTTATCAACTGCGCCATTTTTGTAATGTAATGTAGTATATTATCGAATTATTTTGATTCTTTAATACAGAAATATAATAATCTTTTATTATTCAAATTAATATCAATATAATAATAATAAAATAAACATTTTACAAAAAATAACGAAACAATTTAATACACATCAGTCGTAGGAAAAATTGTTGAAGCTATTAAAAACGCCAAATATTTCCCAGTAATATTATATTACACACCAGACATAAGCCGCAGGGAACAATTAAGCTTAATACGATAGGTAGAACTTAACAACAACTCCGTTAAAAAAAATGAGGTATTTGTTAGCTTTCTAAAAATTGATTCCAGTACTGACCTTACCTTAATTGAAACTTTTATCATTATCAAAAAATTGTAATTAGTAAAAGATTGTATATTAAAGGATGTTATAAAGGGGTTAAATCTCGAATATCACAATAAATCGGAGAGCATTTATAATGTCTTGTGATTGTTACAGGTTTAAATCTTCTAATTGATGACATGACACGACTATCAATAGTCGCAAAATAAATTTTTGGCTTGCATAACGATTATATATTATCTTTTCTGTCTCTACCCAGCCATGGCATATTTTAAAGGATCATATAAATAATTTTACTTTAGACCCTTTCTGAAATGCGATGTGAGTGTAAGGTGGAGATTGCAAAGACCATAAAAATCAGGTTGATGATACCTACTATGCAGTAAGACTATCCGAAAAAACTAATGTCCCCAAATGCTGCACAGAAGCCATTTCATTGGCAAAAGAATTAAAACAGTTTTTGGTAACTCTTGTAACCTGGTTTGATATATTAACCTAAGTAAATTTAGTTGGTAAAGTCATGCAAATGACAATATTGAATCGGAAACAGCCATTACACTTAAAGTAAGAATGATATTTTAGATCGCTTGAAGGAAAACTGCTTTCAGAATTCCCTTAACTCAGCTAAAGATCCTGCGCAGGAATCGAAAATAAGAGAGCTGTGCGTTTCTTAAATAACATTAATTGTAGAAAGAAGGTTCGAAAACAATTTTATTACGTAGGAGATGACACGCCATATCATGATTCTCAAAATAATATGAGATTAAGATTTTTAATGCAATACTAGATCAGGCGGAATGTTTTCAACAGATATAATTCTATAAAGATCATTTTAGATCTTATCTAATATACCAGAATTCATAAATGCAACTGAAAGAGAGCTAAAGGAATAATATTGTTTAAACATTTTATTCACAAATTAAGATACTTTAGAAAATTTATCGTACGACCTACTAATTGAATTAAAATTTAATTAATAGAAATTTTGAATCGAGTTTGAATTTAATTTGATTTTTCATAGATGTTTATATATTAATTAAATTTCAAGCCAAAAATTCAAGACAATAACTATAATCCATCCATAGGGTGCTATATATATATATTATATATATTAAATTTATCCTGAAATAAAATATTTTATAAAGTCCAAAAAATTCACATTTTGCGCTTCAAAAGATGTCGACTTGTACCCTAAGAATCAAAGAAAATCAATAAATCTACGTTTTCTGTAGCAGAAATAATTAAAAATGCAAAGAATGGAATATCAAGATAAAAAAAGTATTCTTATAATTATAATTTTTATATTTTAGATGTTAAACATGACAATAAAACTTTCAATATTTTCAGAATACTAGCATCTACACTTCTAGAACTTACGTATTTTATAAATATGTTTAAAATTATAAAGTATATAAATAAATGTGCAATTCTCGGCTATGAACTAATTTTGCCCAATATATTAGCCTATTAGCGTATAATAAATCTAGGATTTTAACGCCTACAGGTACGTTCAAGTTTTAATCAACCCTGTATATCTAACAATTTTTAATGGTATGGGTAGGTTAGTTAATGTTATATTAATATCTAAAAATAAAAATAAATAAATATATAGTATATTTTTCAGTTATTCAATATATAAAATAATGAGTTATCACTTTCTTAGGCTGCCATAATATAAATATAAATTAATAGGGCAATAAAATAATATACGAATAATATAAAATTGAAATTTAGTTTCGAAAATTAATTTATAATATTAGTTTTGTAACTTGGACACATATGCTAAATAACACTTATATGAAATTTCTATACTAAATCCTTAACTAACTTAATCGAACTTTGATGAAATATTAGAGGAGTAAATAAACTACATATTCAAGATTTAATTAACCCTGTACATATACACATTTTGTTAGTATGGGTTTGTTAGATGATATGTTATTACCTTAGTCTAAAAATATAAATGAAAAAATATATATCATATTTTTCACTTTATCAATTAATAAAATTATTAGGTTAAGCACAATCTTAAGCCACCTTATTATAAAATATAAATTAATTTTTGAGTAATAAAATATAATTCGAATTAAATATTATTGAAATTTACTTTCCATAATTAATTTATAATTTTAGTTATGAAACTTGATAATTTATGCTCAATAAAACATAAACGAAATTCCTATACTAAATACTTAACAATCTTAATGGAACTTGGACGAAATATTAAAAATAAAAATAAACTACATATTCAAGTTTTAATTAAACCTGTACATTTACAACCCTTATTAGTATGGGTATGTTAGTTAATGATATATTATTACCGTAGTCTAAAAATTTAATGAAAAAATTTATATTATATTTTTCAGTTCATCAATATATAAAATTAATATGTTTACCATAATCTGTGGCTGACATATTATAAAATATAAATTAATTTTTGAGTCATAAAATATTACAGGTATAATATATAATATTTTATGAATGTTTCTAAAAATTTCTATTTTTAATTTTACAACTTGGACACTTACGCATATTAACATTTATAAGAAATTTCTATACTAAATCTATAACTAATTTAATCGAGCTGACGATATATCAAACAATGAAAATAAACTACCAAAATCGGAGTCTGAGATATTATTAAATTAATATTTGATTAATAAAATATTATACGAATAATATATGATTGAAATTTAGTTTCGAAAATTAATTTATAATTTTAGTTTTGACTTTGGACACAAATGCTTAATAACACTTATATGAATATTCTATACTTAATTCTTAACTAACTTAATCGAACTTGGATGAAATATTAGAGGAGTAAAATAAACTACATATTCAAGATTTAATTAACCCTGTACATATACACATTTTGTTAGTATGGGTTTGTTAGTTAATGATATGTTATTACCGTAGTCTAAAAATATAAATGAAAAAATTTATATTATACTTTTCAGTTTATCAATTTATAAAATTAATAAGTTAAGCACAATGATTTGTATCATACAAGCAAGGCAATATTCATTTTTTTTAAAAAATTCCATGTATGTTTTTGAAAAGGGTTTAGAAGTTTAGCCATATATGAATTATATCAAAATATTTGATTTATATTTTAGTTTAAAAATAACTTATTTATTTACTAGTTAAGAAATTTGATTTTTTATCGAAATTTGATATAATATTATTAAACCATATTCGTCGAATTAAGAATAGTCAAGTACATAATTATTACTTTGGAAATTAGATTCAAAATTAAATTATTAACTTGAGAGGCGATAAAGTTGTAGAAAAAATTGTTGATGCTATTAAAAAAGCAATATATTTTCCTGTAATATTATATTACACACCTAAACCACAGAGAACAATTAAGCTTAATACGATAGGTAGAATTTAGCAACAACTCGTTAAAATAAATGAGGTATTTGTTGGCTTTCTAAAAATTGATTCCACTACTGGCCATACCTTTTATCATTATCAAAAAATTGGATTTAGAAATAAAAGATAGTATATTAAAGAATGTTATAAAGGGGTTAAATCTCGAATATCACAATAAACCTATGTCTTGTGATTGTTACAGGTTAAATCTTCTAATTGATGACATGACACGATTATCAATAGTTGCAAAATCATTTTTAGGATTGACCAACGATTATATATTATCTTATATGTCTCTACCCAGTCATGGCAAATTTTAAAGGATCATATAAATAATTTTACTTTAGACCCTTACCTGAAACGCAATGTGAGTGTAAGGTGGAGATTGCAAATACCATTAAAAATCAGGTTGATGATATTTACGATGCAGTAAGACTATCCGAAAAAACTAATGTCCCCAAATGCTGCACAGAAGCCATTTCATTGGCAAAAGAATTAAAACAGTTTTTTGGTAACTCTTGTAATCTGGTTTGATATATTAACCTAGGTAAATTTAGTTGGTAAAGTCATGCAAATGATAATATTGAATCGGATACAGCCATTATGAATGATATTTTAGATCGCTTGGAGGAAAACTGCTTTCAGAATTCCCTTAACTCAGATCTGCAGGAATCGAAAATAAGAGAGCTGTGCGTTTCTTAAATAACATTAATTCTTAGAAAGAAGGTTCAAAAACAATTTTCTTACTAAGGAGATGACACGCCACATCATGACTCAAAAGAATATAAGATTTGGATTTTTAACGCATTACTAGATCTGGCGGAATGTTTCCAATAGATATAATACTATAAAGATCGTTTTGGTTCTTATTTAATATATCAGAATTCATAAATGTATCTGAAAGAGAGCTAATGGAAAATATTGTCTAAATATTTCATTCACAGATTGGGATATTTTAGAAAAATTTATCGTAAGACCTACTAATTGAATTAAAAATTAGTTAATAGAAATTTTGAATCGATTTTGAATTTAATTTGATTTTTCATAGATTTTTTGTTTGTTTTTTTCTCTCTCTAGCTTTTACCTTTCTGGTGGTAAGCTCCTTCAATATCTCTCTCCTCTTTATGTTTTTCATACAATCTCTTTTATCTAATTTATACTTCTTTATATTGGCTCTAACTTTATGACACCATTGAAGTTTTGGCCTTCCTCTTTTACGTTTTCCCATCACTAACAAATTTTCAACCTTATTTCCTATGTAGGTCATAGGCCTTCTCATTGCACACCCTAAGTCTGTTTACCATTAACTTAGTCTTATTGGGCACTACCTTTAAACTACTTAGTATGCTTGTACTGCGCACTTTTCCTTTCTTGTTACCCCTGGCCATGTTTCCGAACTGTATATAATAGTTGGTTGTACTATGGAACTGTAAATTTTTCCCTTTAATTTGTATAGGATTCTTTTCACTCCAGATAAAGATCTCCACTTTAAACACCCTTGATTAATTTTACTCTTTATCTCTTTTTCTATTTTGCCGTTTGTTGGTATAGTGGAGCCCAAATATTTGCAGCTTTCAATTGCCGATATCTGCCATTCATTTATATCAATACTCTCTGTTTCATCTCCTCCTATCACCATATACTCCGTCTTTTCTCTATTTACTTTTAGTCCGTGCTTTTCTAGGATATTTATCCAACTCACTAATTTTTCTTTCATTTCATCCTTGGATTCGGCAAGTATCAAAATATCATCTGCAAACTGTTTGAGATATAGACTGTTCTTATGATTTGTTACCTCCCCTTGTCAAGCCTAGTGTTGATTTGGCAGTGTCTATTAATCTGGATGAAAGGCCTGTCCACATTTTCTCACTGACATGTGACGGATCTATTGTTTCAATGTTTGCATTGATTGCAAGGCATCTGTCACATTTGATGCAATGGTTCCAGTTTTATCTTGTTTTGAATGGATTTATTTGTGATGTGTAAATACATGACTAGTAGCTTGTGTTGCGGGGCTATATCTTCTCCTGGGATGACTTAGCAGTCTATTATATCTTTGAGAGATAAGTATGTAATCTATCTGTGTTTTCCTTGTACCACATTCATATGTTATTAAATGACTGTCTTTTTTCCTATAGTAGGTGTTGGTTAAGGCAAGGTCGAAGGCAAGGTCAAAGGCTTACGTAAATTTCATACATGCTCTCCTTCATTATTCCTTTCTCCGTATCCAAAACCACCATGATGCCTTTTGTGGCTATCTCTTGTTTTTCCCACATGAGCATTTAAGGTCATCTTTAGGGATTTCCATTACAGCTTCATCAAGGATATCTCTAAAGTAATCTTTCTCTTCTTCCTTGCACCCCGTTTGAGGAGAATACACTGAAAGGATGTGTAGTATATTGATTGACCAATGCAGAGTTTATCTTCATTAGTCTATCAGAGATCCTCTTGACTTCTACTACTGAGGAGGTTAAATCTTGATTGAGGATGATGCTGACACCGTTCCTATTGCTAACAATTTTATTATAGTACAATTTATACCCATCTCCAATAAAGTCTTCTGACCTTTCCATTTCGTCTCTTGTATGCACGCTATATTAACTTTTCTCTTGTTCAACATTGATGCCAATTTTCTCGTTTTACCTTTAAGTTTCCCAATATTCAAACTTGCTAAACTTGTCTTTTTTGCTTTGACCTTTATTTTACTTTTCGCAGGATGGAGGTCTACACCTGCGCGTCGCTTGGAGGGAACGCCTTAGCTTTCATATTCATATTTTCATTTGTTTCCTTCATTTTGTTTATTGGACAAGTATCCTTAGCACTCGGCTGTCCATGCCTGTCGGTGACCGGGGTGTCATCTCTAAGCTCCGAAATTCATCTTACAAACCTGAAAGTTTTTATACTCCTTGCCAGGATTCAACCTGCGTCCTCTGCGTCCTTCTGTTTCCAAGCATACATCTAACCCATTAGGCCACCCTGGCGATAGATGTTTATATATTATTTCAAATTCAAGCAAAAAATTTAAGACAATAATAATAATCCATAGGGTACTATATATATATATACTAAATTTATCCTGGAATAAAATATTTTATAAAATCCAAAAAAAACATTTTGCGCTTCAAAAGGATCATAATTTAAAGATGTCGGCTTTTACCCTAAGAATCAAACAAAATCAATAAATCTACGTATATATGATTGAAATTTAGTTTAGAAAATTAATTTATAATTTTAGTTTTGCAATATGAACATTGATGTTTTTTAACATTTATACCAAATTCATATACTAAATCATTACCCAGGCGCGTACGCAGGAAGTCTGGGAGGGGGGGGAGGGGAGATAATAAATTTTTTAAATAAATATTATTGTTTTTTAAAAATATCAAGCATAAATTTATTAGAACTAATAACTATTCCTAATACACAATTTTAAATTAATATAATAAAAATTATATGTAAAGAATAACTTAAATGACCCAAAATAAAAATTTAAATTTTTTGAGCCTTTATAATTTATATATAAAGTATAAAAAATTTAAATGTTAGAAATATAAATTAATATACAAAAAGTTTCTTAGGAATTATATTGTGTTATATATTTACAATTGTAAAATCCAATTTTCGTTGGGATTGAGCAAATTTTTCAATTATCTCATCCTTGCTTGTCGTCAAATGCTTATGAATATAAGATCCAAATCTTTCAATCTACTTTCAGATGTTGTACTTCTTGGTATGTTTTTCAGAGACCTGCAGGCCCGGCCTTCGGGCGGGAGCTTATTTTAATTTATATAAATATACCCAGGCCAGGCCCTAAACTTTTTTAAAAAAACACCCGGGTTAGGCCTGAATTTTTTTAAAAAAACACCCAGGCCTGGCTTAAATTTTCTTTTAAAAAAAATATCCGGGCCGGGCTGTTTATTTTAAAACAGTATATATTTGAAATGGTTTATATTAGCTATAAAAATCAAAAATAAATATAATTTATTTTAAAAATATCCAGGTCGGCCTGAAAATTTTATTTTAAAAAAAGTCGGGCAGGGCCTAAAATATTTTTTAAAAAAGCCGTGCCGGGCCTGAAAATTTTTTTAAAAAAAACCCGAACCGTGCCGTAAAAATTTTAAAAAAACCTGGGCCGTGCCTTTCTAATGGTACTTCTGCATGTTCTCTCATTAGCTCTGCTTTTGACTTAACAATAACATATAAAATATGAAATTCTTCATCAACATTCGCCCTAATTTCATTGAATTTTAATAAAATGCTCTCCATTATTCTCAATCTTCTTAATCAAGTCAATGTCATGTTTTTGAAAAGTATAACATAAAATAGTTGTATAATTAAATAATACATTCTAATGAGAAAAAAAATTTGGAATAAGCATTGAATCCAATAATTTTCTTGCTTCTGAGGAAATCTTTCTATCAGGCCATTGTGATATTTCAGTAATAGCAAATAATCGGCTCTTCTAACTCCATAAAAGCTGTTACAGCTATGACGGAGACTATCTCGTTGGACAAGGTCTTAATGTTGGACAATTTCAGAATAGAAATTTGAAAATGGTAGATAAATATTACGCCACTATTGAAAATAATAAGTAAATATTACGCCTGAAAACTTGATATCGAAATTAATTGATAAAATAACTTAGTTGATGAATGTGATAATAAATATAATTAAATATATATTTCATATGAGATAGGAATAAATAATAACAAATATAAACTAATAATATTTTTGAAAAATATATACGGTATCTGCATTTTTTGGCTTTGGTGGGGGGAAAGGATTTGTCCCCCTGCCCCCTCCCACCGCTGCGTACGCGCCTGTCATTACTAATTTAATTGCCTGACGATATATTAAATTATCTTTATATTCAAGTTTAAATCAACCCTATACATTTAATACCTTTCATTAGTATGGGTTAATTATTAAATGTTATATTATTATCTAAATATATAAATGAATAAATTTATATTGTATTTTTCAGATCTTCAATATATAAAATTAATGTGTTTACCTCTTCCACAAAATCCTATATTATAAATTATGAATTAATTTTTGCGTAATTAAAAATTTTACGAATAATATGTGAATGAAATTTAGTTTCGAAAATTAATTTCTAATTTTACTTATGCAACTTGAACACTTACGCTTATTAACATTTATACGAAATTCCTATACTAAATCCATAACTAATTTAATCGAGCTTGGACGAAATATTATGAAAATAAACTATATATTCAAGTTTTAATCAAATATTTAACCTATTTTATTAGTATGGATATGTTTGTTATATCATTACCTTACTCAATAACATAAATTTATATTATATTTTTCAGTTCATCAGTATATAAAATTAATGTGTTTATCTTCTGAGGCTGCCATAATATATTATATTATAAAATATAAATTAATTTTTGAATAATAAAATATTATACGAATAATATGATTGAAATTTAGTTTCGAAAATAAATTTCTAATTTTAGTTTTACAACTTCGACACTGATGCTTATTAACATTTCACAAAATTCCTATACTAAATGCATAACTAATTTAAATGAGCCTGACGATATATTAAAAAGGAAAATAATTTATATTCAAGTTTTAATCAACCCTATACATTAATACCTTTTATTAGTATGGGTATTTTATTTAATGTTATATTATTATCTAAATATATAAATGAATAAATTTATCTTGTATTTTTCAGATCTTCAATATATAAAATCAATGTGTTTACCTCTTCTCTAGAATTCTATATTATAAATTATGGATTAATTTTTGCGTAATAAAAAATTTTACGAATAATATGTGAATGAAATTTAGTATCGAAAATTAATTTCTAATTTTACTTATGCAACTTAAACACTTACGCTTATTAACATTTATACGAAATTCCTATACTAAATCCATAACTAATTTAATCGAGCTTGGACGAAATATTATGAAAATAAACTATATATTCAAGTTTTAATCAAATATTTAACCTATTTTATTAGTATGGATATGTTTGTTATATTATTACTTTACTCAATAACATAAATTTATATAATATTTTTCAGTTCATCAATATATGAAATTAATGTGTTTATCACCTGAAGCTGCCATATTGTATTATATTATAAAATATAAATTAATTTTTCAATAATAAAATATTATACGAATAATATATGATTGAAATTTAATTTCGAAAATAAATTTCTAATTTTAGTTTTACAACTTCGACACTGATGCTTATTAACATTTATACCAAATTCCTATACTAAATGCCTAACTAATTTAATTGAGCCTGACGATATATTAAAAAAGGGAAATAATCTATATATTCAAGTTTTAATCAACACTATAAATTTATACTTTTGGTTTATAAAGGAGTTTTAAAATACAAATTTATAAGCGGCTATGTTATGGAATTTAATTTGCTATTTTATCAGCACATAGTTTAAAATAAATTCAACTTATTTTTTTCCAATTTTTGTTGAGTTATTTATTGTTTAAAAGCTTTTGTAAAAATAATTTTATTAGATTGATAGGGTGTCAGTCAACAATATAATACTTACGACAATCAATATCACCAAAAAATTATTAAAACCAAAATAAACCGCCGATATATAATTCGTTTTTTAATTTTTAATTTTAAACTTAAAACCGTATTCGAACTGAACCGTTATATATCGGTTCAAAATCCTAGTCTTTGATTATGGAGAAAGACTCGACTTTAAAATTTAAATAAAGCTTTTTAATTTTTAAAGAAATGATCTTGCATGGATTGTATTTCCGCATTAAATAAATATCTTAGCTTACCTATAAATTTCAGATAATTTTTTAGAGGATAGGACGCTAGCTGCAACATATGGTGGAATACTCTACTAAAATATGCTTTATATTTTAAAGATGTAGAATACATTATAATTCAAAGTTTATAATAGTGATCTTTGACATTTCAATAAGTTATAATGGACATTTTTTTAAGGTTTTGTAGGAAATAGTTTCATGGATCTGTAGAGTATATTTTTAAGAACTTCAGACAATATTATCATGAAATTTTAAATCAATTTTGAATTTATTTTGATTTTCAATATATATTTATATTTTAATTCAAATTAACGCAAATATTTTATGGCAAATTAACTTCAACCCAAATGGGATTATAGATATACTAAATATATGCTCGAAATAATTTGGGCAAAATCAAATTATAAAAGATTTAAATACATGCACTAAAGGATTTAAATGTTAAAGATGTTGGCATATATCCTGAAGACATACCAAAATCAACAAATCTACCTTTTCTATACCTATAAATGCAAAGAATGGAATATCAAAATTAAAAGTTTGTAATTTATTATTAATGGTCAACATGACAACAAGACCTTTAATTTTTTTATAATAGTAACATCAACATCAGTAAAACTTACGTATTTAACGTAAACGTTTAAAATTAAAATCAGCCCTTCCCCTATTTCATAAAGTAATAAATATATGCGCAATCTCGGGTATAGGCGTTTAATAGTCCAAGGACTTTAACGCGTACAAGTACGTGCTACTTTCCCGCTAATGTGCCTCATTTTTTTTCCTCCTATATTAAATATCTAGTTTATTGAGCTTGAGGAAAACCTAAAGTAGCTCTCTTTTATCCACAACTAGAGGGCAAAACGTGTCCATCACATAATATACAAAGATATATCACAGAAAATTAATAATAAAAAGTTGTTTCTTTTTTACCTCAACGACTAAAAGATATGAATTTTTTAAAAAAAATTAACATTATATAAATTATAATTCAAGAATACAGTATGCGTATTATTACAATATCATCGCCCTATAATTTTAATATTTCTAAACCTAAGAGGAACGTATCGTTTTGGTTATTGATTCATGTATAATTTTATTAATTAAAATGAAGTGAAAGAAATAAATTTGTTATTTTTTTAAAAATAAATTGAAAATTAATTTATATAAATATGATATTTTATTGTAAATGGCTTTCTTACAAGAACAAAGAACAAGGATCGTAACAACTATAAGAGTGAATATTTGTAGTTTCATATTTCGTATAATTTATTTCTAAAATCTTAAAAAATAAAATTTTATAATTTGGAAAATAAATGCAAAATGATAATTTACACGTTGTTTCAGATATTATACCTATTTTTTATGGTGAAACGTATAATAAAGTGAGTGGCTATTATTGAATTACCAATCAAAATTTAACAAGTATGATCATAATTTGAATAAAAAATATTATAAAAAATAAAAAGGTATGCAGATTTCTAAATATATCGAAAAAAAAACCTAATTTTCGAAATAGGAAACATAAAAAAACACAAAAGAAAAAGACGAGAAAAAAAACAACCAAAAAAAACAAATAAAATAGAATACGAAAAGTAACAAAGTTAGTTTGAAATTATTTTTTATATCACCAAATAGAAAAGGTAATTTTAAAACTAAAATATAGGTAAATTGGGATAAAGTTAGCTATAAAAAAATAAAAAAAGTAAATGCTCGCTTCTCTTCTCTTTTAATATTACTTTGTAGTTTTTTCATAAAAATTTAATTTTTTTAAATGACAAAAAATGATTTAAAAACACTATTTCATTTTTCATTTCTTCAAAATTAATAAATTTATTTATACTTTTGATATTTAGGACACAATCTTAAGAGAAGAAAAAAATACAAGAATAAAATAACGTCTGGCTTGATTTGTTTCAAAATATTGGATTTATAATGGATTGGATGATATATTATTACTTTATTATACTCGGCTGGGTAAAAAATTTACTTCTTATTTTTTTTTAGCTTTTATCGAAATATTTTCGATTATAAAAAAAATTAAATATGAAAAGCTTAAGATATAAGATCATTTATTAAAATCTTTATAGAATTTTGATATAAATGGATGCTTTACAAATATGAGTACAATTTAGAATTACAAAATACACCACATTAAATCGTGAGAAATAAATTTCCTAGCAGGGTTCAGCAAATTTTAGGGCTATGCTTTATAGACCAGGGGTTTGCGCTAATTTTTAAAACTATTACCGATTATAGAGCGTTTTTTTTAATTAAAAAAAAATACAATTGTGTTAATATACTATTCTGTCCTTTATAAAATTCCTAGCCATATTTTTAAGAATTTTAAACAATTCCGCTACGAATTTCTGTGTATTTAATTCATAGGAAAAATTTATATATCAAAAATTAATAAATAAATTATTCAAAGGCTGATGGCAAAACGGTATTACAATTCACAGGATGTAACATACTACTGAAAAAGTCATGTTTTTTTTAAAAATTATAAATCATTCAACTATGAATCATTCAAGTTTTGAAAAAATTTTCCTCGGATCACTGAAGCTTAATCCTGAATTTGTTTAAACAAACCTTACGAAATATATATGTTTTATCTCTAGAGCTTTTGATACCAATTTTTTCCTCCAATTACAGTGAGTAAACATTTTCCTTTTTTTTGTTTCTTTAGCAAACTCTTAATTTATTAATTCGTTGTTTATATTTTAATATACTAATTTAGCTTATATATAAATGCTATAAATAAAATAAGTTTACACATTTGTTTAATTAAAAATGGATGCTTTTATCTAAAAAAAAAATCTCAATTGCTCTATTCTAACCAAGATCTCTATTCATGGTTCAATGCCAGTTCTGCCTAAGAATTTGTTTATATATTTTTTTAAATTCCTTTATATTCTTATTTCTTGTCTTTTATGAAATTTTTTAATGTTTAATTTTTTTTTTTTAATGTTCGTTTATGTATTTGTATGGTTTTAAATATTTTCACGTCTTTTTTATAATCTATTTTAATAAAGGTACCTAGTAATAGGGTTTGGACCTATAACACACTACTACAAGCCTAAAACTGACGGCCAGTTTTTAAAAAATATACTTATATTAAAGACTCTAGTTAATGCCATTGGCTAAAATTGACGCGATTGAAAGGTTGTTCCATTTAAATGCCTTTCATTTACATTTCGTTCTTGATGCCTTTCATTAAAGGACTCTAATGTTTTACACATTTTAATAAAGGAATTGATCTAAGTTTTTGTGAAAATGAGTTATTTATCAACTGATTGGTATTTTATGATTAGTTAATTTCTGAGCCAATTACTTTTCGCCCAATAGTACAAAGAGTAGTTTTAGATATAAAAAAAATCAAATTAATTTTTTTAAAATATATGTAGTCACATTTATTATTATCTATAAAGGCAAAATGAAAAATAATATTAAAAAAACTACCTGCTGAGTCTAGCAAAAAAAATACATTTTTTTTTCATTTCATTTTATTTAAAAAAAATATAATATAAAATAAACTAATGTAATTATTATGAAAACTTATAAATTTGAGATAAAATAATTTTTTAATAAATTATTTGGCCAGTGAGTAAGCGACGGGGTGGGCCATTTATTATTATTTACTTTCATTTTTTTTTGCTGAAATTTTTTATTATACAAATGAATTTATTCTTTTTGATTCAATAATATATGTTTCGTATTTTACAAACATGTGCGCCGCGCCGACATCATTATCGGCGGCGGTGTTTCTTCAAATCGATTAAAACGCCAAAATGGGCGGCGGCGCGACGGCGTCAAATATTTTTCTAACTCAAATTTTTTAAAATTAAAATTATAAATTCATTGGAAACACTTATAAAATAAAATTTATGCTTAATTATGTTTATAACTATAATTTAATGATTTTTAAGTTTAAATTGGACATATGATCTTTTAGTCGGAGTGAGCCCAGCTATGGAAAATACACGCTCGCTGGGGGTGATCGTTGCTGGAACGCACAGGACCTTTCTGGCTAATATTGAAAGTTTAGGAAGATTCAATGCTTTTATCTTCCAGAAATGAAATCTTTTATCTCTAAATTTTAAGGCGAAAATAATGAATAACACTCTTTTTTTAAACTAGTTAAATAGTCTTGTTGTTTCAGATTATTGTTATGAATAGATGAATGTTTCGTAGCCAATGTAAGATAATCGAATTTTGAAGCAACTTCTGTCGTTTCACGTTCGGTTAATTCGTCCGTGTAAGGCTATAGAGAGGTACGTGTTGACATAAAAATTGCATCGGAGTAATATTTTTTCCCCATAAATATTCATTTACTATATTTATAGATTGAAAATATGAGGATCCAAAAGCGCTCCTAACACCTAAGTAAAAAAATATAAAATAAAGAGAAATAATATATAAAAAATAATTTATGTATTTTAAAATACTACCTGATGATCGGTTATTGGAAATCTATGATCAAATTTAGTAAGCATATTTTGTTTAAGGGATGCGTGGGAGGATTATCATATTCTTTTACAATTAAATTATATTTAATTTCACTACGAAATAATAAGGATAAATTTATAGTAAATCCTTTTTGGACGTATAAAAATTCAACAGTTTTTTTGAAGGTTCTAAGAAAATTTAAAAGTTCATGCACCAAGTTCCAATCGGAGTTAGATAATTTGAGATCCGGTTTCTCCATTCTATTTAATAGAATATTTATAGGATTTTTGTTATTGCCCACACTTTCCAGCATTATTAAAATACTATGCCAACATGTAAGAACATTTAATTTTAAGGTTTTTTCTCATATGATTTTTGATATTCACTATCATCATCAAACCCCAAACCATCTTCATAAAAAAATCATTATCATTTTCGATATCGTTTATATTTTCAAAATCAATTGTGTTGAATCTTAAGGCAAATATAATTTCTCCCACTTTTTTAATGATTTTATTAACCTTTTTTAATTTCATCGATTGTCACTAGATTATGTAATCCATGCCCCAAACATAAATGATGGTCATATTTTCCTAGACGAACACTTTTCTTTACATCGGGTCCTGCATCCGTAACCATTTGAATTTTCTTGGACTCTAAATCAAATTCATTTTCAAATTTTTCTATCTCGGAAAGAATAGTTTTAGCGGTATGTTTTTGAGTGACATGATGTGTCGCCAATGTATAAAATACAATATTAAAATTATTATCTATTTCGTGAAATGTAAAGGTAATATAATTTTGCCGTCTATATTTGTCGGTCCACATATCAAAAGTTATAGCACAAAATTTAGGACCTATATTAATTTATTGATATATGTATGCTTTCATTGATAAATACACATCATCTAATCCACTCCGGCTAAGTGTTGTTCTATCTGGTAAATCTTTTGTAACTGAAATAATGCCATATTTCTACATAATAAAAAGTTAATAATAAAACTATTATGCCATAAAAAATTCTAAATGTGGGATGAGATCAGTTTTACTTTTATTTAAATATTCTATTATAAAATAATTAAAATTTTTAAAAATTAAGTTTAAAATTATAAAATATATAATAATATCAATACCTTTTCTGTTTTGCTATCCTAATCTCACGTTGGTCACAGACCTGCCCAAAGTAAGCCAACGTGTATTATATGGATTGTTACAAATCAAATTTATAGCAAATAATATTTATTAATTTTAAAAAATAAAATCACATTTTAATAATTCAAAAAATATTTAAATGAAAAAAATATGTATCACGCCGTCAAGCCGCGGAATTTTTACTATCTACTTTTCTATTTTCCTCGATTATATTTACAAATTTATTAAGTATGTTTCCAAAAACTTTTATCCACGTCCTTCCCAGAATTGCAATCTTGTCACTTTGGACTACATATGCATTTAAGTTTTGAGTTTTATCTTCATATCTCGCTTTTATTTTAACGATTCCGAACACCTCTATTCTTTTCCCATCACAGCCAGTCAGTTTCCTATCCGATTTATTTAAGACTTTAATTCCTATCTTTCTAGCAATATTAATCGGCAATATTGAATACCGCGACCCGGTGTTGATCTGCATGACTATTGGTAAATCATTAAGGTATATCGTAACTTTGTAATCATCATTTACCTTGTCATCATCATCCACTCTATTTACGTCAAATCTGTTGTTGTATGACTGATTATTGTATCTTGGTATGTATCTTGATTCGTCTTGATGTCTATAATATCTTTATTTATTTTCATTATATTTGTAATTATCATTATTATTATATCTATAGTTATTGTAGTTGTTATTATAATTTTTTATTGTTAAATCTTGTAAAATTATTATATGGTCTTGGCTATTATACCCCCTATCATTATCATAAACTCTAGGATTATAATTGTTTCGATATCTTGGTTCATAATTATTTGTATGTCTCGAATCTTCATAATTATCGTATCTCGGTTTCCACTGATGTCTGTGTACGTGCGACTTCATCCCTTTATCGTGCTCATCGTATTTCATCATCCTTAAAAAATTTTCTTTACTATCTAAATAATCTTCTAATTAATCTATGGATTTTGTTTTATCATTATTGTCTTATATAGGTTTATTCATATTTTAAATATTTCATCATTAAAATTTTATTATATTTATTTTTAATTTTATATTTTAATCATATCTTACGTGTTTTTAGAATTAAATATTTTCCCTAATCCTCTTTCTTCTAGCTTCATCATGTTCCAGTATCTAAAATCATGTTAAAATTTTAATTACATACGCTGCCACCATTTTAGATTAAGGAAAGGCACGGAAAGAATATAAAAATTTAATTTTTTATTTTATTTTTTATTATCACATACTAAAAATTTTACAATTATATATATATATACAATTTTAATTTACATTCGTCCTTAAAAAGTAAAATAAAATTTACGAAATTTTCATTAGGAAAATATAAAGTTTAAAGGTCATTAAATTACAAAAGTAAAAGAAATATAAAATTTTTTATATTCAAAAAATTATCCAATTAACAATTGAGAAAAAAAATTATTTGTTGGGATAACCGGTTCTTCAAATGCTACGCCCCCCCCCCGTTTATTTATATTTATCACTCCATACCTCTCGAATTAAACCATAACGTAATGAATTTGTTCTGAATAACTCCGTCTTTTTTATCCTGGTCTCAAACCCTCGAAGACGTATAAGTCCTTAAAAAAAGATTGTTATAATGGAGATTATTTAGAAAACGTCAGATAATTTAAATTAAATGGAGTTTAAGATCATCTTATTTGAATTAAGCGATTTTGACGCTGCGTTAAATTGAAAATATTTGATTTAAAAAGATTGCGTTAATAGGAGCGATTCAATAGTTAATTCAAATATATTAAAATTATAAATAAATTTACATTTATATAATTTTATAAGGCCTTAATTTAAACAAGGATAATCGAAAACGCTCAATTGTAAGTAGTATTATAATCATAACCCATTACTCTTATAAGTACGGTGTCAAATTTTCAAAATTATGATAGACCGAAAAAAAAGCTCTAAAGATGCTATTGAAAAATCTAATGAAGTTTAATATAATAATTAACTTAATCTAATATTTCCCATGTGAGTAGGTATTAAAAAATTTACGATTTTTCTTATCCGAAAATTTATATGGAAATGAAAATTCTATTGAGCATATCAAATCAGCTGTTATTGTACTACAAAATTTCCCCTTCTCAAAAAATGTTGTTTTCGATTATTTTTCATCTATTTATGACAATGCATTTCAATACTATATTCTTAATAAAGATCGTATACTTCTTTTTAGTTGTTTTTTTATTGTTTACCAATTTTAAGTACAATTATTTGATGAAAAATATGGGTTATCACTTAATAATATTAAATCGTGCATTTATCTTCTCATTAAACAAAATTATGATTGCTGGACACCTCTAATATCAACAGTAATTTATATAAATAGTGAAATATATACATATGCATATTGTTAAGTGGTCAGTAAATCTACTGGGAAAATTATGCACATTACATGGGCAACATGTATATCATTCCCATAGTTTACAATGGGATTATCACAATATTCCTATTGTTATATTGGATAAACTGATTAGTATATGGATAGATTACCCTATTATTGGGTCAATTTTAGAAATTTTACATCAATGTCTAGCATCATTAATATTGAATTTTTCGGATTCAGAGAGTGAAACGTATATAGACTTTTTGATTCAAACAGTTTTGCAATTCCATCCATATTATGAATGGATTTTAGGTTATCTGGGGTATAGATTATTTTTATAACTTTTAATTTATTTTTATTTTTTTAGTTCTTGTTTTCCTAAAACGGTGATCAAAAAATTAATTAGAATATCTATAAAAGATTATACAACTAATATGCTAAATAATATGATTGCATATGATAGTTATAGTTATAAATTAAGATCTACACAAAAAATATTAGACTATTATATAACATGCTCCTATGTGGAAGTTAAAATCATATTCTCGCAACTATTTAAAGTATATTTAATGGATTAGTTGTATTGTATATTACATTATAAGTCAA
Organism: Gordionus sp. m RMFG-2023; assembly: GCF_954871325.1. NCBI lineage: Eukaryota > Metazoa > Nematomorpha > Gordioida > Chordodea > Parachordodidae > Gordionus > Gordionus sp. m RMFG-2023. The sequence continues at coordinate 6,574,452 of NC_088778.1, read as the reverse complement.
GGTAAAAAAATATTTTAAACATTGTAGGAGATAGTTTAATATTAAATATACACAATTCAATTTTTCAAAAATATAATTAAACAGAATTATTTAAAAAATTTTTAAATAAATAAAATACTATTAGAATATTTTTTTAAAGGAATATTTTGGTCAAGAAATTAATTCAAAGGATGCAGACTTATCAGCTCTCTCATTTCTAATAAACCTTTCTTCCTTATCTAGCCCAGTCTCCAACATTGTTTTGGACTCTTTTTGGCCACTAAGTTTTTAAAATAAATAAATATTCATTTCTAAAAATTGTATTTTTATTAATAATAATTTTATAAATAAATAGAAAAGTACAATCAAACCAAGGCCATAAATACAGGGCATTTGGGGGTCAGGCTCACTTAGAAAATTTTTGGATTCCCAAAAAAATCTTTTAAAAAATTATTTATATATGCTTGCATTTAGTATATAAGAAAATTTGAAAAATAATTATGGCTGGTATCTCCCATCTTTCTCTAGTAGCTCTATTCATGGCCATGATGCAGATATTTAAAAATTGTCTATTGCAGAATCATATCTGCTGTAAAAAATCTATATTTAAATACTTAGTGTCTTTGCACAATTATGACATATGGAATTATGGGATAGATCTTTACACATCTGTTCTATTCAATTGGCAAGACGTTCCACGTTTCACTGATTCAACAGCCAAAGCCTTTTACAATTATTACAGCGGTGGTTCTAATGGGCAATTGTACAACCATGTTCTTAGACCTATAATTCTTAAAATGATTGGTAAATCTATCTTAAAATCATGTAATTAACTTTAATAAAAGAAGAAGATATTAAGTAATAAACTTAAAAAAATAACTGCCTATTAGAAAGTTTCCTTTTTAACGAAAAACGGTCATATCAATAAGGGAAAAAGTAGGAAAATGTCTGATCGATGAGGTAAAAGATCTCAGCGAAAAAGGAAAAAAAATCCCCCCCCTCCTCCAATTTATACAATATATCATTATTCTCTTATAAGCAATTGAAAGAAAAATAAGTATAATTAAAAAAAGGAAGATTTTCAAAAATAAATTTCTCAATTCTTTCTATGTTATTTGTAATTTGGTAATTTTTTTTCCACGTTTTTAATCCCTAAATTTCTTGCAATCATTCCTTTTTATCATTTTGCTCTAAAAAAACGTTTATTTAAATCTTGGAAATGACAAAAGAAAATAAGGGAAAATAAATAAATATTCCAAAAAATAATCAGACAACTCACTATTTACCTTTTTTTGAAAAATTTTACCATTTTTTTTTGCTTGAACCTTTTTCTTTGTAGGAATTTTTCCTTGTTCAAACTTTTTTATCCTTTAATGGATTCTTTTTCGAAATCTGGTCTTTAGCCTTACCTCTCATTCGGAAAGTCCGCCATAAGGAGGTCTAACTCATTCAAAGTTAGCTCGAATTAGCGACGAAGAATTCGCACAAACTTTGAGTGATTGGTTAGACACTTTTTCCTTACTTTTTTTTAAAGGGGGGGGGGATTGTACCACATCCTATTTTCATACGCTTTCTTTGAATTAAGGGCACGATATTTTGCCGATATTAAAAGGACACTGGGTTATAAAGGGCTATATCTCAGAATTGGCCCTTAATTTTTTTTTATGCCTAAACATTTTTGGAATGTCGACATAAACATTAAAATTTGTTACAAAATGTTGTGTTATATAATTTAGTAAATTTTAACTGAATTTGGAATAAAAAAAATCTGAAATCGTATTATATGTGGTTATTATCTATCTTTTTATATAAATTTTATATAACGAAAACAAACATTCAAATATATTCTAGTTTAACGTTAAGATAAATTATAACGCGAAACCAATGTATTTTAGTGTTGTTAAACGGCTCGTTTTGAGCCGATTTGTAAAAACTGCTAACTCAATATTTCATCCAGAAAAATACTACGCAAGCCCGAAGATTTTGCTCATAGATGACACAAAGGTCTAGACATATATTAACCAAATCTCGAGTCTTAGGCAATATTTTTCTGGCTATAATATTGAGTTAGTAGTTTTAAAAAATCGGACTCAAGACGAGCCCTTTAACAACACTAGTGTATTCAAATCTAATAAAATTTAACGTTAACACAATATTATCGCACGAAATATAATATTCAAATATATGTTATTCATAAGAAATTTGCCTTAAAATAATATTCAAACCAAAAAGGCCTTTGGAATATGTCTATCTATCATATAGGCCCAAAAAATTGTCCTAATTATTGATCCAAAAACATAAGCCGTTTTTATTAGTGTGTTAAACGGCCCTATTTTTTTTCAAACTGTTAACCCAAATATTTTAGCCACAAAATTTTAACACATTCCAACAGTTTTGCTCGTAGATGACAGAAATGTTTGGACAAGGTTTGCGTAATATTATGTTGGTTTTAATCTTAATTTTTTTTTATTTTAAATTGGCTTAATCGAGCCGATTAACGACTCTAGTTTTCATAAGCTGATTGATACTGAATGCCTCCCTAAAATATTCCCAAGATTTGTTTATGCATTTAAAAAAAAATTAAACCGCCGATTCCAAGATAGATGTACACATTTTTTTTATAAACAGGGGGTTCATTTTGATACAAAATAAATAATATTGACTGAGCTCATTTTCGATTTTATTAATATGCGCAAAAAACATAACAAAAAAATTTTTTTTTCAGATCCCAAAAAGAAGAAATCTCACAAAGCATCTTATTTCATGCGCGAATTGTGTCAAAAAACTTTGGTAAATTTTTCTTTTTTTTAAAAAAATATATATTCTTTATTTGAGTATCCATTTTCCATAGAGAATAATATTTTTATGGAAATTTAAGCAGGAACAATGAACAACGATATTTTTGCCTCCGTGTTCCGTTCCAGTTAATATCGAACTTAATATATTTTTTTTATTCAACACAATTTCATTAAATAAGGTACTAAGTACAAGAATACTAGGAAGTTTAAAGGTAGTGCCTATTAAGACTAAGATAATGGTGAACAGACTTAGGTGGTATGGGCACACAATGAGAAGGCCTATAAACTATATAGGAAATAAGGTTTAGAGTTTGGAAGTGATAGGTAAATGTAAAAGAGGAAGGCCAAAACATCAATGGGGCCATAAAGTTAGAGCCAATATGAAGAAATATAAACTAGATAAAAGAGACAGCATGAATAACATAAAGTGGAGAGATATTGAAGGAGCTTACCACCAGAAAAAGGTGAAAGCTAAAAAAAATCTTTATTTTTAACCATTAATATGAATGAATTATTGCATCGATGCTTTTAAAGTGTATATTTAATAAATTAATGTTTTCTGCCAATCACAGTTTCGCAATGGCGACATTTGGATGATTTTTTTTTATTATTTAATATCAAAAAATAAAATTGTTTATTACCATATTTTGTTATATAAGATAAAATAAATTTTATAGACGAAAAGCGGGGTTTTAAATGAAATTGTTTTAATCATAATTGTAAATTTTTGTGTGACATTCACATTTATGTTCCCACATAGTACACACTCGGCAACTGTGCACTAAATTAACTTTCTTCTTTCTTTAAATATTAATTCAGAATAATATAACAATTTATTTTAAAGTCTCACAAACTCTTCAAAACCAAAAAATATCTTGAAGATCATATTTAAAAAAATGAATTTTTTTTTGAACATGCTCAAACAAGATCTTTTGATCGTATTCCAAATCTTATTTTTTCTTTTCTAGTGGATTATTTAAAATTTTTTTTGTTAAACCCAGATTTAATCTAATTTTTTTTAAAATATAATTATAGGAGAAATTGGTGAGTAATATTCAAAAAACTCTATACGTATATGGCAATACGGTGGATCCCCAACAAACTACTGGAATTTTGGTGCCTATCTTTGAAAGCTTCAAGGACGAAAATGTTATCAGACTCATATGCCACCACTACGTCAACTGCTTACAATTAACGACAGCTAACGACCATTTCGACGCGTTTTACAATTATAATGAATAGATAAATAATCAAACCATTTGTCTAAATTCTTTATTTTTGTAGTGAAAAAAAAGTTTTCGGAAAATGTTTTTTTTGTTGAATTAAAAATTGTCTTGTGTCTCTTTTGTTAACCAAAAAATTTAGATATTTATCACAAGGAAAGTATATTTAAATTCGAATTTTGAATATTCGTTGGTGTAGTTTTTTTTTTAAATATGATTTATTTATTTTATTTACAGAGTCACGTGGTACAAAAATTTTATAACTTCTATGTGCGTCTATTACAATGATCAAAATTATTCGTTTATCATAATAAAGCAACTATTTCTAAGTGCAGACACTCAACAAAAGGTTAAGAGTTTTAAAAAAAATAAATAATATATATGATATTATTCGGATTGTCAATTATTAATATTTATAGCAAATGCTACCGATTAAATCAATTAATAATTGCTTTAATAAGATGAAGGCGGTGATTAACTGCGGTTATCTTTAAACAACTCTAGTAATTTAGGATATAAATAATGAATAGAATATATAAAAATATAATCTTTTTCTATTTAACCTATAACATAAATCAATATGTTAAAAATTGGGAGAAATAATACTTGTTTAACATTGCAACTAATATAATATCAGAGACCTGCGAGAGGTACCATTTGCATGGTCCGGGTCGAATTTTTTTAAAAAAAAAATTTTTCGACCCAGCCAGACCCGGGTTTTATATTTGCAGGTCCGGCCCGGATTTTTTATTTTTATATCCAATAATGGCGATTTGAAATATTTGGTATTAAAATATACGGCTCGGCTCTCGGTCTTATGGACGGGCCTCAGGTCTTTGCATGATATATTATATAGCATTAATTATACCTTTTAATAATGATAAAAAACAGCTAGTAGTCTTATTGGGATTCATTGATGCGCTCGAATCACTGGGTTACCCTAACGGCAAAGACTTATACTCCCACAATTTTATGGATCTCTTACTAAACCACCCTATTGACACATCATCTAACTCAGAAAGAATTGTTAAGGATAATATCGTCAGCCGCGAAACGGAAGAAGAATTGGATTCCCGTGAAACCCGATTGGAAGGAATTGAAGCAGAAGAAGGCGAATATTACTTGAAAATATTGGGGATTGCTGAAAAAATGTTAGGCTACGTATTCGAGGAAAAACGTTGCGAAGAATTCGACCATTTTAGTGATAACGGTGCTCTAACCAATTTTATTTATAAGTAAATCCATTTAAAGAAATGTATATATAACTTTATTTTTATCTGTAATCTTGGATGGGGGGGGGGGGGGGCAAAAAATAAGAAATAAAACTTAATCACTTTTAGCATCACTAGGTTCTTATTAAATTTATTTTATTGTTACAAGAAATTGTTTAAAAAAGTTTGTAGAAAGAATAAAATTTTATTTCTCTAATTTTTTTTTTGAAATAGATTTTTGAATTCTTTTGTCACGCTATTACCCGATATCATAAGAAAACCAATATTTATTACAGGTAATTTCGCTTATTATATTTTTTTTTTGTAAAAATTTAAAAAGGCTTATATTTATTTAATTATCATTTTTAAATCATAAGAGCCAATTATGTATATATTATATACTACAAGATTAGCAATTCATTAATTATAAGGTGCATACATGGGAGGAGTCAGCTATGGCGCCATTTTGGGCTTATCGATCATTTATTAATGTCATTTAATCGACGTACAAACCTCAGAATGGTGATGCAACTGACTCCTATATTTTTGTAAACTTTTCGAAACATTTAATGCATGAATCTTCAATCTAGTAGTATATTCCTATCTTTGATTTATTCATTTTTCAACTTAATTAACCTTGGAGTCGTAAAATGCCACACTCCATATGATTATTATTATAAATAAAGTCATCGAGTTTATAAGTTTCATGCATTTCAATTTCGCTAAAGATAAAATTCTTTAATGGCCAAGTACTATAATAGTTGGGCAATTGTTCTATTTTTGGCTGGCTAAAATAAACTTAATCGGTTAGCCAAAAACTAGCGCCTCGGATTTTCTTAAAATATAACTCAACTTTAGAAGAAAGCAAACCTCACAGAGTTTAGCTAATATTTTTATCACGTTCCTGATTTAGCCTATTTACCCGATTTTAAACCAATAATAATTATCTCATTCATAATTTATATAAGTTTAAATCACTTTAAAAAAAATAAAATAGCTGGTATAGTCTATCTTCGAATTGTTGGGAATTTAAAGTTAGACTCTCAGGTCATGGCAATTTATATTTTTCGAAAAGAATTTAACATTCGGCATAGATTCCCCCATCCCGTTAAAATAATGTAGTATTGTGACTCCAATAATCTTTATTCCTAAAAATATTCACATAACACTACACTCAAAAAAATATGATATAAATGCGTTGATAACAATAGAATCTATAAAAATCATGTAATATATCTTCTCGACATAATATGAGCAAACTTCCATAAATGTCAATTACAAACTGACAGTTACAGCAATTATTATAGTTTCTTCGAGCTTGGAAAAAGAATTATCACCCATCAAAACACGGCCAGAGACTTAGGGTCTACATCTAAAATAAAAATCAGTATGATTATTTTCAGACCATAGGGTGTAATTTTTGTCCATTGTTTTTTAAAGATGTTGAACTATTTTTTATTTGGATTTCATATTTGAAACTCGTGTAATTTAAAAAATTATACATATATTACACAGACCTCGTACCGGGTCAGGCGTGAATTTTTTTTAAAAATACCTAGGACAGGCCTAAAATGCGAAAATAAATGCCGGGAAAGACCGGACTTATATTTTGAGATCAAAGATTTTATCGCCATTAGCAAATAAATAAAAATAAATATAATATATTTTAAAGAAATCCGGGTTGGATCTGAAAATTTTATTTAGAAAATATCTGGGCGGGCAAATAATACCTCTGCAGGTCTCTGATATATTATTTAGTTATTGAAAATCAATTTGTATATTTTATAAATTCTTTGTATTTAATTGTTATAGCATAATACATATTGTAAGTATGATATCATTAAAATTCAAAAATCTGGTGTTTCCCCATCTAACCACTCACGTCTTTTTTTATCCCCACCATTCAAGTATATGTCCTTCCTCTAGGGATCGGTTTTATATCTCCTAGAAAATTTTAAAAGTAATATTGAAAATAAATATAAAAAAAATGCTAGGGAAGTAAACACTTGTATGTTAAATTTGTGTTTTTGTATTTAAAAAAAAATTGCTAAAAATATAGGGGAAATATCATCCAAATTTCCAAAAGAAATATCTAATAATATTATTGCATAATTCCTAATTTTCTTCTGTTTTTAGCGATTTAGAACGGGAACTTTCTTTTATTACCTTTTAACAGTTTTTCTTAAGAATTTAAAATGCCAATTACTTGTTAGAAATAACATGAATTAAGTTTTAGATGCTGTATAATATATATAATAGGTTGGATCGAACAACTTTTTCAAAATATATTTAACGGTCATGCTGGAATTTCCCAAATTTTTTTTAAGGACTACTGGCAAAAACCTTTTAGGGTCAAGCTACGCTAACTTTTACTAAAAAAGACATGATTATTATTCTTATTATATTCTTTTCATTTATTTAGAAACGTTGAGCTCGAAGCTTTTGAAGTTCTTGTCCACTTTTATTGACGGATCTCATAAAGGCATATCGTCGAATTTCTTACTTCATCCTTTTAAGGATACCCCACATTTCATAATTTTCACAAACTTTGCCAAAGCCTATTTCAAATGTCACGTTTTACAACAAACTGGTAAACTAAATTCATTGTTTTAAATACACATAAAATATTAAACAGAAAATTGATCAGTGTTGTTAAACGCTACTTTTAAAAGTAGCGCGCTATTGCTACCGCTATTTTATAAAAAAAGTAGCGCGCTATCGCTACCGCTATCGCTACCGCTATCGTTTTCAAGTGAGTAGCGCGCTATTAGCTACTTTTAAAAAAAGTAGCTCTACTTTGATTTTTTTTTAAATATTTTTTTTTACGTAACTTTATTTCCACAAATAAAATATTGATATAAAAACATGACTATAATTTGTTACATATGTATATATAATTTATTTATTATTGCACTTTAATAATAATAACATTTCGGTACTGTCATCCCCAAGTCTAGAGCGACGATCAGAAAGTATAAGCTTTGCCATACTAAATAATCGTTCAGCACTAGCACTTAAGGGCAACGCAGTATTAAATTTAATAAACAAACTTTTTATATGAAAAAAATCATCAAAAATATTTAAATTAGTATTTTTAGATTTAAAAAAAGCATCTAGAGGTTCAATAATATTATTATTATTTATTTCAAAAAAATCGTCTATGGAAAGCTGTGGTTACGATCTTGCTATAATATCGTGGTTAGGCATGCCATTTTTTAACGTTACCATCAGCCTATCAAGTTGCCCTTTAGATTCAGTCAAATTAATGTATGGCCAATTTAACTTGAAACTAGGATGATCTTGGTCCGTGGAGAAAATGTGTTTATCATCTTTATAAAAGAATCATTATCCACCAAGGATAATGGTTGAACTTTATCTATTATAAAGTTCATAATGACTTTGTCAGCCAATTTTTGGGATACACCAGGTGTTGATGAATCCAAATTGGTTAATTTTGTTTGTATTAAATTTGATATGGAAGTGGGTTTATCTTCTTCCATTACCCCAAAACTTTTAAGATATTTTTCAATCTCTTTATAATTTGAAGTGTGCACAGTCTAAAATTATAAAATACTTAGAATAAATATTATGTAGGAGATAAGTATACATAAAAATGATTGAAATAACTATTTTAAAATGTTTTAAATAATTTAGATAAAATTTATGAATATATAAAAAAATGATTGGTTTTTGATTTTAATTTATTTTAAAAATTAAAGATTAGCCTACACATTGATATTAAATTTGTTTAATAAAGTATTTCTTGAATTTTGGGAAAGGATCATCTATATTTTGCTCATTTTCCAAAGAAATTTCAATATCTTCAACAATCTCACACATAACAAGATTTATAATGTTTAATATAAAATGTAAAATGAAATATAAAATAAGATAAAAGCAAGGACATACAAATAACGGAATTTCAAAAATATATAATTTAATGAATGCGCGAAATATAAATTAAATACAGATTGCTATTTAACAACTGTTTATATCTAATATATAACAATAATGTATATTTTTAAATATAAATTTCAAAATTAAATTAAATAAAAGGATTATAATTTTAGATTTTATAAAAAATATATTTTAATAATTTTTAGATGTATTTATTATGTAAAATTGAAAGTAGCGAAGTAGCTTTCTAAATTAGTAGCGAGCTACCGCTATTTTTTAAAAAAGGTAGCGCGCTATAGCTACCGCTACTGAAAAAAGTAGCGCGCTACTTGTAGCGCGCTATTTTAACAACACTGAAATTGATAAAGAAGGAAAAAAAAATTTTTAATGTAAGGGTTTGTCCAAAGTCAAAATTTTATTTAAAAAAAGAATTACTTTTATTATTGAAATTTTATAAGATAGAATTAGGACTCATAATGAATAAATTCGAGAATCATTTATTTTTTAAAAAATAATTTATTATTGAAATTTACGAAATCGAATTAGGACGCGTAATGTATAAATGAGGGAATCATTTATTTTTTTAAAAATATTAATTTATTATTGAAATTTACGAAATCGAATTAGGACACACAATGTAAAAATACGAGAATCATTTATAAGAAATATTTTTATTAGACTGATTAAATTAAGGTTATAAAATAACCTTGATTCCACCCAATTATATATTATACAAATTTATAGAAAAGATTATTTATACCTTAATTAATCACAATATTTTCTACCAGATATAATTCGTAAAACGAATAATTTCCAAGTCATAAACTCGCTTTTACCAAATCTGATCTTGAATGAAGATTTTCCTAGCGACAATAAGAGAGAAGGCTCTGGTAGCGATTCTACTCACTATTACTTTGTCAAAATCTTGATCGATGCGTGTTTCGAATACTATGATTTTCAAGTTAAATATTCTTTAAAAAAAAATCACAAATTTGATTTCATGTGTTGAGACGAAATTTGATTATTTTTTTTCGCCCATAATTCTAAACTCAAATGCAAATGGAGGACTTAAAATAAGTTTAGATAGGTTTTCAATCATAACTATTTATTAATATAAAAAAATTTAACATCAATCAATGTAAACTTATTAAAGCAAGATAATCATTCAACTCCTCACCAGGACTCTTCGGAAAATATTTCCTTATTTTCGGAGAATATGCTCTTACAAAATGATACCTCGTCCCATCAATCGAATCAGATTATTGCCGGTAATAACCTGGATAGGAGAAAGATCATAAAAACTAGGCATATCAACGAACGCGATAGGGAAGATATTTTGAACAATAAAGTAATGTTGTTTATGATGATGAATGTAAAAATCTGTATCCTGATTTATGCACTAATGGCATTATGCACAATCGGGAAATTTATTTGATAACTTATAAAATTGTCTATATGTAAAGTAAGGTCATTACTATCGATATCACGTCAATTCAGTGTGGCGTCAATTTGGCACATATTTAATACAGTTGCAAATTAGTATAAATTAAAAGGATGATTAAATAGAAGTCATTTTGAATGTTGGTCATATTAATTATTTCTTCATATTTTTTTTACAAAAATCTTAATTTTATTTACTAAATGTGTAATATAAAAAAAAATTAACAACAATTATTATACCGATATCCTTGCTGGACCAATTTACCCCATTATGAGGTTAGTAGCCAATATTATATAAGCCTGAAGATTTGCACATAGATGTATGAAAGGTTTGGACCTCTATCTCGAATTTTACCTATTATTTTGGCTAAAATCTTAATCGACCGTTTCTAAAATAGACCCAAATCGGCCGTTTAACAACACTAATGTTGAATGTTGTTCCAAAAAAATCCAAATTAAGATTGACTCATTTTTAATCCTTAAAATAATTCTATTAATTATTTAAAAAAAATATATATTATGTTTAGGCTAATTTTTTCTATTAGAAAATTATCAAAAACAAATTAACGCACAATTTTTTTATTTATTTATAAAATGACATAAAACATGCTAAAAATATGTTTAAAAAAATGTTTATGAAACATTATGTTTGTAATTTAAAATTGTATGTGATCCCCCTTAAATAATCATTAATCGGGCGATTTACATAGTCAGATACAATTAATGTAATATTTACAGCTGTATCTTTCTTGATCTCGGGGTTTGCGTACCAGAAATATATTGTTCAATTTTTGCTTCGGTTAACGATTGGTAGAGCATCTAAAAATTTCCAAATAGAGGGATGATGCGATGAGAGCAGAGATTGGAATGCTCTGTACCAACCTTTAAAAAATAATTGCAAAGTAAATTATAAAAAATGATTGTGCAATATTGATTATAAAGATAAATTTAAATAAAAATTACCTTCAACTGCATTATTTCTTTTTGGGATTTCCTCCAATGTAGTAGCATATTGATTCCGTAGGGGAATTGGAAACTTGGTGGTTGTCTTTCTCTATTACGAAGAATTTTCCCAATCCAATTCGCTTCATAATATGTTATAAGATTATATAAGACCCTTTCATTATCTTGATAGAATGGTGTTTGTGTAAGTCCATAAAAAGCATCAACTACATCATCCATGGGAACAAATGCAAGAGAGAGCATTTGTCTAATTTTTAGGCCACTCATATCCTGCATCTTTATCTAAATAATGTGCTAATAACTTGCCATCACTCTGTTGTCTCCAAATCGCTTGGGTCATATAAAAAAAACACCCTGTTACAGTTATTGACGGAAATGAATATGTAAAGACATTTATTTCCGCCTGCTCAAAATCGATCATTACCGATATAGGATTTAGATTATTTTGTAATCTTTTTATCTCATCCGAGACCCTTATATATGTAATCTGGATTTTATTCGGTAATAGCGCAAAAATTATGGGTACAACTGTTTTATGATATAGGACATTGAGGGTCCAAAGTTGATGAAGAATTAAGGGGTTTGTCTTAAACGTGCCATCTGTATATCATTGACTGCTTTCCGCTATCAATGTAAGGTTCCGTTAAATAATAGTTATCTTCTATTTTTAAGAATTCCTTTAAATTATGTCATAAGTGAACGTGGATCAAAACAATATGGAAATAGGTAGAATCTTTTAACTTATTGGAAGGTATACCTACACATTAAATGAAGAAGTAATTCTTCATATTGATAATCATAATCATGTGTTAGATGTTACTGAGGTCTTAATAACCGAAAGCCTAAATAACATTAAAAAACCTGCCATTAAGGTGACTGATACACCTCAGAAAATTATAAGCATTGCAATAGCAGGGGGTTCCCCATCCCATCATGCTCGTTATGATCTGGATTTATCCGATATCTATAGAATTACATGTTCGGGGTTGCAATTCCTTCAATATGACAGCAAGCAATTTCAACCGGAAGTTATATTCGCCACCGCCTAAAACCTTACATTGATGGCGGAAAGCAGTCACTAGTATGCAGATGGCACGTTTAAGAGAACCCCCTAAATATTTCATTAACTTTGGGCCCTCCATGTCCTATATCATAAAACAGTTGTACCCACAATTTTTACGGTATTACCGAATAAAATTCAGATTACATATATAAAGGTCTTGGGTGAGATAAAAAGATTACAAAATAATCTAAATCCTATATCGTTAATGATTGTTTGAGCAGGTGGATTTAAATTTATTACTCTTTCAATTCCATCAATAACTGTAAGAGGGTGTTTTTTTTCATATGACCCAAACAATTTGGTGACCACACAAAGTGATAGGGAGTTACTAGCACATTATTTAGATAGAAATGCAGGAAATGAGTGGTCAATAAAAATTAGGCAAATGCTCTCTCTTGCATTTGTCCCCATGGATGATATATTTGATTCCTTTTATGGATTTTGCAAACACCATTTTATCAAGACAATGAAATAATCTTAGATAATCTTATTACATATTATGAAGCGAATTGGATTGGTAAAATTCTTCGTAATGGTGATAGACAAGCACCAAGGTTTCCAATTCCCCTTTGGAATCAATACGCTGCCACATTGGAGGGTATCAAAATTTGCTATTTTTTATAATACTTTGCAATTATTTTCTAAAGGTTGACCTTGGCATAGAGCATTTTCATCTCTGCTATCACCGCACCATCCCTCTACTTGGAAATTTTTAGATGTTCTACGTTTAGAACAATATATTTCTGGTATGCAACTCCCGAGATCAAGAAGGATGTATCGCGATACAGCTGAAAATATTGTATTAATTGTAGTTGACTATGTAACTCGCCCGATTAATGATTATTTGAGGGGGATCGTAAATAATTTTAATTTACAAACATATTAATGTTATCTATTTTTTTTTAAAGTTCTTTTAAACATATTTTTAGCATGTTTTATATAATATTTTTATATTTTCTATAGTCATTTTATAAAAAAAATTGTGCGTTAATTCGTTTTTGATTATTTTATAATAGAAAAAATTAGCCTAAACATAATATGTATTTTTTTAAATGATTAATAGAATTATTTTAAGGATTTTTAATAATTCTAAAAAATGAGTCAATCTTAATTTGAATTTTTTTGGATCAACATTAGTGTTGTTAAACGGCCGATTTGGGTCTATTTTTAAAAATTTTCGATTAAAACTTTAGCCAAAATAATATGCAAGATTCGAGATGGAAGTCCAAACCTTTTTTACATCCGCAAAGTCACCAGGTTTACATAATACCGGCTACTAATCAACATACCTTATAATGTAGCAGGCACCAATGGGAGGGAAAGGGGGAAATTCCCCCCCCATTACAAATTTGACTGTTTTCATAAATATCATTTTAAGCTAATAAAAATTTTACCCCCCCCCCCCCCAATCAAAATTGTACAAATATTTGAATATCAATTTTCCAACATAAAACTTATTTTTTATAAATAAATTTTATTAAAATTTCCTTTCCTTGTGAGTACATTAACATTATTCAAAATATTGATAAAATGGAAAAATTTTTAGTCAAAGAGATTGAAATCAAACGGTAATTTATTTTATTATTATATACAATTATTTTATTAAATTCAAAATTATTAGTGAGTTAGAATTAATAAGTATTTTTAATAATATTTTATTTATTAATAAATATCTATAATTTTTTAAACATTTTTCATTTTTACTTCCATTTTGTAGACCAGAAGAAATTGAAATACAAAAGTTAAATAAGGCTGAGCATGAAAAAAAGTAATGTGTCGTCAGAAGCGATATCATTATTGAATTCAATTGATCAATCAGAGTTTATCATTGCTGCTAGTTGCATCAATAAATTATTTTTCTATAGCTCACTATACTTTGTAGAAATTTACAAAAACCAAATTTAGATTTGGTTCAGATTATTGATTTGGCGGAAAATATATATGAACAGGAAGATACAATAAGAATGAATGTAGATGAATATTTTCATAATATTTATATAGACATTGAATCGAAGACTAAATTTTATGATATAACATTAATTAAACCTCGTCTAGCACCTGGGCAATTATTGAGATGTAAAATAAATATTGGCTCAACTGATATTATAAAATATCCATTTTCATCCCATTCTTAGAGACTTTTTATCGCAAATAAAAGTACGGTTTTTAGATAAAAAACAAGTCTTTAGCAATCTTCAAGTTTTATTACCCTCAGATCCATCTTCGTTTTCTAATGCCACTATTGGTAAAATTAAATATTTAGCAAAATTTTATTCATATGATATTGATACTGAAATAAATTTAATTAGTGAATTCGAATTGTGATATAAATATTTACTACATTTAGCTATTTTACCTGAGCATGCTATTGATGCGCTCAATCGATGTAAAAAAACCTTGGCTCAATTTCCTAATATTTTGAAGATGTTTAATATTCTTGCATGTTTGCCTATTATAACATGTACGAATGAAAGGACTTTACAACTAAAGAAGGTTGAAAACATATATATGAAGTACTACTTTCGAATCTCGGCTAAATGGGTTAGCTCTGTTAAATATCCACAGAGATTTGGTTCAAACGACAAACGAAATTCTTGATGAATTGGCAACATTCCCACGAAAATTAAAAATCACATTATAATTATAGTATTTAATAAAAAATTTTGTATAATATTGTATTTGATAAGAAGTTAAAAAAAACTTGTTTTTAAAATTATTTTCTGTTGTTAAACGTCTCGTTTTGAACCGATTTTTTAAAAACGGCTATGTCAGTTTTTTATCCAGAAAAATATTATGCTAACCTGAAAATTTTGCTCATAGAAGGAGCAAAGGTCTAGACATATAGTATCGAAATTTTGAGACTTAGTCAATATTTTTCTGGCGAAAATATTAAGTTAGCCGTTTTTAAAAATCGGCTCAAAACGAGCCGTTACAATATTTTATACACACTACTATTAGTATTTTCAATAAAAAAATTATATTATACTTATATTGTATGAGAATTTAAGCTGAGGCTAGTTTTTAAAGCAAATTTTATAAAAAAAAAATGACATTAAACTTTATTTCAACTTTACATTTAAAAAAACATTATTAAATATAATATACCTAACTTAAAATAATAAAAAATAGGCTTGTAATATCCATAAGCACGAATTAGTAAATAATAGTTAAAAATAGAAATATAATTATTATTAAATTATGAATAATTTAATAGAATAGCTAACACATCAGACCCGGCGGCGAAACCCCCCCCCCCCACAAAAAAAATATTTCCCCCCCCCCCCGCCCATAAGAAAATCCTGGATACGCCACTAATCGGTATAATGGTTGTTAATTTTTTTTGATATTATTAATTTTTTTATTGATATTACACATTTAGTTAATAAAATTGAGATTTTTCCAAAAAAAATATGAAGAAATTAATAGGACCAACATGTAAAATGACTTCTATATAATCATCCTTTTTTTTAATACTAATAAATTATAATAAATTGCAACTGTATTGAGCCGAATTGACGCCGCGCCGAGTTGACGTGGAACCGTTACTAACGTCGTTATCTTTTTTGAGTAAAAGGAACGCCATACGTTACTTCTTTTAGCGCGTTTCTTTTTTTTGAGTAACGGTAATGCAAAACGTAACTCGTTATTTTAAATTTTTTCTTAAAAAATATGGAAAGTATATTTTTTTAAATATTATTATTTGCCGAATAATTTTGTTTAAAAAACGATTTCATTTTAAAAATAGGAATAAGATACAATATAAACTATACCAAAATAAAATATATTTAAAAAAACAAAAATATATTAAAAATTATATATAAATATATAAAAATATATAAAAAACATTAAAAAGGGGAATGTCACCCTAGAGAGGAATGAATGTTTAAAAAATTGGATCGGCCGATTTCGAGAGAAATCAGCTTACGGACCGTTGGTGTCACCTATAATAAGCTTCCTTTTTACCTATTGCTTTGATAAGATTTAGAGCCTATTTTCCGAACATCCCTACCGTGTTATTGACTATTGGTATAAAGACGTGTTTGGTAAGGCCAGCTTTGTTAACGACTTCTGTCTGCCTTTCTGATGGCATAAAATTAGTCGTTGCAAAGTGTAGTCCCAGGTCAGTGGGAGACCTTTCGTCCAGAGGATAAAGGACATTCTATCTGGGGATATACCGTTTTCATATGAAAGTGAAATATTTACTTTTTTGAAAACAGCTCGAAGAATGTTGTTAAAGGATTTATGGCGGGGTTGCCGTTCGCGGGAGTTTACAGTGCAAAGGATGGTAGGCATTCAATTCAAGTTTGCACTTTGTAAGTGTAGATTATGCCCTAATTCAAATATTTTAACTTCAATGTCCAGTAGCTCAAATCTATAAAAAAAACATAAGTTAAAAATATGAATTCAGATTAAATTCTGTTACAGATAATAAAAAAAATTGATAAAAAAATTCTTGCGAAGATGTTCTAATAAGATCATTTTTTAAATTCTCCCAATTAAATTATTTATTTATTAAATATAATACAACTTTCCCATCCTACGCATCGGCTGAACATGTATTTAGCACAGTGAAATATGTGTTGACCACTGAGCGCTCTTTTTTATCTGATCAAAATTTTGAAAATCAATCGTATTTTTTTAGTTACGAGATACTTTTTTTAAAAACCCATAACGCGTTTCTTTTTTTCCAAACGTAACGAGTAACGCATGTCTTTTCGAGATGCATGTTTATACATTTTCAGCAATCAGATTTTCCAATTTAAATACGCTTACCTATCTTAACTTTATACAACTTGGTCGTTAACTTTTTTAGTTATTTTTAATTTGTATAAATTTATTACCTGATTGTGCATATTGTCGGTAACATACAGGGCGGTTCAATTGAAGTGGCACTCTTTTCCACCTAATCATAACTCGGTCAGTCTTTAAGATCTTTTTTACGAAATTTTACAGAATGATAAAATAACTTTCATAATAATTCTGCAAATTTATAAATGTTTCTAAATAAATTTAAAAAATATGCAACTTTATTTAAATATAAAAAAACCAAACGATTTTTTCGATACCAAACGATAAAAAAATATATGGTTTTTTTTTTTACTAAAGATGATTTAAGTTTAATTAAGCAAGAACGATTTTTATTTTGCCAAATAATTATTTCGGAATTCTCAAATAGAAATTAGTCTCTTTCGTGACTCAATCGGCTAATTCTCAAAATTGATACAACAGGATCAGCAACATATGTAAAACTTGTTGATACACTTGTAATGAGTCGAGAAACTAACTGGACACCCATAAAACGATTTCTCAAATATCCAGAGAAATTAGTATATCACAAACTTTAGTATATTAAATTATTCGTATGGATTTGCTACTAAAATATCAACTTGATTCGTGCTAAGAAACTTGTGTAAATTTAATCCAGGTTTGATTTATTTTATTTGGTTTACCGATGAATAGCTATTTAACGTACTTCGCCTTTTAATTATGCGAATGATAGGCTTTATGTTATATACGCCACAAAAACGAGTGAAGTCAACTCATTTTTTCAAAATCCATCTTGGTTTTGATGATGTTAAGGTAAATGGATCTTATTACAGATATATCTTATTAAAGGAGCACTTAATGCCCACAATAAGAATTGTCTGGCGAGCAATTCGCCATTTCACCGTGACCGTGAAATCACAAATTCATCTGCTATTTGGGTATTATGCAGGAACGTGTGTACCATACCACAATTAAGGAATTTAACCATCTTAAGGTAAGACTTTTGAAAAAATGAGAAAATTTTGATCAGGCATTCATAAACAGTGCCATGAAAAATGGACAAATCGTCTTCGCGCATGTGTACAAACTAAAGGAGGCCGATTTGAGAATTTTATATAATTTTTCATAATAATCTTCATTATTTTTATATTAAATCTAAACCTTAATAAATAAATGTGTAATTTGCGTTTGGTTTTTTTATTTTTAAATAAAGTTTCACAATTTTTAAACTTATTAAGAAAAATTTATAAAACTTTGCTAATAATAAGTTATTTTATCACTGTAAAAACTTAAAAACTGACGGATTTACGAGTAATTGAAAAAGGGTCTTGCTTTAATCGGACCACCTTATTACTTTTTGGAGTAACTAAAATAAAATCAGAAGAAAATACTTTATTTGCCATTAAAATATTTTAGAATTACCTAACGCGTTCCATTAACGATCATCTGATATGCACCCTCCTTGACTCAATTTTGCTTCCGGCTATCCAACAACCGAAAACTTCTAATCACAACCAATTATTATATAATCGCCTCTCCAAACTTATCCTGGATCATTTATGTTGTTCAAACAATTCTTATAGTCCTCGTGGACGTAAGGAGTTAGAGATGGATAATATAACGTTGGACGAGAGTTTAGTCGCCATTTTGCAACAAAATAGCGGAGATAATGATAGCCCGATCACTTTCGAATGGGGTAATATAGCTCTTCACAAGGCTAACATTACAAGGTAATATCCAGAAATTTTCTATCAGGTTTTTTTTGGCTTAGCCAATATTATTTTTACCCGGCCTAGCCCTAAAATATATTTTATACAAGAAGTCCGGCCTAGCAATATTTTTTTTTATGAAGGTAAACTGTCTAAACTTATATAATTATCAACTTAAAAGCTTTGGTCTGGCTCAAAAATTTTTTTTACCTTGCTCCCAGATTGGGCAGAACCCGATCTCTAAAGGTATTGACCCAATATCGATATCAATTGTCGTTATCATATAGCTTTATCTGAAACATTGTGACTTTTTAAAATAGTGTATTTTTTCATTATTAGTTAAGATTGGGAAATAACACTTTAAAAAAGATACAAGAAGCCAATTATGAAAAAGGACAGTTAGGTCTTTAAAAAAAAAGTATAAATATAACCTTTCAAATTTGATTTTAACATTATTTTAGATGTATGAAGAACTATATTAGTTGAATCGTTTTTTAAAACAATAACTATTTAAATATAACTAGACCTGTTCACTTATATCAGTGAACGATGTCTTATAGATTACACAGGACTTTATCTGTATAACTTAGCGGGCCCTTATAATTTTTCTTAAAATTAAATTTTTTTTCAACAACCCGGGCCTGATCATTTAGAACTCTACTATTATAATACAATAGGTTCGTGAAATTGGCGGAACGACTTGAGGATCAATTAACAAAACCTATGACAATATTTAGAGTCTTAATTTATCTTCAAACAAGACATCAGCGGAATCAAAGGTTAATGAGTTATAAGCAAAATAAGGAAAGTGTGAAATTTTGAAGCTTGCAGAACGATTTGAGGATCAATTACCGAAACTATACCATTGTGTACGTTAATCAATTAATCCTAATTGATCTTCTACCCTGACATTATCGGAATGAACCGTTATTGAGTTATGAACAAAATTAGAAATTGTTGGCACTTTACCAAAACCGAAAATATTAAAGATCATGTACTGAAACTTGGTAATTATCTAGTATTCAAAGTGTACGTTAATATTCTCCAAAACAGATATCGGTATCATAAACCATAACCGAGTTATAACCTTTTTAAAAATGTGAAGTTAACAGAATTTTTTTTAAAAAGTTAGAATCAATTACCGAAAATTATGCCAAAGTGTAGTGCTTAAATCAATCCTCCGATTTTATCAAACGGAATGTAAAAAAAGGAAAGTGAGTTATCAAAAATAAACCTTTCAAGGTCAAATTTTGACTTGACAAATTATGAAGGCATTAAAGATGACACTTATATCATATTTTAGTGTGACGTTGATAGTAAGTAATATAAAAAGTTTAATAGCCAAAATTAAAATGCAAAAGTTAATAACAAAATTAATAAAAAAATGGTGGTACACCAAAACAAAATCTAAAGCAACGACAAACATCCTATTTTTACCATTATTTAGTGATTATAAATTTTCTTTATGAGCTTAATAAATATTTCAAGGTCAAATTTTTACCTCAGAAATTATTGCACTGCCCTTCTAGAAAATTATATTTTATTTAATTTAGCCAAGTATATCGGCCTTTAGCTTTTGTACTTGTCGCTATATTTTGATCTGAGCCCAAGATTTTTTGTATAATATAATAGTGAAGGAATGGTGAATATCAGATAAGGCAATAATGAAGGTAATTTTATATAATTGCGATATATATTTATTATAAGTGCTGGGATGTTGTGTTCTAATTAGTAATTGTTGTTGGAATTTTTCGGCTTAAGTATCCTTGGGTATTTCATAGGAAATGTGTAATTGATTGCGACTTCATTCAATAGTCAGGTTGTTGTTTCTATGGACTGGCCCGAGATCAGGGAGGGGGTTTCTTTGTTTTGAACCCGAAAATGGATATCTCTTAGTTGGCTTGGTCACTAATGTTGTTGATATCGCTGGCCTCGTTGGCGTTATTCCAGGGTAGTTTCAGGTCAAAAAGCGTGAGAGCAGACCTATCTCCAATCCATGTTCTTGACAGCTCGTCGGTTGGATTGTCGATGGTGGAGACCCATTCAATGTTTTGCGAAATGACTGTAAAGTTTGCTAGCCCTACTTTCTCGAGGACTTTGCTTGGGGCGTACCAAAATCATGGTCGATTATAACTTTAAAATATTTGAATCGTAAATATCTCATTCCATGTATAATATCATACAGGAAGCTCTATAAAGATTATATAATATTTTAACTATTTAATACTTGAGTCGTTAATATCTCATTCCAATTATGATATCATCCAGAAAGCTATCGTTTTTATTTTCAGTTTTTTCATTCATCATAATTTGTTTTTTTTACTTCATTTTTTTTTCAATTTTTGTTTTTACCATATTTTTCTTTATTTGTAAACAGTGTTCAACTCAGAAGTGTTAAGGATTAAATGAATATACACTATATAATTTATGTATCAAATATTGATTTTTAATGTGGCCTGATAGTGCGCGCACAGGTCTAAAAGTAACGAATAATTCTATGATAATCACCCATGTATTTTCTTACTCTTACACCAATTTTCGATATTAGGGACGCCAAAATAGTGAAAAGACTAAAGAAATATCCCTTCATATGGCCTTTAATGACTCAAGTCTTCTCCAAAATTAACGTTACCAAACCTATTACAACAGAATGTGCTTTCTTATTAAGGACCACCATGTCTTACTTATTAGTGCATTGGGAAGGTGATAGAAACCCTTACGCCCATATATCGACACCTTTCTATGGTTTAACCATAGATTTGTTAACTACTTTGAATCAAGTTTGCCCAACATTCTAAATTTCTATATTATAATTATCATATCATATAATCTTCAATAGGAATGCATAAGGTATTTATTTAGTCTAATATTAAGCTAGTGGTTTTTTTAGAGTCATGCATCCTAAAACTTAGCTTAGGCCTAAAAATAAATACGTCTGGGTCAGGCTTAAAAAAAATTAATGTTGTCTAATTTTACATTTAAACGATGTTTGGAATTAGAAACTTAAAATTTTGGGTGCAGGCAGGTCTAAATAAAAATCAAGCCAGACTTAGGCCAATTTATTTTTTAATTTTAAAAGTTTTGTCTAATTAAATACCTCATAACCTGATTAAATTATAATTAATCGTTTTGAAATCAATTGTAACCTAACTTATACAAATTTAATCATTAGTCCAAAATTGCATTTTTTTTCCAAATAATGCATGGATAAAGTAATTAATGAAAAATTCATATGAACAATTTTTGTTTTTTTTATTTATTACAGGCTAATATTTTACCAAATCTATTTATCAACATACTCATTATATTACCTTATCTTCCAACCTTTGAGATTCACACCATTTTAGTGATTATATGGAACTATCTACATGTAACATTTTTTTGTAAATAACTAATAATATTAAATAGGTGAATTCAATATGTATTGATACAAGTGATTTTGATAAAAAGCGGCCAAGTTTATATTGTTATAAATGTATAATTCATTATATAAATAAAATAGATTTAGATGATGCTTCTTCAAAACTCTTCCGATCAATATTTCAAAAACATATAACAAAAATTGGAAAATATTATAGTCTCTTTTTTAAATAAGTCTCTTTTCATATCTAGGTATTACTGGCAATATAAAGTTTCCAAATTGTGAATCTTGTGTTATAAAATATGCAAAAGATGATTGGTGTGCTTGCTATATAACATTTTATTTATTTTAAAATATTATTTATAATACTTTCAAAGCAAGTCGCTGAGTAGGATTTAATTGAGTAAATTCATTTACTTGTTTCATAATTCCAACCTACATAAATTATATAATTTAAATAATATGATTTACCTGTATTGGTGATTCAATATTTTTTTGTAAGATATCAAGCCTGACAATAAAAAAAAATTATATATAGCACTTGAATTAATTTTTAAAATATGCAAATATTAGATATAAATGAGGTAATATATCCAGACACATAACCAGAAGGGGGACAGATTCCCACTTCTATCAAATATGCCTGTTCTTCTAAATATCATTTTAAAATAAGCCTGCAATAAGTGGACCTAAAGACCTCCAATAAAATTTATGAGGGGAAAACCCACCTAACAGTGCAGCCCCCTCGCCCTCCCAAAATTCTAGATACACATGAATATATCCTAAATAATAACTTCTTGTCATTTGGCTGCAAAGCTTGTAAGGTTAATTGGGACTTTTTTAATTGAATTTCCTCCAAAATTTTACGGTTTTGAATTTCTAAAACAAAATATTTAAATTTTCTATCTCTTAAATGCATACCTTGATTCATATGTTTTTTGAGATTTTTTGCAAAGTGATAGATGAATATTAATCAGAGCTATTTTTAATAAATTATTACTTTTATAAAAATTATGTTTTAGCTTTAATCCCACTAATTGAATATGATATTATCGCACAATAATTGTAAATTATTATATTTAAACCAATTCACTAACCCTAGTGTTTGCACTGAATCATATTTAGAGATCTGCAAATCACGTCCGAAACATAATTTCGGTTCCTGATGGGTCGGACCTAATATTTTTACTAAAAATTCAGGCAGGGCCGGGCAGGTCTTATTTTTAAAAATGATACTACATTTTGTCTAATATAGACACATTTTAAAATTCTTCACAGGATTTTCACTAGATGCAACCCCCCCCCCCCCCTTAAAAATGTATTCCTAACTATTTTTAATTTTAATAATATTCATTTCATAAATTTTAAAAAGATTAACTTAAATTATTTTAGTTATACGACTATCAAAATATTGTGAATATAAAAGTTAATTTTTAGATCACATAATATGGCATATTGTTTGGCATGAATATGAGTATGTTGAGAATGTCTAACCTTTTTAAATTACATTTAAAAGGATAGCAGAAATTTTTATTAGAAAATACTGTATGATTGTTTTCAATATATAGATTTGGTCGATGATCAGTAATATTGTATTTTAATAGCTCTATCATAAAAGTATTAATATTTACAGAAATATATTTTGTCCTATTTCATCTAAAATTTTGATAGATAACCCCTTAATAAATTTATACCCCCCTCCCCCCTCAAGAGAAATTAGATGCAAACTATGCCTACCCCCGCCCCTGATCATGTAGACGCTACTTTAATCTTTAGGCCTCGTTATTCCTCTAAATAAAAATAGATGGTGGGGTTTAACCTATTGCTACTGGATCAATATTCCGTCATACTCTATCTAAAATTATAGTAAAGCGTTTAAAATCATTTCAATCAAATGGGGTTTTGCGTCCAAAAGCTCCAGCAGACACAGGCCGAATGACGCTAGCTAATACAGATTCAAATTTAATATTACTAGAGAATATCTCAATAATTCCTTTATTTTTATTAAACCAAGTAATTTTATTACCATATTTCTGCAATAATATCCAGAATATACAAATTTCATTTTGTATAGTTATTCCGAGCCTTTTTAAAATTCTACGACAAATTTTGCCTTGGTTATAATAGATTCGATCCAAGTTTGAAAGCATTTATTAAATAACTGGTATTTATATGGCTTCAAGTCGGTGACATCTCTTTAATAAACAATATTCCGGACATTATTAATAATCTTATGTCCATTACAGGTTTACCTCTTAACATTTCAAAGTCTGAATTTTCTCTTACAAATTCTATCATCCCAATCCCTTTATACTTCCAAGGAACTTACTATAAACAGGATAATTCATATCACATAACAAATTAATTTATTTACACTAAACAAAGCAACGGGTATTCAGTATATGAAACGAAGATCAGTAATATATAACATTTATGTTGGGTATTAAACAATAGACGACATTCTATTATACATACATATACCCAAATCAAAATTTTTAACAACACTTAATATTATCTATATTTGTATTATAATGCCATCATACATGTAATTTCCACATTACTCATCTTGGTTCCCCAATTAATGGTGTCGCAATTAAGACTATTTTAGACAAGTAAATGAATTACCAGACCATCTAGCCTTCATTTTACTTAAAATTATTTAAACATGCTCAAGATCAATGATCATATATTCCATGAGATCAACCTAATGTTTTATGATAAAGATCTTCTATTCAAACATGATGTGATATATGCAGAATGTTGGAGAGTAGTGCCAATATATTTTCAGACAAATCGTGGCTCTAAGCTTCTTTTCCATGAAAAATGGCGGGATTGGTTTCCGCCCGCCATCCATCCTCTATCTTGCTTCTTTTATCTCCTTAACACTAACCATTTCAAATGTAATTCCTACTGCCATGATCTTGACCTAAACAACGCTATTCATACTGGGTGAGCAATTATCAACCTGGCCCCCTTTGGCGGACCTTCATCCGGATTTATCTCAAAAATTATTATTGTTTGTGTCAAATAAATTATTCCGTGTTATCTTCTAAATGTAGATTATTCTGATAGATATCAAACTACTCTTTTACTGGTGAGACACATGAGGGGATATCAAAATGTATCTTGACAAAGGAGTTGATTTGTACATAACCCTTTTCACCTTACGAGAAGTTGGTATGAATCGAGATTTCCCATATGCCAAACTCCTTTATAGAAACCTTCTTTTGAACGATATTCTGCTAAATCACCCATATTTCCCCAATATTGTAATTAGATTAAAATAGTATTTATTAATTTTCGGGAGGGGGGGGGGATACCTATAATTCACGGTCTGATAATTTACAATACTTGAGAATACGAAAGATTTGCCGGATAATGATGCTTGGCAAAAAAATATTTTCTTTTTATTAGCAACATATAAACACTTTTCAATCAATTTAATTTATCTTTTATATTCCAATATAATGTCAGATAGCACCGTTATATCTGACTCTAAAATTATAATTTTGTGATAAATAAATTCCAAAAAAAAATAATCAGTACCACTGCTAATATATCGCAGTAACTTTTTTTCTCTAATATAATATGCTTTCTTCATTTGTCTATAAATAATTTTGAAATTTTAATTTCTTGCAAAACTTCCTAATTTTTCACAATATTTTGACGACTCCAAGAAAACAATTAATAAATATATATCATACAATTAAATAGTTCTAAAAATTAACAGATATAGGAATTATTAATTACAGTATTCCCCGCTAATCATCTTATCTAACATGGAAGAATTGGCTGCAGCCGCAGCGTAAGCTACTGCCTTATTTTAAAATTATTTGCTTGAAGTTAACAATTTCTTATCTTTAGTTATGATTAGGATTGACAGTTCTTTCAAAACAAAAAACGGGAGTATTTAATCATAATTCCAAAAATTTTTTATATTAAATTTTTGCATAAAAAATATGCACCCAATATATTGTAAAAATCATCAGTACATAAAATAAATCTTACCACTCGTTAATAGTTGGCGCGAATTAGTGGTGGAGAATACAATTATACTATTTTTTTTAAAAAAGTCTATTTATTAGATTTTTGTTTTTTCTGCACGAGCATAGAATATCCTTGGATTTCTTCAAATTCGATGAAATATTTTAGAAATTTATTTAGAACTCCCGTTTCTTCATTAAATAGCATAGTATATCTGGGAATGTTTGGAAATTTTTATTATTTAGATAACCTGTTAATTAAAAAGGGAATAATTTTCCTAAACGATTTTAATATGTGTTAGTACAGTATTAACATTACATAAATTATTATTTCTAAATTATTGAATTTTTTTGATTTCTAATTGGATATATATCTTTGAGCCTTGTTGGATGTTTTTTTTTATGGCTGATACTAAATTTTGTATTGTATACTACACTACACCAATTGTATTTAAAATATTTTGTTTATTTTTTTTTATCCATGAATAGTGGTATTCTAGTTATTTATTAGTATATTATTTAAGTAATTTGAATTTATATAAAATATAAATTATGGAAAAAATAGAAATGAAGAAAAATATTAAACTAGGGTATTTCATTAAATTTATCAAAAATCATTAACAGTATATATGTCGTAATTTTTAAAAGGATCATAACTATCCGGGATCTTCACGGGATTTAAAGGGATAACTAAAAAATTAGGGTTTTAGGTTAAGGAATGATAATACGGTATTATCACGTTTTAATCGTGATAAAGAGGAATCTTATTTTAAAAGTGTTTTCCACACGTTTAATTGCGTTTTTTAATTTGATCGTTATTAATTAATTTTCAATGTTCTTTTTTTTGGCCTTATGAAATAAGATATATCTAATATAGGGTATAATCGATAGCATCAAAAGATCTATTCAACTGGAGGTCAATCTCTTCCCCATAATGGGCGGGTCTAGGTCTTAGGGGGACAGAAATATTTTTATCAACACAAAATATCGATATGGGTATCAAATAAAAAGCTAATTTTAATATGGTTTGACTGAAAGTCTTCATTCTTGGTCTTGCTGGGTATGACTTGGTCTGAGAGGTAGGGGTGGAGGGGGGGAGTGTAAAAAATATTTTTTTTTGATATGAGTATCAAAAGGTAATTAAAATATTATTTTATTGTAATAATAATCATCATTCATAGAGGGCGGGTCTAGGTCTTGGGAGGGGGGGGGGTGGTCAGGAATATTTTTATCAACACAAAATATTGATATGGGTCTCAAATAAAAGCTAATTTTAATATCTTTAGAATTAAAGTTTTCATTTTTTGTCTTGATGGGTATGACTTGGTCTGGGAGGGGGGGGGGGGGTGTAAAAAAATTTTTTTTGATATGGGTAGCAAATAAAAGTTTTTTTTGATATGGGTAGCAAATAAAAGCTAATTTTAATATGGTTTGACTGAAAGTCTTTATTCTTGGTCTTGATGGGTATGATTTGATTTGAGGGATAGGGGTGGAGGGGGGTGTAAAAAATATTTTTTTTTGATATGGGTATCAAAAGGTAATTAAAATATTTTTTATTGTAATAATAATCATCACTCATAGAGGGCGGGTCTAGGTCTTGGGAGGGGGGGGGTGGTCAGGAATATTTTTATCAACACAAAATATTGATATGGGTCTCAAATAAAAGCTAATTTTAATATCTTTAAACTTAAAGTCTTCATTTTTTGTCTTGATGGGTATGACTGTCAGACCCTCAACATATTAACAAAATGTCTAGTTGGATAGAATTTACAGAAATGATAGAGAATGAAGATAAAACAATTTTTAAAATCTTTTTTCGGTTCCAACCCTGAACTTGAAATATATAATTTGCAGTATTCTATTTTTAAGGCGTTATTCCATAGCTATTTTTTTTTAATTCGATAGCTTTAGCGTGCTATATTTTTTTAAAAGGAGAGATAGCGGTAGCTCGTTACTAAATAAATAGCAAAAATTATTATAATATATAATTAATTCTAAAATCATCAATGTTTTTATTTTATCTGTACCAAAATTATTTTCATTATCAATGTCTACTGTCGACATTAAATAAAAAAAATTTTTTTGAAAAATATATTTACAATGTATATTTTTTAATGTTAATTTAAATTTTAAAATAAAATAAAAAGATTATGACTTTAGAATTAATTATAAAATTATTATAATATTTTTTGCCATTTATTTAGTAACAAGCTACTGCTATCTCTTTTTTTTAAAAAAATGTAGCATGCTGCGATACTAAAAAAAATAGCTATGGAATAATGCGTTAAATATAGAACACTGCAAATTATATATTTCAAGTTCAGGATTGGAACCGAAAAAAGATTTAAAAAATTGTTTTATCTTCATTCTCTTTTATTTCTGTAAATTATATCCAACTAGACATTTTGTTAATATGTTGAGGGCCAGACAGTCATACCCATCAAGACAAAAAATGAATACTTTCATAAAGATAATAAAATTAGCTTTTATTTGATACCCATATCAAAAAAATAATTTTTATACCCCCACCCCACCCCCCAGATCAAGTCATACCCATCAAGACCAAAAATAAAGAATTTCAGTCAAGACCATGTTAAAATTAAGCTTTTATTTGATACCCATATCAAAAAAATATTTTTTACATCCCCCATCCCCACCCCCCAGACCAAGTCATACCCATCCAGACCAAGAATGAAGACTTTCAGTCAAACCATATTAAAATTAGCTTTTATTTGATACCCATATCAAAAAAATTATTTTTACACACCCACCCTCTAGCCCCACCCCCCAGACCAAGTCATACCCATCAAGACCAAGAATAAGGAATTTCAGTCAGACCATATTATAATTAGCTTTTATTTGATACCCATATCAAAAATAAATTTTTTACATCCCCACCCCCACCCCCAGACCAAGTCATCCCATAGACCATATCAGTCACCCCCCCATACATCCCACCTCCCTAGACCAAGAATGAAGTCTTTCAGTCAAACCATATTAAAATTAGCTTTTATTTAATACCCATATCAAAAAATTATTTTTACACCCCCCCCCTCTATACACCCCCCACCACCCCTAGACCAAGAATGAAGTCTTTCAGTCAAACCATATTAAAATTAGCTTTTATTTGATACCCATATCAAAAAAATATTTTTTACACCCCCACCCCACCCCCCAGATCAAGTCATACCCATCAAGACCAAAAATAAAGACTTTCAGTCAAAACCATATTAAAATTAGCTTTTATTTGATACCCATATCAAAAAAAATTATTTTTTACATCCCCCATCCCCACCCTCCAGACCAAGTCATACCCATCCAGACCAAGAATGAAGACTTTCAGTCAAACCATATTAAAATTAGCTTTTATTTGATACCCATATCGATATTTTGTGTTGATAAAAATATTTCTGTCCCCCCAAGACCTAGACCCGCCCATTATGGGGAAAGATTGACCTCCAGTTAAATAGATCTTTTGATTAGCTATCGATTGATACCCTAATTCTAAAAAATTTTAAATAATAATGAAAAATGCAGAATCGCTTTAAACTCTAATATCATTTTATATAGTTTCGAATAGAATTAAAAAAGTATATAAAACACTTAGGTCTTCATTAATGTTGTTAAACGGCTCAATGAGCCGATTTTTAAAAACCTACTAACTCAATATTTTATCCATAAAAATATAACTCTCGCTCATAGATGGCACAAAGGTTTGGACATCTATTAACGAAATTTCAAAGCTTGGACAGCCATTTAACAGCACTAGTCTTCACATAAGAATCATTTTTTCGGAAATTAGAAGAAAAGATTTATCATAATATTTTGATTTAAAATTATAAGGTTATTTTGTTCCTTTTTTTTTCTCTAAAAATGAAAAAGAAAATAAAATAATCACAAACAAGATGCCTCTAAAAATATGTGATTGAAATTCAAAATATTTAAAGAAAATAGCATTGTAAGTTTGTAGTTATACTAATGGTGTTACGCCAAAATCAGGAAGTCTGGCAATCCTGGTTATAATATATTTACTTATATTATTTTTAGAGTAATTTAAATTTCAAGGTTATAATGAAAAGGAATGATTAGTTGGACGAGGTCCAATTATTACATGATTTTTATATTTACACTTATTTTTTTTTTCATTATTAAAAAAATATTTATTCAATAGAAAATTAAAAGAAGGGAACCCATAATTTAAAATATTTATATATAATTTAATTTCTCATAATAATGATATGCTTAACAGTGACAATGATGGGACTGCTATTCGCTAGTTTGCACTTAGGAAAAGGCGGAATTTTTACTAAAGGTATTATATTATTCCATTTGAAGTTAAAATAGTTCTCTCGAATTAATTTGAGTTTATTGCTCGAATTTTTTATTATAATTAACTTGATAAATTTGAATTTGCCAGATATTTTGTACCACTTATAAATTTTTATTAAGTATATCTTAAGTACTTTTGGTAATGTTTCTTTTATTGCAGAACTAAAATGTCAAATTCAATAATTAAGCTATCTTGATTACCGCATTGTGTTGAATCTTGATGTTGCATTAGAGCAAAAGTAATTTTTAGACTACGGCAATTTTTGTTTAATATGTTAGCTAGCCGAATCGTTTTCTACCACAAATAGAGTGCCTACATTTTGAATTTATAATTTTACCTTGAACCTTTGAATTGGTTACCGTTAATATTAATTTTTATATATCGATATATCATTTAATTTTTTTTTAAAAAAAATACTAAAAAAAATTAAATGCTTTACTATCTGAAATTCAGTAGGCATGTAATCTATGCATGCCGGAAAACGACATGAACTCTGTAATATTTTTATTAGGGTAACATCAAATAGTTTACGTGATAAAACTCGAGCAAAATTTTTACTTGAAATATATATATATATAATAATAATTTCTCTAATAATAATTTGAGGAAACTATTTTGACTTGGTACACCATATTTCACCCTTTGAAATAATTTTTAATATAACTATTAATTACCCATTCAATCTATTTTGAAACAAATTAGATTTTGTGAATGTTTCCAACACCTCATCGGAAGATGTCCACATTCTAGATATAGTTAAGAAAGTAAACTCGTTTAAATTATTTGTTCATATCTTGAGAGTATTAGTAACCTAGAATTTTAAAAACGTCATTGCATAAAATTCTGTGGGTATGAATATTAATTTTTCAGTAGTGTGCTTTTTTGAGCTAACAAGGATTTTTGATGAAATTTGCTCTTAAAAACTTTTGCAATATTAATATCAAATAAATATGAAAAATTTTAAATTTTTAAATGATTCTTCAAAAATAATTCATGATACCGGGACCGTAGTGAATTGTAACGAACCGTTAAACCATTATAAACCATTATAAATATCAGAACCGTAACCGTAATTGAAGCGATATAATTATTTTTTGAAGGAGTAAAAAGAACCTTTATAAAAAAAGTTAACCCGGTTCAAACTGGTTTAGTTTTTATATTTTAGGAATCATTAAAAAAAATTGAATATCCAGAATTATATAAACTTGCTCTTATAGTACTGGCGGTTCCCGCAACACAAGTTTCTGTAGAAAGGGCCTTTTCGGGGCTAAAATTTGTGTTATCGTCACAACAAACAAATATATTACTTATAATATATTTTAAAATGAGTTATTTTGAATCTTATATATTTTTTTATATATAATTCATAGATGCTTATAATAAAAAGAAATTAGACGATGGTGTTGCTTCAATAAAAAATAAATTTCTATCCGTAATGAACCATTATGAACCTTTATAATTAGCTGAACCGAACAGAACCTTTGTAAATTTTATTAAAAGAACCGTAACCAAAACGTAACCATTATTTTTTTACATACTGAAACGTAACCAAACTGAACGTTATAAATAACGGTTCGGGTCCCTGTTAATGAATCAAGTTTATAATTGTTAATCATATTTAGATATATAATTCAGTAAATATCGCGACAAAAAAATAAATTAATGACTAATATCATTTTGAAATTTGGGTCCGTAGACTCATCCCTATAATGCTCTTGAGTTGACTACTTTTCAAAGAATTCTTTCAAGGTTTAGAAAAATTTAAGGGTGGGGGGATGGGGTGACCGAGATGTATATACTGTATATTATTTTATCGCTCATTTTTGTAATATTTTACATGATATCATATTTCGGTTAGACTATAGTTTAATAGACCCGACATGCGCGATAGGTTTTAATTTAAATATTACTATTGGTTAAGACTATATAAAAATATTAAAAAAGTTTAAAAATAAAAATATCTATATTTTTTATTTTTAAATTGATATACATATCATTAAAGTGTAAGTTTGATGGGGATTCCAAAAATATAAAGACTTATATATTTATTTATCAATTAAATGATCAATTATTTATAATAATTGTTCATAATAATAAGTTTCTATCTACAAAATAATTTATTTTTTTAATATAAATTCTATTGCGCATGTCGGGAAAACTCCTTAAACAATCGGCTCGCCCATTTTCATTTAAATTGCTTGTTATATAAGTTTTAAAAAAAATATATATTCTTTACTTTCTAAATTTAAAATATATATATTATAGCCACTTATAGATGATACCAATAGGAACATATCTCGAATATATCCCTATAGATTAGTCAATGTGGCTAAATTAAAAAACCATCCATCCATTCTCTAAAACGACCTAAGCAAATTTAATGTATATTTACTTTATTATTCGATACTATATATGTCATCTCGAGATCCTTATTGGACTTGGGCACTAGGAATAATACATGATCAGTAATTATAAATATATGTATTCACTTAACTTTATTTAATATTTATATATTAGTTGGAATTGGGCAGTAAAGCCTTTTTTCTTGTAATATTTTTTTTGTGTAACTTCATGTAAAATATAAATAACAATCCCAAATTTTGGTATACATTTTCGCTATTTATTTATTTTTCACAAAAAATATGAAGAAAAAAAAAATTAATACATATACTTATAATATCATTATTATTTTTTAAAAAATTGGCAAACTACTAACCAGGGATCCTAACCTAACCTTTAAACCGGTAATAATAACAGTTATTATTTACAAAACCTTAGCCGAACCGAACCCCTGAAAAGGTCTGTGAACCGGGTTGAACCATTTATTATCCCAACTCTTTTAAAATATTATAATAATCGATTATGATTGATAGTATCTATCATTAAATATTTTCAGATATTTTTTTTGTATATGGCTATTTGACCATGCCAATCACCCAAGTTAGCGTATAAGTGGTGTTCAGTGTTTTCAATTATAGAATTTATATCTCTCCTTATAAATTTGACGGAAGATAATATTGAAAATATTTAAATTGTATATGGTTTAATATTATTATTTTTAGGAGCCAAAATTTAAAAGATGTGCTTCAATTTTCATAATTCTAATAAGGTTTAAAAAAATTGAGCATGCTTTTTAGATTCAACCCGAACCCATATTATTATTTCCTACTAAGAACCTGAACCGTGAACCTTTAATTCAGTTGTTGAGGAATTTAATTTTTGACTATGACTTATCCCAATAATTTTATAATTTAATTTATTTTTTTCATATGTTAAGCTATTTAGACTTGCATATATTATATCATTTTAATATTTTTTTTGTGTTTATCATTTATTAAGTCAAATATTTTAAATGTTAAAAAAAAGAGATTTTATTTGTCATTTTACAAATATGTTTGACAATGATGAAATAAGAGTAAAATAGTGATATAATGAAAGGAGATTGAAAGCAAGAAGAAAAATAAATTAAGCCCGAAAATTAAGAAATAATTTTTATTGTTAATAAATACATAATTATAATACTATCGTTTTGAATGTAAAGTGTGTTGTCTTAGATATAAGTTTAAAGTCTTACCAAGAACTATCGAACAAAAGAATGGTCCAAAATATTGATTATAAAATTAATGTAGAGAGTTTCATATAATAAATAGCAAAAATCATTTAAATGTATGAAACTTAAAACTAAAATATGGTAGTCTATTTCAAAATCTGTTTAGCATGAGTTAAACAGAAATAAGTTTCAAAGGTACACGGCCTTAGCGCATAAAATAAAATCTTGAAATTCTTAACCTAGGACCAAAAGTGACAGGTCTAAGGACGATTACTATATTTTCCTTTAAAGATTACATAAAAACAAATAGAATTGGAAGTTCTGATTAATTCCTTCTTAAGTACAATATTATAGACATAGGCCCCATTTAAAAAAATTACTATGATCATTGACATTGTCGCATTAAAAATATAACTTATCCAGGCTGTATTAAAATTTTTTAGGAATTTCAAATTACTATATATTCATTCGTAATTGCCAAAAAATATTAAAGATTATGCACTTTAAAAAAAAAACTATAAAGACCATTTTTTTAAAATAATTTTGCATTTCAGATCTTAAAAAGGAATCATCTTTTTAGAATGTTAGGTTGACAGTAAGTTGACAAAAGGAATACTGTTAACAGGCTCGATTTAGCCAATTTTATAATTTCGGCTAAAATAATATTAAACAAGCCTTGAGATTTCGTTAATTGATATTCCAAACCTTTCTGCCATCTAAAAGCAAAATCCCAGGCCTACGTAATATTTTTTGGCGAAAATATTGGACAAGCCGTTTTTTAGAATTGAGCCGTTTAAAAACATTAGCCAGATATTAGAATAGGTGGAGTTTTTTTTATTGTATAGTTAAAATTAAGAGGTAGTGAAATCATAAAAACCATATTAGGAATGAACTGATTTATTTGAGTAAAAAAAATTGCTTTATTTATATCAAATTCAAAATTACAAAATTTGTGTTTCTTATATTGTGATGATCGATAAAAGAGATTTACTAAACATGCGCAATATAATATTTACAAAAATATTATGGACATTAATCGACAGATGCGCCCTATGGAACCCCTTTTTGTATCTACAGATACTTCATATCCCTGATACGAAATCATCTAATCTTAATAATAACTTTTCTAAGATTTTTCACTTCAAAACAAAATCATTATGGTCTACATTTCTATTCCTATCTAATATTCAGAACAGAACATAAAGTTTGTTTTTAATAATTTCTGATATTTTCTATGATAAATAAATAACAATTTCTTCATATATGAGGTTTATTTTAAACAATATTTATAAAGGTTGCAGGTAATCAAGATAACTGTAATCGAAAAGGTAAAAATCATCTTTGTAAATATCTACTAGCTTTAAAATTTGAGTTCTGTTCAAAGTGTTAAAATATTCTAAGGTCTTTAATCTATCAGTTCTAGTGCGCCTCTCCAGAGTATCATGTCTCAAAGTAGGAAATGTCAAGATATTTTCATCTCCAATACCTTTTATATGATTTGTATAAAGAAAAATAATTATACTATAATAATTAATATTTAATTAAGTTTTAAAATGTTTATTATATTTTTTTTTAAAGTATATTCTATAGCAGGGTAAAATGCTTTAAATGGCCATAGACAATTTCTCTCAAAATTATAAAATATGATCAAATAGATGAGTCTGATAAATAAACTGAGACATAAATGTTGGTTATAAATATTTAATTAAAATATTTAAAATTAAGGAATATTAACTTAAATTCCTTTAATTACTATTACATATACTATAATTGTAATATTTACTATTTATAATGAAATTATTAAATAAGATTAGATGAGTTTCAATTCGGCCCATGATCCCTGCATTATTTTAGTTTAAATTCTGATTCATATCTTATTTTACAGGGATCGTGCTACTAACTGATATTAAATCACTAAACCTAAAGCCTCCGGTATAAACCTAACCATTTGATCCGACCAATGGGCGGGCAAGCATTTAATCTCACGCGGTTATAATTTCAGACCGAATCAGACTCTTTTAAATAAAAAATCTTTTAGAGCAGATAAATTTTTTAAAATCTTTTCTCGGATCGCGTCGGAATCGAAAAATAGGGTCGATGCAAAGCTTTATTAACTCAATTCTTAACCCCCCTTTATAAAATTCTGAAATCATTTATTGTGTGAATCTTATTTTTTTGTCGCCTTTTGAGTTTATTTTATGAATAGCTTTGAAATTGCGACAACTGTGAATCTAGGGTAACGGAGGTTATTAAAAATATTATTTTATTTGGCTGCATTGCAAAAATGTATTTTTTAAAAAAAAACAAAGAAAAATTACCTTCTTCTGATCTATCTTTAGTATTAAATGATGTTTTACTCCTTCTTGTAGACGCCTCTTTGAGAATATATTTCGTGTCTGACTGAAATGTTTCATATCTACCTATAAAATGGTAAGGGGTGACGCATGGGTGACACATTTGAGTTATAGGTCTGTATAACAAATCGAAGTTTCCATTTCTCTCCTTGTTTTCGTATAGTAAATAATCGATAAATTCTGGGAAACTAATATCGTTACCACTTTTTTAAAATATTTTTTTTTAAATCAAAAATGTATATTGATTTAGAAATAATTTGTTAATAAAAATATTTCTGGAATATTCGAAACCATCACGTGACGATGTGAAATCTCATAATTTTAAATATATATGAGTGCGATTTTCAAATTCAAAAAAAATCGAATTTTTAAATTCAAAAAAATCTAATTTTTAAATTCAAAAAATCTGATTTTTATGGTAATGATGTATTCAAGCATGGGTAGACTTCTACCTTATAAAATGTCAGATAATTTTGGTCTGAACTGTACTCTTGAACTCCTAATTTATAATAATTTTTTTATATTAATAAAGAAGCACAATATTTTTTATTAATCGTCTGAAATTCATATGTAATTTATTGTAAACATCTTCATACATTTTAGGGTTAAATCAGGCACTAAAAATTTAAAAATAGCAAGTAGTAGCTGATATAAAATTGAGAGATTCCGAATATTGCAGATTAGTCCTTATTCTAGGAAAAACTTACTTTACAACATATATTTAATTAATTATTTTTAGTTTTTAAATTTTTTTTTACAGATTTTAAAAAATATTAACATTTAGAGTTCTTGAAAAAATATCTTTTGCAAATGGCAATTTCCTTCATTCATAATAATTTAAAATATTATTCTCACAGAAATCTAGATATTATGGAAGCGTTACGCCTAAATTTATTAGCTATCATAGATCCAATCTGTTTTTGATAATAATAATTCATCCCGCTGGCTGCCGGAGTAAATTTATCCAAATAAGCCGAAACTACCCTCTCAAAAGGGTGTCTGGTGAAGAAAAATGTTATAAAACGTTCGGCCAATCTTCCCACACACTCTTTGGACCAACCCTTAACGTAATGGGAAGATAATCGTAAGTTACCCCCATTGTGAGCCTCTATCATGGAAATGGAATCTGCTAAGTTTTGCGATGCATCTTTTGATGAATCTCCTTCATCACGATTAATCATTTCTTGAGTCCTGTTCGCGCATTTACTGTTAAATTCAGATAGAACCATTAACATTTTTAGCCAGTTAGTGGAGGCTACCTTGTAAACAATGCAATACAGCAAACCAAAATTTATGGGTTCGGCTACCAAGTTCTTGTAATATTCAAGAGGAGGGGGTAAGATCATCGTTTGATTGACATTTAATTTTTTCCTAGTCAGCCACACTTGACATTTTTCCCTTAATGAACGTCGTCTTGATTCGTAAACACTTGGCCATTTCTTAATAACGTATGTCGGTAACTAAAATCATAAAATGTTATTTATACTTTTAAAAAATTTTTATCAAATTTTTTATTTCTTTCTGTTGTTTTTTTTTCGGGTTTTTATTCAGGGAAAAAATGTTTTTTAAATAAAGTTATTCAAATGGGATAACTAGAATTAACAATTATTCGAAAATTAAGTGAGTGACAATTTGAATCGCATACCTTGTCAATTTAGCATTATACAGATATATATTAGACATAATAAATTTTTATGGAAAAAATAATAGAGTTATTCCCAAAATTTTTTTCTTAGAAAGTATCAATGTTTATCGATCACTCAATTTTCCGATAAGTCCAGTTAATTATATTACAATTGCATTAATTAATAAAAATAAAAATGTTTTGTGAACTTTGCCGAATTTCAGGATTTCTGTATCTTCAAGGCACGTATTCTTTTCAGCATCTGCATTTACGATAAAATGAAGAAAAGAATGTATTGACAATTAAAAGATATATCAATGATGCGCATATTTTAGAGTTCAATGTGTTTTTTCCGGCAAAGTCTTTAT
Organism: Gordionus sp. m RMFG-2023; assembly: GCF_954871325.1. Lineage (NCBI taxonomy): Eukaryota > Metazoa > Nematomorpha > Gordioida > Chordodea > Parachordodidae > Gordionus > Gordionus sp. m RMFG-2023. Next base: position 6,535,832 of record NC_088778.1, on the reverse strand, counting down.
TTTTCAACTTTGAATCACTTTTTGAGCGCGTTTTTTGTTTAAATTTTAAAATCGAATTTTACCGGAAAATGTATGCCGTCATGTTTGGAATGCCTACCCTATGAATTTCAGAACAATATTTCCACGAACTTTTAAACTTAATATAATTTAAATTAAATTTTCCATATTTTTATTTCATATAAATTATGAATGACTCAAAGGTTAACAGCAAAATTGTCTACAATTCATATGATTGCATTTCCGGTAAAATTAAATTTTTTTTTAAATTTTTAAAAACGCTTTCAAAAAATGATTTAAAGTTGTAAAAAATAACACATTGCCAGAAAAAAACACATTGACGCTACGATATATACTACTAAATTGGCGAGCGATGCATTAATTAAAAGTGTACGTGTATATGAGTCAGCTGCAGCGCCATTTTTGTGGTTTGCACGGCGACTAATTTTCTTATTGATCATGATAATACTGCCTATTAATATCATTTAATTGACTTAATCGTAAAATATCGCTAACAGCTGACTCCTGTAAAATATATACACTTTTATCAGAGTTGTTAAAATATACTTTTTAAATGGATCTAGATACAGATACATCGTCTAAAATAATGTCTAGATACAGATATTTTAATCAAAAATCTATCTAGATACAGATACCACATTTTTTTATCGTATCTAGATCCTTTAACAACTCTGACTTTTATATACATTTAATAGATGAATCGTCAATCTAGTAGTATGTAATATATGCATCATTGAAATAGATTTTTTAAAAAAAATTTAAATTAGGCTCTCCCCGAATGATTTAAAATCCCTTTATTCCTTCCCTTTCAAGCAGAACCTCTAGATAGTGACAAATGATCGATTAATAAGAAATTTTTTACCGATTCCGAATTGAAATTATTTTTAAAAACCTTTCTTTATACCTTTTTAAAAATTTTCTTTGTTAAGGTTAATTATTTTAATTTCAAGTTTTTTGGATTTTTTTAAATTTAAACGTTTTCCTCATATTTTTTCACATATAAAATTAAGTATATTCCAAAAAGGTCGACAAATTTAAATTTTTACACAAAAAAATGTCCTTTTCTTAAATTTATTAGTAGGCAAAGATTTATGTTTCAAGATAGTAAATAAAAATTTTTTTTTGTGAATTCAGTTCATATTAATCTCATAATCGAACTAGATTACGATTTACATTTCATAATTGTTAATTTTTATTATAAAAATGGGCTTACTAAAGATAAATTAGATCGGGTTTTAAAATGATATCTGGTCCATCCAATTTTCGAAAATAATCAATATCTCGTTTTTTAAAACATATAACGTGCTGGTTCGGGCCTGGCAAAAAAATTTAACGGGCTATACCGGGCATCCAAAAGATTCTTAACGGGCTGTAGAAGACCGGGGCTTTGTAGATCTCTAATCTTTAAATCAAGCAAATGTTATACACTTTTTTTTTAACACGGTCCAAAAAGACAAGATATTAGCTTTAGCAAAACCATTGCTAAATCATAATTTTGAAAATAAAAATTTTTTTAACCTTTATTTTGAAAATTTCGAATCTTGGTTGTCATGCATGATCGCGCGGTATAATCATTCATGTATTCTTCTTTGAACCATATGTTGACATACATGAACAACGTGAAAATTAATGCTAGCAAAGAACATCTCCCCAGTGTGATATTCTTGAAACTTCGGTCCCTCACGTGACCAAAGAATTTTGAATATATCATTTATTCCGACACCACTATTATTATGTGTAGTGTATAATGTATTAACTCATCATTTTATTTTAGGTTTATCGAGATATGAATATGTAATTAGAAAATCGATATTAAAATTTAAAAAATTGATATTATAAATTTAATTTTAATTTAATTTTTATTATAACCTTATTTATATTTTTTGTAAACACGGATGCATGACCATCTTTTTAACCGTGTGACATTTATTGTTTATTGGTATTTATTTTATTTTAAAAAATAATATATAAAATAAAGGTAAGAATAATATACAACGAAATTCATAATTCTTATATTATTATAAACTAAAACATTGTACATACAAATAGAATAGGTCAATGTTTTATGAATCTATCTATTATTATATATATAATATAAAGAGGTTATAAGATAAATTAATCAAATTTGATATTAAAAATGAATTAAGGTAGGGAAAAAGGAGACTTGACTTCGACGAACATTTGTTTTCGCCAAATTCAGGCTTGATAACTTTTACTTATGGATAAAAAGCTTTCTTCAATAGTATTATTTTTTTCCCCATATTTTTTAACTGTCGAAAATTAATTATTCGATTATTCTTGAGCCTTCATTTAGATGTTTTTTAAAAAATGGTGTTATTTATTGTTAGGTCTTTTAACGTGACATTTTTAACTTTATTTATGAGGCCTATAGCCAAGTAATTAAATAGAAATTGGAAATCGTATGATAAAGTATTTAAATTAGTTTTAAATAATAATAGACTTAGGTAAAAATAAAAAAATAATGCGAGGATGGATGTACCGATTAAGGTTTCTATCAGCGGTATTCGCTGAAAAAATTATCTAGATCGAAAAATTAATAGTGGAACCTTCCCCTCAAATGGTTATTAGATTTTAAATGTGCAATTCTAAAAATAAAATGTGATTGTAAAGTCATAGTAGTCTTTTTCTTATTTAAAATGTAATAGTGTGTATCCTGGCTTAGGGCTGTGCCTGCAGATTTCTGATTTTTATATATATTTCTCCGCGAATTCGCCCTAACTGTGTGTAAAGGAGGGATTCGAATCTAATCTAAATCTAGCAATTAAACCATATCGTTAACCCATTCTGAACCTGAAAATTTAGTCAGCCTATCAAGAAATTAAATTAAAAAGACAATATATATTTGATTTGATGACCTGTATTGCCACTCTTTTACGAAGTTAGAAGCAATCTTTTGGGTCCTATGTTAATATACCTATTTTTTATTAGATATTTGCCTTGAGACCAAATTTTTCGAAAGTTGAGAGGAAAATATTGTTCCACTGTGTCAATATAATTGTCACATTTTATTCATTTTGTGAATATTAAATCTCTGTTTTAAGTTTGATTAGCGGGTTGATATAAAATTTTATCCTAGAAACTGGGCAGCTTTTTAGAGTAGTCTAATGACTTCGTCAGTTATATGACATTCCAGTTGGGCTCTATTGTGGAAGGTATCACAGCAGAGTTTAAAGCTCACTGGAGAGTTGCATAGAGTGTGCCGGGGATCTCGTTGGCTGCTCCTGCCTTGTAGTTAATATCTACCCGAATAGGTCAGTTTATGGCTTTCATATATGAGTCATGCATGAATTAATGTTCAAACATTTAGCCAACGCAAAGCTAAATATCCTATTATTGAATTCTAAGCCAAGGTTCTTAGATGGGATTGCTTTTCCTTTTTTAATTGACACTTTTCCTAAGCTGTTGCGACTTTTCCTTTTAATATTGACACTTTTCCTTTTTTGACTGAACCTTTTTCTTTTGATTGACACTTTTCCTTTTTAATCGAAATTTTCCTTCATTGATTGGATTCGGACTTTTTCCTTTTTTAATCGGATTTTTTCCTTTTATGAATGACATTGTCTGGGACTTTTTTTTTGAATGCAAAACCCTGTATTATATCATGCATAGACCAAATTCTATAAATAGTTGATAATCTAAATTATTTTGGAATTTTGGTGAAAATGTTATCACTGAAATTATAATCAAGAAATCATCTTAGTGATTATGAGTTCAAAAATTTACATTATAGAATTGTTCATGTAAATTCCTGATTTTCCTTATTTATAGACTAAAATTATAAATTAATAAACAATATATTTTCCTTAAAAAATGAATTTAATGAAAAACAATTTTTTTTAAAAATAAAAACTAGTTGTATATTTGGAAAAAATAAATTTTTTTTTTGATAAAAATAACTGTTTTCAAATATCTGGTTTGAAAAATTAACATTTATTTCTAGAATAACGTAGCTAAAAAAGTTTTTCTTTTGAAGTAACAAGCATCATGAACATATATAGTTTTTAATACCGCCATTAGCTTATTTAAAACATTTGCTAACTAAGATAAGAATATTTTCTTCTTCTAAATATAAATTTCAGTGTTGCAAAAAAATGATTGTTTAAATTCACTGAAATACTGTTTTTTTCATTCAATACAATAAATTCTATATTTTCCCAAATTATATAATCCCCTTTTAAATATGGAAAATATTTTTGAAGGCAACAAATCATACAAAGAACTATGGTGGTGGAATGAAGAAGTATAAGCCACTATACAGGAGAAAAAAGCCCTATATAAAATATGGTACAAATCCAAAAACCCAGATGAGAGGACAAAATACAAAATATCCAAGAGAATAGCTACAAAGGCGGTAGCTAGGACCAAAGCAATGGCATACGATGACATATATACTACATACGAAAAAGAGGCAAAATGAAATATATAAATTAGCCAAACAGCGAGAATCTAGGAATATAAACGGAGCTCCGAAAGTAATCAAAAATAAAGATGGGAAATTGATTATAAAGGAAAAAGAAATAATGAATAGATAGATTTCAGGAGCTTCTCAATTTTAATCCCCACATACTACATCTAGATGAACACTCCCCATGTCAAAACCTTATACAGCCAATAACAGAACAAGAAATAATCACATGCCTCAAGCATTTGAAAAACATAAAAGCTAGGGGTCCAGATGATATTAAAATAGAAAGCCTTAAAGCTCTAGGAGATGATGGAATGCCTTTTCTCACAAATCTGTACAATAAAATACTGGGAAAAGAAGAGATTCCTCAAAAATGGAAGCAAAGCTACCTAGTTCCTATCTTCAAAAATAAAGGGGATCCAAACAATTGTCAAAATTACAGGGGCACAAATCTAATGTCACACTGTCTTAAACTCTAAGAAAAAATTATAGAAAAAAAGGTTAAGATACATAATCGAAATAGGAGAGACTCAGTTTGGCTTTATGCCTGGAAGATCTACAACTGATGCAATCCACGCAATTAGGCAAATGAGCGAAAAATACAGGGAAAAGAACAAAAAGCTACACACGGTTTTTCTCGATCTAGAAAAGGCCTTCGATAGAATCCCAAGAAAACTTATCTGGTGGGCCCTACGCCACAAAAAGGTTCCCGAAAAATATATAAGAATAATACAGGATATGTATATGATTCATACAACAATAGTCCGTAGCACAACTGGTACTTCATCAGGCTTCACAATAGTCGAGGGCCATCAAGAGTCGGCTCTCAGCCCACTACTCTTCATAACAGTAATAGATGTATTATTACAGTCTATACCGCAAACAGTCCTGTGGAATATGATATTTGCAGATGATATTGTTATACTTGCCGAATCCAAGCATGAAATGAAAGAAAGTTAGTGAGTTGGATAAATATCCTAGAAAAGCACGGACTAAAAGTAAATAGAGAAAAGATGAAGTATATGGTGATAGGAGGAGATGAAGCAGAGAGCATTGATATAAATGAATGGCAGATATCGGCAATTGAAAGCTGCAAAAATTTGGGCTCTACTATACAAACAAACGGCCTAATAGAGAAAGAGATAAAGAGTAAAATTAATCAAGGGTGCTTAAAGTGGAGATCTTTATCTGGAGTGCTCCTTGACAAAAGAATCCCAGACAAATTGAAGAGAAAAATTTACATTTTCATAGTAAAAACAACTATTTTATATAGTTCAGAAACATGGTCAACAAAAGAATTAGACGAGAGAAGTCTACAAACTATGGAGATGAGAATGTTGAGGATGATTGCTGGGGTAACAAGAAATGATAAGGTGCGAAGTACAAGAATATTTGGAAGTTTAAAGGAAGTGAAGTGCCCATTAAGACTAAGATAATGGTAAACAGACTTAGGTGGTATGGGCACACAATGAGAAGGCCTATGAATATATAGGAAATAAGGAGTTTGAAAGTGATGAGTAAACGTAAAAAAGGAAGGCCAAAACTGAGTCAATTTGAATAAGTATAAATTGGATAAAAGAGATAGTACGAATAATATAAAGTGGAGAGATATTGAAGGAGCTTACAACCTGAAAAGGTGAAAGCTAAAAAGAAAAAAAAAAAATTCCTTTATTATTATAAATTTTGATTTCATATTGTTTGTAGCTATTTTGATTACTTCTTTTGAATTAAGGAATCTATTGTGTGTGGAATAACCCTGTGACCATTAGGCTTAACCTCTAACCCGATAAAAATAAAATGAATATCAAAATACTAACAGCGATAAAACCCGTCACTTTATTGGTTATATCATTACCAATATCTTACAAAAAAATTAGAAAATAAATGATTAAATATTTAATTAATAACTATTGTTGTTATTGAGCTCAATGTTGATAAAGAAATACAAAAGAGAAAGTATAATATCATTTATTTTTTGATCATGACATGAGTATTTCAGGTTGAATCTAAATGTGATTATTCTATTTTATTATGCTTTAATTCCAATAATTGAATTGATTTTAGAAATCATCATTTAAATTGCATTTAAATTTATGAGCCTTTGTGCTTTTATTTTAATGCACAGATTGATATCGTTGTTGCTTAGTTTTATTTAATTTCTGTCATTTAGATTTACTAAATTTAATTCAAAATTGTTAGCTGTGTATGAGTGTGCCCATTTTAGGCGCATCATACATTTCAATTATTCTACACCTTTGCAAACTAATTGTATATTTTTTATACCAATATATTTATCTCTGAGCTGGGCCGTTGGGCCTAAAATTTGTTTTATTTATAAATACCCGGGTCGGGCCTTTTTTTAGGTAACCGGACCGGGCTGTTATTTTTAAACCAAATATTTTGTCATTATTAGCTCTAAAAATTAGAAATAAATATAAAATCGGGGCCAGGCCTAAATATTTTATTTTTAAAAAAAATCCGAGCTGACCCTGAAAATATAAAACCCAGGCCGGAATGGACTGAAAACAGATTTTCAAGAAAAATCAGGGCCCGGACCTTAAATTTTTTTAAAAAAATATATAAAAATAATTTTAAATTTTAGCTTTTAAAGTTGATAAATAAAATTTTTTACAAAAATAAAAAGTAAGCAATAAATATCTTCTATATTTTTCAAATTATAATAGGAAATGGAGAGTTTCGAAATAGGTATTTAAATTAAATAATAAGTATTAAAATTATTAGGTAGTAATTAGAGATTTCAAAATTAACATAACTTTAAAAAAAAAATTTAATGGAAGATTTTGGACACGTTTTATAATAATTTTTATAAAGGCAAGTAAGCTTTGAAATTTTAAGGTTTTACTAAAATATATTTAGGTCATAACCTATAAAATGGTTTTATTACAAAATACACGAAACCTCCCAAAAGTTGAACATAGGTAAGAAATTATATATGAAAGTTCATCATCACACCAATAAGGGCAACATATGTTCAAGGGCCAAAATTTTATAGGCGTTAACTATGTTACGCCCGTCAATTTCACCCCGGTCCCCCCTATTCATTTTTTTCATTACATTATGATTATTTAAAAAAATAAAATATAAAAACGGAAATGCGAAATACAAGCTATAAAAAAAATAAACATAATTATTTTAAAATAATAATTTTTTTTTTATTTTTAAAATTTTTTTTTTAATTTAGGTTCTGATATTTGACAACAGTTGGTAGTAATTTGCATTTTTCTAGACTCACCTGGATAAGCTAGTTTCCAACTCCTTCAACTTCCAGTTACATGCATTCTAGAGTCTAAACCAGACAGCTACGGATTCAAGGAATTATATTCCAGGTTCAGTTAATAGCTGATTAGTCGTGATTTAGGTTGGTTTTGGTTCAAAAAATGTCAATCATATTTTATTAATATTTATTTTTGACTAGATCAAGTTAAGGTTAATATCTCTATCGACCGGAAGAGCCAAATTTTGATAATTATTCAAGATTAATAAGCAAGATCATGTTATATAGTGAATTATAATTTATAGTAATCTAATAATTTTTATATGTATTTAGTCCAGAAGCATATGCAGCAGAGTGCGGGGGGGGAGGGGAATTCCACCCCTTCCCCAAAGCTAAAAAAGGTTCAGATGCTAAATATTACTATTTTATGACTATTAATTTATATTTTATAATCATTATTCCTGTCTCTTATCGCATATATATTCCAATTTACATATATTTATCATATTTACAACAGAAATAAAATCCATACTATTTTATTCTATGGATTATTATCGATTTCAAACTTTCCTTGGCGTTATATATATCTACCATTTTAAAATTTTCCACCAAATCATTTGAAACTTTATCCCTGCAAAACATAGTTAAAATATTTCAAAAAAAAAGATATCGAAAGCAATATATTGGAACTTAAGGAAATTCAAATTAGGGCAAATGTAGATGACTAAATTATATGTCATTGTTAAGTCAAAAGCAGAGTTCTATAAATTGAATATTTGTTTAACTGGACTGGTAGCAAGGAAGCCCATCGTTCCAATATTAATGTAGGGTAAGTCGGAGAATACTATATAATAAAATGCTTTATCACCCCTCTATTTATCATCTTGTTCGTTATTACAGCAATTCCTTTGTCGATAATCAAGGTAGTTATAAGTTCATCATCCAGTTCCTTTTTCGCATAACTTTTTCCAAAATATTAGCCTTTTCTGTAGGTTTTTACTTCCCATTTCTGGCAAAAATTTTCAATTTAAAAATATCCTGTAAAAACAAATTTTTATTTATATTTTATCCCTTTTTTTTTAGAATAAAAATATATAATTTACCATATCAGCTATTATGTCTGTACTACCTATATTATTTTGATAAAAAATTATATCTTATTTATATTTTGTCTCTCCTTTAATAATTAATTGTACCAATCAAGTCTGCATGACCTTGTTATTTTGATAAACATTATACTAGATATAGTCTATAAAATATAGTGTTAAATAAAATTTATTACATTAAAAAAAGGCAATAGTTAACAAAAAAATATGATTTTTAAAAAAAATATTACAGAATTGTTATTGATAAAATATATATATTTATTTTTTGAATAACCCTTTGAACTATATAGTCTAAGACTTCTCTGTTAGTACCTTTACCCCAATACTACCCTCTTTAGAATAATAACAAAAAATTAGTGTTATTTCACTTTAAATTTTTTATGTTAATAAAATTTTTTATTTTCATATCCTTTATTTTTGTTTTAAATTTTTTTTTATATATATAAATCGCAACTAATAATTTAAATTTTTTTTAAAAAAAAAGGTGCGTCTAATCTCCACCAATGAAGCTTACACTAGTAGCGGTTATTTTAGCTTGGAATTTCCTTATCACCCTTTCAGGTAAAAAAAATAAATTGAATTGATATATTTATGGCAGTGTTGTTAAAAACGGCTCGATTTTGAGCAGATTTTTAAAAACGATTAATTCAATATTTTATTCAGAAAAAAATTACGCAAGCCTGAAAATTTAGTTCATAGATGGCACTTACCATATATCGTTGAAATCTCGAGGCTTAGGGATTATTTTTCTGGCTAAAATATTGAATTTTTTTTTTTGATAATATTATATTTTTATTCTAATCATACTTAATACTAGTGTCATTTATTTTTAAATTAAAAATATATATAGAAATAAAATTAATATTAAAATTAATATATCAAATATAAAATAAAATAAAACAATATTATATAAAAACGGAGGTGGGACTACAACTTCCAAAAAACATGAGTAATTTTACTTTAAAATAGAATTCTACGTTTTTTAAAATAGGCTTAGATCGAATCTTTTAACAACACTAATCTATGGTATAGAAAATATATTAAATTGGCTTAACCTTCCTTCAACATTCAATATAAAAGTTTTTATCTAATCCATCTAGTGTTGTTAAAATAGATTAAGACTTGTGCAATATTAATTGAAGCAAGCCGCGAGATTTCTGTCCAAACCCTTCTACCATCTATGATCAATTTTTTAGCTAAAATATTACTATAGCCGTTTTTAGTGGACAAAATAAAAAATTCGTTTAATTTGTAATATTTTTTGTTAGATTCTACTAATTACGATCTGTTTAAAATAATTATACAAAAAGTAAATCAACCAAACATCCATCTTAAATCTAAACCAATTCCATTTTTTTTATAAAACTATATTGGTTAATATGTATCAGAGACCGGAAGTGATAGCATTTGCACGGCCCGGTCCGAATTTTTTCTGCCCTACCGGGCCCAGGTTTTATATTTTTAGGCCCAGCCCTGGTATATTTAAAAAAAATTAAAATACGGCCCGGTCCGGCAGGTCTTAGATATATATATTAAAGATGCTATGTTTCTCTTTGGGTGGATCGGATATCGATCCTATTCCTTCTATATCTTGTTGATTTGCTTATTTTTATTTTTAATACCGATATATTATAAATTATTTTAAAGAGCTGTTTATAGTAAATGTGACGCCTAACACGCTTCTTGATGCAAATCTTAGATTCACAAAATTTTGAGGAAAAAAATAACAAAATTCTCTATTACCAGTTTTCCTCTTGGGTGTGTGTGTTTTTTTTAAATCAAAGAGATTTTTCCACCATTAAATTTTATATAAAAGGAGGTTATTATTATTTTGTTATATACACAGATGGTTCGTTGAATCAGGATTTTAGCATAATTGTATCCAAAGATTTGGATTTAAATGAGATAAATTTTGTCCAAAAAATTTTGAGATTTCTTTAATATAACACCTTGTGGTGTTCATCGATCTTTCTATCTCTTAGTTATGATATTAAATTCTCCCATTTTTCATAAATCCTCTTCCCCACTGGTAAGAGTGGCCTTTTACTATCAATAGGGGGGGGGGGGTAGGGATAAGGGCACAAAAAGGTTTGGGAACTCTCTTTATTAAGGTAGATACTTGGCAATAATTTTAACAAGGGTGTTCTGGTATCATTTTAGTCAATGGTTATGGACAATTGGTGGAAGTTTTTTTTTGCTAAAGAAACCAACTAAAATTTTTTGGTATAGAAGGAAATTGATCATTTAAAAGGGTCCCAACTGAATACAATGTGATGACAATATCGAGGAGACGTCAGGTAACTTGATTAAATCAAAAATCTTTAATGAAAAAGATAAGGCAAGAGAAAGCTCTCGAGAGCGGTGTAAGATAGTGGTTTAAGATCTTAAGCATCTTATTAGGCAAAAGCGAGATCATCTAAGAATTATCGGACAGATCAAGATTAGTGAAACACTCGAAAAAATATTTGTATTATTTTTGAAAGCTGCAAGAAATTGTAAATGGGTAAAACCCGGTAACATATAAAATATAAATGAGATCTTTGTTAGAAAAATATTTTTTTATAAGATAAAAAAATCTGGCCCTCAATGTATGAGATCTTTTAAAAGAATCCTGACAATTAGTGAACATAAAAATATGAGGTCCTGAGTCGAGGTAGTGAGAAAGATGTCTGTGTCTGGTTGGAGGGGAGGGATAGAGCAGATCTCTTATTTATCATTGTTTAACTTAAGACCCAAGTGGAAGGGTGACATATCTTTTCTATATTATATAAAATATTTCTAAAAAATAAGAGTGTCAGGTTGAATCTTTACATACAATATTATATAAATAATATTTAACTATCCTGTCATTATCTTTATTATTTCCAAACCCCAAATTTTAAGAGATAGGTCTGGGCGATTATTATATCACATCTGCCTTCAATTCTTACCCAACAAAGGATAAAGAAAATTACCTATTTTCAACTTACGCGGTCAAATTATTACTCTCTACTATGTTGAAACAAGGAGGTGATGAACGAGTTAAACCCTCAAGCTCTGCGAAAAATAATTATAATGATACCAGTAGTAGAAATGAATCACGACGAGTATTGAAAAATATTCAACCACATTCAAAAATAATACGAAAAATATTGAGATTAAAATTGTCACAGATTTTGGCCATTTCCGAAGAACGGGGAAATGTAAGTGACCAATATAAGGATAGGGCCAAAAGGGAATATGCCCTGAATGTAGTGAAAGTGCGTTGCGGTAACACATCAAATCAATTTGATAAGGCAAATAATGATACATATGAAAATTTCAATGGTCTTTTCAAGAATGTCTCAAATGGAAAAATCAAAAATGTCATTCCTAGGGATGCTATTTGCAAAAAACTACATTATAACTCCTCTTCTATGCTAACGATTGGTGCCGGCTTTCATATAGAACTATTGTGGGAAAGCAAGTAATTTTTTAACATAATATATTTTTTTAAAATATTTTTTTTTAAAATTAATTTACACAACAATATGACTAATAGGATGGAAAAAAAAGTTAACATTCCATTTCACTATCTAAACCCTAATGTTTCCAGAGGAAAGATTCAAATAAAATATTCTGATTACCTAAAAAAGAGCATTAGTATGACCAAAAGGATCTCAATGGCTCGCCAAAGTTATTATAGTCCTCTCAAATTGGCTGTGCTAGAGATTTTTCCCAGGATAAAAAAAGTTATCGTTACAAAACATCCACCTCCAATAAGAATGAATAAAAATATATCACATGAAATACTGAAAACTCTTAAAGTAAAACGAGATATCCAATATGATAATGATGACGAATATGATGAGGAAGCTGATGGGATATATTATTATGATGACTCCATAGAGGGGGATTATCCCGTGGATAGTAGTAATACATCGTTTTTGGCTTTAGAAAAACATTTGACCAATTTGATAGTCACTGATCCCGCTTACAACAATTCCCTACCTCACCCTATTTTAGATGATAAAATAAATACTTCCGACTATGTCGACGATATGTCGTCTATTAAGCGAAAATTAATGTCGGACTATGATGAAACCGACTTCCAAGAAATACTGCACAATAAATTAAGTCAGGACCTAACGAATTTTTACTACAAGAAATATAATATTTCTCTCTTCTTTATAATGCCAGGTTATAAGACATCTATCAGCAAAATCGAAAGCAAATTAGCTGGCAAAATAACATTACTGAAAGACATTATAAACAATCATCATATTACTCAGACAAAAAGGCCAGGCCTAGGTCAAAAATATATGAACATAACTTTTCCTACGAGGCTACAGTCGCATCTTAGAACATCTATAAAATCCATCATTCATGACAAGTTTTTTCTACCTCATAACTTTTACATTTTTAATTTATTTATCCACATTTATGTGAGAAAATGTTTTTTGGGGGGAGGACTCCAGAAAATTACTTCACCCCAATCCAATATATTATAACCCCCCCCCCTCCAAGCTAAATATTTTAAAGATATATGGAGCCTAATTTGTACTACCCTCCATTCCCCGTTAACTTGCAGCGCCTTTATTGTTTATTTAACAATTAGTTTAGATTAATCCGATTTTACTTCTACATTCACTTCTGACTTGTGTCATTTCTGAATCAAGTCTTAACATTTTCATGGCATTCTTACCTAATCCCTTCATATTTAATCTCTATATTTTTCGTTTTTTTATCTATCATCAACTTCTTTGCATTATCATATACTCTTCTGATGGTCTTCTTACCACATGTTTGAAAACCTTATTTTATTCTCTATAACCATCATCTTTTTGTGCATCATCCTACTTTATAATTAATTATTGCTCTTATATGTTATTATTCCATTCTCGCTGGTAAATTTTAATTTTTCTTCTATTCTGATCTGAACAGCGTAAACACCATCTTAATATGTCTTGTGGGTGTGTAATATACCCTTCTATTCTCGGTTCACTAGGTCTCTTTAACCATCTATATTAACCTCCATACCTCACAACGAAGATATTGTTGTTCTTACCGATCTGAATCCTGATTGATTGTCACATGGTCATAATATTTTGTAATCTTACGCACTATCACACTTTTATAACGTGCTTTAGAAACGTTATTTGTTTATAATTATTGTAGTTAAAAAAATTTTATTTAGAAAATGTGAATAATAATTTTTTCCTTCAAATTTTTACTATTATGCTCTAATTTATTATATTGATTTGTAATAGGCTTCTAGATTCTGAAATTTAAGTGATAAGAATTAACTTAAAATCTGTCATATTTTTTTTTAAATGTTGCATAGTTTACGAATGATTAATATTTTTTAATAATTAATTAAAATTTAATCAAAAAAAAAACTAATATATCTTTATATCATCATCAAATAAGATTCCACATATCTACTATCCCATTAAAATCCATCAAAGACAATGTTTTAGATGACATCTATCTAAGTTCCTCCATATACCTTGCAGATAAAATTAGTAATAAAAATGTTAATAGACGCAAAGACCAATATCGGTATGTGATTAAAAAAATTAGTTAATTCATATATAAATGCCTAAAATTATGTTAATATTTATTTATTTCAACCAAAAATAAACAAGGTTGCTAAATGACAATATTAGGAATGAAGGACATAATGACACCCGAATAATAAAGTTAGGAATTCCTAGTAAACCTATGGACTTCTTTTTGGGGATAAAACCCTTCTTTTATATGTGTGTTTATTGGCCAACCAATGATATTCTGTTTTTTGGGAAATATACAAACCCTCACGAGGACGAATGAAATCAAAACAATCTCTTTTTCTTCTAAAATTAGCTTTAAATGATACATAATTAATAAATTTCAATTTCATTTCATTGCGCATGTTGTTTTTTAAACATTAATTATAGTTTTGAATGATAAATATTTTTTTTTAATAAAAGACTTCATCCTTACCGTTGTTTCACCATAAGAAATATTACACTAATCTAAATAGCAAATAATAATACAAATGATAAGGAAACACTTATCTAGGTGGGGAAAATGTATTTCAGAAACATAATGAATCTGAATGAAAATTCGGAATATTTATTACTCATAAAGTTTTGAAGGAAACCTGGTAACACATGAGTAACCCCACATAGATGGCCTTTCTTTATGTCAGGGAGCCAAATTGATCCCATCAGGGGTTAAATTATTAAGAAGTTAAAGATCTGTGAATTCGGCCTTGTGTTCTAGAATTAGCAAATTGATTGTTCTATATCCCCAAACGGGGCCTCTAGAATTAGAATAAAAAAGAAAGAGGAAATTGTTATATAAGCTATTTATTATCTATTTTTGTTCAAATATTGAAACATTATAAGCACTTAAAACTTAATAAGGAAAAATAAAAATTTGATTTTAAACTTTTGCATTTATAACAGAAATCAAAATTCGTTATTTTTTTGGGGTCATAAATTGCATAGGATAATTTTACGAATTAGTAGGATGTTTTATCTTATTATTATGTAAATCGTTAATAAAAGTAGACCATATGAATTTGCTTTGTTTAAATTTAGATTATAGTAATAGAAAATGTTACTTTTAAGAAACTTTTAACTTTATAATAATTCATATTTACAATTTCTTATTTATGATTTTTTTTATATAATTTTTTTGTTACAATATTTATGCTGTAAATTTTAAAAATTTTCTCTATTTGTTAACTTAATATTTTAATAAATTAATTTTATATTCTTAATTCTTTTATTTTAATTTTTGGTAAATATCTATGGTTTCTCTTCTATAACAATGACAATATAATATTTATTTTTATTTGTTTTTTTATATCATAGACCATTGATATAAATATCTTGAAGTAAGAACAGGAAACGACACCTTGAGGTTTAACTTTTTTTAGTTTGATTTGAATTTTTAATATTGTTATGACTTGGTCATTTTATTATTTATCGATGACTTTATGTTGAAACTTGCTAATATAATATTTAGATTAATTACTGAAAGAATTTATTAATGGCGTCGCTTTAGGGGGGGGGGCACGCAGGGGCTCGAGCCCCCTGCTAAATTTGAATAGCAACCTGAAGCAAAATTTTTTTTAAATGATATCCTAACCCCTTGAACTAAATATAAATTTTTTTGATTGCCCCCTGAAAGATTTCTTTTATAATTCTATTAAGTAAAATATAGATTTGATTTTATTATTTAAAAATTAATAAGACTATCTAAATATTTATTAAATGAATACTATTTTAAATTAGATTAAATTAATAATTTTCACTATGTCAGCTAGCAATCAAATTTTATGTTCAAAATATAATATCAATATCACTCACTAAATATTAATTTAGCATTAACAGTTGAAGCTTAATTGACTATTATTATTTAAATTATTTTATAACCCTAATTAAATAAATATAATCATTTATTAATTGAAAACTAAAAAATTTAATATTGTATTTAGCTGAGTTCAAAATGACTAATCAACTGTATATTTATTTTTAAATTTTATTATCATACCTATTCCTAAAAATATTTTCAAGGCCTAAATAAGTATAATAAAAAGTAAGTAAGTAGACATATAGTTTATAATCCTTTATTATATACAGTTGATTAGAAAATATTAGATAAAATGCCACTTTTATAGACGTATTTGACAGTTATAATATATTACAGCTAATATTATAATGAATTTTACTAATAAATGCTTTTGATAAAAAATATAGTAACAATTTGCTTTTAAGTATTTAACGTCTTCTATTTAGTTATAAAATCTTTTAAAAATTAAACATTTTATAATTCATCCTACAATAGATGTAATAAATTTGATATCTTTTCTTTTCTTTTTTACGATAGGAAAGCTATTTTTTTCTCTTTCAAAAAACCGTTTTGAGTTAAATTCTATTACAAGTGTATTTTTGATATTTTTACAAACTACTTATATTTTAAGATATAATATACCAACTAGAGGTGGTGCGAGGCGACAATATATAAAATCTTAATTGCATCATATTATTCTGGTCCTTATTTTATAGTTCCAAATTTTGATTTCTAATAAAGCATCCTTGCCGTATAAATAACTCAAGGCTTCAATATATTTGCACAATTATTTCTTCAAAAGATTTTTAGTGTTTTTATTTTATCAATTTATCCAACATAATAAATTCTGATGCTAGTTTACATCGTGAGTGTCATAGCTATTACTGCCCAGCATCTATTATTTGTGTTGCTATGTAATTTAAGATTATTACTACAATGGCTGAGAACATATGATGCATATTTTAGATTAACAATAATGGTCAAATGTGTAGTCGTTTATATATTATATATAATTTAAAATGGATGATAATCTTTTAGTAATTTTCTCGATTACTTATCTAGCCATCATGTCATCTAAAAGGAAGCTCTAACCACTCAATAGTTTTATGATTTGGATTGATCGTTTATACTCTCTTCTTCAAGAATTTTTGATTAGGTTTAGGCCTAAAACAATTTCCTTATTAGTCCTTTCTATAAATGTGTAAAATGGTAACAGTTTGATAACATTATGTCAATGTAAGTTGCTAGAAATTATATTATTGCATTATTTGGTTTTGAAAATCTATTATCAATTGAGGCATATGTATAAATTAATTAATCTTTTTTATCACTTGTAATTCTTTAGACGTAAAATTTTTTTTATATCAGCAATCGAAAATATTTTATACTGTAATAAATAGATTTTTGTATTAAAAAATTTTATTTTTAGAAATGTCTTGTATTGTTTTAATCATTTATATGCCAGTTTATTTTGTATGTATAATATAATAAATGAGAAAATTAAAATTCAGAAAAATTGTTCAGAATTAACAAATTTAAGAAAAGTATAATATATTAATATAAAATCCGGCCAAGCAAAAGCGAGTCGTAGGGCCAGCAAGATGGGGGGCATGGGGAGCGAAGCCCACTATAAAATATTTTTAGTTAAGCCGCTGAGATTGAAAAGGCCAGACACGCCACTGATGAGAATTAGTTTAGGCTGTAATATTTTAATCAAGACTCGTTGCTTAAGGACATTGCACAACTATTTTTAGTACCTGGATTGCTAAAAATCACTATATAAAAATTTGACTATTTTACTCTAAAATTAAAATTATTATATGTCAGTCATTATATGACAGTGATATGATTTCTCCATCAGTTATCATGTCTGAATATGATCGTGTTATAACAACAAAATTAAAAATAAAGGGACATAAAAGGTAACTCATTTAATTTTTATTCTATAGTGCCATTTTCATAGGAAGCGAAAGCAAAAATTATCAGAGAATAAGAAACCTGAAGAGGATCCTATTGATGAAGAAATCAAGAAATATGGTAAAAGGAGAAATTTATTTTATAATAATAAATAATATTTATAGATGGCTGGGCTCAAATCAATATATTTGAAGATATACCAGGTTCAGTAGCTCTAGAAATTTTTCCAAAGACATATGTATCATGTCTCACTACTGGATTATTTGGTTTGGGGATCACTCACCCTGATGGTTAACCAATATTTATAAATTAAAAAGGATATTTTTGCATGCTAATTTTTTTTAATATCTATAATTTAAATTCATTGAACACATTTTTTTAGTCTTAATTAAGTCACTGATATTTTTTAAATCTAGACATCTTTTATGCTAATTTCAATGTATATAATTATTTATATTAATATATAAATTCATATTAAATATAATACATTCAAATTTTAAATATTATTATTTAATTACCTCTTTCTTATAGCTTTTTTGCCCTTAAAACTTTTACTTATATTTTAAATCACAACTTTGATAATATAGGAATTTAGCAAATAATTATATTTTTGTTATCCACATCTTTTACATAATTTGAAATATGACTTTAGTAATCACCACATTATTTTATAATATATTTATGTATAATTAAGGTGAGGGACCTTTTCCTGAAGAAATATTTCTAGCCACCAGGATATCTGACAGTAAATTAGCTCTCAAAACAGGATTTGGTAAATATTTGGGTATTGATCGAACTGGCAATTTAATTGGGCGGGCTGATGCAATTTCTACCCTTGAACAATGGGAACCTGTATTTGAAGAAGTTTAAATGTTATTTTTATCAGTGTTATACAGTAATTTTTAAAAGTAATGCATTCCTCATAACTTTGCAAAAATAAAAGAATATCAAGATTTTTTTTTGCTCATTTGTCATTACTTGAAAAATAATTAAGAAAAAATAAGTTTATAAATTGTAACTCTAGTTTAAAAATCTACCCCCTCCCCTCACAATTGACCTGCTTAAACATTTTCAGGGGGTATCTATTATATTTAAATCTACCTTTATTGTATTTTCACAGGGTAAAATGGCTCTTCTGGCAGCTAATAATTGTTTCCTATCCTGTGCTGATGAAGAACAAGAGATTTTTAAGTGCCTTAATTCCAAAGCTGGACCCAGTGAAATGATGAAAGTAAGTTAATAACCACATGTTCCATTTTTTTATTTAAAAAACTCTTATTTTCTTATCTAATGACAATTAACATCCTCACTATTCTCCAACAAAAATTCAACAAGGATTAGTTTGAACACAAGTTCTTGCAAAGAAAATAGAAAAATATATAAAAACCAAAACTTGATTTATTATAGAATTTATATGTATTTTTTTTTATTGAATAATTTTGTCAGAACTCCTGAATAGGCTATAGAATGGTTAATTTTAAAAAATCTTGGCTCAGCTTAAAAATAAAATTAATAATAATAAATCTGGAATTTGCCAATTTTTTTGAAAATATATTAAATTATATCAATTAATCAGTTGGAAAATTTAGCATTCATCTACCTCTCATATTTTTTAATTTCTGTGTATTTTGAAACAATTTTTTAAAAAATGCAAACTACCTAAATTATTTTAAACTTTCTTTCTTTCTTGTTTAAAATTTTGACCTAAGTCTTACACTTTTTTCTTATATATCTAATGCCAAAGCTGTGAACCAAACCCTTCCAACCCTCGACATTTTATTGAACTCAACCCTGAACCCTTTTTTAAAATTTAGTCTTCGAGGTTCAATAACTTTTTTTAAAAAAGAAATTAAACTTTTATTTACTTTAAAAAAAATTATATAAAAATTAAATATAAAAAGCATCTAAATTATTTAATTTGTGGAAAAAAAAATTTGTGGAATCTTTCCTCTTTATTGTATTTCAGAGTACTCCAATTTTGATTTTTTTATATAGTAGATAATATAATTGTTAAATATTGTTTTAAAGTTATTTATATTTTTGCCCTTAAGGTTATTTTTTTTTATTATATTTTTTTTAAAGTCCCTCTTTTGTTTAGATTTAATTACATTAAAATTAAAAGATGACTCTTGTGTTTTCTTTTAATCAGGGGTTTTTCATTGCTTTTGGATTTCTTAGTAAGGTTTTCATTAACTATAAATTAGGTAATTAGGTCCCTGAGATCATCCTGAATCCGGAGATATAATTTGAGTTCCAAAAACTATATGGGGGTTGGTTTTATCCCAAATTTTATAAGATAAAATTAACATAACTCCTCTTCGCAAAAACGTTCTTTTTCACTTTGCGCCAAGTTTATTTTAATTTATAATTGCACTTTTTATTTTACCTACAAAAGGGACTAATTTTTTTGCTTATCTGGATCTTACCTTTTTTTTAGTTTGTAAAATTTTTTATACTTAATTAATTGCGTTTTATAAAAGTCTATTATTTTTACGGTCTAATAAAATTAATATTGAGTTTTTGTAAAATGTTTATAGTTATAATTAATTGTGTTTTATAAAAGTTTATTTTAGATTATTTTTTGTCGTTTAATAAAATTATTATTGAGTTAATCATGACCCTCATAAGATCATAAGAGCTAAAAGGATCCTTCAGCTACTATACCAGTGAATGATATTACAATCAATAACGGAGGAAAACGGTAAATTACCTTTTAAATTTTTTTTACAAGTCAATATTATTTTTTTTTTCTCACAGTTTATTAATATATAAACAGAAGTATGTCATAATTTTAATTATTTTTTGTTATCTTAGTTCGAAGATGAAAGTTTTCGGTTTTTACTTTCTATAATTTAGCCCCAAATAGATTTAATATTGTTTTATACTTGTTAAATACCTCCTGATATAAATAAAAGCCTGAGGAATGTCAGATATTTTGGATTTATCCATTCGCATTATCTATATTTATAGAAATGGCTTTTAATTTGTTAGAACTATAATGAAGTGTTTAATGTTAAATTACTCTCATATTTCCAATTCCCTCTTGAAACAATTTTCCAGAATGCAGCTAAAAATTTTAGAAATTTTTTTTAAAAAAATCAGGCTGATAGCCATAAATTGACAGGAATTAACCAAAATCTGTGGAAAAAAAATCCCAAAAACGAATATTACCACAAAAAACAATGTTCACCTATTTTCACGTTACCATGTGAAAGTGCATTAATCGAAATTTATTGTAAAAGCAAAATATTTAAATTTGTAAGCACTATAACTCCATTTCTATTATTCGAAGACCTGCAGGAATTTTTTATAAATATACCCAATATTTTAAATCGCCATTATTTATTACCTATAAAAATTAATAATAATATAAAGTATATTTTAAAAAAATAAGGCGGGCCTGACCTGGCTTGAAAATATATAACTCGCAAAAATCGAATATTTACATAATATAAATGTAAAATATATAAATACAAGCTGAGATCAAACTTTGTTAAAAAGGAAGAGAACTTGATCCCCAAGGAGGAGCAGGGCCGTGCCAAGGATATAGAATTGAACTACGTGTAATAATTTATAATATTTGTATATAAATTTCAACGTGTATGCCTTGATTAGATAATAAACAATTGATAAGTTGGTTTATGCTTTTTTTTTAAAAAATGAAGTTACAATTTAAATTATTATTTCTTTAAATAAAGGCAAAAGTTCCAAAGTTTTCAAGACAGAAAACTGAGAATATCTAAGGAAGACGTTAAGCAAATTAAACTGGCCAAAACGCAGGGCACCATGCACGAAACATTATTGGATAGGTTTATTCTTCAATTTTATATAATATTTTTTGATTTGGTACACTGCCAAACTTACAATATTTATCCTAACGTCTATATTCTATTCTAATTTTAATGCTTCTTTTTAAATGAAAGAGTCAAGTAATATTAATAGGGCTGTGTCGACCCTCAAATTTTTTACTAATCAATACTTTCCGATATTCTTACAAAAACTGATCAACCGAATACTGATATTCCATGATAAACCGATTCATCTGATATCGATATTTGATTTGCATGTATCTTTGAAACATTATTATAAACAAATCAATTATTTTTATACAAAAGAAATAGCCAACTCTAAACTATAGCCATGACAAGTTAGACCTTGAAATTTTTTATTTCTCTTGGCCAAGGTGTTAGTTGATGAAGTATCATGAATGATTAAGTGTATTTCGTTGTTTTTTTATTCAATCTCCCTAATATCTAAAATAATGATAATATTTATCGCCAAATATTATTAAATCCTTTTCTTGTTTCAAATAAAAAATGGTATCATATTTTTTTAGATACTATTTCTTTTATAATAATTCTATTTTATTTAACTATTACAAATATATTGATTTTGGTTCCTTTTTATTCATTTATTATTAGAAAATTATTTATAAAAAAAAATTGAATATAATTATATATATATCCGAGACCTGCAGAAGGGTCATTGCTTCATGGTTATTTTTAAAAAATTATTTCGGTCCGGCCCAGGTTTTATATTTTCGGGCCCAGCCTGGATTTTTTTTGAAATATATTTTATTTATTTTTAACTTTTATAGCTAATAATGGCGATTTAAAATATTTGGTTTTAAAATATGCGGCCCGGCCCATGTACTGAAAAATTTTTTAGGCCCGTTCTGGGTATATTAAAAAAAATTAACACAGGCTGGGCCTGCAGGTATCTGACATATATATAAACAATAGTAATATCGAATCGGTTTTTCTTAAATAATCGTCTGATCTGTAAAAAAATATATAATATCAGCACAACCCTAATAATTACACATTTTAGATGTGTAGAATCAATAGATTTGTTAACTGTTAATTGTTAATAATTATGACCCTTTTATCCTATAAGGTGTATTATCCTTTGACATTTGACATGTATATTTGGTTAGAATAATATTTTTTTTAAATCAATATTATTATATTTATTTTCAATTACCTTAATTATTAGATATATATTTATCGCAATTTTTATTTTTTATTCTATATAATTATTAGCCTCGTTTTATAAGAAGAAAGGAAATATTTTTTTAAAAAAATTAATTCCCTAGAAACAAAAAATAGAAAAAGGTAAAAAGAAATTTTTTAATAGAGAAATGTAAAAAAATATATAAAACCAGAACCTCAAAATATTAAATTTGAAAAATAAAAGAAAGAACCGTTTAAAATTGATTATTTATTAATTGAGCTAAGATATGTAATAGGGATGTACCGATGCCACTTTTTTGGAGGCCGACTATATTAAATTGATATTGATCGATTATCGACCTAATATTATATCTGATTGGGTTCTTTATACATATTTGATAGTTAATGTGTAATGTACTTATCTACCTTTGTATTATATCTATAATTATGCCACAACAATACTGAAGATTTCTTTTCAGAAGGGACGGACTTTCGATTTCACCAGTTTCACTAAGAACAAATTCTGATAATACTCTTAGAGTGGGTTTTGCTGATATTAATGAGCAAGTTTAGAAAGAGTTTAATATTTATATATAGCGTTCACTGCTCAAAGGATTTGCTGAGGTATTATTTTTTACTTTAAATATTGGTTCCTTAAGATAATTTTGAATGTCAAGGGAATAGCGATTTTCATTAATATTTTTTAACTAAATTTGACTCTTCATTTGCTTTAACAGCATCAGCATTAGATCCTAATTGGGCCGGTTGAATTTATTGCTGGGAATTTCATCCATGTCCATATTTTGCTAATACTGTATAAAATAATAAAATTTTTAAAAAAATTTGCATTTGGCTGAATGAATTAATTTTCTTATAGGAGTTGCTGCTACTGCCTTCTATAGGTAGTTTTTGCCTTTAAAATATTAATTGAATTGAGCAAAAAAGATTGTCTTAAAGTGGCCGGATCCAAAAATTGTTGCAAAGAAGTAAATTTTTCCATTATACATATAAGGAAAACGTTTAGTAAGGTTTTTATACATCATATCTTTTATTATCTGGACACCTTTATCATTTATGCTCAGCATGACTAGCGTAAAGTATTTCAATGAATTGAATTACTGCACTAATGGAGGCATTTTCTTCAACTAATTTCTTTTGTAATGCGTTTAATTATTATTATATTTTTTTTCGCCATCTAATTGACGCTTAATGTTATTGAGTATCTCTTGATAAATTCATTTGAAAATATTTTATACACGGATTTTTTTTTTAGTTTGCACACAATGTTTCATTAAACCCATTATCTACAATACAATATGGGATGTTTATCTTAGATTACCCTATGGTTTTAAATGTAACTATATGACTTTAAATCTCGACTATTTGATATCCCAAATTTTTTGCTTATTTGTATAGTCTGGCAATGTCATGATGCTGATTCCCCCCCCCCCCTATATCTCTAGCCAATAAAATTAAAAATGTGTAGTTAGGATAGGTTTCAAGATGTTCTCTAATGGTAGTGTCGTTAGCAGTTTTTAAAAATCGGTTCAAATCGAGCCGTTTAACAACACTAGTTAAAATCATTAAAGCTGTTTTTATTTATAATACTATAAATTAATTTCAAGATACAGTATTTCTAAATTGGGGTCTGAGGAAACTCCAGTTAGTGCATCATAAGATTTATTTTCCACTTATGCGACAAAGGGTTAAAAACTTTTATTTTTAATAGGGGAACCCCTAATATCCCATTTTTATAAAAAAAAGTAAAAATTTATTTTTTTACAGCTAATTTAAAAAACCACGTAAAAAGATATCATATTGATATGATGCGGATTGAGAACAGAGAAATGCCAAAACATTTAGTTGGTATAAGAAAACTTTTACCAGAGGAGAACACACATTTAAATAAATTAATTCCTAGATATATAATTAAAAATAATATATCTTTTAATTCCATGAATAGTGATTCCTTCAAAGATATATTTTCTTATATATTTAAAAATGAAAAAATTTGGACTCGTCAAAGGGCATGTAAATATATTGAAAAAATATATAAAAATTCCAAAAAAAATCTTATCACTAACTTAAAAAATGTTAATAGTAAATTAGCCATAACAACTGATATGTGGACATCGGTTAGTTCTTCATCGTTTTGTGCGATTACATGCCATTATATAAATAAAAAATGGAAAATGGAAAGTTTGCTTTTAGATTTAATTGAGTTACCGTATCATCATAGTGGTGAGGATATTTTCCAATGTTTGTTAGAATCTTTGGATGATTTTGATGTCATGACAAGATAATCTCAATCACGCATGATAATGCCCTTAACATAATAAGAGGTGTTGAAAAAAATAAATATCATTTATAAAGAAAAATATAAAACAGGCGAATACGGCCACCGTTGTTTGGCTCATGTTATAAATTTGATAGTTAAAGAAGGATTTTCAGACCTAGATAAAAAACTAATTAAAATAACTAACGTTGTAAGGAAGCTACATTCTTCACCCAAACTTTTACAAAAATACATGCAGCTATCTGGTGAAACGAGGATTCCGTTGGATGTGGTAACCAGGTGGAACTCAAAATATATAATGATATCAACAGTGAACAAAGTATAATTTTTTAATAATGTCATTTATATTCTTCTGTTATTATTATAAAATTTTGACTAATATATAAGGGGAACTAGATCTAGTAGAAACGTTTTTTTACAAATCCCAAACCATAATATAATTATTTAATTCAAATTATCTTTTGTTATATAATATTCAAAGAATATTATATATTTACAATTTAACTTTTTTAAGATATAACATTGCATAATAATATATTTAATATAGAATTTAGATTCAATTAAACAGATAGGAAAAAAAATATATGGCAGAGACTTTCGATATAAACAATAATGAGGCAAAATTTTTAAACGAAGTGGGAAATTTTTTAAACATACTTTATTCATCCATTAAGATATAAAAGTTTTCTTGATCCGAGTACATAAATAAATTTCGAAATTGTCCATTATATTAATATTGGCCTTTTGTCAACATTCACACTATTAATTTTGGTGTTAATCGACATTAAGTAACAATTAATATTCTAAATGGATATATAAGTATAGTTCTAAAAGAAAAATAATAAATATGAGCTTAAAGATTTTAGGCTTTCCCCTATTATAATCCGTTGTCTTTTGATTTAGTTTAGGTTTTTAAATTTTTTAAGACCTAAATGATTAATATTGATTTAATTTTTATATTTACCTTTATCAATTTTATATTAGAAAAAATCTATTATATGCCATTATTTTTTAATAATATCATATTTGCTACAATTTATATAAAGTTACCAATGAGACAGTCAAAAAAAAATCTAAGAATTTATTAATATTCTTTTTACGGTTTATATTTTTAAAATAAATTTAGCCTTTTCAATATTAAAGTTTATTTTGTAAATATACAATAACACAATACAATAAATAATATAAAATATATTTTATTCTGTAAGACTAATATCCCAATTATTTAGGCATATACAATATTTAAGGATTGTTCCCGACATCCTATTTCGCTTCTTTGTCAAAAAGTCTACTGCCTTGCTAAAGACTCTCTCACTTGGAACGCTTGTCGTTTGTTGTGCCAGGAAATCCTTAGCTATCAACGACAAGGTTGGGTAATAATCACTGTTTTTAGCCCACCAATCAAGTATATTGGTTGAAGCTGATGCAACCGGTTCCTTGATATATTCTATTATTTCATCTCCCATGAGATCAGGAAATTCATAAGCCTCCCTATAATTTATAAATTAATATAACCAAACATTTATAATTACTTATATTCTATTATTTCATCTCCCGTGAGATCAGGAAATTCATAAGCCTCCCTATAATTTATAAATTAATATAACCAAACATTCATAATTACTTTCTCAATTCGTCATGCATGCAAACCGAATATGGCTGTGTTTCCATATCATCTAATGGCAACTCATATACCTTAGCCTTTTGGGTTGGCCACCCATAGTCTTTATAGAGCGATTTTAAATTTTTATTGTATTCCTCCTTAGCAATAAAATTAGGCATATATTTTATTTTAGTTTTGGGATCTAACATTGTAGCCACGTAATTGCTAAATGTGCTCATGAAGTTTTTATATGTTTCACATTTTATCAACATTTTTCTTGCCGCATTTTTAATATCACTATCAGGATGATTTTTGGAAGCCTCGTCTAAAATTTTCTCCATCTTTGCCATAAATAAAACTGCGGTTCCAATTGTAGTTGTATCTGACGATATTTCCAACGTTATTTTATAGAATGGTTTTAAAAAATTTTCCACTTCGTTTAAAAATTTTGCCTCATTATTGTTTATATCGAAAGGCTCTGCCATATATTTTTTTCCTATCTGTTTAATTGAATCTAAATTCTATATTAAATATATTATTATGCAATGTTATATCTTAAAAAAGTTAAATTGTAAATATATAATATTCTTTGAATATTATATAAACTTAAAAGATAATTTGAATTAAATAATTATATTATGGTTTGGGATTTGTAAAAAAACGTTTCTACTAGATCTAGTTCCCCTTATATAAGTCAAAATTTTATAATAATAAAAGAAGAATATAAAAGACATTATAAAAAAATTATACTTTGTTCACTGTTGATATCATTATATATTTCGAGTTCCATCTGGTTACCACATCCAACGGAATCCTCGTTCCACCAGATAGCTGCTTGTATTTTTGTAAAAGTTTGGGTGAAGAATGTAGCTTCTTTACAACGTTAGTTATTTTAATTAGTTTTTTATCTAGGTCTGAAAATCCTTCTTTAACTATCAAATTTATAACATGAGCCAAACAATGGTGGCCGTATACGCCTGTTTTATATTTTTCTTTATAAATGATATTCATTTTTTCAACACCGCTTATTATGTTAAGGGCATTGTTATGCGTGATTGAGATTATCTTGTCCTGAATTTCAAAATCATCCAGAGATTCTAACAAACATTGGGATATACCTCACCACTATGAGGATACGGTAACTCAATTAAATCTAAAAGTAAACTTTCCATTTTTTATTTATATAATGGCATGTAATTTCACAAAACGACGAAGAACTAACAGATGTCCACATATCAGTTGTTATGGCTAATTTACTATTAAAATTTTTTAAGTTAGTGATAAGATTTTTTTTGGAATTTTTATATATTTTTTCAATATATTTACATGCCGTTTGACGAGTCCAAATTTTTTCATTTTTAAATATACAAGAAAATATATCTTTGAAGGAATCACTATTCATGGAATTAAAAGATATATTATTTTTAATTATATATCTAAGAATTAATTTATTTAAATGTGTGTTCTCCTCTGGTAAAAGTTTTCTTATACCAACTAAATGTTTTGGCATTTCTCTCTTCTCAATCCGCATCATATCAATATGATATCTTTTTACGTGGTTTTTTAAATTAGCTGTTAAAAAAATAAATTTTTACTTTTTTTTATAAAAATGGGATATTAGGGGTTCCCCTATTAAAAATAAAAGTTTTTAACTCTTTATCGCATAAGTGGAAAATAAATCTTATGATGCACTAACTGGAGTTTCCTCAGACCCCAATTTAGAAATACTGTAACTTGAAATTAATTTATAGTATTATAAATAAAAACAGCTTTAATGATTTTAACTAGTTTTGTTAAACGGCTCGATTTGAGCCGATTTTTAAAAACTGCTAACTCATATTTTACGCAGAGAAACCGTAGGCAAGTCCTTTTATTTTATCATTTTATTACAACTTTTGTTAAGAAAGTGAAAAAGGCGAGAAACTATTTTAAAATGTCACAATGTGTTATAAAAATATATAAATAAAATTGAGTTTGCAGAATATTTAGTATCGTATAAAATTCAACCCTTTTCATTTCAGATTTTGATAAAATTTGCATAAGGATGAAAGTATTGTAGTTGATGAATCCAAAATTTTAGACCCTCTATTAAAACTAAAGATAGAGGGCTTCAAACAGCTCTCTAGATCTATAGTTCTAATAAGGTTAAATTTTGGATACACCAACAGCACTTTATTTACCTTAGAGACTTTTACCTATATGCATAATTTTTTAAAATTGTGTTGTGAAATGAATGATTTTATATGGATACTCTTTTAATAAAAATGAATAAAATTAAGTATTTATTTAGCTTAATATATCAATACCAAAACAGATAAGAAAAAATATCTACACAGATGACTAGGTGGTAGCTTTAAAGTAATATTATAATTCACCAACAAAATCAAAGGTAAACCCTGGGGTTTGGCAAACCACTTAATCTCATTTTAGAACTAAATATACCAGAAGGTTAAAATTTTATCCTAATATAATTTTTATTAGTTTACATCTAAAGGGCAAAAAATCTTTTGAAATAATTAATTATTGAAAAATTTTATTTAAGAAATAAAATATTGATGAAATTTTCAAAAGATTTTTACATGACATAATTTTATTTTTTATTAAAATATAAATTAAATTTTATAGCAAAGTTTAAACACTCTTCTATAATTTGGAAAAGTTTCATGAGTATTCATTATATCAAGATACTATTTTAATCATGATTTGTCAATTTAGAGCTAGCGGGGTTTGCTAAACCATACATTAGAGATTATTTCTGTCAAAAAAATTCCAAAAACTTTAAAAATAACGATTATGACAATTGTCTCTTATCTAGAGTACATCTTCACTGAAATTTAAATTTAACATATTTACACTATATAGTTTTACCTATTTCCGTCAAAAAACTTTAAAAATAACGATTATTGTCACATATCTATTGCGTCAAAAAATTTCAAAAAACTTTAGAAATAACGATTATGACAATTATCACAAATCTATTTTACATCTTCACAGAATTTTTAATTAAACGTATTTACAATCTATATTTTTATCTATGTGCGTCAAAAAATTTCAAAAAACTGTAGAAATAACGATATTGACAATTGTCACTTATCTAGGGTACATCTTCACTGAAATTTTAATTTAACATATTTACAATTTATATTTTTACCCATTAGCGTCAAAAATAAACTAATATGTTTAAAAATACAGATTATGATAATTGTCATTTTTAGAAAGGAACATCACCATTGAATTGAATTTATAATTTAACATCTTTATAATATAAATTATATTTTATCATTTTCTGTCAAAGATTTCATAAATGTTAAAAAATAACATGACACTTATCACAAAGACGATCATGTAAAATAACTTATAAAAGTTTAATATAAATATTTAAAAATAAATTATTTAAACTAGTTCAGTTCTTATATACCAAAAAAATAGATAATTTTACAAAAATGATAAAAATAAACCTATAAATAAAAGATTTCAACTTAAAAATTGTTTATTTATAATAAAATTTACAAAAGAATTAATAAAAAAAGTTAATTAACAAAAAAGAAAAAATCATTTAAAATTCAAATCAAATCAAATTTTGCTTAAAATTTGGGCGTGAAAATCACTAATTAATTGTAACAAAAATGATATTACTTAACTTACATTGAGCCTATTTTTTTATTAAAAGAAAGATATCAAATAAATACTCATCATTATTTTCATAATATAATATAAAATATTTTAAATATAAATAAAATAAATTATTTTATTAAAAATAAATTATTTTATTAAAAATAAATAAATAATAATTAATGCTTGTGTAATTTCTATTCACGACCGACTCAAGGAAGTCTAAATTTAAAAAAAAAATTGTATTGTTAATTAATAATAAAAAAATCTAATTTGAAGACTCGAGTTCACGACTTGAGTTTATCACGATAGTTCACGACTTGAGTCGACTTGAGTTCACGACTCGAGTTCATAACTCAAGTCAGTTTGGGTAGATTTTTTCGACCCAAAACTTAGTCTCAGTTTTTGAATAAGTCGACTCGACTCAGTCGTTTAACAACACTATACATAACCATTATATGATATGCTTAATCAAAAATATACTAAAATAACATTTTAGTATATTTGATCAGTCAATTATCAATTTTTTTATATTATTAATTTTTATAATTACATTTTAGTTAAATATCTGGAAATTTCAAAAAATTAAGATGCTATTTTATTAGATTTGTAAATTTTATAATATTGATCATTAACTGATACGATTGGCCCAATCGCATAAAAAATATGGGTACATCCTTAATATATAATATTTTAATTTTTTTTATTGGGTGTTGGAATTGGATGATAATATTATATTTATAAAATTATAAAAGTCTAACAACTAATAAAATGCTTTATATTTTTTTATATCTCCATCATGAATATAGACGAGAACGAATGAAAGCTGACAGATATTGCAAATGAAGAATTCTATTTATTTGTATATGAAAATGACTTAATAATTGTATAATATTATGTAAATTTTTTTATTTACCACTTATTATTATATGTAAATAAATTATTAATATATTGATAACCGCATTGGAAATGGGGCATTTAATGTATATATTGATTCATTCATTTTGTGGATTTTATATAAAATTAATTGTTATTAAGAATAGAAATGAATAAATATTACATAAATTGTCATATTTACCTGTGCGCCAACAAAACTATCAGCGTCCGGGTATTTTAAAAATCTAATTGGCGGCACGGCATGCCCTATTTATGCCCATGAAACACAAATGGTGTAAATTTGATTCTAATTTTGTCAAACAAAAATTATGCATAAAAATCAAAATAACAAGCAAAATATAAATTTTCATATATATTTATAAAATATCCTTAACCAAAATCACCATGACAAGATGATTGAAAAATTGCATATTAATTATAAGAGACCTGCAGGTACCATTTGCCTGACTTAGCATGGGTTTTATATTTTAATTCCCGGCCCAGATTTTTTTAAATGTAAATATTTATTTTTAATTTTTATAGTTAATAATAGTGATTTAACATACGGGCCTGGCCCATATACCCGGGCCTGCAGATCTCTGTTATTTATAGAAGAAATAATATAATGGATACACAAATGCATTTTACTCAAATATTAAATTTAAATATACAAATTGCATTTATAAAATTTATATCAGAAGATATATCATCGTAGTTTATCTATAAATATAATTTTATCCGAGTTATCTTGAGTCAATGAAAATCTTTTTGAATTTCAATATTAAGCCAGCAACAGAAAATATATTCGATCGAAGGGCTGTTA
Organism: Gordionus sp. m RMFG-2023; assembly: GCF_954871325.1. Classification (NCBI taxonomy): domain Eukaryota; kingdom Metazoa; phylum Nematomorpha; class Gordioida; order Chordodea; family Parachordodidae; genus Gordionus; species Gordionus sp. m RMFG-2023. The sequence goes on along the minus strand of NC_088778.1, from coordinate 6,503,666 downwards.
GCTGGAACGGAAAGTATTTTCTAGTGTTATAAGCTTCTTTTAAAAATAGCGCGCTTAGCTACTTTTTACGCTATTAGAATTTTTTTCTCCACAAATAAAAAATATGACTAAATTTTTAAATATACATTTTTTTTTATTGCATCTCAGTAATTATAACATACCCATACTTTCATTTCCAAGTCTAGACGATCAGAAAGTATAAGCTATGGCTATATAATCGTTCAACTCTAGCAATATATTTTTATATAAGAACAATCGTCAAAAATATTCATTTGGGTATTTTTAGATTTAAAAATGCGAGAAATCATCTATAAGTAAGTGGCGTTATTTGTCTAAATTATATGGGGAGAAGTGGGTATCCATGTTTGTCAACTCGGGCCACCACGACTTTTTATCTTTTGAACCTATTTCTCTCAAAATTGGTTAAAATGTGTAAGGATTGAAATAATCATTTTTAGCATGTGTTGATTAAATTTATAAATTAAATAGATGAGTGGTGTATTTTAAGCATGTTTAACATCCAGATAATAATTTATAAAATATTATCATTAAATAAATGAATCTGATGATAAAAAGAAATATTAATATTATTTATTTATTGAAATTTTAAATATATAATATAATTCTTGAATAATATCTTATTTCCCAGAATTGGGGACAACATTTGGAAATATTGATGATATTTCCCTCGTTTTTAGCGATTTAAAAAAAAATCAATTTAAGTACAAATGTTTATAGCATCCATTAATATTTGTTTCTAAATTACTTTAGAAATTTTCTATGAGATATAGCGAAGTTCCCAATTTTTTTTGTTTTTAACGAATGGAATCAAATTTGTTTAATATATTACTTTTAAATGTTTCCTCCTTGAAGCTGCTAGTCTTGTTTAGCGATAAAACCTATATCTTACAATGAAATTTATACTCTGTGTTAATATTTTTATCGAGATTAAAATATTTTTTGAATTCAGGAAAAGGAAATTTCATATTTTCATCATTTTTCAGGGAAATTATTTTGTCAATATGATCTGTAGCAAAATTATCTTCAATATCAATCTCTATGGTCGACATTTTATTATTTTGAAAACTGGATTTATAATGCAGATTTTTAAATAAAAATATTATTATTTTAGAATTAATTATAAATATATTTAAATAATTTTTATGTGTTTATTATAAAAAATAACTTTCTGGATTAATCGTTATTTTTTTTTAAATTAGCGCTAAAGCTACCGCTACTAAAAATATTAGCCCGCTATTTTAACAACACATTTTCCTAATAAATATTGCTAAACTAGGTTATTCTATTTATTTGAATTTCCAAAATGTCAGCACGTCAGTTTTAACTTAGGCTTGCTGTCCTATTGCTAACATTGTGAGAAATATAAATTATGTTGATATTAATGTAAGTTTTTATTTATTATAAATATTTTTATACGGTGTTCTATTTAAAGATAATTATAAATAAGCTCTACTCCGCCCCTTATTCAAAAAAAATTGCTGGCAGCCCTGTTATATGTTTGAAAAGGAGGGGCGTAAAATCTAGTCATTTATACGGGGATTGGAAATTTTTAGTAACTCGGTTATCTGTTCCTTAATCGAAGTGGTTTTAAGGGTTCTACTTCCGGTGTTTAAACTATTTTTAAAAAGGATCAGACAAGATAATAAACCTCTAATATGAATTATACAACATTTTAAACAATGCATTAATTAATTGCCCTCACTTTTGTTAGAACCTGAAACTGTTCCCTAGAAATCTTAAAATGGGTTCTAAAATTTTTAAAAAAAGATTTCAGGTTGTCGATCTTGTCAAATTTTGGTTGGTTCAATATCACATTATATTTAACATTAACCATAATTTCTGATAGAAGAAGTTTAAATGTACAAACAAATTACATCCTCAAATTTTGTTCATTTAAACATTATTTTTTTTGCATTGAGATTTTAAAAAATTATTTATAATTAGATCTATGATATTATTCGTCTAATACATTATTTATAAAAATAAATAATATCGACTGGTTCAACAACTGCCTTTGGAGTAATTAACGATTTAAATTTCCTAATACTGTATATGTGATTTTACTTTTTCTAACAAGACCTCGTATGTTACCAATATATTTAATAATGTTCAATATAATGATAATAATAAAATTAATTATATATTGAAGATTATAAGAATAAAGAGTATCCAAAAAATTTAAATAAAATAATATATCAATTAGATCTAAAAGAAAAGATGTAAAGACCTGCAAAGGTACCATTTGCACGGCCTGTTTTAAACAGCCCAACCCTGGGTTTACATTTTTAGGCAAGGCCAGAATTTTTTTTTTGAAAAAAAAATTTAAAATTTAGAACAGGGTGTACGGCCTTGGTTTTTTTAAAAAGAAATTTATTCTTCAGAATTTTACGCATAATTTTTGAGTGAATATGAAATTCTTATATAATAACTTTTCTAATTATTAAATTTGCAGTACATACAAGATAACTAAGGAAATTACCATCGATCAATCGAGTAGAAAGTGTAATGTTTCAAAATAATCAATATATGCTTTCTCCCTGGCAAAAAAACATAGCCTGAATTTGGAACAGAGATAAGAGAGATAAAATAATGCTTATCTAAAATGAATTTTTTTTTCTTTAAAAAGTATATTATATTTTGAATATTGAGTCTTTTTCATCGTATCTTTTAATTTGATTGAATATCCTCTAAAATAATTTTTCTAAAAAATATTTTCTAGCATAATCGAAACAATTGAAATAGGAAATATGATAAGTGAATCAATTTATAATTGTTTCCATGATACATAATTTTTAAATACAATTTTATCTAATTTCTATAGATAATTGCCGCTTAAAATATTCGGCCCGACCCAAGTATCGGGTAATTAAAAAAATTATAGGGCTGAGCTCGACCCGGGTATATTTAAAAAAAATATAAATATGTACCTCAGTGCAAAACCATATTTGAAAAAATTTATATAAATTCGGGTCAGAGGACTAATTTATTTTTGTTTCGGGTCAGAATTTTCGAACAAATTTCCCGAAAAATGATTACAGGGTTTTTATCCCTACATTTGCCATTTTAAAAAATCAATTTTTGGGTTGTATTCTCGAATATCTGTTTTTTTATATAATTAATAAGAAAATAACCAATTAGGATTTCCTTTTCATTTCGTGACTATATGCATATATATATAAATGATTATCATATATAATTCTTTAAACAATATATTAATTGTCCTCTATAAATATCTATTAAAATATATATAATTTTAATGAGATATATGTTTACTTTTAAAATTAATAAGCGCTAAAATCGAAAAAAAATATATATAATATATTTGAATGAGTTATAGAAAGGAATACTTAAACGAAAGTCAAGTATGTAAATATGATATTTATGGCAACGTCTTGCTCTCACTCGTATACAAGCAACACAAAGACATAGCCTTATCCAAAATAACTAACTCGGGGTTGGCAATATTTCTGCTCGTGATGACCCCTTTTGGAATATTCGGAAATTTGTATCTTCTGGCTGTTCTATACGAGTATTGGCATTGCTTCAAATGCAATATGGTGAACGGAGTGCGATTTTTTAAAAACAATGTCAAATTTTACTTGAAGTTCATAAGTTTCTGTTGCCTTTTTCTATGCATTCTTTTCTTATTTTGGTCTTATTATTACCTGACGCCCGGGTGTGGTAGAGAAAATGGAACGTTCGCTTATATGATTTGGTTGGGTAAAGTGGAGTGGGTCCTTGAAGAAGCAATTATATGCTCGGTGAACTACGTGATGGCTTTAATGTGTTTCGACACCTTTTTGTCTCTTAGGTGCCCTTTCTTCTACCGAAATAACTACGCTAACAAAAATAAGGCCCTTAAGATAGTAGTTTTGGGGCTCGCTATCTATTCTTTTCTAATCGTTTTGCCTTTCTTGTTTTACTTCGTCATACTTTCCAACTCTCCTCTCAATCCTGGACTTTTAGAGTGGCATCATCACGTGATGGGGTATAAAATCAATCAAATCCACACAAATCTTACAACTATATCTACTTTTAGGCATTCGAAGGGACAACTGCACGAAAACACCTATTTCCTTTATTTCAATGAAAAAATAATCCATTTTTCCATGAGGTACGACGCGATTGAAACTATCTTAACGCATGTTATTCCTTGCACACTCATATTCGGGTTCAACGCTTTGACCATTTATTTATTTATTGTTAGGGAACGAAAATCATCGGCCAAAATCAGTACCAAACAAGAAGTGATGGCACCTATTAAAAAGTTATCAGTTCATATACCTGAAAACTTTATTTTAGATATTCCGACAACTTTTGAGGACTCTAAGCCTGGAATGAGTAAAACTAAAACGAATTCTGTGGGAATGGTTGACTCTTACCTGACCTTAAATAAACTATCCACAAATGCTAACGATAGAGTTCGTCAAATTAAAGACCGGAACAAGAACATTGTAATATTGACTAGCCTGTTGAGCCTGATAACACTTATCTTCTCTATCCCTTGGATCACATATGTTTTGATAAGCAGTTTGTATTGGAATAGAGATTTCAAGGTTTTCAACATGTTGTTCCAAACGGTGGCCCACGATTTAGTTTTTACCAAGTTTTATATATTCCCTTACCTCATATTATTAGGAGACACGAATGTCAGGAAAAAGTTTAGAAAAATTTTCCTAAAATATACTTACGATCCAATTGTAAAAATGTGGGAAAAGGTCCGCCATATTAAGGCAGTTTCTTATTTGATTAATAACAAAGTTAACGTGTAAATTTGTTTTTATAATATATATAAATTAATGTAAACCTATGATCAAATATAAGTTAAATAAATTTATATGCAAAATTATTTGGAACTTGAGTGATTTTATTAATCGTCAATTTTCTTTTTGTACCTTAAGTTTTCAAAGTTGATTAAGAAATTTCTATCTTTTATGGGTCAGACTTTGGAAATTTTTTTAAATATATCTAAATTTATCAATTTTGTATTGAATTTTTTTATGAAAATAAAAATATTTTATTTTATTTATTGAAACTAAACGACATAAAACATAATGTCTTTTATTTTGAGTAATTATAAAAATTAATTTCTATATTTAAATAAATTCGGGCCGGGTCGGTAAATATTTTTAAAAAAAAATTCGGGTTCGGGCCGGACCGGAAACTTTTTAAAAAAAAATCGGGCCGGGCTTGAAAAATTAGGCCCGATGCAGATCACTACTATAAATATCTCGAGAGAATCGGTATGATACCCTTAAAAAATTTGTAACTCCAGATCTAATGATGTGTGAGCCGGTTTAAACCTTTTGGAAATCATAAATGTTTTAAAGAAGATTTTTATTAATCAATTTTATTGATAAGTACAGGTTGCTATTTATAAATATTTATTTTCTATTGCTATATTATATGGCCAGATAAGTTAGTTTATTTAATTTGCTATCGACTATATAATTTATTCTTTCTCTTTGATACATCTAATTTGACAGAAGAGGATCATGAAAATATTAAATTATGTAACGATAAATATGATTTTTTTTTAGTGAATAGTGATAAAAAAAATTTAAAAATGTAGGGGAGACTGGGGTGAGTCGAAGCAATTTTTACAATTGGCTATAGCACTTGTTGTTTTGTAGATAATATAAAAAATAATATATGATTGGTAACCTAAAACTATACTCTATAAAGGTGCCTTATAAAAAATCTTAAGAATATAATCATTTTTTTTAAATTTTATTTTTTGTAAAAGTGAAAATTTTGTTCAACATGCCCCAATATCGGGGTGAGGCAAACCACTTCAAGGGGTTTCCTAAACCATTTTTAGGCCATAATAAATTGAAATGCATTTTTTGTATAAAATAATTTTAGTGTTTTATTGTTCAAAATATCATAATACTTATAAATTGAAGCTAATTATATATAAAAATTGAAATAAACATTTTTGACATAAAAAAATATGAATTTTAAGGAGAGATTAAGATTTTTTAGCATAAATCCTAAATATCAATCATAAACAACCATGAAATTGCCTTTTCAAGATTTTGAAATTTTTTTCATTACTAACTGCCATAATTGACGTGTATGGTTTAGCAAACCCCGCAAGCTCTAAATTGACAAATCATGATTGAAATAATATCTAGATTTGATAAATACTCATAAAACTTACCCAAATTATAGAAGAATGTTTAAACTTTGCAATAAAATTTAATTAACATATAAATGATTACATATTTTAATAAAAATTAAAATTCTGTCAATAAAAATCTTTTGAAAATTTCATCAAAATTTTATTTCTTAAATAAAAATTTTAGTAATGAATTTATTCATATATTTTGTCCATAGATGTATATGAAAACTATATTAGGATAAAATTTTAACCTTCTGGTGTATTTAATTTTAAAATGAGATTAAGTGGTTTGTCAAGCCCCGGGCTTTACCTAACCCCAGTCTCCCCTACTTCCTTTCCAATGGTTCTAAAAGATTTTTCCTCGGGAAATTCGTATTGAGTTTTAAAGGTTCAAACCGGACCGATATTATTATTTTTCAAACTGAATCATGAACCGTGATTTTTATCTAAACCGATATTCGTTACGATTCGGTTTCCTGCTTTCCTTACTAGTCATTAAGAATGTGCTTTTCCTACTATTTCATAAATATTCTAGAAATTACTCTAATAAATCTATCTAATTAAAAATTCAACTATGGTTAAGATTTTTAGAAAAATAAATATACATATAATAATATTACAGAAAATATTATTAGTCATGTTATTTTCTTTTATTGATCATCAAAAATACATAAATAATATAATAATCCTATCTATATTTAATACCATTCATATAAATGGTTAGATTTCTTTCGCGGTATCATTAATTATAGTCCTCCGGGATTTTCTGTCACTTATTCCATTGGAATAAGGCTCCGTAAGTCTTCGACAATCAAGTCCTTCCTTGCATATTTCATTTTTTATTTTGGTTCCCCATAGTACTTTTAGAGTGCAACATTTAGTCTCACTATTTCTTTTCCAGTATATTATTCCTTTTCACTCTTTTCTACATGATCAAATCACCGTAATCTATTTACCTCTATCTTAGGCAGAATTAAATCGATCATCAAGGTGACTATCATTGATATGATTTTTTTCATTTGTATGGATGTATTTCTTATTGTTGTATAATATTTTTCTATATTTTTTTTTACCTAGGCCTAACTAATCTACATGCCGGAGAAAATTTGTTAATACTAAGGCTTTTTAATTTATATTAGTTTATTTCAAATTTGAATTGCTATATTTTTAAGAAAAAACCCCAAGGCCAAAGTGATAGTTTTTCGGCAAAAACTCCATTTAGTCAATTTTATATCCGGCTAAAAATTGGCTTGAATGAACCCAACTATATACACCATGCATAAATATATATACAGAAAAATTTATCTAATTTGGGCTAACAATAAATCCATAAGACCCTAATTTGACCAAAATTTTGACAATCTAATTCCTTATTAACTACTATTAGTATCGATAAATTGGGCAAAAATTTTAGAACCATTGAAAAATCGCAGCGCATTAAAAAAAAATTATCGAAAATAATAATAGTCAGTCGAAATGAATAAACTGAAAACGCAAGAAAAATGTGTGTTCAAATATTTTTGTAACTGATTTTCCTATTCTAAACCTTGCCTAATATATTATAGTTACTAATAATTTTATCCCCTCATACGTTGCATTCATAATATGCCCAGCATTCATTCTTTTATCATTCTCATTCTTGTTACGCCATAATCTTTTCCACTGTTTTTAGCTGCAGTCCAGCATGAAACTACTTCAATTTTTTATGGACAATATAAATCCGGTTTCCCTTACTTTCCTATAGAGAACGAATATTTTTCTCTACAATTTTTCTAGTGGAGTGTAACTGAATCACCACTCAAGCAGACACGTTTTACTTATTCCCATAATGTTATTCAATATTTTCATTTTTGACGTTGTACTTCTAATTATTCAGAGAGCCAATCAATGAAAGTTAGACGAATTCAAAACTTAGTTTTAATGGCATATTAAAAAAAAAATAATAACCCAAATGTCTTTTAAAAAATCAAAATCATAGGATAATATTATATTATATTAATTTTTTTTATTGACCAATTTTCAATAAAAATAGCAAAAATTTTAACTATTTGTTGAATTTCAAAAAAAATATTGGCCCTCGACGGAAATTTCTGGCTATTCGCCTGATAAGATACTAAGAGATTTCATTTTTTATATAGTGTAATCTTACCATTTAAAGTTAAATATCATAACAATAAAACAAAATATTTACATTATTAACTTCTTTAAATTTAAAATATATATATATATATATATATAGTTATAATTATAAAAATATGAAATTCGTCAAATCAAAAAATTCATTTTAAGCTTATAAATAGACAGCCCCAGGATATAATTAATTTTTAATTGGTATAAAATAAATATATTCTATTTCAATTCCTATTTATAATATCGATTCTCAGTGATGGCGTAAACAAGGAGTAAAGGGAGGGGTGTTTATGCAAATTTTGATAAAACCTTCATTAATTTTCTATTTTTTATACCATCTATAAAGAAATTTCTTAAAAAAAGCAGGGGAAAATATCTTAAAAGTTTTATAAAAAATAATTGAAAAATGGGAAGTAAAGAACAAATAATATATCTATGAAGATCGTGGAATCATAAAATTTAAAAATATTTTAGGATGGGGGAGAAATGAATTTTAATGTATTTATATACGTATTTTCTTTTCGAATCGCAATTTAAAATCCGATATCAGCCTATGATTGCCGTTATGGTTTTTATTTCGATTATAGGTGGTTTCGTTTCTGCTTAGACTGGAAAAATTGATTGATGAATTAATAAGTATTAATTCGCCTTATATATTAACGAAGGATAAATCATTGCTTCTATAATTTTTGTTTTTACATAATGCCAATCTTGACAATTTGTTTATTTGTTTGTTAAAAATGTGATTTTCTTTAAACTATTTATTTATTGGTTTGAAGAACATACTAAATACGCACTAATTATTGATATAAATTTCACAGTTAACGCTTACAGAGGTTTTGCTGATTTCATGATTAAAGCTTGATATCGTAACTTTTATAGCTTAGTATTAGGTTGTTTATTATCTTTTCGTTAATCGAAAAATTGATTAATGAATTAATAAGCAAGGTATTTAATATTAACGCAACCCAGATATTTTACAAATTTTATATTCTTCGTTTTGGCATTATCAATTTTGGCCTTTTTGCAAATTATTTTACCAATAATTTTTTTGCCATTTAAATTATTTCGCAAACCTAATAAAGCAATAAAGTGTACTAGGTTCTGCTTAATGGTTTGGTTTAAGTTTCAACTAATGTTACCAGAAACTTGGCTAACTACACCTAAAGCATGACGTTATAGTTTTCATTTTATAAAATTGATGTTTATTTCTTCTATATTTCCCATTCTGTAAATTTTTTAATATTTTGCTAATAATTTTTTTCTTCTTTATACAGTGTCAACTAAACAGATTAAAATAATTTATATTAAACAAGCAACATTGATAAAAATTTTAGAATAAATTGTTTCAGTCCATTAATTTCAATTTTTAACTAAAAAAGCTTTCCCTTTATACTAGCCTTTATGGTTAAAGCACCAATAGGTGAATAAAACATGAAACATTTATAGATTTTAGAATTTGTGCTTTCAAATGTTCAGAATTATTTGAAGGAGTAAATAAAGATGTTTTATATCTTAAAAAGCAAAAAAAAAAAAATATCCACGCATAATTTTTCAAAGACATAACCAGGCGGAAGGCTTAAAATATGAGGATTTAAAGGCATTCCCCCCCCCTTGAATTTGTATAAATTCTTGCTATGCCACTGTTAATTATAGAGAATATAAATAGTTCTACCTTATAAAAATCTTTTATTTTTGATATCATACAAATCTGGTGAAATTGTTTCAAATAATAGTAGGGGAGACCGGGGTTATATTGTCCATAAAAAATTGAAGTGCTGTAAAAAAAAAAGAGACGAAGCAATTTTTCTAAAACGTTTAAACGTAGTTTTATTCTTATTTACATATATCTCTTGGGTAGAAATTAATATTTAATTTTTAAAAATCTTTTAGTTTATCATTAATATGATATTTAGAAAGGTGAAAATTTTAGAATTATGAAAAATACCTGGGGTACTTATTATCCTTCCGCGTTGCGTGCTATAGCGCTTCTTTATAGATTTTTAAAAAAATGTAAATTCTAAAGGAATAAATAAAAATATGTCGAATATGTTAAATTTATTATGTTCATCTATATTATATAACCCGGAAGAACTAGTTGTCACTTAAAACTGTCATATAATTTACAAATAGTAAGCCAATTATTGTATTGTCATTCGTGGTCCTAGACAAACTAGTGGCTTCTAATGTTTTTATAAATCTTGTTGGATTTTTTTTATTCAAAATAATCCCTGCTTAAAAATGGCTAATACGAACCCCGCCTCATAAATAATTAAAATTTGATTTGAATATATAATATTACCATAAATATTGTCAATATTTTTATATATGATAAAATGGAGATTTTTTTTATCAGTTAAAATTAATATTAAGTCTGAATAAACCTAAGTTATTAGTGAAAATGTAAAATTTTAAAAAGTTACTTTTGATATGTATTTATAATTTTTCATGAACAATTTTGTCCGAAACATTTTAAAACCAAATTAAGCTTCTTATTAAAATACATATTTGGCTTAAATTTCAATCACAAAGTCTATTAGTTTTTAAATTATTGGAGAAGGAAATACGTGCCTTGGGAACACACTATCCCCAGTCTCCCCTAACAGTAGAGTGGTCTGAAATCCCCTCCTATACGAAAAACTATTTCCTCACTATAATAAAAAAACATTTTTTCTATTAAAATTATGATCAAAAATAAGATGTATAAAAGGCAAGATAGAAGTAGCAGAGGACGCTGGATCAGCCTATCATCCTAAAAAAAAGATAGATCCAGACCATGGTCCTAAATAATAATCGGTTTTTTCATTTTTTGATATTTTAAGAATATTTTCGTTTTTATCTGATTTAATTCTTGTTTAATCATGAAATATAAAAGTATTTTATGTTAATCATCAATTATTAATAATTTAATAAATAATACAAATTTAATTTAAATAAATGTCAATCTCTCTTTGTTTGTAGTACCCCATTGGGTGAATTAGAAGACGGACTTAATGAGGGTGATACGTAGATCCATTCTAATTTGTCCATTATAAATCAATTTGGTTCATATATTTAGTATGATATTTAACCTTAGGTACTAAAAAAAGTGAATTAATGTTCTTGAACGGTCTAATAAAATAAGTGTTTTTAAGGTAATTTCATTTAGATTTTTATCATAAGATAAAATTTTGATGTATTATCAAATCTCTGCTTAAAGTATATTTAGAATAAAAGTAAATTATTTTAAGATACTTGTTACTGACGATACATTAAATTTGGTATTGCAGTAAACATATTTTGTTTTTAATTGGGAATTTTTTTTTAACAAACATTTTTGTTTTACAAAATATTCTTGCAAAATAAATGATAACTATAAAAGAAAAATAATCAATGAATCTTCTAGAAGAGTAATATTAAATTAAAATATATGTAAAAAATTTAGTAAAATAAATTATATAAATTGATAGTAAGACAAACCCAAATACTTATTAAAGAAATAGACTCCTAGAACAAAAACCGGTTAATCAGTTGTCCGACCAGTGTTAAAGACCGATATACCGGACCGTTGACTTTTAATAAATTGAAAGGGAGGGGGATTTTTAATATACAAATCTTTGAGGATTATTTTTTATTTTTATCAAATATTCAATAACATCGGTCGTAAATTATTACTATATATAAAAATACCAGTTAGGGCTCAACTGTTGTATACCTAAGCTTCCTCGCTGAAAGCACAAAATAAGGTCCGAGCTTAAAATTAGGTACATTTTCTTTTTTTATTAAAACGAAATTATTACTGGATGCAAGTTTTTCGCCGACAGTAAAATAAGATGTGAACTTGGAGCTGCAGGAGCAAATAAGTAGTCCTATTCAAAAACGAATTGAATAGTAACTAATACTAGTAACTTCGTCTTTTTACCAATATAAATAAAGAATTATCTTTATTTCATTCGACTAATTGAATCGATTCAAAATATTCGGAATAATTATTAATATTTTTCTTAATAAAATTTGATTATATATCATATTTATATTGATGACCTATCAACCTGACAGGTAATTTAATAGGAAAGAATATAGGATTCAGTATAAACATGGCTTTATTTTTTTTTAGCATAAATGAGTTCTCTAGAACCAGAATAACCCTTTTTGGTTTTGAGATTTTTTAATTTTTTTGTTGGAAATTCTACGAGCATGCCAAAACTAGAGTTAATACTTGGACAACCATTTCAATAGGTAATATCGGGGATGGTTTGAACTCATTTCAGAAAATCTGTCGCCATAAAAAAAAATATTGACAAAATTCTTGCAACAAACTATTATATTTTCTGAGCCCTACTCCGAGCGAGTTGCAAAAAATAAGATATCACCGATTTGAAAAAAACATAGGCCTGCTCTTTATAAAGGGAAATTATTCAAAAATCTTTTAAAAACCCTCCCACCCCCAATCCCTACAGGAAGTTAATAGAAGACGAAAGAAATTAGAAAAGTTATCTTGTGAATTAAAATTGAATTATTATTTAGAAAATTATTAATATTAATTTCTCCTAAATTGAGCCTTATTGCTCCATTGTTATAAATACACTTTTATGACAAAAAAATATACAAATGAAAATAGTAGAAAGGATGCTTTTTGGTTCAACTTATTACTAAAGAGCAGGCTCTTTAGATAGCTGTTTTTAAAAATACCAGAAAATTAATATGAAAAATGATACCAAATACTCAAAACAAACAAAATAGGGTGTCCGAGTTCAACAGCAGCTTAGTCTAAACAGCAATTAAGTATCAAAATTAATTCTAGCCAGATATTTCTTTTAAAAAAAATGAAATATGTCCCTAAAAAATTTGCCAACTTGACATAAAATTGTAAACATACTCCGTCAGGCTTTAACATTAAACATTCCTTTAAATTTCGAACCCACAAACCTATAGAGACAATAAAGGTACTAATGAAATATCTTTTATCCCTTAAAATTTGGGTCGGTCCCTCGCTTGAGATCTTGAGATTACACAATAAACATATTAGCCGTATAAAACAATAATAACTATTTCACAGAAACGAAAATATTAAAATATTTTTTCCTTCCAAACCATATCTTGTTAGCACCACTGTAAGCAAATTTAAGGGTCCTTCATAAGTTTTATTAAATATTAGGTGGAAATATTTCTTATTGGCGAAATGCAGGTTGTTTTACAAGGGGGAAGACACGGTAGATGCAATTTTTGTGGATAGACAAAATAAAATACATATATTTCCAATATCAATAATAACTATATATGCATTCCTTCCAGATTACTGAAATTAACATGATTACTTCTCATATAATAAGATGTAGCAAATGAAATAAAAATATATTCAGCGTAACATATGATCCTATCATTGGCATTCAATATAATCGTCAAATTAAATTGAGGCTGATCTATGATAATTTTTCTTGTGGTTCATTCTACTCTGAATGTCACAATTTTTGAACATTTTAAAATTCTTTTATATTATCAATCTTCCTAACTGATTCTTTGTAAAATAGAAGGGGCCATTTATTTCTATTATTTTATTTTATTGGGAGGGGGGAGTTAATGTAGGCATATTGGCCAATAGGGTAAATAACAAATAACAGGATTTTCACTACCTACTTTCTCATTCACATCTTTATATAATGGTATTCTCTTTATAATTTTTAAAAAGTAACTTTTGTCAAATCCAAAATGGCTTAGCCAAGTTTTTAACCTAAATTATTCATCATAATTTTCAGGTTAACTTTGTAATTAACCCAAGTTAAATTATTAGGTAAAAAGTTATATATATCTATTTATGTAGCTTTAAAAAATATATAGAAAATAAGGGTAACCGTTGAAAGGAATTTTGATAATCCAGATCATAATTCTGAAAATGACACTCACTTTGAATTCTACCTAAATTTATGAAATCTCGATAGATATGGAAAATAATGATAGACCTGATAAAATAAACTGTGAAGATGATTTAAATAAATCAAGTTATGATAATACAGGCGAATGTCAAGAATTCCATGTTTCCAACACTGACCTAACGATTATGTACATACAATATACTTCAGAATTAATGATGCCTGATATTATTAAACTAATAACCAAAGATTTATCAGAACCTTATTCCATATACACCTATAGATATTTTATTCACAATTGGCCACATTTATGCTTTATAGTAATTGATGTCTTATCTAAATATTTCTTTTTTATAGAATGGTAAAATCTTAAATATTATCTAGACTAATTGCTTATAGATTAACTCTTCATTAGTATTAAAATTTGACCCAAAAGTCAGCTCATATGGTTTTAAAGATCTCATTTTTAAAATATAAAAGCCTTATAAATTTTTTGAGTTATAATTTAATTTATATAATATTTAATTGTTAATAATTTATATGTCAAAGTCTTATGCAATATAATATTAATAGTCATATTTTAAAAATTCAAGGTTTTTTTAATTTAGATTTTAATCATTTTTTCAAAATTTAAACAGATGAGACATTTACTAGGAAACGATGATTGGGGTTTTTGTAACACCATGATACTAATGAAGGGTTAAAAAGTCAAAGTTTGGAGTTCTTTCAAGCCCAGATTTGAACACTTATTTTAGGATAAAATCACATGTTTTAGCCCACAAAAATTATCAGGGTTTCAATAATTTACCAAAGTTAATTTTTAAATATTTTATTTTTAATTTATTAAAAAGAAATTTATACTATAAATATAATTAATAAATATCTTATCAATTTTAGGCTACTGATATCAACTCTAAATGTATTGGAGCAATTGTTTGCAAAATGGAAGTCAGAAAATATTTTGATCAGAATATAATGTCACTGATTCAGTCAAATAGGGGTTACATAGCCATGCTAGCAGTAGATAAAGAATATAGAAGGCATAAAATAGGTTATAAAGATTTTTACAACTGTTAATAATTTATTATCATTATAAAAGTTAATAACTGCTAATTATAATAATATTTTTTTAAATATTTGGTATTTAATCATAATTTTTTTTTAAATTAATTTTGTAAAATCAATAATAATGTGTGTCAGGTAATGTTTGAAAAATTTGGGCCAGGCTGAAATTATTTATGAATTTTGATATTTGGTTGAAGTGATATTCCATAAAGTGCAGTGTTTTTAATTTAACCACTATCCAATATTATAAATAGTTGTTTATATTGGTGTTCAACTATATATATTTTGAGTCATGTTTATTTAAGAAAAATAAAGGGTAACCTTAGTAAAAAAAAATCTAAAACAGGCTGAGTTAAAACTTAGCCAGACAAAAGCTAAATTCTAAATTGGCCAGATCTGAAAATTTTTGCAGATTTCTAATATAGATATTGGCAAAAAGATGATACTTTCAAATTTATCCTAAATTAAATTGCATAAAAGATAACCTCTAAAAATGATAAAATAAGATATATATATATATGAGACTGTTTGATTGCATTTATTACATATATTTGGAAAATTTTAATTTTATTGGAAAATTAAGAAGTAATTTATAATGGATAAATTGAAATCATTATCACAGAACCTATATTATATTTTGAAATTTAATACAAATATGCTATTCTGTGGGATATGCAAATTATTACTCATTTTTAACAACCATGATAATAGAGCCACCTATTATAAAAAAAAAATTTTTGGTCAGTCTTGTACAATATCAAAATATTTTAAAAAAGAATAGTATTTTGTCATAAGATTTGATTTCTAATTTTTAAATTGAATCATCAATAATTGTATACATCATTTATCATTATAAGCATTATGTGAATTATGGATGAGTCTTAGTCACATTTCATCTTATTTTGTTTACTAAAAAATTGAAGGCTTGTTATTTAAAAATTATTTGTTGTGATAGAAAAAATAAGTTGATTTGTCATGACTTGAGTAATGGCTCAATCTACATGTGTGACACAGAAAATTTTTTACCTCTAAGGCTTTGTAATCTATAAGTTTCTTTCAAATCTGGGTTGGTATATTTTTAAGAAAAATCCTGAGGTCAAAGTGATAGAAACTATTTCCAAGCCTGGGCTGGATTTAAGTTCAGGCGTTATTTGGAACCTTTTGTTTTAATTTTTACCAACTACAAAACAGCTTAGTCAAGTTTTTAAATAGAAAAATCATCTAAACCTAATTTGGCTTAGCTACCATTAATTGAACACATATATATAAAATACTTGTTTTAGATTTTTCTCTATTTGTTTAGTATTTTATAAATATATCTTTCAAATTTCGATTGCCTTACCTCTTCATTAGAATTTAATCGTTATTTTTCTATTTTGGAATTAAGTAATTTTTATTTCTAGAAGGATTATTGTTCTATTCATTTCATAAGACAATGTTAAATTTGGAGAGCTATTTTCGATGCAAAAAGAACAAACATGTTAATCGAAAAAAAGTAACCGAGAATAGCGCAATATAACTTTGTATAATTAAGAGCTGGTTTATATATATATATATCAATATTTGATTTTTTTTTCGGATGGATTTAACTAGTGTTGTTAAACGGCTCGTTTTGAGCCGATTTTAAAAACGGCTAACTCAATATTTTTGCCTGAAAAATATGCCTAAGCCACGAGATTTCGCTGATAGATGTCCAAACCTTTGTTCTTTCTACAAGCAAAATCAGTCTTAAGTAATATTATTATGGATAAAATATTATATTAGCCGTTTTAAAAAATCGGCTCAAAACGAGCCATTTAACAACACTAGATATAACTCCACAACGATTGAACGTATAGTCTTTCTAAATGTCTTTACCATAATTTTAACTTGTGATTTTTAAAAAAAATCAATGATACAATGTTTTAGGCTCAAAATTGGTATTGAAGGCCATTCAAGCTATGATCGAAAAAAAATGCGACGAAGTATAGTTAATATTATCAATACATTCCGTATCGATTTCATCTCTAATTTCTACTCCCCATCTCTACACCTTTTTAAATGTTAAAAACTAGTCTTTTATCCAAGGCAAGGCCATATTAGACCATTGTTGGATTTAAAATTGAGCGTTTTGGTAGTATAAATTACACATTATAATTTCATAAAATTCTATATGGTGAATTCCATAAATAACCTAAGAAAGTCGATTTTCAACTATAAAACAGTCTTATAAATATCTACAGAAAAAAAATGGGTCTATTTTAAAAAACGGCCTGATTAAGATTTTAATCAAAATAATATTATGTAAGCCTTCAAGATTTTGCTCATAGCTGGGAGATATGCTTGGACATTTATTTGCTAAATCTCTATGCTCACATAATATTATTTTAGCTAATATTTTCCAAATCGGGTTTTTTAACAGCACTATTTCACGTTTTTGGTATTAATAACTTAATTTTTTTCTTGATATATTTGAAATAAAATGAAGTGCGTTTTTAAAATTGTACCATTTTCCAGCTCTTTAAACCCCCATATCTAGGCGAGTAAGTGGTGTTGGTTATACTACCAGAATACAAAATTTGAAAGAAATCTGAGGGGGTCGGGTTGAAACCTTGGTTGATTTGATAATTCGCCATATAATATAACTAAAATTACCTTAAAATACGAAAATAATTATTAAAAAGCCAATAAAAATGAAAACAATAAGAAAACCAATATTAAAAAATGTCATTTGTGTGTTAATTTTTTTTTAATATTAAATTAAACAAAGGAAAAGATTAAGATCGATAATATCTTTTATGTATGCCTGATTTTTTTTGGTTCCCCAGACTATAAACATTTTTAATATGCAAACTAAGCGCCGAAATATTCAAATTTTTGGAAACGCTATTTTGGTACGCCTGGCATGCTTATTTTTTATAATTGTCCTGAATTCACAGGCAGCGCGAATTCACTGGGAATTAGGCCTATTCAAAAATAATTCGAATATTCGATTCGAATAAATCGAATAATTACGAATACGAATAATAAATTATTTGTTTTATCTGAATACGAATAATCATTTATTCGATTCGAATAAAACGAATTATTCGTAATATTTAATAAATTGTTTAATAAATCTAACATTTGTCATAAAAAGAATGGGAGGATCTTATAAAAATTAAAGCTATACTATTGCCTTTATATGAAACTACAAATATGGTATGTGGGGAGAATTATCCTACTTATAATTTGGTTATACCTTATTATATTTTAATTCTTGAACATCTAAAAAATGAAAAACCTGGTTTCCATAAATCCTTTAACAATAGTTTCAAAGTAGCAGTGATAAATTGTTGGGCTATTATAATTTAACTGCCGATGATGCAATAATAACCACAATATTAGATCCCAGGCTTAAAGTAGAATATTTTAAATCAATATCTGTTGATTATGATATTGATATATCCAAGTTAATGGACAAATTTAAAGAGATTTACAATAGATATACAGGTATTTAATTTACCCCCATTTAAATATGATTTTATTTTATAAGCTCATAATTATAACTGTCAAACAAATAAGGATAAAATTCAACAAAACAGGCTATACATTGTTTTTAAACAAAATAATATTTAACTGTGTGAAATAGATTTTTATCTGAGTGAACCAAGAGCAAAGAGTGATACTGACCCGTTAATGTGGTGGAAGGCAAATGCATATCGGATCCCCATACTCTCGAAAATGGCAAGGGATTATCTATCTATACAAGGAACATCAACTGCTTGTGAAAGGCTTTTCTCAGTTGGAACTAATTTATTGTCAAAAAACCGCATGTCATATAAGGAAGAAAATATAAGAAAAACTCTTTGCCTTAAAAATTGGCTTAAATTATAAATTAAATGAATAATATATATTTTAATTTTGTTTATAACTTGATTATATATTATTTATTATCAGATTATTGATTACATATTATTATAATTTTTTCTGTTTAAAATCAAATTTGTAATAAAAAAATTTGTCAATATATTTGAGTATGATTTATTTTATTAAAAAAATTAATTCGAATAATTCGAATCAAATACAAATAGTAGATTTTATTATTCGTACGAATTCAAATAGTAAATTATTCGATTCATTTAAACGAATCGAATATGAATAATGCACTATTCGATTCGAATTCGTTTTTGAATAGGCCTACTGGGAATTATACAAAATGTGATGTAAATATAATAATTTTACATTAATTTTTGTATACTTCGCCGCGAATTCGCGTTAGCTGTGAATGCAGAGTTATATACTCAAACGCTCTAGCATGACCCTGTGCCTCATTTATTAAACGCTTATGTTCAATCGGTGCGAACGCTGCGTTATTTACAAAAGTCAATAAATAGGTATATATATATATATATATATATGTCATCAGTAATTTCGATAGCTTTAAATACCGCACACCGCTTGAATAAATCGCGTTTATTATAAATGAGATCTTAGCTTAGTATCTACTTTGAAGTTTGTAAAGATCTTAGGACCCATGCAATAACTGCCCTTTAACATCAAGCTTAAAAACTTAAATATATATTTTTTTAACTTTGAAATATATAAAATTTGTATTATACCCAGATAGTGCTGGAAACCGAAACAACTAATTCCGCCGCCTTATCGTTGTACGCAAATCTAGGATTCATCCGAGACAAACGTCTCTATCGATACTACTTAAATGGGGTAGACGCTTTCCGTTTGAAATTATGGCTCAAATAGATAAATTTAACGAGTTATATTTGCAAATTAAAATTTAAAAAATAATTATTTGTTTGGAACTTTGTTTTGAATTTTTTTTAATACGTATCAAAAGACTCGCCCAATCGCAAATTATTATTTTTTTCTTAAATTTTATAGTTATTTTATTTTTATTATTTATATAAATATACATATATATACAGGAATGTATATGACAACTTTCAAAGAAACGATTATTGTACATATTATATATTTTATACATAAAAAAAAATTGAAATATACTAGAAAAATCTGATCAAAGAATTAAAACTACCTAGCAAAGTTCGAAATGATACCTTCCACCTTTAACTGTGTTACATTTTTTTCCTATAAAATTTGAATTATTACTTTTTCGTGGCTTTTAATTAGCTATGAGGAGGTTACCAATGAGAAACTTTGACAGGGGATAAATCCATTAATTTGTAATAAATGAATTATTTTATATTATTCATAATATTTATTATAGGTATATTGTATTGTTATATCAATAATTTGAAGATTTTATTAATTAAGATGTTAATAAACTCGTTATAAGATGTATATGTTAAAAAATAATTTCCTAGAGGATTATTTAATTATTATATGTATTGCACTGGTAATAATTTTTATGGTTTTCGTTTGTGGTAGATGGATGGGCCAAAAAATAGTAATACAGATTACTTTTGATAGGGATGTTATAGAAAATATTAAGAAAGAAATTATGAGTAATAAAGGGGTAAGAAGTAAGGAAAGGACAGGGGCAATTATATGTTATAATGGTGGTCAGGGTGGTCATATTTCACGGATGTGTGGTAATACACCTGTGAATTGTGTAAGATGTGGTCGAGGGGGGCATTTAGAAATAAATTGTAGAGCCATAAATTGCAATAAATGTAATAAGTTTGGACATTTAGAAGATAAATGTTTTGTAAATATTAATAAATGATCAGATAATAATAAAATTAATAGTTATAGATTATTAAGTAGTATTATAGATAATAAATTGATAATATGTAATAATAAATGTAGTAGTAGTGATAATTTAAATTTTTGTAATAATATAAATTTAAGTAAATGTAATAATAATATAAACAGGATAGATTTTGAGGAGCTAGAGGATAAATGTCCTAGAGTTGAGGTCATGTTATTAGGATGTAGAGTCAAATTTTTATTAGATATGGGTTCAGTAATCAGTGTCATGAGTGTTAAGAAATTCAATAAGATTTGGCCGGGACATACATTTACAAAGGAAAAGATGAAGGTAACTCAGTTTGATGGGTCTATAATAGTAATTTTAGGATTTTATGTTATAAAAGTACCAGGTATAGGTAGTAGTAATAAATTATAATTGACCACTTAGAAAACGAAACTGATATTAGGATGGGATAATATTAATATTCTAGGTCAAGTAATGCATGGTGGAATTTATTTAAGGTACAAAAAAGTAAGAAGTTTGGTAAAAATTGTGTGAATAAAAAAAATAATAATAATGGTAATATTATTAAAAAATATGTTGACGATGAACATGTTAAAAATCGTATTAATAAGGAGGATAATAAATATAAGATTAATGAAATAGATAAAATAAAAGTGGAAAATTATAATATTAATGGTTTTCCGAGATATACGTGTGCAGATAAATTGTATAAAGGAGATAATAATCGGGGTAATAATAAAGTAGAGGATGAGGTTAATTGTAATAAGGGAATAAAGGATTTTGTATGTTCGGAATTGAAGGAGGTACTAAATAATAATAATTTTAGTATGCCTGATAATGAAACTTTTGCCATGGAAACATTAAAAAATAAGTTAGCTTATTTCCATTCTCAAGATAATTGTGGTGAAAAAAAATTCTTAAATATAGATGACAGAGTAAAGGGAATATATGATGGACAATATAACAAAGATACTGATGAATTTAAAATATGCAGTAGTGATGGTGTTATGGAAACGGATAATAAAAATAATGATAAAATAAATAACACAAATAATGATAATATAAATATGAATTCTAAAGAGAAGAGGGGTTTAAGTGAAAATAATGAAATAGAGGATACTGGAGAAGATATTGAAAAGGGGAACAAGGTTTGGATGAATAAAGACGGAAATGAAATAATAGTAATAAATGACAATAATATGGTGAAGGAAACAGATAAGGTGCTGGAAGATAAATATATACAAGAGATATGAATTATTGATACGCTACAATGAGATTCTTATAAAGGAACTGGGTACATTAAACCATTTTGAGGTGAATATAAAATTGAGAGATAATTCGATACCTAAATATTGTCCAATTCGTCGAGTTCCTTTTGAATGGCGGGATGATATATAAAAAGAGTTAAACAGATGGGTGCAGGAGTGAATTATAAAGTCAGTGGATAATAATAATTGGGCGACACCGCTAGTACCGATTAGAAAACCCAATGGTACTCTACGTTTATGTAATGATTTCCGGATCACTATAAATCAATGAGTGCAGGAGATCAAGTTTCCGCTGCCGAGAATCGATGAAATTTTAGCTAGTCTAAAAGGGACTAGGTATTTTTCAAAGGTGGATTTTGCTAATGCATATTTACAGTTAAAAGTTAACGAAGAGACCAGTAAACTGTTGACTATAACGACGCAAAAGGGATTGTTCAACTTTAAGCGGTTACCATTCGGGTTAAGTGTATCGGCTCTAATTTTTCAAAGAGCAATGAATTCAATTTTTCAAGGAATGGAGGGGATTTTTTATTATATGGATGACCTGTTGATTAGTGGGAGGTCCATGGAAAAACATAATAAACGATTAAAGAAGGTATTACAACTTATCAAAATTAGGGGATTGCGTGCAAATAGAGAAGAGTATATTTAAAGTCACCAGGGTAATATATTTAGGACATATAATAGAAGACAGAGGAGTCACGCCATTAAGTAAAAATATTGAGGGTATAAAAAATATGCGATCGCCAAAGGACAAGGAGTTGCAAGTCGTTTATAGGAATGATAAATTTTTATCATCGATTTATTGAAGCTTTTGCAGAGATAGCCGCTCCATTATATGACTTATTGAAAGATAATACACCTTTCAGATGGTTGGAAATTCAGGAAAGAAGTTTTAACGAGTTGAAGGATAATATATATAGATAACCCATTTTATTATGTTTTGATAATGTTTTGGAGGTGATTTTATCAGTGGATGCTTCTGCAAGGGGTGTGCGAGGAGCACTTTTACAAATATTGGACAAGGAGGAAGGCCTGTTATATATTTTTCGCGAAGATTCAGACCGGCGGAGGAGCATTATTCGGTTATTGAGAAATAATCATTAACTGTTATATTTGGGCTCATGAGATGCAGAGAATATCTAATAGGGCGCCGATTCATTATATATACCGATCACAAGCCGTTAATGTATCTATTTAAAAAAGACAACAAGGAATTGATGCTGTCTCCTAGACTTCAAAGGTGGTTTTTGTTAGTTAGAAATTTCAATGTGGAGGTACGTTATAGACCAGGAAGGATTAATTATTTGCCAGATGTGTTATCCAGATTATGTATCGAGGAAGAAATAGTGAACGATGAGGATAATTATGATAATGAAGCTATTAGGAAGTTATCTTTCAGGAATGGTCCAGTGACTTGGCAAGAAATAAAACAAAGTACGATAAAGGATGAGGAGATGAAAAAAATTAAGCAATGTTTAATAGGCGAAAAAAATTGGGAAAGGAAGGATAATCCATACAGATTGGTGGAACACGAAAGGGCAATTATAGATGACTGTTTGGTGAGAGGCAATAGAACTATAGTACAGAGAAGATTGAGAGATAAAGTAGTAAGAATGTTACATGCGGGACATCAAGGGGTAAGTAGAATGAAACAATGGGCTAGAGAATAAGTATGGTGGCCGTCAATGCAGAAGGATATTACAAAGGTCTGCAGAGAATGTTTAACTTGTAATGTTTGGTCAAATCTACCTAGAAGGAGGAAGGGTGATAGCTGGAAGGAAACTACACAAGCATGTGAAAGGATACATTTAGATTTTTTTAAATGGGAGAAAAAGTATTATTTCCTTATAGTGGATGCTTTTTCCAAATGGATCGATTGCTCAAAAGTGTCGGGATTAACGTCAGTTATTGTTATACAAAAATTTAAGGAATTTTTTTGGAAATATGGAATGGTAAAGATGATAGTAACGGATGGTGGTACAGCGTTTACAAGTGTAGCGTTTAAGACGTTTTGTGAGAGGCATGGTGTAAAACATGTTATAATGGCTCTAAATTATCACAGTTTCAATGGGCAGGCCGAGAGAATGGTTGCAGTGGTGAAATCGTGGTTGAAAAAGGAGAGGTATGGTTATGGTGAAAAATGATTGTCGCAATTGTTTTACAATAATAGCAGAAATCAAGATGGGTCTCCGGCAGAAAATTTTTGCAAGGAAAGACATTGTTAATATTGGATTCGTTAAAGGAAGGAGGAAATGAAAAGGTTGGAGGTGTAATGAAATCTAGTAAATTTTGTCTGGGACAAGAAGTGTATATTTTGATGTTCAAAGGAAAATTTCGATGGAGGATGGGCATGTGGAAGAAATAATAGGTAGTGTCAAATACAAAGTTAAAGATGACAATGGAATCGTATATTGCAGACATCAAGATCAATTGAGGCCGAGAGATGAATGTAAAGGAAGGGAGATGTTGTAATTATGAGTACATGATAGAGATTGGTGATTGATGTTGGAGAGTGTTGTTTATTTTTAAAATGAATTATGTTTGTTTAAAAATGTGGAAATTAAGGTTCCACGGGCAATAGAGTAATTCTTCGTACAAAAACAATAATTTTTTATTCAATTTAAAATAAATTCACAACTTTCATATAAAAATATATTTCCTTTTTTTTAATTTACAATAATCATCAAAAACTTTTTTAATTAATTAAAAAATCATCCTCTCTTTTTCTCTTTTTCTTTCAAACATAATAATAAAAACAAACATTATTCATTTTAAAAATAAACAACATTCTCCAACATCAATCACCAATCTCTATCATGTACTCATAATTACAACAAAGTTATTTTCTGGATTGTAGGGATAACCAAGTTTTATTTGCTTCTAGATAACTTTGCAATTATAAATGGGAGAGAAAATTTACCACTACTTGGTTACAGCAATGGGCTATAGAATCGATAATCTTTTTTAATCTGGCATATTTTGTTTTGAACTCCTATCATACATGAAAATTCAATATTTTCTGAATGTTTCTCATAATCATTTTGAACATAAAATTTAAAGGGCTAAATTATATTTCGTTCGTGTATTATAACATCTTATTTATTAACAGATATTACATAACAAATATTCTATCACATTTACACAATAATTTTTTTATATATATTAATCATATTGTAATGAGTCTGAGATTCCCGCCAAAGTCACCAACCCCTACCAAAGAAGAATAATTGGGGTGAATACTCAGAGCTGTTATTGCCTTACTGTCAGGATTTTTGGAATTCCAGGAACCATCACGAGAATTGAGATCAAGAGATGAAAAGAGAGAAGTGGTATTTGAGTTGTAAATGTATATCTTACCATCACTACTACCACTTATCAGATATTTGCTATTTGGAGTCTGATCCATATCTACAGAGAACCCGTCTACCTTTTTTTTAAAAAAAAATTTTGAAACTGAACGAGAAATCATATTGATTTGAATTGGTAAGTACAATAATTTATTATGATCGTATTATTTTATCTCAGCTTCAAACAATATTAACTTCATGTATAATTTTCTTCTTATGTAAGAATATTTTATTTATCAGCAAAACTAGCGACGATTTACAAAGATGATTTGCTTATTTGCAAGCAATATTTAATCTTTTTGATGGACAGTTATATATTATTGTTTGTAGGAAAAGTAAATATTGGCCGTAGTTCTATGAAAAACTAATAACTTTATTTCATAAATAGCCACAATAAAGAAAATAATAATATTCTGTTATTTTTTTTACAGTGTGACCACCTTGAAAACGTTTCCGCTTATTCATCTTGTAAGGAGGGCGGACAGAAAAAATTGCGATATAATTGCCGTTTGTTTGAGCGTAAAATTTTGCCGGGTGACCAGTATTTTCCGTTAATAGTTTAGGACAAGAATATTTTTCCTTTTTCAAAAAAAAAATGTAAATTGGCATTTATTATAAACTTATTGAGTAATAAAGATATCCTATCCCAATAAATAAAAAGATTATAATTAGTATCTTGATGTCAGACTCTTTTATTTAGATAATATAACTTTAAAAATTCTAAACAATCATCATTTGTCAATCTGATATATTCGCATATCGCTAACAGGGAATTCTAAAGATTTTTCTTAAGTGAAATAAACTCCAAGCTATCATTATCATTTACTAATAAATAAATTTCTATCTCGCTCCTGAAACGTTATGCCAATTTCAAATTAAATTGGTACCTTAAATTTTGAAAAGAAATAATAATAGGGAAACTCCACTACATTCAATGCTTATTTTGAAAGTTTGGATATATGGTTTCCAGTACTTTAAAAACATGTGTAGATAGATTTTTATTAGCTCAGAAAATAGTTTTAGGCATAACTAATATATGTGGTTAGGTCATTTAATATCTTCATTTAAATGTTATTGTCATTATTGGAATTGCCAATTAAAAAACAATAATCGTAGAAAGAGATGTTATCAATATTGGTTTTCCTGATTAACTCAAATTAAATCTGCGGTTTTAAATTTATGAGCAGTATAATGCCTTATTTAAAAACGTTTTAAATACCATTACAAATGTGATGATGAATGGGTCAGAATAAAAATATATTATTTTTAGCTTTTTAATATTTTTTTTATATATTTAAATTTTATTAATTTTTTAAACATAATAATTATTTTTATGTGCTGGCTTACAGTGTGCCAACATGATTTAAATAAACAATGGCCCTTTCTGAGCATAAAAAAATGATGACTTTTGTATGGTTCTAGTGGTAATTTTATTTGTGGAAACAGAAAGGGGGAAAAAAATAAACAATGTTTTTTTTTATTTCTATTTCAATTTATGTAAAATATAATATACCAGTACTGGCATGCACCACCAATGTAAAAATTGGTGGGGTTCCCACATAATTTAAATAAAGCAGCACTCTCAAGAGGACATGAAAATGTTGGCCATTGTATGTTTAATGGTAATACATTAGTGTAAATAAGTTTGGTAATAATACTATAAAATAAGGGTACTTTTTAAAGACTATTACACTTCTTATAGAAAATATAATCTGCAATTTTATTTGTAAACTATTATCACTATAACTTTAAAAAATTTGTTAAAATGACATTTAAACTTGTTATTTTAGTGTTGTTAGACAATTTGATTTTTAAAAATTGCAAGCCCAATACTTTGCCCAAAAAATATTACAGAAACCTGGAGATTCTGCTCATAGATGGCAGAATGGTTTGGATAACAAAATCTCAGGACCTGCTTAATATTATTTTGGTTAAAATCTTAATTTAAAATTGCAAAATCAAGCCATTTAAAAACACTAGTTTTTTTTGTTATTTTACATCTAGCTTGGCCTAAGAATAAAATATAAAGTATGCTTGTATTTTGTTAATTCATCTTTAAATATTATAATATATAATATTATTATACCTTGTAAATTTGATTAGATACAATAGCTGCAGATTTAAAATCCCAAGCTAATAGATTAGGTTCATCGGCACTTTGTGATATTAGATCTCCAGAATTGATAAATATCTCATTATTAGGTAGAAAAATGGTATCCAATGACTAAAATATTTATTTTGTAGATTAATACAATATATATATAA
The DNA here is from genome assembly GCF_954871325.1 of Gordionus sp. m RMFG-2023. NCBI lineage: Eukaryota > Metazoa > Nematomorpha > Gordioida > Chordodea > Parachordodidae > Gordionus > Gordionus sp. m RMFG-2023. The sequence continues at coordinate 6,475,938 of NC_088778.1, read as the reverse complement.
GTTTATACTATTAAAATTTAAACTTCCATATAAAAAAAACTTGTACTTGTCCAAATAAAAAACGATAATATTTGATAGGATTATCAAGCTTTTTCCTAAGATCCCAAGCTAATATTTCATTTTTTGAACCAGTTATTATGATATTTGAGTCTGTTGGATGATTGATTAAAGAGGTTAGATATTTATCATGTTCATAGTTTAATTTATTCACACCTTAATATTATTAATTAAAATGAAAGCATTTTGGTTATTACCTTTTTCAATGTCAAATATATCTAGGCGCTTTTCATAATTGATTGATATTACATTTCTGTTATCATAAGACCAAATAGCTTTTGCTATTCCCTTTTTCATTATAAATCTTTGAACAGAAGATAATTTATGCAGATTCCAAACATCAAATGTTCCATCAAGGGATGAAACTAAAAAGAGATGAATATATGATTTGTTCCATTTAATTGTTGATATTTTTGAAGCATACCTATAATTTAGAATTGGTTTAAAGTTTGAATTTAAATCATAGTCTTTATAAGGTAATTTTAAATAATTTTGTTCAAAAATATTGTTATCATTATTAATGCCATCATAAAACTTTGATACTACAGGAATATCACATTTCAATTTTTTTGACACATATGGTTTAATCTCAAAATTCATTTAGATTTTTACAAAGAGCAAGGATCATTGTTTAGCTTGACCGCAATATATTTATTTCAAAGTTTTGTTCAAATTATTTGGCCGCGATTTATAGAAAATTATTTTAAACAGATGTTTTTAGAAACATTTTAAACAGATGTGATTTTAGAGAATATATTTATTAATTTTAATCATATCAATCAAAAAAAATAAAAAATTATTTCTAATATTAATTTATTTCTAAAATCATAAGCACCTGAGACTGTGCTCACCCAAGAACAGAGCTACAAATCTAAGCCCCCTCTTTCCCACCGCTAAAAAAATACCTCCAATTATGTAAATCAACTATTAAAACGTGATCAATACAATAGAGAAATTGAAACATCTCAAGTTACAAATTCATGATTAAATTATAAAATGTATGACATATCTGTAAAAAATTACATTAATAATGCAAAGATGATAATAAAGATAATATCAAATATACCAGTAGTAAGTAATATAGAGATTAACATGTAATCCATAAAAATGGTATCCGATAAATTATAATTGTCAAATGTAGAAAATAAATTTAATGTTTTAATATTTGTTTCGATATAAAGCCGTTAAAATTATTAAAATGTGATTCATTAAAATTAAAAAATTCTTACTTATAAATGAATTCTTATACTGCTGATAATTTTAATATTATCAAATTTTTCATGATAACCGGCATTATTTTTATTTTTTTGGTATACCTTTTAAAAAGCTCACAAAGTTCTATGGGAAAAATTAAAGTTATAGACAAATTTCAATCATCAAACAGTATTTTATGGAAACAAATTAATACAGTAAATTCATTTGCATATCATTATTATAAGCTCGAAATTATTTTAAATATAAATCATAACAAGGATATTATGACTTATCTTAGGCACTTATTTTCAAGTTCTTTCACATATCATATATGTGTTAGGCCTATATTGGATATAGCTAGCCTGAATAATTATGAATTAATATCACCAAATATTGATAGTGACTTATATATATCTTACTCTCAACCAAATCCTACTTACATATTGGATGAACATGATATATCATCTATAACTTTTGAAACTGATTGTATTCGAATTAATCCCCTTGACTATGATTATAAATATTTTGATTATGTTAACCAGGCATCTAAGAATCTAGATCAAAAGTACACCTTGCCAGTATATATTGGTGTATATGGCCATGCGATTTTACCTTATTCTGATATTAAACACAATTTAACATATGAAATATCTTTCATTAAAAAAACTTTAGACCCATCATTTAATTATGAAACCAGTAATTATGGCAAAGAGACATTTAATTTTCAAATATTTGATTTAAATCACGATTCACACCCAGGAAATGAACAAAATATCAAAGACAAAAGTATCTAAAGCAATTTTTTTATATAGCAAGGCCATCCCAGGTCAAATCATCAAAAAAGGCATATTTTTGGCACACCTTTTAAAATTGTTAAAAATTTCTAGAATTATTTACATAAAATGAGAAAGGCATTTATTTTAGCTCACTAGCGCACCTGGTTCCCGGGATCATAGGTGCAAAAAAAGCCACCTTGGAATCTGTAAAATTTTTAAAAAGCTTATATCTCAAATAGTAAAAAAAATATATCATATTGTAGGTTTAAAAAATCTAAAGGGATATCAAAAAACAATAAAAATTGGTGCCTAATTGAGCCTTTAACCTCCAGTTTACCTATATTGCTTTACCTGTGTTTTTATACAAAAAGTCAGTTTTTTCGAATTTTTTTTGGGTTTTTATTTAGACACCTTTTATATATAATTTTGAAATAATCGACTCTTCCGAAATTTGCATTTTTACCAAAATATGATATTATATATGGCACTAATGGTTTATATACTATTTTTAAGGAAAACGAAAATATGATGTTTATAAGAAATGTGATAAAATTTTCCAGTTCTGCCTTAAATTTTTTAGATCTCTAATTTTCTACTGTAGCGATGACTTATTAGCTCGATATTATATAACAGCTACTTTAAAAAAGAAAATCAATTTCCCACACCTGTCTATTACAAATAAATATACATTATTACTATCAAATTGGACAATAAGAAAAATTGTCAAAGAATTTAATATTTATATCATATGGCATTAAAATCAAAAGGTTTGATAAAAGAAAAGTTTTTTCATCGCTGAATCCTAAACACGGTAAGACAATATAGGTGCTGCCACCATTGCTATTGCAGATTATGCTGAAAATTATGCATTTGTGGTTCATGATGAAGATCATAGGTTTTTCTGGAATAAATCTCAAGTTACCATTCATCCTTTTGTAATTTATTACAAGTCACCTAATAATTTAAATCATTAAAGTTTTGCAATAATATCTGAATCTCTCGTTCAGAATACAATTACCATTCATTTATTCCAAAAATATTTAGTTCGCGGCTAGTTTACAATGACCTTCTTCTGTCCTTAAGAGTTTTTTTGCCTATTGTAAGGAAAATATTAAAAGTATAAGATTTATAATTTATTAATATATATTAGTATTTTTTTTTATTAAGGAATAGATTTCTCCTATATTATAGAAGATGAATATTAAAAAAAGTAAATAATTTTAGAAGAGAGGTTCAATAAAGCCCGTACAATATCAGGAACACACTTAATACTTTTCATCCAATTTCTCAGGATAAAATTGAAGCAAAATTTTATTCAACTCAACAGAATCGCAAATATTAAATATAACATGTCACTCGAATATTAATGCAAATTTACTTGAAAAAATTAATGGATAAACATTATGACAATCAATGGTGGATAGCTTATGTTTTTATAAGAAAAATAATCGAAAAAGAGATGTTAGTTTCCTCAAATTCTTATACAATATCCCTCCTTGATTGACAAATTGTGGATACATAAATCCAGGGATGTGAACCCTGCAAAATTTTTGCCTGGGTTAGGTTTAAGGTTAAAAAAATAGGTGGGTTCTGTTCGGGTTTGGTTCAGATTTAAGAATTTTTGAATTGATAAAAAAAAATATTATATATTTAAATCATAATTAAAAAACTAGACATTAATTTGGTATAAAAAATAAATTTTTTATTTTATTTATAGGCAAATTATGGTTAAAAATACAAAGCATAGTCATGTATAGATTTAAAAAAATTTATTTAGTCGTATTTCTTTAAATTAACAATATTTAATAAATTTTGACTTGTTCACTTTCATTTTCCTCTAATTAATAATCTTTGGGAATAAGTTAAAAATTAAAAATAAATGGCGTAAATGAATTTAATTGTTTAAAATTTATTAAAAATCCAATAGGAATCTTTGAGAATAAATTTTTTAAAATTTAAAAATGGAGTAAATGAATTAAGTTGTTTAAAATTTATTAACACTTCACTTAATTGGAAATTTGAAAATATTATAAAATGTCAAGTAAATTATTAATATTTGTATTTACAATTATACAAATATCTCATATTAGTTTAAACATTACACTGAACCCGGGTTCAAATAAAATTCCTAAGTTTGGTTTGGGGTTTTGAAAATTTTATAAACAGGGTTTAAGTTCTGTTGGGGTTCAATTTTTTACCAAAAAACCCGGGTTTTCTTCTATGGGTTCGGTTCAAACCCCTGCATAAATCACAGATTAGATATGTTCAGTCCTTCAACTGCTACCGCACGAATATATACTTTACATAAGGATGAGACAATTAAAACTATTCATCTTTTTAATTTATTTTCTTAAAATATATAATTATTTATATCTAACTAAATTTTGGTTCAAACACATTTTAAATTATGAAATGAATATGATTATTTATCTATCTATATTTCTAGATTATTTGTAAAAATGTATAATAAAAAAATTATTCGAAAGATATTTATTATTGGAAATTTGTTACATTATCAAGTGTTTAATGGGCATTTGCCCACACTGCCCCTCAGTTTAATAGTATATTTAATAGAAATTCTGAATTTTTTAGTATAAAAAAAAGTAAAAATATCTAGTTATTGATAGGTAAGTAACAAATTTTCAACCATAATCCGCAGTTTCATAAAGCGCCATCTTTTTTTCAATTTTTGGTAGAAATGTATATTTCGGAAGAGGTGATAGCGTCGCCAAGATTTTGACATCGTATATATATATATATTTATAAGGTGTCTAAATAAAAGGCAAAAAAAAAATTCAAATACAAATTCCTTTTTTTGCTTAAAAACACAGGTAAAGCAATATTGGTAAACCGGAAGTTGAAAATTCAAAATGGCGCCAATTTTTATTGTTTTTTGATAGCCTTTTTGAGATTTTTATAACCTACAATATGATATATTATTTTTTTTTACTATAAATAATTTTTGAGATATAAGCATTTTAAAAATTTTACAGATTCCAAAGTGGCTCTTTTTTGCACCTATGAGCCCCAATATCTCGGAAACCAGCTGTGCTAGCGAGCTAAAATAAACGGCTACCTATCTAAATAATTCTAAAAATTTTTAACAATTTTAAAAGATGTCGGCCGAGTTATGATCGATTTGACGTGGAATGGTTCGGCAGTATTAATTTAATTAATTAGATAACAAATATGACGATCTTTTTTTAAAGGCAAATCCCTTTTAAATAAATTCTTAGGTTGAAAATTGAAACATTACATTACTACATGTATTTATTTATTTTTTGGTAGATTTTGACAACTACAATTCAAAAGGCTTTAGAAGTACAAAACAAAAGACGAATAAGAAGGAATCAGAACCATTGTTATGGACAATTTTACTAGGATTTTTGAATTTACTTGCAGAAATATTTTGAGTCTTTTCAATCAGAGAAACATTTTTTTTTTTAACAAATCAAGAGCATTATTTGTGTATTTGATTATATTCAAAACAAAATTTACTGTGATAAAAAGATTTTAGGAGAAATTTCTTAATCTAAAATAATTAAATTCGACAAGCTACATTATTGAATATTAATCTAATATTCTTAGGGACTTCTATTATGGGATATGCAGTATGACATAAGTTTGTCTTTGAAATTGGAGGAGGATAATTAGTTAATAAGATGCTATCATTTAAGTAAAATCAGAGGATGGTGTAGAGGGTAGTTTTTATCTCGATTATCATTTTTGATTGGAGAGGAGGGGTAAAACAATTGCTTTTTGCTGGAGGTGGTAGTGGTACACTAATTATTGGCCCTGGGGTATGTAGAAGTCCCTGAATATTCTTAACATAATTTGTATTTTTTTAATTCTTATATTTATTAAAAAATAAAAATAGAATCTTAATATTTTGTATTATCATTATACATTAATATACTGTCCAACATAATACAGTTTGTCAAAAAATATTTGAAAAATTTTTTGATATCCAATATTATGATAACTACATATTTTACATTAATATCGATTAGAAATTAATTTTCAAATATAGTTTACCATAACAGAAATCATTATAGAGATCTAAAGTGTTAACCATTATTATTTCTAAAACCCTAAACTGAGCCATCAAAAAATTTCTCATAAAAAGATATGTGAACTAGTTTTAACTATTTGACATAACTCTTTTTAAAGATTTTTATCATTTAAAATTGTCATTTTTTATGTTATTGTATACTGATATTTGATAGTACCTTCTAACTCATTGTATAGAAGTGTTCTAACCAATCAAATGTTTCCTTACTCCTTACAAAAAAATTTTATAATAAAATTTTGTTTATATACTACTCAATATTATTTTGTAGTGAACAATGATAAAATTAATTTAAAAATAGGTTTAAGTAGCTTTTTAATAGCTCTATCCCAAATTGATATAATTTTTTTTACAATCCTAATCTGAACCGTTATTTATCCTATACCCGATATCCTTTATTATTCTGACCCATGAATTATTATATTAAAACAGAGTAGCAGCACATTTAGTAAGAATTACTTTACGAATTATGGCATGGGTTTACTATTAAATGAAAATATGTCATCTTTTTGTGGAATCTATCCACAATCATTTTATTTATTATCATCTCTTTGATTTGTGTTTTATTAATTTAATAATCTATATTATATAAACTAATTTTTTTTTTAATAGAGAAGTTAAAAATAGTCATCCTCATCTGGTGACAGCCATGAATCTTTAAATAATTTAAAATTATAATTTAAAAATTTCAAAGCTTTGTTTGATCAAAAGGGCTTTCGTGATATTTATTTTAGAGCTATTTTGGCTGATTAGCTTGATTTATGGATTTAGCTTCTTTTCCAGAAGAGCAGTGTGCTCATATCATGATTGGATTAATTTGATGTCTGACATTTCTCTTTTACGCTATACCTAAGGGATCGTAATTATTATTAGATAGGGACAAAATGTCTGTAAATCTTAAGTTCAAATCCATGTGTTTTTTTTTAGTTTCTGGGTGGTTAATAGTATAATTTCTTTCTTTCTGCCAAGCATCTCTACTTTTCTCCCGCCCGTCTCGTTAATTTTTTTCACGGCCCCGCTCCATTCAGATGTTACCAGACCCATAATGAAGGAGAAAAATTTTTATTTATTTATTCTACATTTTATATTTACATAATTGCATATACAAGATAAGCAAATTTATAACAAAAAAATTTTTTAAATATATATATGCTAACGTCAATCTGTTTTTTCCCGGCAATGTGTTATTTTTTCAATTTTAAATCATTTCATGAGCGCCTTTTTTTTAAAATTTAAAAATGGAATTTTACCAGAAATATATTCTATCATGTTATACCCACCCTATGAATTTCAGACAATTTTGGCATGAACTTTTAAAACTTAATATAATTTACATTAGTTTTTCCATAAATATTTTTATATAGAATATAGATGACTAGAGAAGGTTAACGGCAAAATTTTCTACAATTCATAAGAAAGGTATTTTCAACATGCTGAAATGCATTCGATAAAATCTTATTTTTAAATATTAAAGAAGAACCATTATTTAAAGTTGGAAAAATGAAAAAACACATTGACGCTAACGTACATAAAAATGGAGGCAAAAAGCTTTAAAATAAAAATTCCTTTTAGAAAATGAAAAATGATTCCACGAAAAAAAAACTATTATTTATTTTTTTTTTTATTATTTTTTTAAAAAATAATTATTAATATTTTAAAGGAATTTATTATCGCTTGCGTTTTGTCCGTTCCAAGAAGAAAAAAAAGTCAGGATGGAAGGACCGTTTCTATTCTCTGTTCTTTCCGAATTTTATATTTATAATAGTTAATCCAAATAGTTAAATAATATTTAACAGCAGATGAATAAAATATGTTTACTAGTGATAGTTAAAAGCTATACATAGCTTATACCGATTTGGAGTCACTTTATCACGACGATACTTTATCATGCGACACTTTTTCACGCGTAAGAAAATTTGTGGTAGTTTTGTAAATAATTTATATTTTTTACTAGTGATATATTGATTTATAGTTACTTATTAATAAAAAGTATAAATTGAAAATCATTCTTATTGCTTATGTCTCCTGTTTCTTTATTTTTAAAGTACATAAAATTTTGATTTTAAAAATTTGACAAATTTTGGAATGGCTTTTAAATATAAAAATAAATAAAATGATGCTTTTCTAGATAAAATTCTTGAATGAATCTTAAAAATATTCGTTTGAAAAATTATATTCATATTGTATTTCGTAAAATAATATGTTATAAAAGGTTCTTCATTTTTTTTGTCCAAATAAATTAGTTGAATTTCAAAAATTCAAACTTTTATGAAAAAGAAAAAAAATGATGGAATTAATGTTGTTTCGATTTAATAATTAAGTTTAAAAAAATTATATTTATGAAAATTAAAATATAAGTTTTCCTCAATAAAAAAAATTTAAAAAAAATTAATTAAATTGTTTTTTAAATATCAGAATTTAAACGTAAAAAGTCAAAAAATGAGATATTATCAAAACTTAACTTTTCAAATATATTATATTAAGTTTTAAGTTATCATGATAAAGTGTCGCTTTATAAAATGACTGAGTGATAAAGTGTCGCGTGATAAACGCTAGGCGGCTTACACCATCCTTTGTATAAAATATAAAATAAAATCTTTCTAACATGCTTTTTCTTTTTGTAAAATATTTGTCACGGAAAAGTTTTTTTTTTGGCGAGCTATTAAAACAATATATTTATACAACTAATGGTTACATACAATGATCAATTCATGACCCTAATATTAAGATAGGAATACATATATAATACATTTTTTTTGGAAAAAAACAATAGTTTTAAATAATTTATATTACGCTGATATATAAACATTGATATGCCCTATGAGATTGCACAAGTATGATTTCAACTCTTTTAGCTTCCTCTCATAATTTACACCACCCCCTTCTCCTGCACCAAGAAATGCATCTTGATCATCATCTGCCACCATCATTTCCGTGTTAAATAACTGAAAAATTGTTTCTATAGCATTTCCTATGAAATCTGATGTGCAACTCAAGGCACGGCAGACAGGATCTATTTCTATTTTTAGTAAAAGGTTTATCCTAATCCAATTTATCAGTTCCTTCTTGTCTAGTGGGTTTAAGGATTTACCAATTGTGGCTTCATTACTATCATGTTTTACTTTGGGGTTAATAATAAACGAATTACCGATTTTGTTGGAGCTAGAGTGGTCATCGTGGTTAGAGGTGTTAGGAGAAGTCTTTAAGAAATGGATGAGTAATTTTGTAGGGTCCGTTGTTTCAAAGTTTGTTTCTCCGATTCCATCATGGAGTAATGTTAAGATCATCTTTTTTTTGTAGTTAATAAAATGAAAGTCTTAATATTTTTTTAATTAAAGTATAAACTTTATTGATTTTATATTATCAAATTTAAGAGTATTTAAAATAATTATATATCAAAAGATTTGGTTTTCGCCTCATATGTAATGTGGTGATTTATGAAAATTCCTATTGGACCTAGCGAAAACCCAGTCTTAAAAATTTGCAAAGATTTTTAAAATATCTACCTAATAACAGGCTTCTTATTTTTGAGTAGACATATCATTTTTCTTGACTCGTCATAGTTCATCAATATTTTTAAGTTTGTGAATAATATTCCAGGGTTTCCCACTCAAAAAAGGAATAGTCCCAATCAAAAAAGTAAGTGTCAATCATGAAAAGATCCGATCAAAAAAGGAAAAGGGTCAATCATAAAAGGAAAATATCCTATCAAGAAAGGAAAAGTCCCAACAGGTTTAGGAAAAAGTCCGATAAAAAATGGAAAAGTTTCAAACAAAAAAGGAAATGATCAAAATGAAAAGTGTCAAACAAAAAAAGACCCATTTTAAAAAAGAATAATCATTATATTTTTTTTATTATTCCTTCTTATTTAATTTCTAACTTTTTGCGAAAGTCATTTTTCTTATCTTTTCTCAATTTATTTTTCTTCTCATTTTTGATATTTGCATTTGTTATTTTTCTTCACTTCTCTACTCCATTTTTTAACAATTCTTTCCTCTTTTTTCATCCTACATTACAATATTTTGACTTTTTACGATTTTTTCTCCTTATATTGCTATCATCTTTTACATATTTTTAACCTTTTCAATCTCTTTAAGTCGTTTATAATCTTTATTTTTGATCCTTTCTCAATTTTTTTTGTTCTTCTCATTTTTGAGCATTCTTCTTTATAATCATTTTTAATTATAACTTTACTTTTATTTATCATTGACAGACAATATTTTATTAAAATTTTTTGCTTATCAAATTATTTAATTACAATTACGATGTATAATATAGTACATTAACAATTTTCCCTCTTCTTCATTTTGGAATATAGGTCTCCATATTTCTAAAATAATTCTTTGTATTCTACTCAGATTCCTCTCTCTCTGGTCCTTTAAAGCGAATTAATTTCTCCTCCTTATTGGGATTCTGATTTCTGACAAAATCCTTCCATCGAAAAGGTTCATTTTCAATGGGATTAAGATAAGGAGTGTAAGGTGGTAAATATTTTATGGTATGTCCTCTTCTTTCTATCGATTCTCTAATTGTATGGTTATGATGAAATGCAACATTATCCATCACAAAGATTTTATTCATTATGTTTTATTAGCTTTCAATAATTTTAATTCCTTATGGTGATATATTGTATACATTTTTTGAAGAGAAAATCCTTACACATTAAGAGTGAAACATAAGCTCTAATAATTGACGCGTTAAAAAAAAGGATAGTATCAAAAATATAGTATCACGCTTTAAAGTAAGCTATAAAAATAAATAAAAAGGTTATTAAAAATGTTCAAGGTATAAAGACAACGAATTACTCTCACGATTGCGGGAATATTCAGATTCGAGGTTCTTGATGACCCCTGCAACGCTATACACTATAGCAACTTTGTATAAGAAATACTAAATCATTTTGAAGAAGGTAACAAGATGAATATTTTTGTGATGGATAATGTTCCATTTCATCATAATGATACAATTAGAGAATCGATAGAAAGAAGAGTGCATATAATAGAATATTTACCACCTTACAGTCCTTATCTTAATCAAATTGAAAATGTGTTTTTTCAATGGAAGGATTTTGTCAGAGATCAAAATCTCTATAACGAGGAGGAATTAATTCGTTTTGGATCATGGAGAGAGATGTATATCTGAGGAAAATGCAAAGAATTATTTTAGAAATATGCAGACCTATATTTCAAAATGTATAAGAGGGGAAATTATTAATGATAAATATAAATTTGTGTTTCTTCCTATATTATAAACGTAATTGTTAAATAATTTGATATACAAAAAATTCTAATAAAAAAAAATTGTCTGCCAATGAGAAATAAAAATTAGGTGAAAATCAAAAATAATTACAAAAAAGAATGATCCAAAATAAAATGAAAAAAAAATGGAGAAAAAAAAATTTAGAAAAAAAAAATATAAAGATTAAAAATGACTTAAAGAAATCGCAAATGAAATAAAATAAGAGGGAATGATAAAAAAATCAAAATTTAAGAAAAAATGACAAAAAAATTTTTATTTTCCTATTTTAATTGACACTTTTCCTTTTTCTTGATCCGACTTTTTTCTAAGCGTTTGGGAATTTCTTTCCTTTTATGATTGACACTTTTTTTTAATTGGGACTTTTCCTTTTTTGATTGGGAAACCCTTTTAAATATATTAACCCACGATTCCTAGTTATTTAAACTTCTATAAATAATTAAATTGTTTAAACATTTCAGCATGGTTTTTTCAAAATGACACTCAAAATTGCAATGGTTTTTACTTTATATAACATTATATATGTTATTAGAGTCATATGAGCAAAATATCCCCTATAAAATGACCATATAAGTTTCTTCCCATTATGAATTTTATTTTTAAGCGTGCTGCGCTGATCTACAAATTTTCACCGATCCAATCCCATATATAAGACCGATCCGATATTTAGATGGACATCAATATTACCATATATCCTTGAACTATTGTCATTTAAAATCAATATTACAACTAACTTTAAGTAATAATTCAGTTTATTATTTTTTCTTTACTCTTCAAAAGCAAAGTTTGAAAGAAAAAATAATCTTTTTTGAAGGAATTTCTTTAAGAAGTAAGATTTTTGATCAAATTTTACCTTAAAAAATGATGAAAAGAATGATATGGCCAAAGGTGAATTTTTTTATTGGCATTGTCTGTTAAAATATGAGAGATTAGGCCAAATCCTGGTAAAATATCTTTTTTTTAAAAAAAAAATCTTGTAATTTAATGTTTGCATAAAAAAATGGTTTCTCTATAAAATCACATATTTTTTTTAAATAAAGGTAAAATAATACCACTTTTTTTTGGTTACTCTTAAAATCATTCTATTTTTTTTTAACATTACAAATAAATTGAATTTTGGTTCCTTTTATTAATTAATTATCATTGCGAATTTATATATAAATATATATATGGTCGGTTGAATATTATAGTGTTCTATGTCCACACTTTTTAGCAAAATGCATTTTTTTCGATTTTCTTTCTTTCTTTTTTCTACAAGGAAAGAAGGAAGGAAGCAATCCTTCAGTACCTGCATTCTTCAATATCGCCAATAAAAAATGTTTAAATATAATTTAGAATAGACCTATTTGCCTTATTATAAGCGATACAAAATCGCTTCATTTGGGCCGATTTTTAAAAACGGCTAGCCCAATAATTTAGTCAGAAAAATATTGTCTTAGCCTCAAGATTTTGCTAATATATGTCCAAACTTTTGTGCCACCTATGAGCAAAATCTTCATAGTCGCTTAATATTTTTCTGGATAAAATATAGGGTTAGCCATTTTTAAAAAATCGGCTCAAATTTAGTGATTTTGCATCACTACTTGGTGCGATCTCTTATCTAAAATACGAGAAAAAATTGTTTTTTGTATTCCCTAAAAACTTTGAAAAAAATGGATATAGAAGACACTAAATTATTCAGCCGACAATATATAATCATTAAATAACAAAAATGCGATGGAAACATCGGATCTCTTATTCGAATAATAGAGGCCCGATCCGATATTTTTTTTAAACGCTAAATATCGGCTGATTGACATTTAAGGCAAAACCCCAATTTTTTTAGGATCAATAATCATTGAACAATAAATATCAAGTTTCATTGCCATTGATTCATGTCTACTAAAAATACAAACCATAAAAAATTTTATTACCCTTTAAAAAAAATTTAGAATTTTATTTTAGATGAGGCTCTTAAGATGCCGTGAGAATGTATGTGCAAAATTTTAGCTTTATGTTTGCAAAAATTTATTAAAATAAATTGCGAACCCGACGTTACCTCGATCGTATTATTTTTTTCGACGTTATCTCGAAAAGCGTTAATATTAAAAAAATATATATATAATACCAACCAGATATCCAAATATGTAAGGCCGCAAGAATCCCGAAACGAACTCGCATTTTTCTGGGAAAAATAATGTGTTCAGGTTCGGATTTTTTTGAAAAGACAACATGGAATAGGAATTTTCAAAAAATATCACGTGACCAGTTTGGCCCTCTCGATTTCGATTGATCAGATATAAGGTTTTCAGAGAGACTATCAACATCTTTCACATGAAAATAGAAAAATTGGGTTAGCAAAATATACAAACTGTAATTGAATTATGGGCGATGTTTTCAAAAGCCACATTTAATTTAATGAGAATCAATTTATCAGCTGATTCGGTTGTGTGGGAAGGGGGACGTATAAAATTTAACAATAGTTAGTGGTTAAAAAAATAGGCTAAATTAAAAGACGAGTAACGAATAAAATCCGCGGTATTGGAATAAGAGAATTTATGCTTTTCTTCGAATTTTTTATACCCCACCCCTTTCAAAACTGAGTTGGTGTTCTTGGTCAAATCCAATGATAGATAGGCGATTCATTCATTAAATGCATTAAATGTCCATACATAGTTGTCAGCTGTAGAGCCATTTTGTGGTTTGCATGTCGATTAAATAGCATTTACGCATTCATATAATAATAGGCAAAGACAATTAGTGAAAGTGCTAACCATAAAATGGTACTATATCTGACAACTAAGTATGAATACTTTTAATTAATGAACCGCCAATCCAGAGGTTTTATACATCATTGGACAAATCGATGTTTAGTCGGCATTTTAGCGAGCTCAAAATCTCTAAATATAAAATAATTTGATATTATAATTTACGGTATTCACCTTTTTCGCGTATGATTGATCTTCCCCTTTCAAAGAAAGTTCTCGTCCAAATAGTTTCCACAAAAATTCAAAGTGTTTGAACATACCTAGAAAAATATATCAATCGGCAAAATTATCCTCGCGAAAAATTTAAAATTTAGTTTTTTTAAAAAAAGTTTAATTCACCATTGTTATAGTATAGGTTAGAGAAAAGATGAACAAAAAATTTTTTTTAAAAAAAAATATTTATTAGACCTGTCTCAATTACTTTAAAATATATTAGGAGATGCGCTATCACTAGAAAGCTAGAAAGTTCTTTCTCTTTCTTTCTAATATTTAGTATCTTTCATATCTAGTGTTGTTAAAGGATTGAATTTTAAAAAAGGGCTAATTATTCATACTGATTTAAAAAATCTGAATGCGAAATAAAACTGAAATTTTAAAAGAGGTTCTCTTTTTTTTTACCAGTTATAGGCAAAGTTATAGAAGAACATTCATTGGATGTAAGCTCTTTGATATTATCGAGTTCGACCTTAATTGAAAGAATCGTGGCGCAATTGACGAAAAGGGTCCTTGCTATGGATATTCTGTCGTTGGCGAATCGATACAAGTGGGATAATATGTAATTTTCATCGAAATTTCTTTCACTTTTTACATTAAAATTATCGTTAGGATCATATGTATTAGGAGTGTCCTTATATCTAGAGACGGGTAAGAAAGTGAGTAGGGTTATAACTGCTTCTCCCCCGTTGTGATTGTTTAACGGATCGTAAGAAATTAACCGAGGAAAAAGCGCACGGAATTTCGATAAAAGACGCCGAAAAGTTGTGGCGTATTGAATCCCAATATCGAAGAGCGAGGAGAAATAATGACTAGTTTGAATTGAGGCTTTTAAATATCGCGAAATATTTTTAAAGAAAAAATTATATCTGTCTCTTTCTTAATTCTGCATATCATCCATTAAAAATATTTAAAAAATGTCTAAATAATTCCTAAATCGGATGTTTCCCTCACTATTTATTTCCGTTGATCTCCAGCATCCAATTTAAAAATTCCAACATCTTCCCTTATATAAAATCAAGCTATTTCCTCAAAAGGTCGAATTTAATTTTTTTTTTTAAATGCAGATGCCGGATTATATTTTTCAAAAATATTATATTTTCACGTTGCCTAAAATTTTAAACGTTTGTGACTAATCAATTCAAATATCACATTGTCATAATAATATCATATAATCATAAATTTATACTGTTGGTATTGGGGAAATTTTTAATTTTTATCGAATAATCGGGATCATCTTTAGAAATTTCGTGAGTAATTCCTTCGTTAAGATAACGATAAGACTTTATTAAGAAGTGTTTAAAATTAGTGAACATTGTTTGAAATTCGTTTACGTCATATGTGTTTTCGCAATGGCACAAAAGGTTTATCATGCAATGCAGGACGGATAAATCGAAGCCTTCCTCAAGGCAAGGTATGGGTGAAGCCAAGGTATCGCAAATGCTTTGGGCAAGTAACTTTATCGCCTTGATTTCATATGGATTCAATGACGAGTCAAATGACATGTATCTTCTACAACAATAAAAACAAAATAAAAGGAAAGGAAAGAAAAATTAATTATAAAGTGATATTTATTTTAAAATAAAATCAAAACTTTTGAACAAATTCTTTCCGTCTTAGAGGATCGAGATGCTCTCTCAAGGAAATGACATTGTGAAAAGTAACGTAAGCATTTCCGCAATAAAATTTTGGTTTACTAGGACTTTCGAGGTCCAAGGAATTAGAGGAATGGATAGGTGTGTCCAAAAATAATCTTTTTATCACTTTCATCAAACTCTATCAATTTTTTTTTTCCAAAATAATTCAAGGTATCATATATACTTCATATATAAAATAATATAATCTTTTTTTTTACTCAATACCCGGCTAAAAAAGGGGGAATGACTTTGCCCGATACAAAAATCCTTCACCGATCCGAGATTTATATAAAACTAATTCTATACGATTTGCCAAATTTAATTTTATTAACCATCTATTTTTGAACCAATATTTAAAAAAAAACAATTTCTTTAAAAAAAAATAACTGTAAAAAAATATGAGGATAAGACAAGAAATATTTTCAAATATTAGCAACAATTTTGAAAATGTGTGGGCAAAGCATTTGAGTAAGATTCAGCATTTGTGTTAGATATTCTCACGATTCGGGAATACATGTATAACTAATTGTAATTATAGTAGAAGATATAAATCTGGTAAACATAAACAAGGCCGAAAGCCGGGCAATAGCGGGATGAAGACCAACTAAAAAATGTACAATTACTATTTATATACAATATAAAATAGCCTTAAAGAATGATAATATCGGATCGGTTTTTTTATATATCGGCACAGCCCTAAATATTATTAATATATATTTAAATAATACATTCTTAGCTATATTTAAAAAATAAAAAATTTTCTAATTAGGCAACGTGCAAAGACAATGTATTTTACCACTTTTACCCAAAGGGAATTATAATTTGGCAAAATTACTTCAATTAAAAATTCAAATAAACGGTCTTTAACCCAATCAAAATAGTATACACTTCTTAATGGAAAAAAAACGTCTCCCACCTAAAAATAAAAGAAAAAAATTCTTCCAAATCGTGAAATTCTTAAATCTAAAATATTACGATAATTCATAGAAAAAATTATTCAAAATTAAGATGTGGACACGTCCAATTTTAAAAATAACAAAAGGATTGGGATCGGCGTTAAAGCGTATCTAATAAATACCGATAGAAACTCAGTGTTATTATGACTCATGAGGGCACACCTTATTAATATCATACAAGATTAATAATACTCAACTTTTGCAGTTTCCCTTGGTTTTGGGATACCTAATAACTCCTTGACGAACAAGAAATCTTCCAATACTTTGTCATAATTGATTGTTATCGGGAAAATATGGACGTCGCTCACGTGACCACTCAGGAAGGTTTTGTAAACCATGGATAATAAGCCTTTATTTATAATAAATAATAAAATTAAACCTCCTTTTTTAATAGTTAGCTAAAGTAGTAAAATTAAATTTTTATTCATTTTAGTTATTAATGATGTTTTCGATTGAAAATTTGCCATGATAGAAAAGTACTCTGCGATACCCCTTCCAATTATATGCGACCCTGTGTCCATAAAAGCTTTCTTTACCCCCCCCCTCCCTTAAGTGCAATGTGGGAATGTCTGTTATGCCAATAAGTATCGTTCTTTTAATGAATGAATAAGGCCCAAAATTTATAAAATTGTATTTCCAACCATTAAATTTTCAATAACCTTTTTAAAAAGCTTTTAGGTGAAATTCAGATCCTATTTCTATAAATATAAATAATAATTGAAGCCAGATCAACTTGGGTCTTAAAAATTAGTTGTCAGATAAAAATTTCCTGATTCATGCTTAACCTGAAAAAATGGGTCCATCACAAGACTCTAATTCACGTTTGTCTTATCATTTATTCCTTAATGATTGAAATGATTAAAAATATATATTTTAAAACCAATTTTTGGAGGGAGATTTTTAAGGCTTCTACTCCTAGTTCCCTCCAGGAAAAATTCCAAAGGTGTATGACCAGATATCATTAAATGTTTCACGTACTCCTCTAAAATAGCTTCATAAAGTACATTGTAATAAGCTTGTTGACTTTCTTCCAAATAAATTTAAAATATAGGTTAAAAGGGTAGTGTTCACTAGAGATCTGCAAAGTTAGGCCTGGCCCATACCCGACCCAAGACCGGCCCGGCCCAAAACCCGTTTATGCCTGACTCGGGCCTAATTCTATTTAAAATAATTGGGTTCAGGCCAGGCCTAATATTTTTAAAAAAATTCGGGCCACGTCGGGTTGAACCTTGAAAATTTTTTTAAAATATATTTAAATTTATCAATTTTATATTGAATTTTTTATGTAAAATAATAATATTTGATTTTATTTATTGAAACTAAACAACATATAACATGTATGTCTTTTATTTTGAGTAATTATAATTAATTTCTATATTTAAATAAATTCGGGTTGGGTCGGGTTGGTAATTTTTCTAAAATATTTTGGGTTCAGGCTGGGTCGGCAAAACTTTTTAAAAATTTTCGGGCCAGGTCGGGCTTGAAAAATTAGGCCCAGTGCAGATCACTAGTGTTCACTAGCTTGTAAAATTTTAAAAAGTTATATACCTATCAGGTAAGCATCCTCGATTTTGGTAACTTTATCAGTTATTTTAGGTTTTTTGAAATTACGTTTTATAAAAAAAGCACCACATCCTCTAAGAAGTTCACTGATCAATTTTATTGATAAAAAATCTAAAATATAATAATAGAAATATAGTGTCATTAAATGGCTCGATATTTAAAAATGACTAATCCAAAATTAGCCAAGAATATTATGCAAACATGGAAATTTTGCTCATAGAAGGTATAAATGTTCTGACATCTATTAACTTGTATCTTAATTTTTAGCTGAAATATTGGATGAGTCACTTTTTAAAAATATAGCCATTTAACAACACTATAGAAATATGATTATTTAATCATGTTAGATACATTCATAAAAAGGTGCTCATATTCTCACAAATGATTAAATTATTCATTCACTTTGTTAAACTAAAATGACATAAAGATTGGGAAGAGGTTTTTATAAATGATTCATTTTTTTATTGTTTAAGCCCAAAATAGACATAAAATCATTTCACTATATAAACCTGTGGTTGATGCAATATAGGGTATATTTATTTCATTTAAAAAACAGATGTATGATATTATAAGAAAATCAAAATAACTCCTATGATTTGGCAGGAAAACAACTGGATATTTATGTATAGATGTCCTTAAACAATATGATTATTTGAAATAAATTTTAAGATTACTTAATATTTTTTATTGCTTTATGATTATAATATAAACCATCAAAAATTTTGGAAAAAACAAGAGATAGCATGAAACCTAGAATTCGAATATCCCTTATATTCAAATTATGACCCATTTCACTAATGATATTATTGCAAATCAATCTAACGTTTTGTATATTTTCACCATATTCCTCAATTATCTTAATAATATATTGAAAAATATATAACTTAAGCAATTTACATTTTGAATTAAATCAATTATTCTGGAACAATTTAAAATCTTCTCTTTAATTTTTATGGGAGTTGCATTAATTTTATCCTTGTACTGAATAGGGTTATACGGATGACTTATCCAAAACAATGGATTTGTGAGGTATTCATTGAGCAAAACATTTTGATGCTCCTCAAAAAAACTTTCCATTGATTCAAAAAAACATGTGAATCTTTTCTCACTCTCGCAAAACGCAGATGTTTAATTATTTTTTTTAAATATATTATAAGAGGGATTAGGGGGTAGCATGCAGACCCTCGAGCTACCTAAAAGTTTGAATAATTTTCTGAACAATTGTTTTAAATATTCTTGAAGGAATTTTAAGAATCGAGTTACACAAGAATTAACGATATTTATTTAAATAATAAAATAATAATGGTTATCAATCACAATTTATAAATATCTTTCAGTATAAATTAATAGAATATAAGAAACATTTGAATATTATTTTAACTAGAGAATAAATTAACTTTTATATTTATCGATAATTTAAATATTTGATTTATAGCCGCAAAACAATATCCAAACAGATAATATATAAAGGACCATTAAAATATAAAGTAAAATATACATAGAGTATTATTCCACATTTTAAATTTGCTGATTTTGTTAAATTGTGTTATTAAATCTTACTTATATATCTAAAAATCTTTTCGTTTTTTTTAAATTATATTTTAAAAATGCCTAAAAATATTGTAAACGTAGATCTTGTTGAATGCTTTTCACAATGTCTTTTTTTCTGTACAATAAGAAATCTCTGAAATAATTTAATTCAACAAATTCTTTCTCATTTAATACCTAAACATTTCATACACTCTCCGAAGTTTTGCCTAATAGTTTTAATAGAGATAAATTAAATAAAATTTTATTTGGTTGATAAATTTTTTTTATCCAATCAGTGTTTACGATTTTAAAATTGTAAGAAAATCTATTTTAAATTTTTTCGGGATAAATATCGTTACTGTAGAAATATCTATATTATAATTTTCCGATGTCCTAACTACGTCATCGTGTTCATCATGTTATCTCTACGTCATGTCATCGGTACGTATTTATTTTTATTTTTTTTATTTGTTGATTTTATTTATTTATTTTATACAAACAAATGAATGGAATTTCGAGAATTGATGGTGTACACATACTTAACATGGATTGAAAGATTTGAAAAATCGTCTTTGAATTGATAAAAACAATATTCCCTCAACTTTGTAAATATGAATGAAACTTTTTATTTCACTTAATCCTTTCTTTATTTTTTAGATTACCTTATCAATTTTCATCTCATTTATCAATTACACATTAATAAAATCTCTACAAAATACTCAACTTGTATATTTATTTTGAATATACTCACAATTTTTGTAAGTACTTACATTACATTTTTTATACTCACATTTTTCTTTCATAACCAATAATTAAGAAGATAACCAAGTATAATCAAAAATTTAAATATTCTTATCCTAACCTATTTATAATCTCCAATCCTTAAAAATAACTCTTTCTTTATTTTTTCCCCTCCCTTAATGAATTTATTCATCACTAAATTTTATTATCTCATTCTTTTCTTTCTATCTCTATTATCTATTAACCACTATTTCTCAAAACCTTATCAATTCCTTTAATTTAAGTTTTATAATATAATAATTTATACCTTCTTTTTCCCCCTTTTTTTATTATTATTTTTTAATTAATTTACAATTAATTAACCTTAATCTTAATAACATTACATTCATCATGTTATTTTTTAACTTTTAGAATATCATAATAGGCTTGATAAATCTCCCAAAAAATTTTTATAATGATAGCCCTCCAACTACTAGAAATATGCATATAATATTGACCCATCTACAGGTTTTACATTATTTTAATGTTTGTTTAATTTCAATAATAGTTTATTTATATTTTTGCCTGATTTCTTTATTTGTCTAGGCTAACCCTAATCCCTCACATTGCTACAAAACATGATGAATTTATTAAAAATAAGCAAAAAAAATAATGACGATTAAACAAATGCCTTACCCGTTCTAGAGTTATTGGTAGACAAAATAATAAAGAACTACGCTTGAAATGAACTCATCTGGAGGTTTATTTTTTTTTATCTTATGTTTTATATCTTGTTTATTTTATTTTCACCCAGTTCTCCAAATGATATTTCTAACACCACTACCACAATCCCTATTGCCACCTCCGCCTATTTTTTTAACAAATATAAACATTTAATTCTGTACTATCATTCACTTCACTCGGAGTTAATATAAATATTACTTTATCCGATTCTCTGAGAAACTTTCATGAATATTTAGAGGAATGTTCAAACTTGAATGTTCAGTACTGCCAATTTCATCAACTTTATTAATGGAAAAATATGCAGTAGTTCGGTCGTGGCCTTTAAAACAATACTTACGACCGTTTTATGGTTGAGTTAACATTGTAGTTCATGATTCTATTTTAGATGGGGATACCAATGCTGACATTGACAGAAATATCGTTTTGAGTGTTCAAACTTGAATGTACAGTACGGCCAATTTCATCAACTTTATTAATGGAAATATATGCAGTAGTTCTGTCGTGACCTTTATAACAATACTTACGACCGTTTTATGGTTGAGTTAACATTGTCGTTTATGATTCTATTTTAGAGGGGGATACCAATGCTGACATTGATAGAAATATCGTTTTGCGTTCTTCTTTTACCAGCATCCAAAGGCATAGGCATATCATCTTTATCGGGACGTAATGTGTTTTGTACACTGCTTTGTTAATCCGTCATCACTTTCATCAACAACCTTTAATGATATAAAATTATACATTAATTATTTCCTCTCCAGACGACCGCCCAGATTTATTTTGTTGCTTTTTCCATCAAAAATAAAAATGTCAACAAGAATTTTCTCTTATTTTTATCAAATACATAATAAATAATCCTCATTATTTTTTAAAAAAATTATCCTAAATTTGTCAATAAAAAAAAATATCTTAAAAAATATATAAATAATTTGCATATAAGTTTCATTAGTGTTTAATAGCATTTTGTAATTTAAATAGACAGCATTTTTTTTTTTACTTAACATAAAAAAAATATATATCCCTTATCAAATTCTTTGAGAAATAATATCAGAAATGCAAGACATACATTAAATTGATCTGAAAAACAGCAATAACCCTATATAATAAACAATATATTTTTTAGATATAATTTTAATTGATCATATTACAAAAAAGTATGAGAGTCGGTTATTTTTATTTTATTTGTCATGATTCTCTAATAAGTGGTTGCCCAAGCTTTCCCAGTTTACCTTAATACGGAATTTACATGTTTTTTTCCATATTAAACTAATTGGTAAATCAGATATTTCCCGTTCATGTGATGATATTAAAAATTTAACTATCTCCGAGGCGGGAAAAAATTTTCAAAATTATAATGGGTAGGACTGGGCTTGGAATTAATATTAGCTTGCACCTGACTTAGGAATATTTTTTACAAATTATTAAGGGTTGAGCTGGGCTTGATAAACTTTTTTAAAATTTTAAGATCTTGGAAGCTTCCTAATATTGTGAGCTTGAACCTGGCATGACATCTATCGTAAAAAATGAATAAAAATCTCATTCCCCGTCATTTTTGACGGGCCTTCTACTAGTTTAATTTAATTTTTAAATTTTTGTTAAATATTGAAATATAATATTTTGAAATTCACAATTACCAAACTCATTTATATTTTTTCTAAAATTTACTAGTGGTGGGGAGGGGGGAGAGTCTACCCGCTGGCTATATGATTGACTTTGTTGCATTATTTCTTAAAGTTATTACATGCCTTGATCTTGATTTAGATCATAAAATTTTTTTAATATATCTCTATAAACAATAATTAGAAAGAAAAAGTTAAGGTTAAAAATTTTTTAAAAATGGCTATTATAATTCAAATTTTTTAGAAAAAATATATTTTTACAAAAAAATGTGAATATCTAAAATTTTATAGAAATATAACATGGCAAAAGAAAGATCTCCAATTAGTAGATTTAAAAACCTCTAATAAAATGTATGAAAAAAAAATTAACCTGATAACCACCCCTCCCTCCTTCCCATAAAAAATCTTGGGTATGTCTATAGTTGATTTATTGCTATTAGACGATTTTATTTCTAAATGTTTTGTGTGTTGGTTGAATTGTAGACGATTTTATCTAATTTTTATAAAACAGGATTATATCATAATCTTGTTATTGACGATGTGTCGTTAAAATATAACTCCATTGTTTAAAATAAAAAATTTATATAACTCGGCAGACTATACTCATCTTATGTTTTTACTTTACTATGGGAAATACATTGTTATGTAGAGGATCAAGTTCTATTATATTCATCATGTTTATCACTTTGGAAAGCCATAAGAATGTGACATAAGGATAAACGTTTAGATTATCTTTATCCACATCAAAAGTAGCACGTGCATGACAATCGCTTTCCGGAACATGTATTAGTAAAAATCACTTTTATCAGTAACGCATATTTACAATAATGCCGTTTGGAACGAATTCGCCTTCCATTTTTCAAGGTTACTTAGGACAAACAACCTTAAAAGTAAATAATCAACGCAGGTAGACATTTCGTATTTCAAAAACAAATAAAAGTTCAATATTATGAATGCTAAATAAAATATTTGATTATATATTAATTATAAATTTAATTATACCCAAATAATATTTTAATTTCTCTACTACCATTACCATTTAGATTTTTAATTATACATAATCTCTATTATTTATTATTGCTAAAATTTGATTATATTGTATAAAAATTACATAAAATTATTGAAATTGTATCTTAAAAATAAAATAGATAATGTATAAAAATTTATCCATTAGTTGACTAGTAGTCCCTATTAATTTATAATATTTTATGCTTCTAGATTATCCATAATATAAAATGTAGGACCATATTTTATTATATATGTAATTTCGCAGCATATCGAATCTATTATAATAATTCTCAAAAAACGTCAGTCAAATTTAGCCAATCGTGTTCTTTTAAAAAAAATTTGTACAATAAAAATGATTATAGCGAAATCGGTCCAATAGGAGTCACCTTACACACGAAACATTCATACACTTACCATTTCATTCACTTCACATAGCAAAGCAATGGTATCCCGGATGACAAGTAAATTTTTAATATTAATAACTAATTTTTAATTATTTTAAACATTTTTTATTCCTCCTCCTAAATCTATACATAAAAATATCGGTTCAGAACAGTGTTGTTAAAATAGCGCACTACTTTAAAAAATAGCGATAGCGGTACCTCGCTACTAATTTAAAAAGCTACTTCGCTACTTCAATTTTACATAATAAATACATTTAAAAATTATTAAAATATATTTTTTATTAAATCTAAAAATGATAATCCTTTTATTTTATTTTATTTTGAAATTTAAATTCAAAAATATACATTATAAATCTAGTTAGCATTATAAATCTAGTTATTAAAAATGTATGAGATTGTTGAAGATAGCGAAATTTCTTTGGAAAATGAGAAAAATATAGATTATCCTTTCCCAAAATTCAAAAAATAATTTAATCTTGAAGAAAAATTTACTACTGGATATCGGTTTCGATGCAAGACGTGTCGCAAAATTTTATCCTCAAATCATACAAGCCGCTTTAATTTGAAAAAACATTTAAAGCTAATATATTAAACAAATTTAATATCAATGTGTAGGCTAATCCTTAATTTTAAAAATAAATTTAAAACAAAGACCAATCATTTTTTTTATATATTCAATTTTATCTAAATTATTTAAAACATCTTAAAATAGTATTTTAATCATTTTTATCTACTATCTCCTACATATTTTTTATTATAAGTATTACTGTTATAATTTTAGACTGTTCAGACCTCAAATTATAAAGAGATTAAAAAATATCTCAAAAGTTTTGGGGTAATGGAAGGAGATACTTTCCAAATCAAATTTAATTCAAACAAAATTAAGCAATTTGGATTCATCAACACCAGGTGTATCTCAAAAATTGACTGACGAAGTCATAATGAACTTTATAATCAATACTATTCAACCATTATCTGTGATGGATAATGGTTCTTTTATAAAGATGATAAACACTTTTTCTCCACGTACCAAGATATTTTGCCGGCAGACATTGATGGCAAGAATTTTGGATAGCTTTATAGAAAGAAAGAATCTTTAATATTAAATCTATCATATGTCTCCTACATCAGTACAACATCAGATTGTTGTACGCACAATAGAAGGTAAAAATGTTTATTTTCTGATTTAAAATATGATATTCATATTTTTATAGCTTATTTAGGAGTGACCACACATTGGATATATCCAAAAAATCTAAAACTGAATCTAAAGTGCAAGTTGATAGGCTGATGGTAACGTTAAAAAATGCCATGCCTAACCACGATACTAATACTATAACAAGATCGAAACCGCGGCCCTCCATAGACGATTTTTTTGAAATAAATAATAATAATAATATTATTGAACCTCTAGGTGCTTTTTTAAATCTAAAAATACTCATTTTTGATAATTTCTTTCATATAAAAAGTGTAATAAATTTAATACTGCGTTGCGCTCGTGCTGAACGATTATTTAGTATGGCAAAGCTTATACTTTCTGATCGTCGCTCTAGACTGGGATGACAGTACCGAAATGTTATTATTATTAAAGGGCAATAATAAATAAATGATATATAACAAATTATAGTCATGTTTTTATACCAATATTTTATTTGTGGAAATAAAGTTGCGTAAAAAATATTTAAAAAAAAAATCAAAATAACTTTTTTTAAAGTAGCTAATAGCGTGCTATTCATTTGAAAATGATAGCGGTAGCGATAGCGTGCTACTTTTAAAAATACAGAAGAACAACAATGTGCATTGAATGCACTGAATAAATGCCTAATATTATACATATTCCCAAGTATATCCAAAAAATTTATTGAATCAATAAACAGTTGGAAAACTAATAATAACTTTTATTTTGAAAGATGATTTTTCCATAAAATATATATAAATTATTATATTTATAGGAATATTTTTATTAATAACTATAGGGTTGATCTAGCTATTATTCAATAATAAATAACAAATAATAGTAACATAATGTACAACATTTGACATAGGGATAGCAATATTATTAAGGTATGATGCAGTTAATTTTATATACATATATAAAATTATACTGTTCCCAGATGTCAATTTTTAGTAATTTATGTTCTGTGTCCAAAAATGTTTTAAAAAAATCCTTAAAATTTTCCAAATTAATAACAACATTTTGGACACATTTAAGTTTTAGAAAAATTAAAATATTCAAAATGTTTGATATGATTCAATTATTAGTTATTTATTAAAAGATATGCAAATATTTAGTTGTATTTATTATTATATATTACCTTTCAGTTATTAAACTTTGTATGAACCTATTATTTGATAATGGTTATATTTACATTTTATTTATATACTTAATAAATAAATATATGTTGTAAATAATTGTAGCCATATTTAATAAACTGGAAAACTAATAATAACTTTTATTTTGAAAGATAATTTTTCCATAAAATATATATAAATTATTATATTTGAGTTTAATAAAATTATATTAGAAATGATATAGGAAAGGAATATTTTTATTAATAACTATAGGGTTGATCTAGCTATTATTCAATAATAAATAACAAATAATAGTAATATAATGTACGAGTTGGCCATGACACTCACGATGTTAACTCATATCGGAATTTATCATGTTAGATAAATTGATATAACAAAAACACTAAAAATCTTTAGAAGAAATTATGTAAATATAATAAAGCCTTAAGTTATTTACACGGCAAGGATGCCATATTGGAAATGAAACATTTTAACCAGAGTGATATGATGAAAGCAATTAAGATTTTATTAATTAATATCGCACAACCTCTAATAGGTATATTGTATCTTAAAATAATAGTAATTTGTAATAATATCATAAATTTACTCGTATTCAAAATTTAACTTAAAAACTGTTTTTCAAAGAAGAAAAAAATGGCTTTCCTAAAAACACGTAAAAATAGGGAAGAAAAATATTTCGTTTATTACATCTATTGTGGGATGAATATTAAGATGTTTAATTTTAAAATAAATAGATGGCGTTAAAGAATTGATTAATTGACTTATATTTATTATGAAGAGCCAGAATAAGTAAGATTTATTAAAATATAAACTGTAATATATTATATAACAAACAAATACGTCTGTAAAAGTGGCATTTTACCTAATATTTTACAACCAATTATATATAATAAGGGATTATAAACTTTATGTCTACTTTTTATAAAGAAATCTCCTATACTTATTTGGACCTTGAAAATATTTTTAAGAAGAGACATGGTAATCAAATTTAAAAATGATATTTGATTAGTGATTTTGAACTAGGCAAATTACAATATTAAATTTGTTAAATTTAAATTAATGAATCAATATATTTATTTAATTAGGGATATATAATAATTTAAATAATAAAAGTCAATTAAGCTTCAACTGTTGATGCTAAATTAATATATAGTGACTGATATTGATATTCAATTTTTAACACAGAATTTGATTGCAAGCTGACATAGTGAAAATATTATTTATATGTATTAATCTAATCTAAACATTAAAATAGTATTCATTTAATAAAAATTTAGATAGTCATATTAATTTTTAAATAATAAAATTAAATCTACATATTACGTAATAGAATTATAAAAGAAATTGATCAGGGGGCAATCAAAACAATTTATTCTTAGTTTAAGGGGGGTATTAAGGAGCCATTAAAAAAATTTTGCTTCAGTGGACTATTCAAATTTTTCAGAGGGCTTGAGCCCCTTCGCGCTCCTCCCTAGTGACGTCACTGGATATATCCTAGTACATTTACCATTTTTGCTTAATGCCTTTATATGTTTTTAAAAAATCATCAAACTCAAAACTATAGCATAATTCCCACAAATGAACAATTCAGTTAATTATAACAAAAGTATTAAAAATTAGCATTTTCTCTTCACTTCTATATTTAATTATATATTTTAAGTATTAAATGACCAAAACTAAATAAGTTGCTTGGGGTTGAGAAAAAATTTCCTTTTTGTCAAAACAATTTAAAACTTTCAATCTATATTATTTGTTCATGATATATTTTTCAAAATGCGAATGTGTTTCACAAACGCTCATTCTTGAAGCTATCTATTAGAAGGGAATGCATGAAGTGGCTCAGTCCCCTCTTAAAATTTGATTAATTTCTCAAACCCATTGTCATCAGCACAATTATTTAATAATATTTTATCATTTCGCGGCAATAATTATGTGATATATTTATAACAAAAATAATTTTAAAATATTTTATTGTCAATTGACCTCATACACCAAACTCAATTTATATTAGAGGTAAAAAAACAGTTATACCAATAATAAACAGGCCATATATGATCAAAAATATTAATATCTTGAAAATTCTCATTGCGTTAACATGGGCGTATCAATTTATTTGATACAATCATTCAATGAATAACTTATCTGGACCAAGAATTCTGTCTAGCTAGATTTTGAATTGTCAATTTAAACCTCAAGATTTCGCAAATATACATAGAAACGTTTGATTGACTTTTCACCAAATCTCAAGGTTAAGGCAGCGTCTACATGACAGGATTTTCACTGGATGCAAACCCCCTTCAAAAACCTTTGCCTACCCCCCTAAAAAATTCCCTTACCTATTTATTTATTGATACTCTTTTCAAAGATAAAGGATAACTTAAATTAATCTATCTCTACTACCAACTATCGATATTTTATGAATATAAAGAATTTATTTTTTAGATAATAAATTCAATTAAAATCTCCATTATTTACAATGAATTTATTATTATGGCATTATGAGCTGGCTGATATATCTAAACCATTTAAATTACATTTAAAAGGATATTTTATTTGGAAAACAATGTGTATGATTATTTGCAATATATAGATTTGGTCGATGAATTGTATTATAATAATACTATAATAAAAGTATTAATTTTTACAGCAATAAATTTTGTCCTATTTCATCTCAAAATTTAATAGATTACCCCCCCAAAAATTTATCCTACCCCCATTAAAGAAGCTTACCCCATAACCCCTCAAAAAAATAGGATGCAAACTGTTCCTACCCCTCCCGCTCATGTAGACGCTGGGCTTAGGTAATATTAATTTGACGAAAATATTAATTTAACCATTTTTAAAAAGTGAATGTAACTTAAACTTATCAAATATCACATGATATATGATAAGACAGGTGTAAATTTGATTTTTATTCATTTAAATTATATGACGGATTCTTTGATAAATATTACTGATGAATTGTATACTAAAACTATTTCATCTGTTATAAGTTCTATATTGGTTAATGTTGGCTTTACTAAATGTGAGCCAAAAGTGTTATCCATATTTAATGAAATGTTGCAATCTTTGTTGATTGAAACTGGTAGGTTGTCAAGGAATTTTGCTGAACATGCATGTAGAACAAAACCTGTATTCGCTGATGTCTTATTGGCCTTAGTAGAAATGGGTTCATATTGAATTATATTATTTGTTTATACTTTATGTGTAGGCATTGATGTTATGGGAATACCAGAGTTTACATTAAAGGAAGGAAATAAGATTGTTCTTCCACCTTGTAAGCTAAACCATTTTATTATATATATATGTTTGATATACAGTACAACATCAAAATAAGCCAGCAGACTTAAAAACTCTAAAGAGTGGACCTAGAGAACACTTTTCATATATCCCTGAATATTTTCCTGAGTTACCCGATAAGAGAACCTATATAAATACTCCTGTAATATTTATAGATACCCATATTAATCATGATTACCTATTTTATTTGAATATGTATTTTATGTTGAATACTTATTTTATAAGAATATATATTTAATTATCAACCTATATATCAAAATTCCTGATACCAGTTAATCTAAAATATAATTAATCAATCCTTGCTTAAGCATTTTTGAAACATAATGACTCCTCTTTACCCCAGCCAATGACACTGACTTGCCTGATTCCTTTTAAAATCTGATTAGACTGATCTTAACAAAAAAAAATTATTGGTCCAGAAGAATTCCACCTAAAAGAAAAATTATTTGCCTCCCTGGCCCAAATTTATTTAAATATAGATATTAATTATTTTCCAATATAGTTTTACTCTGTACATAATCAAGTTTTCGATCATTCTACTAACAAATAAAAAATATTGGTGCCTTGTTTCTTACAAATTTTTCAAAACAATATTATGCCCAACCCAAAGCAATTTTTTTTTAAATAAAGGCCAAGGATGCTGCTACTATGAATTCAGCCTTACACTTTTACGTTTTATTATACTCTTTATTAAATGTGTTTTATATATCTTTATTAAGGCTATGCCAATTCACATATTTTTCACCGATCCAATCCTATATTGGTTCAAAACCGATCCGATATTAATACTGATTTTTACCATCCACCTTTGAACCAAATGTAATTAAGAAATCATTATTTTTTATGCAAAAAATCGAATTATGTATTTAATTAAATTTTTTATTTCTACAATTAAGATTATATTTAAGTAAATTATAATAATTAGGGCTGTGCCAATCCACATATTTTTCACCGATCCGATACGATACGATATTTATACTGATTTTTAATCGCCCCCGTTTGAACCAAATGTAGTTAAGAAATCAATATTTTTTATGCAAAAAGTCGAATTATGAATTTAATTTAATTATTTTATTTCTACAATTAAGACTATAATATGGTTGAATTATAAAATTGTAATATTTAATATATAAAATTATACGATATGGACTATCTATATCTCCTGCCGTACTGAAGGACTTAGATGATTCCACAGATAACGCATTTTGCAAAATTATCTTTGTCTTTTGTAAAATATTTCCATAATTCAGATACCATATTTAAAAAATTTTTTTTATTTAAAGTATAAATAAAAAAATTGGCATTATCTAAAAAGATTTAAAATAAATAAAACTTTGGGTATTCCTTTCTATTTTTATAAAAAAAAAAACTATTAAAATACTATAAATCTATTTTAAAAAAGAAATAAAATTTAAAAAAATTATTTAGAAAATATTACAATAATGTAAAATAAATATACATAAAATAAAATAACAAAAAAAAGAAAAGTAAAAAGGTCGGATCGGTTTTTTACAGGTATCGGCCCGATCCGATATTTAATATCGGCACAGCCCTAATAATAATAGATAAAAAATGTATATTTAATAATATATCCATTTTATGTTGGTATGAATTATAACATTGTAATATTTAATATATTAAAAATTTTTAATAAATAATTTCTCCCCGTGAAATTTGAATTCCGCAGATAACGCATTTTACAAAATTATCTTTTATCTTTTGTAAAATATTTTCATAATTCAGATACCATATTTTTAAAAATTCTTTTATTTATAGTATAAATAATAAAATTGGCGTTATTATTTAAAAAGATTTAAAATAAATAAAACTTTGGGTGTTACTTTTTTTTTATAAAAAAAAAACTTTTAAAATACTATAAATCTAGTTAAAAAAATAAATAAATTTTATGGGGTGTTGTGCATTTGCATTGTTTAAAAAAAAATAATTTAGAAAATATTATAATAATGTAAAATAATTTAGTGATCTGCATCGGACCTAATTTTTCAAACCCGGCCCGGCTTGAAATTTTTTTTAGAAAGTTGCATTAGTGAATACCAGAGTTGTTAAAAGATACTTTTTAAATGGATCTAGATACAGATACATACCGGACCCGAACTCAAATTTTTATTTTAAAAAATTTTACAGGCCCCACCTGGCCAGAATTTATTTAAAAATAGAAATTGATTTTTATAATTACTCAAAATAAAAGGTATATGTTATATGACGTCAAGTTTTCTATTAATAAAATCAAATATTTTTATTGTAAAAAATTCAACATAAAAAATTGATAAATTTAGATATATTGCCCGAATATTTTTAACCAATTTTTATCAAAAAAATAGGCTCAGCCGAAACCCGTTCGGGCCGGGTACGGGCCGCGCCTACTTTTGCAGATCTAAAATAAATATACATAACATAAAATAACAAATGTAAAATAAATGAACAAAAAAAAATGAAAAGTAAATAGATCGGATCGGGTTTTTACGAGTATCGACCCGATCCGATATTTTGGAAAACGCTAAATATCGGTGCCGATCCGATATTTAATATGAGCACAGCCCCTAATCTTTAAAATTTATATCATCTCCCTCCTTTTTTTATTATAAGAATAAGAGTTAGTAAAATAATATCCTCATAAATTGAATGTAAACATAAAATAAACATTATTATCATTGACATTTTTTTTAGGTGAATAATTCTGAAAATGCCGATGACGAAACTGAGGTTTCCAGGGAACGTGCTATTTCTGAAAAACGAGACATCGAAAAGGCATATACCAGATTCCTAGCAAAAATTGGCCCATCCTTCTCTTTGTTCGAGGATGATCATAGTGACAAATTTTTAAGTTTTAATTCATAATTATCATTTTATTTTTGTTTGTACCTTTAAAAAGTAATCTAGAATTTCCAAGCAATGCCAAAATAATGTTTATGAGCATTTGAAGATTTTTTTCACCCAAAAATAAGAATCACAAGCTATAAAGTTTATTCAAATTTTTTTTTTGGAATTTTGGGAAATATTTGGAAAATATATTTAAATATTTAAAACTCAGTCCCAATTTTCTATAAAAACTAATCTAGCCCAAAATCTGTATAGGTTGGTCCTACTTTTGCAGATCTTAGTAACTTATCTCGATTTATTTCATGAATAAAGATATGTAGTATTTTCAACAAAAAATATTCATAAAGTGTCTAATTTGCTCCACTTGCAATTTAATATTATAAAATAAATTGCTCACAAAAATTTTCCATTAATTAAACAATATTTGAAAAAAAAATATTAAGTAATGGATGACAAATCGCTCCTCTCGGTTAACAGGATACCAGCTTATGTTCCAGCACTTTTAGGAAAATATTCTTATGGAATCTTTGAAGATGTAGAGCAATCAGGTGAAAATGGGGATATAGCGACTAGGTGATATATATTTTTTTAAGCCATTTTTATTACATTGATATATGTATATGATGTTTATTAGAATATTTAAATTAAAATATGCAAATATTCGTAAATAACTGCCTGATTATTATAAGGTTCTATTTATACTTATGGATAAAATTGAGTTATTGGCAAAAAATTATTATCGGGATAGGGAGGGAGGAGTCCTTTCCAGCTGTTTGTATTTAGACATAAGATTTATTTATAGTTCTAACCTGTTTTTACCCAATTTTTTTTTTTATTATTATAGATAATACTATTAGCGAAACTAGCGTTTTTTCATGTAATAAGCTAATCAATTATTTTTAAAATTTAAATAGTGGTCTGGTTAAATATAACGTCCAATTCAAGTTACAATTGTGATTGCTGAAAAAAAGTTAGTGGCTTGAATGTTTTGCCTTTCATGGTACCCGAAATAAGAAAAATTTAATTTAAATACTCTGGCCTACATCTTCACTCACCCTTATCTTTCATTCCCCTCGTTATCTACTTTTCATCTTCATAAATATGAAATTTCCTGCTCTCTAACTCCTCAACCTTCATCCTCCCTAATCTCTTACACTATTCTAAGGCTGAGAACCTAACCCTTTTTTTTTAAATTTAAGGTTCAAAAAAATATATTTTTTTAAACATATTAAAAATTTCCGTTACATTTTGTAAATTATTCTATCATATTCATAGATAATAATATATTTTAGGAAATATTTATTTTTGTTGGTTGGATTATTAAATTAAAAATAAGAACAAAGTAAATTAGTTTTATTAAATACAAGTTGCAAATGCATTGGCAGATAATCTTGAGGATAATTATGATGATTTTGAAAATTTTGTTTTTAGAAAAAGAAAAGAAAACTTGATATACAACATGAAAATAGAAGAAATATATTCTCATGCATTAAATGAATTAATTGGGATTTAAATTTGTTATCTACATTAGCCCTAATTTTTTCAAGACCAGCCCGAAATTTAAGAGTGAAAAATTAGTCTTGAATGGCCCGATCCCGAACGAATTTTTTTTATTTGTCACGAAAAGCCCATCCCTAAATTAGAATCATTTGTCATCCAACGCTTAATGGTTTCGTTCCTTATCCATACATGTTGACCAACGTCAAATTCCTTAACACTGGAATGTGTGTCATGTTCTCGACTTTGTTTATCAATGGATTTATTAATCTTATTTCCCACCTCTGGTCTAGCCCAATTTATTTCTAAAATCACATTTTTAATTAATAATTCTTTATTTTTTCATTATTATGTTATAAACTCCTATCTAAATTCCAAGAAACATTTTTTTAAGAATGATCTCCCTGAAAAAATTATAAACTTAGTAAACGAATTCTATAAAAAGAATTCGTCAAATCGCTTCTCTTATTTGATGGTCTTAAAGGTAGAAGCCTATAATAAATAATTCAAGCAACAAAATATTGATTATATTGGAAATATATTTCATTGATTTCTTCCCTATTAGAGCTGAACAAATACCCTATCTAACTGTCATACATTTTTAATATTCATAATATTTTACAAAGTTCACTCTTTAGCTTATCTACCAACTTGAATACCGCCAAATCGATCGACAAGAAAAAGAAGAAAGTGGCATTTACTAGCACTCCTTTCGAAGAATCGTATCTCTATCCTAAAAACATTTCGCTTCCCGGTGACGTTGTTAATTGTAATCAACATTTTACATTAAATATTTAGATTTTTCCTCCAATGTCTTATGACGTTAATTCGTGGCGTAATATATTTAAAAAAAATTAATAGGTTCATTATCATATTTATACAAAATTTAATTTCTTAATTATCATCAAAATTTGGAACCTGTAAAAAAAGGTCTATTTCCGGTTCTGAATAGCTAAAAAAAACATGGTTCTATTTCCTGAACTTTTGTGATGGATTCTGGTTCCAATTTTTACAGTTGACTTAGAAAGGCGATATGGTGTTGTTAAACGGCTCGATTTGAGTCGATTTTTAAAAACGACTAACTCAATATTTTATCCAGAATAATATTGCATAAGCCTGAAGAGTTTGCTCATAAATGACACAAAGGTCTAGACACTTATTTAGCGAAATCTCGAGGCTTAGGCAACCTTTTTCTGGCTAAAATATTGAGTTAACCGTTTTAAAAAAAAACAACACTAAGGCGATAAACATACCCGAATGTGTTTTAACTAGGAGAGAAATACACTTTAAAATCAAATATAAAATGGAAGATTTTATTTTTTTTTAAGAATGCTCAAATAAGATTTATGATCAAATTTTACCTTAAAAGTTCCAATTTTTGTAAAAAATAAATTTTTTAGTAGAGAATTATTTTCGCGGAAATAAATCGAACACTGAATACATCATATATATATTTTTTTATATTATTACATTCTCCGCATAATTTTTGTGTTTCCCCCATGATTTCATTTGATTAATTTGAGATTCGTTAAATCAATATCGAAATTCTACACTCGACTGTGGAAGCTCACATATCTGGATCTAAGTTAGCTAGAGCTCCAAAATTTATTTGGGTAACAAAAAAAAAATTTTTACAATTAGTATGTGAACCTCCAATCCCTTTTTTTTATATTATAGTGTCCAAGTTTTTTGGGGTCGATTTATAATATCCAAATTTTGACGTTCACTATATAAACTATATTAAAGATGTCTAAAATTAAGACAAAAAAATAGGAATATATAAACTTTATCGCATTTAATTTCAATTTTAAATTTCCCAATATTTTTTTTTATCCAAAGAGCAATTTCTTGATGGCGTCTATGAATGGCTGCACCAGTCCTATCACTAGGACTTTATTTGGTCCTTTTCGAATTTGTGCTGACCCAAGGATCCTTCGCTCTAATAAACGATTACCCATTATTAGTGTTTATTATATTAATAGGGGGGAGCGTTTATTTTTTAATTATAGGGGGTTGATTAAGAAATTCGAAATTTTCTATATTAGGGGGTATGCGAGCGGTAAGACAAGCTGTTTCTTACGAGTTAATTATAAGATTTATTTTTTTACTAATAGGATTAGTGGTAATAAGTTATGAGTTTGAAGAATTTATAACTCCTATAAATATATACGGGTATATATTTATATATCTATTAGTTTCCTTTTTGATTTGTTCATTAGCTGAGATAAATCAAACTCCTTTTGATTTAATGGAAGGTGAATCTGAGTTGGTATCAGGTTTTAATGTTGAGTTTTATTCGGGATTTTTTGCTCTAATTTTTATAGCTGAGTATATTTCAATTATGTTATTTTTACTACTTGTGAGAGTCATATGACTCTCACAAGTAGTCAGCTGTGATAAGATTTATAGTGATTATCGGCTTTTCTAGATTATTTTCACTTATATTTTTGTTTATTCGAGCTTCATATCCTCGAGTTCGATATGATAAATTAATAAAGTTTTCGTGGGGGGAGTTATTACCTTATATTATAATTATAAGATTGTGAATTTTAATGGTTTGATAGTTAAGGTACTATAGTAAGCTTTTTGATAGAAAGCTTTAGTTATTTAGTAACTAGTACCGGTTTTTAATTTTTGGAAGGTAATTACGCCAGGCCTTAAAGGGAGGGGATGCCAGAAAATAATTTTAATGATATACCCCCTTTTAAAATTTTAAACTATTTAAAAATTAGATTGCAAATCTTATATTGCTGAAACTTATCAGCAGATAGAGGAATTATTAATTACCTTCCAAAAATTAATAATACATTTTTGGAAGGTAATTACGCCAGGCCTTAAAGGGAGGGGATGCCAGAAAATAATTTTAATGATATACCCCCTTTTAAAATTTTAGTTTTTAATTCAGAGTATAAATATATAAATAATAATTTTAATTAACTTAAACTAAATTAAAACTATCTGCTGAAACTTATCAGCAGATAGAGGAATTATTAATTACCTTCCAAAAATTAAAAATACGTATTTTTAATTTTTGGAAGGTAATTACGCCAGGCCTTAAAGGGAGGGGATGCCAGAAAATAATTTTAATGATATATACCCCCTTTTAAAATTTTAAACTATTTAAAAATTAGATTGCAAATCTTATATTGCTGAAACTTATCAGCAGATAGAGGAATTATTAATTACCTTCCAAAAATTAAAAATACGTATTTTTAATTTTTGGAAGGTAATCACGCCAGGCCTTAAAGGGAGGGGATGCCAGAAAATAATTTTAATAATATACCCCCTTTTAAAATTTTAGTTTTTAATTCAGAGTAAAATATATAAATAATAATTTTAATTAACTTAAACTAAATTTAGAGGAATTATTAATTACCTTCCAAAAATTAAAAATATTTACACCATATTTGCCGCGTGATTTCGAATGTGTGAGATTTCAAAATATCACGTCTTTCACTTCACCTGTTACACTAAAAATTTCTTCTTTTTTTTAATCAAATATTATGTATTCATAAATAAAGCCTTACAAGAATGTACTGATAGCCCCTCAGCATCGAACAACATCAAAACTGAGGAAATCACCTTACATAAGGGCGATAATAATGAAAGCTTCACGAATAGCCATAATATCGAAGCTAATAATAACGAAATCGACTTGGATATAGATATGAGCTCTCACGTCAGAAGAGTTGGGGTAGATGCGAATAGCGTGGAATCGCTCATGGAAGACAATCCCTACGTTAGGTTCTACGAAAAACACAAAAAGGCTTATGTGCCTTCGTAAATATTTCCCTATTATACTTTCTTTTTACATACAAAAGTTTTGTTTCATGTATAAGGACTCTTAAAATATTTTATCTAAATTATTTATATTTGTTTATATTATAATTAATATTTATTAATAAAAATATACATTTTAATTATAAAAATATAACGCGATTTTTATATTATTGTCTTTATATAATATAGAATATCAGAGATGTCACATAATTTTATGTAGTATTTATTTAGGGGGACTTAAAGGCTAACTGTACATTTTTTTAGTAATTTTACATTTATTAATTTTTTTAAAGGTGATTTGATAATTAAGCACCCCGCCGCCAGTCCCTTCTGATGCTAATGTGGCATATGCGCGATTCAATAAATATTTTTATATATTGCTACACATTGCCGCCTAATATTTTTGAACAAAATGTTTTGACCAGATTTTTAAATTCGTCTGATAGTACAAAAAATTATATCGTCTAAATTTCGATTCATTACCCATTTACATTTATTATTTAGTTTTTTTCCCCTAAAAACTAGTTTCATTAATTCACAATCACACTCATTTATTATAGGTTTAAGTTGTAAGATTGATTTTTTTGCCAAATTCAAATTTTGCTCGTAAAATCCGCGATTATTAGCTTGACATCTTCACAGCCAAATTGCGCGAATTAGCAAAAATTGATATTTTTAAGTCTCATTATTATAATATCAATTGAAATATCTTTTTCGACTATTTTTATATAAAAAGTTTTAAATTACGGATATAAGTAAAAATTTAAGCGAAACTAATATATCGAACTTACAGCTTTTAACCAGATATCCAATCCAACTGAACCTGTGTTTAAAATGTTGTCTCTAAAAGAATGTCGGTAAACCAGTTTGAACTATACTGTTTTAAGGATCAGTATTAGTCAATTTTGATTGGTTGGTCAGTATCAGTCGTCTATAGAATATATATTAATATTATAGTTAATAAATAATCGCGGTTTGTGTTGCGATTATTAAATTAGTGTGCAATAATAATACAATGTGTATGAGATTTAGTGACAAAATTTTAAATTGTATTTTTATATATTTTAATAAGCTTGTATACGAAAGAGTTGGATTCAGTTTTTAAATTTTCAACCCCAACAATTTTAAATAGAACCCGAAACCGTTATTTTTATATTGTAATGTTTAAAAGATAGTATTTTATTTTTATAAAAATTTTGAATTTTAATCTATTTTTAAAAAGTTATTGTTGTATTCTCATAATGTAAATATCTTACAGATATATTAACTTCGAAGGAGCTATTTTGATTATTATTATTACATTGAAAAAGAAATTGTAAAAAAAGGATCATTCATTGATGTGTAAAGTTTTAAATAAATAAAATGCTTCTGTTCGTTAAGAAAACCACCTATGCTAGTTTCAGAAAGGTAAATCAATTCGGACGCATTATGAGATAAGCGATATCCTGAATAACCCATAAGGTCACCACGCCAATCGAAAACCTTTTTTTTGCATTAATAAAAATCGACATGTTCAGATATTTTATAAAAGATACTTAAAAATTTCCATCCTGGGAAGAAAGTCAGGCCATTAATATAATAGGATCGAGCGATATGAGCTCAATTTTGATAATTTCAATTTGGTGAGCATAAAATTGTAACAATGTGAGGCACAGCACTATATAAAAGAAACATTAGTTAATTTGAATACATTAATGTAAAAATAAATTGATGTAAATAAAGGATTAGTTATTTTGAATACATTAATATAAAATTATTTACAAAATAAATTGATAAAACAAAAACGAAAAAAATACTTTTAATTCGAATGTTGTTTTAAACGAATTTAATTTATAAATTTTTCTTTATTTAACAAAAATCACTTTAATTAAAATACCGCTGATTTTTTTTACTTATAAAAATATACATCAAATTTATTATTCCTTTTTACAGAATAATAATTTGATTGTTTGATACTTCTAGAACATATTTTACATAAACTGGATCATTGATTTTTCTGATAATATTATACAAATACTTTCGTATTTCAAATATTATTAATAATTTATTTTTTGGATACTAGCAAAACGTTTGGACCTTTAAAATGAATACTAGAAACAAAAAATTTTGTACACCAACGCCTGTTCCATCTAGGGCGGTTATATCCATTGCTGCTTAATAATAGAGATACCCCAAATATTAGACTGCATCCGGTTCATCCAATCATTTTTTCCCCAAAATGTTAGTGTATCTTCTACTATTTTGGCTGAGCAAAGGATAAAATTATTGTTCTAAATCGCTGTTATTATAATCATTGCTTGAAAGGAAATTCCTACGAGCTATTTTAGCTATATATGAAATGGATATGTGACCATTATCTTCAACTGAATCCACTCTGTGCATTTCTATCATGTTTTAATGTTTTAATTGTCTAATTAAAAATTGCAATTGTCGTAGAATTTGAATATAAATATTCAGAAACAATAGATTTTGAAATCTTAGATCAAGTAGTGTCGCTAATATCTTATGTTTAAAATACAATTTTATAGTTTTCATATTATAAATATGTTTATGCAATGTAATCTATATTATAAGCGTCAACAGAGATCTCAAAATTTCATCAAGGTATGGATCAAAATCATTAATATCCAAAACATGGCCTGTCTCACAATTTTGCCCGATTAGATTTCTTATTTATTTTATACCAATAGTATTCCTATTTTATTAATATAAATATTCAAATTTAAATAATTAAAATTTAGTATATAAATATAATAAAAATATCATTCTAAAAATTATACACAGCGAGCCGTTATCACTTTTCCGGCGTGAATAAAATTGCCAGGAGCGTTGGCCTGAGCCGGCGGCGCACAAATCTAAGCATGATTCATTTTAGATTGTTTTATATAAAAACTAAAAAATAAAAGAATTTTAATTCAGGTTAGTTTGGATCAAGAATACTGAATTAATTTTATGATTGAGCATAAGCTAGGTTTATAGGGTTGGGTTGAAAAAATGATTCCTTACGTGTTCGGTTAAATAATTTATCTCTTGCAACTTGCAAGGATCAAGTAGATATTTCTTAAACTTAATTTTTTATCATATGATTTTGAATTATAAGTATATATTGTAAATATTCACATAGATAAAAATGGCTAAGAAAACTCGCGGAAAGGTTTCATTAAAAATGAATTGGTTATAGGCCTGTTTTCATACCATAAAAAGATGTTTGTTGACTCATATCTTGGGGTAATATAAAGTTATTAGCTAAAATATATCTAAATTTTAAATCATTTAGGAAAATATATATTATAGATCTATCGTGCACCACAATTCTTTTAATGCAGATCGGGCAGTTTAAAGTCAAATATAATGTTGTTTATATTAATAATTAATATTCGCAGATGTGCTTTTTTATAAAATATATTTTAAAAAAAAACAATACATTTCTGTACATATCATTCCTAACACCATATGAATTTAATCTGACAGTTGACATATTTAATTCTCATCATTTAAAATATGACAACATTTAATTCGACATTGGCATAATTAATTAAATAAAATGCAATATATATGAAAAAAAAATGGGTACTACTCACTCAAGGCGTCAAATAAATGGGGAAATATCTCCTGTTTCATCCTCAAAAGATAGCCCTTATTTTGATAAGGTAGGAGGACGAAAATTATTTTTTACCAGATCAAATATGTCAGATGATGAAAGAACATCAAAGCATAAAAAGGTAACATTATACAAAATATTTATAATAAAAAAAACATGAAAAGAAAGAGGATTCTGAGGGTACCCTGAATAGAAAAAGATCAAGCACCATTAGTGAAGGTAATAAAGGTGGTTTGGTTGAAAGTCAGACTCCTAGAAATATTTATACGGTGTTTAGATGGGATAAAGGAGGAAAAAATGTTTATGTATCTGGTAGTTGGGATAATTGGAAATCAAAAATTCCACTTGTACATAGGTATGTCCTATAATAATATAATCTATCTATCTTTTATAGCCAAGGAAATTTTACAACTATTCTTCAGATACCTGAAGGAACACATCAATATAAATTTTATGTGGACAGTAAATGGCTTCATGATGATAAACAAGTTTTAAATTAATATATCTATTTAAAATTTTATGTAAAATGTAATTACAACATAACAATAATCCGGGTGAATTAAATATTGAATGATCACTTATAAAAAAGTTTGTAAACATTGTTTTATAAGATATCATAGAACTGGCTGGTTAATTTATAGGATATGTTACTGAAAACAAAATTAGATCTGGTATATCTTTAGCTTTATTAGTTAAAATAATTTAAGGAATACAAATTTATCTAATTTAAGTTTATCCAGAAATTACAAATTATAAGTTAAATTATTTTTTAAAAAATGCAAATTTTAATATATTATCTAATGAATCGAATATATTTTTTATAGAGATTATTGTTTTTATAAGCTCCAAAATAAATAATAATCACACAAACTAGGAATGGGGATAATTTTTTGGAATGAATATTAGATCAAAATAATGGTAAAATTTTTTAAAAAAATGTTGACCAGGCTTAAAAATAATTATTTAATCTTGGTTTCACTGTTTATTTTATTTTAATATATGCCTAATCTTAAAAAAATGATGCAATATTGTGTAATTATAATTATATCTTGCCCATCATGCTTTTTGCATCCACCATTGTTTTAAAAGTATTTCTAAACCCACCCTCTCAATGTTTAATTTTATTTAAGGGGTCAACTAAACCTGGCCTATTGCAGACCTCATGTTTATATTATATTTAAAATAGAATATTAGAAAGTTGTGTCTATTTTTAAAAATAAATGCATAGGGGAGAATGATGGCCTTAGAGCTGTTGGAATGGTCATACATTATAATGCATATATACCACAAATTTAAAGTGATCAAATTTCTTATAAAAATTTTATTCATTTAATTTCTTAGGTGTGAGATATATGTTTGTGCTCCCTAATATTTAAATATTATTAATATTGTATTGTATTTCTGTTCTGAAAATTTTAAAACTTTAATGCCCAACAATGAATAACTTTCACAACTTAAATGATTAAAAATCATGTGCATAATTTCGTAATTAGTAAATAAATGAATGAATAATTTCAAATCTTTATAATCATATTTTACCACTGTATATATAGATTTTGAAGCTATAATATATTTGCTTAGTCA
This sequence comes from Gordionus sp. m RMFG-2023, assembly GCF_954871325.1. NCBI lineage: Eukaryota > Metazoa > Nematomorpha > Gordioida > Chordodea > Parachordodidae > Gordionus > Gordionus sp. m RMFG-2023. The sequence continues at coordinate 6,432,529 of NC_088778.1, read as the reverse complement.
AAATAAGATTGGATTAAATGGCTAACACAATATTTTAGCTAAAAAGTATTACACAACTGATTATCCTTCTCATAGATGATATAAAGATTTGAATATCTATTAGCAAAATTTTGTTATTAGCAATATATTTCTAGCTAAAATATTGAGTTAACTGTTTTTAAAAATTAACTCAAATTGAGCCGTTTAACAATACTATCTTGGACATCTATTACCGAAATATCGATTATTTTGGCTAAAATCATCATTTAAAATTTGTTAAATCGAGCTGTTTAACAACACTAGATTGAATAAAGATTAAATAAGGTAATTTATTTAAAATTAAAAATATACAATAAAATAATTTAATATCAATATGGATAAAGTGTCATTGATTTTTTTTATAAAAAAGTCGACCATTAACAATGACTTGGGAACCCAAAATAATGTCATCGAGGTCAAAAAAACGGATTTTGAAGTTTTCGACGCATTAGCCGTAGACATTGCTTCTTTGCGACATGATAAACATATCAACTCAACACGTAAATGCTATAAAATATTTTAATATTTTTTTAAAAAACAGTCAATGGGTAATTTTTTGGTGTATTTTAAGAAATTGGCCCACCGATTATACCCTTTTGTTCTACTGAGGATGTATTACCTCTCATGTCTATCATTATGTTTGAAATTTTTATTTTATTGATAAATATTCCTAAACTGCATAATATTTTCTTCAATTAACAAGCGGCTTTAAGTGTCAAATTGGCATATCAAAAATTAGAGCTGTGCCAATATTAAATAATATTGAATCCAATCAAACCCACCAATTTATTTAAAGGTCGGGCCTATATATTTTTTCCAAATCGATCCAATATTAACATTTTTGTGTTTTTCCCTCAAATACTAATTCCTTATATGTAATAAACTTATCAAAAAAAATTTTTTGAGTGGGTGAACATTTATATTTTTCCTTTATCATAGATATTTGGTGTGGAGCTTCACATATCTTTTTGATATGTCATTCAAATAAAAATAAATGATAAGTTCTTAGTTTAAAAACATTTTCTTGCGTTATATACTTTTTGTTTTTGAATTTTTTATAATCTAATTTTTATTATTTATATAATCTTATTTTTGTTATTTGTTATAATCTAATTTTATTTTATAAACGGCGTAACCTTACTTTTTTAATATTATTTTACTTTTTTGTATTTCGTTTATATTCTAATTTGGACTTATAAAAAATGTATATAATAGAAGTGTGAAATGGAAAAAATAGTATTAATAGTATTAATAAATTAAATATAAATAAACACCTTTTTACCTTTGTGCACATATACATGTTACTCTACATGGTGCTCCAGTTTTGGCAAAAGAAACTCGCCTCATGGAAATTTTTTTTTAAAAATAAAATTTTTTTCCCTTTGTAAATATGGTTAATAAAAAAAATTATAAAATGGTACAAACAATTCTATATAAGATGGATAAAAAAAGGGTAAGTCATTTCAAAATTATTTTCATCAATTATGTTCGCCTTCAAAGTACTAAATGTACCCCATCAAATTTCCATCTACGATATTCTATTTGATTTAACTTATAATTGCGATGTCAACTTTTCTAGGATAAACGGTACGGAGGATGTACTGTTTGAATTTATGAATTTAAGAGACATGATAAATTGCTTTGAATTATTAAACGGGAAACACTATATTTACAGCGATAGTGATTTCATTGAATTAATTTGTATATTCGTTAAAACATAAATATTTATACCAAAACTTTAATAAAAAAATAAATGTTATAATTGCTTATTGCCGTTATCAGTAACTATAGTTTCAGGTATTCCGTATAGCGAAATAGTTTTAAAGATTTCTTTTAAAGTAACATCAGTCGTAATATTTTTAATAGGAATAATAATTGGAAATTTGCTGTAGGCATCGACTATTATCAACCAGTTTTTTGTGAAAAACGGACCCGCATAATCTATATGTATCCTTTCAAACGGTTTGGTTGCCGAAACCCATGGTTTTTGTATCTTTATAGGATTATCATGATATTTATTACAATCGGCACAACTTTTCACTTCCATAACGATATCATTATTTATACCAGGCCACCACATGTATTCTTTGGCTAAGGATTTGATTTTTCCTGCTCCCAAGTGACCTTCATGTAATGACTGTAGTATAGTTTTTCTCATAGAAGACGGAATTATGATTTTATTGCTTTTGTAAAGACAATCCTTAATTATACTTAATTCCAATTCAATGTTTTTATAAATATTATTCATTATAGGTCTGTTGTTATTAATATCATTTATGACTTGTTTTAATTCCGTATCTTTCAAATTTTTATCACGAATTTGATCAAAGTTAATAGGTAAATCCTCATATTCATTTATTATGGTTACATCTTCAATAGTTTCATCACGACATTCTTGTGGTAATCTTGAAAGGCAATCAGGAACAACATTATATTTACCAGCTTTATACTTTATATTAAAATCATATCCTCCTAATGTAATATTCCACTTCTGGAGTCTTAACGACATGGTGCTATTATCCTTAAGACCCTTGGTGAAGATGTGAACTAGAGGCTTATGGTCAGTAATAATTGTAAATTTTGTGCCGATTAAATATTCCTGAAATCTCTTCATAGCGAACATTATAGCGAGAGCCTCACGCTCAATATTGGTATAGTTCATTTCAGACTTTAATAAAGTTCTCGACGCAAAAGCTATAGGTTTTTCTTTACCATCTTTTTCAATATGAAATAGTACAGCTCCTAAACCACATTTTGATGCGTCAGTGGCTATCCCTATAGGTAATTCAGGGTTAAAATATGTCAAAGCAGGTGGAAGGCTAATTAACTTCTTTAGATCATTAAAACTTTTAGAGTGTTCTAGGTTCCAAGCCCATTTTTCTTTATTGACAATCTTATAAAGAGGATCGGCAATTTCCGCAAAATTGTTCAAAAATTTTCTATAGTAGCCAGCCATTCCCAGAAATGTTGATAATTCAGCAGCTGATTTTGGTTCTGGCATATTAATTATTGCTTCAATTTTGTCGTGATTAGCATGAATACCCTTAGCGTCAATATCATGACCCAGGAACCTCACTTTGTTTTTAAAGAACACACTTTTATTAAAGTTAGGTATTAGCCCAAACGATGATATTCTATCAAACACTTTTTTTATGTTGTTTAGGTGGGCTTCATCGTTTTTTCCAGTTATAAGTAAATCATCAATATAAAATATAACGTCATCCATGTCACCGAAGATTTGATCCATAATCTGTTGAAAAATTGCAGATGAGGTCTTAAGCCCAAAAGGAAGTCTAGTAAATTGGTAATATCCCTTATGCGTAGATATGGTTAAAATGTTTCTGCAACTTTTATCAATTGGTATCTGTAAGAAAGAATTTTTAAAGTCAATCTTCGTAAATTTCTTTCCTTCCAAAAGTTTAGCAATTAGATCATTTAAAGTCTTCTAGAGCTGGGTTTACAGTATCCTTAAAATCAGCGCAAAGCCTAATGCTCCCATCTTCTTTGTAGACAGCGGTAACAGGACTTGCCCATCGGACATCATTCACCGGCTCAATTATTTTATCATGTATCTATTTTTTGAGTTCATTACTAACAAGATCAATTTTTGAATAAGGGATACGTCTAGGCGGTATAATTTTAGGTTGGGCATCACTTCTTAAATGTAACTTGACACTTGCTCTGTTGATTGGCCCATTAGTCAATTTCGATTCACACTCTTTAATCAATTTTTAGTATTTCATCTTCGTAATTAGTGTCAATATTTGCTATAAATTTATTTAAAATATTTTTGAAAGCATTGATCCACGTACGTCCCAACAAGGCATTTTTACTTGATTTAACGATACCGCTTGTAAATATTTGGAAATACCATCATAAGTCACTTTAACTTGAGTAGTTCCTATGATTTTGATTAAATTCCCGTCATAAGCAGTGAGTTGTAGCTCGGATTTCTTAAGATCTCTAATACCAAGTTTTTTAGCCAGACCATGAGGTATGATAGTGTATTTGGATCCAGTGTCCACTTGCATACAAGTAACAATGTCGTTCACTTTTAAAGTAGTCATAAAAGCGTTATCTTTGTCATTAATCATATCGCCAGATAAATTGTTGACATTAAAATCATTATCATCTTTGTTCTTTGTAGAGTCGCCTTTTTCTTCAATAATTTCTTCAATATTCATGTTGTAATCATTATTGTATTGTATTTGCTTTCTATTATTTTCGTCGCCACTTCTATAATTATTTGAGTTGTTATATTGTATTTGCTTTCTCTGATTATTATCATTACCTCTATAATTATTTGAATTGTTGTAATAAGATTGGTAATTGTTACGATTTCCGTCACCGTATTGGATTTGTTTTCTTTGATTATTATCATACCATGTATTATTTCTACCATAATTCGATTGATTATTATTATTATAGCGATATTTGTTATAGTTATAATTGTTATAATTATCGTGGTATCGCGAATTATTATTACCATAATTGTATCTAAAATTATTATTGTAATTCCCATTTCTATATCTATTATCATAATTATTTCTAAAATTATTATCATTTCTACTGCAAAAATTTTTATCTTTATCGGACTTTATATCCTTATTTATATAACTTATATCATTATCCTCCGACTTAATATTACTAGAATCCAATTTCACCCCTAATTCCACCATCTGATTCAATGTAAGGTCAAAATTTTTGGAGAATTTGTATTTAATCTTATCGTTTAAGGTAGATGTCCGTAATTTCTCTTTTAATCTACTATCGTCCAAAAAATTACATTTCTTATGAAGTTTCGATACTCTAATGTACCACAGCATAAAACTCTCTGATGAGTTTTGTTGAAGAAGATTAAATTTATTAATTAAAGTATTTAAATTTAGCGCTGGTAAAAGATAGGTTAACTTTTTAATCACAATTTTAAGATCTAAAATATCGGTATCAAAACAAATTGCCTTAATGTCGTCAAAAACTTCGTCTGATAAATTATTAAGCAAAGTATTAATTTTAATAGAGTCCGTACTGGTCGAAAAGTAATTTAATATTCTGTCTAAATAAATTTCAGTAAGAGGACCCACTAACTTAGGGATCTTATGTGTAAATTCTTGTTTAATTTCCATATTTAATTAATAAGACACATAAATAAGCAATTATAACATTTATTATTTTATTAATTCAAGTTTTGGTATAACTATTTATGTTTTAACGAATATACAAATTAATTCAATGAAATCACTATCGCTGTAAATATAGTGTTTCCCGTTTAATAATTCAAAGCAATTTATCATGTCTCTTAAATTCATAAATTCAAACAGTACATCCTCCGTACCGTTTATCCTAGAAAAGTTGACATCGCAATTATAAGTTAAATCAAATAGAATATCGTAGATGGAAATTTGATGGGGTACATTTAGTACTTTGAAGGCGAACATAATTGATGAAAATAATTTTGAAATGACTTACCCTTATAGAATTGTTTGTACCATTTTATAATTTTTTTTATTAACCATATTTACAAAGGGAAAAAAATTTTATTTTTAAAAAAAATTTCCATGAGGCGAGTTTCTTTTGCCAAAACTGGAGCACCATGTAGAGTAACATGCATATGTGGTGCATAAAGGTAAAAAGGTGTTTATTTATATTTAACTTTATTAACACTATTAATACTATTGCTAAGTGCGATATCTGGGTCTATTTTAATATTCCTTTTCATATGTGTTTTGAACGTTCTAACCATGCGTTCAACCTGGCCATTGGATTGCTGGTGATAAGCAGATGTAGGCACATGTTTAATACCAAAATTGTTGCAATTTTAAGGTCATGAGTTCAATCCTCACCCGGAGCACCATGTAGAGTAACATGTATATGTGCACAAAGGTAAAAAGGTGTTTATTTATATTTAACTTTATTAATACTATTAATACTATTTTTTCCATTTCACACTTCTATTATATACATTTTTTATAAGTCCAAATTAGAATATAAACGAAATACAAAAAAAGTAAAATAATATTAAAAAAGTAAGGTTACGCCGTTTATAAAATAAAATTAGATTATAACAAATAACAAAAATTAGATTATATAGTTACTCTACACATTTTAAAGAGTTGTATTCAACCAATGAACGCGATCATTGTTGATAATGCATAAAATATCGATAAGTGAGAAACAAAAAATTTGAAAATGTTTCCTCGATTATGTCCATAGTTTACAGTTAGTTGTTTTTTTGCATAAAAAATATTGATTTCATTTGTTCAGGTCAAGGATAGATGGTAAATACGTAAGATGTACTTTTTTTTATCGAAGATTAAGAAAATTACTGAACATTCATCACTTTTTTTAACTTAATATATTCCCTCCCGGACACTCCCCATTTTTATTAGCTCTAAACTTCACAAAATAAAAGTTTACAAAGAGGAAAATAATAATTAATAATAAGCATTATATAAAAGACTTCCGATAATTAGAGAGAAAACAAAATATAAATCTCAAATTTTAAAATCTCCCTCATTTAGCGAGAATTAAATTTTTAAACTAATTTTTTCCTCTATATTTCATATTTTGAATCTTTAATCTAAACCAAATTAAATTCCTTCCAGCGTCACCTGGATCCTTATTAAAAAAAAATTTCTTTGTTACAAGCTGTATAACCAAATGTAGGTAAACAAATACAAAACTTTGAACTTTTTGTAATGTACTTTCCTTCGTTAATTTTTTTATTTTTTATCGAAATATTGAATTATTTTTCCGTTGAACTTTATATTTCTTACTAGTGGTTTTTCTCTGTCTCTAACATTGTATATATATATTTTAAAACTACTCATTATCACCTTTTTTCGAAAGTTGGATTAGGAGATAGGAAGTTTTTTAGTGTCCTTCTACGGAATGTCCCTTCCTATGATTAAGAAATGATATCTCTTATAAAACCCTTTTCTGCTTTAGAAGAAACGTTGATTACCGCTAAAATAAATTTAGGTTTTACACTACCTCTTCTATGTTATTGGCCACCATTGCTAATATCTAATTAAGACTATATAAATCTTTATTAAATCTGTGCTATTTTAATTATTAGAGTAATACATATAAATTATATTTTCACTCTGTTAACAATTGCAAAAATTCTGTGTCAAATATGGAATATCAAGATCACTCATAATGTCTAAATATTAATTAACAGTTGAAGCTTAATCGATTTAATATTATTTAAGTTATTTTTAAATCTTGTTTAATTAAATATAATCATTCATTAATTGAAAATAAAGCACTCCTTTTTAAATTTAATTTACTATGACTTTACCTAAGAAAATTTCTAAAATTTAAACCAGTATATTATTAAACTTCTTTGTCAAAACTCTAACTATATTTAATTAATATATCTTTATAAATTTTATTTTCACTATGTTAACAATTGCAAAAATTCTGTGTTAAAAATAGAATATAAAGATCATTCATAATGTCTAAATATATTAATCAAGCATTAACAGTTGAAGCTTAATTGATTTAATATTATTTAAGTTATTTTACAATTAATTTAAAATTAAATTAATCCAATTTAATATTATGATTTGTGTTAGCAAAGTTCAAAATCAATAATCAACTAAATTATTCATTTTTAAGTTTAATTTACTATGCCTCTTTCTTAGAAAATTTCTAAAATCCAAATCAGTATACTGTTAAAACTTATATATTACTTCAAATGTAAGATTATGTATTCTAAGATAATATTCTATATTATTGGCGACAGTGGCTAACATCTATAAATTTTATTATTCAAATAAGTATGAAATGTAATTTTGCAATTAACTTACATTTTTTAATTTTTTCTCGCTTCAGATATGGCGGCCATTTTTTGAATATGTTATTTTGAAGAACTTTATAAAACATACTCAATTGAGCAATGCTATTTAGTGGTCAACCGTTATTTTTTTATTTGGACAAAATTATGCGTTTTAATGATCTCCTTAAGGTTAAGCATCTTTAAATTTATTTTTAACTAAGTTTTTTTAATATATTCCAAATTGGTTTTTATATAATTTTAATAATAAACTTATTAGTATAATTAGAACTATTTTTACATCTTTTAGTGAAGTTTTATAAAATAATGTAATTAACATTATAATTATCATTATACAATACATTAATTAAAATTCTTTTAATCTTTTTATTTAGAATTTATTCCATTTTCTTTTAATTTTGGCCATGGTTATATATTTTAGCACTTACATTGGCCTCATTTTTATAAAGGTATCTTTTCCGTCCAAATATTTAACATTAGAGCATTCTGTATTTTATTTGACTTCGATAAAGTCACTAAATATATTTATGTTAAAGGGTAAGGAAAAAAAAACAAAATGTCGGAAAATTTTCAAAATATTTTTTTTTTCAACGAAAGAATATTTCTTGCTTTTTTTAAAATATTAATTATAAGAAAAAAATATATAAATTTTAAAAAAATGGTATCATTTTACTTTTCCATATAAGATTGGAAGGAATTATAATAAATAAAATTACATACCTATTATGAGCGATATACATAAGCGGTAAAAAGTGCAAAACACAACTGAATTAATAAATTTTTAAACAAAAAAGGATTATTAAAAATATAAAAATTAGTTTTACATAATTTTGGGTTGATTATATATTTTTTTACTCCCACATAAGTTATTCACTATTTATTCTTGAATCAAAAATTCTTGAATAAAAATTAACAATTAAAAGGGAATTAGAATCAATTAGCAAATAGAGAAATTTAAATCACCCACTCCTTCCCCTACTTCCTTCCAATCTCGATGCCGATTTTGCATCATACTACCCCCCCCCCCCCATATGGTAAACCAGATTTTTAATAGGAAACTGTCGTGATTTCAGCTTTTGGTACCTTTTACTAATGTAAGAATTTGGTATCTGTGAATCTAACAAAAACTATTGTAAACATTCAGTTATCGAATCGGGTTGGGGTGAATATCTGATCAGTGAAACATTTGTAGATCGACATCCTTGGTAAATAATCATTCATATTAAGAGACAGCTAGAACCAACCTTATCCAAAAACATGACCCCCCCCCCTCTATAATATAAAATCAGGCGACTATTTGTAAATACGATAATATTAAACAAAATAGCTTTTAAAAATAAGTATATTTTAAACGAATACTTGAGTAAGTAATATAATTTTAAACAATAATATAACACCCCTTTAAACCCAATCACTTTCATCCCCTTCTCTTATTTATTTCTTTAAAAAGAATTTTTAAAAAAAAAACTTACACAAAACTTATCGATTTAATTAAGCCCATCTTAAGTCTGATCCATTTTGCCCCGAACACCTTAACAACTCCATTTTAAATTTTTTTATAAAACCTACCTTCTTTATGTTAATAAAAAAAACACCTAGGAATAGGATATTTAAAATCCTTGTTAACTTTTTTTTTTAACTGTTAAATTATTTTAGCACCTCCTAGCCCAAATTTTTCCTCCACCTTGGATGCACCCCCGAATCCGGATCTGCCATACCTCGAAGACGCTCACGAACTCCTGCAATACGGGCAAAGAGTTCCTCCCAGAATCGCGGCCGCCGGCGGGGCCACCCCTCCATTCTTGCCCCCTCAGCTCCTTCAAGTACCGCTAAACAGGGACATACCCTATAACTTTGAGCCCGCTCTATTACCGGAACCGGCTACTCGGGCTGTGCTTAATCATTTGTACGCCTTATCCATCAAGGTTTCATATTAGAATATATCAACATTCTCAAATAAGAATAATGATTATGGTCGAGATCAGCATAAAATCATATGAAATTTATTATTAGATAAGATTTTTTTAATAATATTTATAAGGGTTATTTGTTTATAGAATCGCCATGTGTATTTAGTTTATATTTTATTTTCCTTTCTATTTTTCTTTTCTTCCAAAAATCATAATTTGGATTTACTTCAAGGATGGTGTTTTGGTGTTAAGTTGCACACATAGGCATAAGAAAAAGTACGTAACAACCCTGTTCTACAAGCAAGTAAAATCCTGAAATCTAGCTATTTTTATGGAATCAAATCAAATTTATTAACCAGTTACGACTTATGAATAATATATTATTTATTCTTCTTTTTACCTTAATTTAATAAGATTTTTCTTAAAATTTCAAAAAAAAAATTATTTTTTGATATTTGACAATGGAAAAATTTTTTTTTTTTCCCCAGAAATAGTTTATGACAAATAAAATCTATGTTTTAAAATCCTCATATTTTTTTTAAAATAAAAATATCGTTAATAATATTTTTATATATATTATGCATAATCGACTACTATTAGAAATCTCACAATAATGATAACTCACTTTTTCACTGTCACTTATAATATTAAATTTTTTTAAAATATATATGGGAATAATTGATATAAGGCAATATTATTTACAATAAGCATTTTTTTTTAAACTAAATTTCTTAATGTTTTTTAATAATAAATTATTTAACATACAAAAGACTGAATTTTTATTAAAATATCATATGTATTTTGATTTTTAATATTAATTTAAAATGCCATCACTGCATCAAATAATATCTATGTATTTTTTTTAAACACAAATTATTGGAATTTATAATAAAATAGCTTTTCATTTTATTTTAAATATTGTTTTTGTAAAAAAAATATCCCAGGTATGACTTTTTTAAAAAAAGAAAGATATATATTATATTGCCATATAATTATAATTAATATTGATCATAATTGAAAATTATTGTTTTGATTACACCATGTTATAACCAAAAATATAGATTATTAATTCTCTTTTGCGTTTGCAGGACTCTTACATAACCTTTTTTTGTAGTGTTGTTAAACGGCTTGTTTTGAACCGATTTTTAAAAACGGCTAACTCAAGCCAGAAAAATATTGACTAAGCCTCGAGATTTCGATATTATATGTCTAGACCTTTGTTCCTTCTATGAGCAGAATCTTCAGACTTACGTAATATTTTTCTGGATAAAATATTGAGTTAGCCGTTTTTAAAAATCGGCTCAAAACAAGCCTTTAAACAACACTGTACCAATATGGGATTGATATTTATATTGCTGAGGCTAGTGGGAGAGACTGAACATAATGCAATATATATAAATTATTGAATTTGGTAATCTTACTGAATACCCAAAAATGATTCTCTTTTATTTCAAATCTTTTTATTTTATTCCACTTTTAATATACCAAAAAAATTATAATTTCGTAAAAATTCATAATAGAAATAAGTAATGAAAAATTATATATTTCTTTTTCAACTATAATCTAAAATATTCATATTCATAGACATTTTTAAAATAATTATATTTATTTGCATACGATGAAAGTTCGTTTATATAAATTTGAATACCACCCAATTAAGAAGGGCTCAACTAAATATATATTTGCATACAATACCTCCACCCTTTAAGATTATCTTTCCAAGGCTTCCTTCGTTAGTGCCCCACCTTCTCGCACTTCCAACTCTGAACCGTTCATTGTCGTCGGACAAAACCTTAATTTATGCATTCCCCCGCATGCCCAACATGCGAATCGACTCTTCCGAACCCAATATGGCTCCACTCGTTCTATCCTTTGTCTTCTGGGTGTTTCCTGTAGTAACTCTCCGTATCTTTGTTGCGCTTCTACCCTTGCTGCTTCGTTCCATCTGTTGGATTCGGCCGATCCATCTGCTTCCCTGATTTCCATCTTGATAATCTTGTTTCTTACTCGGACATATGATGCCATCTATAAAATTTCTGTAAAAATATATATCTTTCCTGATATTCTAATAATCTACTAATCACCTTATAATATCTTCACCGTTTAAACCCTCATAATTAGGTCTATCATTAAATTTATTTCCTCGAGAATGATTATTCTCCTCATTGATCTCTTGAAATTATGATTCTCCTAATTATGTCTATCATCAATTTTCTTTCATCTAACGATATGATTCTCAAATTAGGTCTATCATCAATTTATCTTCTTTTACTTGTATCCCCTGATAAATTATGATTCTCATCATTATGTCTATCATCAATATGATTCTCCTAATTATGTCTATCCTCAATTTATCTCTTTAACAATTGATTCTCATAATTAAGTATATCATCAATATGATTCTCATAATAATGTCTATCATCAATTTATTTCTTTTAATTGTATCCCCTGATAAATTATGATTCTCATCATTTTGTCTATCATCAATATGATTCTCATAATTATGTCCATCCACAATTTATCTCTTTAACAATTGATTCTCATAATTAAGTATATCATCAATATGATTCTCATAATAATGTCTATCATCAATTTATTTCTTCTAATTATCTCCCATATCTTTTACTTGCGCTAAGCTTCTCAGTCTTACTTGTTTTACGTGTCTAGTAAAAGTGCCTTCTTGCCCTTCAATCTCTACTTCTATTTTCTTTTTTCCTATATTCTTACTTATTATACCCTTCCCCCATTTAACTGGACCCTCAAACAGTAGAATCCATACTAGACTTCCAACTTTAAATTTATCATCATATGTATCCTCATTTTGCTTTATTCTTTCTTTCAAAAAATCTAATTCCGTTCTTGTCTTTCTACCTAAAAACATTTCTGATGGTGAATTTCCTTTGCTTGTTTTAGTATTGTTATATGCTAATAATAACAACCACCATTTTCCCTCTCCACATTTTTCTTTTTTTAGCCAGCTTTTAACAATAGCTACCATTCTCTCGGCCTGCCCATTACTTCTCGGGTAATGTGGTGGCGATACTAAATGTTTAATATTCCACCTATCACAAAATTGATTAAAAACTCTACCTTTAAATGCTGGGCCTCCACCCGAAACTAAAGTTTCCATTAATCCATATTTACCTGCAAAATCTTTTATTTTAGTCAACGCTATCTTCGTCGTTAAACCCGAAACCTGTTGACAATCTATCCATTTCGATCCAGCATCTACCATAATAAAATATCTTCTTTTTTCATATTCTAAAAAATCTACATGTATTCTTTTATATGGAGTGTCCGTTTCTGGCCATTTATCTGCTTTATTCCTTGGTGGTACATTAGCCCACATGTTACATGTCTCGCAGCTTCTAGCTAATTCTTCAATTTCACTATTCATCTTAGGCCACCAAATATATTCTCTTGCTTTATTCTTCATTCTTTCTATGCCTTGATGTCCTGAATGTAATACGGCTAATGTATCTTTTCTTAACTTAATCGGTATCACTAATCGATATCCTCTCAATAAACAATTGTCTTCTATATTTAATTCATTCCTTATATTTTTAAAAGTTTTGTCTTCACCTTTCCATTCTGCCTCTCCTTTCAAACAAGTTCTAATTCTTATTAATTCTTCATCTTTTTGGGATATTTCCTCTATTCTTTCAAACGTTATCGGTTCTTCTCTTGTATCTATCTTCAAAGCTCTTATAACTTTACTATTTAACATTTCCTCCTCTTCTATATATTCCAAACTATTGATTACTGTATCCTTGTTTGTACTGTCTTTTTTAAACAATCTCGATAATATGTCTGGTAAACAATTTTGTTTACCTGCTCTGAATCTTATTTCAAAATCGAAATTACCAACTAAAATTAACCATCTCTGTAGTCTTGGTGACATCATAAGTTCTTTATTTTCTTTTTTGAATAAATCTACCAACAGCTTATGATCCGTATATAAAATAAACCTTCTTCCTATCAGATATTCTTTGCACTTCTCTAGCCCGAATTTCACAGCCAGAGCCTCTCTCTCGATCGTGGAGTAATTTTTCTCAGTGCTACTAAACCGTCTCGATAAAAATAAAATCGGTTTCTCAACCCTATCAGTCATCTGTAATAAAACTCCTCCTATACCTTCATTAGATGCATCAACCGCTAATATAATATCCAATTTCTCATTAAAACAATTTAAAATCGGTTTCTCTACCATCTTAATCTTCAATGTTTCGAAACTTTTCTCTTGTGTTTCTCCCCATTTAAACTTTTTATTTTTCTTTAATAAATCATACAACGGTGAGGCGATTTCTGCAAAATCTTTAACAAACCGATGATAATAATTCGTTGCTCCCAAAAACGCCTGTACTTCCGTTTTATTATTTGGGGCTCTCATATTCATTATCTTATCTATATTCTTTGCAATTGGCTTAATTTCATCTCCCTTTATAATATGTCCTAAATACTTTATATTTCTTGTTCCAAAAACACTTTTATTAATATTAGCTTTTAAACCATTTTCTAATATAATATCTAACACTTTAACTAACCTAGCATTGTGTTCTTCTTCTGTTCTACCAGATATCAAAACATCGTCTAAATAATACATTATTCCCTTTATTCCTTGAAATAATGCCGCCATCGTTCTTTGAAATATTGGAGCTGATACTTTCAAACCAAATGGTAAACGACAAAAAGCAAATAATCCTCTATGAGTTGTAATCGTTAATATCTTACTTGTTCTCTCACTTACCTTTATTTGTAAGTAAGCATTCGAAAAATCTATTTTTGAAAAAATTGTTGCTCCTCTTAAATTAGCCAGCAATTGTTCTATTCTAGGTAATGGATATCATTCGTTAATTACCCACGGGTTAACTGATACTCTATAGTCTATACACAGTCTTAAACTGTTGTCGGTTTTCTTATAGGAACTAACGGTGTTGCCCATAACACTATGCACTATTGGTTATATAATTCCTTCTTTTAACCATTTGTCTAATTCCTTATTTATATCTTCTATCCACGAAAACGGCAATCTTCTTGTGCTGCAATATTTAGGTCGATAACCTTGTTCTAATCGTATATCTACTTCAAAATCTCTAAGAGTCCCTAATTCTTCTTTAAAGACTTCCTTATATCTATTCAAAATAATCTTTATTTCTTTGTTAAAATTGTCCTCAACAACATTCAGTTCTACCCTTTTATTAATTCCTTGTTGTTTATCTTCGACTGTATTTACCTCTATTGTCATTATATCTCTTATTTTCTTCTAAGTTACTTCTATATCTAATTAAAAATTCTGGTGTTCGATTTTTGAGTTCATCGAGAACTATGTCCTGTTTAACTCTTAAACAATGTAAATCAGTCTTCTCTTTATTCTCACTTCTTATTATCTTATTCGTTATTTTGTTTTTCTCACGGACATTTTCAAACTAGGACCACCAATTATAATCAGGACCTATCTTAATGTCATTCCAACCTAAAATAGGCTCTATCTTAAGTGTCGTAATCCATAACTTTACTTCCTTATTTATATATAACAATTTTATCACATAAAAACCTAGAATTTTAACCATGCTACGGTCTAATTGTCTAACCTTTATTCTCTTTGCAATGAATCTTTCTTTTGGAAAATATTTATTAAAATCTTTTACACTATCCAATAAAAAACCTATTTCTGCAGCCTTTATCTTGACTCTCAGACATTTATTTTTCATTAAAAAATCCTCTAATTTAATTTTTCGTACATCTACACCCGTTGAACCTTTTATTCTATATATTTCAAAATTTCTACTTTCTATCTTTATATTTCTCTCTTTACCTATACTTTTATTATCATTATTCAAATTATAATTATCAATATTAAAACACTCATTATCATCACCGGATTTATCATTAACATTACAATACTTATTCTTACTTGAACTAAAATTATCAACATTAGAAAAATTATTATCATTACCAAATTTATCATTATAATTAAAATATTTATTCTTACCTGAATTAAAATTATCAACCTTAGAAAAATTATTATCATAACAAAATTTATCATTAAAATTAAAATATTTATTCTTACCTGAATTAAAATTATCAACTTTAGAAAAATTATTATCATTACAAAATTTATCATTAAAATTAAAATATTTATTCTTAACTGAATTAAAATTATCAACATTAGAAAAATTATTATCATTACAAAATTTATCATTAAAATTAAAATATTTATTCTTACCTGAATTAAAATTATCATCCTTAGAAAAATTATTATCATTACAAAATTTATCATTAAAATTAAAATATTTATTCTTACCTGAATTAAAATTATCAACCTTAGAAAAATTATTATCATTACAAAATTTATCATTCAAAATAAAATATTTATTACCTGAATTAAAATTATCAACATTAGAAAAATTATTATCATTACAAAATTTATCATTAAAATTAAAATATTTCTCTCTTAGTCATTTATTGCAATTTTCTTGTGTGTGTCCTTCTTGGGCACAATTATTGCACCTTACAATTGAATTGTTTACTCTGCAACTTATAGCCACATGGCCATTCTTGCCACACCTCGCGCATCTTAGATTCTTCGTTATCTCACACTGGCGCGACATGTGGCCCGGCTGACCACAACTATAGCAAATTATCTGTCTGTAATTATCCGTTCGTATGAAGTTGTTTATATTTCTTTTCTTATCTTCCTCTCTTAATATATTCTTAATATTTTCTAACTCTTTAATCTCTATCTTAACGTAAGTCGTATTTCTTCCTATAATTAAACCTAACGTGAAACTTAAAATTAGCAACAAAAATATAATTATACTTATATTTTCAAGTATTAAACTTAATAAATTTATTTGCGTAATATACATTAAAGTGTACTCAATAACCACTTGATTAAAATAATTTTAACTAATCTTAAACAATTAAATATATATAAACATACGAATAAAACCAATACAATGATCCAAAATTTATATAACATCAATAAGAAAACCGACAAAAATTTATATATATTTATTTTATATTTTTTTTTACCTAGTTCCAATGTATAATTAGACTCACCTTCGATCTTCTAAAGCCTGGATCAATCACTGTAAGGCACCACTGTACCAATATGGGATTGATATTTATATTGCTGAGGCTAGTGGGAGAGACTAAACATAATGCAATATATATAAATTATTGAATTTGGTAATCTTACTGAATACCCAAAAATGATTCTCTTTTATTTCAAATCTTTTTATTTTATTCCACTTTTAATATACCAAAAAAATTATAATTTCGTAAAAATTCATAATAAAAGTAAGTAATGAAAAATTATATATTTCTTTTTCAACTATAATCTAAAATATTCATATTCATAGACATTTTTAAAATAATTATATTTATTTGCATACGATGAAAGTTCATTTATATAAATTTGAATACCACCCAATTAAGAAGGGCTCAACTAAATATATATTTGCATACAACAAACACTACTTTTTTTGTCACATAATGTCATTTTTTTAACACACAGAATATCTCTAAATGTCAGCTCGTAATCTAATTATGAACTATGTGATTTTTTAAAAATAACTATATTATGGAATTAATTTTTAAAGCTCTCTCATCATGTGTTCAAAAACTCTGGATTTTTTTTTTGAAAAAATTTGACCATAAATATCAAAAATATATTTGATAAACTTTCGTAACTCTTAACGATAACGAAAAGAAAGAAATAAGCTATTTTTAATGTAAAAATAAAATAGTGACCAAAATCATTTTTTCGAATATACGAAAGTTTCCTAATTTTTTAAAGTTAGAGAAATTAATAAATTTTTTCGTTCTTGTGGATTTTACGAAAAATAAAAAAGTAATACAAATTATAATTTTTCAAATGATAATGCAGTTATATTAATCAAAATGGTGTAAAAAAAATTTTAATGGTTAGATTTTGGACAGTTTATAATTTTATTAAGTTTTGAAATTTTGAGGTTTATATATTGAACTTATCAAATATTTCTGGCGAAAGTGTTGTGAAATTTAATAATGGTATACCCTTTATTACGAATGCAATATAAATAAATATTATATAAATCCCGAAACGTGAGCATAAATCAATAAATTTATAAAATATATATATTTTATACCAAAATTTGAGCAATATTTATAAATTATTATTACATTTAAAAAAAAAATTTTCTACTTTTAAACAAAAAAAAAAAAATAAATCGAATTGTATTTATATTATTGGATGATGGGGAAAAAGTAGTGCGACGATTGTGGCTCAGGCTTATGCATAAAGTGGATTTGGGATTCTAGCAATGTCGGGTTGATGGAGGATTTGTCTATCGAATTTAAAAAGATATCATTTTAATATTATAATAGCATTTAAAATTGAATTACTACCGTTTTTAATAAGTTTTAAAGATATATCTTTTTTCGTCCAAAATTTGAAACAAGAATCAACGAAGATTAAAAGGGAAAGAAATATTTTTTATGATCATTTCATTATGAAATCCTAATTAGGCTGTGCCGATATAAATATCGTGGTCCAGGCCTTTTAAAAAAACCCGATCCTTTATCTTAATTTATCTTTAGTTACACTTATTTTTATAATTGTTTGTTTTATATAATTATAATATTTTTTATTTTATTTTTTAAAAAAATGAATAAATGGGGAATGGAACCAAAAATTGGTTTAATTGTTCTTGTAACTTGATTTGTTATTATTAGCCTTTATCTTTTATGGCAATTTAAAATGGACATTTTCGCAAATTTTTTTGTTAATAATATAAATAGACACGAGTTTATTAAATATTCGCCTCTTTTATTACGCGCAGGTGCGTTATGGTGCCTAAGGACTCCCTCACATGGCAAAGGGTTATCTGGCAACAAGAAAAGGATTTGAAAATATTTAACGAGTCATTCATATAAGATAATTAACATATGGGGGAATAAAACAAAAATGCACTTTATCATACCTCGGCCATAAGAAATGGAAAATTAAAAGTGTTATTTGTTTTGCCCATAGTACAGATAAAATGTTTTTGTTTAGAAAATGTGTAATTTTTATGACATTGGTTCAAAGATTGATGGTAAATAAAAAATAAATTTATTATATTGGTTATCGGATTTGTGAAAAATTTGTGAATCAACATAAGTCTAATCATCAATCGAATAAAAATTAAAATTTTGAGAAGAATTCGATCAAAAATTTTGAGTGCAAATATTCTTTTTAAAAAAATCTCTTCATTTTTTGATCCCTAAGGAGTTTTGAATAAATGAAACTTAAAATATTTGTCAAAGTCAACGATTATATTAATAATGATGTTTTTTTTAAAAATAGTTTATTACATGATGATTCATTTAGTTTTGGACTCATGTAAAGCATATCGGAATGCTGAAATTTAAAGTTGGGAATCATTCGATCGTTACTGTTATCAGTAATGCACGCGTTCCCGTTACTTTTTGGAACTTTTGATTCGTCTCTCGGCTTTCGTTTCCTAGTTTGAATGCAATCTTTTTTCATGGCCATAGGTCGATTTACCTTATTTATTTAATATTTGATTGAAAGAAATATTATATCTTGTTTTTCTAACAAAATACTTATATTTGATAGTAATTAACCATTTCATTTGATATGAGATTTATTATAAACTATATAAATAAATATCTAATTAAATAATTTTTTTATTTTTAAAGTATCAAGATAAGTCTAATCTAGATTTTGAAATAAAATTAAAAAAACACCTTTTTTAAAAAAAATATTGCAGTAATTAAAATTTCCTCTTTAAAACAAAAATATAATGAGAAAAATATGAAATTAGCAAAGGTATGCCAAAATACATAACTTTAAAAAAAAAATTTAAATGTTGAACTTGATTTTCAAAATAAAAATTTAATTTTTATCATAAACATAAATTAATAATTATATAGGTTTTTCTACCTTAATTATATTTTTTTATTAAATGACCTTACAAATTGCCTATACGGAAATCTGGTTATGTTTGTAATAATAATAATGAAAAAATGAATTCTGCTATATGAAATTATGTATGCTTAATGTCGTGAAACTTTCCCATTTTTTTACCAAATGTTAATTAAAAGAGAGATTGAATGAAATAAGTTTATATAATGAAATAATATAATAGATTCACAAAAAATACAAACTTAAATTTATGAAAGAGAAATTAAATACATTATGTAATTTGTAATAAAGTCCGCAAGCGTTGCACACGGGCTCCCCTATGCAGTTTCTTCTCCAAAGCGTGGTCGAGGTAGTCATACAATTGGCGCAATATATCCCACTTTTTTTCGATAGATTAGATGTCTTCATTTTTTTTATCCAAAAATAAACATTTAAGATTATGAAATAGAAAGGGAGTGAAGTATCAGTTATAACTTAAATATAAATGTTAAAAAACATTTTTTTTAAAAAAACTATATTGAGACATAACAACTAAAGGTCTGTATTGGGCTGGTTTTTAGCTCGCCACCCATCTAAATGGGCTGGCGGGGGTGAAAATTTTTTAAAGAACGGACGGGCGGATTAAGAAAAATATTTAAACTACGGACAGGCGGGTTAAAAAATTTGCTATTTGAAATCATTCAAGTAAACATTATAAAAAAAATATGATCCGTGAAATTTCAACATTTTTAATGCCAAAGTACAGATAACTGAGGATGTTGTCGACGGAAGAAATTAATTAGGTAAAAATTATATCAAAAACATGTTGGATTTGATTTGCTTGGAAGAATATAACATCAACGTAGATGAAAATCTGATTTTACCCGTTTCCCTGAAAGCAAAGAGAATTCAATTAAAGATTATTAAATTATAAATGCAATGTTTGAAATAGATAGCATCCAAACCTAAATTAAACAACAACAGATGGAAAGATGTGTCTGTAACAGAGGAGAGCACTAAGGACATAACATAGTATTTAAACTTTAAAATACCGAGTTTTTGTATAATTTAGCAATTTTAGGCTACTTAGTTTAGTTTAGTTTAAGTTTACAATTTATAGACAATTAATCTAATTTACTTTATTTAATTTATTATATTAATGGTTTCACTTTTTATTTAAATATCTCACTTGAGTAGAGATATACTTCAAACGGATATCCTACTTTGATGGAAACGACAAGAAAAATATTTATCAAAGTTATCAATATTTGCTAGAAAAATATTGGCAATTCCAGCAACCAGTGCTTCTTCTGAACGAGGAATAAGCATGGCTGGAAGGTTTTTAGTATCAATAAATATTAATTCTATATTATTACATAAATATTTTATTAGATCAATTCCTTATCCGTTATTTAAGTTAAATATTTTTTTATGCTTATTAATATAGCAATTTCCTAAATTATCTTTTTTTAAATTTATTTTTAAAGTATAAGTATTTTTTATTTTCATCTATATTTCAAATATTAAAAAAAAAATTAAAATAAGATTGATTATAAATATATAAAATATACAATATTTATCTTTAAAAGAAATTAACAATTAATTTATATACAAAATAAACAAATTCAAAATTTAATAAAAACATTAATGAAATATAGCAAAAAATGAGAAGAATAGGTAAAGAAGAGTAAGTCTAACGAAGATCTGTTGAGAAAAAAACTGCTATTGAAACTTCAATAATTCATTTTAAGGATAGTTAAGGCCAGTCTCTGACTGAAGGATACGCCTTTTTACAGGGCCGTAACTACGAAGGAGGGACCCACCCCCTCCAATAAAATTTTTGGGGGCCCTCAAATTTAATCCCCCCCCCCCCCATAAAAAATATTTGTCTCCAAATTTAAAAAAAAATTATTTCGTTATTAAATTTTAATATATGCCATTTAACCATTAAACACCTATATGAAAATACAATAAAATTTTTAGAAAAATATTATTTTAATTTTTACAAATTAATAAACAAATTTTGAAAACCTGAGCATAATTTTATATTTTTTATGTAGAGGAATCATTAATTTACAATGTTTTCTGCTACTGAAAGCATTACTATTTGCATTTTAAAGCAACTTAATGAATTAAATATTAATTCATCGAATATAATAAGTCAGGCATATGATGTGCAGACGTCATATGCGGCCAAAATGGAGGAGTACAAACCCTGATTAAAAAAAAATCAAATGCCTTATATTGTTGAACCACACTCTCAACACAGTAAACTCGCAGAAAACCTCTAGAAGGATTTTTTTTTCCGTGACAATTTAAAATTTTGTGGTTCAAAATTGGTAATAATATTGCTATCATTTTTAATTTTTATTTATCTAATAATTGCTAAAAAATTTTAGGCGCAGAGGTGTACTGGTCATTTAGAAACATTTCGTATCATTTATAAGAATTTTTAGGCTATTGTAAAGTATTGTTTCACTTTTCTAACAGAGCACTTAACTCAAAGGCTTCCATTCATGATTGTCGAAGCCTCTGATCTTTTATATAAATTCGCTAATATAAATTACATTATATTGTTCATTTTAATTTATAAGGTATTAAAATCAATAGATCCACTAAATAAGTACAGTGGGTACTAATACTAATATAGTGGGTGCTAAAAATTGTATTGATTCCAGAATTTATATATTAAAAAACAAAAGAAGTGATAAAATTTTTGATTTGTTAAGAATTAAGGCTGGAAAACCTATACTATATCAAAATTTAATCTCATCTATCAAAAGTCACCAAGGATACGTAAAGCTTTTAGTCGATACCATATTGCAATTTGATTGTGAAATGGACTTCGATTTAGTTCATTAAAAAAGAATTAATATATAATTATTGATTACTTTGTTCATTTTTTAGATATATCTACACAAGATGATTATAATTTTCTATCATATTTTAATACATTGTCCCCCCCCCCCAACCCTGATCATTTTATATCAGATAAGATGGCCCATTAGAATCATTATTAAACTTAAATATGGAATTGTTACTCCATGCAATGAAAATAGCAAAAGGATTATTAGCTACAAAAGTTTAAGAAACATAATTTTAAAAAATATCGTAAATATTATGTATAAAAAAAATATCATCTTGTACAATGACATATAATATACCTAGACTGACGATTCATTCATTAAAAGTGTACATCAATACAAATCAGCTGGGGACGCCATTTTGGTAACCTATAAAGTAATTATTCTCATGTAAAAAGCTGCTATATATTTTCTAATTTTTTGGAATTAAAAAAACAAATATATATTATCCTAATTTTATGATTAAGATTGATGTTATTTGTAAATATGTTATTTTAAAAAGATTTTTCAATATTTGAAGATATTTGCCACTCATATTTTCCAAGTATATTAATAATTTATGATTGATATTTGATAATGGTTTGTTTTTCATTTATGTAAGAAGACTATGAGCTTATGTGGATTTAAATTCTTTGTTAAGTATCATAGGAAAAATTTCAGATTTAGTAATAAATTAGGCTCTCGTTTAAAATTTTAATAATGATTTCTGTTACCAAAATGGCGGGTCCAGCTGATTTGCTTTTAACGACGCTTAAAAATGCATTTTAATGAATGAATCGTCAGTCTAGGTATATTATATGTCATTGATCTTGTATTTAAAGAATTCTATAAATGCTAAACTGAAGTCATTATCATGTATCAAAAGCTTTATGTGAGACTTCATTCTCTACACTAAAGAGAGTTCTATCTAACAGTAGAGAATCGATGAAAGATCGAAGTAAACAAAATTTAATAAGGCTTATGGAATAGAATTTATCTTTTAATTCATTTATGTTAAAATTTTAAGATAAAAATCGTCGTTTACAAATTTTTTAATAAAAACAAAAAATTTCTATGAGTGCCAAACTATTTGCTGTATTTCAAAAAAATATTGGCCTCCTAAGAAAGCAGTTCCCCCCCCCCCACAGCTGAAAATTCTGGCTATTGTCCTGCCTTTGGACAATTGCTAGCAAACTTGCAGATGTGAGATCCTAAATCTTTGAAGAAGCATAATGCAAGCTTAATAAAGGAGATTAAGGTTGTGTGCTGGAATAAAGATGTGATCTTCTTATATTTCTTAATATTTGGAAATTTTAAGCTGTTTTTTTTGCTCGAGTACGTTTGGAGTTAGGTTGGATAGGGCTAATGTACCCTGCAAAAAAATTTTTTTTTTAAATTCATGAAATATTAAAAAAATAAACTTTTTTTTCTTTGCATTTTACAAAAAATTTTTGACTTTTATACTTTCATTTTACAAATATATTATTATAAATGCTTCATGCTAATAATACAATAGGAATACGTTGCTTATCTAGATATAATTAAATTATAGGAAGTGAAATATTGTGAAATTTGTAGTTGTAAGTAATAATATTTTATTGTAAATAATAATTTATTAATATGCTGTATAATAGGAAAAAGTAGCTTATCTTGTTTTATATCAATTTTGGTGAAACCTCTAAAAATAATAACATATCAAGACAATGTTAAATGCCGATTAGATTTAGAAAAATTAACTAGTTTTTTTTTAAATATGAAATATTGTAAAACATAAAAATTTGAGAGCAAAACTATTTAAAATGTTAAATTTAAAAAAATAAAAACGATGGATTTAAATAGTCAATTATTATATGATTTATATATAAAATTAATTAAAATTCACTATTTTATATAAAATTATAGGCCGGGATGACCATTTCGTAATATTTATGGCAGTCCGAACATTTTTTGATTAGGGCAAAGACCTAGCAAAAAATTTTAAGTTAGGTTTTTGATGCCTGTTGAAAATTTTTATTATACCGTTTATTTTTGTAACGATCGTTCTAATATAGGCTGATTTAAGTCTCGGATTAGCTTATAAGTCTATAACCAACTCTCTATCTAATCACTACAACTAAAATGAGAGTGGGAAAGGGGGGGGGGTATGATACAAGTTGATCAAGTGGGAGGTTCGAGGAAATAGTAGTAGAGGGAGGAGTTATAGTAATGCGAAACTAATTTTGACGATGAGGAGGGGTGGGGGTAATATTGTCATATGCTTAAGCCCAAATCAAGACCTTATATTCTAATAAACAAAAAAAGGAAGGAAATCGTCAAAAATTATTTCTGCACTTCTATTTAAATTAGAATTAGATATGTAGTGTACTATTTAGGCTAAATAACAGTAAAACGCGCAAAGATTTCAAATACTTACTAAATGTTTTGAATTGGCATATTTTATTTGTGCCAGAAAATAATTAATTTATGTGTCACCTTGCTTGCTATCTTACATATCAAAAACCAGTCCTTTACTTAATCATAAATAGTGCCCTCAGTAAAAAAGATAGGAAGCACAGGTTTTTTAAAATTATGATAAATTTAAT
This sequence comes from Gordionus sp. m RMFG-2023, assembly GCF_954871325.1. NCBI lineage: Eukaryota > Metazoa > Nematomorpha > Gordioida > Chordodea > Parachordodidae > Gordionus > Gordionus sp. m RMFG-2023. The sequence goes on along the minus strand of NC_088778.1, from coordinate 6,407,483 downwards.
CTTATGAAATCAGAATTTTGGCGTTAAAGAGCACAAACACCAAGTCATATAAAACCGGTTAATATTATCAAACGGCTCTATTTAACCTATTTTAAATTTAGACTTTAGCCGAAATAATATTACGCAAGTCTCGAGATTTCGTTAATAGATGTCCAAACCTAACTATGAGCAAAACCTCCAGGCTTGCGTAACATATCTTTTGGCTAAAATATTTGGTTAGTCGTTTTTAAAAATCGAACGATTTAACCCCGATTTCCCCTATTTTGAAAACAGACAAACGTTACTTTAGGAAAATTTTATAGATTATATTTTTTGGAATCTTTCAAAAAGTCATTAAAAATTAAATTTTTTTAATCATGTTTTTTTTTGCTGTTTTCTTCCTATTTTTTCTATATTTGAGGAAATAAATACTATTCCTAATAATTATAATATCTTCCATATTCCGGGAAAAATGGGTAAACTTTTTTAGTAAGGTTGGAGTCCACCATTGATTTGGCATCTGTATTCCTATCCATTTCCAAGGAGTAAGAAAAGTCGGTTTCCTCGAATCTCATAGAATCAGGCATTATGTCGTTATTAGCACTCTTATGAATGTCTGAGCACAATGTTTTACCATCCTTTTCAGAAACTCTGGTTTGACTCTTATCGCAAGTTTTGTAAGTAGCATAACACTTTTGGCACAGGAGTTGTCCGGTAATAAGATCTGTTTTCCACACAGATGAATCGATATTTTCAATGTTGCTCGTAAAAGAGGGGTCGTTCCATCCACACATGACGCATTCCTTTATGTTGTATTCGACTGTGGAGTGAGATGTATTTAGCTCTGACGGATCTAATAAACAAACACAATAAGATTTATAAAATGAGATATTATTATAATTCAAAATATGTTTATAATTTTTAAGTTTTATTGCCATTCATAATTATTAATTCGTTTAAAACTTGATAAAAGCATATAGTTTTCAAGCCACCATATATAATCAAGTATAAAAATACTGGCAACTTGGCGTTAATCAGTAGGTTACCTCCAGCATTTACAATGCCCTCTTTCCCCCAAAAAAGGAATAAAATAATGACTTTTTAAAAATTATTATCTCTAAATGAAATTTATCATATAAGAAAGGGAACAAAAAAAACAGAAAAATGGTGCGCAAAACATAATTATTTTAGGAAAATATACAACCATACCTTTCAAAGGCCTGCAAAATATTTTCTCAGCGCTATCCAATAATATTTATTGGTGAAAGCCATCTAAAGTTTTCTAATAACCTCTCCGAAAAAGAGTGGGCACGCCTGTTAGTAATCGATATTATATCACTGTAAATAGGTCTTTAAATAATTTTATTACGAGTTGCGCTTAGAAGAACTTTCTTTTAAAAATTTAATCAGTAAAGTAATATCTATTTTGGGGTGACCGAGTTAGGTTGAGATGCTTGGATAATTATCAACAACACATCATATCAAATTATAAATGCCCTTTTAATCAATCAATTCTTGTTTTATTATGCTGAAGAAGAAGAAAAAAATTAATTCTTTTTTTAAATGGGGAAGGGAGTTTAAATTAAACTTTCCGTTTAAATTTATTTATTGATAAGTTTATAAGCTAAGTAAACTAATGCACCAATGTCTCTAATGTGCCCCGGTATTCCCTAGATCAAATATCTATCTAAAACAAAAGAAGGAAGATTATATACCAAATTAATATACCTTTATAAATTCCAGTGTAATGAGTTTCGAAATTGGTTCCACTATTATTATCAAAATGGTTCTCTTTGCATTTTTTCTTCGATACCTTTCTGTAATCGGATTTTTTATTTTTCTTGAGCTTGGCGGTATGTTGGTTGGAATCATAAGAGTGAGTGGATTCCTTGGTATTCGACAGATTAGGGAAATTATTGAGGAGCGCGTTCGAGTTTTCTTCGCATGGCGATCTATCGAACGAAAAATCGTCATATTTCCTTTTGGTGATTACCGGAACTTTCCAATCTATGGTATGGTGATTCGTTGAGGTACCGCCAACTTTTTCTATTCTGTACAAATTTTTGGCGCCTACTGGAGTATTATAAAGATCCTTTAACGCCTCAAGCGATTTGTTAGGATTATTTAAGACGATGTCTTCTATATTGTTATTGTCGTGGTGATTGATGTAATACTTATCTCCCCTGTTTTCGGAATACACATTTTTCGAGTTAATATTGTGATTGAGCCTTTTAAAACTCGCCCCTTCATATTCTGGCAGCTGGTATTTGTTAAATGAGCATTCCTCGTCGATTAGGGATTTGTTGGATAGATGGTATTGATGATTTTGAATAACGTTGGGTCGCGGGGAAAGAGGGCAAGGTTTCATGTATAATTGAGAAGGATCAGCGGTATGATATATATTTCCGCTGAAGGGGGGCGGTGTATCAAGAAATATGGAATCCTGAATGGGCAGCCTATGGGCTGTGGCATAAGGATTGTATTGCATTTGCATGGGATAATTGTAATACCTACCATCGATCTTCCCACCCGGATGATGATTGTTAACGAACCCGTATGGGTAAGAGGGAATATGGGCAGGTCCCCTGAAGTAATCCTGATAAGGGTGAGGGTACATCACAAAATTTCCGGGGTAATTACCGCTGTTATAATTGGTTGGAATGAATTTAGCGAAAGTTTCGTTGTTGTAAAGAATGTTGTTTTCGACGTTTTTATCTCCATGGTGAGCCCCATTTTTCGCAGCTTTGTCCACGGAGTCGATAACCATGTTGCTTCGGTAGTCATATACAGGCGGTGAAATTGGCCGTAATGTGTTGTGGGAGGAGGATCGGGCTTTGGTCGAAATCGAGCCTAGATTCGCAACAATATCGATTTGATTCTGGTATATCACGTTTTCTTCTACGAACGGCAAATAATTCTTACCCAAAGTATTCTTGCCCTTATCGCTATCGCCATCGTCGGGGTCCTTCTTTATCGCGATCTCGTTAGATTTTACGTTATCCTCGCGACTATCAACATTTTCTATCGAATTCGTTACCATGTTTAAGTTCTTGTCGGTCGTTGCTTTGAAGTAATAATCATCTTCTATAACATGCGCAGATGATCCTTTCTCTATTTTGACTTTCGATACATCGATTTTGGAGCTATCAAACAGTTCGTTTTGGTACATGTTATCCGATGAAGTGATCCTCATCTTGTTTTATGCATAATTCGTTGGCATCTAATTATGTTTTTTTTTCAAATTTTGATTAGTAATAAAAAAAATTATTATATAAATATTTTATTTACATAATGGGAACAATTCAAAATATTCTTGAATTTCATATATACAGAGGATTCCACTCATGAAACAGAGACAATAAGATTCTAACATAAATATGAGTAGAACGCTTTCAGATGAGTATAGAGGATGAATTCCACTGAAATCCCAAAGTGTTAGTTAGATTTAGAAAAGAAGAATGTAATAATTCCAATTCCACTAATCCCCACCCCGTTCCCTCCTCCTCCTTTAAAGTATAAAAGGTAAAAAAATAAATAAAATAATTTTTGCAATTTATATTTATTAAGCCAAATTTATCCTCTTAGATATTTTATTAACAATATAATCTCATCGATAAGATTAGATATCAGTTTATATAAATGCTTTACTTTGAGAATCAAAAATTATTAAAAATACAATAGACAAAAAAAAATAAAATAAAATTTAAATTATTTATAAATATAAAATTTTTACCTGAATAAGAAAAAAAATTTTATTTTTGTTTTCTTGTATTCTAAGTTTTTAAAAGTTTTTTTTAAACATTTTGAATATTTTTTTTTCCAAATTTTTTTTTATTAATAATTCTTTTTTATAAAATAATTATATTTTAATCAAACTATTTAATAAATATTTTTTTTAAAAAAAAGAAGAAAAGAAAACAAAAAAAAAATAATTTTTGAAATTATTACAAATTATTTATTTATTGATAATTTATTATCATTTTTTTTAACTAGGATTTGATTGGATCGAAGGAAGAAAAATTGGATTACTTTAAAAAACTTTTAATATGATTAATATATTTTTTTAAAAAAGATATGATTGTGAGGTTATATGTATGGTAGTTTTGTCTAATTTGATAGATTTAATATATAAGCAATTTATAATGTATTTTATTATTCCTTCATTTATTTTTATGTTTTACAAAAATATATATAATTTTAATTGTGTTTAAAAAATGTGAAAATCTCATCCCAAAATTCAAAATTTTAAGTGGAATAAATTATTAAATATCTATAAATTATATCCTATTAAAATGGAAAATTCGAATTCAGTAATAAAAACTCTTTTTTTTTATTAAAAACATTGTATAATGATGATGATGATAGTCTACATTTGTATCAAATTTGTTTACACCTATAAATTTCCTTAATTATTTTTTTGATGGAATTCTCCCACCTTTCCTGTAAATTATATCACACTTTTCTCTTGTGCGATGGTCGTGGCCCCACTATTTAATTTATATTATTACTCTATAAAATCCGACGATTTTCCAAAGTCAATCATTCTATCATTTTACAAAAGTATTGTCTCAATTTCCTCGAATTTCAAATATCTCTTTAAAACGATATTTCCTATTTATTCTTCTATTTTTTATTCATAGTAAATAAATAAAAATATTTATATAATTTAATATAAAAATATATGATAAAAATAAAAATTTGTCAATCATAAATAAATTTCAAGTTAATTGGCGTGTCATGTTAAAGTCATCCTTTTTTTTTCAATTTTCGCACGACAATTTTTTTTTTTTTATTAAAAAAAATAATAATTTAATTTATGCTTATTCCGTGTCCGTGTCATACATTTGACATTATTAGTGTCATCAAACTTGTTATTTTAAAAATATTTATCCGATTATTTATTTTGACAAAAAAATTTTTATTCACCTAGTTAAGATAAATTCGAGTTAGGAAACTAGTGTGAAGAGAAAGAGGAGAAGGATACTTAATTTACTCCATTTTGGCATTCTATTTTTCACTTTATAAAATAAGAGTCACAACTTCTTTTGGGGTAGTGATAAAAAAAAAATATTTTTTGTTCAAATGATGTTTTTTTCTATTTGAAGCGTGAAGGAAATTTTTTTTTTAGAGGTTCCCTTTATTGAAGAATCGCCTCCCTGATTTTTCCTATAATAGGAAAGGAGTTCCATTAAATTTCTTCATTAAGGTCTACTCATTATACGTATATACATGAAATAAGAGAGTTAGGCATCTATCTCTATACTAGTGTAGTTCAAAGGCTCGTTTTGAGCCGATTTTTAAAAACTGCTAACTCAATATTTTAGCCAGAAAAATATTATCTAAGCCGCGAGATTTCGATAATATATGTCTGGACCTTTGTTCTTTCTAAGAACATATTTCTGTATAAAATATTGAGTTAACCCTTTTTAAAAATCGGCTCAAAAATGAGCCATTTATAACAACACTAATCTCTACTCCCTTTAAAGCGAAGGGTACGAATTAAAAGTTTGGGGTGAAGGGTTTATTAGTCAGTCTCCATATCCGTAAATAAAATATTTATGAAACTCAATATTATCGACCATTTTTGTTAAATTAGGTGTATAAGATTTTGAGGTTATTAGAAAACCATCAAAAATTCTGAAATTTTTTTAAATAATGTTATTTGTATATCGAATTATTATCGTGTTTTAATTTTACTACCAACCATTTCACAACCATGTTAATTATATAACTTTATTTTCTAATGATTTTAATTTGAGGTGAGCCACTTTCTTTTATTTTTTGCAATAAATCAATTGTTTTATTTCATTTATTTTTTTTAAAAAGTTAATACAAAAAAAAATATCTCTTGCCTTGAAAGATTATCATGCTAAATAATCATTTAATTAAGTGAACTTGAAAAAAGAAAAAAAATTGTTTTATAAAAAAAAAATTATTATTTAAATAATTGAATATTTACATGAAACTGATTGGAGAGCAAGGCCAAATGGCCGAAATAATTACCTATAAAAATTTATAATCGAATCGGATGATTATGTTATTCGTATTCGATTCGAAGATTCTTATTCGTGTATAATTATTCGAATAGAATAATTTCTTATTTGGGCACTCGTGAATCAAAGAATTCATTATTCCGTGGATTCAAGAATATGTTTTATATCGGATTAGCTTTTATTAGTATATAAAAGAACATATCAAAGGGTGAGAGCCTAATGTTGCCTAACCTTCGGTTTCCCCACATGTTTAAATGAATGAATGACCCATTCCCAAAAATTTATTGTGAATTTACTTTATCTATATAAAAATATGTTATCTTTAAATAATGTGTTTTTATCCGGCAATGTGTTATTTTTACAATTTTAAATCATTTTTTTGAACGCGTTTTATAAAATTTAAAAATCTGATTTTATCGGAAATATATATTATCATGTTTGGAATACCTATCTTATGAATCGTAGACAATTTTTCCATTAACCTTTGAGTCTATGGCTAGTGCTATATAGTCTTTAGAATAGAAAAATTTGATTTTATTTTATCACTTTGTGTTTTGGATAAAATATTGTTGATAACAAGTTTGGCTTGTATACAAAATTTCAAACCATTTCGAAGGATATAGGGTTTGCGATAAATCAAATTCAATGGGCAAAAGATATATAAAAAATATATTGAAAATTTAATATAACTTATATTAAGTTTAAAAGTTCATGGAAAAATTGTCTTGAAATTCATAGTGTAGGTATTCCAAACATTTCAGTAAAATTAGATTTTTAAAACGCGCTCAAAAAGTGATTCAAAGTTGAAAAAATAATACATTGTCGGAAAGAAACACATTGACGTGAGAACGGGGAAAAAAAGGGTTAAGGATGATATTTTTAAACTCTAGTTTATAAATAAAATGGATGTTGGAGTTTTATTTTTGTTAAACATTAAAAACTTGAAAATAGCAACAAAAAAAAATTTGGAACATATATATATTTAGTGGCTAACTCACTATTTCATCCAGAATAATATAACTCAAGCCTGACGATTTTGTTTGTAGAAGGAACAAAGGCTTGGACATCTATTAGCAAAATCTCAAGGCCTAGGCTATATTTTTCAGGCCAAAATATTGAGTTAGCCGTTTTTAAAAACCAGCTCAAAATGAGCCCTTTTACAACACTATATATATTTTTATTTTACCGTAACCGGTTCATTACCAAAAAATGTGTCGCTTTAATATGCAATAAATCCTTATTCGTACGAACGAATATTAAATTCATCGAATATTTGAATTCGAAAATTATATTCTTTAAAAATAATTTCAAAAATGATTATAAATGGGTGAAGCGATTAGATTGGGAAGGATAAGAAAGTGTCGTAAATTTTCATTATAAGCAAAAAAAAATAATCGTTGTTTGAGTAGTGTTTGTAGCTGGCTCTAATTGATAAGTGTATACCCTATAGAACTGAATTTTAAACTAGCATGGATCGGGTTTTCCCTGAACCCAATAAATGGTTCTGTGCTATGTGGCATGATATAGAATATATCAAAAGCGACCGCGTGATTCCGTTAATATATATATAATTGAATAAAAATATGTATTTGCTCATTGTTCAGAAAATTGCTATAAGATAACTCAACGCTATCTATATATTATTTATTACCCTGGGAGATATAGTGATTTTTTTTTTAAAAAGAAAAAAGCTCACACATGGAACAATTTAATATATGTATCAGAGGTGTTTTCAAAGATACTTTCTTTAAATTAATTGTATATAAATACAGTTACATGGCACCATAATAGAGTATCTAGATACTTATACCAGGATAATTTAAATTATACAATATTTTATCATTTAGAGTAAGGTGTGCAAAATGTCAAAGCTAGGAATAAATTTTTGCACCAAAATATTTTTTTGAGCCATATAACAACACTATTTAGATCTAATTCTCTCAAATTTGATATGATTTGTACATGTATAATCTAGTCCAATATATAAAATTAATTAAAGCCACATCTAAAAAAAAATTTAATTTCTCTTTATAACCCCGGTGTTGTTGAACGGCTCGTTTTGAACCGATTTTTAAAAACGGCTAACTCGATATTTTGTCCAGAAAAATATTACGCAAACAACCTGAAGATTTTTCTCATAGAAGGACAAAGATCTAGACTAGTGTTGTTAAACGGCTCGTGAGCCGACGACTAACCTCAATATTTTATCCAGAAAAATATTATACAAGTCTAATGATTTTGCTCATAGATGGCGTGGCACATAAGATTGAACATCAATTGACGATCTCAACGCTTTGGCAATATTTTTCTAGCTACAATGCTGAGTTAGCAGTTTTTAAAAATAGGCTCAAAATGAGCCGTTTATTAACACTTCTCGGTCCCCTCTAAAATTAAAGATATGCTCCTATATTTACATTTTATTTATCTATAGACCCATACTATACACCGTGTCTGCGATACAGGACCCTATCCCCTAAGCTAAAGAGGCGAATCCCTTCTCTAGTGACTAAAATGTTTAATAATTTGCGTACAAAATAAACAACTGACTAATGTTAATTAAGCTATCTCCCCTATTAATAAATTGATTATATAGTAAATTAAAATAAAACTTGTTATGATTTTCTATTTTTTTTTAAATTATTATATTATATGTGTAAGTGGCTTATTGGTTAACAAGGTTATTACATTATTAGATTTTATTATATATATAATATATTTTTGCATATCTGGCTATGAATTCGAGCTAACTCTGAATGGCAGGGTTAGGCGACAAGCTGCGATGACAAACTAAATAAAAAAAATTTAGAATAATTTTTATATATTACTTGCAAGATTTATTAAACATCGTATGTGCCTTATATTGTATTATATAAACCACATTAATCTAATTTTCATATTCCTTAAATATATCCCTTATCTTTCTTAAACGATAAAAAAAAAAGAAGTTACTTATAAGATATACACCCTTTTCCACACCTACCACTCATCCATTCATTATCTTTAAAAAAAGCAACTCACATTCCTATTTAATCTTTATTTTGTTATACCTTTTCTTCAATAATATATCTTAAGAAAATCAAAATATAACAATAATATTATATATATATGCTATATAATATTATTAGGAGCACTTTGTATTATAATTAGGTATGGTATTGGCTGGTATGCAGCGGGGAGAAGGGCAGTCAAACAACCACCTCCCCCCCCCCCCCAAGCCAAAAAATCTAGATGCCAGCTAAAATATTTTTCAAAAATATTATATTTTACTGATTTTCAGAGTTGTTAAAAGATACTTTTTAAATGGATCTAGATACAGATACAGATACATAGTCTCAAAAGTTATCTAGATACAGATACAGCGTCTAAAAAGTTATCAAGATACAGATACAATTTTTAAATGTATCTATATACAGATACATTTTTTATTATGCTCTTATAGGTTTGCATAAACCTAAATTAATATTATATTGTGAAAAGGTCATGGTAAAGCAATAGAACTTGTTGTTGCTTCCTCTTCTTCATCGATATAGATCTAAATAAATATATAAACTTAAAAATTTAGTTATAAAATAAAATTTACCATTTCCATATTGTAATATTAAAATTTGTATGGTTTATTGATAAACTCGGACATAATATTTAAATTAATGAATATTTATATATATTTTTTATATATAAGTTTTAATATTTGATGTATATATAATTCTTTATTATAGTATTAATAAATATTAATATAAAATATATATATATATTTATTTATTTCATAAGCTCATATGAAATAAAATAAATTTTACAGTCAAATATTTTTATTTATAATAAAAAAAGGGGTATATAAAATGTATCTTAAAAAGTATCTAAAAACAGATACAGATACCTCTAAAAAAATATCTAGATACAGATACAGATACCTTTCTAAAAAATCTATCTAGATACAGATACTACATTTTTATATCTAGATACACAACTCTGCTGATTTTTAACTCTTCTTATCACATATCCAATTTACATTTATTTATCACATTGACATCAGAAATAAATTCGCTGCTAATTTATTCTATGATTTAATATAAAATTTTATATTTTCCTTAGCGCTTATATTTATATAACATTTTAAATTTTTCCACCAAAATCGCTTGATACTTTTTCACTACAAAACTAAACTATACAATATTACAAAAAAAAAATATGATCGATTTGATTTAGATTTATGAGAATAGCTGAAATCAATTGTTGTTAAATGGCTAAAAAAAACGGTCAACACAATATTTTAGCTAGAAAACATATTAAAATATTGCCTAAGCCTCGATATTTCGCTCAATAGATATCTAATCCTTTGTAGCATAAATATTTAATATATTTTAAAAAGTAACTGACTTACTTCTACCATTATATTTTTCAAAAGTAGTTTAGTTTTTGAGAGCGTTTTTGTTGTAAATTTAAAAAATCTGATTTTTGTCGCAAATGGATTCCATCATATTTGGGATACCTTCCCATACGAATTTCCGACAATTTTACCATGAACTTTTGAACTCGATATAATTTATGTTAGTTTTTCCATAAATTTTTCATAATAAATTATACATCTCAAACTCAAAGGTTAAAGACCAAATTATCTACGATCCCTAAGATAGGTATTCTAAACATGCTGGAATACATTTTAGATAAGATAATATTTTTAAATTTTAAATTAAAAAAACGCGTTCATAAAAAAAAATGATTTTCGGAAAAAAACACATTGCCCCTTAACATATACATTGATAATGTTTAAATTAAATTTTCTTTTTTTTTTGAAATTTAGTTAACACTTTTTAGTTAATTTTTTAAAATATCATTAATAATATCGTATATTAAAAAAAAAAAATACCAACTATCAAATAACGAAATTTGATCAAATGAAAAAATCGTTCCCAGTTCAGGAAATTAAATAAAGCTTAATAGGATGGGTAGAATAGTAGCTAAATTGAATAAAAAAAAAAAATTTTTTGTCATTAACACTTTTCAAAAAAAATAAATATATTTTACTTTATAAATAGCTAATAATTAAAAGCTTTTTAATTTTTAGAAAAATAATTGGAGAAGCAAACAAGTTAATATAATAGATTTAAAAAAAAATAATAATGATAAAATGCTTGTTTCATTTCAATTTAATAATATGTATATATATAAATTTAAAAATATATAAAGAAGAAGAAAAATAAGGGAATATTTAGTTACACATCATACATAACACTAAAATTAGTAATGTTTAAAAGAAGAAAAAAATTGCAAAAAAATGAAAAATATTTCTAGGCCAATGAGCATTTGTTAATAATTTTATTTTATATTTTTTTAACATATAGTATAATTTTTTTTATTTTTAAAAGATAAACACAAAATCATAGCTTTTAATATTTTTATATGTGATGATCATTAAAATTCATCACATCTTTATTTAAGAATTTTTCACACAGGTAAAAGAAAAAGAAAAATTTGTGAAAGTTATATAAAAAGTTAAATATCTTAATTATGAATCGTTTCAATAGAAAAGAAAAAGTATACGTATGACAAGCTAAGGATTTATTATAAAAAAAAATATTTTTCAATATTTTAGTTATTTTTTTCCCATTCTCACTTTGTGGAATTGGGTTTCTTTCTTTCCTAGTGTCATTATAAATAAAAAAAAAATTGTAAAACGGTACATGGGAGAAACCGTATGTTAGGTGTTTTGCTCTTTTGAATTTAAAACTTTAATTCGATCAATGAACCTGCAGAACTAATTCTATCATTGGATAGCATCGCCATTGGCCTACAGGTTTTTAAACAAAAACGAGCTCTCTACCATTTATAAAGTGGGCGATATCTAAGATTTAGTAATAGTCGTGTTTTCGGGTATTTACCAAAAACCGTGGATTTTTAATTGGTAAACTCGGGGGATATATTTTATTTCTGGTGGGTTTATTCCTCTGGCACTCCTATCATGTTATCATTCAGGAAAAGTTGCAACTCTATTTATTTTCTTCGTCTATTTATTTTCTTCGTCTATTTTTTTTACTACTCTTATGATTCGGACATCGCGAATGACTAGTCGACTTGCCCCTCATTCATAGTCAGCGCGAATTCGCGGCTAATTATACAAAATCAATTTTTGTATTCCCTGCTGCAAACTTGCTCTATTTGTGAACGAGGGATTATCCTGATCCTCGTATGTATTCACAGTTAGAGCGAATTCGGGTGAAATATAGAATGCAGGGTTAGATGCCATTCACCTAGTATTCATGTTCTAAAAATCAAACCCAGAGTTGGTTTAATTTTACTCCTGATCAGTCAACATCATTCATAAGTTTGAACTCCTGAACCGATTAGTCGAATTTGATATAGTGGCGAGCCTACTTCATGAGGCAAACTATTTCTTAAAAAATTTTATTTTTATACATCTTAAATTTTTATTTCTTTTATAAAACGGTGACAACTATCAAAATCTAAGATCCAGATTTATAATTTAAGGCTCTGTTTTATTTCCCCATTTTAACATTGCATATAACCCCTGAGGTAGGATTCAAACTTTAAGTGGCCCTGGCGATTTAGTAATATAAGCTTGAAACTTCAAACTAATATTCTTTAGGTGGGATATTGAAAAACCTAATCATAATAAATTTCGCAAAAATTTGTTTACCTCAAATCAAATAATACTTAAATAATTTTTTATCAATATTTTTTTGAATGCGGATTTCCTACTACTAAATAAACATGTGTTAGATAGTGTAGGGGAGACCGGGGTACATTGAGTACAGGGGAACATTAGGACATTCTAATTATAATTTGAGCTATTATATTATAAGACTGGAAATTTTAGCCTAACATAGATAATTTTGTCATACATGATTGGCTAAAAAGATTTGAAAAATATTTAGTATTTTAATTTTTACAGAAGAAAATGTGTTTTGGCATACCAAAAGTAATAAAAAATATTTGCAAACTTTATCGTTTATATTTATAAATAAAGCTTCAAAAATCATAATAAATAGATTTTAGGAAAGCCTAAACCCTATTTTCCAATCTGGCAAACTTTCAGAATCAATAAACATGAATTAATATGATTTTGGATGATATTTATAAAGTTAGTGGGTTCGGTCATAGTTGGTCATAGTATAGTTGGGACACGCCATTTTAGCTCATTTTATAAACAATTTTATATATTATTAATTTAGTATTGTGAATAATAAATAATTAAATACTTATCTTTCACTATGTTTATGATTAAAAAAAAACTTTTTTTACATTTTTTTCTTTACAATTTTTTTTTCGCCAAAATAAATTTCCTAAATTTTGCTAAAATTTTTTTTATATAGTTATTGATTATGAATTATAATATTATCAATAAAATCATATGTGTTATAGTCTCTAGTCTTACTGGATTACTGATTTTAAATTTTTAAATTTATTTAGACCTCTATTTCACGAGTGTCCCAACTATCACATATGTGTGTCCCAACGTACACAGAGTCTGTCATAGTTGGGACAAAAAAATTTTTTTTTTTAAATTCAATTTTCTAAAAAAATATAATCTTCATAAAATATATATTAATTATTTCAAATAGCCTATACTTTTGGGATTCAGAAGATATTTTAGTTATTCATATTAGTCTATTAATATTAAAATTATTAAGGTTTGAACGAAAAGTGTCGCAACCATCCCCGGTCTCCCCTATGTATGTATTAAATTAAACGTCACTTGACGAGATTCGATACATGTTAACTCTAAAGAACAAAAAGTTATAAGCGTTTGTCTATTCTAACCTGTCATATATTCCCGGTCTCCTCTTTTTATTTCTATCGAGAACTTTATAAGAATTTTATACAATTTATTTGATTGTCTGGCTTTGTACCCGCTTTCAGAATTATATATTTATTTTTATTTTCTAAAAATTAAAACTAATCCATCATGAATGATGTTTCATTTTGTTCATCTTACTTGTTTCTATAATAAAGATTAAATTTTAAGAAAAAATGTCACAATTTATTATTTTTTTACTGACAAATATTTTGGAAACATGAGCCATACAAAATACAGGAGTAGATATTGTAACAACTAAAAAAATGTATAAAATAAAAATTATAGTATAAATATTAATTTTTAAAAATATGTTTTGAATTCATAATTTTTTTATCATATTATCAGCGCTGTAAGCGTTACTTTAACATATAAAATTCGTTATTTTAAATTTAAAATTAAGTTTACTCTAAAGAAAACAGTTACCTTACTCGCTACTTCTCAAAAAAAGTATACTTTCAAAATGGAATAACGTAGCAGCTTGCTAAGAATGTTTAACATCTAACACAGCTTTAGTGTAACTAAAGATAGGGAACATTTTGATTGTGGGAGTTCTTTTAAAATACATGAAAGATATTTTTACTTAAAAATTTGATTAATTTATGTTTGTATTAATATTTATATTATGTATTTTTAAAAAATTTAGGAAAGATCTTAATCTTTTAATTCATTAATATGAATGAATTATAAAAAAAAATTATAATTTAATTTTGGATGCTAGTATAAAATCAAGAATGGTTTTCAGTAATATTCAATCATTTTTATTGATAACCTGTCAAATCTATCAGGTTTATTTAGATAAATTAATCCAAGTAATAAATCATCTGAGATAATGTTAACTTACCTTATTTGGACGTGTATCATAATTTTTACATTTAAATTCATTAGTTTACCCTCAAGAAGAATGGCGTTACTTTACATTATACACTTCAAAAATTGTAACGAATTAAGTTACTTTTTTTCCTGAAAATACACCGTTATTAATAGTTTTTCTTTACTTTGTTAAAATTCCTGTGTAAGTGAATGCTACGTTTCAATATGAAAAAAAAATACCCCAAACCCCTCACTATTTCCAATTTTATTTTAACTAGTTTTAATTTTACTTTCAACATATTTTTTTATTTTGACTTCATATATGATTAATTCAGCTCTCAACGATTGTGAAATAGTTATTTAAGAGTGATATTAAAAAAATCTTTATTTCTATATTTTCTCAAATTAATTTTTTCTTAAAGGTCACTATAAAATGCATATGCATTAAGTTACATTACATTATGGTTTAAAATACATTAAATCTTAGAGTTCAGAGTAAGACCAGCAAGAGACCATTTTCCCTAACCTACCCAAACCGAGATAAAAAAATCTAAATTCTTTCTTTCTTTCTTTATTTCTTTATTTCTTTCTTTCTTTCTTTCTTTCTTTCTTTCTTTCTTTCTTTCTTTCTTTCTTTCTTTCTTTCTTTCTTTCTTTCTTTCTTTCTTTCTTTCTTTCTTTCTTTCTTTCTTTCTTTCTTTCTTTCTTTCTTTCTTTCTTTCTTTCTTTCTTTCTTTCTTTCGGTCAGTAGGTTTGATTATTTTAGATTCAAAATTATTAATATAATTCTGGATATGCAAGTAAAATATCTATTATTATAATATAATTAATATAAAATAATTTAAAAAATTATGACAAATTTTAAAAAATCTTTGTCTATTCATTTTGCTTTAGGGCGAAGTATGATGAATATGAAGGAAAACTTTATTTGACGAAAGAAGAATTTATAACAAAAATTATCATTTGAAACAACAAAATAAATATTTAAATATGAAAAAAATTTTTTTAAAGTCTCTAATTTATAAATTTACAATTTTATAAGAATAATAATAGAAAATTTAGCAAATCATTTGATGTCACTATTTTACGAGGGCTCAGTCGCCTTTTAGTCTAGCAGTAATCAGCAGGTTCCTTTTACCCAAGCAGCTGTGCAACTACCCTCGTTCTCATATCTCCATTCCATTATTCCACAAAACATTATTTAATCATAATTATTATTTCCGACACATATTTTAAAATATAATTATTAAAATAGAAAATATAAGAGGGTAATATACACCCCATTATTTTTATATTTATTTTTTTGACCATATTTGAGATTTCGGAAATATTATGTTTTCATGGAAGAATGGGATTAATTTAGCCAACCAAGATTGCTACAATTTAACTAGTATGTATGAAAAAATTAACCATATTTTTTTTTTAAAAATAAAATTTTTCAAAATTTTTTATTTTTGTTGAATTATGAAAAAGTTTGAAATTCTACATGGATTTATATAATAATTATATTTAAAAAGTTATTGTTTCTCATTTTTCACGTTATAAAAATAAAAGAAGGGTAGAGAAATAAGATTTCAAAACTTATACATATAAATCATAAATTTTTGAAATTATTTCCTTAAAAAATCTAAAACACACAATATAGTATAAGTTTTGAGATGTATGAGATGAGATGAGATGTTTGCGAGAAGGAAAGGTTGGGCAAAATGATATACGATAAAATCTGGTTAAAATTTTCATTTCAAATACCATATGTAAAAAAATAAATAAATTAGACCATTTTTTTGAAGGGGGAAAAAGAGATGTTATAATTTTTAGATGGCTAAAATAAAATGATTAATGAAATTAGTATATTAATATGTTTTCCTTGGCGTTATATTTATCTGCCATTTTAAAATTTCTCGAATCATTTGAAACTTTTTCAGCAAAACTAAAGTAAAATATTTCATAAAAATGGCATCGATATGATTGAGACCAATGACATATATAGTACCTAGACTGACGATTCATTCATTAAAAGTGTACATCAATGCAAATCAGCTGGAGACGTCATCTTGGTTACACTAATCATTATTAAAATTTTAAACGAGAGCCTAATTTATTCCTATATCTGATGCAAACTTTATTAAAGAGTTACCGGATCATCGAGATAATAAGGAAGCAAGTTATCAATTTAATAGCAGTTTTTAACATGAGAATAATTACTATATGTGTTACCAAAATGGCGGATCCAGCTGATTTGCTTTTAACGACGCTTTAAAATGCATTTTAATGAATGAATCGTCAGTCTAGGTATTATATATGTCATTGATTGAGACTATGAGAATAGCTGAAAGCATTATATTGGAACTTAAGGAAATTAGGGCAAATGTTAGATGACGTATGTCATTGTTGAGTCACAAGCAAAACTCTATGAATTTAATATTTACTTACCTCAACTCACAGAAAGGCAAGCCTATCGTTCCAATTAGGGTCAGTCGAAGAATATCATAGAATAAATCTTTTTATCCCATTCTTGGATACTTTTATAACTAAAATGAATGATAGGTTCTTAATTAATTCAGGCAGCAGTTATAAATCTGCAAATATTATTACCTCAGAATCCTTCCGAATTCGTTTCAAGTTTTGTTAGAGAAAATAATTTAATATTTGGCAGATTTTTATTGCGAGGATGTTAAAGTATCCCATATTGCATTACTAGCTGGATGCAAAATATGGTATAAAAGGTTAAATATGGTTGATAATGTTTCACAAAATGCTATGGATGCTTGGCACATATTTTCAAACACATTTAAGACTATTTTCCTAATGTATAAAAATGATTACATATTTTTCTATCAAATAAAAGAACATTTCCTTCTTTAACAAGAATAAAAACATACCTAAAAAGTAATGTTGTTAAAATGGCTCGATTTGAGCCGATATTTAAAAATGGCTAACTCAAAATTTTAGTCACAAAAATATTGCTTCTAGTCTAGAGATTTCACTAATAGAAACCTTTGTACCATCTATGAGTAAATTTATGAAACTGAATTATTTTTAAATGACTCCTAGAATAATTTTTATAAATAAATTTAAATATCCCCCTCCTCTCGCATCATCGAATTCCTGCGTACGCGCCTGTAATATGTAATTTAATATATTTATTATGGCGATTTAGAAATAAATGATTCTATTTTTTTCAATAGAGAAGAGAAACTGAAGACCAGTAATTTATAAAGATTGATGGAACCGGAAAGATTCGATATATGGAAAAACTCAACTCCTGCTGTTTAATGTAAAAGATTGTGAAAAGGGATTAATTTTTATTTCGGGATTCGGTTTAAAAAATTAGAATTTGGCATTAGAAATTTATAAAACTCTACGATTTTTTTAGTTTAATTCAATTATAATTTGTTTGTTAAATTGGAGCCCCAATAGGACTTACTTTGTGAAAGTTAAATTTTCAAGATGGTTTTAAAAAAAAATAGAAGCCTTATATAATATAATATAGTTAAATTTCCCGATTTCTTCATAAATCAAAAAATAGTAACGATGTTTCACAATGACGTTATTCAGGCGTAGAAAATATTGTGCGGTATTAGAGTAACTATATTCATAAAGCTTTTATATTGAACACATATCCTTCCTTCCTTCCTTCATTCATTCATTCCTTCATTCCTTCATTCATTCCTTCATTCCTTCATTCATTCCTTCATTCATTCCTTCCTTCAGCGTAAAATATATCATATTAAAACACGAAAGGATACATGATCTAAAAATACTTATTTCTCGAAAAATGTTTTTTAAGCAACATTTAATTTTTTTTAAAAATAAAATTCATATTTTTTATAATTAAACTTGTCATATAATTTTTTTTTTAAAAAATACGGAAACCCGCTAAAACTTGGACAGGACGCACTCCAAAAAATGTTACGCTTTTGGCGGGCTCGATTCTTTCCAGCTAAAGTTAAATATTTTAAAAGATGGTGATGTAAGAGATATAAGTAAAAGATGGCAAGGTCACTCTTAATAGTTTAACCTCCAGCCCTCCTCTACCCCCCCCCCCCATGAAATACGAATTTAACTTCTTTGTCTTCAAAATTTAATCAAATAAATAATCGTTTTACAGATTTCGTTAAATGAGAAGGGTATAGTCTACATAGCCCGGCACCCACCAAATATCATGTAATGTCACGTCACTATGTATTTTGGGCAAAATATTTTTTGGGGTCGGTCCGAAAACCTCGTGCAAAATAACTTTACCAGGTCCGGAATTTTGTAAATTTTTTTTCAATGAAATGAAAGGAGTAGTAAAATATTTAGATTTATTAATTAGTCCCCATCATTTGGCGAAGCAAATATATTCAGCCGATTGGAAAAAATCTGGTAAAAGATAAACTTTAATGCCATTTGGCCAAAAAATAAATTATCTAGCTATACCGACTTCTTTTGGGAGCCATTTCAACTAAGAACCACATTTTAAAATGGAAAAGAGTATGCATCATGATTTGATATTTTCGAAATTTAAATGAATATTTTATAGAAAAAGATTTTGTTTTGAGATATCCCAAATCTAATTATATTAAAATAGAGCCACTTACACAAATTTTTTTTTCCTTTTACCACCGGGCTCTTATCTCAAATAAAATAATTCTATCTACCTTAGGTCTCATTATTATATAATATTTTATTTTTTTTGAAAAAGAAAAAAAAATTGTTTATTTTCAATTTTCCGAGATTGAAAAGATTTTCTAAATTTAATTTTATAAAATCAAGATTTAACTTTATGAACACAAAATTATAAAATATAAGCTATTAAATTGTGCGTATTTATAACCCGTGAAATACTGTTATAAAAAATTTATAATTTAATCATATTTATTTATCATCCACAAAAATTAAATTTTATGTTATATATTATTATATTTATCCTTTAATTAAAAAAAATAAAACCATAATTACGAAAAAAAAAAATGACATTAATGCGTGTTTAATAACATGTCATAAAGGTATGTTAAAAAAAATTTCTCACTCATGATAATTTCAGTTAAATAATTTTTATATACTCACATTTAATTAACCTATATCTAATAATCTTCCTTATCATTATTTTTTTAATGGTAGGATAAAAAAAATAAATTGCAATCCTAAATAGATACAGTTAACCCAACGAACTTTAGAATTGATTTGACAGACAAAATATTTCAAATAAAATGAATGTTTTATTATCAACCTATATTTATCATGTGAAAAATTTTGCTAAATTTTATATTTGCATTTTCAATATAGTTTTGGTAAATAATTAGATTTTTTTTTTATAAATGTTACCCCGACCCGAGTGTTAGAACTCGGGGTGACCCGAAGCTAAGCTCGGTCCACGAACCGCAGAATTTTTACGAGGCCGAAGCGGTAAATTTGTAAAAAAAAAATTAAATAGGCCAATTAATTTGTTTTCTTTTTCTTCGTTAAATTTCCACGGCTAAGCATTATTTTTAAAAATAGTTTTCCAATTCAACTCGAAAGAGAAATCAAAATTCAAACCGGAGGAAAAATGGTTAATTATAGCATTTAGGAAAAAGGCGCGATTGCTTATTTTGAAGGAAAGTGGGAAAATTTTTTAATGCGCTATAACTGTTTTCTATTTTTATATAATTGCCGGGGTACAAAGTCTTCGGGATAAAAGTTTTATAATTAAGACCAAGCTCGAACCGAACCCAAGATGTGTGACAAATCCATTTAGGGCTCTAGGCAGGAATATCGAAATTTCAAGAGGAAAAAGTCATATGTTTCTAATAAATATTTATTATATGAATGAAGGGAACATTTCAAAAATTTCAAATTTTAAGCCTGGGTTTTATTTTGAAAATTAGAAGTTCAAAAGTCCAAGGTAAAAGATTTCCGCAATTAACAGGGGTAGATGTATTTTCTGCATGCCGGAATTCCGGCAAAATAAGGTTCCCTTTAAAAAAAATAACGCGCCCTCTAAATAATTTACTCATAACTTAGTTGTCCAGTTGTAAATATATAAATAAAAATTAATTAATTGAATGTTGGAAATACCATATTATGGATAAAATAGATAAATTTTACTTTTAAAAATGATAGAATACACGACATTTTATGATAGCGATGTTAAAAATAAGCATCACTTTATATAATCTAGAATTATTGTCCATATTTTTTTTCCTACTAAGAAAATCAACGTGCCAGCCTACTCCTACCTCATCAAACTTGAACAACGCAAAATAAAAAAATAATTTTTAACGAAAAGAAAATAGATAAGAAATTATTTCTTATTTTATAAAATAATTTTTTATTTAAATATTCCGTTATTTAACAAATTCAAAAAAAAATAAACCTGATAATGTAATTTTAAAATAAATTACAAAAGCCAATTACCTAACCCTAGTTTGCGTCATTATCTATAGGTGGGAAAACATTTTTTTCCAGAACTTTCTAATTGTTAGTATTTATAAATTAATTTTACCTTTGAATGAAATAGCAGTTTGTTATATATTATTTAAATGCATCCAATTTTTGAAGGAAAAAGTCAGTAGTTTTAAAATTTTAAAATTGCCTTCAGTCTGCGACTGCATGAGCTAGGGTGGTGGGGAGGGTAGAAATAGTTAGCATCCATTTTTCTTGAGGGGGGTAGGATAAATTTATTGGGAGGTTATCTATTAAATTTTTAGTTGAAATTAGACACAATATATTGCTGTAAAAATTAATACTTTTATTTATAAATACAATGATATTGCTGATCATCGACCCAATAAATCTATATATTGCAAAGAATCAGACATTATTTTCGAAATAATGTCTCTGCTATCCTTGTAAATGTGATTAAAAAGGGTTAAACATTCTCAGCAAACTCATATTCATGCCAAACAATATGCTATAATGCATTCATTGTAAATGAGGGGGGTTTTAATTGAATTCATGATCTAAAAAAATACTTTTATATTCACAGCACAATATTTCCATAGTTAGTAGTAGAGCTAAAATAATTTAAGTTTTTCATTTTTAAATTTATGAAAGAATTACCATTTTAATTAAAAAGGTGTAATTAATAATGTGAATTTGATCCAGTGAAAATCCTGTCATGTAGACGCTACCTTCAGGGATGATTTGGAAACAATTATGAGTATCAATATATTTTTACCCTCCATAAAATATTAATCAAAACTTTCTAACTTAAAAATTGCTTTGACCTATTTTTAGCTAGTGATGTAGGCGCTACTTAAAAAAGAAACTTAATCGTTACGTTTTAGAAAAGGAACGCGTTAAAATATTTGATATAAATCTTTTTAACTTTTTCCCATCAATAATAAAAATCCTGAATTCAAAGTTAGTGAAAATTATGTCATATTTTGTTCGCCGCAAATTCGTGCAAATGAGGGGATATTGCCTTCACAGTTAGTGCGATTTCGCGACTGAGAATAGAGCGTATTTTACATAATTCGCTCTATGAACGAAAGGTTAATCGTCTCTTAATAATTTTTTTTATTATTTATCAACATTTTGATCAGCTAAACAGAGTGCTTGGTGCCCAATCCAGCTTTCTTATATTAAAGGCACTTTAACTGGTGCGGATGATGGTATATTATTCAATGAATAAAATTTTTAATTGGGGGGAATTTATTAAAAATATTGGAACATCATTATTTTCAAAAAAAACCTATCAGATCAATCATCATAGAAATCTTCAATCAGATTCTCGTCGAAATTTTTTTTTATCCTTATCAGAGGAATGTTCTTTTTAACGACGTTACTTTGCAGCACTAATTTTTACCTTCCATAAGTAAACTTTTTGCCCACGGATTCCAGTGGTGTATTTAAATGGTGGGAGGGGATGGGACTTGTTAAAAGAATATTAACGTCATGCAAAAATGTTCGACTACCCTTTGAAATTCCCAATTAGCCTTAATGAGCCCTAGTCTAATTTTGAAGCTGTCACGTTTACTTGTCATCCTCCTTTCTCGAAACATTCTAGATATGCGATTAACAGAAAAAAATAAGTCATTCCTAAAAAAAAAATATCAAATATTTTTTTAATTAAGTACATAATTGGAAATTATCGAATAGTATAAGATATGGATGACATCTTGATTTTTAAAGAAAAATGAATATCACTAAAAGCCTAATAAAAATTTTTTAGATACACTAGCCGAATTAATTATGGCAGACTTTTCATATTAAAAATGAAAGTTTTAGGGAACATATAAAACGGTTTTTGTATATTTCCGAACCGAGTCAATCTTATTTTAAAATTTAGAAAAAGTGCGGACTTTAAACATTTTTTATAAAAAAATATGCCTAAGTTCGTCTACCCGCAAACCTCAAAACCACGTCCAAGTAAGCGATTAAGTTTCGTAATTTTGTTGGTACGGAAATAGGTTATACTTTGCCATTTGCTATACTTTATATGATTTTCAATTTTGCAAATAAAATCGTAAAATTTTGCCAGGATGTAAGCTTATGATATACATACACATTTCCCAAACTAAAGAATGACTTGAAAAATATCATTAAAAGTATGCGAATAAAGCATCATATACTTACTATAAACATTTATTTATATTACATAGTAATTTATAATATTTAATATAGTATAGTTATAATATAATCATCATAATTTAAAAAAAATCGATTTATTATGGTTTTATTTTGTTTTAAAAAAAATTCGAAATTTCTATAATAATTTATTAAATATAATTATATTATATATATATATTTTAATAATAATTTATAATATTTTTTTAAAAAAAAATAATTATAAAAAATTATTCACAAAATGATATTCATCTAAATATTTTTTTTAAAAAAACGAAATAATTAAGTCTTTTTTAGTTAAAAAAAAATTAAAAATTTTAGCGTGTTGGTTTGTTAGGGGATAGTGTTGTTAAACGTATCGGTTTGAGCCGAAAACCGATTAACTCAATATTTTACCTAGAAAAATATTACGCAAGCCTTAATATTTGGTTCATAGGTGGGGCTGAAGTTTGGACATCTATTGGCGAAATCTCGAGGCTTAAGGCAATATTTTTTTGGATAAAATATTGAATTAGCCGTTTTTAAAAAATCGTCTCAAATCAGCCGTTTAACAACACTAGCTTAGAGATATAAAATATTTTACGGTTCTGAAAGCAAAATTGAGCTTAAGAGTAGGGATTTCCAAAAAAAATTCGACCGACAGATTCTTAGAGTTGAAAAGGTGACAACTGAGGAATGCTAACGTTATATAAAAAAAATTTTAAAATTCCAGCTTAATTATAAAGGATAATTTATAAGGAGGTGAAGAGAAAAAAGAAAGTAAAATAAATGTTTCGAATATTTTATTAATAATAATTTAAAGTGGTTTATAAAACTTAAATTTTGGCTAAGCTCGTGATTTCGTTTTGTTCAATAATTTTTGTTTTCTTAACATTTTTAAATATAAATAACATTTTACGAAGAAGGAAAAAAAAAGAAGTAATTTTTCGATACATTTTTTTTAGTGGATCAACAAATATTAATTTTTTTTAAAAAAAAAAATACGTAAAAATGAGAATGATTTATTTTGAAACCTTTTTTCTTCTAAGGTCTCTAATAATTTCGATAAAAAATATTTATTTTTTAAAAAATATATATATTGATACAAAGTCACAGAAAATTTTTTTAAAAAAAAACTATTTACACACACACACACACAAAAAAAATTGTAGGTGAGATTTTTTTTTTAAAAAAAAATTAGCATTCCTATTCTTCTATAAATAAAAACTCGTTACTCGCGTAACGAAATCTGGACACTTTTTAAACAATCCGCGCGTTTAGCGATATTAACTATTCCGACGTCATTTGTCGTTGCGGAGCCACGCCCATGCCGTAGTGATTGAGTAAATGATGGTGAGGGGTCGAGGTTTGAGGGCCGGGGATGGAGGAGTGGTGAAGAGGGGCGTGATGTGGATACAAATGATGCACGTTTTGTTGTTGCTGTCCGCCTTGATGGTGGTGATGTGGCTGAGAAACTAATGGGGGGTGAGGGTGATGGCCTCCTCCCATTTGAAGAGAATTATTGCTGTTCGGATTCATTTGGAGTGGCTGGGAGAGGGGCAGAGAAGAAGAAGGATAAGAGGACAAATGGTGGATAGGTGGTGGTTGAGTCTGATTTTGTTGATTCTGTTGCTGTTGGTATTGATTGTGTTGTTGTTGCTGATGTTGAAGGTATTGAAGGTAGACGGCAGCAGCAGTTGCTCGATCTACTAGGCCGGGGCCACCCAACACCTCTTCTTCCAGGTTGCCGAGCACTGGATTAGACCCCGAGCCTACGTTGTTAAAGTGATTAGAAGGATTCGGAATATTATTATTTGAGGAATTTTGGTTGGAAGGATTATTGCCGTTGAAGTGGTGGGTTAGACTTCCCTGGTTATTGCCGTTGAACCTAATATCGAACGAAGGGCCTTTGACGATATTAGGATTACTGAATTGTGTATCACGTATCCTCACATCTTCATCGCCCTGATTCACTAGTCGACCAGTGTCAATATTGTTAGCGATGTTATCGGGAGCGGAATAATTGTCAGGAACACTGCGCCGTGGTGGTCGGCCCCTTTTGTTGGCGGGATGTGGGTGCCCTGGGAGACTGGTATTATTATTATTACTATTAGCGAAAATACTAGCATGTTTATTATCGGTATCGCTCCCGCCACAATTTTCAAGCGAGGAGTCGACGAGATTAAGGCTTCGGTTTTTGTGCACATTGGCTACGTGCATATACATGTTGGCCTTCAGTCCAAAGCGTTTACCACAAAAGGGGCATTCAAACTCGCGAAGCTTTTCGTGAACGATCCTCATGTGTACATTATAGTTGCCTTTGAGCGTGAAGGTTTTAGAACATTTGGAGCAGCGTATCAAGTCTTTCCCATCCGTAGGGTTACGGCGGGGGGCACCCACGGGACGGGGTGTTTCGAGACCACACTCTTCCAATATATTGCTTTTCGTATCGAGACTGTCGCGATCTTCGTTATGGGAGTCTTGATTGATATCAACGGCGTTATTATAAAGAGACGGGTTGTCAAAAGGAGCAAAGTGAGGGGATGGCTCAGAGGCTCTTGACAGCGCTGCGTGATATGCCTTAGGCTTGCGGCCCGGTTTATTTCGTCTCTTTGCGATCGGCGGCTCGTTGTCGGAAAAATGTTGCTGCAAATCGTAAAGGTGATGAGGATGGCGATGATCTTGAGAGTGTTCACTTTGCAGCTGCTGTTGGGTACTGTTATTGTTCATCATGAGAACAACGTCGTTGAAAAGAAGAGCTTTGTCATCTATCAAAGAAGGAGGAGCCGTTTTTTTATTAAGATGATCCGACAAATTTCCAGAGGTGTTAAGGCCGTGTATGTTGTGTGTGTTGTTGGCGGTATTATTTGAACTACCTCCGCCAAATATGGCAACTTGAGCAGCAGCGGCAGAGAGTAATAAGTTGCGGTACTGATCCTCAAGGGCGGAAAATGTACCTCCACTACTGGATGACTGCTGAAATTGAAGGGGGTTGTTACCTACATAAAACGAAATGTAACATTTAATCAATTTATAAGATAAAAAGAATTGCACAATGTTGTGCAATGTAAGTTAATTGCTTATCTGAGTAGAAGACAATGCGGCTCAAACTATGGGAAATTTTTAACAAGTTTTTTGGCCTGGTCCATAATTTTCTATGAATGTAAACGACATAAATTTGCTTTATAATATTTTTATAGCTTTAGCCCAACTTATAAAAATAATTAAGATAATTTGTCCAGTCCATCCAAAAAAAATTCCCGGCCCAACTAACCTACATGCCCTGAGGTATAATTATATGTTTTAATTAAAAATAATGTTTATAAAGGTAGGAATTGAATTCTTAAATCTTTGTATATTTGTAAGAGACATGCATATAAATCTTATATTATACCCAAATTAGAGGGAGATAGGTGATCATTATGCTGATGTTTCTCCTCTTCGAGAATTGCTGAAGGAGAATCGAGGGAGCCGGCCGAGCGAGTTCTCTGAGGTGAAAGAGTAGGTTCCATCTTGAGGGCCTGTCCGGGGGTAGAGGAAGAGGTATTCGTGTGAGGATGCTTTTGGTGAATGTTTTTCATGTGGGTCTTCATGTTTTGCTTAAGACTAAAGGATTTAGAACAGATCCCACAAACGTGTGGCTTAATCTTCTTGTGCACTGCCTTAATGTGAGTATGCAGGTTGCTTTTAAATTTGAACGTCTTGTTGCAGAACGGGCAGTTATTGTAAATAGATGAGGACCCGTAAGTACCGAAATTGTCAGCGTTATTCTGGCTAAGAATATGGGAGCCGTGTTGATAATTAGCGTTTCCGGAAGAGTAAGAGGAAGGGAGATCCGGTTCTTCCTCACCTTCCTCTGTGAGTTCCAGATTCTCTCTCTTTATATTTTTGGCTGCATGCAAAACGTTGAGAGGTGATTCGAGATGTTTAAAGTTCAATGTAGTGGTATTGCTCATGTCAAGACTGGCCCTAGTTTGGTGCGGATTATTGATGTTATTGTGATTGCTGGAATTAGCAAGATTGGTGTTGCCAGAATTAAGTAAAAAATTGGTGGCGTTTTGAATGTCCTGAGCAGTTAGCAAGGAGGATGCCACCAATTTTTGGGTTTGATGATTGAGCAGCTGGCTTTGCTGTTGTTGATGAAGAAGTTGTTGGGCTTGGTTGGTTATGAATAAAGGCGGAACAGCTCCCAGCAGAGCATTAGAGTTATTATTGTAATTTATTTGTTGTTGTTGCTGCTGCTGAACTAACTGAAGTTGCTGCAACTGAAAAATGGAAAGGGGGTTAGAAATGAGTGGGGCATTGTCGGAAGATGATAGTAAATTATTGGCGGCTGCTTTTTGAAAAATGTCGATGAGGTTGTTGGCCGTCGATAGATTGAGTTCACTATTGATACTGTCGTGATGAGAGGTGGCGGATATGTTATTATTGGTTAAACAGTTAAAGTTTGTCAGATTTGCCAGATTGCTCAGGTTAATGTGGCCAGTGGACTCGTTCATCGTGCCCAAAAGAGGAGCCAGGCTGTTAAGGAGGTTATTTGAGTTGTTATTAGAAAAGTTATGAGTCGTATTTTCATTGGAGGAGTTATTATTATTGTTATAATTCAGGTTGTTAGAATTAACACCATTTTCTAGGCTACCCATTGGTGCGTTTCCGCCTAAAAATCCTTTGGAATAAAAGGAGGACATGGCCTGAAGTTGCTTTTGCCATGTGCCTAGAAGATTTATATTGGCATTTATGATGGATTGAATTTCGTTCTCTGATACCATGCCATTTAAGGGAGTTGGTATAGGCGTGTGAGAGACGGATTTGTTTTGACTATTAGAGGTGGAGTTCTTGTTATTGTCTACGAGGCTAGTGCTGCTTGACACATTACTTAAATTCGTTAAGTTTTTGAGAGATTCTAAGAAGTTAAGGTCTAAAAAGAGTGGTATAAGGGATAGAAAAAAATAAAAAATGTGGTCAGGGTTAAGCATTATCAAGAACATTTGTATCTACGATACAAAATAAATTTATGAAAAGTATTTGTAGTAATAAACTCAATTCCAAATATAAATATAATTATCCATTTAAACATGAGATTTTTATAAAAGAAGTCCGGATCTCAATTGGCATCCAGTTCAATACAAGTATAGTGATCCCAAGCATCTCAGCCTATGCAAGATCGGTCGATAAATAAGGACACCATACATTAAATTGCAGCTATTCAAAAAGCAGGCATTAAGGCCATCGTTCAATAAATGTTATCGTAAAGCCCTTTCTACCGTTTTCATTCGATCAACACTAGATCAGATAGAATTAAATATCGTAAATAATGAATTCTAGTGGAATAACATTCACTCATTGGGCTAGAGAAGCCAACCTCTAGTCTGGGACTATACTTGTATAGATTTGTTCATTTCAAATTGCAGAAATTTTACCAAATTCTTTCTTAGAAAATGCTTTGTCCCTTACACTAGTCGATTTTAGTAATGATGCATCATTTTTTCCTTAAAACTTTAAAGGAAAACTAATCTCAGACAATGAATATCTTTATAAATATGAAGATCTGTGCATTTATGTTATTTTTTAATTGTAAATTTTTTTTAATATAAATTTTTAACCTTGTTAATTTAAATGTATTTAATCATTATGTATTATTCTTTAATAAAAGGCAGTATTACTTGTATCGGCATTGAGTATCGGCCGATACCGTATTTGGGTAATTCCCTACCAAATCGATAACTCTTCGGCCCTACCTTTTTAATAATGATAAAATTCATACTGAGAGAACATTATTAGAAGGCATTGAATCCAAAATCTTAGACTTCTGGTGCTCATAGTTCCTGAGATATCAGTGGCCAAAAATGACCTTTTTCGAAAATCCGATTTTATAAAATTGAGATAAGTTTAAAAAACAATGATACTAAAAAATAAAAATTATATGTCATTATTTGTAACTCCATTAAAAGCTTTTTAGTAAATATTAAGAAATATTTAAATAAAAATGTTGAAGTAATTATTTACATTATAAATTTTGAATCTGAAAGCTCCAGGTGATTCGCCCTTTCTTTTAATATTTTTTATTCACTTACATTATATCTATTTTTAGTGTTGTTAAACGGCTCGTTTTGAGGCTAACTAAATATTTTGTCAGAAAAATATTTCCTAAGCCTTGAAATTTCGATAATATATCTAAAGCTTTGTTCCTTCTATGAGCAAAATCTTCAGGTTTGTGTAATATTTTTCTGGATGAAATATTGTTAGCCGTTTTGAAAAATCGGCTCAAAACGAACCGTTTAACAACACTATTTATAAAAAAGAAATTTAACTTGGAAGAGCCGTAGGTTTTTTTAGTTATTGCGATAACAAAAAAAATGAACATTTAATTTAATTTCCAAAGAAATTTTAAAAATTATGAATTCTTCTATTTTAAAACTGAGAAGCGTAATCAGAATGATTCGTAATTCTCCCAAAAAGCTAAATTTATTTAAAACATATGTAGTTCACTAGACCCTCCCCTAAATTTTTTTAAAACCAGTGAAATAAGGTGTAATCACACCTACCAAATGATTGAAATAGGGTAAGGCCTGCTATTACAAAGTTAGTCAATGAAGTAATAACAAATATCAAAGGTAACCTAAAATTTATAATTAGGGAATAATATAATATTTTGTTAACATATGGGAGAATCTTATAAAAATTAAAGCTATTCTATTGCCCTTATAAGAAACTACAAATATAGTATATGGGGAGAATTATCCCATGATTTAGTTATACCTTATATTCTAAATCTTGAACACCTAAAAAATGGAAAACCTGATTTCCATAAATCCTTTAGCAATTTAAAGTAGCATATGATAAATTATTAGACATTATAATTTAATTGGCGATGATAAAACAATAACCAAAATTAAATCCCAGGCTTAAAGTTGAATATTTTAACAATATATCTGCTTATTATGATATTGATGTATACAAGTTAAGAGAAAAATTTGAAAAAATTTATAACAGCTAACATTTAAATAAATGTAATTATATTTTAAAAGCTGATAATGTTAACCATAATCGAAATATACTGCTATAAAAATTCAAGCAAAAAGATCTTAATATACAAATAAGGATGAAATTCAACAAAACAGTCTAGACATTGTTTTTAAATAAAATGATAGGTAAAAGGCTAGGGTATTAATTAGTTTATCTCTTTTTCTATATTACAAAAATAACGCCAAATAAATGTACCGGGCAATAATTTGTGAGCAGATGTCGCAGAATCAGTCCCCAGGTCACTTTGTGGTGGTAGCACGGGATTATTTTTATTGTCACATTTGACTTCCTTATTACTATTGGCGGCACTTATAGCAGTGTCAGCATTCGTGCCATTATTGTTGACCATAAAGGATGAACTAAAACTCGGCAAATTAACATTGATGGGGTGAGACGAGGCGTCATTCGTGGGATTGTTATTGATCGAAATGGAGGTTGGGGTTAGGTTTTTATTCGAATTAAGGCTGTTGGGAGTCAAAGTAAGTATTTCGAAGGAATGTTTTTCCATTTGCTCTTCTACCCGGCTATTATTATTTTGCAAGGCCCCAATCTTATTTCCATCCAAATCTTTTTTGTCCCCTCTACTCAAAGTAATATCCTGAGTTTGATTGATAAATGGGACACCGGAAGGTAAGACAACATGGAGTGGCTCCTCCATGCCTTTCCCGTCATTATTTTGCGATTGCTGTATCAGTGTTGTCATTTGTTGTTGATGATAAGTAGAAGCTACCCTGGCCAAATTTCTGAGGCCCAGCCCTTGACTATCTTCCGACATTTCTTTTTTCGCTGTGTTTTCCATATGATTATTTTCTTCTTCTAAGTTTCGGGATTCTTGCTGATTTGAACGAAAATCTTGGACCATGGTCTGAATAAAGTTATCGTTGTTATTCTCCCGAATGACGTTGACTTGATTAGGACGTATAGGAAACTGGTGGTGAGAAGGTTTTATTCGTTGTTCGTCATAGTCTGATATTTTTTTTAAAATATAATTATATTGTTGGAATTAGGGATCTGCAGAGCCAAGCTATAAAAAAATGTATGGGCCAAGCTTTAAAAATTAGGCCCAATGCAGATGACTAGTTGGAATAGCCCATTTGCTATAAATATATATACTTTTTGAATAGATATATTTCCTATTGTCCCTAGAATGTTTTTAATTAAAAATCGCATTGGCAGATTGATATCTATAAAATAGAGTTACCAATAATTTACTAAGGAATACAAAAAATACCTAGATTTTTAAAATTGTTATTAAGATTTGGATTATTTTTTCAATATATAGCTTCTTATTTTGATCAACCAATTTTCTGCAAGTCTAGTGCGTTCTTATTTTAATAATTATAAGATATATTCCTTTTTTTGGTGGCTAAAACCCTGATTTTAACTATCATAATTTAACGATATAATATTTTATTAAATATTGGTACAATAAACTTTATGAATATTTTCTTAATGTCTTTAATAGATTATTTATAGTAAAAATGTTATACTATAATAATGAAAGTTGCTAAAGATACAAAATTGCGGTACCTGTTCTAGATACACTTTTATAAAAAGTATCTGCATCTAAGTTTTTGGACAGTATATCTGTATTTAAACTATATCCATTTTGAAAGATATCTTTAACAACTCTTTATATCTTTAAAAAATTAGTATGTAAAATTAATTTAGTAATTAAAATTATGAGTGGGATATAACCGTTTTTAAAAAAAACTGTCTTACCACTCCTCTCCTGGTACCTCTCAAATTAAATTTCACCAACAAAATTATTGATATAGTGATTCGAACAACTGTTAAGATTATTTTAATTAACCCTTCAATACTCCCCAATGCTAGAAATGATATTACATAAAAACTGTTAAATATTATGATCTGGATTTTTCAGTAGCTTCATAAAATATATCTTATCTATATTCCAAATTTCATATATTTTGGTTGAGTAGTTTAGATATAAATATTTGACTAATTTGGGTTTGTGAGACCCCACCAGAGTAAATTTGTAATTTTTAAAAAATTTTTTTTTTTTAAATTTTTAAAATTATAAATATATACTACTATATTATAAAATTTAAATATCATTTTATTTGAGGTGATTATGACAATACAATTAATAGCGAGGATGAAGATTTTATATATGATAGTGATCATGATACACAAGCTGAATTAGATGAAGAAATGTTAGTTGAAAACAATAAACTTAATATTATTTAGGTAAATATGAAATCATTTATCATAGTATGTATCTCTTTAAAATTAGCTAAAAAAAATAAGTTTACTAAATGGAAAAAAAATCTTCCCAATCAACGAATAAGAACTCATCAACAAAATTTAGTTACTCATCTGCCAGTAGTAAAAGAATAAGG
Source organism: Gordionus sp. m RMFG-2023 (assembly GCF_954871325.1). Classification (NCBI taxonomy): domain Eukaryota; kingdom Metazoa; phylum Nematomorpha; class Gordioida; order Chordodea; family Parachordodidae; genus Gordionus; species Gordionus sp. m RMFG-2023. Next base: position 6,374,985 of record NC_088778.1, on the reverse strand, counting down.
GAAAGAAGCTGGCACTCCAGAATTTGACTTGTTCATAACACCAAAAATGATTGAAGAGATTATTTATCATACCAATGAAAAAATTAAAATTATATGTAAAACTACCAATATGAAAGTTCTACTAAATTATAGACTTTATCGGGAAATCTTTATTTAGCTGGAATTTATAAATCTAACCATTCAAAATATTTTTTTTCAAATATGTAAATTAAATTTATGTTTAGAACACATTAATGTTTTTGTAATAAATGTTATGCATGTCAAATTTAACATATTTGAATGTTATATATTTTTTTTATGTTTAAAAGTATTAGTGTAATTTTTATTTTATATTGAAGAATAGAGATCCTTATTATGAATTATCATAATTATATGATAAAGTTATTTTTAGAAAATTTTGGCACAATTATAATTATCTTCATCATCTTTAATCTAAGCTTAAGAAATAAAAAATAAATAAATATTTTATCAAGTAGTTCTATCTTATATCCAAATATTAAATAAAAATAATGAATATAACTGGAGATATATACATTTGAAATTAGGGTCTATTAAACCCCATCCGAGTACTAACGTCATTTTTTTCACTGGAGTATTGAATGGTTAAATGTATTTAGTGTTATATATTACACCACACTGACTCTTCTAAAATCATGAATTAAACTTGGTAATAGATTTTTAAATTTCTTTATAGAAATCTTAAATAATCAGCAAGTATAGTATTTAATAGATGTCAAAACCTTTGTGACATCTAAGAACAAAGGCAGCATAGTATTTTTCTGGATAAATAGTGAGTTAGCCGTTTTTTAAAAGACTTAAATGGAACAATTTTGCAACACTAAATGTATGCATTAAAAAATCGAACAATTAGTATGTTTACAGCATAAAAATAAGATATAATAACGAATCCGCAATCGGCCAATATCAAGTTAATATAAGTAATATCGGATCTGCTTCCAAAATGTGATATCGGTATTAATCGCTAATATATCAAAGTCCGGGATAAGATGACAATTTATATATATCTGGGCCAGGCAGGCCTAGAAAATTTTTTTAAATACCCGGGTCACTAAAAAATTTTTTAAAAAAATACTCGGGCCTATTCGAAATATTTTTTTAAAAAAATCCTGGCCAGGTTGTACAAATGATACCTCTGCAGGTCTCTTATAAAATTCAGGATGTACTACTACTTACTAGAGCTATATTGGGCATATAATTGTTCGTCCATGCAATTGGGTATGCTATTTTGAGAACTGTAAAGCTTGTGGTTTGTTTGGGCGTTTTGGTATTCGCTCCTATCATCATTATTCTGCAAAAAAAAAATTAAATTGTAACACGTAAAAATTAAGATCGATCAAATACACTTGACTCCTTAAGATAAATAAAAATTTAGTTCAATTTATATCAATTAACTATGAATCATAAGTGGTCAAAAATTTATATAAGGTCAAAAATATAACAAAAAAAATGATAATCTAATGCCCATTCAAAGGAACGAGCAAAAGCAATATATTTTCTTTTCAACATCCTATCGATGTAATGGTCTCAAAAACATTATACATGGTGCAAAACAGAGAAATACTTCTAAGTTTTCTACTTTTAAAGGGAAACATATAAAAATTTAGTCCACCTCATTTTCGCTGGGTCCACTCCCAAAATTCGTATCTATATTTATACATGCTGGTGGCCTAAAAAATGGCTTCCCTTGTGAAGTCACTTTATGCAAATCTCGCAACTAGAAATTTAGCTCAAACATTGAGATAGAACATTATAACAATCAAGGGTATTAGAAAACAAAATGAGCCTAAATGTGTAAATGTAAAAGAGAACGAAATCCCGCATTTATTAAAATACTTGATTAACGTCGTAACTGGAAAGGTCCGTTGGCTCTGTATGGTTTACGTTATTGTTTCTCTGGTGCGCCGGTTGTTGGTGTTTATTGCTCGTGTAGGAGGACACTAACATATCTTCGTTCATGCGTTGATGTTGGGGAATGGACAAAAATGGAATATCCTAAATTACGGGTCAAAATAAAAAATTTTAAATAGCAAATTATTTATATTTTGCGGGAATTTACTTCATAAAGACAGAAAAGTGGATAGATTCCACTAGGTAATCGAAATTGTAAAACGGTTGGAGAAGGGAGGGAGGGATTTACTTATAAGCTGTCCATTCATAGTTAGAGCGAATTATATAAAATACGCTATATTTTTGTATTCTACGCCGCGAATACGCGCTATAATTCATAGTTAGCACGAATTCGAGGCGAAATATAATATGTATTTTTATGCAGGGTTAAGAAGAAAATGGCCTTTCTCATAAAAGGAAATACAAATTTTGGCATAAAATGGAAGCCAACATTCTTAAAATTGTTGGGACAAATATAATATAAGTAGCGAAAATCAAACGTCCGCCTCATCTTTAACAAATGTTATGCCTAAGACGGGAAAGATTCAATGATAGAGTACCCAAGTCAATTATATTTATTAATTTTTCAATTCAAATTAAGCTTATTTAAAAAATATATAAATTTCCTTCGTTTCGATCTTTTATTTTGAAATACGAATTCGTGATTAAAACAGATTCTACACCCCCTAAGCCAATGACGATAATTACCCCCCTTGAAATTCTTACCGCCTATTGCCTTTCCTAAATAAATTAGCAAAAGATAGAAATATTTCAATAATGATTATGCGTCATACCACCGTCCTCCTCCCGACCCGGAGTTAAAGTCCCTGCCTTAAGACACTGTATTCCGGACGGGACGTGACAGACATAATGAACTTCTCTAAAAGTATGATATTAACATCAAGTTCAAAGCTGTTTGTATACTTTTACTTAACAATTATTTTTGAAGGCACTGTCCCAACAAACAACTTTTGATCCATCTCTCTAACCATTAATCATACTCTTTTTATTTACTTAATATTTTAAATATATTTTATCAAATCAAAAAATCCTCTTTAGTTGAACATTTTTTGAATTGAGCCATTATAGAACAACTTAGGATAGTTCCATGAAAAAAAATGAAAGTTAACGGTTTTTTTAAAAAAATATATGGGAAATATTGACAGTAAGTCAATTTTTCCCATAAGAGTTCAGCTAATATAAATAGAGCCATATAACAATTACTTTTAAAAATAAATCATTCGTTAATCGATACTTTTAAAAAATTTAAAGCGAGAATATATGATATTTAATCATTCTTCCACTATTTATTTTAAAATAAATTATTAGCAGATCAGATTAGCAATCATTAGGCCTAATTTAAAGTCAGCGAAATGATGAAGTTTGAGTCTTACTTAACTAAACAAATGTTTAACACTAGCGTTAGAGATTCCAAAAATAGTTATCTAATCTTTTTTTTCTATCAAATTGTTTTATGGACGAAAATATTCTAATATATCTTATTTTTCCAGTGTTAAGGTTTCTTTCATGTTTGTTTGTGACATTCAGAAAATATTTTAACTAACTAGACAAATTGAAAAAATATTAATATTTGGAAAATCTTTATTATTTAATTAAAAAACATATTTTAAAAAAAATCTTTAAAAATTATAAAAGATTTACTTATAAAATAAAATTTGGCTATTTTTAAGATAAAATTTGATCAAAATGTTTTTCAAAAAAAAATTCAAAGATTAAGATTTTTTTTTTTCAATCTCTGTTTAAAAAAAAAATATCCGAATATTCGTAATGCGAAATTTTAAACAACTTTGTAAAAAAACAAGTAACAACAAATGTATTTTTTTTTATAAAAACGATATTTAGGAATTTTCGCATGTATCCATTTATTTCAACAAAAAGGTAAAAAAAATTATAATCACTATATATTTTGGGTGAAAAATTTGAAGTGATAACTGTATTGTATGGGTTGAATCAGGCAAATATTTTTTTATTTTAATCATATTTATTTACAGATTCTATGAACATTATATCTCAATATTGATAGTAATCACAACTTACACTGAAGAAATTAAACTTAAAATCAGCCATCACTTACCTTTAAAGTAATTAAATTACACTTTAGTTCTCGGGTATAGGCTCTTTTTTTGCCCCACTCTTTTTAATAAGCCTATAGAGGTTTAAGCAATATTTTTCGGAATGTTGTGCCTACAAGTAGGTGCGGCTTGCCCACAAACGTGTAGAGGGCTCCTCATATTTTTACTTACCTAAATTAAACTATTTCAATTAGATGGAAATGAGGAAAACCTATCGTAGCTCTTTCGAACCTTCAACACTAGAGGGCAGAAGCGCTGTATATCACGTATCACGATATTTATACATATCAGAAACCTGCAGGCTCATCAACCTGGGTCATGACAGACTCAGGGTCGAGATATAACCCTCCTCTACTTGCAACTGAAAAATATTTTTTTGCTCCCTGTCCCCCTAGGAGCCTAAACCCCTCAAAGATATAAGGAGGCAAGTTGCTCCCAATTCCCGTCGTATGGAGACTGGTCAGGTTATAACTAGACAAGGCCTTATAAGCTATCACTTTTTAATTATTCAACCCTACATCTATATAGTAATCGTTTGGTCGGGTTACTGGGATAAATTCAATAAAAAATATAATTATTTGCTTTCTCATCTTTTTATTTTAAAGGATTATGGTCGAGCCAATTGAGCCTGGCTTGTGGCTGGCCTTAGAAAAGGTTGCCAGGTCAAAATTTATATTATAAGGGAGAAATTTAAAAATTTCTGGAGATAAATCCATCCGTGTTGGCTAAAGAGTAGTGGGAGTCTCCTGCTGATCGGAGAGACCTAGCAACTCTGGCGGCCTTAGATATGAGACGCGAGCAATACATTGATTTGCTCAAATTAAACAAGTGTCATGGTAATAATGCAAAAAAATAAAAATGTACAAATAAATTTTATGCCAATAAAAAAAAGGAAAAAATAATCAGACATGATTTTAAAAAATAATAACGAAAATTATTATGAAATTATAATGCTCGAAGCGAGAAATTAAAATAATTTTTACAAATATTTATCAATAAATTTGCATTATTTTTTTAATACCTTTCCAAAATAAAATAATTTAAAAAACTACAGGCTATTTGTAGGCCTATTCAAAAATGAATACGAATCGATTATATTCGTTCAATTCTTTCATTAAAATTGGTATTCATGGGAAAAAGTTGGTATAATTACGAAGAATAAACTTGTTAAAAAGATTTGAATAATTCATTATTCGATTTATATAGGGAATGAATAGGCCTACTCTATTGCAGCAGCAAGTTGGTAAATAGCTATTGCCGATCCCTTAAAAAGGGGTTTGGAACTAACCAGAATTTTTGCAACCTGACAGTGAAACGGCGTCAAACTAAGAATTCAAAAACTGACGCCAACGCCGATAAACCCTATCTCATATCTGTGTTTTGAATCAGGTGGCAGATAAGAATTATTATCTTGGGCTTGTTGAAATATTTTTTTTAAAATCTTTAACCTAAATCCAGCTATTCAAAAATGTGATTTATATCTGTATAATATCATGATAATTTTTATTACCCTAGCACGTGGTACAAAATTAATATTTACATGAGGTAAATTAATTGATTTTTTTTTTGAATAATTAATTCTAAATGTAAATAATGTAATAAAGTCTCGATTAAGCATTGTTTTAAGTTTTAAAAATATAAATATTTTTTTGGAAATTCATTAATAATCGTCAGGATGTTACCGAAGAATCGGGATATGATGACGGGGTTCTATGATTATTAGATGACAAAAGTAACTTTTCGTAATAATAGTAATAATAAAACAGGGTTAGGTAAGGATTGGTTGTCAAATCGAAGAGCGAATGCGCGGCGGAAGAATAGGCAGACGATAATTGGCAAATAAAATTGTCATCGCTTCGAAGTTTCTTGATATTATAACTCAAAAACGAATTATTCCAAGATGATGATAATGTATGACGATAGTTGCGTTTAAACTTTGTAACAGAGTTTTCCTTGTTTCCTTTGACTGTAGATAGCATAGTTTGAAATAAAATTTCAGGGTTGGTTTTAGCACTGAATCAACAATCACATAGAAAAGTTAATGTAATTTACTTTTTTTTTTAATTTTAAAAATTTTTATAAATTTATACAAAAATATATTTTTCAAATTATTATTTAAAATCCATAATGAAATTATTTATAAAATTATTAAAAGGTAGTAAACAAAAATTCTTCGAATTTATTTCTCTTTTGATAAATGAGCAAATCATCAAATAGAAGAAAATATTAATTATTTATTGTTTATAAATATTTTATTCAATAATAATTATAAATAAAAACATCGAAAAACCAAACCAGACAAGACTTTACTTACTTATACAAAATAAAAATATTAATTATTAAATTTATTTATTATATTGTTTTTGCATTTAAATTTATTATTTATGTGAATTTGTATTTTTGGCACATCAAAAAAATTAAGAAAATGGAATTTTTACTTAAATAAATAAATTGTTCATAATAAAAATTTCTTATTTTTGCTTAATATACAAGAAAGCCATTATTATTTTTTTCTCCATAAAAGATATCCCCAAAATCACGATGATGAGCATATAAAATTAAAATATTTTGGCCAAATTATTTAAATAACTATTTTTATGATTATTTTATTCGATATAAAGTCAGCAGCGGACTGAGACATTTATTATTTGTTACAAAAAAAATAATAGCTACAGGAAAAAATAAATAATGAGAAAATAATATATTACAACATTATCGATCGAAATAAATAATAAATTATTATATAATAAATGTATTTAAATAAATAAAATTACATGAAAATAATAAAAAGCTAATTAAATCTGCTTTTTATTTCTCTTCCACAAAGGATTTTTGAAGTTCCTGATTTAAAAAATAAAAATCTCAGCAATTACCCAACTGGTGCGAATTTTTTAAAACAATAAAAATCCCCTGACCAATAATGAATATAAACTACTAGATTGTAAATATGAGTTGGCTGTAGCTTCATTTCGTGATTTTCATGGCAATTAATTTTATCATAAGAATGCCCATAATATCCTTTAATCGACGCGCAAACCTAAAATGGCACTTACAGCTGACTTCTATGTATGGGCACTAATATAGATTTAATGAATGGCCAAATACATCACTACCACTGAGACTGACAGGTACATTTAATAATTATCGATAGACAAAAACATTTATTTTAGCTCTCAAGCGTTGCATCTTTCAATAATAGTTCCAGTTAGTTTTTGGTATGGTTTTATTATGTGATACAATAATATTAATTTATGTAAATATTATTTTTTTTTAAATAAATAAAAAACAAATGTTATTAAAATAAAAATTTAGCCTTATTATATTTGATAAAAATAAATATATGTTTTTTAATTATATTTCGCATTTACAATTACAAAAATAAAAATCTGAATTTATCTTTATTTTTGAATAATTTAATGGCTGAGGTCCATAATGAATGAATGATGGCCGTATTATTTTTTTAATTATTTTTAAACTAGAGCATATGTAGAAAGCGGTAAGCATCGCGATTAGCGTCGAACGGATCTATTTAGCTGAGATTTCTTCCAAATCTTTCTTTCATTTATTAGCGAAATTTCCAAGCCTGCGTATTATTTTTGGCTAAAATATTGGGTGAGCGGTTTAAGAGCACATTGAGCCTAATACGTTTATTTATATTAACAAGTAATCGTTTATTTGCAATTACTTAATTTATAGCCGTCTAAATCTCGTTTATAGATGGGTTAAACCGTTTTTAGCCAAAATTTATTTTACTGCCTCCAGATGTTTTTATTTTGAAATAGAACTCAACCATGAAGATAGCGGCGTAAATAAACTCGCACATACCTTGTAGCTTTGGCTAAATTAAACATTCTTTCATTATCCAAAAGCCACCTTATCATTCACATTCATAAACCATAGTAAAATGTCGTCCAAACAAAAAAAAACCGATAATTTTTCGTCGAAGCAACAATAAGCAAGAGATAGAAAAATAATAAATAAATAAACGAAGGATGATGTGAATAAATAATGCTATTTATTATTTATTTATATTATTATTTTTTTTAAAAAAACTAATAAATTAAAATTAAATTTATTTATTTAAATTAACAATCGAATATATAAAAAAAAAAGTAGAGAGAGGAAGATAGATTGATGAAGAACGAGAGCTGTGGCAGGCAATAAAATAATATTAAAAAATTAATTCAAAAATGGCGGCGTATTATTAATAATTTATGATTAAAATTTACACGCTTTTTAAATAATAATATTCCTGCGGGATTTAAGTGTTCCCCGTTTAAAAATTCAGAAATCTGGAATAAAGACTATCTTATATATAAAAAACTAAGATTCTGGACCCGGTTTTAGGGTCCGAAAAATTTGAGATAGTTTTAAACATTTTGCAAGTACGGGCAAATTTTAGGATAAGTACTCAAATCCGGGGTAGCCTCAGACCTATTTTGGAAAATCGGTAACTAATAAAAATTTTCACAAAATTCAGGTAATAAAATAATTACAAATTTAAGTTTTCTGTCTCTCAGGCTTTTAATTTCAATAAAGTTAAGTAATTCCTTGTGTTGGTCAATAAATGAGCGATAAAATTTAAGGCAATCTTTAATCAACAGCCACGTCATCTTTAAAATAAGAACATTTGCAGCGAAAAGATTTCCTAGCATTTTTTCTATATTTTGAATCTCGTCATTATTAATTGATGTGCACGGAGTTCATATTCCACATTTATGGATTCATAGGTATCATTATACCCTTAACTATGGGTAGAGGTCATATAAGGATATTCACCTTTTTATCAGCAGGTCCCAAGATGTTTGCGTTAAGCCTCAGAATATAATATAAGAGAAATCGTAGAAATGATTAAAAAAGCTGACAAAAGGCGCTATTGGAATTTAGGAGTATAAAACAAATTCCTTGATCGGCGTGTTTAAAAAAAACGTTTAATTCGCCTCGAATTCGTGCTAACGATGAATGAGGGGTTAAGAGTCATAAGCAGGCTTTCGCCCTTAATCAATGACATTGGATAAATCGGTGTTTCTTACTTCATAGAAGTAGAAGCTCTATCCCATGATAATCCTATTTGATAGTATATTATTTTAAAATTGCTAATTAATGACAAACTTATCACCCCCCCCCCTTTTAATAAAACTTAATTTAAAATTTAACAAAAAAATATATTCCCATCTAATCTTTAAAAAGTAAATCGTAATTTAATAAAATAATATTCAAAATATTATATTGCACAAATATAAATATAGGCGTTTCAAGTTGAGAATAAATATTAAATTAAATTATAGTAAAGATATATACAATTTGTAATTTTGATAAATTATGTCTATAGATGAAACAATCATTATGGATCCTTGAGAGTAAAATTTTTTATTTAATACAATCTATTTGGCTCGTCTTGGCACAGGAGTGACTGTGGGAGTCGTTAATAAATTTGTATAAAATTAATAGAGCTGTGCTGATCCACAAATTTTTTACCAATCCGATATTTCCGAATTTTAAATTGATTTTATTTACAATCTATATTTGAATAAATGCCATAAATTTAATATTATTTTGTATAAAAAAAAAGTTACATGAATTTAATTGTATTCTGTTTTTGTTTTTTTATTCTCAAAAATTTAATCATCTCATAATCATATGGATGATCATACATAGCTCATTGTAGTATTATTAAAACGCTCGATTTTGACAATTTTTAAAAACGGAATTTTACCCAAAATATTATCCCCCAAGCCTTGAAATTTTGACAGTATATGTGCAAATGTCCAAACTTTTGGCCAAAATCCCCAAGTTTAGATTATACTTTTGGCTAAAATGCTGAGTTAACTGTTTAAATTAAAGATACTAGCTTATGTAAATTTTTAGATATTTTAAAATCATTTAATTTTGTTATAGATATAACCAACAAAAAAACTAAATTTTTAGGTTAACTGTTTAAATTAAAGATACTAGCTTAGAATAAAAGATAAATGTAAGTATATAAGGGTCATATATAGGTAGGGTTGTTAAAAAGTCCAATTTTTGTCGATTTTTAAAAATGCTTTTATTAAGATATCAACCAGAATAATATCATGTAAGCCTTGAGACATAAGTGTAGCCTGTGGGGGAATGGGGGGGGGGGGATTCCATATTTTAGAAAAAAAGCATTTTTATAAAAAACCATTATTTTTTTATAAAAATATAATATAGGCTAAGATCTAAAATAAGTGGGCCTAAAGGCCTCTAATAAAATTTATGGAAAAAACCTCACCTTTACCTAAATCCTGGCTGCTCCTATGACCGGAGAATTTGTTCAGATGGCAGAAAAGTTTGGACCTATTGCCAAATCTCGAGGCTGACATAATATTCTTTTGGCTAAAATCTTAATGAGTCTTTTTTTAAAATCTACGCCTTTTAAACAACACTAATCATGAATCTCAATAGAATCATCATTTATGAAAATAATTAATTATATTGATATAAAAATAAATTAATAATTCTCCGATCATAAGTCACTCAATTCAATGGACTCAATGGGAACTGACCATCCAATTGACTATATTGGGAAGGTCTAAATTTCAATTTATATTTAGTACCAAATGTTCAACTCTTTCTAAAAAAATTTCTCATTATATTATTTTAAAAAATAGCGTTATCATTTAGTCGGGAAAAATTTTTGAACAATAAAAATCGGGTATTTTTTACGTTTTCACAGAATCGTATAATGAAATTCTAAATAAGGGATAAAGATGAATTTCATATAACATTACTCTTCAGAAAGAAGATTGATTATTTAACCTATTCCTTTGCATATTATATTAATTATAGACAAGGAATTTTGTCGTGCGTTTCAATCTGATAGGCTAAATTATTTTTGTGTTGTGCGTATTCATTGAAAAGATTAGTGAAGCCTTGTCAAAATATTATTCAAGATATCCAAGTGCCCCCCTTTGCCACAAAAAAAATGAATTCCATTTTCTTGAAGGAGACAACTTGTGGTTCTTAGACCCGAAAATTTAGTCATTATTATAACTTGACATAAATAAATATTTTAAAGAGTACAAAAACAATTCCAGGGAATGAAATGTAAGGTGAAGGGGGGGGTTTATTTGATATTGTAAATCTCTGCTCCTATGATTTTAGACGTAAAGAGAACAGTAACTCCGTGGAGAGGGGCGCAATTATCCAAAAATGAACGGTATGGGTAAGAGATCTACAAAGTTAAGCCCGGCCCGTACGGGCTTCGGGCCTAATTTTATTTTAAATAATCGGGTTCGGGCCGGGCCTAATATTTTTAAAAAAAATCGGGCCAGGTCGGGTCGGACCTTGGAATTTTTTTTAAATACATCTAAATTTATCAATTTTATATTTAATTTTTTATGTAAAATAAAAATATTTGATTACATTTATTGAAACTAAACGACATATAACATATGTCTTTTATTTTGAGTAATTATAAAAATTATTTTCTATATTTACATAAATTCGGGCCGGGCCGATAATTTTTTTTAAAAAAAATTTCGGGTTCGGGCCGCGTTGGCAAAACTTTTATAAAAAAAATTTCGGGCCGGGCCTGAAAAATTAGGCCCGATGCAGATCACTAATGGGTAAGTCAATCATTTATTTTAAAAATTTTCGTGTGGTACAGGCTGAACCGATTCTTCCAATATTTAGGTCAAGTCATGTTTTTCGAAGTTGTGAGCTCAAACATATATTTTTTTGACGATATTAATGTTTGAACTTACTTTCCCTTCTTAAGCCTGAATTCATAGCTAGCGCGAATTCGCGGCGAAGTATACAAAAATTAATGTAAAAATCATATTTTGTATACTTCGCCGCGAACTAGCGCTAACGGTTAATGCAGGGTAAGACAAGACGTTTAATCCATGTATCCACGCGTATAATCGTGATTTGTGAGATAGACACGAGTCAATTTTAAAGAGAAAAATGCTGATTATAAGTCCTGGCCAAAAAAAAATTAATTGCCGTTACAATAGCTGATTTATTCAAATTTCTATTCGCGACCTGTCACATCTCTCATACCTTTGAATAACCGTAACCCATATCTATTTAACCATTCATCTTACTCCTTAATTCAGATACTTGTATTTCACCCGATTAAAAAAATTTCCTTAAATTAAAAATTCTTTGAGTTGAGCGACTACCAAAAAAAAATCAATAATTTACAGGCATGAGCCGAAGAAAATCCGGTAAGCATTGAGGCGCGAATTAATTCATTTTTAATTTCTTTAATATGAGCTATATTTTTACAAATACAACAAAAAACCAGAGATGTAAGTTTTCGGCTAAAATTTAGTCGACGTAGACAAAAAAAATCAGCTAAAAAATAGAACAATTATCCATCACCAAAAGTTTAGTAAGCATATTAAAAAAGGGTACTAGATTACAGGTTCGTAATTCATGTTAAACGGCTCGTTTTAAGCCGATTTTTAAAAACGGCTAACTTTGATCATAGGAAGGAAGAAAGGTCTAGACATATATTATCGAAATCTCGAATCTTAGGCAATATTGAGTTAGCCTTTTTTAAAAAATCGGCTCAAAACGAGCTGTTTAACAACCTTAAATTTATTAGCTACACAGTTGTAGGAGTTGCATCTGAAATCATCTCAAGTAAATATAATATTTTATAAAATTCATATCCAAGAACATAATTTTTTTTTTGTTAATTTTAAAAAAAATATATATAATAATAATAATAAATTTTAAAAAAGAAATTGAAATATAATGAACTGGTTATTATTTCGTTATAAAAAAAATCCTTAACGCAATGACGTAAAGGTCAATTGGAGTAAAATCTTCCTTTTTTGAAAATAATAAATAATGAGATATTTGATAAAGAACAAAATATGGTTAAAGTTTTTCTTAATTATTCATTATTGAAAGTAATTTTATTTTTTATTTACAAAAAAAAATAACAATGTGATCTAAGATTATTTTGAGTTAGTCAATTAGAAAAATTTCGATTTTGTCAAACATTCGTTTAGTTAAATGAATCAAAAAAAACTACGAGTATTGAATTTAAGAAGAAAAAAAAATGTCAAACATAATAAATCAGGTTGATGATACACCTGATGATGTTGGGATTGTGTTTTGTTTGAAGTTTATTTCTCAACTTTTCGTAATTCGACGAGAAAAAATGATTTGATGATAAAATAAATGGGACATCATACATTTTTCACTAAATATTAAAATGAAAATTTTTAAAAAGATTGTGGCATTTTTAGGAAATATTTGGTCAATATATGTTCTTTAAAAAAAAATATTAAGATAATAAGATTTTGTTCAAATATTTTTTGAAGTGTCTTTAACCGGTTAGATTTTAAAAATGCCAACTTAATATTTTCGCCAAAACAATATTACACAAGTCTCGAGATTTTATTAATAGAAGTTCAAACCTTTCTGCCACCTACAAGCAAAATCTCCAGATTTGCGTATTATATTGGGTTAACCGTTTTCCAAAATAGAGCCTTTTAACAATACTAGCTCTGTGCTTAACAATTAAAACATATATTAGATGGATGGATGGGTGAGATATAGATCTAAACTAATATTCCTGAAATAAATTCAGGTATCTTCTAAACTCTATAAGGAAAGGTTAAAAAAATAGATTGTGGTTTGAAATAATAAAAAATGTTGGTTTGATTAAATTTTAAAAAAATCTCGATTTCTTTAAAAAATTTGTTTAAACATTCAAAAGTCTAATATTATTAGTGTGATCTGTGTAATTATAAATTATTTAGTTCCTAAAACAACAATTTTATATTGGGAAAAATATTTTAAGGGATAAACCAGTATGAAATACCTCATATAGATATTTTTTCCTAACTGCATTACAAACATTGCCATAGTATAAATAGCAATGAAGCTAAATCATTTAACATAATTGACAAAAAAAAATTATATTTTGAATTCCAAAGTGACATAAAATTTGCTTGGGTGGATTATCTTTATGTGTATAATGCTTATTCCTATACTGATGTTTATTATTTTTTATTATATTATACACTATTTTAAAAAAAATTTGAGCTAGGTCACAAATTGATCAAGACTTAAGAATTTGGACTTCGATTTAAAAATACCTGGGCTGAGCTTAACACCCTAAACACCCCTAAGCATAAAATTAAAAATCCCTGACAAGGCTTAAAATTAAAAATACCATAAGCAGGTTTAATAATTAAAAATACTCAGTCTAGGCCAAAAATAATTTTTTTAAAAAATCCAGATAGGGCTTGAAATTGCAACCTTTTAAATTCTAAGTCAGGTTCTAAAATTTCAATCTTTGAAAATCTCATATATATATATATAATTGACCAGATCTATTTTATAACAACAAAAAGATAAAAAGTAAGCTTTTAATTTCTAATGTTAAAATTTGGTTTTAATAAAATTTTCTAATTTATTATATGTTAAAAATTTTATGAACTGGTAAAAATGTGCAAAAATGATAGGATATAAAAATATTGTAATTATTTAAATTTAAAAATACCAAGAAAAGTATTATAATATAATTGTAGTTGTTATATACAAATATTTTATAATCAAAAATAGTAAATATGAATAATTATTTAATGAAGAAAAAAAAACATAGGACTAATAATTTTAAATGAATACATGTATTGGTTAAGTATATATATAGTAAACTAAGAATAATATATTGACAATAATGTATGAGTATGCAATAAAGAGAAATATGTTAGTTTAATAATTAAAATATCTAAAGTTGACAGGTAAAGCTAATTTAATATTATTTAAAATCTCTAAAAATATGAGAAAAATGTGATAATAAAGTTAATCAATTCATCAATCTAGTAAATGAAAGAAATATAAAAAGTAAAAGTGGTAGTTAATAATGTTAGTTCAGAAAATAAGCCATTTCTGACAATTCAGATTATAAATATTTAAATAATTTATGTTAAATTTGCATACCAATTCGAATATATCAGAATTATCGCCCATTATATCATACGGTACTATTACATTTTTGGTAATATAAATTTTCACAAAAGAAAATTATCAGCCATATTATTAAAAAACACTAAACTCTAATTAGATTTTATAAAATGTCTCCTCTCAAAAAATATAACAAAAATGATTTTATTTATAGATAATTATTTTCACACAAAATTCTCATTATTTGTATTGTTAAATAAAACCATATTAATAATGAATCAGCAGAAATATAACTCTTTACTAACTTTTACGATACTTCGTTTTTTCGCCTATCAGCATTCGAAGGACATTGATTCTGCATCTAACCTCTTTCAGGAAACCCTAAGGAATGGCCAATATTTCTTCCTTTTATGGCAACGAATACTTGACCTCTATAACCCACGTATTTAGAGTAGCTCGAAAATCCTCTTATAACTGAAGACGGCCATTGGCTTTCTTCACGGGAACCAGCGGAGTCGCGGATACACTATTTTGGGATATACGATACACTTCTGTACTCATTGATTCAATTCCATTTTCACTTCTTTCTTCAACTCAAACTATACTCGCCATAAAGGACAGAAATTATATAG
The DNA here is from genome assembly GCF_954871325.1 of Gordionus sp. m RMFG-2023. Classification (NCBI taxonomy): domain Eukaryota; kingdom Metazoa; phylum Nematomorpha; class Gordioida; order Chordodea; family Parachordodidae; genus Gordionus; species Gordionus sp. m RMFG-2023. Next base: position 6,359,459 of record NC_088778.1, on the reverse strand, counting down.
CCCTCCTTTACTTTAAACTACCCAAATCTTTATCAAAAGTTTATTAATAACTGTCTATTAATTTTCACACTTCTTCTTGCACCTTGATCATATCCATTTCCATTCAATTATTTTGCAAATACGAATTTTTAATCTTAGTTTCTAGTTCTCTTTTAAATCCCATCTCAACTCCTCTGCAGAATAAAAACTCTCTATTATTATATTGCGTCCCGTCACTTATCATTACTTTATCTTGCAAATTCTCCCTTTTCCTTTTCCTCACTCTTTTCTACCTTTTCCCTAAAATCAAAATCCTAAACACCCCAAATCTTCCCATGCAATTCCCCCCGATTTCTCCCCTATAATTATTTTCCTATAATAATCCCTCCCCCCTATTTCTCCTCAAATTATTCAGAGCTATTTCTCCCCTAAAATGATTTCCCTGATTTCTCTTATAGAATTATTTCTCCCGATTTCTCCCCTATAATTATTTCCTTAGATTTCTCTCCTGTAATTATTTCCTCAGATTTCTCTCCTATAATTATTTCCTTAGATTTCTCTCCTATAATTATTTCCTTAGATTTCTCTCCTATAATTATTTCCCCCGATTTTGGCACCTTTTTTCACTTCTCCCTCCCCATTGAAGATAGTCTCAATTCCTAGCAATATTCCCTAACTCTCATATGCCCCACCATTACATATGTCCTCACTAGTATTACAAGCCATCCTTTCATAATAATTAGAATAAGAATACGACTCAAATTTCTTTATTAAAAAACACCAACAACAATATCTATACATTATCAAAAAAATTACAAATCATAAATATCTAATTATCTAATTCTTCATGTCCCAAAGGTCCATTATTAGTTCCTCGCTGACATCTTCTCGAATTAATCCAAACTCTTCATCCCAAAATGGATAACAAAAGAATCCTCACCCATCAACCCATCATGTGTTCATCACCTCCTCTTCTTCCCCCAAGGAAAACTTCATTCCCCTGTCAGAAAATAACTGACATTTGATGTATTATATTAAATTTATTTCTTCTTTTTTTCAACAGCTACAACACGCCCACCCTTCACAAGCCCAGCGTCCCTCTCTTTGTGGTGGTGTTGTATCGAATCGCCCCTTTGATGTGTATCGAATCACCTCTTTGAATTGTATCGACTCGCCCATTATAATTGTATTGGGACGCCTTGAAGATGTTCAGGGAATTTATCGAATCAACTTCCCTTATACTGATTTATAATATAATAATTCCAGTACATTTCAATATAAAATCGCCAAAACAGACATTATCAATAATGACATGTACATGGGGGTATCTGCATTTATAATCTACGGAACATTAATATGGACAATGTAATATCCGCAAAACATAATAATTTATTCATTTTAAGACATTTGGGAACTACTAGCTATAATATACATTATTAGGGTATGATTCATGGTAATTAGGAAATAATGAATTTACATATAATAATGTAATGTGAAAACATTGTCTATGTGTGAGACGCAATTTCAACACATGTAATTTTCATTCTATCATGTGAAAAAAAACAAAGCTACATCTTTATAAATATTTCCTAAAATGAATATAAAAATCCATCTTAAGGTATTAAAACTAATTGCGAAACTTGGCCGAACAAAGATTATAAATAAAATTACAAAACATACGTATATAAATACAGTTAATATTATATATGAAGGAACAAATATATAATATGTAGAAAATACAATATTTTCCATCTAGGAATTACTCAGTATCCCAAGAAAAATATACCATTTCTACCTAACTCTGTCATCACAATTAGCACAAATTCACAAAAATGTAGAATGCAAAGTAACAAAAATTGATAATATAATGGGCTATATGGTATATATGTAAAGAATTTTTAATATACCTTCACAATATAAAATAATTTGAGTCTTTTCTTTAAAAATATGTTCATAATTAAATAGTAAAATGTGATGTGTTATAAAATTATTAAAAAGATTAAAAAAAATATATTATGCAGCATAAATTTACAAAAAAAAAACTTTCCCCAGTATGCAAACTAAACAATATTTTCACCTCAAGGCATACCCCTCAACACGGGCTGACCTTATCTGTAAAAATATTTTCCCTTCACATCATTGCATACCACACAAATAATATAATAATTGCAAATAAAACTTCTTATAAAAATTTATAATTTAAAAAAAAAATATATATATTAAATATAAAGATTTCATAATTTGGAAAAAAAAAATATTATACACCATCTAATGTATCACACAAATTCCTATCCAATTTATATATACACTAAATGCAGACACTAAATCAAAATAACTATCCACATCTAACATTATAGATATTATTCTGACTTCATCATACTTCAATTCCTTCAAATTCTCATTCATAATTAAATATATCATATGTTACCTATACAATATATTAACATTATAAATAATAATTCATAGTTAAATATATCACATGTTACCTATGCAATATATTAACCTTAATTATTAATAAATTATCCCATACATATTCATCCCTTTACAAACCCAAAATGCATAATTAAATAATACACACTTTATTACAAAAGTCTATATCCATATATATTTTCATAAATTTCACATATTTAAATATTTAACAATCCTTTCTGTCCTGCTGTTCATGAGGTCTTTCAGCTTCCTATGACGGAATACCTATAACACCATTCAATGAGTTTTAAGGCATACCAAATAATGATCAAAATTATATGTACCATATACATCTAGACATAAGATAATATACCAAATATTACTGTCTTAAATTCCTGATCTTATTTCCATATTTCTGCCTAATAGTCATTACATACTTTCTATCTTACACCTTTTTAAGTTAAATATAAAAGTATAGAAATCCTTAAACCCAATCCTTAATCTCACTATAGTTTTTTTTTTAGTACTTGCGTTGTGATTTCACATTAATCCCTAGATAGATCCGATCCTGTCGACGGTACCAATATTACAAGCCATCCTTTCATAATAATAAGAATAAGAATACGACTCAAATTTCTTTATTAAAAAACACCAACAACAATATCTATACATTATCAAAAAAATTACAAATCATAAATATCTAATTATCTAATTCTTCATGTCCCAAAGGTCCATTATTAGTTCCTCGCTGACATCTTCTCGAATTAATACAAACTCTTCATCCCAAAATGGATAACAAAAGAATCCTTAACCATCAACCCATCATGTGTTCATCACCTCCTCTTCTTCCCCCAAGGAAAACTTCATTCCCCTGTCAGAAAATAACTGACATTTGATGTATTATATTAAATTTATTTCTTCTTTTTTCAACAGCTACAACAACTAGCTATGGTTACAAACACACCCCGCCATAAAGATGCTCCCCAAAATCTATATTCCGAACTAATTCGGGTGATCCAGTCTCACCCCAATACCACTTCTACTCTCCGATTAATAATCCATAAATCTAATATCCACTCTTTCTTCCATTACTGCCTCTATTTTTAACTCTTCTCATTAACGCCACCTGTGATACTTCGAATTTCTGGATTCTCAATCTCTTTTAATTTTGCTAAATTCCATAGGAATAAGTGGAATATTCGTCCAGTTCAATAAGCTTTAAAGAGACCTCAAAAAACAAATTTCATATATTGGATAATTATCAAGTAATATCTTACAAACTTGAAGAAAAATTGGTAAAATATGGCTCATAAATTCATCGGGCCAAATAGCCAAATACACCGATATTTATTGTAACCCATCACCGAAATAGCCACCCCTATATTAAATAAAATGGGTACCATTCTCTCATTACATCCTCACTATCGGACAAGTATCAAGTACTACTCCCTCTTGTTTCATATTTACACATCCCATAAAATTTATTTTATCTCAAGTTATTTCTCTTGCCACTATAAACCGCCTCATCTTGATCTGTAACGCATCTTATTTGCCATTATGTAGTCCCAAATTGCCACATTTTCTTGCAATATGTTCCTGTTTTTCACATCTAAAGCATTCCACGTTCTGTCCTCCAATGATCTGCAGTTTAGGCATCATAATTATATCAATTCTTTTACTTTCAATAGTTTGCACATTTGAGGCATTTTGTCCCATTTCTTTCTGTGGAAAACCACCTCTGGTATTATAATCCCATATTACACATCATGTCTCTCTATTGTCAAAGTCTGCCCTTTAATTCTTACGCTGCGACTTTCTTAATTCTTCTTCTGTAAAATTAGTATGAACAATTTCCCAATAATATTTTATAAATTTTAAGGTTTTCATTTTCCAGTGACAAAAAATTAACTAGCACATATAATATAAAGATATTAGCTATTTGTAACTGAAATGTATTATTAGTAGTAATTCTTGAAATATATTTTTTTTATTTTATTCGTTATCAAATTACATTTTTTTTTGTAATCAAATTCATATAATGAAATAAACATTTTACAAAAAATACAAATATAATAAAATAAACAATTTAATAATAACAGTAACATTAAAAGTTGGAATAATATTAAGTGTAAATAATCCAATAATGCACATATACATCCATCCCCTTTAATTATGTGCTTATGCCCAGCAAATCAGGCAATATTGTACTTTAATTTTTTTTTACCTGACCTGAAAATGGCTTTCGTCACTTGAGTTTTCCTTCTTCTTTTAAACCTTATTTCCCAATCTGGTATTCCTTCTTTTTTAAAACCTTTATTAACAATCTGGTTTTCTTACTTTTTTAAAATCTCTTTTCCCAACTGGTTTCCCTTCTCTTTTAAAACCTTTTCATTCTTCATCAATTTTCTTGTATAATTCGTCGGGGTCACCAAATTCAAAATTATTAGAGGGGTTAAAATCTTTATGATTATAGGCAGAACTTCTTTTTTTAAATATATTAATTTAATATATTTTGTTATCACAAAACTTATAATTATATCGTATAATATAAATAAGAAAACAAGTCAAATTAAATTAATAAAATCGTATAAATAAAAAAATAGGTCTTTTATCTTATATAGAATTTTTAATGATTTGTCTCTTTTTTTTATTTTGATTAACATATAATTCTAGTAATAATAACAATTAAAATATAAACAATATATATTATAACTTCTAACGATCTTAATCAAGCCCTTTTTTATAATCAACCCAAATCTAGCAATTTAACCACTATGGTTTCAGCTGATCAATATTTTCAATTTTTTTTGTGGGCTATATTTTTAAAAACGCATGATTTATTTAGTGTACCGTCATTTAATCTAAAAAAACTATTCTCTATTTTTATTGGCTATTTTTCTAATTTAAAACTTTAAACCGATCAGCTGACAATAAATTATTTTTCTCAAAATGCTAATACCAAGGGCCTTACAATTATTTAAATCTAACAAAAGTTATTACTTTATAGGTATCATTTACTTTCAAATAATACAATAATCAAATTATATAGGAAGCATTATGCAATATCATGATATAATATATGAGAAAAAGGGCCCAAATTCAAATATTGCTCTAATCACTTTAAATAGGCCAAAAGCATTAAATTCCTTATGTGACTCTCTTATTGTTGAATTGATGGATGCTTGCAAATCTATAGATAAAGATCCAAACATTGGGGCTATCGTTTTAACTGGGAGTACTAAAGCATTTGCAGGTATGATTATACTCATTAAGAATACAATTAAAAAAATAAAGTAAAATTTTAAGTAAATTTTTGACTTTTAATCAGAACAATCAATCTAAATTCAATTTTTTAAATGTTAGTTTTGTAAATTGGAAAAATATAAAACAAAAGAATATATGTATATCAACATATTTCATGATATTTGTATAGATATTATTATGAGCAAAATTAATTTTACTTTTTAAAAACTAACTATATTTTAGTTTTAATAACAAATATAAAATTAAAGAAAATTAATTATAAATCATTTTCTTATTTAACCTATTATATACTTTTTCTAGCCAATAAAAATGCTTAACTGTTTAAAATATTACTTATTAAAGTTTAACTAAGAAATCTTAAATAGGAAATCTAAGCCAATACATATCTGCAACATTTACCATTAAGGATATAAAAATAGTTTGTATATACAGGAAAAAATTAAACTACAATATAACTTAAAAAATTTGTTGATAAAATTTATTAGATACAATATTGACATTTTTTATATTTTATGTAATTTCTTTAAACAATTGATATGAATGGCATGAGACACATCTTGCTTGGTTATGACAAACTTTATACCATCACTTTTTTCTATCAATGTTGTTATATAATGTCCATAAAAATTTTCAGGTGTATCAGTTAGTATGAAAACTGATAAGGGGCATACTGTATTTGTGCTCTTTTTTGTCATATCAGAGTGGATTTTTATTAAGTGTTCTTATTTATACCTAGACAAAAGTAATGATCTTAACATTAGAATTAGCTTTATTTAATAATTTTTAAGAATATAACTTCAACACCAATAAAATGACTAAAAATGTGCCATGACCATTTTTATTATCTCAAATGTTTATTGTGATGTTAGCAAAATATCATGTAGATCATTGCCACCCTATGAAAATTATATATATTTTTCAGATTAGGTTGAATAAAAAATGTAAAGAATGTATTGCAGGGTAAGGGTTCTGCATTGCTGATGTACCAATTTCTATTGAATAATTGTTCTATTGTACTAAACATATTTCACTGTTCATTTTAATCAACATTTTTTTTTATCTAAGCATAGTAAATAAATAATATTTTATAAGGGAAAGGTCAGCGTTATCTCATTTCAAAATATAAAAACAAAAGAATGATTATTAATGGAAATATATTCAAATTAGCCTCTATCAGATCCCTGTTTTTTTTACAGGAGAATTGAAAGGTTAAATATCAATAAATAAAATAATATAATTGCCAAATATAAAATAATTAATTATAATACTCAGGAGTGTACCAATACCACTTTTTGGAGGTCGATCTGATCCGATATTAAATTGATATTGGCTGATTGCCTATATCCAGAGTTGTTAACGCTTAAAAGTAGCTAGCTCCCGCTCCTACCTTCTCAAAAGGAGCTAGCTCCCGATCCCACTACTACATTTTTAAAAGGAGCTAGCTCCCACTCCAAGTAAAGTGCCACTCCATAACCTCTCCTTTGATTTTCGTTTTTTAGAAGGTATACGAAACAAAATCATATTTTTTTTTATCAAAAAGCTTTATTTATGTTAAATGATCTATCAAAATATTTATAAACTTTTATTAGCTTTTAAAAGTAATAAGTTTTCTAAATTAGAATCTAACAAACATCCACGCCATTCCCCTAAGACCTCTTTTGCAATACTAAATAGCCACTCCGCAGAGGGAAGCAGGGCATCATATTTTATAAGGATATTTTTTAATTCAGGGAATTTATCAAAAATTGTAATTTTGGTAAATATTTAAAAAATATTTGTCCAATATATTATCTTCCTGATGATCAATTTCATTGAATCCAAAAAAATCTTCCAAATCATTTTGTATTTAGAAGAAGTTTTTTACTTTTAGATGCTTTTTTAGATTGAAGCTGCTCACTTTTTAAAATTAAATAGTTTTATTTAAATACAAAAGGCATTTTGTCCTTAAATTTGTTTGATCATTTGGATCAACATCTTTTAGAAGTTTAAAATATTTTTTGTATGATGGAAATTCGATTTCTTCATCTATGATCTCTAAATCCATAATATCTAATACTATTTTTTATTATATATCTATAAGTGAATATTAATATGACTTACAAGATTTTTCAAAAAATTTTCAATATAAAAAGGAAAAACTTGATCATTTAATAATGGATAAATTTAAATAAAATAAAAAAGATTTTTTAAAAAATTTTCAATATAAAAAGGAAAAACTTGATCATTTAATAATGGATAAATTTAAATAAAATAAAATAGATTTTTTAAAAAATTTTCAATATAAAAAGGAAACATTTGATGTTTATAAAATGATTAGATGAAAAACCAATATAAAACTCTGCTAAAAATTTAATAACTGATAAATTTAAATAAAATTTCAGTTTTAGTGAATTTTAATTAACAAATATTATCAATATTTAAAAATAATTTAATTTATACATAAAAGGAGCTAGTTCCAGCTCCTCAATTTTAAAAAAGAGGGGCGCTCCAGGTGTTTTTGAAAAAATGTAGCAGCGCCGCTCCACAACTCTGCCTATAACATATCTAATTTGTAATATTGGCCGATAACTGACATTTCAAAATAGGTGACATATCGGCCCGATTCGATCCGATAAAAAATATTGGTACATCCCTAATAATACTGAAGATTTTTCTTCATAAAGATAGGAGCCTCAAGTTTATGTTATAATAAGTTTCTCCTATGAGGACTAAGTTGGAAACCTCTCAGTAGTGTTGTTAAACGGCTCGTTTTGAGCCGATTTTTAAATACGGTTAACTCAATATTTTATTTAGAAAAATGTTATGCAAGCCTAAAGATTTTGCTCATAGAATGGCACACAAGATTGAACATCTATCGGCGAAATCTCGAGGCTTAAGGCAATATTTTTTTGGATAAAATATTGTATTTTTCCGTTTTTAAAAAATCGTCTCAAATCAGCCGTTTAACAACACTACCTCTCAGCATTAACCCTTCAATAATCAAGAGGATTGATAAATATTGATATCTTTGTCAATTAAGATTCGCATGATTTTTATTTACCATAAGTTCTTTTCAATGAAAACAATAGACTATAAATAAACGAAAATCTTGAATAATTTACTCTTATATTAGTTTACATATTATACTTTACTTCTTCTATCGTTAAAAAAAATGAATGTAAAAATATTAAACATTTTTATTTATGGGAGTTATGAAGATTTATTACGAGAAAAAGGAATATCAGCTGATTCGATATTTTTTCTAAAAGTCTAATATCGACATCGATTGTATATCGATATTTAATGGAAATAGCCTTAAAAAAAATAAACAATGTTGATGAGTTAAATAAAATTCGAAAGCAATAATAGTCAAACCATATTTCTTCTTCTAATATCTTCCTAGAGCCTTCCATATCCTCCTTGAACCAATAACGTTGAGTCCACCCTCCCTCCTCGATGATCAAATTACAAAATGGATACTGATTATATAGGTTAACTAAAAGTGTACCACCTAAAATTTTAGTGATAGGATTACATCATACTGCCCCCCCCTCTTTTCTCTCATTTTTTCCTTCATTTCTTACAACATTCATATTATTTATTTTTTATCAAAGCTGGAGCCGATATAAAGGAAATGAACCAAAAGTCGTTCACCGATTGCACCAAAGAAAGATTCATAGAGCGATGGGACATAATCACCGACATAAGGAAACCAATTATAGCAGCTGTGAATGGATTTGCGGTGAGCACTACACAATATCGAAAATAAAATGTGAAATTTAAAGAGGAAACAAACAATAAGATATTATAATAAATAATGAATTTTTTTAAAAAATTGCAGATAATAGTACATTATTATATTCTCAATATAAATTCCAATTTTCCTTTCTAACACATTTTGCCCCTTTCCTTCCCTCCATCCCAATGTATATGTAAAACGATATAATAATATTTTTGTTTCTCTTTTAAAGTTGGGCGGAGGTTGTGAATTAGCCATGATGTGTGACATAATATACGCCGGTGAAAATGCCAAATTCGGGCAACCTGAAATTAAACTGGGCACTACACCGGGTTAGAATTAAAAGTTTTTTTGCATATCTATCTCTCCCCATTCCCATAACCACCAAAGATTGCACACATGTTGCGATTTAAATATTAATGGAGTGTTTCTCCAATAAACCCCATTCCTAAAATTTGCATTACCCTTTAGAATATAATCTAAATAAAAGATAATCACTAATGAAATGAATCCGTAATCAGGTTGCGGGTATGTAGAAATTGTGTTGAAAATATAAAATATTAGTATGGTTAAATATATATTAGGAATAGGAACGTACTTTATTATTATACCACATTTTTTTAAAGGGTTAAATGTCCTTATATTTTAAATAATAGCTAATTCGGTGGCCAATTGACTAACATAAATACCTAATTGATTATTATTTCTCAATGAATCGATTGGATAAATTATATAAAATTTTTTTAATTCAGGCGCCGGTGGTTCTCAGAGGTTAGTGAGGAGTGTTGGAAAGTCGGTAGCAATGGAAATGGTTCTTTCCGGCGAGCCAATTAATGCCCAACAAGCCAAAGAAATCGGTTAATTTTTTTTAATTTTATAACAACATATCCCTTATAAACCGATATAAGATTTATTCAATATATTTCATTTACATAATGAACAATATATCTGATATTTAACCCCGAACTCTTTTTACATTAGGTGTACTTTGATAATTGACATTTCCCAATCCTGTGTTGAGGTAAGAATCACTTCTTAAGTCTGTCTGGCAGGCGCGGGGGTAGAAAGAGGTTACCATAATATGGCATGAGCCCTTTGTGGCACTTGTGACATTTGTAGATTTTTCTTATCATTTTGGGTCTTAAGAACGCGTTTACCATATTATGATGGATTAAAATGCTAACATGTAGGAAAATTCCTTTAACAAAAAATATAAATTATTATATAAATGTAGGCCTGGTGAGTAAAATATTTCCCGTCGATAAATTGGTAGAGGAAACGCTCAAACTCGCTCAAAAAATTGCTGGCTTCTCGCCTCTGATAGTTGCTATGGCCAAGGAAGCTGTTAATGCCGGTAAATTATGTATAGAAAATTATCTTGTTCATTTTTTCTCGATATTGTAGTAAGTTAAATTTACATTATTAGTTAGTCGTTATTAAATCCCCGCAACGCTCGAATTCGGGATTGACGCATTTGGACTTTTTTTAAAATAAATGGGAACGACTTAGCACACCTAAAAAAATATATGAAATGTGGGACAGGTCAGAACCAAACATAAATGACGTCACGTTTCTAAGATCGATCGATATCGATTATTCTTTTAAAAAGCTAATAATACACTTTTATTTTGGCTCAAAAAAAAGTGACTTTCTTAAAAACTCATTAAATTATCAAATCTTACGAGAAAAAAAAATGTCAAAATTTATTAATTTTTATAAAAATTTGTTCCCTTTACTTATTGTTAATTTGATTGATATAATCTTAAAATCATTATTCAAATGAAGGGATAAATTATTATAATGACAAATTACAAAAATATCAGGAGCTGCTGAATAAATCTTGACCGTGCTTGAATAATTTGGAAACTTTAATTTAAAAAAAACTAGGATCTAAATAAAATTGAGTATAGGCATGCAGAATTAGGGTGGCTGAGAAACATGTGGTTTTGCAAAACTCTGATATTTCGTTAATATTGCTGAACTCAATAAATAAGTAAAGAAAGAAAAATTTGGCATTAGTAAAATGAATGAAAAGATTTTAAGAAAAAAAGGAAGATTCTATTCATATTTTATTTTATATAATAAAAAGCTTACGAATTGAGTCTGAAAGAGGGCATGAGATTCGAAAGGAAAGGATTTTACGCGACATTCGCTACGGTAATAATTATGTATATATTTTAATAAAATTTTTGCTTTCAGAAGGAATTCCCCCTACACCCTCCCCTACCTCTCTCCCCTTCAATTCATGGGGGGAGGGGAATCCCACCTAATACTTCCCTCCTTCTACCCTTATCGAAATCCTGAATACGCCTATGATCCTTAGATCTCTTTACAAATCAGTCTGACTAACAAAATATTAAAAATAAGATTTTCTGCATTTATGTGTTTATCGATATGTTTCCTATCGCATCCTAAAAGCTCGTAATCTAATATCTAATCGAAATGCCTTATTTTTTTTATCTGTATTTAAAACTTCCATTCTATCCTTTTTTTAAAATTTGGGCAATATATGTATTATAATATCCTACAATCACTATTATAATTTTTGTTTAAATAAATGTTTATTCATGCTACAAAATGTAATTATATATTTAATAAATAGTTCATTATCTTTTATTAAATTTGAAGTTATCACTTAAATAAATAAAATGCGTTTTTTGAGACTGTTTTGCATTGAAACCTACGATACGGGTTTTTAATTTAATATTGATTCAGAAGCATTCGTCATTGAAAATATTTATATAAAACAATAAAATAATTACGCATGTCATAAATATGTTAATCAATTTAAAATGTATATTATTTATATATTTTTCGATATCTCAGAGTGATAGGAAGGAGGGCATGCAAGCATTCTTGGATAAAAGGGAACCTCGTTTCACAAATTCCTAAAAAAAAAGAAGCAAAACCAGGAATAACATTTTTTACCTTAATTTTTTTTTGTTTAGCTCAATTTCTTATCTTTGTACCATGATATTTTTTTAATATTCTGCAGTAATTTTGCGTTAGTAAATTTTTTTAATATACGCACATTTTATTTTTAAAAGTATTATAAATTTAAGTTTGATATAATACTATAGCCACTTATATTATTTATTGTTTTTTATTATTTGAATTTTAGATATAATAATAATAATAAAAATTAGGTAGGGTAATCGAGTTCATATTTTTAGAATATAGTATAATGTTACTGAGGGATGTGAAATTATAAATGTTTCTTTGGCTAATAGCTTGCCATTTAAATTAATTGTACAAATGTAAATATGTGTGAATTCTATAGTATTTTAAGCTAATACACTTATATCCATTCGTTAGGAATAACTATTATAAAAAAATTTCCCCGTAAGACCCACCAACATGAATATTACTTTTTACTTTAAAACATTAAAAACGACTAAAAATTTTGACAATTATAAAGATGGAAAACTGCAATAAATATTAATATCATTTTTATTTTCTTAATATGTAGATATAAGAGGAGCGATAAAATTAAAATCTTAAAAAAATTGATTGGAAAGGAGCCTGGCAAAATTTGTCAAAATAATTTTTTGTGTATATATTTGATGAATTCTGATATTTCATGGAAGCGATAATCCATAATGTGAATTATTTTTAATTTAACAACTCCCCAAGATTATAAATAGTTTTTTATTGTCTTGCAGTTTAAAAAATTTTAGAACCGGGTTGGCAACCTTAGTAAAAAAATTTAAACCGGTCCGTTTGGACGCACTAGTTTACCCCTTATATCCCATTCCCATACAAAATGCAAAAACTAGTATATTGCACTAAGTCAAAAAATACAAAAAACCAAATTATTCGCATTTTACCAAATAGTTATGGCTACCAATCAACACAATTCAAAACGATAAATTTAATTTCACTAACGAATCTAGGAATTCTAATTCCACTTTCACCGTCAGAGAAATTACAATTAAAAGTTTTCCATACTATTATGGTTATTTGTCCATTCGCATAAGATTTCTTATAATATGGACATTTGTTGTTTGTTGCATCATTCATTTATATTATAAATTTTATCATCTTTTTAACTATTCATATATACGTTCATTCCTTTATAATAGTTTTTTTGAAAAAAAAATATTGGGGTATTGAATATAGAATGGTATTGAATATCTTCAAAGTTGGGTATAAAGAACTAGTTTTATTGTTGATTGTACTTGTACTGGTATATTTTATTTAATCTTATGTTTATTCCTAGGTTCTCACAATGCTGAATAAAAGTAAAATGTAACAAAATTTTATACCTCTCCTCTTATTTCCCATGGGTTTAAGTAAGTGGCGTTTCCTCTTGCGCTCACAAGTAATCGCTGCTTGCCCAGAAGACATGGATTGTCCTTCTCTTAATCATTTCCAGTCTTTTTTTTTATCCCAGTTTGATTGGCTTTCTGAGAGAACCAAGCATTGCTCTGAGGCAATATCACGTAAAACTATTCATGGCAAATAACAAATTTAATAAAAAAAACAAGGAAAAAACATTTAGATTCTTAAATTTCTAAATTATCATACTCAAAGAGAATGTGCTAAAAGATTTAATATTTCTATAGGAACTGTTCATAATATTCATAAATCCAAAGAAGATATTTTCGAACGCTTTGCAGATAAAACATATTGTACCAAATAAACAAAGATTTATTTTATCATAAATTAATTTTTATTTTGTATACAACCATTTTATAATAATTTTATTAATGTCTTATTTTGAATAAGTTTATGTATAAAAATAGTTTTCATGATTTTTATAAATTAATAATAATAAAAATATTATATGAAAATGACTGAATATAACCCTTTTTTGCACTAAGAATATAATAGATGGTAGAATGTTTTTTTAATGTAAAAAGTCTCGATAAATTGAACATCTGTTAAGTTGGGTAAAACTCTTGATCCTAATTCCAACGTTGCTAAAATTAGCATATAAAAATTCCTATTTATTTGGTAAAGTTTTAATTTAAATCTAAGATTTAAAATATTTTATGAGTAGTTTCCATTCAATATTTTCTGCTATACCGATAGGTTAGAGTGTGTTAGTCCATGATTAATAGTAGCGGCCTGTCGCGGATGTCTCGCCTAATTATGTCTACATTTTATTATTTTAATGTTAAATTATTTTCCCTTCTATCTAATATAGAAAACCAACACAGTATCAGGTGAATAATAATTCCTAAATATAGTGAGTTTATAAATTTAGAATAATTTGTATTGTACATTTGGTCTAATCGAAACGAAATTTCAACAAGCATCATTTTCTCAATATATTTTAAAAAAATTAATAAAATAATGAAAATTAAAAATTAATGGTATGTTGGGACTAAGAATGATAAAAATAAAATTTATTTTCATTTTAAAGAGGTTCTTGTTTATAAAAATTATCATCTTTAGACATGGGATGAAGTTTAAAATAACAACAAAACAATCGTCGGAATATATTTTTAAATATTTCCTTTAAAATATCTTGAAACTTCTGGGTCCTGAGACAATATATTATAGGATTGAAGAGGGAATTGAGTTCCACTAAGAATAGTATAAAAAAAGCGAAGGCTGTATCATTCTTAAGCCACCATAACGTATTAGCATCTACGATTAGATCAAATCCCATTCTTAAGTAAAATGGAGTCCAGCAACAGAAGAACAGAAATATAATGAGTATGCTTGTCTGAATATACTTTTTCATTTCCGAGGAAAACATGGGTTGCTCGTAGGCGGTATAATCGTTACTTGCTCGTTTACGGGCAACATTGTTCTCCAATAAATTTTTATCATTTGATTGCACCTCCGACTGATGGAAAGTATGGCCAGTTTTTTTGTCACTGAAAAGAGTTCTTTCAAAGTGATAATGATCGAGCTCCTCGATGGAGGTCATATAACCTTTTTTACAAAATTTGAGATTATTATGAGAGTTCAAGGATCGAGTTAGTCTAGGCCCAATTTTTCTAAGTAATTTATTTCTGAAGGGCACTCGAATAGGAACACTCCCTATCAAATTCTTAATGGCTTGTCTATTAGCTAACTTGTATTTTTTGTAGGCCATTTCCACTGTGTCGTATTTATCGCAACCATCTACGGTACACGTATTTTGAATTAAATATTCTTCGTTCATCAAATGTGGGTATCTTTTGTTCCTCAGAAGAGGCCTTACCCCATTTTCGGACTCCTTTGAAGCCTTATAATTGTAGCTATTTCGATCGATTACACCGGCTTTATTTCTCATATGTTTGCATTTCATCGGGTGAACATTTTTATATGTGTTTTTGTGTATCGAATTAGTGTAGGAGTCAGGTTTGCGTATATTAGTATAATTCTTTTGTTCTCCAAAAATAGGGACATTGCATTGGTTGGACTGCTGGTTGTTATCGCCATTGATATGAATACATCGAGATGTTTTATTGTCAAAGTGAATACCCGTTTTTCCTTTTGATCTAAGGCTAACATTATAAATATTATTATTAATATTATTTCCCAACGAACGACTCCTTCGCACTTTATTTTCTGGGCCTTGAATTTTGATCTTCAAAATATTTTCATATTCGTAATTATATCCCTTGTTGTTTTTAATATCACAATCCTCCGTATCTCGACGCACTATACAATGATCATTTAGGCATAATTCTTCGCAATAACTCTCATCGTCATATTCACAACTTTTCATATTTCTTAGAGACATATGGATGTCTTTTTCATTTTCGTTCACTTTGTTGAGCCGAAAGCTAGAAGGATTATTAAGGGTCGATGAGATATTTTCCCGTGATTTCCTTATACTCGCTCCCATCTTGTTCCTGGATATTTTGATGGCTCTGTATATTCGAGCGTAAGAATAAACGATCCACATGAATGGTATCACGTAATCCAATACAAAATTAGCGTACCAAAACACTCGGTGCAAGAATGTGAAGTTCAGGAAACAAGTGTAAACGTTAAAACCGAAGCATTTGTTAACGATGATCGAGTAGTTCAAATATCCGCCGGTAGCTATTAGGGCCACACTGCAAAGCCATATAAACATACACATGAAGGCGGTTATCTTGCACTTGTAAGATACGAGAGTTCGAATGTGTTTGAAAGGATACATCAGAGCCAAGTACATATCTAAGTTGAGCAGGCATACCGAAAATATGGACACTTGATGCAAGTTCAACCAAAAGAGGTGCGCTATTCTACATATAAAATCCTGGTGTTCGTGGATCCAAATTTCGAAATTCATATTAACCACCGATTCGTTGTTTCTCGTTAAATCGTGACAAAAACTCATGTTGGAATCTTCTGCGAGGGGGGACCATTGGATATTTTTAGAGATATCTAAATTGCTTCTAACTATGTTCGAATACCATTGCCAATAATAGAAATAGTAAGGAATACAAGTGAGAGCGTCACTAATGGATAAATTAAGCAGTATGCAAAACTTGGATTCTTGCTTGTAGAGTCGGCGAGATACTATAATCGAAGCCACTATAATGTTCAGCAAAAATACCAATGTAGGTATCACCAAGTTCAAAGTGACGATTAATAAGGATTGCTTCGAATGATCAGACAAAGAAGATATTCGAGAGCCTAAAGTATTCGAATTCTCGGATACACTTTCAAGTTGTTCATTCATAAGTCACAATTTAGTATAATAAAATTATCTAAGTGAAACATTTTTTTTTTGTAAAAAGAAGATTAATAAATAAATAGAAATTATTTTATTTTCAACAAAATTTATATATCATAAGTATATTAAAGTAGCTTTAAAAAAAATTGAGATTAATATACTAATTAAGTGTTTGTTATGTGATGTGAAAAGTAAAGTTATATGGAATGATATCGAGAAAAATCATTAATTATATATAAGGTGTCAAAAGGGATAAAATTCATGACATATCGATTTCTTTTATACTATATTAACCTTATATAATAAGAAATCATTATATAAAATTATAACCATTATATAAAATCTATTATAAAAGATTTACTAATATTATTATATAGGAATAATATTAGAAAATATCATATGCAAAAATACTAATTTAAGGCTTTTTTTAAAGGATCTTTTCACATAAATAATTTGCGGCAATTATGTTGTCATGTAAATTATATCGAAAAAACTTAACACGCTTTCACAATTAAACGTATAGAGAAGGTTTTATAGGTATAAACATAAATAATTTCTATTTTTCTTAAATTATTCTTTTTATTAATAAGTAAGCTAATTTTAGAAAAAAAAACTAATATCCCTCTTTATAGTACATAATACATATTAATCTGACGGCCTAGCTCGAACAGTCCACGACTAGGTTCGGTTCAGCATTTGCCCGACCCCGATAGGGCCACTTAAAATATTTGAAAAAAATTGCCCGTCTAGACCTGTTGCACATTTTTCAAGATCTATCTAACTCCCGGCTCGGGCTTTAGAGACTAAAAATAATGATTATATTATCGAAGCCCAGCTCAGTTTTATCTAAAAAAACTATCAAATATTAGGAAATTATATATCCTGGTGAGCTATTTCAATTGTCCATTATGTTATTTTTGCCAGGTTATTAAAACAATATAAATAATAGTATGGCACTAGCAACATTAATGCTCTTTTTCGCAAAAAGCAATTAGTTCGCATATCGTTTAAATTTAATTTTTTGCCAAAAAAAAAGAGAGTTGCCACATTTTTGTTGGGGATATAATTGTTGCGATTAATTGCGCAATTATAAAATTAGCTCGATAAAAACAAAAATGAAATCTTTTTTTTTTTAAAAATGGATAACTAAAAAAAAATTGTAAAATTTATAATAATATTAGGGCAGACCGGGGTTATATTGTCCATAAAAAATTGAAGTGCGATAAAAAAAAAGATGAAGCAAAATTTCATATCTAAACATTATATACTAACGGTAGATATTAATTTTAAAATATTTTAAAAAAATAAAAATTTAAAAATTATAAAAAATACCCGGGGTACCTATTACCTTTTAGCGTCGCGCGTCATAGTGTCCAATTTTTATTAGATTTTTCAAAAAAAAAATGTCATATATAAATGTCAATCATAAGTGAATAAATAAAATAAATTGCAAATGTGTTAAATTTACCAAGTTCATCTATATTTCATCCGGAAGAACTTTGCCACTTAAAACTGTCATATAATTTACAATACTTAATTCAATCATTTTCATATTGTTATCCATGACTTGAGTTCTTATAAATACAGTTGGATTTTTTTTATTCAAAAGAATTCCCAAAAATGACTAATACGCACCCCGTCTAAACCTGCCCGGTCCTCGCATTTAAAAATTTAATTTCAAGATATTAAATTAACATATAAATATGGTCAATATTTTGTGCAATAAAAATTAATTAGTAAAAATGTGAAAAATTAAAAAGTTACTTTTGTGATGAGTCAAAATTTAAATTTGCATTTAAAACTTTTCATGGGCATATTTTTGCGAAACATATTAATATATACTTAATAATATAAATTTCTAATATCAAATATTATTAGTTTTATAATTATTCGAGAAGAAATGACCTGCCCCGATAATACTACCCTCGGTCTCCCCTATAATATTTTACCCCTAACCATCAAAATTACAGTTGGCATCTAGCAAATAGGGACCTTCACTATTAATAATAATGTTATTAAAGGGATCAATATTTCGAAAGGGATATATAAATGAAAATGTGAAACAGATTATTCTTGATTCGTTTACATATCTATGCAATTTAGGAAAATTTATTATAAGTAAATCGCCATTTTATAAATAGCTAGGCATAATAATTGCTTTGTTTTATACCAAGATTTAAACGTGGAATAATTTCTAAACCTGATTTAAAATATTAAATATAAAATTTAAAAAATTTGGTGTCCTCTAATAGCCATCTTCCGTTACCTGTATTTTGTAAGAAAATTTAAGACCATTAATCTTGATCATATATGTAAAATAATTCGCTGTAAAATTGACCAGATGTCAGTAGCTCTAAAAGTTGCTACCTATGTGAATATATTATCTAATGTCCCTCAAGCTTTTTTATTAATTCTACCCTCAGTTTATAATAACTCTCATCAGAATAAACAGAGATGAGATTCTTCCTTAACCTTCCATAGCACATGTAAAAAAAAATCAGACAAAAGACCAGGTGGGATATCCTGGACCCCAATTTAGATATGCTATTACTTTTTAGAATCAGATTAATTAGTAGCTTTAATATTTTTTTACATTTGAGTCTAGAGGGGGGAAGGATTCTTCCTTAGAGGAAATTACATTTTTTTTATACCGGGCCATCGTAAAATAGTATTTAAAAATGCGAATTTAAAATGTTTATAACGTGCTTTGTAGTAATTATATACTTTAAAAAAATATGTATACTAAATGGCGCTAAAATTTTTTTTATTAATTTTTTTTTATTATCGAAACGTTGAAAAGTTGAAATTAATAAATTTCTATTGTAAAATCAAATATTCCGTTTCGTTGCTTCGAATAAACAATAATTAGATAATTGGGAGCCAAGTTTTATTTATCCTTCTGCTCACGCCATTGAATCCTGGATACACCACTCAGTTCCCAAAAAACTCTTTAACATTTTATTGTGATAATAATAAATAAATCAAATTTTTGAATCGGTAAAGCTGCTAAAATATTTCATTTCGTCTCCTAAAAAAAAAAATTGAAATTTTTTTAAAATTTCGAGTTAAAGAAAGCAAACGTGATTTCCATCTGCTTTTATTTCTTTTATTTTTTAAAAATAAATTATAAACCAAATAATCTTTTAAAAAAGTTTGACAAAGAAAACGATTATAAAAAATAAATATGGTATAAAAAAAAAATCTGATACTTATATTCACCCTTAACCCTAATTATTTTTTAATTAACAAATATACATAAAATTATAACAGGTGTCATATCAGTATAATGTATTCGGGTATTTGGGGATGACCCAAACTCCCATGAAAAAAAAACATAAGGATAAAAATTATATATTTTCACAATGCTTTTATAATATTGGTATATAGACAAATGGGGAAGAAGGATTAAGGGTTGAACCCATCTCCCCGTGGAAAATGGGATTTGGATAAAATTTGTTTTCATAATTCACTTTTAATGTTCCCCCTTCCAACTCCCCCCCCCCCCCCATCCCCACCCCGTCCTAAAAACTTCGCTTCTTATTATTATGATTCTTAGAAAATTTATCGTTTCCTTTAAAGAGTGCGTGAAAATATTATAATAATGCTTATTTCTCAAAAATATTTTAACTTATAAAAAATCACACCTTTTCCCCCAAACCGCTATAAATTAGATGGGACGCGCTCAAGGAGCCCATATCTTGGACGTGACGCTTACCTCTTGGTAGGCAATGTAGCGGCCTTTTCCATTTCCAAGTTTAGAGTAACGATTCATTAGCATTAGTTTTACCTCACAAAATAATCAGTTCCCATCTTGTATACTTTAATATATGGAAATGTTCATATACAATAAATATCATTTATTTCAACAAAAAAGGGAGCAAGAAATTATATAATCTTTTTCATTTTCGTCACATTTTTTTGAGTATTAGATGCAATCGTAAGGTGCAACAAGGTCTTTTACCACATCATTGAAATAAAATATAGGTGGAAGGAGGGTAGGGAGATGGATTTTCTATGCATAGATTAAGGGGGTAAAGGGATAAAAAATTATTTTTGGGAGGGGTAGGGGTGGTGATATAGTCAATAACTTAAGGGGGGATGTCGAAGTTATAAATGTAGCATAGCATCTGCCAGTTATAGAAAGTCTTCCGGGAATTTTAAAAAACATTTCCGAGTGAGAGTTATGATTTTTATTTTATTAATTAAATAACATCCTTTTCTTTTCTATATATATATATTAAGAATTTTAATTTAAAGTTGTACCATGTGAAGGGGAGACCGGGGTAAAACGATTGTCATTTTGCATTTTTGGCCTAAAATTTTTAAACATAAAACAGAGAAATTTATATATTTATATGTAGCCAATTTGTCTACAAAATAAATATAATACTTTAGGAGCTGTGATTAATTATGTGAAGTGTGCCATTTTGGCCATTTTACCCCATAACCAGGGTAAATGGTAAGCATTAGGATAAACTATAAAATAAAAATGAAACATTGTTTAATTTTTTAAAAATGTCGGAATTTTGACATCTATTCATCACTTCTAAGTACATAGATACAATAACGGAATTTAAAAATTGTATCAAAAATGGCACATTTTGAGGAACATCGTACATTTCAATTACTTTCCTTTTGTGACTATTCTTAAAATTTTATTTCAAATAGCACAGGAACATTTATTAACGTTCCTTCTTGCTCAAGATATCTCTATATGGTATAAACGTTAACGTTTTTGCCTAAATCAGATGGAAAATCTTAACCGTTTTCCATAACTACTTCTAGTTATGCTATAGATTTCCGATGAAATTTATATTATTGCCATTGCTTTAAGGAACATGTATGCAAAATTTTAAATAGCCATTTTGCTAAAAGCAAAATTGATTCGAGGGTAATTTTTATAATTTTTAAATAAAAAACGGTTTTTGGCAAAATATGTCAAGCCAGAAAGGTTTTACAGAAAAATGAACATAGGTAAGAAATTAGATATAAAAATACATCCTCTCACACCATATACTAGGTCTTTTTCAAGGGCTAAAAAGTTATTGACGTTACCCCGTCAATCGCTTTAACCCGGTCTCCCCTAATGCTCACTAGATCTGTGATGTGGACTGGGTCAGACATTTAGAAGAAATATGTATGACTCTAGCATAAAATAATATAAAATAAGGTTTTCTCCGGAATAAAATGATAATTGAAATTTTTTCTGGGATTAGAATTTGATTCATAATTCTTCAGTGAGTTTTCGGGCTGGGCGCGCTAATTGAAGCACCAAACTAAAATGCATACTGAGTTACAATTAGCTTAAGGTTCATATTAAGTGCTACCAGGTAGGACCAACTTAATCCGGGCATTAAAAGTTTGATATATTTTTTGGAATTTAAGCTACTATCTTGGATTTTAATTAATTTGAAAATAAAAATATGTTTATTCCATTATATTTTAAAAACTAATCTGTCTTTAATAAAATATTTAAATAAATAAGTTATTTATGATATGATCCAATTAAAAACACAAGAATGATATCAATAAAAACTTTTTGATTTGTAAAAAGGTTTTTGTAAGTCATACAAGAACCTAAATTGACATTAGAAAAATATATATAGATTATAAACATTAAAAATGTGCTGGCCAGAGAATTCGTCCGAAAAATATTACACGGTCCAGGCTTGAGCCATGACTTTTAGTAAAATTTGAACGGAATAAACTGAGCCAGGATTTGCAGATCTCTGATGGCTACTAATAAAGTACTAAATATTAGCATTAGATGTTAGAATTAATTCCAACGTTTGGCAAACTTTAGGGAACTGATGATTAGATTTTGCACATATTTTTTTCAAAAAAAAGCGACAAAAATAACAAAAGGGGGGGGGGATATTAACAAAAACCCTAATTAGAATTTTCCATAGGCGAAACCCAATAATAAAAGGTGGGTTTAGGGGATGAAGTCCCTAATAGAAATAATACCCTTCCCTAGTGTGTTGAATGACTCGTTTTAAGCCGATTTTTTAAAAGGGCGAAATCAATATTAGCCAGAAAAATGATGTTTAAGCCTCGAAATTTCGAAAATGTATGTCTAGACCTTGGTTCCTTCTATGAATTCTTGCGCAATATTTTTCTGGATGAAATATTGAGTTAGCCGTTTTTAAAACGAGCCGTTAAACAACTTCTACCCATAAAAATATTTTAATTTCGAATAAGTTTTAAAAATGAATTTTAAAATGAATTTGATTATTTATTTATCAATTTATTACCATAAAATCATTTGTTTTAATTTCCAGAATTATTTTTATCGAGAATATATTTTTTTTAAAATGGCAGAATATTATTTGTAATGGGTTTAGAAAATATTCCGCAAACACATAAATTTTTTTTTTAATAAAATGTAAAATCATTTCTTTAAATTTGATTTTAAAAATAACAAATGACTTTAAATTGACAGATTTCAATTATTTTATTTATTATTTTTTTGACTTCCGTATCAAATTTCCGGCTTAAAATAAGTGAACAATTTCGATGATTGATTATTAATTTTTTAAAAGAAATTCTCATTAAATATTGATACAATTGAAACACTGGAGGACAGGAGACAATATGGCTCCACAACACTGAATACAGAACATTATTATACGAGATTTATATTATATTTGTTTTATAATTAATGAAATTATAACATTTCATATATTAATAATCTAACCTAACAAAAGAAATAATTCGAAGGCAGGCCTAGCTTTACCCACAGTACATTTCAGCCTATTTTATACTATTTTTAGCCTAATAAAACCTAGCATTTAAAAACCCCTCAAAAAAAATGATTCTAGCAGTAAATATTATCTTATAAACTGAAATTCTTGTTATGTAGCTAATAAAATCGATACCGAAAAGTCTAATAACTCTTTCCAACTAAAGTGTATTTTTAAATTCTGATAAATTCTAATATTTTTTTATATAACATTTGGTTAGAAAAACTTATCAGGTTTAGAAAAAAATTATTTATAAAAAAAATTATGAAATTTGAAAATGAAGGGAAGACATAAATTAAAAGATTAATAATTTTTTTTTAATTTTAAGAAAATATAATAACAACAAAAAGAATGACTTGTTTTTGCGTATACCGAGGAAATGAATGACATTGTAAGTTTTTAAAATAAGAAAAATAAGATTGAATCAAATTAATTTTCTTAATTATTTTAAAAAATTAGAAATTTTCCTTTTTTTTCCGATATAACTAGTGTTGTTAAAAGGCTCTATTTAGCACAATTTTAAATTAAAAGCCAAATATAATATTAAGCAAGCCTAGACATTTTATGTTCCAAACCTTTCGGCCAATGAGCTTTGGGGCGTAATATTTTTTGGCAAAATATTAGTCAGCCCTTTTTTTAAAAATCAAGCCGTTTAACAACACTAATGTAAACTCGAATTTATCGGGATCCAATTAACTTCAATAGGAAGTCATTTTTCTTCAATTTAACTCTTTTTTAATCAATTTTTTTATTATTATTTTTCTCCTTTATTTTTAAAATTTGATTGGTCAAATCCTATATTTTTTTTATACTCTCCTGGCATTGGGGGGGGGGGGTACTGGCTACTTCAACTAAGCCTGACCTCCAATTTGCTTTCAAATTCTTTAATAAAAATGGACTATGAATTTTTTACGCTCACTAACCATAATAAATGGAAAAAACACTTATTTATCATGGGATTTTAAAAAAATGAAAGCGATAATCAACGATATTTTTGGAATTTATTAGATTTTAATATATATAAAACATTTTACAGTGCAAATATTTTTCAAAGTTTCAATTTACGATAAAAAATAAATTTGAACTAAATATGAATTAAAATTTGAGGAATTTTTTTTAGCGGAGCCCTTTGTTAAATATTTGGCAAGACAGCGCTAGCTATGTCTATGCCTATACTAATTTTCTTAACAGCCTGTAATTAATTGATGTAATTTATATTGTGAAATGTCTTAAAGCTCTGTTCATCTGTTTACTTTCTGAAGATCTTAATCAAGGAATCTTGCAGGGATTAATTATGGAGTAATGTAAAAATGTACAAAATTATGGAATGCATGTGTAAAGCCTAAATCTTCTGAAAAGATAAGGGAGATAACAGAAGGTAATGAGCTGAAAGTTCTATGCATATCCCAGGTGAAATATGATAGTATGACTTTACTGTTAAAATATAAATCACATTTAAATTTAGCTGAAACAATTGATTGTCCCATCTTTAAGGAAGCGGATATTGTTTATATTAGGAGGTAGCCCTTTAGCAAATGCATTAGACAAACTACAAGGACAGAGTAGTACATTCTATGGGAAATTTTTGCCCGTACTATTTGTGTTTAAAAGGGAATCAGATAAACTTAAAAAAGTTTACGACATTGTCTACCTTTATTAAAATCCAAGAAAGGTATGGACAAATGTTGGGAAAATTTTTTGCTATTTTGATTTATATAATGAAGCTTTCGGCATCACTATAGCTTCCATATTTTAAGAACTTATGGGCTGAATCGGATAATAAAAAAAAATACTTTCAAAATATATTATAGATATAGAAGCCCTAAATGTAGTAGCAATATTATACAATCAAGCTCAAACTATAACACCTGATTTGACATCTTATAAAGAAAATGATGATTATTTTTGTGTAATAAATGTTGCTGAGTTCAAAAAATACAAATAACATTGAGCTGGAGGTTTTATTATCTTTAAAAGATGGACGAAATACATTAGAAATGCTGAATTATCATCCTTCCATTAAGGAAATTTTTTTAAAATATAATATTGCAATACCTTCATCAGCTCCATTTGAAAGGTTATTCAGTTTTGGTACAATGTTGAATATGCCGAAACGGCAAAGGCTTAATGATAAATTATATTTAAAAATTGATTATCTTAAAAAATAATAATTTGATTTAATCAATTTTAAATACACTTTTGCAGATTAATATTTCAGCGTTCTTTAATGGGCTAAAACCAATAATAAATAATTATAATTAACTCGTCATTAAATATTTTATTAATTACTTATTATATGCGAATTTATTGTTCTTCACCAATAAATAATAAAAATTGTATTTTATTCTTGACTATTCAAATTTAATTGGTAATGATAATTCTATAAAGTGTCATGTATTTAGGATATCATACATCCTATATCTTTTTGATATTTTGGATAAGATACTAGTATCTATATCTAATACCCATTTTTTTTATAAAAAATGTATCTGTATCTAGATTCTTTTTCCGGAGTGCCTGATATACGTGATATATATAACTACTTTTTATAAAATATATTAAGGATTTTTAATTATCTTATTCCACACTTGACATACTCCTTAAACTGGAGGACATCTTTACACTTCTTCCATCACACAAGTCCTTTTTTTTGCTAAAAAATTTCTTTTTTATACCAAGAATTCTTTACGCACTTCGGTCAACACCAATTTTTAAATAGCCTATTCCTCTCCAAACTTACGAAAAAGGAATAAAGGACTTAACCGAAAAAATAGTAAATATCAAATTCAACGAAACCGCTTGGGCCCAAGCAACTCTTCCAACCAAATTAAGTGGTCTCGGCATCAGATCTCCACTTGACTTAGCAACAATTACTTTCATATCGAGTAGTCTCTTGACAAAGCCAATAACCACCGCCCATAATTCTAAAGAAGACCTTTCCTTAATCGTGGCTATGGATATTTGGAAAACAAGGATCAATGCTGATTCTCATCCCCCCACAACCCATAAACAGAAAGACTGGGATGCACCAGTGGTTGCTCGCTGCGTTGAAACTCTCTTATCTAGCATGCAACGACCGCATTCTCTTCCTTGCTCAATGGTACGGGACATGAGTTTCTTGAGGCCATCCCATCTACCAATCTTCAGCTTCAACTATCCAACAATGAATTTACCCATGCCATCGGCATTGGTCTAAATTGTTCCATCACTCACCCCCACATCTGCTCAGGGTGCAACTCGCCAGTTGACTCGAAGGGTAGACATAGTTTACATTGTCGTTCCTGCAATGGACGATTCATCGGACACAAGCAATGTAATACAATCATCCAACATGCTCTGAAATCCGCCCAAATTCCTTCCACGTTAGAACCACAGGGTCTTTTTAGATCTGACGGTAAACGTCCTGATGGGATCTCTCAAATCCCATGGAGGAGAGGCCAACTTTTGGTATGGGACTATTCCTGTATTGACCCCTTGGCCCCATCCAACCACGCCATCAACATCCTTGACCAGAAGGAACAACTTAAAATTTCTAAATACATAGAAATAATAAACGATCATTGCTTCATCCCAATCATATCAACCACTCTTGGCACCTTCGGCAAACTCGCCTTAGCATTTTTCAAAAACTTAGGATCACAAATCAGCAAACTCTCAGAAGAACCTCGAGAGGGTTTTTTTCTTCGTCAACGATTATCCATAGCGATTCACAAAGCTAATTATATCAGTTTCAATGGTAGCCTTCTAGCCAAAGAGCTATCATAGACAACGCTTACGTCCCTTTTTCATTTTTGTTTACCTGCGTCACACCATCTCCGTTCTTTTTTTTAAATAGTATTATTATATATTTTTCAAACATTTTTAAATATATTAAAATTTATTATAATGAAAATTTAAATTATTATAAAAAAAAAAATAAAATTTTTAATAATTAAAAAAAAAAAAAAAAAAATTAAATATATTAATAAATTTTATTTAAAAAACATCATTTACTTACATAATCTTTTTTTTTAAAAACCAAAATTTATCAGCAGTTTTATTTTTCCATGAAATTGTTAGGCAAATAAAAAAAACTTGCTTAAAGAGATAGGATCCTAAATTAAAATTTATCGACTAACTTTTCTTCAGAAAAATAGTGGGAATCATCTATTCCTCGGCTGAAGTATTTAGTGTTGTTAAATCACCTAACTTTAACCAATTCCAAAATGACTCTGTCAAGTTTTTATCCTAAAGAATTTGTTCCAATATTTAAATTTACTTAGACAGTCTATTTTTTAGGTTAAAAGCCTGGCTAAGCTTTATTGGAATTGAGTTATGGGACATAACAACACTAAGCATATTATAGCAGATTGGCATTTCACACATGTCTAGTCAGCTAAATTTTAGCGTTTAAAATCATGTCTGTAAGAAAATTAAATGAATCCGGCATTCATATTAATTAAAATTTTGCACTTTATTAAATGCTAAAAATGGCACTGGCCGAATTTGAGGAAATAGTAGCAAAATTATTATCTAATATACAAATCTGGGGAAACAAAACATCTGATCATAAGCGTAGAGAATTCTATCATGGGGGTTGAGTATAACGCAAGATCTATTGAAATTAAGGGGAGACAGAGGTGGGGTGGAGGGTTATTAATTTTGTGAGCGGGGTAGGGGTAAGAGATTAGGGGTAAGAAGGTGAAAAGTCAGATTTTTTTTAAAAAATAGTTAGATATTTCCTAATAAGATAATTAATTAATTAATTAGTAATTTTTTTGTCCAATTAATATCATAAATATTTTATTTTAATAAAAGTTTTATAAAAATTTTAAGATACTATTTTAAAAAAAAATAAATATTTAAATCAAACGTGACCGAATATTTTTTGGTATGGGCTATATAAGGGGTCCACAAATCAGTTAAAAGACTTATTAAACGATTACACTAAAGTTATAGTTTGAAAAGAATAAATTTTAACCCCCGGAGCTTTGAATAGAAATTTTGATCGATTTTAGAATATTAGTAATTAAAATTATTGTTATGAGATTTTGAAACCAATCATATATCTTCTCTTTTTTTAAAAAAAAATAAAATAAATTAAATAAATAGTAATTAACTACATAAACTATTCTTCAAAATGTTAGATCGCAAATATAGATATAATATAGAGGTAGTTATAATATGAATATATTTATATTTTTTTTCTAGATGAGTTTCATTTAATTTGATTTAGATCTATAGTATTTTTATTTTCTTCTTTGAAATTGAATTTTTGTGGGCATTAAAGTGAAAGAAGTATTGCTTTAAAAACACCTAAAATATATTTAATTATTATTTTTTTAAATGTACATTTTTGCACCGAAAAAACCTTTTTCAAAAAGATTAATATTTCTATCTAGATAATTCTAAATCAGGTACTATGATCTTTCGAAGGTTTCCTGAAACTGAGATACAGTTTTGTACAACGAGATGCTTCCCTTGCAAGTCTTGAACTTGAAATCTTCTATAAAATTAAGGGCCGACACCATTTTAGATATCAAATTTTCGAAATGAGCAACAAAAACGTAAGAGAAAACTATGTCCTGTTTATGTAAAAGGTCCTCCTTTATTCCACCCACTTCTGACCTCCGTGGTTCGGGACGATGAATGTCGAATGAAAGGTTTGAAACCGGAGCGCATTGGCTTTTCTTATAAAAATCGATGATACTTTGGCTCAAATGTAACGCGTCAAATATCGAATCTTGAAAAGGGTCGTCCACGTTTAAAGGAACCATCGAATGTGTACTCTCCGTCGATGGCTCATTCGAAGTAACGAAAGAGTGTACAGGTTTAATTGTGTCCGCAGTTTTTTCTTCCTCCGTCATATCTTGTAAAATTTGTTGATTGTTGCGGCACTTTTGGATGTTTCTAAACAAGAGCATCTCCCTCAATTTAAAGGTCTTCGGGGAGATATTGTTTAACAAAACCGCGCCGCTCCAGTTTGTCCATATAGACTCTAACGTTTCTATATTCGTGTCAGGTAAAACCTGGAAACCACTTATTATGAAAGCGGAAGACGTCTGTCCAATTAAGTTAGTGTTCGCCGAGAAGAAGTTGCGAGATTTGTATTGGGAATACGCGCTATCGAGAATTCTATTTGGGTTATTAACTGAATCAGTAGCAAGACATCGATCTTCATTATTTTTAGTCGAAATATCTCGTTGCTTACTGGCATCGATAACATCGTTACTTTGGCTAAACTTTGAAACGGGCAAAATTGAATCGTTTATTTTTGGAGGATCCTTTAGATCAATAGCTGGGATGCTGGGTAAAGGTAAATGGTTATTAAAATTGATGACATCGTCGTTCGTAGCATAATTATTATTGATTGCAATATTCGCCATGTTTGGGGTTTTATAAAGATCGGGTTGGTAAAACAAAATTGGTCTGGGCATGTAGGAAGATGGGTATGGAACCATGGAAATATTTTCATTCGTAATGCCTCGAGTTCCACTTTCGAAGACATCATTCAAAATGTCGGTATTGTAAATAGATTTCTCACTTTCATGAGGCATTTTTTCATAAGCGTTAAAAAGGTATTTTTCACCAAAATTATTATTATTATTATTATTCACATCAGGTTTGTAATTTATTTCGGGCTCAAACGGGTCGTGGCCTTTATTTTGTTTCCAGTGTTCATATAAGTGATCATGTTCCGCCTGTTTATCGTCCGTCATCTTTTTTTCCAATCGGGTTCTTAATTCGTCGATAATGCGCTTATAATTTTGCTTATCCATTAATAGGCTAAGCCCATTTATATCTCCTTTCGTCAACATATGATTATAATTTTTCCACTCGATGTTGGATGGGGTTATTTCTTTATTCCTAATGGCGCTCAATTGTCCAGAGGTGTCAAAAGAGTTGTCATTTGATTCAAGATCATGGTTAACGCTTTGAAAGGGAAGTGAATGCGATTTTTTATTGCGTGCTACGGCAGGATTTGAGGCGTCAATGGGTAAAGTTTTATCTAAAAATTCGGAATGTTCACTGTTATGTCTCAGTAAATAAGGTTTATTCATCCTCCTGTCTACGTCAATCTTTTTGAAAGAGTCGCCCAGTGTCATCACATCGTCAGATATATCATTAGATGCATCATACGGTGAATTTACGATTTCCCTCGAATTCTTATTATCAGGAGTTGTTGCGACACCTATATTTACATTCACTTCGTTTTTAGATTTTGAACGATTTGATTTCGATTTCTTTTTGATACCAGTTTGGACTAATGCCGTTATTTTACGGGTATCTACCGGAGCGGCGCAATTGAGGGGTGTAATGTTATCATCGCAACTCCTCGATTTGCCATCCAGTTTGATGGATTTGTTGCGTGAAAATTTGTTCTTGTCCAATACCCACGACTTAATCAAGCGATAACCTTATTTTATTTTATTTTTTTTTAAAGTGAATAATTTTAATATTATAATAAATTACTTTATAGTATATTTTATCACCGGAGTCCTGTAGAGATCTCATCCAGTGTTGTTAAAGAACGGCTCAATTCGAGCCTATTTCTAAAAACGGCTAACTCAATATTTTAGCTAGAAAAGAGATTTCGCTAATAGAACATTTGTTGCCATCTATGATTAAAATATCGTTTAATGGTTTCAAAAAAAAGCTGTGGAAGCGAATGAATGCTTAAATGATCCCATCGCGTGATCTTTTCAAACTGGTTAATTGATAAATTCTAAACTTATTTTTAAAAAATAAATTTGTCAGGGCCGGCTTTATTAGAAAATTCTAGAACCCATTTCGGTCCGGATATTTTTTTCAAATTCAACTATTTTCAGCTGAGGCATAGAGTGTTCCGCGTATAATTTTAAAAATTTGTCTAGAATTTAATCTTAGGAAAAACCAATAAAAAGTAGGGAGGGACTCCGATGCCTTAACAAATAAATTCATCTTCTACCACCCCCCCCCCCCCCCAATTCCTTTTGAAAAAAAAAGCTTTAATAATCAATATTATACTTTTCTTCAGTGTATATTATTATTTAGTTTACCATTCATTTTAGAAGCTCATTTTCTTATTATAAATATGTTGCCTTATAATATAGAGCCTAATTAAATTAACAACATTACATTATTAACCATTTTAAAAAATATTGTCATATCATTATTCATAAGTTTCAAAAAACACCTTAAGTAAATCTGTAAAGAGATGATTTTTTTTTATATACGAAAATAAACAACTATTGGAAATAAGTTTAAATTATTATTATTTTTTTTTTACTGTTAGAAGCTGGCGCGACATTAGTGTCTCTAGAGAATTTGACGTAATCGAAGGTAGCTTACAATATTATTATATAAAATGTTTAATAATATTAGACAATTTTATTCTATCTTTTAATAACTCGAGTTTAATATGAGATTAGATTAGATTAGGTGGAATGATAATATAAATAAAATATAACAATAAGTATGATATGTGTGTATAGCAGAATTGTCAAATACAGATAAAAAAATTTTTTTAAATTTCTTCATGCTAATAAAAGTATCCGTATTATAGATACATTTTTAAATGTATCCAAGGTTGATTGTATAACGAATGCTTGTATTTATACTTATTATTTCAAATAAACACAAATACTTTTAGTTCTCTTATATTATTATTCTAAATTAAATTATAAATGTAGAATCGACCATTTATTTCTTTAAATATTAAATTTGTATCAAGATTTTATCAGTTTCATCCTATTTTATTAAAATGAACAACATTCATACCGACAATTAAAATTGAAAATTAATTTTTTTAATGAAGATGATATTTGATTCAATTCACATCAATTTTGGCATTATGCAGATTTTATATGCAGACAATGTATCTGCATATCGATACATTTGAAAAATATCTGTTAAAAATTTAGTGTATAGAGAGAAAATTCTGAAAATCCTTGCTTTTTACCTTAGACGATAAATGGGTCTGATGAGAAAAATTTAAGTTTTTATATTCTAAAAAAAATTTTGTATTATAATATCACAATCTTTCACATCTACTTTTCCTATCTTTCCCTTCTATTTAGTCTTTCTTTCATTCATATGCACACGACATTGAATATACTGGTTAATGTATTATTTTTTAAAAATTAATGATAAAATTACAGTATAAAAACCTATAAATAAGCTCTTCCCGATATTATTTTGTCCGCTACATATAATGAATAATGACTATTACTAGGTTTAAGAAAAAGTTTGTTGCCTCTTCAATAGATTATTACTAGTGATGTTAAGGTAACTAGTTACTGTAACTTAAAAAATAACTGTAACTAGTTATATTTTTAAAATTATAACTAGTAACTGTAACTAGTTATAATTTTTGAAATGTAACTGCCAAAAGTAACTAGTTACTTTTAAAGATATATTCAAATAATTAATTTTATTTTTAATATGTTGTGATAAATTAATTTTAAATTAAATTTATTTTTTAAATTAAATTTATTAATTTAAAATTTTGTGAAAATGTCTGATTGTTATAATTTCCCGTTCAAATTGATTTTCTTAACTTAAATTGTTACATTCCTGCTGGGCTTCATAATTTTGTAAGCAAAAAGTAATTTAATAAATTTTAATATTATATTTATTTACAAATGTAGCACAATATATTTTTTTCCGTCAAGTAACAAGCATTGGAACTTCATATCATACGTAATAAAAAAAATTTTAAATTTAGTATAAGGAAAAACAAAGACAGATTATTTTAGAATTTAATATTAAATTATTAATCATTACTTACAAGAACCAAGTCTAACAAAAATATCATGTTATAGGTTTAATAATCTTTATGATAATGACAACATCATTGCTGCAATTCTTCGCCCTTTATTTAAAACTGACTGGCCTTGGATTAGGCAAGAAAGGAATAAAGCAAAAAAAGGAGGAAATTTTATAATTTAATAAATACCTTAATACCTCAAAGTGAATCCCAGACGAATGAATCATGTTCAAAACCAACATCACTTGATGTAGTTGGATTTTTTGACCTAATGCGCCAAAATATTCTGGATAATGAACTTATAGAAAACATCAAATTTAATAACAACACTTATTCTTTATATAACGATTTTCCAAAGTTAAAATTACTCTTTATTAAATATAATGTTGTTCTAACATCAAGTGCTCCCGTAGAGCGCTTGTTCAGTCTAGGTAAGCTCATTTTTGGAGATAAACGAGCACGTCTCCTAGATAATAACTTTGAAATTAATTGTTGTTAAAAGCAAATAAACATTTATTAGATTCTAATTTTTATGAAAAATAAATGTTTTTTTTTCAATGCAAATATATATTTTTATATTCGATGTAAATATTCAATTTTGCGAAATTTTTTTATATAAATAAATTGTATATTATTTTAAATAACTGATTATACTTTGTTTATCCTAATTTTTTTTATATTAAATAAATGCATTCAATAAATAAATAATGCGCATATGAATGATGTATAAAGTAAGTAACTAGTTACTTTTGAAAATAACTGTAACTAATAACTAGTTACTTTTGTAAAAATGTAACTAGTAACTGTAACTAGTTATGTTTTTGCCAATGTAACTAGTAACTGTAACTAGTTATGTTTCAAAAGTAACTTTTAACATCACTAATTATTACCTTAAAATTTGGTTCATTATAATTAAAAATAACAATATACTGAAGATTACTGTGACTATAAATAAGAGAGCATCTATTAAACTTATAATCATACTTGTAAAATATATTATTATCGTGTCAAATATAATATATATGTCATATTGGCAGAGTTGTTAAAAGATACTTTTTAAATGGATCTAGATACAGATACATCGTCTAAAATAATATCTAAATACAGATATTTTAATCAAAAATCTATCTAGATACACATACAGATACCACATTTTTATATCTAGATACAGGATCTAAATACTTGTATCTAGATCCTTTAACAACTCTGCATATTGGTATATGGAATCCATGATGATTCGTAATCTCTCAATTTTGAATCATTTACTAAGGGCGAATTTTAATGATTTGACAGGAATTATATTTCAGCATGTATAGACTATACCCAAAACTCTAAATTTTAAACAGCTTTGCCATGAACTTTAGAACTACTCCTAGTTTTAAATTAATTTTTTAAATAGATTTTTCATATAAATTATTTTTTTAAAAATACTAAAATGTCTAGGGCGGAAATTGACTGAAATTTATAGGGTAAATACTCTACACATGCTACAATATATTTCCGGATAAATCGGATTTTGAATTTTTTAAGTCGCCCTCGCTCGGCAAAGGGTTTAAAATCGAGAGATTCCGAATCCCCAATGATTCCATATCCCATTATGACATATATGTGTAAGTATATTCATTAATTTTCCATCTTTAAAATTTGAATATTTTTCATTTATTCTGGCAACATTCCATATGGGCAACTGTGGATTGCATTGCCTGCTTCCTTAGTATCAAATCATAAATATGATCATAACAAATTGTTGCATTCCCTAATTTTTCCAAAATATCTGCATTTTTGCTTTAAAGTTTTATAAATTTCAAAAAAATTGAATTATTTTTTATATTATTATTTTAACAAAATCGGGCAAGGTTACAATGCTGTTTCCTAAAATATTTGCCGATCTTCAAGACAAGAATTTAGATTTGTTAAAAAAACGAAATCAGTCTTTAGAATTAGAACATGTTTTATGTCATTCTAGTCTCCATTTTGGTATACTGATTAAATTTAATTTTTTTAAAAAAAAAAATTATATAATTATCGATTTTTCTGACCTCTTTGCTGCCACCTTTTGTGTCACCTTTAGGGGAATGCCTAACTAAGATACTAAGATAAGCCGTATGAACAACGGTGGCGGATAAATATAAAGAAAATAAAATTATGAACGGACGCTCGCGGTGCCGAAACCCGCCCATCATAGCCTTCCATTATATATTAAACTAAGCTATTATTCGCAATATCATTAACGCAATTAGCGATTATAATTATATCCCCCTCTATTATTATGTTTATTACATTAGTGACTCCATTTGGCTTTTGGCTATTTTTAATCGATGATTTTTAAAATTATTACCTTTTTTTGTTCTTACAGTTAAGGATACGTAGTTGAAATCCCTAACTGAACCCTTCTTTATTCATTCCATTATATATAGCTTATTATAGGGTTTAAAAAAAAATAAAATGAAATAATTGTCTTGGGTTATTTGACTTTTTAGCGAAAGCAAATAAGAGAATAGGAGCTTAAAAGGAAAAGTCCAATCGATTCTGCCCCATTCCATTCCTCGTATTCCATCAATCCAATAAACCCCAGAAACACAACAATTTTTTTTGAACACTTTGTAAATTACTTTGAAATTTTCATTCATTTTATACTTTCATAAAAAAATATCCCTACTTTTTAGATAGTTTATACTTAGGTTGTGCCAATATTAAATATCAAATCGGTTCTGGCCAATATATATATATATATATAGGTTAAAAATATCGGACTAGCCAATATTTAAAAAAAACCGATCCGATATTATCATTATTTTGGGTTATTTTATGGATTTGTTATTACTATAATTTGGTAATATTTTTTAATTTTTTATAATTTACCTAGTAATAAATGAATAAATCGGTGAGCTATAAAGTAACGTCGTTACTAATGGCGTTACCTTTTTTGAGGAAAAAAAATATGCCATTCGTTACTTGTTTCAAAAGGTAAAACAAGTAATGCGTTTATTTATTTTTTAAAAATTTATTCTTGAAAAAAAAAGGAAATATATTTTATTTTAAATTTTATAAATAATTTAAGCCGAGTTTTTAATTCAGATCAACCACCAAAGTTCTTCATGTATACCTGATCAAAATTTTGAAAATTAATTGTTATTAGAAATAAATAAAAATATTACAAAAAAAGAATTTGTAAAAATTTATGATATTTTGGATCATTTTATTTTTATTATCTATGAAGGGCGGGGGGGGGGGTGAATAAGTAAAAGAATAATTTATATATAATATTTAGTGTTTTTTTAAGTAACTAGTAACGCATCTTTTTTTTGAATAGTAACGGGTTTCTTTTTCATAAGGTAACGAGTAACTGTAACGCGTTCCTATTTTCAAAGGTAACGAGTAACGCGTTTTTTTTTGAAATAACATTTACAACATTAATAAATAGAAGGTTAATATAAATCAATTTAAATCATCGGATCCCTGATATCAGTTATCGGATTTGTAAGTTGTCGAGTAGGTATCAGTTATCGGATCGGTTTTGTATAAATATCATCATAAAATATCGGATGGGTGAAAAAAAAATTGGATCAGCCAGCAACAGCTTAAGTTTATCTTATTATACTCAATCAAAAAAAAAAAAATTTTTCGTTTTATAATATATACTAATAAAATAGTTAAATGCATATTCATATTATTATAATAATCTTACTTTCTAGTAAATTGCAAAATAAAAAAGAGAAATTCAATTTATATATTGTTTATACTCTTTGAAAATATAAATTACTTTTTTTTAAAATAAAAAGATTATAATATTAATGATATCGAATTCAGATATAATAAAGGATTAGTATTAGTTAATAAA
This sequence comes from Gordionus sp. m RMFG-2023, assembly GCF_954871325.1. Lineage (NCBI taxonomy): Eukaryota > Metazoa > Nematomorpha > Gordioida > Chordodea > Parachordodidae > Gordionus > Gordionus sp. m RMFG-2023. The sequence goes on along the minus strand of NC_088778.1, from coordinate 6,322,172 downwards.
TAAGCAAACGAAAATGCGTATTATCTAATATGATTCCCGATAAAAAAAATATTATTTTACAAAAAATAAAGGAAAAAAAATAATATATATTATATCTTATTATAAAACGTTTCAAATTATCTTACACGAATCAAAAGCAATATATATATATAGTGGTCGATTATATTATATTAGGGCAAGCCTAAAGATTTCTACTCATAGATGATACTAGACATCTATTAGCGGATGCTTAATTTCTGGGATATTGTCCTGAAATTTATAGGGTAAATATTCCGCGCGTGGTGGAATGCATTTCTCAGGTTACTCAGTAAACAATTTTAAATTGAGTTTAATCGCGAATTCCTATAAATTCCATACCCCAATACGAAATATTATCACTATTTGATTATTTTAATTTTTTTCCATCTAAAACTTTACTTTATACATTATATATATATATCACATAGTATAAATTTTTTTATTATTATATGTTAGCGGCAATGTGTTATTTTTTCAATTTTAAATCATTCTTTGAGCGCGTCTTTCAAAATTTAAAAATCTGATCTTACCGGTAATGTATATTTCAGCATGTTTAGAAGACCAACCCTATGAATTTCAGACAATTTTGCCATGAACTCGAACTTAATATTATTTATATTGTTTTTACAATTGTAAATGACTCAAAGTTTACCTGCAAAAGTTGAAAAAATAAGGAATTGCCAGAAAAACCATTGCCGCGGCTAACACACACATATATATATCAAATTTAATTGAAAGATATCGACGGTATCCCCCACCCCCCTTCCTTCAATTGCATTAATTTTTGCAAAATAATTCAAAAACTATGATAATTTACCAGAGTTGTTAAAAGATACTTTTTAAATGGATCTAGATACAGATACAACGTCTAAGATAATATCTAGATACAGATTATTTAATCAAAAATCTATCTAGATACAGATACCATATTTTTATATCTATATACAGGATCTAGATACTTGTATCTAGACCCTTTAACAACTCTGTAATTTACCATCGAAATTTAAAATGTTTAGCCACATCATTTTTAATTTATCATATTTGTGACTTGTAAATATCCAATTTACTAGTAAGGATATTAAAATATTGTTCTATGTACAAACAATTTGTTCAAAAATCAAAATTTCAGAAAATAATTTCTAGTTCCGGTTCTTAGATTCGACTCGGTTACCGTGGTTCCATGTTCCGGCTCTTTTTTAAAAAATTAAAAAATTTTCAAATACTTTTACATGAATTACCCCGGGCCAGCCCCGAAATTTAATATCGGGGTTTCGGGTTAGGCTTCTAATTATTTTTACCTAGAAAAAAAAAATATTTTGTTCAAGTTGTCGGGCCCGGCAAAACAACGTAAATTTGTACAATTATCAACTTTAAAAGTGTTTCAAAACTTCGGACAGCACGTAAAAATGTCTTGAACAAGTTTTCCGGATCGGTCCAAAAATCATTTTTTCTGACTAGGGTGTTTTGAAACAATATACAAATAAATTAGTTGCACCCCGTGAATATCATTTTCGCTAGTTAAAATTTCCCTCCTACACCCCCCCCCCCTACTCTTCAATCTATCCCCTTCTCCCCCCCCCCTCCACAAACAATAATTTGAAAGAAAAATAAGTAAAAGTTATAATAATTTTTTTTTTTTAATAATTACTATAATTCAAAATTTTTAGGAGAGAAAAAAAGGTGTGAATTATTAAAATAATTACATAAAAAATGTAAAAGCCAAAGGCCTGCAATTTAGGTAAGCCAATGAGTTACACTTGGTTTTTTTGAAGAAGTAGAATAAGTTCCAGTTATGATTACTATAAATTTTTAAAAGTAGTTACTGGTTTCCTTGATTTGTCCCAACTCTTAGAATTCCAAAGATCAAGGTTGGCTCTTTGGTTCAAAAAGGACCCGAAAGCTATTGGGTTCTAATTGGACCCAAATCAAAAGAGACAGGACTGAATGCCCTCAAAGACTTTTACCTGAGATAGGTCCTTTTTAGAAAAGAAAAGTAATATTAAGATAATATTAATGAATAAAATTGATCTTACGACTTTCTTCCAGACTTTCCATCATGATAAAGGCCACTGGGTGGCTTGATTCCATCTACGAACTTGGCCGCCTCCAATTTTTCCTTATACTATTTTTTTTGTCCCATTTATCAAAATATTAATAATGTTGCGATTTTTTATTACTTCCTTGCCAATATATTAGGTTTTTTTTTCAAATAAGATCGCAAAATTATAAGGGTGGTGATAAATAAATTTTTAGCCATAAAACACTTTAAAAAAATATTTTTTTTATCCTTTTTACTATAATTAAAATTATCATTATTTATTTTAATTAAAATATTAAAAATATCTATGTCAAACAAAAAATATTTATAAATAATATTATAATTTTATATAATATTCTAATCGATAATAATAATAATAATAAAAAATTTAGATTTTTTTTATATTTTAAACAAAAATTTTAGATTTCGGTGAAAGAATAAAAAAAGAAGATTACTATAAAATTATCTATTGATATAAAATCAATAAATAATTATAAGAACTACTTTGTGTACACGGAAAAAGGCATGTTCTAAAACAAAAAACATAACCCAATTTTTTTTATTATATAATAAATTATAAATTATAAATTATAAGTGTTAAAAAATAATATACCGATATCCATTTGACTTCTTACTTAGATAGACTTTATAATAATATTAAACAATTTTTAAAAATAATTTTTGATATAATTCATATTAAAAAAATAAACATTTATCGGGTTATTAATTTCCTTGGAAAAAATTCTCGAAATTTTGCTAAAGATACTCAATTCAATATAATTTTATTGTTATAATAATTAAATTATAAAAAATATATATTTCGCAGTTCTTTATTTCTTTCCATTTTTATATGAAACGCTTTTTATATGAAAGTTACATCAACCGTGGTGAAATATGGAATTATTTTGAATTTAATAATTCTACAATAAATATGAATATTAAATTTTTTTAAGTTTTAAATTATTTTCAAGGGTAAAAATAAAAAAAATGATTTTTTTAAAACCATATTCATAAATATTACCATCTAAATTTATATTATTCACAAAATAAAAGTTTGTTAATAAGGGACAAATGGTCGATAATCATTTACTATAATTGCGAATTTTTGTGTTTGTATGCTATAAAGTTATTTTGAATAGTATAATGTCCAAAAAGAATATTTAATTTTATAATTTATAAACACTGCAAATTAGCCTATATAAAAAAAATTAACATTTTCCTCGTTAATTTAAATATATATTATAACCGATTATTTTTAAATCAATAGGATGCCATTATAGTTCAGTAGTACGTTGACTATTTAACCTTCAGAAGCACTGGTTGCATATCCGATCTAAATTGTCGTAAAGAGGAAGATAACTTTATGATGCTCCAATATGATAAAGCAGGAGATTAGGCATTTTTTCCGTGCCACACGCATGTATAGTATACTTTAGTTGGCAAAAATATGATATTCTCTGACCGATTGAAATACATAAAATTTGATATATAAGAAATAAAATAGGAAGCTCTAAGGAATGATCGTTAGGAGATGATAATAGCATAAAATGTTATTTTATATTATAAAAGTCACAGAAATGTTGTTAGTGTGAAAAAAATATCAGAAGATATATATAAATAGTAAGACATTAAGATAATGACGATTGTACCTTATAAATGGTGTCGGAATATATCTCGGAGATTATGGCACATAATTAAATTGATTAGAAAGTGGAAAGAAAAAGGTTTCGGCAAAAATGAGAAAGTTTTATTGATGCCTGATTCCTTAAATAAGATAAGCAGTGGCTGCTGATTTGAATGCATCATATAGATATAGTTAAACAGGGGATACTTATGGGGATGGGAGTTGAGCTATCTTAGGTATATGATTTAGCAATTAGAAATATCAGGTATAAGAGTGGTAATTTAAAATTCAGAGATTTTTTTTTAAAAATTTAGTAGATAAGTTTTCGATTAATAATAACGGGTTTCAAATAGGCTAAAAACAGAAACCCACTTTTGGTAAACTTGATTTTCAAAAGGAAATTTGAGGCCTGTACACGAAGCATTTCCCACAGTTAAGTTTAGGAAAAGCCATAAAGAGGGATGGAATTTGGTTGAAAGTGAGATTGTAAGAAACGAAAATGGTATACTCTAAAAAGATTATGGCAAACATAAGGTGAGGAATATATGGTAAGTGGAATATGGATATTCAGCGTATTAGTGTTGTTAAGAGACCCGATTTTGGTCGATAATTTATTAAGATTTTCGCCCAAAATAATATTGTGTAAGCCTGGAGACTTTACTGGTAGTTAGGAGAAAGGTTGACATTAAATCTCGATGGTTACATGATATTTAAAAAAATCGACCCAAATAGAGTCTTTTAAACAACACCATTATATGATATGTTTTTTCTTTGTTCATACCATATGCTTTCTTACTCTGCTCAAATGGCCGAACTTTTTTTATAAAAATAACCTATAATATTACATCTTTTTAACCAGTACCAACGTTACAATGGTCCGATATATTTTTTGTTAATTTTTTGACCAGACCCGATTGTTATTTTTTGTCATAATTTTTGGACTTGTTATTATCCGTCAATAGTTTCATAAAAGAAATTAAAAATATGCACATTTTAAATGGATAATTAAACGATCCATCATATGATTTTAACATTTTTTTTTTTAAAAAAAATAAATTATATTAATTGATTGTTGATGACCCCATTTGGGATCCGATTGATATAAAAATGATTTCCGTTCGCTTTCGATTTTCCGAGCATCTATTGGAAGAGGAGATGTGAGGCCCTATTGGCCAGGCCCAAATCGTGTCATTTTTAAATTAATATTTTTTTTAAAAAAAAATCGATCTGCCACCATTTTTTATTTCTTTAAAAAAAAATTTTTTTTTTCAACATCACTGATTTTTTTAAAAATTATTCTTTTTTTTTTGCCACTGCCCGGAAATATATCCGAATACTCCCCCAGGAATGAAATTTTTTTTCTCTAAGATTAGTTAAAGAAATGCACCATGTCTTAATCGTAAAATCGATTGATCAAAATAATTAAATATATTAATGTGTATTTTTTGTCATAATTCCTAAACTATTGATTTATAATATTTATTATGCGTTAAAAAATTATGTTTGTATAATTTCGTGCTAAAAGAGTGAAAGGTGAAAAGTGTTTTTGATCTTTTTATTCAAAAGTATAAAATAAAATTATAATTTAAACATTAGTGTCTAGTTAGTGTATAGTTTCTTATTATTTTTAAAAACAAATATTATTTAATGAAAATATTTTTTAGGAAATGGCGATGTAAATTTGTTAAAAAGTGAGTATTGCCATATTTCAAGATGGAGTCACAAATCGAATGAAGCAAAAATTTGTTGGAATTCGGAGTGAACGAAACCGCTATAATCTTCAGATCCTTAACCAGAACTTAGCTGTTACATAAAAATTTTAAAAAAATAGAGAAACCAATATAATTTTCAACTGATTTTTAAAACAGTTTCTTTTTGAAATCGAAATTTCAAGACTAATTTTTTTTTTGGCTTAGATTATGACATTTTCCTTTTATACTATATTAATATATTTAATGCCAACTTTGGTATAAACTTATTATTGCTGTATGTTTTTTGATAATATTCATAAGCATATCATGTTGTATTTATTAGTGTTTCTTAAAGTTATATTATATTTTGATTTAGTGTTGCTAAATGACTAGTTTTGAGCCGATCTTTAAAAACCCCTAACTCAATAACTTAGCCAGAAAAATATTGCCTAAGCCTCTAGATTTCTCTAATAGATGTCTAGACCTTTGTGCCAATCTATGAGCAAAATTTTGAGGGTTACGTAATATTTTTCTGGAGAAAATATTGGATTAGCCGTTTTTAAAAATCGGCTCAAATGAAGCCGTTTAACAAGAACTATTTTGTTTAAAAAAAAAATTTCTTTTGAACAGATGTATTAATTTTGAAAGAACTGATTGATTATGATTATAGTTACATTTAAAAATTGTAATGTTCTCTTTTTTGATTCGTAAAATTTTTTATGTTTTACTTTATTTTAAAAAGAAAAATGAATATCATTCAAAATTAATTATAAAAGTATCGCCAACAGTGGCGATACTTTTAAATTGAAAATAAAAATATTCGCATATTTCTATCTCTCGTTTCTTCAATGAATTCTATGATTACGTTTTCTTATTTTACATAATTTTGAAAGTTACCATGTCCAAAATGTAATTAGTTTTACATATCACATAGTTTATACCTTACTTGAAATTTATCTGGTTACAATTGCTGAAATCTAATTTACATAGTTTGTTACATTATAGTCAATTTAAACAAAAGGAAATTATGTTAATTTTATATTAAATAAAAGTAGCTATATATCTATTATTTATCATTATATGAACAAATCATAATATAATATTATTAATAAATTATTATATATTATGTATAATGAAAATTTGTCAAAGAGATTTATTTACATTATATTAAGAGAATCTAATCTATTCATTATAGTTGGGTTTTAGCTAAATTTCGGCTAATTCGACTAATTATTCAGAACACGTCCCTTAGAAAATCTGCTTAACATGGAGACGCGAGTTGATTTATTTTTGCCTTCTTAAGAGTTTACCAAAAATGTAACTTGTTACAAGCTAGAATTACTTTTCTTCAAAGTTCTACTTAAAAGTTCCTCAAAAACTAGTACCATTAACAAACAATACTATATTTTATTGGAGCCAAATTTAACTTATTATCGGTTTTGTTCACATTTCGAAAACTTAAAGATAATTATAATTTTTGCATTTTATATAAAATTTATGGGGGAAAATAAATTAATATAATAAGACGAATGCTTCTCCCTCCACCTCCAATCTTTGATGATTTTACCCCGAAAATCTTGCCATGATAAATATTCAAAATCAGCAAAAATGAAAATTATTATTATCAAAACCTTACATCCTTCTAACCCCTACCCCCATCCACCCTTTTTTAATTATAAAATCTTACGTCGCACCCCATCCCGTGGTGCAAGTGCCTGATTGGTATATTTTATTTACGATTCCATTTGGTAGACTTGAAAATAGAAGAAAAGAAAATTAATCATATTTTTATGCAGCTGAAGATTTTAATTAATAACGTTTTTTTTTTAAAGAAAATCCTTTATGGTATATATTATATATAATAGAACTCATTAATGATCCCAACTCCAAAAGTTAAGAAATGTGGGAGCTAAGCATAAAAATAATTAAAGGTTTGAATCGTATTTAATGCCTACATATACAAATATAACAATTATTATAAATTTAGGCAAATTTTTATGATCCTTTTTATTTTAAATTGGTATCTTAGGAAACATTGGGAAATATATCACCCCCTTCTTCCTCTATTTATATATTTTTCAATTTTTTTATTTATTATAAAATGGAATAATATGGGGGAGGAGTGTTATTAATTAAACAATACTATAAAATATTAAAAGACTCAATTTTGGGTATAATGTTAATTATTTTATTGTTATTTTTTTTTACAAGTAAAAGCATTATGTAGAATTGGAAGAAGGTTTAACAATGCTTATAGAAATTATCATAAAAACGATGATCATTATAGTGGTGCAACTCATGAAGATTGGTAAACCGGGTCCCGATATTTCTGATATATAAAAAATGTTCTTGTTTCGCGTTTCAAGGGTCTTCATAATGCGCTCAGCCATTGGCGCTTTCTTTTCCATCCCCTCATTTTTAATACTTTTCGCCTTACTCACAATAGATTTAGCATCTATGAGCACCGTATTGTTCTTGTTTTGGTTGAAATAATCCTTGGAATCATTTCCTTCTAGCACCACTATAGAACGAGCCAACAAGGGAGGCATGAAGTAGTTGATGAAAGACCCATTTCGCAATTTGACCCTGACCTTGCTAACATATTTTGTAGCAGTGGCATTGAGGAGTTTTTCTAAGGTGATCTGGTTTGTTAAGTTATTTTCATGTGGTAATAGCGGGAAGACTGGCGCTGATTCGTTGAAGAAAGTTTGCAGCAAAAAGGATTCACTTGGAAGTGAGTGAGATTTTAGTAAAGAAATGTACGCGGTTAGAATTATTAGCATGGATAGATAATTAGGGGACATCATTATATTTTTTTTAAGTGGTACCTTCCAGGTATTAAAAAGGAAATATTATAAAAATTATTGATTATTTTAATCATAAATTACATGATATAATAATGAATGATGCTTTTCGAAATGATGCTATAAGATGTAATTGAGTTCTTTCGCATTGAATGCGATAAGTCATTAAATAATTATTGCCAGGAATTAATTAGTTTATCTAGCGATGTTTTAAACATGCGAGAACAGGGCACAAATTTTAACAGGCATTCATACTCTTCTCTAGATACATATATCATAATTACTGAACTAGTTAGTCATTAATCTTAAATTGCATTAAAAATAATTATACGTACGTAACATAAAATCAAATTGTGGTGAAATAAGTTTGAAGATAATTGTAGTAAATATTTCTAGACATATCGGTATAAAAATTCTCCGAAAATTGTAAAAAAAAATGGAAATAAACTCCTATTTTACTGGGGAAAATTAAATTTTAGCAAAAATTAGATGTTTTGCATCAGATATCTGTGGAAAACCAACTCATTAGACCCAATGCAATTCATATGAAAGGCGTTCCGATAGGTGTGGATAGTATTCGCGTGGGGTAGTGTGGTGGATGGAAAAATTTTTATCTACTTAAAATTATATTTAAGAAAACAATCAAATTGATAAAAAGGGGAAAATTATATTTTTTCCCTAGATCCTTTGTCTCCGCCTATGAACTCAACCAAACCAATACTGCCCCTCCCTTTTTTCGATCACAAAATTATTTATAATTTTCCTACCCGAAACTAAAATGAAATTTTACACCATAAAAATATATCTTGGAGATAGATTTTATAAAAAAATGTATCTTAGATACAGATCAAAGCATCTTATTAAAAAATATTAAACAACCTATAAGATACTGTGTATTTTGTTAAATAAGAGTTTCTCAGATGCATACAAATTTTTATGGAAAATTTAATATATTCCTTCAGCACAACATGCTATGAGGAGGTCTAAATAATCCCGTTATTCACAAAAAATAGATATAATCCCTTCCAACTCACCCACCCGCTACACAGGAATTATGTGTGACTAAACGATAAGAACGGAGCTGGTGAGATGCATAAACCAACGAGAGGTATACATAGAGAGATACCACTTAATTCAGGATTTTTTCAAAATATATTATACTTATTTTTAATTTTTATAGCTAATAATAGCGATTTAAAATATATGGCCCGGCCCTAGCATTTTTAAAAAAATTGAGGCACGGCCCGGTTATTTATTTTTCCAGGCCAGATTACATTTTAAAAAATTAAACCGAGTACACCGGCCGTGCCTGCCGGTCTCTGATTATAATATGTGGTATTGACTACTAATATTCTTAATGAAATCATTTATTTAAATATAAAAAACCAAAAAATATATCATTATAAAAGATTTTTTAAGTATAATCAAATAGAAATTACTATTTTTTATTCCCAGTATAATGTGTCAAAAGGTCAATACAAAATGGACAGCGAAATTTAAATCAATATATTTTAGTCAATCCCTATTTTAAAAAAAAGGTTGCGATTATTTTAATTACAATTGTCGTATTGGGATATGTAATCCATGGGTATTCGGGATCTTTGTATTTTATATTATTTAACTGAAGGGTGATTTTTAAATTTGAAAAAAAATCTGATCTAACCGAAAATGCATTCCAGCATGTGTGGAGGAACCCTTACCCGTATATACTATTAGATTAGTGATTCATTAATCAAAAATGTCTACACATAGGGGAGTCAACTATAGCGCCATTATGTGACTTGCCACTTCGACTAACTGTCTTTATTTATCATCATATGAATGCACATTAATTTCATTTAATAGACGTGCAAAAAAGAGGTCTGCAATGGGCGAGTTTTAACCAAAAGGCCCGCTCAGTCGTTGTTTTGACACTTTTTTTAACCAGCCTGAATTTATTTTAAACATTTACCCGTCCTACCCATTTATCTATAAATTTTGTTCAGCCCGCCCGCCTGTCCAATGTTTGATCTTTATTTATTTTTTAATGTAGTTTCAATAAAAGTATGTTTTCTCATTTCGCCTTAAAAATATTAAAAATTCACTTGCCACGCACCTGCCCATTACTTTATAGTGCAAACCACAAAATGGCGTTACAGCTGGACACTTTTAAATACATTTAATGAATGAAAACACAATCTTGTAGTATATATTTCATTGTGCCTCCCCTGAAATTTCAGAAATTTTCGCCATATTTGTGTATTTTTTTTGTTTGGTATATATACTATTTATATGAACTAGTATTTAATAATATTTTGTTTCCCGACCCAATCCATCCGAAAAAAAAATAAAATTATTTTAAATCTGAGTATAACAAAGTAATCAAATTTCCTTAAAATTTATTTTCTAAAGGATCTCTGTTTCCGGTTCTTAAACCTGTCGTGGTTTCGAGGGTTCCGGTTGTTTCGCCTATCTGAAAATATTGTACTTATATAGCTACATCTTTGCAAGCAATTTAAAAAAATGCGCAAAATATTTGCCAAGACACTCACGTTTGTTTATATTGTTTATAGATTTTTGCTAAAATAAAATGGCCGATTTTTAATTGCTAGAGAAGACATCGTCTAAACAGATATTTAAATTTTTTTAAATTAAATAAAGAATAAGTTGAAATTGTCAATGAAAAAAATATATTATTTCAAATTCCCGATAACCCACCCATACTAGCCTTTGTCCGTATCTAAATTAATGCTAAAAACATTAGCCCATAACAGATTGGTGTATTCCAAGACAAATTCAACAACAAAATACTATTTTAAAATTTACCCTTGATTAACATTGATTCATTTAAATTTACATAATATTTATTACTACTATAGAATTATTATAAATATGTAATGAAAACGAAGAATTTGATTCGGCACATCGTATCCATCACACATTATTACAAAATACTAATAATTAATTTGTTGGGAGTTGGGCTAATAGTCGATTACGAAACGAAATCCATTATCCTCTTCTATGATATGTTTATAATTAGGAAATTTACGAATATAAATTACATATGAATATTGTAATTTATTTTTAAATAAGTGGTCAATCATTATTTTATTAGAGTGTAATTAAATTATAAAATATTTTATGAACAATATTTATAGATTGTTTCATGTAATTTATCTTTATTCCATCTGAGTATCTCGATAAACAAAGAAAAAATCATAATACACCATGAAACTAACAATAATGATGTTAGGTTGAAGCATTTATCAGAGATTAATAATTTTTTAGGGAACGCTTTGAACCCTTTCATTTTATAAAAGACGGTTTATAAGAGCATCTTTTTATCCAAAAAGTTGCCATTAGCCCAAAAATTTCAAAGAGCCATGCACGTAACTCTGTAGCGTTTGTAATAAAAGTGTTGTAGGCCAATTACTTTGATTTGTGTTGGAAATGAAAAGACTCACTTAAGATATGGTGTGAGAGAGAGCGGTGCGCGTGTTTTATTTATAAAAAGTGTGCGAAGAGCTCAGGATACCGGCGTTGTAAAATGATTCTTTTGTTACTAATATCAGGGCATATCTCCCACCTTTTGGGGCTAGGGGTACTACTAGTTCTGCTGAAAGCAGACAGCTGTTCTAGTAAATTTGTAATCTTAAGGGTAGTCAAGAAGTACAAACTTTGGGAGGTTTGAGATGAGGATAATATATACTTCTTTTAAAGTCTCTATTTTGATAAAACTTTGGTTATTTAGCCATTAATTTGAGAGTAAACAAAGATACTATATGGTCTTAGAATTTTTATAAGTTATCATTATCTTTTTGGGTCCAGTTATGAAGATAGGATTTAGTAAAGCTATGTAAGAGGTGTATAGTGAACTGATGAAGGTGGCATATGAAAATAAATTGCAAAGATCGGGTATAAAAATGAACAGGTGAATGTAGTAGGTAACTTAGACCGGAATAAATTGGTCTCAAGGATTTTAAAGATAAATAGATCTTGGTGGTTAGGTAATAAATATGAAACGAAAAACTAAAGTCGATGCATACGATGGAAGTGATAGCCCTATATGGAAAACAGACAGAGACGTTTACGGAATAAGTGGTAGCAGATGACATGAGAAATTTGGTATACCCGAAGAACATCAAGTGAGTATTGAGAGGGAAGAGTACACCTAGGTTAAACAATATAAATCGTTCGGTTTTACAGTACAAATATGATAATTTAATTAGATTTTTTAATAAAAAACTTTTATATATTGTGACGAATCGACCATTTGTAGACCTAGAGTCCTTGTAATAGCGCTCATGGCAGGTAATCCTGTATGAGACAAATCATCGAAACTACTTTTATAAGTTTTGGAGTAGAGTAAATTTATAACGTTTATGGCCGTTATTATAGGCACCGTATGCCTCAATCTCTCGGTTTGATATCTGAGTAATTGTGCGTGAGAACCTACATTTTTAAAAAAAATAAGTTTAATAATACATCACGCATGAGTTTGTATAGTGGTCTATTATATAAAAAATATCGTTTAACTATAACAGCAAGCCCTCGTGTCCGACATTTTCGCGATTTTATTTTACACCCATGAGTGAATCAATGGCGTCTCTATTAAAGGTCGAAAAAAAATTAGACGTACATACAGGGCACCTCTAATCTTTATCACATCCCCAAAACTCCGTGGCATATCTTAATAAACAAAAAAAAATGAGGTTTATTTATTATTACGATGAAATTCTATTATAATTCCATTCGAACAATTTTAAAATGTCAGATACGAGAATTTGCAGCAAAGCCGAAGCCGAATGTTATGATAGTTAATTTAAATTGAGAGTTTGTAAATGAAGAATTTGAATATTGCATAGTTATTGTTTTTTGAATCTGTTGGATGATAATCTATCTTTATTGTTATGGAAATGAAGCATTATATATTATTTCAATGCGTATTAATAATCAGCTGGTAAGACGCAGTTTCCCGTGTAAATATTTTATGTAATTTAATATTAAAAAAAAATTTTCAGATGTATATATTCATTCATAAAAATTCTTTTAGGGGGAACATAAATGGCGTGCCAGCAGTAGTAAATGATAAAATATGTCATATTATTCATATTGTATTATTAATTAGGTAATTAGTCATATTATAAATATACTATAAATATACTATAAATACAGTAATCTAATTTAAGCTCTTGATAATGGCAACTCTTGATTTAAATTTTAAGTTCATTCCTATATAAATAAAGTCTTGAGAAATTGGACATTTCTAAGTTAGACAAAAATCTTGGTCCCAACGATGCCAAAATTAGACAAAGTTTATTCTATTTATAGATCACTGAATATTAATTTATAATATATTTAGCAAACTGGCACCAATATAATTTTTTACAGTTTATAGTGGGATTTTTTTTTATTAAGAGTGATTGCTTAAAAAACTGGAGCAGCCGATTTCCAGGGAAATCTGCTGACGAAGGTAAAATCCTTCATTGGAGTCCCCCTGAGATTTGTCTCATTTTCCCCCTATGATTTAAATAAAATTGAGGGCATCACTTCTTAACATGCCTAGGGTATTGGTAACGATTGGAATAAACACAGTGTTGGTGAGGCCAGTATATTTGTTTTTTTAGGATTTCAGCCTTTTCAATGGCAGAAAATGAGATCCCTTCCATTGCAAGTTCTCCCATGGACGACAACCGCGCCATAATATCAACAACATTCTTTTAGCTGCCTTCAAAAAAGTTAATATTCCATCCCTCTCGAGCCGGTGGGCCTCTCAAACGAAAACGTCTTACGTCCCGATGGGATATCCCTCATTCCCTGTATTAATGGTCTCCAGCTCGCTTGAGACTATACCTGTGTCTATTTTGCAGTAAAGTCTAACCTCTCATTTTCTGCTAAAAAAACAAATATGCCGGCGTCACCAACACCGTGTTTATTCCAATCGTTACCAATACCCTAGGCATGTTTGGAAGTGATGCTCTCAATTTCATTAAAATCATAAGGAAAACTATGAGGATCTCAGGGTACTCCAATGAAGGATTTTACCTTCGTCAGCAGATTTCCCTGGAAATCTGCAGGTCCAATTTTTTATTCACTCTTCTTTAGGATGATTCGTACCCGTTTTTTAAATATTTTTTTTTTCTTTCTTTTTTATACATATATTTTAAAAAATTCATTTTTAATATATGCTTATTAGTTTTTTTTTTAAATATATATATTTTTTAAATTATTCAGTGTATATATATATCCTATTTTTAAAATAAATAAAAAGATTTGTATATTAATCAGAGACCTGCAGAGGTACCATTTGTAAGGCCCGGCCTGGATTTTTTAAAAATATATTTTACTTATTTTTGATTTTTACAGCTAATAATGGCGATTTCAAATAAAAAAAATTCCTTATTATGGCTCTGGAACTAATAATTTATCTTCATCTGCAATTTTTATTATAAATCTTACGTATTTAATTGGGTAACGTTTATATAAAAAAAAGAGAACCTTTTTTCCGTAAAAAAAATGGTTAAAATATATAAGATAAAACAATAAAATAATTAAGCCGGAATTTTATTATTTATAATTATTTAGGTAAAAACATTAAAATAGAAATGTAAACGGGAAAAAAACCTATATTGCAAGTGGAGCATAAGGAGTCAGCGAGAATTCTTTGCAGACATTCCACATCTCCCAATCCTAAATTAAGGCCTTGACCAGCTAAAGGATGGACTCTATGGCAAGCATCACTTTAAAAAAAAAATCACAAAATAAATAAAGATAAAAAAAATTTTGGACTCAATTAGGGATTCAAAAAAATTATTTTGTTAGTTATGTGATCGTAGACCCAAACACGGACCAATTTTTGAACAGTCACTTAAACCCGGGGTATTTTGGGAAGGGGGCTGGTCGGAACCCATTTTTAAAAATCTAGCGCCAATAAAAAATTTTGACAAAATCGACGCTCCTCCCCTTTGAAGCCAAACCAGGGTCCATAATCCTGCATTTTTTAATATCGAGTTGAGCTGGCTATATTAATAGCTCTTATGTTGCAGTATTGGTTTTAAACCGGTTCAATCAAATTATAACATTTCAGTTTGCTCCCTTAAAAAGTGCTCCCGTTTCTTTATAGCGGTTTATCAACTATTTTGGTGGTCAAATGACTATTAGATTATCTTGAAAAGATTTAACGTAAAAAAAGTATCTTTCTTCCCTTCCTTCTTTTTCTATATCTCAAATATTCAAATTAATTTATTAAATTAATATAAGTTATATGCTCAATTAACTAATTAAGTTAGATGTATGTGTTACAACCAGATTTGCTTAGACACAGACAGATATTTTTCACATATACCAATGGCTCATACCGCAATTTAAAAATACTTGCCCTCTACCTTTCCTTGTTAGAATAGTTATAATTTTATTACTTTTTCTTGATGCAAGAATTGTTTTCTCTCAAAAGCCCTTTAATTTATCATTATTAAATCTTAATAATGTGTACAGATGCTAAAACCAACTAAAAGAATATTAAAATTTTTAGAGGGGAGGGGGACATTTTTTAAGATTTGGGCCGACACCCAGCTGAGGTAATAGGTGAACCTTTGGTTAAAAACCTTGGCATCGTGATATTATTTTTTTATATAAATCATCTTTGCTAAACGGGCTTACCCTATGAGAGCCACTCTAGGCCACACGAAACGAGAGGCGAACATGAATTTCAAAGGAATCTTCATTCTACTACCTTCTTGGATGGATGTTATGCGGGGCGGAAATTGTTTGTAAGTGTTAATTCTTCTTTTCTTGACTTTTTTTAATATTATAATAAAATATATTAACATTTGATAGCAATTTTGGCAGATTATCACATTTTTTTTATATATAAAAGTTAAGACTTATATTATTTCGCACCGAAACGGAAACGTAAGAATGTGTTTTTTTTACTTAATTGCTCAAAATTTTTTAAAAAAAATACTTAAAAACTACGAATTTATATTGACTTTCAAACAGATATTTTTTCTTAAAATAACGCAAAATAAAAATTTTGATTTTCTCAGAATTTCTTTTATTGAAATTTTAGGAAGAAATACTTAAATCGTTCAGATATTTTTGCCATTAAAGCATTTTATTTCGAATTAAAGTTAATAAAATGAATCGTTGAGTTTTATTGCTCCATACTCTCGGGTCTATTTCATGGGCGGGATATCTTGATGTGGGTGTCAATTAATATTTATAAATTAAAAACGTTAAAATGCTGGAAATTTTAATATTGCCAGAGATTTTTGGAGGAAGGAGATCTTTGCGTGTTGGCTACAATATTGCGGGGAGTCATCCACTGATGGTAAGGGGGGGGAAGACCGAACAACTCTGCAAACGTTACTAAAAATCTTAGATAAATTTTATATAAATAAATTTAAGATCTAGTATTTTAATAAACATATTTTTTTAAAAAATCTAACGTACAACGTTATACATTATTACCTTCTATATCATATAATTTGAATATACTGTGAATGGATAATTTTTATGCATAAAGTTTGGGTTTTTTTTAACGAATATATCATTTTTTAGATTAATCATTAATTAGATACAATATTCCATTTATTGCTTCGATATAATAATCCATTTATTAATTCATTAACAAGACTCAATTACTATTAAAAATAAGGATATAATATTGAAGATCGTTCCGGACCCCTATCCGGATAGGTCTTAAAGTGTGGTTAACGGTTGGGTGTATTATTAAAACCCGCGGTTCGTTTAGATCTTCGAATATCGGCTCCAAAACCAATCGGAAGAGGACCTTCACATTATGAAACAGTCAAATGTGGTTTAAATCTTAGAAAAAAATAATATATTTATCCAAATATGAGAAGATTTGGGTTTATAAGAATATAATTCAGAAATATTTATCGCAATATTAGTATTTCAGTAAATTCAATAAATATGAATTTAGTTAAACTAACTGTTCTCGAACGGTAGCACGTCCAATAGTTTATCCATCCAACTTTCCAGTTTCAGTATTCGCTCATTTTCGATGTTCGCGTTCCACTGAATTATATATAGATATCAAATGAATTATAATATTTTTAAAATCTTTCTTTCTTTTTTCCTTCTTATCTATTCCCTTCATCAAATATATATGCTTTAATTCTTATTCCCTTTAGAGATTTTTTTACCACAATGTTATTAGAGTTAGTCAGCTGATAACAACTTGATATTGGGGAGAAGCAAACTTGGATAGGCCCAATGACATTTAATACTAACCTAATCTGAAAGTAATTTTTGTAATATCTTGAAATGCTTTTCAATTGCCTCTATTACAGTGTATGCTTATTTTAACAAATATTTAAATAAATTATTTAAAATTTATAAAATTTTAAGAAAAATGATAGATAAATGTTTTGATTAATAGATATGTTTTTATTTTTAAAAAGATTTTTTTCTTTAAATTGAAGTATTCAAATCAAATTTTTCCACCGCCTAAATAGATTCTTTATATTTCCTCATTTTAACAGTATTAAGATAATTTTTAAAGGAAATTATTAATATTATTATATCAAAAAATGTATATATTATTAAAGAAACATATCAAAACTTCACATTTGGTGCCATTTTAGACGTGTAAAAATTTATTTTGCAAATTCATTGCTTTAAACAGTGTAAAAAGAATGATAATTTTAGGATAGAAAATCTTATGAGGTTGGGATTACATAACAAAAATTAGAATCAAATATTTGTGTATTTTTGAATTAAATAATTGTATTTCATACATTATTTGTATTCGTAAGAAAACATTTTTTAATTTGATTTATCAAATATTTGATTCGACATTTTACTTCATCATTATATTTAGTTTTTTTTAAAGCACTTGATTATTTTTTTAAAATTATTGTTTCCTTTTTTAAGGTAGTCAACATAATAAATGTAAACCAATGTTTTGTTCAATTCATCCACAAACATCTCTTCATTCATGTGCATCAATTTGTTGTCATGACCATGAAGGTGTGGCACAGACCAAACGAGGGAGCTTTGGGTAGAGTTTAGAGGTAAAAGGGCAACCACACCATGAGGGGTAAACTTTTGCCAGGCCACCATGTTTTCTTGACTCTGTGACATAGTGGTTTCTTCATCTCCATATTTTTGAGAATCAAACTTTGATTAAATTATAAATGATAATATTCTATAATATGTCATTTTTTCAATAAAAGTTCATACAAAACTAATCTTAGTACTAGTGTTATTAAAAGGCTTGTTTTGAGCCAATTTTTTAAAATGGCTAACTCAATATTTCTGCAGAAAAATACTATGCAAGCCTGAAGATTTTGCTCATAGTACAAACATCTAGACATATATTAGCAAAATCTCGATCGAGCCTTAGACAATATTTTTTCTGGCTAAAATATTGAGTTAGCTGTTTTAAAAAATCGGCTCAAAATGTTCAACACTACTTAGTACAAAAGTGTCTATTTTTAAAATCATAATTTATTTTTGGTGAGGCAAAATCACTCCATTTTACGAGCTTTGTCTATCAAACATTTTTTACCATAATAATCTTGATTATTTTCAAAAAAGGAGGTATTATTAAATTGATATATTAAAATAAAAAAATATATATTCTTATGATAATGTTTTACAGTTGATAAATTTAGTGTTGCAATAATAGCAGCCTGTTCATAATCCCATTCAAAACAAGGGGCTTTTTTAGTTTTTCTGATTAAAGAGTTGTAGCCATCTGATCCAATCTATGTAACATATTAAATACCAAATTTTTTTACAAAGGTATAGAATACTAAAAGTTGAGTTTTTAATATATCACCATTGCTCAAATGAACTTCAACTATTAAAAACAAAGTTAGCAATAAAAAAATAATACAAGTACCCTCATCCATGTTTTTGTTATTTGGGTAAGCATATTGATTAATATCTGATTCATATTTTAGCTAAACAATATATAATATATTATGTAATTTAACATGTAAACTTCAAAATTTTTGTTTAAAGGAGAAGATAAAGTTTGTTTCAATGCTGATATAATAATATCCTGTTCAATAATATAAATGATAGCACTCATCATGTCATTACTTTCAAAAACTAAATTGGCTTCTGAAAAGCTGTCCCATATCTAAAAAAAATATCAAATATAATTTATAAGTATAATAAACTTGCATTCTTTGAACTTCTTTAAATCTATTTTTTTTAATAATATTCCATGCTCCAATTTCTAAAAAGAATCAATTACATACTGGTGCAGAGAAATGTATTTAACTTTTAAATAATTCCTTACTCCTTATTGTAATAGCATATACTGGACTTTTATAAGATATATTTGATTGCTCCATATCTTTGCCTCGTTCTAGCAATATAATCTTCTTGTCAATTAATAATGGATTATTTGCTATAACACTGATTATTCACTTATTTTATTTATGTATATACCTAAGGCACTAGCCATAGTCAATCCGACTACTCCACCGCCCGATATAATTACATCATAATGTTTGAATCGGTGGATTATTTGGTTTGACAAGAATTTATGAAAAACTTTGCAGCTGTTCATCATATGAAATGATTGAATAGATTCTTATATATAAAGAAATCGACATTAAGCATGAAAAATATTTTGTAAAATCTTTACGAAGGCTGCACCATGTCTCGTCTTAGGTTACTTTTATATACAAGTTTTAAATTATCTATTTTGATACTCTAGCATAGGTTATTTATTAAATAATTTCTGAGTACGAAAATATAAACATAATTAATTTGAGTATAATAATCTAAAATTATATAATATAGCTAGTGGAATCATATAAAGTTCTTTAAATTTTTATTTAGTTCAAATAGTCAGAGACCTGTATTTCTCAAGTTAGTCACATAATTACCCCTATAAATATCTTGAAGCTTCTAATTTTATTTTAAACATTAATTTTTATATAATGATTCTCAAGCTTAAAAATTTTATTATAGTAAAATAATGTTTTAAGCATAGGCGTAGTTAATTCTTCTAGGAGGGGAGGGGAATTAGAAAATTTCTGTGGAAAAAGAACATATATGAATTATATTATTAGTTTATATAAAATATAATCAATTCCTTATTTATAGATTACTAGAAAAGCATGGTAATAATTTCTTCAAAACAAATATAAGAAATTTCTTTATAAAATAAGTAGAAATATAGTTGATATTCCTCTATTATATAGAATTGGTTACCAAATATTATGTAAAATTCCACTTTTACATACATAGACAGTTGTTGAATATATTACAGTTAGTATTTTACTAAATTTTACTAATCAATGTTTTTGATAATAAATATAAGCACAATTTGCATCCAATTATTTAACGCCATCTATTTATCTTAAATAAAAAACGATATTAAATTTAATCTTCGTATAGAATTATTTTTTTATTTACATTCTGTAAAAGATATTTTCTGATATCCTAGTATATTTTATAGTATACTGTATAATATATAATTCACTATTGGTAAAAATTGTTTGATTATCATGCGATAATTGATAAAATTAGATCTGTTTATATTGTGCATTAATTTTTTTTTTTTAAATTTATAATTTTATTTTATCAATACTTTTATAATTATATTTTACTTTTTAAGATAAATAAATTAAAGTTACCCACTTTATAAAAAATATTGAATATAGCAATTTTATGGATCTATTATTAGTAATTATAATACATTAACTATTGTCTTAAGACTTATCTTTGACTTATATTTCAATTCTTTAAAAATATTTTTGATTTCACTTTTTTATATACAAATGATTTTTTCCAAAAGTATGAATTATGATTAGTTTTAGTTTAAAAAAAATATTAACTTCTACATTCTTTCTTTCAAATTATTGTTTAAGATATTTATACATACATTTTTGGGAGACAGGAAGTGGGGAGAAGACTCAGGAGATAATAGCCTAATATGATATTCACAAAAAGTGATAAATTTCTGGAGGTGGGGGAATTTCCCCTTGTTCCCCTAGCTACGTCTATGATTTTATATGCCCCTACGCTTCTTCTATAAAGTATTACTATATAAAAATCGTAATAAACAAACCCAGTAATGTGATTATTGTGT
The DNA here is from genome assembly GCF_954871325.1 of Gordionus sp. m RMFG-2023. Taxonomy (NCBI): domain Eukaryota; kingdom Metazoa; phylum Nematomorpha; class Gordioida; order Chordodea; family Parachordodidae; genus Gordionus; species Gordionus sp. m RMFG-2023. The sequence goes on along the minus strand of NC_088778.1, from coordinate 6,300,940 downwards.
TCATTAGATTATATGAATTAGATTTATTTCAAATTTAGGCCCGTAGTTCAGATTAAAGCTATAAGTGTAGGAACATAGTGACGAATCAACCATAGAAGCAAGGAAGCGTTGTCTCCTTTGTAATTTTTCTTAATAAATTTCTTTGTTAAAAAAATTAATACTATTTTTACTAGTATTAGTGCATTATAATTCTACTACTATAAAAAAATTAATGTTAAAAATAATTATTGTTTACTTTACAATGATTATTAAATTATTATTATTTCTATTACGTTAAAAATTTATATATTTGAGAAGCAAATTTATAACTGCCTATTTTTTCAAATGAATAAAAAAAAAATAATAATGTTCATATAATATTTTAAGCTGTAATACTTTTATTATGTTAAAAAAATAAACATTGGAGAATTAAATATAAAATTGCTATTTTTTTAAACAAATAAAGAAATGTTTTGTATAATTTTACTTTTAAAATAGGCGTTAGGGAAGCAAATAATAAAAATTTTTTATTTATTTTAATGAATTAAAGATAAAAAAAAACAATAAAAATTTCTTTTTTTTAAAAAAAAAAAAATTTTGGATTTTATTTTATATTTATATAAAATATCAATTACAAATAATATATAAATTATTAAGAAAACACATATTGTAATGTATATAAAAAACTAGATTAAAAAAAATATATATGAAAATTCCAAAATCAAATCACATAAATGTGAATTAAAAATCAAATGTATATAATAAAAAATAATGAATATATGAACGTATAAATAAAGTCTATATATAAATGCGACAAAAGGAATATGAAAAAATAAAAAAATTAAAAAATGCCAATGAAGAACGGGGATGGTATAATAAGAGGAAAAAAAGGATTTAGGATGGCTCTTTAGAAAATTCATTAAAAATATATTTAAAAAAAATTTTGATATAAATTTTTTTATATTACTATTTTTAAAAATTAATAATTAATTTGATATAACAAATGACTTTTAACCAGAATTTAAATTTATAATAATTAGTAATTGAATTAAAGCACATTTGAAATTAGTTCTCTTTATTGTAATTCATATCTTCTTATATAGTCAAAATTCATAATGTAAATTTTCATAAAAATGATAAAAAAGTCTATTCAAAACACAATGGAAATTTACAATTCAAACATAGTTATGTTAAAATAATATTCTAATAATATATATTTATAAGAAGGATTGACCTATCAGATATAAAATTACATTTTAGATATAACTCGAATAAACTTTGTTCAAATATAGCAGTAAACATTGAAAATTAATTTTCGAAAAAGGACCAACACCAACTTTACAACTTAAAATGAAATCAATTTTCAACCTAACTTTGTCTTCAACAACCATAGGTTCAGAGCTGAGATTATATTTAAAACGAATAAAATTTTTACCCATTTATCCAATCAATCTAAAATGAAAAATAATATTATAAAACATTTACAATCTAACAATTATAGTTTTTAAGAATTATATTCAAAACATAGACAAATTCCGCTTATTAATTAATCTTATTTTGTTTGTAAATAAATGTCAGGCTTTTCTGATAATAAACTTCAGGCTTCGTCATTGAAATTACAGGAGTGTATAGTTTAGCAATAATTAGTCTTTTATCTATCATTGATTTTAGATTATATAGTGCATACGATTTTATTAATCCTTCGGAAAATCATAGAATTTTCTATAATATGCTAAAGTCTGCTTATGTATAATGATGGAGATGATTATTGATCTTAATTTTATATGTAGCAATTCCTATTATATTTTGGTTGCATTTCTTAATAGTTTCAAAGCGAAATTGAAAATTTCCAATAACCTTTTTAGAGCTCAAACCCATCCAAGAGCTTAGTTTCAGAAAAAAAGACTCCGAAAATCGAAATTGCAACTCAGCCTCAATTAAGAACCTTAAAAAAAAAATTATAATAGTAAAATAATATTGAATTTAAATCTTCGAAAGAGCTATTTAGACTAGACTTACATCGTTATTGTATAAACCCTATAAAATTTTATTTAAGTTTATAACTCAAGTATATAGTATGAAAGATCCCTTTGAAAAATATAATTTAATTTGATTTTGCAAAATATAAATAGGAGTTAAGGCCGTGTCCTATTTTTATTTAATTTTGATACTTATTTCTGTTTAATCTTAATCAGCCTTTTAAACTGGGGCACCCTATTTTAGTTTGTCTTAAGTGTTTAGTGGCATTGTTATTTTTTGCATTTTTTTTTCGTTTTTTTAATAGTTTTTTGTTTCCGTTTCCGTATCCGTATCCGTTTTGTTTTTTTTTCATTTTTTTTCCAATCTTTTTTTCTCTTTTTAGGTTGATTAGTCGAAGCTATATCTTGAGATATATTTATTGCGTTTTACCCTTTTATACTTCATTAAAGTTTCGTCTTATTTTTATTAATTTGAATGTTTGGTTCAACACTTTTACCTATTACAGTGTTTGGTTTTTCATTTTAATTCATTAAAATTATAATTTTATTCGTTGCCTTATTGAAAACAAATTTTTGGAACAGTATTTTTATAATGGATACATATTATTAAATCATATGTGGTTCATTAAATTCTTGAAAATTCTATTTTTTCCAAACGCAGCCCGGCCCAAAATTTTTAGGCTCGAGCTAAGGCCGGGCCAGGTTTTGGACCGAATTGCATGACCTATGAGTACATGTTTTATCGGCTGAGAATATGACCTTTTGAGCGATCCCTTGGTAGAAATGGCTATTGGTGAGAATATAAAATTGTTGAGGCTTTTGTATTTGTTTATTTTTTAGTCTATGCTTGAGTAAGCAGGTTACTATTAATATTAGTGGAGAAGGATGAGGCACTATAATCCCAAATAAGGATCTACCCATGGGTTGGATCTTAGGCCGTTATCTGTTGGGATGTTCATTGTATATGTATATTAAAATAATATGGCATCACAAAATTAATTAAAAGCTTTTATTTATCAAAATTATTTAAAACATAATGATATAATTTAAAAAAAGATATAGGTAATTGAGTATATATAATTTAAATAATTAAAATATTATTAATTTCTTATAAGCATTAAATAGATAAATTTAAAAAAAATTACAAAACTATTTTTCGGTAACTTTAGTCAACACTTTGTTATACTGAACATCGGCCATGGAATTGCCTTGAATTTCTACTAATACACCCTGTAGTGATTTTTTCAAAGCTTCTTTACTAGAAGTGTACAGCATCTTCTTCTTTGTGTCAGAGCTATCTGGACACCATATATAGAAGATAAGTTTATGAGAAGGTTGGTTGGTCTTGGGACTGACAAAATCAAAATCCACCAGAGCATATCGGCAATCCTTATGAGTTTGAACGTCGGCCAGTTCCTTGAGAAATTCCTCGTATTTGGCCTTATCAGATCCTTTTTTGATGACAACGATTTTGGAGTTATCGGCTGACATCCCAAATAACACGTATTTATGATTAGCCTTCATCTTAACCTCTTCGAATACGGTCAAACACTCCGCATCCAACGTTACACCTGACATACCACTCATGTTTGCTTGATTTCTACAGTTATTTATATATTAAATACGGGAAAAATCCAAGATGGAAAAATGAATTTCAATAATTTTTAAAATAAAATTGCTTAAATTGATAAAATAAATAAAAATTGAATTATAATTATGTGCATACAAACACGTCACGTTTTTTTCGTAAATGTAAAAGTTAAATTTTTTGAAAAATCGAAATAATGACGTGTACACGTTGTTTCATATTATTTTATTGTTTGATATAATATACATCATGATATGTAATATCCATATTTTGATTCATGCTTCTATTATCCTTAGAAAAGAATTATTTATTTGTCATTTCACTTAAGTTTTAGTTGGACTTGGTTAGCAAGCATTTCTACCCCGGGGTGCATGACAAAAGATGATCTAAAATAATATATATTATCATTAGAATAAAGAGAGCAGGAGAAAATGGAAAGTTTTCTTTTGGAAAGAGGGGTTGAAAACCTTATTGTTGTAGCAGGGTGGGTTATAAAAGTAAGTAATCTAAGAAATACTTAATTTTATGCGGATAATCATTTTTATATTTTTTTTTTTATTTTCCAAATTTATATTTTCATTGGTTGATGGTTTTCCCTGATTTTTTTGGTTCTCAATGGTAAGTAACTTTCTCCAAAAGTTTGAAGTATTGAAGTTTGAAAAGGGAAACAGGCAAATGGCTTTTAAAATGAAAATTGCATCTAAATATTTATGGGTATAATATGATCATCGGCTAAGGATTGTAGAAGTGCCAGGGTCAAGGAATCTAAAAAGGCTGGATTTTTAAAAGTAGCTCATAAAAATTTTGTTTTATTTAACCCTTACGTCTCTAAAATTTTCTCCTAGATGGCAGAAAGTTAGAAAACCTCTTAACTCGAGGACTGCGTATTATTACCTAGAATTGCTGATCAACTGTAAATTTTAGAATCAGTACCATACAAAACGAACCATTTTTAGCAAATACCATCCCACTTTTAGATTTGGTCACATATTAATAAAATTTCTATTTCATATCCTAAAATTTGTAAAATTTTATTAAACAAAAACTTTTAGTCAAAATAAAGAACTAACAACATAAAAACTTGTCCGCAGGACTTTAAACTTTCGAAAATGTATTACTGGCTTGTTTTAAGGCTTAAAATAAATAATATTAACCGGAATTCAACACTTTTTAAAAATTTTTTGGAAGTTAGAGTTCCTACTTGTCAGTAGGCAAATATTATATGAAGCGGGTTTATCAAGAAACATTCAATTCTAATACAAATCAGTAATTTATTAAATATTTTTATACTTTATTCACTATTTATTATAAATCTAATGTATAAAATAACCCTTAGTTCCAAATTTGCCCTTAGTTTATTTCAATTCTTGTAAAAACACAATCTTTTTAAATTTATAACATTTTAAAATGAATCTAGGATATAGAGATATCGTCTAAAAATAGATTTAGATACAGATATACTATTTACGTATTTAGACACAGATATACTATTTACGTATTTAGACACAGATACATTATCATACTTATATACAGGGTTAGCCGTTTTTCTCGAACAAAAACTCTTATTATGAGAGCACAAAATATATTAACAAGATAATAATAAAAAAACCCTATTTTTATCATTCTTTTGAACAAATTCTCCTTTAAAGAAACATCTATTGAAAAAAATCTTTACATTACACTAATAATTTATTCATTAAAAATCAGGATAGTATATATAAAATTATTTTAAAAAATTCTAAATATATTTTCAAATAATTTTGTGCTTTAATAAATAATGGACGACATGACTAGGCAAGGATTTATATATTTTTCTATATTCGGAACGAATTGAGCATTTGCGTTTGCAGTATGTTTTTGAACGTATACATAATGAAGATATCCTTCCCATTAAACTGATATTTATAGATTAAATTTGGGGAAAAAATAATATTTATTATAATAATATGATCTTATGAAATAAAATGAATTTTGCAATCAAATATTGTTTTTAATACAAAAAAGCATTAAATAAAAGTAAATCAAAAAACATCTTAAAAGTATCGTAAAACAGATATAGATACCTCTAATCTAGATACAAATTCCTTTTATAAAAGTGTATCTAGATACAGATACTGAAAGAAAAAAACAATAAGAAAATACAATAACATTGCCTCTAAAAGCTTAAAACAAACCAAAATAGGGTGTCCTAGTTCAAAAGCAGTTTAGCCTAGGCTAAACAAGTATGAAAAATAAATCGAACCCGGACACAGCTATATAGGTAGTGATCTGCATCGGGCCTAATTTTTCAAGCCCGGCCTGAACCCGAAATTTTTTAAAAAAATTTTGCCGGCCCGGCCCGAACCCAAAATTTTTTAAAAAAGTTTTGCTAGCCCGAACCCGAATTTTTTTTAAAAAAAATTTACCGACTCGGCCCGAATTTATTTAAATATAGAAATTAATTTTTATAATTACTCAAAATAAAAGACATATGTTATATGTCGTTTAGTTTCAATAAATAAAATCAAATACTTTTATTTTACATAAAAAATTGATAAATTTAGATATATTTAAAAAAAATTCCAAGGTCCGATCCGACCCGGCCCGAATTTTTTTTTTAAAAAATTTACCGACCCGGCCCGAATTTATTTAAATATAGAAATTAATTATTATAATTACTCAAAATAAAAGACATATGTTATATGTCGTTTAGTTTCAATAAATAAAATCAAATATTTTTATTTTACATAAAAAATTGATAAATTTAGATATATTTAAAAAAAATTCCAAGGTCCGATCCGACCCGGCCCGAATTTTTTTTTTAAATATTAGGCCCGGCCCGATTATTTTAAATAGAATTAGGCCTGAGTTGGAGCCAGGCCTAATTTCGCAGATCTCTATATATAGGTGCGTAGCCATAGGAACGAGCGAGGAAAGACCCCCCCCCCCCCAAAAAAAATCTCTCTCCTCCCAAACTGACCCTTTGATAAATTTTTGGTACCCACAAATTTTTCCGGCGTCTAAATTTTTTTAAATAATTAGTTATCAAATTTTTAATTCGCCAGTAACAATTAAATTTAAATGAAAAAGCAAAAGCAAAATTCTTATAAATATTTTAGTTATCAAAATTTTATTTAGACAAATTTATTGGATAAAGAAGAAAATAATTTAAATATATATTCACTCATTAAACATTAAATGAAAAAACAACAAACAATATCCGCCTTTTAAATTCATCGGCAAATAACACTAGTTGGTGAATTCACCATTCCAATTATTCTTCTCAACATCTTCTTGAACATGGTAAGTCAGTAAATGTTAGCGAAACTTATTTAATTAAACAATTAAGTTATTGCAAACTATTTCCTGCTTATCAAGCGACAATAGCCAGCGTTAATCAGATCAATATAATATTTTAAAAAAATTAAAAGAGGACAAAATACCTATTTTCCTAGTGAAGTTTAAGATATAAAAATGGCAAACTGCCTATCTTGCGATCATACTTAAACGTTAATTATAGATCAATACATATCAAATATTAAAATAATATATAAAAATTTAAAGAGGATTAAGTTTATACAAAGAGGACGAATATTCTACTATGTAAAGGACGAATATTCTTTCAAATACTAATTTCCTAGTGGAGGGTAACTAAACCTCAACGAGAGGTACTGAGGGCATTCGTTTTATTTTAAAAAATTTGTGGTAAGACACATCCTGTCCTAGAATTTGCGTTAGGACCAATCTGATGCAATAGTCTACGTTAGAACGCACCCAATCTGGCCTCCCTTACATCATAAAGACGATCCCTAAACACGAAAATGAAAAAAGATATGACGTTCTCATTCTGTAAGGGTAAGGGCAACCATAAAAATAGGCTATTTATAAATCACCATGCCTAAAATATTTTTTATATGAGCCTAATGTTTTTGTTTTTCACCAATCATTTTTCACATACTTTTCTTGCATAATTCCCCCTCCCCTCATCACTCCTTCCATATGATTCTACCCCTATCCAGTATATTCGCAAAATCAGTTAATATTTATTTTATTTATATTGATTGAATTGTAATAATTTTTTGATATTATTTATAAGATAAACATAATAAAAGATTAAAATAAATGTAATCTTCATAATTGATCATATTTTACACTATGATATAATAATAGGACATTCAATAATAAATTATTTATTAAATAATTGACAGATGTAACATGTCGATTATGTTTAAGATTAACCATAGTATAAACTTTATAAAGGATAGAAATAATTATTCTCTCTCATAGGGCCAAAATTTATGTGCTTCATATGGTTTATAAAGTTTTTTGTATTTGAGGTTGTAGACGTGAGTGGAGCGATTAGGAAATGCCGAAATATTATCGAAAAATTGCGGGTTATCTGCAAATCTTCTGTATTCCGTTTTGATGTGAAGATTCGGAGGGATGTGTGAATCTTTACTAGTGGAGTGTGAGGCCATAATATCTAAGGGGCTGCGAACATCAATGGCAGTTAAGAAATGCTGACATACCAAACCTAAAGTCGTCAAATTAAGAAGGAAAGAATTGGGAATGTCTCGTCGAGGTATTTTATTTGTGCATTCGCGTAATATCTTTTTTTTTATATATAGGTTTAAAAATAAATAAAGGTAAAATAATTTACAGAACTGTTAAAATAAAGTATCGCGGATATTCTATCTGGTAAGTATTTCTGATCAGATTGTATCGACAATATTTAAAAAATTTATATGTATCGTTATCTAAGTTTCGATACATTTTCACTAATCAATATCTGGGGGGGGGGGTACTGTACCAATATTATCGGTGCCGATATTGAACTTTTAGAAAAAAATATCGGATCGGCCGATAATATTTTAAAAAATTTAACTGAAACCGATTTATTATTTTTAATTTTTGAACTATCTTCCATTTCTCATTATAAATTTTTAAACCCCCATAAAACAAAAGTGTGAAGGAAGGCGACAAATGTTTTCAAACAATTAGAAAAGTAAAATATATTAATCAGAGACCTGCAGAGGTACCATTTGTACGGCCCGGCCCAGATTAAAAATTCGGCCCGGCCCGGATTTTTTTTTACGGCCCGGCCCGGGTTTAAAAATTTTAGGCCCGGCCCGGATTTTTTTTTTACCGCCCGGCCCGGTGGGAATATTTAAAAAAAAATATTTTAGGCCCGGCTCTGAATTTTTTAAAATTATATTCGACCTGGTATATACAAAAAATTCATTATTTCATATTTTATCATATTTTTCTGCGAGTATTATCATTTAATAAGCAAGTATATTAGCTAATGTTGTTAAACGGCTCGTTTTGAGCGGATTTTTAAAAACGGCTAACTCAATATTTTAGCCAGATAAATATTGACTAAGCCTCGAAATTTCGATACTATATGTCTAGACCTTTGCTCCTTCTATGAGCAAAATTTTCAGGCTTGCATATTTTTCTGGATAAAACACTGAGTAGCTGTTTTTAAAAATCGGCTCAAAACGAGCCTAACAACACTAACATATTTTTTTTTTATTCTAAACAGATATTTATGTATTACAAATTGATACTATAAAAAATTTGTGTAAATAATATTTTGAGAATATACTATGTATTTATAAAAAAAATAAAAATTAGGGCTGTGCCGATATTAAATATCGGATCGGATCGGTCCCGATTTTTGGCGTTTTTCAAAAATATCGGATCGGCCCGATACCTGTAAAAAACCCGATCCGATCCGATCCTTTTACTAAAAATGCAATTCTTATAAAACTTTTGAGTAATGAAACTTTGAATTATTATTTTTTAATAAAAAAAATTTTTTTAAAATATTTTTAAAAAAAATAAATTTTTTCGAGTTTCTATTTTACATTAATAATATTTTATAAATAATTTTTTTTTAAACAATGCAAATGTTATTTATTTTTTTAAATAGATTTTACAAGTTTTTTTTATAAAAATAGAAAGGAACACCCAAAGTTTTATTTATTTTTAATTTTTTAAAAAAATAACACCATATATAGAAAGTATGACAATATATTTTTCATATTAATTTAAATATTGCTTGGTTGGGCTATGATTGACCCATTTGTTTGGGTGATTTTTCAAAATAAACAAAAGATTGGGTTTGTATGAAACCCACTATTTTATAAATGCTAATTTTATATTTGTGTTATTTATTTAGAAAACTCGAATAACATTGATGATATTAATATTATATCCCCAGTGAATCCACTTGAATATTGGAGAGTTAATGCTGTAAAATTTCCAACTTTATCAACACTTGCACGTAAATTTTTGGCTCCTCCAGCAACAAGTGTCCCATCTGAGTCTGCCTTCAGTACGGCAGGGGATATTGATAGTCCTCATCGTAGAAGCCTATTGCCTGAAAATCTAGAGGCTCTTATATTTATTTAAAAAAATCTAATATATTATAATTTTATATATTAAATATTACAATTTTATAAACCAACATAAAATGGATATATTATTATATATATTTTTTTAAATTATTGTTGAAATAAAAAAATTAAATTATGCATAAAAAATATTGATTTATTAATTACATTTGGTTCAAAGAGGGGTGGTAAAAAATTAATATAAATATCGGATCGGTATCGGATCGGATTTGAACCAATATCGGAAAATATCGGATCGGATCGGTAAAAAATATGTGGATCGAAAAATGATATTTTAATTAATAAAAAATATAACATATATTATATAATAATGTATTTAATCCTTTGCGTATTTATTCCATACTATGAGTGTTAGCTAGTGTTAACTTTCACCAAACATTATATTAAATAACTATAAATAATCATTATAACCATATCTAAATGACGAATAATAATAATTCATGTTGTATAAATTTTTTTAAAAAATACGGCCCGGCCCAGATTTTTAAAAAAAATTTTCAGGCCCAGCCCGGGTATACTTTGAAAATTTAAAAGGGCCGGGCCTGCAGGTCTCTGATATTAATAAACTAAATATAAAAGAAAATTACCAAAAACAATTTGTAAGAAAGGACTTAAAGTAAATAAAAATCATGAGAATTTTAATTTCATTATTAACAAAGATATCAATATCTCCAATCGGGAGGGTTAATGCTCAAAGGTTTCTAACTTTGGCAAACCATGCAATTAAATATTTGGCATCTCCTTCCTGCAACAAGTGTTCCATCAGAATCAGCATAGTCCTCATAGAAGAATATTACTATCATATAAACATTAAGAATGTATCTTTATAAAGAAAAATACCCAATATTATATATTTGTTTTTACTCTTATTTAAAATAAAGATACATAGTTTGTTATACAGAAAATTTAATATGAATATATATACATATATATTGTGCCAGATCTAAATATATATATATTTTCATTAATGCTAAAATAGATAAGTTAAAATTCTGATCATCATTAAAAAAAATAAGACATTATTTACTATAAATACAAATCTTTCTACAAATTTATAAGACATTTGAGACTTTTTGATTTATAAGAACTGGGATAATATATTCTCATTAAAATGTTTAAAAAAAAATTATACACAGATTTTTTTTCATTACAAAAAAATTGTAGATGTCCTATCAATGTCTAAAAGATACATTTCCAATTCTTTATTATTTGTCAAATAATTTTTATAAAATTGTTCATATTATTCAAAATAATTTGTAAATGAAAATTTCAAAAATACTCTTAATTATTTTAAATTATTCCTATTATTTAACATGTATTTTGCGGAACTTTTTATTTTTTTAATGTTTTTTTTTAATTTTAATAATCCATCATTTTTTCATTTTTGAAAATATTTTTAAATAATTTAATTTTAGAATCAAATCGAATAATACTTTAATTATTCGTACAAAAATGATTTCATTTGTACGAATATACAATTATTCCTTTCAAAAATACAAATAGAAATGTAAATATTTGATTTGATTCAAATACTTATAGGTATAATCTAGGGTAACCATGGAGCTTGAATCACATGGAGTGGAGAAAGAGCTTATATTGATAAAATAAATGATATTAGTGGCATATCAATAACACTTTTGGGTGCCAATTCAACATCACTAATCTAATTTTGTTTTAAAAAACATACTATCATCTAATTTTAATTAAATAGGTTTATTTATTTGGCAAATTTTAAATTAAGATTTTAAGCAAAATAATATTATGCAAGCTTCAAGATTTCTTTAATTGATAAACGTTTTGACATCTATGAGCAAAATTTCCAGGCTTGTGTCATTTTTATTGGCTAAAATAATGGGTTAGCCATTTTAAAAATTGTAACACTCATTCAGTTATATTTATCAATTATAGTATAATCATTGTAATTTGTTTTTTGTTCCAAAAGTCTTTCTATCAATGTAGAAATTAGAGTAGCATCTAGTCTATTCATGATCATTATAAATTGTTAGAATTTTTTTAAAATTCTTTAAGTTTTAAAATTATATAAAATGTGAAATGATGCCTTCTGTAGAAAGGGGGGGGGGTCTAAATAAGTTAGAGTACCACGTGCCAGAAAATGAACAATTTTATTAACATCAATTTTCTAGAAAACTAAGAGATTTAAAAAAGAGATTTACTTTTCTCATTTGCATAATAATGAATAAAAATCATTTTATTTAAAAAAAAATTAACTTAGTGAGAAAATATGATCACATGAATTTGTCATTTATAATAATTTATTTTTTTAAATTGACTATCATTTCAAAAATTAAGAACATTTTTATCATACTTTACTTTATATTCAATAATTTTAAAAGAAACAAACTTTAAATCTTAATTGTGAATCATTTAACTCATGGGACTTCCAGTCATCAGTCAATTTTAGGCCCAATATCTCTTCAGCAATAGCCTTGATAATATGTTCTACATTTTCTGGTGGTGTGTAAGGAATAGTGGAACTTTTCACACTAAATCATAAGTTAAATATATTATTATATAAATAACAGACCCATATGCTTTATTCCTTAATAACGTTTCTTCCACTGTTAAATTTGAACGTTTGCAAAATTCATTAGTTGTTTGCAAAGCATCTTTAGTCTCTGTTACTTCAGAATTGCCTTTAATCAATTTTTTAATTAGCGAGACATTTCTTATAATTTGTATCTATATTGTGCAGTCAACAATTTTATTTTTTATATTTTATTGTCACTTGATAATATCGATGCAATATCTTGGGCAAAAGCATATTAGACGCAACATACTTGTTCATGATTATAAGGAATTTTAATATTATCTTATCTTATCTAGCACGTTGTCATAGACCTGCCCATAATGAGCGAACGTGAATTTTATGAAGGCCCACCTTTCATAAAATTATGCCGATTTTTTTCTCAAGGAAACCAACAAACCTTGTACCCAGTTGTAATTTAACTTAATAAGTGGAACTTACCCTTATTAAAAAATCTTGCTAATAAAATACGACTTTTCACAAATGAACCAAGAGAATTCCTTTTTATTCGACAAAAAATTCAAATAGAAATTTTTAGACACAATTATGGTTCCTTTTTGGGGACTCAATTATAGAATTTTATTTTTAATTATATAAGTATAATTTATAAATTATAATATTTTTAATTAGGTGTTATGTGAAATAAATAAATATCATTAGATTTAATAAATTATTATTATAAAGAAATATAAATCTTATCTGTTTTTTAGTCTTGAATAACCATATTCATGATAAAGAGTGAGTTAAGTAAAATAAAAGTAAATTATTATGAAAGTAAATTAAATTGAAAGTAAATTAAAATGAAAGTAAATTAAAATGAAAGTAAATTAAATTGAAAGTAAATTAAACTGAAAGTAAATTAAATTGAAAGTATCTTTAAATTGAAAGCATCTTTAAATTGAAAGTATCTTTAAATTGAAAGTATCTTTAAATTGAAAGTATCTTTAAATTGAAAGTATCTTTACCTTTATTAATTATATATTTTCTTTGTCCTTCTCTAATTTATGAATCCTTATTAATTATATATTTTCTTTGTTTCTTCACTAATTTATGAATCTTTATTAATTTATATTTTCTTTTTCTCTTCAATAATTTATAAATCATCAAATTTTCTTCTTTTTAAACAAAAATAATATATTCTATCTCCTTTTCCTTTGTTGCCACTGTATTTTTCTTTTTCCACAAAAATAAACAAATACATGGCTACAACAAGTTCGTAATATATATATTATAATCATTTAAAATACGATTAATTTTTATCATTCTAATACAACAATAAATAATAATCATTTAAAATATAATGTATCTTTATTATTCTAATACAACATTAAGAATATTTGAATCCATAGACATCAAAATTCCATTTCATTTGTTAAGTCATATTCTTTCAAAAAATGAACCGAAAAATCTTCGCCATTTGGGGTGGATAATAAAGTCATTTTACATGCAGATGTTAACATATAATAGATTATATTTTCTCCCGTTGAGATATTTATTTAACTTTGTAAGGATCATCAGTTGACACGTGTCACCACCCAAAAATAAATGATTTCCTGATTAATTAGAAAATTTATCACTGAATTATCGAAAAAGGATTTTTTAAATAATATGCAATATTTTTCAAGAAGAGGGTTGGAGATCTCGCTTGCCCTGCTTTCCCTCCCTGAGAGATATTATTTACAAAAAAATTTGTTTTTATACAATTTATTTTTAAAATATTTCTTAATACTTGTTATTTGTAAAATAAATGTAAATGTGTGTGCATTCGTTTTCAGTATATATTTGTATAAATACTTGATATCAGTGATGGCTCAAATAAAGAATATTATTGTCATCGGGTTGTTTTGTAAATATTTAAGTATAAATTTCATACAAACACAAAGTTAATTAACCACTATCAATTAACAGATTACTTCTTCTTATATTTTTTTTCTGCTTTTAGAGTTTATATTTATCACAAAAAAATACAACAACAAATAAATAAGCTCGCTTATTAAAATCTCTATAAAAATAAACACTCAATTTTACTTATTAATGAGATGCCATCATCTAGGATTGGCAAATCAATCAATTATCGTAGGAGTATTTGATCTGGTCAAATATTCTAAAACATCTGAAAGAGAAAAATAATTAAAAATATGTTGAATAAAGAAAAAACGATATAAATATATGTGATGATCACAATCGTGCTTATATGTGATGATCACAATCGTGTTTAGTTATTGGATGCTAATATTAGGAGTACATTATTAGTAGTGAGTATAACATGCATGTAATGTAATACAATAATTTAATATTTTACAAAGTGTTTATGATAAATATTTCAAGTGATATCATAAATTCAGAAATAAGGGAAATGGCATTTTACTAACAATTCCTATTTCTACTTCTTCCTCAGGGAGAAATTAATCGATTCGGGTTGATATTCAATCGAATAATAGAAATAGATTGAAGAATTCGACAACAGGAAAATAATTGATTAAATATATTAAAGAGGATAATATTAAATATGAATTGGAACAAGATTCTGCTATGGAGAGAAAATCACATTTTAAAAATATTATAAAATCAATATTACAGATTTATCTTACTATTATATTATTGTCTTAAAAAATATTTATTTGAATTTGACCGGTCAAATACATAGCCCTGCTGTCATCCCTCTATAATTCGGGCCCTGATAGTAGGGTAAATTACTACCACAACTAGAAACTAATCGACAGCATTAGATAGGCAGTGGATATGATATCACTAAATTATGAAAGAAAATATAAAATTGAATTAAAACCAAACTACTCTTATGCAATATAAATCAGATAAGAGGGAGAATTTGAATCTGTAACTTTCCCCCTTATATGTTTACCAAAGATCCCTTTAACCCTCTAATAAATGAAAGATGCTGACTATATTTAAAAAATACATTATATACTTTTTCAATTTTCGTTCTTTCTTTCCTTATAAAATCATAGGATATCACGTGGGTAGCCAAACAGTGTCTTCTTTAGAAAAAAAATTAAAGGCAACAAGCCTATATTTATTTTCTATCCCACCCCAATTAAATTTCCTTTTCCTCTTCTAAGCTTAACTAATACCCCCTGAAAGGTAAGGAGACAAATGTAAAAACTGATTGAACTTTTTTTCGATGTTGTCCTCCTTAAGGGGTGACAGAACTACTATATGGACCTAATTGGACAATACATCATTATATTTAAGTAATGTTTCTAAATTGCTAGAAATTTATAAAAATTATAAATAAATAATAATTTTGCTATAAACAAGTTTGAAAATTTTTTTAAAAATTTATATTGCATAAAAAATTTAATCATAATAAAAAAAAATAGAATAAAATTTACAGTAAATTACAACATACCAAACCAAGTTATTAAATTTTTGAAAGATTTTATATTTCTTTTTATTAAATATTTCTTCCATACTAAAAATTTGCGTTTTAAATTTCCTGAAATGTCATTCGCAATCCCATTTGCTATATTAATATAATAACGAAGCTCATAAAGGTTTCCGTAAAATCATTCTTCAAAATGGTATTGAATATTAAAGATACCCTGTTTTTTATATTAAAGAAAGAAGATTAGCCTGAATTAAATAATAAAAATTTTTAAACGAACTCCGTACGACTAGTAGTAAATTTATGAATTAAAATCAGTTTTTTTTTAAAAAAAAATGGGGTTGTAAGGGTTTAAAATTATTACACTATAACTTTTATCAGGTGGTGGAAATCATAAAAAAAAATTAAAATTTTTTAATATTTCGATAGGTATCTTTTAAATTTATATAAATAAGGCACGATATAAATTTAAGATTAAGTTGAGTATTAATTAGGAATCAAGCTAAAAAATGGCTAATTAAAAAAAAAATTGAAATGTAAAAAACAGAGTATAAATAGTAATTTTAACGTGAATGGTAATGTGGGTTTAATTTAAATACCATATATAAAGGAAAGAAGTTGAAGTGCTAGATAATAATTAAAGTGCTTCCTTTTCTTTTATCGAAAATTTTTTTTTTCGGAAGCAATAAAGGTCAAGTTAATTTAAATACTTTATTCCTTACTAAAATAAAGGTAAGGTTTAAAAACACGGCCTTCAGACGCTTAGTTAAAAAATTTATTAAATAATTACTTTGTAATAAAATATGAATGGAAAAGAGTCCAAAATATATTTTATGATGATAAATATATTGTTTCATTAGAATTCTTAGTAACAATTATTTTGACAAATCAAAAAATACTTTACTTTATGATTAGTTTTAACACAATTTTAATACTCTAATTGACTTCGATGATTAATATTATAGCAGGTAACAAAAACGATTGATTTTATTCATAACAAAATACAAATTAATTTCTTAAAACTATTTTTTTTTTAATTGACAGGAGGCCACCATTTTTCAGAATAGGATTTCCTATAGCGTTCCTTGCACCATAATTCATCAATTCTAAATAATAATGATATATAAATGGTTTTCCCTAACAATCATATATAATATTTAAGAATATATATGTAAAAAAGAAAGTAATCAGCTGATTTATCGGCATTCCTGTTGGGAGGAAAAATCTAAATTTACAAATATACCCTTAATATATTTTTTTCTTCTTGTTATAAGATTTCCTCAATTTTGTGCAAATGCCAATATTTTTGTTATTACAGGAATCCCAAAATGTAAGATTATATATATAATATAAACTTTTCAACTAGGTTGGCATCTTTACATTTTCTATACAAGTCCAATAAAATCCGCTTGGTCTCCTTAACATATGCTACATGTCTCTCGATATCCAAAGAAAATTTAGGTTGCATTCTATCCACGTAATCAAATATCACGTGAGCGGCGTTAACGTGATCTAACATTATTTTTATTTGCACAAACATCATTTAGCGATTCGAAAAAATAAACTTTTATATTTTGTAATTATTATAATAACTCAATGATCAAAATATAATGTTTTTTAAAAAAAATTAAAGATCCCACATTCAAAGAATCAAAACGAAACATACATACTTTATAATTCCTACTAAACAAATCAAAAATTTAGCAAAAAAAGTTTTAAAAAAGTGAGAATTTTTTGGAAAAATTCAAAGTTATAAAATGGTTTGCTAACAAAGTGTGTGGGGAATCAGAATTGGGGAATCAGAATTGGGGTATCATGACCTAAATAAACGGGGGAGGGAGGGATTCATAGAAAGAAGGAATTATGGTTGATAATTAGTGTGAGGAATCAGTAACTTAATTTGGCCTAAATCAACTGGGGGAGGAGGTTAAGTAAAACATTATAAAAAAATTAAAATGCTCTAAAAAAAGGACGATTTATCTGACTCAAATTAAAATATATAACATGAGATCGTTAACACTGAAGTGAATTAAGAAACATTTACATATTTTATGATAGGGGATTTAGAAATTTCAGGGATATGCTTCATTCCTGTATTTTTTTTTAAACAATAATTATTTTATGAGAGGGTTTTTTTGAAAAATTTTGGATACCCCTTATTTTGCGGGGATCGTATACCATGTAGTGTTGCTAAACATGGCTAACTCAATATTTCATTTAGATAAATATTAAGCAAGCCTGAAGATTTCGTTAATAGATGGCACAAAGGTTTGGAGATCTATTTTCGAAATCTCGAGACGTAATCAGCATTATTCTGGCTAAAATACTGAGTTTTACCTTTTTATAATGCCTCAAATCGAGTCGTTTAATAACAAACCAACATGTATTGAAAATATGTTATGTATTTCTTTAAATTTCATCCCTTTTCATCAAATTATAGATTAATTGTTTATATTTGATCACTTTCAAAATCTGTTCATAAGCAATTAATATAAGCTAAGAGTAGTTTAATAACTTGCGGCAAAAAAATCTGAAGGTTCACGGTATGGGTAGGGCACCTAAATAGGAGCTTCGAAAAAATTTAAGGATAAAAAAATGCTCGCTTTTTTAAAATTTGGTTAAAGCCTTCTAAACGACACACACACATATATATATAAATGTAAGAATTTTATAACTTTTAAAACCTTGTGATGATAGTAACTTGTCACAATAAGTAAAAATTAAGGGATTTGTAGGATCCTTAGAACAAAGCACCTAAATATGATGTTTTTTTTAATTAAAAAAGAAATATATTTTTGAGAAACTATGAATATGTCAAATCGGATATTATATAAAGCAGAACAGAGGTAACAATTGCATGGTCCGGCATGGGCATATTTAAAAAAAATTAAAATACGGCCCAATGTGGACACACAGGTCTGCATGTCTCTGATATAAAATAAATTATGAATTGCTTAAATAGATATTTTGTAATTTTTTTTTGGTAATATTCAACATACAATCTTAATTATTAATAATTATTTTTGAGGAAAATTGTAACCTTTTTTTATAAAACTGTATTTAAAATATCAAAAAATTTAATATAAGATTTTAATTAAAACATTCGAAATTTAAAAAAAAGGATTTTGAATATAGCCTAAACAATTTAAATTTTGGGAAGTTTTTTCTTTTCGAATTAACATATCAGGAAGGAGTAAACTCAACCAAAATTTACCAAGTGATAATTAAGGCTCAATAATTTTCATATATCAAAATATGTGGACTTATCATTAAAAATGTTTTATAAAAAAAACTGATTCAAATATATATGATAATAATCACATTTAAATTTCAAAATAAATGCTAACAAAACTAATAAATTACTTTCAAATGAGACATTTCCAATACGTTGAAATTCCGACCGTTATCTGAGCTGAGAAATTCGCCATATTGTTGGTAAAAATTGAAAGCCATCAGTCTGTAGGTCCACATGTCAGGATAAATTTCGATCATTTTATTTAACACCCCTTCGGATTTAACGTAGTCACGATTGTATAACAATAGCTGTAAAAAAAAATTGGATTAAATGTCGAATTAAACAATTTTTTTGAAGTAATTATGATAAATATTAATATACAATTTTTTTTCAATAACAACTAAACATTAAAGATAAAAGTTAAATTTGGGAACCCCTAAATAAGCGTCTATAAATGTTTCCCAGGCCAAGTAGGTATAACTTTCCCCTTTCATCACGATGGAAACCGTTAAATTAAAAGTCGAATCGAAACAATTGTCGAAATTTTTGAGTATCTTGTCCAAATCTCGATTAGCGTAATTGTGTGGCGGGTTATTCTCCATTTTGCTTAAGGTAGTAGGAGATAATTTTGGGGGGATAATTTGGGAGGGGCTAGATGGCGTTAAATAGTCCTTGATAACCTTGGAACGCTTAGTGAGAGCTAGGAAAGTTCCGGAAATCTCTTGACTCAATTCTAAAGGGTCTAGAGCTGGTACCTCTTCGTCTTTAAAAAGGGATGGGACCGGTTTCGAGTCTCCTGAAGTATATTATAAAATTGCAAGATATAATTTTAGATATAAATTTGATTTTTTATCATCCTAACAAATATCTCAGAATATTTCGACAATTGTTATAACAAATTATGTAAAATATTTTTAAAAAAAGTTTCCATTTTTCAAATATAAAATCAAAGAATATATAGATATAACTGAGTAAGGTTATGTGAAAAACCAATAGAAAAATTGATCAATCAGTAGTAAAAAAAAATAAAGAGCTACCAGAAAAGCAAAAAAATGTTATTAAATTATTGTAAAATTCGTTATAAAATGAGAGATTTTTTTCTAAACAAACGAGGCTAAGTTTTTTTTTTGAAACTAAAATTCAGTGACTTAATATATCAATGCTAAATAAAAAAATTAACAAAGAAATAGTAAATCATCTGCAATTGGCGGGTTTTAGCCAACAAGCCCACCCACCCCTCATCCATGATTTATCAATTTACCCGCCCCCCCCTTTATCTACAATTTTTAACCCGCCCAGTCCGCGCAATGTTTAAAAATTATTTTAATGGCTGGGTTGGGTCTTTATTTATTTCCATGTACCTTATAAAATATACAATATTATGAATCAAATATGATAAAAATGATTTTTAATACTCCGCACATTTCGCCGGGAAAATATTTAATATTCGCCTGCCCATCGCCCGCCATCATCTCAGTTTTTCAAATAATTAAATTTAATTTTAAGTATTGTAAAGAAAGTTCTAATCGAATTACTAAGAATTAGCTAGCTACACTATAGTATAATTTTTTTTTTTAGAAAAAAATAAATATCGAAACTAAAATTATTTTGATGCCATTTTTTCCCCGCTTTAAATTAGGGGTGCAAATAAATATATTTCCAATTCTGAATTAATTTTTTTCTCTTTGCTTTGAAGATGTTCATTAACATTTTTTTTTTCCAATTACAATGATTGTCAATGAAGTTAAAAATTAAATAGACAGTCCGATATGATTTGGCAGAAAAATCTTGAATTTACATTTTCCAAATATACATAATTCTAACGATTCAAAATAAAATTTCAATCCTCTAAAAAAGAGGGTTCAGATTTGGTTAGGGTTCAGGAAAACTATCCGGGTATTGATCGATGAATCAATTTTAATTTTCTAAATTTTATTTATGAATCTTCAAGGTTTCATTAATTCATAAAAAAATAAAATGCTATTTTTCTTAATTTTTGCTAGTAAATCAAAAATATTCGTGAAAGTTTGTAATTGAAATTAATTTACTATTTATTTTTATTAAATAATAATAATATTTTTTTTTTTTAAAAATTCGAAAAATTCTAAAACTTTCAGAAATTTTAAAATTTCAATGAATTATAGATTTTTGGGATGTTTTTATTTTTATATTAAAAAATGTTTATAAAGTTTGCGAATCAAATTTTTTGATATTATGGACACATCTTGATAGAATCAAAATGCAAAAAATATATTTAAAATAATTAGACCAAAAACAAATCTAAAGCCATTTAAATAAAAAAAATTTTTGATTGGCGGGTTC
Organism: Gordionus sp. m RMFG-2023; assembly: GCF_954871325.1. Lineage (NCBI taxonomy): Eukaryota > Metazoa > Nematomorpha > Gordioida > Chordodea > Parachordodidae > Gordionus > Gordionus sp. m RMFG-2023. Next base: position 6,279,548 of record NC_088778.1, on the reverse strand, counting down.
TGCAAAATAGCCTCGAGAAAAATAAGGCTTTTTCTTTATAATTTGAATGGTGAGTTACATAGTATTTTTTTTTAGTACTTTGGTGCGAAAAATCGAAAACTTATTTCGATTTTAAAAATTTTACTTCTCCCTCATATGTCACTAGCGAGATAAATTTAATATCGTTTTTTTAGACAAACTAAATTTAAAAAAAAATATGGAAAGGATCTTTAAAAAATAAGTTATATGATTAATGTAAATTCATAAGAAAGCCTGCATTTTTATAGACTCGGCTCAAGTGTTGATGATATACTGGTTCTCCGGTGTCATCCTTGCCTATGAAAGAGTTTGAAAAGCTTGCGAAGGATGAAGATGTGGAGTTGAAAAGTTGTTCGAAGAAATTATTCTCGTATGAAGGGTCGCCTATCTCAGTCATTGGTAAAATTATTAATTGTAAGGTCAAATTTCTAAATACGATTATATATTTAGATTTTTATGTTTTGGAAGGGGAGAGATCAAAGAATTTGATTTGATTAGATTCAATTTTGATTTTAATACTAAAGAGTTAGGAGATAGGGTAAATTTTGTAACTTTTAACAATCCTTGTAAAAATAATGACAAAATTGATAGAGGGAATTTGGTTATTCAGTCAATGTTTATTAAAAAAAATTGTTATGATTTTAATTATGATATTAATAATTTAGTTAAAAGGTTTGATTGTGTTTTTAATAATAAAATAGGCAAAGTAAAACATTTAAAAATAAATATTTTGTTAAAAGATGATTTTAAACCAAGATTTTTGAAGGCCAGGAGAGTACCCATCAATTATTACTAATCCATAATAATTCTTAATGGGTTCAAAAAAATCAATAAAAATACGATACCAGGGTCTGCTCGGATCTACCCAATGATTTAACCCTTGGTAATTTTGGAGCATTTACCATACACATATTACACCTAAAAACCATTTCCTTGATGTCTCTTTTAACCCCGGGCCACCAAAAATATCTTTCCATAAATATCAATCATCCTAGACAAACCTATATGTCCCTCATAAAGAACATTTAGAATCTCTTTTCTTAGCGATTGGGGGATAACAATCTGCTCTGCCTTAAAAATACAATCATTTTTAATAATCAACAACTTACCTAACTCCATATATACTTTAATCTGTGTGAAATCTCCCGCTTCATTCAAAATAAATTGTTTAACTTTGATAAGTTCTAAATCGACCACAGTCTCTCTTCTTATCATATCTAAATTATTCAAAATTCTCTGGTCATTTAAATCAATACCAATATTAAAAAAACAAATAACATCTTCCTTTATTAACCTAGATAACCCATCAGCAATAAATTGATCTTTACCCCTCCTATAATTAATGTCAAAATCAAAACTCGGCTAAACAAAAAGCCCATTTCTGTAGCCTTGGCGACATATTGTAAAGTTTAACCGGATCTGTTCCAAACAAATTAACTAGAGGTTTATGATCCGTAAAAATTTTAAAATTCCTCCCTACTACATATTTCCTCCATTTCTTAACAGCCACAACAACCGACAATCCTTCTTTCTCAATAATCGAATATCTTTTCTCAGCACCCGTCCATGCTTCTGACATAAACTCAATCGGCCTTTCAAGACCATCCTCTTCAACATGAAATAAAACAGCACCCATACCTTTATTAGAAGCATCAGTAGAAATATAAATTTTTACTTCTGTCATAATGTTCAAGAATTGGTGCATTGCTCAATCTTTCTCTAATCTCATCAAAACTAGTTTTTTCATTAATTCCCCAATAAAAATTTTTGCCCTTTTTAAGCAATTCATATAAATTAGATGCCAATTTAGAAATACCTTCTATGAACCTTGAATAATAATTCATCAGACCCAACCACGAATGCAATTATTCCTTACTCTTAGGTTCAGTCATGGTACTTATCGGATCAATCTTTTCTTTAATTGGCTGTATACCTTTGTCACTTATCAAATAACCTAAATACTTAATAATCTCTTTGTAAAATTCACTTTTTTTAATATTTCCAATCAAACCAAAATCCATCATTCTTTGAAATACCTTTTTCAATTTATTAAAATAATCTTCCTTATCCTTACCAAAAATTAATAAATCATCTTAATACATAACCCCGTTAATGTCAGCAAAAATTTCATCCATGGTCTTTTGGAAATAAGCAGTCGACACTGTAAGTCCAAAAGGTAATCTATTAAATTGAAAAAGACCTTTATGGGTTGAAACGGTTAAAAATTTGGAAGTTTCTTTAGAAATAAATATTTGCAAATAAGCCGAGGAAAAGTCTATTTTTGAGAATAATCTGCCTTTTCCGACCTTAGTAATAATGTCACTTATCCTTGGCAGCGGATATTCAAACCTTTCTAACTGTGGATTAACAGTGACCCTAAAGTCAGCACAAACTCTCAAAGCATTATCCTTCTTTTTAACCAAAACTAAAGTTGTCGCCCATTGGGAAAATATAACATGGGTTATTATGCCCTGTTGACACCATTGTTCTAGAATGTTACCTAACTCTTCTTCTAATTCAAACGGTACACTCCTGGCCTTCAAAAATCTTGGTTTAAAATCATCTTTTAACAAAATATTTATAAATGTTTTACTTTGCCTATTTTATTATTAAAAACACAATCAAACCTTTTAACTAAATTATTAATATCATAATTAAAATCATAACAATTTTTTTTAATAAACATTGACTGAATAACCAAATTCCCTCTATCAAATCTGTTATTATTTTTACAAGGATTGTTAAAAGTTACAAAATTTACCCTATCTCCTAACTCTTTAGTATTAAAATCAAAATTGAATCTAATCAAATCAAAATATAGACCACATAAAGGTGGTCCCTCCCCTTCCAAAACATAAAAATCTAAATATTTAATTGTATTTAGAAATTTGACCTTACAATTAATAACTTTACCAATGACTGTGATAGGCGACCCTTCATACGAGAATAATATCTTTGAACAACTTTTCAACTCCATATCTTCATCCTTCGCAAGCTTTTCAAACTCTTTCATGGGCAAGGATGACACCAGAGAACCAGTATCTATCATCAAAGAAAAATCATAATTATTAATTTGAAGGTCAATCATAATATCATTAATAAAATTAATTTTATTTCTTGGCCTTAAATTATAAGGTGTTTGTAGGTCCTACCATTATGCTTGTTTTCATTCCATGTCGTATAGCATTATGCACCATATCTGTCATCTTTTCTCCATGTATCTTTTTCAATGAAGGACTTTTTATTATTAATCTCCAATGATTGACATTTGACAACAATCTCCTCAATGATAATCAAGTCTGTCGTGTTTTCTTCTATCAATCTTGTTTTTAATCTCTCATTGTGACAATTAATAATGAATTGAACCGCTATCAATTCTGAATTAAGGCCAGATCCGCACGTCTTCAGCCTATCCAGATATTTTCTGGATGATTCTAATCTATCTGGTTAAGCACTAAAAACTTCTATTATACGCGTAATTTTGTTCTTTTCAACTTTTTTTTTGTATTAAATCCTTAATTTGCTCATATGATAAATTATCAATCGAATCCATTATACTCACCGCCAAATCTTTATTTATTGTCTCGAAAAGTTTATATTTCTTAGTGGGTTCATCAGTTATGTTTTCGGCAATAAATTTTAGGTCAAGGGTTTTGAGTAAGACTTTTATTTTATTATGCCCCTATCCTTCACCATGAGACAAATAAAGAATAATCGCGCTAAGAATAAGAATATGTAAGTCTGGTTGTGCTAAAACGAATAAGTAATAGGATAAGAATATGGAAGTCTGGTTTCGTTTGCTTTAGAATAAATAATAACGATATCTCCAAATAATAATAAAAATGCGATTAAATTTATTCTTTTATTAGTGTTTAAATAAAACGCAAATATATATATATCAAGTCGTTAAAAAAGTAATTTTTATTAACAAGTAAAATTATTGCGTGCATAGAAAGTCAAAAACATTAAATATATATATATATATCTAGTAAATCAATTGATGGTTTGAGGCTTCGTATGTAGAAATAAAATAATATATTATTTAGTGAATGTTTTTGTATATGTAAATAGTCATAGTTTAAAGCTTCAATTAACTTTGTATATTATGATATTAAATTATATTATGCAACAGTTAACTCGTAGAATCAATAATATTTTTGCCAATTGTCAATAAAAAAAACCTTTTTCTTGATCACCAGTGACCCATTTGTCCAGTATGGAAGTTAAGCTATGCATTGTGTCATTATTATAACGGGTATCGACTTCCTTTGCTGCATTTGTAATCACGTGATCATTAGAAGAATCCAATAGAATTTCTTCCATTTCCATTTTTTCTTCAAATAAAAATTCCGAATCATCGTCAACTTTTAAAAGCGAATGTAATTTGATATGGTTTTTATTGTGGACTTGGATGTAGAGCGCCAACTCGGCTAGAACTTTGTATTGATTAATCAAAACTATGAGCAATTTATTGTACTCTATCCTATTGTGATTCAATATTTGAGAAGATTTGAATTGGCTTTCTAAACGTTTCTTAGCTCCCCTTTTTGGTTTGTCTAATTTCTGTGGGTTTTTTTTAATTTAAAAAAGTAAAATATTTCAGGATTATTTGAAGAAATATATAAAATTAACTTGTTTAAAAGAGGTAACAGTTGTGTAAAATTATGGATAATTAAGAAATGCTTCTTAAAAAAGTTATGATTATTTTGATTTAAGAATTTAAAACAATTATTATGATAAAACATTACTTCTGCTATTTGAGTCACTTTATCATAATTTTTATGTTTAATGTGGTAAAGAATCTGTTGCAAAATTACTTCTGTTTTGAGAATTTCACTAAAATTCAGGCATGTGCTAACATTGTAGTTGTATATTGTATAAATAATAGAAAAAATTAGATTTAATCTTTCACATTCATCATCTAAAATAATATAAAGTCTTAGGTCACAATTAATATTTTCAATATTTCTTTTATTCAAAATTTATACTGGCAATTAATTATAAGTAGTGTAATGCCTTGATCAATTTTTAAAAATGGCATAAATTTTAGTATAAAAGCCTCGAGATTTGGAAAATAGATGTTCAAACCCTCCTGGCTCCTAGAAGTAAGTTACATATATATTATTTTGATTATGTTAATTAGATAATTTTTTAATTAGCCTGAAATCAAATCGATATTTTTAATAACACTAATTATAAGGAATTGAGCATAAATATGTTTATTCAATATCTAATAAACTGTTGATTTATAAGTGTATAGATAATTTTGCTAATTTCTAATGTGTGTGATACTTACATAATAATAAAAACTAACAGTAATTAAAATATAAAAAAATACTCTGAAAATTCTTCAATTAAGTTGGCATTTGAATTCGGATCATTAATTAACAAATAAAATCCTGCCTAAAATAGATAAATATAATTTTCACATCAAAAATTTATACTTTCCATATTGCTTCCTGATTATCTTTAGTTGGAGTTACTGATAACTCTTTAAGTAGTTTAGCAGCTAATTCCCATTCATATTTCATTAATGAATCATACAAGGCATTTCTTATAAATTTGTAGGAAAACTTATAGATTGGATTTGCAGGATATTTGGTGGGCAAATAATCTAAATTTATAATAAATCAACTTAATAGTTTACAATTAATAATAACTTTTGCATATTTGATTTAAATAATCAAATATTTCCATTCACGAGATTTTTAAAATAATGAGTGAATGGTTAGATCCATACCATACCTGCTGATAATAATTAAAAGTATGGGCATTATAATAAATTTAACTTCGTATATTCAAATTACTCAATTCTTATAAGCCAATATTTATGCATTTTACAATAAAACTAATTCTCATAATAACCTTATATTGTGACCTTATTCAAACAAACACCTTAAGTTAAGATTATTTTGTATAAAAAGATTATTTTAAGTTGCAAAAATATATTCAAATATATCAATTATAAAAGTATACAATGGCTGAATGTAGATAACAATGATCATTATCTACATGAACATAAGGGGGGAATAGGAGCTATTTGCTTTCATATAACATTGATGGATATAAAGAGAAAGCGCCCAAGAAAGTGCAGAGTAAAATACTTTTTGGGTATGAGAAAACTTTAGACATGTTACCCCCAACTTTGATTCTCTTATATAGAGACTGATAATTTATATATTTATATATAAATTTAAACTATGCTAAAGTGTCTTTGTATAGACTAATCTTTTTTGACAATTTTTTCCTATATTCACCCATATTATCCAAACTAATCACATAACCTTTGTTATATTTATTGATATTATTTCTTTAAAAGCTATTTTTATTTATCTATTTTAGATAATTTTTAAGATACATTTTGAAATACTTTTATTTAACACTTTTTTATATTAAAAATATAAATATTTTAATGCAAAATTTTTATTTCATATGAGCATGTAATTTGAATATTTATATATTAAAAAAATATGGTAACTCACTGAAACTCGGGAAAATTTTTAATATTAATATTTTTTTTAAAATAAAAAATAATTTTTTTTTACTAAAAAAATAATAAATATGCGATCACACAAATTTTAAAATTTAATATTTTTTCGAGTTATCACAATATTAATGAAAATGTATGATTATTACTCGATCAATCACAGCAGAAACTTTATAGACGGGATCTTAAGGCGAGCATCCACAGAACTGAAAAAAAATCTTCCCCTCTATATATATATGTGAATATTCTTATTTTCGCAATATTAAAATATTTCAAATTTAGTAAATTAATTAAATATTTAAATGATATAAATTTATATAGAACTATTTATGTTTTATAATATATATCTATATATTATCAGTTTATATATTATGTTTATTCAAATAAATTGCTTAATTATCTAGTATTTGATTTAATGTCCAACTTAGTAGCATCCAATATAGCATACGCCTTTTTAAAATTTTGAAATAATTTAATGTTAAATAATTGTGAAAATTTTTACAAAAAAAATTATAGTCCTAATATAATACACACCTTTTCCAATCTTATTAATTAAAGAATTGTGAAAATTTTTACAAGAAAAGAATATGGAATTCTTAAATCTTTTGAGTAATGAAACTTTGAATTATTATTACATCAAAAAATTTCTACCCATATCCACATGATCACATATTTATTATTTTTAAATAAAAAAAATATTTAAAAAAAATATTTCCCTGAGTTTCAATGAGATACCAAAAATATTAAGACTAATATTATAAAAAATATATAAGTAAAAAAATATTAAAACTTATATATAAAATTATTAAAATATATAAAATATTAAAACTTTATATATAAAATAGTAAAACTTATATATAAAATATTTAAGCTTATAAATATATATAAAAAAAATATTTATATTCATTAAATATTATTTTTTTTCCACATTTAAATCTATGGATATCAGTTTAAGATTGTGAAGGATATATTTATCATGTACGTTAAAAAGACGTACACAAATGCAAACGCTCAATTTGATCGCACTTATAAAGGAATATATAAATCCTTGCTTAGCCATCTAGTAAATAGCATTGAGTACAAAATTATTTTAGGGAAATTATTTAGAATTTTTTTAAAATAATTTTGTACCCTGACCTTTATTGAATAAATTATAAGTATAATATAAAGATTTTTTTGAATGAATGCTTGTTTTAAAGGAGAATTTGTTCGAATGAATGATATAGAGGTATTGACATTTTTTTTATTATTATCTTGTTAACAATTTTGTGTTGTCATAATAAGAGTTTTTATTCGAGAAAAACGACGAACCCTATATATAAGTATGATAGAAATTTGTATCTATCTACAGATACATTTGTAAATTGTATATGTATCTAGAATGTTTTTGAAAGGTCTATCTTTGCCCAGATCCATTTAAAAAGTATATTTTAACAACCCTGAAAATCTTTATCATAATATTTACACACTATAAGATTAAAAACACAATTTCATAATTGTGTTCCCAAAAAAGGAACCATAATTATATCTAAAAATTTCTTCTTAGAACTATAAATCAAATAAGACTTTTACTAACTTTAAATTATCCTTCTAATTTTTAAAGCGTTCAACCTGATTAAAAGATATACATGTCGGGAAATATTGGTGCTAGAGTCATAAAGGATAATTTTGAAGACCTTTTTTTTTAAAAAAAAACACAATGTTTTCTTGTCACAAAAATATCTCCGTATTATTGTAAAAATTTAATATCAAAATGAAAATCCATTTATCTATCCTCATCTATTCCGAAGAACAATTCGCATAACTTTATTTTCTGGGTAGGAGGCTGAAAATAACTATTTAGCATTTCCTAATACTTAAATTTCCTAATTTATTTTATCGTATCGGACTCTAATCTTCAGGAAAAAAAATGGAAATCAAAATCTTATGAAAGACTCTAGTTCCATCTGAGTCCACCTGATAAGAATCTGGTTAGATTGAACAGGAATACGTCAATATAAATATATAATAAGAGTATTCCAAAAAAAATCATTAATTATTTTTAAACAGAGTGACAGGGCACAACCAGTATCCCGGTCTGCAAGTTTCTAAATTTATTAAGAACTATTTATTTTCTTAAATTATATAATTTAAATTTAAAAAAAATAATTTATGCTTTTTATAAACATTTATAGAAATTTTTTACTTTACCATAGTTAACCTTTTAACCATAGTTGGCACTCAGATAGTAATGTATCATAGGATTAACATCCTCACAATAAAAATCTGGCAAATATTTAATTTTTATCTATCAAGATTTGAAATGGCTTCGCAAATTCTGCCATAATAATATTTATCTATTCATTAGGGATACACCTGATTAATATGAAACCTTCTATTCATTTAAATTAGCAGTATCTAAGAAGGGAGAAATTTACTTTAAAGTATTCTTCTGCTGATCCTATATTAATATTAGAACGATGGGTTTCTCTTATGCTGCGTGTAGAGACAGACAAATATTAATTTCATAAAGCTCTGCTTTTGATTTAACAATGACTTGTAATTCATGAAATTTGTCATGTACATTTGCTCTGATTTCCTTAAGTTCCAATTTTAGGTATTCTCATAGTCTCAATCTAATCGATGTTAATTTTTTTGAAATATTTTACTTTAGATTTGCTGTAGAAAAGCTCTAAAACGGAGGGAAATTTTAAAATGATAGTTTACTCGCCCGCTATGGCCATATATCGCTGATTTCCCCTTTATAATAAAAGTATGAAATATTAAAATTAATATGAAAATTTACCATATGCGGGACCTAGTCAAATTCCAAGCAAAAAGATGTTTGAGCAAAGCCGTCTCCTAAGATAAAAAATAACCCTCCATAAAAAAATATTGGCTCTAGGCCGCCAATTTTGACGGACAATAAATCTGAGCCTTTTTAGAGTTAAACAAATCTTACACAAACTTGTCAAATTCTTCAGCCCCTAGCAGTGACTTAATATAAATTATAATCACCATATGGAAAGTGTCATTAAAAATAAAAATTAAACCCATCTTTTATTCACCAATGATTAGAACTTTATTCTTTATTTATTTTAAAAAAAGGGTTCTTATTATGACCAAAATATTGCCCTCTAACTTAAAAACCCTGGATTTTTTTTTAAGAGAATACGTTTTAATTTAGAAATAATGCTATAAGGTTTTAGACTTCTTAAGACTGTTCGTTAAAATAAATGTTCCTTTAAAATATGAGAAAGGGGAGGGGGGAGTGTCTGCAAGTTTCTATTTTGAATTTAAAAGATGTTGATTAAACTATTTTATTCCAATAATACTTCTCATTTTAAAACGATATTAGAAAATACATAACATTTTTACATTCAAAATTTCGTATGTTGAACTTAACGTATACACATTAATAATATATTTTATTATTCTAAATGATTCAATTTTTTTATTAAATGATTTTTTGCCTATTTGATTTACCTGAATTTATCTTGCAAACTTGCTTTATATTGCGTATATGGAAGATAAAAATTCTATATATATATATTTTTTATAATCATTTATAATGATGAAGTAAACAGTTGGTTTGCAACAATAACATTTTGATTGATTACAAAAAAGTTTCTTTCCTAAAATCAGGCTTTTTTTTAAGAAAAAAAAATAAATAAACGAAGAATTTCGAGATACCCTTAAAATTTGTAAAGTATTATTTTTTTTTTATCATTTGCAAAATGATTGTATTTTTCTCTCTCTTTCCAATGTGTGAGAGAAGAGTGATCCCATTGTGGTAAAAATTAATAATGTCAAAAGTATCCCATAAACACGAGAACAGACTTGTATCTCTTAACGTAGGGGGTCAAATCTTTTTGATTCAATATTCTACGTTGGCAGATCTGAGGGAGAAAAAATTACTTAAGGTTAAATGGCCTCGAAAATCTCAAGTGAAAGATGGAATCGACAAATCGATGATCACGGGTAAGGCTTACATAGATCGAGATCCCTACACCTTTAAGATAATATTAGAATATCTTCGAACCGAATGGTTAAACCCTTATCATTTACAAAATAATTTGGCCGATTTTCAATGCCTATACACCGAGGCCAAGTTCTACGAGTTGGCAGATTTAGTCGATCAACTTACGGTGGCCAAGGAAAGGAGAACGGGTCTTTTTATAACTGATACATCATCCCCATTATCGAAACTCATAAATTTAGGGGCACCTCAGCAAGGCCAGGAATACGAGAATGAGGGGAAAATGGAGAAATCTTCTTTTATAAATATCATATTAGAGTCTTTTAAACGTTCCATCATAACAAAGATTATAGGTTTGACAGAATCATCAGGTGTCGACCAAGAAAACGTTCGGTTTCACGTGATGTTAGTTTGGGATTCGAAAGTTGCCGACCTTATCGAAGCAAACGTCGAATCGGAACAGCTCTTCTTTACCGAGCCTAGCATATCTCTATTGCTACTAAAAATTAGAGAGAATTATCACAAAACAATTTCGATGGAGGGTGCTGATGACGTTAAATCCTTTATAAAGGACGAAAAATTAATCTTCAAAACGTTTAAGAGTCTTTTTTTGACGACTGTAGAAAATTTGATTAAAGATGGATTTCCTATTGCTGTTGCGAACGCCGATGTATCTTTTATTAGGAAAGTGGCTGAAGTGATGCAGAGTAACAGGGTAAATTTCGACTTTTCGGCAATAGCGGCCAAATGCGTTAATATATCGGTGAATTGGGATGACGTGGAAGATGGATATATAAATGACGCTAGTTACGATCAGATGTCAGATGCTCTTTATTCTGTTTATCAAGCTTGGAAGGATATCAATGCCAACTTCAAAAATCTTCATAAAAAATTTAACGTCATATTCAACGCGGTCAAAAAATTATCTTAGTGATTATAGACCCAAATGTAAAAAAAATTAAATGAAAATCCTCTAATGTTAATGTTGGAAAAAGATATCTAGAATTATAAAATGAAATTCTAGAAAATTTAGTCTAAATTGTTTTTTGTTTCTTTCCCATTCCTTCTTTCCTCATAAAAAAAACAGGGCATACCACAGGGGCATGATTAGATTTATCAGCTTACTGGGGCTCAATGGGAGCTTCCTAGAATTTTTTTAAAATTTTTGATTATAAGATTTGTATTTCTGAAATTTTTAAAAAGTACTCTCCAAAAGATAGGGCCGAGCTAGACAGCCCAGCGAATCACTGACATAAATGTTCTGCTGGACAAGACCCGGGCAAATGTACCCCGGACACAAAGTACCCCAATTTTCAGACAAAATTTAAATGGTAAAAAGGAGGTCTTGAGAATTTAAAAACTTCTCTAAAATTAGGGCTATTTTCGTCCTATGTCTTTTTGTCGGGAGCTTTTGGAATCTTTGGGTCCAGGACATTTATGTCAATTATTCCACCACGAAAACTACGTTAATTTTATCCATATTTTTTTTTAAATCCTATTTTCACGTTTTTAATAAAAATTTTAAGTTCAAAGGCATCGTAATATATCATTAAAAACAAATCACACCAAAAATGGATTTTTTTAAAAGGTTTTTAAAAAAATATCTGACTATTAACTTAAAAATATTTTTGGATTTTGTTTCAAATTTTTTTAAACTACCATATTAATAACAACTTAAAACAATTCCTTTAATAATATAAAACATAAAACAATTAGTATAATACAAATTGTAAAGAGTGTGGCAATCTCTAATCGATAATCAATAAAATAATGATTCGTGTAAATGGCATTCTTATTCTTTCAGTTATCACGAAAACGATCTTTGTTCCATTATATAGTATCATCACCTTAGCTAATATTGGGTAACCTTGCATTCATTAGGCAAATTCGAGGTGGGAAGACAAAAAAATACAGCGTATTTTCTGTAGTTCTCAGCGAATTGACATGTGAATGCAGCGCAACGTGATAAAGTTCCCGCCTGATTAAAACTGTAGAAATTAATCTTTAAATACTAACATCTACACCATATAGAAAGATATTTTTGAACAAAAGAGGAACATTAATAAATAGTTTGTGTCTTATTTTGAATAAAATAAATAGTTATGAACGATATGCCTAAAATGGGCATACTTAAAATTTTTGAAGAAAAAAAATTATATTCCTGTATTTTATAACTTAAAAGTGATGATGAATGGATGCCAAAATTACAATATTTTGTCCAATAAAACTATAAAGTTATGTTCAATTTTATATTAACGACTTTATACCCTATTTATATATCTTCGAAATGTTTAAAAAAAAAATTTTTAAACTAAATTATTATATGACTGCAATTATGTTCGAGCAATTGTTTTTTGCTTATAAAACTATAATAAATTCAGTTGTGGTGTTTAAAAAAAAAAAATTAGTTTCATCTAACTTTTTAAAGCTCCACCATATTATTTTTACTGTAAATATAAAAAATAAAAATAGGGAATAAATGAGGGGTGTGAAACTAGTGTTGTTAAACAGCATGATTTGAGCATTTTAGCCAGAAAAATATTATCTAAGCCTCGAGATTCAGTTAATAGATGTTCAACCCTTTATTTCACCTATGAACAGAAATCATATGGCTTGCATAATATTTGCCACTAATCGTCAGATCGATTATAAACCTTTCTCCATGAACCCTTTAGTATGGTAAAACCCAATTTTATATTTTCAAATTTCGATAAAAATTTTAATTGTAAAGTTTATAAAATTCTTCGATTTCGATTTCATAAAAGGTGTGGCTCTGCTGAAACCCTATCTCTCTCACTGGATCTACATTGTGGGGGGAAAAGGTAGTTTAATGAAAATATAATGTATTATAAACATGAATTTACTTTATAAAATTAAAGTGTCATTACTAAAATCGATATTAATTATTAACATAATTTTAGGATGATAAAAAAAAATAAAAATTCATAAATTTTAATCATTAAAAGATAAAAATAATATATTTAATAATTCTTTTTTATAAATTTGTAATAATTTTACTTATACTTATTTTTTTTGACTGAGAAAAAAAAGGAAGGAAATAATTTGATAAGGTTAATAAGAAAAATATTTTAGGTATTATACTTATTCTTCTTCAAATCTTTTTGATAATTTTTAGATTTAATTTATTTTAAAAATATAAACTAATTAAATAATTCAATTTCAAATATTTATAAAAAGGGCATTAATTGTGAGATAGCAATAGATAGCTAGACAATACTCTATTTAAGCGAAGAGGTATTACCCTTTACCCTATATAATAAATTGAATGATTTTATTTGTGTTTCTTAAATAATTAGTAAATGAAAGTGGGGGGGGGGAGCATTATAACTTATGGGGAAATGACGCAATAACGCCATTAACGTCTTAAGCTAATAGGGATGTATATATTTTATGCGAATCGTGGGTTCAATAGTGTCACGTCTTATTAAGATTACCCCCTCCCTTTAAGATATAAATATTATTTTTGATAACAATTTTTTTTGTGTCAACGTTTAGAATAATATATTTTTTTTCTTACATGAACTTATTTTCCTCACTTATTAATTTCCTTTTCATCTATTTCATTAATCGCAGGAATAATAACTCCCCGCCAATAAATAATAATATGCCATTATCACAGAGTCATTAAGCCCCAAGGTGGAATCTGCTTAAATGGATTAGGGGGGGGGCATAGTAAGTTCAGGAGATATTGCAAAAAAAATTTAGATAATTTATATTATCAATCATTTGCATCTTAAACATGTTTCCCTGTTTTATTCATTATATTTCATTTTTTTAATTAATATATTATTATGTTGGCAAATTACTTCATGCTTCATTCAGCAAACGTTCGATTTACCATGAAATTACATTTAGAAATTCGTTTCAAAAACTTAGACGGTTGGGGTATCACGGGCATTTGATTTTTTTTAAAAGTATTATTACTAGATGGGTAACAAACCGATATCGACTTTTTACAGGTCCATCAAATATTAAGTTGTAATTGATCGATCACAGATATAGATACCATAAGAAATATGTATAAAGCCAATAGAATAAGCCAAAATGCCAATTTAAACTTCTAGATATTGCTATCAAATCTTGGTCAGATGTGGATCCTTTTTAAATACGCAATTCCTTTCCATTCCTGTCTAAGTCTAGTTAAGACGCGACCATAATTGTTTAAGTAGAAAATGTAAGCATATACACCTGGAACAGAGTTTCCAGGTCTCCCTTTCCCCATCATTGGGAGACTCCAGCAAATTTTTAGTTTACATACACTTCCTCTCGCAAAACTCCCGCAATTTTATAATTTTTTAGCATTAAAATTTTTATCATTTTATAACGTTTTTAATTTATAAATATAAATTTTGAGAAACAGTGTTTGATTATTTATATCTATTAAATAATTGTTAAAAATTTTTTATCAAAAAGCATGTTTAGTCAATTTTCTTCTTTCCTAATATGTTTTATCCGATAATAGCAACATCATAATAACCAAGGGTTTCTGTGATTTTAGGAATTAGGAGAGGAACATTTTATCTGAATTTGACTATATTTCCTTAAGGTTGAATCTCTTTTCTCTTAATTAAATTATCATTGTATTCATTTAAATATATAAAATAATCATATAAGATAATTATTTTTATTTATTAGAATTAACTTTGAGAAAAAGTAAATTCATTATCATTGTAACCCGTTATTTAAAATATAGCATTGCATAACTCCTCAATATTTACGATTTATGAAGAAACAATCATTAATTAATTCCTATTTAGTTTAGACAAATGTCAAGCACAAGCACCACGTATGATATGGAACGGTTTGAGTTAGTACGACATGTCCCTATCAGATGATCATCACTAATACCCGTCATTAATAAAATTTTATAATATCATGAACCTTCTTAATGATATTTTATTTAAAATGGAGATTATAAAAGCTATCTAAATATTTTGAAAGAACTTTCTGAAAATGAATTGCCGGATTCATATTTAGGCATGATTTTTTTTATTAGGAAATCTACATGTTGTTAATATACGATCGCAATCAGAAGAATCCTTGTTAATACAGAATCACAAAATTATGTTACAGCTATCTTAAGCTTTACAGATAAAAAAATTGATAACAGATTTTAGGGCTCTAGTGTTAAAATGTCATTTTCAGTTGTTTAAATGTTGCCCTAATTTAGTGTTGTTAAAGGGGTTAAACGGCAAACTCAATATTTTATCCAGAAAAATATCACTTAAGCATTGAAGATTTTTCCCATAGATGACACAAAGGTTTGGTTGGGCATCTATTAGCCAAATCTCAAGACTAACGCAATATTCTTCAAGCTAAAATATCGAGTTAGCCGTTTAACAATACTACCCTAATTAATGTCTTTTTAAATGAAACAGATAATTTTAAAGTATTATTAGCAATCAAAATTTAATATAAATAATTAAATTTAGAAATGTTATTACCTTGGAACAAAGACTACCAATTGATGGATTTTTGCAACTTGATAAATATATTTAAAAAAAAATACCCCTAGAAATTGTTATATTGTTTGTGGAGATTGTTATGCTACCAAAATAAATTATCTAAAATTATTGAAGAAATGGGCATAATTTTTTTTTGTTGTAATAACGATATAATCCCCAATCTTCATGCCTAAAAAAAATATGCGTGCATGCAATCTTTATTACCATTTTTGAAAAATATTACAAAACGTTATGTTAATATTCATATAAGGTAATTACAATAATTAATGAGAAAGGGAGGAGGGGGGGGGGTGTAACTAAACCATTTTACAAACCAGATCGAAAGCCGGACTTTGCGGGCCGAAGGCCTACAAAAAAGATTTTACCAGCAATTTGAAAATTTTGACCTGGAAACCACGATCTGGAACCGAACATTATTAATATCTACAAACATTTGTGTGCAAAATTCAAAAAATCATTATTAAAAATTTGACTTTCGAGAATATAAAATTGCAAAAAAACTAACCCTTCTTTGACATCCATATCAAAATTATTATTTTGATTGAAGACCTAGTTTTACATAACTTCTTTTTTTTTTAAAAAAATGGGGGGTTTTTTTAGATGAAATTTTCTATATATAAAAATAGAATAAGGGAGATAAAATTTTTAAAATCAAAAAAATTGTTAAACTGATTGTCTATTTATTAATCGTTTCATAAAATATTATATTATACAGACAGTGATATATCTAGAATTTTGATTTTGGTTGAATCAAAAAAATATTTTTGATATTTAGATAATAAAATCTCATTTACAAACGTTAAATATAAGGTTTTAAGTGTCCTTTTTGTACTCCCTTCCACTCTAAATATACTACTGACATTGTGTACCTTTATATTTGTATAAAAATTATTATTTTGTGTTTTAAGAATGTGAAAGATGGATGATTGATAAGGAAATTATTTTATGATTCCTTCATCTAAGTTTTTCCCTCCTTTTTAATATAGTATTTATGAGATTAATATTACAGTTTCATCCATATATCTCTCTTTCTCCGTTAAAATATAATGGGGTTTTTCTTACATATAATCAACTCAAAAAAAAATTATGAGAAAAAAGTATTAGCTTTTATTTTCGTAATTAAAATAAAGTAGTTTTATTGATAAGTTATCATTAATAATTTACATCTGCACTTTTTTTTTGTTGAAATAGGGAATAAAAATAATTCTAGAGAGAGAAAGATCGATATTTTAATGAATTCATGTTTATCGTATTTAGGTGTTCAGAAAACATTTCAATTAACGGCTTTTTGAGACCTCGCTAAGATACTATTCCGGCTATTCCGATAAGGGGATTGAAAATACTTGAGCCTATAACTTTGACCTTAAATTTAATTTTTACCAACTCCGTTCTTGTATGATAAATCCCTGGGGTGGGGCGTTATTATTTTTTTAAAAAAACGCAAAATTTGTAATTTAAATCAAGGTCTAAGCTTTAGAAAATTCGTCCGTGAGAAGCTTAGAGTCTAGAAGCGAATTCTAAACAGTCGTCTGTTAAGCCTAGCTTCTTAGAGTAAGCTACAAGAAGAGATTTCGATTTATGGAACCCGGATCGATCCTTTGTTTTTATTTTCCGTCTATAAATAACAAGTAATATTTATTTTATGCACAAAGGGTGTCATACATACATCAAAATATAAATAGCCTCCTAGGCTAAACAAAAATGAGTTTTCAAAAAAAAATCCTAACTCTCGCACGATCTCTGACCTGACTACTCTATTAATTTACAAACAAACACAAATTTACTATTTTAATTAATAATATTAATATTTTTATTTAATAATACAATTCAGCTATAATATTCAATGACAAATATAATACCTAGACTGACGATTCATTCATTAAAATGCATCTTTAAGCGTCATTAAAAGCAAATCAGCTGGACCCGGCATTTTGGTAACACATATAGTAATTATTCACATGTTAAAAACTACTATTAAATTGATAACTCTCGATGATCCGGTAATTCTTTAATAAAGTTTGCATCAGATATAGGAATAAATTAGGCTCTCGTTTAAAATTTTAATAATGATCAGTGTAACCAAGATGGCGACTCCAGCTGATTTGCATTGATATACACTTTTAATGAATGAATCGTCTGTCTAGGTATTATATATGTCATTGATAATATTACTAAAAGTGTCTTAATTTTATTATTTTATTTCATCAAAATAAAATCTAAAAAGCTTGAATACTTCAGGCTTTGATCTTCGCTAAATTTTTATTTATATCATTATTAATCTATGAATTAAAAATTTCTCTTTTAAAAAGAAATAAATAAAAAAATATATATAATTAAATAATCATTTAAAATAACTCAAATTGAATTTAACCTACGCAATTTTTTTCCCAACTTTTATAAATTTAATTTTGTTAAATTTTTTTATTTTTTTTTTTAAAAAAAAATTTATCATTTTTTGGAAATTACCTTTCTATTCCTTAATTAATTTTACATCTTATCTTTCCAATTCAATTTAAATTACAACACGGGTAAAATAATGAATAATGAAAATATATTATATTATTTTTTACAATATTTTTTTTTTAAAAAAAAGGATTTATTAATTCTTCGATAAACTTCAAAAATGGATTAAATAGACAAATATATATTTTTTTATTTAAGATCTATAAGCAAGGCAATGTCAAAACCAACAGGCGATATAATGGCATCTATTAGGTTCGTAGAAAACCTTTCGGAATTCCTGATTTATCCTTCAAAGGTAGAATTTATTCCTTCGATCAACTCACCTCAATCTTTTGCCAAAGATCTTGGGGGTTGTGATGGCAATAATAATGATGACGATAATAACTTGGAAGGCTACTGCAAGCCTTCTAAATGCTATTCGGTCTGGGTTCCGCTTATAGTTTCATTTGGAATATTAGGCAACATGGCTTACTTTTATTGTTCGGGAAGCTTCCTACAAAAACGTACTAGCGCCTATATTTACGTTAAATTATTATCGGCGACGGATTTATTTATTTGCTTCATTCTAATCCCCTGGCCCATATTATTCTTCGATTCAAATATTTACTCCAAGTTCGTAGTAAAATCCCTGAGCCTTAATTTTTACATGAACAACATCTCTTGGCCCTTGAGAGACACATTCGTTCATTTTAGCAATGGTCTGCATCTGTTAATGTCGTTGGACAGATTTATAGCGCTAAATTTCCCTGTTTACTATTTCAAAAACTTCGGTTCCCAATCCAAAAAGTTCAAATATCTAGCAATCAGTTTCTTCGTATTTAGTTTCGTCATGGCCTTCCCCTTAGGTCTTGTCTTGAAAGTTGTGCCCCAAGAACAAAAAATCAATTATACTCAAGTGATCTCTCAAATTGCGCCTTCATTGATTAATCAATCTAAGAGCGACTATCAAGGTCCTTATACCAATTTCATATTGTACAAACAGGCAACGACGTTTACATACCACGCCGTTTATAACGTTGATTTTTACCGTGTAGATAAGGTGTTTCAAAAACTTTTGGCTATAATCATGTATTTGATCCCTGTAGGGTTGACCTTTTTGCTTAATGTCAAGTCCATATGTGTCTTTAGTTCATTATTGGCTTCGAAGATAGTTACCCATCAAAAGATATTGAATAGGCATAGGCAGCAAAAAGTATCTGATATTAAAGAAATTAAGGAGGCTACAAATGGTATCGATAATATTAAAAATTGCAACAAAGAAGTTCCGTTTATAAATAATTTAAAGCCTGATAACTTACTTGAACAAGATTCCATTGTTTCTCTTTCAGCCACAAAATCGCATGTAGGAAAAATAGTTACTAAATTAACGAAAGAAGACGAACCAAAGGCTGAATACTCAAGAACGCATTTTGACGAAGGAAAATCATTGACAAGTAATAACAGCTTTTATCTTCCTTCAAAAAATAACGTGTTTTTATCAAAGAATGCTATTTTATCCCATTACAAATTTTTTGTTAAAAATGAATTGATAAACAATAAGATAGCATCTATCGATTCCCAGAAAACCACCTTTCAAAGTCCAAAAAGTGACTATTCCGATTGCAAAGGAGTTGAGTACTGCACAGATCCAACTATAGTAAAACTTAGTTCTCAATATATAAACACTATGTTCTTTTTAATTTTTTAAAAACTTTGGTGTAGAAAGGAAGGAAGGAAGGAAGGAAGGAAGGAAGGAAGGAAGGAAGGAAGGAAGGAAGGAAGGAAGGAAGGAAGGAAGGAAGGAAGGAAGGAAGGAAGGAAGGAAGGAAGGAATTGACTATAATCAATCAAGAATCTCTAGGACAAAACACATATTGATTATTATTTAAAGGCACCTGGAAAAGTTTTGTAACATTTAATATAATCAAAAAATTTGATAGAAATTACGACAAGATCCTTTCAGCTTTATGCTGCGAAACCGAACCAACACATATGTCAGACTTTCAGCCAGACAACGCCAAATTACCATTCTGATGATTGCCTTAACCCTTAGCTTTATATTTTCTATAATACCTTACCTGGTATACGTATTCCTATTCGAGATCGGCTGGAAACCACGGAAGGAGATACCCGCGAGATTTCGGAACTTTCAAGAATGCGCGTTTGCCTCCCGCTTTTCCAACCATGCCTTAAACGTTTATATAACGTTCTCTTTGGACCCTAAAATCAGGGGAACACTCCTCAATTCTGCCCTCGTAATTTTTATGAAGTCTCATATTAACCGAATCGTCACTTGGGTGTGTTTAACAGGAATGGCGTTCCGCGGTAAAGCCCATGAGCTTTGCCGCAAGTTTTTACATAGAAATGGGATTATTAAATAGAATAGAATTGAATGAATTTTGACCATAGGTAGGCATATCATTAAAAATTAAAGGATGACAGGGTTTGGTAAATAGGTATAATATTGTAATTAAAGTATCGTGATTAATTCCTTATGATGTATACAATGAAGAATATATACTACTAGATTGGCGATATATTTATTAATGTCTATACATAGGAATCAGCTGTAGCGCCATTTTATGGTTTGCATGAACACTAATTTTCTTTATTTAGCATAAAATGAATGTCATTTAATCAATTGTACAAACCAAAAAATGGCGGCTCTACAGCTGACTCCTATATATGGACACTTTTAACTGCAATTAATAAATGAATCACCAATCTAGTTGTATATATATACATTATTGTCTGTTTAATAATACTATTAATATGTTATATGTAAAACCATTTGAACGTGTTTAATATTAGCGAAAAATGTAATATGTACTAATGTAAATTTTTTACCATAATTTAAAAAAAATATTTTAGATATCTATAACTTTTTATTTACATTTTTTTTTCAGAGGCATATTGTGACATTTAAAAAAATAATATAATGCCCCTTTTTATATTGAAACACTTAAGAATAGTAGTGATGCTGTGAACGTTAAATTAACCATAGTTACATACTTTAATGTCTGAAAAAATTAAAAATTCGACAAATAAAATTTATATTTCTAAATTTATTTTTATCAACCTTATACTTTTTTTAAAATTTAATTATATATTAACATAATCTGCACCAGTGAACCTGTCCTTAGCACAGCAAACAGTAGTGTTAAGTGTTAAATATTTCTCTAATTTAATTTCAGATAATAGCTAATGATTTTTTTTTATTGATAATCTGTCAAATCTGAGAGGTCATATTATTTAAAGAAAAACCAATTACGAAAATGAATCAATTGCGCTAATAGTAATTTACTAAATTTTGACTCTCTATAATAATCTTACACTCAAGAAAGAAAGAAGAGTCCTTCCATATTCAAAAAAAATTAATAATATTTACTAAAAAAAGACATTATTCGTTACTTTCCAAAAGCACTATCAAAAAGTACCGTTATAAGGGAGACGTTACTTTTAACGAATTTGCTTTAAGATAATTCAAAAAAGTCCTAAAATAAGAAATAACAAAAAAGCGATTATTTCGATATAAAAGATATTATATTTGATTTCATTAACCATTTAATTCGATACAAAAAAGCTGAAATTAATTTCCTTTTTTTTGCCTAATTTTAATCTTTATGGTTCCATTTTTTTTTATTATCCTAAGTATTATGTAAATTTTCTAAAATATTAAATAAATAAATAAAATTTGTAAACCCTTTTCTGACCATTCTTTAATTTATTGTATCAAGTTACAAATTATTTATCAATAAGAGGTATTGACATGAATTTTTTGGTTTGCTAATGCCCAGAAATTTTTTTCGCGATAATATATTTCCTAAAAAAAAATCTGCATTTTTGTGAATGAAATAGTAACCATTATAGTAAATGGATCACTAAGAATATTCAGCGAAAGGTAGTAAGAAATAGCTATTTGATTTTCTTCAGATTGTTTCAACAATAAAGCATTCGATACATTTTATATGATGGTATCGGCAATACTTTTGAATTAATGTAACGTCATTTTAACCAGATACATTTTATGTATCAGGAATTATTTTAATCTTAATTAATAGTTCATTCTCTATTTATTAATTAAAAAATTTACAAATAAAAAAATATTAAAAAATTGTTTATTTGATTAAGTTATTTTTCACTTTTTATTATGATAAAATTAATTTATTTATAAAACAAATCCTTGATAAAATTTTTTTAGCACAAAGACAAAGAATAACGATTTTATCAATTTTGATAATTTCCGAAATATTAAGCAGTTATTTATTACATATACAACACCCCTACCATTCTTTCCAACGCACAAGTTATAAGTTTATACAATGCAGAAAAAAAAAATTTAACGATAGGAGGGGATATCTCCTTGATAAAAACTTTAAAAAAATTTTATTTTAATATCAAATAAGAATATTTGTTTGCTATTAATAGTAGCTTGTAAATATTTTATATAATATGTATTGCTATTATTTAATATAGATGTATTTGTTAATTGTTAATAATTATTTCTAAAAATGTATCGATGATTTCATATATCATATTTACTAATACATTTGGAAAAATATATATCAATGACGGTATCGGCCGGCCCGTTTAGAATTTATGACGGTATCAGTTCTCGATACTTATTAAAGTATTGTTAACAAGTCTGAATTGACTATACCAACGAGTAAACCAACAGATCAGAGCTCGCTAGTGGCTTCTATACATGGATCCAAACCGAGTCTGAACCGTTAATTGGTTTTATCCGTTTTTAGTTGTTGAACCTATCGAACTTTTACCTGTAGTTGGGTGATAAATTGGTGTTTAAAAATATCTGTAACAAGTTATATTTTTTTTACCCAGAGTTTTAAATCACGGAAACTATATTCTGAAAAGATATCTTCCAACAAAAAATTTTTTTAAAAAAAAAAATTTAGCAAAACAAAATGTTAATTTTTTATGGAATATTTTTAGTTGGCAAAATTTTTAAAATTTGATTATTTTTATAACCAAATAGCGGTAGCTCCTGAAAAATTTGAGAAGCCCCCTCAAAATTGAAATTTTTTTTAATACCAAATATAATTCTAAAAATGTTAACTAATGAAAAAAAAGAAGAGTCCTGAGATTGTAAAGGGTACTGTGACTGCCAAATAAATTAAAAATATCTTAAAATCTTTATGGAATGCAATGCAAATAAAATGATCTCAAATAATTTTTATGAGAAAAAGTTTCAAAATGCTTCAAATGCTGGAATAGAGGTTTTGTGACAGTAAAATTTATGCGCAAAGGGGTGTTATAGATATCTACATTAGAGGCCCAAGTTGAACCAACGGTGCTGGCCAATTTTTTTTAAGATCAAAACCTGGCCTTAGCGGCCATTTTTAAAAAAGAGAAGAGTTTATAAGTAAGAAATCTCAAACTCAAAAATTTATTTCACATTCTATAAGGCTCAGTCGAAAATATTAAAAAATACGATTCGCTAACTTTTGAAATATTATTTTATAAAAAGATATAATAATAATGTTCAAAATAAAATTCTACACATTTTCCAATTTTTAAACATATGATTTCATTAACATTTCAAAATTTCTGAAAGTTTTAAAACAATTTGCATTTTTTAAAAAAAAATGATTTTGGACTTATTTAAATATTCAAGCAATAACTTCGATAAATCAATTTTTTTTTTCAATTAAACCACAAAATTATGATATGAAAATGAATAGTAATTTCTCATCTAATCATTTTTTAAATTTTTTTTCCCATAATATTTTATTGAATGTGATATTCAATCAGAGGCAAAAGAAAGAAAGAATAGGAAGGAAATACAACAGCTAGTATTTTTTCGGACAAAGAGCCGGGATTACTGATACCATCCATCAGCCCAACCTTACCCGCAAACGGGTCCCTGCAAGACTCTAACCTATATTGCTCGCTAAAATAAGATTTTAAAAAAATGGTTAAATAAAAAGTCATATAATATCATTTAAATATATATAATATAATAGATGATTTTACAATTGAAATATAGTTGCAAACAGGGTCTTAAAAGAATTCTTTAGGTAAACTAAGGATTAAAAAAAAGACAAATGTATTTATTATTAAAATAATTAGTGTAATCATTATACATTTCTTTTCTTCTTCCTTTTTTGTAAAGAAGTAAGTAAAAAAACAAAGATGACCTGAAATTCATTCATAAATTGTAAAAAAATTGTGACATGTAAAATTGTAAGTTATACATTTTATTTTATCCGCGTGATGGTTCACAAATTCTCAGGTTCCAGATATCTGCCAAAAATAAGAATATCTTGAGTAGGCCGATAAACTACCATGTAATAAAACCATTTTATTACCCTAAAGTAATCATTACTTGTTGACATTATACTTTGCCTATCTTTGTATCCTTTAATTTTATCGCAGTTCTCTATCTCCTCGTCACATATATCAGTTATGTTAGACAACCTGTGTTTTTATATTTTGGTTGAAAAAGTATAAAAATAAATTTAATCTAATTTTCTGGCCAATTTTTTAAGATATTTTTTTTTAACAACCTTACCGTTTTTTGTGTCCTTTGTTTCTTTCCTTATTATTGTCCTTTCGGGATTTACGTTTATTTTTCCGTTGCTCATTTTGAGGTAATTCATCCCCCAGTTCTATCGTAGTGCTTAGAAATATGTCGTCAACAACATTATTTTTCTGGGAATTTAAGGGGATACTAAACAGGTGGAACCTTGTTTGAAATGAGTGGAAGGTATTTAAAAAATTTTTTTTTTTGGATATTAGAAATAAATATATCAAATTGTAGAAATAAAATCTAATCTAATATATATAATCTCCATAATCACATGATGATCGTTTTCGTATCTCCTTAATGTATTTAAAATTTAAGGAGACTATATAGTGTAATGTTAATTTTTTTTTTGCCATCCCCAGGATTCGAACTTGCGACTTCACGATTAAAAAGGCAAACGTTCTTTCAATGCAGCACTCATCAACTTTTTATTTTACGATAATAATAAATATTTATTTTTTTTATTTTTTTTGCCATCCCCGGGATTCCAACTTGCGACTTCACGATTGGAAGGCAAACGTTATTTCAACGCAGCACCCCTTAACTTTTTATTTTACGATAATTCTTCATATATATTTAATTTAAATTAACAATCATTTTATGCACCAATTTCAACATAATTAATTATATAGATGTTGAAGGGTAATTATTTAGTTTTTTACTTTATTAATAAATTTTATATAAATATTAAAATTTAAGAATAAGATAGGTAAAATTGTCCAATGTATACTGTGAGCATGTATTAGAAATATCAAATTAAAAATGTGATGGAAATCATATTGAATAAAATTTAAAATAGAGGTGCTAAGATTTTTGAATTTTAAATATGTATTAGATTGGTCTGAAATTTTTTTTGCAGACAGTCAGAACTGATCAAATGTGTTGAAGGGTAATTATTTAGTTTGTGTGTATGGTATTAAATATACTTTATTAATAAATTTTATATAAATATTAAAATTTAAGAGTAAAAGAGATAAAATTGTTCAATGTATACTGTGAGCATGTATTAGAAATATCAAAATTTAAAAATGTGATGGAAATCATATTAAATAAAATTTAAAATAGAGGTGCTAAGATTTTTGAATTTTAAATATGGGTTATAGATTGGTCTGAAATTTTTTTGCAGACAGCCAGAACTGATCAAAAAACCATGTGTTGAAGGGTAATTATTTAGTTGGTGTGTATGGTATTAAATATACTTTATTAATAAATTTTATATATATATTAAAATTTAAGAGTATAAGAGGTAAAATTGTTGCAATGTGTACTGTGAGCATGTATTGGAAATATCAAAATTTAAAATGGTTTGTTTAAAATTTAAATTAGGATGAACATATTTTCAGAATGGTACTTTAATATGTATTCATGAATTTCATATAAATACCAGGAGCTCGAATCATAGGTAAATCAGAAATTCACCCTTAATTTGATTATAATTTTGAAATTAGTCAGAATTAATTCTTATAAGCCCCTTACATCAGACCTATTTTTCAGGATCAAATAAATTATTTGGGTTTTCCTGGGCTTGGGAAATATTATTCACCATTAATATGGACTTGGACATAGCTTGAGAAACATTTTTCATAATTATTATAGTCTAAGATTCCTGTAAATTTTTTAATTTTAAATATGGACTAGAAATTGGCCTGAAAATTTCTTTTGAAGACATGGCAAGGCCTGATCAAAAATTTTCTGATTGTATTTTTAAACGCATTGTGACTTTTTATATATTTTATTTCAGTCCTCAACTATCAAAATTATTATGGTCATTTGCGGGTAAGAGAAAACCTAGTGCGAGGACCTGGCTTGGGAATTTTTTTAATATTAGGCATAGGTGTAATATTTAACACAGAATATTTATATGACCCTCAGGTAAAATCTAATTTAAATATATTTTTATTCAAAAAAATAGTATTCACTCTTAGTCTTAATGGGTTGTCCTTCGTTGGAGTGAGCTAGGTTAAAATAGACTAAAAAATAGATATGGTTTTTAGAGATTTACCTATCTCCAGGCTTGGAAAATTACTATCAGTTAGCCAGGTTTGTGAAATTTTTTTTATAAAATTATTATGGGTTGGGCTGGGCTTGGAAAATATTTTTATAAATTATATTGGGCTGGGCTTAGGGAAAATTTTTCAAAATTATTATGAGCTTGGACGCTTGAGAATTTTTTTATTATTAATTATAGATCAGACATTGGCCCAAAACAAATTTTTTTGCAGGCCTGGGCTTGACCTGATCAAAAAACCAAGGCCCATGAAAATCTGAATTTTGATTGTATTTTTAAATTCATTATGATTATTTAAATATTTTATTTCAGTTCTCAACTACCAAAATTATTATGATCTAATGGGCTTGGAAGAATTTTCATAATTAATATGGCTTTTGACTTTGCCTAAAAATTTTTTTTAATATTAAATATTAGGTATAAGTAATCAGTAATATTTAACAAATAATATTGGTATTATCAAGTAAATGCTTTAAATTTATTTTTACTCAAACCATAGCACTTAGTTTTAATGGATTATACCTGGCCTGAAGGGATGAGGGGGTAAGAAGAATAAAAATTGGATATTATTTTCAAATAACAGGTAACATGCATAAAAGTAAGAAGAAAATTTTCATTTCCCGTCATTTTTGACGGGCTATTTACTAGTTTCCATATAATAACTAATTTATATAACACCAGTTCATGCTTTGGTATTGGTATATAATCTCATTTAGCCTAAAGGTTTATTCATATTTATAATTCATTTTTTTTTGTGAGAATTTAGAACTTTGGAGTTAGCTTGTTTCAAATTTTTATAACGTAGTAATTTACTACAAGTATTCGAATTATTTTATTCATTTTTTCGATCAAATTATTCGAGATTATAACTTTCGAGGATATAACTATTCGCAAATAGTTGAATTATTCGAAAAAATTTTAACATGTGGGGGTAGGGGGGTGGTTGAAATATGATTATTTAGATTTTGATATTTATGGCAAAATGATTTTTCTTTCATTCTTTCTTTAATTTTTTTATAGTTAGGGATTAAAGTTCTTTGGAAGGATGCCTATGAATATGCCTTATTAAATGAGCTCCATGGTGACCTTCGAATATAATTTTGCGCTTATCTATATAGGAACTGAATGATTTAACTCTACGTGGATCATTTAAATTTTTACATATTTTGATCATAAATTCAATAAAAAAATAGAGGTAAAGCAAACAAATAGTCTGATATTGATAAAGTAATTAAAATTCCCCTTACCTACAAAATAAAAAGAAGTGGTGAGAGCTATAATATATTA
Organism: Gordionus sp. m RMFG-2023; assembly: GCF_954871325.1. Lineage (NCBI taxonomy): Eukaryota > Metazoa > Nematomorpha > Gordioida > Chordodea > Parachordodidae > Gordionus > Gordionus sp. m RMFG-2023. The sequence goes on along the minus strand of NC_088778.1, from coordinate 6,251,315 downwards.
TGTAATGTGGAGATCTGCAAATCATGGTCCTACCCTATTTTTAAAAAAATAATTTCGGTCGGTTCGGGCTGGGTGGGGCTTAATATTTTTTTTAAAAAAAATTCAGGTCTAAACAGGGCCGGGGCCTAAATTTTTAAATATGATATTACATTTTGTCAAATAAATTGATATACTTTAAAATTCTTGCAAGAAACATGGCGCTAATAATTTTTTTTACAATCAAAAAAATATACTAAATTTTCTGTATTTAAATAAATTCGGGCCGGGCCATGCTGACAAATGATTTTATTTTGGGTCGGGCTTTTTGGACAAATAAAAAAAAAATTGTTTAGGATAAGGCCGGCCCGTACAAATTGTTTTAAAAAAATTTTGGGCGTGCTGGGATTGAAAAATTAGACCCGATGCATATGCCATTTTTGCGATTTTACCCCATACCCAGGGTAAAATGATTAAAAACCAGGGTAAAGTAGTGTTTAAAATTAATTTGAACACATTTTTATTGTTTTATTGAACAAAATTTTATCAATTTTGACATTTATTAATTTCTTTGAAGTATAAACTAATCGATACAATTGGAGGTTGTAATTAACTTATCAAAAATCACACATTTTCACGCCCGTTTTTGTCACATCACACAAAAGAGACCTTCCTGGGCCTGGATTTTTTGATCAGGCCCAGCCCAAACCTCCAATTAAATTATAGGCCCGGCCCATATTTAATATTAAAAAAATATCCCAAGCCCAAAATAAGTTTCAAAATTACTCCCAAGCCTATATCTGAAAATTTAAATTATGTAAACAATAATTCAGTGTATTTAGCCATTCTTTTTGTTTTGAGATACTAAAATTTATTATCATTAGAAGAAATCGATGCGATATTTTTTTTGAGTTAACAACTGTTTTTAAAAAGCTAAATTTAAATGGAAATATTTTAGCCCCAAGCCATGCCCAAACCCAAACCCACTAAAGAAATTTAAAAATCCTGGCCCGGCCCGGCCTAGGCCTGATAGAAAATATAATGTTCGGTCCATATTTAGCCCTTAGGTTTATTTGACACAGGCCGACCCGACCCAAAGGTCTCTGTGATAAATTTCAATTATTCTTTATCTTTAAGACTATTCATAACTTTTATTTAATATAACACATAAATTATTGATTTATGTTTCTTTATGCTCAAAAATATATTTTTTTATATGTCATATGTGATTTTTAATTTTTGGGTAATAAACGGTTTTGGGCGAAATATGCGATATCTATATAATTTTACAAAAGATGAACATAAGTAAAAAATTATATATAAGGATTCATCTTCAGAGCATATATAGGGTTTCTATGCTCGGGTTAAAAAATTATACGCGATAACATTTTTATCCTTTCTATCGCTTTACTCCGGTCTTCCCACCCTTAAAACCGACAAAATTAATAAATTTAAAAATATCAACACACCTAATAATCGATTCCACCAGTTTTTAATATTTTACTTCAACCAATAGAAAAAAAAGAGGATTTGACAGACGGAAAGAATCAAATCCTTTTTTCTTCTTCTATTGGTTAAAAAATAAACTGCAAGAATTCAATAGAAAGAATAGATTTTGGTGTATTGGTTACAAAATTTATTACTTTTTACAGTTTTAAGGGTAAGGAGGCCGGAGTAAAGCGATTGAAGGGATAACAATGTTATCGCTAATTATTTAACCCTAAGCATAGAAACCCTATTTTTGGTATAAAGATGTATTTTTATATATATTTTTTTACCTACGTTCATCTTTTATAAAATTATCCTGATATGGCACGTTTCGCCAAAAAACCATAAGAATTATAAAAATCACATCTAAGACATTAAAAAAGATATATTTTTGAGTATAAAGAAATATAAATCAATAATCTATGTGTTATATTGAAACAAAATTTTTTTTTTTTTGAATATATACTTAAATTTTTTTTTATTCAGGTTTTTGAAAAAAATTAATAAATTAAAAACAAAAATGTAATCTAATATTTAGGATTATATTTTAAATGACTTTATACACAAAAACATGTAATATATTAACGACTCTGGATTATATTCAATTTATACTGGTTAAGCTTTATTCGTTTTTAAATGCGCTGCGCATAGCTGGTAGTATGTAAAATAAGATATTTCTATTCATATCATATAAAACTTTCAAATATATTCATATGCCAGATTGTGCATAGCATTAACATGATAAAAGATTTATCGTAACAGCACCAATATAATCTTCAACAATTTCAAAAGAAATTAGAGATACTTATCTTATTTAAATTAACTTATTAATGTGTTAGATATTCTTGACTCTTAGATTTATTATTTAAAAATAAATAGATATTTATTTTCAATGTATAATGCTTATAATTAATATTATAAAATATAATTTTAAAGATGAAATACAATATGTAGAATTCTGTTAAAATGGCTTGAATTTTAATCTTTTCCATTTTTTTTATAGTGCTATCCATTAAAATCCTCTACTCTAATTTATCCTTCTCTTCCCACTACTGTCCCTCTTCTACCAAATTTGCCTATTTCATGTATTTCAACCCCTCTTGTCAGGAATAGTAAAATAAATTTATAACAGAAGAAACTTGTCATTAATGATTGATTTTATAGATGCTCTGTGATGCAAGTGTAGCTCGTTAAAAAAAATAACGTTCGTGTATCTTTCGCCATAGTTAGATTTGTTACCTTGAGCAATCTCGTGATTATATAAAATTTTCTCCAATGTAATGTTGTTTTCGATTTCCCTGCTTGTCACCTTAAAATCTGGCACTAAAAAAATAAAGAGATATCTTTTGCTCTGGGTGGTTCATTTGCATTTTGAACTTTGACTTTAGGGAAAATCTCTAATATCCACATTCTGAGAGGAGCATAAAAACTTTTTCTAGCTAAGATTTTCCTTTTCTTCACATTCATTTTCTTTTGAATGTAATCAGAATCATTTATTTTCGTTTTTGGAAGAGAAATTAAAGATACTTATCTTATTTAAATTTACATATTAATATCATAAATATCATTGATTCTTACATTTATTATAAAAATAAATAGATATTTACTTACAGTATAATGCTTATAATTTATATTTTGAAATATAATTTTAAAGATAAATGTAGAATTTTGTTAAAATGGCTTGAATTTTAATTTTTTCTATTCTTTGGGAATGGAGGCTGGTATAGGTTAGCTATATCTTAAAATCTTATACTTTTAAATAGTCTTACCTACCTTTTCCACTTTAACCCCTCTTATCAGGACTAGTTAAAAAAAAATATAAATATGAATTTCAAATTGTAACTGAAAAAAACTTGTTATTAATGATTGATTTTATAGATGTTCTGAGATGCGAATGTAGCGTGGTAGGAAAAGTAACGTTCATGTATATTATACCATTGTTAGATTTGTTAACCTGGGCATTCTGGTGATTGCTTAAAAATTCATGCAATAATTTAATGTTGCCATCAAATTTTTTTTCGATTTCACTGATTGTCATCTCGTAATCTGGCACTAAGAAAAAGACAGAGAGAACTTTATCGTCCTGCGAAAAATTACCCTTATATTTTTGATCGTCTAAAGATAATAGCCTTTGCTTATTAAACATCGTATCATTACTATCGTATTTCGAAATTTTATTATCTTTAATACTGTAAGGTCGGAGTGATGATTTTCTTCTTTTTGCTCTGGGTGGTTCATTTGTATTTTGAACTTTGACTTTAGGGAAAATCTCTAATATCGACATTCTGAGAGGAGCATAATAACTTTTTCTAGCTAAGATTTTCCTTTTCTTCATATTCATTTTCTTTTGAATGTAATCAGAATCATCTATTTTCGTTTTTTCGGAAATGTCAGGCCCAAGAACGTAAAATGGAAGTCTTGAACTACTTACCACCCTAAACATTATATTTTGAATATAATATATATATATAATTCATCTTTAAAAAAATATTTAAAAAATTACTCGCTATCCCAAAAAAGTTTTATATGAACACCGCTGCCCATCGTTAGCATAGAGGATGAGTTGCCATGTTGTTGTTTGCAAATGGCTTCTTTAGGAATGACGTCTATAATTTTTCGTTTGGATGCGTTCTTGAATACATCATTGATCATTTCATATATTTTATCATTATTCTTATTATCGTATTGTTTCGATGTGGTTGGGCAACTCACATTCACTACATTCATAGAATATTCCTTTTTCCAACTGTCCTCTACAAATCCTCGTGCCTCGGAAATGGCCACGATTTGAAAGATTGTCAATCTTATATCACTGAGGGATTTCTTTGAGATGGATTGCCTATTCTTCAATCTTTGCGGGTCTATGTTTCTTTTTTTTATAGAGGATTTTAAAGCGACTTGTGACATTTTGTTCTTGATTCTATTTATAGTCGTCAAGTTGAAGTGCGATGAGATATCATCATTACGAGAAGATACCGAGGAAATTGCTCGATTTCTTTCACCCTTTAACATGAAAGATATTAATAATTTGATGGCGTAAGGTGAAAACACGTAATTTTTTCCATCATTTGATAAGTTAAACTCCGTGATAGCGGTGTAAATAATACTCGATCTTATGTCTGAATTTAATTTTTCATAATTTTGATAATAAAGGTTTTAAAAATATGATGTTAAAGAATTTTAAATACATTTATATATACAATCTATTATTATTAGTAGTAAAGTTTTTCTAAATTGAATTCTTATATAAATTTACGAAAAATTAAGGCTATTGTTATGGAAATAGGTGCCGTTAAATAGTCTTATACTAAAAATCTATTTTAATCACCATATATATACACTATTTAAATATATTTTGGAGCTAACCCTACCTCACATATATGTGATTTATAGAAATCAATCAGATGAGATAAATAATATATATTTTAAAACAAATTTGAAAAATTGTGAAATTTAGCATTAACTTAAAGCCAAATTCTAGTCAAATTCAGGCATTCGCCTATATCTAATATATATCAACTCTGCTCCGGCATTGTTATTTTAATAACCCATTTTACCACATGGTATTTCGCAGCAATAATAAGAAATTGACATAAGAAAAGTGAAGTTAAATTTAAAATTTTATTTTCCAATTCTATATATAGTTAAGATTTTAATATCTAAATAGAAATAAGGGGAGACATTTTTGACAAATGCACCTCATGTTGTTATGATATGTATTAAACTATCATAACCCTGCATACACAATTGGTTAGGTTTAGGTTCGATTTGTGCAAAATTAATTTTCAGTTTGGTGTGAACCTTTAAAATATGTCTAACTTTCGAATTCAAACTTATTAGAATTATGCTTAGACAAATCACATCTTAAAAAAATTGTTATTATTATAATCTAAACATTTATTTTTAGATTTTATTACAGCAAATAAAACAGTACATTTATCTCGTATAATATATTTTCTTCTAAAAAAAAATACCTTTATAAAATTCTTAAGATTCTCTTCTGTAAAATATGATCGATAAGGAAAAAGAATAATTATGGTTGAGAATAGCTAATTTGCATAGTTGGCACTAGAGTTGTTAAAGTAGCGCGCTACTTCTATCGCGCTAATTAGCGCGCTAACTTTTTTGGTAGCTATAGCTAATAGCGGCTACTTTTTTTGTATACTTCGCTACTTTTTAAAAATAAAATGAAGGTAAGTATAAACATGAAAATTTAAATATAATCTCATAATTAATTATAATTTTTATGATTTATTATTTAATTTTGAAATTAAAATATAATTTCAATTTGTAATTTATATTTTCATTTGTATTATAAACCTAAATCACGTGTTAATAATTTAAAATGTCATCGCCTATGGATATCCAAATCGTTGAAAGTGATTCAGACAATGATATTAATGAAATGGAAGATACCATGGAAGAAAATGTTCTTAATAGCTATAATACAAATTTCCCATTCCCTAGATTTGAAAATTTTTTAAAATAAATATATAACCAAAACTGGTTTCAAATTTATTTGCTTAAAATGTAAAAAAAATATTTCCTCAAATCAATCCAGTAGCTATAACCTCAACACCTAAAGGTAAATTGTCATTTTTACATTCTAATAATATTTATTTTATAAGACTGTTCATGAGTTTTAAGGAAATGGAGAAACATCTAAATAATTTTGGTATAGGCGACTCTACATCCAAAAAGACTAATTCAATTCAAACCAAATTAATTAATAATGCAAATGACAATATTTCTCAGAAATTGGCTGATATTATTGTTGATATTATAATTTATACAGTTCAGCCAATGTCCTTAATTGATAATCCATCATTTACTATGATGATTAAAACTCTATCCCCTGGTACAACAATTTTATGCCGCCAGACACTAATGAATAAAATAGCAGATAACTTTAAAATGATGAAAGATGCTCTAATAGTAGAGATATCAGAGATATCATATATATATGTACCACGGGAGATAGTTGAACACATAACAGAAGGTAAAAACTTATTTATATTTATAAATTGATCTGAATAAATATAACTTATTTGGGAATCACAGGCCATTGGCTAGACCCTAGAACTTTAAAAAGAAGACCTGTGGCATTAGCCCTCAAAATGATAATAGGATGCCAGACATACGATGTACTTGCAAATAAAATTATTGATAATCTATTTTATATTAAAAAATATGTATATAAGATTAAATACGCCCTTACCCTCAAGTGCTAGTGTCGAGAGATTATTTAATAAGGCAAAACTTATACTTTCTAATCGTCGCTCTAGACTTGGGGATGATAATATTGAAATGATTTTATTATTAAAATGCAACAAATTACCATAAATATTTATTTTTATTACATAAATTTTTTTATAATCAAAACTAACTATATTTTAATATTTATAAATGTTGACTTTTATATATTTACTATACAATAACATAAGCAAAAAATAAAAAATTTGTTTGTAAAATTTTTTATAAAAAGTAGCTTTAAAAGTAGCTAAAGCTACTTTTAAAGAATAGTAGCTAATAAAGAGCTACTTTTTTTGACAAATAGCGATAGCGGTAGCACGCTACTTTTTTTGACAAATAGCGATAGCGGTAGCACGCTACTTTTTTTAACAAATAGCGATAGCGGTATTGCACTACTTTTAAAAGTAGCGTTTAACAACTCTGGTTGGCACTGCAAATAGCGATAAAAAAAATATCTAAAGATGGTTTCCTACTCATCAATCAAATTGATTGATAATATTTTTCATAAATTTGATTTTATTGATAAATTTTTTAAAACATTTTAGCGGTTATAGATTTAAATGGCAAAATTTTTAACCATCCAGATCTGGTTAAAGTTCTGCAAATAACAATGGTTATTACCAGTTAATCCGTTTCGTTCAATTTGGATCTTACTTTACAAAAACTTTAATTGCCTGCCACAAAATTTACTAAGTAAAAATCAATATAGTAAGAAACATTGAAAGAAAATGTATTTCTTTTAAATTTTATGATAGATACTAGAATGAATGGGAAATCTTAGGGCCTTTTCTTAGCTCACTTATTTTTTTAAAAAGCTTTCAATGTTAAGATAGGCACATTTAACATTAGAAGCGTTTTAAAAGCAGAGCAGCGTTAAGGAAGTGAACTAAGACGAGACCTTAAACTGGAATAAACAAGAATTTTATGACCTTTTTAATACCGAATTTTTATAATAATTTTTTATTTTCATTTTATCAGACAATTTTTCCTATTTTTTTAAATTTCTTAATTTTTTTTTAAACTTATATTTCATTTATACTTATTTATTATTCAATTCTTATATTGAGGAGCAGAGGTGTAGGCATGAGGAGGGGGGGGGGAGTGAGGTGCTTAAGGGTTCAACCTCCCCCTCCCCCACCCCCACCCCGCCTTCTCCCTTAAAAATTCAAAAAAAAATATTTGGCCCTATAGTCTTATAACAATATAAAGATGAAATGATTGACATCTTTCTTTCTTTCTTTCTTTCTTTCTTTCTTAGAAATTTTTAGATGAACTAAGACGAACTACTTTGACAGAAAAAACAAATTTTTTTTTTTCAAAATTAAAAAATATATTTATTACTCTGCTGCCTCAATATCAAAAATAACAACAAGCTTGATTTTTTTTTCTTATAGCATAATTTTTAAAAAGATATGAAAAATGTTAATATTTAAATAAAAATTTAGGTCATTTATACTGTAACCTTTTAAGTATTTATAAAAATAGAATATTTCTCTTTCCAAACTTCCATTATAAGTCCTCTTGCCTTACCAGAAATGGCCACAGTTTGAAGGATCAATCCTATAGCATTCCTGGATTTCTCTGAATTGAGTTGTCTATCCTTCAATTGCTGCGAGTGTAATCTGCTTTTTTTATAGAAAATTTTGAAGAGACGTTCTGGGTCTTATTTAGAATCTCCAAAACTTTAGCCATGTTTATTAGCTCTTTGATAGAATTACTGGAAGGAAGTTGCGAGGAAATAGATCGCACATTTCTTCTTTTCGTAGACATGGAAGACAGTAATAATGTGAATGCGTAAGGTGAAAACACGTAATTTTTCCCATCATTTGATAGGTTAGATTTCATGGTCATGGTAATCTAAATAATGCTGTTACTTATTTCTGTATTAAATTTGTTATAATTTTGATAGCAAAGATTACTAAAATAATGATAATGAATTTTAAATACATATATAATTTGTTATAATTAGTAAAGTTTTTTTGAAATTGAATTCCAAGATCTAAAGAATAATTGATGCTTTTGTTATGGAACGCAGGTATAGGTAAATTATCAAATTCATTTTAGGCCCTACATATATACATTGTTTTCATTCATTTTCAAGCTAACTCTACCGCATATATATAATGTGATTTCTAGAAGTCAATCATATGAGATAAATAATATATATATATATTAAAACGAATTAAAAAAATTGTGAAATTTGGCATTAACTTTAAACCACAACTCTAGCCCACTGGCCTACATATAGCATAGTTATTTTAATCAATTTTAAATATCCATTTAGTATGGAACTATTTACCGACGTATTCCGTAACATTGACACAAGTTGACCCTTCAAATAGAAATAAAAATATATCTAAAGATGGTTCCTTATATAGACTTTGATATTATTGATAAATTTTCTTATGTTAAAAAGTTCAACCAGTGTTAAAAATTTATAGCGATTCGGTTCAGGTGTTTGAGTGATAAAATTATTAACTGTTCAGATCTGGTTATGAATCTGCAAATAATAACGGTTATTACCGGTTTAACAATTTATTTCCGGTTCTGATTGGATCTCCGATATAACTCTACAATAACTTTAATTTACCATAAAATTTAGTAGAGTGAAAATCAATCCAGTATGAAACACTGAAAGAAAATGTATTAAAATATTTTTTATATTAAATTTTATGGCGAATTAAAGCTATTGTAGAGTTATATCAGAGATCCAAGCTGAACAAAACGGATTAAACCGGTACTATTTGCATAACTTTGACCAGATTTGTACGGATGTTCAAAATTTCAGGCTTTGTCTTAGCTCACTTCTTTAAGGTTGCTTTTAAAAAGCTTTCAATGTTAAAAAGATTTAAAATAAAAATATCACATTTCATTAAAAAAGCGTTTTAAGGGTTGAATAAGTGACCAAGGTTGAGACCTTAAATTGGAATAAACAAGGATTTTATGACCTTTTTAATACCGAATTTTTTTTTATAATTTTTTATTTTGACTTATTTTATTAGACAATTTTTTAAAATTTCTTAAATTTTTCCTTCATTCCTTTCTTTCTGAGGAACACGAGTTCAGCTGGCCTTCTTTTTGGGTTTTATTGGACAAGTATCCTAGCACCCGGCTGTCCAAGCCTGTCGGTGACCGGGGTGGCATTTCCCAGCTCATAAATTTATCATATCATATGTCTAAAGCCATGCACCATCGAAGAAAAACCCGAAAATTTTAAGCTCCTTCCCAGGATTGAACCTGGGACCTTCGATTTACAAGTCTTCATCACACACCACTGCACCACCTCGGCGATGACATCATGGATATATATAATATTTATAGATTTTTTGATGAACCAAGGCGGACTACATTGGCCCAAATAAAACAAATTTTTTATTTCAAATTAAAAGTTGTAAAATTTCTGAATAAACAATGACGACTGTTGCTCTTGGTTATTACCTTATTACTATTTATAAAATCATTATTAATTGTTCCTTCTAATGCTACCAAATTAAGGCGCTTTTAGTTTTTATAATAATAATGTACAATTCAGTAAATGTATTTATTGCTATAATATTCAGGAAAATGCAGGGGTTTTTTTTAGGATTTTAGTTTTAACTTCTTCTTTTTTTTGCATAATGCCCAATTTAAAAAAATGAAATTACTATATATTAGTATAATATAGGATTTAATAACTCTTAGTTCTTTCCAGTCTGATTTGTAAAAATATTAAGGGAGTATATGTTTATCTATGAAAAAAAAATTGAAAGAAAAAAAAACAGCAATTTCTTTTATAGCTCTTTTCGATTTTTAGTAATAGACTTATTTACAATAAAATAAACTTTATTCCAGAGAACTATTTAATAAAATTTGAATTATGTTCTTAGCTTAATAAGTTTTTGAAAAAATTTAAAATTGAATATAGTGGCATATCCCCGGAGGTAGTATCTAGTTTCTACATATAGCACACCTTTTTAAAATACATTTAGTTATTAAAAAAAAGGTTTTTTTGAATTAAAAGTTTTCCAACGTTCTTTTATCACAAAACAGTTTTTTTAATATAAACCTATATTATTGTTATATATTTTAAGTCTCAAGGTCAAATAGTTTTCAAATACGAAGGCTGTCCGGATATACCCCATGTCCGAAATAACCCCGGTCTCCTCTAATAAGATAGGGGGAAAAAATCGGTGTAAAAGAAAAAAACTAATATATAAAATTAGATTAGGGTAAGTTAAAAATAAAAATTCAAAAAAATAAAATAAAATTCTTTATTTAAAAAAAAAAGGAAGCTTCTTAAAATATTTTTTGTTGACGTTGACTACTGAAATTTAATACATAATTTTATATTAATTCAGCATTTTATAATGCGAAATTAAAACAATATAATTTATATAATTAATATCAAAATGTATTATTTATATAAAATAATTATATATATATATAGCTTTTATGGCGAAAAATTTTGTTCTAGACGGACACTAAATAAATAATATTATCTCAAGAATAATATTTTTACTTATGCAATAAATATTTATTTAGTTCGAAAAAGAAAATTTTTGTTTGTAAAGAAAATGTGAGAAAGGAACTACCTAGGAAATCAAATAGCGAAAAAGTGTGGAAGTTAGCAATATGTTTGGAGGCGAAGGCATGACGCGAAAATTTAGTGGGAAACGTTTCCTGCAATGCTACCTCTTTTTCAAGGGTGTCTTGAGAGGAGAGTTAAAGCTGAATAAGAATTTACATGATATGAATTAAAACTTAATTAACAAAGGTGAAGAACGAAACAGGAAATATAATCAGTTGTACTGAAAAAAATGAAGGATAAAGGCAAAGCAAATAGTTACAATGAGTAATAAGGTTAAGGATATTATGAACATAATAATTTCGCTTATTCTGAAGATAATGATAATTCTAAAATACCTTCCCTATTTTATAAGTTTTCTAAGCTTATTATAAGAAATATTAGCTAAATCCATTCATCACAATAATACTCATTTCTTAAGATGAAGATGAATTAACCCAGCCCTGGCACTAATAAGAATTATATTTTACACATAATAAAAAAATATAGGACAATAAGTAACTTTTTAAGTTAAAATTATGTGCTAATTCAAATATTTTAGCCTCGATATCTTGAAGCTCAAATCTAAAAAAACGTATGAAATTAAAAGTATTGAATTGATTAAATTTTGATAGATATAAAAAAAAAATTGTGAGGATCTGAATAAAGATTCTTGATAATAGTATTTAATAAGTATTTTTGGAATTAGAGACCATTCTTAAAATATTATTAATAAATTCTCAGAATTTTTTATTTATTAACCCTGTATTGCATACTGTGTATCTCAAGCCACATACCACAAATTATATAATAAATATTTTATAAATAAATTTTAAATCAATTGCATGGTGTGTATTTGTAGCCATATTCTATATCTTCGATTGGAATTTTAATTTGGGCCACGTGATCAATTATTAATTTTTAATTTCGCATTTTAATAAACCCTATTTTTAAAAATGGCTATTTTTTTATAAAATTTTTCTTCTCAATTTTCTACACATCGTAAAAGGATAAATAATATATTTGACAAAATTCAAAACATTAAAATTAGATAAATAAAAGGTAAAAATTAATGTTTATGAAATTATTTTATATATATTTATTATTTTTGATAATTATATTTTGTAATAATCATACGTTGCTTTAAAGACACATTATGCAAATAAGGTATTTTATTTGAGTTTTATATTTTTAGAATTATGAATTGTGGTACCATACCTAATGATAGTGAAGATTCAAATTTAAGTGAATCGTCTGATGAGGAGTTTCTGTCAACCCAAAATAATGATTTAGGTATATTTAAAATGTATGCTCTTATATAATCTATAAATATCTAGATTTCAATGAGAGTGATGAATCGGAAGAGGATGAAAATATAAATAATGAAAAAGGAATCGTGAGAAAAATGATTTGGAAAAATTGCTTAACTAATTTACCGTTAATTATTCCAAAGTGGAAAGGAGAAAACCCAACGGTTGATAAAGTAAAAAAACCAATGGATTATTATAATACATATCTCACTGATTTATTACCTCTAATTGTTTACGAATCAAATTTATATGCAATTCAATGCAATTCCAACAAACCTTTGAATTTATCGATAGATGAATTAGAAAAATTTATAGGAATTATTTTTTACATGTCAATTATTTTACTTCCCAGAGCATGTCTCTACTGGGCCACCAATACAAGACAGGCCAAGGTGGCTGATGTCATGACCCTAAATCGCTGGGAACAAATCAAATCATTCATTCATATAAATGATAATGACAAATTTATTCCACTTGGAAGTGAGGGCCATGACCCACTTCATAAAATTAGACCCTAGATAACTATAACCAATAATATACTAAAATCTTTATCGATAGGGGAAAATATTTGCGTAGATGAGCAAATAATTCCATACAAAGGGATGAGCAGATTAAAGCAATATAACCCCCAAAAGCCCAAAAAATGGGGCTATAAAGTCTTTCTACTATGCGGAGATGATGGCCTTCTCCATAATTTTGAAGTATACTCTGGGAAAATACTACCAGCGGAAGGATTGCCTGATGTTGGAGCAAGTGGCAATGCTGTGCTACGTTTAATTTCTTATATACCGCAGCAAATTAATTATAAATTATTTTTTGATAACTGGTTTTGTTCACCAAATTTGCAAGTCGTACTCGCTCAAAGAGGGATATTTTGCGCGGCCACGGTCAGAGGTAATCGACTACCAAATATCAACTTCCCAACAGATAAGGAGTTGAAAAAAAAGGGCGAGGATTTTTTGTTTCAAAAAAAACAATAATAAACGGGGTTGAGTTAAATTCAGTGAAGTGGCACGACAATCGTGCTGTGACCTTATTGAGCACTTTTGTAGGTGCACATCCTCTTATCGATTGCGAAAGATATGATAGAAAAAAAAGGATAAAATAATGATAAAATGTCCAAACATTGTTAAAGTTTATAATAAATCAATGGGAGGTGTAGATCTTATGGATTCTTTACTTTCATTATATAGAATTCATACCAAATCAAGAAAATGGTACCATCGAATTTTATTTCATGTATTCGACATGTTACTTATAAATTCTTGGTTGCTATACAAACGGGATTATAATAGTATATCAATAGCAGGCAAGGATCTATTAAGTTTGTACAATTTCAAAATTTCGGTGGCGGAAGTCCTTTGCAAATATGGCAAATGCACTTCAAACAATATTCCAAAACGAAAATCAGTTCAAACTGGTTATCGGGAAAAATGTAAAAAAGGACCAGCCCAATCTTTACCAAATGAAGAGGTTAGGAAAGACCTCACAGCTCACTGGCCCAAATATAATGATAAAAAGAGTAGATGTAAAATTCCAGGTTGCATATTTATTACAAAAGTATCTTGCAAAAAATGTAGTGTATATTTATGCTTTACGCCCACAAATAATTGTTTTATAGATTTTCATGAAAATTAAAATGTTCAAACATTTAATATTTGTTGTATTTATATAAAATTATATATATATTTATAGTTTAGAGTATAATAAAAATTATTGTGAAAAAATTGAAATTGGTATCCTTAATTGCATAATGTGTATTTTAATCCACATACCGTTCATCTTCTAAGAAATTTAGAATTTTTTTAAAAAAAGTGAGCCATGAGATTATCAATAGTATCGAGAGAAATAAAAAATCTAGTTTGCCAAAAAAAAATTATTCTAACATAGTACATGCAATACAGGGTTAAACATAATAAACCCTTCTATCCTCTGGGCCAGTTGAACGTGTTTTTAGCGCAGCGAAATTTGTGTTAAGCACAAGCTCTTTCGTTTATCTGGCCAAATTAAAAAAATTATTTATGCTAAAAATATAAATAAAATTAATACAAAATGAACGAACTTTTATAACATATTATTTTTTGTATAGTTATAATTAGTGATCTGCATCGGGCCTAATTTTTCAAGCCCGGCCCGAACCTGAAATTTTTTTTGAGAAAATTTACCGGCCCGGCTTGAACTAAATATTTTTATTTTACATAAAAAGTTCAATATAAAATTGATAAATTTAAATATATTTTAAAAAATTTCCAAGGCCCGACCCTACCCGGCCATAATTTTATTTAAAAATAATAGGCCCGATCCAGCCCGAATCCGATTTTTTTAAAAAAATTAGCTTCTGGCCGGGCTCGTGCCTAGTACGGGCCGGGGGCCTACTTTTGCAGATCTCTAGTTATAATAATAATATAATGGTAAAGAGGGGAAAAAGTCTATTTTTTTAAAATATTTATTATTTAGAATGGTGGTTGTATTTATTCTTTTTCGCGAAGGTTTGGGATTTAAAATATTTTTTAAAAAAATTTAATAAATTTATTTACATAGAAAAATGGCTTCAGCCACACTATAAAAAGAAATTTTTTTTTTCAAAGATTCCGAATAAAACGTTTGGGTTTTAAAATCCTTAATTCCATATCCCAATATAACAACATTATATATAATTTTTTCAATTTATTTTACTTTCAATAGATATCGCGATATTCCAAGCTAAAATTGCCACAAATAATAAATAATTCATTGATTTTGAAAAAATAATTTTCTTTTAATGATATATTTATAAATCTATCTATACTTCAATATGGAATAAAAAAATTTAATATATTATATTAGCTAAAGGTAAGTAAGAAAAAAAATTAAAATAAAATAAAATTCTTTATTTAAAAAAAGGAAGATTTTTAAAATATTTTTTGTTGACCATACCCACTTTTATATTAAATTAGCTTTAAAATGAGATAAATTATGTTCATATTTGCTTTTAAAACAATATAATATATATAATATCTAAATATATTATTTATATAATATAATTATATATATACATTTTGTTCGAGACGGACATTAAATAAATAATATTTATCTAAGGAATAATATTTTTGCTGATTTATTAAATAATAAAGATATATTTAGCCCGGAAAAGAAAATTTTTTCAGACTGAAGCCATTTTTTGTTTGTAAGGGAAAATATGAGAAGGAAAAATATGAGAAAGGAAAACCTTGGAAATCAAATGGCGAAAAAGTATGGAAGTTAACAATAGGTTTGGAGGCGCAATTGGGATGACGCCGAAATGTCAGTGGGAAAAATTTCATGCAAAGCTAGCTCTTCTCTTTCTAGGGATGTGTTTCTGGTTCGAAATGAGAGTTAAAACTGTAATGATTTACACGATATGAGTTTGCATAATTAAAGAGGTTGGAGGCGAAACAGGAAGGAATGAAGCTAAGGATTATTAATTGAGAAAATGAAGGATGAAGGCAAAGTAAATAAGTAGTGTACAATGAGAAATAAGGAAAAGGGTAGAATAATTTCGCTTATTCTGAAGATAACGATTATTCTAAATTATTTCCTATATTTTGCAAGAAAAAAAATCATAAAAAAGGATTTTACTTATATCATTTTATTTATTTTTTCAGGGATCTCAGAGGTATCATTTGCACGGCCCTGCCTGGCCCAGATTTTCAAAAAATATATTACATTTATTCTTATTTTTATACCTAATAATAGGGATTTAAAATATTAGGTTCCAAAATAAACTACTCGGTCCTAGGTTTCTAATATTTTGCTTACATAATATATCTATGATAAATTCAATCAGTTATACCACTATTGAAAAATATAAGAAGCTCTTAATTAAAATACATAGTTTTATAGCCTTATTTTATATTAGATGTGAAGTTTATATAAGAGGGATATGTTTTGGCATCTTTAATCATTTTTCAGCAGTTATGGTATCTAAATCCTATGTTATCTTGTTTAACACGTGGTCACAGACCTGAAAAATAGGAGCTAACGTGTGTCATATGGATATGGCGATATTTTTTCTCAAGGGTACCAACAAACCTTGTAATGCATATTTTAAATATAAGGGTGGAACTACATATTATCAAATTGAAGTATTAGTATTAAGTATAGTAGGCGAAGGAGGATACAGAGCAAGAAGCTATCCTGACAAATACACTTATAACAATTAAATTTATAAACCTATTAAATTATTGTTGAATTTTAGTATATAAAAGTGGTACATTAGTTTCCCTTTAGTCTACTTAACTCATAGGCTGAAAAACTGGTTTAAAAACCGATAATCCTTATACAACGAATTGCGATATGTTTAATTTTAATTATTCGAGCCAAAATTACATAAGAATTTGAGGCCAAGTAGAAGTATTTGAGATCTCACTATAAAAGAAGAATTTACCTCCCCCCTCTGCAGGTGTTCGTTATATAGTCGTGTTTTGGGCTCAAGATTATCTTAAATGTACGTCTATCTAGAGTAGCCCGTTTGATGAATTCCCAAGAAAGGCCTATCTCTGCTATGATTTAGGTATCCTGCCAAACCAACTATTTATGTACGTTAGGAACCTATAAAGGATGTCTCCTCTCAGATTATATAATGAATGATGATAGATTAGGCTGTTAGGGGCTGGCCTAAGGATATGACTCACTAACTCGCTTTTCCTATATTCTATTAACCTATATAATGGAAGGGGTGCTAATCTAGTCCATAAGATACTATTGGATGTATTAAAAGGAAAGAAGGTTTTGATGATATACCTTAGGCATTTGTTGATAAATATCGTTATTTCTCAATGCCATAATGCAGTAGGAGAGTACTAAAATTTTAAAAAATCGAGTCTTTAACGAGAGAGATATTAATTTGAAAGTCGTGCCTTTATAAAAGATCGATATTTGATTCTTACCTTGTTTAATTTTACTACTAAATCCTGTTTAGTTATTCCTTTTCTGTCAAAAATAATTCCCAGATATTTCAAGAATTCGACTTCCTCATTATCCTCCTCGTTTATTCTTAGGTTAACATGGGGTAACGTGGTGGTTGAGGTCATCACCTTTGTTTTTTCAGCATTCATTTTCAATTCCGAAATCCTGGATTTCATGATTATATTGTTCACTAAGATTGACGTTCTGGTATTATTCCCCCGTTGAACAAAGGTCATCTGCAAACACTGGTATATTTATATCATCCATTACCAACTGTTCTGAACACAAGACTTTAACCTTCTTTTTATAATATGGTTTATAATGTAATTGTAAAGTAGCGGAGATAAGACACATCTCTGTTTCAACCCAATTTTAGTAGAAATTTCTGGGTATTTCTGAAGCATATATAATCTGCATCGAGTAGTTATCGTATATACTAATTATAAATTTCAAAAGATGGGCAGGCGTCCCTAACTCCTAATACCTTCTACAAACTTGAATGAATAAGAGAATCAAGAAGCTTTCCTAAAGTCTAATGCTTCAATAAATAATTAGCTTTTCCGTATCGCTTTTAATGACGATATGTTTTCGAGTGCATTATGACCTTTCCTGAACTATACTAGTGAGCTCACATAGTCTTGTTCAACCATTGGCTTTAGTCTCTTTAAAATGATATGTGTGAATAACTATAAATCACTGGATTAAAAGAGGCCCTCTTCAGTCTTTAATATATTTGATATTATTTGTATTTGGGAAGTTAATTAGGATGACAGTAATTCTATCTATTGGGCATGGCCCTTCTCTCCCTTTTGTCATAATAGGGAAAAAAATCTCCGCTTACAACGATGGGTTATTCTCTAGGAATTCACTATGTATGGCATCCAGACCACAAGTCTTATGGTTTTATAATTTTTTCATTATACTTAATTATATCACCTTTAATAGGGGACAGTAGTCTATCAGTATTTACGCCCTGTGTAGAGCGTTAAAGTGTGAAGAGGAGGGGGTTTCAATGCTTGATAGTTATCGGTTGAGAAAGCCAAAATATAAAAGTTGGTGGTAGTTCATAGCGTAGAGGAGGTTGATAGCGTAGAGGAGGTTGATAAGAGAGTGGAGGGGAGCGATAAGAGTAAAATAGCGTATACTCAGTTTGTTTGTATCAAAGAAGGTTATCTTATCCCATTACAATTTTTTCCATTAAATTAAATTGATAAACAATAAAATAGGTTCTATCAATTTCCAGAAAACCACCTTTCAAAGTCATAAAAGTGATTATTCCGATTGAATAAGAGTTAAGTTTTTTAACTGCACAGATTAGTTTTTAATATATAAACACTATGTTCTTTTAAATTTATTTTATTTTTTTAACATTTGATATAGAAAGAATGGAAGAAAGAAAGAAATGGGCTATAATTAATCATGAATCTAGGACAAAATACATATTGCTTTTTATTTAAAGGCACCTGGAAAGGGGTGTAACATTTAATAATAAAAAAAACTTGATAGAAATCACGACGAAAACCCTTCAGCTTTATACTGCGAAACCGAACACATTTGTCAAACTTTCAGCCAGACAACGCCAATATCTCCACTTAGCTTTATATTTTCCGTAATACCTTACCTTTTATATTTATTCTTTTCGAGATCAACTGGAAATCTCGGAATAAAATAATTCGCGGGAACTTTCAAGAATGTGGGTTCTTTTCCAACCATGTCTTAAACGTTTACATAACGTTCTCTTTAGACTTTAAAATCAGGTGAACACTCCCAATTCTGCCCCGTAATTTTTATGAAGTCCCATATTCACCGAATTGTCGTTTGGTTCATCTAACAGGAATGGCGTTCCGCAATAAAGCCCGCAAGCTTTTGTGCAAGTTTTCACATAGAGATAAACATAATATTAAATAGAATTAGAATGAATTTATACAAGTATATCAATAAAAATTAAAGGATGACAGGGTATGATAAATAGGTATCATATTGCAATTAAGTATCTTGATTAATTCCTTATGTTGTAAACAATTATGAATATATACTACTAGACAGAGGCGTCACTAACATTTACAATCTCAGGGAAGCTCAACTAAAAAGAATTATGGGGGGGGGGGCTATGCACATACTCCCTATTTGGCGTACCATCGCTTCGCTCTTGCCCTTGAAATTTGCAAATTCTAAACAATTATTCTTTATTTCATATTTTGTCATTTATTATGCATACAAATAATTAAAGTAAATCAATACTAGACATTTATAATATTTTTTAATAAAAAATATTTATCCATTTATTACAATAATAAATACTTTCTATTCTTCTTTATTATGGTCCCACAGTCGTGGGGTTTGCTTTGATAAGTTTCTTCCATCTTGATCGAGTAATGGCCATGTTATCTTCTTAGTCATCATAACTTTATCTATTTGACCTTTCCACGTAACACGAGGTCATCCTCTTCCTCTCTTCCCCGGCACCTCAATGTCCAATACTTTTCGATTTACATCATTCCTCCCTTCTTAGTATATGATCATACCACCTTAACCGATTTTCGTTTATCAAGTCCGCCATAGGTTGAATACCCATTTTTGCTCTGAGACAGTCATTCGTCATATGGTCGAATTTAGTATATCCCAAGCTCTACCGTATCATTCTCATCTCCATGGCTAGAGTTTAATGCCCATGTTTCACTTCCATAGAGTAACACCGGTCTTACGATGGATTTGTAAGCTTTGCTTTTCAACCATATTGGCATCTTCTTGTCTCACATTACACCGGATATACTTCGCCATTTAAGCCATACTTTTTGGATCCGTGCATTGACTTATTTTGCGCAACCTCCCTCTTGATGTAGCATCGAGCCTAGGTAAATAAACCTGTCTACTTTTGGATACTTTAATTTATCATCCAGCGATGGGGTGCCTGTAACGTTCATCTCCATGTATACCGTTTTTCGATTATTGACCTTTAAACCATATCTAGCTAAGCGTTTTGAACACTTTTCGACTTCTTCGAATACTTTCTCCTTTGTCTCTTCGCATAGTACTATATCATCGGCATATAGCATACACCAGATGGCTTTTAAATCCTTGATTTAATCCAATTTCAACCCGAAAAGGTTTAGAGTCTCCAACTGTCGTTCTAACGCAAGAAGTTAAGGCTTCATAGATATTTTTCATAAGCCGTAAATATGCGTCAGGGATATTTTGTTTTCTCAAGCACCACCATATTAAATTGCGAGGGACCGTGTCATAAGCTTTCTCCAAGTCAATCAAGAACATATGTATGTTTCTTTTCTTTTCTCCATATTTATCCATCATTTGTCTTAGTGCGAAGATCGGATCGATCGTGGATTTGCTAGCCACAAATCCGAATTGGTTAGCCGATATTTCCACCTCGTTCTTCAGCCTTGTTACTAAGATCCTTTCCATAAGTTTCAAGGAGTGGCAAGTTAGCTTGATACCTCTGTAATTACCACATTCCTCCAGAGGGTCTCCTTTGCCTTTGAATAAGGGTACAATCGTGCTTGCTCTCCATTATTTAGGAATTCGTTCTTCTCCCAATATCTTGTTAAAGAGGTTCGTCATGGTTGTGACTCCTTCTTCTCAGCATCCGACCCATGCTTCCATAGGAATTCCATCTAAGCCATTAAATTTTCTTTTTGCATCTTGTTCATTTGCGTCCTAACTTCATCCTCCTGAAAGGGTTCGACCATACTTATGTTTGGCTCCATATCGGGAAGGAAATCTTTGCGAATAGCAATATTCATAAGTTCCTTGAAATATCCTTTCCACCTTTCCATCACCTCCTTCGGCTTGAATAAGGTTTGACCCTCCTCGTTTTTGACTATTTTAAGGACTCAGACATCGCGACTTTTCTTCTCCCTTATCTTGGCCAATTTATACATAAGCCTGTCGCCCCCTTTATGATCCAGTTTGTTTGCCATCTTGGTGTACGCAGCATTCTTCGCAATTGCAACGGCCTTCTTCGCGGCTCTCTTTGCCTCCCTATATTCATGATAATCTTCCGACTTTTTAGATTTATGCCACCGTCTATATAGAATTTTCTTTCTTTCGATGAAATCACTAACTTATTGATCCCACCACCATAGTTCCCAATTCAAAGCTTTGCCTCTTTTGGTCTGTCTTAGAATCTGAGTCGCCGTTTCCTTTATGTCCGCAGTTAGCGTCTCCCAATTGTCATCTACGTTTCGTTCTAACTTCCTGGCACCCAAGAGTGTGGAGGCTTTCTGATGGTATTTATCGTTCGTCGGCATGTCCTTTAGCATTTCATACCTAATCCGAGGTTCATAAACCTTTCTTCTTTCCGGAAACACTTTTCTTTCAAGATCCATGACAAGTGGACGATGTTGCCTGGCGATTTCTTTTCCCGGTATTACTTTGCAATCTTTGATCCTCCATAAATCCTTTCGCCGTATAAGCAGATAGTAAATTTGACTAAAATGCTTTCCACTTCTATAAGTCACTATATGATCTTCAGGCTTTTGAAAATAAGTGTTAACGATCGCCATGTCATATGCTTGGGATACTCGGAGAAGTTTTTCCCCTTCCTTGTTCTTCAGACCATGCCCATAGCCCATGATTTCGTTCATACCCGAGACGATCTTTTCCTATGTGGGCGTTGAAGTCCGCCCCAATAATTAGCTTTTCTTCCTGTCGTATTCCTTGTATCTCTTTTTCCAATGAATCGAAGAATATATCTTTCTCTGATTCCATGCACCCAATTTGAGGAGCATACGCGCACATAACGGTTAGGAGGCCTCCTTGATCTGCAATCTTGACCCACATTAACCTGTCTGAACATCGTTTGACTTCCACCACCTTGTCCTTGAACGATTCGCTTAGAACGATACCGACCCCGTTTCTACGATTTAGTGACCCACTGTAGAATAACTTGTATCCCTCTCCTAACTCCCGAGCTTTAGTTCCATTCCACCTCGTCTCTTGTAAGCAGGCGATGTGTATCTTTCTTCTTTTTAGCATTTGTGCGACCTCGATGCTCTTTCCCGTCAACGTACCCACATTCCAACATGTTATTCGCATTCTATCCACAACTAAATTCCTTAACCGCCTTCGTTGTGAGTCAGGCGGTAACCCTGGTGTATTATTCGCATTGCACGGGCGGGAGATGCAGTGCGCGTCGTTTGTGGAGGACGCCCTAGCTTTCTTTTGTAGTTTTATTTGAAAATATCATCATTTTGGAGTTGGTTTTTACAGCCGGTTTCCGACCTACGCCAACCCTCCACATTTTGCACACGGACTTGGGACCGTCGTAGGTAGTGTTAATATTAAATACTTTCTATTGCGGATAGAAAAAATATTTGTCTAAAGAGTTATAAGTGATAAAAAAAAGTTTAGCCTCAATTGATAATGGTTTTTAAAAACCACACAAAGCAATATTTATCTTATAAACCTACATTAACAAAAGATCATTAAACTAATTTAACGCTGTGTTGCCATTTTAGACAATGTTTTATAGAATTAACTAATAAGGAAAAATTTGTAGGCCTAGTCAAATTAATAATTCTTGATAAACGACTAATCCAAATTATAAAACTATATGTTGGTTAGACCTATATGACATTATGGAAGCTAGATAAGTAATCGAGAAAATTATTAAAAAAATTATCTTCTATTTTTATGATAAATGACTAAACGATCTGACCATTATTCCTTATTCTAAATTATGCTGAAATGCTCTCAGCAGCATGAGTAATAATCTTAAATTAAATAGTCACACAAAATAGAAGCTGGTTATGCAATTATAGCCATGACATTCACGATGTAAACTCATATCTGAATTTATTACTATAGGTAAATTGATTAAATAAAAAAACTAAAAATCTTTAGAAGAAATTGTTAAATATGGATTTATATATATAATTATTTTATTTATACTAAGGTGTTGTATAGCTAAAATTGTAATTTGTTTCATTCATTCGTTGTTATTTATAAAATGATTTTTTATTAATATATTAAATAATTAACTCTTCATTTAAAAATATATATATAGATATTTTATTAGACCAAATAGAGAGATTGTAATTTTGTTTTATTTTATATTAAATTAAATTTCTGTTTGTACTCAATTCCCTGCCAACCTTATCAGAAATAATTATGCAAATATAATATTGATGCTTTGAGTTATGTAGTAATAATATCAAAACTTATTAAAAATTTAACTTAGAACTGTTTTTCAAAAAAGGAATAAAAATACTTTTAAAAAAAGAGAAGGAAAAAGAGTTATTTAATAAGTATTACATCTAATGTGGGATAAATAATAAGATGATTAATTTTAATAATTATATTTATTGAAAATAAATAGATGGCGTTAAAGAATTGAATGCAAATTATTACTTATAGATCAAAAGCATTGATTAGTAAAGTTTATTGAAATATTAACTATAATTAAGAAAATGTCTGTAAAAGTGGCATTTTACCTAATATTTTATAACCAATCTTATATAATAGATGATTATCAACTATATGTTACTTACTTTTTATAAAGAAATTTCTTAAACTTTTTGGATCCTAGGAAATATTTTTTGGAAGAGGCATGGTAATTAAATAAAAATAAACTTTATTTAATTTCTTTCTTTCTTTACGAGAAAAATATTATAATAATATTACATTATAATATATTATAATAAATAATGAATATATGACGTATTAAAGTCGATATTAAAATGGGACAAAAGATATGTATGAAAAATTTTAAAAATATCAATGAAGACCGGAGATGGTATAAAGCGAGGAAAAGAATAAGAGGTATAAAGGGTCTAGGATAGTTTTTGGCTAGTAGAATACCATTGAAGCTGATGTAATTGGCTTTAAGGATTGCTATGGCAAGCCTTTGTCGAAAAAACCCCTCTCGATGTTCTTCCGAGTGTTTGCTTGGAAAAAGCTAAGGCAAGTTTGCCGAAGGTGACAAGCGCAGTTGAAATGATTGGATTGAAACATTGGTTATTAGTAATTTCTGTGTATTTTGAGGTTTTAAGCTGTTCCTTCTGGTTAGTGATGCTGAGGGCTTGGGGGGATTGGTAGCAAGAGAAAAGAAATTTGGCGCAAGCAGGAAAATAGGAACAAGTGGAATGTAAGAAGATGTTGTGGGAAAGAGTGTTGTAAGCATTGAAAAGTCGATTTTCACTAAAGTTTCGTTTGTTAGGTTATTTTCAAGATAAATTTTTGTTAAGTGAACTGCAGCTTCACATTCGTCAGTACGCCAACACCCAATTGATAAGGGCTGAAGATGTGTGATGAGTTGATTAATAATTTCAAACTCGGCTTAGAATATTAAATTTGCTAATTTTCAATTGAAAAAATTTTATTTTATTAGGGTTATAAAATAATTTAAATAATAAAAATCAATTAAAATTCAATTGAATGCAAAATTGATATTTAGACATTATGAGTGATATTGATATTATATTTTTAACAGTGTAATGTACTTAAATAAATTTAATTTTTATATTTTCTTAAAGCGACAATTTATTTACAATTTATAAAAATTGAAAAACATATATATATATCTAATAATATTAAATTGATAGTTCTTAATAAATTATTTTGATACATTTCAAACAGAGAATTTGATTGCAAGCTGACATAGTGAAAATATAATTTATATGTATAAATCTAATCTAATAATTAAAATAACACTCATTTAATAAAAATTTAGATAGTCTAAATAATCATATCATATTAAAATCATGCTACATCTGTCTCCTATATATTATGATTATTATTTCAAATATTCAATATGTCATAAGTCAAATTTTATTTATTTTTATATTTTATTTCCTCGAAAAAAACAATATTAGTCCAAATTTATTTATTTTTTACAATTTTTTTTAAAATTATTTTATAAAAACCAATAAATCATAATAATAATTTATCAATACAATTATATCAATATACATAATAAAATAATACATATGCCTAGAACACTAAATATGGGCACTTTTAACTGCATTTATTAAGTGAATCATCAATCAATTAGAATATACATATCATTGGTTATATAACAATAACTTTGTCGACAAGAGAAAAGCCTTATTGCATCAATCTCAAAGTGTAGTAGTACTGAAAATCAAAATCAATGTAATATTGCTTCAACATCCTTAACAGTAAATTTTATAATCTCTTTATTTTTTATTATATAAACTGATTACAAGTCTGTCCTGATAAAAAAATCAAGAAAATTTCTTATTTTGATTATATTTTAAAATGCTTAATAATTTTTTTATAAAAAACTATTTCATGGAAAATTTAAAAATATGTTGCCATGAAGGTCCTAAAATTATTACCAACTAATACATCATCATATATATAACACTATACAATTTTACATATAATATATATTAAATATCTGATATTAACCTATTTTCAAAAAAAATTATATTAACCACTAAAAATATACATAACCCTAAATTTAAATAACGAAATTATTCAAAAACTACCAGGAAATTCTAAAAACAGATAATCGTGAGGACCTACTTAATTACCCCATTGAATTTCTTCATTCTCAAACCCCATCAGGAATGCCTCCTCATATTTTAAATCTTAAAGTTGGGACAATAATAATGCTTCTTCATAACATGAATCCCAGCAGAGGCTTATGCAATGGGACACGCCTTCTTATCAAAAATTTGCATGATAATTTCATAGATTCTGAAATATTATCCGGGACACATAATGGCCATCGCGTTTTTATTCCTTGAATTGATCTATCCCCCAGCGATTCTCGGTTGCCTTTCATATTAAAAAGACGCCAATTTCATTCCTGCTTTTGTTATAACTATAAATAAAAGTCAAGGTCAAACATTTGACAATGTCGGCCTTTTTCTTCCAGAACCTGTGTTTTCCCATGGTCAGCTCTATGTCGCTCTAACACGTTGCAGATTTAAAAATAATATGGAAATTAAAATATTACCTACAAAAGATCAGGGAATACTTTTGAATGATAACAAAGTATTTACTTTTAATATCGTATATCAGGACGTGTTAAATTCTGCCCCTACAAATTAACTCATCTAAAACGATACCACATCGAGCACACGACCATCATTATGAGTAAATTTTATTTTGTACTTTCAATTTACACGCTTTATTTCAGGTTATTTACGGCAAACTACGAGCAAGGAAATGACATCATCATCAAAATACCACATCGAGCAAAACTATCAAAGACATGACAACAACATTTTCAAATAAAAGGAAACATACGGTGATATACCCGAGACTAATTCTTAAAAATATTAGAAAAATTTTTGTTATTATAAATTTACTATATTATATTTTTTTTAATATGGTTACAAATGCTTATTTGTTGGAGTCCGATAATCGTCAAGGCTTGAGGTGTATATACAATTATTATATTTTCTTATAATTCATATCTTTCTCTTTTTTTCTATTTCTTCCTTCTTTTATTCATTCTTTTTTTCATCTCTTTGCTCCACTAAAATCGATTTTCTACCTTCATGCGGTGGGCAGTGAACAGCAATGCTGACTAACAGGAGCTCTGGTGAATAATGTTAGTATTTGGGGTGTTAATAAGAAACATTTTTTCCATGTAAAAACATATTGAATAATCATAAAATAGAAAAATTTCTGATTCGTCCATCAATAAAGGTAAAATTTATTATTCATTCATGATTGAAAATTAGAAATTTCTGATTCCCCGTCATTCTTGACATGTTATCAGCTAGTTTTTAAATACAAATTTAAAAATACAAAAAAATATATAAATTGTTTATTTGATTAAGTTATTTTGCACTTTTTATTCTGTGGTAAATTACTTTATTTATAAAATAAAACCTTGATAATTTTTTTTTTAGCACAAAGACAGAGTAATTATTTTATCAATTTTTATGATTTCTGAAATATTAAGCAATTATTTATTTAGCACGCTACCATTCACCGGCGCACCAGTTGAACGTTTATACAGTGCCGTTAAATAAAATTTTAACTTATAGGAGGAGATGTCTCCATAAAAACTACAAAAAAATTTATATTTTATTTTAATATATGTATTGCTATTATTTAACATATGTATGTATTTGTTAATAAATTATTTCCAAGAATGTATCGATATCCTTTTCGATACTTTTTATTGTTAACAAGCCTGGATTGATTATATCAACGAATAAATCAACAGTAGCTCATATCTAATGGCTTCTACAGAATCGATTATTTGTTTTACCCGTTTTTATTTTTTGAATCTATCGAACTCTTAATACATTGGTGTGTTTATAAATATTTGTGAAAAGTTATATTCAGAGTCTTAAATTTCGGAAACTATATTCTGTTGGAAAGAGAATCCAACAACAAAAATATTAGGGTTTTTAAAATGAAATAATTTATAGAAGAAGGAGAAAATGACAATGAAAAGAATCGTTTGTAAACAATGACACAACAAAATGTTGATTTTTCATGGAATATTTTTGGTTCGCAAAATTTTTAAAATTTGTTTATTTATGCATTAAATAGAAAATAAAAATCTTTAAGTAACTAAATAAAATGATTCCAACTAAATTGTTATGAAAATAAGTTTCAAGAAATTTATGCGCAAAGGAGATGCTAAAGATGCCTAAGCCAGAAATATCGAAATTTTATAGACTCAAGTTCTCCCAATGGTCCTGGTCAATTTATTTTTTTAAGATCAAGACCCGTTTTTGGCTTTAAAAAGAGAGGAGAGTTTTTAAGGAATACACTCAAAATTTTATTCTGTACTCTATAAGACTCAATCTAAAATTAAAATTTTAAAACTTCTGTAAATTATAAAATAATTTGCATTTTTTAAAAAAGATTTTGAACCAATTTAAATATTCAGCAATAACTTTTATAATTCATTAATGTTTATCAATTTTTTTTTTCTATTAAACCACAAAATTAAGATATGAAAATGAATAGTAATTTCTCATCTAATCTTTTTTTTAAAGATATTTAAAAAAAAATTTTTCACAATTATTTTATAAATGTGATATTCAATCAGGCAAAGATAAGGAAGGAAATATAACATCCAGTATTTTTCTGACAAAGTGCCGCTCCTATCTGTGCTCTTCGTGGAAAAATTTTACCTATTTTTTAAACAAAAAAATACATTGAGCAAAATTAAAATAGAATATCATTTTTATATATAATAATATAATAGATGATTTTGCAATTAAAATGTTGCAAACAGGATCTTGAAGAATTCTACTGATAAACCAAAAGTAAAAAAAAGACAAATATATTTATTAATAAAGTAATTAGTAATTATCATACATTTCTTTTCTCACATTTTTTTATAAAAATTGTAATAAATTGTGATATGTAAATGATAACTTTTCAATTTTTTTTAGAATTTCTAATTGCTCTCGTAATGGTTCATTCAGGTTTCAGATATCTGCCAAAAATAAGGATATCCTCAGTAGGCCAATAAACAACCATGTAATAAAACCATTTTATTACCCTAAAGTAATCATCATTCTTTGTTGACATTATACTTCGCCTGTCTTTGTATCTATTGCAGTTCTCTGTATCCTCATCACATAAATCAGTTATGTTAGACAACCTGTGTTTTTATATTTTGGTTGAATAAGTATTAATTTAATCTAATTTTCAGGCCAATTCTTTAAGATAATTTTTTAACAACCTTACCGTTTTTTGTGTCCTTTGTTTCTTTCGTTATTATTGTCCTTTCGGGATTTACGTTTATTTTCCCGCTGTTCCTTTTTGGTTAATTCATCCCCCAGTTTTATCGAAGTGCTTAGAAAGATGTCGTCAACAACATTTTTTTTCTGGAACTTTAAGGGGATACTAGACAGGTGGAACCTTGTTTGAAAAGAGTGGAAAATATTTTAGAAATTTTTTTTTGGAAATTAAAAATAAATATATCATATTATATTGTAGAATTTCCATATAATAACGAATTTATATAACACCAGTTCAGGCTTTTTTTAATGGTATTAAATCGTATTTAACCTAAAACTTTATTCAGTTAATTATTGTATTATATAAAATTAATTTTTTGGGAGAATTTAGGACTTAGGGAGTTAGGCTTGTTTCAAATTTTTATAACATAGTAATTTATTACAAGTATTTGAAATTATTTTATTCCTTTTTTCGATTACAATTATTCTATTCAAATATAAATAATTTTAACAAAGTATTCGTTGAATGATATGTTTCCATTATTCGATCAAATTATTCAAGATTATAATTTTCTAGAATATAATTATTCGTAAATAGTCGAATTACTCGAAAAAAATTAAATATGGAATGGGGGGGGGGGGGATGGCATATAAATATTATGTCTAAATTTCGATATTGATGGCGGAATAGATTTTTCTTTCTCTCTTTAATTTTTTTATAGTTAGAGTTTCATGTTCTTTAGAAGGATGCCCTTGAATATATCTTATCAAATGAGATCCATGGTTCACCTTTAAGATTATTTAGCATTTATCTATATTAGAGGCTGATTAATTTAAGAAAATATTATAAGTAAAAAAAAAAGAAGTAACTGACTGGGTTAACTCTGGTGCGGATCATTTAAATTTTTTCTAAAGGAAAATAAAATAAATATTTAAGTATTATCATCCTAAATGCAATAAAAAAAATATGAGGTCAGAGCAAACAAATATTCTAGCATTATAATATTGATAAAGTAATTAGAATCCACCCCATCACACCTTACCTAAATAATAAAAAGAAGTGTAGTTCTCAGCATATAATACTTTAGAAGCTATAATTAATGATGTAAAATAGAAATCCGCAAATCATGACCCGACCATTAACCGGAGCCTGGCAAGGTCTATTTTAAAAAATATTTTAGATTCGGGCTTAATCGGACCTAACCGGCTCATATTTAATATTAAAAAATTCCCAAGCCCAATAAGTTTCCAAGTCCGACCCAAGCCCATATCAAAAAATTTATTTTTACTGTATTCAATGAAAGTAAAGAACAGTATATTTAGCAAATCATTTTGTTTGCAATACTGAAATTTATTATCACTAGAAGAAATCTATTGCAATATTTTTTAAGTTAAGGTAAATTTAAATGGAAGTTTTTTAGCCTCAGGCCGGGCCCAAAACTGACTCAAACCCACTAAAAAAATTTCAGCCCAGTCCCAGCCCAGGCCCGCTAAAATATATAATATTAGGTCCATACTCGGACCATAGACCTATAAGCCGCGGACCGACTCTAATTATAAAGGTGTCTGTGGTGCATTTCAATTATTCTTTATCTCTATAAAACTATTTTCAAAATTTTTAGTCAATATAATAACCAGGGTTGCTAGATTCATTCAAATAAAAAGACGGAGAATTCAACTATAATTCAAAAAATGAAATTTATAACAAATATTAATTTCCCTCTTGGGAACTCAATTATAAAATAGTATTTTCAACTATATAGTTTTTTGAATTTTTATAGTGTTTTAAAGTATTTTAATTTGATCTTATATTGAAATAAAAATTTATAAATTTAAAAGGCAACAGTAAAATAAAGGAAGATCGTATATATTATATTTTTAAGATAAAATATATTTATATCAGTACATATTTTTATTCATATTTTCAGAAGATTTTATGTTATTAATTAAATTTTTTATTTTTTGTTTCATATTCCTTAAAATCTTTACAAGTATAATTAAAATTAAATTTGATCATTAATTCCACTTCTAAAGCTGATAAAGATAATTAGTTGCGATATTTTCGACAGAAATTTTTCATTAAACTAAATATGTGCCAGCGATTTGCTTTCCTGAGTCAAATTCGATATGTTATTATTTTGTTCTATAAATTATTTAAAAAAACTAATTCCTGAAATAATTCATCTAATTCCGTTATCTTTTATATTAAGATTGATTATTATTAATTAAACTTCCTCGAGTTGAATTTATTATCGATAATACTTAGATTTCCCATCTATTATTTGTAAATTCATTTTTTTTCTCTAAATGCATGAATTTATTTTGGAAATGATGTGATTTTATCACGATCATCACATTTTATAAGATTTTTTCGTAAAATCGAGCCATAAAAGTTATTAATTACTTAGGATTTTAAAAAATTTATTCATTAATGAAAACATCTCCATTGCAATTGAATATTCGGATAGTTTTTACCACGTTGTTTAAGGTCATCCCTATATTAAAATTAGATCTAAACAAGCCTAAGCCAATACATTTTCAGAAAACAATTTAAATATTGAAAGGATTTCTTGGGATAAAATATTAGATCAGTTAAATAATTCTTATTAAGTCTTTCGAGAGCCGGTATTAACGAGAACCATCTTGTTGGAACCATTCGAAGAAGTTCTGACCATTCAATATCTTGAGATTCCATATTTTATTTAAAACAGCTGACTTCGGCATAACATTATTTTATAGAAATTATTTCTATGCTTATTGTTAATGAAGCATGCCCCTTTCTTCCTCTATTGTGATTTGTATGGCAGCAAACAATGGAGATATAATTTTCATTCGAAACTAATAATTTTGTCATTATACCTTGCTTTTTTTTCGAAACACACACTTGCGTTATCGGCACAAAAAGCTGTTACACAATAAAAGGTTACAAAAGGCTCTGCACAAGCATATAAGCAATATCCTTCGATTTCTCCAAGCTGATAAAAAAAATTTTGGAAATTTACTTGAAATACCTCTTTCTTGAGCAATTATTAGGAATGTTTTAGCATTTCCATTATTTGATGCATATGAATAAAGAAAATTGATGATTTTTCTTCATATCCTCTAAGATGTGTTTCTTAGTTTCAGGACCTAGGATATTTAACAATGCTTTTGGCTATTTTTGAATCAGCATGGAGTATAGGCAGGCAATATGTTTGTAGAGTAATCTGTAGACAATAACTAAGCGGATGTCTTATCGTGTGATAGATGAATGTCGTTTCGGTTATTGCAGTATTATCATCATATAAATTATTGTTAATGAAGTATGGTTGGATATTATTTGATGATTCCTTATTTTTTAAATTGGAAATGCCCTTGTTGAATTTTTTTTTACATCATGGACTCCTCCGTGGCTGACATTATATTGCATTGTATATTACCTAAATTGCATTTAGGATACATTCTTTATACCCATAAAGGTATTCCAGTTATTTTGATATTACCATTTAAAATTTTTATGAATGTTAAACTAGTATTTGTTTTTTTTCCTTTCTCAAAATATGGATAAAAAATAAAGAATAACAAGTGCCTTTTTTAAATGTATGATTGAATTTTAAAAAAAAAGATATAGCTAAAATTTCTGGTTAGGCTATTTTTAATTATTTTATATTTTAAAAAATATATTTAAAAAATCATGATAATTTTTTTTTTAGGAAAGTGGGGAGAAATCGTAATTCAATAGACGGTTTGTTTTAGCACTGAAGTAATAAAAATTAGATTATGGATTTATGTTTCTTGCTCAAAAATATATCTTTTGATATGTTTTAGATGTGATTTTTATAATTTTTAGGTAAAAATTAGATCAGGATGATTTTCCAAAAGATGAACATAGATAGGAATTATATATAAAAATACTTCATTCCAAATATAGGATTTTATACTTAAGGGTTAAAAAGCTATTCGCGATAACATTTTCACCTTGTCAATCCCTTTACTCCGATTTTCCCATACCCTTAAAACCTAACATAACCAAATCCCTTCCTTCTATTGGATTCTAGTAGATTTTTTTTAAATATTTTACTTCAACCAATAGAAAATGTATTTGATTTTATTATTTTTCTCTTCTTGGGAGTTAACAAAATTATTATATTTTGATATTTATATTTTATTTATTTTTTAAGGTTTTTGAGAAAAAATAAATATAAAAAAATGTAATCTAATACTTAGGAATATATTTTAAAGGACGTTATACTCAAAAACATGTAATATACTATATTTCAATTTATTCTGATCTAGCTTTATATTTATAATATAATATCATTTTTAAAAGCGTTACTGCGCATCCCCCCTGGCTATATGTAAAAAAAATATATTTCAATTTCTATATTCTTATAAAACATTGAAAGATATTCATAATCATATACCATATCGTTAGTACAAATATAATCTTCAATAAATGGAAGAGAAATTAAAGATACTTATCTTATTTAAATTTACATATTAATATCATGAATATCATTGACTCTTACATTTATTATAAAAATAAATAGATATTTATTTACAGTATAATGCTTTAATTTATATTATGAAATATAATTTTAAAGATAAATGTAGAATTATGTTAAAAAGGCTTGAATTTTGATTTTTTCTATTCTTTGGGAATGGTGGATGGTATAGGTAAGCTATATCTTTTATACTTTTAAATAGTCTTACCTACCTTTTCCACTTTAACCCCTCTTATCAGGACTAGTAAAAAAAAATATAAATATGAATTTCAAATTGTAACTGAAAAAAACTTGTTATTAATGATTGATTTTATAGATGTTCTGAAATGCGAATGTAGCGGGGTAGGAAAAGTAACGTTCGTGTATCTTTTACCATAGTTAGATTTGTTAACCTGGGCATTCTGGTGATTGTTTAAAATTTTATATAATAATTTAATGTTGCCATCAAATTTTTTTTCGATTTCACTGATTGTCATCTCGTAATCTGGCACTAAGAAAAAGACAGAGAGAACTTTATCGTTCTGCGAAAAATTACCCTTATATATTTGATCGTCTAAAGATATTAGCCTTCGCTTATTAAACATCGTAACATTACTATCGTATTTCGAAATTTTGTTATCTTTAATACTGTAAGGTCGGGGTGATGATTTTCTTCTTTTTGCTTTAGGTGATTTGTTTGCAATTTGAACGTTGACCTTAGGGAAAATCTCTAACATAGACATTCTGAGAGGAGCATAATAACTTTTGCTAGCTAAAATTTCCCTCTCCGTCATACTTATTTTCTTTTGAATATAATCAGAATACTTTATTTTCCTTTTTCTGGAAATGCTAGGCTTAAGATAGTGAAATTGAAGTCTTGATTTACGTTTCATTCTAAACATTATATTTAGTATAATATATATATATAATAATAATTTATAAAAAATATTTTAAAAATTACTTGCTATTCCAAATAAGTTTTATATGAATACCGATGCCGATCGTTAGCATAGAGGATGAGTTGCCATGTTGTTGTTTGCAAATGGCTTCTTTAGGAATGACGTCTATAATTTTTCGTTTGGATGCGTTCTTGAATACATTATTGATCATTTCATATATTTTATCATTATTCTTACTATCATATTGTTTCGATGTGGTTGGGCAACTCACATTCACTACATTCATAGAATATTCCTTTTTCCAACTGTCCTCTACAAATCCTCGTGCCTCGGAAATGGCCACGATTTGAAAGATTGTCAATCTTATATCACTGAGGGATTTCTTTGAGATGGATTGCCTATTCTTCAATCTTTGCGGGTCTATGTTTCTTTTTTTTATAGAGGATTTTAAAGCGACTTGTGACATTTTGTTCTTGATTCTATTTATAGTCGTCAAGTTGAAGTGCGATGAGATATCATCATTACGAGAAGATACCGAGGAAATTGCTCGATTTCTTTCACCCTTTAACATGAAAGATATTAATAATTTGATGGCGTAAGGTGAAAACACGTAATTTTTTCCATCATTTGATAAGTTAAACTCCGTGATAGCGGTGTAAATAATACTTGATCTTATGTCTGAATTTAATTTTTCATAATTTTGATAATAAAGGTTTTTAAAAATATGATGTTAAAGAATTTTAAATACATTTATATATACAATCTATTATTATTAGTAGTAAAGTATTTCTAAATTGAATTCTTATATAAATTTACGAAAAATTAGGGCTATTGTTATGGAAATAGGTGCCGTTAAATAGTCTCATACTAAAAATCTATTTTAATCACCATATATATACACTATTTAAATTTATTTTGAAGCTAACCCTACCTCACACATATGTGATTTATAGAAATCAATCAGATGAGATAAATAATATATATTTTAAAACAAATTTGAAAAATTATGAAATTTAGCATTAACTTAAAGCCAAATTCTAGTCAAATTCAGGCATTCGCCTATATCTAATATATATCAACTCTGCTCCGGCATTGTTATTTTAATAACCCATACCACATGGTATTTCGCAACAATAATAAGAAATTTGACACAAGAAAAGTGAAGTTGAATTCAAAATTTTATTTTCCAATTCTATATATAGTTAAGATTTTTAATATCTAAATAGAAATAAGGGGAGTTTTTGACTAATGGACCTCATGTTGTTATGGTATGTATTAAATTATCATAACCCTGCATACACAATTGGTTAGGTTAAGGTTCGATTCGTGCAAAATTAATTTTCAGTTTGGTATGAATCTTTAAAAGTTATGTCTAACTTTCGAATTCAAACTTATTAGAATTATGCTTACAAAGCACATCTTAAAAAAATTTGTTATTATTATAATCTAAACATTTATTTTTAGATTTTATTATAGCAAATAAAACAGTATATTTATCTCGTATAATATATTTTCTTCTAAAAATAAATACCATTGAGCCTTATATATAATTATAATATTCTTAAGATTCTCTTCTGAAAAAAATTAACGATAAGGAAAAAAATAGTTATGGTTGAGAATAGTGCATAGTTGGCACTGCAAATAGCCATAAAATAAAATATCTAAAGATGGTTTCCTACTCATCAATCAAATTGATTGATAATATTTTTCATAAATTAGATTTTATTTGATAAATTTTTTAAAACATTTTAGCGGTTATGTTCAGATTTGAATGGCAAAATTTTTAATC
Source organism: Gordionus sp. m RMFG-2023 (assembly GCF_954871325.1). Lineage (NCBI taxonomy): Eukaryota > Metazoa > Nematomorpha > Gordioida > Chordodea > Parachordodidae > Gordionus > Gordionus sp. m RMFG-2023. Next base: position 6,215,026 of record NC_088778.1, on the reverse strand, counting down.
AGCCAGATCTGGTTAAAGTTCTGAAAATAATAATGGTTATTATTCGTTTAATCCGTTTAGTTCAATTTGAATCTAACTTTACAAAAACTTTAATTTGCCATAAAATTTACTAAATAAAAATCAATCTAGTAAGAAACATTGAAAGAAAATGTATTTATTTTAAATTTTATGATAGATACTAGAATGACTGGGAAATCTTAGGGACTTGTCTTAGCTCACTTATTTTTTTAAAAAGCTTTCAATGTTAAGATAGGCACATTTAACATTACAAGCGTTTTAAAAGCAGAGCAATGTTAAGGAAATGAACTAAGACGAGACCTTAAACTGGAATAAACAAGGATTTTATGATCTTTTTAATACCGAATTTTAATAATAATATAATTTTTATTATAGTATTACACTATCAGACAATTTTTCCTATTTTTTTAAATTTCTTAATTTTTTTTAAAACTTATATTTCATTTATACTTATTTATTATTCAATTCTTATATCGAGGAGCAGTGGTGTAGGCATGAGGAGGGGGAGGGAGTAAGGTGGTTAAGGGTTCAACCCCCCCCCCCCTGACTTCTCAAAAAAATATTTGGCCCTATAGTCTTATAACAATATAAAGATGAAATGATTTATATTTTATATTTATATTTAGAAATTTTTAGATGAACCAAGACGAACTACTTTTGACAGGAAAAAGCAAATTTTTTTTTTCAAATTAAAAAATATATTTATTACTCTGATGCCTCAATATTAAAAATAACAACAAGCTTGATTTTTTTTTCTTATAGCATAATTTTTTATTTAAAAAAGATATATAATAAATGTTAATCTTTAAATAAAAATTTAGGTCATTTATACTGTAACCTTTTAAGTATTTATAGAAATATTTTTCATTTCACTCTTACAATTTTATAATTATGGTCGGCCCCATTACATCTAATTAGATATAGTATTTCTAACTGATATCTTCTTTAGTTTAATTGATTTACAAAAAAAATATTACTTTCTATTATGGCCTGGTCACTTCTTTGACCCTACTTTTGAAAAGATTGCAATGATAAATAGCTACCCTCATTTCTTTTACGTTTTTAAAATCAATTTTAAAGTTAAGCTAAATTTATCGTTTACAATTTTAACATTCCAAAGGTTTTAAGCGCAGCGTTAAAGAAGGGAACTTGACTGTTCATACAGTCAGATAAGACCAACATAAAAGTTATACCTCATTAAATTTAATAATAAATTGAATCCTAAAAGCAGCGAAAATCCCATTCTAAAACCGCGAATCTATTATCAAATTCAAAAGATAATTTGAGACCTGACGGACTGACAATAATTCTTTAAGGTTTGGCAAATCTTTTATTTGAATATTTGGGTCTCCTTATTTCCATCCGGATAAAATTCTTTATTAACTTAACAGCCAAAATAAGGAAGGTAAAACAAAACTACAATTGTTCTATCTGCAAATTGACATTTTTACATTTTTATCTGCAAATTAACATACTTTTTACATTTGTTCTATTTGCATTATTGACATTTTTACAATTGCTCTCTGCAATTTGCCATTTTTCTTTAATAACATATGCATTTTTAAAAACTTATAACCAATAAAAGCAAAACTTTATCAAATAAACTGAGTGAATTTTTCTGTCTTCAAAAAAAAGGTGCAGATAGAAACTTTCATATTTAATTATAGCTTCTTAAAAAGACAGATAAAAAATAGTTGGCCCTTATAATTTAATCTCTTGGTAATTAGGTTTTCATCAATTGTCTGATAATTTAAATAAAGTATATTTAAAAATAAAGAAATAGGCTTTAAAATTTAACTCAAAGACCTGCAGGCCCTGTCAGCCCTGTAATTAAATATACCCAGGCTGGGCCTATAATAAAATATTTTTTAAATGCCCGGGCCTGGCCTAAAACTTTTTTTAAAAAAAATTAAATCGCTATCATATATAAAAATTAAAAATAAATTTAAAAAATTTTTTAATCTATACCAATATTTCAAATTTTTCAATATTATAACAATCTTAAATATAATCTATCAATATATTTGTTTAATTTTTTATATTATATTACAATCATTTTATAAATCGTTTTGTTAAATTTAATTATTTTAAAAAAATAAAACTTGTTAATTTTCCTTAATTTTATACTATAATCCTTGAAAAATATAATCTACCAATATATTTCTTTTATTTTATTTTATTATATTAGGAAGTAGGATATTTCAAAAAGCTAGTTATTGCCTATGAGATTAAATCATTTAAAAACTTCACTCGCAATCATTTATTATAATTTTTTATATATTTGAATTAATTACTCTTTGGAATCATTTAAACAATAAATATAAATGAATCTTAAAATTTGATCGGAAGATCGACCTAAGGTCTATATTTATAATTATCAGGTCATCATTGTCACCGATATGGTCAATAAATTTTGAAGCAAATATAACCCATAAATATAAAAATATCTTCAAAAAATATTTAAGAATTTTTTTAAAATTTTTGATTTCATCTTGTAAGATTTTTTTTATGTTAATTCATATTTGCTAATATTATAATTTATTTTATAAAAATATATGTCAATTAGAACTTATTTTCTTTAGGTGAAGATTATTTAACACTTTCCTGGCCCCAGTATGAAAGCAATAAATCTACACTTTGTATGTTTAAATATTCTAAACCTAGATGTCCACAGCAACTCAAATCTAATAAAAACATATGATATGAAAGTAAAAGTAGGAATTGATTAAATTTTGATAAAGATTAAAAAATTTTTTTATAAGGATCTGAATAAAGATTTGTTAATAGTATCTAATAAAAAAAATTTTTTTGAAAATAAAGATCATTTCTTAAAATATTTTTAATAAATTCTCAAAAAATTTATTTATTAAATATAATAAACCCTCACCATTCTCTACACCAGTTGAACGAGTATTTATTGCAGCGAAATGTGTGTTTAAGCTCAAAGCGTTTCGTTTATTTGGTCAAATTTAAAAAAAAACCAATGATGCTAAAAATTTATTACGAGATGAACGAACTTATCTTATAATATATATTTTTTTTGTATAGTTGTAATTTTATTATACATGGCGAAAAAAATAAATAAAATGAAAATTTATATATTATAATATTTAGTATATTCTATTTTAAGTAACGCGTTATTTTTTCTTAGAATAGCTAGTATTAATTAAAGTTTAAAGTACTAGGCTTAAATATAAAATTAATATAATATGGTATAATATAAATGCTCCTTGATAAAGGTAATAACATTTTTTATTATTAGGGAAAAATCAAAAAAGTTTTATATTTTTTAAACCATTTAATTATTTAGAATTGTTGTATTTATTTTTTTTCACGAAGTTATTTAAAGAAAATTTTATAAATTTAATTGGCTCACCTTTACAGTCTCCATACTTTAAAAAGCTCAAATAAATGTATTTTTTTTAAAGCTTATCTTAACCGAAATATAGTTTAAAAGGAATATATTCAAATCAATTTTTTTTTTCATATTACCAAAAATTTGATACATTTTTATTTTGTAATATTTTAAATATTAAATTGGAGATTTTAAACAAGGTGAATTTACCTATTAATATCCATTTAAATATAATATCACTCTTAATTTTTGGCAATACAAAGTTTTTTTAAAAATCAAGCCGGGAAATCATAATGATTAATTTTACAAATTTAATACTGATATTCTTAATTTTCTATCCAAAAATGATAATTATCCTCATAAATTTTTAATTTAAACATAATAATTGAATATATGCTTATTGATAAATCTTTACATCTATTTATATAGAAAAAATTAAAAGAATTCCGAATAAAACGTTTGGGTTTATAAATCCTGAATTCTATATCCTAATATAACAATAACAAGGTTATATATAATTTTTTCAATTTTTTTTTTACTTTCAACAGAGATCGCGATATTCCAAGCTAAAATTGCCACTAATAATATATGCTTCATTGATTTTGATAATATAATTAATTTTTTGGGATATATTTATAAAATTTTTCTATACTCCAATACGGAAAAAAATAGGCGTAAAAACAAATTATATTAGCTAAAGGTAGGTAGAAAAAAAATTCAAATAAAATAAAAATTTTTATTAAAAAAAAGGAAGATTTCTAAAATATTTTTTGTTGACTACTGAACTTTCATACACAATTTTATATTTTTAGCATTTTAAATTGAGATATTAATTATTTTTAAATTATGTTCATTATAATATATATAAAATATCGAGATACAAAACTCGTTACGATAATTATTTATATAATATAATGTGGCCCGGCCCGGAAATATAGATTCTATTAATATACATCCATAGACAAAAAATATTTTGAAATTATAAAAATAAAGATAAAAAATTTTGAAGTGGAGACGGGAGTAAATAATTAATATTTACCTTAAAAAAATTATTTTTAGATAATATATTAAATTATAAAAAATATATTTTTTTAGGGGGGGGGGAATCATTCATTCCTGTAAGGAAAGTGTGAGGATTCTACCTGGACAAAAAAGTGTGGAAGTTAGCAATATGTTTAGAAGGGCAGTTGGGATGTCATTGGGAAAAGTTTAATGCAATGCTACCTCTTCTCTTTCAAGGTAAAGAGTTAAAGCTGGATAAGATGAGTTCGAAACTTAATTAACGGAGGTGGTGGACGAAACGAGATGTAATGAAGATAAATATTATCAGACTGAGAAAATGAAAGATAAAGTCAAAGCAAATAAATAGTGTTACAATGAGAAATAAGTTAAGGATATTGATGGGTATGTACAACAGAATAATTTCGCTTATTCCGAAGAACGATCATTCTAAAGTACTTTCCTTATTTTGCAATTCTATGATCATTAACATGTTAGGTATATTCATTTAAATAAAGAAATAACACAAAAAATTCCTTACTTACATTTTTGAAAAAAAAATCATAATCATTATATTTTTACTTACATTATATAATTATGTCTATGATAAATTAAATCAGTTATATTAAGACAGAAAAATATAAGATGCTCCTAATTGAAATTTATAATTTTGCACCTTTATTATATATGATATGCGAAGTTTATACAAGAAGAGAGATGTATGGCATCTTTAATCATACTTGAGCAGTTATAGTATCTAAATTTTTGGTTGAAATATATATTGAGAACCCCATATTTCAATTTTTTTTTAAAAAATCTAAGCTACATTTAGAGTTATAAACAGTGTTTATAATTCAAATGAGTTTTTGAAGTCTTTATTTGCCCACAAATTTAAGAAAAAATTGTATAGACGAAATTCTAAAATTAATCATTTTTAGCTTGCTCACATAAGATTTTTGATTCAAATTAAAAATAATTTTTTGTATAAAATGTCAGATTTTTTCAATTTTTGTCGAGGAAAACAATATTTTATTTTAATTAAAAAGGCATTCAATGGGACAGTTGTCATAATCGTCATTTTTTTATTTCTTAAAAAATTAAAATGAATTAATATGATTATTTTAATGATGTTTTGACATCCAGGAGAAAGTTAAGTCAAAGTCGCTATGTAAATTTACTATTATTATTAAGCCAATAAATTTTTATTTCCTTATCAATTTAAAATATTAATTTATGAAATGTCTTAATAGTAGCCTTGATACCACACCTATGAACCTAACATAATAAAATATGTTGGGATTAGCTCAGAATTAGGAATATCATTAAATCAAACAACGGTAAAATTCCAATAATATAATTTTGAAAGAAAATTATATTACTAATGGTGTAAAATATCATTTATATAGTATTATTTAACAAAAAGAAATTTAATATATAAATTTTCCATTATATTAACTTTACATTTAACGATAATTTAAATATAGCCGCATAACAATATAAAAATTGATATTATAAAATAATAAATATAAGACCATTAATATGCACTATATTTTTTATAATCGTTAATTGTTTTTTATATGACCTTTGTTTTAAATTTGTTTTTAATAATCCCAATAAATAATTTTTTTTAAAAAAATCTCATATATAATATCAAATAAAAACTAATAATTTTTCGTAATATAAAATAGGATTTGGATTTCAAACATAATAATAAAAATATAGATTAAATACACCATGTTATATTTCCCAAAATTAATTTAAAATCTCTGCTTCTTTTACTGAATCCGAATTGCTATATTTTAAATGTTTCTTTTAAGGGCATTTAGTTGAAGTGTTTATTTTTACGTTATTTGTGATGCTAATAAAAAAATCTTTTGAGTCATTAAAATTAATCGTTACTTTAGGTCCTCGGATCTAAGTTAGAGGAGGAGGGGGGGGGGGGTTAAAAATAAATTCCGATACAATGGTATCAAATGAAAGTAAACAAAAAGATTTTTTGATTTCTATTAGAGAAAAGTAATTCTTTTTAAAATATGTGAAGTGATTACTATTATAATTAAATATGTGAGAATATCACTTAGGGGGGTAGATTTTAAGTTTTTGAAAGAGGTCTTCCTGTGAATATCCAGTCATGTAGAAGCTTCAACAACTAATTTTTTATTTTAAATGCAATAAAGACCCTTTTTTTAAGAGATGGAGTCACACGGTCGTCTTTGATATTCACTAGATATCGTTTCCTACACGGAATCCCTTATGGAGAACCAGAAGAGGCCAATAATTTTTTTAAAAACTTATAATTATATCTTAAAATAATAATATACAAAGAAAAAATTTATTGGTAATTAAGTGACTAGCTCTGAGCATTTCATATATTTTTCTGGACTATTTCTTTTTTTTAGCCTGAGAAAAATAATTTTATATTTATTCTAGGCTTTTAAGGATTTTCCTGAGAATTTCAGTTTTAAGTCTGATCAATTAAATAGAAACCTATGGATAGCAAGGGCGCCACTAGCTTTTATAATCTTAAGGGGCTCAAAAAAGAATTCCTGGGAGCTCTTCAAATTTTTCAGGAAGCTCCATACCCTGTGCTCCCATCCCCCTGTGACATATGGGCAGATCTTCAAAATCATGATTCTTTGTCTTCCCCTAAAAATAATATAATTATTATCCTAAATATGAATTTGAATTAAATTGCTAGTTGGCAATCTAATAAGCTCATGTAAACATTTTGAAATAATTTTTGAATAAATTTTTTACGTGATTCAGTTATAAGAGATAGTCCACACTCGACAGTCAATATGCATTATAATGATAATTTAATCTATCATCGATAATCATTTTTGACTCATTTTATCATGTTGAATAGTGTTTTATTGTTCAAGGTATAAAATTCTTTTTAAAGGACCTTCTTTATTGATTTTTCAAATGTTGTATAATCTTAATGAAATATTTATTATCTATATAGATTAGATTTCCATCTTTTTCCACAATAAGCCAGTGTTGGAGTAGGTTATCTAATATTTTCAAGGGTAGGGGGGGGGGTGAGATTAGACGAGGATAAGATAGATATTACATATATCCTGGTCTATAAAGGAACTTGAGCAAAATACATGTTTATCTTAAATACCCGGTACAGATAATATTAAATGATGCATATACTAGTTTGGGGATTTATTCATTAAATGTATTTAAAAGTGTCCATATATATGAATCAGCTGTAGAGCAATTTTGTGGTTTGCAAGCCGATTAAATGTCATTAATGGATATTAATATAATGATAAATAAAGGCAATTAGTCGAAATGTATGCTATAAAATGGCGTTTTATCAGAATCTCATGTATGGATATACTTTTAATTAAGGAATCGCTAATCTAATAATAGCATTGAGAATTTTACCAGAAAATATTAAATTAATGATTATTTTTTTTACATTTTCTAAGAAATATTACTAAAGATATGCCATTATTCCAATTCCTTTGGTTGGCTTCTTAATTAAGATAATTTATATCAAGACCTACAAATTTATTTAAGCCATAATCCCGGATATATGGAATGAGTCTTTTAATAATTAATATTTTTTTTAAAAAAAACCAGAGTCAGACCTGATATATTTTTTATGATTTCAATTTATTACAATAAAACATAATCACACATTTTGAATCTTTTAACCTGAAAAAGGGTGCTCTAACCTTTACAGGTTACTGATTTATATATAGTCTATTTAATGAAATGCAATATTATCTCAGACTTTTAAAATATAGTTTATTAGTTTATGGGTCTTCGTTGGTCGATAGGCTCATATTCGGCCCAAGGTCGGGTATATGCCGAATATATTTTCAGCGGGTTTCGACCGGCCTGGTTGTTTGAAAAAAAAATAACGGGCTTAGTCCTGGCTTGAGTTTAAATTTTTTTTTTTTTATTGAAATTTAGCTTTATAAACAGTTGCTAACACAAAAAAATATATTGCACCTTTTTCCTTCTGATAATAATAAATTTCACAAACAAAATGATTGCCTAAGAACACTGAAATATTATTTGATTTCATTGAATACAATAAAATAAATTTTTGGATATGGGCTTGGGCATTGAAACTTATTATGGACTTGGGCCGGGCTTGGAATTTTTTTTATTAAATATGGTGAGTTTAGTCTAGGTCTATAATAAGGTTTTAATGCCGGTCTGGGTCGGGCCTTATCAAAATATCTAAGCCCACTAAGGCATCTGCTTTGAACATATATTTAATTATAATATATAGATACCTGAAAAATTGTAGGCCTTGAATTTCGGTAAAATGCTATAAATTATATCCATTCATTAGTTGAAAAATTATTGAAGCATTTATTATTCATTTAATACTGATATTTTTAATTATCCTTTAAAACAATTTGCAAAACACAGTAAAAAAATGACAAAATCCTGGGCTAGGCCAGGCCAAATAATCAAAAATAAAAATCGAAATGGATCATAAAATTTAGAGATAAATCACTTGCGGGCGTGAAAATAGAATTAATTTATTTAGAATCCTGGTAGCCAAGCTTGAAAAATTTTTTTCCCAGATCCTGGCCGGTTCTAAAGTTTTGATTTTTGTCTGATATTTATATCGTTTTAAAAAAAAAAAGATTAATAGAATAATTCAGATTACCTCTCAATTTTGAGGCGACACAATACTTTAGACTAACACATGTATCAGTGCTTAACATTTTAAAAATAAATTGTATAGCATTCTAGACAATTTCATTTTAGCCCGATTTTCGATTGCTGGGTTTGGCTGATAGATGGGGGAGAAAGGAAAATGGGCCTCATGAGGCAAAGGTTCACGGGCTGGAATATGAGATTTCGAAATATTAGCTTAAGGATTTCTAGTCGAAATATTTGTCGAGCGGAAATTATATTTAGAAAAAAAAAAAAAATTGTTAACGTAAGCTTTAAAAATTTAAGGAGCAAAAAAGCTCCTGAGGGCAAAGTATGATTGCATAACCATGCGAAATACATAAGGGATCCTCTTTTTTAAACGATGCCAAAATAAAATTTTCTTTTAAAACTTAAACTTTTTACACTGGCAATATTATCACCAACTATAACCTTTAACAAGGAAAATTATGGTTATTTTTTATTGTGCTTATATACAAGTTAATATTCAAATTAAAATAGAATTATAATATGAAATGGAAAAAGTTGTAGTCTTAGCAAAAGGTTAAAAACACTTTGTAGATATCGAATAAGTTATCAAAAATAAAGCTTAGTTTTATATTCTCTAGACCACTATCCCAATCTTAATATTTCTTAACATGTTTTATATTAGAATAGTTTTTGTTTTAGAAATCGTATTATCAAGTACTTAATTTATGGAAACCGTTTTCCTCAAGGAATTCAAGGAATTTCGATAACCTGAGTTTCCTACCTTCTCTGACACTCTCCCACCCCTTTCTTTTATTAATATAATCTGAGTAAGAAAGAGAAATTAAAAAGGAACTTATCGCACGTTAACCTTGTTATTAATCATATAACGTGGTAAAAACATGCAATAAAGATTTTTCCATATTTTTTTAATTGTGGTTTATAGATGCACTTTAAGGAAATTCTTACCCAGATGTCTTTCAAATGCGTGTTTCCTAGCAATATGAGATAAGGGAATATGTAAAACTTGACGAAAACCAAATCGTGAGCCATCGTTTGGAAGAATAGGTTGCATATTTTTATGCCTTTATCGCAACGAGTACTCTTCATAAATATAAAAATGATCCAAGGGATAGAAAAGATAAAGGTTATCACGCTTAAAAGATTGGTTAATATTATTATATTCTTGTTTCGGTCTTTGATTTGTTGGACTTTACCAGTGAAATACACACTTAGTTGATTCAGGTTACCGCGAGCATCAACTGGTTTGAAACTACTTGTTCTAACTTTTCCGTACTAAATATTCTCCTCCATGGAACCGGTAATAAGGTCACTAACATTCTCAGATATATGGGTGATATGTTCGCTGTTCCGTGCTGCCCTTCCTATTCCACTAGCTATTTTTGCCAATGTTTTTTGTTCCAGGACAATAAATGAACGAATAGTGAAGCCGTTGATTACGAATATAACTAGGCAAGGAGTCACGTGTAAGACAACATCGATAGGGTCGTATATTTTGGAAAAAAAATCAATGTCCTTATTGAAACGAATAAAATAATTATGTTTAACCTTCAAAGGCCATATAGGTACAGTAGTATGGTTTAGTCTAAAAGTATGATTTCGATCTATGGGTATGGGCAGATTGAGGGGAGAGTGAGAAAGTATATCGAAGTAAAACAGGAAAGGTAAAACAACCAGAATCGAGAAGAATGCGAATGCTAAAACGATTATCCTGATAGTCTTATCCGTGTGAGCATATTTATTGCGGTAAAAAAATGGGTACTTTATAGCTATATAGGTGTCGATACACATCATAGAGATTAAATAATTTACAAAGCATATAAAGGCTTCCTCCAGAATCCACTCCACCTTACCTAACCAAAGCATGAAGGCAAATGTTCCATTTTCTCTGCCGCACCCAGGAAATAAGTAGTAGTATGGCCAAAATAGGAGAAGGAGGCATAGAAACAAGCAGCTCAAAATTTTACGTTTTTCTTGAAATACCGTACTTTATTTATCATTTTACCTTTGAAATGCCACTCGTTCAAATCGGCCAAGAGTTACAAATTTCCCAATATCCCGATAGGACTCATCACAAGTAGGAATATTGCCAGCCATAAGTCGGTCTCTATGGATAGAACATTGTCCTTATAATGTCTGTCGTCAGCTGAGAGCGAAATGTTGTTGTATAAATCATATTTACATGGGTGGTTAGTACGTAGATGTTCTTCTCCGTAACTTATCTTATTCATCATATTTTAATAATATTTTTTATTTAAAAAAAAAAGAATTATTATTAGCATCTCGCATATTTTTAATAATACGATTTTGACAGTCATTTCGCAAAGCAATACAAAAATTCTATAGTGTTTATAAAAAATTTAAAGGAAAATATTTAACCGATATTTGTAAAATATTTTTGCTAAGTAATATATTAATTGGGCGTTAAAATTATTTTCATTGTTATCTTTTTTTTTGAAAAATACTTTCAAAAATGATTTATTTAGGAAAAATCGCAGGAGAAAACTGATTTAAATATTTTGTCATATTTTACGAATCAGGTAAATTCAGCCGATTTTTACCGCGGATGTCGTTTATCGCGAAGTAATTTTATAGCAAAAGTAATATCGCGAAACCAATTCCGCAAATTTTTCCCTCGAAACATTTATAGCGAAGACAATATGGCAAAGACAATATGGCGAAAACAATATGGCGAAGACAATATGGCGAAGACAATATGGCGAAGACAATATGGCGAAGACAATACAATATGGCGAAAACAATAAGGCCAAGACAATATGGCGAAGACAATATGGCCAAGACAATATGGCGAAGACAATATGGCCAAGACAATGTGGCGAAGCTATTTGCGAATTTATTTCCGCTAAACTTTAATCGCGAATTTATTAATGCGAATAAATTTTAGCGAAACATTTATTGGGAACCCGTTTTAACGAAACTTTTTTCGCGAACCCTTTACAGAAAATTTTTTACCGCTAATGTGTTTGCGCGAAGTCAATATCACGAGCGCATTACCGCGAATCAATAAAATATCGCGAATGCATTTATTTAGAGGAAAACATCATATTGAATATTAATTTACTCACAAAAGTTCCTTAAATCATAAATGCGAAATGTTTTTATGGAACTTATGATACCTATTGTCTATTAAGTAAACATATAATTTTTATCTGATATGATAAAAAATAAATTGACTAATATCTTTCTGGTCCTCTCACGCATGGTTGTAAGTAAGGAGGGAATATTTTGTTCAGGTTTTTACCCAGATATATATACCCCCCTCCTTAACATATTTTTAAAAGGTCCTATATGCCATTAAATGTAAATTTGAACAAATATTTTTGAAATGCTTAGAAATTTTTCCAATAAAGATAAAAAAAATACAAAGGGTTAAAAATTTTTGCTGATTTTGTCAGATTTTTTTTAAAAATCATAAATAGTAAATATTTCTGACCAATATTTTATATTTTCAAAGAAATTCAATTCTGAGAAAATTAAAATTTTTACTTAGCAAAAAAATTATTAATAGTTTTAATTCTGAGTAATTAAGAGGAAAAAAAATATTATGTGACGTATTGACTTAAACTATAGAATTAGTGTATGAAAGGTTTGGCAAACTTCATGCTTAAAGCTGCTTCTCAATATTAGATTCGGATTCCTATTAAATTTTAAACTAATATTTTACAAAAAAGATAAAAAAATAATAATATCTGTAAAGATCGTAAAATCATGAAATCTCTCATTTCATCTAGATGTCATTTATTTTTGAATCACCATTCAAAATTTAGTGAAGACAGTTTAATAGTTTATAACTCTTGGTTAGTGACTGGAAAAACTGATTGATAAATTTTTACATATTAAGAACTTCAGACACTAAATATTGGCGCGACCCAGATATCAATTTCGCCAATAAGGATCTAGGTTGGTTTAGCTAATGAACTCAATGATTAATACATTAATCTGAGTTCCTTTTGCGCGTTTTATAAAATGAAACTTCGAGGAAAAGCATAGAGCTGGATAGCAAAAAAAATATTTTATTCCAATAAATTTTATAAAATTATTAGGGCTAAAAACAAATATTTAATCAATCTTGTACCTTATTTTTTTTAAAAATATTATTCAATTAATTATGATCATAAAAATAAATGTTTCAAAATATAATAGTCATTATTAGGAATTAGTGTTGTTAATGGACTAAATTTAGTCGCAAAAAGGCGACTAGTCAAAAAATTTGACTAAGAACTCGAGCGAATAAATTTGTCGAATGTTGATTCATTTAGTCGGCTTAGTTGACCCATTTAGTCGGAGTGACAATTGGCATAATCATTATCTTTAAACTTTTTTGAAGCAAATGGGTAAAAATATTTATTATAAACATGAAGATTTCAGTGTAAGATGTACTATAGAAAAGTGACAATTGTCAATTTTTAAATTTTTTAAATTTTTTGAATTTTTTTTAAAGAAAATGGGTAAAAATGTAAAATGTAAGCTTCCATAATTTCCAGGTAAAGGGAAATAAAAATTTAATTGGATGAGAAAATAAAAAGGATATATTTTACGAAAAATATAAAAAGCCAAAGAAGTAACTGTTTTTTTATAGGACAGAATAAATCCAATCATGATAGATTTAATGATTCGGATATGTATTTTCAAAAAAGGTAATTCAATCTATATGGATTGAGAATTTTATTCAATTTATATTGCATGCTACAAAATATATAAAACGGCCCGATTAAGATTTTAACCAAAATAATATTATATAAGCCTCTAGATTTATCATAGAAGTCCAGATTATTCTGCTATTGCTGAGCATAATCTCCAGGCTCACATATATTATTTTTGACAACACTTACTAAATGTTTAAAATTTAAATTTATCCATTCGTTAATAAAGATATCCAAAACAATTCTCATCATGCCTACAAATTATTTCCGGGAATAAAAATAAAGAATGCATAAAGCATTGGCTGCAATAAAATTTAAGATACAAATCAATTAGTATAATAAAATAATCATTATAAAATTATTATTTCGAATTCATTTATAATGTAAGAAAATAATAATAATAATACAATTTTGTTTTTTAAAAATTATTTATTCTTCGCGCCCTCGGATTTTAATTGCCAGTTTATAATTAATTCCCGCAAAAAATTCGACATCCGAAATTTTATTCATTTATTTATAGGCACTCTTTTAATTTATTATCTAAATTTATTTATAATATTTCGATAAATGTCTCAGTTTAATTCCAAATTAAGCCTTACGACGCCTAATACCATATTGCGCACAAATTTAATTCATTATTATAAATACACATTTAAAAAATGGCTTATGAATTTCACATAGTAATAATTCCTAACCAACCTGCATTCACAGTTAGAGCGAATTCGCGGGTATTCAGAATTCGCTGGTGAAGAAAAGCAAAAATAGAGCATATTTTGAATTTATCCTTACGAATTCGAGCTAACTGCGATTGCAAGGTAAGGGGGGATAATATTTGACTATGTTTTTAAAGTATTCCGATGTATTTAGCTATATATCACTTTTTTTTCCTTTTTCATGCTATTCACTAATATAACGATTTCATTTACAATTTTTTAAATTCTAACGGTAATATTAAATATATCCATTTTTAATTCTTTTTTAAAATTCTTTTCCTAATGTATTCGGGATGACTGACTCCCTCAGTATCATTTTCGAACCTCATTTATTCTGTTTGCTTCCCAAACATTCGATAATCATTTCTTTTCTCTTTTTTTTAACATATCCAATAATTTTCGCATTCTATGCCCAAAATATTTTCAGTTGGGGACCCCCTTTTCTCCCGCCACTTTTATACGTTAATTATAATACAAAATAGCTGCACATATTTTACTATGACCATCTTTTACCTTTTAACCAATTTTTTAACACTGCTATTACATTGGTTCATCTGCTAAATTTTTTGAAACCCTCACTAAGGAATGCGGGTCTAATACGAAAACTATTGTTTTAGAAAACACGGATTTCGCATGATTTCTTTAAAACCATTACCACCACTTTAATGGTCAATTCACGCCCACCCTAAAATTTTAATACACCAAACCACCAAAAGATTTTCTTTTAGGTAAAGTCTACTTAAATACGTTTCCCTGGCTGATTTTCCTTCTACCATGTACTACCTCTGTTTCTAGGTGACATACTTGACCAAGTATTACAGATCTTACAACCTTTACTGAATATTTCATTGTTCATACTAGGCTATCAGGCATATTCTCGACCCCGCTGTTTTATACGTTCTACACATTGATGATGCTTCCCATGTTAAAATTTTTAAATCTTTCTGATTAATTTCTGAGGAATAACCGCCCGATTTAATTTTAACAACCCCCCTCCCCCTTCCACCCATAATTTTCTTTGTGTACACTCATGCACTTAAAATATTGACCATCATTTTATGTTTAGATTTTTTTTAAAGTTTATAATATATAATATATATAATTTTAGGTTTTCTAAGTTTCTATCGCCTAGCGATTAATGCATTCACTTACCGTATATATCTGGTTTCACATCCAGCAAGGATTGGTTTTTTTCTGAAATTAATTAGATAGTGTCGGTAGCAGATTGAAAGCTATTTCGTGATTGCATCTACTAAGATCACTAAGCTTTCTCGATTTTGTTTGTTTTACGTAATACTTTTTTTCTGTTTCATTCTTATCTCCCAATCTTGTTAAAATATCTATTAAATAATTTTCTTTGCCTCTGTTATATTTAAATTCAATATCGAAACAAACTAGTAATTATCATCGTTATAATCTAGGGGACAATATTAATTTTTCATTATCATGCTTAAAAAGAAACGATAACGATTTAATGATCTGTATAAATTATAAATTTTCTTCCAATTAGGTATTCGCGACATTTGTTTAGTCCAAAAATTACAGTCAGGGCTTCTATTTTATTATTGAATAGCATTTCCAGTCTCTAAAAAGCCTAGAAAAAAAAATTAAGTCATACCAATTGCAGTGACACTATATCTCGTGCCTTAAAATCTGCTGGAATTACCCTCTAGCCGGGGCAAGTATGATTAATATTATATTTCATTCCATGTTTTTACATTAGAATTATATTTTAATAAAAATAATAGCTAATTTTTTTCCTCTAAAATTTTGATATCTTAAGTTCACAACTTGGGTGAAAAAAAAATGTTTAAACTATTGATTTTTTTATTTCTTCATATCATAATAAAATATATATTTTTAAAAAAAATTAATGCACGTTAACCTTGTTATTAATCAAATAAGATGGTGAAAACTTATAATAAATATTTTCCCACATTTTTTTAATTGGTTTATAGATGTGCTCTAAGAAAAATATTCTCCAGGAGTCTTTTAAACGCTTGTCTCCCAGCAATATGAGATATGGAAAAATGTAAAACTTGGTGAAAACTAAATCGTGAGCCACCATTTGAAAGAAGAGGTTGCACAACTTAAGTCCCCTTTCGCAACAAGTACTTTTAATAATAATAAAAACGATCCAAGGGATAGAAAATATAAAGGTTATCACGCTTAAAAGACTGGTTAATATGATTAAATTAGTGTTTCTGTCTTTGATTTGATGGATCTTATCAGTGACATACGCGGAGAGCATCAAGTTACTCTGAGTATTACTACTTGTTCTAGCTTCTACAGGCTTGGTATTCTCTTCGGGGGGACCGGATATGATAGAAATGGGGGTAGTTATATTTTCAGATGTATGAGTAATATGTTCGTTGCTCCGTGCTACCATTCCTATTCCACTATTTATTTTTGCCAAAGACTTTCGTTCCCTGTTAATAAATGAATGAAGAATCAAGCCGTTGAGCACGAATATTAATACGCCAGGAATTACGTGAACTAAAACAACCTCAACGGGGTCATATATTCTGGAAAATAAGACTATGTCTTTATTGAAACGAATAAAATAACTGTGTTTAACCTCCCAAGTCCATATGGGTATAGTAGTATGGTTTAGTTTAAAAGTATGATTTTGATCTAATGATATAAGCGGACTGAGGGGAGAGTGAGAAAGTATATCGAAATAAAATCCGAAGGATAAAACAACCAGAATTGAAAAAAAAGCGATTGCTAAAACTATTATTCTAATTGTCCTACCATAGTAAGCGCACTTATTACGGTAAAAGATAGGGTGCTTCATAGTTATGTAGGTGTCTATACACATTATAGAAATTAAATAATTTACAAAACATATGACAGCTTCCTCCAGGATCCACTCCAATTTAACTAGCCAAAGCATGAAGGCAAAAGTTCCATTTCCCTAGCACACCCTTTTAGTAAATAATAGTATGGCCAAAATAGAAAAAGGAGGCAGAGAAATAAGCAGCCGTAACATATGCCCTTCAGGTAAAATTTGACGTTTTTCTTGTAATACCGTATTTTATTCATTTTACTTTTGAAGCAATGCCACTCATTCAAATCAGCTAAAATATACATATTTCCCAATATGCCGAAAGGGCTCATAATAAGAAGGAATAATGCTAACCCTAAGTTGGTGTCTATGGATAAGATGTTTTCCTTATAATGTTTGTAGTCAACTGAGAGCGAGAGGTTGCTGTAAGAATTATATTTACATGGTTGGCTTTGCGGAAGTATTCTCCACTGAAACTGGTTTTATTCATCATATTATTTTATATATTTTTCCAAAAAAAATAGAATTATTTTTAGCAACTCTTATATTTTTTAATTATATGATTTTGTCATCGTGCATTACAGAGCAAAAATGCAACAGTATTTTAAAAAAAATTTAAAGGAAAATATTTACCCGATATTTGTATATTATTTTTATTAAAGAAAATATTAATTGGGTTTTAAATTATTTTCATTGTTATATTTTTGGAAATATATACAAAAATGATTTATTTAGAAAAATCGCAGGGCAAAACATATTATATATACCTTTGAAGTTTGAATATATAGCCGGCATGTAACCAAGAAAGGGAAGGTAAAATCCCCCCCCCCATCAGAAATTTGCATATTGTTATAAATATTATTTTAATAATCTTAAAATGCCCCCCCCCCAATTTATACAGTATATTACCACAAACACTAATTTGAATTAATAATTTTTTTAAAATAACAACCTATAATTCAAAAATTTTAGGATAAAAGCATTTTTATAATTAAAAAAAAAGTAAAAACACTCAAAATCTTTTTTATAAAAATAAAACCTACGTTTACAATTAATTGACCTATAGATATCCGGTAAAATTTTTAGAAATAAATCTCACCTATTCCCTCTTACCATGATAGAATAATTCATGAATTAGGAAAAATCTCAGAGAATATGCTGTAGATATTATTTATAACCTATATTTTGATAATAACCTTAGCCCTAATTATGACTTTCTAATAATTTAAATCAAGGCATTTGCAATAATTAGAATCAATATATAAAAATTAAAATTCTTGTATATAACTTTTTCCCTTTTTAAAAAACCCATTATATTTTTTTTTTCATTTCAATTTAGTTAACCGAGTTAAGAAGTTATATTTTATTTGATAAAAGTGATTTCTTTTAACAGATCTATTAATTTTAAAAAAGCGGATTGATTATATTTATTACATTAAAAAGATTAAAGGTCACTTGATCATTTTGTGAACTCTTTTTATATCTGAATTTTTATTAAAAAGAATAATATTTTAAGAGGAGTATCGCCGCAAAATATTCCCTCTTTTCTATTTGATGGTTTTCTTCTCTGTTGTTTCATTTTTTTTCACATTCGCAAAACTTTGTATTTGAGAATAACCGCCATAATGTTTGATCAAAAAAAAAATTTATTGGTGACTTAAAAAGCAATAGTGTGAATAATGTCTCTATTTAGTACATATATATATTTTTTTAAAAATTATAACAAATTTGAAATTCAAACATTCTATATATATATACATGTTTTAGCATTCTAAAGAAGGGCAAATTTTTCAAAAATGATAAAAAGGGTAGAACGATCTTAATCCTTTAAAGTCCAATGAGTTAATTTGACATAATCAATTTGCATTTATTTTATAACCACAAGGAATGCTTAATGATTTAATTTGACATAACTTAATTATATTATAAATTCGATGGTATTTGATTAATTCTTAAGCTAACATATGCTTTTGCTTGTATTTTTTTTCATTTCAACTTTTCACCATTTTTATGTTCCGAATTTGGACAAGTGTGTGTGGCTTGCCCACAAACGTGTGATAGGCTCCTCATTTTTTTTCCCCTAGATTAAATATCTAATTTGATGATGAGGAAACCTCTCATAGCTCTGTTACTTGTCAAAACTAGAGGGCTTAGCGCTAAAATCCGGTATTAATCACGTTTTAAACAAAAAATTTTCCATCTAAGGAGTAATAAACAATTTAAAAAGAAAGTTGGGGGTCAAAATAACCTAATAATTTTCCCGATATTAATATCAAAGTTTTACAAATAATATTTTATTAAACCCTTAATCAATTAAAATCTATGCAATACCCTGTAATACATTATCGCGAATACTTTACAGCGAAGCAAATACATAACCTCAGGTGCACTCCCATAAATACGCTATCACGATTGCAAATATACTACAGCAAATTAGGGTTGCAAAAAGCAAAAAAAAAAAATTTAAATGTAAAAAACATTTAATGAAAAACGCAATAAAATTAACCTGATTAAAAGTAATTTTAAAAGAAATTTAAAAAAACACATATAAATTTATAAAAATTAAATTTTAAATAAACTCAACAAAATGTACAAGTTATGAAATAGTTTATATTTCAGTTGATTATAATATTAAAGTATATGCAATAAAATATTGGGTGGGTTATATTTTTCACAAAATATTTTAAAATGAAATTTACTCAAAAGTAGAAATAAGATTTGAATTTAAATCTAATATTTGATACTAGAAGCGGAGTTCCTAGTTAAAGACAAGCGGCACACTCTTAAGTATTACCTGTAATATGCCATTGGTTTTGCCTATTATTTTAAAAATAGGCAATTACCCTTAATATTTATATCATAAATTATTTTCTCCAATCAAATTATAATACTCTGCATCATAAATACAAATAATTCACGGTGATAAATTCCATTCTTGAAAAAAAACCTCTCGAATCTCTCTATTATCTTCACAATAAGTAACAATGTTAATCAAACAAGCGCGTACAATAAAATATTTTCTATTATAATATTTGGAATATGTCTTTCAAGTTCAACCTCCCCATATGTAAATCCTGGCTAAATCACTAACACAAAA
This sequence comes from Gordionus sp. m RMFG-2023, assembly GCF_954871325.1. NCBI lineage: Eukaryota > Metazoa > Nematomorpha > Gordioida > Chordodea > Parachordodidae > Gordionus > Gordionus sp. m RMFG-2023. The sequence continues at coordinate 6,194,754 of NC_088778.1, read as the reverse complement.
AAAATTTAATATAGGTGAAATTGTAAAAATAAAATATATTATATTTTAAAAGCTAAATTTTTTTTTATTGTTATATTTTTATATCACTTTTATATTTTTTATAATAAAATAAAATAAAATATGAAATTCCCCAATTAAATCTAAGTGTATTAAATTATATATATATAATAGTTTAATTTATGAAATTATTTCGGAATTTTTTCATTTTTCAAAAAAATTAAAGATTCTTCTTAAATTAAAGTTTAAAAAAAATATCGATTATTATTTATATACACCATAAGTTAATTTAATCTTTACCTTTGAATTTATTTTTCATAATTATTGGTAATTAATTAGGAGAATTTAAATTGGTTATACTATACCGGTTATTCAGACGCGTAACCAATAGTGAATTGACTGTTTTATAACATTAATTAAACCCTCGCCTAGGCAACTAATGATATGTAATATAAATGTTGACTCAACTGAAGAATATTATAAAATATCCATTTTCATCCCATGCTTAGATACTTTTTTATCGCAAATAAAACTACGGTTTTTAGATAGAAAAAAACTAGTCTTTAGCAATCTACAAATTTTATTACCTAAAGACTCTTCTTCGTTTTCTGATGCCACCATTGGTAAAATTAAATATTTAGCCAAATCAAATTTCATTCTATGTATTGATATTGAAATCATTTTAATTGGTTATTTGATGCGCTCAATCTGTGTAAGGAGATCTTGGCTCAAGTTACAAATATTTTGAAATTGTCTGATATTCTTGCATGTTAGCCTATTACAACATGTACGACTGAATGAAAGGAACTTTTCTAACTTGAGGAGGTTGAAAACTTATTTACTAAATACTACTTCCGAATCTCGGTTAAATGTGCTAGCTCTCTTAAATAACCACAGAGATTTGGCCATAAACGAAATTCTTGATGAATTGACAAATTTCCCACGAAAATTAAAAATCACATTATAGTTGTTAATAAAGAAGTTATAAAAACTTGTTTATTAAATAATTTTTTTAGTCTATATTTTATACACACTACAATTAGTAATGAGAATAAAAAAAAATATTCTAATTTTATTGTATGAGAAATGAAGCTGATGCTAGTTTTTAAAGCAAATTTTATATAGTACTAAACTTTATTTTGATTTTACATTTAAAAAAAAAATCTATTAAATATAATATACCTAACTTAAAATAATAAAAAATAATGCTATAATCCTTATTTCATTTTAATATCCTTAAGCGCGAATTAGTAAATAAATGCTAAAAATATTAATAAAATTATTATAGAAATATGAAAATTATAATAGGTCCAACATATGACTCGGCCGAAGACCTTGGAAAAGCTGGCCGAAAGCCAGCTATGGTAAATAAGGGGGCAAAGCCCTACAAAAAATTTTCCCCTATAAAAAAATTTTGGATACGCCACTCATGTTATTTGTACCTGGGCATAATCTCATGATAAAGGGAAAGAAATTTTATTATATGAGAAAATCAAATAAAATTCTTCAAAGCCAAAATAAAGAATAAATTATGATTTTTTTCATTTTATGATGGTTATTTTTATTTATTTTATCTTTATGTCAATTTCGTTAAAGTTTGGCTAAACAATATTAGTCTATGCCAATGTTTTGCGCTTTATTAGTGAACATTTGAAAAATTACTATGACATCCGATTTTAAATAATTTCAGAATAAATTAAGCTAAAAACCAGATTTATTTATTGTTAAATTATCATAAAATATTGAATACAAATATATTCCTGTAAAATAAAATTTTTATAAATATAGCATTTATGGCATCATAATGCTTGATGTTCCGACAGATGCCATTTTTGCAGTGTTCGCAAATTGTTTGGCCATCACCTCAATTTTGATGGGCAAATAGTACGAATAGATTGTGTTAGATTTTCCCTTTCTTCCAATAGGTTATCTCTGATATGTCTTTATATTGGATCATTTTAACTTATCATTCTTTATTTTCACGAGCAAAGTGTTCTAGTTCTAATGACGATAAAAAAAAATTCAATAATAATTTAATAACAAAACATGATTATTTGCAAGCTCACCTAAATATACTAATTTGGATATTTGTCAAATGCGCTACATAAATCGTAATATTTATGAATGTTTAGTATTCATCCGGGGTTAAGTATTTAGCCTGTTCCTTGAGAAATTTTTATTTTTTTACTTTTATTCCACCTCTAATAATCACTATAAATTTTAATAAACTATTCTTTCTGAAAATCTTCTTAAATAATTTAATTTTCGAATCGAATGCTAGGATGAATCAAATCGAATAATGCTTTTATTAATGAATACGAATAAGAAATTATTATATCGCAAATATTTGATATAATCGAATATGAATAACGCAAATATTCGATTCATATTTTGGAAGGTATTAAAGTCTGAAAGTAATCTAACCTGGTTTTTATAGTATAGTTTAAGATTTTTTCATAAGGAATATGTCTACCAAATTTTAAGATTATTGATTCAATATTTTTTTTTAATAATTGCAATTTGTTGAGCTTGGAGTGCATGGGGTAATTCCGAACGAAAAACGAAAAGAATATGCTTGAGCCAACAATTATTTAGCATAATAAAATTGTAGCTTAATAATTGGGGATTCCACTCATAATAATTATTTTTATGAGCAGTAATTTTTTTCACAGTTTTTTGGTAGTTTGAATCTAAAGAGTTCAAAAATATTCTCTAAAATAGTATTGATAATGATAATATATTGTAGTCTAGAGTGGTAGTTTTTAATAATATTTATATAACATACGTGGTATAAGAAGAAGTATAAAAACAAAAATTGTCACTTTTCAATGGTCAATCTTCACTGAAATTATAATTTAGCATGCCTACAATTTATATTTTTACTCATTTGCTTCCAAATCTCCAAATTAAAAAAAAAATGAATATGACAATTGTCACTTTTCTATTGTTCATCTTCATTGAAATTTTATTTTAACATGCTTAAAATTTAAATTTTTATCCTTTGTTTCAAAATCTTCAAAATTTATTGAAAAATTATTGATGTGGCATTGTCACTTTTCAGTGGTTCGTCATCCCTAAAATCTCAATTTAACATGTTTATAATTTATTTTATTTTACCCATTTGTTTAAAATAAATTAAAAAAGTATTAAAATAACGATTATGATTGTCACTTTGTTATGTACATCCTAATTTGAATTTAACATGTTTACAGTTTATATTTTTACCCATTTACTTCAATAATATTCAATCAATCCTGGACAAATACTGCAGAGAGAAATCATATAAGGTTGGGTGATAGGGATTTCAGAATTTCTATCTTATTTGTTCCCCTTCTTCTAGTTCTAACCTGAAACCTATACCAATTTTGGTTATAGCTTATACTTACAAAAAAGCATAACTCTGAAGCAGTTAAAAATTATTACCCTAAACTATTTAAAATTTAAGATCTAACTTATTAAAATTATTTAAGGCTTTGAAGACCTACGGTTTAAAGCTTAACCTAAAATTCTCTTAGTATAAAAAACTTTTCTATCATATATCCCCTATATTTTATTTTTAAAAAATCCGTTGTTAAACTCAACATTAAATAAACAGATCAAATTATAAACATACGATAATAGTAATAATATCTTACCCCCGAAAAAAAATAAAAATACTATTACTATTATAGTATGTAGCAAGGTTAATTGCCTCCATCAATTTTATTAGTAGGAGGAAACCTCTATACAGAGAACAGCAAAAATATAAGCAGACTAACCCCTAAAACTTTATACAACCGAGTAAAACTAGCTTTTGGGTTTATAACTTTTAAAACTATCATCTTTAAATTTTAAACCATTAAATAAAAAATAATAATATACCCCTCTTCTTACTAGTAATACTATTTACACAGATATTCTGACAGAAGAATATACTATTACTAGTATAAAGCTTCTTATAAAAACCTAGATATCTGATTAACGCTCTTAGAAAAAGTCAATACATAGGTTTGTCTCAAGATGAAAAATTAGAGGCTGGCAGTTCTTTGTACTAAATAGTATATTAATATACCTGATTCAACACTCACCTAAAACAATAAAAAGTAACAACAGAATTAAATTTAATGCTAACCTCTGCCAAAAATGAATGAAAGAGGTGGATCTAATCCAGACAATACTTACTAATATTACTATTATTCGTAATATAACTAATAAAATTTATGAGGGATTTAATAATTATATATGAGGTATGAACTCCATAAGCTTCAATTTTAGCTTACCTTATTATTATACTTATACTCAAAATCAAATAATGATTTTAAAATTAAGGATTTAAACTTTATTATGATAGAACTTATCTTCACTATTATTTACTTTGTAAAAAAATTATATTTATTTTATTTTTTATTTTTTAATAAAGTAAATTCATCACTCAAGCTGTGAACTTAAGTAAGATTTTTAAAAAAATCATTTACTACCCAATTTTCTTTCCTTCAATAAAACTTAGATAAGTTTTAATTTTATTCTTTTTGATTATATATTATAACAATCAAACAGCTGTTTTAGTAGATTTTGATGCACTATCCTCCTTATTTACCTTGGTTATTGCAATAACATATACGAGGGTCATATTAATCTTATTTTTATATTGTGTCTCCAACCCTAATAACCAAGGTAAACAAGGAAGAAAGTGCATCAAAATGATATAGGGGTATATCTTATGAAGGATCTCTCCCCGTTGTAATAGTTTGAGGAGTATATTAGGTCACCCCTCTTAACAATCACTTTTCTATGGTGCATCTTCGCTGAAATTTTTAATATACCTACAATTTACATTTTTCCCCATTTGTTTCAAAAAAATCCAAAAAAGTTTAAAAATAACGATTATAACAATTGTCACTTTTTATGGTACATCCTCATTTAAATCTTGATTTAACATGTTTACAATTTATAATTTACCCATTTGCTTCAATAAAATTCTAAAAAGTTTTTTAAAAAAAACTAAGGATTGAAAATTATCACTTTTCTATGGTTCTTATTTTAATCTCAATTTAAAATATTTACTATTTAATTTTTAGCCCGACTCGAAAGTGATGCAAGTTCGTTTCTAAAATTCATTTTAGTTTACATGGGTCAACTAAGCCGACTTCGACTAAGTCCACTAAAGGAAGCAACTTTGGCAAATTAGTCGACGGCGAGCTATGAATCCTGTTTAAAATAAACATTTCCCGCTATTATGAAAAGTAAAGTTTAATCATAAAAGTGAAATATTTTTTTATGTTAAGGCATAAACGTAATTATAATAGATTTCACCTAAATCTTTTATATCTCGAAGTTTTTATCAAATCAAGGCATTGACGATGCAGAAAAACAATTTTACATTAATTTTGAATATATAATATAAGGTTAAAAATTTATTATCAAAAATAAAATTCATATAATATTAGAAGAAAAAAAATTATAAGTAAAAATTTAGAGAAATAAACCACCTTTAGAAATTATACATGAAAAAATTTAGTAAAAATATATTCGTAAATTAACATAAAACAAATATATAGAAAGAATTATCTAAAATTATTCATGAAAAATATCATAAATAACAAAAAAAAATATTATTAAAAAACATATAAAGAAATAATCTTAACAAATTAATTTAAAAAATAATATAACATCAAAATAAACCATTACAAAAAAGGCACTGGAGGATCATTCTTGTTGCCTTTATTACTAATTATATATCTACAATATACATAACAAAGACGCGAAAACCGATTATAATTGCGGCTGACAAGGTAAATACCCACTTTGACGGTTTACAAACAATACTAAATTATATCATGGCAATGGTGGCCGGAAATTTTTGGGGTAAGCCCTGGTGAGTATAAACGTTAAGTTATTCCTATGCCCTAATTAAATTACTTTTTTATCAAATAAGATTTAAATAACTTAAAGTTTTTACTCACCAGGGCTTACCCCAAAAATTAGTGAGCATTTAAATTAAATTATATTAAGTTTGCTAAAAAAAAAAGCCTGTCTCTACCCGCTCGAAGTCGGAAAACGCGACGAATGGGAATATTGAGGCAGCCAAGGCTTCTGTTAACAGCTTGAGGACCAATGAGAAGGTCTCTATGCCAAAATGGAAGTCACAATGAGTAGACTCACATATTACAGATCTCGCAGCTTTTACTGAATTGTCAATTTTGTTCATACTAGGCTATCAGACATATTCTCGATTCCTGTTTTTTGCGTCTTACACATCGGTCTCTCCCTGTAACAAATCTAAAATCTTTCTGCTCAATTTCTGAGGGATAAACGCCCGATTTAATTTTAACAACCCCTCCCCAGTTTTCTTTGTGTACATTCATGGAATTAAAGTATTTATGTTTAGATTATTTTCGGTTTATAATATTTATATATATATATATTCATATAATTTTAGATTTTTGTAAGTTTCTATCGCCTAGTCGATGATTGCGTACACTCACTATATCTGGTTTTAAATCTAGCATGGATTGGTTTTTTTCTGAAGCTAACTAGGTGGTGTCGGTATATGATATATAGTAGATTGGAAGCGATTGCGAGATTGCATCTAGTAATATATATTACAATCTTGGAGGGGGGGGGGGGGGGAGCGCGCATAGGCTCTAGACCCCTGAAAAATTTGTAGAACCCTCTCAAAATTTTTAATTTTTTTTTATACCAAATGAAATTTTGAAAATGTTAGCTTAAAAAAAAAGAAATTTTGAAAATATTTTTTTAAAAATTTTGTGAGCCCCCCTAAGATTGTAAAGGCTAGTAACATCCTGACGAATCCCGGAAAAAAAAACCCCGGAAAAAACCCTCAGGAAAAAAAAACCCCAGGAAAAAAAACCCCAGGAATAAAAACCCCGAAATTTTTTTTTCGAATTTACTTAAGAGGATTTAATAAGGTATAGACAAATTAGTATTTTAGAAAAAAAATATTGTAGATCTCATATACCCTCCATAAAAAAATCCTGATGTTCAAATTGGTACTGGGACAAAAAAATACATCAGTAAAATAACCCATGTATTACTTACTTTCGTAAAAATTATTTGCTATAGTAATAAATACAATATCCATCCTTAATTACTATATTAAGTAGACTAAATTTGACAAAATTTGCAATAAGATCTGTTTATTTTATTAAAAAATCATTATTATGTATATACAAATTTAAAAATTTTCAATAATAATTATATCGGTTGACATCGTATATTGAAGGAAATCGCCCTCATAAAATCTGGAAGGCTTCGCACCCCATCACGGTATTCCTCGCAAAGTTTCTTTAACCGAATCTGTTTATTGAAACTCTGCTATTTTGTTTTCGGGGTCCAACTGCCTACACGCCATCGTTCAAGTTCGGTTTCATCGGCAGCCACCTCGCATTTCATTTTTTTTAATCAATACCCAGATTGATGGGTGCTTGTTCCCAACCAGATTAGAAAAACGATGATTCCAACCTTCGCATTGATTATTTGTGCCTCTCATTCACGTTCCATGGAGGAAATCGAGGCCCAATTCGACGTGTCTGGGATTGAGAATTGTTTCTTGAAACCTCCCTTGATACTCCATTCATGTAATTTTTATCAAAATAATCAAGAATATCTTTACCATTGGTCGGAGTCACCGATCTCAGGAATCATGTATATAAATCCCTTTCTTGACATTTAGACAGTAATATTTCGAATATTTTTTCATAAGTATTTTTCTTTTTTTTTTGTAGTACACAATAAACAGCGGTGATAAAAATATTGTTTATTGATATTCTAACGATATATATAATAGAAAACTTTTAAGGACATGGCAAAATTTCCATCCATATACCATGCTGTTGTATTTAATATTAAATTCAAGGATTCATCCGTTCCAAACATGATGATGCGTTCTTCAGCTTGTGGGCCAATATCAAATAATAAAAATCTTTTTTAGTTCTGGGAACCACAATTCGCCCAATCACCTATAATATTTAAATTTTTATGAAAATATAATTTTATTTAACAAATACCTTCAATAACTTTGTCTTCTAAATTATCAAGATTTGAAGGGTTGTTCTTTGCCCTATGATTCTTTAGAGTTCTTTTGACTGAATCTTCAGATATCATGTGTGACTGAACACTTTGATCTAATTTTACAACTTCCTCTGCATAAATTTGAAGAGTTTTTGCTAAAGCGTCTGCACATCGTTTCTTCATGTTGGCAACAGATTTCATTGCTACTAGTCCATCGAAATTTGATGGATGATTATGAGCTGTTTCAACTATCGGGTTTTGACTTTCAAGTGTTGATGAAAGAATTGCCCGGCATTTGAAAGATGAATATTTTCAACAGCACCATCTTATCTTGTTTACGCATTTTTTTTTATGGATGGTATAAGAAAAACCTTTAAATATGATTTTTCCAGAATGAATTAGATCCATTAGTTTTTTTAAATAAAATTAAAATTTTATGACTTAAATATTATATTATAAATTATCAAATTAAAATAGAATAAAAAAAATTTTTGTCTTTATATACCATATAAAGATGATACAAATTATTAATTTTCAATTGTCTAAATACCAGGAATTATAGCGTTTTCAATTCTGATAAACAATTTTAATTCTGTTGATTAAATATTAATTTAAACCCTTAACGATAAACAATAAGGTAATACATCCAAGAGCAATCACTTATAAATTTATTTATCAAAATTAAATTGAGAAGAAAAAAATTGAGAAAAGATCAGAAAAATAAGTTTTTTTTCCGGGGGTTTTTTTTTCCTGGGGGTTTTTTCCGGGGTTTTTTTCCGGAGATTTTTTTTCCTATTACCCATCCTGACATATATTAATAATTGATTTTATTGTATTTTAAAAATATTTGGCTGTTGCTTAACAAATGCTATACTTAGAAACATTTTAAACGCTATTTTTAAAAGTAGCGCGCTACCGTAATAGCTATTTGTCAAAAAAAGTAGCGCGCTACCGCTTTCGCTATTTGTCAAAAAAAGTAGCGCGCTATTAGCTACTTTTTTTCAAAAGTAGCTTTAGCTACTTTTAAGCTACTTTTTATAAAAAAAAATTTAGAAACAAATGAAACAAATTTTTTTTATTTTTTTTTTCTTATAATGTAAATGTATAAAAATCAACATTTATAAATATAAAAATATAGTTAGTTTAGATTATAAAAAAATAAGTAATATAAATAAATATTTATTTTAATTTGTTGCATTTTAATAATAATATCATTTCAATATTATCATCCCCAAGTCTAGATCGACGATCAGAAAGTATAAGCTTTGCTTTACTAAATAATCTCTCGACACTAGCACTTGAGGGCAAGGGGGTATTAAATTTTATATATAAATTTTTAATATATGAAAAATTATCAAAAATATTCATTTCAATATTTTTTGATTGAAAAAAAATATCAATTGAATTTTCTATTAAATCATCTTTAATTTCAAAAAACAGATCTTCTTTTTAAAGTCCTAGGGTCTAACCAATGGCCTGTGATTCCCAAATAAGCTCTAAAAATATTTAATCAGATCAATTTATAAATATAAATAAGTTTTTACCTTCTGTTATGTGTCCAACTATCTGCTATGGTACATACATAAGATATATCTGATAACTCTACTATTAGAGCATCTTTCATCACTTTGAAGTTGTCGGCTATTTTATTCATAAGTGTCTGGCGACAGAAACTGTTGTGCCAGGGGATAAAGTTTTAATCATCAGAGTTAATGATGGATTATCAACCAAAGACACTGGCTGAACTGTGTCAATAATAAAATCAACAATAACTTTATCAGCCAATTTTTGTGAAATATTGGCATGTTTATTATCCGTTAATTTGGTTTGGATAGTATTTGTCTTTTTGAATGAAGATTCTCCTATACCAAATTTTTTTATATGTTTCTCTATTTCCTTATAGCAATTGGCGTGAACAGTCTAATAAAATAAATATTATTATAATGTAAAAATAACAATTTACCTTTAGGTGTTTCTTCAGGTTATAGCTACTCGATTGATTTGATGATATATTTTTTTTACATTTTAAGCACATGAATTTGAATCCAGATTTTGTTTTAATATTTATTTTAAAAAATTTTTCAAATTTAGGGAATGGAAAAACGTTATTAGAGCTATTAAGTACATTTTCTTCCATTGAATCTTCCATATCTGAATCACTTTCAAGGATTTGGATATCCATGGACGATGCCATTTTAGATTATTAACACAGATTGAAAATATAAATTAAAAATTGAAAACATATTTAAATTTCAAAATTAAATAATAAATTATAATTAATTATGATATTATATTTAAATTTTTATGTTTATACTTACATTCATTATATTTTTAAAAGTAGCGAAGTAGCGCGCTACTTAGCTACTTTTAAAAAAAGTAGCGCACTAAAAAATTAAATAATTTTAAAAAAGTAGCGGCTATTAGCTATAGCTACCAAAAAAGATAGCGCGCTAAGTAGCGCGCTACAAGTAGCGCGCTACTTTAACAACTCTGCATTTAACTAACCTGGATAATGTTTTAAGTACATGAATATATACAAAGAAACCGTTTGATTGTTATATCGTTCAATTAACTCGCATTTTGTCACCATCCACCACGGTTAATTCTCTTTCTATTTTTTAATTGATTTCCACCATCCTTTCACGGTTTATTCCACGGTAACCAAGATTTAACAGTCGCAATTTCCTATTTTTCAAGGAAATTTTTTTGAACTCCTCCCAAGTATTGAGGCTACCCTATAACTTACACGATATCGTACGAATTAAAGCCTTCCCAAATTTTCTTTTTACGTTATACATTGAAGGAAATTACAATAGTACATATGTTGATTGTTTTAAAGCGCTGATAATTCAAAATTAATGATTGTATGGTTTATTCCCCTAACAGAACTTTTTTCAAAATAATTCAATATTTAGGAATTTTTTAAAAAGCAAAAATTTACTATCGAGCCATTCGTATCCCTTATGGTTATTAATAAAAAGAAAATTGGTAAGTTATGATTGAGAGATCAGAAGAAGAAAATCTAGGAAAGGGTAATTATTGAAGTCTTAATTTTTTTTGGAGGAAGCTTGTTGGACGAAATATGTTGTGTAATATATTATTGTCTCATGTATTAGAGGCTTCAGGAGATTTAGGGCTGGTAGATTCTTAATTGGTTTATTAACTTATCGAAAGAAAGTTAAGAAAAAAAAATGAAAACTGTTAGTGATAAAGTATTAGGGGATCGGATTCCGATGCCCCCGTAAGAGATACTTTTATTTCATGACATGGGGGAACGATAATATAAAACGATTTTAAAAAGGGTCATATAAAATAACAAAAATTTATAAAAAAAATTAATTAGATGCTATTAGCCACGATACGTCTATATCGAAATAGGTGTCCTATTAGTAATATCATTTAAATTAATAATCCAATGACATATATAATACCTAGACTGACGATTCCTTCATTAAAATGCATTTTTAAGTGTCGTTAAAAGCAAATCAACTGGACCCGCCATTTTGGTAACACATTTAGTAATTATTCACATGTTAAAAACTACTATTAAATTGATAACTTGCTTCCTTATTATCTCGATGATCCGGTAATTATTTAATAAAGTTTGCATCAGATATAGGAATAAATTAGGCTCTCGTTTAATTTTAATAATGATTAGTATATCCAAGATGGCGTCTCCAGCTGATTTACATTGATGTACACTTTTAATGAATGAAACGTCAGTCTAGGTAATATATATGTCATTGCAATAATCATAGGAAATATAATATATAATTTCAGCCCCTAAAAAAGTTGAAACTATCCTTGGGCTCATTCTAGGTTTTATCTAAAAACAAAACGAATCCAGTTAAATATTATTCTTATATTTGATGAATCAAAATATTTGATTTATTTTTTGATTTAGGTCTAGATGATAACCCGACAAAACGGACAAATCTAACATGATTCCAAATTATTTAAAACTGTGGTATTGTGAATAGAAGAATGAAACTATTTATCGATAATTATATGGAAAAAAAAATAGAATTCATAAATTGATCTCAAAGTTCTGATTGCATATTTAAGAAAAAAAGGAACTCAGCTATAATTTAAATATTTGCATATTAAGAGATGTATTAAAGATCAACACGGTCTAATCTAAAACCCAGGTCATTGGCCAGGCCGATCTAAAAAAATTGGGTCAGGCAATTTTTGAAAAAAGATTTTGGGCAAGACTGGCCCGTAATTTTTACCTTTAATGATGCAAATTTATCACCCATAATATACTAAATAAAAGTTTTACCGTATTCTGTTACATTTTGAAAGATAATTTATAATAATAAGAATATTCAAACAAGAGAAGGTATCTGAGTCATGAGAAAGGATAAAAATATTATTATCATAATCCATAATTTTTTGAATTTGTTAAAAAATGCATAATTTATATTCAGAATATCTTCAAATAATATAGAAGTTAAGCCTATTAAATACCCAAACCTTTTTACATTCTTTATTATTACCTTTTTTTCTCCCATTGGTTTCTTTCCACAAATATTGTATTTCATTCTTTTGAACAAATATATCTGAAATCCATGAATTAAAGTTGATTAAAACTTTTAATAAAATTTAATATATTAATATTATAATAATTATCATTGCTAGTTTCGATCCATTATCGTCTGAAATTTATATTTTTACTCTTATGACATTACCAGGATTAGGTGATCTTATGACACACTTTACATAAAACGATGTAGAAATAAATAAAGTTTCTTACAAAAGTAATGTTCGTCTAAATTACTGAGGATAGAATAAATACATTCCAAGACTCGTAGAAGCTTACGGACTCTTTCCTAACGAATATAGTAACACAAGACATTTTAAAATATTTTAACTAAGAATATGCAATATCTTATGGCTAATACGCATTTAGCCAAATATCTCATCCCTAACTTAAGCTGAATACCAGAGCTCCCGTTAGTCAGCAATTGCTGTTCGCTCCCCACCACGAGAAGGTGGGAGATGGATTTTAGGGAAGCATAGAAAGAAAAAAAAGAGGAAACATAGATGTGAAAAAACTACTCTCTAAAACCAACCTTAAAAAAAAATACTCTCTAAAACTAACTTTAAACAAAATTACTCTCCAAAACTAACTCCTAAAAAAATTATTATTATAAAACCAAAACTTAAATAAAATTACTACTAACCTTAAAAAAAAAATTAATCTACTCTATAACTAACCTAAGCCTTAATAACAACAAATAGTACTCTCTCTAAAACTAACCTTAAAAAAATAACTCACTAAAACTAACCCTTAAAAAATTACTCTATAAAACTAACCTTAAACAAAATAATTACTCACTAAAACTAACCCTTAAAAAATTACTCTATAAAACTAACTTTAAACAAAATTACTCTCTAAAACTAACCTTAAAAAAAATAACTCACTAAAACTAACCCTTAAAAAATTACTCTATAAAACTAACCTTAAACAAAATTACTCTCGAAAACTAACCTTAAAAAAATTTTCTCTCTAAAACTAACCCTTAAAAAAATTACTCGCTAAAACTAATCCTTAAAAATAATTACTATCTAAAACTAACCTTAGAAAATATTTCTCTCTAAATCTAGCCCTTAAAAAAATTACTTTATAAAACTAACCTTAAAAAATATTGCTCCATAAAACTAACCCTTAAAAAAATTACTCTAAAAAACTAACCATAAACAAAATTACTCTCTAAAACTAACATTAGAAAATATTTCTCTCTAAAACTAACCCTTAAAAAAATTACTTTATAAAACTAACCTTAAAAAAATGCTCTCTAAAACTAACCCTTAAAAAAATTACTCTAAAAACTAACCTTAAAAAAATTACTCTCTAAAAATAACCTTAAAAAAAATTACTCACTAAAATTAACCCTTAAAAATATTATTCTATAAAACTAACCTTAAACAAAATTACTGTCTAAAACTAACCCTTAAAAATAATTACTATCTAAAGCTAACCTTAAAAAAAATTACTCTCTAAAACTTACCCTTAAAAATAATTACTATCTAAAGCTAACCTTAGAAAAATTTATCCCTAAATATAACCCTTAAAAAAATTACTTTTAACCTTAAAAAAATATCCTCTCTAAAAATAACGCTTAAAAAATTACTCTAAAAAACTGACCTTAAACAAAATTACTCTCTAAAATTAAAAATTGCTCTCTAAAACTAACCCTTAAAAAAATTACTCTAATAAACTAACCTTAAACAAAATTACTCTCTAAAACTATCCTTAAAAAAATTACTCACTAAAACTAACCCCTAAAAAAATTACACTAAAAAACTAACCTTAAACAAAATTACTCTGTAAAACTAACATTAAAAAAAAATTACTCTCTAAAACTTACCCTAAAAATAATTACTATCTTAAGCTAACCTTAATAAAAAATTACTCTGTAAAACTAACCCTTAAAAATAATTACTATCTAAAACTAACCTTAGAAAATATTTCTCTCTAAAACTAACCTTAAAAAAATTACTCTATAAAATTAACCTTAAAAAAATTACTTTATAAAACTAACTTTAAAAAAAATTGCTCCCTAAAACTAACCTTAAAAAAAAAATAATCTCTAAAACTAACCCTTAAAAAATTACTCTCTAAAACTTAAAAAATTACTCTATAAAACTAACCTTAAACAAAATTACTGTTTAAAACTTACCCTTAAAAATAATTACTATCTAAAGCTGACCTTAAAAAAAATTAATCTCTAAAACTAACCCTTAAAAATAATTAATATCTAAAACTAACCTTAGAAAATATTTCTCTCTAAAACTAACCCTTAAAAAAATTGCTCCCTTAAACAAACCTTAAACAAAATTACTCTCTAAAACTAACTTAAAAAAAAATTAAAATAAAATAATATCACACAAAAAAAATAATAAAATAAAATAACAAAACAAAAAGAAATAAAAACAAAACAAAAAAAATATAATTAAAAACAAAAATTAATAATAAATGAAAAAAATATTTAAAAAAAACAAAGAAAAACAAAACCACAAATATAAAAATAAAATCAAAAACCAAAAGAAATTGAATAACATAATCAAAAAAATCATAAACAATAATCAAAAACTTAAAGAAATTTAATAACATTATCAAATAAAAAAATATAATCATAAACATAAAGAAATTTAATAACATTATCAAAAATATAATCATAAACCTAAAGAAATCTAATAACATTATCAAAAATATAATCATAAACCTAAAAGAAATTTAATAACATTATCAAAAATATAATCATTAACCTAAAGAAATCTAATAACATTATCAAAAATATAATCATAAACCTAAAGAAATTTAATAACATTATCAAAAATATAATCAAAAACATTAATCAAAAACAAAACAAATATAATAAATAAAAACAAAGCAAGAAAAATAAAATAATCAAAAACAAAATAAAATAAGGCAATAATCTAAATCCAGAAATAATAAAAATAAAAAATATAAAAGACAATAATCAAAAATAAAAAAAATAAAAGCAAAACAAATAATGAAAAAAAACATATCAAAAATATTTAAATAAAAAACAAAGAATAAATTAAAATCACAATAAAATCAAAAACAAAATCTAAAAAGAAATAAAAAAATTAAAACAAATTAAATATATAACAAAAAAAATTTACATAACAATAAAACAAAATAATAAAAAAACATAAACATAATTAAAATAAAAAAAACAAAATAAATGACAAAAAATAAAAAACACAATATAAAAAGAAAATCAAGAAAAAAGTAATTAAAAACAATAATAAAAACCAAAAAAAAATTTATATAAATAAAATAAATAAATAAAAACAAGAGAAAAAATATGATAAAAATTAAAAATAATATAAAAAATAAATAAATACAAGAAAATAAATTTTAAAAAAAACAAATCAAAAATAAAAAACAAAAATATAAATAATACAAAAATATAAATAATACAAAAATATATAAATAATACAAAACACAAATATAACAACAAATAAACAAGGTATTAAATAAAAACGAATAAAATAAAATCAAAAACAAAATAAAACAAACAAAAATCATAAACAAAAATAAAAACAAATCAAAACAATAATTAAAAACAAACATAATAAAAATATAAAAACAAGAACAAATAAAATCAAATAGAAAATCAAAAATAAAATAATATTAAAAAAAACAAAAGCAAAAACAAATCAAAATAAACAAATCAAAAATAAAACAAATCAAAAATAAATATAAAAAACACAAATAAATGGCAAAAAATACATAAAATTAACAAAACAATAATAACAAAAACATAAACGAAAAAAAATACAAACTCGGAAAAAATTAAGAAAGGTAAGACAAAAATCAAAAAAAAATCAAAAAACCAAATCAAAAAACAAAACAAAAATAAAAAATATAGGAAAGAGAAAAATAGAGCAACAAAATATTAAAAATGCTAATCAAAAACAAAACAAAAAAAATATATACATATGGAAAAATTAAAATAAGAAAAACTTAATCAAAAGCAAAAAAATTCAGACAATAAAAACCAATGAAATAGAAAAAACTAAACAATCATAATAAAAACAAAACTAAAAGAATAAATAAATCATTAAAAAAAGAAAAACTCAATAATAAATAATAAACAAAAGCAAATAAAAATAAAAAATAATAGAAAAATACAAAAAAAAGAAAGAAAAACATAAAAAAATAGAATTAAAAAAAAGGGAATAATAAAATCAAAAATTTAAAAAATAAAATCAAAAAAATATAATATAAGAAAAACCAAAAAAAATAATAGAAGAACAAAAATAAAAGCAAAACAAAATAAAAATTAATATAAAAAATAAATAAAAACAAGAAAAAAAATTAAAAACTAATCAAAAGTACGAAACAAAATTATAAAAATAAAAAAAATAAAACAATGACATCATTAAATACAAAAATAGAGAAAAAACAATCAAAAACATAACAGAAATAAGCACATAAAAAATCAAAAATTATAACAAATCAAAAATAAAAAACACAAAAAAATGCTCAAAAATAAAACAAGAACTAAACAAAACAATAATATAATAAAAAACATAATCAAAAAAAAAAATACATACAAAAATAAGAAAAAAATAATCAAAAACACAAAAAATAATCAAAAACTTAGAAACAAAACATAATATAATATAAAATGAAAAAGAAAATCAAAAGTAAATGATAAAAATAAAAAAAAATGACAAAAGTAAATGATAAAAAGAAAACAAAATAAAATCTAATGAAAAAATCAAACATATCAAAAAATTAAAATAATTGCGAAAATAAAAAAAAATAAAATAGGAAATCAAAAACAAAACAAAAAATAAAAACAATACTAAAGTGAAAGAAAAGTAAACGAGAAAAAATAGTGAATAGAATAGAGAAAAGAAGAAAAGAGAAAAGTAAATAGGAAACTAAAAAGAATAGAACAGAATAGAAAATATGATTTTAAAATATCTAAATTTAAACCTCACCCCAGCCCTACCCCCTATTCTAAGCCAAAACAATATAAATATAATCTCACCAAGATACCACCCCACCCCAACCCCATTCCCCTAATAAAACCCAAAACCTTATATTATAAAACATTATTACTAACACATTAACACCCAACCTCTCCCGAATCCCAACCCTACCGTCTACCTACAAAGATGAGCCTAAAGCTCCCCTAGCAACCCTAATATATATTATAAAAATAGAAATATACCTTGAAACTCGTCTCAATCCTGGGTATTAGGACAACAGCAACATATTGGCGCAAAGAATCTTTTGATTCTTTTCCAGATACGCGACTGTCTTGTGGAAGGAAGAGTGGTAGGATATGAGGAACAAGCTATATCCTCTTGGTAGGAAGTGGACGAATCCTCTTGATATTGATCGACTGTCTTATCCTTTTCTTCCATATAATCAGATCTTGGTATGTTGGGATTGCTGGATATCCTATTAAAATAGAAGTTCTCAGCAACCTTGGGAGATTCAATTTTGCAGATTTCAGAATCTGACTTGCATTTTAAAATATTGGATGAAGATTTGTTATTATCAAAAAATCGCACTCGGTTGTTGAGTGCAAATTTTATTCTTATATTATCACATGTGTCTTTATTTTCTATTGAATCGCTACTATATGAATCGTTATCATTACTATAGTCCGTATCATCATTCCTATCACGGTTTCTTAGTATAGATTTTGTAGGGAAGTATTGCTTGAATCTCAAAGTTGATGCATATTCTAACATAATTCAAAAATTTAAAATAATGATTTTGTAAATACGATAATAATAATATCAACAATCAAAAAAGAATAAGAAAATTTCAATCAAATTAAACATGATGATTAAAAACGAATATTTTTAAATTTTAGAACATTCAATTTTTTATCTTGAAAAATGAATATATATATAACTATGAATAAAAATTATAACATTGATCTTGTATTATTACGGAATCAATTTATATTACTTTTTTACAAAATGTTTTACTTGAGGCCGAAAATAAAATATATTTTTATATATAAATTTCGCGTAAAGATTGAAAAGTTATAAGTTTACTTAACAAAAAGATCATATTATTTTTAGTTTTATAATTTATACATTCCATAACAATATTATTGTGAACTTCTTAAGGCGAGTGAATTTTCTACACGTACTAATCCCTATATTACAAGCTAATTTCCCCCATTATCGACTAATAGAGAGACTATAACAATTCTTAGGGCAGGACCTTCCCCGCTTGTCATTATGGTGGAGAATAGGGACACCAGCTTATTGGAAGCGGGTGGGGAGTGAGACTAAATATGACCTTTGCACATAGTATGGTACTGAACGAAGAGACCCTTGTTTTAAGAAAGATTGATGTAAAATATATGAAAATTTTATATTCACATAATTGCGAAAAAATTTGTACACATTTTTTTTGATAATCAAAACAGTTTTCAAAGGCTCTTAATCTTATTTTTTTTGTTTAACATTTATATAAATAACAATGATTAGTATGTTAAATTAATATATGACTAACCTGTGGTAATATAATAATTAAATTAAAACCAGTATTGGTTATTATTATATTATTCCAATTAATATAGTGTAAGTTATATCGTTCTTATATATTTCTAAGTCAAGACGAAAAAAGGCTATATTGTATTGTTAGGTTGACCCCTCCCCATTATCCATATATAGTGTAATTTATACCTTTTTAAGTTAAGGGTATAATTACGTTAAAAAAAAATATTATGGATATCTATTAGCTAGTTAAATAGGTTAATGATGCTTGGTACCTTAAGGTACCAACTATCAAATTTGAATTTTGTTTATTTTCATTTGGATAGGCACTGCCAAATATATTTATAATATATATTTGAAAAATCGCAATTTTTGGAAAGCCTCTATGGCCTAGTCGGTTAGAGCTTCGCTTACTCATCCCATGGTCACGGGTTCGAATCCCGATAATAATTATGTTTTTTTTCTTATTTTAACTTGGTGGTTCCATCCTTGGGGGTATGATATATAGGAGGCCGGAATCGACCACGTGATTCCATATTAATATATTAAATAATAAGTCTTATTACATTTTAATAAATTTTGGTCGGTATTTAGCAAATTATGTTGGTATTTAGAATATTTCCATACATTCACTTGGTAGTAAGCATCATTAACCAGTTAAATATACCTTTCTTATATATTTGTAAGTCAAGGAATAAGATAAAATAATTTAAGCTATTTTTAAAATTTCTGAAAGGAGTATCATTATAACTAAAAAGATGAAAATATTTATGGGAAATAATCGCCATAGGTTTTAGAGGGGAGCTTGCATGTGAAAATCCTGTCTAGACGTTGGATTCAAACTCTCGTCCTCAGATTAATAATGAAATACATACATTACAAAGATAAATATAATTGGCTTAGAATTAAGAAATATATTTCGTTATAAATCTAAATTTTTTATCAAAATTATATAACATATAATATTATTTATTCAACATTATAATATATATATATTCTATTTGAAATATAATAATAAATATACGTTTATATATTAAATTAAGTGGATAAAGTTTTCATACCTCCCTTCATCTATTTTGATCTTACCTAGCTGTCTCGATAAATGTGAGTGGTTATTCATTATTTTATTTTAATTACTGTATATAGGTGAAGTTAGTATTGTTAAACGACCCGATTTTCGTCAATTTTTAAAAAGGGCTCGATTAAGATTTCAGGCAAAATAATAAGCCTAGAGATTTGGCAAATCTATGCGCAAAATTTCTACGATTATATATTCTCAACATGCGCTCAGGATTATGCTTATATAAAGACGATTAGCGTGGCTAATGCGTAATAAAATCTCCACGAACCTTCATTACGTTTTTGTAAATAAACATGAAGTATTTGGTGATTGTTGATTCAATAAATTTACTCATAGGAATAGATACTTTATGTTTTTATAATGATCAAAATAATTAGACAATTAGTTGAAAATAATGGTTTTGTTAATTGCTCATCCTAACCAACTTAAAGGATACTAATTGTAATTTGTACACTATTAATAATCATATAAAAATTTAATAACTAGCCTTATTTCTAACATTATAATATGGGGTAGGATATTGGAGGAGGGTGGTTGAGAAGAGTTTATTTCCAGGCACCAATTTTCGGATTCCCTGAAAAATATATATCAGGAATCTGTAGAGGTTCAATATTTTAATACGACGTAGATATTCTTAAAATAATACATAAACACACTTATTGTCATGGTTCATTTCCTAGTTTTCAGTACACTAATACTTTTTCAATGTTAAAATAAGTATTATTGATTTTATATGTTGTATCCTATCATTTTCCAGTTAAATAAATATTTTAAAAAATTAATTTATTTTAGAATTATTATATTACAAATTATCGAATCAGCTCTAGGGTTAAAAAAATTAGGGGTAATCAGATGATTCGTTGAAACCGTTGTAACATAATTTTTTACTTTGACAATTGGTTCTCATTCATAAACCTACTCGTTATATTATTGCAAAAGGTGATAAAATATGTATCAACGTTAGGGTAAATAGCCTCAAAAATTGCGCTTTGCCAACAGATCAACAATTTATAAAATGGGAATAGGAAGTTTTATTGAAAAAACGGTGATCATCGGAGTCGAGTTATATGTTATCAAATTCCGTTGATCTAATGAGCTTTATGGGCCCACCCAATAACTAACGTGAAACGATCAAACAAAGGAAAGCATCATGAAATGTCCAGTCATTGTTAAAAATTACAATGAAAACATGGGCGGAGTTGATCCTATAAATTCCCTATTAGCCTCTTCTTCTTCCCTTTTTCATGTTCTAAACTCTTCCCTTAATCTCTTTATTATTTCAATGCTTGTTAATGGGTGATTATTATATCGGAGGGATTTCAACTGTTAAAAATTCTCAGGAGCAGGAATCGCTCCTATCTCTTAAAATATTAGTCGAATATGTCTAGTGTAAAGGAAATAAAATTACTAATTCAACTTCAAATAATAGACGGATATCGATTAAATCCGTGTGTATAACAAAGTGTTAAAGAGGTACAGCGCAGAGTTTATCAAATCAAAAAATAGTGAAAGTCTAATTTACACATTGGCCGAAGTAGAATGACAAAAATGTCGGATGCAAATTACCAGGATTTAAGGGAATTATGAAAATAGTAAAACATGAGGGGTATCATTATGTTCAACCCCAGAAAACAATTGTTTTATTATATATCATGAAACTGATTTCCTTTGTTTATCATTTTTATACAATTTGTAATATACTAGAATAAAATAAAAAGGAATCATTTTTTACCCTTATATGTACTTGTATACTCTAGTTAACATACTACAAAATACTTAGAAATATTCAACGGGGAAAAAATTGTTGCCTTCTTTAGATATACATAGAAAGTAAAAACAATGAGTATTATAAAATTATAAAATTTTTAATTGGTATAGAAATAGAGGATTAAATTTAAAGAGAAATAAACAGCATAGTCCCCCCCCCCAACCCTCACAGCAAACCTCTGGTTATCTATGAATTTGATGAAATATTGGAAGTTTGCTGAAGAAACTCATACAGCACTTTAAGGTATACAAAGGTATAATGATGTATAAAGGCTAGCGCAGTATATATTATCAATTATTTTTTAAAATGCGTAAATTTTTTTGAAATATCAGTTTATTTTGACACTTATGGAAAGTTTTCTAATTTATTAAAAGTAGTAAGATTATTAAACTTTACCATATTTTCTGAAAAAATTTACATGAGTTCCCTATTACATATATAGTATATAGATAATTGATCAAAAAAAATTTTAAAATTTTTTTACTTGACCATAATGAGATATGTCGCTTTTAGGTTAAAACATGTGAATATTGATACAATTTTTTATACATTATACATTGGTATAGAAAATAATTAAACAGTTTTTATTAATGTTAATACATCTGAATTGAGATTGCATAATAATCTATTATTAGAATAATTTTCTTCTCAGAATATAGTTTGAAATTAGAGACAACGTCCAAAAAATCCCCAAAACCTCAAAAGAATGCTCTATCTTAATTTCCGGTTATGAGGTTCCATATCCATAGACATATATTGTTTCAAAGTGAATATGTTTAGTTGATCAAATTGGTCTATAGATTGATAAGAATTTCGCTTCAGAGCCTATACTCTGGTCGTCAAAGTGGACTTTCCATTAAATTTTATATAATTTGGAGGTATATGTAAAAAAAATTTCTTTGATTTTTATTTTCCTCATCTATTAAAAGTATATTTGTTTCATAAACTTGATACTCTCTATCAATAAAGTCTGTTTCCTTCTAAAAATTATAGATGTAAAATTATGAGGAGAGAAAATCATATTGTAACTAATCAGTTATTACATACAAATAAATTCGAATAAAAAAAATGAGATAATATTTTTTTTAGAATAGAAAAATGGAAATGAATAAAAAGATTTCTTGTTTATCTTTATTATATTTTTCTTAACTATTAATATTATTGCTTGGTATAAAAATATAATTATAAATTACGAAAAATGTCAATTTTGAAATTTATGGAATATCTGACATTAAATAATCGCATTTAAGATAAATATGAGAATTTTTATTTATTAAATAAAGGATTTTTATAAAAAACGGATTGTTAAAAATTTCTGCGCCATGGCAGCGGTTTTTGTTACTTTTCTTAATATAGAATTGGTTACAAAATATTAGGTAAAATGGCACTTTTACAAACATATTTGACAGTTATATAATATATTACATTTAATATTTTAATAAATTTTACTAATAAATGCTTTTAATAATAAATATAAGTAACAATTTGCATTCAATTCTTTAACGCCATCTATTTATTTAAAAATATTATTACAAATTAAACATCTGGATGTACCTTATTAGATATTAACGCTACTGAAATATAGAATTATTTTTTTCATGTACATTCTTTAAAAGATATTTTCCGATGTCCTTATTAATATTATATAGTCTTCTGTAAAATATATAATTCCCTATTGGTAAAGATTATTTAATTGTCATACGATATTAAATTAGATATACTGTAAATCTTGGACACAAAATATTCCACTGTTTGTATTGTGCTTTAACTTTTACTTAATTTATAATTTAATTTTATCAATAATTTTATAATAATTTTTTTTTATTAAGAAAAATGAGTTAAAGTTACTCACTTTATAAAAAATTATTTAAGATATTATATTATTTAGTAATTTTTTGGATCTTTTAATAGTAATTATAACACATTTCACTTTTGCCTTAAGACTTATCTTTGGATTATATTTCATTTCCTAAAAAACATTTTTGGTTTCACTTTTTTTTAAATATATAATTTGCTTTTTTCCAAAAAAGTATGAATTATAATCAATAGTTTAATGTATATGCATACATATTTGGGGGATAGGTGGGGAGAGGACTAAAGAGGATATTTTTATTAGCTTAAAATGATATAAACAAAAAGTGATAAATTTGAATGGGGGGGGGGGAGAATTTTTCCTTGCCCCCTCCCTCTGGTTCGCCTATGCTTTAGATGTTAAAATAGGCTGTTAACAAACTCAAGAATTATTATTACATACGAAATTTAATCTTTGGAAGTAAAGTATATTTGCACAAAATTATCCCTTTTCCGTAAAAAACCTTCTATAAGAGTTTTAAAATCCATAGCCTAATATTTCTTAAGGTAATAAAAATAAAAATTATATAATATAATTAAAACTGTAATAATTATTAGGTATTAAAAAATAAATATTTATGAATGATACGTATAATTACTTATATTAGATGTAGCCAATGAACTTCATCTACAAACAAAATACAGTAATAATAATGAAACCTCAAAATATTCTAACGAATATTGAGTATGCCGCTCTAAATGCTTTCAAAAAAACTTTCCTTAATAAATCTCAATTGTTTTTTAAAATAAATTATCATCTGATTATATCAATAATTATTTTGAAAATCAAAAGGGTTGTTGTATATGCTGAACCTTTGTTACCTATTCGGTATCATTTCAATGTATGATATGTTGTAAACTGGTGATGAGCATATGCGAATGCACATCTTTCTTCATTATATGAACTATATTTTTATAGAGCGAAGATGTGCTGGCTTTCAGCAAGGTTTGACATTATTCTGTGGACTCAAAAAAGGTTATAACTGATTATCCTAATAGTTACTAATTATTAATGGATAAAATATTAATTTTTAAAATATATTATTATTGGACAAGAAGAAAAATGTTCAATTTGAGAATGGCTTTATTGAAAGTGTTATTCCAGAATAATTTATTATAATCGAATTGAGTGATTGTATTAAAATATGAGAAAAGAAAGTGATTATTTTATTTATATAAAAATAGCATCGAATATAAGAAAAACAAGTGATACAATTAAAACGTTTTTTGTAAAATATCTATATATATCTCTATCGTAAATCAATTTTATGGTAAAATAAATTGTGGCTGAAGGCTTCGTATATAAAAATACAATAATATATTATTACGTGTAAAAAGTAATATCGATTAAATATATTAAGAAATTATATTAAGAAATAATAGCGCACATGCGCACAATTATTTTATCTTTAGAGTTGCTATAGAGATACCACGATCTAACAACGCGGCTGAAGACCGAGACACTGCCTATGATAGAACGATACGAATAGAATTTATATTGCGAGACCACTATTGGCCAAATAAAATTCAAATCAAAGAAAATTTTAGAGACATCGAAGAAAACAAGAAGAGATAGAAGCATCTCTGAAACGAAAAAAAATATATAACCTAGCATAAAATAATATTTTTATCATAATTATATAGATAAATTAATGCAGTTAGTATAATACAAAGTTAAATATTTAGTAATAAAATTATTATTTGTATCTTGCTGTTAGACTCTTTTACAATTTAAAGACATTACTATAATACAATGTTAAATATTTAGTAATGAAATTATTATTCATATCTTGCTGTCAGACTCTTTTACAATTTAAAGACATTACTATAAAACAATGTTAAATATTTAGTAATAAAATTATTATTCTTATCTTGCTGTCACACTCTTTTACAATTTAAAGACATTACTATAATACAATGTTAAATATTTAGTAATAAAATAAATAAGTTTATGTTAGATGATCAAACAAAGACGTTAAATAATACTTTATTTAACAATCATTTGAAGATATTTCATTTTATATTATATTTTATTCATGCAATTAAGAAAAAATTATACAAATTTCCCCTTACGAAACGTAAATTCTCATCCGACTTTATTATGTTATAGGCCTAAATTCCATATTTTACATTTTATAAGATAAATATATTACTATTCATTTTTAATGTCTTTTTTTTAAAATAATTAATAGGAACTGATAGTTAATTTAACTATATTTATCTTGGATAATTATGCAAATCTATGTCGTTTTCCTTCATAAATAAATTATTATAGGGGGGGGGGGTAGGGATAACTTGTATAAATATTTACCGACCCAGCCAAAAACCCCAATAGATATTTCTACAGATCGGTTTGAATGCGGCTGAGACATCTAATAGTAATTATAATAAATATAAAAAAAACGGACAAAAGGAAACAATTTATTTGTGTCTATTTCTATATTCTCACTTCTTGCTTTTTTTTTTGAAATATTTACAACAGGAACACTCTTTTTTTTAAATTCTTTAAACTTCTTTTTTTGATAAGATTGTGTGAAAAGGAGATAAGGAAATTATCTCAGCCATTATCTGGGACTAAGGGGAAGGTGGTTTAATAGGATTTGATCGTTTTGTATAAGTTTGCAAATTGGAATCAAGGTTATTCGATAGGTTATAACTCACTCAGAATATGTTAGAAGTTTAGGGAAATCTTAATCCCCATTTTAAATTCAAAGCAGAAATTAATTTCCTTTTTTAAGAGTTGGATGAAAAATTTGTTTTTGACCGCTATTTGAGAAGTTAGAGGATAACTACTTTTTCAAAAATTAGCTATAGATAATATAAGCATAAAATGACATTTTATTTTGATAAAGACAAAGGCAGGATTGCATGTTAAAAAGTTTGCCAACTCTGGAAGAGTAAATAGCCAAATGATAATATAATAATTTGTTAAAGGGCTTTCTTTCTTTCTTTCTTTCTTTTTTTCTTTCTTTCTTTCTTTCTTTCTTTCTTTCTTTCTTTCTTTCTTTCTTTCTTTCTTTCTTTCTTTCTTTCTTTCTTTCTTTCTTTCTTTCTTTCTTTCTTTCTTTCTTTCTTTCTTTCTTTCTTTCTTTCTTTCTAACAAAATATGAAGTGGGGAATAAAACGAGTCGCTTTTTTAAATTAATACTCGAAAAAAATATTTAATTTATAAAATATTTACAAATATGCAATGTTGATATTATATAAGCTTGAATTATTTTCATTAAAATATAAAGCCATAATTGACTATAAGCTCAAACTACTTGGTCAAATACCAGGAAAAATGTAACTAGATAAAAGTAGCTATATCTATTATAATACCAAACTTTGGGTCTTTCGCCGGATATTTTTAAATATTTATATGTGCTTATTTCTATTATTCCATCAAATTAGTTTACGGAGACCTAGGCTTTTCCTGTAGATAAATCACACTATTTACATATCTCTGTCTCTCTCTCTAAATATTCGGCATCAATTTTCTCTTCCACAGATACAATCAATCAAATTCATATTGAACAGGTATAAAATGAAATAGATTCAGTTTTATTAGAGTTATCTTTACAATGATTAGTTGCCGTAACAAATTAATTTTCCCACAGGTAACTATGTCGAGTTACCCAAAATTTTTACATGAAAAGAATTAATATATCAATTAGAATAGTGATTTATTATACAAAATAAATTACAATATTAAATGATTACACGATTTACAAAAATATTAGTCAAATGAATAAAATAGTCATAAATATTTGGACTTTAAAAAAAAATACTATTTCCAAAATTAGTACTGTATTCTATTAAAATAAATTTCCTTAGAGAGGATGAGAAGCCCTTCCTTCCCTTCCCTTCCCTTGAATGAAGGGGATGGGAGGTGGAAAGTTTGGATTTAAACTTGACCGGGAAAATCGATTGACCTTCATAGAATATATTAAATTATTTTAGAATTTTCTTTAAGAATATTTTAAAAATTGACCCAACCCGAAAGCAAATTCTGAGATGCGGGTCGGGTTTTTATTGAAAAATAAAATAAGGAATAATTAAGTTTCAATAAAAATTAACAGTAAAAGAGAAGTCTATAAGAAATATTAAATTTATTTTTTTTGAAAAAGTGTCTCCATTCTGGGAATTTCGTGAAAGGAGCTGTTTATCACAGAGTTGTTAAAGTAGCGCGCTACTTAGCGCGCTATCTTTTTTGGTAGCTATAGCTAATAGACGCTACTTTTTTAAAATTATTTAATTTTTTAGCGCGCTACTTTTTTTAAAAGTAGCTAAGTAGCGCGCTACTTCGCTACTTTTAAAAATATAATGAATGTAAGTATAAACATAAAAATTTAAATATAATATCATAATTAATTATAATTTATTATTTAATTTTGAAATTTAAATATGTTTTCAATTTTTAATTTATATTTTCAATCTGTGTTAATAATCTAAAATGGCATCGTCCATGGATATCCAAATCCTTGAAAGTGATTCAGATATGGAAGATTCAATGGAAGAAAATGTACTTAATAGCTCTAATAACGTTTTTCCATTCCCTAAATTTGAAAAATTTTTTAAAATAAATATTAAAACAAAATCTGGATTCAAATTCATGTGCTTAAAATGTAAAAAAAAAATATCATCAAATCAATCGAGTAGCTATAACCTGAAGAAACACCTAAAGGTAAATTGTTATTTTTACATTATAATAATATTTATTTTATTAGACTGTTCACGCCAATTGCTATAAGGAAATAGAGAAACATATAAAAAATTTTGGTATAGGAGAATCTTCATTCAAAAAGACAAATACTATCCAAACCAAATTAACGGATAATAAACATGCCAATATTTCACAAAAATTGGCTGATAAAGTTATTGTTGATTTTATTATTGACACAGTTCAGCCAGTGTCTTTGGTTGATAATCCATCATTTACTCTTATGATTAAAACTTTATCCCCTGGCACAACAGTTTATGTCGCCAGACACTTATTAATAAAATAGCCGACAACTTCAAAGTGATGAAAGATGCTCTAATAGTAGAGTTATCAGATATATCTTATGTATGTACCATAGCAGATAGTTGGACACATAACAGAAGGTAAAAACTTATTTATATTTATAAATTGATCTGATTAAATATTTTTAGAGCTTATTTGGGAATCACAGGCCATTGGTTAGACCCTAGGACTTTAAAAAGAAGATCTGTTTTTTGAAATTAAAGATGATTTAATAGAAAATCCAATTGATATTTTTTTTCAATCAAAAAATATTGAAATGAATATTTTTGATAATTTTTCATATATTAAAAATTTATATATAAAATTTAATACCCCCTTGCCCTCAAGTGCTAGTGTCGAGAGATTATTTAGTAATGCAAAGCTTATACTTTCTGATCGTCGCTCTAGACTTGGGGATGATAATATTGAAATGATATTATTATTAAAATGCAACAAATTAAAATAAATATTTATTTATATTACTTATTTTTTTATAATCTAAACTAACTATATTTTTATATTTATAAATGTTGATTTTTATATATTATTTATTATACATTTACATTATAAGAAAAAAAAATAAAAAAAATTTGTTTCATTTGTTTCTAAATTTTTTTTTATAAAAAGTAGCTTAATTAGCTACTTTTTCAAATAGCGAAAGCGGTAGCGCGCTACTTTTTTTGAAAAATAGCTATTACGGTAGCGCGCTACTTTTAAAAATAGCGTTTAACAACTCTGGTTTATCATATATTTTTTTTCCCATGTTATGAATGCCAAATTAATAATATTTGCAATTAAATTTATTATTTTTCCTAGATGTAAGAAAAAAGATTATTTATAATTTATAAATTTAATTGGGGCTTCTAAATTATAATTTTTTTTTGACAAAAATTACCACTACTATAAGAAAATAAAATATATATTCATAATCCACTAGATATTATCAGATTTATCAATTTCTTCTTTTTTTTCCTTTCTCTTTTTTTTATATTTCATATATTAATTTTTCTTTCTTTTCTTCATTTTTTTTTTGATTTTATTTTCAATTTTTAAACCCAATTTTCTGGTTAGGAAAACACGGGTTCATTAAAATTTTAACAGAACATTTTATAAATTAATGTGTAGCGCAATTCTTCACCTACAAAATTTAAAACCAATTGTAGCTCTCTACCTATAATACTTTAGAAAGTTATAAGCAGACTTGGCAAATCGTTCAATTGACCGATCAAATTAAGTCAATTAACTGGTCAAATACGGTAAAATACTCAAAATAAATATGAAAAAAAAAATTAAATATATGTTTGAAAAAAAAGAATTTAGGCTTGATGAATTAACACATCTATCAAATATCAGAATTTAGCCGAATAATTTTTGTGCACTGCTCGATCCCGATAATTCTTTTACCCGTGCCGAATAATTTTTTTCATTAGTCTCGGTTCGGGCATTGCTGACTTCTAATAGGAACGACCTTTCGGCACAAATTACCTGAATATGGAGTTAGACTTCAATATCAGAATTATTTTTCCTTAGAGCTTTAAAACATTTTGATTATTTTACCCATTCGTTTTACCCCAAGTCGGGTATTTATATCGAATAATAATTATTATATAGCTAAGCAAAAAAATATTTAGTTTTTATAATTTATAGGTTTAGAAAAAACAATATTTTGGCAGAAAATATCAAACCAAGAACTTTTGCCAAAAAATAAAATTATGCAATAAATCTTATATAAAAAAAACACCATATTTTTCTTAACAAGTTATTGTATCTTTGTTACCCGTAAACTGCTTTCTCTAAGTCATCCTTAATTATTATTTCTTTTATTTAAATGAATCCATAAAAATTCTTCAATTTTCGTTCTCCAATATTTTTTTTTAAAAATGTTAATTACATTTTCCTAAAAAATAATTTTATTTTTTGGAAAAATGTAAATATAAATTGCTTTAAAAAAATGAATCAAATTATTTTTACCAATTATCTACATATAAATA
The DNA here is from genome assembly GCF_954871325.1 of Gordionus sp. m RMFG-2023. Lineage (NCBI taxonomy): Eukaryota > Metazoa > Nematomorpha > Gordioida > Chordodea > Parachordodidae > Gordionus > Gordionus sp. m RMFG-2023. The sequence continues at coordinate 6,164,059 of NC_088778.1, read as the reverse complement.
ATTATTCGCTACGACAAATTGGTAAAGACAATTTGGTGCAGCGACAAATTGGTGAAGGCAATTCGCCATAGCGACAAATTGGTAAAGACTATTCGGCACAGCGACAAATTGATAAAGGCAATTCGCCATAGCGACAAATTGGTGAAGGCAATTCGTCATAGCGACAAATTGAAACATTTCGGGGCAGAAATTGGTAGACAATTCGGCGCAGCGACAAAGTTATTTCCATCTTCCAATCTTGATAAAATATCTATTAAATAATTTTCTCTGCATCTCCTATATTTAAATTCTGCATCGAAACAAACTAATAATTACAGCATTATAATCTAGTGGAAAACATTAATTTTTTATTACCTTTCTTAAAAAGAAACAATAACGACTTATAATCCATTTGTTTTATTACTGATAAGCGTGTTTCCAGTCTGTAAAAACCTTCGAAAAAAAATTAAGTCATACCAATTGCACAATAACTCATGCTTTAAAACTTTGAAACATATGTAAACGTCCTGATGGTTTATCTAAGATCCCATGAAAGAGTTGAGTTCAATTTGAGATTTTTACTGTCTAAATCCTCTTTCCTCCAACCAAAATTATTATGTTTCAACAGATGCAGAACGAGGCGAATTTACCAAATATATTTTGTTTTCTTTCAACTATTTTTACCAATCATAGCTACGACGCTAACTTTGTTTGATACTGTAATAGAAACAATTAACCTCAAAGGCAATTAAATATATGATGAATTTAAAATATATATATTATTAATTGTGTACGACGATTAATTGTTTGTTTTGTAAAATATATATATACTGCGGTACAAAAGGAAAAAAGTTGTTAAATTTATAATAAAAATTGGTTTCATCACAATGGCGCAGTCGTTTCAAATGGAGAAATATAATATAAAGGAGTGCAATATGGAAGTTTATTTATCAAAAATGGAATTCATATTTAAAATCGCAAAAATAGAAGACAAAAAATCATTTTTATTAGCGAATATTGGATTAGAGGTTTATTCTAAATTATTTAATTTGTGTTTGCCAAAGACATGAGAAGAAATATCATATGATGACATAATTAAACTTTTAAAAAATTTTTATATGAAGAAGACAAACTTCATGTTTGAAAGATTTTATTTCTTTAAAATGGAACAAGAAAAAGATGAAACCATCGTAGAGTATATTAATAAATTAAAGATAAAAGCAAAGACGTGGAATTTAAAGATATGTATAATACAGTATTGCGGGACAAATTAGTGTCAGGAATTAATAATGGAAAAATATTAATGAAATTAATTAACACGCAGGACTTGACATGGGAAAGTGCAATATAAATCGCGACCGCAATGGAGACTACAGAAATGATGTCGTATGAAAAATTATCTGCAGGGAAGGAGATAAATAAAATCTCAAAAACAGTAACAAGGGAGCAGTATGACAAGTACAAACCAGTATCAAAAATTATTTGCTATTGTTGTGGATTATGAGATCACATAAAACCTAAGTGCCCTAATTTGAATGCCATCTGCCATAATTGTGGGATAAAAGGACATTTACAAAAAGTATGCAGAAGGAATCGTGGGAAAAAAGAATATATTCGAACGATAGATGTTCCAGAAAATGAGCGAGAAAGTTTTGAGGATTGGGAATGTCCAGAGGAGTCTCGAGAAAAATTTGAGGTGAAATTATTGATAGATAAAATTTATATTAAATTTTTAATTGACACAGGATCGGCAGTCTCCATTTTGAATATAGAAGACGTTTACCGTTTAAAAATACCAGTAACAAAAACGGGTATTATTTTAAAATCTTATAATAATGTAATGATCAATATTAAAGGTAAGTATATATTACCCGTTAATTATATGAATAAAGTTATATATCATGAATTTAATATTGTAAACAATGGGATTAACTTGATAGGTAGAAACCTAATAAACAAATTAAAATTAATAAAAATAAATCAATGTAATATAGTTAATGAGGTTTGGGAGGATAATATAGTACATAAATTTTCCTTATTATTCACTAAAAAATTAGGTTTACTAAGAGGTTTTAAGGCCCGTTTCGCGGTAAAATCCAACCCACAGTTTCAATGTATGAAAAGTAGACCGATACCATTTGTGTGGAAGGCAAAACTCGAAACGGAATTACAAAGACTGGAATCCATGGGGGTTTTAGAAAGACTAAAATACTTGAATATCGCTTCTCCGATTGTACCCGTATTGAAGAAAGATGGATCTTTACGAATTTGCGGTGATTTCAGACAAATGGTTAATGCAAATATTTTGATAGATAAATATCCTTTACCCAGAATTAATGAATTATTAGCCACACTAGGTAATGGGTGTAAATATACAGTATTAGATTTATCCGAAGCGTATTTTCAAATAGAGCTAGATGAGGAGGCAAAAAAGCTGTTAGTAATCAACACGCCTAGTGGATTGTATCGTTTCACACGACTTCCGTTTGAGGTAGTCTCAGCACCAGCGATTTTTCAACAAGCAATGGATTCATTATTAAAGGGATTACCTGGAGTAGCGGTATATTTGGACGATATAATAATTACGGGGGAATCAATTGAGAGTCATAAGAAAAATTTGATAAATGTATTAAAGACGTTAGAAATAAACGGTATGAAATTAAATCTAAAAAAATGTGATTTTTTTAAAGAAAAGATTGAATTCTTAGGTCATACCGTTAGCGAAGAGGGAATTACGACAACAAATAAGAATGTCAATGCAATTTTAAACGCACCATTACCAAAAAACGTCAAAGAATTACCAGCTTTTATCGGTATAATAAATTATTATCAAAAATTTATAAACAATTTCTCGACTATTGCCGCTCCATTATATAGGCTTTTAAGGAAAGATGTGCCATGGAAATGGACAAATAATGAAACAATTGTGATTAATAAATTTAAAAAATTAATATCAGAAGCACCAATTTTAACACATTATAATCCGGAAAAACCGATAATTCTAGCTGCTGATGCGTCTCAACATGGAATAGGATCAGTTATATCTCATATCATTAACAACGAAGAAAAACCGATTGGATACGCGTCTCGAACATTAAATGCTGCCGAACGAAATTACAGTCAGATAGAGCGTGAGGCTTTAGCAATTATATTTGGATTAATTAAATTTAAACAATATTTAATTGGCAGACATTTCATTATCATTACTGACCATAAACCCCTAATATCGTTACTTAATCCACATAAAAGAATAACAGATATGTCATCAAGATTATTAAGATGGTCATTACTACTAGCAAATTATGATTATGAATTGCAACTTCGAGGGACGAAAAAAAATAGTAATGCGGATATGCTTTTCCGGTTCCCAATTGACGGTAAACCATCTGCTTGGGAAGAGTTAGATATTAATTTAATAGTATCGGATGCTTCACAATTTATTTCAGCGTTAGATATAAAAGCACACACAAGAAATGACCCCGTATTATCAAAGGTTTCACGTTACCTTACAACTGGATGGCCAAAGATAATAGAGGAAAATCTAAAACCGTTTTTCCAGCGCCGAAATGAACTCACGATGGAGGCAGGGTGTATATTATGGGGATTAAGAACCAAAATTCCAAAAAAATTACAAGTAAATATTTTGTCTTTTTTACATATGGGGCATCAGGGTTATACTAAAACAAAATTATTGGCACAAGAGAACGTTTGGTGGCCGAATATTAACGAAGATATCGAATTACACGGTAAGAATTGTGAATTATGTCAAACAAATAATCCTGGCAATAAAACGATCATAGGGAAATGGCCCTCCGCAAATAAACCATGGGGAAGAATTCATTTAGATTTTGCCGGACCAATTAACGGAGATACATATCTAGTAATAATAGATAGTTTTAGTAAATGGCCTGAAATACAAAAAATGACGACGAATAATTTTACTGAAGTAAGAAAATTGTTGTTAAGACTTTTTGCTATTTTCGGTTACCCCAATACGATTGTTACGGATAATGGCCCCCCATTTCAAAGTAGAGAATTTAGTTTATTTTGCAAACAATTATCAATTAAAAATGTATATAGTGCCCCATACCACCCTAGAACCAACGGAGAAGCGGAGCGATTAGTACAAACTTTTAAAAAATTTTTAAAAAAACATAATGATTATAATAAAATACAAGATTTTTTGTTTAATTATCGAAATACGCCACAAATAACCACAAAACAATCACCAAGTTCAATTATGCTTAAATTTCAACCCATAGGACCTTTACAATTAATAAAACCAATTTATCCTCATCCATATATACCTCAGTTGCCAGGTTTTTTTAATATAAATGAAAAAATATATGCAAAAGATTTTAAAAAAGATAATTGGATACCAGGTATCATCGTTAAAAGAACAGGACCAATGACGTTTTTAGTTAAAACTAAATTAGGGGTATGGAGAAGACATATTAATCAGTTAAAACATAGGTTCGACAACTCCGATTTAAAGAATAGAGAGGAGGGGAGAGAAGAAGAAACGATGCAAACTACACCACAAATGAATGAAAATGATCATATACAAAATTCGATAGCAAAAGACATAGATCCTATACACGAATTGGTGACCAAAGACATGGACCCAATACAAGACTCAATAAACAAAGACATCATAAATGATAAGATGAAAATCGACAGTAATGAGCAAACGGTGGTAGAGAACGAAAGTACAAGCAGCCGTTATCCAAAACGGATAAGAAAACAATTTATACCGTTTCAAATCGAGAGCCCAAAAAAGGAGAGAATAGATGTAATAGAAACAATTAGCCTCAAAGGCAATTAAATATATGATGAATTTTAAATATATATATTATTAATTGTGTACGACGATTAATTGTTTGTTTTGTAAAATATATATATACTGCGGTACAAAAGGAAAAAAGTTGTTAAATTTATAATAAAAATTGGTTTCATCACAGATACTATACCCTAGGCTTATTTATCCAGGACATTGCATTACATCCAAGACCGAAATTCTAAATGTAAACATTATTAACCTTCAACAAAGAGTGGCAGTTAATATAATCCGAGCATAGTATATGAGTTTCATATTCTCTGTTGATAGATGAAACATTTATTAATAAATAGAATTCTATAACCAATTTACATCATCTCCTAAAATCCAACAACAACCATTATGTCATCATTCCATCGTTCTAGACTTAAGACCTTCCCGAAAAATTGAGTTCATAAATGCTACCCACAAATTATATAAAAAAAAATTTAATATTTTATTGTATTCGCTCTTTTATATATAGTAATCTAATATACCTCTTGTGTTGAAGTGGAGTTTACAACACTTTTTTATATGAGAAATAAGTAAAATTTTACTTTATGAATAAATGCGTTTAAGTGCTCAGGGTAAAGGTTCGATTAGGACATTCATCATTTCATATAATCTTAAGATATATTATCATTATTTTCCTTCATAAAATATTATTTCAAACTTTTAAAATATCGTTTCCGACTTATATTAAATTGTAGGCTTAAAGTTTAGGTAAAATGTTAAAACTTATTTTTTTTTAAACCATGGCCGTGATTGAAATGATTTTCCTAAATCTGGGCTGGGCCTAAAATTTTGACCTCTGTCTGATATTTTTAGAAAGGGATCAATAGAAAAACAGATATTTACATCAGCAAGCAATTTTGATGTGATCTCATGTTTATTTAATCAAAAATATAATTTTAAATACATTTTTTATAAATAAATTATATGCATTCTAAATTCCCCCTTAACCCGATCTTCGATTACTGGGTTATGGGCCAAGATGAGAAGGTTTGGCAAAGGATGTTGACTCAGACTGGACTTTGAGATTTGAAAATAGGGACTTCACGATTTCTAGCTTCAATATTTCTCAAGAAATATATATAGTAAAGTAAAATGTAACCTTGTGAGCTAAATCTTAGAAGAGGGGCAACAGTGGCGTATCCAGGATTTTCCTATAGGGGGAGAAATTTTTTGGGGCCTTTGCCCACAAACCTCCTTTGGCTGGCCTCTGGCCAGCTTTTTCCCCACCTTCGTCCGGGATATATCTTTGAGCTATTCTTTTAAATTATTCATAGTTCAATAATAATTATATTTTTTAACTTTTATTTGAATTTTAGTTCCTTTTATAAATTAATTATTTAAGAAATTTTTTATTTTTAAAATTTTTAAATTTAACATTTATTAATAATGTAATAGACAAATTAAATCTGACAAAATAATAGTATAAAAATAAAATCATGTCCAAAACATATTCTAGAAAATTCAAAAATTTAACAAACAAGGACTTCATAATATAATAATAGATATAATGGAAATATAATTAATGCAAATTATTATATGAGGAAGAAGGGGGAGGGGGAAATTTTAAATAATTTAGGGAAGAGGAAGAAAATCTAGATTAATCGGGCTCCTCGGGGAATGAACCTATGAAGCATGTGAAATTAGATTTTATAATCTGAATTCCTATGCGTTTACGTATTTCTTTTGGGTATCCTGATTTATTTACTAATTCGCGCTTATGAATATAAGAAGAAATAAAGGTTATAACACGATTTTTATTTTAAGTTAGGTATATTATAAATAAATTTTTTTTAAAAAATATAAAATTGAAATAAAAATTTTGTTTTTATGAAATTTGTTTTAAAAACTAGCCTCCGCTTAAATTTCCCATATAATATAAATATAAAATTTTTTTTATTGAAAATACTAATTGTAGTGTGTATAAAATATTAACTAGAAAATTTTTAAAAGAACAAGTTTTTATATTTTATTATCAAATACAATATTATATAAAAAATTTATTAAATACGAGAATTATAATGCGATTTTTAATTTTCGTGGGAAATTTGAAAATTAGCCAATTCATCGAGAATTTTCTTTGTCGTTGGAATTAAATCTCTGTGGATATTAAACAGAGCTAACCCATTTAGCCATTTAGCCGAGAAGTGGTATTTTGTAGCAAGAATATTAAATACCTTCAAAATATTTGGAAATTAAGCCAAGGTTTCCTTATACCGATTGAGCGCATCAATAGCATGCTCAGGTAAAATAATAAACGTAGTAAATATTTATACCACAATTCGAATTCACTGATTAAATTGATTTCAGTATCAATATCATAGGAATAAAATTTTGCTAAATATTTAATTTTACCTATAATGGCATCAGAAAACGAAGAAGAGTCTTTAGGTAATAAAATTTGAAGATTAACAAAGACTTGTTTTTTATCTAAAAACCGTACTTTAATTTGCTATAAAAAAGAATCTAAGAATGGAATGAAATTGGATATTTTATAATATTCTATAAGATTTTGTTTGATTCAACGTCTATATAAATATTATGAAATATTCATCTACATTCATTCTTCCTCTCCACATTTTCCTCCAAATCAATAACTTGAACCAAATCGAAATTTGGTTTTTGTAAATTTCTACGTAGTAGTGAGCTATAAGAAAATAATTTATTAATGCAACTAGCAGCAAGGATAAACTATGCTTGATATTGAAAAATTTTGACGGGGCAGGGGGCCGGGTCGAGGGTAAAATTTTTATTAGCATAAAATGATATTTAGAAAAATAGTCAAATTTGCTATGGGGGGTGAAATTTCCCCTTTCCCCCCCCCCATTGGATGCGCGTGAGGGGCAAAGTATGATTAATATTATATTTCATTCCATGTTTTTACATTCGAATTATATTTTAATAAAAATTATATATTTTCCTTTTATAATACATAACTTATGGCTAATTTTATTCCCCTAAAATTGATCAATCTTGAGTTCACAACTAGGGTGAAAAAAATGTTTAAACTATTAATTTTTTTTTATTTCTTAATATCATGTATATGTATTACCATATTTTTTAAAAAAAATTAATGCACGTTAACCTTGTTATTAATCATATAAGGTGGTGAAAATTTATAATAAATATTTTTCCATATTTTTTTAATTGGTCTGTATATGTGATTTAAGAAAAGTTTTCTCCAGGTATCTTTCAAACGCTTGTCTCCCAGCAATATGATATATGGAAAAAGGTAAAACTTGGTGAAAACTAAATCGTGAGCAACCGTTTGAAAGAAGAGATTGCACAACTTAAGGCCTTTTTTGCAACTAGAACTTTTAATTAAAATAAAAACGATCCAAGGGATAGAAAATATAACGGTTATTACGCTTAAAAGGCTGGTTAATATGATTACATTCGTGTTTCGGTCTTTGATTTGTTGGATCTTATCAGTGACATACACGGACATCAAGCTACCCTGAATATTACTACTTGATTTAACTTCTCCATGCTTAGTATTATCCTCGGGGGAACCGGATATGATGGTCATAGGGGTAGTAATATTTTCAGATATATTGGTAATTTCGCTGCTCCGTGTTACAATTCCTATTTCACTATTTATTTTTGCCAAAGATTTTCGTTCCCTGATAATAAATGAATGGATGGTCAAGCTATTGAGCACGAATATTAATACACAAGGAATTACGTGCACTATGATAACCTCAACCGGGTCGTATATTCTGGAAAATAAAACTATGTCTTTATTGAAACGGATAAAATAACTGTGTTTAACCTTCCATACAGGTATAGTAGTATGGTTTAGATTAAAAGTATGATTTTGATTTATTGGTATAGGCGGATTGAGGGGAGAGTGAGAAAGTATATCGAAATAAGGCAAGAAGGGTAAAACAACCAGAATGGAGAAAAACGCGAGTGCTAAAACTATTATCCTTATTGTCCAATCAGTGTAAGAGCACTTATTACGGTAAAAGAATGGGTACTTCAGGGCGATATAGGTATCGGTACACATTATAGAAATTAAATAATTTACAAAGCATATGATGGCTTCCTCCAAAATCCACTCCAATTTACCTAGCCAAAGCATGAAGATAAAAGTTCCATTTTCCCTGGCGCACCCTGGTAGTAAATAATAGTATGGCCAAAATAGAAAAAGGAGACAGAGAAATAAGCAGCCATAACAAATCCCCATCAGGTAAAATTTGACGTTTTTCTTGAAATACCGTACTCTATTCATCATTTTACTTCTTTTGTAACAATGCCACTCATTCAAATCAGCTAAAATATACATATTTCCCAAAATCCCGAAAGGACTCATAATAAGTAGAAATATTGCTAACCCCAAGTTGGTGTCTATGGATAAAACGTTGTCCTTATAATGTTTGTAGTCAACTGAGAGCGAGATGTTGCTGTAGGAATCATATTTACATGGTTGGTCTTTGCGTAAATAATCTACACTAAAACTTGTTATATTCATCATATTATTTTATTTTCCAAAAAAATAGAATTATTTTTAGCAACTCTTATATTTTTTAATTATAATGATTACAAGAGCAAAAATGCAATAGTATCTTTAAAAAAATTTAAAGGAAAATATTTACCCTATATTTGTATAATATTTTTGTTAAGGAAAATATTTAATTGGGTGTTAAAATTATTTTCATTGTTATATTTTTTGGTAATATTTATATTAAAAATATCGCAAGGGAAAACATCCTTTGAAAATATAATAAGCGAGTATCCAAAAGGGGAGAGAATTCTCCCTCTCCCCCCATCAGAAATTTGCGTATTGTAAATATTATTTTAATCAACTAATAATAACCCCCCCCCCACCTCCCCACCATATTTTTACAATATATTACCACAACATTAATTTGAAAGAAAAATATGATAAAAGTTAATAATTTTTTAAAATAACACCTATAATACAAAATTTTTTAGGATAAAAGCATTTTTATCATTAAAAAAGTGTTAAACCCAAAATTATTTTATAAGAATTTAACCTATGTTCAAATAATGAACCTATAGATATCCAATAAAATTTAAATCGCGAAATCTCACTTATAGGTGTTTTCCCTCTTACCATAGAATATATGGAAATTACCCATGTTAAAAATTTAATTCTTAAATGAATTAGGAAAAATCTCAGAGAATGCTGTAGATCAGTGGCGTAGCTACGGGGGTGGTTTTCGGGTTTGGACCCCTCCCAGAGCAAAAATTTATTTAAATTATACGTTCAAAAGACTTATAAGTGGTGACTTTATATCAAATAAATACCAATAATATTTATATTTTTCTGGTTTTGATGTTTGTGGAAGGATATTATATTACTATTGAAATTATTCTGGATAGTATTATTATAAAGTCATTGAGAATAATCTACTAAATTATAAAACAAATTATTGGTGCATTTAAAAAATATTTATTATATATTATCGAAGATATGGTTATGATTTGTAAGAGAAACCCGGCCGAAGGCCTGTTAAAGGGGCCTGGGAGGCTTCGCCCCCCAGGCTTTTATATGTATGGACCCCCTCTAAGGAAAATTCCTAGCTACGCCACTGCTGTAGATATTATTTATCACCTATATTTTGATAATAACCTTAGCCCTAATTATGACTTTCCAATAATTTAAATCAAGGCATTTGCAATAATTAGAATCAATATATAAAAATTAAAGTTCTGGTATATAACTTTTTCCCTTTTTAAAAAACCCATTATATTTTTTTTTCCCATTTCAATCTAGTTAGCCGAAATAAGAAGTTATATTTTATTTGATAAAAGTGATTTCTTTTACCAGATGTATTAAGTTTGAAATAGCAGATTGATTATATTTAATTACACTAAAAAGAAATTGTAAAGGTCACTTGATTATTTTGTGAACTCTTTTTATATTTGAATTTACAATGTTGTGATGATTTAATGAAATATATTGACGATTAAATTCAAACCCATTCATATAAAATGATAATATTTGCAAAAATAATTATAATATAGACAAAGCAATTTTGAAATTTCTTTTAAAGATTATAATTATATATGCATGTGTTTTAATTAAATCGTCAATATGTTTCATTAAATCATCACAACATTTTATTTTAAAAAGGATAGAAAGAATAAAAAGAGTAATAGTTAATTATTTACAAGGATATCACCATCAGCGGCGGTACTTCTAAATTTAGAATAAAATATTCCCTTTCCTATTTGATGGTTTTCTTCTCAATTGTTGCATTTTTTTTCACAATAGCAAAAATTTGTATATGAGAATAACCACCGTATGTTTTAAAAATATATTAGATAACTTAGGCTGCATTCAAAATGGAGACGGATCCGTTTTATACATCCGTTCCATCAAAGGTCAATCTCATTAAAAATGATACACATGTTCAAAGTGCGTCCGTTCCGATACCTTCCATCTTTAAAAACGGATCCGGCAAATTTTGAAGTCATAACATTTTGACTTTTTGATCCGGCAAATTTTATTTTTAAAAATGAAAATCAATATATATATATCATTTTTAATGAGATTGACTTTTGACGGAACGGATGTAAAAAACGGATCGGTCTCCACTTTGAATACAGCCTTAAAAGCCATAGTATGTGTCGTGACGTTTCACGATGATGACGTTTGACGTTGAATATATGATATGTTGTCAATAATTATATTTTATATATATATAGAGATACATTGTATATGCATATGGGAATATTATTCATACAATAAAAGATAATCTTAGTAATCTTTACAATCAACTATAAGATAACCATTACAGTATTTTCAACGTCAAACGTCATCAAACGTCATCACGACAGTATGAATAATGTCTCTAGTACATAATATAATAACCTATGTTTATTTTTTTTAAAAATATGATAGCGAATTTGAAATTCTTAATTTAAAAAAAAACATTCTTTTTAGCATTCTAAAGAAGGATAAATTTTTCAAAAATGATACAAAGGGTAAGAACGATCTTAACCCTTTAAAGTCCTGTGAGTTAATTTGACATCATCAATTTGCATGTTATTATATAACTATAAGGAATGCTTAATGGATTAATTTGACATAACTTAATTATATAATAAATTCGATGGTATTTGATTAATTCTTAAGCTGACATATGCTTTTGCTTGTATTTCTTTTCATTATGCTTCAACTTTTCACCATTTTTTTGTTCCGAATTTGAATAAATGTGTGCGGCTTGCCCACAAATGTGTGATGGGCTCCTCATTTTTTCTTTCCCCCTAGATAAAATATCTAATTTGATGCTGAGGAAACCTCTCATAGCTCTGTTACTTGTTAAAACTAGAGGGCGCGATGAATTCCGTTATCAATCACGTTTTAAACAAAAAATTTCCCATTTAAGGAATAATAAACAATATATAAAGAAAGTTGGGGGTCAAAGGGTACCTAATAATTTTCACGGTATTATAATCGTATTAGTAAAATTTTGCAAATAATATATTACTAAACCCTGAATTAATTATCTATGCAATACTCTGAAATACATTATTGCGAATACTTTTTTACAGCGAATACATTTCCGCAGTTGCACTCCCATAAATACGCCATGACAATATATTGATACATTATTGCAAGTATACTACAGCAAATTAGGGTTGCAATAAACAAAAAAAAAATTAATGTTAGAAAAAAAGAAAGAAAATTAACATGATTAAAAGTAACTTTAAAGAAATTTTAGAAATACAAATAAATTTTGTTTGATGTAAAAAATTATTAATTAAAAATAATTATTTTAGCTAACATGACGATCAAGGATCAAAGATAGTATTAAAAATATTTCTAAAATTTTATATACAATCGATATAATGTTTATTTATAGATGGCAATGTTATAAACACTACTTTAAGTAGATCAAATAATTATTAATAAATCTTATATATACACTAATCAATATAATTTTTTTCAGAAAAAATATTTGATTAGAAGCGGAGTTCTTGTTAAAGACAAGCGGCGCACTCTTAAGTATTATCTATAATATGCCATAGGTTTTGCCTATTATTTTAAAAATAGGCAACGACCCTTAATATATTTATATCATAAATTATTTTCTTCAACCAATCAAATTATAATATTCTGTAACATAAATACAAAATTCACGGTGATAAATTCCATTCTTGTAAAAAAATTACTCGAATCCTGGGCTAAGACCGATAAGGTCGGATCAGTGATCTCTATTATCTTCACAATATGTAACAATGTTAATCAAACAAGCGCTTACAATATTGATAAAATATTTTCTATTATAATATTTGCAATATGTCTTTTAAGTTCTACCTCCCCATATGTAAATCCTGGCTAAATCACTAACACAAAAAAAATTAATATAGGTTAAATTGTAAAAATAAAATATATTATATTTTAAGAGCTAAATCTTATTTTATTGTTATTTTTATCACTCTTATAATTTTTATAATATAATAAAAATAAAATATGAGATTCCCCGATTAAATCAAGGTGAATTAAATTATATATATAATAATTTAATTTATAATTTTTTTAGCCATTTTTTAATTTTTTTTGCATTTTTAAAATTAAAGATTCTTGTTAAATTAAAGAAAAAATCAATTATTATTTATATATACTTTAGTTAATTTAAATTTTACTTCTGAATTTATTTTCATAATTATTCGTAATTAGTCAGAAGAATTTAAATTGGTAATTCTATGCAGGTTATTGATTAATGTTTGTAACTGAACACCAATTGGCTTAATCTCATAATAAAAGGAAAAAAAAATTTATTATTATGAGAAAATCAAAAAATATATTTTAGAAAAAAAAGTCAAATTCTTCAAAGTCAAAATAATGATTTTTGATAAAATACTCATTGTTATCTATATGGCTCGAATTATGATAGATAATGGTTTGGATAAATAACTAGATCATTCAAAAATAAATGGTTTCATAATTTTACTTCATTATTTTTATATTGCGGGTAATACATAATATATGGTTAATATATACTTGCCTGAATCAAATATAAATCCGCCCAGTCCTAAGTAAGTGAAATATCTAGAACAAATCTCCTCTTACCTGCAAATTTTGTTTTTATCATGCTAGTGCTACTATGAATTTATATATTTAATCAAAATGGTAATAAAAAAAATAATTTTGAGAAATTTTAAATTTAGGATATGTGTAAAATTATTATTTATAATTTATTTATTACTGTAAGAATATAATAATGAATTTACCCACTTTTCCTAGATTCAAAGCAATCTCATCCTGGTAAAAAATCTAAGACTTCAAGTGCACCAGGAATATGGAAATGGGGATTACAGAAGTTTTTGGCGGGTTTGATCCCAAACCCCTATTGCCGTTGACCGGGCCGGACCTATAAAAAAATTATGATTTTTTTTCCATTTTCCGATGGTGATTTTTATTTTGATTTTTTTCCCAAAATATGTAATATCTTTATGTCATCGTTAAAGTTTGGCTGTACAATATAACAAAGTCTACGCCAATGTTTTCCGCTTTATTAGTGAATTATTATGATATAAGATTTTAAATATCAGAATAAATTAAGGTTTTGACAAGATATTTTTTTGTAAAATTATCATAAAATATTGGATACAATAATATCTGCAAAATAAAATATTTATGAATATAGCATTTATAGCAGCATACTACTTGATGTATCCGACAGATATCTTTTTTGCATTGCAGATTGTTGTGGCCATACGCCTCAATTTTGATGGGCAAATAGTACGAATAGATTGTGTTAGATTTTTCCTTTCTTCCAATAGGTTATCTCTGATATGTCCTTACATAGGATCGTTTTATCTTATCATTCTCTATTTTCACGAGCAAAGTGGTCTAGTTCTAATGACGATGAAAAAAATTCAATAAAAATTAAATAACAAAAAAATAAATGATTATTTGCAAGCCAACTTATATACTAATTTGGATATTTGTCAAATGCGCTACATAAATCGTAATATTATAGGAATGTTTATTATTTCTTAAGGGTTAAATATTTACCATGTTCCTAGAGAGATTTTTATTTTATACTTTTATTCCACCTCTATAAATGACTATAAATTTTAATAAACTATTCTTCCTAAAAATCTTATTAAAGAATTTAATTTTCGAATCGAATGCTTGATAAATGAAATAGAATAATGCTTTTATTATATGTTTTAATATGAATAAGAAATTATTATATCGCAAATATTCGATCCAATCGAATACAAATAATGTAAATATTCGATTCGTATTTTGGAAGGTATATAAGCTAAATTAATCTGACCTTTATAGTAGTTTAAGTTTTTAAATGAAATATATCTACCAAATTTCAAGATTTTTGATTCGATATTTTTTTAAAAAATATTTGCAATTTGTTGAGCTTAGAGGGTATGGGGTCATTCCGAACGAAAAGCGAAAAAAATATGTTTGAGCCAACAATTAATTAGCATAATTAAAATAATATTAATAATGGGGGATCCCATTTATATAATTATTTTTATGAGCTTTTCACAATTTT
Organism: Gordionus sp. m RMFG-2023; assembly: GCF_954871325.1. NCBI lineage: Eukaryota > Metazoa > Nematomorpha > Gordioida > Chordodea > Parachordodidae > Gordionus > Gordionus sp. m RMFG-2023. The sequence continues at coordinate 6,148,753 of NC_088778.1, read as the reverse complement.
TTGATAGTTTGAATCAAAGAGTTCAAAAATATTCTCTAAAATAGTATTGATAATGATATATTGTAGTCTAGAGTGGTAGTTTTTAATAATATTTATATAACATCTACGTGATATAAGAAGCATAAAACTAAAAATTGTCACTTTTCTATGGTCCATCTTTATTAAAATTTTAATTTAACATGCTTACAATTTATATTTTTACTCATTTGCTTCCATCAAATTAAAAAATGAATATGACAATTGTCACTTTTCTTATTATTGTTCATCTTCACTGAAATTTTAATTTAACATGCTTAAAATTTATATTTTTAAATCTTCAAAATAATTGAAAAATTATGGATATGACAATTGTCACATTTCTATGGTTCATCTTTCCTTATATCTCAATTTAACATGTTTAGAATTTATTTTTTTTACCCATTTGTTAAAAATAAAAAAAGACCGCGAGCTATTATGAATTCTGTTTAAAAAAACACTTCCCGATTTTATGAAAAATAAAATTTAATCATAATAATGAAATATTTTTTTATAAGGCATAAACCTAATTAGAATAGATTTCACTTAAATCTTTATATCTCAATATTTATCAAATCAAGGCATTGAAGATTATCAGAAATAAATATATTTTAAAAAAATAGTGTTAAAAGAAAAATTAGGCAAACTGATCCGCGAAAAACCCGATCAGCCTAAGGAATCCATCTTCTTACGCCAAAGACTTGCTACCGCCATCATTTGCTCTAACTATCTAAGCTTCATCTCTTCCATTAAATAACCTTCCATTTTCCAAATTTCCTATTTTTTTATCCCCCATCCTTTCCCGTAAATTCTATATCTAATATTTTTCACCTTTATTCATTTTACCTTTTTAAAAAATCAATTATTTACTACTACATTTTGACAACATATCATATCAGTAAATATTCAAATAAAGTAATCCATGACCGGAAAAAAAAAATTTATTATAAAAAATATAATTCATATAATATTCGTAAAAAATGTATAAGTTAACATTTTGAGAAATAAACCACCTTTAGAAATTAATTATACATAAAAAAAATAGTAAAAATATGTTCGTAAATTAACTTTAAAAAAAATATATAGAAAGAATTATCTTAAAAAAATATATAGAAAGAATTATCTTAAAAAATTATTAGCATAAATAACAAAAATTATTAAAAAACATATTGTTACATATGTATACTATAATAACTTATCTTTTTATTATTATTTGTTTTTAAAGAATCAATTTATATTATTGAGTTTGCAGCTATGTTTTATAACCGTAATTGATTTACATTTTATAAAAAAAAAAATATATTTTTCTATTATATATAAAGCTCATGAGTAAATTATTTATAGATACAGATTTTATTTTTATACTTTTAATTGATAAATTAAAGAAATCTTCGCTCGATAAATTAAATGAGCTAAATCCCTACTAATTTCTCTCAAGACCGACGGCCAATATACTATTTTAGACAAGACTTTTCCCCGCTTGTCTTTAGATATAAAGAAATAAGCTTAGCAAATTTATTTAAAAAATAATATAACATGAAAAATAAATCATCTTAAAATATATATTAATAGATATATTAGAAAAGTAAGAAAAAAAATATATATATATACATTTTTTCCGGTCATTGGTTATTTTATTTGAATAGTAGCTGATATAATATGTTATCAAAAGGTAATAGCATTAATTAATTTTTTCTTAAAATAAAATTAATAAAGGTGAAAATATAAAAATAAAATTTACGAAAAAGGATAAAGGGAAAAAATGAAAACTAGGAAAGAGAAGAAGGAACGCACAGACATGGAAGATTATTCGATGAAATAGATAAAACTTAGATAGTTAGAGCGAATGATGGCGGTAGTAAGTCTTTGTCGTAAGAAAAGGGATGCCTTAGGCTGGTCGGCTTTTTCACAAATCCGTTTGCCTAATTTTTTTAAAAACTTTGAGCTTTCTACCGAAGGTGGTGAGAATGGAGCAGGCGATAGGTATGAATAAGAAAGAAGTGTCTATGGAACTATCTGATAATTTTCCGGAATTCTGCGAAGGCCTGGGCGTCGACGTTGTGGTTGGATGGTGTGTGGATCAATGCAGGTAAAATCCCAAACCAGGAGCTGTCGGGAAATTTGAAGATTGAGGTAAATCGAAGATTGTAAAGAATTTCGGAATTAAAAGTTTTTGAGGAGAAAAAGCTGATGAGGAAGGAGAAACTTAGAGATGCTTTTAAAATGAAATAAGCTAGATGATGCATCAGTGAAGAAGTGATTGTTGGATTCCAGATCACCTACTGGGGGGGGGGGCGAGATGAGTGAGGGATGAGAGATCGGTTGTGTGGAAGTTATAGGTGAATGGAATGAAACAATGAAGCGGACAGATCTCGGTTTTTTATTCGCTAAGTGAGAGTCCAATTGCATGGGAATGTGTTCCCTCATAAGGTGGGCCGCACAATATTCCCTCGTCAATGTATCAAGTATGCAAGAGAAGATTAGAGTTGGCGGAAATTTTTTTGATCATATCATTGATTCCTGTGCAGAAAATATCAAGCCCTGAGGATCGCCTCCTTTCTGATGATGAAAGTAAATAGTTGTGGAGATGAGATGGCATGGATAGCAGGAGTGGAAAAATTGAGAAAAGGTGGGAAAGAGTGGTATATTTGTTGGATAAAGTGAGAGTTACGAGTGGAGTTGTAGGCATTAGAAAAATCAGTTTTAACGAGGATTTTGTCGCTTGGATCTGGAGATGAATAAGAGTAGCGTGTGTTTTTTTTTCGGAACCACCCTGGATGCCAATCCTAGGTGGGTTGGTTGCTAAAAATTAGGCTGCATTGTCCCTAATTCTAAAAGTTATAAGTTTAGCGACAAGACAAGAGAATACGGTACCGATTGCTATTGGTCGGATTATCTTTTCGGGCCTTTCGAGTGCGATTAATTTCACACCGAATAAGAGTGGTTTGATAGATTCGGGAACAGGTCCATGTGCTATTTTTTTAGAGAATGTCGTTAAATTTTGTAAGATTGAGTTCTAGCTGACTATGAGGTGAGATGTAAGCACCTAGAGGAGATGGGATAAGCCCATCGTAACCGGGTGAAGAGTTGTGATGAAAAGTTAGAATGCATTTGCGCACCTCAGCAAGGGTGAAATCATTGGGAAATATAATCTCAAAAAAATATATTTAAACAGTAATGTAAGAACAATAGATATATAAAAAAAGTATGTAAAGAAATAAATATATAAAACAACTAAAATTATAAATGATTAGCATAATTTTTACTGTTCATTGGTTTCTTTATTTGAATGATAAATGATGAATGTATTATTATAAAAAGGGTACAATTATTTTCTACTAAGATGAAATTAATAAAGGTGAAAAATATAGAAATAGAATTTAAGAAAAGGTATAAGGGATAAGGGATTTAGAAAGAAGATGTCTAAAAAAATAAATAGTAGGTAGAAACTAGGAAGGAGAAGGAAAGAATAAATATTTTTGATTTATTATATATCAAATATTATTTTATTAATTTTATATTTAAAAAAAAAATTTTTTGCCAATAATTCATATTCCATCATTTTTGATCTATTTTCTTAAAAGATTTAAACACAAAACAATTAACTCGATATTGACCTCGTGATATTAAATTAGCTATAATATCTTCGCAATATATTTCGCGAAATAGTTTTCTCTATATTGTCTTCCTGATTTGGGTTTCGCGATAGTGGCTTCGCTATAAAATTTTTGAGATATGTGTTTCGTTTCGCACTAATGTATTCGCTTTTCTATATAAAAAATTTGCGATAATTGTTTTCATGATATTGTCTATGCAGAAAAGTATTAGCTGATGTGGATTCGCGATAAAAGTTTCGCTATAATTCATTAGCGACAAACGACATCTGCTATAAAAGTTTCGCGAAAAAGGAGGTTAATGAAGCTTACTACCTTAAGGTACTACCTATCAAATTTGAATTTTGTTTATTTTTCATTTGGATAGGCACTACCAAATATATTTATAATATATATTTGAAAAATCGTTATTTTTGGAAAGCCTCTATGGCCTAGTAGGCAAGAGCTTGGCTTACTGATCCCATAATCCCGGGTTCGAATCCCGGGTATGGTCATGTTTTTTTTCTTAATCTAACTTGGTGGTTCCATCCTTGGGGGGATAATATATAGGAGGCCGGACTCGAACACGTGATTCCGTAAATAATAAGGGTCATATTACTAATAAATTTTGGTCGGTATTTAGCAAATTAGGTTGGTATTTAGAATATTTCCATAGGTTCACTTGGTATTAAGCATCATTAACCGAAAAAGTATTAGTAAAAAATAGATTGAGATGGTAATATTCAATATATCAATTGTATTTTCTTCTTTAAAGCATTTATTATCTTATTGTCGAGATGACAGGCCTCCCTCCTCAACATTTTAGAACCTCATTTTATTCAGTTTGCTTCCCAAACATTCTATAATCATCCCTACTCTCTTTCTTATCAGGTTTCGTTTTTTCAAACATATCCAATAATATTCGCATTCTACACATTGGTTGGTCTGTAAAATATTTTAAAATCCTATGGAAACTATTGTCTTAGCTTTCTCGGATTTCGCCCACGATTTCTTTGAAACATTTACCACTACTTTAATGGTCAATTTACTCCCATCCTCAGATTCTAAACACTTTGAAAATACGCCTACCACCAATATATTTTTTTTTCTTTTAGCTCAAATAAGTTTAAATAAATACATTTCCATGGCTGATTACTGACATACCTGACCAAGTATTACAGATCTCGCAGCTTTTACTGAATTTTTAATTTCACTGTTCAGGCTTATTCTCGGTTTCACTGTTTTATGCGTCCTACACATTGTTCCCCATGTAACAAATCTAAAATCTTTCTGCCCAATTTCTGAGAAATAACCGCTCAATTTAATTTTAACAAACCCCCCCCCCTCTCCCCATCCATAATTTTCTTTGTGTACCGTCTTTTCACCGTTTTTTTCACCTTTACCAACATTTAACAACCCAATTCCCTATCTTTCAAGAAAATTTTTTTGAACTCCTCCCATGTATTGAGGCTACCCTATATCATATCCGATATCGTAAGAATTAAAGGTGTCCCAAATTTTTTTGCTTTACGTTAAACCTTTCTTTCATTCCCAACTCCCAATCTTGATAAAATATTTATTAAAAAATTTTCTTTGCCTATGTTATATTTAAATTTAATATAGGAACAAACTAGTAATTACCATCGATGTAATCTAGGAGATGATATATATTTTTTATCACCTAAACAATAACGACTAATGATCCGTATAAATTATAAATTTTCTGACTAGGTAGTGCGACATTTGGTTAGGCCAAAATTTACAGCCTGGTCTTCTTTATTACTGAGTAGCCCGTTTCCAGTCTCTAAAAAAAAATTGTAGTGTCACTATAAATCGTGCCTTAATAGCTTCTGAATTCCTTCTACCCTTTACTGGACTTTGCAACACATGGTAAACATTCTGATAGTTTATAAGATCCCATGAAAGAGTTGTGAGTTCTTAATTTATTGCTTTCCTGTCTACATCCTCTCTTCCTCTAACCTAAACTATAAAGCTTCAACCCAGGTAAAACGAAGCAAATGTGTCAAACAAAGTGCAATTAATATAATCCGGGCATACTATATAAGCTTTATATTCTCTGTTGATGTTTTCTATAACCAATTTACACCAACTCCCAAAATTTAACAATAGCCATTATCACATCATTCCATCGTTCTAGACTTAAGACCTTCCCGAAAAATTGAGTTCTGCCAAAAAATTATATTAAGTTCATTTTAAAAAAAATATTTGATATTTTTATTGTGTTCACTTTTTTATGTATAGTATATTTATTAATCATAATATTAATTTGATCTAATATAAAGTATAGTTTACATTACAACATACCTTTTTTATGGTAAATAAGTAAAATTTTACTTTATGAATAAATGCGGTTAAGTGCTCAGGGTAAAATTTTGAAATTAGGACATTCGTAATTGCATATAATCTTAATATATTGCTTCATAAAATATTATTTCATTTAATATATCCTTTCAACTTCAAACCTTTATTAAATTATAGGCTAAAAGTTTAGGCAAAATGTTATAAATCATATCAAATAATTAGTTGAAAACTCATATAATGAATGGTGCATTTATTATTTTATTTACTGCTCATATTTTCAATTATCATTTGAAAAAATTTTCAAATCAACGCCAAATTTATTCGCTAGCTGTAAATTAAAAAAATTTTTTAAACCTTGGCCGCAATTATTTTCTATTCCTAGATCCGGCTGGGCCTAAAAATATGACCTCTGTCTGATATTTATATAAATTTTAAAAAGGTATCAATAGAAAAGTAGATACTGACATCAGCATGCAATTTTGATGCGATACCAAAGAATCCTTTGAAGTTGAACTATCTCATGTTAATTTAATCAAAAAATGTAATGTTAAATACATTTTTAATTATGTGCATTCTAAATTCCCCTTTAGCCCGGTTTTCGATTGCTGGGTTATGGGCCAAGATGAGGAGGGATAATGGACGAGGAACATGGGGCTTTTGGCAATGGATGTAGACACGGAACTGGAATTTGAGATATGGAAATAGTCAGGATTTTTAGCTATAATATTTGTCAAGAGCAAAATATATTTAGTAAAGAAATAAGAAAGTTGATAATATATAAATAAAATGTAACCTTGTGAGCTTTAAAAATCAAAAGATAATCAGATATTAGAACAGGGGCAAAGTATGTTTAATATTATATTTCGTTCCAATTCATTACATTATAATTATATTTTAATAAGAATTGTATATTACTTTTACTTATGGTTAATTATCTTCCCCTCGATAATTTTGGCCAACTTTGAGTTCACCACTAGGGTGAAAAAAATGTTTTTCAACTATTAATTTTTATTATTTCTTCTCATCATATATATGTATTACTAATAAAATATTTAAAAGTAATTAATGCACGTTAACCTTGTTATTAAATATATAAGGTGGTAAAAATTTATTATAAATATTTTTCCACATTTTTTTAATTGGTTTATAGATGTGCTTTAAGAAAAGTTTTCTCCAGGTAGCTTTCAAACGCCTGTCTCCCAGCAAAATTATATATGGAAAAATGTAAAACCTGATGAAAACTAAAGCGTGTGCCACCGTTTGAAAGAAAAAGTTGCACAACTTAAAGCCTTTTTCGCAATGAGAACTTTTAATAAAAACAAAAACGATCCAAGGGATAGAAAATATAGAGGTTATCACGCTTAAAAGACTGGTTAATATGATTAAATTCTTATTTCGGTTTTTGATTTGATGGATCTTATCAGTGACATGCGCAGAAAGCTTCAAGTTAACCTGAGAAGTACCACTTGTTCTAACATCCACTTGTGTAGTATTTTCCTCGGGGAAACCGGATATGATGGAGGTAGTAATATTTTCGGATATATGGCTAATATGTTCGCTGCTACGTGTTATAATTCCTATTCCACTATTTATTTTTGCCAAAGACTTTCGTTCTCTGATAATAAATGAATGAATGGTCAAACCATTCAGTACGAATATTAATACGCAAGGAATTACGTGCACTAGAACAACCTCAACCGGGTCATATATTCTGGAAAATAAGACTAAATTTTTATTGAAGCGTATAAAATAACTGTGTTTAACCTCCGTAGTCCATACAGGTATAGTAGTATAATTTAGTTTAAAAGTATGATTTGGATATAATGATATAGTGACACTGTGGGGAGAGTGAGAAAGTATATCGAAATAAATCACGAAAGGTAAAACAACCATAATTGAGAAAAACACGAGTGCTAATACTAATATCCTAATTATCCTATCAGTATAAGCGCACTTATTACGGTAAAAGATTGGGTACTTCAGAGCGATATAGGTATCGGTACACATTATAGAAATTAAATAATTTACAAAGCATATGACGGTTTCCTCTAAAATCCACTCCAATTTACCTAGCCAAAACATGAAGGCATAAGTTCCATTTTCCCTGGCGCACCCTGGCAGTAAATAATAGTATGGCCAAAATAGAAAAAGGAGGCAAAAAAATAAGCAACCGTAACATATGCCATTCAGGTAAAATTTGACGTTTTTCTTGAAATACCGCACCATCATTTTACTTTTGGAACAATGCCACTCGTTCAAATCAGATAAAATATACATATTTCCCAATATCCCGAAAGGACTTATAATAAGCAGGAATAATGTCAACCCTAAGTTGGTGTCCATGGATAAAGCATTGTCCTTATAATGTTTGTTGTCAACTGAGAGCGAGATGTTGTTGTATGAATCATATTTACATGGCAGGTTTTTGTGAAAGTGTTCTCCACTGAAACTTGTTTTGTTCATCATATTTTATTTATATTTTTTCCAAAAAAGAGAATTATTACTAGCATCTTATATTTTTTAATTATTATTAAAAAAAATTTTAAAGGAAAATATTTATCCAATATTTGTATAATATTTTTTTGTTAAAGAAAATATTAATTGGGTAAAATTATTTTCATTGTTATAATTTTTAGAAATATATTCAAAAATAATTTATTTAGAAAAATCGCAGGGGAAAACATATTATATATACCTTTGAAGTTTGAATATATAGCAAGCACTTAACCAAGAAAGGGGAAAATAGAATTCCCCCCCCCCACTATAGATTTACATATTATGAAAAATATTGTTATAATCATCTAATAATAACCCCCCCCCCCCCCTCACACGATATATTACGACAAACAGTCATTTTAAAAAAAAAATGGTGAAAAAGTTAATAATTATTTCAATATTCAAAATTTTTTAGGATAAAAGAATTTTAATATTTAAAAAAAATAAAATTGCCGAGATTATTTTTATAAGAATTATAACATGCGTTTAATGGACATATAGATATCCAATAATCGCGAGAAATCTCACCTATAAGTGTTTTCCCACTTGCCAATCGAGTAATATGGAAATTAAAAATATTTAAAATAATAAAGAACCGAAATTATTTTTACAAGAATATAACATGCGTTTACAATTAATGAACATATAGGTTCCAATAAAATTTATTGCGCGAAATCTCGCCGATAAATGTTTTCCCACTTGCCATCGATGGAAATTACTCTAGATGAAAATTTAATTCTTAAATCATCAAAAAAACACAACAAAATTAACATATTAATTAATTAAAAGTCATTTTAATGAAATTTTAGAATCACCAATATATTTATAAAATTAATTTTCTTATAAAGGAATTTTTAAAAAAATAAAATAAACTTTAAATAAACTCAAAAATAAATGAGCAAGTTATAAAATAGATTATATTTCAGAAAAATAAAATTTAGCCAAAAGCAGGAATATGATTTGTAAATCTGACTAAATTGGTATACCAGGCCCTAAATTATTTTTATATTTATAACTAAAAGCGGGGTTCCTCGTTTCAGTTCTAAGTATCTGTAAAGTATGCGCTAGGTCTTGCCTGAGATATTTAAATCATAAATTATTAACCAATCAAATTATAATATTCTGCATGCATCATAAATAATACAAATTATTCGCGGTAATTAATAACCTTCATACGGGGGATTAATAATATATTCACGGGAATGTATTCCTAGAAAATGATTTCCGCGGTGATATATTTGAGAAAATATAGATTCACGCTAAATAAGATATTTATTAATATTCAAGTATGAATTATTAACATAATAACTAAAATTTTAGTTTGGTGTTCATTTTAAAAAAATAATAAAAGTAATAAATGGCCCCAGTCGACTCACTTTACCTCCACAAATAATTCAAATCTTATTCTTCGAGAACATCCTGAATACATCTCAAAAATGTTCTCGTTAATATAAATATTTCCAAACTTAAATATTAATAAAAAGACTGGTCCGGACGGTGATGAGGACTGAAAAAATTAAAAGACAGATTTGAAATACGACCTTCGATTTTTACTATTATCTTCACACTAGGTAAAAATGTTAATTATCAAACAAGTGTACGATATTGATAAAATATTTTATATGTAAATCCTGGCTAATTACTAATATAAAAAGAAAAAATTTATTATAGGTGTAATTGTAAAAATAAATTATATTATGTTTTCAAGGCTACTTATTTTTATTGTAATTTTATCACCCTTCTTTGTAAGAAAATAAAATATGAAATTCCCCAATTAAATCTAAGTGAATTAAATTATATATATATATATAATAGTTTAATTTATGAAATTATTTCGGAATTATTTAATTTTTTTTCATTTATCAAGATAGTTGAAGATTCTTGTTAAATTAAAGTTTAAAAAAAATCGATTATTATTTATATAACCATAAGTTAATTTAATTTTTACCATTCAATTTGTTTCATAATTATTGGTAATTAATCAGGAGAATTTAAATTGGTAATATTATACAGGTTATCGATTAATATATTTACCTGAACTCCAATTGGTATAATCTCATAATAAAAAAGAAGGAAATTTTATTAAATGTGAAAATCAAAAAATTATATTTTAGAAAAGAAATTAAAATTTTTCAAAGCCAATATATAATGATTTTTGATAAAATACTCATTGTTATCTATATGGCTCGAATCATGATAGATTTAATGGTTTGGGTATATAACTAGATCGTTCAAAAATGGATGGTTTCACAATTTTACTCCATTTTTTTTATATTGCGGGTAATACAAAATATATGGTTAATCTATACTTGCCTGAATCAAATAATAAATCCTCTCACTCCTAAGTAAGTGAGATATCAAAACAAATCTCCTCTTACCTGCAAATTTTTTTTTATGGAAATGAGAATTAAAAAAATGGAACATATCATGCTACAATGAATTTATATATTTAATCAAAATAGTAATAAAAAAATAATTTAATTGGGAGCAATCTCATTCCTGTAAAAAATATAAAACTTGAAGTGCAACGGCGTAGTCAGGATTTTACCATGGAAATGGGGATTACAGAAGTTTTTGGCGGGTTTTATCCTAAACCTCCATTGCCATCAGCCGCCGCCTATAAAAAATTATGAATTTTCATTTTCCGATGGTTATTTTTATTTTTTTCTAAAATACGTAATATCTTTATGTCAAATTTATAAAGTTTAGCTGAACAATATTCCAAAGTCTATGCCAATGTTTTGCGCTTTATTAATGAACATGATTGCTTTAATAAGTATTGTAAACACAGCTAGTATAAAGGAAAAAATTATCAATAAAGTTTTTACCAACCTTATAATTTAAAACCAACTGAAATCATTTCATTTTTTTTAAATATTTTATTTTGGTGCATAATTATAAAATAATTGAACTCGCTTTATGAGTTATTAACAAAATAAGTAAAAATTTCCAAAATTAGCTTCTTATTAGAAATAGAAAATATTGAAGAGCTAAATATCTGGTTTGCTTTAATGCTTAGCGATTGTTAATTCCTCAATCATATTTTGCGAAAGGAAACCCAGTTATAAATATCTAAACCATGAAATGCTTAATTACTACAATTTATTGCTTTCACCTATTTGGTAAATGGATTAAAGAGAAAATAATTATTGGTATAAATAAAATTTCAAAATTAATATTAAAATATAGAAGTTTTAAATATCGGGTTTAAGGGTCTTACTTATTAATCTTTAATAAATCAATTTCGACAACCCAAAAATGTAACGGAATTATAAAATCAAATAAAAACGATAATATGGCGCCTTAATAGTGTCAGTCAAAAATTTGGAAGCATATACTTAAACCTGTGCGCCGGCCGTTATCCGGCCGCCGACCTTTTTTGGTTACGCCGAAAACGCCGCCGTTTAAGAAAATAAGGCCTGCGCGCCGCCGATTTTCACGGCCGGTGCAGAAATTTCTTTTATATTTCATACCTTTTTATTCTAATAATTGGTTAACATCACTGTTGTAATTTTTTTAATATCAATCAGGATTTTGATGAATTTTTATTTTCTACTATTTTAAAATCATAATTATATTGACGTCATTATAGAATTCAATCAATCAAAAATCTAAAATTCCAAAAGTTACCATAATTTTACATATTTTTAAAATGGATGCATCTACATTTAATAATTCTATAAATAATTTTAGTATCCTAACTCTGGATAATTAAAAATTCATAGTCTGGAAATTTTTTTGCAAAAGAATTAGAGAAATTATTACTGCTCTAAGATATAAAACTGCAGAGGTTGAATTTGATTAACATCAGACATGTTAGATCTTGACAACAATGTTCCATACCCGGATACCCATTTTCAAATTGACAATTCCAATGATAATAATAACAATAATTCCAGGCATATGAAAACCTTAAAATAAAATGTCCCAACACGTTGGCATAGTATATTATTTATTCTAGAAAGCATATCTGGATTAAATAAGATTTAATTAGTAATGTTATGAAAAGAATTGGGAAGCACTTTCTCAAAAAATTATGAATCTGAGCTGTTAGAAGAACGATTAGTATTTCTTAAAAATATAAAAAAACTGTCGAATTTCTTTCAGTATAAAAAGGGCCTACTTTAAACTTGGTGTTACTTTTTAGAAGTGAAATTGAAACAAATTTAATACTAAATGATAGTGATAATTCTGAAATCATTTCACTTAAGGAAAATATGCTAAAAAAATTTGCGTTACGATTTTCGGTGTGTGATTTGCAAGTAATAATATATAAGTATATTCTTTTATTTTTTATTTAAAAATATCTAGGTATTGGCTTCTCTTTTAGATCCAAGATTTTAAAAATTGACAATTGTGTCAAAGTATTTAATAGAGCAAAATTGTTCAGCTTCAGAATTTATAATAAAACATCTTAAACTTATAGAGAATGATGATAATCAGGTAGTAAATATAGTTTATGAGGATCAAGATGAATTATTAAATTTAAGTTATTTGACAAAATTGGTAAATAAACATTCAACAAATATAAATTATGATTCCAAGTTAGGTGACTTAGAACATGAATGCCACAGTTTTCTTGGAAAACGATATTCACAAGATATGGACGTTCTAAATTTTCTGAGAGAAAAGAAAAGTAAACTTCCCAATCTTTCCAGGCTAGCCAAAAAATTCTTTGCATTCGGGTGACTATAGTGAAAGAGTTTTTTCTACCGCTGGATTGATGTTAAATTCAAGGGGATCATTATTATCCCGAAAATTTATATAAAATAATTTTATTCATGATAATTATAAAATTACAAAATCGATTTTAGATTTATAATGAGTTTTCTATTAAATAAATATTAAAAAATATGCCGAGATATCTGTAGAGTAATGTATATTCGTTTTTTTAAAAAATAATAAGCAATTAAAAAATTTTTTGTTATAAAAATTTATAACTGCGCCGATTTACGCCGATTTTCTTGACGGCGGCTAAAAATCGGAGCGCCGCCGGCCGTCGATAGGAATTTTTGAAAATTGCGCCGGCCACCGTTAGTTTGTGGGCGCACAGGTACATATACTCTAAAACTTATAAAAATTAATTGATATTTTATTTCGTATATCTTCATATTTCAACTCGTATGGTAGTTTAAAGAAACCACATCATTGGCATGATCACATCATTCGAGAATAAACTTTATAGAAGTACTAAATATCTAGGCTTGCCAATGTGTAATAAATGTTTAGTAATTACTAATTCATCAATCAGTTTTCCAAATCAATAAACAGAACCAGTTATAAACAATATAAATTCTCTAACGGCACAACTTAACCTGAGACTTGATATCAGATTTTAAATCGCGATTAAAAATTACACATTGAAATACATTAAGGTTTCTTATCCATTTTCCGGATATTTAAAATATTTTTAAACCTTATGATTAAGGGTTCTTATATATGCAATTTCTTTTTAAGGTTTATTTAATAGATATAGAAAATAGTTAATATCTTATTATATTTTTGATCGGGTACTTTAAAAATTCAATATGAATCTCAATATCATATTAAAATGAGGCCCTAATGAAGTTTGCCAAACATTTGAAAGCGTTAAATATTTTGATCTATTTGGTGGGCACTAGCGTAGCCAGTATGAATAAAAAAAAGTTATTAGCAAAATAAGAAAATATTAATATCAAGAATTATAGCACAATATTTATGTGTAAATAGTATTTTTAAAATATTACAAAATGTAGATTATATATAATTAGTAAAATAAATTATATGTTGGGAGGGAGGAGGTCAAATAAGATAAAACGAAAAGTGTAGAAACCCTAAGAAATTATAAGAAAAAAATTAAATAAACAAAATATATAAAATTTTTATCATTATTATAAAAAAATATATATTATATAATATTTAAAAATATGAGACTCGATATTTCCAGCTATAGCTTTGGTTTTATGATTTTAAGAGTTAGCGTAAAAGAGAAGTCAAATAGACTTATTGGCATCTTTGGAAAATATGATATATAAATATGATATATAAATATGATAGATTAGTTATGGTGAAATTGAAAAAGATTACAGTAGATGACTTTTTTAAACGTTATGGTTAAGCAATTATTTAATAGGGCAATAGTAATAATAAGTGCGCTTATTTGGAAATAGAAAAGGTCAAACATCAATCCAGGGACGTCAAGTCTTTACAATCTCAGAGGACAAAATTTTTCAATTATTATTTTTAAATTATTTTCGAAACTACCTTTTTTTTAGCTAACATTACCGAAATTCCCTTCTTTTATTTTTTACAAATTAACTTTTTTTTTAAGCTAACATTATCAAAATTACATTTGGTATAAAAAAAAAATTTAATTTTGAGGAGGCTCGGGCCCCATCGCCCCTCCCTTAGTGACTCTTATGTCCTATGCTAATTATAGCGTCTTTGGAAAACCACCCGTTTTTTAAATTTTGATAATTTATAAAAAAAAAGTTTAAATTAAACTAAAAAGTTAAATAGCTCATATTATTGTTTATCATCGATTTGTAAGATTTTATCAAGTACTTGTAAATAGAAGAAAAAAAATGATATTATTTTATAGAAATAAAAAATGAGAGGAGATTTTAGCAATTTAAAAGAAATAAAAACAAATTTTTTTATTATAGATATTAACATAAAAGTATTATAAAAAAATAAAATCTTACCTAATCATATTTTTCATGCGGATAGGGGGAGCAGTTCAGCCACAAATATCCTCTTGCTGACGCCACTGCTTAAGTATAATAAAAATAATAATATTAGATTTTTAACCTCCACCTCCTTCGGCTGTCCATCGTTCAAAAATGGTTGGTTCCTTGTTTAAGAATTGTTATCCCCATATTAACAATACAACCTATATAGTATTATTAATATTGTTATCAATTAACTTTACATTTTTTTAAAGAAAAAATGTGTCGTTAGTTAAATTAACTAGGTAACCAGTTCCATTATCCCCAATTATATTAATTTTTGGAATGATAAGAGAAAAGTAAACTAATTATTTTTTTAGAATATGTATGATAATAATTTTTCATTTACTTAAGTCACATGTAGAAAGGTTTTTTGTATTTTACCAAATTTTTTAAACTACATTTAGAAGGATAGCAGAAAGTTTTATTCGGAAAATAATGTCTATAATTTTCTGCAATGTATAGATTTGGTCGATGATCATCAATATTGTATTATAATAGGTCTATTTTAAATTATTAATTTTTATGGCAATGTATTTTGTACTATTTCATCTCAAGATATAAATAAACCACCCAAAAATTTATCCAGCCCCCATTAGAGGCGATCCCCCTTAAGAAATGTTGGATACAAAATATTCCTAACCCCCCCCCCTTCGCTCATGTAGACGCTGTCTCAGAGTAGAGGCCTACTTTAAATAAAGCTTTTAAAGATATTTATAATTTGGATATTTTTAAACCAAAGATAATCTGCCTATGTTTTCTTATGGGAATCCATAATTTTAATATTATTTTTTTAAATCGAAATTAAATAATGTTTCTTGTGAAGTTATATTTTTGACCTTTAGTATTGATTTTCATAAAACATATGTAAATAAGCAAAAAATCTAATAAACATGGGACAGCTATTTAGAAGTGAAGAAATGACTCTTTGTCAATTCTTTTTACAAGCAGAGTCTGCTTATTCTTGTGTAGCTGAATTAGGGGAACTAGGTCTTGTACAATTTAGGGATGTATGTAATATAAATTGATATCCATTCTCATATTTCTCTAGCTGAACCCTGAAGTCAATGCTTTTCAAAGAAAATTTACAAATGAAGTTCGAAGATGTGATGAGATGGAAAGGAAATTAAGATTTTTGCAGAAGGAAATTCAAAAGGATGGGATCCCCATGTTAGATACAGGAGATAATCCACCAGCTCCACTTCCAAGAGAAATGATTGATTTAGAAGTTTTAATACCATTAGGAATATTACTATATGCATGTTTATTAGGCTACTTTTGAAAAATTGGAAGCAGAAATGAAAGAAGTTAATACAAATGCAGAAGCTTTAAAGAAAAATTATTTAGAATTGACCGAACTAAAACAAATATTAAGAAAAACACATGCTTTTTTTGATGAGGTTAATTTTATAAATTATATAAATGTTTATTAAATTAACCAGCTTACCAAATATATTAATTATGATAATCATTATACAACTTATTAACTGGCTTTCTTTTTTCTTTAATCTTATAATGTGGTGATTTCTCATGCTATACTAACATTGCTACTTAATTATATAACCAAATGACTATTTTCTATATAACTATATTTCAAAGACCTATTTAACTTAATTTAAAAGATATATATATATAGTAATATACACTCAATGTACCATATTTATTTAGAAGTTAGCTTTATTAGATGTAAATTATTGTGAAATCAGTTATATTCATTATTTTGAGTTTTCTTTTTCTGGGTTTTGGGTTTGTTGAATAATAAAATGTAACTATGAACTTCTATAATTAATTGTCAATTCAGCCTATTGATAGCAAGAACAACTCTCTAAGAAATCTACCAATCTTTTGATCATAGATGCAAAAAATACACCCAGACTAAAGAAACATTTCATTAAAAAACTATTATATATTGTTGGAAGCATTATTCAAATATAGATGAAAAAAATAAGAAAGTATTTGGATTGAACGATTTATTGAAAAATCTATTCAAAACAAAAAAAGCAGGCAATAAACATTGATGTAATTTTTTCAAAATTTTATTCATTACTTGAATGAATGAATGTTTTCTAAAAACCTTTATTTCAAATTGAATTCTATTAATTAAATAATGAATCTTAGATGCATCCTCGAAACAATTTCTGAACCCTACCTCTTTGTTGGAGGAATTTCAAATTATGATAAATATGTTTTAAAGTATCCAACTACTCAATGGATTTTTTTTTATATTCTGTGGTAAAATGAATCTTATTATGCACTGTCAAAATAACCTTACTCATTTATTTGATATAACCTCTCTTCCTATTATCAAGATATCACTCTTATCAATATTTAATTAACATTGGAAACCACCTTTTTATTAACCCTTTCTCCCTTCCCCGTTTTTCTTTATTTCCTCTCTTTTTGTCTCCTCATTCCTTCCCTCCCTCCTCCTCTCAGATTAGGCGCCAATCTACACCTCCTTCTTCACCCTATCCTCATAAAACATATAATCGTCTCTCTAAATTTACCGCCAAAATTCACTCTCCCCCCTCTTCCACTTTTCCGCTTCCGCCCTTGTTTCCCTCTCAAACTCAACTTATTACGGAACGGACGCGGCTTTTATCTTCCTATCCTTCATCTTCCAATTCGAATGACGGTGATGATTCAAATCCTCTCGCGGTTTCCTTTCAGATGCATGACACTCCCCGTGGAATAACGGCCAGACGTACTTCAATGAGCGGCACTGCAATAGACGACCCTCATAGCTACTTGATTCCACCACGCCCTCCGCCCCCAACTTCACCCCAGGGGGATCTTATAAGCATTGGAGGGGACAGCTCCAGCGACTCCAACATTCGGGCCCCTATTGCGGCCAATGCGGGAAATCTCAGCATGCCAGGTGGTTCGGCTAGGAAATTGGGGTTAGGAACAGGCTTTTCCTTAACTTTCATAATTTGAATTACAAATAATTGCCTACGAAATTCAGTTGCCTGAATTTTTTTTATATGTGAATGAATGTTAACCTTACAAAAGACTGGAGGCAGGGCAAAGAGTTTGATTTCATTTGATTTTCGTTTATTGAAAGTTAAAATGTCGAATTATTTTATTTATAAAGAGGCGTCAAGTTTTTTGAAAAAGATAATTCTAGTATAACAATTTTTCATTATTTAGGAAGGTACGTTCAACATAATGATATTGGTTTCCTGAGTCGTTGTTTAGAGATCAACTTTTATTAAATCATTATTTTTAATATATATTATTTTCACCATCATATTTGGCCCTTTTAAACATTAGCTAAGAGGTCAGTTTTAGGAGGAAAAAAACTGATCAAATCAGGGATCGAATTTAACTAATATTCTGCTGCGCTTCAGTACATCATCCAAGAGTTATAACCTCTGAGTCATAGCTACCATTAAAAATAGATGCTTTTATGTATATAATGACAATTTTCAAAACTTCAAATTCGAAAATATTATTTTGGTCAGACTACCACTATCATTTACTGTACAACAATCACTATCATTATTTATTTTACATTTTTTTCTCTTCCTAAACTTTATTATCTCGTAATTATTATAATTCAAGCGAAATAAAATATTTAAATTTATAAAAATTAAAGCGCATTAATAGTACATTCGAAATTTATTTTGCCTTATTATTATTTTTTCTTCTTTATCAAATTTCACCTTTGTATACCTAGCAATTTATATTCGCGATCTATATAAAATATTATAACATAGTATAACAGTGTAACACCAAAACGCAAATAACAAACCATATACAGTGAAACCTTGATATCACCTTCCCGTTTTACCTTTTCCCGCTTCTACCGTTTACAATTATTGGCACTAAAAATTTTCTTAGAAAAATTAAAATATTTCATGTTTTATCATTTAACGTTTAAAATTTATGATTCCTAGAGGAATATCAAATCCGGGTTTTACTGTACATTATTTATTTAATATATTAACTCACCTCACCCAAAAACAATTATTAACATTTTATTTATTTTTTTTAGAGATAAATAATAGAATCTAAGAATTAAGAAAAAAAATTTTGCTAACAAATTTCACTAACAAAATTATATTATATGGTATTTATATAATTACTGGCAAATAGCCCGTCAAAGTCTGACGGGTTAATCGGAAATTTGCCTTATAT
Organism: Gordionus sp. m RMFG-2023; assembly: GCF_954871325.1. Taxonomy (NCBI): domain Eukaryota; kingdom Metazoa; phylum Nematomorpha; class Gordioida; order Chordodea; family Parachordodidae; genus Gordionus; species Gordionus sp. m RMFG-2023. Next base: position 6,129,480 of record NC_088778.1, on the reverse strand, counting down.
GAGAATCAGAAATGTATAACTATATTTTGTAGAGGTTCCTAAAAAATATTTTTTTGAAAATATGCTGTCTAAATATATATTTATGCGGGGTTAGCAATTAGGTCACCGATAAATTGATCGGAGTATTTGACCTGGTCAAATGAGGTCAAATACTCTAAAAAAAAATCTGAAGACATAAATTAAAAATATGTTTGAAAAATTGAAAGACGACATAGATACATGTGATCACGATGCTGCTTATTTATATACAATATCAAAAGGAGCATCTTGCTAGTAGTGTATTTAATGAAGTATGGGGGTACATTCCAGGAATTAGGCATTTTACCAGGTGGTGATGATCAAAATATTTTAAGATATATCACAAATTTCAGAAGTGAAAGCGGTATGTTTTAGCAAATTATTTGGAAAGAAGTAACATAAGAAACAATATGGCCTCAAGTTAATGGAATGGGTTTGATCACCATGCCTATTAATATAAGTGGCATTTTATCAAAAATTCCTAGTTCTACTTTTTCTTCGGAAAGAAATTGGTCTATTTGGGTTAATATTCTTACTCGATCTCGACATCAGGAAAATTGATAAAATTGAATATGAAATCAGAAAAGACTTTGTCACGGAAAGCGAAACATTAATTATTGTATGAATGAATTTAAAAAATATTATAAAATTAATATTATAGATACATTTTACTATTATATACAAAATAATTGCTAATATTTTCTTAAAAATTATTTGAATTTGACCATATTTGACCGGTTAAATATCGATCAACCTGTAATTTCAACTATGCATAAATTTGGAAAATATTTGCAAGTCATATTATTTTTAAGGTGTCTATTTCAAAAAGTATTTTAAAAAGGTTCCTCAAATATTTTTAAACACATTAAATCACTAATACAAATGTTTAAATATAAATGTAATATAAAAAGATTCTTTTTTTATTAGGCATGTTTAGATAATTTTTTGAAATTTTATGAAAATCAACATTTTAAAGATAATATAATATAAAAATATTATGTTACAAATAATGTGCGCATGATTTTATTTATATTTTTGCTATGACTTTTAAGAATAACATAATCCCAAAGAATACTCGAGTAAAAAAAAAAAATTTGAAATACTCAATTTATTAAAATTTTAAACCAATTAAAATATTTTTATTTAAAAACAATCAAAAAGGATGTTGCCAAAAAATACATACAAATAGCAGTTTGTGTATCAAGAGAGGGGGTTGTGCCAGAACGCAGGTTTGAACCCTGCAGATGGTCAAAGAAATTTAAATTGTAAACCGCCTTAGATCGGAATTGGTCTGTCCGGATTTTTTTTTTAAAAAACATAACATTAACATTAGTTTATTTGGCCAAATTATAATTCATTAATTTTATATGAAAATTGAGATTTAATGGTATTCGATTAATTGGAGTTCAGGATTAGGCGGCAATGTCCAAAATATAAAAAAATTCGATTCGTAAACTTTTTTAAACTTTATCGAAAAAATAAGCTTCATTTTTTATAATAAAAATAAAAGCATGTCCAAAATATAATTCATGAAAATTTCAAAAATTTAACATTTCACTTTCATTAAAAATTTATAAACTTCTGAAAGTTTTAACACTTTTCTAAATTTTTAAAAAAGGATTTTGGACATAGCTAAGTTGAAATTATTAACATAAAGTTGATATGAAAATGAAATTTAAATATGAAGATAATACGAAAATGATATATAGATTACGGGGATTAATATGTACTATTTATCAGACAATTTTTCAAATATATTTCCGGTGAAACCAGATTTTTATGATCTCAAGAATCCCCGTGAATTCAAAATCCCAAAAAGGGCACGTTGATTTATTTGCCAAATTTTATTAATGGGCATCCTAACTTATTCCCATTTCAAACAGAAGCTAAATTCTATTACAGGACGGCCTAAATCGTTTTATAAACTTTTGGCGTTTTTAAAATGACTTTTGGACTCTCTATTTTTGAAAGGGTAATGCGAAATTCGGGTAATTAGAATCGCCATTATAAATCAAATAATATCGAATTTATGATGGATGTTTTAGTTAAAATTCTTCATTTTATTAATGTTTAACGTTTAAATATATATATATATAGATATTTTCTTTCTCTTTCTTTATAATTTAGTAAATTTTTTTTATAAATCTATGCGCATAGTGTTGTTAAAACGGCTCGATTTGAGCTGATTTTTAAAAATGGCTGACTCAATATTTTAGCCAGAAAAATATTGCCCAAGCCTCGAGATTTCGCTAGTAGATGTCCGAACCTTTGTACCATTTTAGCAAAATCTTTAGGCTTGCGTAATATTTTTCTGATTAAAAATTGAGCTAACCATTTTTAAAAATCGCCTCAAATTTAGCCGTTTAACAACGATAAGACGACATCTATTGTATAGGTTATTTTTGTTTTAATGAAATTTATAATTTTAAAAAACGTATTTATCAAAATTAGTTATGTAAAAAGCCATTTTGCATCAATAGTCCAAGAATTATTTTGTAATTATAGCATTATATCAAATAACCTCATCATCTAGTTCATTATTTATATTATAATTTGTAAGATAATCTAATTATTTTTATTTTACCTTATTTATTACATATTGATAAATTTAAAACAAGCATAATTATATTTTTAAATCAATCATTTGTATATTAATTTTTTCGCCGCCTAATATATATGTTTTTTTTAAAAAAAGCTTTAAATTTTTGCTTGAGATAATATGTCCAAGGGAAGAGATTATCTTGCGATATCAACCGGATTTGACTTATTCCTTCTTTTGGAAAAGGAAGAAATGCGCATGTGAAATCATGAAGTGAGGATTTACTTAATGACTAAGGTAATGTAGTGAAATCATCTGACCTCATCCCATCATCTGATGATAAATTATCGGGCTCTTGGATGTTTGATATACATACCCACTTAAAACTACTTACTAATTATTGGTTTTTTTAAATCTAGTTAAATTAAGTGCCCTTTTATTTATTAAAATTTAATCGAGTACTTCTTTAAAATTGCCAAGGAGTCTCAATTTCCCCGCAAAAATGTTAATCAATCACATACTCTCCTCCAGGATATTAATTTATCTTTCTTTGACGTGCCTATATTCGTAATTAATAATACAAAATAAAACAATTGATTTATATATATATATATACTTAATGTACTAATTTATAACATTGTATTACTTAATATTAAATCATGCGCAACGCTATTTTACTCACGATAAATAGAATATTAAAACGGCATTGGCTGAATCATTAGCGTCGATTATCATATATATTTTGGTGTTGTTTAGGATTAGATTTATGATAATAATAATACCCAATGGGCGTTTAATCAGGCGAGTATATATATTTTTTGAGGCCAAACCTAGCACTCCTAAAGCATACATGATTTTAATTTTTTCTCTCTCACAAAATTTGACTTATTTTTAAATAAGCCTATAAATCTTGCATCGGAGCCTATACCCACGCCAGTAAATACTAGATCCACCTCTAGATTGACTCTCGGCCAATTAGATAAATCGGACTCGCTGACCGATCAGGACCCGGATGCAGCGGCCATCATGTCAGCCCAGCGCAAGGCGATGAGAAGGATGACGGCTTCGCAGGCGTTGAGCTTGCAACGCGCTCGCATGGATTCGAGGAAATCAGATCTCTTAGTACCTGGTCGGTTTGTCGCCGGTGATTTAGGGTTTTCCCGGCTTTCATATAAAAATAATACCCTTAAATCAATTTTAAGCTTACTAATTACTATTTCCCTTTTTTATAATTCATTTATTATATATTTATGCAAATCTATATACTAAATATAATGCTATTTAATATTATTTTTTTTCTCTCTTTTTTTTTTATTGCCCTGCCATTATATTTTACTTGTAATATTTTTTAAGAAATATATTTTATTTACCTTGTATTCACTTTTCATAAAACGCTTATTATTTATAAATAATTATATGCAACTTTCATTATTTCAACTAACAAGAACATGCTTTAATTTAATACCTTTTTTTTGTTCATATTTATTTATATCAAATTTTGCCCTTTGGGAGATCTATTTTAGACGTGAACGAAATTAAGGAATGAATTTTTAAATAATGATGATTAAGTAGACACTTGTAGGCCCGGTTTAACCCGACCGAACATGCCCGACCCTAAAATAGATTGATTAAACTTGGCCATCAAATAAGTAAAAATAAAATCAGTAATTAAGTTGAAACATAATTGTTACGAAATACGGTGTTATTCGCCTCGCTATCTATAGAGGTACAGTTATTTATTTCCTCCTCCGCAAATTATTGATAGCATTTTACGTGATTCTGACATGGAAATGAATGAATGTTGCGTCTGGAAATTTACAATTTGTCGGAAGATGAATCTATTTATGTATTTAAGTTGGATTCATAGTGGAATTCGATCCGGGAAGATTTAACAGCCGATTTTAAAAATCTGTTTATGAGATCAATTTTAATTCTATTCATGAGAATAATCTAAGAATTATTGATTTTAATCGAAATATCGATCTCATTAATAGATTTTTTAAATCGCTCAGCTGTTAAATCGTGTCGGAATCAGATCCCACTATGAATGCACCTTTACTGTTTATAAATGAATACTATGTGAATCGAGTGAATGTTAACACACAGGACAGCATGATTGTGAGTTGAGAACGTAATATACTTTCTTTCTTTCATACATAAATTCTTTTCTTCTCTTTTTATTTGCTTTCTTTTATTCTTTTCTACCCTTTTTTCCAAATTTTTTTAAAACTATTATTTCTCCTCTCGTTTCTTTTATCTCTTTTTCTTTCTTTTTTTTTAATGCAAACTTCTTTAATTTCTCTTTGTAATAAAATAAAATTACGTATATCCAAAAAAAAAGGTTTGTGGCCGGCGTGGTATTGAGGGAAAGATTTCCTTCTTTCGAAAAGCTTTTATGGAGAGCCTGTAGGGGCAACGTATTTTTAAGACGTTCGGACATTGATAACCCGTTGGAAGATCCAGTGACTGTAAATAATTTATACACTATTTTTGACAGAAAGTGTTCTATCCCTACTAATGAACCTAATTTAGTTAAGTAAAGGTTAGAAATTCGCATTTTTAGCTAAATTTAATCTATTTCAATTCTTTAAAAAACAACCTTAAAAAGTCTTTATAAAAAACATGTTTTTTAAAAAAACTTATATAGGTTTTTTTAGGTATCTGAATTTTTTTTAATATTTGGTTAACTTTTCTTTTTTTAGGGGACTATTAAAACTTATAGAATACATAATTCCCTCAACAATTTTAGAATGTAATTTAAGGTCGAAAACGCGAAATGTTAAAAGCCTATGCGAATATTTCTTTATTAATTCTCAAAATCTCGAAAATAACGTTGATTTTTGCAGAAACCCTAGATAGAACCCTATAGTATTTAAACAGCCCCTATTTCTAATCTTAAAAACTGATGATTCTTGATAGATGTAACCATTACTAATTCAGTTTAATATATTTTATAGATATTATAATATTTCGATTTATTTTAAGGGTGACAAAGTTTTCAAGGTGGTTTTCATGATATTCTTTCAAGGCGACCAACTCAGATCCCGCGTTAAAAAAATTTGCGAAGCGTAAAATAATTTTATCTAATATTTTAAAAGATCTCGTAAAAATTTAAAATTTAAGAGTTGAAAAGAGAAAGAAATTGGATTAAAATGTTATTTGAAATTGAGTATTTATTTTTTTTTTGATTATATTTATATATTTATTTTTTACTTTAATTAGTTTTCGCGCAACATTGTACCCCTGTCCAGAGACTGCCGCTGAGAGGAGAGAAATGGAAATGGGAGTCATGACAAGAATAGAAGATTTAAGCACCGTAATTACATGCATTTGTTTCATTCACATTTTTTTTTCGGAACTAGATACTGTATTATTTAAATATTTTACTCGTTATTGCTTAAAGACTCGAGTTCCTATTTGATATATGCCTAAAAATCTACTGTTTTGCTATTAATCAATGAGGGATTAACTTCTGACTGACTTTATATAACTCATTATTATACCTGCTGCTCATTTTTCTATTCTTAGAGGAAGAGAGTGGGGGTGATATTTTTAAAAGATACAGATTTAATCCTTGAATTCTTTGGAAAATAGATTATTCATTTAAAAACATTAGTTTGTAAAATTAGATATGGCCATTTTTTTTGGTTGCTAGTAGTGAAAAATTAACAAGCAAATTTACTCCTATGTTTTTTACTTACCAATCTTTGTCATCTGATAATAAAAACGTCTTTATAAATAATTATCTAGTCAGATTAGAAATGGTTAAGTTTTTTAATAAATAGTGAAAAAATAAAATTTTCTCATATTTTTTTTACTTACCCATCAGTGTCATGTGATAATAAAAACTTCTGTATGATATTTGTGCCAAAAATCAAAACTCTCGTCTCTTACTAAATGGGTCTTATGGACCCTAATGTTAATGTTATATTATCCCGATTTCTCCTGTAATAAATTTTTTTCTTCTCAATCTTATGAAATTAATTTCAATGAAATGAAATGAAAAAAAATATCACGGAAACAAAAACTAAGAAAAATCATCAGGCAAACTACTGGGATGAGAGGACTGACTTCTTTTGGACAGATGCTATATCAGCATGTCAATCACTAAAAACTCATATTTACTTTTAGCACTTCTATCCAACCTGTTAATAATAGACTAATTTTAATTTTTCGACTTTCTGCCATAAATTTTACTAAATGGGAATATCAATTATTGTTTTTTTTTATTGAGTTATTTTGATTTTCAAGAAAAGTTATAATTATTTTTTATTGGTAATAGGTTTTAAGCCAGACCCAGGAGCATAGACATAGAGTAATGGTTGCTGCCGCTAAAAACGCCAAATTTTGGTTCATTAAGGTATATTATATAAGAATGAATGTTTTGAAAAATTTTTTAATAATTTATAAGTCATAAAATGAAAGTTATGTTAGTTCAAAATATTGAAGGAAAAAAAGAAAGAATAAAAAATTACCTTTACATGCAAGGTTCGCAAGATCAAAGCGGTATACTACGCGCTAAATATGTGCAGTTTGGACGTGACCCACAAGTGCCTCATAGCCGAAGGATGGTGTCCGGTGGCAGATTTTGACAAGATAAGAATGGCGCTCAAAAGAGGAGAGGTTGAATTATTTAGTTTTATTTTAAAAAAATATAATTTTAAATCTATCCTGAGTTTCAATTAATAATTAGGCCGGTGTATAGTAAGCAAGAACTGTCAAATGTTAAATTTTGTTTCCTTTATTTCAGTCGAAAATGAATGAACAAATAAGGGAAAATTTTTTTAATCTCGTAAAAAAATATCATTTCACTACAACGAGCCTCATTTTTAAATTTATTTGTACCGATTGGCCCAATTATAAATGTTTATATCTTCGGGATTATTTGAACCAGATTGGCAGCTAATTTTTTACGCATAAAAATTGCATTAGTATAGGTAAGCATTGGAATAGGCCGGTACAAAATAGCAATCGGACAGGCTAAAAATTTGTCACCAATACTGACTTCCCCTTAAAATATCTTTTGTTTGATAACTTACCAAGATGGTTTATACGTTAAAAATTAACTTTCAATAATCTAGCGTCAATTTCTAGATATCAGTGATATTAAAATCTACTTTTAAAAGTAGTGCGCTATCGCTACCGCCACCATTTTCAAAAAAGTAGCGCTCTATTAGCTACTTTGCTGCTTTAGAAATTTTTTTTTAAATGTTTTTTAGGTTATCTCTGCTTCCACATATAAAATATATGACTAAAATTTCAAATTATAATTTATTTATTTTTTATTGCATCAATAATAATAACATTTTTATACTGTCATCCCCAAGTCTAGAGCAACGATCAGAAAGTATGAGCTATGACTAAATAATCGTTCAACACTAATTATTTCAAAAAAATCATCTATAAGTAGGTGGCATTTTTGATCTGTCTAGACTAAAATTATAATAAAAATAGTTAGAATAAAAATTATGTAGGGATGAAATGAATGGCCATCTTTGTAAATTGGCCAGGTCACCACCCTTTAATATTTTATATATCGAACCAATTTCTCTCAAAATTGGTTAAAATGTAATTGATAAAATTTATAAATAGATGAGTGGTTAATTTTAAGCATGTTTAACATCCAGATAATAATTTATAAAATATTATCATTAAATAGATGATAAAATTAAATGTTAATATTAATTATTTATTGAAATTTTTAATTTATAATATAATTCTTGAATCATATTTATGGCCAGTTGAAACATATCATGTTTGGACTGGGCTAGAAAATCAACTTTCACATATACTCAGCTAGCTCAATCTAAACTATTATAGATACAGCTTTGATTCAAATTTTATTTTAATGATTAAGGATTAGGCTACACATTCTAAATCGCTAAGCATTTGGAATCTCGCTTATAACTCTTAGAAAATTTTAAAAGTAATATTGAAAATAATATTAATTAGATGCTAAGGAGAACGTATTTAAATTGAGTTTTTAAACATCGCTAATAATGAAGGAAATATATCATTGTTCCCAGAATTGTCCCTAGCATCTATTAATATTTATTTCAAATTTACTTTAAAAATTTTTCTAGGGAATATAAGCGAGACGCCCATATCTTTTGGTTTTGTAATATCCTCTTCGCTTAGTTCCACATTTAAATTTATGATAAAATTTATAACTCGTGATAAATTAACTTACAGGAGAATTCTGGGAGCTCGGTGCCTTGCATAATGAACAAAATGGAGGTTCCGTCTAACGTATCACCGCCTACTTACAACAAGCTAAACAAATACACCTCCGGCTTTCAAAATATCGTTGACGCTTACGGGGCCGCTAAATATAGGGAGGTTAACCCAAGTAAAAAAAAATGTTACTTCTGCAGAACCATTTTTTTTACATATTAGAAAGCAAGAAAGAAGAAAGAGAAAGATAAAGGAATTGCACATTGAATTAAAATTTGAATGATTTGAATATTAGAAGGAAGATTACAAAAAAAAGAGAAATCTTGAAATTGTGTAGAATTGGGTAAAATGAAGAACTCATGACTAATATATAAACCGTTTTTTCGGGGAAATGCCCTATTTTTTCTCTCTTTCTAAATTTTATTCTTTATGAGAAATAAAATCTACCGGTATATTATTGGATAATTTTTTATCGTCGCAACTAGTGTTGTTAACCGGCTTAATCAAAGAAAAATATTGCCTTTGGCCTCGAGATTTTGGTAAAAAGATGTTCAAAATGCCATCCATCTATGAGTAAAATCTTTAGGCTTGCATAATATTTTTCTGTAAAATATTGAGCTGTATTTAAAAATCGGCTTAAATCGAGCCGTTTAATAACACTAATCGATCACTAGAAAAAGAAATCTGATACAATGTATTTTATTCATTTCCAAAATTTAAATCCTTATCCAGATAAAAAAAAATGGAATATTTTATTATGTCATAGGTAAATTTTTTATAAAATATATATTTTAATACACTGATATACCTTTAATATGAATATTATTTGGAATCATTTAATATAACAATTAAGCAGACGATAAAAAATATTTTTAATAATACTTAAAAATTCATTTTAAAAAAAAACGCTATTTTGCAACGCTCTATTTCTGGTTTACTATCCCTTTAACGGTGTGTTCTTAAATGCGTATCTAACATATCCATCTGCCTGCATAATTTTAAATTTTAGCAGGTTTTTATTTTATCGTTATGTTGTAGTTATATATTATTGGGAGTTATAATTTGAATTTATTTTAAATTAAAAAGCACCTTACACCATGATAACTTTCCCTTTCCTATTCGCTGTAATGTTTGGGGACGCCGGCCATGGCTTGATAATGGCGATGGTGGGAGCTTACATGATCATCAAAGAACGATCCCTGGCCCGGATGGCTAGGAATGAAGTAAATATCATTCCGACATTTTAATTGTCATCCATATTTTACTCTTTTTTTAAAATAGACATTCGGCATTTTTTATGGCGGTCGTTACATAGTGTTTGGTATGGGTTTGTTCGCAATATACACTGGTTTGCTTTACAACGACGTTTTTTCGAAATCTATCAACATTTTTGGGTCAGCTTGGAAGGCAAGGATGCCTCAATATGCCATTGGTATGCCTTTCTTTTTAAATCGGCTCTTTAATATTAAGATTCTTTTTTTCCATTCATTTATTCCTTTCTTTTTTTAAAAAAAAGTTACTTCCAAAATGTTGAAAATCACAAATTCGATATCTATTAACTCTTTTATGTCAATTTTTAAGATTATCCTAAATCATTCATCGTTATATGATCAATGATTACCTATGCTATGGGTTTCATTATTAGTTCATTCTGACTTTATATTAACATTGCACCAATTTTTTTAGGTCCTAACCCTTCACCAGGCAGCCCATCAAACAGAACTTACTTATCTGACGTTACCATCATTGGCTTAGACCCTAGATATCCAGCCGTTTATAGGGGATCACCTTACCCCTATGGTATTGACCCCATATGGCAATTGGCCAAAAACAAAATCACATTTACCAACTCTTACAAGATGAAGATAAGTATTATCCTGGGAGTCATCCATATGAGCCTGGGCATATGTCTTTCGCTCTTCAATCATACGTTAGTATAATTAAATTTTTATGAATACCATTTTTCTATTGATGAAAATCACTTGGTTCGAGTTTACCCTTATAGATGGATTTTTTCGATCACCTAATAAGACAAATATACTATATTGATTTTTTTTATAAAGATACTACCGCAACCGCTCAAACATTATTACCGAGTTTATCCCACAATTCCTGTTTCTCTTTTGCCTATTCGGCTATCTTTGCATCGTGATAGTTGTCAAATGGATCAAATTTAACGCCACCAACTCCAGGTGTGCCCCGAGCTTGTTGATCAACCTCATCAACATGTTTTTGTTGAGTTATCCTCCTCCAGCCCCCGGGGAAATTTGCAGTCCTTATCTTTTCAAAGGCCAAGTACTTTTATCCATATTTTTATTTAATAATGGATAAGATAAAAAAAATCGCCGGGGTGGCCTAGTGGGTTTATGATGTATACTTGGAAGCCGAAGGTTCCAGGTTCAATCCTGATAAGGAACTGTAAAAATTTACAGATTTTTCTTCGATGACTGATGTGTAAAGATATATGATATGATAAGTTTCTCAGCTTAGAAATTTCACCCCGGCCCCCGACAGTCTTGGACAGCCGAGTGCTAGGATACTTGTCCAATAAACCAAATGAAAGATACAATGGATAAGATAAAAAATTGTATATTTTTTTCGTTTAAATTGGAGAATATCATTTTTTTTCGTTCTTTCGATTGTATATAAATTCTTTGTTAAGCAATTATCTAAACGAAATCATAAGACATTTAAAAGTAATTCAATAATTGTAATCTTTTGGTTTATTTTAAAAAAAAATGATTCATTAAAAATAAAATGTTTATGTAATTTTACGCGACTAAGAAAACCCTACAATACGTTCTAGTTATAGTGGCAGTGTTGTGTATACCTTGGATGCTACTGCCTAAACCGTTGCTCTTGAGACGTAAAAATAAGAATTTCATGCAGGTTAGCTTTCTCGATTTCTTCTATTCTATTACCTAAATGAAACTTTTTATTTTCATCAAATCGAGTAAAAGTAAAATTTTAACTGGAAATGTGTTTTTTTTTTAAAAAACAAATTATTTATTTGTTTGATTTTCAAGTGTTTAGTTTTCATTTTACACGTTTGCATGGAATAAGCATGAATTCGAATATTTATTATACATAATCACACTAATTAGCTAACACAATCGCATGCTTTTAGCTTCCGACTAACCTTATCTTTTTTTTTGCTCTCCAATTTTCTTCACCACCTCCCCCATCCCCGCTTTGTATTATATTTCGCTATGTAATTTAATTTAGCGCCTCGTAATATTTTATTGTTAAGACTTGTCAAGCTGGTAAGCCGCATGTAGTACTAGTTTTCAGAGATTTACCAATGCCGAGGTCATTAACGTTACTAGGAGGCACTGACTGATAACTAACGAAATTTATTTTTGTAAACAAAAGAAAATTTATACTAAAAAACACGAGCCCAAATAAATGATTAATTTATCTAGCGGGGAAAATATTTTTATCTTAAAAAATAATAATAAAATTAATTTCTTTCTTTTTCAGTTTTTGGTTGTTTTAAATTTTCATATATATATATACGCTATATTTTTAAATCGTTTTTTTTATATGACCTTTGTTTTAAATTCGTTTTTTTAATAATAAACTCAATTTATCTCTTAAGAAAAAACTTATATATATGGGAATTTTTTTCATATAAAGATATTAAGTTCGTCTCTCGTAGGTTTATAGGCTTTTATGGTACAATTTAACTCCGAAGGGAGAAGAATGCACTAGTTGTTAGGTAAATTATCGCAGCCTAGATAAGCGTAATCAATTAAAAACGTAACATTTTGTTACGCGCTTTAAATTTAAACATTTTTTTTCGAAATTTAGATATCGCATTTTATAATTAATTAATCTGTCCAAACGCAATGCTTTCTATCCATTCTCTTTAATGGAGGTATTATTATTATTATTATATATATATATATACTTAATGTATATTAAAATCAATCGCGCTGTTTAAAAATACTCAAAAATTCCAATTTCTAACAATATTTTTTTTTAAGACAGCCACACAACTAACCTCGCCGCGTTAAAATAACGTATAGATGAAGCTTCTATGATTATATTTTAAAAATTTAATAGAAGAAATACGCTAAAAAAAAATTTTTTGCTAAAAATAATCAGAGGCAAACTAGGCTGATGGGTCAAGAAAATCCTGTGGTAGATGTTCATTACTCGACGAGTCCGGATGTACAACACAGTAGAAGACTAACTAGGGCTTCGCTTCCCATTAATGCCGAACCCATAACTGGGGTCTAAAACAACATTTATCTTTCTCACTTTGTCCCAAAAAATTTGGAATTTTTTTTTAAGATTTATTTCCCAGAAATCCGAGAAGAAAATAAGAATTTCCCTGTAAATTTTTTTGTAAAAAAAATCTATTAAATACCATGATATTTTATTTTTTCGCACAAACGCCCACCTTTCGCCACGCCTCGGCGCAGCTGTAAAGCTGCTACGTTTTCTTTACTGTTATGGAACCATTTGGATAAAGAGCATCATAAAACTATATGATGGTTCGATGTAGTATATTTATAAAATTACCGATATGGCAATAATTCCACAGTATATTTTACTTTTCGGGAATAAATATGCATGACCTAAATAAATTTGCATGGTTTTGTATTTTTTTTTATATTGTCATCACTTTTTATTTGCATGAATTTGATTAATTATGATTTAAATCATGAATATATTTTATTTACATACTATAATTATTTCTTCAATTTTTTTGTACTTGAGAGTAGGGCTGGAACACAAATTGAACACAAAACAAAATCTTCAATTTTTATGATTAATTTCAAAAGAAATCTCTTGATATTAGTATATATATATATATTATATTAACATTTTTTGAAAAAATATTTGATTAAAAGTAAGAAAATTTATGAAAATAAAAATAATTCAGCCCTACTTGAAATTTATCACACTTGAATGCGATACCTTATTCACTACCCATAAAAATAATCCTTCCATTTTTCCTTTCAATTATTTTTTTTTAGGATTAGGTAAAGGCTATAGTTTTGATTTTAGCATCCATAATTCATACGATTGTCAAATTCACTTAATAACCTTTTCTCCTATTCCTATTAAAAATTTCTCCTTCTGAAATCCGGTCCATAGCGCCGTTTTCCGAAATTCGTTTGTTTCTCATTTTTCATTCCACCCGCCTTTTATTTCTCTATTTTCCCCTCCTTTTCTTTCTCATTTTTTTCCCCTTCACTTGACCTATCTTTTTTTTAATATAAATTTGTCAAAAAATAATTATCACCCAATATATTTTTAGGACGGTTTACTGAGTCCAAACAATATTCAAGACCCAGCCGAGGGCTCGCTCGATTCTCGGAATGAACCTGGTGTCAGTCGCAAACCTTCTATCAAATCTGCGGATGAGGGTGAAGTGGTAATGTATTAATTCTAAACTTCTAGATTTTTCTTACTAAATAATAAGTAATCGTTTCAGAATGATGAGATGGGGGGAGGGGGGTATATTTAGGATTTTGTTTCGGGACGTGCAAAAGAAGAAATCACATAATTTAATAAAATTCCCATTTATCAGTTAAAATAAGAGTTTAAAAAATTTGCGGAAAAAATTTTGGAGGGTGCGAATGCCCATTAAATACACCACTGCAGGGAGGGGAGGGTATATTATTTAGTTAGATTTGAACTTCTGACCCAAAAATTTTTTACAATTTTATGTTATCATTTCAATGTATAAGGGATGAAAATTGTCATTTACATGACTATTTTAGCCAAAATATTTTTAAAATGATAACTAATTTCTAATTTGTAACTTTATAAATATCTTTTATCTTTATCAGCCAAAATTTTATTTAAATGGCCACTTATTAACACTTTAAAGAATGAATAATATGGTCTTGGCATATTATTCTTTGCCTATTTTCTTTTTTGTTTTAATTAAAAAAATAGGTAATAAACTATAATTCTCTAACCATTACATTATTTGTTTATATTTATACCAGAATTATTACCATTTATATTTAAAAGTTAAAAAAAGGTGCTACACTGAATAGGATACCATGTTATTCTTGTTGGGTAATCCATCCCCCCTCCCCATAATTTTAAATATCCACAATAATATAATAACAAATATTCCTAAAAATATATTATATTGTTAATGAACTTTCTTTTTATTTTAAAAAAATAATCTCATCTAGTTCAATTTTTCCGAGATAATGATAGAACAATGCATTCACACGATAGAATTTTCTCTGGGATGCCTGTCCCATACAGCCTCTTATTTGCGGCTATGGGCTTTAAGCTTGGCTCACGCACGTAATTTTTTTTTTAAATATAATTATTTATTAATTCGAAGTTGTTGTTTTTTAATATTTAATAATATACATTAGTTGGCAAAGTGTTATAACAAGAGCTGTATCCGATATCGGGTCAAACCCAGATCTTCCCCTTTGAGACTCAGCCGGTTTTTTTAATTGTCGGTTTCTGATCGATTTTTATAAATTTGCATATAATATATAGGCTGGCGCCTAAAAACTGAACCCCTTTCATTAAAGGAGACTTGGGTGTTTTTAGAGGGGTGTATGAAATTTTCAATGTATGAACAAGGTAATAAAATAGTTAATTTATAATCGCAAAAAAATATAATGGCGATAGCGATGTAAAAATTAGATAAAAGCAGTATAGCACAAAAAAACCACATCTAGATGAGTAGAATAATTGAACGCTGTCGAATATAAAACAATGTATTCATATATTTTTAAAAATTATTTGACCGAACGAATAGAATTATCGGAAGTTTTATGGCAAATGGTGTTCAGAGTAGGGTTCAGCTTCAATTCCAAAATAGGTAGCATAGTGTTATACGTTGTGTTCGCTTTTTGGGCGGTATTGACAGTCGCCATCTTGCTATTCATGGAGGGACTTTCGGCCTTCCTTCACGCACTTAGATTGCATTGGTAATATAAAACGATAAATAATTTAACATGAAATAATAAAGCTTCTCGTTATCTAAATAATTATCTTTACTCAAACTTTAAAAGTAACTTATAATATAGCGTTCTTAGTTATATAGTATTTAAAAAACTTATTATACTCTCTACTTTCTTTCAAGAGTACACTATGTAACCAATCATAATATTTTAATGGTTTTATATATATATATATACGCACACACAAAGGGTTGAGTTTCAAAGTAAATTTTACTCCGGGACCGGTTATCTTTTTGAGCCTTTCTCATTCCAATATATTCTTGACTCCGTAGCAATGATTGGTGGGTCCGAGGAATAATTTACGATTTTTGGAGCGCCTATATTTATTTTATTTTGTAAAAAGAATCAATTGAAAGAAATCATTGTATTAATATTTAAGTTTAATCGGCTATTATGTTCACTTGACCAATTTATATAATTTTTATACTAACTTTTATTAATTAATCATTATTGTGGTCTCTCAAAATTACAAATCAATATATTGTAACGCCTATTTTAATTTTTTTTTTCATTAATTATAAACGTCATAAGTCATTTATCTATTAATTATTTATAACATAGAATAAAAAATAAAAATTTGTAAAAATGTTTGTTATGATCAGAGTTGTTAAAGTAGCGCGCTATCTTTTTTGGTAGCTATAGCTAATAGCCGCTACTTTTTTTTTAATTATTTAATTTTTTAGCGCGCTACTTTTTTTTAAAGTACTAAGTAGCACGCTACTTCGCTACTTTTAAAAAATATAATGAATGTAAGTATAAACATGAAAATTTAAATATAATATCATATCATAATTAATTATTATTATTTAATTTTGAAATTTAAATATATTTTCAATTTTTAATTTATATTTTCAATCTGTGTTAATAATCTAAAATGGCATCGCCCATGGATATCCAAATCCTTGACAGTGATTCAGACATGGAAGATTCAATGGAAGAAAATGTACTTAATAACTCTAATAACGATTTCCCATTCCCTAGATTTGAAAAAATTTTTTAAAATAAATATTAAAACAAAATCTGGATTCAAATTCCTGTGCTTAAAATGTAAAAAAAATATATCATCAAATCAATTGAGTAGCTATAACCTGAAGAAACACCTAAAGGTAAATTGTTATTTTTACATTATAATATTATTTATTTTATTAGACTGTTCACGCCAATTGCTATAAGGAAATAGAGGAACATATAAAAAAAATTGGTATAGGAGAATCTTCATTCAAAAAGACAAATACTATCCAAACCAAATTAACTGATAATAAACATGCCAATATTTCACAAAAATTGGCTGATAAAGTATTTGTTGATTTTATTATTGACACAGTTCAGCCATTGTCCTTGGTTGATAATCCATCATTTACTATGATGATTAAAACTTTATCCCCTGGCACAACAGTTTTATGTCGCCAGATACTTATAAATAAAATAGCCGACAACTTCAAAGTGATGAAAGATGCTCTAATAGTAGAGTTATCAGATATATCTTATGTATGTACCACGGCAGATAGTTGGACACATAACAGAATATAAAAACTTATTTATATTTATAAATTGATCTGATTAAATATTTTTAGAGCTTATTTGGGAATCACAGGCCATTGGTTAGACCCTAGGACTTTAAAAAGAAGATCTGTAGCCTTAGCCCTAAAAAGGATTATAGGATGCCAGACATATGACGTACTTGCAAATAAAATTATTGACATCCACAAGTCTTTTAGGATTCATAATAAAGTTTGCAAGATGGTTACTGATAATGGGTCTAACTATCTGAAGGCATTTAGGTTATATCACAAATTTATTTAAAATATTTATTTTAAGTTATGATTTTTTGGGCAGTAAATTAATCAGAATGGAATGGTTATTATTTAATCTATAAAATATTTAGTATTTTAATATTTCACATTATTTATAGAATTTTTATTTAAATACACACATATTTTAGTAATATTATGATTATCATAATTTATATCAAATTATAAATAAAATTAGTGAAATTAATTAAGAAAATATACAGAAGTGGATTATTTCATTAATTTTTATTGTACAGTGTCATTGAGCTATTCTAACATTTAATAAGATATGGTTATTGAATATTTCATGGATGATTAGATTTTTACTATATTTATTTCTTATTGATTAATTGCCATCAATTTATATACAGTACAGGGAATTCATTCAATGTCTTCATTTGATATCTGCTTAGTTACATTATAATTCCTGAGGTTCAAAATTTAGAATACTAAGATTTTGATAAATATTACTAGACATTTCTATTAAAACTGGATTAATAATTTAATTTGTCCTATTTAATATGAATATAGAATATTTGGTGAGAATAATGCTGAAGATGAGATACAGAATGATAGTCAACATGTATTGGAAGAGGAGGAAATAGGTGTTGATGCCAATGATATTAATGAGATCTTAGAAGATGGTTTAAATTATTTTATAATACATGTTAATCTAATCAATATTCTATAGGATCTTCAACTAACTCCACAATGTTACCCAGCCATCAGAGATGCTCCTGTCATAATTTAAATTTGATAGCAACAGTAGATGCTGAATGAGCTTTAAATGATGAAGATTTTAAAAGGGTGTCAAGATCGACATTTTATAAATGTCAAACTTTATGGAATAAGCAGAACAAATCTCCTAAAAGTTCTGACATGTTTAAAAAAAAATTAGGGAAATATTTATTAACCCCTAATCGTACAAGATGGAATTCTGTATACCAAGCAATAAAACTAATCGCTTTTTTCTGGAGGAAAGAAGATTAGAGAATAATTATCTCTGTGATCTTGTTGAAATTGAATATATTAACGATGAAGAGCATACTTTTATAAAAGAGTATACAGAAGTAATTCTAATTAATAATGATTCATATTTTTTTATAATCTAAACTAACTATATTTTTATATTTATAAATGTTGATTTTTATATATTATTTATTATACATTTACATTATAAGCAAAAAAAAATAAAAAAAATTTGTTTCTAAATTTTTTTTTATAAAAAGTAGCTTAAAAATAGCGAAAGCGGTAGCGCGCTACTTTTTTTGACAAATAGCTATAGCGGTAGCGCGCTACTTTTAAAAATAGCGTTTAACAACTCTGGTTATGATTTTAAATAACACATTCTTATTGAAATCATCACCTCGTTCGGACAGGCGGATTGATAATTTTAAGCAATGGCAAAGGAGGGGGAGGGGGTTAAAAACAGGAAGACAAGTGGGAAAAAATTAGACGGGCAGGAAACTTTCTTTTATTGTATATATATAGTATAAGTAATTTAGTAGCTAATTTTTAAAAAATTCAAGTTCATTGCTTGTGGAGAGAAAATCTAACTGCGAAAAAAAAAGATATCGATTTATTAAAGAAATGAGCCAAAAAAAAATAATCGAAATATTTGAGATTCATATGTTGCATAAAATTGAAACATTTCTTAGTACCATAATTTCGTAAACTGATGATTTAT
The DNA here is from genome assembly GCF_954871325.1 of Gordionus sp. m RMFG-2023. Taxonomy (NCBI): domain Eukaryota; kingdom Metazoa; phylum Nematomorpha; class Gordioida; order Chordodea; family Parachordodidae; genus Gordionus; species Gordionus sp. m RMFG-2023. The sequence continues at coordinate 6,110,319 of NC_088778.1, read as the reverse complement.
TTTAAATTAGATTAATGAAGTAAAAAAGTTATAGAATTGCAATTTAATTTTGGCGTAGGAGAGTAATCATTTCAAATTCAAATACTGTAGGCCTTAGTTTATATTTTAATTAGTGAAAAAGATTTTTTGGAAAATATAAATGGATAATATTTTACAACTTTAAATGTATTTTGGAAACGGGAGGCAACGGTTGAATATTCCTGCTCGTTCAATGTCATGGCGGATTTGTTGTCTAGTAGGGTTATGAACCCAGTGACATAACAAAATAAATCTAAGAAGTGAAGTTTGTAAAAAATTAACTATATTTTAGCTTAGGTTATTACTTAAGCTTTGCAATTTACTCGTGTTGTGCCTATATTTATCGAATCGGCACCGATATTTAGCGATCCGATATTTTTTATTGTTTTGGGTTATTTTATGATTGTATATATAATCCAATGACATATATAATACCTAGACTGACGATTCATTCATTAAAATGCATTTTTAAGAGTCGTTAAAAGCAAATCAGCTGACATTTTGGTAACACGTATAGTAATTATTCTCATGTTACAAACCACTATTAAATTGTTAACTTGCTTCCTTATTATCTCGATGATCCGGTAATTCTTTAATAAAGTTTGCATCCGATATAGGAATAAATTAGGCTCTCGTTTAAAATTTTAATAAGGATTAGTGTAACCAAGATGGCGTCTCCAGCTGATTTACTTTTTTTATTTTATAAATAATTTCATAATAATAAATTAATGAAAGGAACTAAATTACTATTTATTTGTTATAATGTTCAAAAAATTTTACACTATTTTTTGTTATGTTATCTACAACAAGAAAAGAATTTTAAAATATCTAACGAGTCACATTCATCTAGTGTTATTAAAGGGCTCGATTTAGTCAATTTTTCAAAAATGTTAATATATTGGCTAAAAGTAAATTACTCAAGCTTAACAGATGGCAGAAGGGTTTTTAAGCTTCGGTGAAATTGCGAGGCTTAAGCGAGAATATATTGACGTAAATCTTGATTTAGCTTTTTTTTAAAAAATCGATTAAATGAAGCTATTTAACAACACTACATTAACCCATTGCGTATTTTAAATGAGATTTAACTTTTGGAGAATAAGAAAAATAAAATACAGTTATAATCATTTTAGTTGGTTTTTTTAAATAGAAAAAATTGGTATTTTTATGACATTTATACAAAGATAGAAGGTAAATAAAAATCAATATAAATATTTGAATCTAATCTGTTTTTTTTAGCAATATCGGATCAGTGAAAAATTTATGGATCGGCACAGCCCAACAATTTACCTAGCAATTTATCATTAAAAAATTAGTTTTTTTATTAAGGTCTCACTTAAGGATTATCAAAAAAAAATGTTCCATTTTGGTATTGAAAAATGGTTAGCTATATTCGCGATTCCAGCAACTATCCGTAATTTTATTTTTAATACTGTTTTTATGTAGGGTATTTTCCTAAATTATAAAATTCCCTAATACAAGGTATCCTGCAAGGAGATCCTCTAGGTCCTGAATTATTCTGTCAGGTCAAATTAATCATAAAATAAGTCTCTTCAAGTAGTGACCTTAAATTAAACGTTTATAAAAAGAAACAAATCTATTGTCTAATTTTTTTTTTCGTTCTTTCCGCTTTGTATCTTTTGACTTGATTAGGTATTTTTTCGATCTTATAGGTTTTAGATTAAGACCATGTCTCCCTTTGGAATTAACTAATATTTTATGCATGTATGTGGTTGAACTATGTTACATCCAATTCGATGGCTTATGGCAACTCTTAATTGTTCATCTAATAAGAGGTTACCTAGGTTACGACTTGGTAATACTTCCAGCCATTCATAACTACTAGTACAGTCAGTATTTTATAATATTTAAATATATACTATGTAAGGGAGGGGATTTTAATTAAAGGTTCAAAAATTGATTGATGTGTTAAAAATATGGGTAAAGCAGCTTCAGGTAGAGCTAAAGATATCCAAGCTGTCAAGGTCGAATTTAAAAGGTTATCTTTAGGAGTGATATGACGTTGTTCATCAAATGCGTTGCTAAAAATGAAGAAAGTGATATAAGATTTAAAGGATATAAATCGAAATCACCCATTTTCGAGAGTAATTGTGAGAAACCCCAGTTAAAATCTTCCAATTTAATATTATAAATATTTTCTAATATATTTCTAAATTCCTGAAAATGATTAATAATTCATTATTTTAAAAAAAGGAAGAAGATCTAAAAATATGTAAAATCTTTGATAAAAAATTTAAAAGAAAAAAACTTTGGTGTGTAGGTATTTCATTTAAAATATAAGTCCTAATAGGCCTTTAAAAACATTTTGCACCTCACAGTTGGAAAACTGTTTAAAGATGAACCATGAAGATTAATTTCGCTTTCTTTAATGATTTTGAACCCCTGGACTTCGAGGGTATTTGAATTTAAAAAGCATATTTCATATCTAGCTTTATTTAGAGTGAGACAATATTTAGAGAACTCTGCTATATATAATGTATCGCTGCTAAAATATTTTTAGAAGGTCTACAGATGGTGCCATCATACAGATACCACATTTTTTGTTTAAGTTAAAAGGGGTTTTTTAAAGAATGAATTAGATTATGCATGCCTAAGCAAAATATGAGAGGGCCCAAAGGGTCTCCTTATTGTATATTCTCATAAGAAGGAATTGTATTCCCCGAATTTGAGGGGGTTCTGCAGATATGACTGTTCAATAAATCTTGCATAAACTGGAAATTTTTTATAAGGAATGTTCTACTTTTCTGGATATTGAATTAAAAGCATTTTTAAAATACACCTTACAGACTATGGCATCTGGAGGAGGATCTTCTATATATATACTAAGAGAATGGGCGACTATTTCTCATCCCCCTTTAGTGCCAAAGCTAGCTGATATGTTTAGAACATTTTTGAAGCATCAGGTTTGATGCGCTCAACGATTATCTTAGCTAGTCGTCTCCTAAAAAAAGACCCTATTGCAATCATCCCAACCCCACCCATGTAAAATTAATCTCGCATCAAAAAGGATTTGGTGAACCTGACTAGGTAAATCTTGGTTTAATATATTTTCGCTAAGTATTACTAACGAATTTACAAATAAATTCTGATTAAAATTTTTAGGGTTTATTAAAAATTGGAAATAAGAGGGTCGAAACCCGACAATTTCCCCTGCTGAATGTTTATTAAAAGATAAAACTGCTTTAATAAGTTTTTCTTTGCCTATTTCGATTGAATTAGATTTTATAGGAGTGGGAAGATCCTCAGCACAAGCCTGAGGATGCAATTCTTTCAATAGACTGAAAGTATGTTCATCAAATGGGACCAATTTGGTGAAGCCAATTTGAGAGCTCGACATACATTCCCTTGGTCTATTTTTTTTTTGACTATTTTACATTTGTGGGCAAAATCAATCATATAAAGTTTTTAAGTTTATTTATCTACTATATTAATATTATTATTTAAAAATAAAATTTTTTTAATTTATCCTCAACCATCTAGTCCCCAATTTGAATATATATTTTCAATCATATAGATATTAAATTAATTTGTATTATATTATTTTAAAAATAAATTTTATTTTAAACATTACTCAATCTCTTAATCACTAATATTCATGAATCATGATACAACAAAATTATATTTAATAATTTTATTTTATTTTATAATTTAAAAAAATTTTTTTTTTTTTTAAAATAACACTTTTTAAAATTTAGAAATAACCTTTCCCCCACCTATTTTTTTAATTTTCTTGGGTATGGAGAAATATAAACTTAACCTAGGCTATTTGTTTTTATTAACATGGACCCACTTTAAAACCATTTATAAACTCTGGTAAACCCCCTTCAAATGATTGTACAGCAAAATTGAAAAGAACCCCTATAGTAACTCAAAATTTCAATCCAGATTTTTATGATAATTTTTTAAAGTGGGAAAAACTACCAACCTTAGTCCATCTCTACCTTTTAAATCAGGGTCTTTAATTTCTAATTTTTTAAGAACATTTATTGTGTAAGTTAATTTAAATTTTTTAGCATAGGAAAAACTTTTCCTTTTAAATTTAACCTACAGATATAACATAACTTCTTTACATGTTTTATTAAAAATAGAATTGACCATTTTTATGCTTTAGAAATGAAAAATTATGTAATTGATGTTAGGACTACTTGTGATTTTGTTCACAAATGCAAAATAATCAGAAAAAGATGGAATATGAGTGAAATAACTTTTATATTATTTATTTGTAATTAAGAATATCATTTTATCAGTCTAATTTTATTGTGTGTGTATATATATATGTATAAATTTAATTTGAGATTTTTAGAGATGTAGATTTTTAAATATATTTTTATGAAAAGAGATTCATAGTAATAACCACTCCCTGCCTACCTTAATAATTAAATTTTAAAGTTCAATATTATTAAATCCGCAAGTTGGTGTTTGTTGCTTAAAATACTAATATATAAAATAAAATAATTTAGAAAAGTTATATATCAGATTATACTCACCAAAGTATTAAAGTTTCATTTCAATAAGCTGGATTACCATAATCTGCATGGTTAAGGGCTATGTATAATGTTTAAAACTAAGTCATTCCCCGATTTAGTAAACTGTATAAAATTACAATGTACAATATAATTTTGTGTCATATGATATTCAATAATATCAACAAGTGGCTATTTAAATAAAAAAATTCTAATATTATCGATTCTGATTTATCTAACTATTTTATCAATTCATTTATTTATATTTGCTAAATATTTTATATAATTAGAATCACATATATATAAATATTTAGGAAAACTATATGACATTCATTTATACCTATTCTTATCTTATATTATGAAAAATCTACATATAATAAAATCAATTCCCTGTAGTAACAATTATTTATCACCCATTTGGTAACAATTATTTATCACCCATTGGTAACAAATTTCATCATCAGAGAATAAAAATTCTTCTCTATACTACTTCCTATAGGACAAATCGATATATTAAATAACATATTATAAATAGCTTGTATTATAAATTTCATTAATTAAATTTAAAAGGGAATGATGGAAAAGGCAGATATGAAGCCATGCTCTTCATTTCTAAGACTATTACTTCGCATAATTCAGCATTAAATGAATTAAGCTTTATTAGATTACATTATAATATTTCACCTAAATGTAATGATAATTTTTTTAGTGGAGGAAGACCTCATTTCTCAGATTGTTAAAATTATCTCAGGGGTATTTTTTAGAAGATTATTTAACTATAAAAGTTATCGAAGATGGCAATCTAATCAATTGTTCAATGAAAAATCATGATGTAATCATAAACTTTTACAAACATTATAAAACATAATCTTTACAAACATTATATTTATTATAAATATTGAGAATAATATTAGATAATATATATTCTAAATATTGGAGAATGATATTATTGTATGATAATATTGTAATTAATCTATACAATGTAATTTTAATAAAAACAAAGTACTAAATAGACAAAAATGATTTTACCTTAGTTTTTCCATTAAAGTGTGATCATTTGTAATTAAGTTTTAAAAAACCATATTTGTTCTAGAAATTTACTCGTAATTTGTTCCAATTAATTTGATAAATAATAAATGGAATTAAGTTTACTTCTTGAGTAATAATAATTATAATTTTTTTATATAAATAAAAATACGCCACCTTGCGGATTATATTATGTGAATTATATATTTTTATTTTTAATTATTTATAATATAATTTTATTAAGGATTTAAACCATCTATTATTAGATTAAAGAAAGTGCCAAGAACAATGTATATTTCTACAATGTTGAATTTTCTAGTTTTAATATTTATTTTTTTTTGAATAATTCTATTTATTATTTCATTATAAATTAATTATATTAAATATATCAATAATATTAGAATATGCAATATATATTACAAGTATATTAAACAAATTATATAAATTATGTAAATAATATTAATTATTATATATTTATTTAATTTATTATTAAAATGTATGATATAATAACGATTAATATAATAGTAAATTTCATTAATATGTCAATTTAAAAAATAATCACATTTGTTAGTGTCTCTTTTAAGAATAAATAATAATATATTTAAATAATATAAATAAATATATAGTAAATTAATATAATAAATTATTTAAATAATATAAATAAATATATAGTAAATTAATATAATAAATTGAGCATATGATTTAAAAGAATTATGAGTTTTCATAGTTTGCCCTTCAGTTTTTCTTCTTCCATCTGAATATTCCTCTCTTGTTAACTTTAAAATGTATTTATTTATTTTTTTAGTTGATATTAAAATGTATTTATTTATTTTTTTAGTTGATATTTTTTTATTTTGATTTTACTTTTTACACTGGTAGTTCTTAATTCCAACAACATTAATTATTCAATTTTTCTTTTTTCAAACTCCAATAATTTTTTAAAACAAAATAATATTATAACAAAAATAAAAAAATAATAATTAATTTTTAAACAACAAAGCAATATGTAAAAATTTAAACAACAACTAATATTATCGATAATAAAAAATAATGTATATCTAATCTACACTAAGCCATTACTATTTTAAAATATAAAAAAATATAATAATTAATTTTCTTCCAACTACAATACGCCATCCCCCAAGTTTTCATTTCACCGGACCCTCTGGCTTTGGCCCCAACAAAGACTTCAACTCCACATCCGACCTATTAAGCTACGATATATAACACAATACATTTAATTATTTCAATAACAATTCCCTAAAATTTCCAAAAAATATATAACACCATTCATTTAACTATTCCAATAACAATTCCCTTTTCAACCCAACTCAATTCCTACCCCAACAACAATTACCCTAACTCAACTATTTCCTAAAAGAAATTATCGTACTCTAAAAAAAAACAACATAACATTTTTCTTTTACCTTATTTTTCCGTTTTACGAATTTATTCCTTGCTTGGATATTTTTCTGCAACAAGAAAACTTTAAAAAAAACTTTTGATAATTCCAAATACAAAAAAAACTTTTTTTCTTTTTGTCACCCCAAAATCTCTAATCATCTTTATTTAATTCCCATCTAATTTTAATTTAACTTTCTTCTTTTCCCACCCATTTACTTATTCAACTTAATTTATGACATCTTTTAACTCTTCTTTTTTTTCTCAAACCCCAAATTTTTGGCATATCATTCCTTTTTTTCAATTTTATTTTCGATTTTACTCTAACTTAACTTTCCCAAAAATAATTTTCAATTTCTTGATTTATGACTCCTATCACCCTTTCCCTTGCAACATTTATATTGACATTTCCTTAACTTAATCAACATTTTATCTTGTTCATTTTTTCCTTATTTTATCTTGCTAATTATTTTCTTTCAAACTTTTTAAATTAAATTCCCTCCACCTGCCGCAAACATCTCCCAACTTATTCAACTTAAATTATCTTTGTCCTTCAGCAATAATAATTTAATTTGCAATTTTTTCTTGTTACGACGTTTCCCGTGGTTATTTAAGATAACCTCCTTAAGATAGGCCGAATGATAATGAGAATCTTTTTTATATATATATTTTTCTTTTTATTTAACCCCAACTCATTTACTTTTCATATTGACCCCTTGATCTCTTCTGGCGAACCCTCTCAATTTCTCCGGGTCAATCCGCCTGCGAAGCTGATCCCTGTGTCTCACTCCTTGTCTCCCATCGGCAAACTTCACCTTATTTACCCGGCTTCCCAGATTTTTCAAAATCACCTCGGTCTCCCATTTCTTGTTACTTCCATACATTCTTGCCCATATTGCTTGCCCTACCATTAATTCCGATTCATTCTCCAATCCGAACCGTTTCTCTCCCTCACCGGCCGGTTTCAGTATATCCAACCAAATTTGAGTTCTTCGTCCCAAAAACTTCTCCGCTGGCGACGGCTCCTTTTCTACTGTTGTTATAATAAGCCACGGCCACCCACATCTCTCTGCCTCCATCCTTTGACTTTCTCAACATGTTCTTGACCACCGCTACCATCCTCTCCGCTTGTCCATTCGAACTCGGAGGATATGCAGCGCTAAAATGTCTTTCGCTCCAGTTTCTGCACAAAAGATTTTGAAGTGTCTACTAATGAAGGCAGGGCTCCCGTCCGTTACTACTGTCATAGCAACTCCAAATTTAGCCCATAAATTTTTTAATACTTTTATCACGATCTGAATGGTTAATCCTTTTACTTCCTCATACTCTACCTATTTCGAAAAAGCATCTACCACTAATATATATTTTATTTTCGAAGTCAAAGAAATCCAAGTGGATACGCTCCCAAGGCTACGCTGCCTTCGGCCACACACTTTCTTTATCCTTTCGTGGCATCGGAGTCCAAGAATTACATCTAACACAGTCGATTGATATTTTCAATGTCTCGGTTCATTCCTGGCCACAAAAATATTCCCGTCCCCACTGTTTCATTCTTTCAATTCCTTTGTCCAGCATGAATCATCGCCATTACTGCTTTTTTTAGCTTGGATGGTATCACACTCCTATTTTCTCGCACCAAACATTCATCTATTATCGCTAACTCATTCTGTACATATTTATAGGTCTTGTCTCCATCCCGCCACGTTTTCTGTCTCTGAAGGCACGCTTTGATCCGTCTCAATTCCTTAGTCACCCTTTTAATCTCTTCCCATATTACTGGCCCGCCTCTAGATACTCCCGCCATAGTCCAAATCAGTCCTTGTTCAATTTCTTCCTCCCGTTCCTCTTGTTCTTTCTCCTCTAAATCTTCTCCAGCTCCGCATCTGGATAAAATGTCCAGCAAAATTGCCCAAGAGCAATAACCATCTCTGCAGCCTAGGCGACAGCATTAGTTCTTTGTTGTCCTTTCTAAATAGATGCACCAACGGCTTATGATCCGTGTATATAATAAATCTGCGCCCAATCAGATATTCACGGCACTTCGTTAACCCGAAAATAACGGTCAATGCTTCTTGCTCAATCACTTAATACCCGGTCTCCGCCGTTCTAAAAATTCTTGAAAAAAATAACACCGGCCTCTTTACCCCATCAATAGAATGCAACAGTGCTCCTCCTACACCTTTATTAGATGCATCCACCGCCAATATCACCTCCAATTTATGTTAAAACACACTAAAACGGGTTCCTTTCCTATTTGACCTTTTAAATCTTAGAAGGACTCCTCTTGTTCATTTGTCCAATCAACGTAAGCCCATCTGAATGTGAATATAAAGATTTATTTTCAACATTTTTTGGCAATAAGAATATTGAGTTGGTGGACCGTTTTTGTTATCCTGATTCGATCGAAACTTTATCTTTTAAGGAAATTAAGTCAATATGTTTTAAACTCTTTAAACCGACGTCAACAGCTTTTGCTTCTAGATTTGATTTCGTTAGATTACGGAGAACAACTGAAACCATAACTGAATTTGCAGATAAAATTAGAACAATTGGCAAGCGTTGTCATTATCTTAATGATATTGACGAGCGTTTACGTGATCAGTTTATGGTTGGCATGGAAATACCGGGATTGGAAAGAGATCTTAGAGCTCTATATCCCGACGGTCTTGATAGAGATAATAATGTACTGACTTTTCAATTTATTCTTGATCTGGCATTAGCTTCTGAGCGAGCAGATAAAGAAATGGCAAATAAAAATATGCCTGCTGTTAATAAGATAAATGATAATAACAAAGAAATGATAATGATAATAATTATAAACATCCAATTAAAACGACGACTACATTTGATAAAGGCTATAATAAAGTCAAGTATAATAATACATTTGTAAAAGAGAATAATAAATACAAATATAATAATGATAAAGATTATAATAAACTTAAATGTTATAAATGTGGTTTTATTCATAACCGAGAAGTGAGATGTCCAGCTACAAATGCGGCATGTAATAAATGTAAAAAAATTGGTCATTTTGCAGTTTGCTGTAAATCAAAGAATTTAAATTATATAAGAGTGTCATCAAGTGATTCTATTCATAATATTTGGAAGATTCAACAAAATCGAGAGAATCGAGCAAAACTAACTGCAGAGATAAATGTGTTAGATGTTGATGATTTTGACACTGGTGCACAAGCGTCATTGATAGGAATTGATATATGGACAAGTATTGGGCGACCAAAAATTAGGCCAACCAGTCCATTGACTGCATATGGTGATCATCCGTTAGACGTCAAGGGCGAGACCCAAGTCAATGTTAGGATTGGATCACAGACAAGGACTCTACCAGTGGTAATAATGAATACAACTGGGGTGCCTCTTTTCGGATTACCATGGATTATAGCATTCAATTTAGAAATGCCTCGTCAGGTTATGATTAAACAAGTACGCAATTTGGTCAACAATATTGAAAAAGAAAAATGTTGCATAACACTAGATTCTAGAATTCGAGATTTGATTAATAAACACCAAGAAATTTCGGAAGAGAATCAAGATTCTAAACATGCTTTGGATATTCGAAGTATTAATTTGGATGATATGCAATTGTCAGAAAATATTCTGCGAAAAGAGTCGAAGCAAGATTTAATATTAAAAAAAGTAGCAATACATATTCAGCAAAGTTGGCGAAACTTTGATCGTCATAAAGATAAAGAAATAGTTAATTTTTATAATCGACGGGAAGAGCTTTCTGTCAATCGTAATATTATAGAATGGAATGGGAGATTGGTTATTCCTAATAAATTAAGAAATGCAGTGTTAGGAATGATTCACTGGAGACATCCTGGGGAAAATGTAATGAAATCTATTTATAGATTGTATTGTTGGTGGCCCAGATGTGATGTTGATATAGAAAATTTTATCAAAATATGTTCTGGATGCCAGAAAAATAGACCATGGTTTAATGCAAAATACCTCTGCTGATGCTATGATAAAACGACTAAAAAAATGGTTTGCTAGGTTTGGAATACCCAAGTACATTGTGTCAGACAATGGACCACAATTCTTATCTGGGGAATTCCGTAGGTATTGTGATTTAAATAACATACGTCATATACGTTCGGCACCCTATCATCCAAAAACTAATGGATTAGCTGAACGTACAGTACGAACTTTGAAAGGTCGGTATTATGCAACGAGAGATTCAATTAGCGATCCCGAAGAAGCTATGACACAGGTTTTAACAACCTACCGATTGGGAGAGCGAGCATAGTTCCACAGGGAGATCTCCTGCTAAAATTATGTTTGGGAGGCAATTGAAAACAAGTCTGGATTGGATCCGACCAAATGCCGAACACGAAATAGTAAGGGCCAATGATAAACAAAGCCTTCATCATGATTTACATTCAAAGGAAAGAGAATTTGAAATCTCACAACCTATATGGTTAAATAATGAAAATACCAATGGTTGGAGAGAGGGAGTAATTAAAGAAAGAATAGGACTTTATTCCTATATTGTTGAATCTTCCGGGAAAACATTACGGAAGCATGCATATCAGTTAAGAAATCGTTTAGTTATCCCAAATCATGAAAGTTCTTTGGAAGTTACAGAAATGGTTTTGCCAGTGAATGAAGCAAATACAAACACAAATACAAATACCACATTACGTTGCTCATCAAGAAACCGTAAACCTACAAAGAGGTTTATTGAAGAAAATTTTCTTCCTTTCTTTAATAATTGATAGCCATTTGAGCAAATCCTTCCATGAACCGATTATAAAAATTTACCATGCCCAAAAATGCCTGTACCTCTGCTTTATTACTGGGTCTTGTTGTATGATACAACTTATATTATTTAAAGTGGTGTTTTCAATTACATTTACGTTTAATATTACTCATTGACAAATGTTTCACTTAAGGCGAAAAGAAAATATATTTAGATTGTAATAATATATTAAAGGTTGTTAATTGTATAACGTGATTGGAAACAATTGATTTACGAGATATATAAAGAATTATTATTTTACACAGATAAAAATTTATTCATTTTATTTCATTCTTAATAAATACGTCAAATAATCTCTGACTTAACAGGCGAATTGAACTTTTCCCCTTGTTCAATAGGTCTTATCATATTATTAATTCTGGTCATATTTCTGTCCACAGGCCGCACCTCCTTTCCTGCGATCTTATGCCCCAGATAAGTCACTTCGGTAACCCCCAACACACTTTTCTCCCCGCTGGCTCAATCCTTTCTCCTTGATTCTTCGAAATACTTCTTCCAATCTCTGTTCATGTTGTTCGGGATTTCTTCCCGTCACCAAGACATCATCCATATAGTAGAAAACTCCCTCCATTCCCTGGAAAACCGGAGCCATAGTACGCTGAAAAATAGGAGCTGACTTAGCCCGAATAGTAATCTACAAAACGCAAACAATCCCTTCGGCGTAGTAATCGTTAATAACTTCCTTACCTCCGGCTTTACCCGTAGTTGAAGATATGCATTAGAGAAATCCACTTTTGAAAAATAAACACTTCCTTTTAAACTAACTAGTATATCTTCAATTCTCGCCAAGGGATATTTAACCTCCACTACCCAACAGATTTATTGTAACTCGAAAATCTACGCATAAACGAAGTTTCCCATTGGCTTTCCTCACAGGCACTAACGGAGTCGCCCATTCACTGTATTCCACCGGACATACAATACCTTTCCGTACCGATTGATCCAACTCCAATTCCGCTTCCTTTCTCCATTCAAACGGTATCATCCGTAACGCACAGAACTTCGGAACGCAACCATCCTTTAATTTAATGTCTACTTCATAATCTATGAGGCATCCCAAGTCTTCGTTGAAAATTTCCCGATAACTTTGTACTAATCTCCGTACTGATCCTTGCACTCTGGTCATAGCCAATTTTCTTCCCTCGTTTTCTTTAGTTACCAAATCATCTTCCCTGGGAATTGTTCCTTCCTTCATTGCTCCCGATTTCCTTTCGTCTTTGTATTCATCATTTCTCGATTTTCTTGCGTCGTGGTATTCATCACTTCTCGATGTGACTCTTCCTTTTTTTTATCCGCCTTTCCTTCCTCCTCCCACTATGTAATATCACTACCCCTCTCAACGACTCCAACGTGCCCCGGGTAATTTCTATCTACTCCTTCTCTTGGATCATAATTTACTGCTTCTCCCCTAGAATTTCTTTCCCCTATTTACCTTTTGGACTCCTTTTCCCTATTTCGCCCTTAGAGTTATTCTCTTTTATTTCCGTTCTATCATTACCTCCCTTTATTTTTCTCCTCGAATTATTTTCACTTATTCCGCTCCTTGAATTATCGCTCCTTGTTACGATCCTGGAATTCTTTTTCCTTAGTTCGCTCCTTAAATTAACGCTCCTTTAATTACTTTGACTTGTTTCGCTCTTTGCATTGTCGCTCCTTGAATTAACACTCCTTGTTTCGCTCTTGGAATTGTTCTTCTTTGCTTCGTTTCTTAAATTATCACTCCTAGTTTCGCTCCTAGAGTTATTTCTCCTTGTTTCACTCCTTAAATTATCGCTCCTTGTTTCGCTCCTAGGAAGATTTTCGCTGATTCCCTCATTAAACAAGGTCTCAATTCCAGGCAACACATTCTCTCTCAAGATCATAACGGCATATTCCTCATACAAATATACCCCACCATGAGAATACTCCCCAAAAACTATACCATAGACCAATTCTAGTGATCCAATCCCAACCCATCACCGCTTCTATATTCCGATCAGTGGCGTAGCTACGGGGGTGGTTTTCGGATTTGGACCCCTCCCAGAGCAAATTTTTTTTTAGATTATACGTTCAAAGACTTAAAAGTGACTTTGTATCAAATAAATACCATTAATATTTATATTTTTCTGGTTTTGATGTTTGTGAAAGGATATTATATTACTATTGAATTTATTCTGGGTAGTATTATTATAAAGTCATTGAGAATAATCTACTAAATTATAATAACATTATCTACTAAATTATAATAACATTATTCATGCATTTAAAAATATTTATATATATTGTCGAAGATGTGGTTATGATTTTTAAGATAAACCCGGCCGAAGACCAGGCAAAAGGGCCGAAGGCCCGTTAAAGAAGGTCTGGGGGCGAAGCCCCCAGGATTTTATATGTATGGACCCCCTCTAGGGAAAATTCCTAGCTACGCCACTGATTCCGATTAATAATCCATAAATCTAATATTTCAACCCTTTCCTCCGATGTCGCTACTATCTCTACCCTACCCATGGCTGCCAACAAGGTTCCATCAAAAATTCTCAACCCTTGATTCTCTATCCTTATCCCCAGGCCAAATACTTTTATATCCATTATATCCAATTACCGAAATGGCAGCTCCTGTATCAAATAACATGAGAACCATTCTTCCCCCCAAACTTATCATTACTCTAGGACAAGGATCATGTACTATCCCGTCTTGTAGCATATTTACTATCCCCTCTTGTAACATATTTACGCATCCCCCTTTATTTGTTTTTCGCTGATTAAATCCCTCCTCCGTCCCTCCTAACCATCTTGCAATTTTTTCACTATCATATAGTCACAAATTCTCGCAATCCCTCGCCACATGCCAACCCTTTCGGCATCGAAAACATTCTATATTTTTCTCCTCCAACTCTTTGACATTAACTGCCCGCCCATCTTCCATTCTCTCCCGCTCAATAGTTCTCACATTTAAAGCATTCGGACTCATCCCTCTCTGTTGGAAACCACTTTTTTTATTGTAATTATTCATATTACATTCCTCCTTATTATGCCCAAACCTACCACAACCCGCACATCTTAATCTCTCTTGTTTACCCGGACAATAAGGAGCTATATGTCCTAATTTTTCACAACCAAAACATTTCGCCTCCCGGCAATCTCTGAGTATATGACCTGGTTTACCGCAATTATAACAACTCATTACCCCTCTTCCCGGAGATTCAAAATTCTGTCTTATTTCTACTCTCCTTCCCCGAGATTTTCTCTGGGCTCTCTATACGGTCGCAACACTTCATTATTTCCAAAACTTTATTTATCAGAGCTATATATATTACTGTTTATATCGCTATCCGTCCACCCTTTAAATAAATCCTGAACCGGTAACCAAGTAACTTTACCTATCATATCCTCCTCTCCATTATGTCCCTCAATGGTCAAAGTTTGTCCTTTAATTCTTACGCTGCGACTCCTTCTCATTCTCCTGCCCCAAACTATACTACATATCCATATTAATAGTATAACCAACGCTCCAAAAATATTATACTGAACCTCCCAGTATTTAACAAATTTTAAACTTTTCATCACGGCTTTATAAAAAATTGAATAAAAATCTTGGTTATTTGTAATGTCAACAAGTAAGATATTATAAGTAGCATAAATAAGCCATTGATGCACATATACATGCACATATACATGCACACTTAATAGGTCAATGGATGACAAAATTCTTGCAAATTTCTTGTAACAGATTTACGTTTAAAAATATTTGGGCAGCACTTCCTATAATCTTTGGTAAAATTAGTCCAACAATTTTATAATTGCAAAAATTTGGGCAGCACTTCCGTACATCTGGCTTAATTTCTAAAATTTTGGGTAAATTTGTTTAATATATTTATATTTGGAAATATTTGGGCAGCACTTCCGTGTAGCTGGCTTATTTAGTAAAAATTTGCGCTAATTTCTAATAGATCTATTTTCGCAACAATTTGGGCAGTACTTCCGTGTAACAGGTTTTTACAGGCCAAAATTTGAGCAGCACTTCCGTATAATTTTTTCTTTTACTTAAAACCCAACAAATGGGTCAACAAAATCTTTCTCAATGTAACCTACCCAACAAATGGGTACTAACTCTTAATTAACTCTTATTGACTATACCCGCATAACAAATGGGTAACTACACTCAATTGAACTCTTGCTGACTATAACCGCCCAACAAATGGGTAACTACATTCTTAGTTGAACTCGTGCTGACTATAAACGCCCCAAATGGGTTACTACACTCTTAATTGACTCTTGCTTGCTATAACCGCCCAACAAATGGGTAAATCCACTGTTAATCGCTTGTTCACGCCGAAGGTCGCGAGTTTTTTTGGCCACCAATTTTCTAGTTTTAATATTACTTAAACTTTAAATAAAAATGTATTTATTTATTTTTTACTTGATATTTTTTATTTTGATTCTACTTTTTACACTGGTAGTTCTTAATTCCAACAACAGTAATTATTCTATTTTCCTTTTTTCAAACTCCAATAATTTTTTGAAACAAAATAATAATATAACAAAAAAAAATTATAATAATTAATTTCTTTTTAAACAACAAAGCAATATGTAAAAAAAACATAATTAATAAAAAATTTTTAAACAACAACTAATATTATCGATAATAAAATAATGTATATCCAGTCTACACCTAATTACGATTTTAAAATATAAAAAAAAAATATAATAATTAATTTTCTTCCAAATACAATATTGAATATATTGAATAATTTAATTTTTATAATCCATTTATATCTATTGCTGCGGTGTAACTAAACTGAGAATTGACAGGTAAACTCCGAATGGACAGATAAACTGAGATTGGAGAGGTAAAATATATGTTTATTTTATAGCCTTTCAATTTTATTTTATAAAAATAAAATAAACGTTTTTATTTTGTAAATCAAATTTATCCAAATTAATTTTATCTAAATAAATAAAATAGAATATAGAGGAAATTGTAGTCCATAAATATAAAACAAATATGTTACATAGAAAATCATAATAAATTTAAAAAATCATAAATATATTACCGATAGAAGGCGTAATATATTAAAAATTTAGTTTTTAATTAAAAAAAAATATGAATAATAGGAGCATAATTCTTTACTTTAGATTAATTTATTTGGTACAAGCTATATCATCATAAAATGAAAAAATTTAAGTTTCATCATTATTTTTGAGTTATGATGTCAATTCTCAGTTTAATCAAAATATTTCGATTTTTGGGATTTAAAAATGTTTTATTTTTTGACTCAATTTGTGTAAATTTACCATAAACATAAAATGAAAAAAATTTAAGTTTCCATCATTATTTTTGAGTTATGATGTCAATTTCAGTTTAGTCAAAAATATTTAGATTTTTGGGATTTTAAAAATGTTTTATTTTTTGACTCATTTTGTGTAAATTTACTCATATAAACATAAAATGAAAAAAATTTAAGTTTCCATCATTATTTTTTGAGTTATGATGTCAATTCTCAGTTTAGTCAAAAATATTTAGATTTTTGGGATTTTAAAAATGTTTTATTTTTTGACTCATTTTGTGTAAACTTACTCCTATCAACATTAAATGAAAAAAAATTTAAGTTTCCGTCATTTTGAGTTATGATGTCAATTCTCAATTTAGTCAAAAATATTTAGATTTTTGGGATTTTAAAAATATTTTATTTTTTTGACTTCATTTTGTGTAAACTTACTCATATAAACATAAAATGAAAAAAATTTAAGTTTCCATCATTATTTTTTGAATTATGATGTCAATTCTCAGTTTAGTCAAAAATATTTAGATTTTTGGGATTTTAAAAATGTTTTATTTTTTTGACTCATTTTGTGTAAATTTACTCATATAAACATAAAATGAAAAAAAATTTAAGTCTTCGTCATTATATTTTGAGTTATGATGTCAATTCTCAGTTTAGTCAAAAATTTTTAGATTTTTGGGATTTTAAAAATATTTTATTTTTTTGACTCATTTTGTGTAAACTTACTCATTTTGTGTAAACTTACTCATATAAACATAAAATGGAAAAAAATTTAAGTTTTCATCATTATTTTTTGAGTTATAATGTCAATTCTCAGTTTGGTCAAAATTTTTTAGATTTTTGGGATTTTAAAAATATTTTATTTTTTTGACTCATTTTGTGTAAACCTACTGATATAAACATAAAATGAAAAAATTTTAAGTTTCCATCATTATTTTTTGAGTTATGATGTCAATTCTCAGATTAGTCAAAATTTTTTTAGATTTTTGGGATTTTAAAAATATTTTCTTTTTTGACTCATTAAGTGTAGACTAACTTATATACATAAAATGGAAAAAATTTTAAGTTTCCAACATTATTTTGAGTTATGATGTCAATTCTCAGTTTAGTCAAAAATTTTTAGATTTTTGGGATTTTAAAAATATTTTCTTTTTTTGACTCATTAATATACTTAAAATGAAAAAAAATTTAAGTTTCCAACATTATTTTTTGTATGATGTCAATTCTCAGTTTGGTCAAATTTTTTTAGATTTTTTAGATTTTTGGGATTTTAAAAATATTTTATTTTTTTAACTTATTTTGTGTAAACATACTCATATAAACATAAAATGAAATTTTAAGTTTCCATCTTTATTTTTTGAGTTATGATGTCAATTCTCAGATTAGTCAAATTTTTTAGATTTTTGAGATTTTAAAAATATTTTCTTTTTTTGACTCATTAAGTGTAGACTAACCTATATACATAAAATGGAAAAAAATTTAAGTTTCCAACATTATTTTGAGTTATGATGTCAATTTTCAGTTTAGTCAAAAATTTTTAGATTTTGGGGATTTTAATAATATTTTATTTTTTTGACTCATAAATAAATGCATTCATTAATTTATAGTTGTTATTGAATCGGAAAACTAGTTTACTTCAGTTAAAATTTAAGGGCCTTTAAAAGAGCCGTTGGGTATTCATTGGTCTTAAAATAGACTTATTTTGTATGAAGAGTTAAAAAATCCATTTGAAGTTCAATCTAAAAATTTTGCCGAATATTTATATATACCACTCTCTCCGTCCAATCAACTTTCGACATCTATAACACTTTATCCAAAAACCTTTAGACATTAGAGCTACCCCTATTGAAGAAAGTTCTATGGGCAGGGGAAAGTTTTAATAATTTTGGTTAATATTTTAAAACTGTCTCTATTTTTACATCCTATAAAAGTTTTGAATTTAATACCTAATGGGGTAAAAAAATAATAAAGTTTTATAATTAATAATAAATTTAAAATATTATAAATGTTAGCGAAAAATCAGTCTTAGAGGATAATAACGAAGCCTGGACTGGAAAGCCAAGAGGATCGAATATAATTTATTTTTTAAAGAAAAACAAATTAAAAATCATAATATTTTAGAATTACTTGAGCCTCCCAAATATTGGCAATTTAGTAATTCTTCATCGTTACTATAATGCGTTAAGAAATTGTGAAAAATATAAGAGAAGGATATCTTATTTGGTTATAATTCAAAAAAAAATGGCGGAAACTTAAAATTTTTTTCATTTTATGTTTATATAAGTTAGTTTACACAAAATGAGTCAAATAAATAAAATGTTTTTAAAATCCCAGAATCTAAAAATTTTGACTAAACTGAGAATTGACATCATACAAAAAATAATGTTGGAAAATTAAAATTTTTTCCATTTTATGTTTATATCAGTAGGTTTACACAAAATGATTCAAAAAATAAAATATTTTTAAAATCCCAAAAATCTAAAAAATTTTGACTAAACTGAGAATTGACATCATAACTCAAAAATTAATGACGGAAACTTTAATTTTTTTTCATTTTATTTTCACAAAATTGTTGTAAATGTTAGATTTAATTTTCATAAAGAATTCTTTTGGATTTTGTTGTACTTTATATTTAATTTGCATAAAGAATTCTCTTGGATTTATTATTATAACGCGTGATAAAAATATTATATTTGAATAGTTATGAATATTAGTTATAAGAAGATTGAAAAGAGTATAAAAAGGCCAATTTTTACCATACAAAAAGATCTTTTATAATTATTAACTTTTTGTATTTTATTTTTTAATTTTATTTTTTATTAATCTTTTTTTTATTATTTTTACTTTTATCGCCGGGGTGGCCTAATGGGTAAGATGTAGGCTTGGAAACACGAGTATGAACAAGGACGCGTGTTCAATCCTGGTAAGAACCATAAAAACTTTCAAGTTTTTCTTCGATGACTGATGTGTAAAGACATATGGTATGATGAATTTCGGAGCTTAGAGATGACACCCCGGTCACTGACAGGCCTGGACAGCCGGGTGCTAAGGATACCTGTCCAATAAACAAAATGAAGGACACAAATGAAAATATGAATATGAAAGCTAGGGCGTTCCCTCCATGCGACGCCCAGGGTGTAGACCTCCATCTTGTGAAAAATAAAGTAAAAGTCAAAGCAAAGAAGACAAGACTGGCAAGTTTGAATATTGGGACGCTTAAAGGTAAGACGAGAGAATTGGCATCAATGTTGAACAAGAGAAAAGTTGATATAGCGTGCATACAAGAGACGAAATGGAAAGGACAGAAGACTTTGATGATTGGAGATGGGTATAAATTGTACTATAATGGACTTGTTAGCAATAGGAACGGTGTCGGCATCATCCTCAGCCAAGGCCTAACCTTTTCAGTAGTAGAAGTCAACAGGATCTCTGATAGACTAATGAAGATAAAACTCTGCATTGGTCAATCAATACTACACATCCTATCAGTATATGCTCCTCAAACGGGTTGCAAGGAAGAAGAGAAAGATTACTTTAGAGCTATCCTTGATGAAGCTGTAATGGAAATCCCTAAGGATGACCTAGTCATAATTGGTGGTGACTTAAATGCGCATGTGGGGAAAGCAAGAGATAGCTACAAAAGGCATCATGGTGGTTTTGGATACGGAGAAAGAAATGATGAAGGAGAGCACGTACTGAAATTTGCGCAAGCCTTCGACCTTGCCTTAACCAACACCTACTATAGGAAAAAAGACAATCATTTAATAACATATGAAAGTGGTACTAGGAAAACACAGATAGATTACATGCTAATCTCTTGCAGAAGATTAAAAGATGTAATAGACTGCAAAGTCATCCCAGGAGAAGATATCGCCGCGCAACACAAGCTACTAATCATGGATTTACAAATCTCAAATAAATCACTCAAAATAAGATAAAACTGGAACCATGCATCAAATGGGGCAAATTAAAAACAATGACAGATGCCTTTGCAATCAATGCAAACATTGAAACAATAAATTGCTCACAAGTCAGTGAAAAAATCTGGACAGACCTTTCATCCAGATTAATAGACACTGCAAAATCGACGCTAGGCTTGACAAGAGGAGGCAACAAATCACACAAAGAACTATGGTGGTGGAATCAAGAGGTACAAACCACTATACAGGAGAAAAAAGCCCTTTATAAAATATGGTACAAATCCAAAAATGCAGATGACAAGTCAAGATACAAAAAATCCAAGAGATTAGCTACAAAGGCGGTGGCTAGGGCCATATGGCATACGATGATATGTACGAAGATCTACATACCAAAGAAGGGCAAAATAAAATATACAGATTAGCCAAACAGCGAGAAAAGAACTCTAGGGATATAAACGGAGCTCCGAAAGTAATCAAAAATAAAGATGGGAAATTGATAATAAAGGAAAAAGAAATAATGAATAGATGGAAAGAATATTTTCAGGAGCTTCTCAACTTTAATTCCCACATATTGCATCTCGATGAACACTCCCCTTGTCAAAACCTTGTACAACCTATAACAGAACAAGAAATAATCACATGCCTCAAGCATATGAAAAACAACAAAGCTAGGGGTCCAGACGATATTCCAATAGAAAGCCTTAAAGCACTAGGAGATGATGGAATACATCTCCTCACAAATCTGTACAATAAAATACTTGGAAATGAAGAGGTTCCCCAAAAATGGAGGCAGAGCTATCTAGTTCCTATCTTCAAAAATAAAGGGGATCCACACAATTGTCAAAATTACAGGGGCATAAAACTAATGTCACACAGTCTAAAACTATACGAAAAAATAATAGAAAAAAGATTAAGAGACATAATCGAAATAGGAGAGACTCAGTTTGGCTTTATTCCTGGAAGATCAACAACTGATGCTATCCACACAATTAGGGAAATTAGTGAAAAATACAAGGAAAAGAACAAAATGTCACACATTGTCTTTCTCGATCTAGAAAAGGCCTTCGATAGAATCCCAAGAAAACATATCTGGTGGGCGCTACGCCACAAAAAGGTCCCGAAAAATATATAAGAATAATCCAGGTTGTGTATATGAGCTACAACAATGGTCCGTAGCACAACAGGTACTTCAGCAGGCTTCACAATAGCCGAAGGAGTTCATCAAGGGTCGGCTCTCAGCCCACTTCTCTTCATTACAGTAATAGATGTATTAGCACAGTCTATACCTCAAACAGTCCCGTGGAATATGATATTTGCAGATGATATTGTGATACTTGCCGAATCCAAGGATGAAATGAAAGAAAGGTTAGTGAATTGGATAAATATCCTAGAAACGCACGGATTAAAAGTAAATAGAGAAAAGACGGAGTATATGGTGATAGGAGGAGATGAAACGGAGAGTATTGATATAAATGATTGGCAGATATCCGCAATTGGAAGCTGCAAATATTTGGGCTCCACTATACAAACAAACGGCACAATAGAAAAAGAGATAAAGAATAAGATTAATCAAGGGTGGTTAAAGTGGAGATCTTTATCTGGAGTGCTATTTGACAAAAGAATCCCACACAAATTAAAGGGAAAAATCTACAGTTCCATAGTACAACCAACTATTCTATATAGTTCGGAAACATGGCCAACCAAAGAATCAGACGAGAGAAGTCTACAAACTATGGAGATGAGAATGCTGAGGATGATTGCTGGGGTAACAAGAAAGGATAAGGTGCGCAGTACAAGAATACTAAATAGTTTAAAGGTAGTGCCCATTAAGACTAAGTAATGGTAAACAGACTTAGGTGGTATGGGCACACAATGAGAAGGCCTATGAACTACATAGGAAATAAAGTTGAAAGTTTGGAAGTGATGGGCAAACGTAAAAGAGGAAGGCCAAAACTTCAATGGGGCCATAAAGTTAGAGCCAATATAAAGAAGTATAAAATAGATAAAAGAGATTGTATGAATAACATAAAGTGGAGAGAGATTTTGAAGGAGCTTACCACCAGAATAGGTGAAAGCTAAAGAGAAAAAAGAAAAAAAAAATTATTTTTACTTTTATAAATTTGTTAATTTGATAATGTTATAATTGTGAATAAAGAGATAAATTGATTTCATGATTTCGTGATTCCTAATTATTATTAATTTCTTTTTTATATATATATTTCTTTTTATTTTTAGGTTCTGATTTCCAATGTCAAATCCTCATGGTGACAATGGTGTTGGAGAGCGGAGGAGACCGGCCCTTTACAACTTTCAGTCTAATGCAAATCACGCATTGTGACCGGTGGGACAACAAGGAGATGTGTCAAACTGTATTCTAATACAAAAAAAAAATTAGAAGAACGTAAGAAAAATATGTAAATAAAGGTGAAAAGGAAAAATTATGTTGTTAAGATTATGTTTATTAAGCCAAAAGGCATAGAGTTTTTCTTTTATTTTCTTCCTTACATGACATGCGATTTTTTGACAATAAATTAGTTCCAACTGAGAAAAGCCTTTCACAAGCAGTTGATGTACCTTGTATAGATAGATAATCCCTTGCCATTTTCGAGAGCATGGGGATCCTATATGCATTTGCTTTCCACCACATACTAATCATTCTAATAATGTTTCTTAGTTTTAGAATTGAAGGATCTAAAATTTTTAAAATTTCTTTGGATATTAAATTAATTACATGGCCAAAGCATCGGGTGTGCCCTATTTTTATTAGTGGATATTTTAAAGAAAATGTATCAATAAATGTTTTATTATTAGTTGCATTATCTAAAGTTATATAAAAAATTTATTCACTAAATTATAAATTTTAATTATTTTAACAAAGGCTTTAAATATATTTTCACCTAAATGTGTTTCATTTATTGGACTGATATCCAAAATTATGTTATTTATTTTAAAATTATCATCAATAAAATGGGCTGTTAGCCTTAAAAAAGGAACCTGTGTTGCTAGTCCAAATGTCAGATGAAAAATTAATCTGACTTTTATTTTTATATATTTTTCCTTTACCAACTGTTCTTTTTCTGCAAATATATTATACATGTACAATTTAAGAGTATTGGAGCATATTGAATTTTAGAACAATCAAGATCACTTATAAAATTTTTAAAATCATTTGAATTAATAATTTTAAAAAGTATATTATTATTTATAATTTTAACAAATTATCCTTAAAAATTTTTTTATGAAGAATTCGGTGTAGACTTTAAAAAATATCAATTTTATTATTTATTTTACTAAGGTGTGAATGAAACCTATTATAATGATTAATAATAGGAGATGTTGTTTTGCCTTTACATTTTATAATACTTTTGCAATGATTGCAAGCAGCCTTTTCACCGTCTTTAAGGATTTGATATTGATCCCATATGATTTCTCTATTTTGTGAGGAAATGTTTTTATCTTCAACATCAAGCATAATTTCATCAGAAGCATTCTCCTCTAACATAATTAGGCTAGCTAACAATAATTATTGTAGAGATGTAATATATTTTTATATACCCCTGGTTTATGTAATTTTAAATACAATTTATTATGAGATTCAAAAAATAAACTTTTCATGAGATTCAAAAATGTGGCAAATAAAAATTTAAATTTTCACTAGAAATTTTTGAATTTGTGCTAGAATTTTTATAAACACAAACACATCACCTGTCAGATTGGCAGAGAAATGACAAATGTTAGATTTATTAAACAATTTATTAAATATTACGAATAATTCGTTTTAGTCGTATTCAGATAAAACAAATAATTTATTATTCGTATTCGTAATTATTCGATTAGATTCGAATTATTCGAATCGAATATTCGAATTATTTTTGAATAGGCCTAGTATATACACAGAGTTGGGCAGGTCCTCCAGAAAAAGAATCTAGATACAGATACAGATTCTTAATAAAAAAATGAATCTTAGATACAGATACTAGTATCTTTTTCAAAATATCAATAAGATACAAGATAAAAGATACTTGTATCTTTTACTAAATTATCTTTTATTAGAGTATTTTGAATAAAAGATATTTAAATTATCATTACCAATTAAATTAGAATAGTTTATAGAATACAGTTTTTATTATTTATTTGTGAAGAACATAGCATACACATATAAGAATGAATATTTGCAATAATTAATAAAATATTTATTAATGAATTAATTATAATAAACAGAGATTTTAATATTAGTTTTTGCTCATTAATACCTTAAAATTTGCAAATAAGAAAAAAAATTAAATCAAATGTTTTATTAGAATTTGCAGGTTATTTTCTGTGTTGTTTTAAATATCGGATTATATGGCTAAATGACGTCTCTAAAAAAATATACTAGTTTTATTTTATTCATTATCTTTAATAAGTATTTATCATTACTTGTTTGTGATATTTTTTGTAATATCATATATAAAAATATCATTTAAATCTCTTTTCAAATTTTTTTAATATATTTCTTGCAAAATTATTAATTATATATAAAAAATATGAAAATAATGTATAACATTATATTATAATTATTAAATACATAACAATTTTCTTTAATGCATTTTAAATTGATTAAATTTTGTAAATAAATGCTGTAATGTAATTTTACTTATATCATAAATAAATAAAAGTAACTAATAAAGTTAAATTCTACTTTATTATAATTAATTTATTAAGAGCCTTTTAAAATTATCTAATGTTATATATCAAGTGTAGCTTAAATATTTCCTCTAATAAGAACTTGCTAAAATAATTATATATAAAATATATTAGGGAGGTGCCTATATTTTTTATCGGATCGGGTCGACTTCACTCTTTAAAATATCGGTTATCGGCCAATATTATAAAATTTGATCCGATATAAAATGGCTTCTTTAACAAAAATAAAATGTTATAAAATTTTTAAAAAAAAGTTATATCTAAGATCATTTATTTTTATAAATAAAATCGAAATCCATTTTTATGTATATTTTTTTAATAATAATAAATAATTAATAAACATTCTGTCATATTGTTATTTTTTGCGCATTCTGTTTATTATAGTGTGCGAAATTTTCTTCAGAATCTGTTTTTAGTGATTGGTGATATTGACAGTTACTATCGCCGCAAGCTGACCTCTGATAAATTGGAAATATTGGTATTTCTAAAAAAAAATCTTCGATATATTAATGTTAAATATTATTTCAAATTTCATAATATAATTGTTTATTACTTATTATATATATATAGATTAATGTAATTACTTATTATATAAAAGTGAAATGTTATTACTTACTTATTATATAAAAGTGATTTAACAATAAAAATTTTTATATTTTTATAGAATTGCAATTGAATTGAATATAAACTATAAAATATATTTAAATGACATAAGTTATGGTATAGTTAAATTATAGACGTTATACTAATAAAAAGTATATTATAAATGAAAACCATTGGTATCTTTACAGAATACAAAATTAGATATGATATCGGATCGGTAATCGGGATATCAATTGAATATCGGATCGGATTGACCTCTAAAAAGTGGTATCGGTACACCTCTAAAAATTATATATCCAAAATGATTTTAATTTGATAATCAACCATCTTCTATAAAAAAAATTAATAACAATAAGAGGGACCTAAGTATAGGTATTATTATGTTAATAATTATAAAATAAAAATGTATAATATACTTTAATATGTTTAACAAAGTTTGTAGAGGAGTTTGTTCAACCTTTAATAACATTTTTACTTGTGCAATTTTGACATTCGGCTTGTACCTTGTCCTTTTTCACATAAATTACTTTATAAAATTTTCCATCTAGAATTTTAAGATTCGGATTTGATTCAGGAGAACATATCTCCATAATTTTATCTTCACTACTATAAATGTTAAACATTCTACAAATTAAAAAATATTACATATAAAATATATCCTTATCTTATTTAGTTTTGGTGTTGTTATTTTTAATCTATCAATCTTTGTGACCTGTAAAACTTCCAACTAATTTTGGTTATCAATATATTTAAAATATAGCGGGAAAAAATAAAGAAAATAATACAAGATTTCACGAAGAAAATAAAGTTACATTGTGTGATATGTAAATGTTTTAAACATGAATATTAAAAAGAATCTGTATCTGTATCTTTTTAAAGAAAATGAAAAAGATACAAGATTCTTTTCAAAATAAAGGATCTTAGATACAGATACTAGTATCTTCTTAAAAATGTCAATAAGATACTGAGTACAAGATACAAAAGGATCTTGTATCTTAGATACAAGTATTCGCGGTACTGCCCAACTCTGTATATACATAATAATGATTTATCAATAAAATAAACAGATCTTATTGCAAATTTTGTCAAATTTAGTCTACTTAATATATTATAAAGGATGGATATTGTATTTATTACTATAGCAAATAATTCTAACGAAAATAAGTAATACATGGGTTATTTTACTGGGATATTTTTTTTTCCCAGTACCAATTTGAACATCAGCATTTTTTCTTGTTTAAGCATTTTTTATGGAGGGTATATGAGTAATCTTTAAATAATGAATTGGGGCCTAAAAAAATTTATTATTAAATATATTTTTATATTATTTTTTTCTAAAATTTTGTCTATACTTAAATTCAAATAAAAATATACAGATATTATTAGATCTTAAGTAAATTGGAAAAAAAATTTCAGGGTTTTTTTTCCGGGATTCCATATTTTCAATTCCTGTTCAAAAGAATAGTTATCCTTATAATTTTTTTCTGAGCATTGTAAAAATAATCTATTGTATTCATTTCTTTTTTATTGTTAACGTGTCACATTTTCTTTCCAAATTGTCAAAAATGGATTTGACAACCTTTTATGTTATTGTTGCTAAATAAAAGTATCAAAGTTACTAGTCTTGTTAAACTGTTAGTTTTTAAAAATAGTTAACCTAATTTTATCCAAAAATATTACAGGCCTGGAGATTTATCGCATAGATGGCAGAAAGGTTTCCACATCTATTAACTCCAGGCTTGGGTAATATTATTTTGGCTAAAATCTTAATTTAAATTCGGATAAATCGAATCATTTAAACACTAAAAGTTTCTGTAAAAAGAGAAGATTTTTTAACCATTGTAAAGATATTGAGAATAACAATTGACAAGCAGTAAGAAATTTTATTAAGTAAGGGCTACATAAGAATTAAAAAATAATGAAAAAAATGATAGTAGAAAATTAACAAGTACCATAAAATAATAATTGTGTAAATCGTACAAGAAAAAATTAATGTTTAATTATCTCCACACAAAATAACTCTCTTTAAAAAATTAAAGTTTACATCGTCTGTAATGTTTTTCTCAAACATTTCGCATATCTAATATATATAATCTCCTTAATCAAAACATGATCGTTTGCATATCTTTCTAATGTATTTAAAATTTAAGGATTTATAGTGTAATGTTATTTTTTTGCTCTTTACTAGAGTCGAACCACTCAAAGGCGTATGTTTTAAGCATGCACCAACTTGAATATAATTTAAAATATTTATTATATATATATTAATTAATAGCTGATATTTTAAAAATTTAGCCGTTTATTACCATACTAGCTGACGGGGTTGAAAGGTAATTATTTAGTTTGTGAGTATGGTACCAAATATACTTTATTATTAAATTTTATATAAATATTAAAATTTAGGAGAAAAAGAGGTAAAATTGTCACAATGTATACCGTGAGCATGTATTAGAAATATCAAAATTTATATTTGTGATAGGAATCATATTGGGTAAAATTAAAAATAGAGATGCCTCAAAATATTTGAATATATGGGCTAGACATTGACCTGAAATTTTTTTTTTGCAGACATAGCCAGGCCTGATCAAAAAACCAAGTCGCATGCAACTTTCATAAAATTTTGCCATTTATTTTTATTTTTATTGTAATTTAATAAAAATGTCTTAAATTTAATTTTATATTTAGAATAAAATTTAGATTTGTGATAGAAATCATATTGGGTAAAATATAAAATAGAAATGCTTGAAAATTTTTTAATTTTAAATATGGGCTAGACATTAGGCTGAAAATTTTTTTTTGCAGAAATCGCCATCCCTGATTAAAAAACCAAGCCCATGCAACTTTCATATTCTGATTTTATTTTTAAATGAATTATGACTTTTATATATTTTATTTTCTCAACTAAAAAAATTATTATGGTCTTTGACGGGCTTGAGAAAATTTTCCAAACAATATGGTTTTCAGATACTTACCTAACTCCAGGCTTGGGAAAAAAATTACAAAATTATTATGGGTTGGCCTGGTTTGAGAAAAAAAAATTTCAGGCCAATGTCTGGTCCATATTTAAAATTAAAAGATTTTCAAGCATATCTATTTTAAATTTTACCCAATATGATTTCTATCACAAATTAAAATTTTTATTAAATTTAAGATATTGTTATTAAATTACAATAGAAATAAATGGCAAAATTTTGGGAAAGTTGCATGGGACGTGGTTTTTTGATCACGCTTATCTGAGTCTGCAAAACAAAATTTTGAGGGCAATGTCTAGCCCATATTTAAAATTCAAAAATTTTGAAGCATCTCTATTTTTAAATTTACCCAATATGATTCCTATCACAAATTTAAATTTTTATTTCTAATATACTCTCAATGCTCAAGGGTTACATTGCAACAATTTTATTTTTCTCCTAAATTTTAATATAAAGCATATTTAGTACCATATACACAAACTAACTAATTACCCCTCAACCCCGTTATTCTTGACGGGTTATTAGCTAGTAATAGTATAAAAAAATATATAAAAAAGCTTAAATAAACATTAATTTTTTAATTTTCCTAATAGTCAAATTAGCTATATAATTCATGTAATCACAATAGTTAAAATTGACCTATTGAATAGCTCAGAATTAAAACTGAAATGCTAAAAAAAAATCTACTCAATGCTCAGAAAAAACCCTGAATGTCCGGAATTATTTCTCAATGCTCAGATATAAACTGAATTTAGAAAACGGATAGTCATTTTAAAGATAAATAGCTAAGAAAAATATATGAAACAATAAATATTTTTCCCATAGAACTATTTATTTTAAGAAAATAGACACTATTACCGACTACTGCGATATTGCTTTTATCCCAATATTGACTTAGCGATAATAATTTCGCTATATTTGATTAGTAAAATAGTTCGCTATTTGTCTTCGCGATAATAACCTCATAAAATTTTCGATATCTTAATGTTAAGTTAAATTTAAAACAGTATTGAGTTTGAAAAAATTTTATATACATAAAAATTACAAACAAATAATTAGAATTTTTAGGTAAATTTGATAAATAATCTCTCTCAAAGATTTTTGTTCAAATTTTTTGAAGATCGAAATAATAAAAATTTTATAAATAAGTTTCAAATTATCTTTACCAAAATGTGTATTATACTTTTTGAATATTATTTTAAAAATATGACTCTCCCTTTAAAAAACTCTCTTTATGGCTACTTCGATTCCTATTTCTTCGTTGGTTCACTCCAGAACCCTAATTGAAATAATATACTTTAAGGATGTTAACATATTTTTACTCATTTCTTCAAAATAAAGTTAAAATAATATTTGTGAAAAACGCCATTTTTCGATATTTCTTCTTCACTGAAAATATAATATAACTAAAAAATTCGAGAGAGAAAATCGCAACTTAATAGTCAGTGGGCAGTAACGCGAATACTTGTAGTATATGTATTTTAAATTCTAAAAAATATAAAAGTTTTTATATTTATCACGATTTTCAGACTAATTCAAATACATTTTTATTACAAATTAAATTATAAAATGTAAATCCATATTTAATTATTTTATTAAATTTGTGACAAGAGTTCGCCAAAAAATATTAACATCTCCCATTTTAAATCCTATTTTAATTTAAAATGAGTATTATTGAAAGCGAAAACACAAGGATTTTTTTGAAGATAAGGATATAGTAATTGGGAAAATAAGTTTTTATATAAAGCTATTATATTTATAAGATATTTTTGCAGGGATTCTATGACAACGACAACATATTCTAAATTTAATTTGACAATTATGAATGGAATTCATCAAAAATTAATAAATAGTGAAAGCTAAATATAATTTCTAATAGCCAAGATCATAAAAGCGATTTCATCCTTTCTGCAATTTATTATACGCACTGTAAAACAATACTAATTGTATCAGAGTTGCTAAAAGATACTTTTTAAATGAATCGACACAGATACATCGTATAAAAGCATATTTAGATAGTACAATTTAAAAATGTATCTAGATACAATGTTTATCATACTTATATACAGGGTTCGCCGTCTCGAACAGAAACACTTATTAAGAGAGCACAAAATACATAAACAACATTTTAATATTTTGTTTTCATTTAATTATAAAAAAAATGTCAATACCACTATTTTTATCGTTCTTTCGAACAAATTCTCATTTAAAATGCGCATTTATTTAAAAATAAAAAATTTTACATTAAATTTATAGTTTATTCATTAAAAGTTAGTGGTATTTATAAAATTATTTTAAAAAATTATAAATAAATTTATTTGCTTAAAATAATTTTGTGCTACAATGGTATTGTTTCTAATAATTATGGGGCGTTATGGTTAAGCAAGGATTATATTCCTTAAATGATAAGAATATCCTTCACAATCTTGAACTAATATCTATAGGTTTAATTAAATGTGAGGGAAAAAAATATTTAATGAACATTTATATATTTTTTTTTATATATAAGTTAATATTTTGTATATGTATTTTTTAATTTTCATTATACTAGTCTTAATATTTTTCAATATATATTTATTTAAATTTTATGCTCATATGAGATCAGGTAAATTTTTCATTCAAATATATTTATTTTTAAGATAAAAAACGTCTAAAATAGTATCTAGATGCAGATACTTTGATATAAGTGTATCTAGATACAGATATCGATTATGTACAGCAGATATTTGATGTTTTTAGAAAATGTTTAATAATCAAAAATTATATGTTTAACTTTAAGTATTATTGCCAATTTTAGATATTTTTAAAAATAATAATAAAAAATATTTGGTATAAAAAAATGGAAAAAAAACGGGCTACACGTTACCCCCAGAAGTAGGCAATGAATAGCGTTCCTTTTCTTCAATATTAATAACGACTTTACTTTTTTGAAGTAACTATATAGCACTAGTTTTAATATTTAAATTAACTTTTTAAAACGTATTTTCATATTCCAGTATATTTTTTGAAGTGTATTTAATAAATAATTTATATTTGAATACAATTTTTTCAAAATTTTACCGCCCTGTTAATAGTGCATCTTCAGAAATAATATTTTACTGTAAAAGTTACACACCCCTTACTTCCAACCTTTCCTAAACTTACTTTGCAATTAAATTGAAACGATTGGATGATGTTAATTTTCTTTATTTAGTTTCAACAATTTCGATACACAAAATATAAAACCAAAATATGAATATTTCATAATAATATATCATGTATAAAAAAAGCTAATTTTATAATCATCAAAAATATCAGAAAAAACACGAATAATCTACAAGAATTTCAATAATCAAAATATATCAGGAAAAAAAATCTCATAATTTTTTAATAATGTTATTTTACAATTATAATCGAACACGAATATTTTTTATCACGTGTTCTTCAATGTTAATTATAATCCAATCAACCTTATTTAAATCGGTTGATTGGCATTATGTAATATGAATATATATATAAAAATACGGCATGCCACCTCTTTATGGGATGGCATGCCTATAAAAAATATATAACATGTACTAACATTATTTATTTATATACAAAAATGCAACTATATATTCGCGACTGAGATGTGGTGCAAAAAAAAAATAAGTTAGCTTACTTTAATGCCATAAGAATAAAGCCGCGACTAATCTCCTTAAGCGGACATGGGGTTTCCCCAGAATTCATCAGTACCGACTGGCGGAGGGGCCTCTGTGGCCAAAGTCGCCACAGCTCTTTGCAGCAGGTCTCCCTCATTCGGACCTCGAGATCCGTTCTGGGGCTGGACACGAGCGTCGTAATTTTGAATAGTTGGAGGATTCCGATCGATATTCGTATTAGGCCTTAAGGGAACTGAGGTCGTTGGCTCTCCCGGTTCCATCTCACGGTACGTACGTTTCCGACCATCGTTAGTTCCCACTCGCGGATTTTCCGACACTACTCCCATTGGCACGCGGACCTTCCTGGATGGCAGGGAAGCCCTCCTCCTGGCAGTTGTAGCACTTCTTGCACCGAACTCAGGGGGTCGGTGGCTGATTTTCATCCACGGGTCTCACTCCCAATGTCATGCTGTTGTTTTTCCTGATCAGGATGACCTGGAGACCAGTCTTGAGGTCGTCTCCATCCGGCAGCACTGAGGATATTCACTGACAAGGCGTTAATGCGATTACAGAAACTTAAGGAATTATTCAGATTTTCTCTCTTAGAATTTGCGAATGATACAGACAATTTATATTAATAAACGAAATTAAAATTTACAAAAATAAAACTTGACAATTTCAGGGAAATAATCTCCTATCTGTTTTTTCTGGGAATTCTCTTTCAGGAGAATTTTTTTCTGGGAAATTACCTTCAGCTTACCCATAAATATAATATCACTTACCAACCATGTCCAATGTAATTATTTATATAAAATGGAATTTTACTTTTTATTTCAAATTAGTACACGATATTTATTAGGTAATTAGTATTTTTATCAAAAATTATTTTAAAAAGTATTTAGTTACCGTTACATTCTTAAAAAAATAAGTAGTTACATTAAATTATTTTAGAATTAAAATAATATAAACTAGTGATCTGCATCGGGCCTGATTTTTTAAGCCTGGCCAGAAATATTTTTTAAAAAGTTATGCCGGCCCGACCCAGCACAAATTTATTTAAATATAGAAATTCATTTTTATAATTACTTAAAATAAATGATATATGTTATGTGGCGCCTAGTTTCTATAAATAAAATAAAATATTTTCATTTTATATTATTAATTCAACATAAATTTGATAAATTTAGATATATTAAAAAAAAATTCCAAAACCCGACCCAACCCAGAAAATTTTTTAAAAAAATATTAGGTCCCACCCAGCCCAAACCCAATTTATTTTTTGGAAAACAGGCCCAAAGTCTGTTTGGATTGGTCCAAATTTCTGGGTATGGGTCAGACCTACTTTTGCAGATCTCTAATATAAGCCAACCCATCAGCCCAGCATGCAGGATAACATAATAAAATATAGCCCCAGTCTGAGAAAATATGAATGTTATTTTCACCATATTCATATTTTTTTGCCTGATTGAATATAATATTCACAGCTATAAAATGAATTAAAAATAAAAATAAATTCTTTATAAAAATCAAGAGGTAATATTTCATATTTGTTTTGGTATAATATTTTATATTAAATAGCAGGGTTCTGGACCCAAAATCATATTTAACAAGTTTCATATGGGTCCAGGTTTAATACTTTTTAAGGAATGGAATTCAATTAAGGAAAGTCCAGACTAATTCAAATTCGTTCCAGGTTTGGTACTAAGGGAATTACACAAACTATTGATAGAGAAGAATGAAGTATGTAAGTTTATTTTGTAAAAATGTTTTCAATAGCCATTTGCATTACATTTAAAAATTTAACTAGAAAAAATTTGAAAAAGGTAGAACAATGGTATATTAAAGCATTAGGAATAAAAACAAATATCAAGCTTGGATATAAACAAATATTTTATACTTTTGTTTTAAATCAATCATAAAACAATTGAAATTCCTGAACCTGGTCTAGACCTAGATTCAAAAGAAAATTGGTTCAGGTTAATAAATCTATATTTAAGGGTTCCTATTTAGTACCGGATTAAGGATCTTAAACTCAGGCCTGGAGTCCAGAACCCTGATGAGTAGAAATTAATTGATAATCATCATTAATTATCAAAGTTTTTACTAAATATTTAAATCTATTGCATGACATTAAAATGGAGAATAAAATAAATATTAAGTTTAAGATTTTTCTCAATTTTTACATCCATAACCCTGTAAAATTCAATTCTTGTTTCTACAGCTTATATATCATAAAAATTTTAACTAACAAACTATATTAAGATGGTCATATGAATGCTTGAGTCATTACTAGGGTTGAAGATTTGGTTGACCACTCTTGACACAATTTCATCTCATAAAAATAAAGTATCAGATAAAACAAAAATAATTTTAATTAAATAGGAACAAATAGAGTATTATGTCGAATATAACATTAATTTTCTTATATAAAAATAAGAAAACATTATATATATTCTTGTTAATATATTGCTATAAATCTTAATTTTATAATAAATGAAGAGATTTTATCAATTTATTATATATCTTAAAAATCTTCGCGTATAAGCAAACTTAAGTGTGTAACTAAACTGAGAATTGACAGGTGAACTGAGAATGGACAGGAAACTGAGAATAGACAGGTATAAATTTATTTATGGTTAATTAAAAAAAGTATGAATTATACGAGCATAATATTTATTTTGGATTAATTTATTTGGTACAAGCTATATAATCATAAAATGAAAAAAATTTTAAGTTTCCATCATTATTTTTTGAGTTATGATGTCAATTCTCAGTTTAGTCAAAATTTTTTAGATTTTTGGGATTTTAAAAATATTTTATTTTTTTGACTCATTTTGTGTAAACTAAATCATATAAACATAAAATGAAAAAAATTTAAGTTTCAGTCATTTTTCTTTGAGTTATAATGTTAATTCTCAGTTTAGCAAAAATATTTAGATTTTTGAGATTTTAAAAATGTTTTATTTTTTGAATCATTTTGTGTAAATTTACTCATATAAACATAAAATGAAAAAAAAATTTAAGTTTCCGTCATTATTTTTTGAGTTATGAATATGATCAATTCTCAGTTTAGTCAAAATTTTTGAGATTTTAAAAACATTTTATTTATTTGACTAATTTTGTGTAAACTAACTTATATAAACATAAAATAAAAAAAATTTTAAGTTTCCGCCATTATTTTTTGAATTATAACCAAATAAGAAATCCTTCTCTTATATTTTTCACAATTTCTTAACGCATTATAGTAACGATGAAGAAATACCATATTGTCAATATTTGGCTGAGGCTTAAGTAATTGTAAAATATTATGATTTTTAATTTGCTTTTCTTTAAAAAATAAATTATATTCGATCCTCTTGGCTTTCCAGTCCAGACTCCGTAATTATCTTCTAAGGCTGATTTTTCGCTAACATTTTATATTATTTTAAATTTATTATTAATTACAAAATTTTATTATTTTTTTACCCCATTAGGTATTAAATTCAATACTTTTATAGGATGTAAAAATAGAGACAGTTTTAAAATATTAACCAAATTTATTAAAACTTTCCCCTGCCATAGAACTTTCTTCAATAGGGGTAGCTTTAATGTCTAAAGGTATTTTAGACGGATAAAGTGTTATAGATGTCGAAAGCTGATTGGACGGAGAGAGTGGTATATATAAATATTCTGAAAAAATTTTAGATTGAACTTCAATTGGATGATTTTTTAACTCTTCATACAAAATAAGTCGGTTTAAATACAATAGACGGAGAAGATATTATAAAGAGAGGAAATACTCTTGATGGAGAAGGTTTTCTGGAAATACTATAGATGGAGACGGTGTTCATAACTTTTTCCCATATCTGTAAATAACTTTTATAGAATGGTGAATAAAATATTATGTAAGTGCAATAATATTTCGAGTATCGTTTCATGTAATGATATTTACTAATTTTATAAAAATTATTAACTTTTAAACTTTGAAATTTGTTTAAGTCTCACTTCAGTTTTTATATTTAATTTATACAATAAAGATTATTAAAGCCACAGGTGTGCAACATAATTATGTAAGTCATTTAATCTAAAAATAATTAATAACAACATTTGACCGCCATATTCATTAAAAAACATTTGTAGTTCAAATAAAATTGTACCGCTCTTCATATCCTAATTTACGACAAACTTTAAAAATACCCAATGGTCTATTTTAAGACCAATGAATACCCAACGGCTCTTTTAAAGGCCCTTAAGTTTTAACTGAAGTAAACTAGTTTTCCGATTCAATAACAACTATAAATTAATGAATGCATTTATTTATGAGTCAAAAAAATAAAATATTTTTAAAATCCCAAAAATCTAAAAAATTTTGACTAATCTGAGAATTGACATCATAACTCAAAATAATGTTGGAAACTTAAATTATTTTTCATTTTATTTATATAAGTTAGTCTACACTTAATGAGTCAAAAAAATAAAATATTTTTAAAATCCCAAAAATCTAAAAAATATTGACTAAATTGAGAATTGAAATCATAACTCAAAATATAATGAATTTTTTTCATTTTATGTTTATATAAGTTTCCACATAATTAGTCAAAAAATAAAATATTTTTAAAATCCCAAAAATCTAAAATTTTTTGACTAAACTGAGAATTGACATCATTACTCAAAAAATAATGATGGAAACTTAAAATTTTTTTCACTTTATGTTTATATAAATTAGTCTACACATACTGAGTAAAAAAAATAAAATATTTTTAAAATTCCAAAAATCTAAAAAATTTTGACTAAACTGAGAATTGACATCATAACTTCAATTAATAATGATGGAAAATTAAAATTTTTTTCATATTATGTATATAAGTTAGTCTACACTTAATAAGTCAAAAAAAGAAAATATTTTTAAAATCCCAAAAATCTATAAAATTTTGACTAATCTGAGAATTGACATCATAACTCAAAAAATAATGATGGAAACTTAAAAATTTTTTCACTTTATGTTTATATAAATTAGTCTACACATACATGAGTTTAAAAAAATAAAATATTTTTAAAATCCCAAAAATCTAAAAAATTTTGACTAATCTGAGAATTGACATCATAACTTCAAAAAATAATGATGGAAACTTAAAATTTTTTCCATTTTATGTTTATATGAGTATGTTTACACATAACGAGTCAAATAAATAAAATATTTTTAAAATCCTAAAAATCTAAAAAATTTTGACTAAACTGAGAATTGACATTATAACTCAAAAAATAATGACGGAAACTTAAATTTTTTTCCATTTTATGTTTATGGAGTAGGTTTACACAAAATGAGTCAAAAAAATAAAACATTTTTAAAATCTCAAAAATCTAAATATTTTTGACTAAACTGAGAATTGGTATCATAACTCAAAATATAATGACGGAAACTTAAATTTTTTTTCATTTTATGTTTATGTGAGTATGTTTGCACAAAATGAGTCAAAAAAATAAAACATTTTTAAAATCCCTAAAATCTAAATATTTTTGACTAAACTGAGAATTGACATCATAACTCAAAAAATAATGATGGAAACTTAAATTTTTTTTCATTTTATGATTATATAGCTTGTACCAAATAAATTGATCTAAAGTAAAGAATTATGCTCCTATTATTCATATATTTTTTTTAATCAAAAACTAAATTTTTAATATATTACGCCATCTAACGGTAATATATTTATGATTTTTTAAATTTATTATGGATGTTATATTTTCTATGTAACATATCTGTTCTATACATATTATAAATTTATGGACTACAATTTCCTCTATATTTTAATTTATTTATTTAGATAAAATTCTGATTTACCAATTATTCTACGGGTAAAATGTATTACTTTATAAAAATAATAACATAAGACTAACATTTAACATTAAAAAATCCCAATCTAAAAATTTCCAAGCATCCAAGATCTTAATAATTTATTAAACGCGTTCATACGTTCAAAATTTTATGATAAATTTTTTTTTAAATTTAATTTAATATAAATAAATGCCTTATATTTTTCAACACAATATATTAGCCATGATAAAAAATATTAGTTTTATTTTGATAATATAATTATAAATACAATATAATAGAGCGATAAAAAAATTAATTTATAAAAAAATTTTCTTATTAATTTTTAATATTAATTGCTTTTCAAAATTTTCATCTGATAGGCATGAACGCTTGTCAGATACAGCGTTAGCTATACTAAAAACTCGCTCAACAGGGGCGGATGAAGGGATTGCGGTGTTATACTTGATAAACAATTCTTTTAAAAGGGGGAATTTATTAAAAACATTTAATGTTTTATCCATTGTTTCAAAAAATTGAGCTATATTATCATCCTCCAATCTACCCTCTTCTTCCTCGTCAAATAAAAAGGATATCTCGGAATTGATTTTAAAACAGTGAAATATTTTTGATATTTGGGCCATGGTAATTCTAATTCATCTAATATTGAATTTTGATTTTCAGAATCTGATGATGAAATATTTATATCCATGCAAATGCTAATCTATTAAATTAAAATATAAAATATTCAAATTAATAAACTTTAATCTTATCTTCTCTAGCAGTAGCACTATGATACGTTAATTGCAATATGAAAAAGGAAAAAGTAAAAACAGCTGATTAAAAAATATAAGACTTTTTTGTTAAAAAATTGGATTAAATATTAATTTTTCAAATAAATAAAAACATAAGACTTTTTTGTTAAAAAATGCGGATTAATATTAATTTTTCAAATAAATAAAAATAAAAAGTGTTTTTAAAATTGAACGAACGTAAAATTGAACGCGTTCATCAAAGAAAAGGAACGCGTTCGTTTACAACACTATGAATTTCTATATAAAATGAGAATAATTTGTAATATTTAGTAAATAATGTAATACTTTGACAATTGGTTTTAATATGGGCTCCTACACTTGCACTAATTTTGAAAAAAATCATGTGAATTGATAATAAGGGAAACTGAGAAAGCCTGAACATAGCACTTATTAGATAATCATGACAAAATAAGATTTGCATAGAAAATTTAAGTTATAGGATCATCTGTTTGTATAAAATAAATAAAATAGTAAATAATGTATTACTTTTTGCTTTTAATATGGACTCCTACAGTTACATAGAAAATCTAAGTTATAGGATATCTGTTTGTATAAAATAAGTAAAATAGTAAATAATGTATACTTTTTGCTTTTAATATGGACTCCTACAATTGCATAGAAAATTTAAGTTATAGGTCATCTGTTTGTATAAAATATATAAATAAAATCAACAATAGTAAATAATGTATTACTTTTTGGTTTTAATATGAACTTCTACAGTTGCATAGAAAATTTAAGTTATATGATCATCTGTTTGTATAAAATAAATAAATAAAATCAACAAATAAAAAAATAAATAAATACGTACCGATGACATGACGTAACGATGACATGACGTAACGATGACATGACGTAACGATGACATGACGTAACGATGACATGACGTAACGATGACATGAGATGACATGACGTAACGATGACATGACGTAACGATGAGATGACGTAACATGATGACATGACGTAACGCTGACATGACGTAGCGATGACATGACGTCACGATGACGTAGTGAGGACATCGGAAAATTATAATATAGATATCTAACTCATTCTGAGTCTTACATTTCAAAGTCAAATCATAACGCCTAGGTTACAAACTAAATCAATACGAGATAAAATAAAAATAATGACTTTACAAATATTCAAATATGTATCAATACAATAATAACTTTTAAAAAAGTCCATCACGACCATATCATAAGAAAATGAATGCCACTTGAATTATTAGAGTATATATATATATATATATAGAAAGTATAAAATTATGGAAGGCTGGCAAGGGATGGAAGAATTTCTATTACCAAAACATTCAATATCCTTTTATTACAATTCGTCGAATATATATATTTATTTTAATTGTCGATTTACATATGTGCAAAAATTTAACCTTTGAAAATATAACATTTTATAAGAATCGTTATTTTTACTATAATATTTTAAAGTAATAAGAATTTTTAAACAGATTATTTTAAGGTAAAACATTTTTTACAAAAATTAAATTATTTTCAAGTAAGAAAAGAAACAAAATAATTTGAGTAAAAAATAACCTTAAAAATAAAAATAAACTATTTTAATTTTATTTAACAAGAGAAAAAGATTAATTGTAATGAAAAAATTGAAATTATTTTTAAGCACAATTTTTACCTTTCATAATAAAAATTTCTTTTAGTACTTTTTTATAAGTAATATTAAATATATTTTTGCTAATTTTATTATAAAATTATTATCATTATAATACTTGAAAATTTAAAACTAATTTTAATATAATAAAATATAATATAATATAAATTTCATGTTATTTAGGAACTTATTAGTCCCACTTCCGTTTTTATATATTATTTTTTGAAACCATATAAATGTTTAACCTAAACTTAATTAATAAAAAAAAAAGTGTGACGGAAAACAGAGTCTTTACACTAAATTTTTTTTAGATCTGGGGCAAAAATTAATTGGACTACCCTTTATATCCTAATTTACGTAAGATAAAAAAAATGATAATAAAATAGAACTTGAGAATGGATATCATAACACCAAAGATAATGGGTAACTTCCATTTTTTAAGATTTTATTATTATATAAATTAGTATCAGGAAGTAGCATCACTAGGTTGGGGGAGGAGGAGCGCAGAGGATCGAACTCTCTGAAAAATTTGAAGAGCCCCCCTCAAAATTTTTAAATTTTTTTTATACCAACTGTAATTTTGATAATGTTAGCTTAAAAAATGGGGTAATTTAGGATAAAGTTAGTTTTAAAAAAAAGAGACAATTTTGAGAATAATTTTAAAAATTTTTTAAGCCCTCTAAGATTGTAAAAGCTGGTGACGCCCATGGTATCAGAGGCGTTAAAGGATCGAGAAGGACCATCCTGGATTAGATTTTTGTCAATACCCGGTGTTGTTTGTCAATACCCGGTGTTGTAGCTTTACTTAATTTTTAATATTATATATATATATATATCATTATAATAACTTTTTTTGTTCTCTCGTGTGAATTTTTTTGATCATTATAAGATTATGGGATTTTTCTCATAATATATTTATTTTTTTTTATATTAAAATACTGGAAAAATGATAATAAAAAGATTTATAAAATTGGATTATTTCCTCCGAATAATAAAGATTAATTGAAAATATAAGTGAGCAAAGTAGTAAGATATTGATTACAGGAATGAGATATCCAGATTTATGATTTTCTCTTAAATTTAAAATCGTTATCATTTTGTTAAATATTCGATCCATTGATCCTCTTTTAAGAAGTATATAAATAAATTTAAATAAAATATTATTTTTAAAAAAAAATCTATCTCTAAAATAATTTAGCATCCTCCGTCATATTTATATTTTTCTCATAAATTTTATCAAGGCAACATTTAAGAATTTGATTTGCTACATACAAGTTTTATTTATTCAATTAAAAAATAAAATAAATTATTTTTTATGTATTTACTAATGTCTACTATAGATCTAGAAAAATAATTAAACAGTTAGTAACAGATGTAAATGTGAACCTTTTACCTTTTCCTCAGCTTTGTATAATC
This sequence comes from Gordionus sp. m RMFG-2023, assembly GCF_954871325.1. Lineage (NCBI taxonomy): Eukaryota > Metazoa > Nematomorpha > Gordioida > Chordodea > Parachordodidae > Gordionus > Gordionus sp. m RMFG-2023. The sequence continues at coordinate 6,067,909 of NC_088778.1, read as the reverse complement.
ATGTTAAATCATCATTTCTTAAAATATATATTCCTTCACCGTGTGAGGACAATAGCATATTAGCAGCAATAATTCGCCCATCATTTAAGCTTGACCTTGTATCAATCTACTGCAAAATCTATTGGTAAAATAAAAGTTAATTGCCCATTTGTAAAAATGTAGGATTAACCACATGCAAATGCTTATGATTATATAGATAATACTAATAATTGCTTTGAAGGGATTCGTAAAATGTGCTTTCCATTAATAATTTTTTTTATTCAAATCATGATTCTAACAATATTTAGACTACTGATATATAAATCAAGCGCTCATGTGGAACGCTTGTTTACTAAAGCTATCTTAGTGAAAAATGATGATGTCTGATTGATAAAATTTAGCATATTTTTTAATTATCTAAAGTCTAATTTTAATTATAGAAAATATATTAATATTATTCTATTACAATAAATTTACACTTATATATTCATTTTTATATTAGTTAAATTTTCTTCGGAAATTTATAAAATAAGAAAAGGTCAAACCTGGATTTCGATGCCATTTATTTGGAAAGGTGATGATCAAGATTCGATTCTTTTAAAAGGATCGATTAACCATCCTGGTTAATATGCACTAAATCAGTCAAAATATTAAACTTTTTAAAAATCACAAATGACTAACCTGAGAATTGCGTTATAACTCCAAAGATGTCATGAATAAATAAGTTAGTACACACAGAACGAGTCAAAAAATAATATACTTTTAAAACTCTATAAATCTTTTTAAAAAAGGACTAAACTGAGAATTGACACTCCAAAATAATGATAAAAATTTTGAATTTTATATGTTGTTATTATTATATGAGTTCCAAATAAAACTCGGAACGAAGAATTATCTCCATCAATCTGCTTGTATGTTTCTCTGATCTAATAAGTCCGTGAAAGGTTTTATCCTTCTGTCTACTAATTGATGTAGCAACACAGCCATTATTCCTGACTAAGATGCGCTTTATAAGTAATTAACGTTTCCTCGGATGACAATAATTTTTTACTAACGTAGAGGGATTCTTGCCCATCTTTAGTCCACCGCCATGGTATTTTTACGCTCGTTAACATATGTAATAGTTCAACTTTACTATATTTCTAATAAAGCGTTCACATGGTAATTCACGAGTCCCAGAAAATATCTAAGTTGTTGTATATTCTTAGGTTTTGATAATAACTATTAATTTATTGATATTCTATCATACAGAAATATATGAAATAGTAATTTTTATATATAATGGTTCAACATAAAATAAAATGACCTTTAAATAAACTAATGACTACGCTAGTTAATAAAAATTATCAAACGTATTATTGTATTCGGCTTTATTAAAGTTTTTATTAAACCTATTGGCTTTAAATGGATTTTTTTAATTATTATTAATCATCATTTTTTTTATTGAATTACTTATCTTATTGACAACCGACATATTTTTTTCTTTGTCTGCCCGCGCAAAACGATTGTCAGATCAAAAATAAATTAGAAAGTCACCATTCAAGGTCGTCAGGATATAGAACCGATCCCTCTCCAGCTAATCCTAAACTGATCACGTAAACACTCGTATACCATTAAGATATTAACAACACCTGTCTTATGTTCTAATTTTATTTACAAATTTAGTTATCGTTTTCACTATTTTTCGAAGTCTAATTTAATCAAATATAGACCCAAAAGTCGTCGAAATCAGTTTAAACATTCTAAACATATTGATTTGATCTCCTTAAAAGATAATGCTTAGAATCTGGGTAGCAACCATGATCAACCAATTATATATTATTATCACCAAAAAATGTTAAAAGATATCTTTATTGAGATTCAGTTAGCCTCATATTTTTTGAACAAAAACTGGCTTTCCAAGTAGAAAAATAACAGGATATTGAAAACGGTGGATAACAACATATTTTATTATCAATTATTAGAATATTATTTTTTTTTATAATTATACAAAAACAATTTTAATTATATTGCTAAAATATTTATATACTTTTTTTAATATTTTAGAGTTTTATCACTTTTTTAAATAAATAAAAAGTAGTTTAAAAAAAATTATTACCTATCAAGTTATTGTACCCACGTTATTATCATTCATTCATATATTAAATGGATTTAAAAGATGTTGATAATGATGAAAAATTATCTATATGCAAAAAATACTTCTATATTGGATTTTTAGCCCTACCTTGCGTCTGGCTTGTTAATTTTATATGGTTTTATGGGGAAGCTTTTCGAAAACCTGAATATCCTGAACAAAAAAAGATCAAATACTATGTAACTGTTTCAATAATTGGGGCAGTCTTCTATTTTTCATTATTTATATCTTGGGTGATATTTTTTAACACTAAAAGAATTTCATGGGGACAGCTTGGAGACAGAATGTTGTTTGTTATACCAAGAGGCTACTTATAAATTTATCCTTTTATAATTATTTATATAGATTAAGAAAAATTATGATTATATAAGTTAATAACATACTTTATTATAATGTATATATAAAAGATTAACCAAATTTTAATACCTTACATAGCTTTTTCTGTCACCTAATTCAATTCTAAATTTAATATGATCAGATATTAGATTTTGCATAGTACATAGTTAACAAATTAAAGTTTATATTTATGGAAAACTATTATTATTCTACATTTAATATGATTAATTACACAAGATAATATATTATTTTAATAAATAGAACTATGCACATATATATCTAATAATTAATTTAATGTCATATAAGGTATATAAATTAATACTTCTATATTATTTAAATTTGGCCTTATATTTTTTATTAATACTTTTTCTAAGTATGTAAAATTTACCAAATTATAATAATGATATTTACTAAATATATATTTATTTGGTTTTAAAATACTTTTTTAGAGTTTTTCATTAATGAGACATCTTCACTATTAGTATAACATTTTTTATAACACTGAATAAACATTTTGCTGTGTTAGATGTAATAGTAGCCATATATTTTAGAGATAATTATTTATTCAGTAAATTAGTGACTACAAAAAATAATTGTAGGGAGAGTTGTTAAAGGATTATGATTTTTTTAAATATGTTTTTGCATCCGGCATTGAGATAGTTTACAATATAAAAATGTTGTTCTGGGTTTTAAGAAATAAACAATCCAGTTACAGAAGTCAAATTAAAAATTAATATGTATGTATTTATTCCATGTCAACAGTGTCTGCAGAATTTTCACTGGGTGCAAACTCCATCAAAACCTATGCCTACCCCCCTAAAAAAATTTTCAGCCTTTGCCACTGATGTTTTCCCATTATTAATTACACCTTTTTATTTATATTGGTGGGTCATTCCATGTCAAATCAATCACTTTTCGGCCGACCCCTTTCGATTTCGATAAAAAATTGTAGGCTGGTTACATATGTTCCCATCAAAATTTTAGCGCATTAGCAACTATATTAGCAGAGATATTCGGGGTTAAAGGTCCAAAAACGTCTTTTTTTTGCTTTTTACTGATGTTAAATAATTCGTTTTTAATTTAAAACTAAATATGATCAAATATTGAATCTAATATCAATAGCTAAGTTAATAATTGATGAGATGAAAACATCAAAATTAATTTTTGATAAAATATGGGTTATCTTATTGTCAGTTGAAAACTTGAAATTAATATTTAGAAATGTATGATCTCCGATTTTTAATTTTTTTAAGAAATATTATCCGTTTACTATTTTTTTTAATAATTTCTTCAATAATTAGCATGGCTGAATATTTATTTAAAAATATATGGCGATTTTTATACTTTAAAAAAATAGATGGCGCTATATATTATAGTTTTAATATGTTAAAATTCATTTTTTTTATTGATTAAAAATATTTTAGTGTATATATATCATACTAAATCGATTACAATGTGCATTATCTATATTTATTTGTAATTCAGATCATAAATTTTTAAAATCTTCACAAATTTTGCCTAATTAAGATAGTTTATAAATTAATTAAATCTTACTTCATCTAAAGGAATACAAAGCCTGGCTAGCTTGTGAGATTTCTTCAGAAGATAATATATATGTTCGACTAGTGGGAGTAGAAGGATCAGCGAGAGAATATGAGATTTAGGCAACACTAAAATATCATCTTTCAGCTGAAATTTAAATGAGGCTGAAGGTCCACAAGGGTGTAAAAAACGGATTTTTACTCTTCATATCATTTTTATCGATTATATATCTTAACCATCATTTATCTTCATATACAGTTATATATCCATTAATTTTCTCATTTAAAAACGAATCTTGTTTTATATTATATTTTTTGGAATTAGAATATATTTTGGTTTTTAGTCTATTTTGATCAATGGGAATAACCCCGTGAATTTTTTGGGTACTATGAATGGGCAGTGCAGAGTCAAATCTTTTATAAAGGGCTAATTCCTCTTCGATATATTCTTGATTGGATACATATTCAAATTGAATTCCATTAATATTTTCTCTAGCATAATTATATTAATTCTAATGGGGTTAGGATTTGATTTTTATTTGGCCTTTGAAGACTAGCTCTGGCAACTAATCTTTTGACAGTTCCTCCGATACCGTCACATGCAATTTTGCCGTTAGCAGTGGCAAAGAAATGCCATTCGGCAGGAATATTAAAATCGTATTTATGAAGGCATATGTTCAGAAAATTTTTTCAATTCTTGTATTAAAACGCGGTTTTATCTGAAAAATATATTTTTTTTCTGGGTTAGTTAAATTTGGCTGTTAAGAATTTAATAAATTTTTTTTGATAAAGGTGGACTGCACTAGTATTATGGCTTAATGATTCGGACAAAATAACAAAATTTATATTTTTTAATTCTTCTCCAGATTTATTATATGCAACAAATGGATGTATATTGGCCTACACTTTGTTCCAATGAAATCTCTGAACTTCATCTAGTAAATTGAAGGAATAATTCTCTGAATAATCTAGAATTGTTAAAAATTCCCCATCTTTTAAATTTTCTTTGGAATTCTTCAAAAATAAAATTTGTGTTTAGCTATAAATGAGTGACGCAGTAAAATTTGAACTTTTTCTAATAGATAATCGATGAAATCATCAATGGACTTTATAATAGTTTCAAGATTTGCTCTATCCACTGTGATCCATTGTTTAAACGTGACCTATTCTATACTATTTCTCTGAAACAACTGGTATAATTGGCCCTTAAGAGATTCTATACCAGGGTATTGATCACAATTTGTTAAATAACATTTTGCCTGAGATGGATTACAAATAATTTACGCCAAAAGATAGTTATAAGAATTTATACAGTAATCTTCTCCAGCTGTAATTTCAGCTATTACATTTGTCATTAATTTCACATTCTAATGAATGGCGCACACAAACAGTGTGTGTGCTACTAGCTCCAACTAAAATACAGTTTTTTGGTCTAAGTTCGGCAAATTTAGAGAATCCAATTGATATATTTGGGTATTCTTCCTTAAACATCTTGGATATTTCTTTAAGATTATTTAATATAAGTCTTTGGACGGATTCTTTCTCGCCTTTAACAGATACACAATCTTTTATTCCAGTCATGAGTCGGCTTATTTCATCAGAACTATAATTTTGTTATTTTTATTGCTTAAAAAATTTTTCAAAATCTTTGAAATTTTCTTTATCTCTGGTTATTTTAATAATGTAAGATAATGAGAATTTCATAACATTCTTAGTCTTGATGGGTATGACTTTGTCTGGAGGGGGGGGGGGGTGGAGGGTTGGGGATAGGTCTGGTAATTAATGTGATTTTCGATTTTTCCCATAATAATTTTCCTGCAATCCTTTAATCCTGCTTTTTTGTTCGTGTGCTAGTCCGATTTTATAATTATTTTTATTTTATATTGAAATATTAAAAAAATTATTAAAATTTTTTATCCTGCGAATATCTCAGGGGAATAAGGTTTACAAAGTTATATAATCAAATTTTATGATATATTATACATTAAAATATTTTTAATCAATAAAAAAAAATGAATTTTAACATATTAAAACTATAATATATAGCGCCATCTATTTTATTAAAGTTTATAAATCGCAATATTATTTTAAATAAATATCCAGCCATACTAATTGTTAAAGAAATTATTAAAAAAATAGTAAACGGATAATATTTCTATAAAAAAATTAAAAATCAGAGATCATATATATTTCGAAATATTAATTTAAAACTTTTAACTGACCATAAGATGACCCATATTTAAAAAAAAATTAATTTTAAAATAATTTATTTTAATTTTTTTGCCATACTTATCAATTATTAACTTAGCTATTGATATTAGATTCAATATTTGATCATATTTAGTTTTAAATTAAAAACTAATTATTTAACATCAGTAAAAAGAAAAAAAAGGCGTTTTTTGGACCTTTAACCCCGATTATCTCCGCTAATATAGTTGCTAATGCGCTAAAAAAAATTTATAATCTAATGGGATCATATATAACCAGTCTACAACTTTTTATCGAAATTGAAAGGGGTCGGCCGAAAATCTTGATTTTTTGCTCATTTCACATGAAATGACCCTGGTAGTCCTTTCATAAATTTTAAAGAATAAATTATTTTAGCTCTACTACTATGAATATTAAAGAAGAACATGAATTCAATTAAAAACCCCCTCATTTGCAATGAATACATTATTATAGATGTTGTTTGGCATGAATATGATACTAAGAATGTCTGTGATTGTTTGCAATATATATATTTGTCGATGATTAACAATATCATTGTATTATAATAGATCTATAATAAAAGTATTAATTTAATATATTTTGCCCATATTTCATCTAAAAGTTTAATAAATAAACCCCCAATAAATTTATCCTACCCTCCCACCCCCCTTAAAGATGCCTACCTACTGTCCCCTCAATGAAATTTGGATGTAAACTGTTCCTAAACCCCCCTCCCGTTTATGTAGATGCTGTTTCAAATAAACAACCAAAAATATATTTTTGGCTTAACCCCTTTCTATTACGATAAAAATTAATAGAAATAATATATTATAGTAAAAACAGAACTAAATTTGAATCTGTTGACTATTATTCAAGAATAGGGGTTTAAAAATATAAATTTCTAGTATTGCAGTAAAGTATTTCTGAATAATAAAAATAACAGGGCAGAAGAACCTCTACCCTTTTGGTTTTACCAAATCTGAATCTAAACTCTTTTTTTAAATTTAGGATTCAATAATTAAATTTTCATCAAATGGAACTATTTTTATTATATTTTTTTGCTGTGCAATATTTTACCTATCAAAAGGTCCATATGTCCTAGTAGACTGGAATTACTTGGTCATGGTCTAAGGTAACACTCAAGCCAACATGATATTCTCGAGAAATGAGTGTAATGTTAATAAAGATCTTAAAGTACTTTATAATTGTTAATTACAAATAAATAATATTTAATTACAAAAATTTTATTAATAAGAACAAATAATATATAAATTAGGGCTATGCCGATCACAAATCTTTCACTAATCCTATATTTTCCGAAATTACTTTAAAACGTCTATCCGATATTTTTATTGATTTTTATTTACCCTCTATATTCGTATCAGTGTCATAATAATATCCTGTATTTTCTATTTTAAAAAAAACCCTCATAACCTTCACGAATGTTTAAGTGTATTTTTTTTCTCCAAAAGTTAAAAATTTCATTTATAATATTTGCAATATATAAGGGTGAATGTTATGTTATTAAACTGCTTCATTTATCCGATTTTTAAAAAGGGCTTAATCGATATTTTGGCCAATCTTGAATAAAACATTTTTAGAAATTGGCTTGGGCCGTTTAGCAACATTAGATGTATGTGACTAGTTAGATATTTTAAAATTCTTTACTTCTTGCAGATAATATAACTAAAAATAATGAAAAAATTGTTAACTATTTTTTTAAACATTACAACAAATAAATAGTATTATAGTTCCTTTCATTGATTTATTATGAAATTATTTATAAAATAAAAAGGTTTAAAAGGATTATATAAACAATCATAAAATAACCAAAAACAATAAAAAAAATATATCGGATCATATTTTTTTTTAAATAACGGCCCTAGCCGATATATTTTGAAAACGTTAAATATCGTTGACAATCAGATATTTAATATCAGCACAGTCCTAATATGAATTTAAGATATATAACAATAATGTATAGTATAAGTAATAAAAATTTTATTTTAGCATTGATTTATACATTTTTGGTGTTAATTTAATAGTAGGAATATTATAATTGGAAGATAGAAATAAAATGGAAAAAGATTTTTTTTTAAAAAAGAGTCAGATATAGGAGTAGAGATAGCGTAAGGTAACATGACAATGACTGGTCATTTTGAAAAATTGGCAGATACTTCCCTATATATTTTTTTTTTAATTTCAGGCCCGTTTTAATAGGCAAGGCTTTAAAGATCTCATCCGAACTCAAGTGGAATTGAGTGGATTGATAGAAATTGTGGTTAAAAAAAGTTAAGGTAAAAGAGAGAGATTATGGATTTTATGGTTATACTATCTTAATAGTATAAAATAAATGATACCTGAGTGTCTCCATTTGAAACGTTATTAGGAAGGAGATGTAGGTTATTAAGATGGACTAAAGAAAACCGACCAAGGCTGAATATTAAAAATCACATGGTTTGACGAGATTTATTGAGTGTAAGGCAGTATGGATGAAAATGTTTACAGGCATAAAGCCAGGAATAGTGTATTCGATGATAACTAGTAGATGACAATACATGAGGAATAGTTAAAACTAATAAAATAAGAAATTAATTTTCCCGGCAAAAAATCGATTATTAAATTCAAACAATTAAATTCGTGTTCATATTCGATCCATAGTTTTGTGAATAAATATATTAGTATAGAAGTAGGAGACAAATTATAAAAATGAATTACTTGATTTAGGAAAATTCGAATGTGTAAAATTAGTTAAACGTTCGACAAAAATCGAGCATGTTCACTTTCAAAAAAAGGAAAGTGGCGTTCACGTTCATTCAAAACTTTATGAATAAATTTTTTTTAAAATTTCATTTAATATAAATAAATACCGTATATTTTTTAACACAATATATTAGCCATTTAATAGTTTTAAGTGAATAAAATATATTTTTATTAAAAAAATATTCTTCTTAATTTTTAATACATAAAAACTTTTATATATCATGTAAAATTTAATTATTTATAAAATATATATTTTTTTTAATACTTTAAATTATGTCCAATTATTAAAATATAAAACCCTTGAAAAAAGCAAATATTAAATAATCACACCAAAAATAAATAAATTTTAAAAGATATTAACTATTTTATTTTATATATATGTATATAATATAATAGGCCTATGAAATGCAAAAATCTAAAATAAATTATCAATAGGATACTTACAGTTATATTATCTAAAATAATAAATATTACAATCAAGTATCTCTCTAAATTAGAACTTAAAGATTTTGAAACTTATATTATACTTTTTAGACTAAATTTGGTACTGATAGAATTAGTTTATTGAATATATGAAGTTGCTGTTATTTATTATATTCGAACTATCAGATGATGATGAAATAACAACATATCCATGGTTACGCTAATCTATAAATAATAATATTCAAGTTAATAAATTATACTATAGGAAAGAAATAGTGGCTATTTAAAAAAAAATTCAAAAGTGATAAAGGTAACTGCTGATTAAAAATTAAGGCGCGATGTAATATATGACTCGGAAGAACAACTCGAATGTTTGAATCAGAATAACCGAGAAGGATAATTAGGAGAGGTAGGGCAGGGAACAATAAAAATGAGCAGAATAATGTGAAAGGGGTTGGATCAATATAGAAAAGTTGATGAGAATAAATGGGTATAAAGATACAGAACGCGAAAATCTAATAGATAGCCGAGAAATAAAATTTTAAAGCTACTTAGATAGTTTACAAAATAATCTACTTAAAATAGATAAATTTAAATAACCACCATTTTTAATAAGAAATTATGTTTTATTTTTCGATAAAAAAAATCAGTATTATTTTGTTTTTAAAAATTATATTTTTATATATGAATTTTAAATTATAATTTCTTAATCATACAAATAAAAGGTATTTAATAAGTTAATCCTTATTTATGAGTTTTAAATTATATTTTCCCAATGATTTTATTTTAATTAAAAGATAATTAATAAAAATATTCAAATAAAGTAACCCATGACCGGGAAAAAAAATTAAATATATATATATGATTTCTATTTTCTCTAGCAAAATATTTTAACTAAATAATAATTACATCCTTTATATATAAATGTTAAGTTATATATTATTTTAAATATCATAATATTGTAATAAAAAATTATTACCGTCACCAAAGGCGGGAGGGAGGGGGGGGGGAGCGATGGGATACCCAAAAAGTTCATTTTGAAGATGTTAGCTAAAAAAAAAGGACATTTTGAAAATAATGTTTGAATATCCTGAGATTATACGGGCTAATGACGCTCCTATTAGACAGGTTTGATCGTAAATTTGATAATAGTCATTTAACTTTATTTGATTTACTTTTTGTCTTTTTACTTTAGCGTTAACAAAAAGTATATGTAAACATCACTTATTTTATTTATATATATATTTAATACATATAATTAATATATCACATTTTATTAAATGGAATTCTTCTAATCTATCTCCATAATTTATAGAAACTGATGATTATACTATTTGATTATATTTGTAACACCCTTAATAAAATACTATACTACCTACGATTGCTTTTTTTATACTATATTTAGATGCTTGAACACATTACCGAAACTAATTTAATTGAATTTTAAATATTATTGGTTTATATTAATCAAATAAGAAGTTCAACTAGAACCGGTTCTGAGAAAAGTAAGTCGGCTGCATTTCGACCGAATTTCGAAACCAAGTAAGATCCATTTTTATCTGTCAAATAGTTCGTAATAAAAAGTTTGAATCAATTTAGCCTACAAAATAACTAGATACCATTTGGTTTACAATCTCAAATTTGAATGCAGCCAACCAGGCGGTCTAAACCGGTTTGGCTGATCTTCTCTTCAATCATATCTCAATTCATCTTTTATTTAATCTTAGAAAAATTTGTTTCATTTTAAAATCATGCCCAAGACCCCAATTAAGCTTGAAATAGCTCCGATACTTTTTTAAAAAAAACTAAAAAGCAGGAGAAAATTTATAATAATTATTAATTGATAATAGCTATCCAAGTAAAAAAAAAAATTTTAAATCTTATTTACGAATACGGGCAATGAACTATTTCAAAACATACAAAAAAAAATAACGGATTGACTTGGAATATATCTTTAACACTGGAAAATATTAGAATTGTTTTTAAACTTTTTTGAATTTGTTGAATAATATGAATTGTATTTTTTAACGTGTATTATTCATAATTATATTTTAGTTTTACTTTTATTTTTAAAGTTAACTTTTTTTTTTATATATATTCTAATTTTAGTTTGTAAAAATGTTATATAAACGTTAAGAAAAAGTGAAATAAAACAGATTAAAAAATAATAGTTTTACTTTTCTTCATGGTATCCCGGTTGAGGATGGCAAAAAAAACTCGCCATTATGCGTTATATTTTTTTTAGATTTATCACTTTAACATGCAAAAACATTAAATAAATATAAAAAAACCCCATAATTCTATATAAAGGTGGATAATTTTCGAAAGGTAAATAATTTTCGATGTTTTGTTTTAAATTAATAAACATACCATACGAGGTCTCGGTCTATGATATACTTTGGGAATTCACTTATAATTGTGATGTCCAATATACTCGAGGACCTGCCAGTGGAGATGTCTCCTTTGAATTCTTTAGTTTAAAAGAGATGTTACGTTGCTTTGAGGCTTTGGACGAAAAATTTTTTGCTTACAATGAATCAGAGTTTATACAACTCCAATGCATATTTACAAAAATATAAACGTCGTCATTTTTATTTTTATGTGATATTTTATAAAAATTATTAATAAATGGACAAAAAATTACCTGATTTTACACCTTATTCCCAAAACTTATTGGGCCACTCACTGAGATTTACTTAGATAGGGTGTTAAGTTACTTTTCGACCAGCACATTACCGGACTCCGTTAAAATAAATACTTTACTTAATAATTTATCTGATGATGTGTTTGATAATATTAAATCAATTTGTTCAGATACTAAGATTTTAGATCTTAAGATAGTGATTAAGAAATTAAGATACCTTTTACCAATTGAAGATAAAAATATTTTAATCAACAAATTTAACTTATATCAGAATTCTAGTGAGAACTTTATGCAGTGGTATATTAGAGTATCAAAATTATATAAAAAATGTGATTTTTTAAATGATAATAGAATAAAAGAAAAATTAAGAACGTCTACCTTAAATGATAAAATAAAATATAAATTTAGTAAAAATACTAATTAAACCTTAAACGAAATGGTGGAGATAGGAAGTAGATTAGATAGTATTAATGATAAAGATAATGATAATATAAGTTATATGAATCACGATAAAGCGTCTGATAAAGATAAAAACTTTAACAATAGTAATAGAAATGACAATAATAATTATTTTAGACCTGATAATAATTTTAGAAATAATTATGATAATAGAGATAATAATTATAATAATTATAATAGGAATAGAAATAGGAATTACGACAATAATAATAATTTTAGATAATATGATAGGAATTACGGCAATATTAATTCTAAATACCACGATAATTATAATAACTACAACAACTATCGCTACAGCAATAATAATCAATCTAATTATGGTAGAAATAATACATGGTATGATAATAATCAAAGAAAACAAATCCAATACGGTGACGGAAATCGTAACAATTACCAATCTTAATATAACAATTCAAATAATTATAGAGGTAATGACAATAATAATTATTTTAGACCTGATAATAATTTTAGAAATAATTATGATAATAGAGATAATAATTATAATAGGAATAGAAATAGGAATTACGACAATAATAATAATTTTAGATAATATGATAGGAATTACGGCAATAATAATTCTAGATACCACGATAATTATAATAACTATAACTACAACAACTATCGCTACAGCAATAATAATCAATCTAATTATGGTAGAAATAATACATGGCATGATAATAATCAAAGAAAACAGATCCAATATGGTGACGGAAATCGTAACAATTACCAATCCTATAGCAACAATTCAAATAATTATAGAGGTAGTGACAACAGTCAGAGAAAGCAAATACAATATAGCAATAATTCAAATAAATATAGTGGGCGACAACAGTCCGAGAAAGCAAATATAATACAACAACAATGACCATAATATGAATATTGAAGAAATAGTTGAAGAGAAAGTCGACTCTTTAAAAAACAAAGATGATAACGATTTTAACATAAACAATTTATCTGGGGATATGCTTAATGACGAAGATAAGGCATTTATGACTACTTTAAAAGTGAACGATATTATTACAACTATGCAAGTCGACACAGGATTCAAACATACTATCATACCTCATGGTTTGGCTAAAAAACTTGGTATTAGAGATGTTAAAAAATCCGAGTTAAAACTTACCGCTTATGACGGAAATTTAATTAAGATCATCGGCATTACACAAGTTAAAGTGACTTATAAAGGTATTTCAAAATATTTACAAGCGGTGGTCATTGAGTCAAGGAAAAATGCCTTGTTGGGACGTACATGGATCAACGCTTTCAAAAATATTTTAAATAAATATATAGCAAATATTGACACTAATATGAAGATGAAATAAAAAAATTGATTAAAGAGTGCGAATCCAAATTGACTAACGGGCCAATCAACAAAGCAAGTGTCAAGTTACATTTAAAAAGAGATGCCCATCTAAAATTATACCACCTAGACGTATTTTATATTCAAAAATTGATCTTGTGAGCAATGAACTTAAAAAATGGATACATGATAAAATTATTGAGCCGGTGAATAATGTTCGATGGGCAAGTCCTATTACCGCCGTCTACAAAGATGATGGGAGCATAGGCTTTGTGCTGATTTTTAGGACACTGTAAACCCAGCTCTAGAAGATTTCAGACCCACTACCACGAATCAATGATCTAATAGCTAAACTTTCAGAAGGAAAGAAATTTACGAAGATTGACTTTAAAAATGCTTTCTTACAGGTCCCGATTGATAAAAGTCGTAGAAATATTTTAACTATATCTACGCACAAGGGATATTACCGATTTACTAGACTTCCTTTTGGGCTTAAGACCTCATCTGCAATCTTCCAACAGATCATGGACCAAATCTTCGGTGATATGGAAGATGTCATATTTTATATTGATGATTTACTTATAACTGGGATGAAGCTCACCTAAATAACATAAAAAAGTGTTTGATAGAATATCATGGTTTGGTCCCTAACTTCAACAAAAGTGTGTTCTTTAAAAATAAAGTGAGGTTCCTGGGTCATGATATTGACGCCAAGGGGATTCATGCTAATCATGACAATATTGAAGCAATAATTAATATGCCAGAACCAAAATCAGCTCCTGAATTATCAACATTTCTGGGTATGGCTGGCTACTATAGAAAATTTTTGAACAATTTTGCAGAAATAGCCGATCCTATATATAAAATCGTCAATAAATAAAAATGGGCTACTCTAGAAGTTTTAATGATCTTAAAAAGTTGATTAGTCTTCCTCCTACCTTGACATATTTTAACCCTGAATTAGCTATAAGAATAGCCACTGACGCATCTAAATGTGGTTTAGGAGCTGTATTATTTCATACTGAAAAAGATGGCAAAGAAAAACCAATAGCTTTCGCGTCGAGAACTTTATTAAAATCCGAAATGAACTATACCAATATTGAGCGTGAGGCTCTCGCTATAATGTTCGCTATGAAGAGATTTCAGGAATATTTAATCGGCACAAAATTTACAATTATTACTGACCATAAGCCTCTAGTTCACATCTTCACCAAGGGTCTTAAGGATAATAGCACCATGTCGTTAAGACTCCAGAAGTGGAATATAACATTAGGAGGATATGATTTTAATATAAAGTATAAAACCGGTAAATATAATGTTGTTCCTGATTGTCTCTCGAGATTGCCACAAGAATGTCATGATGAAGTTGTTGATATCGCAATAATAAATGACTATGGGGATTTACCTATCAATTTTAATCAAATTCGTGATGAAACTTTGAAAGATATTGAATTAAAACAAGTCATAAATGATATTAAGATCAACAGGCCTGTAAAGAATAATATCTATAAAAACATTGAATTGGAATTAAGTATAATTAAGGATTGTCTGTACAAAAGCAACAAAATCATAATTTCGTCTTCTATGAGAAAAAATGTACTACAGTCATTACATGAAGGTCACTTGAGAGCAGGAAAAATTAAATCCTTAGCCAAAGATTACATGTGGTCAGAGTTGTACATTTGCTCAAAATAAAAAGATCTTCAAAGATCTAGATCCTTGAAGATCGTAAAATTTGAAGATCTTTTATTTTTTAAAAATATAATATTTCTTTTATGTTTTATACCTCTCCTCCTGCCTTGATGAAAATTGAAAAACATCTGGGCTTTTAATAAAGGGGTAAAAAAATAAATATCATGAAGATCTTTGAGGATCGTTGATCGCAGCGATCTTCAAAGATCTAGATCTTTGAAGATCGTTACACAAAATTTTAAAAAAATAAAAGATCTTCAAATTTTACGATCTTCAAAGATCTTGCTCAAATTTTTGAGCTAGATCTCGCTCAAAAATCTTCAAGGAAGATCTTTTGTACAACTCTGCATGTGGTGGTCTGGTATAAATAATGACATAGATATGGAAGTGAAAAGTTGTGACGATTGTAATATATATCATGACAATCCTAAAAAGATACAAAAGGATAAAAAACACACAGCCCTAGCTAAATAAAAAAAAAATTTTAAATCATCATTTAGTAAAAAGTGTTGAGAAAATTGAATTCTCTTTGTATCATTAAAAAATATATATTCAAAAGAACATATTTTGCCAACTGTTACATACCTCGAATATAGTTCTATCTCTAAGGTTCTAACTGATATTGCCATGTTTAATAATGAAAAAAAAATATCACCTCGATACTGTGATGACTCTATTTATAAAATAATTATTATTAAAAATCGTTAACCCTCCTTTGAAATATGCTGGATAAATAAAATTAAGGTAGTATATATATAGATTCATTTCTAGATTTATTGATATTCATGTTAATAAATATTTATCTCATATTCAGGGAAAATGTAATAAAACTAATTCAGTTCGCGTAAATATAATCTTCATAGTGTTCGATAAAAAAGTCAAATATATCATTGTATATCATGGTAGATATCTATATTATTGATCATGGATGTCTATTTAAAGTTATAGAATTAAGAATATAAAGATCACTAACCCTATATCATCATCTAAATTGTTGTTCATATTTAATGATTTTTTGTGGAAAAGAAGCAAATCTTTTTGATTGGTTTGAAGATGTTAGATACAAAAAAAGCAATGATCCTTCCTCTAAGAACTGTGTTTCCTAGTAATATGAGGTAAGGAAACAAGTAAAATTTAGTGTAAATCAAGCAATAGGAGAGTGTTGTGAAAGGGATTTTGCATGCCGATTTACCTTTCAGCCAATAAGAACTCTTTATAAACACGTAGATTACCCAGGGAATCGAAAAGAAAAACGTTATCATGCTTAAAAGACTAGTCAATATTATGATGTTTTGGTTTCTGTCTTTGATATGCTGAATTCTATCCTTAACGTGAGTAGCTAATGACATATTCGATTGATTAAGTGATGGATCTCTTATACCACTATATTCGCTCTTCTCTTCTCCTTGATTTCCCTTTACGATTGTTACGGAATTATTCATACCGAAAGGAACTTCAGGAAAAGGTGCAACATGTTGACCTCCCTTTCCAAGAGCTGATAACTCAACATTGGCTTTCGCTAAAGCTTTTTGCCCCCTCTCGTAAAAGGAGCGAATAGTTAATGCGTTCAACACGAATATAAGTAAGCAAGGAATCAGGTACACTAATACAACCTCTCCGGGGTCGTATATTTTAGAAAACGTGTTCATATTCTCGTTAAATCGGATTAAAAACTTTTGGGTCCCTACTACCCCGGGAAATTTAACTGGTGATTCGAAAGCGAAGTTTTTATCAATCCTAGAGGAATGTTCCCCATTGCTCCAAAGTATCGATTTGTTGTTCCAGTAAGGCCTCCCGTATAGTTGTTTGATTGTGATTGTTTAACTCAAATATAACATTTGTGATAGGAGCATCTACTTTTTTTACAATTACTGACTGCGGAATTATATCAAAATAAAATATAAATGGTACAACTATTAAAAATGAGTAGAGAGCTACCAAACAGATTATTATCCTAACTGTTTTACTTGAATGCGCGTACTTGTTGCGATAGAAGAAAGGAAATCTGACTGCCAAGAAGGTGTCTACGCACATCATGGCTATGATGTAATTTACGAAACATACGATGGTTTCTTCCAGGAACCATTCCATCTTACCAAACCAAAAAGCAAATATAAAAGTTCTATTCTCTTTTGCACATCCTGGAATAACGAGGTAGTAGTAGGGCCAGAACAACAGAAGGAGGCAGAGAACCAAGCAACTAAAACTGATGGCCTTCAAGTAATATTTAACATTCTCCTTATGATATCTGACTAAACCCAACAAGAATTTTCCTTTACAAAAACATTGACATTCATTGAGATCTAGCAGAAGATACAAATTGCCGAATATCCCGACGGGTGTCATAAAGAGAATAAATATGGCTAGACCATTGTTGGTAATTAGGGATAAGGCGTTGTCCCTATAATGCCGATATTCCATGGGTATCGAAATGTTATCGAGAAAATTATTTAGTATTGATAAGTTATTTTGTTCCATTTTTGAAGATGTTTCTTTATGGTAATTTTCCGAATATATATTTTACTAATACAACATTATACATTGTTAGATTTATTTTGATAATAATTACATTTTATTTTTCAAAATAAATTTGTTATGAGATTTATTTGTCGGGCTTTGGCAAAAAATTTGATGTCTTAAAACTTATTCGTTATACATTATGAATTAAATTTGATATTTCACAGTTAAAATTAAGCGGGACATAAATTTTTTGTATAAGATATTATTATAGTATTTTTATTAAATAATATCATTCTTAATTTAAAATTTTTGAAAGAGAAAATCAATTATTTATATGTAGATAATTGGTAAAAATAATTCGATTCATTTTTTTAAAGCGGTTTATATTTATATTTCCAAAAAATAAAATTATTTTTTAGGAAAATGTAATTAACATTTTAAAAAAAAAATATTGGAGAACGAAAATTGAAGAATTTTTATGGATTCATTTAAATAAAAGAAATAATAATTAGGGATGACTTAGAGAAAGCAGTTTACGGGTAACAAAGATACAATAACTTGTAAGAAAAATGTGGTGTTTTTTTTTGTATAAGATTTATTGCATAATTTTATTTTTTGGCAAAAGTTCTTGGTTTGATATTTTCTGCCAAAATATTGTTTTTTTTAAACCTATAAATTATAAAAACTAAATATTTTTTTGCTTAGCTATATAATAATTATTATTCGATATAAATACCCGACTTGGGGTAAAACGAATGGGTAAAATAATCAAAATGTTTTAAAGCTCTAAGGAAAAATAATTCTGATATTGAAGTCCAACTCCATATTCAGGTAATTTGTGCCGAAAGGTCGTTCCTATTAGAAGTCAGCAATGCCCGAACCGAGACTAATGAAAAAAATTATTCGGTCCGGGTAAAAGAATTATCGGGATCGAGCAGTGCACAAAAATTATTGGGCTAAATTCTGATATTTGATAGATTTGTCAATTCATCAAGCCTAATTCTTTTTTTTTCAAACATATATTTAATTTGTTTTTCAGATTTATTTAGAGTATTTTACCGTATTTGACCAGTTAATTGACTTAATTTGACCGGTCAATTGAACTATTTGCCAAGTTTGCTTAAAACTTTCTAAAGTATTATAGGTAGAGAGCTTCAATTGGTTTTAAATTTTGTAGGTGAAGAATTGCGCTACACATTAATTTATAAAATGTTCTGTTAAAATTTTAACGAATCCGTGTTTTCCTAACCAGAAAATTGGGTTTGGAAATTGAAAATAAAATCAAAAAAAAATGAAGAAAAGAAGAAAAGAAGAAAAGAAAGAAAAATTAATATATAAAATATTTAAAAAAAAGAAAGGAAAAAAAAGAAAAGAAAAAAAAGAAAGGAAAAAAAAGAAAGGAAAAAAAAGAAAGGAAAAAAAAGAAAGGAAAAAAAAGAAAGGAAAAAAAGAAAGGAAAAAAAAGAAAGGAAAAAAAAGAAAGGAAAAAAAAGAAAGGAAAAAAAAGAAAGGAAAAAAAAGAAAGGAAAAAAAAGAAAGGAAAAAAAAGAAAGGAAAAAAAAGAAAGGAAAAAAAAGAAAGGAAAAAAAAGAAAGGAAAAAAAAGAAAGGAAAAAAAGAAAGGAAAAAAAGAAAGGAAAAAAAGAAAGGAAAAAAAAGAAAGGAAAAAAAGAGAAAGAAAAAAAAAGAAAGAAAAAAAAGGGAAAAAAAAGAAGAAATTGATAAATCTGATAATATCTAGTGGATTATTAATATATATTATATTTTCTTATAGTAGAGTATTTTTTGTCAAAAAATAATAAAAATTTAGAAGCCCCAATTAAATTTGTAAATTATTAAATAATTTTTTTTCTTACATCTAGGAAAAATGTAATAAATTTAATTGCAATTATTAATTTTGCATTCATAACATGGGGAAAAAAATATATGATAAACAACTCCTTTCACGAAATTCCCTGATTGGAGACACTTTTTCAAAAAAAAAAAAATTTAATATTTCTTATAGACTTCTCTTTTACGGCTAATTTTTATTGAAACTTAATTATTCCTTATTTTATTTTTCAATAAATACCCGACCCACATCTCAGAATTTGCTCTCGGATTGTGTCAATTTTTAAAATATTCTTAAAGAAAATTCTAAAATAATTTAATATATTCTATGAAGGTCAATCAATTTTCCCGGTCAAGTTTAAATCCAAACTTTCCACCTTTCATCCCCTTCATTCAAGGGAAGGGAAGGGAAGGGAAGGGCTGGGAAGGGAAGGGAAGTCTCATCCTCTCTAAGGAAATATATTTTAATAGAATACAGTACTAATTTTGGAAATAGTATTTTTTTTTTCAAGTCCAAATATTTATGACTATTTTATTCATTTGACTAATATTTTTGTAAATCATGTAATCATTTAATATTGTAATATTTTGTATAATAAATCACTATTCTAATTGATATTTTAATTCTTTTCATGCAAAAATTTTGGGTAACTCGACATAGTTACCGGAGGGAAAATTAATTTGCAACGGCAACTAATCATTGTAAACTCTAATAAAACTGACTCTATTTCATTTTATACCTGTTCAATATTAATTTGATCGATTGGATCTGTTGAAGAGAAAATTGATGCCGAAAATTTAGAGAGATAGACAGAGATATGTAAATAGTGTGATTTCCTTACAGGAAAAGGTCTCTGTTAACTAATTTGATGGAATAACAGAAATAAGCACATATAAATATTTAAAAATATCCGGCGAAAGACCCAAAGTTTGGCAACATGATAGATATAGCTACTAGTTACATTTTTCCTGGTATATTTGACCAAGTAGCTTGAGCTTATAGCCCGTTACTTTAAAAAAAATTATGGATACTTTATATTTTAATCAAAATAATTCAAGCTTATCAACATTGCATATTTGTAAATTCTTTTATAAATTAAATATTTATTTAGATTATTAATTTAAAAAAGCGACTCGTTTTATTCCCCGAAAGAAAGAAAGAAAGAAAGAAAGAAAGAAAGAAAGAAAGAAAGAAAGAAAGAAAGAAAGAAAGCCCTTTAACAAATTATTATATTATCATTTGGCTATTTACTCTTCCAGAGTTGGCAAACTTTTTAACATGCAATCATGCCTTTGTCTTTATCAAAAAAAAATGTCATTTTATGCTTATATCATTTATAATAGCTAATTTTTGAAAAAGTATTTATCCTTTAACTTCTCAAATCGGCCAAAAACAATTTTTTCATCCAACTCTTTAAAAAATGAAAATTTCTGCTTTGAATTTAAAATAGTGATTAAAATTTCCCTAAACTTCTAACATATTCTGAGTGAGTTATAACCTATCGAATAACCTTGATTCCAATTTTCAAGCTTATACAAAACGATCAAATCATATTGGACCACCTTGCCCTACCCAGATAATGGCTGAAATAATTTCCTTATCTCCTTTTCAAAAACAACCTTATCAAAAAAAGAATTTTAAAAAAAGTGTTCCTGTTGTAAATATTTCAAAAAAAAGCCTGAAGTGATAATATAGAAATAGACACAAATAATGTTTCCTTAATGTCCGTTTTTTTATATTTCTTTTATAATTACTATTAGATGTCGCAGCCGGTTCCCTACCCCCCCCCCCTTATAATAATTTATTTATGAAGGAAAACGACATAGATTTGCATAATTATCGCAAGATAAATATAGTTTAATTTACTATCAGTTCCTATTAATTGTTTAAAAGAGAAAACATTAAAAATGAATAGTAATATATTTATCTTATAAAATGTAAAATATGGAATTTAGGCCGATAACATAATAAAATCGGTTGAGAGAATTTACGTTTCGTAACGGGAAGTTAGTATTATTTTCTCTTAATTGCATGAATAAAATATAATATAAATTAGGTATAACTTCAGTGTTTCATTTTAATGATTTTAAAGAAAATTTTTTTAGCAAATGCTTTGGAAAATTTTACAATTTTCCACGATAATATGATGGGTTATATGCAATTTAAATATTTAAATGAAATGGATTGTAATTGTGTTAATTGGTGAGATATAATTAAATAGATCATCTTAAAAAAATAACATAAACATAGCCTTATCCAGGATTTTATTTGGATTTTCCCCCAACCTTTATTCAATGACATATAATAATATGTCATTGCCTTTATTAGAGGTCTTTAGATCAACCGTCTTTCCTTATCTTATATATTTTTTAAATAATTTCGGATTTTTTTATTTCTAATATCTTTAAATTGTAAAAGAGTCTGACAGCAAGATATTAATAATGATTTTATTACAAAATATTTAACATTGTATTATAGTAATGTCTTTAAATTGTAAAAGAGTCTGACAGCAAGATAAGAATATAATTTTATTACAAAATATTTAACATTGTATTATAGTAATGTCTTTAAATTGTAAAAGAGTCTGACAGCAAGATAAGAATATAATTTTGTTACAAAATATTTAACATTGTATTATAGTAATGTCTTTAAATTGTAAAAGAGTCTGACAGCAAGATAAGAATATAATTTTATTACTAAATATTTAACATTGTTTTATAGTAATGTCTTTAAATTGTAAAAGAGTCTGACAGCAAGATAAGAATATAATTTTATTACAAAATATTTAACATTGTATTATAGTAATGTCTTTAAATTGTAAAAGAGTCTGACAGCAAGATAAGAATAATAATTTTATTACAAAATATTTAACATTGTATTATAGTAATGTCTTTAAATTGTAAAAGAGTCTGACAGCAAGATAAGAATATAATTTTGTTACTAAATATTTATCATTGTTTTATAGTAATGTCTTTAAATTGTAAAAGAGTCTGACAGCAAGATATCTATAATAATTTTATTACTAAATATTTAACATTGTATTATAGTAATGTCTTTAAATTGTAAAAGAGTCTGACAGCAAGATAAGAATATAATTTTGTTACTAAATATTTAACATTGTTTTATAGTAATGTCTTTAAATTGTAAAAAAGTCTGACAGTAAGGTATGAATAATAATTTTATTACTAAATATTTAACATTGTATTATAGTATTGTTCTTAAATTGTAAAAGACTCTGACAGCAATAAGAATAATAATTTTTTTACTAAATATTTAACATTGTATTATAGTAATGTATTTAAATTGTAAAAGAGTCTAACAGCAAGATATAAATAATAATTTTATTACTAAATATTTTATACTAACTGCATTAATTTATTATGATAAAAATATTATTTTATGCTAGGTTATATATTTTTTTTCGTTTCGGAGATGCTCCTATCTCTTCTTGTTTTCTCTCGATGTCTCTAAAATTTTCTTTGATTTGAATTTTATTTGGCCAATAGTGTTGTCGCAGTATAGATTCTATTCGTATCGTTCTATCATGAGCAGTATCTCAGTCTTCAGCCGCGTTGTTAGATCGTGGTATCTTATTAGCAACTCTAAAGATAAAATAATATATTCTAAAAAATAATATTTCATCCATTAATAATTAGTAACTATTAGGAAAATCAGTTATAACCTTTCTTGAGTCCACAGGATAATGTCAAACCGTGCTGAAAGCCAGCACATCTTCGCTCTATAAAAATATAGTTCATATAATGAAGGAAGATGTGCATTCGCATATGCTCATCACGAGCTTACAACATATCATACATTGAAATGATACCGAATAGGTAACAAAGGTTCAGCATATACAACCCTTTTGATTTTCAATAATTATTGATATAATCAGATGATAATTTATTTTAAAAAACAATTGAGATTTATTAAGGAAAATTTTTTGAAAGCATTTTGAGAGGCATACTCAATATTCGTTAGAATATTTTGAGGTTTCATTTACTGTATTTTGTTTGTAGATAAAATTCATTGGCTACATCTACTATAAGTATTTATACAGATATTCAGAAACATTTACTTTTATTACCTAAAAATTATTTAAGTTTTAAGTATATATAATTTTTATTTTTATTACCTGAAGAATTATTAGGCAATGGAGTTTAAAACTCTTTAAGAATGTTTTTACGGAAAAAAGATAATTTTGTGCAAATATAGTTTACTTCCAAAGATCGTATGTGATAATAATTCTTGAGTTTGTTAAAAGCCTAATTTAACATCTGGAGAATAGGCGAACCGGGGGGGGGGGCAAGGGAAAATTTCTCTCTCCCCCATTCAGAAATTTATCACTTTTTGTTTATATCATTTTAAGCTAATACAAATATCCTCCTTAGTCCTCTCCCCACCTCTTCCCCAAATATGTATGCATATACCTTAAACTATTGATTATAATTCATACTTTTTGGGAAAAAAGCAAATTATATATTAAAAAAAAGTGAAACCAAAAATATTTTTTAGGAAATAAAATATAATCTAAAGATAAGTCTTAAGACAAAAGTGAAATGTGTTATAATTACTATTAAAAGATCCATAAAATTACTAAATAATATAATATCTTTTCTTAAATATAATTTTTTTATAAAGTGAGTAACTTTAACTTATTTTTCTTAATTAAAGAAAATATAATTATAAAATTATTGATAAAATTAAATTATAAATTAAGTAAAAGTTAACGCACAATACAAACAGTGGAATATTTTGTGTCTAAGATTTATAGTATATCTAATTTTATCTAATATCGTATGACAATTAAATAATCTTTACCAATAGGGAATTATATATTTTACAGAAGACTGTATAATATTAATAAGGACATCAGAAAATATCTTTTAAAGAATGTACATGAAAAAATAATTCTATATTTCAGTAGCGTTAATATCTAATAAGGTACATCCAGATGTTTAATTTGTAATAATATTTTTAAATAAATAGATAGCTTTAAAGAATTGAATGCAAATTGTTACTTATATTTATTATCAAAAGCATTTATTAGTAAAATTTATTAAAATATTGTAATATGTAATATATTATATAACTGTCAAATATGTTTGTAAAAGTGCCATTTTACCTAATATTTTGTAACCAATTCTATATTAAGAAAAGCATCTAAAACTACTGCCATGGCGCAGAAATTTTTAACAATCCGTTTTTTATAAAAATCCTTTATTTAATAAATAAAAATTCTCTTATTTATCTTAAGTGCGATTATTTAATGTCAGATATTCCATACATTTCAAAATTGACATTTTTCGTAATTTTTAATTACATTTTTTTTTATACCAAGAAATAATATTAGTAGTTAAGAAAAATATAATAAAGATAAACAAGAAATCTTTATATTCATTTTCATTTTTCTATTCTAAGAAAAATATTATCTCATTTTTTTTTATTCGAATTTATTCGTATGTAATAACTATTAGTTACAATATGATTTCCTCTCCTCATAATTTTACATCTGTAATATTTAGAAGGAAAAAGACTTTGATAGTGAGTATCAAGTTTATGAAACAAATATACTTTTAATAAATGAGGAAAATAAAAAAGAAATTTTTTTTACATATACCTCCAAATTATATAAAATTTAATGGAAAGTCCACTTTGACGACCAGAGTAAAGGCTCTGGAGAGAAATTCTTATCAATCTATAGACCAATCTGATCAACTAAATAGCATATTCACTTTGAAACAATATATGTTTATGGATATGGAACCTCATAACCGGAAACTCAGATAGAGCATTCTTTCGAGGTTTTGGGGATTTTTTGGGCGTTGTCTCTAATTTCAAACTATATTCTGAGAAGAAAATTATTCTAATGATAGATTATTATGCAATATGTATTAACATTAATAAAAACTGCTTAATTATTTTCTATACCAGTGTATAATGTATAAAAAATTGTATCAATATTCACATGTTGTAACTTAAAAACGACATACCTCATTTTGGTCAAGTAAAAAAATTTTAAAAAAATTTTTGATCAATTATCTATATACTATATATGTAATAGGGAACTCATGTAAATTTTTTCAGAAAATATGGTAAAGTTTAATAATCTTACTACTTTTAATAAATTAGAAAATTTTCCAAAAGTGTCAAAATAAACTGATATTTTAAAAAAAATTACGCATTTTAAAAAATAATTAATAATATATACTGCGCTAACCTTTATATATCATTATGCCTTTAAAGTGCTGTATGAGTTTGTTCAGTAAACTTCCAATACTTCATCAAATTCATAGACATAACCAGAGGTTTTCTGTAAGGGTTGGGGGAGGGGGAACACTATGTTGTTTATTTCTCTTTAAATTTAATCCTCTATTTCTATACCAATTAAAAATTTTATAATTTTATAATACTCATTTTTACTTTCTATGTATATCTAAAGAAGGCAACAATTTTTTCCTCGTTGAATATTTCTAAGTATTTTGTAGTATGTTAACTTATATTACAAATTGTATAAAAATGATAGACAAAGGAAATCAGTTTTTATGATATATAATAAAACAATTGTTTTCTGGGGTTGAACATAATGATACCCCGCATGTCTTACGCTATTTTCGTAATGCCCTTAAATCCTGGTAATTTGCATCCGACATTTTTTTCATTCTACTTCGGCCAATGTGTAAATTAGACTTTCAGTATTTTTTGGATTTGATAAACTCTCGAAGTTGAATTAGTAATTTTATTTCCTTTACACTATACATATTCGACTAATATTTTAAGAGATAGGAGCGATTCCTGCTCGGGAATTTTTAACAGTTGCAATCCCTCTGATAATCACCCATTAACAAGCATTGAAATAATAAAGATATTAAGGGAAGAGTTTAAAACATGAAAAAAGGCAAGAAGAAGAGGCTAGTAAGGAATTTATAGGATCAACTCGGCCCATGTTTTATTTGTAATTTTTAACAATGGCTGGACATTTCACGATGCTTTCCTTTGTTTCGAAACGTTTCATGTTAGGTATTGGGTGGGCCCATAAAGCCCATTAGATCAACGGAAAACCATTTGATAACATATAAATCGACTCCAATGATCACCGTTTTTTTTCAACAAAACTTCCTATTCTCATTTTTTAAATTGTTGATCTGTTGGCAAAAGAGGCTATTTACCCTAACGTTGATACATATTTTATCACCTTTTGCAATAATATAACGAGTAAGTTTATGAATGAGAACCAATTGTCAAAGTAAAAAATTATGTTACAACGGTTTCAACGAATCATCTGATTACCCCTAATTTTTTTTATTAACCCTAGATCTGATTAGATAATTTGTAATATAATAATTCTAAAATAAATTAATTTTTTAAAATATTTATTTAACTGGATACAACATATAAAATCAATAATACTTATTTTAACATTGTATAAAAAAGTAATAGTGTACTGAAAACTAGGAAATGAACCATGACAATAAGTATGTTTATGTATTATTTTAAGAATATCTACGCCGTATTCAAATATTGAACCTCCACAGATTCCTGATATATATTTTTCAGGGAATCCGAAAATTGGTGCCTGGAAA
The DNA here is from genome assembly GCF_954871325.1 of Gordionus sp. m RMFG-2023. NCBI lineage: Eukaryota > Metazoa > Nematomorpha > Gordioida > Chordodea > Parachordodidae > Gordionus > Gordionus sp. m RMFG-2023. The sequence continues at coordinate 6,040,557 of NC_088778.1, read as the reverse complement.
TAAACTCTTCTCAACCACTCTCCTCAAATATCCTACCCCATATTATAATGTTAGAAATAAGGCTAGTTAATAAATTTTTATATGATTATTATTGAACTGGAAGAAAAGTTCAATTTAGAATAATTTTGATTTAGAATAATTTTGATATTATTGAGCAATGGTGGAAAAGTTCAATTTAGAATAATTAAATATATCTTTTATTTATATAATTTAAAAAGAAAGAATTACAAGTTATTATAATACAAGGAAAAAAAATAAGTAATTTAAAATAAAAATATATATATATATATTCTGTTGCCTTAAGATATATAACTAAACTTTTAAATATAATTATTTAAATATAACTGACATTTTAAATATAAGTAATAAAATAATAGCGCACAATGCAACATGCACTCCCTCCAAAAAAAAAATATAAAAAAATGAAAACTGAAAGAAACTACAATTTATAGGGAATAACCGCTCGCTTAGCATGCGGAAGGTAATTTATATTTATTTTTAAGAATGAAAATATATGTATAAAGGGGAATTGACACCATAGTTGTACGTGATAGTTTTTTATGTAATTACCCTTACAAAAGGTATAAATTACACTATCAATAGGTACAATTCACACTATAGGTGGCCAACAAACAATAAATATATTTGGAATAAAATTGATATAATGAAGAAAATTATTTAATCAAAAAAAACAATCATTAAAATATATGAAAAAAAAATTTATTATAATAGTGCACATGCAACATGCACTCCCTCCAAAAAAATATATATATATATAAATTAAAGTCTTGAAAACACAACATGGTACAACAAAATGGGGAAAGAAAGAACTCGTTTGGCATGCGAGAGTTAATTTATTTTTAAGAATGAAAATGTATATATCAAGGGGAATTGGCACCATAGTTGTACATGATAGTTTTTTATGTAATTACCCTTACAAAAGGTATAAATTACACTATCGATAGGTACAATTAACACTACAGGTGGCCAGTAAACAATAAATATATTTGGAATAAAATTAATATATAAAAAAAAAATAATTTGGAGATGGTGATAAAAAAAAATATAAGAAAAGCGTATTATCATAGAAAACAATTATAATTAAAGAACCATTATGATCTAAATGAATAATTTTGACCTTAGAAAATTTGAATTTAAAATGACATTACTGATCCTCTCAGTGACAATACCCCCACGCCATAATTGATTGATGCTCACTTAGGACAAAAAAAACGGAGTTGCGTAAAGTTAATTCTCAAAATTTAATTCTTTTAAAATTAAGGTAGTAATTCAAAGTCATTGTCATTTCTTTTAAATTTAAGGTTATAATCAAGTCATTGTCATTGAACAATCAACCGATTCCTATTCGAAGCGATAACGGATTATAAAAAGTTAAAAATTAACCCTATCTCATATTTCTTTAGTATTAACAAATTCATCCTTCGTAAGCTTTTCAAACTCTTTCATGAGCAAGGATGACACCGGAGAACCAGTATCTATCATAAAAGAAAAATCATAATTATTAACTTGAAGGTCAATCATAATATCATTAATAAAATTAATTTTATTTCTTGGCCTTAAATTATAAGGGGTGTATCATCACCGTCTTTTTGAAATTGTTGTAATTGCTGTTGTTGTTGTTGTTGCTGCCGTTGTTGTTGTTGTTGCTGCCGTTGTAATTGTTGTTGTTGGCCTTAAAAGTCTGCTTGTTCTCTTTCCAAGACGAAAAGTCTTGCCAATCGGTTCTATCCTCTCTTCTCCAAGAATCTTTCTCTACATCTGTTTTATTATTATTGATATCCAACGATTCAAATTTGACAACAATGTCCTCTATAATATTAATCTCTGTAGTATTTTCTTCAATCAACCTTGTTTTTAACTTTTCATTACGACAATTCAACATAAAATGCACCGACAAAAATTCTGGATTGAGCCCCGAACCATACCCTTTCAGTCTATCGAAATACTCTCTGGAAGACTCAAGTTTGTCCGGTTTTGTATTGAACAACTCCAAAATACTCGTGATCTTTACATCATTCCTATCCTCCACCATATTGAACTGGGAGAAAAGTTCAATTTAGAATAATTTTGATTTAGAATAATTTAGAATATATTATTGAGCAATGGTGGAAAAGTTCAATTTAGAATAATTAAATATATCTTTTATTTATATAATTTAAAAAGAAAGAATTACAAGTTATTATAATACAAGCAAAAAAAATAAGTAATTTAAAATAAAAATATATATATATATTCTGTTGCCTTAAGATATATAACTAAACTTTTAAATATAATTATTTAAATATAACTGACATTTTAAATATAAGTAATAAAATAATAGCGTACAATAGCGCACATGCAACAATTATTAATAGTGTACAAATTACAATTAATATCCTTTAAGTTGGTTAGGGTGAGCAATTAACAAAACCATTATTTTCAACTAATTGTCTAATTATTTTGATTATTATAAAAACAAAGTATCTATTCTTACGAGAAAATTTATTGAATCAACAATCACCAAATACTTCATGTTTATTTACAAAAACGTAATGAAGGTTCGTGGAGGTACTATTATACATTAGCAACACTAATCGTCTTTATATAAGCATAATCCTGAGCGCATGTTGAGAATATATAATCGTATAAATTTTGCGCATAGATTTGCTAAATCTCTAGAATTTATTTGGAATATATTTTATTCAAATTTTCATCATAGATTTATATAAAACTATATCACAATTTTAAAATAATATATTGAACGTTAAAAGTAAAACATATATACGTAATTTAAAAATATATATTAAAAATATCATTGTAACTATTTGTAAATTAAAATCTATATAAAAAACGATAGAATAAAAAAAATAATAAATTGTATGTTGGGTGGGAGGAGGTCAAGAAAGGGAGCCGTGGATAACAATGCAGTTAGATCTGCATATATCAATAGATATGCGCTGTTTGAGATAGAAGCCTTCCTATGGGTTATCAGTGATGGCGCGATTTTTTTTACCAAGGGATTTGAAGATGGTTAGGGCATGATTGCCAAAAAAGCCGGTTGTGGCGGATACGATTGGTATGAAGTTGCAATTGGGTTAGGGAAGCGTATTTATTAATTTTAGAGTTTTCAGCTCGTACCAATGAGTTGTTATAATGAGGGAGAAAATCGGTCGGTGCAGATCCCTTGCTAATGAAGTTCCATTATTCCAAGGTAATAAGGTCAGCCCTGGCAGTATATTATCTCGGTTGAGAGGCCACAGGGTTCAAGGGTTGCGGGTATTTGAGCTGAGCGTAGAGCACGGAGAATGGTGCCGTTAACTGCACTGTGTCGAGAATGTCTACCTTTAGAGAATCGACAATGAAGATTATCATGTCCAAAACAATCAACTGGTTGGGAATATAATATAGATTATATATATTATAATGTTGAATAAATAATGTAATATGTAATATGTTATATGATTTTGTTAGAAAAAATTAGATTTATAACGAAATCTATTTCTTAATTCCAAGCCAATTATATTTATCTTTGTAATGAATGTATTTTATTATTAATCTGAGGATGAGAGTTTGAATCCAAAGTCTACATGACAGGATTTTCACTGGATACAAGATTCCCTCAAAAACCTATGGCGACGATTTTTTTCCATGATTCATTTCATCTTTTTAGTTATAATGAAACTCCTTTCAGAAATTTCAAAAATAGTTTAAATTATTTTATCCTATTATACTTTTGACTTAAGAAAGGTATAATTTACACTATAAAGGTTCTAATAATAGTTATCCATAATAGTTTTTATACGTTTAAAAGGTATAAATTACACTATATATGGATAATGGGGAGGGTTCAACCTAACAATACAATATAGCTTTTCCGTAGTTATACCCTTGACTTAGAAATATATAAGAAAGATATAACTTACACTATATTAATTGGAATAATATAATAATAATAATAAATCATTGTTATTTATATAAATGTTAAACAAAAAAATAAGATTATAAGCCTTTGAAATCTGTTTTGATTATCAAAAAAATATGTTTACAAATTTTTCGCAATTATGTGAATATAAAATTTTCATATATTTGACATCAATTTTTCTTAAAACAAGCGTCTCTTCGTTCAGTACCATACCGTGTGCAAAGGTTATATTTAGTCTCACTCCCCACCAGCTTCCAATAAGCTGGTGTCCCTATTCTCCACCATAATAACAAGCTGGGAAGGTCCTGCCCTGAGAATTGATATAGTCTCTCTATTAGTCGATAATGGGGGAAATTAGCTTGTAATATAGGGATTAATACGTGTAGAAAATTCACTCGCCTTAAGAAGTTCACACTAATATTGTTATGGAATATATAAATTATAAAACTATATGATCTTTTTGTTAAGTAAACTTATAACTTTTCAATCTTGACGCGAAATTTATATATAAAAATATATTTTATATTCGGCCACAAATAAAACATTTTGTAAAAAAGTAATATAAATTGATTCCGTAATAATACAAGATCAATGTTATAATTTTTATTCATAGTTATATATATATTCATTTTTCAAGATAAAAAATTGAATGTTCTAAAATTTAAAAATATTCGTTTTTAATCATCATGTTTAATTTGATTGAAATTTTCTAATTCTTTTTTGATTGTTGATATTATTATTATCGTATTTACAAAATCATTATTTTAAATTTTTGAATTATGTTAGAATATGCATCAACTTTGAAATTCAAGCAATACTTCCCTACAAAATCTATACTCAGAAACCGTGATAGGAATGATGATACGGACTATAGTAATGATAACGGTTCTTATAGTAGCGATTCAATAGAAAATAAAGACACATGTGATAATAATAAGAATAAAATTTGCACTCAACAACCGAGTGCGATTTTTTGATAATAACAAATCTTCATCCAATATTTTAAAATGCAAGTCAGATTCAGAAATCTGCAAAATTGAATCTCCCAAGGTTGCTGAGAGCTTCTATTTTAATAGGATATCCAGCAATCCCAACATACCAAGATCCGATTTTATGGAAGAAAAGGATAAGACAGTCGATCAATATCAAGAGGATTCGTCCACTTCCAACCAAGAGGAAATAGCGTGTTCCTCATATCCTACCACTCTTCCTTCCACAAGACAGTCGCGTATCTGGAAAAGAATCAAAAGATTCTTTGCGCCAATATGTTGCTGTTGTCCTAATACCCAGGATTGAGACGAGTTTTAAGGTATATTTCTATTTTTATAATATATATTAGGGTTGCTAGGGGAGCTTTAGGCTCATTTTTGTAGGTAGACGGTAGGGTTGGGATTTGGGAGAGGTTGGGTGTTAATGTGTTAGTAATAATGTTTTATAATATAAGGTTTTGGGTTTTATTAGGGGAATGGGGTTGGGGTGGGGTGGGATCTTGGTGAGATTATATTTATATTGTTTTGGCTTAGAATAGGGGGTAGGGGTGGGGTTTTAATTTAGATATTTTAAAATCATATTTTCTATTCTGTTCTATTCTTTTTAGTTTCCTATTTACTTTTCTCTTTTCTTTTCTTTTCTCTATTCTATTCACTATTTATTCTCGTTTACTTTTCTTTCACTTTAGTATTGTTTTTATTTTTAATTTTGTTTTTGATTTCCTATTTTATTTTTTTTATTTTTGCTTTTTATTTTGTTTTCTTTTTATTTTATTTTTTGTCTTTTTTTCATTTTTATTTTATTTTTATCATTTACTTTTGATTTTCTTTTCTTTTTGATTTTATTTTATTTGTTTTTCATTTTATATTATTTTTTGTTTTGTTTCTAAGTTTTTTATTATTTTTTGTGTTTTTGATTATTTTTTTCTTATTTTTATATGTATTTATTTTTTTGTTTTGTTTTTGATTATGTTTTTTATTATATTGTTGTTTTGTTTAGTTATTGTTTTATTTTTGAACAATTTTGTGTGTTTTTTATTTTTGATTTGTTATAATTTTTGATTTTTTATGTGCTTATTTCTTCTGTTATGTTTTTTCTCTATTTTTGTATTTAATGATATCATGGTTTTATTTTTTTTCTTTTTATAATTTTGTTTCGTACTTTTGATTTGTTTCTAACTTTTGATTAATTTTTAATTTTTTTTCTTGTTTTTATTTATTTTTTATATTAATTTTTATTTTTTTTTGTTTTTATTTTTGATTTATTTTGTGTGTTTGTTTTGCTTTTATTTTTGTTCTTTCATTATTTTTTTTTGGTTTTCCTATATTATATTTATATGTTTTTTTGATATTATTTTTTAAATTTTTATGTTTTTGATTTTATTATTCCCTTTTTTTTTATTCTATTTTTTTATGTTTTTCTTTTTTTTTGTATTGTATTATTTTTTATTTTATTTGCTTTTGTTTATTATTGAGTTTTTCTTTTTTTAATGATTTATTTATTCTGTTTTTATCTTTTTTTTAATTTTTGTTTTGTTTTTATGTGTTTTTGTTATGATTTTGTTTCATTCTATTTTGTTTTTATTATGATTGTTTAGTTTTTTCTATTTCATTGGTTTTTATTGTCTTTGACTTTTTTTTACTTTTGATTAAGTTTTTCTTATTTTATTTTTTCCATATGTATATATTTTTTGTTTAGTTTTTGATTAGCATATTTTATTTTTTCCATATGTATATATTTTTTTGTTTAGTTTTTTATTAACATTTTTAAAATTTTCTTGTTTTTTATCTATTTTTCTCTTTCATATATTTTTAATTTTTGTTTTGTTTTTGATTTGGTTTTTTAAATATTTTTGGATTTTTGTCTTGCCTTTCTTAATTTTTTCCGACTTTGTATTTCTTTTCGTTTATGTTTTTTATTTTTTTGTTATTATTGTTTTGTTAAGTTTATGTATTTTTTGCCATTTATTTGTGGTTTTTATATTTATTTTTGATTTGTTTTATTTTTGATTTTTTTTTGTTTTTAATTTTTATGTTATTTATTTTTATTATGTTTATTTTTAATCATTGTTTTGATTTCGTTTTTATTTCCGTTTATGATTTTATGTTTGTTTTTTTTTGTTTTTGATTTTCTTTTTGATTTTATTTTATTTGTTTTTTTTTATATTTTTTATTTTTATCATGTTTTTGTTTTTATTTAATACGTTGTTTTTTTGTTGTTATATTTGTGTTTTGTATTATTTATATTTTTGTATTATTTATATTTTTGTTTTTTATTTTTGATTTGTTTTTTTTTAAAATTTATTTTCTTGTATTTATTTATTTTTTATATTATTTTTAAATTTTATCATATTTTTTCTCTTGTTTTTATTTATTTTATTTATATAAATTTTTTTTTGGTTTTTATTATTGTTTTTAATTACTTTTTTCTTGATTTTCTTTTTATATTGTGTTTTTTATTTTTTGTCATTTATTTTGTTTTTTTTATTTTAATTATGTTTATGTTTTTTTATTATTTTGTTTTATTGTTATGTAAATTTTTTTTGTTATATATTTAATTTGTTTTAATTTTTTTATTTCTTTTTAGATTTTGTTTTTGATTTTATTGTGATTTTAATTTATTCTTTGTTTTTTTATTTTAATATTTTAGATATGATTTTATTTCGGTGTTTATTTTGCATTTATTTTTAATTTTTTTTATTTATGACTATTGTCTTTTATATTTTTTATTTTTATTATTTCTGGATTTAGATTATTGTTTTTTTTTATTTTGTTTTTGATTATTTTTCTTATTTTATTTGCCTTATTTTTATTTATTATATTTGTTTTTTATTGATCAATGTTTTTGATTATATTTTTGATAAGGTTTTAAATTTCTTTAGGTTTATGATTATATTTTTGATAATGTTATTAAATTTCTTTTAGGTTTATGATTATATTTTTGATAATGTTATTAAATTTCTTTTTAGGTTTATGATTATTATTTTTGGTTTATTTATTTGATAATGTTATTAAATTTCTTTAAGTTTTTGATTATTGTTTATGATTTTTTTGATTATGTTATTCAATTTCTTTTGGTTTTTGATTTTATTTTTATATTTGTGGTTTTGTTTTTCTTTGTTTTTTTTAAATATTTTTTTCATTTATTATTGATTATTGTATTTAATTTAGTTTTTTATTTTGTTTTTAATTTATTTTTGTTTTGTTATTTTGTTTTATTATTTTTTTGTGTGTTATTTTATTTTAATTATGTTTTAGTTTTTTTGTTACCTATTTATATTGTGTTTTTTATTGTCCTTTTTTTATATTATAATTTATTCATTATTCATATTATTATTATCTTCCCTTTCTTTTTTTGTTGTTTTTATTTTATTATTTTTAATGTTTATCATTTGTTTTTGATTTATTTTCTTGTTTTGTTTTTATATTTTATTTAAGTTTTTGATTATATTTTGTTTATCTTTAATTTGATTTTTTTATATTGTTAAGATAAGTTGTATAGAGTAATTTTTTTAAGGGTTAGTTTTAGAATAGAAATATTTTCTAAGGTTGGTTTTAGATAGTAATTTTTTTAAGCGTTAGTTTTAGAGAGTAATTATTTTTTTAGGTTAGCTTTTTTTTTAAGGTTAGTTCTAGAGAGTAATTTTGTTTAAGTTTAGTTTTATAAAGTAATTTTTTTAAGGGTTAGTTTTATAGAGTATAGAGTAATTTTTTTTAAGTATAGTTTTTGAGAGTAATTTTGTTTAAGTTTAGTTTTAGAGAGTAAATTTGTATAAGGTAAGTTTTATAGGGAAAATTTTTCTAAGGTCAGTTTTAGATAGTAATTATTTTTAAGGTTAGTTTTAGAGAGTAATTTTGTTTAAGGTTGGTTTTATAGAATAATTTTTTTAGGATTTAGTTTTAGAGAGTAATTTTGTTTAAAGTTAGTTTTAAAGAGTAATTTTTTTTAAGGTTGGTTTTAGAGAGTAGTTTTTTCACATCTATGTTTCCTCTTTTTTTCTTTCTATGCTTCCCTAAAATCCATCTCCCACCTTCTCGTGGTGGGAAGCGAACAGCAATTGCTGACTAACGGGAGCTCTGGTATTCAGCTTAAGTTAGGGATCAGATATTTGGCTAAATGTGTATTAGGCATAAGATATTCTTAGTTAAAATATTTTAAAATGTATTGTGTTACTATATTCGTTAGGATAGAATCCGATATAAGCTTCTCGCGAGTCTTGGAATGTATTTATTCTATCCTCAGTAATTTAAAAGAACATTACTTTTGCAAGAAACTTTATTGATTTCCACATCGTTTTATGAAAAGTGTGTCGTAAGATCACCTAATCCTGGTAATGTCATAAGAGTAAAAATATAAATTTCATACGATAATGGATCGAAACTACCAATGATATTTATACATATAATATTAATTTAATTAAAAGTTTTGATCATCATTAATTCATGGATTTCAATACTTGTTCAAAATAATGAAATATAATACTTGTGGAAAGAAATCATTGGGAGAAAAAAAAGTAATAATAAAGAATGGAAATGGCTATTTAGGCTTAACCTTTAAAGATATTATTTAAAGAGATTTTGAAAATAAATTAGACATTTTTAAACAAAATCAAAAATTATATATTGTGATAATAATATGTTTGTCATTATAACTCAAGCTTTCTCTTGGTAATTCGATATTCTTCTCATGACTCAGATACCTGCTCTTGTTTCTATATTCTTATCATTATAAAGTATCTCACAAAATGTAATAGAATACGGTAAAACTTTAATTTAGTATATTATAGGTGATAAATTTGCATTATTATTCGTAAAAATTGCTGGCCGTGCCCACTTTTTGCAAAAATTGCTTGACCCAATATTTTTAGCTCGGCCTGGCTATGAGCGGGGATTTAGACAAGCTATTGATCTTTAATACATCTCTATTGAAATGTTAAAATTATAGTACTATATATGGATAATAGATAGGGGTTAACAATACAATTTAGCTCTTTTTCGTAGTTATACCCTTGACTTAGAAATATATAAGAAAGGTATAACTTACACTATATTAATTGGAATAATATAATAATAAAATAATAACCAATACTGGTTTTAATTTAATTATTATATTACCACAGGCTAGTCATATATTAATTTAACATACTAATCATTGTTATTTATATAAATGTTAAACAAAAAAATAAGATTAAGAGACTTTAAAAACGTTTTGATTATCAAAAATAATGTGTTTACAAATTTTTTCGCATTTATGGAATATAAAATTTCCATATATCTGACATCAATCTTTCTTAAAACAAGCGTCTCTTCGTTCAGTACCATACCAGGTGCGTGATGGTCGTATCCAGCCTCTCTCCCCACCAGCTTCCAATAAGCTGGTGTCCCTATTCCCCACCATAATGATAAGCGGGGAAGGTCCTGCCCTGAGAATTGTTATAGTCTCTCTATTAGTCGATAATGGGGGAAATTAGCTTGTAAGTATGGGGATTAGTAAGTGTAGAAAATTCACTCTCCTTAAGAAGTTCACACTAATATTGTTATGGAATATATAAATTATAAAACTATATGATCTTTTTGTTAAGTAAACTTATAACTTTTCAATCTTGACGCGAAATTTATATATAAAAATATATTTTATATTCGGCCACAAATAAAACATTTTGTAAAAAAGTAATATAAATTGATTCCGTAATAATACAAGATCAATGTTATAATTTTTATTCATAGTTATATATATATTCATTTTTCAAGATAAAAAATTGAATGTTCTAAAATTTAAAAATATTCGTTTTTAATCATCATGTTTAATTTGATTGAAATTTTCTTATTCTTTTTTGATTGTTGATATTATTATTATCGTATTTACAAAATCATTATTTTAAATTTTTGAATTATGTTAGAATATGCATCAACTTTGAGATTCAAGCAATACTTCCCTACAAAATCTATACTAAGAAACCGTGATAGGAATGATGATACGGACTATAGTAATGATAACGATTCATATAGTAGCGATTCAATAGAAAATAAAGACACATGTGATAATATAAGAATAAAATTTGCACTCAACAACCGAGTGCGATTTTTTGATAATAACAAATCTTCATCCAATATTTTAAAATGCAAGTCAGATTCTGAAATCTGCAAAATTGAATCTCCCAAGGTTGCGGAGAACTTCTATTTTAATAGGATATCCAGCAATCCCAACATACCAAGATCCGATTATATGGAAGAAAAGGATAAGACAGTCGATCAATATCAAGAGGATTCGTCCACTTCCTACCAAGAGGATATAGCTTGTTCCTCATATCCTACCACTCTTCCTTCCACAAGACAGTCGCGTATCTGGAAAAGAATCAAAAGATTCTTTGTGCCAATATGTTGCTGTTGTCCTAATACCCAGGATTGAGACGAGTTTCAAGGTATATTTCTATTTTTATAATATATATTAGGGTTGCTAGGGGAGCTTTAGGCTCATCTTTGTAGGTAGACGGTAGGGTTGGGATTTGGGAGAGGTTGGGTGTTAATGTGTTAGTAATAATGTTTTATAATATAAGGTTTTGGGTTTTATTAGGGGAATGGGGTTGGGGTGGGGTGGTATCTTGGTGAGATTATATTTATATTGTTTTGGCTTAGAATAGGGGGTAGGGCTGGGGTGAGGTTTAAATTTAGATATTTTAAAATCATATTTTCAATTCTGTTCTATTCTTTTTAGTTTCCTATTTACTTTTCTCTTTTCTTTTTTCTATTCTATTCACTATTTTTTCTCGTTTACTTTTCTTTCACTTTAGTATTGTTTTTATTTTTTGTTTTGTTTTTGATTTCCTATTTTATTTTTTTTTATTTTCGCAATTATTTTAATTTTTTGATATGTTTGATTTTTTCATTAGATTTTATTTTGTTTTCTTTTTATTTTATTTTTTGTCTTTTTTTTATTTTTATTTTATTTTTATCATTTACTTTTGATTTTCTTTTTCATTTTATATTATATTATATTTTGTTTTGTTTCTTAGTTTTTTATTATTTTTTGTGTTATTGATTATTTTTTTCTTATTTTTGTATGTATTTTTTTTTTGTTTTTATTTAGATTATGTTTTTTATTCTTGTTTTGTTTACTTCTTGTTTAATTTTTGAGCATTTTTTTGTGTTTATTTATTTTTGATTTTTTATGTGCTTATTTCTGTTATGTTTTTGATTGTTTTTTCTCTATTTTTATATTTAATGATGTCATTGATTGTTTTATTATTTTTTCTTTTTATAATTTTGTTTCGTACTTTTGATTTGTTTCTAACTTTTGATTAGTTTTTAAATTTTTTTCTTGTTTTTATTTATTTTTTATATTAATTTTTATTTTTATTTTTGATTTTTTTTGTGTGTTTGTTTTGCTTTTATTTTTGTTCTTCTATTATTTTTTTTTGTTTTTTTTTATTATATTTTTATGTTTTTTTGATTTTATTTTTTAAATTTTTATTTTTTGATTTTATTATTCCCTTTTTATTATTCTATTTTTTTATGTTTTTCTTTTTTTTTTGTATTTTTGTGTTATTTTATATTTTATTTGTTTTTTATTTGCTTTTGTTTATTATTTATTATTCAGTTTTTCTTTTTTTAATGATTTATTTATTCTCTTTGTTTTATCTTTTTTTTAATTTTTGTTTTTAATTTGTTTTTGTTATGATTTTGTTTTTTATGTTTCATTTTATTTTGTTTTTATTATGATTGTTTAGTTTAATCTATTTCATGGTTTTTGTTGTCTTTGACTTTTTTGCTTTTGATTAAGTTTTTCTTATTTTATTTTTTCTATATGTATATATTTTTTTTGTTTTGTTTTTGATTAGCATTTTTAATATTTTGTTGTTTTTTTTCTATTTTTCTCTTTCATATATTTTTTGTTTTGTTTTTGACTAGGTTTTTTTCCTTTTTTTTTTATTTTAGTCTTGCCTTTCATAATTTTTTCCGATTTTGTATTTCTTTTCGTTTATGTTTTTTTATTTTTTTGTTATTATTTTTTTGTTAATTATGTATTTTTTGCCATTTATTTGTGTTTTTTATATTTATTTTTGATTTTTTTTTGTTTTATTTTAATTATGTTTATGTTTTTTTTGTTATTTAGTTTTATTCTTATGTAACATTTTTTTGTTATATTTTTAATTTGTTTTAATTTTTTTATTTCTTTTTAGATTTTGTTTTTAATTTTATCGTGATTTTAATTTATTCTTTGTTTTTTATTTTAATATTTTTGATATGTTTTATTTTGGTGTTTGTTATGCATTTATTTTTAATTTTTTTTCTTTTTATTTTTGATTATTGTCTTTTATATTTTTTATTTTTATTATTTCTGGATTTAGATTATTGACCTATTTTATTTCTTTTTGATTATTTTATTCTTATTTTTCTTGCTTTGTTTTTATTTATTATATTTATTTGTTTTTGATTAATGTTTTTGATTATATTTTTGATAATGTTATTAAATTTCTTTAGGTTTATGATTATATTTTTGATAATGTTATTTTCTTTAGGTTTATGATTATATTCTTGATAATGTTATTAAATTTCTTTGGGCTTATGATTATATTTTTGATAATGTTATTAGATTTCTTTAGATTTATGATTATATTTTTGATAATGTTATTAAATTTCTTTAGGTTTATGATTATATTTTTGATAATGTTATTAAATTTCTTTTAGGTTTATGATTATTGTTTTTTATTTTTTTATTTGATAATGTTATTCAATTTCTTTTGGTTTTTGATTTTATTTTAAGATTTTTGGTTTTTTTCTTTGTTTTTTTTAAATATTTTTTTCATTTATTATTGATTATTGATTTTTGTTTTTTATTTTATTTTTTATTTCTTTTTGTTTTGTTATTTTATTTTATTATTTTTTTTGTGTGTTATTATTTTATTTTAATTATGATTTAGTTTTTTTGTTACCTATTTATATTGTGTTTTTTATTGTCCTTTTTTTATATTATAATTTATTCATTATTCATATTATTATTCTCTTCCCTTTATTTTTTTGTTGTTTTTATTTTATTATTTTTAATGTTTATCATTTGTTTTTGATTTATTTTCTTGTTTTGTTTTTATATTTTATTTAAGTTTTTGATTATATTTTGTTTATCTTTAATTTGATTTTTTTATATTGTTAAGATAAGTTGTATAGAGTAATTTTTTTAAGGGTTAGTTTTAGAAAGAAATATTTTCTAAGGTTAGTTTTAGATAGTAATTATTTTTAAGGGTTAGTTTTAGAGAATAATATTTATAAGGGTTAATTTTAGAGAGAAATTTTGTTAGCTTTAGATAGTAATTATTATTATGGTAAATTTTAGAGAGTAATTTTTTTAAGGTTAGCTTTAGATAGTAATTATTTTTAAGGGTAAGTTTTAGAGAGTAATTTTTTTTAAGGTTAGTTTTATAGAGTAATTCTTTTAAGGGTTAGTTTTAGTGAGTAATTTTTTTTAAGGTTAGTTTTAGATGGTAATTTTGTTTAAGGTTAGTTTTTTAGAGTAATTTTTTTTTAGTTTTATAAAGTAATTTTTTTAAGAGTTAGATTTAGAGTGTAATATTTTCTAAGGTTAGTTTTAGATAGTAATTATTTTTAAGGGTTAGTTTTAGAGAGTAATTTTTTTTAAGGTTAGCTTTAGATAGTAATTATTTTTAAGGGTAAGTTTTAGACGGGAATTTTGTTTAAGGTTAGTTTTATAAAGTAATTTTTTTAAGGGTTAGTTTTAGAGAGTAATTTTGTTTAAAGTTAGTTTTAGAGAGTAATTTTGTTTAAGGTTAGTTTTATAGAGAAATTTTTTCTAAGGTTAGTTTTAGATAGTAATTATTTTTAAGGTTAGTTTTAGAGAGTAATTTTGTTTAAGGTTGGTTTTATAGAATAATTTTGTTTAAAGTTAGTTTTAGAGAGTAATTTTGTTTAAGGTTAGTTTTATATAGAAATTTTTTCTAAGGTTAGTTTTAGATAGTAATTATTTTTAAGGTTAGTTTTAGAGAGTAATTTTGTTTAAGGTTGGTTTTATAGAATAATTTTTTTAATAGTTAGTTTAGAGAGTAATTTTGTTTAAGTTTAGTTTTAGAGAGTAATTTTGTTTAAGGTTAGTTTTATAGAGAAATTTTTTCTAACGTTAGTTTTAGATAGTAATTATTTTTAGGGTTAATTTTAGACAGTAATTTTGTTTAAGGTTGGTTTTATAGAATAATTTTTTTAGGAGTTAGTTTTAGAGAGTAATTTTGTTTAAAGTTAGTTTTAGAGAGTAATTTTGTTTAAGGTTAGTTTTATAGAGAAATTTTTTCTAAGGTTAGTTTTAGATAGTAATTATTTTTAAGGTTAGTTTTAGAGAGTAATTTTGTTTAAGGTTGGTTTTATAGAATAATTTTTTTAAGAGTTAGTTTAGAGAGTAATTTTGTTTAAGTTTAGTTTTAGAGAGTAATTTTGTTTAAGGTTAGTTTTATAGAGAAATTTTTTCTAACGTTAGTTTTAGATAGTAATTATTTTTAAGGTTAGTTTTAGACAGTAATTTTGTTTAAGGTTGGTTTTATAGAATAATTTTTTTAGGAGTTAGTTTTAGAGAGTAATTTTGTTTAAAGTTAGTTTTAGAGAGTTATTTTTTTTTAAGGTTGGTTTTAGAGAGTAGTTTTTTCACATCTATGTTTCCTCTTTTTTTTCTTTCTATGCTCCCCTAAAATCCATCTCCCACCTTCTCGTGGTGGGGAGCGAACAGCAATTGCTGACTAACGGGAGCTCTGGTATTCAGCTTAAGTTAGGGATGAGATATTTGGCTAAACGCGTTTATAGCATTAAGATATTGTATATTCATAGTTTTAAAATGTCTTGTGTTACTATATTCGTTAGGAAAGAGTCCGTAATTATAAGCTTCTCACGAGTCTTAGAATGTATTTATTCTCCTCAGTAATTTAGACAAACATTACTTTTGTAAGAAAATTTATTTATTTCTACATCGTTTTATGTAAAGTGTGTCATAAGATCACCTATTCCTGGTAATGTCATAAGAGTAAAAATATAAATTTCGGACGATAATGGATCGAAACTAGCAATGATAATTTTTATAATACATATAATATTAATATAATATTAATTTTAATTAAAAGTTTTAATCAACATTAATTCATGGATTTCAGATATATTTGTTCAAAAGAATGAAATATAATACTTGTGGAAAGATACTATTTGGAGAAAAAAAGGTAATGATAAAGAATGTAAAAAGATTTGGGTATTTATATTATTTGAAGAGATTCTGAATATAAATTATACATTTTTTAACAAATTTAAAAAATTATGGATTATGATAATAATATTTTTATCATTTCTCTTGGTAATTGGACATTCTTCTCTCATGACTCAGATACCTTCTCTTGTTTGAATATTCTTATCATTATAAACTATCTTACAAAATGTAATAGAATACGGTAAAACTTTTATTTAGTATATTATGGGTCATAAATTTGCTTTATTAAAGGTAAAAATTACAGGCCAGTTCTACCCGAAAACATTTTGCAAAGATTGCCTGACCCAATTTTTTTAGCTCGGCCTGGCCAATGAGTCTGGATTTTAGACTAGGCCGTGTTGATCTTTAATACATCTCTTAATATGCAAATATTTAAACTATAGCTGAGTTCCTTTATTCTTAAATATGCAATCAGAACTTTGAGATCTGATAATTTATGAATTCTATTTTTTTTTCCATATAATTATCGATTAATAGTTTCATTCTTCTATTCACAATACCACAGTTTTAAATAATTTGGAATCATGTTGAATTTGTCCGTTTTGTCGGGTTATCATCTAGACCTAAATCAAAAAATAAATCAAATATTTTGATTCATCAAATATAAGAATAATATTTAACTGGATTCGTTTTGTTTTTAGATAAAACCTAGAATAAGCCCAAGGATAGTTTCAACTTTTTTAGGGGCTGAAATTATATAATATTATATTTCCTATGATTATTGCAATGACATATATAATACCTAGACTGACGATTCATTCATTAAAAGTGTACATCAATGCAAATCAGCTGGAGACGCCATCTTGATTACACTAATCATTATTAAAATTTTAAACGAGAGCCTAATTTATTCCTATATCTGGTGCAAACTTTATTAAAGAATTACCGGATCGTCGAGATAATAAGGAAGCAAGTTATCAATTTAATAGTAGTTTTTAACATGTGAATAATTACTATATTTGTTACCAAAATGGCGGGTCCAGCTGATTTGTTTTTAACGACTCTTAAAAATGCATTTTAATGAAGGAATCGTCAGTCTAGGTATTATATATGTCATTGGATTATTGAGATAAATGATATAACTAATAGGACACCTATTTCAATATACACGTATCGTGGCTATTAGAATCTAATTTATATTTTTATAAAAAATTTTTTATATGACCTTTTTATAATCGTTTTATAATATCGTTCCCCCATGTCATGAAATAAAAGTATCTCTTCCGGGGGCATCGGAATCTGATCCCCTAATACTTTATTACTAATAGTTTTCATTTTTTTTTCGTAACTTTCTTTCGATAAGTTAATAAACCAATTAAGAATCTACCAGCCCTAAATCTCCTGAAGCCTCTAATACATGAGACAATAATATATTACACAACATATTTCGTCCAACAAGCTTCCTCCAAAAAAAATTGGGACTTCAATAATTACCCTTTCCTAGATTTTCTTCTTCTGATCTCTCAATCATAACAATTTACCAATTTTCTTTTTATTAATAACCATAAGGGATACGAATGGCTCGATAGTAAATTTTAGCTTTTTAAAAAATTCCTAAATATTGAATTATTTTGAAAAAAGTTCTGTTAGGCGAATAAACCATATAATCATTAATTTTGAATTATCAACGCTTTTAAAACAATCAACATATGTATTGTATTCACAACTTTGTCGCTGCGCCGAATTGCCTTTACTAATTTATCACTTCGCTGATTGCTTCGAATTGTCGCTGAGTCGAATTGTCTACCAATTTCTGCCCAGAAATATTTCAATTTGATGCTGTGACGAATTGCCTTTACCAATTTGTCGCTATGGCGAATCGCCTTTATCAATTTGTCGCTGTGCCGTATAGTCTTTACCAATTTGTCACTATGGCGAATTGCCTTCACCAATTTGTCGCTGCGCCAAATTACTTAAATTTGTCCATGCGCCGAATTGCTCCTTCTGAATTGTCTTTATCAATTTATAGCTTACGGATACCAATTTATAACCTGAATGGCCTTGAATTATCTACACAAATTTGTTGCTGCGTCGAATTATCTTGACCAATATCACTGTACTAAATTGTTTTGACTAGTTTGTCACGGCACTTAATTGCTGAGCCAAATTGTCTTCACTAATTGGTCGCTGATTTCTTTTTTCTTATCAAATTTGTCGGCTGAATTATTTTCGCCGATTAGTCGCTGTACCGTCGCCAATATATCTCTGCGCCATTGCCCCTTCATAAATTTGTCACTGAGCTGAATTGTCTTAATCAATTTGTAGCTATCAAATATCTATTTAATCCCCTGGTCTTGATTTATCTACACCAATTTGTCGCTGCTTATAATTGTCCTGACCAATTTGTCAGGCATTGAAATGTCTTCACCAGTTTTTTGAGCGCTTAATTGCTGAGCCTAATTGTCTTCATCGAATTGCCCCTTCAAATTTGTCACTGCGTTGAATTATCTCGAACAATTTGTATCTACCGAATACCAATTTATCACCTCATTAAATGGCCTAGAATTGTCTACACTCGCTGCGTCGAATTATCTTAGAAAATTTATTATGGCACTGAATTGTCTTCACTAGTTTGTTGTGTTTTCACCAATTTGTCACTACACAATTTTCTTAACCAATTTGGCGTGACTGTGTCTTCATCAATCTGTCACGGCGCTGAATTGTCTTAATTAATTTGTCGCTGCGTCTTGTTTTCTTCACCAATTTAGCTCTCTGCGCGAATTGTTTTTAAAATCTATCACCGCTCCAAATTTCTTTATTTATTTGGACCCAAAAGTTTTTTTTTACCAATTTGTTGTTTTCACCAATTTATATCTATGCCAAATAGTGTTCACGCATCGCCAAAGTATCTTCATTTTATCAATTTGTCACTGCGCCGAATTTTCTTCATCGATATGTCACCGCGCCAATAGTCTTTATCAATTTGCAATCAGACAAAATTGTCTATCACCAATTAGTCCCTGTATCGAATTTGCTTCATCAATTTTATCACAACGCCTGATTGTCTCTACCAACTATTCGTGATTGTCTTCACTTCACCAATTTTTCACTGCCCCATCTTCGTTCAATTTGGTGATGCCCCAAATTTTATTTACCAATTTGTTATTTACTCAAATTTATCGCTAAGCCGAATAGTCTTCACCAATTTGTCGTTGCGCGGAATTGCCATCACCAATTTGTAGCTGTTCTAAATTGCTTTCCTTAATTTGTCACTACGCTGAATTTTCTTCATCAGTTTGTCTTTGTCCGAATTGTCTTAACCAAGTTGTCGTGGCGCCGAATTATTTTCATAAATTTGACACACCGTCGAATTTTCTTTATCAGCGCTGCCCATAGAGAGTTCCCCAATAATTTGAATTGTCTTTCTTCAAAAATTGTAGCTGATAGAACTGTCTTCATGAATTTGTCGTTACACGCCAACTTGTTTTCACCAATTTGTTACTGCCCAAATTATATTCTTTCGCTAATTTTGTCATCATCAATTTGATGATAGATCAAATTGTATTTAAAAATTTGTCCTTGACCGATTTTTAATTTTCTTAGGATTTCTTGTTGTGAATTGTTTGCAACAATTTAACTCTATCCATTATTATAGATGCACCATTTTGTCAATGAGAAAAATTTTTTATACGGCAATATGTTGATGCGATGAATATTTAATTAGCTAATTTGTGTGCATCTAATATTTGCACTCAGAAATTCACTTGAAATTCCAAATTAAAGACACGCAATCCAGGCCTAGAATGAGTCGTAAAATTGTACTATTTTCTCACTTTCTTACAATAAGAATCAGCTGAAAAAAAATATTTGCAAACTCGACTCACTAATTGATTATTATTTAAATAAAATTTTATTTGTGGAATTTATTTAAAATATTTAAAGAATGATCTTATTTTCAAAAATCTTATTAGATATCTTCACAAGAATCTCCATTTAGATCTTGGTTAAAAAATTTTTATCTTTGTCATAATCTAAATTTATGTTTACTTGATACTGGACATCGAGTAAATATTAGAATTAGGGCACAATCTACATACACTTAAGTGTAGATTTAGTGCTCTTAATTTTCTTGCTGGGGCCAGAGCATAGTTAAATTATTTTCACCTTAAAAATTTTCTTTCTTTATTTATAAGTTTCAATTATTTATCAATATTGAAGTTGCTATATATGCTTAATTGACATGAAATATTTATGATTTCACATCTTATAAAACAGAAAGATTTATAATTCACCTATCAACAAATAAGGGAGAAAATTTTGATTCATCCATCATTCTTGACGGGCTATCTGCTCGATTTCAAGTGTTTTTATATGCACAATAAAGACTCATTTCTACTAAATTTTTATACATGTATTTTTGTAAAAAGAAATAAATTAAAAATTTTGCCAAAAAAATATATAATATATTTTTTACATCATTCTTGCTTTACATAAGCTTTTTTCACAAAATGACAAAATATAATCAGTAAAAAATGTGACAAGGCTTTTATTATATAAGTGATATTTTTGGACATACATTAACCCTACCCCGCGTTTCTGGCCTCCCTTTTTACCTTAACCCTAATCTCGCAGTTGATTTCAGAAGAAACAATGTGGTCCTAATCGGGAATAGCTACCGACTTCCTACGGTTCATTCCATACCTTTAATTCTCAGCTAGTGTTGTTAAAAAGCTTGATTTGGGTCAATTTTTAAAAACGGCCCAATTCAGATTATAATCAAAATAACATTATGTAGGCCTAAAGTCATAGCTGGCAGAAATTCTTGGACATCTATTTGCCAAATCTCGATGCAAATCGGGCTTTTTAATAAAACTACTCTCATTCAATAAACGATACATTTGTACATTTTTTATCATGCTAAAATTTTACAATATCAATTTTAAACCAATCTCTGCTTTTCTAGTCTATCAATATTCATATTATAGAAATAAATTTTTTTTCAACTGTTACCCACAAAAAGTCGTTTTGGTAAAAGAAAAATATGCCAAAAATTTAAACCAGATTTTTTTTTAATTACAAATTAATCTGGGTCTGGCAGTATAATCATAAACAAAATACAGGTTTGGCCCATGGTTCGAAAAATATTCATTATCCTCCTTTTTTCCCTGATTGAATATCAGAACTGAAAAAATGAATTTTAGAAATTAAGCAAAAAAAATAGGTGGCGGGGAAATATTTTCATTTACATATCCTATTTTTGTATTTAAAAGAATAAAATCAATAAACATCATTAAATTAGAAAAAGTTATTGTCGCTGAATATATAAATTTATTGCACAATATTATAAAAATAGAGAATAAAATGAATATTTTAAGTTTTAAGAATTATTCCCTATATTATTTTTAAAAAATTTTGTTATTTTTTTAAGAAAAATAGTTTCGCAAGACCCGGTTAAAAATCCTTAAAATTTATTTAAAATTGCTCTAAATGCAACGGGGCGCAGAAGGTTGGAAGGTTATCATTGAAGGTTCTTGATAAATACATAAACATCATCGATCTAATTTCGATTACAAGCGCTATAGAACATAATGTGTATATTAGAGATTTTCCCGGATCTATTTTAAAATAATTTCGGTTCGGGCTGGGTCGGGCTTAAATTCTTAAAAGCATTTTGTCAAATAAATTTATATATTTTATAATTCTTGCGAGATGCTAATATTTTTCATTTGCAAAATATATTTTTTTCACAATAAAAAACAAATTAAATTTTTCTATATTTAAATAAATTCGATTTTTGTAATTATTTCGGGTGGGGCTTTTCGGGATAAATAAAAAAATTCGTTCGAAATCGGTCGGGCCGGGCTTGAAATATTAGGCCCGATCATTTAAACCGAATTTAGAAATAAGATGAGATCCAATTTTGTCTGCCAATTAGTTCCTAGAAAAGATAATAGATTTAGCCGACATAATAACTAGATATTATTTGGTTTTCGATCTCAATATAAATGTAGCCAACCATTTTTTGTGAAAAAAATAGGATTTTGAAGTAGTCTAAACAGGTCTGGTTTTCACCTTAAATCTCAATTCATCTTTTATTTAATTTTAAAAAAATAAGTTTTATTTCTTAAATCATGACTAAGACCCCAATTAATTTGACATTTCAAAAAAAAAAATTTAGACTAAGAAGAAAAAATATTGATAAGAGGTCGGTATAGCTAGGCCCGCATGCTGGGCAAAAAGATTTTGGGGCTAGGTAGGAGAACTTGTTGAAAATATATTTAAAGGCCTAAAAGAAATAAAAAATTTACAGAGGCCGGTCTGGGCGGGCTTGACCTATAATTGATATAATATATTAAACAAACAAACACGTAACTAGATTATTTGATTTAAATATATATTATAATATAGAATTTGTCGAGGAAGAGGAACGATTTCAAAACGTACAAAAAAAAATTAAACGGATACAATAAATTGGCTATTAAAATAATATATCAGGTGGAATAAATCTTTAAAACGGGAAAATATTCGAATACACGGGTACCCAAATATTCATTTGTCTTGCAGTGGTTTATGATAATATTATTTTCGATTAAATTATTCTCATCATTTCGCGGGATTTTATGAGAGTATTTGCTATTTTTAGTGTCATTAATATTTAAAAGATTTGTTTTGAGCGCCATTTCCCTGATACTCGATTGGATACCTTCCTCTTTTGATACAACTCCATTTGTAATTGTGTTATCCGGTTTACGATGATTTCTATTGCACGAAAAAGATTCGAACCTGAATTCAACTTTTTTACCGCATTTTCTCAAAAGTTCTTTGGCATCCCCTAAATTTTGGGCCTTTTCTTGGTTTTTTATTTCAAGATTTCGTCTCAGCATAGAGTTTAACACTTTGCAAGCCAAGCTATTTGTGCGACAGATTCGGCGGCAGTTGTCCGATTCTATTTGAGTCAGCGCTGGTGAGTAGCAAATTTCTGTGGGGTCATTGCCTGCTTTGGGTTTTTTGAGATTAGCACAAACATAAATATAAGATTATTTAAAAAAAAACAAATTATTATAAAAGAATAAATCATAACAAGCACTTCATTAATAATTTTAATAGTACTTTTTTAAACCTACTAGTTGATTTGGAGTGGGTTTTAACATAATATAATATTGTTAGTCATGTATTATTTAAAAAATCGTTTTTTTTATAATTGGAAATGAAAGGAATATTTTCGCTTCATGCGCCAAAAAAAGTAAGTTCAAAACAAGTAAAATAAAATTAAATTGTAATCCTGGATATAAATATAAAAAAGGGCAATCTAGATTAAGAATTAGCTAGTTATAAAACAAATTATATGTATAGTAATGGTGTAAAGGTACTGGATTCGAGACGATTTTTCAGAAATAATTCGTCGAATGAATGACGAGCCGAGTCGAAAGCGCGGGAGGCGTCTTCGTAGAGTCCGAATTGGCGCGTATTTGTGGAAACGAAGTCGGAGGATTGGCTAGAGAAAGCGGCGTATCGAAGATCGTCTTCAAGCCGATGATTGACGTGTAAATTGGTTAAGACATTTAAGTTTCGAAATCTTTTCTCAAAACGGATCTACATTGGTGGTGTATCAAAATATCAAAAAAAAAATATTTATGGTTGTCAAAATATCAAAAATGAATTACGTATTATCTATTAAAATCATGCATGGAAAATTCCGGCTTGATATCTGTCACTTTGTTAAAAAAAACTCACCGGAACGGGTCGAACCGTGAAAAAACAGAGTTAACGTGCAATACTTAATTTATCACTCATTTTATTCAATAATTTCTTTTTATCTTTGTTATTGTTATATTCCATGTAAAGAAAGACTCTTTAAAATAAATTAAACTTGGCATGATACTTTATTTATTAAGCAGATTTAAATTCAAAAATAGCGCACTTGGCCCTTAAAATTCTACTTTAAGAAAATATCAAAAAATTACTAGTGTTTCCTTATATTCAATAAAAAAAATTAAAAAATGGAAATAGTGTTCAAGAGACTTCTTGGTCGTTAAATTCGTATTCTGGTCTAGCTATGAATCCGTCGTTAAGCAGAGCAATAGCGCACAAGTAATAAGCGTGACAAAGTTTATTCAAAGCATGACATGGGGTCAGAACAAGGTCGCGAATTTTAGAGGTAGCTGACGGGATAAAGGCGTTATCCGGAGGGCTAAGGATGTGGCATTGGAGAGAGTACAGATTTCTGAGATACCTTTTAAATATATAATATCGCATTGTAGTATGGAGACGAGTTTGAATACAAATAAGACAAAAAATATTACTTATTTTTATTATGATAATATATATATATATAAGGATGTAAAATATTTGCGATTCATTGAAAAAGATATATTCCTTTTGTTCAAACTTAAATATATTAAATTAAATGATATTCTTTTCTGTTAAGGCTTATTAATACAACTAAAATGGCTTTTCTAAATTTATGCCAAAATCCCCAATTATTAGGCGATAATTTGTTATATATTAAAGCAGTACCAATAAACGTAAGGCAATTCGTGGTCAGCGTATAGTTTCATCTGAAATCCCAGAAGCAAATCTTCTATCATAGCCGAATAGAGGGTCCAATCAATCAATTTTGATCCGTGGGTCTCAATCTGTACATTAATTTAAATTTTTTAAAAATGTAATTCCCAAAAAATTAAGCGCATCACAAAATTCATCCATCGCGTTGACATTAGATATTAAAATGATTTCTTCTCTTATTTTACCATCTTTTTATATTCTTCCCCGTAAATTCGAGTTATTTTCCAAAAAAAATGAAAAATTAAATTTATAAAATTAATTTTCCTATGAAAAAAATGAATAATTTAACAAAATAAGCGAATTATAGATTGATTGGGATAATAAAAAATTTCAATAAAATATTGATAGACTAAAAAAAAAATTTTTCAAAAAGGATTGTAAGTATTAATAAATCTAAACAAAAAAACAGATAAAAAACACGTTTATAATTTTTGTTTATTTCTTTACCAGGAGGATTAGGTTTTTTTCAACCCGATATTTATGATGATTTCCATATCAAATTAATCAATGCTTCAACCCAATCATCTCAGAATTTTTTTTTAAATTTTGTATATGGTGGTATGTATACTATAACTAAGAGAGAAAAAATGAATTTTACTTCCTTACAACCGCTTACTCGCTAAGACATGGGCATTTAAAGAGCGGGAAAATGGTACATTTTGACAAAATATATTTCATTCATTTCCAAATATCTCAAGGAATATAAGTTAGAGCAATAATTTAAATTTTATTATATAGCTTAATAATTGTAATAGAAATCTAATTAATGCCGAAACCGGAAATCTAATCCAAAAATGGCCATAGAAAAAAAAGGTATATTTTTTTAAAAAAATTTCTGTAGAAATCCTACACTGAGCTCAAGGTGGGCCTAGATGTTATGACTCTTTATATGGCTAAAATTGATCAAAATTTACCATAAATATCATCTTAATTTAATGGTTATGAGTAATTTTTATTTAAAAATTATCTTTAAATGAAAGACCCTTTACTTTTTTTTATATAAAAAATTATTTAAGGTTGGGGGGGGGGGTTAAAAATGTGTTTATTTAACAACTTTGATTTAATTTTTTCTTGAAATTACTTAAAATATTTTTAATCTTTTATTTTAGAAAAGAGCGACTATTATTTGATGCGAATTCAATAGATTATATAACATTTCTTGAAACGCTAATAAAATCCAACAATCGAAAAATAATTATTTTAATTTCTCATCCTTATAGCTTCACAACAATCCTTATTTCAAAACTAAATCCAATTTATATGTTGGCGAATTCTTGGTATCTTTCAGAAAATGCATTCGTAGTGCAGGACCATGCACAAGGATTCCATTGAACCAATAATCAGGCCACCATTCGTTATTTATGATTTATTACCGTTGAGACGATTTAAAAAAGTAAATTTTATTGATGTTGTAATCAGATTGTTTAAAACACAACGCATGTGGCATTTTATTTATTTCAAATAAAATTAATCTAATTCTTTAAAGAAAGGATAGAGTAGTCAAAGTTCATTAGGGGCAGTTACCCAATACAAAAATTAAAAAACTTCATTGACCTCTACAAACATGAACATTTTTGGATAAAGGAAGAGTGGCTCATTTGCAACCGGAATGGTAAAAGTCCCTGCAACAGTTTCAGGAGCGTTACTAAACGGTTAGTAGCTCGACTTAGCTTGCAACGTTCATATGATCATATATTGACAACAATGAATTTATATAACTATTCAAGAAAATAATATCAGAGGGATAAATTATATATTTATGGACATTAGTAAATATATGTTTGTACTTCCGGTTTTTGATAATTATCGGGTTTTATCACATTTATTTATAAAAATTCATTATTAAGCTATGTAATAATAAATTATTGCTCTAACTTAATTTATTCTTGAGATATTTGAAAATGAATGAAGTGCGTTTTGTCAAAAATGTATCATTTTTCCGCTCTTTAAAAGCGCATATCTTAGCGAGTAAGTAGTGTAAGGAATTAAAATTTTATTTTTTTCTTAGTTATAATATGTATTACCAAATGTTTTAAAAAAATATGAGGGGGTGTGGTTGAAAATCTGTTGATTTGATATGGAATTCACCTCATATCTTTTTCAATTCAAATTTTAAAAAAATTACCGATATAGTGGTCAGCATCCTTATTATATTAGGTGAAATTTTTTCTCTCCTCCTCACTATATGATACCCCCTATGCTTGATCAAGGAGTAATACAGATTTTCCTCGTGATTAGCTAATATTTCTATCGTTTTATATTCATAATCTTTATACCTCGTCATATGATCGTGAGAGAGCGAATAGGAATCGAAGGTTACTAGACTAGGGCCCAACCAATCCTGAAAGTTATTTTTGCATCTCAGGGCGTAGTAGTAAATGAGCTGAAATAACGATCTTTTGGGGTTAGGCGGCGAGACGGATGAGGTATAAAGAAAAAAATTTAATAATACCATAAAATGGTGAATCAAAATATTAATATTATTATTATTATTGTAACAATATAACTCGATCATAATGTTTTTTCAGGCTTCTTAGGTCTTTTCGAGAGGGGACATTCAGATAACCATGATTAAAAATGCTAGGTTATACCCAGGGACTTAGAATTGAGACAAGGACACTATTTGATACCATTCTATTTAGGCCGTTCATTGTTTTAATTCCTTAAAAACTTTTTTTAAAAAAAGGTTTTGTTCTTGTTCCATTCAGATAGTCATAATTTTTAAGGAACAGGAGATAAATTCTGAAATATTATTAAAAAATCGTATTATAGTTTTTCTAAAATCTGACACTTCCCAATTCTAGTATGTTCCAAGTTTCTAGTTTTAAAGTCTCTTGAAAAAAAGATATAATATATTATAACCCTAAAATCGCAGTTAACGCGAATTCACGGCGAAGTACAAAATATGATATAATTATAATAATTTTACACATATTTTAATGCGTGAAATCGCGTTAACTGTTGGTACGAGGTAAGAGGGACTATATATTTGTAAATTTTAAAACTCAAAATTTAATCGAGAAATGTGAGGGGGGGGGGGGAGTCCAATAATGAATGAATAGGGAAACATTCAGAACTGCGATATAGTATAGTAACCCTCATTCTTTATTTTAGTAATGTTTAGAAGGAAACGTAAGAAATAAAAATGAATAGTATTGCCTGGAGGATTAAATCTAAGACACCCTTCATTTATTTTAAATATTGGTCATAACCCAAAATTGATTTATATGCGAATAATAAAATATTTACCTAGCTAAAAGAGAAGGCGTCCCGAAATAATCCATGCTAGCCTCGTAGAAGTCATCTCGGAATATTGGGTTATCTTCGAGCTCATATAGCAAATCTATTGGGTGCCTGTCAAATTGGTCAAGCATTCGTAGTTCGCACCAAATAAAATGACTATTTCCGCAATTACTCGACATATGGGCCTTCGAATTATCGGGAGAAATCGTCGCGAAATTATTGTTGTTCAGGTCATCGGCGAATTCGCGATCATCACAATTAGTTTCTGGGGACTTAGATTTTAATCTTTCATCATGATCATAGTTATAGTAGATACCCAAAATTTTTCCCACCATCCAACGAACGTATACGACGATTCTACTGTACAAGTACCTGTAAGCCTCACAGGGAGGGATCAATTTAACTTCTCTAGGAAAAGAGGGTGGCAAGATGCGCGAATTGGCCAGGGGTTCAAACCCGTAATACAATAATTCGTTATCATTTTTCGATGCTTTCGTGGGAGACATTCGAGACGAGGTATTTCGATAAAATGCACCAGAAAAATAAGTATCTTCGAGTGATTTCAGCAAGCAGTTTATGTGGCGTAAAAAATAAAAACAATTTTGGTTCAAATTTTCCAAGTTTTTGTGTTGGGCAAAGTGGAATCGTAGAGATGTCTCTACGTTCGTGATAAATCTTGAAATATACCGAAAATGTTTAATTGTAAAAATTACGATGATTTTATTATGCACTTTTAAGCCAGTGGGCTCCTACAAAGGGTCTGAAGCAAATGTATCAGTAAATTTGTAAGGGGCAGGGAGGGGGGAGGGAGAGGATAGTTATTATTTAGGGATACTTATTTATTTCTCCAATATTTTAAAATTACACTAGAATAGTTCAGTATTTTTGAGAAATAATTTTATAAGTATAAATTAGCAACTAGAATCCATTTTTTAAAGTTCTAGAAACCATTTCCGGTTCTAAAAATTGATATTCTATAATTTAAAATGAATGTGTGATTCATTTTATCCAATGTTTTCACTTTAACAAAGTTTGGGACTAGATTCAGACCTTTGAACTCTCATATCTTGGTCAAACTTAAAAACTAGACCGCCATTTTACAAAATTTTAGGAACCCAAACCGGAAATACTATCTGGAACCAAGACTCTTGCATAGTCCAGATTATATGATTATAAATAACCAGCACTTCTTCCTAGTCCAACTTTCAACTGCAAGTTGAAAATGGTCCTTTTGTCTGGAATGGGAATATAAAAGGCACAAAATTTTCCAAGTCATAGTCATGTATCTCATTTTGGAAAGTTGTTTTAAACCTTATATTTAGAGAATAAAGGATATTCTTTTTTCTTAATCTGCATTTTGCTTTATTTTTTAAAATAAAAATTAATTTAAATTTAAATATTTTCAGAAAGAAAAAAAATAGTTAAAAAGAAAAAAAAATAGTTAGAAAGAAAAAAAAATAGTTAGAAAGAAAAAAAGAATGAGTGAATTTAGAGATGATAGTTAATATGTAAAAGTTATAATATTATAGTTTTAAAAAGTATGATGCAATTATACATATTTTTTATAAGTATCTAAGGTTTAGTAATAAATAGTGTTAACTTTAATTATTTACTAGTCATATTACATTAAAAAATTAATTTTACAATTATTATTGGTTAAAATTTATTTAAAAGCTTCAATTTGTTTATTTGTTAAATGAATTTTTATAGGGTTATAATGCCTGAAAAACACTATCATACATACTTAATTAGGTTATGGGGAGGTCAATAAATAAGTGATCAGTTTGAATTTTATTAAAGAGATGAAGATGAGTCACAGGGTTGGTGTATAGTAGAGATCTGAGAAAGTAGGCCTGGCCCATACCCTGCCTGAACAGGGTGCATCTGGTCAGGCTAACCTATTTTTTAAAAAAATTGAGTTCGGATTGCATTGGACCTAATATTTATTTGTTGGGCTTTAGAAATTTTTTTAAATATATCTATATTCATCCATTTTATGTTGAATTTTATATTTAAAATAAAACTATTTGATTTTATTTATAGAAACTAGACACAATATAACATATATCTTTTATTTTGAGTAATTATAATAATTAATTCTATATTTGAATAAATTATAGCTGGGCTGGTAAATATTTTTTAAAAATAATTCCTATTCGGGCTGGGATGGCAAACCTTTTATTTTAAAAAAAATTTGAGCCAGGCTAGACTTGAAAAATTAGACCCAATACAGATCACTAGTGTATAGTATCAGACATTGACTATTTAGGAGAGGGAGTCCAGCAGCCATTATTATAACCAATAAATGTAAATCTATCTTGATAAAAAAATTTTAATTTAGTACTTTATAAATATTTAAATTTTAAGTGAATGATAATTGTTTATGTTTACTTATTAAAGGATGTGATTATGTCAAGAAACAGTCTTATAAACTTAATTTTTGAGAAGAGCAAACCTTTCTCTGCATTTGTATAACCAATATGTAAAGGTTCTTTATAATTATCTTCAAGCTAAATATATTAAGTATATTATTTTATTGTGATAATAAATATTATATTACCCCTACCAACATGTCAAGCAATATTTGTGAGTCTATTCCATCTGCCAAATCAAAACCATATGTTGATGTTTGAAAATCTTCTTCTTCATAAACAGAAGCTTTGTGAATTAATTCTTTGATTAATCCACAAGTCTTTAAAAATGTCAAAATGACTAATTTTAATAAACTAAAAGATATTATAGTTTTATTTAGTTAATATTTTAACCGGTCTTTGATACATTCTGGTTTATGAGTATATAAGCATATAAATATGGTTTGAGCTAAGCTATGTCCCTCTAACCATGCAACTAGACAAGATATCAGGTTATCAAATATTATAAGGAGCTCCTCAAGTGGTAAATTATCTAGTTTTATGATTTGATCCTCATATGCTGTAGAAAAATCGTATAACTTCCTATCGATGTTAGTATAAATTAGTCCTGAATCCATTTTTGGTTCCATAATTTCAATGGCTGACATAGCCTCATACAAACCTAAGTATTCTTTTTTTCATGTCTATAAAATACAAATTACTAAAGTTTGAATCGTGCAAAAGTTCTCCAACATCTAATACTAAAGAGGCATTGATAAACTCTTTAGTAATTTCACTTGAGTCAAAGTTCCAATCATTGCTATACAAATTCATATGACTAATTTTGTTACGACAAATAGTCTAAACTTTTATCCAAATTTAGATTAACTACAGTTTAGTACAAACGATAAACGGCTAATGTTATTAAACCAACAATAATACTACCCTATTCAGGATGGATATGGCAATTTTTTAGAAAATTGCATTCGAATTAGAGATCTGCAAAGTTAGGCCCGACCCGTACCCGGCCCGAGTCCTGCCCGAATAAAATGTTTTTCTTGTGGACTGATATTTTCCATATAATTACATGAGAACAATGATATTAATTGACATAGATTTATGAGGAAGAATAAAAAATGTTTGATTTTCTAACTCTAAAATAATTAAAAATTATTTTTTATATTAAAAATTTACTGTGATATAAACAACTATTTCGTGCTACCCTTACTTTACAATTGCTATCAGCTAAACCAAGCAATTGATTTTAGAGATCTATAATTGTAAAAAAGTGTTCCAGATTTTACAAGACTTTTTATTTTTATGTGCTTACCATCTAATGAGCCAAGGCAGTTTGGAAATCCTTGTTTCTCAAAATATTCTTGTGCAATCTAGAAATATATAATATCTAAATTTAATACTGTTATGTTCTATCCCCCCCCCCTTATTTCTTTTATTTTTGTTTCTACTTGTTTCTTTTGTTTTCCCATCTTCCTTTATTTTGTTATGAAATTAATATATTATACCTTATTTTTATATTGCATTTAAAACTGGTTCTTACCAGTTTCATGAATGATTATATCGCGATTAAATAACAACTTTTTTTTCCCCTTTTGTTTTAAAAATTATAAAGGTGGAAAACAAAACACCATTAATCATTAATTATTTTTCGTGCGTTTTAAATTGAATTTCTTTTTTTGTTGTAATTTCACTTATTCAAATAAACTTTGAAAATTACGTTGTCCAAGTGATTCCATGACTAAATCGATAAAACCCGGCCTTCTGGATCCAGTCATTGACCATCCCGGACCCCCGATCACGGACTGTATTATTCCCATTCAGACTGGGGGACCCATCGGTCCAAACACAAAAAAATACCTTCTCAGAATGTTCTCTAGTTGGAACTAGATATCTTTTAAAGTTATCCATATATAGCATTGCATTCCTCTTGAATGATGGTAGCAATGCATTTTGCTTATTCTGCTAATAGAATATTTGAGAGTAGCATGTTCTTAAGTATCTTAAATTGTTACAATATTTATATCTATATTATAATTTACCGATGTCCTCACTATGCCATCTTGACATCATGTCATCGCAACGTCATGTCATCGGTACGTATTTATTTTATTTTTTTTATTTGTCAATTTATTTATTTTATTTTTTTTCAATATCTATACAAAGAGATGAGCCTATAACTTTAGTTAACTATGCAACTGTAGAATGCCAAAGTAATACCTAAATATTATTTTAATTTATCTTTACAAAATTTTACAAATCATTTTCATTTTAGTGCAAATGCAGTTTATCAAACTAAGACAGTTTTTATATACATATTATTTATTATCATCCTTTAACATTATATACCTTTCTATTAAAGCTTTTATTTCCTATGCAAGTATTGGATGTCAAAATAATACATTAAATATATCTTATTAAATATTCATATTATGTATCATTAATATTTTATAAAACCATTCAAAAAAATACATTTACACAATTAAATACCAACAGTCAAAACAATTATTACTCAAGAAGCTGTTATCAGTAAAAATAATTATTCACCAAATGTAAAATATGATACATAATATTTTTATTATATCAATTATATTACAATATTCAAAATAAATTTTCTAATTTATTTTATTTTTAAATTTCAAGATTTTTTTTTTAAAAGCATTTTCTAATTTATAAAATTAAAATATAATAACAACCTTTTATACTTTAATAAATATTTCAAGATTTATTTATTTATTTTTTTAAAGCATTTTATTAATTTATAAAATCAAAATATATTAATAACCTATTATACTCTAATATTTTAATGATAAAGCTATATATCATAAATATCATTTGCAACATTGTAAAGCGGAATTTTAAATAACATTTTTTTAAGGGTGGCTATTTTCATTTTTGTCAATGTGTTGTAGGCAGATTTAGCAACAAGGATGTACCCCCCCCCCTTTAAAATCTACTAATTAGTAATATGATACATAATATTTTCATTATATCAATTATATTACAATATTCAAAATTAATTTTCTTATTTATTTTATTTTTAAATATATCAATTGTAATTTAAATTATAAGATTTTTTTTTTAAACAATGATATATATAACTATAGATTGGCGATCATGCATAAAAAAACACCCACCTATTGAAATATCATTGAAAAAAAAAGCATTTTAATTTATAAAATTAAAATATAATAATAACCTTGATCATAGTACAAAAAAGTATAAGAATCATTTATTTTTATTTCATGGATAATAAATGAAGATGCAAACATTAATCATTAAGCATTATAAAAAATAAATTGTTAGAATTGTTGCAGTAAACACAATTTCAATCCAATTTTTCTCCATAACTAAATTTATGGAGTTATCCAAAATAAAACGTGGTAAGATTTGTTATTTCTTATAATAATATTAGGGTAGACCTGATTTTGCCCTGATTCTCTAATAACGGATTTGCCCAGGCTTTCCCAGTCCCTTATTACGAATTCATTTGTTATTTTTGTATGTAAATTATGAGTTAAGCCGTAAACTAATTTGTAAAGCGGAGATTTCCCCTTCATTAATTAGAAATTTAATATCTCCGGGCTTGGGATAAATTCAAAATTGTTGGGTTGGACTGGGCTTGGAAAATATTCCTCAAAATTATGATGGATTGGGCTGGGCTTGAGAATTTTTTTTAAAAAAAATATTAAGGTCATATGTACTTGGAAATTTTTTCCAAATTTTTTGTATATATACTTGAAGTTAAGCCATAGACTAATTTTCAATATTATTATGGGTTGGATTGGGCTTAGAAAATACATAAAATTATTATATTGTGCTGGGCTTGAGAATTATTTTAAAAAAATATTAAAGTCTTGGATGCTTGGAATTTTTTCAAAATTTAATGTATGTATACTATGAGTCAACCCGTAGACTAATTGGTAAATAGGTGATTTCCCTTTCATTAATTATAAATTTAATATCTCTGGGCTAGGAAATAATTTTCAAAATTATTATGGATTATTTTAAATTATTAAGGTCTTGGATGCTTGAAAATTTTTCTCAAATATTGTAGGCTTGGACCTAGCTTGGGATTTTTTAGTGTTAAATGTTAGTCTTATGTAATCAGTAATATTTTTACAATGATATGGGGTATAAGCTAATTTAAATATATATTTTAAGTAAAAAAATAGTTTTCACTCTTAGTTCCAATGTCATGTGTTGAACTCAATGACATAGGTTTACTTAACCTAAATGGGAGAGGGGGGGGGAGGTAAAAATAAAAAAAATTGGATATGATATTTAAATAAAATGTAACATCTATCGTAAAAGGACGAATAAAATTCTCATTCCTTGTCATTTTTGACAGGCTATCTACTAGTATAAAATATTTGTTAGATAAATTAAAATTTTTAACTTGGTTTATTTTTTTAGTTGGCTTTTGTTGAATGGTATATTTTGGTAGTATGAATAGTTGAATCTAGTTTATAGAAAATAATATAATTGCAAAAAGAAAAAATTATGCTTGGTTGTTGGATACCATTGCTTTGATATGTGAATTGAATTAAATGGTGTTCAGCAACAAATATTAAAAAAAATATATTTTAGTTGCAGCGGCAAATTTGATATGGATATTATGTTGAGTATATTGACCATATTATAAATCATATGGGAATTTAAAACATCACCTAGTAGCACGTCATGTCATCGGTACATATCATGTGATGGTAATGATCATAATTTTTATAAATATTTATTCCATCATATATTAAAATATAATAACATGAAGTATATGTAAAAAGAAATATTATATATAAAAAATATAATATGTAAAAAGGATTTTAAAAAAATGTTTGGTTAACTCCTTTGGAAAGAAGCTTCCAATAAAACCGATTCGATTTATGAATGGCACTGGAAAGACTTTGCCTAAAGTAATAACCTTCCCTGGATTTCTCAATGATTTTACGAATAAGAGAACCAAATTCCCAAGGTTAAAACACGGCTACCGAATTTGGCCTATAGATAAGATTATATGAATAAAAATGTGTTCATTAAATATTTCTGAATAATTATTAATTTTGGATAGCTCTTTGATATCCAAGATGTTTATTCTAGGGACTAGGGAATCTATACAGGAATAGTCCTATTAAATCTATTATGTTTTAAAAACAATAATGAATTTTATTTGTAATTCTTTTGTATATTGTCACAATTGAGAAATTTTGGATTGTGAACTTAAGAACCTAAATATAAAATATAAAAAGTATATACTAAAATATGATTATTAATCTTTATTAAATAAATAACTACTAGTAGAAAGCCTGTCAAAAATGACTGGGAATGAGATTTTTATTCATTTTTTACGATAGATGTCATGCCAGGTTCAAGCTTACAATATTAGGAAGCATCCAAGATCTTATCATTTTAAAAAATTTTATCAAGCCCAGCTCAACCCTTAATAATTTGTAAAAGATTTTCCAAGTCAGGTGCAAGCTAATATTAATTTTGAGGTTCCAAGCCCAGTCCTACCCATTATAATTTTGAAAATTTTTTCCCGCCTCGTAGATAGTTAAATTTTTAATATCATCACATGAACGGGAAATATCTGATTTACCAATTAGTCTAATATGGAAAAAAAAACATGTAAATTCCTTATTAAGGGAAACTGGGAAGGCCAGGGCAACCACTTATTAGAGAATCATGACAAATAAAATAAAAATAACCGACTCTTATATTATATCTAAAAAATAAATTGTTGTTAATTATATAGGGTTATTGTTGTTTTTCAGATAAATTTAATGTATGTCTTGCATTTCCGAAATTATTTGTCAAAGAATTTGATAAGGGATATATATATTTTTATGTTAAGTAAAAAAAAAAATGCTATCTATATAAATTACACAAATGCCATTAAACACTAATGAAACTTATATGCAAATTATTTATATATTTTTTAAGATATTTTTTTTTATTGACATATAAATTTAGGATAATTTTTTTAAAAAATAATGAGGATTAATTATTACGTATTTGATAAAATTAAGAGCAAATCCTTGTTGATATTTTAATTTTTGAAAGAAAAAGTGACAAAATAAATCTGGGCGGTCGTCTAAGGAGTAAATAATTAATGTATAATTTTATATCATTTAGGGTTGTAGATAAAAGTAATGACGGATTAACATAGCAGTGTACAAAACACATTACGTCCTGATAAAGATGATATGCCTATGCCTTGGTATACTGGTAAAAGAAGAACGCAAAACGATATTTCTGTCAATGTCAGCATTGGTACCCCCTCTAAAATAGAATCATGAACGACAATGTTAACTCAACCATAAAACGGTTGTAAGTATTGTTATAAAGGCCACGACAGAACTACTGCTTATTTTTCCATTAATAAAGTTGATGAAATTGGCCGTACTGTACATTCAAGTTTGAACATTCCTCTAAATATTCATGAAAGTTTTTCAGAGAATCGGATATAGTAATATTTATATTAACTCCTAGTGAAGTAAATGATAGTACGGAATTAAATGCTTATATTTGTTAAAAAATGGGCGGAGGTGGCATAGGGATTGTGGTAGTGGTGATAGAAATATCATTTGGAGAACTGGGTGAAAATAAAATAAACATAGATATAAAATATAAGATAAAAAAACAAAATAAACCTCCAGATGAGTTCATTTCAAGAGTAGTTCTTTATTATTTTGTCTACCAGTAACTCTAGAACGGGTAAGGCGTTTGTTTAATCGTCATTATTTTCTTTGCTTATCTTTAATAATAGATTCATCATGTTTTGTAGCAATGTGAAGGATTAGGGTTAGCCTAAACAAATAAAGAAATCAAGAAAAAATATAAATAAACTATTGTTGAAATTAAACAAACATTAAAATAATGTACACCAATATATGGGTCAATATTAGATGCATATTTCTCAAAGTTGGAGGGCTATCATTAAAAAAAAATTTTGGGGGACTTATCAAGCCTATTATGATATTCTAAAGGTTTATTTTGCATTTGTTAATTATTAATAGAGAAAATAAGATGGGGATAGTTTTCTAAAGTAAAAAAAAAATTATCAAGTTAATTTTATAAGATAGGATAAAAATAAAATACCATTCGGAGAGACCAATTGGCAAACTTAAAAAAAATATGATCCTTGTGAATAGGTATAGAATAATTTAAATAATATATAAATACCGTAATATGGATATTTTTTTGGAATAAATATAAAATCCTAAAAATAGAAAACTCCGTTTGGTATTTTTTTATTGAAAGAATGAAAAGAAGTATTGTTAAAAAAAGGTAGGATCCTTAAGAATAAATATATAATTTAATTGAATAAATTAAATATTGTAATATATACTGATTTTTTGAATAGATAAGAAATCCTATATAAAATTATTTATAATAAAAATAATGTACTATGTATATTTTTTTGAGCATTACACAAAATATTCAGCAGGGATGATAATAGAGCAATGATGGATCCGACAAAGTGGTAAGCTTTTAAAAAAGTAGGATCCTTAAAATTGTATTAATTTAGTTAAATATTAAAAATGTACTTTGTATATTTTACAGTTAGTTAAACAAAATATTCATTAGAGATAAAAGTGCATATTATGCAACCCGATAAAATAGATAGCCTTAAAAATACGTAGGATGCTTAAAATAATATAAATTTATTTAAATTATAAAAAAAATAATCGATTTTTAGGAATAGATATAAAATCATATATCAAATTATTTATAATAAAAATAATGTACTATGTATATTTTTTTGAGCATTACACAAAATATTCAGCAGGGATAATAGAGCAATGATGGATCCGACAAAATGGTAAGCTATTAAAAAAGTAGGATCCTTAAAAATTGTATTAATTTGGTTAAAAATTAAAAATGTACTTTGTATATTTTTCAGTTAGTTAGACAAAATATTCATCAGAGATAAAAGGGAATATTGTGCAACCCGACAAAATGGATAGCCTTAAAAATACGTAGGATGCTTAAAATAATATTTTTTTATATTATAAAAAAATAATCGATTTTTGGAATAGATATAAAATCATATATCAAATTATTTATAATAAAAATAATGTACTATGTATATTTTTTTGTGCGTTATACAAAATAATCAGCAGGGATAATAGAGCAATGGTGGATCCGACAAAATGGTAAGCTTTTAAAAAAGTAGGATCCTTAAAAATTGTTATATTAATTT
Organism: Gordionus sp. m RMFG-2023; assembly: GCF_954871325.1. NCBI lineage: Eukaryota > Metazoa > Nematomorpha > Gordioida > Chordodea > Parachordodidae > Gordionus > Gordionus sp. m RMFG-2023. The sequence continues at coordinate 6,002,078 of NC_088778.1, read as the reverse complement.
AGTTAAATATTAAAAATGTACTTTGTATATTTTTTAGTTAGTTAGACAAAATATTTAAAAGAGATAAAAGGACATATTGTGCAGCCTGACAAAATGGATAGCCTTAAAAATAGGTAGGATGATTAAAATAATATAAATTTAATTAAAAAGTTAAAAAAATGACTTGCCTAAATTATTAAGTCTTATCATAAGATAAAAAGTGATACTTTTGAATTATTCACTATACATTTACATTTTCCAGAATTATTTTATGTTTGTTTGATATATTCTTAAATATTATTTTATATTTATTTGTGCGCAAAAATCATGCGAATGAAACAAAATAAGATAAGGGTGATTTATTTTGTCAACATTTATAGAAATGGCCCCAAAAATAAATGATTTAAAATGGAGGTAAAGGAATAAAACTATTTACATTACTACGTTACGTTTAAATTTATCTGTTTTCAGATATAATATTTTAACCTAGATAAGTATTTCCTTATTAAGTTTAGAATTTTCTATTTTAAGATAAGAGTGCACTCGTTATTCATTTCCTCCGGAGATTATATTGGAAAATAAGGTTGAGCAAAAGCAACATTTATTATTTAAATTCATCAGTAGTATAAAAGTCTATGTAACCGTTATATTAAGATAAATCCGTTGTGTTAATTGTTGTAATTGTTAAACCAAATTACAAAGCCGAAGGATATTCAAATCTACAAGAAAAAAGAATTAAATTTCGAATGCAAATGATTTAAAGAAAGAGGAATAAAAAAGAATGATTATTCAAATTAAAGAAAGTTCAAGATTTTTTTCAGTTTGTTTGTAAAACATTATGTAAATGAATTATAGAAAAGTATATATATATTCGAGGATATTTGTATAAAGACAGATCATGATTTTACGAACTTAATTATAATTTTTGATTATTTTAATTTTTTTAATTAAATTAGTTTGATTATATTTTTAACTTATTATTTAATAAAGATTTAGTATCATTTTAGTTCTAACTTTTCTGATTTGACGAATATTATAGAAAAATATATATAATCGAGTATATTAGTCTGATTTAGTATCAGTTTAGTTCTAACGAGGATATTAGTCTGATTTAGTATAATGTAATTTTAACCTTTCTTATTTGACAACGATTTTAATCTCTCAATCCTTTCAAAACACATAAAATGTTAAATTAATTAAAACCATACAGCATCCTAAATTGTATCATTATTAATCATCAATTTATTAATTTTAGTTACACAACAGTTTGTAATTTTAATAATTCATAATCTAATTTATGAGATAGATGAGACATTCAGTCTAGTTTAACACAATTTAATAAACTTATTCAAATATTTAAAAATTTCAAACCAGGAAAATGTGATGAGAAATTCAGTTTTATTTAACACAATTTAATAGACTTATTCAAATATTTAAAATTTTCAAAACGGGGAAATGTGATTGAATAAGGCAAATTATATGAGGTAGTTGCTTGAAATTTTGTGATACTTAGTGAAAGTAAGTGTTAAAGAGTAACCCAGTTTACATATCATAATGTTTTTTGAACCACATATTTAGTTTAATTTAATAGACTTATTCAAATATTTAAAATTTTCAAAACAGGGAAATGTGATTGAATAAGGCAATTTATATCAAGTAGTTGCTTGAAATTTTGTGATATTTAGTGATACTTAGTGAAAGTAAGTGTTAAAGAGTAACCCAGTTTACATTGGTCATAATGTTTTTGAACCACATAAGATCAACCTGCATTCAAATTTCCTATTTTTTAATTAACACTTTCTTGATTAAATTTACACAACGCTTTAACCAATTTAAGATTCTTATTCTAAATTTATAAAGTAGATAAAACATTTAGTATAATTAACTGAATATATTCTTATTTAAATATTTAAACTTCAGAAAACAAACAGATATAAGTGAATAACGCAATTATAAGGATTAGTTGCCTGAAAGGTTTTGTGATATTATAAGGAAGGTATGGAGTGAAAAGTTTAAGTGATATGTAAGTGTTAAAAGATCATTTCTTTTTTTAAAAAAGAATTTAGTTTAATTTAATAATCTTACTTCTTCTAATATTTAACTCATGAAATCAGTGAAAATGAAACTTTGGTCATCTCTAATATGGGTAATACAACTGATTATAGTCTTCTATGGGTGATACAGCAGTTTAAATATAATAAGCAAAGTTATAGGAAGTTACCTGAAACTACTGCAAAGGCTATTAACCGAAAAGTGAACCTCCCAACCCCAATAAATAGTGGTAAATTATAGTGCAGCTTGCCCATAAGTAGACTTACCAAAATATGTATAATACAAGGGAGGGAGATTTAAGATTTTGTTGGGTACCAAAATATGGGTTAATGATGCTTGGTACCTTAAGGTACCATCTATCAAATTTGAATTTTGTTTTTTTCATTTGGATAGGCACTACCAAATATATTTATAATATATATTTGAAAAATCGTGATTTTTGGAAAGCCTCTATGGCCTAGTAGGCAAGAGCTTGGTTTACTTATCCCATGGTCCCGGGTTCGAATCCCAGGAATGATCATGTTTTTTTTCTTATTCTAACTTGGTGGTTCCATCCTTGGGGGGATAATATATAGGAGGCCAGACTCGACCACGTGATTCCTTAGCAAATTAGGTTGGTATTTAGAATATTTCCATACATTCACTTGTAGTAAGCATCATTAACCCAAAATATGTATAATACAAGGGAGGGAGATTTAAGATTTGTTGGGTAATCTTTTGTATATTAAATTATTATCATTATTTTAAAAGATATTCCCATTTTAAGATTTACAATATACTTGTATGATCCATAGCTTTCAGTCTGTTTTACGTGAAAATCCTAGAGTGACCTTATTAAGAGAATTTTTTAAATAACTGGCACTCTGATTTCAGGAATTCAAGGAAAATGATTAACTTGTTGAACCATCGTCCAAGCAGTATAATTTATAAATATCTATCCATTTTTGCAAAATCAAATGTGATAAAATGTTATTAACAAATATGGTTCCCGTTCTAAATCGCTATAAGTAATAATCGTTAAAAATAATAAAAAATATAATCTATTTAAAAATAAATTAAGACTGTTGGTAGGATCTATGTTTGTATAAAATAAATAAATAAAATCAACAAATAAAAAAAATAAAAAAAAATATATACCGATGACATGAGGTCACGACGTAGTGAGGACATCGGAAAATTATAATATAGACATATTATAATTTTCCCCACAGTGATCTTTTGAAAGAATATAATTGTATAGCTATATATCATTGAAGAGCTATGAGCAAATTAAAAATTGTTAAAATATGAACGAGGAATATAATATCCGATTTATTTTCCTAAAATTTTTATTAAAAATATATTTGATGCATTTTTAACTGATGAAATTATAACAGAATTTGCTCTGACTACTAAAAGATTAACTCATCTCTTAATTATATAATTTATACTTTTTTGGCAATATATTTTTTAAAATAATACTTCAATTAATTTGGGTGTATTACATTATAACTTCCTTTTTTTTAAATAATATTTTTATAAAAATACAACTATTAAAAAATGTTGAATTTACTTGTCCATAGTTAGTTAGTCAATTTTAGAAAGTTTTTTTGCTGCACTTTTATTTTATATTCATTATATTTTTTTTATATGTTCAACATTATTAAAATAATATTCAATTAAAGGTGACATATGTAACAATACAACATATCTTTAAACTTTGATTTCATTTATGTGTTTACATTTGTAAATACTACAGAACCAAAAACTATCATTTATAATAATTTCATGATATATATATATATATTACAATTTAATTAATTTATAAAAATGTGATATTAATAAATAGTATTTGAATTGTTAATGTAGCTAAGAACCCGATTAATATCTAAAATATAATATGAGAATATCGCTGACGAAGGCGTTAAATATTTTTTAGGGGGGTTAGGTTTAGGTTTTTAGAGGGGAGGGGGTGTTATCTTCAATGAATATTCTGTAATATAGATGCTGCTGTTTATTGAAAAATTTAAGTTAGATTATATTACATAAATAATTTCTTTATCCTTGTAAAGTTACATTTTTACATATAATATATATTTAAAAATATGCACATCATAAATTTATTAACTACTCGATTTAATTAAATATTAGTTCTTTACAAATTTTGATTCATTTTTGGATATTTATTAAACTTTTAAAAACAATACTAAGTTTTAATTTTATACTCATGGCCGTGATTTCATGAAGGCAGAATTTAAATTTATTATTCCTAAATCTTATTTAGCCCTTAAAAAATTGTAGAGTGATTTGAAATTCAATAAGAATGATGACCGGTCAAAAAGTAAATCTCATTTATTTTGTACTATATACAAAAGGGGATGCATATATATTATTTTTTATATACAACACCTATTATGCCGCATCGGCCAGCTATGAATGGATTGCAACTTTTTAAATTGCGATTATTAAGAAAATAATAATTGCTTTATATCAACAGAGATAAGACAAAAATTAAGTTTAAAAAACAAAATAATATTAGATAAGATTATTATGGGGAGGGGGACAACTTCCTAATTGAATATTCTCATTAGGAATAATTATAATAAATTAAAATTTGGATATCTACTGGGGAAAAAGCATAGCACAATTATGAGGATTTTTAGAAGGAAATAAAAAATTATGGTTGAAAATTTTATAATAAATAATTTAAGAGGATAATTTGTGTAAAATGGTAAAATCTGTTTAGAAATAATTATAAGTTTTAAATATTATCAAGGCAAGATTCTTTGAATATTTATGGGATAATTATATTAAAAAAGAAAAGGGTCAATCAATAGAATAAGTCTGATCTTACAAAATTAAATCGAATAAAAAGAGTTGTATTACTATATTAATTTATATCTCAACATGATTTACTTTAAAATAATTATAAATTATCTATATCTTAATATTCAGATCATACTATATAAAATATACAGGGTTTTTAAATTTGATAGGATTAAAATATTAAAATAATTTTTTAATTGATTCTACTTTAATTTAAAAAACTCCTTGTATTTTTTTAATAATAGATATATTTTAATATATATATATATATAATATGACATGACATAAACCTTTATTTCAAAAATATCAATTTATAAATTGGTTTCTTGTTATTTTTACATTTTTTTTAAAAATAAATAATTTTTTTTTAAATATATAAATATTCCATTTATTATATAGTCATCTTCTTTGTTATTAAATTTGCATTATATCGCCATTTAATTTTAATATTCAAAAATGAATTCTCGCATTTATATTGGAAGGCTGAGTTATAGAGTTAGAGAAAGAGACATCGAGAGATTCCTCAAAAATTACGGACGTGTTAGAGAAATTATGTTAAAGAATGGATATGGTTTTGTGGTAATATTTTATATTTATGATTACAAATGTTGTATATTATATAGGAATTCGAGGATTCTCGAGACGCAGATGACGCTGTTTTCGAGTTAAATGGCAGAGAATTATGTGGAGAACGGTTTTATATTATTAAGCTATATATTTATAATGGAGTTTTACAGGGTTGTAATTGAGCACGCGAAAGGTATTCCTCATGGTCGAGACGCTTGGAAAGATAGGGAAAGAGGAATTGAATACACCAATAAAAGAGAGCGTTATGATGATGGGGACAAGTATTACCTAATTAAATTAATATTTTATTTATGTGTTTAAAGGCCGAAAGCGTCACCTTCTGGGTTCAGGTGTGTTATAGAAAACGTGTCAACTCGTGCTACTAAACATGTAAGCAAAATTTTTTAAATAAAATAACTGGTAAACATTTTATAAACCTATGAGTTATTGAAATTATTTATTTATAATATTCTATTACCTTAGTTCAATATACAAAATACAATTCTCAATACCCCAAACAACACAATTCATTCAATACGTAGTCAATCAATTCTTGCAAAATAAAATTGTTTATCTAGTTAAATGAAACGTGTTGGTTGATTCATAAAAAAACAACAATTTCAATTTCCTGACAATCTTTTTAAAAAAAACAATCAAATCAACTGTGGCATTGCAATAAACAACTTTTTGTTTCATTTCAATCAATCTCGCTCAGTTTCTCAATCTTTCAGTTTATAAATCTGATTTACTAATATATTATTTACTTTAGATAAATACATTAAAAAATTTTTATTATATAGGATATCAAAGATTTGCTAAGAAAATGTGGTGACATCTTGAATATTGAATTTAGATCAGATTATGCGTAATATTTTTTGTACCAATCTATTTAAATTAATTAATTCTTTAGGACTGTCGAGTTTATGACTGCTAAAGACATGAAGTATGCTATCGATAAATATTATGGTGTCGAGTTCATGGGTCACAAAATCAAACTCTTTGAAGAAAAGCCCTCTGATGTGAGATCCAAGAAAAGAAGGTTAACTAATAACTTCATTTAATTTATAATATAATTAATAATTTATCTTATTTACTATCCCTTTTGTTTTTATTTCATAGCTATTCACCAACTGGGAAAAGCCCAGTTCATGCATCTATAAGTCGCAGCAAAAGCAGGAGTTCCGCATCAGTGAGATCTCATTCAAGATCTCCAAAAAAATCGAAAGCCAGGGGTGGAAGTAGAGAACATATTGAAGGAGTTAATAACAGTAATGGGAACAAAATTAGACATGATTCTGAGAAATCTTCTATTGCCTCATCATATTCAAGATCCCCCTCTCGATAAAATTTATTCAATATGAAATTATGTTTTATACTCATAAATATTGTAAATATATTATAAATTCTATATTTCTTTAGATTGATTATGTAATGCATCCTGTATATGTATATATAATAAATACAATTTTTGTGCTTATAATTTTGTAGCTCATTAATATATTTTTTTACATTTAATTGTTGTAATATAGAATAAAATCAATATATTTAAAGACTATTATTTTTATTTTAAATTATCATTTTGTACAAAAATTTTATTGTAAATAGTATATTTAGTATTAAACTTGTTTTAATTAGGGCCATGCTTATCTACAAATTTTTCACTAAATTAATTTTACCATCTAATTTTGTATCGTTTCCTAAAAAGTTTAAAATCTCAATTAATTATGTTTATAGAAAATTTGTTAATGTTAATTATATAAGGTAATCAGTGAGTCCTTAAAATTAGAAAAAAAAATAATAGGCTCTTTTTAATTTACCTTTAATTCATAGGATTTTGTTTTATTAACTTATTGGGGAAAAAAATTTGCTTGTGAAGATATTTTTATATGGCTACAGCAAGAAATTTGCAAAATTTTTAGGCCAAAGTCTCTTAAAATGATTAGCTAAAAAAATTCAAATGACAAAATTGTAAAAATATGGTTGTATTATTAATTTAAAAACCAATAATCAAAATAAAATATCTTATAAGGAATTGATTTGAACTTTTTATGGTATGAGCTCCATATTGCAAAAATGTTTTTTTTTTTTTTTATTTAATAAAGAATAAAACCTAATATATTTATAAGAAGAAATAAAATTATGATTATAATAAATGAGGTTTGAATTGAAAAAAAATAAAGGAGATGAGGAACGTTAGAAATTTTTATTAATAAAAATTATATATTAAAAATATTTATGCTAAATATAACAATGCCAAGAAAATAAGTTACATGGATGACCTCAAGGCACAAAACCCTTATAAGTTATAATTCTTGAGCTACTGAAAATCAAAATTAATTTTGCATGCATTTATTTATCTAAAAATGTTAAGCTACTAAAAAGATTCAGGCAAAAATATCGAGAGAATTTTAAATACTAAAGTTTTTAAAATGATTAGGGTCTGCATAGTCCACTTTTGCAGTGAAGGTTAAATTTCTTTTTTTTTAAAAATCATGTTTTTGAAAATTTTATATAAATATAGATCATATATTAATGCCCCCAAAAAAAAGAAATTTTAAAATTAAGATATTTAATTCCGTTTTCTATTGAAACCTCCTGATCTTAAATTTACAATATTTTATCTGATAACGAATAAAAAGAGGGAATTTTATGCAGAGTTATACATTTGCTCAAAAGATCGTAAAATTTGAAGATCTTGTATTTTTTTAAATTTTGAGCAACGATCTTCAAAGATCACTTTGGAAGATCGTAATATTTGAAGATTTTTTATCTAAAAATATTTTTGATCAACGATCTTCATATTTTAAATGGGTAATGAAACTCGGGGAAATTTTTTATATTATTATTTTTTTTAAAAAATATTTTCTTTAAATTTATTTTTTTGAAAAGGCCTTCGATAGAATCCAAAGAAAACTTATTTGGTGGGCTCTATGCTACAAAAAGGTTCCCAAAAGATATATAAGAATAATACAGGATATGGTTTTAAGAATTAATGGAAGAGGTAAATTAAATATTGTAAATCTTAAAATTTAATATTTTTACAAGTTCTAACAACCTTAATGAAAGTGGATATGATCATTACTCGGTCAATCATAGCAGATAGACCCAAATGATATATCGACCCACACTCAACGTATGAGCGTTCATGGAGGGATCATAAGGCAAACTTCCCAGAAATGGAAGAAAATCTTCCTCTCATTTTAAGAATAAAGAATTAAAAAAATTTAAAAAAAATTATTCAAATAAATTGATTTATTATCTAGTATTTGATTTAATAGTCCTAACTTAGTGACATCATTTAGCACATACCTTTTTAAAATTTGTAAATAATATACACCACTTTGATTGTAAAATTAAAGAATTGTGAAAATTTTCACCAATATTCCAAACATATTTAATATTTTTTTGAATATTTTTAAAAAATAAATATTTTTAAAAAAAAATACTAAAAATTTTCCCGAGTTTCAGTGAGTAATCTTTAAATGTTATAGTAAATTATTATTTTTATGATTTTTTTTGAACTAAATGGGTTAGTAAGCATGTTAAATAAAATAAAAATTCAATGAAGATGTACCATAAAAAAGTGACAATTGTCATAATCGTTATTTTTTTAACTTTTTTTGATTTTTTGCGAGGCAAATTGGTTAAAATTTTTATTATTAAGATGTAATATTAAAATTTCAATAACAAAGTGAAAGTGACAATTGTCATAATTGTCATAATCGTTATTATTTTTTTTTTTTAAATTTTTTGATGAAGATAATTGTAAACATGTTAAATTAAAATTCCAATAAAGATGTACCATAGAAAAGTGACAATTGTAATAATCGTTATAATTTAACTTTTTTAATTTATTTTTGACGCAAATAGGTTAAAATTTATTAAGATGCAAATAATAATTTTATTATTTTGATAAAGATTCTCTTATAAAAAAATAAGAGTTGATATACCATAGTAAAGTGACAATTTTCATAATCGTTAAAGGTCAAATTTAAGTCACACGTCCGAATTTTTAAATTTTTTTATGGGTTGTTAAACTTAAATTGCTTGGTTGGGTCGAATTATCATAATTTTTGTTAGGATTTTTGATGGAGAAAATAAGCTAGACCTCAAACAAATGGGTTTATCTGGTTGATCAAATCTATAGATCAGAGCACCCGCCAAAACCACTTACAAATGTATCTGGATACAGAAACTATGCTAAAATATTTATTGAGCTGAGATCACATCCATATACAAATATATAATTAAAATAATGACTGTTAGATTTTAATATTTCATATACAAAATATAATTAAATTTTATATTGTTAGATAATTTTAATAAAAAAAAATTCAAAATTTTTATCACAAAAGAAACGTCTTCTTATTCAAAAAATTACCTAGGCCAGCCTTCCCAGATTCTTAATTTTATTTATAAAAAACGAAAATAAAAAATAATTTTTTAATTAAAGATAATTAAAGATAATTATAAAATATTCGTCCTCTAGTTCATAGCTCGTCACGACTCGAGTTGCGAACTAAATTAGTCGACTAAATCGACTAACGAGTACCGACTCTAAGTCGGAGTCGAATGAACTCGACTATTTAACAACACTTTATATCCACAAGATGAAGATAACAAATTTTATGCCCTCGCATGTACATCTTTATAGTTTGATTTTCATAATAGTGGATCCTTTGTTTATCTAAACTTAAAGTTTCTTTGAATATCTCAAATTGTTTTAGATTTTGACCAAAAAATCTTCCCTAATTTATCAGTTTTATCGACCCCAAAATTGTTGGCCAGATGTGAATATGATTAATTTCTTGAACGATTTCTAGACATTTTTTTTGAAAATAAAATATGAACTTAAATCTTCATCTTGAGACCAATATAAATCTTCTTGGGAAGCTTGATATTCCTATTGAATGATAATTATTTCATTTTTGATTATCATATCATTTCGTTTGATTTATTATAAGTGAATACATGTCTTCTTCTAAAAACATGCGAAATGATTCTAGAAGGGGTTTTACATTTATATCACAGAAAGAATTTTATAACTGAATTGGTTCTTTTGAAATTATATTATAAATGCTTTTCACTATTTTTATCTCCATTTTATATTGGAAAATTTTATTCTCAAAGATTGTTGTATATTATTTATCCTAATACTGACTATTTATCTCAACTTCTCCCGCAACATTCTCATTGTTCTGACGATATATCTTGATCGTTTTCTTATTCACTGTGACGTCTCCTATATTATTTGGTAATAATACAATAATTTCATCCGAATTTATAATAATGCGTCTAAAACTGTTTTTAAATGAGCGTATAAATTTTTTAAAATATCATTACAAATTCGAGGCTAATATTTTAATGGACCTTAGTTAAGGATATGAGTTACTAGAATATATATATTTTTTTGAATTAAAATTTTATCGAATTTTTTTTAAAGTTTTTTATACGCTTGACCAAAAATCAAGAAATTTTAAATTGAAAAGCTTATAAATTTTACAAAAATGAGTTCAAAATTTTTTTATTCGCATTTTTAGAAAGAAAAAGATATGGTGAGACAGGTCACATTCTTTTAATTTATAAATTATAAAGCAAAAAAATTATTTGACGCCAAAGTTGATGTTTCGAAAATGAAACATTGGTGATTAATGAGTTAAACGATTAATTTTTTCAATTCAGTAAAATCTATTTCATGCACGAACTTATCTGAGAATTTCACACTGATGGTTTTTGTTGCATTGGAACATTAATTCCTCAAAATTTTACAGTTGAATGCTTTTATAGTAAATAATTTAGCCAATCTATCTTCACAAAGTCATTGTTGCAAGAACATTGCCACAAAATGAGGAATGAATTTTAATGGAAAAACAACATGTTCAATAATATTTTACCTGCATAAGTTATTAATGCGACCTTTATCTGATAGGATAAAAAAAATAACAGCAATTTCTAGCTTGACTCTCTCACTCGTGGTTGTATAGGGATGGAACATTTTTTTCAAAATTATATTTTTAAAGTTAAATTCATGAAAGAAACGAGAGATATTTTATTTCAAATTTAGGAGAATCGCCACTGATGGCGATGCCCTATGATTAATTTTCAATTATATTCTTTTTCCCCTTCTTTTCATTCTTTTAGAATTAATTAAAACAAAACAACGAACATATTCTTTAAAATGTAATAATAATAATAATCAATCATCTCTTTCGAAATTAATACATCTGTTAAAAGAAATTATTTTATCAAAATATATGTATAGCAAGTTATAAATACAACATGCTGGCCCATCGTTAACCGATCAAGCGCCTTTTATATTTATGAATGCCACAACATAATAAAAATGCGCATAGACTTATAATAATTTATTATTTTTTTCTTTCTTTTTCTTATGTTTTGTGCAAAGTTTTGTTGGCCATTATAATCCTATAAATATTCGAGCATCAGTTGCTTCCTAGTGGCTAGTGTAAACGGCTTCATTTTGAGCCAATTTTTTAAAACGGCTAACTCAATATTTTGATAGGAAAATTATTATGCAACCCTAAAAATAATTTTGCTCATAAGTGGCACAAAGGTTCGGGAAATCTATTAACGAAATCTAGAGGTTTAGACAATAATTTTCTGGATAAAATATTTTGTTAGCCTTAGCCGTTTTTAAAAATCAGCTCAAATTGAGCCGTTTAACAACACTACCAGTGGCTTGTTTGAACATAATTGTTTAAATATATAGGTAGTGATAATATCCTACAGTATGAGGCATTAGTTTGTTTTTCAATGGCTTTGTTGAACATCATTATCCAAATATATTATCAGTGACACATGCGGTGATTTATGAAGTCAGAAGTCCAACTTGGTACTTTATGTCTTCGGACAGAAAGTCCGCTAATATCATTATAAATAACTTCGTAATTTTCTCATCACTTTACACTGGCAATAAGAATTAAGAAATTCGGCTTTCTGTCCATAGAAGGACACCATTGGAATCTTCTTTGTTACGCATTTCCCATAAGAAATGACGCTTTTTTGCCCTTAGGAGGACGTCGTTTAATTCATATTATTTGCGAATATACAATAAAATTTAACACCACGAATTTTCATATTTCGTAAAACGAATTTACTCACTCGATTAATTTCCTATATGATTTTAATTTATTCCAAATTACATTTTTTGGATAATATAGCAGCATGTCGTCATCCCTCGGAAAAACGATTTCGAATAATTTGATGAATATATTCTGTTTCGTAATTATTTTAATAATAATAATTCCCAATTTTGGAATATGTATTATACAATTTTACTTTGATAAAACAATTCCCAATTTTGGAATATTTATTAATCTTATTTTACCATTAGCTATTTTTATATATTCGGAATTTGGGATAATTATTTTATACATTTGGATATAAATACAATTTTTCTTCGAATAATTTTGATACGAGATGAATTTAATTTCTTACCAATAATATCTTTAGAGAATTTCGTAGCAGTTATAATATTTTCAATTTAAGAATATCGTCATAATTAATTTTCCATGATATTTTTTTTCTCATCTTTTTATTCGTTTAAAATCCTGTAAAACATGAAAGATCCACGAAATCAAAAAAGTGATCAGTAAAATTTCTCAATGTAATAATATTAAGCAATTAGCGCTTTCGAAAATTAAAATACATCTGTTAGAAAAAAAAAACTTTTATCAAAATACAAGTTCATAAAAAATATAATGTAAAAAAGTTGTAAATACTACACATTTTTGGTCCAATTTTAAAACCACTAATTTATCTCAGCATTTCTAGCTAATTTTATCGGTTTAAATAAAAATGCGCTAAAAGTAAATTTTTAGCAAATATTACAAATAAATTTATTTTAAATTTACAGATTGTTATATTTGAATATTAATTTGAATAGAGAATAATTGTTATATTTTTATGAATACTTATATTTAATTATATTTTTCAATATATTTTTATGAATACTCATATGTAATTATATTTTTCAATATATTTTATGAATTTTAAATGTATTTGCTTATTAAAAAATCGTATATAATGGAAAGATTTTATATAATCATCATCATTATTATTTTTATTAGATAGAATTGGAATAAAGAGTAAAATTAGTAAATTTAGTATTGAAATTATTAAATTATTAAATAATTATATATTTATTTATTTATTTTAGTTCCACAGATATTCCAGTCTCTCCCACTAATTCGACATTAATTAACAATAGTAACACAGTTTACCACATTGGTGCCTTAGAGTGATTTATCAGGCTTTAGAAAACCAAAGTTCATTCTAATAATACTGTGGAACTAGCGAATTTAAGGTAAAAAAAAATAAAATAAATATATATATATATATATATATTTTCTTTTATTTTTAATGCCTTTTTATGCTTTTATTTTAATCATAATAATAATTACAATTGTATAATTTTGGCCGCAGCATTAAGTTATTTGTGATAAAAATTATTTTGAATTCTTTGTAATGTATCTAAGTCAAATTATTTTAAGGAATTTATTGTTGGAAAATATAATGGCAATAATAATTTCGGTAATAATTTTGCATTTTTATTAGGTTTAATTTTAGGTAGAAATACATCGTACATAAAAATAGAAAATAAGGAATTAGATAAGATAAAAAATATATTAAATGAGGAAAATAAGGAAAGAAACATAAACATTTCTAGAAGTACAGATATTTTCAGACGAATTAGTTGCTATAGCTGTGGTCAGCCAGGCCATATGTCGCGTGATTGTGATTTAACAAAGGATTTGAAATGCGCGAGATGTGGCAGGAATGGCCATTTAGCTATAAGATGTAGATTAAACAATATAATTGTGAGATGTAATATTGGTGGCCAGGATGGAACACTCAAGAAAAATGTAACAAATGACTAAGAAAGAAATATTTTGATAATGAATTTAATAATTTTTTTAATGTTGATAATTTAGTAGCAAATAAGAATAAATATTTTAATTTTAATAATAATTTTGGTAATAATAGTTTTTCTAATTTTAGTTCAGGTAAAATTAAGCATTTTAATTTTAATGATAGATTTGATAATTATAATAATTTTGGTAATGTTAATAATTGTAGTAAAAATAAGTATTTTAATTTTAATAATGATAATTTGGATAATGTTGATAATGCTAGTGCAAGTAAGAAAAATTATTGTAATAAGAACAATAAATTTTGCGATAATAAAAAGTGTTTTAACGTTGATAATTATAATTCAAGCGATATTAATAGAAGTGATATAAAAATAAAAAGTAGAGATTTTGAAATATATAGAATTAAAAAGGCAACTTGTGTAGACGTACTAAAAATGGAATTAGAGAATTTTTTAATGAAGAATAGATGCCATAGAGTAAAGATAAACATGGATGAAGCAGAAATTTGTTTTTTTTTTAGATACAGGAGCAGAAATTAGTCTGATAAGTATAAAGGATTTTATGAGATTTTGGCCAGAGAAAGAATTTATTACAAAAAAGATAAGAGCCAAACAATTGGATGGTAGCATGGTGAAAATTTTAGGGTATTATAGGGTAAGGTTACCAGGAGTTAATAAAAGTATAAATTTGTGGATAACTACGTTGAAGATTGAACCAATTTTAGGATGGTATGATATAAGAACGTTAGGTCCAGTTTACAATTGGTGGAAATTTTTCGATACTATCCCTGTAAGTAATGATGAAAATAGTGAAATAATAGATTTCGAGAAAATTAAGTTACCTAGTATAGAAGATAAACAAGAATTAGTTCTCGATAAACTTAGAAATCGAACACCAGAATTTTTGATTAAATATAGAGTCGAGAATAAAATGTCAAGAGATATAAATTCTTTAAAGGTAACACCCGTCGAAATCAACAAACAAATAATTAAAAAGACAGTAGAACAGGAAGAGATTATCGAAAATAAATATAGCCATGAAATAAGTATGATTTTGGACCAGTACTTGGAGGTTTTTAAAGAAGAATTAGGGACTCTTAAAGATTTTGAAGTAGATATACGATTAGAACAAAATTATCGACCTAAATATTGCTACGTAAGAAGATTGCCGTTTTCGTGGATGGAAGATATAAATAAAGAATTAAACAAATGGTTAAAAGAAGGATTATAAAACCAATAGTGCATAGTGTATGGGCAACACCGTTAGTTCTCATAAGAAAACCGGATAATAGTTTAAGACTGTGTATAGACTATAGAGTATCAGTTAACCCGTGGGCAATAAACGAAAGATATCCATTACCTAGAATAGAGCAATTACTGGCTAATTTAAGAGGAGCAACAATTTTTTCAAAGATAGATTTTTCGAATGCTTACTTGCAAATAAAGGTGAGTGAGAGAACAAGTAAGATATTAACGATCACAACGCATAGAGAATTATTTGCTTTTTGTCGTTTACCATTTGGTTTGAAAGTATCGGCTCCAATATTTCAAAGAACAATGGCGGAGTTATTTCAGGGAATAAAGGGAATAATGTATTATTTAGACGATGTTTTGATATCTGGTAGAACAGAAGAAGAGCACAATGCTAGGTTAATTAAAGTGTTAAATATTATATTAGAAAATGGTTTAAAAGCTAATATAAAGAAGAGTGTTTTTGGAGCAAGAAAAATAAAATATTTAGGACATATTATAAATGGAAATGAAATTACTCCAATTGCAAAGAATATAGATAAGATAATGAGTATGAGAGCCCCAAATAATAAAACTGAAGTACAGGCGTTTTTAGGAGCAACGAATTATTATCATCGGTTTGTTCAAAATTTTGCAGAAATCGCCTCACCCTTGTATGACTTATTAAAGAAATATAAAAGGTTTGAATGGGGAGAAGCACAGGAGAAAAGTTTCGAAAAATTAAAAATAAAGATGGTAGAGAAACCGATTTTAAATTGTTTCAATGAGGAATTAAATATGATATTAGCGGTTGATGCATCTAATGAAGGTATAGGAGGAGTTTTGTTACAGATGACCGATAATGTTGAGAAACCGATTTTATTTTTATCTAGACGGTTTAGTAGCACTGAGAAAACTCCACGATCGAGAGAGAGGCTCTGGCTGTGAAATTCGGACTAAAGAAGTGCAAAGAATATCTGATAGGAAGAAGGTTTGTCTTATATACTGATCATAAGCCTTTGGTAGATTTATTCAAAAAAGAAAATAAGGAGCTAATGATGTCACCCAGGTTACAAAAATGGTTAATTTTAGTTGGTAATTTCGATTTTGAAATAAGATTCAGAGCGGGTAAACAAAATTGTTTACCAATATATTATCGAGATTGTTTAATAAAGACATTGCAGTTAAGGATACAGTAAGCAATAGTTTAGAATATATTAAAGAGGATGAAAAATTAAATAGTAAAGTGATAAGAGCTTTGAAGATAGATGTAAGAGAAGAACCGATAACGTTCGAAAGAATAGAGGAGATGTCCAAAAAAGATGAAGAATTAGTAAGAATTATAACTTGTTTGAAAGGAGAAGCAGAATGGAAAAGTGAAGACAAAGCTTTTAAGAATATAAGGAATGAATTAAATATAGAAGACAATTGTTTATTGAGAGGATATCGATTAGTGATACCGAGTAAGTTAAGGAAAGATACATTAGCCGTATTACATGCAGGACATCAGGGTATAGAAAATATGAAGAATAAAGCAAGAGAATATATTTGGTGGCCAAAGATGAATAGTGAAGTTGAAGATTTAGCTAGAAGCTGCGAGACATGTAACATGTGGGCTAATGTACCACCAAGAGCAGATAAATGGCCAGAAACGGACATTCCATGTAAAAGAATACATGTAGATTTTTAAGAATATGAAAAAAGAAAATTATGGTAGATGCAGGATCGATATGAATAGATTGTCAACAGGTTTCAGGTTTAACGACGAAGATAGTGTTGACTAAAATAAAAGATTTTGTAGGTAAGTTTGGATTAATGGAAACTTTAGTTTCGGATGGAGGACCAGCGTTTAAAGGTAGAGTGTTTGACCAATTTTGTGAAAGGTGGAATATTAAGCATTTATTATCGCCACCACATTACCCGAGAAGTAATGGACAGGCCGAGAGAATGGTTTCCATTGTAAAAAGCTGGATTAAGAATGAAAAATATGGAGAAGGAAAATGGTGTTTATTGTTATTAGCTTACAATAACACTAAGACAGCCAAGGGGAAGTCACCCGAGGAGATATTTTTAGGTAGAAAGACAAGAACTGAATTAGATTTTTTGAAAGAAAGGAGAAAGCAAAAGGAGGATACATATGATGAGAAATTTAAAGTTACAAGTTTAGTATGGATTCTACTGTTTGATGGTCCAGTTAAATGGGGGAAGGGTATAATAAGTAAGAATATAGGAAGGAAAAAGGTAAAAGTAGAAATTGAAGGACAAGAAGGAACTTTTACTAGACACCTGAAACAAGTAAGACTTAGAAGTTTAGGGTAAGAAGAGAAATTGGATACCATTTGAAGAAATAAATTGATGATAGACATTATTATGAGAATTATATTGATGATATACATAATTATGAGAATCAATTTTTAAGAGAAGATAGACATAATTATGAGAATCATAATAGTGATAGACATAATATGAGAACCATAATTTATAAGAAGATAAATTGATTATAGACCTAAATGGAGAATCATATTGTCGGATGAAATGATGATAGACAATTTAGGAGAATAATAATGTATCAAGGGTTAAATAGATGATAGATTTAATTAGAAGAATCATCATGGTCCATGAAAGAAATTAATGATAGATTTAATTATGAGGGAGTAAATGGTTAGGAATGACCAAAGAAATAGTAGATGATTAGAAGATTATGGAATACATATTTTATAGTAATTTTTTTAGATGGCATCTTACTTCAGAATAGGTAATAAGTTCCTTAAGATGGAAATCAGAGAAGTGGACGGATCAGCCGAATCCCACAGATGGATGGAGGCGGCAAGAACAGAGGCGCAATAAAGATACGGGGAGATATTACAGGAGGTACCCCGAAGACAGAGGATTGAAAGAAGAGTGGAACGGTATGGGGTTAGGAGAAACAGATTAGAATGTTGGTCGTGCGGAGGAAGACACAAATTGAGGTTTTGTCCGACGATAATAGCGTCCTCGAGCAATGGTATAGAGTTTGCCGTACTGGAAGATGGGAATTCAACAAAGGCGGTAAAAGACTAATCTTAAGGGGCGGAGATGTTATATTTGAATATTAATTTGAATAGAGAATAATTGTTATATTTTTATGAATACTTATATTTAATTATATTTTTCAATATATTTTTATGAATACTCATATTTAATTATATTTTTCAATATATTTTATGAATTTAAAATGTATTTGCATATTAAAAAATCGTATATAATGGAAAGATTTTATATAATCATCATCATTATTATTTTTATTAGATAGAATTGGAATAAAAAGTAAAATTAGTGAATTTAGTATTGAAATTATTAAATAATTATATATTTATTTATTTATTATTAGTTCCACAGATATTCCAGTCTCTCCCACTAATTCGACATTAATTAACAATAGTAAAACAGTTTACTACACAGATAATTTTGATCCTGCAGAGACTATTCTTTAATTAATATTCAGAAATTAAAATAATAAACGACTAATTATTCACTTGAATTAAAAATTGAAAAGGTCATAATTTTTTTTCCTTACTTGTTCAGGCTAAAGAATACGATGAATTTGTAATTGAAGAATAAAGATAATTTTAGTAAAAAATATTCGAATTATTATGAATTTCTCAGAAGAACGTGACTAGAATCCCCTATTAAAGAGGCGCATATTATAAATACTATTGATCTCTGTTTAGTTCTTCAATATGATTTGGAAAATGTTTTTTTAATTTAAAAAAAAACTGGTAAATTAGTTTTTTTTTTGTGGTAAAATCATTTATTTATTTTAAAAAAGGATATATACAATAGATAATTAAATATATATAAATTAAAAAACAAATAAGCATATATTAAAAATGAATTTAGAAAAATATATGTATAAAAAATAACTGAGAAAAAATATTTAAAAAAGGGTACATATCACCCTAGAGAAGAGTGAATGCTTAAAAAATTGGACCTGCAGATTTTCATAGGAAATCTTCCGACCAAGATAAAATCCTTCACTGGGGTCCCACGCGATCTGTCTCTTTTTTTTCCTATGATTTTAATGAAATTTAGGGCATCACTTCCAAACATGTCTAGGGTATTGGTATATGAACACGATGTTGGTAAGGCCAGCATATTTGTTTTTTTTAGGATTTCAGCCTTCAATGGCAGAAAATGAGAGGTTGGACTTTGCTGCAAAATCGACACAAGTATAGTTCCAAGCGAACGCAAGACCATTAGTCCAGGAGATGAGGATCCCCTCGGGGCATATGACGTTTTCGTTTGAAAAGCTCATTGGTTCGAGGGTGGATGGAATATTAACTTTTTTGAGGGCAGCTAGGAGAATGTTGTTTTATAGATTTATGGCGCGGTTGTCGTCCATGGAAGAACTTGCAGTGCAAGGGATGGTAAGCTATCGATTCAATACGAAAATACAGCATTACAGCCAAGGCGGAGGGCTATAGAAACGCTTAGCTGTTCACCAGTCAAGAGGAGGCCAAGATTGGAACTGGGGATGGCTTTCAACCATTCTTAACCTGAGTTTACATATAATATTAAATTATTGAGATTGTCCTCAAAGGGAAATGTTCGAACTTAGGTATTCAATGGAAAGGGCAATCAGAGGAGCATCCCAGTCTTTTTGAATTCTGGAGGCAGGACGACAAATGGAGGATGAGCAATTGAAGGCCTGAGAAAGGTCAGTATTTGAAGGAGTGGATCCATTATCGATAATAGATTGAGCAGTCAGGCGAGAAAAGATAAAGGCTGAGAGGGATAGTTGTATCGGGTATCAAATACCAGTACCATCTGTAGGAAGAGTGACCTGAAGCCTGGATGGGCTGGAAAATTTATGGTTTAATATATTTTCAAGAATGCCATTGATTTGGGTTTCATGAGAAACGAGCAAGTCGCTACATTTGAAGATCGGACAGAATCTCAGGGCGTAGAGGATTTTAGGTATATTTAAAAAAAAAGATTGATGGGCGGGGAGGTAATTAAATAATGGTTTAATTTGGACAAATTATTAAGGGATTTGTTTAAAAAAATTATTTTTTTCATGACTAAAACAGGTATCCTCACTAATTATGGGCTATTGTAAAAAAAATGATACATGTTTAACTCTTCACAATGACTAAATTTTTTAATAAGTAAGTTAAGATTTTCCTATAAAAATGGCTTGAATTAAGTGATATGCGATTTATGTTTCTGCCCTCTTTGTTGAAGGTTCATCAGAGCTGCGGTAGGTTTTCTTTATCTTCTTCTAGCTAAATAGGTTGGATGAAAAATTAAAAATGGAAAAAGTAAACTGAGAATGGATAGGTAAAATTTTATATATAATTATTTTTAAATAATAAATTTCGATATTTTATTGATTTTAAAATATCATTATTTATTTAGTAAATAACTAATTATATATATCGCTTATGTCATATGTTTATTATTAGTTTTTGGATGGGTGTTTTTCCCAGACAGATTAGAACGATAATTCCCACCTTCTCATTGATTATTTGTGCGTTCTTCGTAGGATAGAGTGCTCTGATTCACATTCGAAGTTTCTGCAGGAAATAGAGGCTCAATTTGATGTGTTTGGAATTGAGAATTGCTTCTTGTGACATATAAATATGAAAAAAACCGGGTGTTTTTTTTCCCGGGTTTTTTTTCCTGAGGTTTATTTTCCTGGTTTTTTTTTTCCTAATACTGAAATAATAAAAGTTGGAAAATAGATTTAATGATATATTAATTAGCTCTGTTTTATATGAAATGGAAATGTAAAAATTATTTTTTTAGTATACAAAAATCGAACGTTTTGGTTAAGCACTTTAATAAAAAATTAAGGTATAAAAAATTATATAGCAAATATTTGATATATAGGGATAAAAAATTAGTGTTAAGTATTTTAGATAAAGTTCAAAAAAGTAGAAACTTAGTGTTAAATATTTTAATTCACCAAAGCTTATCTGGCAACGATTTTAGGTTTTTGAAATTTTACAAATAACAGTAAAAATAAACAATTTAAAAATTATAGTACAATATTAATATCTATTAATAATATCTGCTGTATGGGGTAATATATTATATTTTGTATTTAACTAATATAATAAGAATTGTATTATTTTATTTATCCATAAGTAATTTTTTGTTGATGTACTAGCTTATATAATCGCAAAATTCAAAAATTGTTAATTTTGATAATTTCCTTTAAAAATTATACCGAAAATAAAAGTTCATTCTCAATTTAGTCTTTATTTTCTATATATTTGGCGTTTAGTCATTTATTTCAAAAAATTTAATTTTTATTTTTGAAATAATATGGTAGATACTAACTTAGATAATTTTAAAGCTCAAAAATTACGATTCTATAATTTCTCTAAGAATTTTATCGAAAATAAAAGTCTATTCTCAGATTAGTCATTTTTTTTAAATTTTTTTTAATTTATTGTAGATATTAACTTTATAATCATAAAGTAATAAAAATTTTGGGTTTCCATCATTTCTCGAATTATGCTGAAAATTAAAGTTATTGTCAGTTTACTCTTTTTTACCTTAGATTTTTGGAATATTAAAGATATTTATTTTTAAACGAATTTTGTAGATACTAACTTTATAATTATAAAATGCAAAAAATCCGGGATTTCCACAATTTCTTTAAGAATTGTATCGAAAATAAAAATCTATTTTCAGTTTTGTCATTTTTTAAAAAATAATAATTTTTTTTAAAAAATAATGTAAATAGTAACATATTTTATATAATCTTAGAGCGCAAAAAATTTGGATTTCCATCATTTCTTTAATTATACCTAAATGATAGTCCATTCTCATTCTAGTCATTTTAAAACAAAATTTATATATGTTTAAAGTAATATTGTAGATACTAACTTATAAAATCACAAAGAACAAAAATTTAAGGTTTCTATCATTTCTTGAGTTATATTCATTCTCAGTTTAGAGTTTTCTATTTTTTTAGAGTTATGGAATATTAAAAGTATTTATTTTTTGCACGAATTTTGTAGATATACTATAAAAAATCAGGCGTTTTTATATTTTCCTTAAAATATTCTATTTTTTTAAATAATAGTGTAAATACTACTAACTTATATAATCTTATAGAACAAAAAATTTGGAATTTCTATCATTTCTCTAAGAATTACGAAAATAAAAGTCCATTCTCAGTTTAGATATTTCTATTGTATGCAATATATAGATTTGATCAATATTTGGACAATATCATTGTATTATAATAGATCCATCATAAAAGCATTAATTTTTACAATACATTTTGTCCATTTAACAAAAAATATATTAAATTACCTTTTAATTATTTATTCTGCTCCAAGTTTATCCCCTTAAATGTCTACCCCTATAACTTTAAAAATTAGAAACAGACTGTTCCACTCTCCTGGCCATGTAGACCTGCGTAGAAAGACTCTGATACTGTCCAATCCTCCTGCGTCTTAAGATTAAATATACAAAATATTAAATCAATTGCTCCTATTAATTACTCATAATTTAAATGCTGAAAAGGCCATATTTCAAAATTAAATTCTCAATTCAACTCATCAAGGGGTTGGTATCAAAGGTGGCTGCGATTCTGATGCGCATATCACTAGAATATTTCTTCAAAGTAACCTTCAACAAGCACCATATAAAATCAATTAAAAAGGTCGGCCTTCTTATAATTTTTCACTAATAACTTTTTATGCTACTTTAGTTACATCCTAAGTTGTTAAGCGGAGCTAACCATAATAACTGTTATGAATATATATAATAAAACATTTTTAACAGTTTAAAACTAACAGTTTTAAATATATTAAAATATAAATTTAGCATTCAAAAGATAAATATGAAAACTAAAATATATATTTTTTTTGAGTAAGTAATTAAAAAGGAAACTAAAATATATTTTTTATAGTACAAAAAATTTGTCTTTTTAAGAAGAAGCAATCCAAAAAGATAATACACTAGAATTTATTTTAATCTGTCTTGGAATTGACAGCTAAGTGAAGAAAATTAAAAGTATCCGTCAGCTAGATTCTCGTCTCCATATATAAGATGTGAACGGTGTCCAGAAGATAGTCAGAGCCATAAGAATTTTACAAACGGATGGGACAGATGTTAGCCCCCTCTTAAACATCTATAAAATTGAATTCTACAAATTTATCTCTTAATCTCCCAACTGTTATTTCTTCATAGGGTTATGGCCGGGGATATAATATATCTTGACTCGCCAATTAAATGTTACTTAGCAGTTGAAGCCTTTTTCTAAGCTATGTTAAATAATGTAAACAATATGGAGGAGCTACTCATATAGCTCTTAATTTTATAAGGAATGGGTAAAATATTAGATTATACAAATACTCCTCAATACCCTTAATACTTTTCATACATAGCTATTTATATAGTGTCTAATATAATGTAATATTTTATTTGATTCTACAAATACTACCCAATACCCGTAATACTTTTCATATATTTATATGGTGTCTGATTAAATGTAAAACTATTTTAATAGTAACTTTATTGTTATTAATGTTTAAATTAATTATAAGTATGTGTATGGATTCAATAAAACCTGTTTAACAAGAAAAATATATATTTCAAGAACAGAGAAATAATATATAAAAAAATTAAACAGGATATATTTATAGATTATATTAAATAATATAGATTAAAATTTATTTATATAACTAATAATTAATAAATTTAAATAATATTTTTATTAACATGTGAAAAATGTTTAAAATTTTGTTCGATTGACATTCTTTTTACAACTCCATTTTTATTGCATTTCAAAAAAATCTTTCTAAATGCAAGCGAATATTAGTGGACAGATTCAGCCTTCATGGCCTAACCCACAGCCTAACTTTTGGCCAAACAATTTTCAACCAAATCCTTTTCTAGGAATTCCCCCTAATTTTCAACCTATGCCTAACTTTCCTATGATGCCAGTCGAAGAGAAAAAATCGGAAGTATTTAAAAATTTTATGCCTTTATGATAAAGAAAATTTTAGAGTGAAAAGTCAAATCAAGATGAACAAAAGTTAGCAGCCCTTCAAATCCAAGCTCAACAATGGCAGCAACAGAAACAATATCAAGAATGGATAAATAGCCAAAATCCTCAAGTTGCACCTAAACCAGATCCAGAACTCCAAAAATCAATCAAAGAAAAGAACGAGGAGTTAAATCTAGTTTTAAAAGAGGAAACAGAATTTGACAAGTTTATATAATATATATATATATATACCAACTTATAACATCTATGATTTAATATAAGTATATACTATTTATTAGACTGTTAAATCATGCTTGTCATATTATGATAAATTTATATGAGTTTATTTTATTTTTTTTAGATAAATATCCTTATTTTTCTAGACTATATTATTAAATATGCTTAAATAAAGAATATATATATATAATTAGAAAGCTCAAAATTATTATCCTAATTTGTATATTGTGATTTTGAAATGGGGAAAAATATTGAATCCTTTGTATACTTTCTCAACTGATTTAACATTCTATGAAATAGTGGTATGTTATTGATTGGGAATCTTTATAAGATATCAATAGGCACAAGATGATACTATAAAAGTAATATTACATTTTATGTTACCCCACAAAATATAACAATATAATTAATTTTTTTTTCTGGTCTTGGGTTACTTTATTTGAATATTTACCTTTTTTTTAAAGAGGTAATACTCTTATGTTAATTTAAAGTAACCATATTAAATTTTTTTTTAAAGTAACTAGAGGATTATTATCTAAAAAAATTAAATAAATTCTTATTTATAAAATTCCCAAAATTTTATAAATAATTGGACTGATTTTTAAATATATTTAGCTATAAACAATTTTTAGGATTGCTTAACTTTTAATCATGTTTGATTTACCTAACACATGTTCAATAGATGCTGAAAATGGCAGGGGTATAATAACAAAGTTTTTATGCTTTGAAATTGTCTAGGGTTCTTTAAAAAATGCAATGTATTTTTTTATAGGATTATGATAGTTTTAACACATGAGTCATCAGACATCGTCATCACAAAAAAATGTTTTTTAATATGGAAATGAATTTTGGCATAAATATTTTCAATAGATGTCTTATTTTTATCAATTTATTTATTGAAATTCTGTTTATTTTATTTATTTGGCCCTAAAGTAATTAGGAAATAGTTTACATAATGTTATTTTCTAACCTTTCTTGTATATAACTAGACATACAACCCACTAAAATTAATAGCTGGAAAAAGAATAAATATTAAAGATAAAATAACATAAAAAATACAAACTACCTTAATACATATTTACCTGTTTTTTCAAAAAATTAATGCTTTTAGTAAAGGGATTTCTAATTACCATGTTATTTGGTTCTATTCAGATTGTACAAATAAATGAAAGAGTCAGGTCTGGTGGGAAAAGAGTAGAAATGCCCAACACTTGATTGAGAATTAAAAAATAACTATTAATAATGTCTAATTTTGTTAAAATATTATTTTATTTTGATTATGATTTTAATGACTTAATTATGACTTGCTATTATGGATCTTTTATTTATAAATACTTCTCACATTATAAGCTTATTAGTTAAAAATTATATCATGAAACCTAAATCCTCAATGATTAGGATATATTTCTGAATTTAAAAATGGATAATAAACCTTAGTATTGGAATTGGATCTGGGTTAGTACAACCTGGCCAAACAAAAGCACCCCAACTGGGTTGGACCTGAAAATCTTGTCATTTGCAGATCTATACTATCAACACTAATATATATTTTGATTTATTGCCAAAATAATGTAGTGTTTGAAATTTTAAAAATGAATAAATATAGTAATTATTTATATTTTATAAATGTTAAAAAATTCTATTAAATAAATACAACAAAGGAACTATATTTTGTAATATTTGATTGGTTATTACCAAATTTAAAATCTTTATTGATAAGTTGACACTATAAGTAATAACATATAAAGGCCTTGTTAGAAGAAACAATAAATAAATCCTTTTTAAAAATGGGTCATTCTTTGTCTTTAGATTTTCATGATGCTTGATATTCTAATTAAGGCTAATATAAATATTTGCCACATTTTAGTTTCTTAGCTATCAATGCAAATTGTATCTAAAACAAATTCTATTTTATTTGATTCATATTTTACAAAATGAATAGCCATATTATTTGATTTGAGAATTTGAAATGGAAAATAAATTATTTATCAAATAATTTTTATGCTTTCAAATTATTTGTATTTGATAATTTTCATCTCATTCAAAATTTATCAAAAATATTTGACATTATTTATATTTTGAAACAATTGTAGATATAAAAGATAATTTGTAAGTATTTATAATTATTTGTAAGTATTTAACCTGTTCCTTATGAAACATCTTAATTTTTTACTATATTTCCAGATTTATGACTAAATTTATAATTCACTTTAGATTTCCAAATTACTTTGTAAATTATATTATTTAAAAGATTTTATTCTGATTTTTTCATAATGAATGAAAATCCTATTTTTAATAATGATATTAATGTAGTTTTCCAGATATTTGAACTTCTTCTAGTCAATATAGTTAGAAAAAAATATTAAAAAATGATATTGAATAAATAAGATTGAATTATTGTTTTGATACCAATGTTTTTAACTAAATAGTTTAATGTGTATGGTACTATTTATGCAGGATGCTACAGAGTTTTTTTTATGACAACTACATTCAAAAAAAATAATATATGCCCTCTCTTGGGGAATAGTTTATTGGTGCTCTTGTTCATGGCTCTTATATTATTGGAGATATTAATTTTTAATAATACTTCTTTTATAATTGCTTCAGTTTTTTATTATTATCATGGATACAAAATGAAAGCATTCATTATTGGGGTTGTGTCGAACGACAAAATTCTCACCTATCCCATTCAATATTTTCCTATATTACAAAACAATCAAATCACAATAATTATTGATTTTTATTTACATTTTATCCTTTAACGAATATAAAAGAATCAATATTTTCTTTTTTAAAAAAAACCAACTAACTTTCATAGAATGAATAAATGTATCTTGTTTTTTTTATTCTTCAAAAGTTAATCAACTCATTTTAAATATGGGAAATGTTTATAGCTAAATGCAGGTTGTTAAATGGTGATGATAAATTATGATATTATTGGAAAGTCTGAGCCTCTAAATCAGTCAATATATGGTCAAATATTTTTGTCTTACAAGTCGAATAAGTCAAACCATTTAACAATGCTAGCATAATGTGTTTCTTTAGCCTTTAAATCCTTTACATAATAATTACTTTTTTTAAAACAAATAAAATTTGGTTTATTTGATTATAGAGTAACTACAAATAATTTTAAAAATAAATGAAACTTGGCATAGAAGTTAATTAAATTGTATACTTTATACAAATACAAATTTTTAATGTCCTAGCTTAAATATATCCTGAGTTATGAGCATTCAAAGTTCGATTGGAGCCATTTCCCTTATAACGAATCTCAAAATATTTAAAATATTTTTGGTCTAAAGTAACAAATTTTATATCATTTTGCAGCCATTAAAATTCTCCTTAAGTAAATGAAATAATTATTTTGAAAATATCTTCTTGTCATTGTATTTCTGGTAAAACAAAAAAATATTTTGAATAGTGCTCCATTTAAAATAATCATACTCATGAAATGGTTAATTACCAATAAAATTTAAGTAAAAATGTCAATGGAGAGTATAGAAAAATTAATTATAAAGTGTTATAAATGGAGTATATATATACCTCTAAAATAGTATATTATATGTTACACGATAATGACATTTCTGTCATATTTGTCTCATATCTACTATAGAGTGAGCTTGAGAGTTTCTCTGACTTGGAGTGTAATTACTTTCCGCACTAAAACTTGCTAGCTTTTACTCTCAATTTTCTTTTATTGCCATGATGCCTAACATAGGTTGATTGGTAGTTTATGTTCATTAGATAATTTTATACATTATCGTGGTCATCCTATTTTATAATATTTATTCACAAATAATATACTTTTGAAAATTTGAAATGAGGATTCCAGTTTTTTACAAATTAGATTAATAAAATTAAAATTCGACTGATTTCAAAAATCTAATTTACAAAAATTTTAGCAATAAAAAAAATACATAATCATTTTACTCTCCACTATCAATTTGCATTGTAATCAAAATCTTGGTTATTAATCAACTCAAAATTATTTATCAAAGGGGGAGTGAATATATATAGCGATATCTTAACTTAGAGATATATAATAAGGGGAGTTAATCTATTGCGTTTCCCTGGTACTAGATTGATGAATAATATAAACTATTATTTCTTAATAAAAGTTTGAGCAAGTTAATCTATTGCGTTACACTGGTATTAGATTAATGATTAATAATATAAACGATTATTTCTTAATACAAGTTTGAGCAACCAAAAACTCAATCTATGGTCTTGGTAAAGAGATTTTCAAGTGGAGGTCGATAAATTATAAAAATATTTTCAATGACCAGGTCTGAAGTTTAGAATTTTAAAAAACTTTAGACAAAGTTATATCTATCCATAATTAAAAATTATTACAAATTTTACATGCTGAATATTTTTTTACAGGAGGACAGGAAAACCTTTTAAAAATATTCACCTTCTGGAATTTGAACAACACAATCTATTTGCCATAAATGATAAATTTTTTCTCTATTTTTAAGTTACAATTACTTCACTTTCAGCCTAAATTGAATTATGTCATTTTTAGGGTTGCACTTTTTTTACCAATCCTATATTTTTGATATTTATTTTAAACATTTACATAGATTCTTTTGTCATTGTTTTATATAATATAAGATAAAAGAATAATGAAAATTTGTCTATTTTTTAAAAAAAAACGTTTTTCAGAATATTCACTTATCCCAACTCTTAAAAATCAAGAGTCAAAGCTATAGGAATAAAATATGCCTTATCTTTAAATTTGTAGATTTATATTTAAAGATATATAGTATTTAATTTCTTATTTTATTAAGTTACAGCCCTTAAAGATTAATTATACATATAGTTCCATAATATATCTTTTTATGATGATCAAAATTTTCTTGCCTATTTTAGCTAATAAGTATAAGTTTATATGCTAGCACCATTATATTCATATCAAATTTTATGTATAACAAACTGTTTTTATTATTTCAATAAAAAGTAAAAACAAAATAAATACTATCAATTAATAAAATAATAAATAATGAAATACTTTAAATTATAATTAAGGATATTGCTTATAAAGAAGAGCTTAAAGTATATGTGATAATAACCATCCCATATGAGGACTATATCACTATCTGTTATGAAGACTGTTTTTGATCTTGTTGGAGGAGATGCCAAATATTTACCTGCAAGGTTTGCCAAAGTTGGAAACTTTAGGACATGAACTTTCCAATAATAAAGAGGATTGATTGGAAATAAAACATTGATATCTTTGTTAAATAAGAAATTTAAATTAGCATGATATATATAAAAACAATGGAATATACAATAGACATAAAAATATACAAAAATTTTGGGTAATTTTCTTTTATTACTATCCTTAATAAATATAAAATAAATAATAAACATTTTTATTTTATAAGTGCCACCTTCTTTTACACTTTTTGATTAGAGTTATGATGATTTATTATGAGAATGGGAAAAATTAGTTCAATATATATAAAATTGGTATCGATTAATTTTTTTTAAAAATATCGGTCATTCCAATTTTTTTCTAAAAATCTAATATATACACTTATCATATTGATACAACCCTAGTCATATTCAATACCTTGACATATTATATATCTTCAACAAGATAGGAGCAAGAGAGCTAATATTTTTATTCAAGTTTAGTATTGTATACATGATTTCTCAAAATTGAAAGGGTTTGGCTAAAACATAATTGTATTGTTATGAATTAATGTTAAAATGATAGAAAGAATAAATATCCCTAAGATAATCACAAATTCATTCATTTATTGATTGAGAAATTTTATCTTCCAAACCCTTTTCCAATACAAAGAATACTGATACTATTTTTTAATGCTTATTTTTTTTTCTGAAATAAACAAAAAAGGAGTTTACTGATGTTTCATTTAGGCTAATTAAATTTTTTTTTAACTACTTTGATTATAGTATGCAAAAACTAAAAAAGAAACATGGTAATTATTATCCAGCACTTGATTGCCAAGTCCGACACGATGGGTTTTAAACCAGGGGGATCTAATACAATGCTATTTTATATTCTGTTCACTTAAGATCCTTTTATAATTTATCGTATCTATTGCTACCTATTCCACTCCTATTTTTTGAATGAAAATGTTCAGGTTCAGTTAGTTTAAGTTTTATATTAAAAACATATCAAGTTGGAATAGTTTAGAAAAACTTGGGAGCTTCTGGAACATTTGAATCATATTCCTTTTTTGAAAAATCTTTAAAATAATGTTTCCATTCCCTTATTTTTACAAATATGTCACTTTTTGATTACCAAACATTCCATCCTTTACACTATTATAATCATTATTTTTAATTACAAAGTTTCTTATTCCCTTTGAGTTGAATTAAATTTTCTTAAACATTTTTCTCAATTAGCCAATACAAGGATTGGGAGAAACAGTTTGATCAATGGAAAGAACAAAACAAAAACCATCCTAACAAGGAACAGTTTAAACAATATGAGGAGCAATGGAACACCTGGAAGACTCAAATGAACGCTAAAAAGCAAGAGATTAGCACTAAAAAATCTGCCATTCAGATATCCCTTACTGAACTGAAGACAAAGGAGACTAGTAATAATGCCACTACTGTCAATAATATCAACGCCAATCAACCCTTTCAATCACCCTTTCCCTCTGCTTCTAATTCTATGATGGGAATGGGTTTCCCATTTAACAACTCGTTTCAATCTGCCCCCATCATATACAACCCAAACCAAAATGCTCAGATGATGTCTCAACAGAATAACCTAATGCTTCAGCAACAACAAAATCAAGCTATGATGCAAATGGCAGGATTCAATGTTAATATGATGGGAGGTTTTTTAAAATGTGTGATTTTGAATATGTTGCCTTTTAAATAATTCCAAATATCAAATATTAGATATTACCTTATCTCTATTTATAAAAAATGTAATTTACTAAATATTATCACTTCATCTTATTATATATAAATCCCCAATTAGCAAACAATTCCTCAATGTTCCACCAACAATCACTAACTTCCAACAACCCATCTGTCCAACATCTTCAATCTGCCCAACATCCCCAAAACAACTCATCCACCCAAATCAGCCCATCAGCCCAACATCTTCAAAATAACCCATCTGCCCAACTTCAATTCCAAAACAACTCATCTTTCAATCCATCATCCTTCAACAATGCTAACACGTCCCAACAACAAAGCTCTAATAATATGTCAGGCTTACAACCATCAGCCAGCAATATTGGGGGTAATATGACAGGTTTTAATGGAGGAGGCTTTAACCCTATGGGTGGGGGATATACCTACAACCCTAATATGACGGCAGCTATGATGAATAACTCTTCAGGATTCAATGGGAAGTATCAACCTAATCAAGCTGCCTTTAACTCTCCCAAACCACTTTTCTCACCCAAACCCAAACCATTGTTTCCACCAAATGAAAATGTTAATAGAGGGAGAAATGATGGACGAGGCTTTGATGATAATAAAAATAATAATGGTGAAAGGAAAAGATTTAGTAGATGGGGTGGCAATGACAATAGATCTGGAGGATCTAACACTGGAAAACGAGTTTGCAAATACTGATTTATTTTAATTTTTTTTAATTACAAGTAAAGATGTAATGGAACCAATTTTTTCATCAATATTTGATTCTAAATTTTATAATCTGACTAGGTTTAGTCTGGAAAATAAAAAAATGTATATTAACACATATACATAGATTTAGTGTTGTTAAATAGCTCGATTTAAGCCCATTTGAAAACAGCTAACTATATATTTTGGCCAAAAATATTGCCAAGCCTCGAGATTTTGCTATTAAATGTCCAAACTTTTGGGCCACATCTATGAAAAAACCTTCTGGCTTTTATTATAATTTTCTGGATTAAATATCGAATTAGCTTTAAAATAAGCTTAAATCGAGCTGTTTAACGCAGAGATGTGAACCCGAACATAATTGTTTGGTTGCGCATTTACCAAACAGAGACCGATTTATGGACAACTTATCAACCAGGGGTAAAACGGACCCGAGACAAGTTACCTCTTTAGATTAAGTTCCTGTTATAAAAAATTTCCGTTAAATAAAGGTTATAATT
Organism: Gordionus sp. m RMFG-2023; assembly: GCF_954871325.1. Taxonomy (NCBI): domain Eukaryota; kingdom Metazoa; phylum Nematomorpha; class Gordioida; order Chordodea; family Parachordodidae; genus Gordionus; species Gordionus sp. m RMFG-2023. The sequence goes on along the minus strand of NC_088778.1, from coordinate 5,969,245 downwards.
CCTGAACCCGGGTTCAGGTTCACATCTCTAGTTTAACAGAACTACATAGATTGCAATTCAATAAAAATGTATTAAGATATATAAATATATCTTAAACAAATAAATATAATTAATGAACAGTTTTCAATATTTTATTCATAAAGATAAATTTTTTTTGTATTTTAACCAAATATCTTGTTTATTAATTTATCATTTTTAAAAAATAATAAAAAAAAAACCTTTTATTTATAAACCTCACTTGTTTCCAATACAATTTAATTATGAACTGGCCAGATCTATAATCAAGCTATAGGCTTATTCACTAAATCTCCAATTGTAAATTAAGATGCTCTATTGCCAGATGGTTTTTATTTATCATTAATTGGAGATTAAATACTGTTTATTTCATATTAGTTAAAAATATTTTTATTACTACAATCTTTATTTAAAGTTTAATGTACTCATTCACTAATATTTCTACTTGGCAATCATTTTATTAATTTTATATGGAATAAAATAAGCATACATACAACATTAGAAAATCAAAGATTTTCATAACATTATAACCTATGTAGATAAGTTTTTAGACTCAGTCTAAAATTTTAGGGCATTATACAATTTAACTAATATCTGTTTGCTGACCAGCATTGTGCTCTCGGAATATTTTCCTTTTTTGTGTGTTTTTGTTTATGACAGATTATACCAATCTATACATATAAATTTTGCTATTATTTATTTTAAGAATACTTCCTCAAATTATCAAAGAAAGCCAGACAGGTCTCCTAATAAAGGTGGCAATCTTAATAAAGGTGACTTTGGTAACAAAGGTGACTTTTCTAAAAAAGGGGATTTCCCTAACAAGGGTGACTTTTCCAACAGAGGAAACTTTTCTAACAAAGGGGATTTTCCTAACAAAGGTGACTTTCCTAACAAAGGAGATTTTGCTAACAGAGGTGACTTTCCCAGCAAAGGGGACTTTCCAAACAAAGGGGGTTTTCCTAAAGATGACTTTCCTAACAAAGGGGGTTTTCCTAAAGATGACTTTCCTAACAAAGGGGGTTTTCCTAAAGATGACTTCCCTAACAAAGGGGGTTTTCCTCTAGATGACTTTCCTAACAAAGGGGACTTTATTGACAAAGGTGACTTTCCTAACAAAGGAGGTTTGCTTGGAGCTCCGCCAGCCAATAAGAAACAAGGATTTGACATTCCCAATGAACCCAATGATAACGAAGATGATCAAAACAGTGGCGATGGTTAGTGAATTATAATAATAATTTTACTCATGATATACTGGATACTTATTTTGAATGAGGTAGTGGACTTAATTCCAATTTTTTTTTGACACTAGTTTAATTCAAGAAACTAATATATTTAAAAAAAACAATTACAATCGTTTAATTCAATAAACTATTATATCAAAAAAATTCAATTACAAAGATCAAAGCATAATTTATTGACTATTATTTAATCACAATAACTGCACCATATCAATTTATCAATTTGAATTGCAATAATTTGATGTTATTTAAAATATAAGTGCATTTATAGTAGTTAAGTGTATCTTGTTTACATTAAATATAAACAAGTGAAAATATATATTTTTTTATATTTTATATAAAATTTCAAATTTTTTGTGATATTTATTGCAAATATCTTTGAAACCCCAAATTAAAATTTTATTTTAGATCTATAAAAAGAATTCTTGATTTTTTTTCTTCAAACTATATGTACTAGTTAATCACTCTGGTTTTTTATTTTAACCACAAAGATTTTGTACATAAATACTTTTTAAGTTAAAATGTTAAATTTTCTTTTATATCAGTTTCTAATTCAGATTAGCTATGGTAGCTTGGTAATTTTTGAACTCCTTTGTAGAAGCCCTCAGCATGGACTGGTCCAAATTGATACCCAAACCTAGTCTGATATGACTCTTGGGCTGGTCAGAATTAGACAGATTTTCTCGAACTAAATTAGATTTGAACCTTAATTTAAAAAATATTTTTGTCACTTACTCAGACCTTCAAAAAATTTAAATCTTTTTATTTTCCTAATATTTATATGAATACTATTTCAGGAATGATCTCGAACTTGTTTAATAATACTTGAGGTTTAGTGCTTATAATTTTTCCGTTTTTTTGGAATACATATTTTTTTCAGGAATCCAAATGTTCAGACAAAAATAACGGTTCATGATTTAGGTTTGGTTCTATAAGAAGGAAGAATAAATTTTGTGAGAACACTTCTATATGCTAATTTAGGTAGTTGACGTCAAATAGCAATATCTGATTATAATATTCATCTTTAAAAGAGTTGGATTATCTAATGGTTCAAACCAGTTCACATACCTTTTTGAGGTTCGGCTCAGGTTTGGAAAGCAATTTTTCAGTTAGGTTTGGCAAATAATACCGCTTTTATGGTTTGGTTTCACACCCTGATTTTTTTTCAACAATCTAATTTTATAAAAATTTGGATCTGAAAATATAAGTACTTCTATCTTATACACTTATTTTTAAATACCATATTTACACATTAATACTTTTAATATATATTATTAGATGGCGATTTTGTTAATCCAAACTTCATTTCAAATCGTCCGGCCTTTCCTCTCATGGGTAATCCTCGTTTCAATCCTCCTCCAAACGCCATGTTGGCTATGCGTATGATGTGGATGCTACGAATGCGAGGTATGGGTGCCATGAATTTTCGCGGAGGTAGAGCACCTGGGCCTCCTCCCTCCAGGTTCAATGCAAGGGGAAGCCCATTTCCCAGTTTCCGGGGTGCTGGTGGAAGGGGAAGGGGAGACTCAGGATCTAGATATGGTGGTAATAGTGGTGGCGGTAGAGGACGTGGTAAATGGCGGGGAAATAATAGGTCAGCTAAATAATGCGTCATATTATTTTTTATATACTTTCGAGCTTATTCTTTATTAAATATTTTAAAAGACAGAGATGTTACCATTTTTAGTCTATTACTGATAACATTGCACAGTATTGACTAATAGTAAAAAATAATAATTTGATATTTATTTAAAAGAAGCAATGAGATTAGTGTGGACAAATTGAGCCTTTCAAATGCAAATAATGCATTCCAAATGGTAATATAATTTAAGTCTCACAGCAAACCCCCAATTTGTTTGCATTATTATCTCTTAATTTTATCATTTATATTTAATTTATATATGTGTACAAAGCCATGAATAGTATCTTTTTTACAATTTTAAATGTTTAACATCTTTATGTTGAGACCACAGGTATCTGGTAAAATCAAAAGTATCTGCCAATATCCATACTTAGAATTGGCTAATGAAAATTAATTTGATTTAGCGATTTTAATTACCCCGATTTATTTAAAAAAATCATTAATTTATATCAATATTTTTAAAAAATTTTTATTTACTACATACTTGTAATCATGACTTATTAAATAAAAATATTAAATTACTTTATTTATTTTGATTTTCATTATTACAATTTTTGATATAATGTATAAAATATTGTATAATTCTAATATCAATGTAGTGAGAAATTATTCATTTTTGTAAAAATTATAACAAACTTCTAATAATAATAGATTAATAATTAGAAGTATTTTTCATATGCCTGACATTGGTATTTGAGTTTAATTGTTTAAAAGAAAACTAATTTTCCTAAACACATCTTAAGTTTGGAATGCACTCCTAATGATGAAAATACTCTTTCTACTGAAGCTGATGTAAATAATCTTTTTACTATAACTTTACCCTGTATAATGGTCCTGCTAAACCACCTTTCTATTTTTTAAACTTTATTATTTTACCTGAACAGTTTAAAAATGGGTCAGCTTTATATTTGACAAAAATCAAATTAGTTTATGGCTTATTATTTTCTAAAATTTTATGACCTGGTCACCTGTAGCATTACCCGTGTATTTCCAAAGGTGTATATTACTGAATTAAAAAAATTCTTACATGTTAGTTTTGGATCTAAATCCGTACTTCTCTAATTAAAAAGTATTTGATCTAAATCTTGATTTAAATAATAAATATGGAAAATCGAATTTTTTTAAAAATTACGAATTGGGCCAACTTTATACATACTGACCAATACCCTGAGTATTGAATCTCTGATAGGAGGTAATATTTGCTTAAAATTAAAATTGAGTTAGCTCATACTTAGCTTAGAATAAAATGCTGAGATTTGACTAACCTAAATAAATTAATTTTTACATTATAATCTTTTATCAATAGGGATGGAGGGAGAGATAGAAGTCGTTCTCCGAAAGAAAATTCACAACATGGAGGGTAATTAAATGAATTTAAATATTTTTATTACAAAGATTCAAAAAAATGGAAAAGGGATTATTTTGGGTAATATTGTTTTGTTATAAATATACCATTGATAATTTGAAACTATATATAGTATTGTTGTATATATATATTTCTTTCTTGCAGTTCAAATTACAATGATCAGGGTTCCAATTCTTGGCAAAATGAAAACAATGATCAGCAATATCAGTTCAACAATGATTCTTCATACGATGATAATCAAAATGATTCACAAGGGTAACGAATTATATATACATTTTGAGAGCTTTGCAAGGGCAGAAAATGTTTTTTCACATATTTTTTTTACTAATTATAATGATTAATGATATTTAAATCTTAAAATGCATAAGGCCATCTCATTATCAATAAATTGGAAATTTTTTCAAACTATTTTATCTTTGAAATACTGAATAATTTATATTAATTCTTTTAAAGCTATGATCATAATGACTCCAATGATAATTTTGAGTATCAACAGGGGGCTACTGCTCACGATGGAAGTAATTGATATGAACGATTGATAAAATTATATAGTAGTTTAACCTTGTATAACCATAAAGCTCTATTTTTAATTAATGACTAAGTTATAGGGTTACTGCAGACAATTATTTAAAAATTTTTTATAATAAATTATTTTTGTAAAAATTTAATAAACTTTTCCCTTTTATTATTTAAATTCAAGATCAAATCAAATAATAAGGTATCTAAGATACCCTAAATCTATACAGCAAATTGTAATCGCTGCTACAAGATTCCTTTTTTGATAAATACATTTCTCATGTACTATACATTTAAATATTACATTATATCTTATTATATGGATTCCGTACATTAGTGAATTTTAAGCTTTGATGATCCTTTTATCATATTAACAAAAATGATAATTCGAACAGATTTTGTTTAATTAATTTAAATAAAGTAAATGTAAGGTTATTTTTTTAACTGCATTACTATAAGCTTTATAAAGCCTATCCATCGCCCATTTATATTTAACTTGTATTGTAAATAAATTTTCATATTGTTTAAGAAAAGAATAGCATATAAGAGAGTAATTATTTTATTTTAAATTGCTAAAGATAGTTTGGGAACAATATTTTTTGTTGGAATAATTAATTTAAATGTTATAAATATACTATTTGTGCGTGGATAGTGATCTTTCAAAGTGTTTAATGAAACCTTTTTTATATAGTAGATACACCATACATATTATTATTTTATTATATACAAATTATATTCAATGTAAATTTTATTATGGTATACAAAAATAAAAGTGGTATAAAAAATATGATGTTTAATTTTATTATGAGTTTGAATAAAAAAAATTATATAGAAAATTCTTTTTAAATTTAATTTTAATGAATTTTAGGTTATTATCTAAAAATCACTTCTAATTAGGGAATTCTATTAATTAAAATTTAATTCTAGTGAATTTTAGAATATTTATCTAAAAATCACTTCTAATTAGGGAATTCTATTAATTAAATTTATGTTATTACTCAAGAAATAAATAACATGAATTATTAGAAATATTATCAATAATCTTTAATTGATTATATAAATATTATACGTGTCAAAATCATAGGCATTTTTAAATAATAAAATTATTATAAATATGCTAGGTTCAGAAATACGCAGGCGAGACATGCCTCGTCATCATTTCCAAAATGTGAATTATGATTTCCATCACAGTGATTCTCCTAATTTTCACAGGTTTATTATCTTTTAATTTGCCCAATCATTGATTCCTTCCCTTATTGCCATTAAGATTGAATAATATTACACCGAAAAATCAACAAAACAAACGTTCAATGTTGATCACTATTAACTTAAAATAATATGTAGCTCTGTTTTAATGTGCCATAGGCTTTTAAGCTATATTGTGCGTTTCTATTAATTTTTAGATTTTGTTTCAAATTATTAGTTCTGCATATATCGTAAGATCTAATCTATATTTCGAAAATACCATGTTTTTACTTAATTGCATGGAAAATTATTACTTTCAAATTAGGCTTAAAAATTTCCATATGGATTTAATTTTACTTTTCTTACTATGAAGGATTAATCTAACGAAGTTAAGCATTAATCAATTTTATTAGTAGTCTTGAATTAATATAAAATAAAAATTATCTTAAACTCAGCTTTGCAAAATCGAGATGGAACAAATAAACTAAAGAGTAAAGACCATTGAGATAATGAGAGGTTTAAAAAACTAATAATTAATGCCTAAATTGATCTGTAGAATCGATTTTAAAAAGTAAACAATTGACGTTGTACTATTAAATATAATTTTGCATTATATATAATCAAGCCTTTGTTGCATGGATAATGAACCTCCTCCCTCGGACTTTTCTTTTTTTTTATAAATGAAAACATCCCTAAATTATTATTATTTAAATTATAATTATTTTTTATGGCATGGGTGGCGTTGCTAAGATCTAAACCAGTAGCCCACCGAAAATTTTAATTTTTAACTTGTCAGCCATTAGTTTAAAAACAGTTTGACTAGCTCATCCAATTTAATTTTTTCTATCCCCCGCCCATTGCAAACCTGCGTGGCAAAGATTGCACAAACTTTTATAGGGGTTAAAAGAATATGCACCAGCTTTGAAAAATATATCAGGCTGAGATATTAATTAACCTCGTTTTATCAAAATAATTTAACCTGACCTACTTGATAAAAATATTTATATTGAAAAATGGGTATACTTTTATTTTAGTAAAATTTGATAGCTTGGCTATATTTATCTGACAGGGATTATCATTCACAGGGCTGTGCCGATATTTTATACTTAATCGGCACTGGTATTTAGCACCAATCCGACATTTTTATTGTTTTTGTATAAACGGTTTTAGCAAATTTTTAAAAACGGTTAACCTAAGATTTTGACAAAAAGTAAATAACTTATTTATTTTGTAAATAGATGACAGAAAGGTTAGAACTCTATTGGCCAAATTTCGAGGATATTTTGCTAAAACCTTGAGAGCCGTTTTTAAAAATCGGTTAAGTCAAGCCTTTTAACTCTTGCAAATATTTTAAATAAGATTATTAGCTTTTAGTGAATAAAACAAAATACACTTAATAATTTCTTTAGTTGGTTTTTTTAAAATAGAAAATATTGATATTTTTATTGGTTCAAAGATAGATAGTAAATAAGTATAAATATTGGATTGGTGAAAAATTTGTGGATCGACACAAATCAAATCATTAGCCTTGAAAAGCAAAGGTGCTACCATGGTATAATTTTCTAAAAATTTATATTAGTAATAATTAACTTAAGTTTTTTTTCTACCTTTTAAATTATATAAAAAAATTAAATATAACATATTATAGTAATATTGTATTTATAGATGCCACTATATATGCTATCGTCACTCTTATTTTTTTAAAATTAAAATCATTTTTATCGCGTTTTTTAGAACGTAGAAGTATAATTTTACCGAAAATAAAAATGATATAAAGTTCAAATATTCATGGCAAAACTTCTAAATATCGCAGAGTAGTGATAAAATCAGATTTTTTTAAACGTAAAAAACGTGCTCAAAAAATGATTTAAAGTTAAAAAAATAACACTGATACTAACATACAGACATGAAAGTTACTGATGGTTTGTATAAATAAAATCATGATGCAAAGGGAAGGTAATAAAGTAAGTTGAAAGGAATAATTGTAACCAGTAAATCTTGATTGGAAAATCTATAAGAAGAATTTCCGATATCAATTTTAAAATCTATGTGTATATTTTAGTGGTCTAATCTTATTTGAATCAATAAACTTTCTCCAGTTCAATACTACTGGTACACATTTATCTATCTGATTGACACATCTAAATTAATGCTGAATACATATGATTAGGGCCTCTGAATCTATAATTTCAAACTTCATTTGCTTCTTTTCGGTACAAAAATAATAATTTTACCAAAATGTCATTTAGCTCTTAGCTTGCCAAAAATTCTTTATCAAAAAAGAAAACGATTATCTAAAGCTTCTTATTTCCTTGAGGAATAGAATCTTTAGTCCTTGAACAAGTCTTAAAAAGAATCATAATTTTTTGAAAATGTTTAAGATATTATAATAAAATATTTTAAATCGTTTGAGACTAGATCATTCCAAAACCTTATTCTATTTGACCTTCTCTTGAAATAACTAATAATTCAACTTATTGGATAAGGAGTATATTTCCTTGGTAGTTTAAAAATTATTTCCCAGTTATCTAACTTCATTATTACACTTGATAATTTCACTGCCTTTTTTTATTTTCTATTTCATTTCTAAGTGTTAGAGCCTTTTAAAAAATGTTTCTGCCTCATAAATCTTATTAGAATTAGATTTTTCTCACAACTTCATATTAATAAATGGGCTGCCGATATTCTAATATCTCAACCTGAATAGGATTTAGATCAAAGATTTTTATTTATACAGATCAAAAATATTTGGACTCGATTGTTTTCTTCAAATGACAAGAAATCAAGATAAATGTTTCACATGAGGAAAAATATGTGTTTTAGTATAGTTATATTTACAATAGTAGATGATAGATCTTTTAGAAATACCATTATCCCATTAGGTTTTATATCCATTTTCTTAAATTTCTGATATAGTAGGAAGAAATTATGAATTACCTTTACTATTTTTAAAATTATGGCTAGTAAAATATTTAGGTAATTCGATTAATAAAAAGTACTCAGACCATTTCTATGTTGGAGTCAGGTTATCATGATAGCTCTAATAAGATAATTTATTTCAGTTCATTCCACCTGTTTAACAATAGATATATGACGTCTATTGTAATATATTGGGGAAAATCCAAGTTTCATTAGCACCTAATGTCGATTTTTCTTTACATAAAGTTATTCTGATTACCAAGAACCCATTGATCCTCCTATTGTCAAGAAGATCCAATATATTTTAGATTCTCCTAGCAATAAAGCGCTTATTATAATGAGAGGCTTACCTGGTTCAGGAAAATCTTATCTATCCAAACTTATAAAAGTATTATTTTTAACAACATACGAAACACATTCTATAATACTTTTTTTTATATAAAAACGGCAGGATATAATCTCGAAAGTGAACAAAGCAGATATGCTTCGAATTTTATCTTTAGATGACTATTTTATAGATGAGGTTGAATATACTATAAATTAAAAATCCTTACATTTTCACATTGACATAGGATAATAAGTATAATTTTGAAGCTGATATGGAATCCCAGTATGTGCAAAGCTTGACCAAATCCATCAAAAAACTCATGGCATCTGGCACTCATAATTTTATCGTTATGGATAGTGTCAACCGAAAATTGGGAGACCTCGGGGATTTATCTCATTTCGCTTCTCAATTAGGATTTCACGTTATATCAAATACACAAGATTCGTTAAAACATTTATATATACTCTTTTTATCAATTTTATAGTTCTTTTTCTTTAATCCTTAGGTGTACATATGTGAACTAGAGGCTGACATCAAACAATGTTTCGAGAGGAATATACATTCACGAACGTTTGACGAGATCAAAAAGGTTGATATATATTAGATATTTATTACCTTAAAAAAAGAATAATCAATTCTAAATATGAACCGTTTTCTTTTTCGATATATTTTTAATTTTTCGCAATCCATTCTCTATTTTTCTTTTTCGATATATTTTTAATTTTTCACAATCCATTCTCTATTTATCTTAATCGAGATTATAATACTTCATTTAATTAAACTTATATTTTATATTATTTTTATGAAAGTTGGTCAATTATTGGGAAACCTGTCCCAATAATTATGTTAGGTTAGACGTGGATTCGATCTTGCATTATAAATATCTAGATCTCGATAAGAATGAAAATGATAAAAACTTTTTACAAAATGAAAGTACCACCAACCTCCTAAAAACGGACGAAAATACCATTAAAGTGAGTTGTTTGAAGGGCTTAGTAAATCATATAAACTAAGATTTATTAATGAACAATTTTTTTTATTATGGTTTTTTGTTATTAATTATAAAAAAAAATGTCTATAATTTTATCCTTTCTATCCTCTGCGAATATTGATTTTCTTAACGTTAGAACATTGGGTTATTTAAAAATATCATTAAATATAATTTGATTATCTCCTGACTTGCCAAATTTTATAAATCGCGCTTCAACGTTTACAAAATAATACTAAATTGTGATCGAACCAATTTTTAGGCGATTAATGATGACCATTTTTTCATTCCATCTCGATGGGATAATATGGAAACCAAGGAAACGAATTTAGGTAATAAAAAAAATCGCATGATTTATCTATTTAAAAAAATGTTTATCATTTTTTTGTTAAAATATTTAATATATTGATTTTTTTCGCTAGATAGTGCGCTCTTTATATAAATATAATTAGACATTGCGTAACTTAGTTATGTATTTTTTTTGTCTTTATCAGACAAGCTCGATGGTTTGAGAAAATCAAAAAGGAACGACCACGTAAACAAGATCAATTCCATTGAAGAATATTTGCGACTTTCACCTGACACCGATAAATCGGATATCAATTCTAATTCATGCAAAAAAAGGGTATTTAAAAAATATTAACATAATATTTTAATCTAAATACGGGGCATAATACTAATTACTACAAATCATTGTTTAAACAGGTGAGATGGGCCGATATTGAAGAGGCCAAAGATCAAGCAAAGAAAAGAGCCATAGGGTTTGTGGTAGGCAAAACTGATTGGGAATCAATGGTAGAAAATGACCAACCCCACAAAGCTCTCAATAAAACAAAATACATATGATGATTTATATTCGCAGAAACATATTAAATTAAAATTCGCAAAAACGTATCAAATGATGATCGTGAGTTCAAATAATGCTGTATATCTGAAACATCCTAGGCCCACATGAACTAAAATTCTTACTTTAAATGTATATATTAATAGATATATTTGACGACTCTTTTGTACATATATTTATAAAAAATAAAATTATAAAAACGATTATATATTTTGCTATAAATGACGACGAAAAATTGGTTTTATACTAGAAGCAATAAAAATACATGCGACTTTAAACTAATAATATATATAAGGATTTATTATAAAATATTGCACAAAAAAATGGTCCGAAATTATTGAGTTAAATATATGATTGAGGATTTTCTGAATTTTTTTTTAAAAATGAGCTTTTAAAATACACAAAAAAATAATGCTCATTATAATATTGCACATCTTTGGTTGATTTTTATGGCTATAAATATTTTGTTAAACTGGAAACTAAACAAATCACTTTATCAAATATCTTCGCTTTCAATATTATTTGATGTTATAGGAGTGCAATGCCTTCCAATTTTCCCTTTAGGCTTATTCAAACCCCTTGTAATTTTATGTCCATTGTTATTCTGATTACTTTTTTTATTCCAAAGCTTTTTAGCGGCAAAAGAATCTAAAAAATGTTGGCTACCCATACTAACGGATCCATCTAACATTTTGTTATCTTTGAAGGCAACCTTAATAATGTTATTCCTGGCACTTCCTTGGTAATGATTATCAAAATATTCGTTTTTATAAAAATCTTGATTTTCGGCAAATAGTAATGGTTCTAATAAACCTTTTCTATTGGTACCTGTTAAAAAAATAATTTATATTCGGAGTTTCTAAAAATTTCTATTTGAAAAAAAATATAGTAAACTTTAATGAGAGCAAAATTAAATTAACTTGCAACTTAATTCTTAGCAGATTTTGATTTATCTAACTATCATCAAGAGTAGTGTTGACGGCCCAATTTGTGCCGATTTAAAAAAACGGCTAATTTAATATTTTAGCCAGAAAAATATTGACTAAGCCTCGAGATTTGGCTAATAGATGTTCAAATCTTTGTGTGATGTATGAGAAAAATCAGGCTTGTATAATGATTTTCTGGATACGTTTTAAAAAATAGGCTCAAATCTAGTCGTTTAAACAACACTAATTAAGAGTATTAGTAAATCCCAAAGTGGCAAAAAATAATCAATAAAATAAACCCTTTATATTATGTCCATTATGTACCACATCATGAGTATCTTTCCCTGCACCGATTTCGTAGTCCTGACGACGAAACAACTCGTCCTCTAAGATCCCTCCCTCCTTTTCCTTGTTAGTCTCTTTTTTAACGTTTTTTCTTTCGGTATCCTGGTATTCATCATTATCTTCTTCATCTTCGTCATATTGGTAGTCGTCAAACAGGGTGAGACCATTAACGTAATATTTTTTATCAGGCTTCTTAAGCCCGTTATATTTGTTAAACCATTTGTGGTTAAATTCAAAATCGAAAAGATAGGCTAGCGGGAAAATTTTAAAAATTTTTGATGCCCTCCATGATTTATTATTGCCCAGATATTTCTTAGGGCTTTTATTTAGGCGATGGGAGCTGTAGCAATATAAACAGAGGAGAAAAAGGAATAACGAAGCGGAAAGGGTGGAGAGAATACCGATCAGTAATTTACGTTTTTTGAGTTTAAATTTGGACTAAATTTTTTTTTTAAATTTAAATATTTAAGCTGTAAATATGTTTAATAAAATAACTGACAAAATGATAACAATTTATGGTAATATTTTGTATGTATATTTCTATATAATATTTACCCGAAACAGAGATATTTTGCCATAAATGAATGAAGAATCCCTAAATATGCAGATTATATTTGAATGAAGATAAGTCATGTGTTACCTGGAGTCCGCATTGCCTGTTTTCAACAAACGGCTTAGATTTTTTGTAAAAATATTATTTGTGGCATTCATTGCCACACTTTCTTTAGTCTTAGTCTTGCTTTTAAATCCTAGTTTTATTAAGTAAAAAAAAATATAAATTTTAAAAATACGATAATATTTTTAAAAAAATCTTACTAGGACAATCTATTTCATCACTGCCATCTTGGCAGTGTGGTATTTTATCACAAACATCGTAAATAGCTATGCAAGAAGGTGAACCAGAAAGACATTTAAATTCGTATTCACTGTTGCACTCAATATCTGTCATAAAAATATACATTTTTTTTCAAAATAACATAATTTTTAATTAAATAAAGTATATTTTGTGATTGTAATCAATATCTTATTATTTAATAACAGTTGTCAAAAATATATAATGTTTACTTTTTGTTTAAATCTGGGTCGAGTATAGTTTATTAAGCGCCGTTTGGGTCAATTTGAACAGCCCAATTAAAATTTTAGCCAAAATAATATTATGTGAAGCCTAAGGATTTCGCTAAAGATGTAAAAAAACTTTCTGCCATCTATGAGCAAAATTTCCAGGCTTGCGCATAATTTTGTGTCATCTATGAGCAAAATAAATAAGAAATTTATATATGATTTCAGGAACGTTCCGGAAGACCTTCCGATTTTGTTCCCGTTTCATAAATTTACTCAAAGTACCATTCCATGTCCCTGGTAATTATTTGCAATTTATAAGTGTTGCCTGATTAATCAAGAAATTTTCATTCATTTGAGTTATAAAAGTATCCAAGAGGCAGATAAAGATATTTATCTTATAATATTCTTCGACCAGTCCTATATAAATAATATTGGCACGATGGGCTTGCTTTGCTGTGAGTGGAGCTTGACAAATATTAAATTCATAAAGAGCTGATTTTGACTCAATAAAGTCATATAATTATTCATTATCTACATTTACCCCAATTTTTTTAAGCTACAATATAATACTTTCAGCTATTCTTCTGTCTCACAAATCGATGCCATTTTCTTGAAATATTTTATTAGTTTTGCAGGAATTGATGGGAAATTTTAAAATGATAGAAAAATAAAATTTAATGCCAAGAATTTAAAATTATTCATTCGTAGAACAAATTAGTAGCGTATTTATTTCAGCTGTGAATGTGAAAAATAAATGTAATTGGAATATATATACGATAAGAGTTAGGAATGATTATTATAAAATATAAATTAATAATCATAAAAGAGTAATATTTTTTCTTAGCTGGCATCTGAATTTTTTAGATTGAAAGGGGGGGGAGGTTGGTCCTCATGCCCCTCCCCTGCTGCGTAAGTGACTGGTCAAATTCATTAAATGTCCTTATGACAGTATTCATTTATTTGGTATATGCAATATTTTGAATTGATTCATTCTCGCATTCTGTGACAGATAATTTTTTTTCTTCTTGAGAAAATATTGGATTTTAGCATGATTAAATAATATGGTATTCTAAAGAACATATTATTCTTTACTTAAGGCAAAGTGCAATTGTCTCCTTAGAAACTTTAAATTTTCATCCAAACTTGTTCTTCGTTCTAAAAAAATAATCACTTATTTCTCGTGGGCATATTTGGCAAACAGTTTCTAGGAAGCCTATAAAACTTCGTTGTTAGTATTTGTTGTATACATTTTATTGAAGAAACAGGCTTCGTTTAACTAAATGTACTTGGCATGTTGATTTTTCAGTAGCGAAAAAATATTGCACTTGGTATATTTAATTTTTTAAAAAAATAACAATTTTTTATTAATGGATATATGTGAATCAAATAACTACTCGTTCAATATATATTACATTAGAGTATTTGACCATATTTGACAAGTCAATTGACCAGCCTGGAACTCCGGTTCAAATAATCAATTAATATAAATTTTAAACCAATAAAAAGTATGTATTAAAAAAATTATAAAACAATTGAAAGAAAAATTAAACGAATTAATAAGTTAGATTATATTAATCCCAGACAGTTATCACTAAAAAATTACCGGGTTTAAATAAAATTTAACTTGCATATATTATTTATGGAATTTTAAGTAATAGCGCTTTTCAAAGGTTTGGAGCATAGTATCCACCTTGTAAATAAAGGAATGATTTTATTGGAAACATTTTATAAGTAATTTCGTTTTGCAGTTAAAATTGTAAAAATAATCAATAATGAAGTGTATAATAATCTAAGATAAAAAAAATGGCAGAATAATTAATCAATAAAGTCATTAAAAGCTTTGAAGATAAAAAAAAACATTGGAAAATATTTAAATAAATTTTTTCCCGTTTTATCTCCTATACCCAATGTCTTCCAATGATATTCATTAAATATTGGGATAAAACTAACCAATAATACGTAGTTGACTATTTGTTCGGGTAATAGGGTATTTGTAATCGTATAAGGATGTCGTATCCGCCTTCTCGTTTTGATCGTAAATATAATAATTCGAGCGATCGTCTGCTTCGTTGAAATTTTGGATGGATGGTTGATACAATCGCTTATTATTCGATGGGGAATATCTGGCAGCATTATTTCTTTCTCGAGATGTCAAAATCTGAATCTGGGCTACATTTTTATTTTAAATAATAAAAATCTTGAGTCTATGGAAAAAAACGAATATAAATTATAATTAAGTCCAAAATTTCATAACAAGATTGCCTGAAATTCATAGAGTAGGTTTTCCAAACATGACGGAATACATTTTCGACAATTCAAAAATTTAAAAGAAACACGTTCACGAAATGATTTAAAGTTGAAAATATAACGCCATTGCAGGTACTAACATACATAAAAACAATTCATTTCGAAATTATTGATTTTAAACTAAATTCAAGTGCTCAACAATAATTGAAAATATATTTATGATAAATTAATTATCTACATTAAACCCGGGCCATTGTTTATAATTATTGTCAAAAATAAAAAACGTTTTTAAAATTTTAAAAATTTATAACTATGGGCGAAGGTATCTAAAATATTTTGAAAAATAGTGAAGGCATGTCATTTTTATATCAAAAATAACATTTTTAATTATATCCTAGTAAGATACCGATTAGAAATACATGGGAGGGTGCTTGATACCTTGCATCGCTAACCGTGAATGCAGGATTCAGTTAAAAATATTTCTAACATTGGGCTGGATAGCGGGTTAAAAAATATTTTTAAAACAACCCGCAGGTGAGTTAATCTGAAATATAACCCGGATTGAAAATATTAACCCTTTCGCGCCTAGCGAGATCATTTGTCATCAAAATTTTTAATCAATTAATTTTTATATTTAAGAAACTAATGGGTTGGTACTTAAAGATATTAATTAATAAAACTATATTTATTATTTCGTATTTTATCATTAACCTATCAAAATCATTATTTTATTATATCAAAATACAAATATTTTTTGTTCATAGGAAATATTCCGGGCGCCGGAAGGGTTAAAATAAATAAAAAATCAAATCAACTAATCAAATATTTATATAGATAGGTGGGCGGATGAATTTTTCGCCTATGATATATCAATACCTATTAATAAAGGAGGTTATTGAATTTAATGTTTTTTTATCATGTTTTAGGCTAGATTCTGGGATTCGATCCGGCAAGATTTTATAGCTAGTCGATTTTTAAAATCTGTTTATGGGATTAATTTTTCTTTGTTAAAATCAAAAATTTTTAGATTGATTATTATCATGAATGGAATTATAGAAAAAATTGATCTTAAACGAATTCTATAAATCGATCAGCTATTAAATCCGACTATTCGACTATGAATGTAGGTAACTATATAATATTTTTAAAAAAATTGAAAGGGTTCGAATTTGAAGAACGATCGATTACAGAACAAATCACTTACCAGTCACAAAATATATATCATTAAAATAAATAATTATATTGTCGATTAAGAATTAATTAAATATTAAATACCTCTGATATATTAAATGTATATTTATAGATTATTATAATAATAATATTAAATGGAGACCTGCGTTAAAAGGTGAACGGGGTGGAGGCATTAAAGCATCGTTGGGTTCCTTCATTAAAAACAACTGCGTGGCTTTTATTTTCGGATAATTCCGTGGTCTAGCACTCTCTAAGTAAGGCAGAGGCTCTAAGCCACTATCAAAAGACGCTTGACGTTTGAATGGATAAGGTGTTGGATATGGCGCGAAATTCTTTGACTTTACATCGGAAAATTGGGTAAGCTTGAGCCATCTAGGGGAAAAATTATTTTGTTTTCCTTTCCTGTTGTTATGGGCATGATCGAGATGCCGGGTAGAATCTTGCCTCGCGCGTCTTTTAGGCTGTTGTGACTTGACATTTTGGACCAACTCCTCGGAATTTAGATAAGATTTTCTTCCATCGTCGTTAACGAAGATATTAGCCAAACTCCTGAAATCGTTTTTGTTATGCTCCACTTTGGAGTAACTGAATGGTAGGTAAAAATAATTGAAATTTCCAGGATACCTCTTAATATTATCATCATTATCTTCATAATGCTTACGAAACCAGTCATTGGGATCATATTTCGGAGTAAATTTAGAAGTATTCCCGTCATTTTTATGGGCAATTTCGGATTCGATTTGGTGTTTAGGGTAATGCGTAATAATGTCCTTCGTGACGTTATTGCTCATCGCAATAAGGCTCAATTTTGATGCATTCATTTCATTCGGCATATTCCTATTATTTACAATGAATTTGACTTCCTTAGGTATATCGGCAATAGGTTTGAGTATATAATATTTGGTTCGAACTCCCTCATTCGCATCGTGCCTTTCCATGATTATATCGTATTGAAATGACAAATTCTTAGCGTTACTCGAGGGATCAAATTTTCTGTTTTTTAACTTCATGACGCCATCGCTATTCAAACTTACGTTACCCCTTTCAGTTGGTCTGAAAGATTCGTTTTTTATTTTTCCATCATGGTCACCAACCTCATTTTTAGCGATAGAGTCGTATGTAAATTCCTCACGGTGTATATTGTGTTCCACATTAGGATTGAAGTAATAAGATGGAGGATAAATGTTAGGATCAGAATTTATATTCTCAGGAGATTTGGGCCTATGAAAAGAGAGGGAATAATGATTGTGTCGAGCGAAAGTACATAGTTCGGCATTCAAACCACATGAGAATAAGTAACAATTAGGGCTCGAATTATCTTTCTATCAAATAAAATATAATAATTAATGGAATTTTTCCTTTAATGTAAATTTATTGAGTTATTTTTGACATCTTGGAGGTTATTTAATATTTTAGGGATTTTAAAGTTCATTTTTTTTAAAGTAATATATAAATTCTTTATCTATGAATCACAAAATCCTTGAACATATCAGTCATGGATGTACGAGACGGGCCCGAATAGGAACCAGACTAAATCGGGTTAAACCAGACCCATTTTCAATTTTTGAACGGGTTATAATTTGATTTTCATCCAAAATTATAACATGTAAGAACCTTTTTATATAATATCATAAATTTATGATATTACGGTGACGAAGCAGCGTTCAATATATCATTTTTATACAAACTTTAAGATATTATGATTGATTAATACATTCGGGAAGCAAATTAAATATTGGCCCTCCCCTCTATTTTTTTATACCCTGTTGCTAAAACGTTGAAAAAAAAAAATTTAATTCGAAAATTTTTAAAACCTTATCGAAAAACATGTAACATAAGTCTTTTTCTTTTAAATGGAAAATAAAAATTCATGTTTTTTAATAATGTAAAATTTTTATAACTATGAATCTTTCTTAGAGTTTTTAAAACGTTTGAAACAAGTTTTGGCAATAACCTTAAATAAATAAAAGAACATAGATATATTTAGTGAGGGTGGGGGGGGGGGTCACTCCTTACAGTATATTTTAAATTATTTTATTAACATTTCTTCTTTTTGACTCCTTGCAACCTTTTTCTATCCTGAAATTCATATTTCCCAAATTCATAAGATTATCCCAAGCCAATCATTTGTTTCACACATCTTTAAAAATAAAAACTTATTAAAAACAGGACGAGTCACAATCAATTATTAGATCTATCATTGATTTCAATTGAAAACAAATTATTAAAATTTAAAATCTAACAAGCTTATAATTTAGTACCTATATTACTCAAAAGCAAAGGCAAATTAAGCTCATCAAAACTTACATACTTTAACCAATTACATATCAGTTACAATACAATACTTAAAATCTTTTATTTAAATGCTAAAATTCCCCTAGAGATAATAGTGATCAACATCCATTTTACCAAAATATTAGTTGCCAGATAAAAATATTAAGATTTGACTATTTTAGAAATGATATATTGCTACTTTCTGCACCATTTATATGCTAGACACCAAATTTTTGCATATGAAGAGTGCACACTTTTCTTTTAAAAATGCCAGACTGGATTATGTTATTAGATAATAAAATTATTGTTGGCACAATTTCCTCTTCTAATGATGAACAAGGAATTCTTAAGTCGTAAAAAAAATATGAAAATAATATTCATTAACAATGAAAGACATTAGACATATATTTTACTGGCAATTTCCTAGATCAGATCATTGATTAATCTATTTATATAATTTAAAATCCTTCAATGATGATCTATAAAATTAGGATTTAAGAAGACCCAGTCTGACTTTTTCAAATTCTAAGATCTTAGGAGTTTTAATTAAATAAATTACTTAAAATTTCTATTGCGACTATATAAATCTCAAATTTATTTCTAGACTTAAATAAAATTTAAAAAAAAGAGATATCTATAATCATACTTTTGATATTTAGGACTGTGCCAATATAAAATATCAGATATATTATGTAAGAAAAATAACTCAGATTAAAAAAAAAAAAAAGCTCAGAAAGTCTGCTTAAGTAATGTCAGTCAAAAATAATATTTGAAAAATTGTGAATCCCAAATTCCTTATTATTTAGTACTTATTTATAGTTTATGATAGCTAATGACCCTAAACTAATAAGAAATTGATTTATAATAAGAAATGCAAAAAATTACATAATTAGAATGATTATTGGGAAATATTAAATAATTTGAGACAAATTTTTAAAGATGCAATTATCACAAAAACACAAAGGACAAATAAAAGGTTGGGTTATATCAGAGATATGACCACCTTTTTTAGCATATTTAATAAAGCAATACAAACATGTTGACTGTTGATATCACCTATAACAAAAAATTATATGATTATTTTATGTAGAACTTATATAGGAATGGCCAATGTTAAAATTGTTTAATATTATCACATATAATTAATTTATAAAAGAAATTAACCACCTTCTTTCTTTTTTATAGTTTTAGAAATTTGTAAGTGAAATATTTATTCATGACTTAAAGCTAAAAAAATGAAAAGTCTAAGAGCTTTGATAATTCACCTTATAAATTACTTTATAATGCCAGGCCATAATTTCTTATTTGTTTATAGGCCTAACTGAGCCCAACCCAACATAAGCCTAGTCCAAAATTCTTTCACATAAAAATATTTTATTTTAATAATTTGTTCAAGTTTGAAGTGATTACAAATATCAGTATATGATTAATTTATATTTGTTTACATAATTAAAATGTGACCTTTTTTAAATTAATCATGAATAGGTTAAATTTTATAATAGATAAAATTAATTATACTAAGAAGGTTATTCCATAAAAACTTATATTTTAACTTAAGTAAAAAATGATACAAAGGATTACTTTATCAACTGGGTTTTCAAAAATAGAAACGGAACATGTCATTGTATGGCAACACATCCGAGAGCATTCTTTTATATCTTTGACTTTAAACAATGTTAAAAACAGAGCTCCACTTTGAATGGAAATCTTGATGTCAATAATGTTATGATCTTTTATATGTGTATTTAATAAACATTGTTCCATATTCCATTTTTGATAAGCGTATGATAGATTAAATAAAAGACTTAGTAAATATGTATAATATCTATACATATCTTAAAAACAAAGCAATCAATAATAAAATAATGTCACATTTATATTTATGACTAATGATAATGCACGTCTAACGTGTAATGTTTTTCAAAAATAACCATCAGCTGTTTTTAGATTGTCATTAATGAAAAGCATTCTTTAGCAGAGTAATATGGAATTATATATTATTATTCAATTTTAGATACTATTGTCATGTAATAATTGTAACTATAGAAATAAATTAAATTTTTTTATACAAGTAAATATATAATTCTGTAACGAAGCGTTGTACTAAAAATTGATTTTTATACAAAATATTAGGATTTATAAATGACCAGAATTTGTCTGTTTTAGAGTAGAATTTTTAAGAACTAAAAGTGTTAGATTTTAAACGTTTTGATAATTTTTTTAAATTGAGATATTGAACTTGAGGTTGTTTAGACCAAAGTTAATTTTCAAGTTATGTAAAGTTGCTATTAGTCTTTTTTCAAAAATCAATTTCTTCATAATATATATCAAAATATAATAAATTTATAATATACGATCTATTTTTTTATCCAAGGTAAATCAATCATATAATATTGTATATATAAAGTAACGTTATCCAATTACAAATTATAATATTAAAACGATCGCCTTAAACCTTCATTATCTAAAATGGAAAAGTATATTAATACAATATGAATACATCGTTAAAAAGTTTATATAGTTCTAACATGTAACATGCACTTCCAAAAAAAAATCATAAAATAAAAATAATAAAAATTGGGAAAAGTAGGGAAAAATTTGCTTAGCAAGCGAGAGATATCCTAAGTTAGGATAATACAATCAAAAGTACAAACAACATAAATACTTTATCAATCTTTTAGAAAGTGAAAAATAAAGTAAAGAACTATATAAAAAAATTATAGAGAGTCTTTAGTTTATGTCCAAGGGAAATATTGTTACATTTTTTGAATGCAATCAATAAACAATATATTTTAATTTAATACTACTAAAGGAAATAATATATCATGTTAACATTATCTTGTTGTTGTATTTTTTTTTTTTGTAAAATAGAGGAATATATAAATTGGGAAAATTTTATAATTAAATTGATTAGGTAGGGACAGCGTCTACATGACAGGATTTTCACTGGATGCAAACCCCCTTCAAAAACCCTTGCCTATCCCCCTAAAAAATTACTACCACATTCGGCGGCGATGTTTCCCTATTATTATTTTTACCTTTTTAATTTATTGATATTCTTTTCAGAGAATTTATAAAGGATAACTTAAATTAATAAATCTCTACTACCAACTAGTGTTGTTAAACGGCTCGATTTGAGCCTATTTTTTAAAACGGCTAACTCATTATTTTATCCAAAATAATATTACGCAAGTCTGAAGATTTTGCTCATAGATGGCACAAAGGTCTAGACATCAATTAGCGAAATTTCTAGGTTTAGTTAATATTTTTCTAGCTAAAATATGGATTTAGCCGTTTTTAAAAATCGGCTCAAAATGAGCCTTTTAACTACACTACTACCAACTATCGATATTTTGTGAATATAAAGAATTTATTTTTTAGATAATAAATTCTTTTAAAACCTCCATTATTTACAATGAATTAATTATCATGGCATTATGGCATTATGAGCTTGCTGAAATATTTAAATCTTTTAAATTACGTATAAACGGATAGCAGGAAGTTTTATTTTGCAAACAATGTGTATGATTGTTTGCAATATATAAATTTGGTCGATGAGTTGTATTACTATTACAGCAATAAATTTGTCCTATTTCATCTCAAAATTTAATAGATAACCCCCCCCCCCCCCCAAAAAAAAAAATTTATCCTACCCCCATTAAAGCAGCCTACCCCCTAACCCCCCCCCCCCCCCTCAAAAAAATAGGATGCAAACTTTTCCTACCCCTCCCGCTTATGTAGACGCTGTAGGGAATTAGTAAGACTGTTTATATATTTTCAAAAAAAATACATTGGACATAATATATATAGGAAGTAGTATATTATTATGTTAATAAAATAGGGAAATAGTAGGACTATATATATTGGGAAAATTATATCAATAAGTTGATAAAGTAAGGGACTATAAGAACTATATATAAATACATTGGAATTTATATATATGAAAATCATTATGTTGCTAAGATAGGGGACTAGGAGGACACTATATATACATTAAAGAAAAATATAATACTTTATACATATTTGGAAAAAAATATATTGTTGATCTGCAAAATACAAAAAAAATATAAGTGAAAATTTACTGAATATTAAGTGAATAAATGAAAATCCAATTAAAAACCTCTAATTTGATCTATGTGAACAATCACTATAATATTATCTATATCTGGCTTTGTATTTTAATGGCTAAACACTATTTAAAGTATTATTATAAATAATTAAATTTTATATGATATATAAAAGTTTATATAGTTAGAATTAGGCAAATTTTTTTTATAATATATAAGAATATTTTTTTGTTCACTTTAAAACTATTAATTTCAAACTTTGCTAATATATTGTTTAAAAAAATGGTATTTATATATAATAAATAAATTTAAAAAAATTTTATTTATGTTTTGAATGAATGTGAACGCGTTCCTTTTTTTTGAAAAATTTAAAGCACTACAATTTTATATTTGGTTCCCCAATGTTTAATTTCTTAACGTAATAAACAAATTACCTAAAATATATGGTATGGGAATGGTTTTTTTCTTTGATTTATTTTAAATAATTTAAAATTTTTTTTACGTAGCAAAAATAGTATTTATTTTAACGTAGCATAGAGATTATATTAATTTTTTTAAAAAATTTCTTAGGAGAAAATTACAGGGGAAGCGATGCTTCCCTTGCCTTTTAGTCACTAATATAATTACAATCTTAATATTTCGGTGAAGCTAACTAGATATAGAATTTTATGTTAGAATATATTTATTATATATCATTTATAATTTGTATTAAATAATTCATTCTTATTAATTACTATTATAAATTTGGATTTTTTTAACCTATATTGATTATCATTTTAAAATATTAATTTAATAAATGTAACTTCATTTGCTTCAAATTTTGTTAATTATATATTCATTTTTTTGACTATTAAATATTATTAGGGCAAAAATATTGATTCATATAATCTATGTTATTTAACAAATTAGGTTTGGACCAAGAGCAATTTTTTATATTTTGTGTCTAGCTGAGTGTTTTTTTTAAAAAAATTTCCCCCTCTATGCTTTAGTTAAGGGGATGAATGGTTATATTTTAGGCTTCGTGGTTCATGCTAAAGCTTGTTGTGAGCTAGGTTTAACCTAAGCCCAATATTAGATGATTATGATTCTAACAATAGGTTTCTATTAGCTTTTAATGGACCGTGTTAGCAGTTAGCTTAGGGTTATGAAACAAAGATAAGGGTTGTTTATATTAAATCAGGGGAAACACTAATTTTATTAGACACCAAAGCCCTCAAACTTTGTAAAATCTAAAAAACAACGAAGTAGGCAATAAGTTTAATTTAGTTTTTACCAAACTATGCGGCTCATATTAAGGCTTGATAAAATTCTAGTTGACCGAGTTAGCTTAGGGGAATGATACAAAGTAAGGGTTTATATTAGATGCAGGGCCGTAGCCAGGAATTTTCACTTAGGGGGGCCAAGTGCTTACTTGGAAGGGCCACTATTTTTTTAAAATCAAACAAATAATTACGCATTCATAGAAATTTTTTCCTATTTTTATTAAAAATTTAATAACAAAATAATACTATAATATGAATATACAAAACAAAATAATACTATAATATGCATATACAAAACAAAATATTACTATAATAGAATACGGCGATTTTTATTTTTAAATTTTAATATAAATGAACTAAAAGATAAATTCTGCGTTATTCTTTTTTTCATACGCAATTAATACTAAATTTTGTTTACGTTTATCCTTCATAGACTCTCTACTGCTCGATAAAACTATCTTTAATGTAGAGAACGAGGCCTCACAAGAAGCCGTTGATATCCCAATGATTATCGCTGATGAGTAGCATTTATATAATTCTTTAAATGTATGATTATATTTTTTTATACATAATATGTAAGATATTTTCAAAATTATGATTTTTTTTAGCTTCTAGCAATCCTTTTGCTATCTTCATTTCATGATGCAGTGTTTCCATATTTAAGTTTAACATGGATTTTAATGGGGCCATTTTATCTGATAAAAAATAATCAGGGTCAAGGGGGGACAATGTATTAAAAGATGAAAAAAGATTAAAATCATCTTCTGTAAATCGGTCTACACAAACGATCTTTTTCACAATCGAATTCTAGTTTGTTATCAACTAAAAAATCTTGGAAATTTTTAGGCGTTTTACGTACCCGTGATGATTTTTAGGGAGTAAGATTAAATTTTGATAAAAGTTTTTCAGCCTTAATCATAATCAAAGCAAAAGAATTATCACTTCTTTTATTTTTTAATATATTGATAGTAGAATCAATACAATTTTTAGCATCCACTAGATTAGTATCTACTGATTGTAGATAATTATTTAGTGGATCTATTGTAATTAATATCTCATAAATTATGATGGCTAATATAATGTAATTTATATTAATACATTGAAATAAAAGACCAGAGGCTTCGACTGAATCATGATTTGAAACCTCTGAATTAAGAGTTCTATTGGAAAAGTAAAATAATACTTCACCAATAGCCTCAAAATTCTCATAAATAATGCGAGATGTTTCCAAATGACCAGTCCACCTCTGGTCTAAAAGTCTCTTAAGGGTGTGGTGGTATATTTACAAGATACGTTAAAACGCCTGAGAAAATTATACAATGCATTTGATAAATTAAAAAAATTAGAATAATATTATTATACCAATTTTGAACCACAAGATGCAACTTGTGATTGTAGCAATGTATAAAAGGAACATTTTTATTAATTTATTTTTGAAGAAGTGTTTGCACTCCTCCATTTCGGCCAGACATAACGTTTGCATCATCATATGCCTGGCTTATTATATTAGCTGAATTAATATTTAGATCATTAAGTTGCTTTAAAATGCAATCTGTAATGCTTTCAGCAGAAAGACACCCTAAATTTATGATTCCTATTAAATTTTCTTGGATTTCTCCAGAATAAATATAGCGAATTATTATGCTCAAGTTTTCACAACCTGAAGCATCTTTTGTCTCATCAGCCTTAAGACAAAAAAAAGGCATCTCGCTTTTATTTATTATTATACTTGTCTGAAATATGTTCAAGCACCATATCTGCCATAATGGATATTACTTCGTTTTGAATCTGTGGTGATGTATACTGGGCATTTTGGGGTATAAATTTCATAATTTTATTTAATTCAGGGTCTTTTTGGATGGTGAAGGAAAACATTGCTATAAATAGCCCAGAAGAATAAATTATGTTTTCATCTTTTGCAGCAACCGTAATATTTGTTGAACCAGTCCCACGGAAAGGTAGCTCTTGTATGCTAAGAAATAGCATCAAATCAAATATTGATTTAATATAATATTGATTACGATTTTGATCACCTTCCAACATTTTAGTTATTTCTGTACCTTTGTTTATATTTTGATTTTTATCATGCCGTATAGTAATTGAATTTAAATGAACTTTTGAGCTCTCGTGTTTTAGCAGTCCCTTCTTGGCAGCTAACGCATTTTTCCAATTTCTGAATCCCGTTTGTCTAAATTCATCACTTGAATTACACAAGTATTTCCTACATGGAAAACAAAAGGCAGCGTCAGCTTCTACACTATACTCCAACCAGTCTTGGCCTCTATACCATGATTTTTGAAATGATCTTTGCCTTCCATGGATATCTTTTTTCGCGTAATTGTTTAATTTGATTTATTCTGGCCAAGGTCACCTGGGATTTGAATTGAACCATTAGAGGACTTTTTTAACACTAAAAATATTATAATTAATAAATTGTAATGAGGGAAAGGGTCATAAATAATAATGGTCAGCAGGATGGTCGAAGGAAGGGCATGCTGAAAATGAACAAACACAAAATTTATCTTGTATTTAAGATACAAGTATTTGCTATACTGTAGTGCCCAACCCTGATGAAGATCATCAGTAAAGTTGATCAGTAAAATTATAGATATTCAGTATTAAAAACTAGAAAAAGGTCAAAAACATTATATCTTTAAAGATTAACAAAAAAATATATTTTTATATTTATAAATCAATTACTAATTCCCTCTTGACAATGAGAGACTGAGCTGCTAGATGAAGATGATTGAGTCTCTACTTCGTCTTTATTTGTTTTAAAATCAAAATGTAATAATGAAACACCATAATCTCCTACTCCTATTGATATTGTCAAAAATATATAAATAGAAAAATTTGGGTTAAATTTTAAACTATTTACCATCTTCCTCCTCCTGAGTGTAGTGAGGATCATTTTCTAGATTATTAGCTTCATTCATATCTTGAAATATGAGTGAATATATTTATTTTAATAATTAAAATTATTATACAAAAATGATAATATTAATATTAAATGTCTGTCTTTTATCTTATATAAAATAAATATAATAATATATAGGTATTGCCCTATATCAATATCATATAAGTCATGAAATAATAATATAAATTTATACTAACTATGAGAAGAATCAGTTTCTGAAATTGCTGATGTAATATTACTAGTAGTTTGTAGAGGTGATGTTGCTTGACATTTGTTTAACTTTAACTTAAAATAAGAGTTAATAACTGATTGTTTCTACATAATTTTAAAATAAACGCTGTAAAATAAAATAATTGGTTATATATTATAATATAAATGTGATACCTATAGAGAATGTTATACACAACAAAAACAAATGAAAAAAAAAATAAATGAAAAAAAAATGAATGAATGATAATTTAATATTGGGTAAAAATAAAAATAAAACAGGATAGAAAAAAATTTACAAACTAGACATGTTTGTAGAATAAATATTCAAAATTTATTTTAAAAATATAAAAATAATCATTCTAAATAGACATGTTTTTTGAATAAATTCAAAATTTATATTAAAAATATAAAAATAATCAATTCTAATTCCGGGGGGGGGGCAGGGATTTTTTTTTTTGGGGGGGGGCGGGCCCCCCGTGGCTACGGCCCTGATTAGATGAGGAGAAATATTAATAATTTTATGAATTAAACTAAGCGGTTCAGGTTAAAAACTGATATTGAGCTCGTGCTTAGAGCTATGCAAAAGATAAGGGTTATTGTTTATATTAAATCCGAAGAAATTCAACTTTTATTTATGTCCTTATTTTTTTTGACTCCGAACCCTCAATCTGATTCAGGAATTTTCCACTGAGCCCTAACTCTTTTTTTTAATGAGGGCTAAGAGCCTTGATTTCAATAACCCTCTATTGCACTGGAGTATAAAAAGATGGAATCAAGTATTCAAATTATATTATTTTTCTTATTAAACTGATCTAAGACAATAATTTTTCCTAATCAGGTTGCTAAATCTATAAACAAAGAACAATTATACAAAATTATTAAAAAATATATTTCCTCTTAAATATTACAAATTTTAGTTTTTTCTATAAATCATTAAATACTCATCCATTCTTGAAAAGAATCTGCTTTTGCTTTACTATAAAATAAAATTATATTCTTTGTTCCAATATGCAGAGGAAACTATTCAAAAATATGTTAAATATGAATATGCCAATTTTAATCAACGCGATTTCTTTTATATTAAATATTTTTATACAGTACATACTGCAATACCTATAGCCATGGCAAAATTTTATGTCAAATTATTTAATTATATCATGTTTTTACAAACTATCTTCATACTTGAAATATTATTCATTTGAATTGGATTAATTTAGTAAAAAAAAAATTAACAAAGCAAAATCAACTTCAATTTTATAAAGCTTTTAAACAATATGAATAATACTATTGTAATAGAATCAATTAACCTTGAAAACAAAGGCAATTGGTAATATGATTAATTGATGATTTATAATGATTTGTAAAAAATATATAAACTGAAAATTACAATAAGATATATAAAATAATTCATTCTTTTCATCATAATAGTTCAAATATATTATACAATGTGTACCAAAATTAAATATAAACTTAAATAAAACCGAAGAATATTGCTATTGTAATTTAAGAGCATTAATGTCATAAGTTCGTCTGAAGGTTAAATTGATCCTTGCTCCTTTATCGTGGTACTCTTTAGGAATTTTGTGCTTTTCAAAAGAGATTAAATACAATATAATATAAGGCTATAATATTCCATCGTCAAATAGATCACACAGTTTTTCTGGAAACTTAGTAATTTGTTTGAAATTTAATATACAAACGAAGTAACACGTAGGAGGAACAAAGAGAAATTCAGGACTTATTAAATGTTTTGTCTTGGTATAATTTTTTTTCCTTTGTTTTTAATATTGATCTTTTTATTTTTGTTTTAAAATTTTTGCTGGTTTATTTTAATATTATTTTTTTTACCTATTTAAGAAGTGCATTTTCGTTTAAA
This sequence comes from Gordionus sp. m RMFG-2023, assembly GCF_954871325.1. Classification (NCBI taxonomy): domain Eukaryota; kingdom Metazoa; phylum Nematomorpha; class Gordioida; order Chordodea; family Parachordodidae; genus Gordionus; species Gordionus sp. m RMFG-2023. The sequence goes on along the minus strand of NC_088778.1, from coordinate 5,939,824 downwards.
AGTACATCATTATTTTATTTTTTTATAGGGTTTAATATTGGTCCCATCACTAGGTAGACGTAATTAAAATAGTATTCAAAATTTAAAATCATAGCGCTCATATTTTTGAAGATATCAAAGAGCAAAATTATAAAAATTTACCTATTTGTATGCTAATCGATTGTCATATAAAAAAAATTTACTAAAAACTACTGGATATTAAATAATGATTCTAATACCAAAATTAAGTGTGCACATTCAATTTTCTTTACAGTGTAAAAATAATGAGCTTCTCAATTCTAATAAAATTAATAGCAAATGCCATTAAGACCAATCTAAATCTGTATATTAAAAAAAATTAGACAACCAAGTTTTAGTCATGGAAAAAAATAGATAAAAGCACTAAAAAAATACAAGAATATTATTTTATTCAATAGATAAAATAAAGTAATTAATTGTTCTTATTTCACTTAAAATTTACCTATATGATATTAGTTTTTTAAAATAATATTAAAGAATCTACAACAAATATTTATGCAAAATTTTAAATTTTACAAAAAATTCTGTTATATAATATTGAATGTTTTATACATTTTATATTTTGATATCAGATTTATTATTAAATATTCAGTAGTTTTCGTAAATCTTTAATTGAATGACAATCGATAAACCTAAAAATAGGATATTTTTAATACTTTGACTCATGTATTTACAAAAATATAAGAGCTAGGATGCTAAAATTTAAACGTGTGTTAGTTACGTATATCTTAGTTTGCATACAAAATTTCATAGAAATCCCAGGGAGTCCTGAGAAAATCATGTTTTTTTTATAAATCGATTTGAAAATGAAATGACCTCCGAACCAAAAAACAAAATAAAAATTAATCAAAAAGGAAAAAAACAATTATAGCGAACTTGATGTTATGATTAAAATTTAACACCTCACCCAAACTTTTAAAAGGAGAAAAAATAGGTTGGGTTTTGAGTTATAAAAAAACAACTAAGCTATATAAATAGAGAAGAAAGAAAGAGATATAGTGATACTACTAAATGACATATAATACTTACTTTGACTGATAATTTATTCCACAAAATGTATCTGAGGCTGATTAGAAATCAGCTGGTAACACGTCATAAACAAACTAGCTGTTAATCTTTAGTTTAGGCATTATTATGTTTTATACCACCAATACCAAAAGAAATATAAGAATATTCATTGGGCAAAATTATAATTTTTATTTATTAATTTACATTTGTAAAAGTAAAAAGAAACAAGAAGCAAAAATTCTTAGCATCTTTTTTTTCTTTTAATTTATGAAATCTAAATTTAACCGTTTTTGAAAAATCGACTAATTAGACGTTTTCAAATACTAATCGGTATTGGTGTATATTTTATGATTGCAATTTGTGTCCATTCAATTATATTAAAAAGCTGCAGTTATAGCGTCATTTAAGGAGAGATGCTTAGGGGTTCAAACCCCTAAAATTTTGGAGGGCCCCTTAAAAATTTTAATGTTTTTCTCCTTTAGTTAATTTCCTTTTTTTGCTAATTTTTGATAAAGTTTCCTATTTTTTGGCTCATTTTAGGATAGAATTATTATTTTTTGTCAGTTTAGAATTTTAAATGTTTAAAAAGATATGATATTTTTTTAAAAAATAAATAAAGTATCTATTGTATGTTTTAAATTTTTTTTGTTTAAATTTCACTAATAATTATAGCAAGTTAAACAATTTTATAAGAATTATATATTAAATAATATAAATGGAAATGTGTGATAGAAAATCATCTAAATACTGTAGGTAAAGATACCTTTTAAATTAAAAAATTAAGTTATAATGATGAAGCCACACTTTTTTTAAATGTTATAAACTTGATTTTCATTTAAAAATATCAAATGATTTAATATAATAAAAAAAACGTGTGTAAAGTAAGAGTAAAAATAAGTTTGCCTGATTGTGCATATTGCCAATAATATATATAAGCTTTTTATAAAATAAACTTATTCATCTACAAATTATTGCTATAATAGTGGAGTAAAAAAAATTAAAATTATAGCAAAACTATGCTTTATAAAGATTTAATTTATTTACTCCAAAAATCATAGGTTGAATAATTTTGGTATTAAATAATGTTACTTGCCAGTCTTTTTGGGTTGCACCTTGCATAATAAACAAACTACCATGGTTTAATGGAACCTTGATCTGTTGTGTGTATTCATAATCTTCAATATTACCCTGGAAAGTGTTTTTACAAAAAAATTAATTAATAGATCATTATTAGATTGAGTATATATAAATTAATTAATATTACTGAATCAGGAATACGTCTTAATAAAAAATTTCTGATTTCTCCCAAAGATAAGGAGGCAATAAATGGAAATTTACCCAACTCTATTTCATCATCACTGTGCCAATCAACTCCATCTTTTTCATTTCTATATAAATTGCACAAACAAGAGTTGAAACTAATTAAATCTGCTTGTTGATTATCTTCTGAAAATTTATAGTTAGTGTTGCAATATCTTTCCACATCAGCCTTAATTTTAATTAACAATGGGTGCCACTGATGATAATAATTAAATTTTGTATATAAACTAACATTAAATTACATTATTATTAGGTACATGATGTGTATTAGAATATGTATAAGATACATCACCAAACCATGTTATTAAACGTGATTTATATATTTTCTCACCAGTTAGTTTTGAAATATCATACCGATTTTCCCAATTTAATGAATTTATTAATGTTCTATATAGATTATCAGCCTCCCCCAAACTGTATAAAGTTTGATTTATATGAATTCTTTAAAAATTCTATTTATAGATATGCTTGATTAAGTAAACTTTGATAATCCATATAATGAGGTACTAATAGTGTAATCTCCGGATTCACTAGATTAATATTTAAAAAATAAAGAGGAAAAATACAATACCTTATATTAATATCTTCAGGTTTAAATTTTATATTCTAATTAATCTATTAAATATGAATATTCATATTTTTAACTTGATCTGGTGGTTTATAAACAATTGTATTAGAGGAAACATTATTTCTAATAATAGGTTGTTGTGGTTTTTTGTTCCAGCCTCCTTGAACTCGGGATTTCATAATTGTATTGAATATCAACCATATGATGGACCAATCATCATATTCAGATTGCGAAAATGTATTAAAAATTCAAGAATAGATTGAGTGACCCTTTAGACATACTAATGTTAAATAGTCCGATTTATTATTTTGTAGTGTCAGATCAGGCAATTAGAATGCAAGTTTTTTTAGATATCCTCTATCTCAACTCCTCTCAGAAATTAATGCAATTTATATATATCATTGCGCAATAATTTTTTTTTTATCTTGTTAAAGTTCTGAATGGGCACAGGCTTATAAATTAATAAAATATTTAATCAAGGCTTGTGTTAAAATAATTAGGTTCTACTTAAACCACGAAATTGTAAATGGAAGAAATTCCCAAAAAATATTTCTCCTCCACCCCTTTAGTATGATTATGGTAATACCCTTGGGTCAAACCTAAGAAGATCTCAGACTGTACAATCAACACAGCCAGGATATTTAGTTCATATAACAAAAATATTTTTCATAATTAATAAAATTAATAAAAAAGTTTTAACAGGCAGATAATGTTTATACTAAGTTAAAATAAAATTATATCAACAGAAAGTTAAATATAATATTAAATTATGTATAGACTCACCCATCTTAAAGTCTTACGGCGTTTAATATCACCTTTTAAAAATAAATGGTTCAACGAATTAGATTAAAATTATTATTAACATATGTTTCGTAGAGAACTTATTTATTTGAGCAATTTTTTTTATATGATCTGTTATTCGTCAAAAATTTGAAAATAGCTTTCAAATCTCTCTACATTTATATTTGTTAGACTATCATATATGGAAAAAATTAAAAAAGAGATGAATTAAAAACCTTTTTTTTAGAGTATTGCAACAAATAATTCGCGATATATGACTTTTCAGACCAGTTGTCAAACAACAAAAAAGGACTTTAGTCTGAATATAAGAAAACTGAGATCCTATCCAACATTGATTTTGATAAAAAAAATTAAGAAATTATATATAAGTGTATTTCTAACATTTAAAAGGTAAATATTTACTGAACTGAATGGAATAAAATGACACGTACATAAATCTTCATAATATATATTAATTTTTTTCAGAGTTGTTGAGCGGAGCTACAGGAGCGCCTTTAATTTTTTCAAAAACACCTGGAGCGCCCCTGCTTTTTAAAAATGAGGAGCGGGGAGCTAGCTCCTTTTAGGGCTAGAGTGGAGGAGCGCCGCTCCATCGCTCCTTTAAATTTATAGTATAAATTAAATTAATTTTTAATATTAATAATATTTGTTAATTAAAATTCGATAAAAATAAAATTTTATTTTATTTTATTTAAATTTATCAGAGTTGTTAAAGTAACGAGCTACTTGTAGTAGCGCGCTATCTTTTTTGGTAGCTATAGCTAATAACGGCTACTTTTTTTGCAATTATTTTATTTTTTAGCACGCTACTTTTTTTGAAAGTAGCGCTACTTTTAAAAAATATAATGAAGGTAAGTATAAACATGAAAATTTAAATAATATCATAATTAATTAAGATTTTTGATTTATTTTTTAATTTTGAAATTGAAATATATTCTCAATTTGTAATTTATATTTTCATTTGTATTATAAACCTAAATCACGTGTTAATAATTTAAAATGTCATCGCCTATGGATATCCAAATCGTTGAAAGTGATTTAGACAATGATATTAATGAAATGGAAGATACCAGCGAATAAAATATTCTTAATAGCTATAATACAAATTTCCCATTCCCTAGATTCGAAATTTTTTTAATAATAAATAGAAAAACCAAAACTGGCTTCAAATTTATTTGTTTAAAATGTAAAAAAAATATTTCCTCAAATCAATCTAGTTATAACCTCAAGAAAAACCTAAAGGTAAATTGTCATTTTTACATTCTAATAGTAGTTATTTTATAAGAATGTTCATGCCAATAGTTTTAAGGAAATGGAGAAACATCTAAATAATTTTGGTATAGGCGACTCTACACTAATTCAATTTTAAATTAATTAATAATACAAATGCCAATATTTCTCAGAAATTGGCTGATAAAGTTATTGTTGATTTTATAATTGATACAGTTCAGCCAATGTCCTTGGTAGTTAATCCTTATTTACCATGATGATTCCCCTGGTGCGACAATTTTATGTCGCCAGACGTTAATGAATAAAATAGCAGATAACTTTTAAGTGATGAAATGCTCTAATAGTAGAGTTATCAGGGATATCATATCTATGTACCACGGCAGATAGTTGGACACATAACACAAGGTAAAAACATAAAATGCAACAAATTGCCATTAATATTTATTTTTATTACATAAATTTTTTTATAATCAAAACTAACTATATTTTAATATTTATAAATGTTGATTTTTATATATTTACTATACAATAACATTATAAGCAAAAAATAAAACAAATTTGTTTCTAAATTTTTTTTATAAAAGGTAACTTAAAAAGTAGCTAAAGCTGCTTTTAAAAAATAGTAGCTAATAGCTGGCTACTTTTTTTGGCAAATAGCGATAGCGGTAGCCCGCTTATTTTTTTGACAAATAGCGATAGCGGTAGCGCGCTACTTTTAAAAGTAGCTATTAACAACTCTGAAATTTATCCATTATTAAATGTTGAGCCGAGTTTTATTTGGTTCTTTTTCTAATCTTTTAAATATTAAACATCAAGTTTTTCATTTTTATATTGAAAATTTTGTGGAAAATCTTGTAAGTTTTTGATATTATAGATTTAGCGATCACAGAAGAAAAAATCAAATTTCCATTTCTATCTTACAAAAATATTTTAAACTTCTAAAAGATGTTGATCCAAATGATCAAACAAATTTAAGGGCAAAATGCCTTTTGTGCTTAAGTAAAAGTATTTCATTTTCAAAAGTGAGCAGCTCGAATCTAAAAAAGCATCTAAAAGTAAAAAATCTCTCTTTACGAAATGATAACTATATTTTTTTTATTTTGGAATAATTTTTTTAAAAATAATTATTTTTGGGCAATTCATTATAGTTGAACTTGGGTTGTTAGATATGATACTTTTTTAATATATTTTAATATTTATTTTAATTTTCTCATTACTTGTTCAACCTCCTTTTTTATACCTGAATTAAAAAATATCTTTATAAACTACAATACCCCGCTTCCCTCTAGTTCGCAAAACAGGTCTCAGGGGGGAGGCGTGGATGTTTGTTAGATTCTAATTTAGAAAAATTATTACTTTTAAAGGCTAATAAAAGATTACAAATAATCATTTAATTAATATAATAAAACATTTTGATAAAAAAATATGATTTTGTTTCGTGCACCTTCTAAAAAAAATGAAAATCAAAGGAGAGGTTATTGAGTGACACTCCATTATTTGGAGCGGGAGCTAGCTCCTTTTAAAAAAGTAGTAGCGGGAGCGGGAGCTAGCTCCTAGGAGCGCTAACAACTCTGATTTATTTAAATCCGTTGAGCTGTTTATTTTACGAATGTTTGAAAATCATTTTTGGGCCATAGGTATATAGCAACATATATTTTGTATCAAAATAAATTCAGAATTAGAACTGTTATGCAAATTTGATAATTATAAACAGCATAAATATTAAAAATTTTTGAAATAATTTAGCCCTTGTTAAAATATTTATAAACAAAAAGCTTATCTACGCTAATAATCTGTAAAATAGTTGAAGAGGAAATCTTTTTCGATATCCTATAAACTTTCCTTCATTTGAAACATACAAAAATAGCCTTATTTATTAATAAAAATTTGATCAAATTTGTGATACCCGATGACATATTCATGTAAAATAAATTTGTAAAGTATAGAATTATTGTATATTATGAGGAATGTTTAGAAGAATATCTAAATTATTCCTTTCATATTATTTTTATTTATAATAGCGTGAAATTCAATTTTATGTTTCAGATATAAATGTTTTCTTCAGTCTACAAAACTAATTTAGATAATATTTTGTATATATAGTCTAACATACGGAAAATAAAACATCGACTATGAATATTGTCGTGATTATCATCGACAAAAAAGTTTTATATGCAAATTTTATTTTGGCAAGGTTAATTGAAAAAGAAGAAAATGTCCTGTTTTCTTTTCAATATGTAAATAAAACTAATATATATAGCGCGATTGTATTATTCAAAAAATAATTAACTTACGTTTGTATTAAATAAGATTAAATTAAAGTTTTTAATTTTGTAATTGCAGTACTTGTATATTAGATTAATAAAGTTAAAATTCTTAAGATTCTTAATTGGCAACTTGTGTCTTATTATTACAAATTTTACTATTAAACAGAATTTTATTCGAATTATATCCGTGGATTTTTAAAATTGGTGATTTTAAAATATCAAGTTTTGCAGAAAGGTTTACAAATCAACATTTTATAACTATCATTAACATCGGATGAGTTTGATGAAATTATTTGGGAAGACTTGATGAGAATTTCTCTCATTGAAATTCTATCAAAAATTCAAATTTATTATTCATAAATAAACCTTAAATATAAATAATATATAAATTTGGAGAAACCAAAATTTTTATTTATTTTTTAAAAAATTATAAAACAAAATATTTTATAAATATTAAATATTATGGCCCCAGATTCTGATTGGTATGGTTAAAATAATTATTGGCTTGACGGCAGCTTTACACATATTGGCCCCATGAGGCAACATTTGGTACCATATATATATATGTCAGTATTTTAGCCCAGCCAATACGCTATCAAAGGCACCGACTTATAAAAATGTTTACGAGGGCATGAATATTTTTAAAAATATAGGTTTAAAACTTGCAAAAGAAACCTAATCAAATTTTAATTGTAAAAAAATAGAAAATAAAGCTTGTAATTTTAATTTTGCATGAAAATTATATTCTTATCCTTAAAGTTTTTTTTTATAATAATATAAATGATTAAATAATATTTAAAATTTTTTAATTTTTTGAATGATAATATAAATATAATAAATGTTAATATTTTTTTAAGGTAAAATGTGTTTCTTCTTATTTTATTTTATCTATATAAAAATTCATTATCACATTTAAATCAAGTTATTTAACTTCTTCTTTATTAATATTTAAAATTGCGATTCGTTGCCGTATCATCGTAGAAAGATTTAAGACTTGGTAGCCTTAAAAACGTTCTGCAGAACAAGCACCTACTACCATTATAATATATTTTACATACTATAAATAATCAAAATAATTTTTTTCTTAAGCTCTTCTTTTAATATGGTTATGATGCCCTCTAAAGAATTTAATGCATATTTTTCCCAATTTGGAGTAGTCCAAAACCATTTGACCCGATGCCTTTAAATTAAATTCTCTCCAAAACATATCAAAACTATAATTTATATCGCATCTAGAATTGATCAGGATTTTTATATCATATTTATCGTTTTGAAAATGCAATGATAAAATTTTGATTTCTGCATTTAAAACGTCTACACTCTCAATTATTCTTATCAACACTTAAAAAATAATGCTCTCATAAAGCTTTATTTGTTGATACAAATTTTTCACGGTTGTAGCAACCTCACTTCGAAATGTTCTTTGCATACACCGGCGTGTATGACATAATTGACTTGAAGAAGTTGAACTATTATTTTCTGAATATCATTTTCATCTGGCCTTAAAGAAGTTGAACTATCTTTTTCACCATAAATGGAACGAAAAATTTTCATGCGTTTGGGAGAATTTTGAACAAAAGATAATGAATTTTTTATTATTACTATAAAACGCAAATATTTGCAATAGCATTAAATGAATCTTATACCGCAAGATTTAATGTATAACCTGCACAATATACATAGATTGCTCTTGATATTTCATTACAAAGACGCAGTTGTAAACAGGATATCTTTCCACTAAATTTAAAGGCTTCTTCATGACCTCTGCATTTTCTTTTATGTTTAAAGAATATTTAAGCAATATATCTTTGATTAAGTTAAGTAAATGTTCAAAATATTTGTTTCCGAATAAAATCCGAAATATATTTCATTTAAATAAATCCTTTTTAACTTATCGAAAGCTGTTCTTTTATGAATATATCCACGGTTTCATCAATTATCGGCAGTCAAATTTGTATAGATTTCACTAATCTTTGCAACTTGTGAGACATTATGGTGAGAATTTTATTAGTTATTATGTAATAATCCATCTATATAGGGATCGAGAAAAAAGAGACGTAAAAGCAGAGTAATAGAGAAAATTCATTTTCAGATGAGATACAATAATTTATCTATTTTTTAATGGTGTCCAGAGAGAGAGGAGGAGTGAAAGAGCATAGCAATATGGAAATAATATTTTTTTTCTTCTTTGTTTCATTTTTGGATGAGATATAATACTTCATCTATTTTTTTATGGGAGCACAGCCGTCATATAAATATAAATGTAAGCAAGAGCCCGCTGCTTTATTAAGTTGCTGTCATCACCTCGATACTATTAGGTATATGGCTCATTTAGAGAATTGACAAATTTGGTATTTGCAGGTAAAAGAATTTGCTACCGAATCCAAAATTTATTTTCGGAATAAAACATAAAACCTTATTCTATTTAAGAAGGGAATGGAAGTTTTATTTCTCATTTTTTTACATTAAGTAAATTTCCTAAAAAAATTATTAAATGTATCTATTGATATTTTTTAGCAAATAAAATTTGCTAAATATTAAGGTGAAATTTTTTTTTTAAAGAAATATAGAATTTTTAATTATTATATGTGAATTAGAATAATCTTACGAATTCAGGTTAAATTTGGTTCAGAAATCTAAATAACTAGTTTGAACTTTTTATAAAAATTAATTGAAATTAATAAATATGCATTGAAGTCATAATCACTCTTTCTTAGCATAAATACACACCACTTTTGACCTTTTCTATTCCACCTTTTAGAGAACATTTCTTATTTGGCTTGCATAAATGATTACAATATACTTTGATATAAATCAATTATCGCTTAATTTAAAAAAGAAAGAACATAAATATATAAATCAAAATTTCGTTTTAAACCCAAATCGATCAGCGTTATTTTCCAGAAACTTATTAACTTAACGAGAAAAATATAATTGATAATTATTCCTGAAAAAAATATATGCCTAAAGTAATTAAATATATAGACTTAATTCTTATTTTCCATGAATAGTTAAAAGTTGAACAAACATATTCATTTTTTAATTCTTATTTCCTATGAATAGTTAAAAGATCAAAAAAATTCATTTTGAGACGAAGACACGACGTAGATGATGTAGTTTTCTTTAATATATTACGCTCTGATCTAATGACAAATTCATATTTATATGCAAGTTATATACAAATAAATTTTGTATTATTTGATACATTTTAACCTGTCGAGAGTTGTCGTTTCTAATCTTGTTAGAGGCTAGGAAGTTAAAAAATAAATATAACACAGCATCCAAAAAATGTGGCTGATTTTGTCGAGTTGGATATTGAAATCTTCCCTTCCAGACTTATCGTCATATAATATTGTAAGTAAAATAGAAAAATTTAATAAATATATTTGTTTTTTTGATTCATAGTACATGCTAGTGGTGTTCTCATACTAAAAAAATATTTTAAGCTACACATACCCATTAAAGAAAATAGAGCCATATTATCTTTTCTTAAAAATTTAGAGCACACCTATATCATCTATCTCCATTAACACCACACCCTGCCATAGACAAAATGTGAAATTCCTTTATTTAAACTATGTTATCATCTTCTTTTCTGTTGATTGTCAGATTGAATACTACTTTCAATATGAAGAAACCCCCTTTTTCTATACCAGTCATAATTTAACTCCCTGATGATCCTAATTAAATGATAGTTTTCGCGTTCAACATCTTGCTATTTCCTACTATTAGTTTAGAATAAATGTTTACAATCATGATATTATGACAAGATAAGTTAAATTAACCAAAATTAAATGTGTTACCTTTCAAAATTAAATGTGTTGCCTGCCTTTAAATAAACTCGAAAATATTTTTATATAATATGGATCTCCTATTTCATTTCTGTCGTGTAATCAGATTCTATAGTTCAATAGATTTAAAATATTGGTTGATTTTCTCAAATTTATAAAAAAAAACTTAGGATAAACATATATAGTTGTTTTTTAAAAAAAATCTGATTGTATTAGCATCTCATATTATGATGGTAGACGAATACCACAAATTATCTTATAAGAGTTTTCATAATACACAGATGTTCAATTATATAGTTTTCTGCTTTGTTAAATATTATGTTGATGATATCATGAGTATTAAATTGTTAAAAAATTCATTATTTTATTTAAATAATAAATATATCAGAAGTCTAACAATCAATATCTCAAAATAGGCATAATCATTATTAACTATTTATCCTAAATTTATGAAAAAATTTTATGCAAAGTAAATATGATTATGAATATAAATTTTGAACTTGAATTAGTTATTAATATAACTCAATCTTGTGACCAGCTAGTGAAATAATTATTAGAAAAGATTAAGCGGGGAAAAATATCTACAAGCCGTAACTTAAATTCTCAAGTTATATATATAATTTATCTATTTTAGGTTGTAGACAAATATTGAGAATAAATATCAGTGAATGAGGACAATGCTTTGTATTGTGAAAACTTAAAGAAAATTATAACCAAGATTCTAACTAGGAAACCAAAGTTGAAGTTTAATTTTGTTTTTCTTACTTAAATAGTTAATATGAGATTTCACATAAAATAATTATATATGGGGGAAAGCCATCATGATTACCTTAAACTACTTAACACTAAAAATTTTCTAATAACTTTTTCATTATATAGGTTTAAAATCAATAGGAAATAAATGACGCCATCTATTGGTTTTATTATTATAATATGTTATAGAAACTTTATAAATTAAAATCGATAAGTTATAACTTTGGTATCGGGTCCGGGTGGTGGTTCAGTCTTTAAGAGAGGATATACATTTTTGTTTATTTAATGTATATTATTTTATATTCATATTAGATTATATTTACAATATGAAAACAAATTTATTTAAAATATAATGGTTTACCTATATAAATCTTTGGATAAAATTATTTAAATGCTAATACTTTGAGGTATTTAAATACAAATACTTTGACGAATACTTTTTGCAAGTCGATTTTTATAGTAACACTAACAATTTTTATTTACTTATGTAATTTAATTATTATTTTGTAAATTTCTAATTTATGTAAGTAATATCATCGTGCCAATCAGAATTAATAGGCGAACATTGGCTCAGCCTACTTTTGTTTTCTTTATATAATCTAATTAGCTACCATCAAAATTTATCACTAAAATATTTAGTGATATAGAAAATGTTCGGAGGTCAGCAACTCATAATAGAATTTCAAGATTAAAAAAACACAGGTAAAGGTGAAATATTTATTATATAACGCATTTTTATAAATATTATTTACACAATTCATATTATATATAAATATTCAAAATGAGACAATTTTAATTAAAAGAATTATTCATTAAAAATTTATATATTCATGTTGATGTGTCAAATATAAAATATCTACATACATAAATCAACAAAACAATGCTTGGTTTAGACATTTATATAAACTTTAAACAGGATATTATAGGTAAAATTGACCCTCTAAAGTTACAAATATTTTCGTAAAATGTTATAATAATCACATCAAGTAATTTAAAATCAAAAATATATCATTCATATTTTATATGACGGTCTACTACCATATTACATAACTTCAACTTGATTAATAAAATAAATGGGCAAGTAAAAGGTAAAATATATATTTAGGATATATATATATCATTATTTCAATACTTTTAAATGGAGAATGAAATCGATTCATTTATTATTTTGGTATTATTTTTAATTGAATATAAATTATATTTATCTTTGATGATTCTAAAAAATTAACCATGTTAAATTACATTTAGAGGAGGAGGTTGATGTTGTAACATTTCATTGTAAAATAATTATAATATAATAGCTAATTAAAAAACCCAGTCGGAATAGTGGTATTTATATTTTAGTCCATTATCAATCGGATGAGATTAGATATTAATTTTTTGCTAACTCGGGTCAAACATTTCATATTTTAATTAATAAATCGTTAATTTATAATTAAAATTCAATTTATGAATAAAATTCAATTTATGAATAAAAAAAGTATTTGTTTTAGTATAGAATTAAAAAGGTCGTTATAAATACTAAATACTTTTTATTTTTTAGATTTAAAAAATATTAAATATTTTTTGAAACGTTCAAATAAATATAGATACAAAAAAGTATCTGTATTGCCTCAACCCTGATTTTAGATTGTTTATTATTTTACAATTTTGTGTTCATTTTAGATTATATATTATTTTATAGTTTTGTTTATTCAATATTGTATATTATTTTACAATTTTATATTTATTTTAGATTGTATATTATTTTACAATTTTATTCATTTTAGATTGTTGCAAAGAATATGGGTGGTGACGATATGGTGCGAGGTTCGAGTCAGTAAAAATATATTTTATTAACTCATTTCTTTTTCTTTTGTTAAGGTATTTATACATTTTCTAACATATAAATTAGAATATAAAACGAAATACAAAAAAGTAAAATAATATATAAAAAAGTAAGGTTACGCCGTTTATAAAATAAAATTAGATTATAACAAAAATAATAAAAGTTCAAATGCAAAAAACAAAAAATAAGATAAAGGAATAATGCAACATTCTCCCTCTTCTGATAATTTCATCGGAGAAGTCATAGAGAGTTTGTTGTTCAAGTGGTTTATAATTTTGGTAATCAAGTTGTATCACAAATCATCATAACGTTGGCTTGTCCAATCGTTGGTTTGTATAAATCGATTTTGCACGTTGGTTTGTTTAATCACAAGCTTGATATCCATATAATTGTCTCCATTAATCATAGCTTGTTTGATCGTACTCAATTGTTAATTATCATTTTTCCAGTTTGGAATTTGGAATAAATCAGAATATGTAATTTGGAATAGTTGATCAAATCAAATATATGAATAATATGCACGAATAAAATTTTGAATTTCGGAACAATAAAATATGTAATAATATGTAATAAGGAATGATAATTTAAGGAATAAGGAATAAAATCCAAAATAAGGAATGATAAATGATTATATTATTTTTTAGGTGTTTATACTTTTAGCGTTTTACATTTTTTACGTTTTACATTTTTTAGCGTTTCATTATTTAATTACTAGCGTTTTAATATTTAATTTATTTTTATTTATTTTCAAACTCCGAGGTTAAAATATGCAAATATTATGCACATTTCCCTCTCTTAAAAAAAAAATTTAAATTTCACACCCTAATTTTAATTCAAAAAAAAAAAAATTCTTCATAAGATAGTTTTGAAAATTCACCATATATATTTAAATATATTTTTCTAAAATGAATGTTTTTTTACATAACTTTTTGTTATCATATTAAGTATTACTTATAAGGGTTATTTGAATCAATCATGTGATTTAAAAATTACATTTTAACATATTTAAAATTAAGTTTTATCTTCTTGTTTAGGATTTTTAATATTTTTAATTATATTTAAGAATTCATCTTTAGGTTTATGTTAATTTACAACAATTGGTCATCATTCAAGAAATCAAAAAATATCAATATTATCCATTATGATTTTACATTTTAGTAATTTTAAAAATTTATAACATGCCTTTATCCTGGCATAAAATTTTAATTTATAATACTTCTTACGTGGATTAGAATAATAAGTAACCATCATTGGTCTCACAAAATAGAATTCATAACCTATCGTTCAACTTCCATATCAGTTCTTCCTAGGTTGTCACATTAGGTTAGGTGCTGGCTATTATATTCCAGTCCAACATCCAGAGCCGGGACACCATAAAGAAAGAAGCTTTTTGCATGAAAGAACGTACTAAGGTTTGATTCTTGGTAATCTCAGTAGTTTAGGTAGTCACAATAGATAAGGTAGTCATAACATCACAATAGATAAGGTAGTCATAATAGGTAGTCATCTCCATAGGTTAAGCACAAGGTAGAGTCATAATAGGTAGTCATCTCCATAGGTTAAGCAATCAACACAATAGGTAGTCATATAAATAGAGTCATCTCAATGGATTAAACAATCGTCACAATAGGTAGTCTAAATAGAGTCATCTCAATGGATTAAGCAATCATCACAATAGGTAGTCATATAAATAGAGTCATCTCAATGGATTAAACAATCGTCACAATAGGTAGTCATCTTTTTCTAGTCCACCACCCAAAGGGCACCATGTAAAGAATATGGGTGGTGACGATATGGTGCGAGGTTCGAGTCAGTAAAAATATATTTTATTAACTCATTTCTTTTTCTTTTGTTAAGGTATTTATACATTTTCTAACATATAAATTAGAATATAAAACGAAATACAAAAAAGTAAAATAATATATAAAAAAGTAAGGTTACGCCGTTTATAAAATAAAATTAGATTATAACAAAAATAATAAAAGTTCAAATGCAAAAAACAAAAAATAAGATAAAGGAATAATGCAACAACAGTGTTGTGATGATTTAATGTAACATATTAACGATTTAATTTAAACACATGCATATATAATTATGATCCTTACAAATGTACAACAAAAGAAATAATTTAATTATATATGCATGTATTTAAATTAAATCCTCATTATGTTACATTAAATCATCACAACACTGTATATTTCTTTATAATTTTGATCATTTTAGATTATATATTATTTAAAAATTTTGTGTTCCATATTATTTTACATTTTTCTTTATTTAATATTATACATATTATTTTACTTCGTATATTTAATATCGAATAATATTTTACTAATTTGTTTTATTGTATATCATTTTACAATTTTTTTCATATTAGATTGTACATTATCAATATGATTTGTTGTAAAACATTTCCATATATTTGTAACAACCTTCTTAAAAAATTGTTTAACTTGCGATATTTTTTTTAAATGGTATGGTATCAATATGTTATTTTTACAATAATTATAGCAAGTCAAACATTTTATAAGAAATTTGTTACAAATATATGGAAATGTTTTACAACAAATCATACACACACTGTATATTATTCTATAATTTTGTTTTTAATCGTATATTAATTTATAATGTTGATTATTTTGGTTTGTATATTATTTTAAAATTTTATTTATTTTAAATTATATATTGTTTTACAATTTTAATTTATTTTGAATTGTATATCATTTTATAAATTTGTTCGTTTTAGTTTTTATATTATTTTACAAGTAGCCGATCACCCCAAAATGACGGTTGGATATCAATTTTCTCGTTTATTTTATTTTATGATTCATGAATTAGAAATTTGACGACTCGGACATTTACCTTAATTTTGATGAAAGGTAATTCTGAAATTTGCCCAAAATCACCTCTTATCCACAACTACACGAAAACTACAAATATTTTTGTATATAAGGATAAATCGCTTTATAATATTTTAATAAAACACAAAAAACTAATAACGTTCAACGCAATACATCGTTATTCCAAATAATGGCAAAAATTGATGCTTATCTGCTAGTATTTAATAATTGCGTGTAAAGCACATGTTTTTGCTTGCTATCTTACAATTTTCGACCATTCTAAATGCAAAGGTAAAAAAAG
This sequence comes from Gordionus sp. m RMFG-2023, assembly GCF_954871325.1. Taxonomy (NCBI): domain Eukaryota; kingdom Metazoa; phylum Nematomorpha; class Gordioida; order Chordodea; family Parachordodidae; genus Gordionus; species Gordionus sp. m RMFG-2023. Next base: position 5,923,099 of record NC_088778.1, on the reverse strand, counting down.
ATATATGCCTGGACGATTTCTTAACTTATATAAAAGGATAATCAATAGCTGCCCAATTTTGTTTACTTTTTTTTGGGCTTACTAAGCAGTCCATGGTAAGGTCTATGATCATAATAAATCGAATAATTTGAAATTCTACATTGGCTGATTATATAGTGTTCCATATCTACATTTTAGTAAAATGCATTTTTTTTCGATAAATTAATTCTTCAGTTTAGTGTTGTTAAACGGCTCGTTTTGAGCCGATTTTTAAAAACGGCTAACTCAATATTTTAGCCAGAAAAATATTGCCTAAGTTTCGAGATTTCGCTAATAGTTGTCCAAACCTTTGTTCCTCCTACAAACAAAATCTTCATGCTTGCGTAATATTATTCTGGATGAAATATTGGGTTAGCCGTTTTTAAAAATCAGCTCAAAACGAGCCGTTTAACAACACTACTTCAGTGCTGTATTCTTCCATATCAACAATAATAATATTAAATATAACCCTGCATTCACAGTTAGCGGGAATTAGCAGCGAAGTATATAAAAATACCAAAATAGAGCATATTTTGATTCGCCGTAAATTCGGACGAATTCCCTTCAGAGAATACAAAAATGTGGCGTATTTTGTATAATTCGTCGCGAATTCGCTCTTACTATGGAGGGATATTAGGATAATACCTTTATTTACATTTTTATAATGTGATCTCCTATTTTAAAATTTAAGAAATACGATTTTATTTTTTTAAAAATGGATACTAAAAATAAGACACTAAAATACTCAGCGATATCTTGAATTAATTGGATATTTTGGTAATTATGTGTTCGCCTAATTTTGTTTTCCTCTATAGCTTATTTCAAAATTCTTTCCAAATTTTTTGCAAATATTATTTTCTTAATAATTTTGGATAATCTTTTTATTGTCAGAAAATTTATTATTTTATAGTATCTCTTTTTAATATTTGTTATAATATAAATAAACACTATCATGTCTAATTTTAATATATATATAGTATTACAGATCTAATATACAAAAATTTAAAAAATTTATATACATATGGTACATTTCTAATAACATCTAGATTAATATAATTCATATTGATAACATAAGGTGTATAAAAGTATATAAATGTGAGAATTAATTTGCGTAAATATAAATTGATTGTAGAATATTATAAAAAGGAATGATTTCGCTTTTTATTTTCGTGTATTGTATTTTTTCCCTAAAAAACTTTTCTAAAAATTACCATAAAGTGCATTTTTTAATGGGATTCATGATTGATTTGGCTGAACAGTTATATGCTTCTGAAAACTGTTTTAAATTCGATACAACTCCGATTATTCTGTCCATTCAATATAATAAAAATGATAATTATATTTTTAAGAAATAAGAAGTTATATTAAAGTCGCACAAATTCGCGAGCAGAGTTGAGTTTTGAACATAGAGGTACATTGAAAACGTTTTAAACGGCACGTTAAGAAATCTTTTATAAGAAGGTCTAAAACAATTGTGCTTGATACAGTTTTTAACTTTATTAAAAGGAATTGAAAGTTGGTAATTATTAAATTTTAAAAGATGTCTATCAGGACACTAATTCAATTTAGCTGGGGGAATTATGATTCGCTTGGTTAATTATAGAGGACATATAAGTTTAGGTTTAGAAAGAAGATTCAAAATAAAAATAATTCATTTAATGATACATTTATATACTATATATATTTTAAATTTATAAATAACCTGTATTTGTTTGGGCTGTGAAAATCGGTCTTAATTTGTAAATATTGTGCCTCGGGTGTTTCTTTAGAACAGAAAGCCTAATTAGTATATTAAATTTATAGAAAATTATTATATTATAAACTTGGGCAAAAGCAAGATAGAACAGTTGATCATCAGTTATATTAGAAATAGAAGTGAATGTAGCAATCTTGTTCTTGGCCTGATAATTTTTTAATGCCTAATTATAAAAATAAAATAGTTTCATAAAAGTATTAAAATTTATATCGAAAAAATAAAATACTGGGTTATAAAAAAAAAATTGTTATTATTATAGTGCTTAAGAAATGGAATCGTTTTGGTTTTTTTTGGTGTCCTTTTAATAATGGATATCTAATGTTATCCACTATGTTGAAAAACTTTTTATTTTGCGTTAAAATCAAAATAAGAAAAACAGATGGCTAAACGCTTTTGCTTAATTTGTAAGCACTATTATAATGAAATAAGAGGGGATTGGAACGCGATATTTGGCCTTGGTTTGTGTTGATCCGTTATTTAAAAATATTTGAAAACGGAGGGATTAAGATTTATTCCCCTTTTATTTATTTTATGATTATATATATTATAGTAAGCTTATTGTAGCTAATATAAACTGAACCATTCTAACTTAATATACTAGGGGAGACCGGGGTTCATATGAGCCTGTAGTTTTGATGAGTCTGGTTCTTATAAGATTGGGATTTTTATCAGCATGGTGTTATAGAAAACCCTGTAGATTTTTCCTAGACCATTAAACTCTAATGTTTATTTTTTACTAATATTATAATATTATTGTTTTTATAATTTTAATCAATTATTGATAATTTGCTTCACGAATAAATAAAATTAACTTGTAATGATATGGCGACCCCACCATTATCTGCTATATTGTCTCCTAATGCTAGTTTGCCGTTCAGCTTTAAATATTTTATGAGTTACATAATATATATTATAGTTATAGATATTATACTGTTATATATTAGAAATATTAATAATATGAAAAATATTTATTCACCGGCCACACGCTACATTATATACAAATTAAATTCGTATTTCATATGGTGAACATTAAGTCCGAACTTGGAATATTTTAAACGTTGTTTTGTAAACAACAAGACAAAAAAAATATATAACTCTCAAAGGCAAAAAATATGAAATAATCCTAAAACAGATCGCTTTTATTCTATCTATATGAGAGAAGATAAACCTTATGGCCATTAATCGAGTAATCTGAATATTGATCTTTATAACAATTCGTTTTGTCGACGAAAGATACTATTGATTTGTTGGTCCACCACAGGTTCCAGTTCCCATCTTTATCGAATTTCCTACCTATAAATTGTCAATTTCAGTTATTATTATTATTATATCTCATTAGGTGGGAAAAACGTGAGTAATTAAATGGGTTATTTCCTCATCTAACCAAACTCTAACCTTACCTTATCTTACCCTACCATACCTTACCTTTAATATTCTTTCCTACCTTACTTTTTCCTTTTGCCTTTATATATATTTTTTTAACATAATATTTACCATTATCATCAAAACCATGTGTTATTTCATGAGATATAATGGATCCTATAGCTCCAAAAAGATATGGGCTATAAAATGAATAATATATTTATTTAGTATATACATATATGTAATTTTTACTCTGGATAGGCTTTATCATAGTACGGTTTTCGCAAAATTCCAGCCAAAAACACTTGTATTATATATATAATATACATATATAAAATGTGCCATTTATTTAAATTTTTTTTATATATATTTAAAACGATGAAAACCTATTTCATTTTTGGAAGGATAGTAATATGCGTTAACGGAGTGAGGAGGTAAAAACCACCTATTATATATAAAAAATATAATTAATTGTATATAAATTCATATCCTATTTTGATGGAAACGACAAGAAAAAATTTTAACAAAGCTATCAAGATTTGCTAGAAAAATATTGGAAATTCCAGCAACCAGTGCTTCTTCTGAACGAGGAATTAGCATGGCTGGAAAGGTTTTAAGTATATTTTATATTATTTCATAAATATTTTATTAGATCAAATAAATTCCTTATCCCTAATTTAAATGGAATATTTTATTTTATGCTTAATATAGCAATTTTCAAAATTATAAAACTTTTTTTTTAGGCATGAACCGCTGAAACTAAATCATTTTTTATTTTATAAGATATTAAAAAAATTGAAAGAATGAGCTTATATTTAAATTTTATAGTGTGGCGTGGGTTAATGAACGGGTGGGTAAAGAATTTTATAAATTGGTGGGCGGGTATATTTTTTATTAACTAAGGGCGGGTTGAGCGGGCTGGTTAAATTTTTTAAAAGACGGGCAGGCTTGTGGGCTAAAAATCCGCTTATTGCATCTCTAGTTGCAATAATTTATATAATTTTTACATATTGAAAAAAAATCTATATTTTGTAACTCAAAAACTCCTAACGGGAAAGCTTATTCTTCCTCGGATGTAGTTTTCATCCTTTCCCCAATTTTTTTTTCTGGAATAATGAATACCGTTAAAAAATAAATATTTCAAAGAATTATTTTTGTGTATATAGCATAAGTGGGAATGAATTTTTTTATACATAATTATTTACAAATATCGTATTGGGATATTGAATCCATGGGAATTTTTTTAATCCCTTTTAATTTTAAATAATTTGTTGAAGACGATTTTTAAATTTCGAAAATCTGATTTGACCAGAAATATATTCCATCCCATATGGAATAAGTATCCACACTGAGAATTTCAAACAATTGTGTCGTAAACATTTGAAACCACACTTAAACTTATATTCATTTTTATATAGATTTTTTCATAATCAAATCAAATTTTCCAAATTTAAAAAATTCCTTCAGAACTCCAAATCACAGTGGATTTTATACCCCATTACGAAATTATATACAGTTATCTTGTGTATGAATAATTATCTAATAAAAAATATATTTTTAAAAAAAAAATTAAAATATTGTTCTTACCGTTTCTTATCGACAGGCCTAAAAACTCTATTGATCACGTTTACTTCGTTTACCCTTTTTTGGCGAAAGAAATTTTTAAAGAAAGTGTCACCTCTCATATCTAGCTTTTTTTTTATATAAAATAATTATAAAGGAGAAAATGAAAATAATATTTATAATTAATATACAAAAAAAATATTGGATTAATTTTCTAAAATTAAATTTAATTGGAAGACCGGTATATGTAAGACAAAATTTTAGGGTGTGTTCCTTATTTCACTAATTTTTTAGGATTAATAAATAAATTTTAACCAAAAGTGATATAAGGATTTGAAAAATATTTATTATTTTTAATTTTTATAAAGGTATATTATCGAAAGCGTTAAATATCTCAATAAAAAGATTTTAGGAAAGTTTGCATCCTATTTTTTTTAGTCTGATAATTTTACAGAATTATAAAACAAATTAATATGATTTTAAATAGCATTGATGTTGGTTGGTTTTTATTAATTATTGCATTATATTTTATTTTAATTGAAACGGTATGCGGAAAATAATTCCCCAAAAAAAAAAATTCCCCGGGAAAAATATCCCCAATAATAATTCTTAGAGAATAATTCTCCGGAATTGATTTTCTTAAAATTTTTAAATGTATTATTTGAGGATTTTTATTCCACGGATATATTTATTGGGAATTTTTCTCCTATTTTATTAAATTTGTAATTTTTAATAGCAGGAAAAAAAAGGAGATTTTTTCCTGGGAATTATTTTTATAGACTCTATTTATCTTGAAAGTATAGAACTTATCAAGGTGAGCCCCAAACCCCCAGTCTCCCCTCAAATAGTGTTGCTAAATAGCTCGATTTGAGACGTTTTTTACTCATATTTACTAAACCTCTAGATTTTTTGTTTAATAGATATCCAAATCTTTGTGCCATCTAAGCAAAATAAGGCTCTTATGTAATATTTTTCTGGATAAAATATCGGGATAGCTATATTTAAAAATCGGCTAAAATAGAGCCGTTTAAGAAACACTAAACACAAACAATGATCTAATATTGATATAGTATACTAAATTTTTGTAAGCTGCATTTTATTTATATACTCCTTGATAATCTTGGTCCAATTCAACGGGATCTACTACGTATTCAGGATAACCTATTTTGGATTTCAGCGAATCAACCTAATTATATTTATTAATTTTGTTAAAATTTTTAATATTATTTACAATTTTTTTTTTAATGCTAAAATTGTATTATTCATTTATCTTTAAAACATGTAAACAAAATATAAAAAATAAAAAAATGAATATATATATATTAAAAGTGAATGTATATTTTAAAAATATCGATGGCTCTAAAAAGAGCTTATAGTAAAAATGTTCCTAAAAAACAGGTATAATTATGTTTAAAAATTTCTAATTGGAGTTTAAGACCAAAAAAAATGTAATCTTGTTAGATGAGGGTTTTTGTATACCTTATTTTCCATTTATTATTACCCTCATCTAGCAAGATTACATTTTTTCAACTACAAATGTAGAAAATATTTTTAATTTGGCATTTAAAGACAATTTTACTAGAAATTATGTAATATAGATATATTGAAAATCTACAAATATGATCAAATTATTTGTATAATGAAGATACTAAATATATACTTGACTAACATAATCAAAATAAAAGTAAATTTCTTAACTCATGTAAGATAAGTTGATTCCATAATCAAATAAAGGATAAATGTGTTATTACCCGTCATTCTTGACGGGTTATCAGCTAGTTATAAATAAAAGACTATTAAAAAATAAAGTAGAATATCTTATTACTATAAATCAGGCGCGTACGCAGCGGGGGGGGGGGCAGGGGGCAAATCCCCCCCAAAGCCAGAAAATGCAGATGCCGGATTATATTTTTCAAAAATATTATTGTTAATATTAATTTATATTTGTTAATATTTATTCTTATCTCATATATACATATATATATATATATATATATTTAATTACATTTATTTATCACATTCATCTACTAAGTTATTTTATCAATCAATTTCGATTTCAAGTTTTCCTTGGTGTAATTTACCTATTATTTTCAAATTTTAGTGGCGTAATATTTATCTAAATTTCTAATAAAATAATAATTATCTCTGAAACTCCTTGTCCAACAGGGAGAAAAAAATTGCAAGCTTGTCCAACGAGATCGAGTCTCCGCCACAGTAACAGCTATTTTGGAGTTAGAAGAGCTGATTATTAATGCTATTACTGAAATATCACAATGGCTTGAAAGAAATATTTCCTCAGAAGCAAGAAAATTATTGGTTTCAATACTTATTCCAAATTTATTTTCTCATTAGAATGTATTATTTAATTATACAACTATTTTATGTAATACTTTTCAAAAACATAACATTGACTTGATTAAGAAGATGAGAATAGCGGAGAGCATTTTATTAGAACTCAAGGAAATAGAGCTAGTGTTGTTGAAGAATTTCATATTTTATATGTTATTGTTGAGTCAAAAGCAGAGCTATACGTGTTAAATATTTGTCCCCCTCGACTTGCAGCAAGCAAGCTCATCATCAAAACATTAATATAGGATCAGTAGAAGAGTATTATAAAACAAATGTCCCCTCTCCCAACCTTTTTCATATGGTGATAGAAAAAAATGTAAATATTTGTTATATTTTTATCATGAAGATGTTAAAATATCTTATGATGCTTAGCTGAATAACTATGATTAAAAGATTAACTATGGTTGATACAGTCCCAAAAAATGCTATGGATGCTTTTTATTTCAAACACATTTTAGATTATACTCCCAATTATTAAAATGGTTATATATATATTAGCAGCTCTTTAGTAAACTAATGAGAGAACATTCACTTTTTTAAGAAGAATAACAGAGCCTTGCAGAGGTACCATTTGCAGGACCAGGCCCAGATTTTTTTAAAAATTTTTTCCGGCCCGGGTTTTTTTTAAAAAAATTTTCAGGCCCGGCCCGGCTAGCCCAGCCCGAATTTTTTAAAATAAATTATATTTATTTTTGATATTTATAGCTAATAATGGCGATTTCAAATATTTGGTTTTAAAATATACAACTCGGCTCGGATATTTTTTCTTAAAAAATTTTCAGGCCCAGCCCGGGTGTTTTTTTAAAAAAAAATTACGAGCCCGGCCCGGGTATATTTAAAAAAATTAAAATTCGAAGGCCGGGCCTGCAAGTCTGTGAAAAACATACCTATGAAATACAACATCTGAAAGTAGATTGAATGATTTGGATCTTTTGAATATTCATAGACATTTAACGCCAAGCAAGGATTGATAATTGAAAAATTAGCTCAAAACATACAAAATACAATTATTCCCAAGAAACTTTTTGTGTATTAATTTATATTTACAACATTTAAATTTTTTATACTTTATATATTTTAAAAGCTCAAAAAATTCAAATTTCAATTTTGGGTCATTTAAGTGATTCATATCGTGGGTTATATTCACTTTATATTTTATGATTCACATTTAAATGCCGGTTTATATATATAATTTTTTTAATTCACATTAGTTTAAAATTGTGTATTAGAAAAGTTATTAATCCTAGTAAATTTATGCTTAGTATTTTTAATTAAAAATATTATTTCTTAAAAAAATTTATTATCCCCCCCCCCCCCCCCCCGCGTACGCGCCGCTATAAATGTTATATTTTTTTTCCCCAATTTAAATCTATAAATATCAGTCCAAGATTGTGAGGATATTTTTTTATTATGTACGTTTAAAAACTTACTGCAAACAAACGCTCAATTTGTTCAAACTATAGAGTAATATATAAATCCTATGACACCCATTATTTATTAAAAAACAATACAATTGATGTATCAACTATTTTATGGAAATAAATTTTTAGAATTCATTAAAATAATTTTATTGATATTCCCCTGACTTTTAATGAATAAATTATAAGTTTAATGTAAAAATTTTTTAAAATAAATTTAAAGGTGAATTTGTTCGTAACAATGCTAAAAATAGGAATGTTGACATATTTTTATTATTATCTTGTTTACATATTTTGTGCTCTCATCAGGCGCAGCGGGGGGGGGGGTGGGTGGGGCAGAGAGTCACAATGGCCTGAAAGATATATTTCTTCAGAAGCAAGAAAATTATTGGATTCAATGCTTATTCCAAATTTTATTTCTCATTAGAATGTTTTATTTAATTATACAACTATTTTAAATATTATTTTTCAAAAACATGACATTGACTTGATTAAGAAGATGAGAATAGAGGAGAGCATTTTATCAGAACTCAAGGAAATTAGGGCTAATCTTGATGAAGAATTTCATATTTTATTGTTGAGTCAAAAGCAGAGCTATACGTGTTTAATTTGTCTCCCTCGACTTGTAGTAAGACAAGCTCATCGTTAAAACATTAATACAGGATCAGTAGAAGAGTATATCTTAGATACAGATATATTTATAACCCAAATAAATGAATTTTTGATTCATCATGCAGCACTGACTAATCTGCAAATATTACTTCCACAAAAGCCTTCCCAACCTTTTTCAGATGGTGATTAAAAAAAAATATTTGTTAGATATTTATCATGAAGATGTTAAAGTATCTTATGATGTCTTACTAGCTGAATAATAAAAGGGTTTATAAACTCTTCCCATTAGTAAACTAATGAGAGAACACTCTCTTTTTTAAGAAGAATAACAGAGGCCTGCAGAAGTACCATTTGCAGGGCACGGCCCGGATTTTTTTTAGAGATTTTTTAAGGCCCGGCCTGGGTTTTTTTAAAAAAATTTCAGTCCAGGCCCGGCTTTTTTTAAATTTTAAGCCCGGCTCGGCTTTTTTTAAAAAATTTTCAGGCCCGGCCCGGCTTTTTTAAAAATAAAATTTTCAGGCCCGGCACGGATTTTTTTAAAATAAATTATATTTATTTTTGATTTTTATAGCTAATAATTACGATTTCAAATATAGGCTTTTTTAAAAAATACAGCCCGGCCTGGGTGTTTTTAAAAAAAATTAAAATACTGTCCGGCCCGGGGGCTGGGCCTGCAGGTCTCCGAAAAACATACCAAGAAGTACAACATCTGAAAGTAGATTGAAAGGTTTGGATCTTTTGAATATTCATAGGGATTTGACGACAAGCAAGGATGAGATAATTGAAAAATTAGCTCAATCCCAACGAAGATTGGATTTTACATTGTAAATATATAACATACAAAATACAATTATTCTTAATCAAATTTTTATTTTGGGTCATTTAGGTGATTTCTTTACATATAATTTTTTTATAATTCACATAAATTTAAAATTGTGAATTAGAAATAGTTATTAGTCCTAATAAATTTATGCTTGATATTTTTAAAAAACAATATTTTTTAAAAAAATTTATTATCCCCTTCCCCCCTACCCCAGACCAAATTCCCACGTACGCGCCTGGCTCTCATAATAAGAGTTTTTATTCGAGAACAATGGTGAATTTTATATATAAGTATGATAAAATTTGTATCTGTATGTAGATACGTTTTTAAATGGTGTATCTTTATCTAGATCCATTTTTAACCGATGCATCTGAATCTAGATCCATTTTAAAGAGTATCTTATAACAACTATTAAATATTCGATATATGAATTATCTATTTGAAATAAAATTTAACCCTTTAACTAACTTGGTGGGGTCTATATGACCCGATACGTGTTTAAAATCAATTTTACATAAATGCTTATCGTGACCTCAAATCTTCAGGGGATTCATTAAAATTAATCTTAAAAATATATTATCCAAGATTTTTTAAATTTAATTTAATTTCGGTATTATCTTCGTTTATCATTTTTTTCCCCCCATCAGATTATATATGGGAATTTTAGGAAAAAGAAAATTTCTGTATGAAATTAAAAATTAAGGCTTATTTATGTTTTGTACTAAGGAAAAAAAATTTCCCTCATTTTTAAGTAGTCAGAATATTTTTTAAAAAAATTGCCTGGGTCGTAAATATCTTAAATGGCCATTATTATCTATAAAAATAAAATTTTACTAAAATTATACTTTTTAAAGATTTTTTTTTTAAAATAAACCTTTTCCATAGATTTAATCTTCGTGAGTTCATCCATCCAATCAAGATTTTTTAAGCGTTCTTTATAAGCCACCTTTATCAAATCAACCATCCCTTCCACCTAAAAATCAAAATTTGGTTATGAAATTCGTGATTAGTAATAAATATTTTTACTTTAGCTTTATCCTTGGAATTAAAATTAGATCTCAGATATAGGGAACTGAGCGGGAACTGCATGAATTTAGGCCATTCCTTGAGGCATTTTTTCCAAACCGGCAATTCTTCGTAATCTTCTTTATTATTCGCCCTTTGAACCGGGCCAAAGGCATCCCTGTAATTTTGCGATAGGTAATTTGTGAGTGGTTTTGTCCGGTGCCACATTATGTAGTCGTTTAATACTCTGGTATTTTTAAGAGTATATATTTAGATATAGTTTTAACATGATTGTTTTTTTATTATTTAAATTGTGAATATTCTTTTAAAAAAATATAAAAATACGAAAATTAGTGGGTAAGACCTCGTTTATAGTAGCCGCGATGAAGGTTAGGAAACGCGCTGAGTATCGCTAAGCGATGTCACAGCTGATTTTTTTGAAGCAAATTGTCTCACCGCATTACTTAACACTACTATAAATGCTTTTAATTATTCTGGATTTTTGTTACGCATTGTAATGGAGAGTAATATCGAATACCCATTTTAGAAAATATATTTTATAATTTTCATATTGTTAATAAAATACTTTACTTAGACAATTTTGGATCATTTAAATAACGCTTGACAAGAATAGTTAGCTTTTCCATGTAGGGCAAGGACCTGACCCAAAAAGGGTGATCGGGAGATAAGGATAGATTATGAGGTCCAAAAATTTGATTTGCGTATCTTGTCCAATTCATCTATGTGATAATTGAATATTTTAAATTTCCTTTATGATGATTATTTGTTGGTTTGTCAGTTAGTTTTGAATCGTTAACATAAAAAAATTTCATTTAAATTTCTACTCAAATATTTTGTCCCCACTCTATAGCACTTATCCTTTTCATTTTCATTACCCTGATATCCTTTTCCATTAAAAAAATTTAGGCGGAAATCGTAGTAGAGAAGCGTTACGACCTGACCTAACAGCTGATCTAGCTTATAAAGTTTTTAAATGCAATAGACATTTCGTTAATAATATTAAAAATTCTTATATTAACAGGATTCGAATTAAATACAACATTAATAAAACGATAATAAAAGATTTTGATACATCTAAAATATTTTATAGACTCAAATCAGTTGTTAAATCGTTTGATTTTTCTTGTGGTTGTCAAATTTGGCCGATTAAAATGGTAAAATAAATTATTGAATGATAGTTTATAAAATTTATAAACAATAAACTAAGTAAGTGTGTCCAGCTTTAAAAAAAAGTTCTAAAAAAAATCTTTTATTTTTAAAAAAAACTTACGAAATCAAATTTTTCGTCCAACTCTTTCAGCGACATTACGACATATCGCGATTCGTCAAAAGTGTAAAGAGTTTTCAGTGGTGGAGTGATCTGAATTAAAATGGGTATAATGTATTATATTTGATATATAACATAAATCAGATTGTAATTTTAAATAATGCGAAAGCAAAAAAAAATGTATTGTTACCTTTTGTCAATTAAATCAAAAATAATTTATAAATATCGCTATACGCGCAAGTTTCATCAAGTCAAAAAAAACAAACTCTTTTTAACACTCAAACCAACTAAACATCATTTTATATTTGCTTAAAACTAATTTACAATCTATGGGATTTCAAACATTCTTATATACTAACATTCCTTCATGAATTTACCAAAATATTATTTTAAAATAATAAAGATAAAAACAATTTTTTCTTAAAAAAGGACCAAAGCTTAGCTTTACCTCTATTTGGAAAAACAGAATGCACACTATTTTTTTGGTTTTTTAAAAATATAGATTTGCTTATAGGGTGCATATTTATATATATTTTTGAATCTAAAAAATTATAAATAATTGTCTAAATAGAAATGTGATTTTTAGACTAAAAAAAATGAGAATAACATATTCAAAATCTTATTTTGCTTTCTCTGTTCAGAATTACGAGCAAAAATTATGACAAGAAGTTTAAGTTAAAAAAAATAAATATTTTTTAAGGGGGTTACTAACTAGAATAAAATTAACGGCGTTATAGCGGGGAAGGGGGGCTTGACATACATATGTATTTAAATTAATAATGTATTTATTTTTTTACGTTAGCGATAATTCTCTCGAATTCCAGAACGTTCGACATAACGTTTTTGAGTTGATCACCCATCTGTTTCTGTCGATCTTCTTCGTTCAGCAAATCGTGAGTCTTATTAATGTCTATATAACTCAATTTTTTCTCCTTCTCTTGTGAGTCAAATTTTTTGGAAACGTGTTGACTGTTCGATAACAACAAATTTCCAATGTTTGTCATGTACTTCAAGTAGGCATTGTAAAGTTTTAGATTCCTAGGCGTGGCATTGACATCGTAGATGTCCCTGTTTGGGAGAGTGAGCTTGCCTACAGAGATGGTGAGTAAATATCTGGAAGAGTTTTTGGGATCTATGTTCAAATCGAGACTAAATAATTCAGTATCCGATTCGTTAGCGAAACCGCTATCGGGGAATCTGACTTTATTTAATAAATGAAAGAAGAAGGAAAGTTAGATCTTTATTTAATATAATGTTGTTATATCACTATATTACAACATAATTAATCAAAAATGATGTTACTTCATTCTTGTTTATTTTTTACATGTGATATGCCAATAACGTTAAACAAAAAAAAATCCCCTTAGTAAATGCTCCAGTATGGACCTTATACTTAAATGAAATATAACATTATGCATCAGCCAAACTCTCATCTTAAAATAAGTATAGCTTCAATTATAAACTTATACATATAAGGCGATAGAAGAGCGAATTACCGACATTCGTAGAAACTCCTAATATTATTGGTTAATTTTGTTTGAATTAAATTTAATGAAAAAAAAATTAAATTATGCTTATTTACATCACAATTTAATATAAATATTTTCTATATATTAATTCTTTTTAAATTAAATAATTTGTTTTATCCCAATACCTAATTGACTTAAGCTTTCCAGAGAAACTTAGTTTCATTCCATCTCTTCCTTAAAATTTGCTTTATAGTAATCATCAACTTTGATTGAGTTATTTTTTATTTAATACTAAAATTTTAAGACATTAAATATAATTCTATAATGATATGCAGTAACAATGAACATTCCGAATATGGCCATTTATTCGCGGCAATGGCCTATTAAAAGGACCCGTCTTGGGGAGATTGTAAGGCCTCAGAAATTTTGTTTTACTAGGATTTCATTTTATTTCGTATTTTATTTATTTTTGTTAATTTTAGATCTTGGATTTCCCTTTTTCGATAATATTTTTCGGGTCCTAAAATATTTTATTGGTTTATGGACACTGCCAAAATTGCATTCAAATATTTAAATATGTTCAAAAAATAACATTGAATGGCAACGTTTTTTTAGGACTCAATCAGTGTATTTTATGTAAAATATAAACTTAAATACTTTGTTTGAATCCGGAAGATTCGTCTATAAAAGGGGAAGGTTTATTATCGGCGTTAATCACGTCCCAGCCCCCATACAATTCCAATAGATTGATTAAAGGATTTCCTTGTAATTCTTCCCTAGTGTTGGCTTTATCTATACAAGAATCATAATATATTTTGGCTTGTCTCTCGGCTTCTCCTTCGTATTTGGTGTTTGGATTTTCTTTATTTATTTATTTGTAAATATTTTTGAGATATATTTACGCGTAAGGTTTGCCCATTAAAAGAATTTATGATAATATTAAATTTTTTAAAAATTAACTATAAACTTTTCTATCACTTCTTTTTAAATCAAATTAAATGCATCTTTCATTCCTCCACCCCCTCCCATTCATTCATTTATCCATCCATCCACCCATCGATCCAATCCAATCCATCCAACCATCCACCCACCCACAATATTATCAATTTAAACTCAGTTTATTTTTAGTGGTCTTTTATTCAGGATGCAATATATCTGTTTAAAATGTAATGAGTCGGATTTTTTTTTTAAAACTTAGAGAGGTATAAAATAAACACTAATGTTGCAAGAAATAATTAAATTACAAATTTATTTTATTTAAAAAATTTGGTAGACTTCATAAGGTGGATGGATGCAAATTTCAAGTTAACTAATTAATGATTAATTTTACCTAATAAATTTTTGATGATCAAAAGTATCGTTTCGTAATTTTGGGTAAATTGGTTCCATTGATTATAACCGACAGGAATGGAAGTGCTTTTAATGTAACCTCCGCAAGCGAATTTGTGAAAATCTGTGCATGGATCTATACTTTGATCCATCAAGGATGTTATTTCACTCATGTTAAAAGTATTGGTCAGATCTTTTTTAAAAAATAAAAATATATGTATGACATTCTAAAACGAAAATAGTTTTATAAAACTAAATTATTACAATAGTCTAAAAATTGTCACCAGAAAACTTTCGGAAAGATTTCCTTCCTCCAAATGAAAATTACAAAAAAAATTGTCTTTAATTACTAATAACGAGTGGCGTGAAAATTATGTTTTTTAGAAATATTAAAGAAAATATTTAAGTTTCTAAAGAAATTTCTAATTATAAAAATATTGGCCTAAAAAACATTGCCTTTAAGTGTAAGGAAGAGAATTTTTTTTAGTATTTATTAATAACTATACGGACGTTTTACAATGCTAATTCGTCAATTTCCTAATAAGAATTGGAATCTTAGGGTCTTTCAAAGAGCTACAAGGGAATTGCAACTACGATATTTCTAGTTTAATATTTTGAATGTTCCAAAGAGTCGTTAAAACTAAACGTATAAAGAAAATCTTTCACACGTTTGGAAAACTGGAATTTCATAAAGAATAAGATTAGAAATGGGGCCAAGATTCATAGATAAAATGAGCTAATCTGGAGCAAGCAAGCCTTTTATATGATAATATTTCCTTCTTTTTTTCTATTTCGGGGAATTTTTTTTGTATCAAATTTTATTTTTAAACACCCTTTAAATCAGGATTTAACAAAAATTTTCAAATGAGCATTCGAAGATTTTTCTTCGCTCAAAATTTTGAGTATAAAATATCTAAAGAAAGAGCAAGGATTTTTGAATATTTTTGAATTTTGAGCAAATTGTTAACCATGCTTTAAATAGATAAGTTATATATTATTTATATATAAATAATGTATGTAATTTGGAGAAATATAATATTTTATTTTCAGATAAATTGCCTTTTAAATATGTTTCATTTTCTTGTTTAAAATTTTTTTATAATAATTGGAAAAATATCTTTCTATCGTTTTTCAAAACAGTTGAATAAATTATTAAACTGGCTAATAGTAACAGTATAATTTTCTAATCATCTTCCAAATAATCTATAAAAATAAGGAAGAAAAAAATTTAAGACAGTTATTAGATGGAGACGCTCAAAGGGGAAAGAATTTATATTATTCAAAAAGATGATATTTCTAAAAGGTAGCATATTTAACACAACAATGCTCTTATACTGCTTTCCTAGTGGAATGGACAACCGATCGGTAATACCATTTAAAGATGATATAAATGTTCATAGTAGCATATGTCTTGATACGAATCGTCTCGAATAATATATCCGTTAAGATATTCAAATTAGAGATATGCAAAAGTAGGCCCAATCCGTACTCAACCCAGGCCAAACGGATTTCGAGCCAATTTTTTAAAAAAAGAAATCGAGTTCGGGCTGGGCCGGGCCAAAAATAAATTCGGGCCGGGCCGGCCCAACTTTTTAAAAAATATATCGGGGTCGGACCGGCAAAATTTTTTGAAAAAAATTTCCGGCCGAGAGCCGGGCTTGAAAAATTAGGCCCGATACAGATCACTAATTCAAATCTAGGTAATGAACATTTATATAATTTCCAATGAGATAGACTTTCGACGGATCGGATGTTCGATTCCACTATGGCTTCCTTAGTCTAGTTTTTGTAATTATCCCTCACCCGCCACTAACCCATAAAATTGAATAATTGCCTCTTCCGTCTCTAGGAATAATACCCTTTATTATACTACATATGTATATACTATATAAAAAGAAATTTACTATTTTCTTGAGTTGAATATCCCGGAATATTAAAAAAAATAGATGCTAAGAATGTTGCTATTAATATCGATAAGCTGTAAATCGAGTTAAAATCCTGATTAGCCATTTCAAAATTATTATAAAATTTAAAACTATTTTTTTAAAAAAAATAAATTTGATGGGAATGATTTTTACACTTTTTATAAAAAGTTGTTCAAATTTTTTTTTTTTTAAGAAAAATGATTAAGAATTTGAATATTTTCAAATTAATTAAAATTATTCCGATAAAATATTTAAAAAATATAAATATAAAGTTAAAATTAATATTAATATTTTAATCTAAATAAATTTGTCGATTAAAAAAAAGTTTTCTTTTTTAAAAGAAAAACATGAAAATGATTGTGTTTAAATAAAAAAATAATATATAATATCTTATTTTTTTTTTAGCTTGAAGGAATCGATCACTTTATTTTGTGATATATTTAAATTTAATTGATATTTGAAAAATTTAAATTATGATATGAGTTTGGGATTTTAATGTAAAAAGGCTATAATCGATAACCGATCAATCAATTCCATGATCATTGATCAGGAATTTATTTTTTATTTAAATTATAAATATGAAGGGGGGGGGGAATATGACTAGGTTTGACCTATTGAATTGGAAAATATAATATTCACTATTTGATAAGATTAGTAGTAGTTAGATAAAATGTAAAATTAATAACTTTTTTAAAATTATAAATAGATAGTTCAAGGATTTAATGCCTTTGTTTCCATCAATTTACAAAAGATGGGATTCCTATCACTACTATATTATACTATTTGACCAAGATGAGTAAGGGATGGGTGGAGAGATATTTATTAAGAATATAAAAAAAATTATTTTTATTTTGTTTACACTTCTTCTTTTTTTAAAAAATTTTTTTGAATTTATTTTGATTTGATATTTATAATCTAAATGATGAATATGTTTGGTATGTTTTGAATTGCAATTTAAATAATATTTCAAGTTTTATATAATATTACGATATCGGGACTATTTGGGATTAATTTCTTCATATACTATCTAAATCTATTTATTTTAATTCTGATAATATAGGAAAAGCCTGGGGAAGGGGGGGGGGTGATTCTTTCTTGGAAAAATCGTTAACAAATTTTGCCTTTAAAATATTTCTCTTTATAAATTTTTATCTAATATACACATTTATAAAAATAGATGATATGCCTACTAAATAAAAATCTTAAATCTGGTCTATATATATTGACTTGGTTTTTTTCTGTTGACTCCAATTTTATTTGCTAAATTGAAAAAGTTTATGCATTTTAATGGCAATAATTTATAGATGTAATCCATTTTTATTTTGAGCAAAACAACTTACATTTTTATTTTTATAATTTAAAAAAAAAGTTCTTGTCAGATTGGTAAAACTGAACCTAGGGTCCAGGGGAAAGATTAATATAATTATTTGTATATAATTATGGAAGTCATTTCAATATATATTTTTTGCAATATATTTCAGTTATTATATAACTTTTTAAATAGCTTATTAATATAATAATATTAAATATTTTATTTAAAAACGTATTCCAAGTATAGGATGTTCATTTATGGAGTTTCGATAATATAAAGCTGAGATAATTGCTTTTTACTATAATTAGAGCCATCTTCTGACGTAGGTAGTAACCTCCGATGGGATCCTTGGTCCTAACTGAAATCCGGTGCTCTAACTCGTATTCTGTATACGATACGATCATTTATTTCATATGAATAGTTATTGGGAATTAATTTTAGGTTTCAATCAAATTAGCACTTAAAAAAGGTTAAATAAATAAATAAATATTTTGCTTTGAGTATACCATAATAGGGCCAATTCCCTGCTAACTGAGTATTAACTAAATAAATATTTTTTTTTTTACTATGAAAGAAAGTATTGGGTTCTTTCAGTTTTTACTCATCACTTATCTAAATAAAAATATATTTATTCTTACTTTGGGTTTTAAATTTCCAATATAGGATTGATTTATCATTTATAACTGTAAGTTATATTCTTTACAATTTAGACCCAAATAATTAATAATGATGCTATAGATAAAGAAGAAGAAGAAAATGATGATAAAGAATTAGAAGAAGATTTGCATCTCATATTTCAGGCCACTATATTTAAAACAACATTATACCACAAAAAATTAGAATCTTGGTAGAATTTTCCAAAGATGGAAAGAAATAATCAATTTTTGAATGAATGTTGATATCACTAAATCGAAGATTTAAAAATAGATTCTTAATTTGAATTATTATATACCTTTTAAATGATTTTTATAATAAAAATTTGTATTTAAAATGTCGTGAAAATAAATGAATAATTTTAAAAGTATATATTTAACACTTCTGCTATACATTTTATATTATTTATAATAACTTTATAAGAGACCGATAATCTTATATAATTAGAGAAAATTACATATACTATTCAGAGGAAATTATTGATTAAAATAATGATTGCGTGCCAACAACTTTGAATTTTGGGTTACATCTTAAAATATTCGGTCATATTTTATATATATAATTTATAATAATTAATTTATTATGCATAATTATTTTAAAGAATAAATTTTAAAAGGGTAATCACAGGCATTCTTGTATGTTTTGAAACATTTTATAAATATATTATGTAAATTTGCAATAAAGATACAATAACAAAAACATAATAAATTTGGGTACATGATAAGGACTTCAATAAGTTAAAATAATAATTTTTTTTTCTACAAATTTAAACTGATCACAGGCGAACTTCAACGAAGGATTCCACCTCCGTCAGCAGATTTCTCTTGAAATCTGCCGGTCCAATTTTCTAAGCATTTACTCCTCTCTAGGGTGATGATATGCATCTATTTTTAAAGTTCTTTTAAATATTTTTCTATATAAAATTTATAAATTTAATATTTATTTTTTTTAATATAATTTTTTTAATATATATTCCTTTTTTTTATAAATATATTTTTAATTTGTCTATTGTACATATTTATGTTTAAATTTTTTAAAATTGAAACCTCTTTTTTAAAAATAAAAAATTTACTATTAAAAAAAAAGGTATGTGTTTATAATTATTAAAAAAAAAATTTCTGCATTTTTTGTATGTTTTGAAACATTTCATAAATGTATAAATTTCTATTAAAGATACAATAGCAAAAATAAAAAATAATTTGGGTACAATCCCCATTGTTTAATGAATCCAGGTTTGTTTAATATCATTCTAAGAGCTGAAGTTTATTAATTCAAAATTATTGTACGAAAATTTTTGTCACTCGTAAGAATTGTTACATGACAATATTTTAAGGACCAAATACGCTGCCAAATTTTTAATAGCCAGCTTTTTCGTAAATTATTACATCACAGCTCAATTTGAATTTTATTGGAAAATAATTGGGGCATCCATGAAAAATTATAGTGCCATAATAAATGAATCAAGTTTTCCAAAATATTTAAGCATAATTTTATTCTTTGCATATAATCTTTATGGTAAAAATACAAGTTTTTTTTATTAATATAAAATTTTTTTAAAAATGAAAATTTAAGAGAAAATTAAAACGTCCTGGGTACCTATTAGTCTTTCGGGACTTGTATTTTTTTTTAGTTAAAAAAAAATTGTATAAAAATGTTAATCCTAAGTAAATAAACGAAAATGCATTGTGTTAGGTGTATAGGTTCATCCATATTATATATCACACAGAAGAACTTATTGTCACTTAAAATTGCCATATAATTGTGGTGTCTAGTGTTGTTATAAGTATAGTTAATTTTTTAAAAAAAATAAATACCTTAAAGATAGTTAACACGTATCCCGCCATAACCTGCCCCCCCCCTCCAGGTCTTCACATTTAATTAAAATTTAATTTCAAGATATTAAATTACAAAAAATACTGTAAATTTTTTTTAATGATAAAATTGAGATTAGTTTATCATTTAGAATGTATTTTACAAAATTAAAAAGTAATTTTTGACGTATTAAAATTTTAAATTTGCATTTAACACTTTTCATGAGAATATTTCTGAGCAACAGAAACACTAAAGCATCTAATTAAAATACAAATATGGTTTTAAATTTAAAATATCGAAGTTTATTATTTTAAAAATTACTTGTCTCGGAACAACTATCCTCGGTCTCCCATATACATATATTTTAAAAATATAATAATTTAAAAAATTTATAAGATATCGTTGATTTTCACATTCGTATTTTTAAGTTATTTTTCTAATTCGTGTGATTATGGCCACCCTTGATGATTTTGTCATGATATTATAAAAAGTGTGGCATCCCAATCTGATAAATATTTATCTAATAAATGTAACATCATTAAATCTGCCATGTATATATATTTAACGAATTTCTATCTTATGTGACTATTTTATTTATCAATCTAAAACATCGAGAGTCAGAAGATTTAATAAAATTTTCCACGAAATCATCTAAAGTCATTTGGGTTTATAATGATTTTAAAATTTTGCATAATATAGTAATTTATGTTCTTCTTCATGTGAACAGATTATTTGAAAAAGCCAAGCCTTATGTTTTATTGGCACAGAAATAGACTGGTAAATTCAAAAAGATAAATGGTAAACACATGATTTCAATACTAGAAAGTAGTCACTCTCTGCCAAACTAAAATAAATTTGATTACCAACGCTTTAAAACCTACTTGTACAGGTAGCAAATTTTTTTAATAATCGGCTCCAAAATTGATCTACCCATTATATTTTAATTTAATACAATGCATTTTAAAAAAATAATTATAATTATATTTAAAATTTTATTTTAAGCGAATTTTCAAGATATCTATCAAAATAATCATCAGAAATAAATAACAAACAAATCTTGAACCTTAAGCTAAAAAAGAGTACAATAAAATCTCCAGTGTTCGGGTTGAGGGTTCGGATTCTCAGTCCTGTTTATTATACAATATATTGGATACATTTATTCAAATAAAAAAATAATGGCATGGAACGACAAAATTATGTAAATTTGTATCTACTTTTACATGTAGTGTAGGTAAAGTAAAGGTCATAAAACGCAAGAAAGAAATATACAAAATTTCGTTATTTATCTTTAACTGTCCCTCGCTTTCCTTTCTTTCATTGGTAATTTTTACTAAACTCCTTAACAACAAAGGTGAACAATACAATACTTTTCAAAAAATAACTATTCAAATATTTTTTTTAAAAAATTCTTAAAATCATATTAATTCCGTCGCAATTTTTCCATAATCAAACAAAAATGAAAGAAATTATTTCAAATTTCCTTGATCATTTTTGCAAAAGTATGTAAAAAAATATATACTGGACTATAAGGAAGTAGAATGCGGCTGACAATTTTTCTTTTTCTTTTTTGGTTTAAACTGTTTAAATTTTTTATTTATTTTAATTTATATAAAAAAAAACACTATATTCACCTAACATCCATTAATCATGCGATATATGATCATATTTTGAATCCCATTGATTAGATTAGTTTGAATTTAAGATGCTACCGATTCCCCAAAATATGATTATGTAGTTTATATATTTATATGAAGAAAGAAAAATATCTCAAAAATGTTTTTTTTATTAAAGTCAGGGACCATCATGGCCCTTAATTTTTTGATCAATCCAGCCCAAATCTCCAGTTAAAAAATTATATAAAGCCAGGCCCCGTCCATATTTAATATTTTTAAAAAAATTCCAAAGCCCATAATAATTTACAAAAAATTTCCGTAGTCCTATTAGAGACCTTCATGGTCCTAATTACAAATTTTCTAGCGGGCCTGGGCCGGGCTTGGGTTCGTTGGAAATTTTTGCAATAGGGCTTTGGGCCTAAATTTTTAAATTCAAATTTAGATTATTTTAAGGATATTTAATAGGACAAATATAACAAATCATTCTGATTTGATTAGTGTTATTTATCAAATTTCCTATACACCGTGGGAGAGTATATATTTTTTAAATCGGAAATTGGTAAAATTTTACTTAACTTAACACAACGGCCTGGACACGAAACAGCGAAAAAGGAAACAGCGAAAATCAGGGAATATTCCCAAAAATGTTCCCAAAGATGGCCAACATTTTCGATATGACTTATATTTTCCCAAGTTGGCGTCAAATTCAAAGCAAAATCCCAACAGTAGCAGAAAATTTAAAAACAATTGTTAGACGTAGACAAATAGATATTCAAGTAAACTTTTTATAATATTTGAAAATAAAATTTTAATTAGAAAACTCAAAAAGGACATTTCATAAACTATAGAGGTTATGAATATATACACCATAAAATTTGAAAATATAAATTAAAATTTTGTTTATATCATTTATTAATATTATATATATATTTATATTATTACTAAATAAAATATTATATTTCTATTAGTGTTACTTCAGCATAAGTTAAGTATTCATAAAATAATTTTATGGGCTTGGGCCGGGCTTGGGAAATTTTTTAAATATTATAGCGGGCTTAGGCCAGGCTTGGGAATTTTTTTAAATATTAAAAACGGGCCGGGCCGGGCCTGGGCTTAAAAATTTTTTTTACGATGGACCTGGGCTGGGCTTGGTCCTAAAATCTAGACCCATGAAGGTCTCTAAGTCCTATCGCATGTGACCGAGGGGGGGGGGAATTCCCCCAGAAATATATCACCTTTTGTGAATATAAATTTTTAAGCCAATAAAAATATCCTCCTTAGCCCCCCCCTCTACCTCCCAATCCCCTGTCCCCCCAAAATGCATTCATATATTATAAACAATAATTTGAAAGAATGATTATATACAAACTAGTAGTGCGAATAAATTGAGCGTTGCCACGCATCATTTTAAAAGCTAATAATGCATTTTAAATGGTCGAGCGAAAATTGGTTTTCTATGCGTTTTTTATTTTGCGCTAAAATTTGAAAATGGATGCAAAATTGTTAGCATAATTTATTTCATAAATTAATTGATTTATTATAATTTAGAATATATTAATTGATATTTATATTATTTTAAAATATATTAATTGGGTTACCTATTAATTGATATTTATTTATATATATTAATTGAAATTTATTAATTTTAGAATATATTAATTGATATTTATATAATTTTAGTGTATATTAATTGATATTATTATAATTTTGAAATGTGATGATAAAGTAACCAAAAAATGTTGTATCTTTCTGGAACCTCAACCCAGACCATATTGGATGATTTATCAAATATTAGTATGATTACTCAGATAATAGAAATTTTTATCAGCAAAATTATTCTTTTATTCTTTTATATTTTTTAATTTTTGATTTTAATATTGTAAATTTATAATTTTCTATAAAATCTACTGCGCATGTCAGGAAAACCTATTTTACTATCGTCTTACCAAAAAGGTACAAAAAAAAAGAAAAGAAAGACACACATAAATCATTTTAATAAGATAATGCACAATATACTGGTTATTTAATTTACATTTTTGTATAAAATATATATGAAAATATAGCAGATCAGTGGGATTTGAAAAATTACAATTATAAAAATAATAAACCCGAAAAAGTAAAGTGCAAATTATCAAATATTATGGTCTATGTTATAATTTATATTATATCAAACAAAAGGGATTCAAACCGGTCTAAAAAAATTATAAAGGTTCGATTTTCCCCTTTAATTTGGAATAAAGGTTCGGTTACGGTTAAGAAAATTATGAAGGTTTGTTCAGCTTGCTTCAGGTATTCTGGGCGAAAATCTACTATGTGATTTTTAAAATTTCTTATGAAATTTCAGCTTTAGATAATACATTTGTTTTCCCATAAATTATGTATATGGTGAATTCCATATCAAATCAACTCGACCCCCTCAGAATTTTTTTATATTTTATATATTGGTGGTATACTATAACTAAGAAAAAAAGGAAAACTTAATAGCTATGATGTGGAGGGGGGGTACTTTTTTGACAAAATGCACTTAATTAACTTTCAAATATCCCACCAAGAATAAATTAAGTTAGAGCACTAATTCAAATTTTATTATATAGATTAATAATGGATCATTAATATGATATATAAATAAATGTGATAGAAACACGATTATACCCAAAACCGAAAATGAACATAGAAAAAAAAGGTGTTTTTTTTGAAATTTTTTTCCCGTAGATGTATACCATCAGCTTTTATACATCTAGACTTGGATGAACGTGGGTCTAGGAGTTATGATCTTTTATATGACTAAAATTGATCAAATTTAACATAAATATCATCATATTTAAATTTAATGAATACTTATGTAATAAATTTCATTTGAAAATTATGTCTAAATAAAAGGCCCTTACTTAATTATTTAAAAAATATATTGGAGCTGGGAGGGGGGGGGGGTAGGGGAAATAATATTTTGTTTATATTTTGGATAAATTTTCTCTTGAAATTACTTCGCCTAATAATTTTGATATTATTTTAGCATAAATCAAAAATAAAATAAAGACTTGATTTTTATTTGATGCGAATTCAATATACTATATTTTGAAACGCTGACAAAATCTGCCAACAAATTTGTAGATTACTAAGAAAAATTAAATAATTTGATTCCTCATTCTTATAGTTTCTCAACAATCCTTATTTAAAAAAATTTTATATATAATTCTTAGTTATTATAACACCCTTAAGATAATTAAGCATTTGTAGTGCAGAACCATGCACTTCCATTGGACCAATAATCATTTCATATGCTCGGATAACTTGAGTGCATATTCTCGCCCTAAAATAAATGAAGTTTATACATGGAAACAAAGATTGTAAAATTTTGTCAACACTCTAAAAAACAGGACAACATTTTTTTAAAAGGAAAGATTTATTATGCAGCCACTGCATAATGTAGACTTAATTCTAGATCCGAATTTAAGTCTTTAGATAAAGAAAAGGAAGATATATATAAAACAATTAAAAAATGCTAAATGATATAAAATTAGATAATATGCATAGGTCATTGGTCAACTATCATTTATAGTTTCTCTAATTCATCCTATATACATAGAAAAACCGTATATTCTAAATGAAATATTTATAGAATTTCTAGATGATTCTGATAAAAAAATTTATGAGGATGAACCTAAAAAGTTCATCGTTCAATAACAATGTTAATATTTTGATGTTTGGAAGCATGAAAATTCTTATTTTTTTTGAGAAGATTAGCTAGTAAAATTTTGTCATGCAAGCTTTTTAAAAAAGAAACAGATTCCTTATAAAATAAATGTATCTTTAAAAAGATCTAAGATATATATAAAATAGAGTGTTTTAGATAAGGACATTTTTTATGAAAAGATTCATCTACACCCTTCTATATAATAAACTATAATGTCAACTAGAAGTTCAAAAAATCCCGTGATTCATAAAAAAATTGCATCACTTTTTCACCCAAATGCCTTTAAGAAATTTGTTGTTAGGAAGAAATAAAAGTAAAAATGGAGAGATGTATTTAAACCAATCAATAGAAGTATAAACAGAGAAATACCATGTATTGTTTCAACTAGCTGAAAAATTAGTTCCAAAAAAATGACCTCTGGCTTGTTTATTTTTAAATTGGGTATTAGATTTTGATGATTAACAAAGATATATGATTGATTATTATTTGAAAAAATGAGAGATTTAGTTAGATTACCTTTAATTTAATTCTTGCATATGTTCGTTTTCTTTACAATCTGTTAGCTATAAAAATGCCTATTTTTATTAAGTACCAATTATCTCTTACCTTACCATAGCTTCAGGAGCATTAATTTATGTGCGCATTAATAAATCTTTTAAACTAAATTTTTACTCATTTGTATTTGTAGTTATTTATAATCTAAATAATATATTCTTGCTAGATGAGTTTTGCATAACTTATTTTCGATTTAACTTTATTTTTTAGATTATTAAATTTATTTTAAAACATTTTTTATTGTACAATTACTAAATATATACTTCATAAACATATTTTATCAAAAATAATGGAAAATTTTAGAATAAATACTCATCTAAATAAATATAAATTTCTGAATCACATCTCATAAGATAGGAAAATTTATTATTCATTTATCATCAAATAAAGGTAAAATTTATTATTCATCCATCTAAATAAAGGAGAAAATTCTGATTCCCAATCATTCTTGACGGCCTATCAGCTATTTTTCTAATAATTTCCACATCAATTCATATGCACTCCACATATCGCGCATTTAAATGTGATTTAATTTCGTAATATCTATATTTGTAGCAACATTTATCGTACAGCCATAGCCCACTTAAAGATATATTTTACCAATGGATGTACAAATTTCGACGTTAATATGAGCATTAAATTTTAACATTAGATATCGATTATATGGAATAACATAACGATTATCCATTATTTACCAGAAATAATTGTATTGCCACTATCTCGCCTTTTATAGTATGTAAATCCATCAATATTTAGTCTTGTTTCCAATTAGAAATCCTTAGGAAACTTTTTGATACATATGCCATTTTCCATGCAAAGCGATTTGGGGTTAAATATCCGGCAAGGATTATGTTTCATAAAATGGGTGACAATCTGAAAAATTTAGGTTCGAGAATTTTATCTGGCATTTGGGCATAAACAAATTTATCTATAGCTTGATGTGTTTCAATTTTACTATCATCGTTTAAAATAATAAATATATGGGCATGAGGCAAATTTTGTTTTTGAACTCGATTGTATATATAAAAGCCATAGATATACCAAATAAATTATTTTTTATTTGTTAAATCTTTTTTTTCCTTTTAGCTTTCACCGCTTCTTCAATCTATCTCCACTTTATTACTCATACTATCTATTTTTATATTTTTTATCGATACCATTTGGATCTCCCATCGGAGTATCGCTATCGAGGTCATTGTAACTTGGTCTCACACTGAAGTATCAATATCGACAGATATCCCATGTATTCTTCACTTTAAAGCATCAATATCGACAGATATCCCATGTATTCCTCACTTCAAAGCATCAATATCGACAGATATCCCACCGGAGTACACCGGAGTACTTATAGATTCTATTGTAAGCTTGATCTCCCACACTGGAGTTCAATCCCGATAGATCTCCCACCGGAGTATCGTTATTAAGTCCATTGTAGCTTGGATACATTGTGCTTGAACGGCTCCCGAGGCCACCATTATCCCAGCGCTGGCCAAGAATCGTTATCATCCTTGAATGACCCACGAGTTCAGCTGGTCATCTTATTTGGTTTATTGGACAAGTATCCTAGCACCCGGCTGTTCAAGCCTGTCGGTGACCGGGGTGACATTTCTTAGCTCAGAATATCATCTTATCATATGTCTGCACACATCCGTCATAGAAGAAAAACCCGTTTATTTATATCGAACAATACATTTAATTTTAATTTAAAAACACGGGCTATTAAATCAAGTCTATCTGAAGGACTTTGCCCTGGAAATAGATTTTCCTTAATTTCACGCCAATTAGGATTGCATGTAAAAGTAATAGGTTTACCAAATTTGAGCACAATGGCCATTGCATCATGTTAGCGTTCTTGCTTATTTCTTTTAGAACCTCGAAAAGATGATAGTATTACTGCTTTACAGTGAATATATTGTTTGATCTTACTTCAAATATTACAATCATGATGTTATGACACATAGGTGTAGCCGGAGGGGTGAGCCTCCTTAATCTTTTTTCCTGTCCTCCAAAAATGTATGCATTTATCATAACAATGATTTGAAAAAAAGAAAGTAAAATTTTTTTAAATTTAAACTATTGATTATAATTCATACTTTTTTGGAAAAAAAGCATTTTAAAAGTGAAACCAAAATATTTTTTTAAGAAATGAAATATAAGCCAAATTTAAGTTTTAAGACAAAAGTAAAGTGTGTTATAATTACTATTAATAGATCCATAAAATTACTAAATAATATAATATATCAAATATAATTTTCTATAAAGTGACAGTGAGTAACTTTAATTTATTTTTCTTAATAAAAGTAAAATTTAAAATAGCCTTAACAGTTAAAGCTTAATTGATTTTATTATAAATAATTTTATAACCCAATAAACTAAATATGATCATTTATAATTAAATTTAAAATTGTAATTAACCGATTTCAAAATGACTAATCAACTATATTATTTTATTTTTAAATTTAATTACCATGACTGTTCCTAAAAATATTTCCAACGTTCAAACTAGTATAAATTAGACATATAGTGGATAATCCTCTATTATATAAAATTGGTTACAAAATATTAGGTACAATGCCACTCTTACTGACATATTAGACAGTTAGAGAATATATTACATTTAATATTTTAATAAATTTTACTAATCAATGCTTTTGATAATAAATATTAGCAACAATTTGCATTCAATTTTTTACCGCCATCTTTTTATTTTGAATAAAAAAAATATTATTGAAAATTAATCATCATATTATTTATCCCGCAATGGATGTAATCCTTATTAGATATCTTTTTTTCCATGTTTTTTTTGACGTGTTTTTAGGAAAGCTATAAAACAGTTTTGAGTTAAATTTTTAATAAATACAAGTATATTTTTGATATTATTACAAACTACTATTTTTTTAGACATAATATACCAACTAGAGGTGGTGTGAAAATAATATATTTCATCATATCCCTCTGGTCCTTATTTTCTAGTAACTAAATCTCATTTCTAACATGGCATCCTAACCGTATTAATAACTCATGGCTTCCTTATATTTGCATAATTATTTCTTCAAAAGATTTTTAGCGCTATATTTCATCAATTTATCAAACACTGATATGAGTTTATATCATGGGTGCCATGGCTGTGACTACCAGCATATTATTTGTGTGGCTTTGCAATTTAAGATTATTACTTCTGATGCTGAGAGCATTTGATTGCATAATTTAGATTAGCAACAATGGTTAGCTGTCTAGTCGCTTTTATATCATTTAAAATGGAAGATAATCTAGAAATTTAATATCTCACAATAATTCTCGATTACTTATCTAGCTCTCATAATATTTAAGAGAAAATTCTTATGATTTGGACTAATCGTTTATATTCCCCCCATCTAGTTGAAATGTTTTATGACTATATATAGACTAGGGAAACCAGGTCAAAGGCCAACCCAAAATGGGGTCTGGGAGCGAAGACCAAAATTTTCTAATTACCCCCCCCCCCCCCCATTAGGAAAATCCTGGCTACGCCTATGATATGACAAGATAAGTTACTAATTAAAATGTGTTTCCTAACTTGAAAATATTTTTATGTAAGATGCATTTTTCATTTCTATCATGTTCATCGTTCAAGTTTTATAGACTTAAAATATTGGTTGATTTACTTTAATTTAATAAAAAAAATTAGGTTAAATATATAGTTGTTTCTTTTTAAAATCTGATTATACTAGCATCTCGTATGATGATGGCCAACAAATGCCACAAATTAAAGTTCTTATAAGGGTTTTCATAATACACAGATGTTCAATTATATAGGTTTCTGTTGTGTAAAATATTATGTTGATGATATCATATTGTTAAAAAATACAATATTTGATTAAAATAATATATATATCAGAAGCTTAACAATCATTATCTCAAAATTACTGGCGTAATCATTATTACTATTTATCCTAAAATTTATGAAAAAAGTTTATGCAAAGTAAATATGATATGAATATAAATTTTGAACTTGAATTGGTTATTAATATAAACCAATCTGGTGACCAGATGAAATAATTATTAGAAAAGATTATGCGGAGAAAAATGCGGTAACTTAAATTTTCAAGTTATATATAATTTATCTATTTTAGGTTGCCAACGAATATCGAGAATAAATATTAGTTAATGAGGACAATGCTTTGTATGGTGAAGACATATAAATTATAACCCAGATTCTATCAAGGAAACCAAAGTTGAAATTGTTTGATTTTGTTTTTCTTACTTAATTAGTTACTTGAGATTTCATATAATATAATTAAACTAATATAAGAAGGAAAACTCTCATGATTACTCTAAACTACCTTAACACTAAAAAAGTTTTCTAACAGTGACTTTTTCTAAATGACGCCATCTATTGATTTTATTATTAGAATATATTATAGATTTAAATGAATATCGATAAATTTTAACGTTGGTATTGGGTGGAAGTCCAGTCTTTGAGAGGATATACAATTTTGTTTAAACAATGTATATTATTTTATATTCATATTAGATTATATTTACAATATGAATACAAATAAGTTTTAAAGAAATGTATTAAGAATAAAATTAATTATCCACAAAATCTTTGGATAAAAGTATTTTAAATGCAAATATTTTGACGATCACTTTTTACTAATCGATTTTTATAGTACCACTAATAATTTTTTATTACCCTAATTTATTTATTATTTATAAATTTCTAATATGAAAATAATATATCGTCAGGCGAATCAGAATTAATAATATATTAAGACGAACATTGGCTCAACCTACTTTTGTTCATATTTATTTAATATGATAGTATACCTCATTACATAATTACAACTTGATGATAAAATAAATGGACAAGTAATTAGAAGGGAAAATAGATACATTTAGGATAAATATAATTATTTCAATACTTTTAATTGGAGAATGACATTGCCGGAGGATGAAATCGCTCCATTTATTATTTTTATTTTTAATTGAGTGGAAATTATATTTAAGCTTACATTATTTATTATGCTGGTGATTCTAAAAATTTAACTATACAAGATGGTGAAATTACATTTAGGATAGTAGGTTGATCTTATAACAGATTACCTGTAAAATTTATTGTGGCATAATAGCTAAATTAAAATTACCTAGTCGAAATAGTGGTATTTAAATTTTAGTCCATTATCAATCGGATGAAATTGGATATTAATTTTTTGCTAATTCAGGTCAAAAAGTTCATATTTCAAATTAATAAATCGTTGATTTACAATTAAAATTTAATTTATAAATAAATGAAGTATTTATATTTGTATGAAATTAAAAGAGATTGTATATTTTACAATTTTGTGTTCATTTTAGGTTCATATTATTTTATTTTTGTTTATTTTATATTGTATATTATTTAACATTTTGGTTTCATTTAGATTGTATATTATTTTTAAACAATCTCTTTTTACAATTTTGTCATTTGAAATTTATATTATTTTATAATTTTGGGTCATTTTGGTTTGTATAGTTTATAATTTTGTTTTTTAAAATATTTTATGTTATAATTTTTTGTTTATTTTATTTTACGATTAAGTTAATTTGAGATTATATATTACTTTACAATTTTGTGTTCATTTTAGATTGTATATAATTTTACTTATTCATTTTGGATTTTATATCATTTTACAATTTTATTTACTTAATAATGTATATTATTTTGTAATTTTGTTAATTCAATATTATATATTAGTGTTGTTTAACGGCTCGTTTTAAGCCTATTTTTAAAAACGGCTAACTCACTATTTCATCCAGAATAATATAACGCAAGCCTGACGATTTTGTTTGTAGAAGGAACAAAGGTTTGGACATCTATTAGTAAAATCTCAAGGTTTAGGCTATATTCTTCAGGCCAAAATATTGAGTTAGCCGTTTTTAAAAATCGGCTCAAAATAAGCGTTTAACAACACTATTATATATTATTTTACAATTTTATTTATTTTAGATTATACAATGTCTCCAATTTCGTTCATTTTAGATTATTTATTAATTTATTTTACAATTTTGTGTTCATTTAGATTGTATATTATTTTTAAACAATCTCTTTTTTTCATATTTGTCATTTGAAATTTACATTATTTTATAATTTTGGGGCATTTTGGTGTGTATAGTTTATAATGTTTTTTTAATATTGTATGTTAATTAATAATTTTTTTGTGTAAGAATATATATAATTTTGGTTTCATTTAGATTGTATATTATTTTTAAACACTCTTTTTTCATATTTGTCATTTGAAGTTTATATTATTTTAAAATTTTGGTTCATTTTGGTTTGTATAGTTAATAATTTTGTTTTTTTAATATTGTATATTAATTTATAATTTTTTGTATATTTTAGAATTATATTATTTTACGATTAAGTTCATTTGATATGGTATATCATTTACAATTTTGTTTGTTTTACATTATATATTATTTTATAATTTTATTCATTTTGGATATTATTTTATAAATTTGTTTTTTAGAATGTATATTATATTATGACAAGTCGATCTCCAAGAATGATATATGAATCACAATTTTCTCTTTTACTCTATGATTTATGAAGAAATTTGACAATTCTGAGATTTTAGTTCAGAATCATCTCTTATCAAAATTAAGGTATATATCTGACTCACACCGCCTCAACTACTCCTAAACCACAAATATTTTTTGTATATAAAGAAAAAATTACGCCGATATAGTATAGAAACCATTCAATGCTATACATCATTATCCCAAATAAAAGGAAAAATTGTGATTCACCCGTCTTCCGCGACCTGCTATCTGCTAGTATTAAATAATTGCGTGTAAAGTGCAAGTGCTTGCCATCTTAATATTTTTGACCATTCTAAATGCAGAAATAAAAAAATATATAAGCCCGGACGATTTCTTAAATTATATAAAAGGTTAATCAATAGCTGCCCAATTTTGTTTACTTTTTTGGGCTTACTAAGCAGTCCGTGGTAAGGCCTATTATAATAATAAATCGAATGATTTGAAATTCTACATTAGCCCATAATATATTACCGGTGGATTATTATATTTTTCTATATCTACATTTTCGTAAATTGCATTTTGATTGGAGGATAATTTAGAATACTATAATGTGATCTTTAACATTCAAGAAATCTTATTTTATTAAAATGTTATTAAGAATGGATACAAAAAATAAAACACTACAATACTCAGCAGACGATATCTTGTATTAATTGGAAGTAATTTGGTAATTACGTTTTCGACTAATTTCGTTTTCCTCTATTTCGTTTATTTCAAAGTCTTTCCAGAAAATTTTTTAAAAATATTATTTTCTAACCTTTTTATGCCAGAAAATTTATTTATTTTATAGTTATCTCTTTTAATAGTTACAAACAATATCATGTCTAATTTTAATATATATATCATTACAGATCTAATATATATAAAAATTTATTATAAATAAATGGTTCATTTCTAATATCACCCAGATTAATATAATTCAAATTGGTAACATACAGTATAGAGAGTAGGGGAGGCCGGTGATATAATGAACCCAGGGTTATAGCGAGATGTGGCTTTATTTTCTAGAGTATTAAACTCTAAGGGTTAACTTTTTTTTAACCAAAACTATATAATTATATAATGCATATGCGGCTATAATTTATATTTCTATCTGACAGCTTGAAGAATTTTTATACGGCATTAGATGATTCTTACCTGCAAAGTAACTTTTTTAAACTATACATTTTTTTACCACCCAAAAACCATCTTATATAAAAGAAAAAAAATTCTATTTTTATAGAATATCAATGTACCCGATCAGAATTGAATCAAAATATGTGGGGATATTTTTATGAAGTTAGAACGAGCCTTTTTCTCCATTTTTTTTATAAATTTTAACATGGAAAAAAAGACCATTGGAGAGATCAAATAAAAGAAAAAAAAATCAAAAAATATTATTAATAAGAAAAACATGTTAAGTGTGCAAAAAAAAGATGTATTACAAGCATCATAACAATCAAGACTGGTTTCAATGTCGTAAATATATTTATTGATCACATGGAAGATGTTATAATTTTTATCCTTTTTTTATTTGCAAAAATTGTGAATAATAATCCCATTTTTTTTGTTTATAAATGATTATATGTATTACTTTTATGCTTAAAATCATTAAATAAGTTCTAATGAAAAATTAAGCAGAGCTTATAATAACCCCGAGCAAAGGCTAGTTCGTTCCCGAATAGGGTTCACTAGTTTCCAAAAAAAAATTCCAGAAAAGATAAAATTTCGAAAAAGGTAATAGATCTGTATTTTTAAAATTTAAACCTACCATCAAACTAATAGAGCTGAACAAAATGATATATTTTTTGTTTAATTTTATTAAGGTTTGCTTTTTAGGGTTCGCCATAACTCCGGTTTTACCCTATATAAAAGTAATAAATGAGAGAATTAATTTGAATGAATATAAATTCTAGAATATTATAGAAATGAATTATTTCGCTTTTTTTTTGATTTGTTCTTCTTGTATTCTTTTTCCCCCCAAAAAAAAATTTTCTAAAAACTACCATAAAGTACATTTTTTAATGGGATTCATGTTTGAATTGGCTGGACAGTTATACGCTTCTGAAAACTCTTTTAGGTTCGATACAACTCCGATTATTCTGTGCATTCAATATAATAAATATGATAATTATAATTTTAAATCAATAAGGAAGTTATATTACAGTCGTGTATTTTGCTAGTTAAGTTGAGTTTATTGAAAGCGTTTTAAACGCAACGTTAAGAAATCGATTATAGCTAGGTCTAAAACAATTGTGCTTGGTACAGTTTAAGGAATTTATTAAATTTAAAAAAAATGTCTATCAGGACACTAATAAAGCATGCTTTTTTTTATAGTACGTTTCGTTAATTGTAGAGGACATATAAGTTTAGGTTTAGAAAGAATTCAAAATAAGAATAATTCATTTATATACTATGTATTTTAAATATATAAATAACCTGTATTTGTTTGGGCTGTGAAAATCGGTCTTAATTTGTAAATATAGCGCCTCGGGTGTCTCTATAGAACAATAAGCCTTATTAGTATTTTAAATTTCAATTTTATTCATAGCAAATTATTAATTATAAACTTGGGCATAAGCAAGATAGAACAGTTGATCATCAGTCATACTGGAAATAGAAGATGTAGCAATCTTGTTCTTGGTAGGATAATTTTTTAATGCCTAATTTAAAAAAAAAATAGTTTCATAAAACTATTAAAATTTATATCGAAAAATAAAAATAAACTACTATTTTATTTTATAAATTTATCTGAGCAAAGTAAAACGTTCATTGGTTTGAACTTGTGTGCTCTGTGGTGACAATTTGTACGGTTTTTTAGAGAAAATTAACTATGAAATTTTATTATAATTATAAGTATTAGCATTTAAATGTGATTAACATCTTATATTGACTTTTAATTTTTTTTTAAATTTTTTTAAATAAGTATAATAAAATTGTATGAAATAAAATTGCTTTGTTTTTTTGGTGTCTTTTTAATCATGAATATCAAATGCTATCGACCATATTGATAAATTTTTTATTTTGGGTTAAAATCAAAATAGTTTGTGTAAACAGATAGTTTAATGCTTTTGCTCAATTTGTAAGCACTATTATAATAAAATAAGAGGGAACGCGATATTTTGGTCTTGGTTAGTGTTGATCCATTATTTAAAAATATTTGAAAACAGAGGGATTAAGATTTATTCCCCTTTTATTTTATGCATTATATATATAATAAATATTATATAGCTAATATTTGCTGAACAATTTTAACTTAGATACATTAAAGGAGACCGGGGTTCTTATGAGCCTGGGGGTTTTATAATTCTTATAGTTTGGAATTTTTAGGAGACAGGTATTATAAGCAAGCCACGTAGATTTTTTTCTATAATATTGTTTTTTTATATAATTTTAAAAAATTAATAATGATCAATTTTTGATGATTTGCTTCACGAATAAAAAAAATATAAACTTGTAATGATATGGCGACGCCTCCATTATCTGCTATATTGTCTCCTAATGCTAGTTGGCCGTTCAGCTTTAAATATTTTATGAGTTACATAACAATAGTTATAGATATTATACTGTTATATGAAATATTAATAATATAAAAAATATTCATCCAACGTTCACGCTACATTATATACAATCAAAATTAAATTAGTATTTCATGGGGTGAACATAAAATCCGGACCAATAGATTATTCTTTGAATATTTAAACGTTGTTTTGTAAACAAGACAAAAAAAATATAAAGCTCAAAGGCAAAATAATATGAAATCCTAAAACAGATCGATTATATTTTATCTATATGGGAGAAAATAAACCTTATGGTCATCAATCGAGTAATCTGAATATTGATCTTTGTAACAATTCGTTTTTTCGACGAAAGATTCTATTGATTTGTTGGTCCACCACAAGTTCACATTCCCATCTTTATCGTATTGCCTACCTATAAATTGTCATTTCAGGTATTATTATATTTCAATGGGTGGAAGAAACATGAGTAATTAAATGGGTTATTTATCTATCTAACTGAATTTAGCCTATGTACTTCACTTTACCTTACCCTACCATACCTTTCATATTCTTTCCTACCTCGTTCCTTTTACCTTTATATATATTTTTTAACATATATTTACCGTTGTCATCAAAGCCATGTGTTATTTCATGAGCTATAATGGATCCTATAGCTCCAAAAAGATATGCGCTATAAAATGATAATATATTTAGTATATTTATGTTATTTTTACTCTGGATAAGCTTTATCATAGTACGGTTTTCGCAAAATTCCAGCCAAAAACACTTGAATTATATAATGTATATAAAATGTTGCCATTTATTTATTTAAAATTATTTTTATATATTAAAACTATAAAAACCTATTTCATTTTTGGAAGGATCGTAATATGCATTAACGGTGTGAGGAGGTAAAAACCACCTATTACATATTAAAAATATAATTAATTGTATGAATCCATATTCAATACAAATATAATATAATATGAATTTTAAACATATAAATTCAATTTTTACAAAGTAGAATAAAAAAAAATTAACATTATAAACGGATTAGTTATAAGAAAGAAAGAAAGAAAGAAAGAAAGCTGACCCAAAAATCTACATAAACCCGTGCACGCTGTAATTGTTTTACTATTTTATAATTTGATTTATTCAGTAAAAAAAAGTTATTAGGTTCAGTTTAAACTTGATTTCTTGTTTTTACTTCCTAATGTACAAGAACAACTGTCCTAATTTGATTGACGTTTTTTTATCAATTTTTATTAATTAATAATATTTTTATGTATAAAAATAATATTAGCTATCGAAAGCTTTTTTTAACTCTTAAGGCGTCATTCTAATTAGAGAAATTAGAATGACTATCACAAGATTTTAGTATATTCTTTAAAGGAACTTTGGTTATTATTAATCCTCGAGGAGAAAAGGTGGAAGCTTATGCCATTTGATTACATAAATAGACTTACAAATCAGCTGGTGACATGCCATTTTTGGTTTTCCTTTCCTTTAACTCCGATTTAAAAAAGATATTTCAAAATATTTGATCATATCACCAATTGATTTGTATTGGTACACATTTAAATGAATGAAGTGTTATTCTAGGTATTTTTATATGTCATTGGGTGTAAGAAACGTTAGTGAGTGAGTCGGGTATAGTAAACCTCCATTTTCAAATTGTTTTATCTCATTCCATATTTTATATTATACCTTGATATTTTAAATATCTATAATAATTAATTCAATATATAACCATTGAATAAGTACAAATTTTATAAAAAAGATTGTCAAAAAACTAACGCGAAATTGCTTTATTTAAATCTACTTAAAACATAAGCAATAATCAGGCATTTTAAACCTGCTTTTAAATGCTAATGTATACTATATATTTTTTTTTATAATTTTTAATAGTGTTTGCAAATCGAAGCGTTTTATGTTGCATATTTCAGATTTTTTTGCTTTCAAAATCGCAAAATAGTTTATATTTTTATCATAAAATGCCATCTTAAATTAAACAACCTAGCATTTTTTTTAGGGAATAACACAAGGTTAAACGCTTTAGCTCAATTAATAAACACCATTAGAGTTAAAATATGCATCTCTGCCTACAATAACTTGTATTGAACCCTGTATGTAGATAAATGATATCCTAAGAATTTAGTATATCTTAGCAAAAAAATGAATAAATAGGTTATAACGGGGTTCTTATAAGCCCGAGGTTCTTGCGAGCCTCAGGGTTTTCTTCTAAAGTGCTCAACTCCAATGGTTAATGTTTTTTAGCCAAATATATATTACTAAAATAAGCATCTATTTTTAACTTTGTAAATGCTACGATTTATCAAAAATAGTCTAATTATTCAATAACTTTCTTATATAAAGGATTAAACCTTATTCTACATATAATTATTCTATATTTTAACAAAAAATATGCTTAAACTAGCATAAATAAATTTTAAAGCTATTGAGGGTCTGAGACTACTTTTCAGACGTAAGAGCTTTACGAGCGCTTATTTTACAATTAAATTTCGTTTATTGAAATTTGAATATGGTAAAAAAAATTATATTAAATAAAAGAAACAATGAATATATTTGAAAATAGGTTCTTTACTGTAGCCATTATGCAGAAAACAAATGTAGGTTTCATGACAGAGCAAGAACCTACATTAATTATCTAGTAAATGCATCTTAATTGTTCATGCGTATTTGTCCGAATTAAATCATATTTTTGGGCACAAGGATCCTTGTTGCAATTTTAAAATTAATTCTTCATAATTCTTCATAATTATTATCTACTATGGCTTATTTTTATCAACAAAGTAGATGCAACTAGAGGTTTGTATTGGGCGGCTTTTTAACCCGTCTACCCACGCCCACCCATCTAAGTCAGCTGGCGGGCGAGCTATTTAAAATTTTTTAAAGAGCGAGCGGGGGGGGGGGTTAAATTTAAAACCTTATTTATTATTTAAAATCAGTTGAAGTAAACATTTAAAAAAATATGCTCCCTGTAATTTTAACTTTATATAGCAATTTCCTAAATTATAAAAAAATTTTTGTAGGGATTTATTATTAGATGCCAAAAAATTTGAAAGAATATTAAAATTTTATGAGTAGCGTGGGTTAAAATTTTTTCCATAAATAATGAGCGGGTGGGTAAAGAATTTTAGACTTAAGGGATGGTATATTTTTTTAAAACTATGGACTGGTTAAATTTTTAAAAATTGTTGGACGGACAGGCTTGTCGGCTAAAAACCGCCCATTGCAGCCCTCTAGTTGTAATAATAAATATCATTTTTGCATTTAAAAGAAAATCTATGTTTTGCAGCTCAAAAAACCCTCACGGTTCATTCTTCTTCTGATTTTGTTTTTAGAAAAATGAATACTGTTTAAAAATAATTTTTTAAAGAATAATTTTTATGTAGCATAAGTGGAATTGTGATAATATTTATTCAATATTATTAAGTAGTTTTAATTTTATTGACTTTGCCTTTCATACCATGATCCCCGCTCTTCCCTACTGAAAAAAGATCAAAATATATCTAGGTCTTTTCCGTTAAAATGATAAAAATAGTTTTTCCACATAAAATTTTCTTGGAATAAGACCAAACATAGATTTTAGTATTTCTATCTATACAGATTGCAACGTTATTTTTTTTTTTTAAATTTAGAATATTTAAATATATTTTTATGCACAATTATTTTCAAAAGATTATATGTGTCGTATTGGGATACGGAATCTATAGGATTTTTAATCTCAAATAATTTATTTTAGACGCTGATTTGACTGGAAATATATTCCATCCCGTATAAAATAAGTATTCACACTGTGAATTTCAAACCATTTTTCCGTTGACATTTAAAAACAAAACTTAAACTTATATTCATTTTTATATAGATTTTTCTTATTGAATAATTACACAAAATTTAAGGGTTAAAATGCATTGAAATTCAAATGTTGTAACACTAATTTTTCATAATTTAAAAAATTGCCCCCAGAACACCTAATATACACCAATACGACATTAAAAAAAATTATTTTATCTGTAATCTTGTGTATTATTAATGATCTAACAAAATTTTTTAATAAATTAAAGTAAATATTGTTACTACCGTTCCTTGTCGACAGGTTTAAAAACTCTCTTGAACTCGTTTACTTCTTTTACCCTTTTTTGGCTAAAGAAATTTTTAAAGAAAGTGTCTTTTTGCATATCTAGCTTTAGTTTTATTTTATTTTTTTTTAAAAAAAAATAAAAAAAATGATAATGAGAAAATGAAAATAATAAAAAAAATATTGATTACAAAATTTTAGGCTTGTGTTTTTTATTTTTGTAACTTCGTGAAGATTCATTAATTTTTTAGGATTAATAAATGAATTTTAACTAAAAGTGATCGTAAACAAATATTATAAAAAAATCAATTCTCATATCCACAATTAAGATATAAATAAAAAATAAAAGAGTTAAATATATTTAAAAGTAAAGTATGTTATAAAGAAACACCGGGCATGGGGACAGAGGAATGTTGGTCCACTCCATTTTATTTTAACTATGATCACACAAAAGGGGAAATTTACATAAAATTATTTTATAATTTTTAATTTTTACAAGCGATAAACCTCAATAAATAGATTTTAGGAAAGTTTAACTCCTAATTTTTTAGTTTGATAATTTTACAGAATTATAAAACAAATTAATATGATTTTAAATAGTATTTATGTAGTTGGTTGGTTTTATTAATTATTGCATATTTATATATATTTTATTTTAATTAACAAATGCAGCTAATTTTGAATAAATATTTATCATTCTTAAATTAGTAATCTTAATTATTTTTCTATTTATATACTCCTTGATAATCTTGGTCCAATTTAACGGGATCTACTACGTATTCAGGATAACCAATTTTGACTTTTAGCGAATCAACCTAATAATATATGTATATAAATTTTTAAAAAATATTTTTTAATATTTTTTTGTTAATTTATTATTTGACTTATTGTTAAATGAATTGTCAGATTAAAAATATTTTTCTACATTTGTAATTTAAGGGCCAAATAAATTAATCCTGCTAGCTGAGGAATTCGTATACTTTATCAAAAAATTGTATTATATTTGCACAATGAAAAATATTTTAGACTTCATTTTTATACATTTGTATTTACAATTTAAGACCTAAAAAAAATTAATATTGCTAGATTAGGGTTTTGTATAACTTATTATTGTCATACAAAACCCTTATCCAGAAAGATCCTCATTTTGTAGTCATAATTTTTTAAAAAACCCTTTTGGGACTAAAATATATTAAAATTTTTTAAAAAAAATGGCCAGGGTCTTATGTTTTAAAACCAAAAATAAAATTTTACTAAAATTATACTTTTTAAAAGGAAATAAGAAATTTTTTTAAAATAAACCTTGTCCACAGATTTTATCTTCGTGAGATCATCCATCCAATCAAGATTAGTTAAACGTTCTTTATAAGCCACCTTTATCAAATCAACCATCCCTTCCACCTAAAAAAAAATAAAAATTTGGTTTTCAATCGATTCCTGATTAGTAATAGATATTTTTACTTTAACTTTATCATTGGAATTAAAATTAGATCTCAGATATAGGGAACTGAGCGGGAACTGCATAAATGTAGGCCATTCATTGAGGCATTTTTTCCAAGCAGGCAATTTTTCATAATTTTCCTTTTTATCCGCCTTTTGAACTGGGTCAAAGGCATCCCTATACTTTTGCGATAAGTAATTTGTCAGTGGTTTTGTCCTCTGCCACATTATGTAGTCATTTAAAACTCTAATATATTTTTTTAAAGATATTATTTTAACTCATTCTGATCTTGATTGTTTTTTATTATTATCAAATCATTTAAATTGTGAGCAATACTAAAACTCGTAGGTAAGACCTCGTTTACAGTAACCGCGATGAAGGTTAGAAAATGCGCTGAGCAGCGCTAAGCGATGTCACAACTGATTTTATTTTACAGCAAATTGTCTCATCGTAATACTTAACACTACTATAAATAGAGATCAATATAGAATGCCCCATATTAGAAAATATATTTTATAATTTTCATATTGTTAATAAAATAGTTTACCTAGATAATTCGGGGTCATTTAAATAACGCTTGACAAGAATAGTTAGCTTTTCCATGTAGGGCAAGGACCTGACCCAAAAAGGGTGATCGGGAGATAAAAATAAATTATGAGGTCCATAAAT
Source organism: Gordionus sp. m RMFG-2023 (assembly GCF_954871325.1). Lineage (NCBI taxonomy): Eukaryota > Metazoa > Nematomorpha > Gordioida > Chordodea > Parachordodidae > Gordionus > Gordionus sp. m RMFG-2023. The sequence goes on along the minus strand of NC_088778.1, from coordinate 5,880,290 downwards.
TTGATTAGCGAATCTTTTCCAATTCATCTTTGTTTTAATTGAATATTTAATATTTCCCGTTATTTTTTGGTATCAGTTAGTTTTGAGTCATTAACTTAAAACAATTTCATTTAAATTTCCCCTCAACGCACTTATCTTTTTTATTTTCTTATAGACGGATTTCTTAGTGAAGTGATAGGACTTTATTTAACAGCTGATTGAGTTTATAAAATCTTTTAATGTAATAGACATTTCGTTATTAATATTAAAAATTCTTATATTATCACAGGATTCAAATTAAATACAAAAAATCCTACATGATACCACTTAAATTTTTAGACTCAAATCAGCTGTAAACGTCCACTATGATTTCTGTCGCAAACGTTTGATTTTTTTGGTAGTTGTCAAATTTAGCCACCAATATAAAATAATTTTAAAAAATTGTGAATTATAGTTTAAAAATTCACAATAAACTGTAGGTCCAGCTTTAAAAAAAGGTTCTAAAAATTTTTATTTTCTAAAAACTTACGAAATCAAATTTTTCGTCCAACTCTTTCAGCGACATTACGACATATCGCGATTCCTCAAAAGTGTAGAGAGTTTTCAATGGTGGAGTAATCTGAATTAAAATGGGTATAATGTGTTTTTTTTGATATATAACAAAAGTCAGATTGAATGTCGAAAGGAAATAAATCAAAAGTAATTTATAAATTTAGCTATACGCGACAAAGTTTCATCACGGCAAAAAAAACAACTCTTTTTAGACACTCAGCCCATTAAACATTATTTTATATTTTTTTAAACCTAATTTACAATCTATAGGGTTTAAAACATTCTTAATAACCATACTATATCCTTTTTTTCTAAAATTTGGATGTGCCTGAACCTTAGTATACTAACTTTCCTTCATTATTATACCGAAATATTATCATTTATAAATTAATAAATAAAACAAGGGCCACGACTTCTATTTAGAAAAACAGTGGACACTATTTACTTTGGTTATTTGTTCCTATTTTTTAAATTTAAAAAAATATAAAATAACTGTCTTAATAGAAATGAGATTTTTAGAGTATAAAAAAATGAAAATAACATCTTCAAAATCTATTATGATTTCTTGATTCCGAATTGCGAGCAAAAATGATGACTAGAAGTTTAAGTTTAAAAAAAAATTATTTTTATGGGGTAGCTAACTATAATAAAATTAACGGCGTTATAGCGGAGCAGGGGGCTTAAGGATAACTAAAACTAGTAAATCCTTTTCTAAAATATTATAAATGATACGTAGTATTTAAATTATTTATTTTATTTTACCTTAGCCATATCGCTCTCGAATTCCAGAACGTTTGACATAACCTCTTTGAGTTGATCGTCTATCTGTTTCTGCTGACCTTCTTCGCTCTGCAAATCGCCATTAATGTCGTTACAACTGACATTTATCTCTTTTTCTTGCAAATCACATTCTTTGGAAACATCTTGACTGTTCGATATCAACAACTTTCCAACGTTTGTCATGTACTTCAAGTAAGCATCGTAAAGTACTTGATTCTTAAGCGTGGCATTGACTTCGTAGATGTCCTTGTTTGGGAGAGTGAGCTTGCCTACAGAGATGGTGAGTAAATATCTGGAAGAGTTTTTGGGATCTATGTTCAAATCCACACTAAATAATTCAGGATCGTTAGCGAAGCCTCTATCGGGGAATATGACTTTTTGTTGATAAAGAAAGATTGCATAGAAGACGAATGTGATTCATTTTAATTAAAATAGAAGATATATGCAAAAAAAACGAAATAAATGAAAGGGAAGTTAGTAATATAATATTATTATTTCACTATATTGCAACATAATTAATCAAAATTGATGTTACCATTCTTGTTTATTTTTATAAACAAAAAAAATCACCTTAGTAAATACTCTAATATGGACCTTATATTTAAAGTATAACATAATGCTTTAGGAAAATTTTCATCATCTAAACACTTATCTTAAAATAAATATAGTTTCAATTATAAACTTATACATATAAGGATATAGAAGAGTTAATATTATCGACATTCACAAAACCTTTAATATTATTGATTAACTTTGTTTGAATTAAATTTGATCAAAAAAAATTTTTTTTGATTTATAATTAAATAATTTGCTTATTTCCTAATACCTGACTCAAACTTGACAGAGAAACTTAGTTTCATTTTAAAATTTGCTTTGTAGCAATCATCAACACTAATTGATTTTAAATTTATTTTTCATTGAATCATCAAATTTTAAGACACTAAATATAATTCTATAAAATAATGATACGCAGTAACAATGAACCTTCCGAATATGGCCATCAATGGCGTATTAAAAGGACACATTTCGTGGAGATTGTAAGGCCTCAGAAATTTTGTTTTACTAGGATTTCATTTCATTTATTTTGACTAATTTTAAATATGGATTCCTTTATTTTTTATTAATTTTAGATCTGAATTCCCCTTTTTTGATAAACCTTTTCCGGTTCTAAAGGAAATATGTTATTGAATGTCGAAAATGATGACCACCCTCTAATCGTAAGTCTAGACCCCATTATTGACAAAATTACATTCAAATATGAAATGGGTTCAAAAAATAACATTGAATGGCAACGTTTTTTTTAGGACTCAAGCAGTGTGTTTTATGTAAAATATAAATTTAAATACTTTGTTTGAATCCGGAAGATTCGTCTATAAAAGGGGAAGGTTTATTATCGGCGTTTATCACGTCCCAGCCCCCATACAGTTCCAATTGATCGATTAAAGGATTTCCTTGCAATTGTTCCCTAGTGTTGGCTGTATCTATACAAGAATCATAATATATTTTGGCTTGTCTCTCGGCTTCTCCTTCGTATTTTGTGTCAGGATTTTCTTTATTTTTTTTTTAAAAAAAACTTTTGAGATATATTTACATGTAGGGAGGGTTTACCCATTATCGTAAAAGAATTTATAATTATATCCAATTTTTAAAAATTAACTATAAATTTTTCTATCATTTCTTTTCAAATCAAATTACTTCCATCTTCCCTACCTAAATCCCCTCCCATTTATCCATCCATATTTTAGACATGCCAAAATTAAATATAGATGTTGTATTTGACGATCATAAGATACACTACAGTTTAACTATCACTTTTATTTTAAGCAAAATTTACAATTTTTAATTAGTTTAGATATTATTAATAAATCAACCATAAAAATATTAAACTCGGTTTATTTTTTAGCTGTCTATTATTTAGGATGTAATATATCTGTTGTTATGAAATCGTGTATTTTTTTTAACTTAGAGAGGTATAAAATAAACAAAAAATATGTTATAAGAAATAAATAAATTATAAATTAAAATACGGTTTAATTTAAACATAAAAATTTTTTTTAATTAAAATAACTTTAATTCTTCATAATGTGGATACAAATTTCAAGTTAACTACTTAATGATTAATCTTACCCAATAAATTTTTGATGATCAAAAGTATCTCTTCGTAATTTTGGGTATACCGGTTCCATTCATTATAACCGTCAGGAATGGAAGTGCTTTCAATGTAACCTCCGCAAGCGTATTTGTGAAAATCTGTGCATGGATCGATACTTTGATCCATCAAGAATGTTATTTCACTCATGTCAAAAGTATTGGACAGATCTAATTTAAAAATATATGTATGACTTTAATCTAAAACGAAAATAGTTTTATAACTAAATTATCATTATAGATTAAAAATAGCCACCAGATACCTTTGTCTATACTTACTATTTTACTTTATATAACGAGTGGCGTAAAAAATATATATTTTAAAAAATAAAGGTAGAAATATCAAAGAAAACATTTAGGTTCCTGAAGAAATTTTTAATTATAAAAATATTAGCCTAAATATTTGCTTTAGGTAAAAGGAACTGGATATAGTGATGTTTTATAAGCTGCAATTCTAATTCGTGAATTTCACTAAGAATTGAAATCTTCAAGTCTTTCAAAGAGCTATAAAAGGATTTCCACTTCATTATTTCTAATATTTTGAATGTTCCAAAGAATCGTTAAAACTAAATGTATGAAGAATATCTTTTATGCCTTTAGAAACTAGTAATTTCAAAATGGAGAAGATTGGAAATGGAGCCAAAATTCGCAGATAAAATAAGCTAATCTATGGCAAGCAAACCTCTCACATGATAATATTTTCTTCTTTTTTTCGATTTCGGGGAGTTTTTTTAAATATTGTTAGCTAATTAAAGGTATTTATTACCAAATTATGTTATATAAATATGGTAAACAAATATAAAAAAAAATGAATATTACTATAAGAATAACTTATTTTTAATATTCCTGGAAATAATTTCTATCGAATTTTATTTTTAAATACATTTTAAATCAGAGTTTAACAAAAATTTTCACATTTTTTGATCATCAAAAGACTAAGAATCTTTGAAGATTTTTGAAATTTGAGCATGTTAAACTTTGCTTTAATCAGATAATTTATGTTATTTATATATAAATAATGTATTCAATTTGGAAAAATATATTATTTTATTCTCAGATAAATTGCCTTTTAAAAATGTTTCATTTTTTTGTTTTAATTTTTTTTTAAAATAATTGAAAAAAATATCTTTCTATCGTTTTTCAAAACAGTTGAATAAATTATTAAACTGGCTAATAGTAACAACAGTATAATTTTCTAATCATCTTCCAAATAATCTATAAAAATAAGAAGAAAAAAAATTTGAGATAGTAATTATATGGGACGCTCGAAGTCATGTGATCCGTAAAAAAAATCAATCCAGATGATATAAATGTTTATAGAAGCATACATCTTGATACGACCCGCCTCTAAAAATGTACCCACCAGTACGCTATTCAAATCAAGTTAATGAACTTTTACATAATTTCCAATGAGATCGACTTCTGAAGGTTCGGATGTCCACCTCCATTATAAAAGCCGCCTTAGTCTGATTTTTGTAATTATCCCTCACCCGATACTAACCCATAAAATTGAATAATTGACTCTTCTGTCTCTAAGAATAATACCCTTTACTATTATTATAATACTATATAGGTATATTATTATAAAAATAAGTTTAACTATCTTCGTCAGTTGAACATCCCGGAATATTAGAAAAAATAGATACCATGAATGTTGCTATTAATATAGATAAGCTGAAGTTAAAATTCTGATTAGCCATTTCAAATTATTATTTTTTTTTAAAAAAATATTAATTAATGGGATTATGAACACTTTTATGAAAAGATGTATAAATTTTTTTTAAGACAAATTAATTAAAATTATTCGGACAAAATATTTAAAAAATATATTTCAAATAAAAAAACGTTTCTCTTTTTCTAAAAATTAAAATTAAGTTAAAATTAATATTTTATAAAAATATAAATAAATTGTCGATTAAAAAAAAATTTTTCTTTTTTATAAGAAAAACCTGAAAATGATCATGTTAAAAAAAAATAATATAAATAATATCTTATTTATTTTTTTTTAGCTTGAAGGAATCAATCATTTTTTATTAGTGATATAATTTAATTTAATTGATATTTGGAAAATTTGAAATTACGATATCTATTTAGGGATTTTAATGTAAAAGGCTATAATCAATCAATCAATTCCATAATCATTTGATCAGGAATTTATTTTTTATTTATATTATAAATACGAAGGAGTATGACGAGGCTTGACTTATTAAATGGTACAATATAATAGTCACGTATGATAAGATAGCAGTAGAATAAAATCTAAAATTAATTAACTTTAGATATAATTAGTTCAAGTGTTTATTGACTTTGTTCCTATCTATTTACAAAAGATGGAATATTTACTTATCACTACTATATTATACCATTTGACGAAGGTGAGTGAGAGATGGAGGAATGAGATTTATTAAGTATATAATAAAAATTCCTTTTATTTTGTTTATACTACTACCTTTATTTTTATAAAAAACCTTTTTGAAATTATTTGTTTTGATATTTATAATCTAATGAATAAGTTTGATATGTTTGAATTGCATTTTAAATAAATATTTGTTTTTATGACTCTTTATTTCTAAAAAAAGATTAAATTTGTATTTATTGATTTTAATTATGATAATATAAGCAAAGTCGGGGGGGGGGGGGAGTGATTCCTTCTGAAAAAATCGTTAACAAATTTTGCCCTTAAAAAACTTCTCTTTTTAAATTTTTATCTAACAGACTCATAAAACAAATGATACGTCTATTAAATAAAAATCTTAAATCTGGTCTATATAATGACTTGGTTTTTTATCGTTGCCTCCTATTTATTTTTTTGCTAAATAATGAAAGTTTATTTTTTATTTGACCAAAACTCATAAAAACATTGCTATTGTAAGATTACTACAGCTGAACCTTAAGTCCAGGGGAAAGATTGTGTCCACGCAGACCTCTCTAGAGTAAGCGGGGTCCAGATGCTCCTGACAAAATATTTGAATTTTTTTATAGTGGTATTTTAGTATATTATTAATATTTTTTAATGTAAAATAAACATAAAATATTTTATAAATAAAATGGTAGTATATCCATGTAATTGTATTTTAATTCAAAATTAATCTTAAGGAATAAACATTAATATCCTATCATACATTGACGTTGATTAGATCAAGGTTTAGAATTAGCGAAGCACAATGTAATAAAATGTTTTACAGACGTGAACTATAAAATATTCATTGACCCAAAATCACAAAATACAATTTATATAGTCAGTTAGATGTTGGATCAAATAGCTTTTGTGGACATTCGGTTGAAGATTGAGGATACTTAATTGTACGATGGGTGTCTAGCAGTTTTAGTTTTGAAAAGCCATGAAGCCCGGTATATACATTTTAAGAATTTAATTCAATATATTTTTTTGCAATATAATTCAATTTTTATATAACTTTTTAAATAGCTTATATATAATAATATTAAATATTTTATATAAAATGCGTCAATATAAGCTATTTAAAAAAATTTCAAAATTTTTTTTTGCCTCGATGAATCCATTATCAAACTGGGTAATTCAAAACGTATCCCAAATATAGGATGTTCATTTATAGGCCTCGTTTGTGATAATATAAAGTTGAGATAATTACTTTTTACTATTCCTTCTGACGTAGGCAGTAACCCCAGATAGGGTCCTCTGTTTTAGCTAAAAACCGGTCAATTTTGAATTAATATTATTTTTATATGATTTTTATAATAAAAATTTGTAGTGAAAATGTCGTGAAAATTTATGGATAATTTTAATTATTTAATACTTCTTCTATACATTATATATTTATAATAACTTATAAGAGGCCGATTATCTTATAAAAAATTTATACACTATTCACTGAAAATTATTGATTAAAATAATGATTCCGTGCCAGAAACTTTAAATTTTGGGTTATAACCAAAATATATTATTTTATGGCCATCGGTCATATTTATATTATATTATTAATTTATAATAATTATTTTATTTTGATTTTTTTTTGATTTAAATTATTAAATATTATAATTATTTTAAAGAATAAAAGGTAATCACTGGCCATATTGTATGTTTTGAAACATTTTAAAAATATATTATGTAAATTTGAATTAAAGATACAATAACAAAAAAAAATAATTGGGTAGAAGATGAAGCCTCAATAACAAATTTAAACTATAATAGGGGGAAAAAAAGAGGTAGATCACAAGCGAACCCTAACAAGGATTCTATCTCCGTCAACAGATTTCTCTGGTCCAACTTCCTAAGCATTCATTTATTCCTCTCTAGGGTGATAATATGCACCTTTTTTTTAAAGTTCTTTTTAATATTTTTATAAATATAATATTTATTTATATAATTTTTTAATATAATATATTCTTTTTGATTTTTTAGAACCTATTTTTTAATTTGTTATTGTTCATATTTGTATTTAACTTTTTATGAAAACACTTTGTAAAAATAAAAAATTTACAAATAGGTATATTTATATATATAATTATTTTTAAAAAAATCAATTCTGGCATTCTTGTATGTTTTGAGAAACATTTTATAGTATTGTGTAAATTTGCATTAAGATACAATTAGTAAAAAAATGAAATATTGGGTACAAAATGAAGCCCTATTGTCGCGAGACTCTCCTGAAATTTAATAAAATGATTATTTTAACTTATAAATGGAATAATTCAATTTTATTATTGATTATGTGATTTTTATACCAACACCTAAAAAATCTGGTCTTGTTATCTAAAATATAGCATTAACCCTGTTTAGTAACTAGGAGCTGAAGTTTAAAAAAAAAGTAGAGGAAATGTGCCATGAATGGCCATGTTTTTTGCTTTAAAAAAAGGTATTAAGAGGGTTTAACCAAACAAATAATATATTAATGTGTAGCCTAATTATTAATCTTTAAAATAAATTAAATCAAAGCTCTATCTATAATAGTTTATGAGCTAGATGAGATTATGTGAAAGTTGTTTTCGTGCCATATACTATGTGATAACTTGCCATAATATATTATTTAAGAATTTTTTTTATAAATATGAAATAATTACAATATGAAATACTTGTAAAAGACCCATGTTAAAATTTCTACAGTTTTTAATTATATAAAAAATTAATTAAACACGAATTTACTTAGTATGAATATCTCCATTTATCATAATCTATTTAATGGTAATATTATAAATATCTTAATTATCTTTTTGCTAAACATTATTAAGTTTGTCCATCATTTGAAATCTCATCAAATGTTGTTTTGCACAAGCTTTTCATTTCAAAATGAATATGTGAATTGTGGCCAATCAATACATGGCCAAACAATACTCATCTCTCTATTATTATTAAACGCCTTTATATGTAAATTAAATAAAACTTTTAAAGTCTAATTTTTTTTGTGAATAATATTAAATGCCTAAGGATAATATTATTTATATAATATATAAGTAATCTAAGTTAATAAATTCTTCACCAAACAAAAAAAAAATGTGTAACGTCATTTTTCCAGAAAGAGGTACCAGTTTATTTAAAATATTATTCTATTGGATAGCTCTATTCAATAAATGAACTTAGGTAAGGTACATATCATAAATATACACATTATGACCAATTTTGAGAGAAATCGGTCCAATAGATAAAAAGCATAAAGGAAGGTTGCCTGTCTTCAAACAGCATTTATGGCACATCTCCCCTATTGTTTGTTTTAACATTGCAAGGAATAGATTTAAAATTATATTATACAACTTTTGAAATTATAAACTTAAAAAAATGTAAAATTATCAAAATCTTAATTGCAAGAACTAAATTATAAGGAAATTAATTAACCTTTTTAAATAGCTATAACGGAGATTTAAGAGTTTATAAATTAGAAAAATAATTCCTAACTCAATTCATTAGATTCAATGGCATGAGGGAGTGGATGGGTACGTTCAAGATTTACGTCTAATTTCCAGGAATCAAGTCTTATGAGCCTATGACCCACACATTCTTGTACGAATGTTTTTACCATTTGTAAGAATTAAGTTTCTTGATAATATTTTAAGGACCATAACTAGCAATACGCTGCCAAATTTTTAATAACCAGCTTATAAATTTTCACTTCATAGCTCATTTGTATTGGAAAATATTTAGGGGGCGTTCTAAAGTGCTATAAAAAATACGCGAATCAAGTTTTCCCTAATATATTTACGTATAGTTTTACTCTTTACATACAATCTTTATTCTATAAATTAATATTTTAAGTTTTCTTTTATTAAGGCTATGTCCTAAATATCAAGGAATTGAATCGCGCTTGCGCGTATCTTGCGGAAAAAAAATCATTTTTAATAGAAAATTAAAATGTTAGCTTAAATGATTTTTTCTAATTCGCGCAAAATTACGCGATTCCTAATAATTTTACGATTGGTAAAACTTTAATCTTTCTAATATTGTTCTATAAATCAAATATTTAAATTAATATATTAATTGATTCAATATTTATATACACAAAAATAACTATATGAAATTATCAGTTAATAGATTATTTGTTTTTATCTTCAAAATACTCGGGAAATTATTTTTTGAATTATCACGTTTTCTATTTGATATAATTTACATTCATTATTTTATTTACTTAAATAAATTTCTTTGATTCTTGTCTAATTAGTTTTTTGAAAATTGGCTTGATTTGAAAATGTGATATAAAACTTTCACTACTACCATAAATCAGATAAGGATGATGTTTTACTTGGCTAATAAATTTTGGGCTTTGCTAGCATTTCTTTTTACCTGTAGATACCAAATTCAATTTTCTAAAGATAAGCAAATGCCCAAGAGCATCGGGGTATTTTGCCTTATTTTAACTTATTATTTTCCTATGCTCAAATATATTTTATCTTGCTTATAATTAACGCTTTCATGATTCTCCTTTTTTCAATTATGCATCTAAACTAAGAGATTAGCATTTCATTAATTAAAAGTTTATAAGAGGAGTTAGCTGTAGCATATTTTTGTGATTTCCGCGTCATTAATTTAAATGAATATAGTTTAATCAACGTACAAACCATAAAATGACCCTACATCTTACGTCTATATATGTAAAATGCATTTAATACATAAATTTCAAGCTAGTAGTATATACATATCATTGATTTTTTTTAAAACTAAATTTATATATCATTTAAGTAGGGAGGAGTCTACAGATAGTGTTGTTAAAAGGTCGGGTCGAATTTTAAAAGACCTGATTGAGACCTTAGCCAAAAAAATATTAGGTAAGCATCGATATTTTGTTCATATAATGGTAAAAAGGTTTGAAGGTCTATTTACCAGCTTAGATAATATAATTTTGGCCAAAATCTTAATTGATCCGTATTTAAAAATCGACTCTGGCCCTTTAACAGCATTACTCTAGAATGATCATTGTAGGACTTACAGTATATTGAAAAAATATTTTTCTACATTTCCTTTTTTTTTAAAAATTCAAGTTCTTATATAGTGGAAATATGTGGTATATGAAAAAAGGTCTCAAATAAGAAACTATATTTTATCAATTAGTATCTAAGAGATAAAATAATATTAACCCAAAATTTTCAACCATAGGCTGAAAAATATCCAACCATTCTCAAATCCATATGTACACAACTTCTGGACTCCATAATCCTTAATCATAAACAAAATTTGGCGCCACGCCACTTTTTTCAGAATACTTGGATTATTATAACACTTTGAATGTTTTAAACTATATATTAAGTCTAAATCTGAACATGTAGTAATTTATCAAATTAAACAACAATAAAAAAAATCTATCGAAAAACTTTTAAACTCAAAAATGATCACCTAACAATATATACGGCAAGTCGTATTTTTACTACCACCAAAAGTACTTCATTATCTACAGTGCTTAATATAAAATTAATCTCACTTTACACCTCCCTAATCACATTTCTACTCAATCGGGCGTGGGCCTTTTCCCCCTATCTTTTCCCTTATCTGGTATTAAGTAAATTCTTGTGTCGACAGGTAACTACGACATGATCTTCGCACCATAGTTAATATTTCAATATTTAGCAAATTAGGTAGTTTAAGGGTAGCTTTGTAGCAATTTACAACTCAAAGAAATATAACTTTAAAGTCAAAATGATACACTTTGTAATAATATAAATAAATTTTAGTTATCGCTTTGTATTATTATTATAGATTACATTACACTTGTTTGTAGTTTTATTCACCTGTTAATTATTATTGGTTGTTTTATTATCTATAGATATATTTTTCATAAATAAAGTTTACATGGAAATTTAACAATGAATTCGTCAGTATAATTGGTACTAATGTTATTACGTGATATGTGATATAGCGCTTTTGCCCCATATTGTTGAAGGTTCAACAGAGCTAAGCTAGGGTATGTGGCGTAGCAGGGATATACCTATAGGGGGTGGGGGGTTTAAAATATTTTTTGGGGACTTTGTCCAAAAACTCCCTTTCATCCGGCCTTCGAGGTCCTTAAAAATATTATATAATACTAATTTTTCATAGTTATCTTTATATCATCTTTGTTAAAATTGACTGAGCAATTAGAATTACTAATTCCAAAATTTGCCAATATTTTGTGCTTTATTAGTGTCTAACCACGTAAGTAGAGAGCATAAATGGAAATATATTAATAAAAATATTTTGGCCAAATTTATGATTAATAGGTGACTAAAAGCATTATTTTGAAAATTTTATCAATAAATTAATTCAATCCATATAGTTTAAGAAAAAAAATTGCCTTCCCAAAACTCCCATTTTTTATGATCACTCAATATATCTTATTCTAAATTAAAAATAATTATTTTAAATATTTTTGCTTATAACAAAATTTTACAAAGAATTTCATTATATATTGTAATAATTATTAAAATACCTTAGTATAAATAACAACCCTTTATCTAATTATGTATTTATTATAATGATAATATACAATAAAATAAATTTAAAATGTACAAATTTTATACAGATTATTATATTAAAAATTTATTGTAAATAATTTCCGGTCATGGGTTACTTTATTTGAATATTTACTTATGATATGTTGTCAAAATGTAGTATCAATTTTTAAAAAGGTAAAATAAATATAGGTGAAAAATATAGAAATAGAATTTACGGGAAAGGATAGGGGATAAAAAAAAAATAGAAGCTTGGAAAATGGAAGGTTGTATTTAAAAAAAATATAATTACAATAAAATATAAGTAATTCTTGTTGCAGATAATGGTATTTAAAAAAATATAACTTGAAAATTATAATTAAAACAATTAATTATATTATCAATATATAAATAACTCTTATTTAAAAATAGTATAATATAAAAAATATATAAATATTATGACTAAGAATTTATTATAATTAACATATAAAAATTTTATGAAGAACATATTATATTATATAGCAATTTTATTATTTTTGATAAAAAGAGATCTACTTTTCTCTGAGATTTGGCTAATTATCTAGAATCAAATTTTTATCTAGAATAATCTCCTAATGGTGTTAATACATTTAAATGGTTTTCACCCGTTCTATATCTTAAATAGGCTTTTAACCTTTTCAAAGTTGAAAACCTTTCATTAGTGCATGTATTAAACGGTGAGCTAGCGAAAATAAAAAAAAACATTGTTTTGATATTAGGCAGGTAATGTAAAATGCAATTACACATGTAAACAAAACATTTTTTGGTCTCAAAGTGTACTTCTGTCAAGATTTTATACAAAAATTCGATATCACAAAGAATCTTATCATATGATCCTTAAATCATCAGAATAAAACTGAGATTTTCTTAATAACCTCTCGCGTTTCAAGTGTATTCAAAAATAAAATCTTGCTGTTTATTTGCACTAAATTAAACAATTTTTCTTTTAATTAAAAACTATAAAAAATAAATTAAAATTTTTTAAAACTATCTAATTTGTTTAACAATATAAATTATATTATTAAATTTATAATTGTTTTTCAAAAATATCTTTCGAGATATGCATATAATATTTTTTCTCCATCTTCGACTCTACTAATACTATGCCAGAAACTATTTACAATATGTCAAAATTATGACGAAAACGAAATTCCAAAAATAAAAAAAAAGCAGAGAAAAAGAAAATGCCCAACTACAAATAAAAGGATTTAGGAAATGTTATATATTTATTCAACTACTAAATCAACAAATAAATGCTTTATTGTAAAAACAAAAATAAGACGCAAATTAAAACTAAAAAGAAAACAAGAAAAGAAAATGCCCAACTAGAAATAAAAGGACCTAGGAAATGTTATATAATAAATTTATTCAACTACTAAATCAACAAATATTTCTTTATTAATAAAAATATTGATAAGTCATTTTACAAATATTAATAATCATAAGTAATTTTCATAATAAAATGGATCATATTGAAAGGATTGGTTTTTGTAAGTTCCGTAAAAAAAAATTAATGATCATTTATCAAAAAAAAATCTACAATATATAAAAATCTCTAATATTAAAATGACTGACATTTTAACTATATACAAAAAAAATAGATAAACAAAAATATACATATAAAATGATTGACGTTATACTACAAAAATGTATCATTTATGACACAATATATTTTTATAGCCCCACTCCCCTTTTTATTTAATATTTTAGTTCATATAATTTTTAATTTAAACCATATAATTATTTAAAATTAAAGGTATTACTCATTTTCACTTAACTGGAATACATAGAGCTGGGTTAAAAATTAGTAGCTCTCTACACGTTTTTCGACAGGCCGCACGTACTTGCATGCAGCGTCTACATGACAGGATTTTCACTGGATGCAAACCCCCTTCAAAAACCTTTGCCTACCCTCCTAAAAAAATCGCAGCCTGTCTCTTTATCATTATTTTCACCTATTTATTTATTGACACTCTTTTCAAAGAATTTATAAAGGATAACTTAAATTAATTTATCTCTTCTACCAACTATCGATATTTTGTGAATATAAAGAATTTATTTTTTAGATAATAAATTCAATTAAAACCTCCATTATTTACAATGAATTAATTATTATGGCATTATGAGCTTGCTAAAATATCTAAACCTTTTAAATTACATTTAAAAGGATAGTTTATTTGGAAAACAATGTGTATGATTGTTTGCAATATATAGATTTGGTCGATGAATTGTATTATAATAATACTATAATAAAAGTATTAATTTTTACAGCAATAAATTTTGTCCTATTTCATCTCAAAATTTAATAGATAACCCCCCAAATAATTTTTCCCACCCCCATTAGAGCAGCTTACCCTCTACCTTCTCAAAAAAATAGGATGCAAACTGTTGCTACCCCTCCCGCTCATGTAGACGCTGCTTGCACGTACAACAGTCCAAAGACTGACATTTAAATATATAGATTAAGATAAATAGAGTTAGTCAGCAAAGCAAAAGTCTATACTCTAGAATTGCCCAATATTTTATTACTTTATGGGATAATAGAAGGATGATTTTTTTAAATATCTATGTTTAATATGTAAATACTATTGGTGTTGATGTTAGTATTAAATTTAAAGTCTTATTTGTTGACCATCTAAAACATGTATAATTAAATAAATATAAAATTTTTAATCTTGTTATTCCATCGAAATTCCCAATTTATTTATAACATTTTAATCTTGCTGAATTCATACCTGTAGGGATTTTAAGGATCGAGTTAAGCAAGAATTTATAATATAAGTGGTGATAAATTAATGATCTTTATCCCAATTTATTAGTATATATGTATATCTTCAGTAAAAGTTAATTTTATATAAAAAACATCTGATAATTATTTCAATGATATAGTTATATATATCATTGTATTATTTCAACAAGAAAATAAATTAACTTGTACAATTATCGACACTCAAAATATTTGTTTATAGCCTCTATACAAACAGATAATATAATATTATTAATAAAAGCCCATAAAAATATAAAGTAGAATATATAAAATATTACTACAATACCTATTAATGTTTATATATAAATTCTTTAGTTTATTTTAAGAAATTTAAATATCATTCTTTCATATTTTACAAATCTATGCAGAAACGTAAAATTTATTTTATAATGCAATTATGCTTAATATCTTCATAATATTTATATTAAACAACTATTTCTATAACTCAACTGTATTTCAAGTATTATTTTAAAATGAAGATATAGAAGTTATGAATAAATATAACAACACTAATCTCTTTTCAAGAGTAAAAGATGTAAATTCTACACCGTTATTTAGATGTATGGTAGAATACATATATACAATAGAACCTTTTAACTCGTTGTCTATACACTCGTGTAATGCAAATAAGGATACTATTGATTTATGTAATAATGATTCAATTACAGAAAATGTGAAAAGTTCTCATAAAATAAACACCACAATTTTAGGTAAATCAATTAAAAAGTTATCACAAAATGTAATTATGAATTACAAAATCACAAATATGTGTATTCCAGTATCAAATATGTCAGATTTAGATATTTCTAAAATTATTCAAGATACCATCCCCGAATTTGCCTTTAATCCAGCCATTCTAACAAATCAGATTCATAACATATCCTTAGATTTACTGACCTCAAACAAATCAAATTTTCCTCAATATCATACATTTACAATTACAGATTCAGATGGCTACTTTTTGTTTGGATTTGTTAGAAATATATTGCTTCACAAAGTTGTTGAAAAAAAATCGAAATCCTTGAGTTATATAAAATGCCTTGTGTTATTAAGTCATAAACCTTGGCATAAATCATTTTATTTATTACTTGATCATTTAGGATATTTATCAACACTTTCAGAGTCTTCCCACAAACCTCAATTTTGCTCAGAAAATATCAATAAATTCTTAGATATTTTATACCATAAATACCCAGAAAATAAATTCAAATTTTGTTTTGATAACAAAAATGTTGATGAATATCATGTGGATATAGTTAATAATTTTTATAGATTGCATTGTCCTTCACATAGTCGAGTTACATTGATTGATTTTCCTTTAGAATCAAGAGATTATAAATGTGATAATAATATCTGTGATAGTCCTTTTTATGTAAACCTTGCCTTCCCATCTATACCAGGTATACCATACCAATTTATTTATTTTTCCAAAATTCAATTATTAACTATATTTATATATATATTAATCAAACCAATCATGATACTATATTGAAATAAAATATTTAAAGAACATTCTTAAAGGTGCCAATAGCTAATATTATAACTTACTATTAAAAATATTTCATGTATGAAAAACAAACTTAAAATTATATAAAATTATTTTTTTTTTTGGCCTGCTGGCATGTAACCCAAATTTTAAATCATTAACCTGCAAAGAGCATAATTTTAAGGCCCACTTAAAAATGTTTAAACTAGCTTAAGATTATTTTGAAAATTTTTTTAGCATGGCAGGGATTTTTAATTTCAAATTTATATAATATGTTTCAATTTTATATTTCATAATAAATTTTTAGATACAGATACATTATTTAAAATGTATTAAGATATAGATATTTTGATAAAAGTAACTATGAGAGATACAATTTTAACATATTTATGTAAGATGTGTACAATGCATAATTTAGGATATTATTAAAATTCAAATTTTCAAAGTGAGCTAAAAAGTTTATAGAGCTAATATGCCTTATATCAGAGGTATTCATGGGCCTCAACTTTTTGACCAAGCTCACCCCAGGCTAACACTAAAAAAAATTTAGGCCCAGCCTGGCCCATATAATATTAGAAAAAATTCCCAAGTCTGGCCCAAACCCATAATAAGTTTCAAAAAAAATTTCCCAAGCTCGGGTTAAGCCCATATCCAAATTTATTTTTTTTATATTATGAAAATAAACAAAATTTAAGTATATTTAGGCGAACATTTTGTTTACAATACTGAAATTTATTATTATTAGAATAAAAAAATGGCAATATTTCTTTAAGTTAGCAACTATTTTTAATAAGTTAAATTTAATAATTTTTGGCCCAAGCTCATTAAAATAAAAATTTTAAAAATCCAGGCCCTCTAGAAAATATGATATAAGGCCATACCTGGTCCATGAAAGGTCTCTGATCTATATACCAATACAAAATTAAATTATGATTTTTTGATTTTAAATTGTACAAAATATGTAATTATTAGATTTTAATAATAAAACATTCTCAAAATTTTGATCATTAAGGGACCTATATTCATTTGTAAATTTTTAACCACACCCAAACTCTTTCTACCACCACAATATGACATAGTGGTTGCTATATCTAGTGTTGTTAAACGGCTCATTTTGAGCTGATTTTTAAAAACGGCTAACTCAATATTTTGTACAGAATAGTATTACGCAAGCCTGAAGATTTTGTTTATAGAAGGAACAAAGGTTTGGACATCTATTAGCGAAATCTCGAGGCTTAGAAAATATTTTACTGGCTAAAATATTGAATTAGCCGTTTTAAAAAATTGGCTCAGCCATTTAACAACACTAGCTATATCCAATGAATAATAACTTTATATTGGTGTAATCATAAAATATATTAAAATCCCATCACTCATTTTTAAAAAAATCATTCAATATTATTTTTAATATTAAAAAAAGTTTTAGATACTTTAACAATTCTGGTGTTGTACAAGACCATAAACCAGGGAATTAGGGGAAATGTAAATCCTTGGCAGTACATTTATCATCAGTTTAACATTGTACATAAAATACTAAATTTAAATAAATCAATTATTGTAAATAATTAAATTCAGGTAATATATTTAATTTAAAGAAGAAGGATTCGATTTTTCTAATGGCATGTATACTGTGCAAAACAAATTATAAATAATATACAAAAATTCCACAGGAAGATGGGGGGGGCACTCTATAGTTGCACATTATATTTTGGTTTTGGAGACACCTTATATAATGCATATCAAAAATGATGAAATCATCAAGATGGGTTCTACTATTTGTTTCTTATTATTATATTTATTGTGGTTTATAATAAAATAATTACTCCCCCCCCCCTCTCCTCTAAATAAATAAAAAAATTTTACTTTTGTAAATATCATTTTAAGCCAATAAAAAATTATCTCTCCCCTCAATAAATACACATTAATTTTTTTTAAAATGGAATATAATTATGACAAGAATGGCTATAATTAAAATTCAGAAAATAATTTTAAAAAATAAGTCTAAAATTATTAAATTAAAAAAATATATATTAAAGGCATTCAAAAATAGGGTCTGATGTTACCCAATAGAATCTATGGAGGGGAGGGGGAAGCAACACAAAATTTTTCCCCTTTAAGAAAAATCGGTATAATTTAGAACTTATTGAAATTAGGGCAAATGTAGATGAAGTATTTCATAAATAATATGCCATTTTTGAGTCAAAAGCAGAGATATAAGAATTTAATATTTATTTGTGTCGACGACTCAGCAAGGCAAGCCCATCGTTCCAATATTAATATAGGGTATAGTCAGTCGAAGAAAATAAATCTCTTTATCACCTTCTTGGACACTTTAACTCAAATGAGGCTCTTGATTAATTAGGCAGCACTTATAAATCTGAAAATATTATTACCTCAGAATTCATCTAAATCTATTCAAATTTTGATATATTATATTTGGCATTTTTATTACTAGTAAAGTATCCTATGATGCATTACTAGTTTAATGCAAACTATGGTATAAAAGTTTAAATATGGTTGATACAAAAAAAATGATATTTATGCTTATCATAATTTCTAGACTATTTCTCTAATATATAAAATTTATTATATATTTTGGCAACACCCATTTGTACTTCTACCAATAAAAAAATATATTTTCTTCTTTAACGAGAATAAAGACATACCTGAGATGTAATATTATTAAATGGCTCTATTTGAGCCGATTTTTAAAAATGGCTAACTCAATATTTTAGCCAGAAAGATGTTGCAAGATTGAATTTTACGTTATGTCTTAGTTATATTTTTCCCCATTGGTTAATACACCATATTATTTTTCTTGAATAACTTTATAAGTTTATTTACATGCAATAATTCTTAAGAATATATATTTTTAAAATTAATCTATATTTTCAACATTTTTACAAAGTTCTTTTTCAAGGCTTCTATTTTATATTGATTTTGAGATTCATACACCGATTATATACATTTAATATTTTATCATTAGTTTATATTTTGTGGAATATAACTTGTCAATATTCTTATAGTCAGCCACTCCTAATAAATTTCTAAAACTTATGATATTCTTAAATGAGTCCTATAAGAATTCTAAAAATATTCCACCCCCAATTCCCGCTTACGCGTCTGTTAGCGGTAGATGGCTAGATTGATTACCTTCATTCTTTGGATAAGATTAAAAAAACACATCTTCAAAAATAAAATGCTTAAACACAAAGATATGAAATTTAATAAAATTATAATATAAGGCAATAAAAAATCACGAAAATTAATAATAAATTTTTTTTTAAAATAACAATAAGAAATTTTATATCTCTAAATTGTATTCTATCTTTTATAAATGTATAATAATACCAATATAATATTATAAATATTTATAATATCTTAGCGATTTCAAATTTATTCTTTAGTTAACTTATAAAATAATAATTAAATACGGTTTTTATTTGCATTTTCCTATTTTTTTATTGATACAGGGGCATGTATTAATTATGTAATTACGTAATTCATCATATTTATAAATATTAACTATGTCGTATATCGTATTTATTTCGCTCTCGGCTTTTTTTTTAATATTAAAATAAATAAATACCCAACCTTATCTTACTGTCATCACCGCGTGACGTTAACTAAGCACAAATATTATAATATAAAATTTATAAGAAAGTAGGATTTAAGATAAGATTTCGGGAAAATGAGAATCAATTAAATTAATACTGATGTTTTATTTATTTGTCGTTGATGAAATGGTAGCACTAAAAATTAGTGGAATTTAGGCTTGAGGATAAGCCTGGCTCATTTATTCCACTACTCACTCCACTACGTCTTCAAAATCTTTTTTAAACGTTATCTGTATTATACATAGCCTTAAAGAATGAAAAAAAAATAAAAAAAAATTTATAAAGGTATATCCTTTATTTCATAAATTATTCACAATATAAATGAATATCGCGTATGAGTATGAATTTGAATATGTAATGCGCATTAAACTTTTTTTTATAAGTCAAGGAATCTTTATTTTAAAATCAAACATGCCTCGCCTCCACTTTTGAACCAAATTAATTATAATTTTTATTTTTAGAGAGCATCATAATGACTGACCTATACAAATACCTTTCGATTTCTTCCATGATTTCCTATTGGACCAACTTGCTGCGCGAAAATAGAATAATATTAGTTTCCGATCATTTGGACAGGATATCTCACTGCGCGTTTGCCGGCATAACTCTTCTATACCCGATGTATTGGCAACACGTGTTTATACCAGTGCTTCCGGCCTCCATGCTGGAAATCCTAAATGCTCCTATGCCTTATTTAATAGGTTAATTTATTTTTCCTTTTTCTCTCGGTTCAAGCCTAAATTATATCGACCTTTTCCTTATTAAAAAAAAATTATCACCTCTTCACATTACCTAAATTCACGGTTATCATCTCAAATCAATACTTTTATAGAAAAATAGATGTTATAATAATCATCATTTAATAAATAAAATAGCTTTTCTCGTATATATAATTTTGAGAGTTTTAGTAACCTACTAACTATTATTATTTTACTTTTATTTTAACTTTGCAATTTACATTAAAACGATATAAATATTATTTTTTTTTAGTTTTTGTTTTAACGAATAAAAATGAAGTTTTATCACTATGGGATTAACCTAGTTACTATATAAATAAAAATAACATAAAATATTTTTTTTCAAAATATATGAAAATATAAAATATCCTGTTCTAAAAGCAAGGAACATGGAACTGAACTCGAGCCAAAATAATAGAACGGAAACGACGGGATTATTATTGAAGAACTTTCCAGAACATTCCAAAAAAGATGGAGAGAACCATTTTTTTTTCGAACACGAATCGAGTGACTAGATAAACTCAAAATATCAATTAAACCGAATATTCGCTCCCGTAATAATTTTAATCAAACAAAATCGCTTAATTTAATAATTTGTTTATTATATATAAAAAAAATGATTTCCTTATAATTTTTTTCTTGTATAGTCGCTAACATCAATGTTTATTTAGCCTACATTCGCCTTAATATAATATAACTAATTACTTTTCTATTTAAAGCCAATTAATGCCTAATTGCATCATATTTCATATATATATATATAGTTACGATATAAGATGAAGGAAAAGGAGAATAGATTGTTTTCATAAACATTATAAAAATAAATATAAAAGTACATGAGTCATCCCAATCCAAACCGAACCACGTTTGCACTATTTTTCAAATATTAATTAGTAAATAAAAATTATATATTTGCCCTAGGCCATTTCCAAGCAGAATGTTTTTTTTTTCAATGAGGGTTTTTGAGACTTATAATATAATATTTGATTTTTATAAAGACGCCATTTAATCGTTAATAAAAATCAAAGTTAGGATATGGCCATAGGCGTTTTTTTTAAGGCGTTCATGGTTGTTTATCACGAAAGAGAATAGATATGTATTTTTTCCCCTCTCAATTTTTTTTTGTTTTAGGCATGTCACGCCCCCTTTTCGATTCCTGCAAACTTTCCCGCCATCTTACTCCCGCTATCTCTTCCAACGGATTTCCTCCACCCGATAACAACGTCTCCTCTACTACATTTTCCGATCAAGTTATAACTATATTCGACCTGGACAAATGCCTCATATACACCTACACAGACTCATCATCTTTCCTACCTAATAGCATCAGCTCTAACACTTCTAGCAACATTTTTACGTCCACTAGGGATAGCGAACGACGATCCCCAAAAACTGGTAAAAACAATAATAACGGAGCTAAGTTTTTTAACCCCTCCACTGAAACTTACTCCTCTTCGCTGTTGAACGGTGCATCTAACGCGGCCGACGACGATGTCGGCAATAATAACGGGTCACTGCTACCGAATTACTTAGTGACGGAATTGAAAGAAAAACTAACCCAGTTTGAAGGTTATTTTTTTTAAAAAATACATTTTGAATTTATTGGCATCAAATAAAAAATAACGAGAAAAAAAAACAATGCCAAGCACTTAAAACAAAAAGAAAATATGTTGTGCTATTTCAATAGCTAATTAAGTCGCGGGAGCAGGATATCGCATAAACGCTTAAATTATTAACCCTACTCATGTTTTTATTTTGCACATATTTTTTTTTAAAAAATAAATGAAACTTCATAATAATATTACTTGAATTAAAACTTTTTATAAATCTAAGGCTAAGGACATACTAGAGAGCTCTAGCGTTTGAAAAAAGATCCTTTAGAGAGGACATTATGTAAAAAATTATCGTTATAAATTACACGATAGTTATAAATAGTCAAATATATTATAAATAAATATACAATACATTTTATCATCATCAAATTTTTGAAATTGACACTGTAACTCTACCTACCGAGAAGGGTTTAACTCTGTTAGCGGCTTTATGAGCGAGGTTTTTGTAAAAAAATTTAAAAATCATATTTCAGCATGTTAAAAACACCTACCCTGTGGATTTCACACAATTTCCCATTAATTTTTGAGTCATATATAATATATAATTTTTTTAAAAAACGCGTTCTTAAGAGTAGACGATAAAAATTGGATGTGGAAAACGCTACGAAATATTCAAAATTTTGGAAATGATATTTTGCAACGCTCGATTTTTTTTTTAAAAAAAAGTTATAGTTTTGATGGAGCAACTCTTCTGTCAAACGATCTTATATTTATAAAAAAAAATATTAATTTTTTAAGGTCTTTGTCGCGAAGCGTCACCCGATACCGTAGGACCTTGCAAGATTCCCATCGCTTTCATATTTTTTCGTACTCTCCTTGACTTGATAGGCAATTACCGAGCCGGTCTCAATTTCGACCCAGGTCAAGTTATAACGTTCAACCCTAAAAACTTCGTTAAAACTGCCAGGGCCAGTTTAAGACCTTGCCTCGAAGAAATCGTCAAGAGCCAGATGTTTCAACAAGTAAAATAAATTAAACACCGAAAAGGACACGAAATTTAAGATGAAAATGTGATTTTGCTATTATAACTCTTGACAAATTTTACGATGATTAATTTATTATTATGCTAGTTATCATATCAAATTAAATTTATTAGCTACCACTCTAAATCCCATATAAATTGTTGGTAAATAGACAAATCCAATTCAATAAAATAAAAACTTATTCTAGAGGGATATTGAGAAAATTAATTGTAGTGGATTTTTACAATTTTAAAGTTATTGATTTTATCGGAGGTGGTACCAATACAGATTACCATTAAGTCTATGAATTTATATATATAAATCATCTGAAAATATGTTTAGCCTAGTGTTTATCTTTAATCAATTATAAAACAGCGTAGCCATCTTTTTATCCAGAAATATTCTAGTCTATCTTCAAGTTGAGACTCAGCTTAGAAGCTTAATTCAATATTTTAGTCTTAAGGCTTGACTAAGAGACACAATAGAGTGGATCTAAGTTAGGTATTTTAACAACAATAGTTTAGGCATCAGCGGTACCTGCAGATAATGTAATTTTTTTTTTCAATTATAGTTTATTACAGAACGATTGCATTTACTCAATGGAGGCCTAGGCTTTAACGACGCCTTCGAAAGGGCAATCAATGAAAATTCCTTGCAAGTCGGTAACACGAATAGCGCCACACAGTTACAAAAATACGTCAATTACATGAAAGTTTAAACACAAACCTTACCATTTTTTATTTATTATTGAGTTTTAAATCAATCCAGGAATTTTGAAAAATAGGGATTGTTATCCAATTAAATTCCCCCGCATGCAATTAACAAAACGCGCTAATATGCGTTTGTAAAAAGCGAATATTTGCTAAGTCACTCATGCCGTATTATATTGTTTACAAATTTGCCAAAATAAAATACGAAAATATGCGCACTTTTAATTGCTTAGCGAAGACACTATGACTTATTTTTGGAATAAAAACTTGGCACAATATATATTCGTATCTTTTAACATATCGATGCCAATCATTTTCCAAGTGGGCCGTATTTACGGTTAAAATAATACTAAAGAAAGTCTATCTAATTTCTCTTTTCTACTAAATATTACAAAATAGACATTTCATGTTTTTTTTTAAATATTTTTTTGTTAATTTAAAAAATGTAATTTTTTTTTACCAATTGGCTGACCTGGTAGTCTGAATTGTTTCATAAATTATATGTTGATTTTAATAAAAAAAAGTAGTCAGTTTTTTAAATTATAATATATAAGCAAAATTATCTGTGCATGTGTTATGATGACATGCAATCTAATTATCTTATATATTTTTTTTTTACAAACTCTAAGATACGTTTAAACCTAATTTAAATATATTTTAAAAAAAATGTATTTAAAAGGTGGAATCAAATTCGATATAATAATAATATTATCTTTTTTCCTAGGGATCGTTTTGATACTATTTATTAAATGAAAACCTTTTTCAATTTTTCAGAAACCTTTCGACCCAGAGCGTGGCCCGGGTAACCGGCCGGGAACTGACGAATAAATGGTGTGATTTTATAAATCCGGGCGGGGAAATTTAAAAAAATGACAAATCTGGAAATTCGTTAAAATAAATTCTTATTAATTAGTTTAAAAATTACACTAACCAAGTGTAAAAAACCTATAATCAAAATAAAATCTATTTGACCTCAGC
Organism: Gordionus sp. m RMFG-2023; assembly: GCF_954871325.1. Lineage (NCBI taxonomy): Eukaryota > Metazoa > Nematomorpha > Gordioida > Chordodea > Parachordodidae > Gordionus > Gordionus sp. m RMFG-2023. The sequence goes on along the minus strand of NC_088778.1, from coordinate 5,855,054 downwards.
AGGTCTTTGACGTTTCGAGAAAAATTCAAAAATTTTCTCCAAATTACTAAGATCACATTTATTGTTAGTAAATTTCGGGTGGTAAGCTTCTTCAGTATCTCTTACCATTTTATGTTATTCCTATAATTAGTCTTATTTAATTTTACTTTACAGGGCCCATTAAAGTTTTGGCTTGCCTTTTTGCCGTTTATCCATCACTTTTACTCACCTTATGCCTATACCATCTTAGTCCATTTACGATGATTTTTATGGGTACTATTTTTAAACTTCCCAGTATATTCCATGGAATTCCTAGTTGGCCTATGATAGAACAGCTGTCACTATTGTGAACAAGACTCTTTGGTTATCGGAAAGTCTGATGGTGAGGATGTACCACTTGTGCTTTAAATTGTAGTATGGTTCTTATTCTTATGTATGATTCGAATATTTATTTTTTTAATGATCTTTTTGCCGTATAAGGTCCACCAGATAAGTTTTTTCGGAGTTATATCTAAAGCCTTCTCTAGATCGAGAGAATGACCAAATGTCGCTTCTTTTTCTCTTAATATTTTTCACTCATTTGTTTAATTGCTTGGATGACATCAGTTGCTGATTTTCCAGGCATTTAGCCTAACTGAGTCTCTCCTATTTCGAATGTTTCTTTTAGCCTTTTTTATATTTTTTCTTAGAGTTTTAGACAATGGGATATTAGTTGTATGCCTGTTATTTTGGAAATCATTTGGATTATCTTTATTTTTGAAGATAGGAACTAGAAACAATTGAATTAGTGATCTTAGCAGTTATTTTAATATCAATTTTTTGGACTCTTTGTAAAAAAAACTTAAAACTGTCGTCACAGTCACAAGGAAACAATGTCGAGATCATTGTATGGTATTCTCATATACCCACAGTCACGTGGCTATCATGCTATTAAAATAGTGACTCGTTTAATCGTACCTTCATCATGTTTATGGTAAGAAGTTTTTAAACGAAGCCCATCATTAGCCTTTAATAATTTTAGTCACGTGGCGTCCCCTAATTCTCATTCCTCTTTAAACCTCGCTTGAAAATTTAAATTCTTATTTCTATGTTTAAATAAGTTATAAATATAATTTTTTTTATTTTTAATGTGAAGGGCGAAGGCGATTTTTACCTGACCGTTCTTAAACGCAAGACCAGCCAAGTTCTAGAAAAGGAGTTTTTCCTAAAGCGAGCCGCTAAATTGCTGACTTCCAAACTGGCGAACCCTAGCCACCCTTTCCTAGGTCATAATTCTAATAACCTCAACAAAAATATCGATGCCGATGACCCTCTTAATAATGGGTCGGGACATTTTTACGACGTATCTCCTCCCTTTGATAGTAGCGATAGCGATGGAAAGAATAGTAATAACAAAAGCAAGCATTTAAATGGCCATTTTTCGTCCTGCGAACGTCAATCATCCCTTTTCTCAGAAAACGCTTCCCCACATGCTTCCAATTTTTACCTGAACGAATCTTCGGGTGCCATTCGAAGATTTGATCCTGAGAAGATTCTCATGAATAAAAAGATGGTTCTTAACGATGATTCCGGTTATGCAACTAGCGGTGCTCCTAACGTATGTATAAAATCCTAATTTATTCACATATTATTAAAATTTTAGGGGTAAAAAAACTGAAAAAAATATTCAAAAGAGGATGATTTTTAAGATAAATATGATTGCATTCTGCCATTTATTATCATAATCACAAAACCTTCTTTTAAAAATTTCTTAAATTAATAGAGCCTAAATGGTACTATGAACGGGGCTTCAATATCCTTCGAAAACGATTTCAACCCCGAAATATCCTCTTCCTATCCTGACAATCACAGCTCCGCATTTAAATTATCCAATGGATACATTAAGAATAAAAAAATGTATCTCCCCCAAAATTTGCCATTTTCTGTCGACGTTGGAGCAACAACCAAAGAACGCAGTTTGATAGACTTAGATTGCGAAATCGAAGGTCCGGGTCACTTTGCCTTGCTAGAACAAAATCTTTTGGGTTACTCGCTAGCAGATAAAGTTTCTGACATGAATCACATTCAAAATATAAAACGCCAGTCTCATTCTTCAACAGGAGGAAGGCAATGGGAAAAATTTGAATGAGGATTTCGCTTGTCTAATACTTTTTGTAATGTATTTAGATTCGTAGGTGTCACATGGTTATATTCAATATAAGGTTGTGTTTGAGTATAGATTTAGTTTTAATAGATTTTATTATGTTTGATAGGTATACCTTGTTTAACTTCAAATTTATTATGTTAAGATTTAAGAACAAAAAATGATTTTTTTAGCAATAATCACACCATATCAAATAATTATTTTATTAAATTTTTTTTTAGATTTATTGTAATATAAAAATCAAAAGAAAATATATTCCATTATATATTTAGAATATATCATAATATAACAAACGTTTATTCATAATATTTAATATATTATATTTTTTGATTATAAATTATATACACACATTGTGTTTAAGAAAGAATTAAAAATATGCAATGATGATAATTTTTTTTAAATTTGACCAATCCTTTCTAAAATTATATTTAATTTCCCTTAATTTATAAATAATATGCATAACATCCTTTAAAAATAAGAGTAAGAAACAACGTTAAATTATATGTAATACGATAGATGTATAATATAATATACATCAAATATCATGATATTTTTTTTATGTACATATATATATAAATATATTATAGCTATATATATATTTTTTTATAAATAAATGCCATAAATTTCTTCTAAAAAAAATTTAGTATAAATTATAGTGTTGTTGAACGGGATCCATTTATCCGATTTTTTAAAAACCACAAAATCAAAATATTAGTTAAAATGTTATTACCCATGCAGATGTCCAGACCTTTCTATCATCTATGGGTAAAATTTCTAAGCTTGGGTAATTTGCCTTTGGCTATAATCTGAAATAACCGTTTTTAAATTGGCGCATTTGATGTATTAAACATAAAGTGATTTTACAGCGCTGTAAAGAAGCATTCGTTACTATTTTTGAATTAGTGACATTTTTCAAATTATGCAAAAACTTAAATATAATTGCCTGAAAATTTTGTTTAATTTTCCTATAATTATTTTATTGGTTGGTTCTTTATTTTATTTTAATATTCTTACTTAAACTTGTAAAATATTTATTATGAAATAAAAAAAAATGATTTTTTTTAATGAATAGAAATTGTTTAACTAATTTCGCCCGAAAAGTATTGCAAATTCGCCCACCCCCATTGTTTTAGAAGCCCGCTCACACGCCCATTATTTAAAATATTTTAACCCACACATTGCATACCTCCTAATTATTACGACAAATATACATGAAATATAATAAATACTAACATATAATGATCAAACTGATACTTGCCTTTTAGAAAATATTAAAGTACTATAAAAATTTATGAAAGATCTGTAGATTACTAATTTTTTAAATTATGAATTAATGATTTTAGCCTTTAAATTTTTTAAAATAGTATCAAAGGTAAAATAAACCAGAAATAGCTAACATATAGTAAAAAAAAAATCAGTTAGCTAATAGTAATAAATCTAAGCACAACAATGAGATTCGTTTATATTTGCGCCATTCAAATGATTAATATTGGATAAACTATTCATTAAAGAAAGATAATAATACTAGTATTGATAAGGGTTCTTGATGGGAAGAATGGAGAATTGAATATATGGCATGGAAATGAACTTAGAAACATTTAAGTTCCATTCAACAAAATTTCCATTTGCGAGAATTCATATAAATAATTTTTTTAAAAATCAAATTTATAATTTTAGACACAAAATCATGAATTAAATTGTGATTTTATTTTTTTATCTTTTGGTTATTAACAAGGGTAAAGGTTAGCAATATTATCGATAAAAAAATAATATTATTGATTAATATCTCACTAATTATAAAAAACTTAGGCTATATCCTAGGTCGCCTATATACTTAATACTTAATAGCCGGCTATTTAGCCGTCTTTTAGTAGCAGCTAAATGACAAAAGAAATTTTTTTTAAAAAAAAATGAAAATAAAATGATTAAAAATAGGAAAAATATTAATGTCACCAAATATTTAAATAATAAACTAAAATATGGTGTCCTCGATCAAATATTTTTTTGCTCATTTTTGTATTATTTAAAATTTACCTTGAAATTTAAAAACCCAAATATATACTATGGGTTTTAATTTTGTAATCAATGATTAAACAAAATCCTATTTTATTAGTGGATGTATAAAAATTAATATTATTTTATGCAATAATTTTAGACGAAACATAATATTGATAAATTGTGGGTTTTATATGCTAAAAGGAAAGTTTGATATTGCATATATCAATTAAAATTATAGTATATAATGTATCCGTTAGATATGTAAATAATGTAACCTTTAAAAAAAGTTATTTCGTACTTTTCTATTTATATATGTAAAAACTTTAAATTAGCTTAAATTATTCTTTTCTTAAATTGACATTAAAATAAATCTAATTTTATAAAATCCTTCTTTTGTATATATGTAAATATTTATAAAAATAATAATATATATAGTATGGAAATTGTAAAGATATAGGATGTATAAATTATTTTAGAAAAATAAAGTCTTTACAATATTGTTTTTCACAATAAATTTTATCATTAATTTTCTCTGCCTTCTGTGTTTTATCAATATCTTAAGAAATTAGGATTTTTAAATAATAAACATAAAACCATTATAAATAATAAATGTAATATAAATTAATAATAATATTTCATTATGATATATTTATAATAGATCGTTGAAAAATATAATTTAAAAATCGGTTTGACTAAATTACAAATGCCAAGGTAAACTGCAAATGCTTAGGTAAAATTTTTTCATATATTCTCTCTTGAATGGAGCGAGGTTTATTTTCTTATACAATAAATAACTTATAAAAAATTATATTCTTAGACATATTCAATAATAAATGAATAGACTTTAATAGTTGTATTTCCTTTTATCTCTTAATAAAGAGTTTAAATCCTGTTAGATTTAGGCGTAATTCATTTTTATAAATACGCAATAATTTGATTATGAATTATATTATTATATAATGAGTTGGTTTGTGAATATGTTATCGACGGTTGTATAAATTGAATATGAATTATATGATTATATAATTACTTGGGTTGTGAATATGTTATAGACGATTGTAAAGTATTAATACTTGAATATTCAGTTTTGAAATTTATTATTTTATGAACTTTAATATACTTGTAATTTTTTTTGCATATTAAAATAATATACATAGATGGGAAAAAATTTCTAAATAAAAACTTTTTTTTCTTGTTTTGTAAAATTTGATTGTGGAAACTTCAGGAGATTAATAGCGTGGTAAATCGGTTAGTGAAAAAAAGACTTGTAAGAATTATTAGCAAATTAATTAATTATATTAATCTTCCTTTTATTATTAATACTGTCGTAGTTTTATATATATATATATATTCATATTACGTAATGCCAATCAACCGATTTAAATAAGGTTGATTGGATTATAATTAGAATTACCATTGAAGAACACGTGATAAAAATATTATTTTATTCTTTCGTGTTCAAATATAATTGTAAAAAAAAGAAGTATATTATTAAAAATTATGGATTTTTTTCGTATTGTAAAATTATTAGATCTGTATAAAAGATTAATATAAAAAACATCGTATTTTTCTAAAATATCTATTCTGTAATTGTTGGAATGGATTCTTCTAATTTATTTTAGTTAGTTTTTCTTAAATTGTAATTTGAGTTTAGGAAGGGTTGAAAGTAAGGGGATATATTTTCATAGTTTTTTTTACAGTGGTGCTCGTGACACGGATCAGAAGGTTTGGAGTGATTCGGTTGTAAAGGTAAAACAAAATTTTTGTTGATATATATTTTTTATCTGATAAATTTTTGACAACGCATAAGTACTAACTCTAGATACGTATTTTATTGTGAATTTTTTTTTGTAATATCCATATATTCTTATTTTATATAAGCATTTTTGTTTAATTTGAATTAATTGGGCGGTGATCTTAATTAAAAATTTATGAGCAAATGGGTTATTTTTTTAGGCATGGTGGGGAGCACAGTTTTAGTGATAAGGTTCTCTATTATAAGGATTTGGGTTATAAAGTTTTGTATAAGAACTTTAATGAATTGGATTTAGGTAGACAGTTGTTTACTGTTGGGATATTGGTAATTATGTATTTAGTACTGCGGTACTGGCAGAAATGTATTGTAATTTTAAAAAGGACACTCCGGTGTTGGCTGATTATGTTAAAAAAGTAGCAGACGGAAAGTAGTCTAAAAGATGTTTTAGATGAAATTAAGGCTGGGAATGGTTTGGAGAGGTCCGGCAAGATCCTCCAAGAAGTGAAAGAGATGAAAGAAGTCATCATTGCGTTGATGAGGTTGAGCAGAAATTCCGTGAAGTGCCATACATGTAAACAAAATAATAATAATGGTAAAAATAGTTACAAGGAAAATAATGGAGTGTCAGTAAATAAAAAATTTGAGGAGATTACCATTTGCAACCGTTGTGGTTCGAGGGGACACAAAAGGGATGCTTGTGTGGTCCAGGTTTTAAGAGGGATTTCCGTTAAAAAGATCTGAGATATGAAATGCTAATGTAAAGATGGTCAGTATGAACGGGGCTAGATAATTTTTTAGGTGTAAAAGGCCGGGACATGTGGCCGTGGACTGCATGGAAATATCTCAATTGTGTTGACTATATGATTGCAGAGTGAATCATATAGGAGAGGGGCTCCGAGAGATCGGAATTTTTTTTATAACAAAACATTTGATATTGTTAGTCGTGATAATGGGAGTGATAAAATAAAAATAAGTCATCCTCGTAATCCTCATGGAAGGGAGGGTAATCAGTTCAAGTGGGAACAGTATCCGAGGAATATTGTCCGTTATTCCCTTAGAAGGGATGTCAGGAATTTTAGTTGGGAAAAATGTCCCACAAATCTTGTTAAAAGAAATGTAGTTGTCAGTAGTAAGCTTTTAAATTCCGAATTGGATTTAAGGGACAATGTGAATTCTAATGAAATTGTTATTTCCGATGGAATAAACACTGACTCTCTGATTAAAACATAGGATATTTTAATGACGGAGAGAGTAAATGGATCATGTACGTGTCCGAGGGTTAATTTGGAAGTTGACCATAGGAATATAGAGGTGTTGTTTGACACCGGGGCTAGTATTTTTTTGATGTCCCAGGAGAATTTTTATAGGTATTGGCCTGGGGGTAGACTGGAAAACTATGTGCGTCAGGCAGTTTGATGGGTCAGAAGTTGCCGTTGTAGGCAAGGCAAAATTGGGGGTTAATCTGAATGATGTAATATTTTTCTTGGATTTATGGGTTGTGAAGGAAAATGTGAAAACCATTATGGGTTGGGATTGGATTACGCAGCTGGGTCCTCTTAATAATTATTGGAATGTTTTCACCATAAATAGTAATGTAAAAATTGATGTTGAACGGGAGGAAATTTCGGAAAACCTCGATAACAAATTGGCGGAATTTCGGAGGAGGTAATGGGTAGATCAGGCAAATCGAGGATTGATGTTGAGAGCCATGAGGATCAAATTATGGCTGGGGGAATAAATGAATGGGATAGAGTGAACCATGCTATTCCAATTTTAGTTAGACAATATGGTATAATTTTTGAAGAAAAATTGGGATGTTTAAATGATTATCAGGTTGATGTTCAACTTAGAGAGGGTTTTTCACCTATTTTTTTGGCTTGTCGGAGGGTTCCTTTTGAATGGAGGAAGGAGATTGATGAGGAATTGGAGCGATGGGTAGAAGATGGTATCATCATTCCGGTGGAATATAGTGATTGGGCCACTCCGTTGGTTCCGGTTAAAAAAACAAATGGTAAACTGCGACTCTGTGCTGATTTCAGGGTGACAGTAAATCGATGGGTAGTGGAGGTTAAATATCCGTTGCCTAGGATTGAAGAGATTTTGGCTCAGTTAAAGGGGGCAAAATATTTTTCAAAGGTTGATTTTTCTTCAGCGTATTTACAATTACCATTGAAGGAGAAAATTCGTAAATTATTGACGATAACGCCCCGAAGGGGTTATTTGCTTTTTGTAGATTACCATTTGGTCTGCCCCTATTTTTCAACGTACCATGGCGTCAGTTTTCCAAGGATTGGAAGGGGTATTTTATTATATGGATGATGTGTTAATTACCGGGGTGACGCCGGAGCAGCATAATCAACGTTTGGAGGAGGTGTTTAGGAGAATTCGTGACAAAGGCTTGAGAGCCAATAAGAAGAAAAGCGTTCTGGGGGTAATGGAGGTTGAATATTTGGGTCATCGAATTAATGGGATTGAAGTGAAACCATTGGATAAAAATTTGAAAAATATATCGAATTTGAAACAGCCCAATAGTAAGGCTGAGTTGCAATCTTTTTTAGGTAGGGTGAATTATTATCATCGTTTCGTAGAGGATAAAAGGGAATTCATTTTGAGTGAAGGGATGAACAGCAAATTGCTTTTGAAATTTTAAAGGGAAAAATTGGCGAAGTGCCGGTTTTGGTGTGTTTCGACAATGAATTGGAAATTGTTATGGTGGATGCCTCGAATAAAGGGGCTAGTGGGGCGTTATTACATGTAATAGAGGGCTTAGAGAGACCCATCTTTTTTTCTCGCGAGTTTTTCGAGATGTGGAGACCAGGTTGTAAAAAAAACTATGAAAATATACACCCTTACTCTCAACCCTTCTTAAATTACAATTTAAGAAAAACTAACTAAAATAAATTAGAAGAATCCCTTCCAACAATTACAGAATAGATATTTTAGAAAAATACGATGCTTTTTATAATAATCTTTGATTACAACAAAAGGTCTTACAATTCTAATAATTTTACAATAATCATATATTCCGAAAAAAATCCATAATTTTTAATAATATTTTTTTTTTACAATTATTATCGAACACGAAAAAAAAAAATTTTTAATCACGTGTTTTTCAATGGTAATTATAATCCAATCAAACTTATTTAAATCGGTTGATTGGCATTACGTAATATGAATATATGAATATAAAACTACGACATGCCACCCCTATATGGGCCAATGGCATGCCAATATAAAAAAAAAACACATACTAACATTATTTATTTATATACAAAAATACACCTATATATTTGCGGCTGTGATGAGGTGCAAAAAAAAAATAATTAGCTTACTCTAATGCCATAAGAATACAGCCGCGAATAATCTCCTTAAGCTGACATTGGGTTTCCTCAGAAGTCATCATTACCGATTGGCGGCGGGACCTCGGTGGCCAAAGTCGCCACAGTTCTTTGCAGCAGGTCTCTCGCATTCGGACCTCGAGATCTGTTCGGGTGCTGGACACGGGCGTCGTAATTTTGCATAGTTGGAGAATGCCGATCAATATTCTTATAGGGCCTTAGAGGAACGGAGGTCGTTGGCTGTCCCGGCTCCATCTCACGGTACGTATGTTTCCGACCATCGTTAGTTTCCACTCGCGGATTCTCCGACATTACTCCTATGGGCACGCGGACCTCCCTGGATAGCCGAGCACATTTATGTCTAAGGTGGCCCTCCTCCTGGCAGTTGTAGCACCTCTTGCGTAGAGCTCCGGGGGTCGGTGGCTGATTTTCATTCACGGGTCTCTCTCCCCATGTCATGCCGTTTTTGATCAGGGTGACCTGGAGGTAGAAATCGCCTAGGTCTACTCTTGACGTCGTTTTCATCCAGCAGCACTGAGAATATTTCCCGACAAGGAGTTAATGCGATTACAGAAACTTAAGAAATATTCAGATTTCCTACCTTAGAATTTGCGAATCAGATATTCAATTTTTATTTTTATAAATTTTAATTTCATCTATTAATATTAATTGTAAATTTTTATCTTTATAAATTTTAATTTCGTTTATATATAAATAATTTTAAAAAAAATTTGTTTTTAAAAATTTAATGATTACCCTTTCTCCTTTTGTAAATTTTGAGTGAACAATTAATTTTAATTCCCTGAAAGAAAATTTTAAGGGACTTTTCACTAATAAATTTATTGGATCTTTAATCCCCACTGCTTGAATGGCCCTTGATCAAGTTACATAAAAATTCTTTGGGTTTTACACGATTTTTTAAATAATTTTTTAGTTCCTAAAAATTTTTATAAAATAATTTTGTTTTTTATGTTTTCATCCTTGCGGGAGAGGAGGCGGGAAAAATGTAGGGGGATAATTCAATATTGGCTAAAAAAATTTTTGAGCCCTCTCTCCCTCCTTAGGTACTCCTATGAATCATGTATGTTCATAAATGATATACAATTATTAAAATTTACATAGCGGCAATGTTTTATTATTTTTTTAAACTTTAAATTCTTTTTAAAGTGCCATTTTTAATTTTAAAAATCTAATTTTACTGGAAATGTATCGCATCATGTTTGGAATATTTATCCTATGAATTTGAGATAATTTTGTCATGAACTATTGAACTTAATATAATTTATATTAGTTTTTCCATATATTATATATATATATATATATACATGATAAATGACTCAAAACGGTAAAATTATCTACATTCATAAGATAGGAATTCTAAACATGCTGTAATAAATTTCCGGTAAAATTAGCTATTTAAATTTAAAAAAAACGCACTCAAAAAATAAATTAAAGTTGAAAAAATAACACATTGCCGGGAAAACACAGTATACCTCTAACATACATACTTATGGGAAATACTATATTTAGTTTAGGTTTTATATTTAAGAATTCTATCGCCTATTTATTATGCATTTAAGCTTTTCATATAAAACATTAGATAACGGTATATTAATAGTCTGTGAATATTATTAATATAATTAAACTTCTTTTTATCATAAGAGACATATTGTAATAATAGTCAAAGTTCGTCGTTTTAACTATATTAGGCGATTGCTTGAATATATAAAGAAAACTGAGCGAAAAGTATAATACATGATACACTAGATATTGAACATCTCTTCCCAATGTTACGATTATAGACCACCCAAATTTATTTTTATCGGCTCTTAGATTCTTCACAACTTTAGATGCATTTATTCTGGAATTCATATTGGTGAATCTAGGAACAATAATGTGATCGTATATCATAACATTAAGGCTATTATCAATTTTGCGCCTTTTGCGGTAAAATCTATAAGCTATGCATAATGATATACCGAAATAGTTAAACAAATACATAAAGGTAGCGAATCCATGAAATTTGGTGTGCAAGTTTATACTATGTTTAGAATAACAATAGCTAGGATTGGACGGTTCCGCTAAAAGACAACGTGGACCCGTCATGACGAAGCACAGTATGCAATTTATAATAACATAAATGGTAATGTTAAAGTTGTGATATTGACAAGGTCTATTCATTTTAACCAAATCATCCACTAGCAAAAAAATTCTAACGTAATTGCTAAAAAGCGATATAAATGATAAAGCGCAGAAACCGAAAGAACACATAAAATGTTCCGTGAGAGTTCGATAAGACAAGAAGATTCTCATTATTATCACTATCAGATCTAAGAAGGATGCAAGAATAAATAAATTTCGCCGGTTGGTATAACTGTTGAATTTTTCTAAATTGGTATTCTTATTTTTGTCGTTAATGCAATATCCTAGGAGGAGGCCTAAGAAATTGTCATTGTTGTAAATAAATTGTAGGGAGCTTTTAGATGACATTTGACGTGGTTTGATATGATTAGTGGGATTAAAAAAGTAATTTCTTATAATTTTTTTAGCTAGGAAGGATAGGTTTAATATGAGAGCCGAGTATTCTAATAAAAGGTTATAAAGATCTGCATTAGGAATTGACTTTTGTGGCGAGACTCTAATTGTTTGATTTTTTATCATAATTGTTTTTTTGAAAGGAATTCTATTCAAATGTATCACAATGAAATTAATAATATTTGAAACAAAATAATTTTAATGGCAAGCACCAGTCCTTTAAACGTATTTATACTATTTTTTGACATTTAGAAATGAAGGCTTAATTAAAGTTTAAAAATTTGTTATTCATCAATAATCTATAAATAAAAATCCATTAATGTATTTACAGAAATAAAAGTATCATATTGATCTAATTGAAATTTAATTATTTGACTAGACTCTACACTCTACTAAATAAAATTTTAATTAAATTATCAATTCCGTGCGTCATTGATTCTTTTGTATCTTATATCGTTCATTTTGACTTTATAACACGGAAAAATGCAATATAATCAGCTGATATGTGATAATTCATATTCTAAAAGTTGTTTATCGTATTATTGAAAAAAGAATTCTAAATTTAATTATTATTGATTTTCCATAGATTTTAATTTTTTTAAAAAAAAATGATTCCTTGATTAGGAAATGATAGAATATAATGATTAAATCTTCAGCTCCTGGTAAAAATCTTACTTTAAATTCCCAGTTAGCGGGAATCGCGGCATACAAAAATATGCAGGGTTAATAATATTTATTTGACTTCTAAATGCATTAGAGAAAGTTTTGCGAAATGAAATCTATAATTTCGCACACAAAAATATCCATTTAAAAAAAAATTGGCCTGCAAGGGGAGCGATTTTTGTTATTTGTCCAATAGCCACCCAAAACTTGATCTATATTGTGAGATATCTGCAGAGGCAAACTATTTATAAACACGGGACAGGTTCCGCTTAAAACATCTTTTAGTAAAATATCTTGTAGTTGATAAATATTATATTAGAAGGCTATTCATTGTTTTTGATTTTTTTTAAAAAATAATTTTATTTTATGGGTGAATGCTAACTTTCTACTATTATTCCTTTATATATTTTGATGAATTTATAATTTAAAGAATAATATAAGGCATAATGGGGTTTTATCCAATCAGTTATATATATATATAAGGCATTGTTTATATTGGAGAATTGTCCGTTAAGTATTATTTTTTTCACGACTTCTTAATGAATTCAAAATATTATTCAGCTTAAATGCACTTAATATACTATAAGGTTTTAGATTGGAGATATCTTTAAACTGTCCTAACTATTTTGAAAATTTTACCCTCAGTAAAGTTTTGAATTTGCATAAAGGGTCCAATATTGTTTTTGAAATACAATTTGGTCATTTTTCGTTTTACTTTAGATTTCAGTACCAAATATGCTCTTCACCTTTGCTGTCCCGTCACTAACACCTCTATTTTTTCAAACTATGTTTTATAAATACCAAAATTTGGATTAGTTTCCATAATTTTATCCAATAACAATTGCCATCGAGATCATGCATCGTTCACATGAAATAAAATATAATGATTTGATCATACACATTTATATCTTGAGTATTCACTGTTTTTATTATTGATTTTTTGGTCAAGATTTTAATATTATAGAAAATTTAGTTTTTTAATTCCTAACTTTGGTTTTTTAAATGGCATTATTTTAATAACAACTGTGTAAGGGTTAGAATGGGCGTGGTTTAACCAAACACCTGCCATTTTATGGAGTTTTTTTAAATTTATTTATTAAAAATATATTTTAGCCGGAGGGGGTGGGTGGACCTTTGTTAAAAGGTAGACACGGGCTGTATTACTAATAAACAATATTTTATTTATTTATTAACAAGGTTCAAAATTTGTTAAATATAATTATTGTAACCGAGTGGCTCAAAAAACTTCCCTGTTATTTGGTTAATATTTTGCATTTTATTAAGGAACATATGGAACTTAATATTCTCTAAATTATAAATTGATTGAATATTTGAAAATTGCAATAATAAATACTAAAATTTGACTAAAGATATTTCAATATTTAGTATATTTATAAATCAATTTAAAAATTTTTTAAACTGAACATGAAGTATTATATTCTTATTGAATATACATGCCAGGAGCCTAACCAGGGGGGAGGGGAGGGTCGCAAATTTGTTTGTTTTTTTAAATATCACTTTAAGCTAATAAAAAATTTCCCCCTCTTCCCAAAAAATGTATACAATTATTACTATGATGAAGAATTTAAAAAGAAAAATTAGAAAGTTTTTAACTTTTTAAAATAACTGATACATTTTTAGTAAAATGCATTTTTATAAAAAAAAGTGAAGCCCCAAAATTATTTTTATAAAAATTGAATATAGCCGAAGGCCTACAGTGAGACATATAAACCTCTATAAAATTTATGGGGGAAAACACATCCTAATAGTGTTTATTCTCTTAGCAAAATCCGTTAAGGCTAATTGTATAAATAACTTTATTTGATAATAAATTATTACAGTTATTGAATATATCATTCAAATTTAATATTAATTCGTTAAATTTTATTCAATATTGTTGTTAAAATTTTTGACGTTTTTCTATGTGCTAGAAGGGCCATCAGCTGGTAGTCTTAGTCGATTAGAAACTCTAAAAAATAAAAATTGATAGTGTGATATTGAGTTGGAATACTATTTACAGAATCCAGTACCATTCAATTTCAATACCAAAGTGACAAAGGAGTTGTGGGGTACAGATTCATATAATTTGAAAAACTTGCTTTCCTAGAGTGATCCATTATGAATTTCTAAAGAGCCTATTAATTGATGTTCAGATTTTTTAAAGTAAGAATAATAAAAAGTTTATCACCAAATAATACATTCTTTTAACCATTTCAAATGCATATGTACAATGTTGATTTGTATTAAACATTTTATTTCAGATTATTTTTAAATTGCACACAATGATCTTAAATTCTGTTTCTGTTTAATTCTAACTTATATTTTTTTTAAATAATATTCCAACTGGTAAGGACCAAAATAATATATATTCCATATATTGGTATGTATTCCTATATTTTTAACAAAAGAATAATGCTTCTAGGGATATTAATATTATTTTATCATTCTTGGTAATTTTACAATTATATTTTTATGTGGATAAATCTATTTTATAATTATTTTGTCATTAATACGTGATCTATAGCGCTTATGCCGCTATCGTCACTAGATATTCCTCATTTCTAGCGTCTACAATGAGCGGGAGGGGGGGGGGGTGGAAACAGTTTGCATCCAATGGGGGGGGGGATTTAAGGGAGGAGGATAAATTTGTTTGGGGGTTATCCATCAAATTTTTAGATGAAATAGACAAAATATATTGCTATATAAATTAATACTTATATTATAGCCCTATTATAATACTATGATATAGTTGATCATCGACCAAATCTATATATTGCAAACAATCACATTATTTTCCAAATAAAATTTTCGGCTATCAATATTATAATCCCCATATTTTCTTATCAATATTATCACAATTCAAAATTATCTTTATTTTCTTCATATACACATATCACATGTTTAAAAGTTAAAACAAATAAAAATTAAAGTTTTTCATTTTTCTAGAAAATTTATATTGAAAATGTCTATAAATATCAATTACAAATCGACAGATACAACATTATCCTTTTAAATTTAAAAGGATTAGACATTCTCAGCAAACTCATATTGATGCCAAAAATATGCTATTATAATGCGTTCATTGTAAATGAGGGGTTTTTCTAAAATGAATTCATTTTACAAAAAATAAATTCACAATGTTTTGATAGTTGATAATAAAGCTAAAATAATTTAAGATTTTCTTCTTAAAATTATGAAAGGAGTGTCATTATAATTAAAAAAAATGTAATTAAATATGGGAAACAAAATTATTTTTTTGGGTGAGGAGGGGGGAGGGGGTAGGCATCAATTTTTGAGGGAGATTTGCAACCAGTAAAAATCCTGTCATGATGACGTGGCTCATTTCCATCTAACTGGATCAAATTAAGTGGGGTAAAAAATTATAAATGGAGCCCTCTACACTTTTGTATGCAAGCGGCACGTACTTGTATGCACAACGGTCTTAGAACTGTTATTTAGATGTCCAGAGGCTAAGATAAGAAGAGTAGAGCAAAACAAAAGCCTACCCGAGGAATTAAGTATAATTTAATTACTTTAAGGGTTGGAGGTGGCTGATTTTAAGTTTAAATTCCTTACTATGAATATTGAGATTACATCTTCATATCTATTGAATTTCAATTTATCCTTAAAAGATCAAAATTGAAAATAAATATTTTACCTACGGCGTCGATGCATTTCAAGCCTTGCACTTATGCACCATTATCATATCATCTAAATTATTTATAAAAATGGACTCTATATTTTCTTTTATGGACGTTTTGTACTATTTCGCCAATGTTTTACCGTATATGTTCCAAGTCTCATAAGCATGTAGCGGTATTCTGCCACCATAATGTTTTCTCGAGCTCGGTAGATTCACAATGATATTTACTATGATGAAGCACTATATGCATAAAATTTACGAAGACACACAATGAAGTATATTGGTAAGATAAAAATAGATCTTAACAATGATGAATTTATACAAAAAACTTTTCTTATATACAAAATAAAAATAATATAATTAGAAAAATATTTTGATTTAGATTATTTTTGAAGGTAAATAAAAAAAAACTTCAACCTAGAATGACCTCTTATAGTAAAATGAATCATAAAAACTTATAACAATTGTTTTGAATATAAATTAATAATTTTAATAATTTTAAAATAACAGTTCAAAAAAAGGAAAAACAGTTTTTAATTCTTAAAATGAAAACAATATAAAAACTAAAAAATATATTTATTTTCGAATAAGTGATTAAAATAAAACTAAAATATATTTAAAAAACAAAAAATTTGACCTATTAACAATAATATTAATATTGTGTCCAATCATAATGTTGTAATCTATGATTGACATTTTGAATTTAATATAGGAGTTTTCGAAATATAATAAGTAACAGTTTACTACAGACCCACCCTTAACAGGCCAAGGATACGTCATACTATATATAATAAAATTTATATTATATACCAAAAAAATACTTTTATTAAATAAAAATAACAACTATTTATAAATATAATTGCTAAGTTATTCCTCTAAAGCGATTATATATTACATATATAAAAAATTTATTTCTATATTATTATATACATATACAAAAAAAAATATCGATATTTACATAATTTTTATATTTCTTTTAAATATGTTTCCCATTCTTCATCGGCCGACATCGTGACTTGGCTAGTCACTTCTAGCAAGGGCAAACACATGTTGAACATTACGCCATTGGTTTATATGGCTAAAGGCATGCTTGTCGAGGCTTCCTCCTCTATGGGATTGTTGAGATTTTTTTTTATTCCTGACTATCTTGAGCTTACACTGATCAATGAGGTGTGTTGCATTAGAAACATAGAGGAATTAGCTTCGATTGGAATTTGCTTAATTGTGGCTAGATAGGATAATCATTCCTTTTGTCTTTCTTTTCATGGGGATGCCTTCCCGCATGGAATTAGCACAGGAACTACTAGCAGGATAACATATTGATCTGCAACTAGAACTCACTAGGTACAGCCATGATGATGGAGAATATTACACAATTGACACCGTTTTTACTTTTTAACAGCAATCATTAGCTTTTAATTTTACAAAACACTTTTTAATTTATTTTAATCAAAGAATTTTTACCTTTATATTTATAAATTAATTTCATAACAAATTCAAAAATTTTTAGCTATAAATTTACGAATTGTTCATAAAAAAATTTTTAAATTTTATTAGAATTAATTACCATAAAAAAACTAAATAGTTGCACTCCGACTTAAGGAACATGTAATGGTAAACAGTAATATTTTTATTGTTTTACTTTTTTATATTGCCATTATTTAAAGTTGTATAAATCCATTTCTTAAAAAAAAATAACCTCAATCTCCCCTTTCTACCCCACTATGTTAATTTGAATAATCAAATGATGACTAAAAGATAAAATACGTGAGGTACATTTTACTTCAATTATAGTATCCTTTAAATATAACTTAATTAAAATATAAGTGAAAGGATGAATGTAATAAATAAATCTTTTGAGATATAAAACATCATAACCTAATTTTGTATTTTATATTATTGTATAAATTAATATATTGGATATTATAACAGAAACAGACATTTAATACCTTCGAAACTAGGTACCCTATTATTTACTAGACAAAAATTATTCCATAAAACAATCTTTAATTTAAAGGGATCCGATAACTTGCTATATATCCCTTGTGGTTCAATTTAAGATATTTTAAATAAATGGCGGGATTTGATGAATTGGGAATATATCATAGTGCTAATTTATTGGAAGATGTGCCTTCTGGCTTAGAACAAATCAACAGATCTAATTATCTTAAGAGATTTAAGGACTTTATTAAAAACTTCTGTACTGAAAATTTTAATTACATATACAGGTGATTAAATTTTATTTAATATCATTTTTTAAAAAAATTTAGAGATCAATTGAGGCGAAATTATGATTTAGATAGATATTGGCTGGAAATTTCACTTGAGGATATAACAAATTTTGATGAAGAAATTGGTGATAAATTATGGAATTTGCCAACTGAAATCATTCCATTGTTTGAGACAGCTGCAAAAGAAGTTGTAGAGGAAATTATTCTTCACAAAGATCAAGAAGAAGACATTGCAGAAAACATACAGATTATTTTGAATAGTAGGGCAAATCCGAAATTTTTAAGAGATCTAAAGGTACATCTTTGGGACAAATATAAAATTATAGGAACACACTTTATCAATATTCTTATTTAATATACCTTATATTTCATAGTCAAGCCAAGTATCTAAATTGATCAAGTTGCCAGGCATAATAATATCAGCATCTTCTATAAGAACCAAAGCGATAGAGTTAACACTCCAATGTCGTAATTGTAAAAATGTTAAAAATAACATACCACTGAAATATGGTCTAGATGGATATTCATTGCCAAGAAAATGTGATCAGTAATATATTCTTCGATTATTTTTCATTTAGTTTACATTATCAGTCTAAATGTTAAATATAGTCCTGCTTAGGAAAATAATTTTTTGTTTCTCAATTTTAAAATTTTTAGTGTTAATAATCTAAGTTATATAAATAGAATTTGATTTGTTATAATATATACTTCACAATCTCTAAGATTAGTTTCATATATTTTGAAATTGTAAACTGGTAACTTATTTATAAAAGCTAACAAACTTATTTTTTTAAAAAAAATCAAATTGATATATAAAGCTTCATTTTTCATATTCGTGTGGGATTAGTTTAAAATATATGAATACTTGTTTTTATCAACTAAATTTCACAAATAAACTTTAAAAAATATATTTTGTAACTTTACCAACTTAACAGCACAGACATTCATTCTTTATTCTGATTTTTTTAAGCAATTTATTGTTCTTGGTCTGATAGAACAATTTATTTTAGATTAGAAATCATGGCCCACAATGATCTGTCAATAACTTTAAAACCATTTTTTTGCCACATATATTTTTAGGTTGCACCTCTATAGCGATACATTTAATGAATGTGATTTTAATTTTTACTAATTTTTTTAAAATAAACTAATAATTAAAATCATATAATAAAGTAAATATATAATAAATTTTATCTATATAAATGTAAGCTCATATATATTTAAGATTAAATGGTATCAATAAGTATATTATCTATGAAATCAGCCTTCTTAAAAATGCCAATTGGGGGGGGCATTTGGACACCTAAAGGACATATTCCTTTCAAGCTTAAAATATAAGTTTTCTCTTTCAGTTTCACTTTGCTTTTTTTTGTTTAATTCTATTTTAATGATCACTCAGTCAATATCAATACCAGTCATATTATTTTATTTGCATGGTCTTTTTCATTCAAATTTGTTAAAATATAAATATATATATGTTAATTTAATATTTGTGTATATGAATTCAATGAGCTGTATTGTATTTATATCTTGCATCACACAATCAGCTAATAATCTTGACCTAACCTCATTAGACTTAGCTAATTATTTTACCAAAAACCTTGGCTAAGCCAAGGAGTTTCCTAAATATATTTTTTTTCATTTTATCTATGAATTCAATGAACATTAGGCAGGATTTTGCTAAGTGGGGAGGGGGGCATGGTAATTCTTTTTCCCATAAGGACATCTTTAAGCCCACTTATTATAGGCCTTTGACTATTGAATTTTTATAAAAATAATGCCTTTAGTCATTATTTTAAAAGTTACTAATTTTTAATAATTATTGTATATGTTTTTTGAGAAGAGGAGGGGGATGTGGGGGAAATTTTTATTAGCTAAAAATTCTGAGAACAGGCAAATTTTTGATTTGCTCCTTGGTAATGTGCCTGCTATTAGAGATCTGCAAAGTAAAAATTTAAGAAAAAATTAAAACAAGCCATGCTATATATTAAAAAATAATTATATTGGGCTGAGGAAAAAATTTTGAAGGCCAGGCTGGGCAATTTCTACATAAACTTTTTTAGGCTTGGCCAGATCTGACTTTTCTTATGATTTTTATAGGTCAGGCCAAGTTTCAAAAAAAAATTAATGGGGCAAACTGAGCAAATAGAAAAAAAAACTATATAGGGTAAAACTTACCAATGCTATGTCATTAAAGACAGACATAATAAATTAGCCATATAAGGTTGAATCTCAGAAATATTCAAAGCCATTACCTGAAATCTCTAGTAAAGTATATGTTTGTTTTAATGCCTTTTATTCAAGCTTGAACAATTATAATATATACTCTTAAATTTATAGAATCATACATTGAGATGGTATATATAAATTAAATATACAAGGTGAATACTTATATAGAATCTCTACCACTAATAAGGTTAGTGTTGACAAGCTGGGAAGGTCTTGCTCTATGATCTCTCTATTAGTCAGTATTGGTATATTAGAATGTGAATAAACTCTTTTAACTATTGATTTAAAAGTTTAATTATGAATATCTGTTTTTCTCTCAAATAATATGTTTATATATCATATAAATACGTTTAATATATCCAATTTACATAATATCAAAGTTTAATTTAATATATCACACGATTAACATTATCGCCTTAAACTGTCATTATCTAAATGGACAAGTATATTAATACTTAACACAATAAAAAATAAATAACTTTAAATTACGAATATGTAACTATTAGTCATAGTTATATGCCATTTTATTTATAAATATAAGCTAAAAAAAATTAAATTTATTTAAAAATAAGTTATATTTAAACAAATTTTTGAACGAAAAAGAAAATCTAACCATAATAAATTAATCAAATATTTTATTTATAGATAGTATGTCTCATATCTGACCATTATACTATTCAATTATTAAATATAAGGCCACACCAAAAAAAGCAAAGTGTGAATTGAAAGACAAAATTTTCTATATGTCTTTGTGCTTCCAATGTGTCCCTGAATTGGCAATAATATCATATTATCTCAAATATATTTTTAAATGCATACATATGAGGCAATAGGCCTATTCAAGAATAATTCGAATATTTGATTCGATTTGAATAATTACGAATACGAATAATCATTTATTCGATTTGAATAAAACGAATTATTCGTAATATTTAATAAATTGTTTAATAAATCTAACATTTGTCATTTTTATTTGTTGACCTGCCAATTTGACAGGTGATGTGTTTGTGTTTATAAAGATTCTAGCACAAATTTAAAAATTTCTGAAGTGAAAATTTAAATTTTTGTTTGCCACATTTTTTCTCATAATAAATTATATTAAATATTAAACAAACCAGAGGTATATAAAAATATATTACATCTCTAACAATAATTATTGTTAGCTAACCTAATTATGTTAGAGGAGAATGCTTCTGATGAAATTATGCTTGATGTTGAAGATGAGAAAATTTCCTCACAAAAGAGAGCAATCATATGGGATCAATATTAAATCCTTAAAGAAGGTTAAAAGGCTTTTTGCAATGATTGCAAGAGTATTATAAAATGTAAAGGCAAAACAACCTCTCCTCTTATTAATCATTATAATATGTTTCATTCACACCTTAGTAAAAAAAATAATAAAATTGACATTTTTTTTAAAGTCTACACCAAATTCTTAAAAAAAAATTAATTTTAAGGATAATTTATTAAAATTATTGATAAATAATAATATACCTTTTAAAATTATTTATTCAAATGATTTTAAAAATTTTATAAGTTATCTTGATTGTTCTGTAAAATCATTATGCTCCAATACTTTTAAATTGCACATGTATAATATATTTACAGATAAAGAACAGTTGGTAAAGGAAAAATATATAAAAATAAAAGTCAGTTTAATTTTTCATCTGACATTTGGACTAGCAACACAGGTTCCTTTTTTAAGGCTAACAGCCCATTTTATTGATGATAATTTTAAAATAAATAACATAATTTTGGATGTCAGTCTAATAAATGAAACACATTCAGGTGAAAATATATTTAAAGCCTTTCTTAAAATAATTAAAATATAATTTAGAGAATAAAATTTTTTATATAACTTTTAGATAATGCAATTAATAATAAAACATTTATTGATACATTTTCTTTAAAATATCCATTAAGATGCTTTGCCCATGTAATTAATTTAATATCCAAAGAAATTTTAAAAATTTAGATCCTTCAATTCTAAAACTAAGAAACATTATTAGAATGATTCGTATGTGGTGGAAGGCAAATGCATATCGGATCCCCATGCTCTCGAAAATGGCAAGGGATTATCTATCTATACAAGGAACATCAACTGCTTGTGAAAGGCTTTTCTCAGTTGGAACTAATTTATTGTCAAAAAACCTCATGTCATATAAGGAAGAAAATAAAAGAAAAACTCTTTGCCTTAAAAATTGGCTTAAATTATAAAATAAATTAATAATATACATTTTAATTTTGTTTATAACTTGATTATATATTATTTATTATCAGATTATTGATTACATATTATTACAATTTTTTCTGTTTAAAATCAAATTTGTAATAAAAAAATTTGTCAATATATTTGAGTATGATTTATTTTATTAAAAAAATTAATTCAAATAATTCGAATCGAATACAAATAGTAGATTTTATTATTCGTACGAATTCAAATAGTAAATTATTCGATAACGAATCAAATATGAATAATGCACTATTCGATTCGAATTCGTTTTTGAATAGGCCTATGAGGCAAGTTACTATTATATACCTAATCACCATAAGAAAGCTTGAAAACTAAAAGATCCTATTTACATATACTATTTACTTGATATAGTGAACAACACTCACGATGTTATTTTATACATTTTTTTTTGAAATCAAGATTTCAATTTATTTAGTTTTCATTTTTTTAAACAAATTATGATTTGCTTCTCATTTATTTTTTTTGTTGATGGACCTTCACTTTTATATAAGAATTACATAATAAAGAATTAAAATTTGAAGCTTAATATGCAAATAATTTTGGCAAAACAGTTAAAAATTACATTTACATTCATCAAATATATCGCTATTTAGAGGTGGAATCATGATTTTTATACTTAATATACTAGTATTCTTACCTTGCAACAGTTATCATAAAATTCATGGCCAAAAAAAATCATGTAAAATAATTATATTTGTATCATTTTGTATATGTTGCCATGAATTTGCGTGTATGCAGGGTTACTAGTAAATAAATATAATTACATTTCATCATAATAATAGAATTATATTGCATTTTAAATATTAAAAGAAACAATTTGATGGGCACAAATGAAAAATGTCCATATGACCCATACACAATAGTATCAGAAAAATGCAAATGCGTGGATTTCCAAACCTTCAAGCTTCAGGAAACGCCCGAGGATACCCCAACTGGGGAAATGCCGAGACATATACTTTTGTATTGTGATAGGTTTATAATTGCATTGATGGATTTCATAGTATTAATAATATTAACTTATATAGATTGGTATCAACCTGTATTTTTAATTCAAGGTTTATAAAACTGATATTAATAGTAAAGAAAGTGTTGTTAATTCGTTTACCTTATTTCTCCTTACTTCTTAAAAGTCTGTAAATTTAATTTTATTATAAAGGAATAAATCCTATAAGGAAAAATAAATTACAACTATAAGCTTTCAAATTATTAAAATATATTTTTAAAACGAATACTAGGGAAAAATATGTTTTTTTCTTCAAATTTTCTTAAAAAATTAGAGGTAGGGAAGGGGAGGGTTATGTTGCATGGTTTCGGCAATATAATATAGTCCATCTCCAATAAATTTTTAATTTTTTTAGCAGGACCTTGTCATTTTCAATGTAATTGGATTATATTTATTTATCTTTGAAATAATATTTTTTAAAAAAAATAGGAATTTGATTGAAAGGGTTGTCCCAGGCAATAAGGTCAACGTTTTGGGCATTTATTCTATCAAGAAATACTCAAAAACTCAGGTAAATATTAACTAAATTTTTTTATATAAATGAAACCAAAGTAGGAATCGGGATTTATCAAAAATTTAATAGCCAATATCTCTAGTATACTTTTCATCCTTTTAGAAAAGTTCTGGCAAAGGAACTTCGTCTCAATTCAACAATCCCTTAGGCGTTCGTAACCCCTACCTACGAGTTTTAGGCTTTGAATCATCAACCTCGTCCAATCTTCCAGAAGATTCACTCCAATCTTCCCGCCGTTCATTATTTCCCATTGGCCGAATGGGCCTCGAGGAAAAAGAAATGTTTCTCAAGATAGCAAAAACCCCTGATATTTATGAGATACTATCAGAAAGTATAGCGCCATCTATCTTTGGATTTAAAGACATCAAAAAGGCGATTCTATGCTTGCTTTTTGGGGGATCAAGGAAACAGTGATAATATTTTCTTACTATTTTAAAGAAATGCCCACTTACTGTTGGTATCAGTGTCAAAAATATAAATTGAATAATTGGATTATTAGTATTTGATTAGAAAATTCCAATATGTTATTTGTATTTGTAATCGACTAATCCAATATTCATATTTATATAGATGATAAAATCATTTTTTGATTTGCAAATATTAGTTTCGAAAATTTAATTGTCCATTTTAAATTGGAAAAAAAGAAGAGATTATTAAATTTTGTGTAAATTATTCATTGGGATAAAAGGTGAATTAATTTTATTCAGTTGATATGTAGCAAGCCAATGCATTTATAAATTTATTTGGTCAGCATTTCAGCTTTAATATGCTGACAAATAAAATCAACTTGAAAATATTTATTTTGCATATTATAGAATAAGTTCAATTTAAAATATTATTAAAATTTTGTTGGTTCATATCTAAATCCATATTAAATCAATCGTTGAAATATTATTACAGCTATTTAGGTTTATCACTTTTTTCATCAATATAGCTGAAATAGGAAATAATAATAAAAGGTTCCTCGAATTCCTCCAATAAGAATATGTATTTTTTTTGCATATTAATTTTTTAAATATAAATTTAAATATTATTTCTTCCTAATAAGAATATATCTAGAAATATACTTATATATATATATATTAGATTACCCGATGGCATAATAAGACGAGGAGATATTAATGTGCTATTGCTAGGTGATCCTGGGACTGCAAAGAGTCAGTTGTTGAAATTCGTGAGTCAGCAAGGACTGGTGCCTCTTGGAGCAGTTTATACTTCTGGTAAAGGTTCTAGTGCTGCTGGCCTTACTGCTTCTGTCATCAAGGATCCTCATTCTGTATTTTTAATTTCGATGCTATTCTAATTTAAAAAAATGTGTTTTATTTTTTTTAGTATGTAAATCATTTCCATATTATAAATCGTAGGTAAATATGTATTCCCTTTGTTAAAATTTTAAATGTACCGATTTAGCAGCTACATGGGGTCGGGTTTATAGTCGCAAAAATCGATCCAGACCTGATCACAACTTGAATAAAATAGACCCAAACATGATTCGAATAACGACCTAAATCTGAGCACCAATCTAATAAAATGACCCAGACATGTATATAACGAGTTATTTGATATGACTCTCAAACTCACACGACCCTAACCTATTTGATCCGATTTAATCAGAATCCTTAATAAAAAAAATTTCTTAATACCTGGCCTTGTGTCAGATTTTGTCCAGGCTGATTCAGATTGAGTTGGATTAAGTCAGTTTTAGCCAAGTCAAATTTAGTTGGGCCAAGTGAGTTTGAGTTGGGTCATAATAAAAATAGTTCTTCAATTTAGGCCCAAAGGAACTAGAAAGTGAACGAGCTAACTCATGACATGAACCTAAAAGGCTCAAGTTGGCTTACGAAATACTCGTATTTCAGCTCATCAAGCGATTTTTTACCACTTACTTGAATTTGGAATCATATAATTGACTATTCCAAATTTTATTCCCAGCCCAGAATTTTAAGGCTGCTCATTGGGATTGACTCAAATGGTTTTATTAGAGCCGTGCCTGGGTCGATTTGATTCAAGTCGTTCTTACTAGGTTAATTTTATTGGAGTCGCTTTTGTATCTGATATGATTTTATTCAAGACGCACTTCCGGCTCTTGCTCAAGCTTGTAGTCACGAGTTTTGAGAATTTTAACTACACTTATTATTTTTAAACAATTTATTTTTTATTAAGAGAAATTTTATAATGGAAGGAGGAGCTATGGTTCTGGCTGATGGAGGGGTTGTATGCATTGACGAATTTGATAAAATGCGGGAGGAAGATAGGGTAGCTATCCATGAGGCTATGGAACAACAAACCATTTCTATAGCTAAAGTTAGTTTATTTTCATTTCTGAATTTTATTCCTTTTGATTTTTTTTCTCACATTCTCTTAATAGTTCTGTTCCATATTTTTATCATAATATATATTTCTTTTCTTGTGTAATGTGCTACAATATGTTTCATATTAAATAAACTCATTAGTGAAACTAATATTGATAATTGACATGTTCTTAAACATCCTGATAAATTTCTATTTTCTAAAGGAAATTGACATTTATTTTACTACACATTACCCAAAATTCTTAAAAAATATTTATAGGCAGGCATAACCACAACCTTAAATAGTAGATGTTCAGTGCTCGCGGCTGCTAACAGTGTATTTGGTAGATGGGACGATACAAAGGGGGACGAGAATATAAATTTTCTCCCCACTATTTTGTCTAGGTTCGATCTTATCTTCATCATCAAGGACACCTTCGACAAGGACAGAGATATAGTACAATTTTAATTTCATTTTACACACTTTTTCTCTCAATTTGATACCGCATCAGATTTTCCACAAAGCCTTTGAAAGTGTTCGATTAATCTTATCAATAAAACCATAAGAGACATGATGTAGTAGAGGTTGGATGTCTAAAAATATGGAAAGAAAAATGGCAATTGATAGTAGTAGAATTGAGAACATCTGGAAGGAACTTAGAGAATGAATGGGATAATGAAGTTAGTTGTGCAAAGGTATAAGGCCGGGGGTGTAGTTTTGACAAGGATGAAATCACGAAAGCATGGAAAAGATGAAAAAGGAAAAGCAGCCGGTTAATAAGATTGGTAACAGAAATGTTTAGAAGTTCTGATGACTTAAGGATTAATTTATGTAATCTAATTGTTCAAGGAACTATTCTTTTGGGGAAGAAGTATAATTATTCCAGTTTACAAAGAGAAAGGTGATCATTGATTGTGGTCTTATAGAGCTATTAAACTCTTAGAACATGCAATTGAGAGAGTAGCAGATAAGGGAACAAACTAAAATTGATGAAATGTGGTTAAGTTTTACACCAGAGAAACGCACATCAGTGGCAATTTTATGGTGATATAAATACAGGAGAAATATTTGCAAAGGAAAAGAAATTATATTATGCTTGTTGACTTGAGAAGGCGTTTGACAGGGTACCGTGTGAGTTTACAATATGGGCCTTGAGAAAATAAGATGTGGAAGAATAGCAGCGATGGCAATGTATGTGGTGGGAGCCCAAACTACAGTATGGACAGATGATTGAGATAGTGAAAGCTTTGAAGTAAAGGACTTCCATGGGAACTATTATATGCACGTGACCTTTTATTATTGTAAACAGTGAAGAAGAACTGAGGGATAAAATTATTGAATGGAAAAGGGTCTGAAGATGAATGCAGGGAAGACAAGGGTTATGATTGGTAGGGACAATCTAAAGACGGAAAAATCAGTCAGCTGGCTTTGTGGTGTATGTGGAAGAGGAGTTAGAAATTCAATCCTCTTCGCCAAATGTCAGAGGTACATAAAGATGTAGTGGGGAAAAGGGAAGTCTGATATTAGCAAGAGTGATTTTTATTTGTAGAACATGCATAAAAGTGTCCATAATAATGATATCGTAGAAAATGATTTGGATATTGTTATTAGATCTACCCTGGGAAAAGTGGAAAGTTTTGATATTTGGATGCCATGCCACATGCAGATGGAGGTGTAGATTTTGCTGTTGCTGCAAGTGTTAAAAAAGCATGGACAAATTTCAGAGATATGCCGTCTGTTCTAACAAATAAAAATGTTTCTCTGAAGTTAAAGAGAAAAGTTTTTTATAGCTAGGTGGTTGGTTAGTTTATGGTAATGAAACATGGGCAATAAACGTGGCTTATGAAGCTAAATGGGAAAGAACAGAAATGAGAAAGATTAGATGGATGTGGGGATATCTTTGAGAGAGAAAAACTAGCAAAATAGGAATAGAAGGGATTGGAGTGGTAATGAGAAGAGAAAGACTAAGTTGCTTTGGGCATATGGAATGTAAGACAAAAGATGACTGGGTAAAGAGATGCACCTTGAATTAAATAGGAGGATCAAGACCTCGAGGAAGGCTTAAGGTGACGTGGGTAAAGTTGATATGGCGGATATGAGAAAAATGAATCTTAAAAATATTGATTCTCCAAATCATCAAAAATGGAGAAAGAAAATTAGAGGTGGCTTACTTGGGTAAACCTGGAAATCGCCATTATTAAGAGAAGAATAAGACTATTGCTACCTGTAAGGAGGGAAGTAAATAGCTATATGCCCAAATTTTTTTTTTTTGCTTAAATGAAAGCTGTAATATAATAAACCCCCTATTTTTTAAAAATGTATAAACAGGCATATCAAACATGTGTCAATTTTTTTCTTCTCTATTTGGTGAATGAATTGGATATTAGAAACCTGACTTTAATCAGCCAATAAAATAAGTGCAGCTTTGATCTTAGGCTTTTTTTAAGGTTACTAGATTTAAATTTGGGCAATATTATGGTAATTTTTATCTCTGCTGTTTGTGGCACACAGATCTTCTATAATTGATTTCAAATAATAATATATTCAGAAATAAAAAACTGTTTATTTTTTGAATATCTTTAAGATTCTAAAATTCAAATTAAAAAAACAATCAAAAAAAATAAAATTCTATTTTTTTTTCCAGTCCTTATTCTTATATTCACTAAGACTTCTAAAGATAAACTCTGTTACCATCATAACATTTTATTCAAATTTTTTTTTTTACAATTATTTTTAAATTACGTAAGAAAATGGCTAAACATGTTATTAATGTCCACTCTAATAACCCTACCCTAGAATCTAACAACACCGATTCAATGGTTCTGGGTAAAGAATTTAGCTTGGATTTGCTTAGGAGATACATTCGTTATTGTAAAAAGTAATCATCTATTTTATAACAATTATATAATTATTATACCTTAAAATCATGGGGGTATATGGGAATATTTTTATTAAAGAGAATTGGTAACCGTTCTTTTAAAATTAAAAATTTTAATTCAGTTTCCATTATTTGCGTATTCTCATGTATATCGAAACGTTCCGAGACTACGAGGACTTGAAAAATTCTGGAACAATGGATTTCTAATAATTAAATTCCCCTCCCCCCACCTTCATTTCTTTGTTTCTCGAAAATTTAGTTTTTCGTAAACGTTCCAAGTCTCTGTTTAAAAGACATATCTAACAAATAATATACGCCCTCGAAAATAAAATTATTACCATTGCAATATCATATTATAACCTTCCTAAGTAAAAGATCATTGTCTAATATGAAATTTTTTTATTAATATAAAAGTTTCAATTTCCATTATGAGGGATCAAATTTTCCTTTTATACATTCCTTATGAGTTGATAAATAAATTACTATTTTTTTATTATTATAAAATGAATATACACAAAAGACCAAGGTTGGGCACGTTACTCCAAAAGTATGACAGTTACCATTACTCAAGGATAATATTGTTAAACGGCTCGTTTGGAGCTGAAATTTAAAAACGGCTAACACAATATTTTAACCAGAAAATAGCCTATAAGCTTCGAGATTTCGATAATATATGTCTAGACCCTTGTTCCTTCTATAAATAAAATCTTAAGGCTTGCATAATATTTTTCTGGATGAAATATTGAGTTAGCTGTTTTTAAAAATCGGCTCAAAACGAGCCGTTTAACAACACTACTCAAGCAAAAAAGGTCACGGTTAAGTTACTCTCGTTACCTTTAAAAAGAAAGTTAACGGTTATGTTACCATTATTTAGAACATGTAACGGTTGCAAAAGCTCTACAAATTTGAATCATTCATTTTGCTTTAATTAAAAATATAAAAACTATAAACACACATTAGTTTATATATTTTTTTTATATCGAAATTAATATTATAACAAAATATTATAATCTTAATTCTATAAAGGAACTTATTTTCAAATAGAACATCATCTTATCATCTTATTTGGTCTATTAATCAAATCAGGAATAAAATAAGGCCTTCAATGGGAGTGAAGGGTAAATTTTATTAAAAATATATTTGTATATCGAATATATATGCAGTATATTCATTCAATATGATGGATCACGAAAATATAAAATCATTTCCTTAACATTATTTGAATTCTTTATAGAGAAATTATTGGTAGAGCTATTTGGGTCTCGGGAACTGGACTTGAAATAAGAACAGGATCTTATCTCTAAGGATATTGTAGCAGATGCCATCAAAAAGTCATGTATTTTTTTATTTATAGA
Source organism: Gordionus sp. m RMFG-2023 (assembly GCF_954871325.1). Taxonomy (NCBI): domain Eukaryota; kingdom Metazoa; phylum Nematomorpha; class Gordioida; order Chordodea; family Parachordodidae; genus Gordionus; species Gordionus sp. m RMFG-2023. The sequence goes on along the minus strand of NC_088778.1, from coordinate 5,824,243 downwards.
ATGGATAGGAAATTGTGGCTGGAAATGCTTGGTTAGATTCTAATAAGTCGATGTTATAATTTCGTCTTTAAAAACATCATAATTCATGTTCTAAATTTTTAATAATTTTGAGTGTAAATGAATGAATGAACAAATTATAATAATAGCGAAAACTTTGTTACATTTTCAAATTGGAATTGCAGGAGCATTATGTAACGTAAGGCTACCTGTAATGCAATGCTATTTGTAACTTTTTACCTAACCTTCCAAAGGACGATATACTCTGGTTTTCCAGTTTACCCGAGGAATCCATTTTCCCTTCTAATCCCCTTTCTTTATTTTCTGCAGTCCTGGGCATTACCCCAGGTCAACTAAGCATGTGTATCATTATATATCACTTTCACCTAGGTAATGGCAAGTTTAAATATTACAAAAATCAACATATAAATGTATATCTTGTTAAGGGAATGACAATCTAGTATAAATAGGGTTGGCAAAAATCATGATTAATCAAAAAAATTATTTTTAAAAATGCCTGTAAGAGAACAACTCTTAAGGTAAAGACTTATAATAGAACATGCATACATTTTATTAATTATATTATCTCTGTTTTCCTATGAAATTTATGAATAAACCATTGTTACTGATAATTGTGAAAACAACTAAAAAGTATTTTATTTTATAATAATCTTATAAATTCCGAATAAATATGTTATTATTTTTTGTTACATTATTTGTAACAGGGAATGGATTTAAAAATATTTAACGTACATTCAATAAATATTTTCCCATATTTTAAATGAGGTTATTAACATTTTGAGAATAAAAAAAACCAATAATTCTAGTTAATATCGGTATCCATCTTCGGAATGTGATTCTATCGATTCTCATTTATTACTTGTTTACATTAACACTCCTTGATAACAGCTTTTATTCTCATAAAGCTTCGATTATGTTTAAATTGAGACTCAATGCTGGTTATTTTGAAACCCTATCTTCCATTAAATACCTATTTTTAGCCTAATTATTCATGTGAAATGGTTCATCTTGCTAAAAGGTGCATATTCCATCGGGAAATAAAACGCGAAAGATTCGTTTAAAGATGCTGATCAATTATTTCTTTGATATTAAAAGCGTTTGATTCTCATTAAGTTTATCTAAAAGGAAAAAACGATTTTTATATTATGGTGTAGCAATAAAAGTTGATTTTTTTATTATTTACTTTTATTCTTTCTTAATTAAATTTCTTACATTTTTTTATTAAAGTAACGTGGGACCCAGATTATCTGACGCTGCGGCAGATAAACTTAAAAACGCCTATGTCATGATGCGAAATGGTAGCGCTCAATATGAGAAAGATTTTAGCAAGAAAAATGCCATTCCCATCACTATAAGGTAAAAAGTAATTATTTGAGGTAAATTTTTGCTTATTTCTTAAAATTATTATACACCTTTTAAAAATTATGAATGGATTATCAATTCCTCCAGAAATAAAATAAACAACTTAATCAGAAAGATCTCAAGATCTCAATGTTTTTATTACAAATTTGATTTTAATCAGGAAGAAATTCCTCAGATTAGATTGTGATATAAATAACTTAGGAGATTTGATTGACAAATAAAATTAGATGATAGGAAATGATTCTAAGATTTCACAAAGTAGGCATGATTTAAATTAAATTTTGAAATCTTTATTATTTCAAAAAGACAATTAGAAGCTATAATAAGAATATCCGAATCGTTGGCGAAAATGAAACTTTGTGACTTTGTTAGCATAGAACACGTGGACGAAGCACTGAGACTTTTTCAAGTTTCAACCCTCGAAGCTGCTATGTCTGGAAATTTGATAGGTTTGCCAAAAAATATATTGTATTTCTACATGTTGATGTAGAGATTAGATATCTCGGGGAATTTTATTTTTTCAAAGAAATTTTTTGCTTTATTCTGTGTCCTATAGTTCACAATTTGTCTTCAAATTTATTTGAAGTGAATTTTTATTATGATTAATATTATATATAATGATTAAAAAAATATAAAAGCGTCTCCTATATGTACATAGAAATAACAAATCAATTTTAAAGAATTAAAAATAACACGAAAATATAAGTTTGGGAAAAAGGTCAAGTTTACCCCTGTAAATGTTAAAACAAAATTGAGGAGATTTCAAGATCCTAAATTAGAATATAAAATTCTACTAATTATTATATTACTAATTTACACAAACGTTTAACCCATTAATGGTCAAGATTTTTCTAGTGGATAAAAATGCTCAATTTTTTCAAATTATATTGATTAATGCTCAAATATGATATTCTAAAAAAATCAGCCAAAAAAAATAATCCTAAATAGAAAATCTAGCCTGGTGCATATATGCACCGTTAACCATTAAGAGGTTAAAAAAGATAAAAATTATATAAAATACTATAAGATCAAAAAACAACAAATATCTTTATTCTTTTTTTGTAATTTATAATAAAAACGAGAAAATGTTTATATATTATGAAAATCCTTGAAACATATGGAGTGCGATTTGACATGTTTGGCACATATATCTTGAGTGCGTATGGCAATATCTGCATCTTCGTCTTTTTCCATCTTTAATTTTGGATAAATAATGTCCAGATGAATCAATAGGGTTTTCACACTGTAATGCAAACTGGCTGGCGTGACCTGTACTTGAATTTTTTTCTATTTTTACTGGCGATCGAAGGAGGTAATTAGTAACTTCTCGTCTAAATGCAAGAAACTCTTCTTGTCATCTCGATTCGCGAATTTCCAGATTTTCCATGAATTTACCAAAGCTACATCAATAAAATTGGTGAATATTGGCCACCACCATTTTTTTCCTCTTATTTTTATTCTATATGTAGATATTAGATTATCACATAGATCAACTCCACCCATGTGTTTGTTATAAGCAGTTACCATATTTGGCTGAGGAATTTTTATTTTAGAAGATATTTTCTTAGAATACCTTGAAACATTAGAAAGCAAAGAGATAGTGTGGCATGTCGATGCAACGGTCACCACCGAATTATCATTCCAACGAACTACAAATATTTCGTTTAATTTTTCAAACCTATAATCATAATATCCTCTTTCTTTTTTTGCTACAACCTTTATAGATTCAACTGGGCAATGCTCTATTCTATTGTCCCTCACAGTTCCAGTTGCAAAATATCCCATTTGTTTTAAGTATGACAAGAGTTTAAATGATGTAAAGAAATTATCAAAATATATTTTATGATAATTTGGTTTTTGCAATTTAATAATTTTATGATTACATTTCCACCTAATCCATATTCATATTTATTTTTGCTTTTTCCTTGATATATATCAAATGAGAATACGCAACCGTCGGAAGAAGCCAATATCCAAGACTTGGTTTTCCTTTTATGAACATTTTGCAAGAATGTCTTCCTCGATATGGTATCATCTGTTCATCTATTGATAAATGATGTTTGAAAATTCCGAATTGCTGAAATTTATTATTCAATATATTAATGTAAGGCCTAACTTTATAAAATCTATCATGTATATCTATTTTAGTATTGTCTGCCAAATGGATATTATATTTCAAATTTCGAAATTGTAATTGGGTCATTGTATCCCGGATTATTGGAATAGAAATATCGCTATCATTAGACCAGTACATTCTTTCTTGTGGGAGAGAATGATATCCAGTAAATAATAGAATTCCAATAAATCTCTGAATATCTTGGATGGTTATGCATATGTTAGGTCTATTCATTTGTTTAGCATAAATATTACTTTGTTTTACAATTAGTGAATATAAGTCTTCGTCGAAAATTAAAGAAAATATATCTGATGGACTTTTACCATGTAAATCATTTTCAAGTTTTATTACATTTTCCTTTTATCCATTGAAAGGACTTGAAGAATATATTGCATCCGTTTTTCTCCATTTTAAATTGTGAGAAATTCGAGAATAGCTTCTTGTAGAATATGGTTCTGGAAGGTCGTCATCAACTGAATTATGAATCTCCAATTCTCCAGCTGTATCTGAAGGCAAAACTCCGACATTTGTTAAGTCATTTTCATCGAAATCTTCTTCATCACTAACTGCAGAGGGGTTTGGCGGAATTATAACCATATCTCTTTCTTCAATTGGTTCCTCTTCAAAAAGTTGAGCAAGCGTTTGTTCAATTGTTAGAAAACGTTTCATTAAAAAAATTTATTAAAAATTAAATATCTAGACAAATTATTTTCGTAGAATCTTGATTTTTTTATTAGTCATCTATTATTTTGATTGAATTGACAAAACAGGTGCATAATATTTTATATAAATAAAATAAAATCTTCAGAAAGGAAGAGGCTAAAAATAATTAATAATTTTAAACTTTTGAATATTTATGAACCTAATTTGATCGGGATAAAAAATTATAATAGGAATCGATTTAATCTCAGGGGGCTAAAAAAATTTTTTTAATTATTTTCAAAAGGTCTTTTTTTGGGTATAAAATTTTTTAAAAAAATTCTTAGGGGGCTCGAGCCACCCACCCCTCCTCCCCCCACCCTTAGTGACGGTAGTGGTTTTAATATAAAAAATTATAATTCATTATGTTAAATTTCATTTGTTTGAATTTTTTAAATAATTTATACTGCTAGATGGTTAACGGTGCATATATGCACCAGTCAACTTTATGTGGTTACCTATTAAAATTTTAATTATTTAAAAATTCAAAAATGATTGATAAATATTGATATATCTATAAAGAATATATACACACTAGTTTTCATCGAAATAATTTTATAATATGCTTGTGAGATCACTTAAAAAATTTTGCATTTTAGACCTCATAAATTCGCTAAGTTTGAGGGTTTCTTAGGGACATAAAAAAATATTTTTTTCATATTTTTCTTTTCCAGTTTTGAAGTACAATGTCTGAACTATATAAAAATCTTTTTTATTATTTTTTAAAATAAAAACTACTATGTTAAAATAAAGTATATAGGAGGTGGTGCATATATGCACCGTTAACCAGTAACGGGTTAAGGTCAAATAGTTTAAAAGAATGCTTTGTAAAGTTTTACACCAAATATATAAAAATAGTAAAGGTTTAAACAATTACAAAATAGTTTTGTTAAACGATGTTAACTTAATTACTGCTTAGGCTAAGTTTTTGGTACGAAAAATTGACGCCGACTTCGAGCGACTAAATTAGTCTACTAATTAAGCGACTACCTAATTGTGGCATACGTTTATATGTCCCCTTTTAGGTTTAATAATAATTATAACTTATTAATTTGGCTTTGAAAATATCCTTTATAATGCAATTAAGTCATTAAAATTAAATTAATTCATCAACTTCACCAATTAAATAATGTAAATTAGTCATTACATTTTATTTAAATTAAGTAATTGATTGAGAAATCTATCATCAATTATAATATTAAAGATAGTGAGAAAATAATATTTAATTCTCAAGATGGCTTATTTAATTATAGAAAAATTTTTCTTTAGCTCTCTATTTGCGAAAGAAAATTGTAAATTTTATATACTTTTCCAAGATGATTTTCATTTGTTCCCTGAAGTGTTATATCTTCATTTTAATATAATTATTCTTATAGAAAAGGCTTCATCTCTATTTGTTCAAATTTATAAAATAAAATGGGACCTTTGAAAAAAAAAATTAAATAAATTATTTTGAATATTTTAGAAAATTTACTAAAATTACCATTTTAATGACTTAACGCATTAGCGTTTGCATAATTTATCTCGCCAATGTCCAACTCTTAATATTGATTTTTTATTACACAAATTGTAACCTAATGGTATATACAATATATTTTTTATTTTCGCATTCCATTCATATTTTGCAATGAATCGCTGTAATGAGTTTTTTGTTTAAAAAAATTTAAATAAAATAATGCTCCAGGTGAGGGTGGATTCCGTTTTTCACTTACCTACCCAAATGATTTTTTGCCGAATAGTTATAATATTCTATTTTTGGAGGGAATGGCTAAGATATAATTTTAATTGAATGAAGCATTGGAAGATATTAAAAATACAATAGTTGACACATAAAATATATTTTGAGTTATAAGGATAAAAAAAATGGCTCCTCAATTCTGATTCATATTTTTATTAAATTTGATAAGAATATTTAATTTTAAATGTATTTCAGGTGTTGAAGGCTTTACAACCCAAGAAGATCAAGAAACCCTTTCCAGAATAGAGAAACAGATGAGGAATAGGTTTGCTATCGGTTCTCAGATATCCCAACATGCCATAGTTCAAGATTTTCTTAAACAAGTAATATATTAACGAATATTAGTTATTAAAATTAGCCTAAACATTTATCCATAATACATATAAAGTTTATATAGTATCTTTTTTAAACTTAACTAAGTTTTAGTATATGATTTAATAATTTGTATTTATTATAATATGTTTGATTTTATATATTATTAATTTTTTTAAAATATATATAGAAATATAATGAACGCAGCATCCATACAGTAATTCAATGCCTGATAAGAAGGGGCGAACTCCAACATAGAATGCAAAGAAAAATGCTCTATAGGATTAAATAAATTCATTGATTATCTTTTAAATAATTATTATTTCATTAGATGCCATGTTTTTTTAGGGAAATAAACAAATCATGTAATATATTCAAGAACCATATATAGTATATAATAAATTTCGTATTTTTCACGTCAACAAAAATTTAATACTCTGTTTTATTTAAGAGATTTATACAAGTATTTATGTTGCAAAGACCTTTTTTATATTTTATTATTTTTATAAGAAAATTAATTTTATAAATTTAATTTTTAAATGTTTAAAAGATTCTTGCATCTTTAATGGAGAATATCTTAAATACACAAGATACATTTTGATTTGAGTCAAAATTAAATTCAAAAGTAGAATAAAAACGGTTATTTTATAATGATAATATTTGTATGATTTGTTTGACCCTAAAGCTAAACTCGAGGCTTATGAAAATCATACTTCGCTTTCACCTCAACAATCAAATAAAAATCGAGAAATTTCTGGTTGATATTATCTATTGGCCTTCCAAGTTGTAATATAATATTCGCGAGCCATATTTATTTTTTGAAAAATATTGCATAAAATTGTCGTGTAATAAATAATTTATTAATACATTCCAATGGAAAAAAATTGGCAATCATATTAAATCGAATAATATATCAGCTTCAGATAAAATATGTGTTTCAGGTAATTCTGATATTTCTCCAGGGGCATACAAAATAGACTTCTATCCAAAAGAATGCTGAACAGCTTTATATCGAAGGTTCTATTATGTCGGGCAGGATTTTTGCAGTTTCTTTTTTCCTGTACCACAAGAAGTATTAGAAAGAATTATATTTAGCAAATTCTCTCTATTTGGATATCTGAACATACCATGCACTATAAATTTTCTAATCATGTTATCAGAAGAGATATATAAAATAGAATTTTTTTGATAAAATTATCTTATATCCATCAGGATCAGTGTTTAAGGTTTATAAAAATGTAACAAAATGAACTTTAAATTTTCGTGAGATATAATATTAATCAGAGACCTAGAGGTACCATTTGTACGGCCTGGCCCTGATTAAAAAATTTTCGACCCGGCCTGGTTTTTTTTTTAAAAATTTTTTATGGCTCGGCCCGGCTCGAAAAATTTGGGAGGGGGGGGGCGGCCTGGATTTTTTTTTAGGCCTGGCTCGAAATTTTTTAAAATTATAATCGACCTGGTATATACAAAAAATTCATTATTTAGTATTTTATCATATTTCAATATTTTCGCCAGAAAAATATTGACTAAGCCTCAAAATTTCGATACTATATGTCTATTTGCTCCTTCTATGAGCAAATTTTCAGGTTTGCATAATATTTTTCTGGATAAAAAACTCGGCTCAAAACGAGCCGTTTAATAACACTTTTTTATATATTCTAAAGAGATATTTAGTATATTACAAATTGATACTATAAAAAAAATAATATTTTGAGAATACTATGTATATATAAAAAAAAATAAAAATGATATTTTAATTAATAAAAAATATAACATATATTATATAATAATGTATTTAATCCTTTGCGTATTTATTCCATGCCAGGAAAACTATAGTTTTATTATGTAATAGATACTATGAGTGTTAACTTTCACCAAACATTATATTAATCTTAACTATATATAATCATTATAACCATATCTAATTGACGAATATAATAATTCATGTTGTATAAATTTTTTTTAAAAATAGGGCCTGGCCTGGCCCGCGTATTTTTAAAAAAATATTTTTCAAGCTCGGCCCTGGTTTTTTTTAAAAAAAATTTTTCAGGCCCGGCCCGGGTATATTTTAAAAATTTAAAATACAGCTCGCGGGCCGGTCCTGCAGGTCTCTGATATTAATATACAAAAATAAATATTAAAATTAATTTTAAATTTTTGCCAATATTTAGAATAGAATATAACCTAGTTGAAATAGAATACTTTGTGATTCATGAAGCCATATATTTTTCAAAAATTCTTGCTATGGGGCATGGGATTTCTTTCCCTCTTCCACCCCCTCTTGCAAGCTACACACCTGAGCCCTTTAATATTTTTTCAAAAAATTTTACTGCAAGGGGTGGGGGGTCTAAAGCCATATTATCTGAGCCTATTCCACTTGGTTACCTATAACTTTCGCTGATTATCAGTCACCTTCCCTTACCTTTTCTGAAGACTTGGATCTTTTCCCATAACTCTATAGTTAAACTTTTTAAGAGAAGATGAGTTTTATATTACAAAAAAGACCATCTTTAGTGGCTATAGCAAATAAAGATATTGGGCTTAGAATTCAGCCATTACTTTAAAATTTTGAATAGATTTGATTCAGTGGTACTTATTTTCATAATTTCAATATACTTACCTTCTTTGTTATAGGGAGTGCAAATCATTTTATAAATCAGAGATTCCGGGCTGGACCGTATTTTAATTTTTTTAAATATACCAGGGTCTACATTTCTTTAAAAAATACACAGGCAGGTCTAAAAATATTTTTTAAAAAAATACCCAAACCGAATATTTTAAATCGCCATTTTTATTTATAAAAATTAAATATAAAATATTCTTAAAAAAGCCAGTCCGGGCCAAAATTAATATTTTTTAAATCTGGGAGTGTGAGAGTGGTACCCCTGCAGGTCTTTTTTATTAATTAAAAAATCATATATAATGTATACTATTTCAGCTATTAACATTTAAAATTCCATTTTAACTTTTAGGACTCATATTGTCATAATCATTGATAATATAATAATTAAATTTTTTATTATATATTATTGTCATTAAAATGTAAATTTTTATAGATATTGAGTTTCAAGTCGTTAATCTTCGAGATTTGACATTAAAATTCAAATACATCATAAATATCTGGTAGGAAATAGTTATGAAATATAATTCTGTAGCAGTGGAAAAACTATTTTTCATTTATGTGATGGGTAAATATTTTTAATATGGAGCGTTTGCAACTTTTTGCAAATATTGTAATCATTAGTAAGATCAAATAATAAGATTTTTCATTTATTTACACCCTCAGTCATATTTTAAATATTTAAATTTTTTGACTATGTATTTTAAGCTTATTAATTAACTTAACTCATTGCATTTTGCGAACGATTTTTAATGTAGCCTAGAAGATGTAACGGAATATACTTTTCGAAAATATATTTTAGTTTATGAGATGTGAAAATACATAATAGCTCCTAAAGCTTAATTTGCATTTAATTTATGATTTGTTAGATTTTTTTCTGTTTTTTAAATATTTGTTCATAGGAAAGTTTCAAACCAAAATAATATTTATATTATATTTAAATAAACGATCCATGTAATAAATCCCAAAATCTAATTTTATCATAAAAATTATGTAAGAAATTTAGCAATACTTTTTTTATAAATTTTTTTATTCAAATAGATATTTTATAAATATACGCCATCTTGCGAATTAAATTTTATTGATTTTATATAATCTTTATTATATCCTTTTTAACTGTAAACAATTATTTATTTGGGTAAATAGAATGTAATGATTAATTTACATGACTTTATTAGTGAAATTATGCAATTAATCTAGTTTTAATTACTTGATAGTACTAAAAAGGATATTTTCAAAACCCAATTAATTGGAAATATAACAAATTTGCATTTTAATCAATAGCACCTTACCTATCACTTATCTACACCTTTAAAAATCATGCATAAAATAAAGTAAAAAATATATTAAAAAAATATATAATTTTTTTTTAAAAAAAAAAAATTTATATTCATCTTAAAGGTTTTATTATGTTATTTTTCTCATAAGTACTTTCAATTTTTTATTTTAATAGTATATTTAAAAACAAAAAACTATAGAAAATAAAATATAGTAAAATAATTTTATGTGATTTTTAAATTTAAAAATATAAGTGAGGGGAGATAGGGGTTATATTGTCCATAAAAAATTGCTGTAAGAAAATAGATGAAGCTAATTTTTTAAAATAGTACCTACTTTTATTTTTTAGATATATGGTGGAAATTAATATTTAAGAAAAAAAACATCCAAGGCTCCTATTATCGTTTCGAGTTGTGTTTGGCTTCTTTATTTTTACATGTTTAAATATTTTTTATATAAAAAGTTAATTCCAAATGAATAAATTGTCAAATATCTTAAATATACCATGAGGGACTTGATGTCACTTAAAACTGTCATATAATATAAAAAAAATTAGTCAATCATATTCATATTGTCATTTAGGACCCTTAGATAAACTGGTGGCTTTAGGTTTGGTTGGACTTTTTTTATTCAAAATAATCCCTGTAATTGCTAATACGTACCTCGCCAAAACCTGCCCCATGTCTTCACAATTGAATAAATATATCAATATTTTTATACATGGTAAAGATGAGTAATTTTTCATTTTGAATTAGTATTTAGTCCGGTCAAAGATCACTATTTATAAATTGTACGATTCAACTGGGCAAATGATTCAGGAAAAAGTATAAAAAGTTACTTTTGACCGTTTTGGAAATCATAACTTGCACTTGGAGATTTCTCATGAGCAATTAAGTGCACAATACTTTAAGACACGATTTAGAGCACTTATATTATTATGAAATTCACAATGATCTTATCGTAAGTTTATTAGGTTTTAAATTCTGTTGAGAAGATATTACCTGCCCCGGGATAACACTATCCCCGGTCTTCCTACATGTAGCTATATTAATAAATATTTGATATTTAGCGATAAAGACTTGGTGTAATTTGATTGAAAAATATAATAATAACTAATATGAAAGAAGGAAAGAAAGAAATTGCTAAATTCCATAAATCAAAGTATCCAACTTACTTACAAATGAATGCCTATCATCGAGGCTATCGATTGAATGATTTTATTTTCTCCATACATTTTATTGAGTTCCATTTTGTAATTTGGATATTTGTACTTGATGTAATTCAAATTAGGAATCTAGCAAACCATGCTTAGCAAAATTATGAAATTTCATTTATATATATTGCTAGATTCCTAATTTGTATTACATTAAGTACAAATATCCAAATTACAAAATGAGACTCAATAAAATGTATGGAGAAAATAAAATTATGCAAGATAGCTCTGAAGGCCTTCATTGATAGAAGTTGGATATTTGTTTTATGGAATAAATTAGCAACTTTGACTTTATACATATTCTTTTTAATTATATTAGTTATATTTTATCAATCAAATTCACACAAGTCTTTATCGCTAAATATCAAATATTTATTAATATAGCTACATGTAGGAAGATTGGGGATAGTGTTATCTTGAGGCAGGTAATATCTTCTCAACAGAATTTAAAACCTAATTAATTTAAGATAAAATCATTGTGAATTTCCTTATAAATAAGCTCTATATCGTGTTTAAAGTTGGTCTTAAAATATCATGCTCCTAATTGCGTTATGAGATATTTCCAAAACGGTAAACAATTTTTGTACTTTTTCCTGAATCATTTGCCCAGTTGAATCGTACAATTTAATAATAATGATCTTTGACCGTTATTGGCACAATTTGATACCTTTATTATTGACGAATAAATGATATCTCATTGAAAATTATGAATTGATTTATTATACTATAATATAAAATGTATTTAGATATTTATGGTTATAAAAATAATGATAAAGGCGGTAAAACATGTTAAAAGATATAAAATTTACATATTCTTGTAAGGATTTTTCAAAATCTTCAATTAAAGTTGAATCTTGCTTCCTTTTTAGATTAATATCATTGACAAAGGTCTGAGCTGCTTTAGCTAGCATATCTTTTGTATAGTTTTTAGCTGCTGAGGGTGATAATTCTGAATTATATTTATGTTGCGATGATGGAACAAAATAATCAAATTCTTTGTATAGTGTTTTTCCACTTGATATAAAATAAATTTCATTTAGCTAAAATAATTTAATTGTACTTCTTAGAAATATCTTTCTCTTGCAAACCATTTTTTATCTTAGGTTCAACGTGTTTTACTTCAGGGTGATTTTCCTCGATAATTTTATCCATAAGAATTAAGTAATAAGTCGAAGTGATTTTTATTTTAAAACAGTGGATTAATTAAATTTCATTTATCAAAAAAATTTTAAAACTTTTAATTTTATTTAAACCAAACGATAATTTTTAGATGAAAATTTTTTTGCTATTTCATAACGACAAAATAAATATAATAAACAGGTCACGTGCAAACGGGGATAGGACAACTAAAGACTAAGGGCATATCAAATCGAGTGTAGTACATAAGGTTTAAAAGATAGGAAGCATTGTTTCGAAAAATTTGGATGTTTTGAACGTTTGCACACAATATTAAAAAATTTATCGTCTGTTTATTTATATTTCCATATTTAAAGGATTTCAATTTTGTATTAACCCTTAAGAGATGCCCAAAAACATCTTTCTTTTAATTGAAGAGTCTCTTGGCGGTGAACTGAGTTAAATTAAATGTGTAAATTTAATCTTTATGATTACCAATAAGATATCATTTCGATATCAAGTTTTTGACTGAATGATTAATTGCAAGATGTTTTAATGATTACAAATTTAATTTTCTTTTATAATATATCCTTATTTTTAAAATATTATTTAAACATTTATTATAAGTAAGCACATATAAATAAGTAGTTATATTTTGCTATTTTAGCTAACGATTGCTAGTCAGAAAAATGTAACGCTGCTATTTCGCGCACTACTTTTTAAATTGTTTCTGCGTTACAAAGATAGCAATAAAAGAAAGTAGAGCGAATTATTATCATGAAAGGTTATAAACTTTCTCTCACATTGTAAAATTAATTACACGTATAATCATGTTTGCAATATATAGATTTGGTCGATTAATTGTATCATAATAAAAGTATGGATTTTCCTACTCCCATTAAAGGGGCTTACCCCCTAACCCCCTCAAAAAAATTGGATGTCAAATTTTTCCAAACCGCCCTCCCCCTCTTTCCGCTTTTGTAGACGCTGCTTGAACCTCTCGTACCTTATAGGTTACTTTACGGACTTTTTTTAATTATTTCTTTTTTTTATAAGATATCTATTAACTTAATAGTTTTTATGTATTATTTTGTTAATACTTTGGTCGAAATTGATATCTTTCTTTGATAAATGATTGTTATTTTATAATTTTATATTAACCGATTAAATAAATGTTTGTAAAAAGAATTGTTAAATTGAACCAATCAATTTTATAATACATATATATAGATTAGATGCGGAATTTGCAGAGTTGTTAAAAGATACTTTTTAAATGGATCTAGATAAAGATACACCGTCTAAAAATTTATCTAGATACAGATACAGTTTCTAAAAAGTTATCTAGATACAGATACAATTTAAAATGTATCTATGTACAGATACATTTTTTATTATACTCTTAGATAAGGTTTGAATAAACCTAAATTAGGATTCTATTGTAAAAATTCATGAAATGATCTAAAAAATTTATTGACTCGATATCACATTTATCAAAATATTACTAAAATAATGATTTTTAGATATTAATATAATATATGTTTAATATAAATAATTATTATATATCATTAATAAAATAATATAATATATGATTAAATGATTATAAATAATTATTAGACTTCAGTAACAACCACTGTCTGTCGGCAAATTATATTTTTTGTGGAGCTAATGTTTTCATCATTTTTATAAATGAAGGATTTTCAACAATTTAAAATGGGAATGCTATCTATAATAAAATCAGTTCTTAAATCATCTAAAGTGGTTTGGGTTAAAGTCTGAGGTCTCTTGGAAAAAAAATTAATGGACGATGAGCCTATGAAAAGAATAACTTTTCTAACTATCACAAGTTCCGAATAATGATAACGAAACACTAAACTTTTTTATATATATTTCCTTCTAAAGTATCAAAAACCGTTGTACTTATAGATTAACGTGTCTAAGCCCTGTTGAGATGTATAACATCAACAAGTATGCTTATAAAAGATCAATGTTATAATTTTTATTCATAGTTATAAATATTCATTTTCAAGATAAAAAATTGCATGTTCTAAAATTTAAAAATATTCGTTTTTAATCATGTTTAATTTGATTGAAATTTTCTTATTCTTTTTTGATTGTTGATATTATTATTATCGTATTTACAAAATCATTATTTTAAATTATGATAGAATATATATTAAAATTGAAATTCAAGCAATATTTCCCTACAAAATCTATCCTAAGAAACCGTGATAGGAATGATGATTTGGACTATAGTAATGATAACAGTTCATATAGTAACGATTCCATAGAAAATAAAGGCACATATGATAATATAACAATAAAATTTGCACTCAACAACAGAGTGCGATTTTCGATAAAAACAAATCTTCATCCAATATTTTAAAATGCAAGTCAGATTCTGAAATCTGCAAAATTGAATCCCACAAGGTTGCTGAAACTTCTATTTTAATAGGATATCCAGCAATCTCAACATACCAAGATCCGATTATATGGAGGAAAAGGATAAGACAGTCGATCAATATCAAGAGGATTGGTCAACTTCCTACCAAGAGGAAATAGCTTGTTCCTCATATCCTACCACTCTTCCTTCAACAAGACAGTTACGTATCTGGAAAAGAATCAAAAGATTCTTTGCGCCAATATGTTGCTGTTGCCCTAATACCCAGGATTGAGACGAACTTCACGTATATTTTCTATCATTATGATATATATATTAGGGTTGCTAAGGGAGCTTTAGGCTCATGTTCGTAGGTAGACGTTAGGGTTGGGATTTGGGAGAGGTTGGGTCTTAATGTGCTAGTATTAGGCCTATTCAAAAACGAATTCGAATCGAATAGTGTATAACGAATCGAATAATTTACTATTTGAATTAGTAGGAATAATAAAATCTATGATTTGTATTCGATTCGAATTAATTTTTTTAATAAAATAAATCATGCTCAAATATATTGATAATTTTTTTTATTACAAATTTGATTTTAAACAGAAAAAATTATAATAATATGTAATCAATAATCTGATAATAAATAATATATAATCAAGTTATAAACAATTAAAATGTATATTATTAATTTAATTTATAATTTAAGCCAATTTTTAAGGCAAAAAGTTTTTCTTATATTTTCTTCCTTATATAACATGCGGTTTTTAGACAAAAAATTAGTTCCAACTGAGAAAAGCCTTTCACAAGTAGTTGATGTTCCTTGTATAGATAGATAATCCCTTGCCATTTTCGAGAGTATGGGGATCCGATATGCATTAGCCTTTCACCATATTAACTGGTCAATATCACTCTTTGCTCTTGGTTCACTCAGATAAAAATCTATTTCACACAGTTGAATATTATTTTGTTTAAAAACAATGTCTAGCCTGTTGTTGAATTTTATCCTTATTTGTTTGACAGTTATAATTATGAGCTTATAAAATAAAATCATATTTAAATGGGGGTAAATTAAATACCTGTATATCTATTGTAAATCTCTTTATATTTCTCCATTAACTTGGATATATCAATATCATAATCAACAGATATTGATTTAAAATATTATACTTCAAGCCTGGGATCTAATATTGTGGTTATTATTGCATCATCCGCAGTTAAATTATAATAGCCCAACAATTTATCACATGCTACTTTGAAACTATTGTTAAAGGATTTATGGAAACCAGGTTTTTCATTTTTTAGATGTTCAAGAATCAAAATATAATAAGGTATAACCAAATTATAAGTAAAATAATTCTCCCCACACACCATATTAGTAGTTTCATATAAAGGCAATAGGATAGCTTTAAATTTTATAAGATCCTCCCATTCTTCCTATATGTTATCAAAGTATTATATTATTACCTAATTATAAATTTTAATTACCTCTGATATTTGTTTTTCTTGAAGAATTTTAATATAAGTTATTACTTCATTAACTAATTTTGTTATAGCAGGCTTTAACAATAAGCCCCTTTCAATCATTTGGTAGGTGCTATTCCACCTTATTTCACAATCCAATTTTGGTTTTAAAAAATTTAGGGGAGGGTGTAGGGAACTACATATATTTATTATTAAATTTAATTTATTAGGGGAATTACGAATCATTCTAATAATGTTTCTTAGTTTTAGAATTGAAGGATCTAAAATTTTTAAAATTTCTTTGGACATTAAATTAATTACATGGGCAAAGCATCGGATGTGCCCTATTTTTATTAATGGATATTTTAAAGAAAATGTATCAATAAATGTTTTATTATTAGTTGCATTATCTAAAGTTATATAAAATTTTTTATTCTCTAAATTATAATTTTTAATTGTTTTGACAAAGGCTTTAAATATATTTTCACCTGAATGTGTTTCATTTATTGGGCTGATATCCAAAATTATGTTATTTATTTTAAAATTATTATCAATAAATGGGCTGTTAGCCCTAAAAAGGGAACCTATGTTGGGGTAGTCCAAATGTCAGATTAAAAATTAATCTGACTTTTATTTTTAGATATTATTTCCTTTACCAACTGTTCTTTTTCGGCAAATGTATTATACATATGCAATTTAAGAGTATTGGAGCATATTGATTTTACAGAACAATCAAGATCACTTATAAAATTTTTAAAATCATTTGAATTAATAATTTTAAAAGATATATTATTATTTATAAATAATTTTAATAAACTATCCTTAAAATTAATTTTTTTTGAAGAATTTGGTGTAGACTTTAAAAAAATGTCAATTTTATTATTTTTTTTACTAAGGTGTGAATGAAACCTATTATAATGATTAATAAGAGGAGATGTTGTTTTGCCTTTACATTTTATAATACTCTAGCAGTGATTGTAATCAGCCTTTTGAGTTGGGGGAGGGGGAACACTATGTTGCTTATTTCCCTATAAATTCAACCCTCTATTGCACGCTATTTTATAATACTCATTTTATTACTCTCATATCTAAAGAAGGCAACAATTTTTTCTCCGAATTAATATTTCTAAGTATTTTGCATTATGTTAACTAGAGTATACAACATACTAAGGGTAAAATGATTTCTTTTTATTTTATTCTCGTCAGTGGCGTCGCTAGGGGGGAGGATGGGCGCGCAGAGGCTCGAGCCTCCTGAAAAATTTGAATAACCCCCTGAAGCAAAAATTTTTTTTTTAATGGCTCCTTAATTTCCCCTTGAACTAAAAATAAATTTTTTTGATTGCCCACTGAATGATTTCTTTTATAATTCCATTAAGTAATATATAGATATAATTTTATTATTTAGAAATTAATAAGACTATTTAAATTTTTATTAAATGAATATTATTATAATTATTAAATTAGATTAATACATATAAATTATATTTTCACTATGTCAGCTAGCAATCAAATTCTGTATTAAAAATATAATATCAATAACTCACTAAATATTAATTTAGCTTTAACAGTTGAAGTTTAATTGACTTTTATTATTTAAATTATTATTTAACCCTAATTAAATAAATATAATCATATATTATTTGAAAATTAACAAATTTAATATTGTAATTAGCAGAGTTCTAAATGACTAATCAACTGTATATTTATTTTGAAATATTATTATTATACCATAAAAATATTTTCAAGGTCCAAATAAGTATAAGAGATTTCTTCAGCGTCTATATGACAGAATTTTCACTGGATGCAAACCCCCTTCAAAAACCTTTACCTACCCCCCTAAAAAATATTTGGAGCCTTCGGCGGCGCTGTTTCCCCTTTCTTATTTCCAAATTTTTAATTATAATGATACTCTTTTCAGAGAATTTATAAAGGATAACTTAAATTAATTTATCTCTTCTACCAACTATCGATATTTTGTAAATATATAGGATATTTTTAGATAATTCAATTAAACCTCCATTATTTACAATGAATTCATTATTATAACATTATGAGCTTGCTGAAATATCTAAACCATTTAAATGCAGAAAGTTTTATTTGGAAAACAATGTGTATGATTGTTTGCAATATATAGATTTGGTCGATGAATTGTATTATAATAGTTCTATAATAAATTTTTTAATTTTTACAGCAATAAATGTTCTCCTATTTCATCTCAAAATTTATCCTACCCCCATTAAAGCCGCCTACCCCTACCCTCAAAAAAATAGGATGCAAACTGTTCCTACCCCTCCCGCTCATGAAGACGCTGGATTTCTTTATAAAAAGTAAGTAGACATATTGTTTATAATCCTCTACTATATACAGTAGTTTATAAAATATTAGATATGTTAAATAGGTGATAACAGTGGTGAAATGTAGCGGTGGAGATTTTAATTAATAATTTTTATTCTAAAACTAAAATGATACTAAAAATAAATATAAAATAAGGTATATATATATGTATTATAAAAAAACAATATAAACGAAATATATAGTTAAAGGCTATAATTACAATTTAAATAAAAAATCAATCGATCAACATTCCCCTTCTTCTGAAAAGCATTCCCACAATCCATCTGAGCTCTCATAGCAAGCTTGTTCCAAATGATTTATCATTTTGATTGTCAAGTTGTTGCATATGTCGTCTTAATCGTTGGCTTGTTTAAATCGTAAGCTTCATATCTCAATGGTTATTATTATCAATTTTTTAAAATTGTTATTATCATTATTTGTTATTAAATATATATGAAGACTTTGAATGATTTTAGAATGTAAATATTATTGAATAACGTAGTAATAGAATAAGATTCGTCGAGTAAAGGAAATAGAATTAATTTAACGAATAACGAATTTGATTAAGAATAATTGAAGCAGAATAAATTTATCAAATATTGAATATTTGGAATGAAATAAATAATTGGTCGCGTTTTATTTTTATTTTATATTATATATATTTTGCGTTTTAGATAATAGCGTTTTACGTTTCTCAATTTTGCGTTTTAGATAATAGATTTCATAATATATCATTTATTTTTTAATTCCGCGATTTTTATAATATATCATTTTATATTTATTTTTAATTACGCGTTTTTTTTTTAAAATCAATATTATATTTTTATAAAAGATGATATGAACGTCTGTACATCCATCTCTCTCTTCAGAAATTTAAACTTTATGCCCTTATTTTTTAATTTAAAAAGTATTTTGAAATAATAATTATTCATAAGATTGCTTTTAGTAAAAAATAATTTTTTGAGCCTCAAATTTTTAGAAAAATATCTCTTCATCACATCCTTGAGTATTATTCTAGGATGAAGACGTTTAGTTTTTATATGACTTCTCTGAGTGATACTTTTAATTGTCTTCAAATTTATAAGTTTCAATTTTTTTTATCTCATTTAGTGTTACTTATAAGAGTTATTTTAATTTTATTATTTTCTTTAATATTAGTTTCATTGTTTTCTTTAATGTTTATATCCTTATTTTCTATAATCACAAATATTTCAAATTTTATTATATAATTTGTCTCTTTTAGTTTATAAGAATCTCTTTCATTTTGAATATTTGGTTCTAATTATATTTTTCAATTTTTTGTTTCTAAGAGATTTACAATTACAATGATAATTTCTTTTATTATAATGTGTTTCTTTATAATATTTATTGTCTAATTTTCTATTTTCATAATAATTCTCATTATTAGATTTATTAAAATTTTTATTACGAACATTTTTCTTATCATGGGATTCACAGTTATGACCTCTAAAGTTGTTAGTTTTATAATTTCTGTAATCTCTACAATTATAATTTTCATAATATCTAAAATTATTATTATTGAAATTTTTATTAAAATTAATATCATATCTATTAACAAAGTTTCGTCCAAAGTTGTTTTTAAAATGCTCATTAGAACTATATTCGTTATAATTTCTTTTTGTTATAATTTCTTTTTTGTTATAATTTCTTTTTTTGTTATAATTATTATTTCTATTATTATTATAATAACCTATGTCACTCACTAGTATTATAATTTTTTTAGACTGAATTTTGTTATGAAATCTATAATGGGGAATTGAATTAAATATGGCCTATCTACGTAATATTTTTTAATTATATCTAAGAATATATCATTAGGTAATTCAGTTAATTCCCACATTTGGTCATAATCCCAGAAATCAAAAATACGAAAAATATTAATGGGTAGGTCATCAAGAAATTTAACTGTTAATTCATTATTAAGTAAATATTTTCTAAGGTTATCTAAGTATTCATATATGTTCATTATGACTGATTTATATTTAATTTATTAAGTTATTTTATACAACTCATAAATAACTTCTATTTTTTTTTACTTGGATTTAGAATATTTTGTAAATCGTCATTGGTTTTACTCTATAGAATTCATAAACTATTGTCTAACTATCATATTGGTTCTTGTAAGTTCAAATACCCAATTTTAATGATCATTTCCATTTATAACAACTCCATTATCCATGATAGATTCGTCTAGTTTAATATTAAGTTTAGTAATTCTCCTTCCCAGTTGAATCATTCATTTGATCATCATTTGGTACATTTTAGTGTCATAATTTTGTGTGTGTCATTTATCGACATATGCACAATATATATGAGATTTTTTAATATATCATTGTGAGTTATCATTCTGGGACCGGGGCACCATGTTATATAGGTGATAACAATGGTGAAAGATAACGGTGGACATTTTAATTTATAATAATTTTATTCTAAAACTAAAATGATACTTCAAAATAAATATAAAATTGATCAATTGATTTTTTATTTAACTTAAATTGTTATTATAGCCTTTAACTATATATTTCGTTTAAATTGTTTTTTTTTTATAATACATATATATATAGCTTATTTTAAATTTATTTTTAGTATCATTTTACCAGAATGATAACTCACAATGATATATTAAAAAATCTCATATATATTGTGCATATGTCGATAAATGACACACACAAAATTATGACACTAAAATGTACCAAATGATGATCAAATGAATGATTCAACTGGGAAGGAGAATTACTAAACTTAATATTAAAGACGAATCTATCATAGATAATGGAGTTGTTATAAGTGGAAATGATTATTAAAATTGGGATGAACTTACAAGAATTAATATGATAGTTAGACAATAGTTTATGAATTCTATAGAGTAAAACCAATGACGATTTACAAAATATTCTAAATCCAAGTAAAAAAAAATAGAAGTTATTTATGAGTTGTATAAAATAACAAATTAAATATAAATCAGTCATAATGAACATATATGAATACTTAGATAACCTTAGAAAATATTTACTTAATAATGAATTAACAGTTAAATTTCTTGATGACCTACCCATTAATATTTTTCGTATTTTTGATTTCTGGGATTATGACCAAATGTGGGAATTAACTGAATTACCTAAAGATATATTCTTAGATATAATTAAAAAATATTACGTAGATAGGCCATATTTAATTCAATTCCCCAGTCTAAAAAAATTATAATACTAGTGAGTGACATAGGTTATTATAATAATAATAGAAATAATAATTATAACGAATATAGTCCTAATGAGCATTTTAAAAACAACTTTGGACGAAACTTTGTTAATAGATATGATATTAATTGTAATAAAAATTGCAATAATAATAATTTTAGATATTATGAAAATTATAATTGTAGAGATTACAGAAATTATAAAACTAACAACTTTAGAGGTCATAACTGTGAATCCCATGATAAGAAAAATGTTCGTAATAAAAATTTTAATAAATCTAATAATGAGAATTATTATGAAAATATAAAATTAGACAATAAATATTATAAAGAAACACATTATAATAAATAAAATTATCATTGTAATTGTAAATCTCTTAGAAACAAAAAATTGAAAAATATAATTAGAACCAAATATTCAAAATGAAAGAGATTCTTATAAACTTAAAGAGATAAATTACATAATAAAATTTGAAATATTTGTGATTATAGAAAATAAGGAAATAAACATTAAAGAAAACAATGAAACAAAGATTAAAGAAAATAATAAAATTAAAAAAACTCTTATACGTAACACTAAATGCGATAAAAAAAATTGAGACTTATAAATTTGAAGACAATTAAAAGTATCACTAAGAGAAGTCATATAAAAACTAAACGTTTTCATCCTAGAATAATACTCGAGGATGTGATGAAGAGATCTTTTTCTAAAAATTTGAGGCTCAAAAAATTATTTTTACTAAAAGCAATCTTATGAATAATTATTATTTCAAAATACTTTTAAAATTAAAAAATAAGGGCATAAAGTTTAAATGTCTGAAAAGAGAGATGGATGTACAGACGTACATATCATCTTTAAAAAAAATACATAATATTGATTTTTTTTTTAAAAAAAACGCGTAATTAAAAATAAATATAAAATGATATATTATAAAAAACGCGGAATTGAAAATAAATGATATATTATGAAATCTATTATATAAAACGCAAAATTGAGAAACGTAAAACGCTATTATCTAAAACTAAATATTGAGAAACGTAAAACGCTATTATCGAAAACACAAAATATATATAATATAAAATAAAAATAAAACGACCAATTATTTATTTCATTCCAAATATTCAATATTTGATAAATTTATTCTGCTTCAATTATTCTTAATCAAATTCGATATTCGTTAAATTAATTCTATTTCTTTTACTCGACTAATCTTATTCTATTACTACGTTATTCAATAATATTTACATTCTAAAATCATTCAAAATCTTCATATATATTTAATAACAAATAATGATAATAACAATTTTAAAATATTGATAATAATAACCATTGAGATATGAAGCTTACGATTTAAACAAGCCAACGATTAAGACGACATATGTAACAAAAGGGGGTATATCATTAAAATTATTTTCTGGCATCCCCTCCCTTTAAGGCCTGGCGTAATTGCCTTCCAAAAATTAAAAATATTGACAATCAAAATAATAAATCATTTGGACGACAAGCTTGCTATGACAGCTCAGATGGATTGTGGGAATGCTTTTCAGAAGAAGGGGAATGTTGATCGATTGATTTTTTATTTAAATTGTTATTATAGCCTTTAACTATAAATTTCGTTTAAATTGTTTTTTTATAATACATATATATATACCTTATTTATAACAAGATATAATGCCACTTTTATAGACGTATTTGACAGTTATATAATATATTACAGTTAATATAATAAATTTTACTAATAAATGGTTTTGATAATAAATATAATAACAAATTGCATTCAAGTATTTACGCCCTCTATTTATTATAAATAATTTTTTAAATTACACATTTTATTATTTCATCCTGCAATAGATGTAATAAATTTGATATATTTTCTTTTCTTTTTTTACGTGTTTTTAGGAAAGCTATTTTTTTCTTTTTCGAAAAACAGTCTTGAGTTAAATTTTTAATACATATATTTTTGATATTATTAAAAACTACTATTATTTAAAATATACCAAGTTGGTGCGACAATATATAAAATCTTAATTGTTTCATAATATCATTCTGGTCCTTATTTTATAGTTAGAAAATGTTTCATTTCTAATATGGCATTGTCGTGTAATTAACTCTAGGCTTCAATATATTTGCATAATTATTTCTTCCAAAGATTTTTAGTGTTTTTATTTTATCAATTTATCCAACATAATAAATTCTGATATTAGTTTACATCGTGAGTGTCATGGCTATTACTGCCAAATTATCCAGCATCTATTATTTGTGTTGCTATGAAATTTAAGATTATTACTATAACGGCTGAGAGCATATAATTGCATATTTTAGATAAACAATAATGGTCAACTGTGTAGTCGTTTATATATCATTTAAAATGAAAGATAATCTTTTAGAAATTTAATATCTCACAATAATTTTCTCGATTACTTATCTAGCTTCAATAATGTCATCTAAGAGGAAGCTCTAACCACCATATAGTTTTATGATTTGGATTGGTCGTTTATACTCTCTCCTACAAAAATTGTTTATTTGGTTTAGGCCTATAAATTTTTCCTTATTAGTCGATTCTATAAAACTTTGTCTAAAATGGTTACAGAGAATTATACTAGTTTGATAACCTTTTGTCAATGTAAATTGCTAATTATATTATTGCATTATGTGATTTTTTATATCTCAGTTTATTTTGTATGCATAATATAATAAATGACAAAATATGAAAATCAGAATAATTGTTCAGAGTTAACAAATTTTATATATTCATATAAAACCCGGCCCCCGCAAATTGAAGGGTATGGGGGCCGAAGCCTCCCTTATAATTTTTTTTAGTTGAACCCCCTGAGATTCAAAGTATTAACAAAATAATAGTGGTACCTAATAAAATTTCTCCTCATCTAATATAAACTGTTGAAAATGTTGATATGTTATTTTATTTGGCAATTGATTTATTTTATATCAATTTATATTTAAATTTAATCGGTGAAAATTTTATATAAACATTTTTATTTATACATTTGTATTCAGCGTCTACATGACAAGATTTTCACTGGATGCAAACCCCCTTCAAAAATCTTTGCCTAGCCCCCTAAAAAAAATTTACCACCTTCGTCGGCGGTGTCTCCCTATTATTATTTTTACCTTTTAAATTTATTGATACTTCTTAAATTAATCTTTCTCTACTACCAACTATCCATATTTTGTGAATGTAAAGAATTTATTTTTTAGATAATAAATTCTATTAAAACCTCCATTATTTACAATGAATTAATTATTATGGCATTATGAGCTTGCTGAAATGATAGCAAAAAGTTTTATTTGGAAAACAATGTGTATGATTGTTTGCAATATATAGATTTGATCGATGAATTGTATTATAATAATTCTATTATAAAAGTATTAATTTTTACAGCAATAAATTTTATCCTATTTCATCTCAAAATTTAATAGATAACCCCCCAAAAAATTAATCTTACCACCATTAAAGCAGCCTACCCCTTACCCCCATTAAAGCAGCCTACCCCCCCCCCCCCCCCACCTCAAATAAGTAGGATGCAAACTGTTCCTACCCCTCCCGTTCATGTAGACGCTGTTTGTATTAGTTATTTTTTTTATTATTTTTGTTATTATTGTTTAAAATAAAATATATAAAGAGATAAAAAAAATGTAATTGAGATTGAAAAATAAAATGTAAATTATTATAAGAAAATAAAATAAAATTAAAACCAATATAAAATGTGATTTAATTATTTTTCTATGATAAAGTGGAAATAGTACAATTCCAACATGGAGGCCAATCTACGTCCGAACTCCGCGTAAGTATTATCTTAAAATTTGAACTTGATTTTGCAATGCATATTTATTCTATTTCACGCCTTTATCGATTATAATTCTGCTTTGAACAATTCCACATATATGACTGAATTTGTCAAGCTGGATTTCCCCAAATTTAGTAGCGATGAAAGCGCCTACATAGGGAAGTTGCAGAATTTTTTCAACACCAGCAAGATCTCCAACGGAGGAAAGGCCGCTTTATTTCCCCAAAGTCTTCCTGATGACGAATTCCATAATATTGGGGCAATTTGCACAGGGGAAGACTTCCAGGACCCAATTGCCCTGCTTGGCAAATTCAAGTTACAACATCCATCGAAGACCGACACTAAACTATCATTATTTTATGCTGCAACTCAATGCAATGATGAGACATTCTCGGGTTGGGTCACGCGCATAGCACGACTCAAGAATGTAAATTTAATGGCATTCAGAGAATTATTGAGAAAGTGAGAGTATCTTCGTATTCTAAAGATGTCAGGAGGTCAAGAGCTCTATGACCATAGAAGACATTTACAATCCATGTCTAAAGGAAGACACCGCGAACCCAAGTGGCATCAAGGGCGGGATTAAATTGTTACATTTGAATGAATCACCTGGTGTACTAGAGGTTAATCACATGGGTAAAGTCAAAAATTGTTGCGTAACAACAAAACCCATTCAGGACTCTCACGCACATGGTAAATCTCTTATCAAGCAACCCCAGTTTATCAATGACAATCGCCCCGCACAGCATTTAGATGAACGTTACGATTTACGCTACGACTATTGCCGTGACAAACGATTTGATGAACGTTACTATATACGCTACGACAACGACCGCGATAAACGATTCAACGGACGGCAGCAACTTCCACGACAATCGTTTTGATCAAAGCTACGATAATTGTCACTATAACCGCAACCGTTTCGATAATCGCAACGAAAACTACTACGACGATCGATACAACAATAGCGGGTACAACGTCCATGACAATCGTCACGACTATCATTATGACCATCATCAAAGCCCTGATCGATGGGATGACTGCTATAGAGGTGATAACCGAACCAACTATCCCCGTCGTGGTCAGCACAGACACAAACCTCAAAATATTAATGGTTTTGAAATATTCGTCGAGGCCCAACCAGCACAAAAATGACAATAATACTTACAATAGATCTTCTGATTAGAAAGATCGTGATTGGCAATTGAATACGAACCATGCTATGAACATCGAAGTAATTGATGATGACGACGACTCAAACACAGACCTTAAAGAATCTGCAGAATTTGGAAGTGTATAATCTGGGGGTCAAAGATACCATATATGACGCGTACAACGTGACAGTGAGCATCAACAACATACTTGATGCAAGTTGACACCGGTACTAGGTACAGTATGCTTCCGAAGCTGACAGCTAAGACTGTAGGCATAACCGCGATACGTAAGACGTATATTAAACTCACTTGTTATGACGGCAGCGCTATCAAGATATTAGGTCTTGCCAATGTGAACGTTAAGTATGAATGAAGGAAACTCACATACACTGGAGGCCATTGTAGTGTTTATGATAAGATCCCCCTGCTAGGACGTATGTGGCTCAACACCTTCAACAACATTTTAAAAACGTTCTTAGTGGGTAGTGTAGAGTGATCTCGAGAAGATAATCTCGACAACAAAAAAAGACCTTGCAACGTCCTACAAACCCAAAATGGTCAGGCAAGAGAAAATTCACTTGAAACCCGATGCTGCGCCTAAGATCATACTTTCAAGGAGAATTCCGTGCGCCAAGATTGATGCAACGACTCAGAAACGGGATTGCTGGCTGAAACACGACAAAATAAAACTTGCTCGAAAGGAATCTAGATGTCCGATGTCATGCACAAGCGATCCGGTTTGGAAATTAGCTAGGGGTTGTCTTTACTTTACCAAGCCATCGTTCGAATTGGAAAGAAGACTGCACCATGAACATGGGTGGCGTATTGCCCGGTGATTATGAATGACGTTACCACTCAACTTATCCAAGGAAATCATTCTTTGGAGGGTGTAATGTTGAATATGTTGATTGATGTTATTTTATTATTTATTTTGGCAATTGATTTATTTTATATTATATCAATTTATACTTAAATTTAATCGGTGAAAATTTTATATTAACATTTTTATTTATACATAAATTTGTATTAGTTATTTTTTTTTATTATTGTTTAAAAAAAAGATAAATAAAGAGATAAAAAAAATGTAATTGAGATTGAAAAATGTAATGTAAATTATTATAAGAAAATAAAATAAAATTATAACCAATATAAAATGTGATTTAATTATTTATCTATGATAAAGTGGAAATAATACAATTCCAACATAAACACTAACCGTTAGGTTTTTTACCGACATCCGTTTATTACTCGAAGTTGAAATAGTAATTTTATTCCTGCCTATCTTTAATATCAATTTAAGTAAATCAACCAAAGTATTAACAAAATAATAGTGGTGTCTAATAAAATTTCTCCTGATTTAATATAAACAGTAACCATTAGGTAGAACCTGAACCGCGTAGTTTGCTAAACACTAAAATATTAAAATATCATTATTATATTAATACCAACTGCTATTACAATGTTTTTTGATAAAATACATATCAAGATAGGATGAACTCTGTTTAATTTTTTTGCTTAATACATTATTACTAAAATAATCTCATACAATTAGAATTAAACTTGATTCAAAAATTATACTAAGCTAGGATTAAATTTTGATCAAAATGACAAGCTGCTTACAATAATTACTAAAATATCTCATTTACTTGTAATAATGATAACAGTGGCGTCACTAGGGAAGGGCGCGCAGGGGCTCGAGCCCCCTGAAATATTTGAATAGCCCCCTGAAGTAAAAAGGATTTTTTTTTAATGGCTCCTTAATAGCCCCTAGAACTAAAAATAAATTTTTTGATTGCTCCCTGAACGATTTCTTTTATAATTCCATTACGTAATATATAGATTTAATTTTATTATCTAAAAGACTATCTTAATTTTTATTAAATGAATATTATTTTAATTATTAGATTAGATTAATACATATAAATTATATTTTTATATGTCAGCTTGCACTCAAATTCTGTGTTAACAATAGAATATCAATATCACTCACTAAATATTTATTTAGCATAAACAGTTAAAGCTTAATTGACTTTTATTTTTTAAATTATTGTATAACCCTATTTAAATAAATATAATCATTTATTAATTGAAAATTAACAAGTTTAATATGTAATTAGCCGAGTCAAAATCACTAATATTATATTATTCATTTTTAAATTTAATTACATGCCTCTTCTTAAAAATATTTTCAAGGCCAATTAAGTATTAAGTAATATAGTTTATAATCCTCTACTATATATAATTGGTTATAAAATATTAGGTAAAATGCCACTTTTACAGACGTATTTGACAGTTTTTACTAATAAATGCTTTTGATAATAAATATAAGCAGCAATTTGCATTTAATTATTTAACGCCATCTATTTATTTAAAAATATTATTACAAATTAAACATCTTATTATTCATCCCACAATGGATATAATAAATTAGATATCTTTTCTTCTCTTTTTTACTCGTTTTTCGGAAAGTTATTTTTTTCTTCTTTGAAAAACAGTTTTGAGTTAAAATTTTAATACGAGTATATTATTGATACTATTACAAACTAATATTATTTAAAGATATAATATACCAACTAGAGGTAGTGCGATATATATAAAATCTTACTTGTTTTCATCATATTACTCTGGTTCTTATTTTATAGTTACAAAATGTTTGAATCTAAGCCGTGTAAATAACTTATGGCTTCAATATATTTACATATTTTCTTCTAAAGATTTATAGTGTTTTTGTTTTAACAATTTATCTAACATAATAAATTCTGATATGAGTTAACATCGTGTGTGTCAATGACTGCCAATTAACCAGCATCTATTATTTGTGTAGCTATGTAAGTTTAGATTATTACTACAGCTGCTGAAAGCATGTGATTGCATATTTTAGATAAGCAATAATTATCAAATGTGTAGTCGTTTATATATAATTAAAAATGGAAGATAATCTTATAGAAATATATCTCACAATAATTATCTCTATTACTTATCTAGTTTCCATCATGTTATCTAAAAGTAAGCTCTAACCACTATATAGTTTTATGATTTGGATTGGTCGTTTATATTCTCTTCTTCAAGAATTGTTAATTTGGTTAGGCCTATAAATTTTTCCTATTAAACATTGTCTAAAATGGTAACAGAGAGTAATATTAGCTTCATGACCTTTTGTTAATGTAAGTTGTTAAGAATTATATTATATTATGTGGTTTTTAGAAACTATTATTGATTGAGGTATATGTATGAAATAATTAAACTTTTTTATCACTTGTAATTCTTTAGACGCCAAATCTTTTTATACCAATAATCGAAAATACTTTATATTGTAATAAATAGATGTTTTATTAAAAAATTTTATTTTTATGTCTTGTATTGTTTTAATTATTTATATGCTAGTTTATTTTTTATTAATATAATTTTTTTTTCTCTTTAGCTTTCACCTTTTCTGGTGGTAAGCTCCTTCAACATCTCTCTCCACTTTATGTTATTCATATAATCTCTTTTATCTAATTTATACTTCTTTATATTGTCTCTAACTTTATGGCCCCATTGAAGTTTTGGTCTTCCTCTTATACGTTTGCCCATAACTTCCAAACTCTCAACTTTATTTCCTATGTAGTTCATAGGCCTTCTCATTGTGTGCCCATACTACCTAAGTCTGTTTACCATTAACTTAGTCTTAATGGGCACTACCTTTAAACTACTTAGTATTCTTACTTTATCTTTTCTTGTTACCCCAGCAATCATCTTCAGCATTCTTATCTCCATAGTTTGTAGACTTCTCTCGTCCGATTCTTTGGTTGGCCATGTTTCCGAATTTTAAAGAATAGTTGGTTTTACTATGGAACTGTAAATTTTTCCCTTTAATTTGTGTGGGATTCTTTTGTCAAATAGCACTCCAGATAAAGTTCTCCACTTTAACCACCCTTTATTAATTTTACTCTTTACCTCTTTTTCTATTGTGCCGTTTGTTTGTATAGTGGAACCCAAATATTTGCAGCTTTCAATTGCCGATATCTGCCATTCATTTATATCAATAATCTCTGTTTCATCTCCTCCTATCACCATATATTCCGTCTTTTCTCTATTTACTTTTAATCCGTGCCTTTCTAAGATATTTATCCAACTCACATTTAATCCTTAGATTCGGCAAGTATCACAATATCATCTGTAAATATCATATTCCACGGGACTGTTTGAGGTATAGACTGTGCTAATACATCTATTACTGTAATGAAGAATAGTGGGCTGAGAGCCGACCCTTGATGAACTCCTTCGGCTATTATGAAGCCTGCTGAAGTACCTATTGTGTTACGGACCATTTTTGTATGGCCCATATACATATCATGTATTATTCTTATATATTTTTCGGGAACCTTTTTGTGGCGTAGCACCCACCAAATAAGTTTTCTTGGGATTCTATCGAAAGCCTTTTCTAGATCGAGAAGCCCTGGCAAAAGCGCACCGAAGGCCTGGAAATTAGAGGGTTTGGGGGCTTCGTCCCCCGTAAATTTTTTTTTAGTTGAGCCCCCTGAGATTGTAAAGGCTAGCGACGCCCCTGAATGATAACTCACACATAAGACTTTGGTGTTAACGTAGTTTTGTATAATCAAATAGGCATGCAGCACATTGGATTTATTAAAAATATTACATAATATATTTCTAATTCCATGTACATATTTCTAATTACAAAATTGTAAAATAAATTATAATATTTTATTTTAAATTATTCCTGAAATATCAATATTTACTCATTTTCTTCAGTCTAGAAATCTTAACTATAGCAGATCATAACATTATACAAATCATAAATAATTTAAACAAAAGATTTTAAAAATAAGTCACATCTTAGAAATCAAAATTCTTATAAGCTTGATTTCTAAATTTGCTTTTTTTTTGACAATGATTGACTGAAACAGTTTGTTAAGGTTGTCGTTTTTAACCAGGTTCACAAAAAAAATAAAAGTTCCTTATTACCGTTTCGTAATTTAGTTCTTCTCTTTTTTAAATTTTAAACTCAAAAATCTTTAGCACAAAATTCTCTAATCCATTCATTCTTATAAAATCATATGACTTTCTATATAATATTCATTAAAAGGTATATTTTAAAAGATTAATTATATTCCGTATCATATATTATATATATATATATTATTTGTTTTATCTATATCATTGTAGTAGATATTAAATATTAAATTTTTATTCTTATTTTTATATATATATAAAATATTTTCTTTATACAATTCATGATTTTAAAATAAAAGTGTATAAAATAATTAATGTCATTATTATCTTAGTGGAGAATATGCCTACACACTTAGGATCTTGATAAGACTTTTGGCTACCCAGGGTTAAATTTGTTGGCCCTATAAAAAATTCATATTTACATAAGCTTTGAATAAATTATAAAACATGAACAAGTAGTTATTTATGATTTTTAAAAAATATAATTCACTTTTAAATGTATAAGAGGAAATATTTGGTGACCCCTATATGATAATTTTGGTGTCCCAGGGCCACTACCCACTTTCTCCTCCTTTTGTGTGGGAATGTATTCCATTTTATTTTGATAGAAAACTACTACTAAAATCAAATTTTATTAGTGCTCCTCTTTTGTGAAAATGTGATACAAAAATGAAACTCTTAAATCAAATTTTTTTTAGATAATTTATTTACATTATTATTTAAAATTTAACATGATACAATTTACAATATATGAAGCATTTCAAATTAATATTTATAATTATCTGGGAAACATAGATTCTTGCATAGCTTGATCATGATTTTGGGATATAAATATGATATTAAAATATACAAAATGATGATAGCTAACAATAAAACTCAAAGCTTAAAATATCTGATCTAAAAGTCTGGCCCTAAACCCATCCTAGTTATATGGGCTGGGTCATAATTTAAATTAAAAAACTCAAGCTAAGATGGGTTACAATTTTTTTCAATGCCCAGGCTAGGTTTAAAATTTTTTTTATCAAAAATATGAATTTATTATGATTTTTTTTAAATACCTGGACTTGGCCAACTATTTTAAATCGTAACTTATATATTAAAATTTAAATTGAATAAATGAAATATAATTAAAAATTGTTGTATTATAGAATGATATATCACATTCATTCATTTGTATATTTCTATTTCATATCATTTTATCAATCATAAAAAAATACTTAACAGGTTTATAAAATTATGGTAATTTGCAAATTATTCAACTAATTATAATTATATTTTAGTGAAATTATAAATTTTATACCTACACCTAGTATTTCACTACTTTTTTTGGTATTAAATAAAAAATTATTGTTATTATCATTTTAAAATAAAGGAGATAAGTTTTAAAAGTTATTAAAAACATGCAAAACAGACATTAATATGCTTAATAGATATATATTTTTTAAATCCAAGTCAAATATTTTTTTCATAAATGTGGGCCATCAAATATTTTTTTAGATAAATCGGGGTCACAAAAATTTTTCTTTTACATCTGGGCTGGGTTGTAATTATTTTTATAAATCTTGACCATGAAATTGATATCTCTGCAGAACACTAATTTATTTTTTTATATTTTATTCATTTTCAAAATAGTTAACTTAGATGGCATTCCTTAGAAATTATATAAACTTTACAATAGCTTGAGAGGAATTTATTTGAAGGAGGTATAATATAACTGGCACCCCCATAGTTATCATAGAGACAAGCCATATTTTTACAGATGCAAGAGCATCAAAAGCCCTCAAATTATGGAGATGCTATTTTTTTTCCCTTTTGAGTACAGGAAATATATCTTACACCTTTCAAAAGTCCCATTTGTAAAAAAAAGAATTCACCTTTCTTATAGGATTTCTTACTTTTTTCTCCTTCTAAGAAAGATTGATTTGAATATTCTTTTATTTACCCTAATATTAAATCTGCAATTCCCCCCCTTTTTTAGCATATTTAACATTTGGATTTCTTTTCTTTTTGTTATGTGAATGGAATGGACATATTATCTTCTCTACAAGTACAAGGGTTGTTAAAAAATATTTTTAAATGAACTAGAAGATTACATTTGTATTTCCCTTTTCTTAAAGCAAATAATTTGGATTTCCATTTTCTTTGTTATGTAAATGGAATGGACATACGGCCTTCTCTACAAGTATAAGGGTTGTAAATTTTTTTAAAAAGAGGATATAGATACAATTACATCATAAGATGTATATAAATATTGATACACTCTGAAGAATGTATCTGATATAGATGCAAATGCTTTTTATAAAAGTGAATTTTAATAATATACCAGATACAACATTTATGAATCATGCATTCACCTCCTTTTCTGAGTTCATTTCCACTTTTTATATTTGATATGTATATCAATGGTTACGCAAAGACGAAATGATTTTAACTATGGCAAGTTTTTATTTATTTATTTATTCTATTATTAAACATTTCAAGTAATTGTCATTTTCGCATAACGCCAATTTCACCATTTGAAACTTAATATTTAATTTTTGCTATAAGAGTTTTTTTTTCTAAAAAATACTTACAAATTATTATGAATTTTTAATTGAAAAAAAAATTGAAATCACATTATGAATGGTTCTATATAGCGATCGTTTTTTTAAAATCAGCTCAAATGGAGCGATTTTGAAACACTAGTTCTATCTACTACTAACTGCTCTCATTAAATAATCAATGAATATTTTTTTCTCCCGTTTATTAATAAAATATGAATATGAAAAACTAGTGAACAATAATAAAGATACCTTTTGTATTTTTTTTAAAAAAAATATTAAATATTAATTTTTTCTTTTAAAACACCCCCCCCCCCCCCCCCCCCTCCAAACTTTCTCCCAATTTCCTTTTCCCCACAAATAAAAACAAAGATTAAGTGAAAAAGAGAAGATTGTTTTATAAAGTTACGATTCATTAGACGGCGCCAGCCATGCACATGGAATTTGTTAGTTTGGTGAATATGTCGAGATTTAAAAAAAGTCACACACTTTAAAAATAATAAATAAAAAATTATGAATGAATTTGAAAAAAAAAAGAAAAGTCCCTCAAAAAGAAATCTTTGATTTACGAATCCCGTATGTGGGACAGAGTATAATTAATTTTCCCTAAAATAAATAAAGAGAGAATCAGTTTAGGTTGGGCAAAAAATGGTGAATGGTTTCCATGACATTCAACGAGGTATAAATGTAAATGTAAGGTATACCCCGGGAAAATTCTCAATATTTATATTCCTCGGTAAAATTCACCGGTTATATATTTTTTAAATATGCAATAATAACAAACCAATGACTGAATCTGACAAATTCTATGTGACCTCCATGTATATTTTTTTTATAGCACGTAGTTTATATAAGTCCTTTTTTAACCTTAAATGTACATTTCCGAATCATACCAAAATGACAGCTTATGTCATATCATGTATTCAATTTTCTAGTACTCTGGAAATAGAAATTTTAACTTCTCAGGATCAAGGTTATTTTATAATTTTTTATACCTATGAATTAAATTGCATCGAGGAATTTATTGAAATTTCCATTAGAAACGATAAAGCTTTAGCGTATATATAGTTTAAAATTGTTTTGATGCTAGATGTTTGTATTCTTCTATATCAAGTGAAAGTGGTACTACCTCAACTAGATCAAGTAAAAAAAGTACTACCTCAATTATCATTGATAACGAATGAATATATAGTGTTTTATCAATTTTTGATATGAAATGCGATATTTTTAACAAATAAAATAAATTTTTTAAATGACAGTGTTAGTGCTGTTAATATTGTCTTATTCGATAACATGAATTAAGTCACATTCTTGCAAAGATTCATTATTTCCTTATGTAATTTTCCTATATTTTCTCGGGTTTACCCAATTTTCCTAGGAAATTTCTCTGATTTTATTTTCTCCGGAAATTTCCATCTTTAACAAAGTGTATCACACCGTCTGATTTTTTTGAGTAGGAATTATTAGGTAATCCGCTACTGTTTTAGTGGAGTCTATAGAAGCCCAGATGTGCTACATATTACATAAAAAGTTAAGATCAAAAATCTCCAGCAGCCTTATCTTAGAATATATTATATTTCATATATTTTAGTTTATCTTATTATATCAAATTCAAAATAAAGGAGATAGGCTATAATTATGAATTTAGAGATTGGGGCTTATTACACCCTACATTCATTAGATTTTTGACCGGAGGTTCGATTTTTTTTAAAATCTTAGAATTTTGCAAATTTACTTATTTTTTCCATCATAATAAATTTGGGGCCTGGGGGCCCATCGTACAAAATTATTTTACGGGTCGGAAAATCTTTTCAAAAATTCCCGCAAGTCAATTCGGGCCTCGCCGACCTCTATTATACATATTTTTTTTCGCCGGAGAACAAAAGATGAGTAATTCTAGCACTGGCAATAATCAAGTCAAGTGTCTTGTTAGTTATAAATTAAAAATATTATTTAAAAAAAAACAGATGTCAAGATAAAAAATAATATCATTTCAATGGTACATTTTATAAAAATAAAAATACAAATAGATTTATTTTATAGTAATGTAATGTAATTTATTATTTTATTTTTCTTTATATAATAATGTTAATATTATTATATTTTATTTTTTCCTCCCAAAAAGCATTTTTTTGATCTGATATATAATATAACACTATTAGAGCTTTCGATATTTTGTAAAAATGATGGATTAATTAATTGTGTATTTTATTAAATCAAAATCAATAATAAATTTTACAAAAATTACCCTAGATATTTTATATTCTTCTTTTTTTTTAAAAAAATTGAAAATATTCGAATTCCTTCATAATTCTGGTTCACTCCAATCCAACACTCTTTCACTTTTATACTTTTCCCTTTATGAAGTCGGAAAAGGAAAGATCCATGTATTTATAAAATCATTCATAATCTCTATTCATATACAATCTCTTTTCGAGCAAGGTAAAATTTTATCTGTTCAATCATTATAAAGGATAGTTTTCTTAGATTTCCAAAGGTCTTTTTTTAATATAATTTTCAAAGAATATTTTTACGAATTTAATCTTTAATTCCTGAGCAATTAACAAAAAAACTTAGTTTTTATAGCGAGATTAATACAATAACGTAACTATAAATCTTTGCTATTTTTAAAATTTCCTTATTGGACTTGAGATTTTTGAATTTTAAGTAAACAGGTATATTTTATAGTTAATCTTAAAATTAAGATTAATTACGATCATTAAGGATTCCGATGAATAACGTGATTCACAATCATTTGTTAGAAGTTAGAATGCCGAGTTCTACCGTATACCGCATGAAATGATTTTGGTGAAAATCGCGAACCGAAATAAAATTGAAAAGAAGATGATATACGGTTTTTGAAAATTTTATTTTTCGTTATAATTATATTTTGGCAGATTAAGTATTTTATTACCTAAATATTTTGTATTTGTAAAAAAATGAAGGTTATTTTTCCGTAAAATGTGTAATAATTATATTATAGGTAATGTATACCTTACTATTTTACCACCTATCTTATCTCACATTTGAAATCGATAAAAATGTCTGCAATTAATTGATTTTTTCTTAATAGTATTTTTGCTTCTCCTCGAACTTGAACCATATTATATAATCTATTTTTTTTTAAAATGATAATAATAATAATAACATATATTGCACTAAAATTATTTATATGTTATTATCAGAGTTGTTAAAAGATACTTTTTAAATGGATCTAGATACAGATACATTGTCTAAAATAATATATAGATACAGATATTTTAATCAAAAATCTATCTAGATACAGATCTAGATACTTGTATCTAGATCCTTTAACAACTCTGGTTATTATTAAGATCAATTATTTAACACCTTAACGGCAATGATACACACTTTTTAAGATGCTATTTTACCCCGAATTCGCCCTCCCTACCTGCGAATGCAGGGTTATAAGAATTAGCAGGAAAAGCGAGAAGATTTTTTTTTCCCACAAGAACTACTCTCACAATAATGAATCCTTATAGTTA
This sequence comes from Gordionus sp. m RMFG-2023, assembly GCF_954871325.1. Classification (NCBI taxonomy): domain Eukaryota; kingdom Metazoa; phylum Nematomorpha; class Gordioida; order Chordodea; family Parachordodidae; genus Gordionus; species Gordionus sp. m RMFG-2023. The sequence goes on along the minus strand of NC_088778.1, from coordinate 5,786,413 downwards.
AGCCGATTTTTAAAAACGACGAACTCAATATTTTAGCCAGTAAAATATTGCCATAGCGTCTCGCTAATAGAGTATAGGTCTTTGTGCTATCTATATGAGCGAGCAAGATCTTCAGGCTTACGTAATATTTTTCTGAATAAAATATTGAGTTAGCCGTTTTTAAAAATCGTCTCAAATCGAGCCATTATAAAAACAAATTTTTGAAAAAAGAAAAAGAAAATTTTCGTAACCTTTTACATAAAAATGCCAAAATCTTTTACAAGTAAATCTCTTATGACTTTCATGGATAAAAAATTTGTCAGAGTGTAATTACAAAAATTTGATGGATTATGAGATAACCAATGAATGTTAGTTAACTCAATATACAACGAAGAAAAGTTGAATTATAGTTTATAAAGTTGCATTTCATCATTTTTTATTTTAAGTAAGGGAAAAGGAGGAGAAAGGGGGAGGGATTGATTGACATTGAATTCGTCTAATAATCGCATTAAAATATTATAATAAAATAATTGCTTAGACAGAACATTATTTTTTTCCCCCTAGTATGATTGTTGGTATAATTACACCCTGATTTTTAATATACACAATGAATTAAATATTATTTTTTTTTGTCTAAGATGGAGGGAGGATTCACGATTAAATTATTTGAATCGGAGAATAAGGGATTTTTTATATTTTTTTTATCTTATGTGATTAAACGATTCGAATAGTGTTGTTAGACGGCTCGATTTGAGTCGATTTTTAAAAACCGCCAAGACTAAGCCTCAGGTTTGCGTAATATTGTTATGGCTAAAATATTGAGTTAGCCGTATAAACCTGTTCAAATCGAGCCGTTTAACATCTCGAGTTTCGAATGCGAATGTTCCAAAAAATTCAAATAATGCCATTTTCGGTATGAGCAAACCTTTTGCACTTTTTATTTATATATTCTTCTCTTAAACACGTCTTTTTTAATTCTCATCAACTCGTAAAGTTTTAGAAAATCTGTTTTCTTATAGCAAATCTTTAAATCATTAAAACATAAATCATTTGATAACATTCTATAATACATAAGAATAACATTCCTCGGGCCCATTTCAAATTTATTCTAATTCATTTTGTCTATGTTCAATTTCGTTATTGCCGCATCTGGGCTCCCTAGCAATCACATTTAAGGAAGTTGTTTTGGTCAATATATATGGATAATGGCTACGAATGGACGAATCATCATGATAAATCAGCTGATATATGCCAACTTTTTTTTATAAAGGAATACCCTTCCCCCCCTTTTTACTTTAAATCGACCATTTATTGTTCCTTATAGTATGACGATTATAATTTGGTGATTAATTGCTCTATTTTCCGATTTTAAGCTAAACCTACTTTTTAGCTAAAAACACACCAGTTAGGGTGTTTTTTTGAAAATATAGCTCAGTTTTGAAGATAGCAGATATAAATTTATTTGCCCCTTTAATGCTTAGCGGATTTTTTCGGGAACGCGTGGTCACGCATCTGTAGATAAAGTCGAATTCCCAGCTTATATTATTTATTTTAATCTCAAAAAATTTACATATTAGTTTTTATTGCTGTTTATGAATATTAGAATTTTTTTTATCACAATAATTTACATTTTATAACTTATTTCCATATTTTATTGTATATATTAACGAAAAAAAAACAAACTAAAATCGTTCTTATTATATAATCATGCCTACACATAATGTTGTTTGAAAAGAAAAGTGATCAATCCGGTTGACCAGAAAATTGTTAAATTACAAAAACGGAAATGATGACAAGGAAACTTAGATTAGTGTCGGACGATTTACCAAATTTTAAATTAAGATTTTAGCCAAAATAATAATACGCAAGCCTCGATATTTTTTTAACAGATGTCCAAAACCTTTCTGCCATCTATGAGCGAAATCTCGAAGCTTTTATTTTTTTTGGGAGCTAAATTATTAGATCAGCTGTTTTTTAAAAAAATCGAGCTAACAAGCTTATTTGGATTCGATTTTTCAGCAGCGTATTTATATGATTTGTTTATTAAAAAATATATCTATATATCGTCCGTTATGTATCACAGTGTTCTATCTTTACCACGTTAAAAAATCTTTTACTCCTATATTCTAGAATATTCATATATTTTTTATTATATGAATGAAATTTGAGAAGGAATTATTTACCGAAAGGATTGTATTAATATAAATCAGCTGTTGTGGCAGCAATTTCTTTGAGTTGGACCATGATTACTAAAAGTGACTCAAAGGTTATAGTTGGTTAATTTTAATTTTTAGTCCCCTTTTTATCAGGAAAATTTTCATCTTGCTTTGAAGCGCATAAATAAATTCGCGCCTCAATGTATACCCAACTATAGTCAGGAACATCGCGTGATTGTCTGCAATTTATAGGATACTTATTCTGCCAATTCTGGAATTTGCCGGGAAGAACGCACATTGATATGATTTTTTTTTAAATACAGGCAAAGAGAATTTGGGTTTTTTCATGTTCTGGCGTGATGTTAAAACGAACTCATAAAAGGAAAAAGAAAATGTTTGAAAATAAATCGGGAACCCTATATTTCTAAAGATTGTTAATCGTAAAAAAAATTACATTTTAACGTATTTGTGCGAAATTTCGAAATGAATTAATAAATCGAAAAATTATGATAAAAATGGAGCTTTTCTTGATATTCACATCTTACAAAAAACTATTACTTTATCTACAATTCTGATTAGTTTTAAGTCAAAGTTTTGAGGTATTGTCCAGGAGGAGATTAAAATGGTCATTCACATTTGCGTTTGATCTTAGCAAATGTCAATTTAATTTATAAAAAAAACTAATCACGCTTACTTATGTTGTTTATGGTACTATGCTATGCATTCCGTAAAAAATGCGTAAAGATAATTTGTATGAATTTTATTTTATTTTATATTTTATTTTTAATTGTATAATTTTAGAGACAACTTTAAGATAAAATTAAGGACGTTATACACATATATGTATGAAGTAAATAGTCAAAAATTTAAGGATTTGGAGCTTTATAAAAATGCCACTATGAATGATTTGTCGGAAGCCGTTAAATCAGATATATTGACCAAAAGTCCTATTCCGACCTTACTATGAATCCAGTCACAGTAGGATTTTGATAATTATTTAGCCCCTAAAACACTAGTGGCTAGAAGATTTCTTCAATCTCGTATCCGCCATTCGTATTTTTTTTTGCACTCTTCTTACCTCGCCAGATTTTGTTACCGTTTACGATTAAAATATTAAACTTAGAGAGGCTTCATACACATAATTCACTCATGTTTAAAATACAAATGGGTCTAGTTCCGATTCTCAATATTTTTTTTTAAAAAAAACTGAATCTATTTCCTGTTTTTTAGATTTTAAAACGGTTTCAAGGGCTTTGTTTTCGCTTTCAAACTATTTTAAAGGCAGCGAACAAAAAAAACAACTCATTTCGAACAATGTAATTATTTAAAAAATATTTTCATTGTTGAAACCCGTTATGGATGGGATTCCTAGAAATTTTGTGTTTCTGATTCCTATATATTTTAGAAGAGTAGTTTTAGCTTCCTGTTTCAAACTCCATTTCATATGCTTTTAAAATCTAGTAGACATTTAAATAACTAGTAGTTGATCTAGTTATGCATACAGGTAAATCGCGATCTACCCAAAACCGTGGATGGTTCCCCGCATGGGGATTCCCCCTGTAATTTGTTTTTCCCAATATGATGATGGGAATGAGGGAAAATTCTGTTATATCCAACAATCACAATATTCAAGGTCGAAGCGCTTTTTAATATGACACGTGATAATAATATACCTTTGTTTTGTTTACCCTATATATCTTATACATATAATCTTTATATTATACTGAAATTTTATATTATATTATATTATTTTATATTAAATTAATATTAAAATTTAATCAATGTTACCTATCTATCTTACTTTTGTGCCCCATTGTCCATCCATTTGCACCTTTTCATTTATCTTCTTTTTTTTAGATCTTGAACTAGGTACATTTAATAAATAATGTATTTATTAAATAAATATAATTACATTTTTTTTATTTACATTTATGGTTAAGTATTTTTTTTCTATACATAGTAATATTATAGTGTATTAAATATATATATGTTAAATAAATATGATTTTACAGCTTACAATTTTAGTTTAATTTGGTTTGAAATATATTATTAATTTCCATTTTTGGTGACCCCATTTCTTTTTCCCTTTTTTTTTACTTTCAAAACTTTTTCATATTAATTCTCAACTTAGCCAACGTCCTTGAGCGTATGTGTGGTAAGGTTCTCCAAATGTGTACCTTATGAGCCACTAGAAATTTGTTTTTATCATTTCAATAAAAATCTTCTTTCCTCAAAATAGGTTTTTAATTTTTCTCTTTTTTATGCTAATGATTACAATTTACAAATGTATAATGAAAAAGAAAATTAAGCAAAAAGTGTTGGCATAGCAAATACAGCTTAAAGCTTCTTTTGTGGGTTTCAATTTGGATCCCGACCTTCAAATGATAGATTTCAAAAGGATTTCCTCCCAAAACGGCTGATTATTTCTAGTCAAATCGGAGTATCTATAAATTTTATTAATATGACAGCTCTAATTCCAGTGTTGTTAAACGCTACTTTTAAAAGTAGCGCGCTATCGCTATCGTTTTCAAATGAGTAGCGCGCTATTAGCTACTTTTTACGCTATTTGGATTTTTTTTAAAATATTTTTTACGTAACTTTATTTTAACTTTATTTCCACAAATAAAATATTGGTATAAAAAAAACATGACTATAATTTGTTACATATATATATATATATAATTTATTTATTATTGCACTTTAATAATAATAACATTTCGGTACTGTCATTTTCAAATCTAGAGCGATGATTAGAAAGTATAAGCTTTGCCATACTAAATAATCGTTCAGCACTAGCACTTGAGGGCAACGAAGTATTAAATTTAATAAACACACTTTTTATATGGAAAAAATTATCAAAGATATTTAAATGGGTATTTTTAGATTTAATAAATATAATCTAGAGGTTCAATAATATTATTATTATTTATTTTAAAAAAATCGTCTATGGAAGGCCGCGGTTTCGATCTTGCTATAGTATTAGTATCGTGGTTAGGCATGGCATTTTTTAATGTTACCATCAGCCTATCAAGTTGCCATTTAGATTCAGTCAAATTAATGTATAGCCAATTTAACTTGAAACTAGGATGAACGATAGCAGCTATTACATTATCATCATTATACAGATCTGGAAATCTAATTTATATAAAGCGATTGTATTAATTATAATAGAAGAAAAATACCTATTTAATTTTCAAAATTTAAATTTATCTGAGATTTAGATTCATTTATAAAAAAATATTAAAATAGCATTAAATTATGGTAATAAAGATTTTAAAAATATAATTATTATACACAAGGTAATTAATAATATATTAATTTTGAATTTAATTTTGTATTAATATTATATATTAATATTATAGATTGAGTTGTAAATTAAGCCAATTTAAATTATGGCTAATCAAGCAATAAATCATTCATTTTTTATAATTGTATAATAGAAAATAAAAATAAAATTTTGACCTTTTCTTAATGCCTTTCTTCTCTTCTCTGCTCTTCTCTTCTCTTCTCTTCTCTTCTCTTCTGTCTTCTTCTTCTCTTCTCTATCTTCTCGTCTATCTTCTTCTTCTTCTTCTTCTTCTTCTCTTCTTCTTCTCTTCTTCTTCTTCTCTTCTTCTTCTTCTTCTATCTTCTTCTTCTCTTCTTCTCTTCTTCTTCTTCTTCAGTTCGTCTCTTCTCTTCGTTCTTCTTCTTCTCTTCTCTTCTCTTCTTCTTCTTCTCTTCTCGGTCTTCTCTTCTCTTCTCTTCTATCTCTCTTCTCTTTGCATCGAAACCGATATCCAGTAGTAATTTTTTCTTCAAGATTAAAGTATTTTTTGAATTTTGGGAAAGGATAATCTATATTTTTCTCATTTTCCAAAGAAATTTCACTATCTTCAACAATCTCACACATTTTTAATAACTAGATTTATAATGCTAACTAGATTTATAATGTATATTTTTAAATATAAATTTAAATTTCAAAATTAAATAAAAGAAAATAAAAGGATTATAATTTTTGATTTAATAAAAAATATATTTTAATAATTTTTAGATGTATTTATTATGTAAAATTGATTCTAAATTAGTAGCCAGCTACCGCTATCGCTATTTTCTAAAAAAAGTAGCCAGCTAAAGCTACCGCTGCTGAAAAAAGTAGCGCGCTATTTTAACAACACTGTCTAAAACCGGGTTTGTACAAAAAAAAGTTCAGTCTTAAGAAAAATCAAAGCATCCGATGGAAATTTTACAAATATTTAGATATCGGTATCTGCATAAAGTTGCTAATATTTCTTTTTTTTTTGAAACCGGTATTTTGGACGAGGGTAGGGTATGGTTCAAAATGCCGTCGGATATGTTAGTGGAAGATGGCTTTTCAATTTGACAGGGGACACATGCCAATTTATATTCAATTAGTATTCTCATTCATGGATATAATATCATAATTTAAATTACATATTTACCGATTATTATGTTTTAATTACTCTACTTTTTTTTTGAAAAAAACACTACTTAAATGACTAAAACCTTTAAAAAAAACTAGATTACTTTTTTTTTAGCTGAATAATTGTGCAACTTAGCATAGACAGAAAAATCCTGATAAAATTTACCTCCCCTCCCCCATCACACACATTTTTTATTTCTATCTTTAAGATTTTATTTATTAAAATATAGCTTTACGATTTATATAATGGTAATATATAATTATTTCCCACTCCTCTCCTTTTTCCTACTTAATTTATGCCATTCCATTTTCAAACTTCCATTTTTTTTCACTACCTACTCTCTTTTCTATCTAACACTTACTTATACTATCTTATTCGTATATAAAATAGACTATATAGATGTTAGTGTGAATCTTTAAATACCAATAATAATAAATAAGTATTTTTTTAAAAAAAATAAAATAAATAATAACTTATAATTATTAATAATTTTGATAATTTAAATAATAAATTCACTAATAAATTTTAAAAAAAACCACACGTTGTTAAATTAAAGTTTAAAAAAATAATATATTATTTATAGGATGCATGCATGAGCATGGTATTAATAATTTATAACTTTCGCGCTTTACCTCAATCTCCCCTCTTTCCTCCCCTTTTTCCTATCATAAAATTAAAAAAAAAATTGTATAAGAAATTTGTTGGATTTTCCACCGGGTCACTCAGTGAGGATAAAACACGCCCTTTAGCAGGCGTTTAAATTTAATTTTGAGTCACGTGCGCGAAAATATTCTCCACTAGGCCACTAAGGATGCATTTATTAAGATCATGATATCGCCCCTCTCCATAGCGATGCATATTCGCGCCTCTACTTTCTCGCTTACTATTAAAGGCAGCATAATTATTAGAACAGAACGACGCGTTACTGATTTAGTTAAACATTACATTTCTTCCCGCGAAAAATTTTATAATAATTTACTTTCGAGCCCACTATTAAACTTACAAAAAAATATGTTCTGGTCTCCCGAGAGAATGTTATTAAGAGGATTAATGTAATTTTAAATATTTATACATTATTTTATTAATACTTATAATTGGATATTGAAAGATTTAGTAAAAGCATAAATCAAGTAAAATAAATGTTTGTGAATATCGATGTCGAGTTATTCCATGTTATCCATATTTACCATAAATCAAATTAAGTGCCTTTTTGCTAATTAGAATGAGATTTATATCGATTATAAAATTTCTTTTAAAAATATGTAGTTTAGGTACCCATTGACCATTTTTTTTATTCATATACTGCTCAACACTCGGGATAGAATTTTGATCAATATTCTTTTTTATCTGTTAAGTTTTCAATGATCAATCGAGGGCCCATCATATTTTATGACGATGATGAAGATTTGAATAAGTTTTGAAATTATATGAATATGGACTCGGGAAATGTGTTGTTAAATCCAGGAGATTTTGTTTGTAGATGACAGAAAGGTTTGGTTGGACATATATTTACGAAATCTCAAGGTTTGCTTGATATTTTTTTGCCTAAAATATTGGGTAAACCGTTTTTAAAACCGGTCTAACAACACTCACTTTGAACAAATTAATAAATATCAGCCGGTTATTTAAAAACAAAGTTGGTGGACCTCACTAAAAAAAAATTAAATTTATTTTATTTGATTAATTATCAAAAAATTTATTGAAAAAGAATTTGGTATGTGCATCCAATTACTCCTGAAGGAAAATATGTATTTTTCTTTTTAATAAAAATTTATTTAAAAAAATATAATTTATGTGACACAAAAATTTGATGATCTACTAATTAGATTTATGAACCAGAGATATTTGGAAAGTTTGTAATTTTAAGCTTATGGGTTTACACCTCCTTATAAAATTTTCAGAAAAATGATCAGCTGATCACTCAAAAATTTTTTTTTTTCGAAAACATTTTAGTAACCAACGGCTCAAATTATATTCTGCAAATTCTAATTGTCGATATACAAGCTACTCGTAATATCATAATAATATATCGGAGATTTTTAGGCCCTGCCTGGGAACCCCTGGCCCCGAACGTTTCGGACTTAAAAGTCATATACAAATTTGGATGGGCCCTAAAAATTGGGGGTCCGTAATTTAGGCTTTTGTGAGCATATGTTATATAAATAAGTTCGATCGTAATTTTTCAATAGCAGAATTGACTCGAGCTAACCAACGCATTTTGCATCGTTTCTTTTTTCGGAAACTTTTCAAAGCTACTAAATTCAAATTTATTGAGCTGATATCAGCTATAAATGTTAGCGGCAAATGTGTTTTTTTTCCGGCATAAGTTATTTTTTCAAGTTTGAGTCATTTTGAGCAAGTTTTTTGAAATTTATGAATTTGATTTTACCATAAATGTATTCCATAATGTTTATAATGCCTACTCTATAAATTTCATACAATTTTGCCATAATTATTAGAGCTTAATATAATTTATATGAATTTTCCATAGATTTCTTTATATTTATAAATTACTCAAAGGTTAAAGGACATAATTGTCTACAATTTATAAGATAGGTATTCTAAGAAGACTGGAATACATTTCCGGGGAAATCAATTTTTAAAGTTAAAAAAACGTCCTCAAAAAATGATTTAAAGTTGAAAAAAATAACACATTGATGCTAACATTATAACAAATGTAGATTAAAGTTAGATTTTAATAATAAAATAATTTCAAAATTTTTATCATTAATGCACACCCGAATTTACCCATAAAGACAATTTTAGTCATACTAAACCTTTTCTACCGGGGCACTCGACGGCAGAGTGGTTGTTATATTTAATGAATAACAACTTTGTTTTGGTATAAACATTAAATGTATTGAAATCTCGGCAGTCATTTTTAAAATATATATTCAAAATTTTAGCGTCAAAATTTATACCAATATTTAAACCTAATTTATTTTTTTAAATTAATATAAATTATAAATATAATATGAAATTTTTCACAATGTCGTCGTCCATTGCGTAAAATAGAATTTAACTGGTATGTTTTTATAATGAAATGAACTCGAACATATTAATTAAATGAATTTAATTTCAAATACTATTATTTTTAATATAGAAAAACGTAAAAAAATTATATCAAAATGTATCTAAAAAGATCCGATACTTCTAAAATAGTATTCGATACTTTATATAAAAGTGTATATAGATACAGATGCCACATTTTTGTATCTTGATACTTTAACAACTCTATCATGTTGATTTTTCCCAACTACATAATTATAAAAACAAAAACTTTTTTTTAAATATATTAAATTCCTAATTGATATCCAAAAATGGTCGTTTCTTTTCTTTAATTTATCCATTCTTGAATAATTTGAACTTAATTCTAAATATAATATAAAAAATTTTTTTTTAAATATATTTCTGGCTTTTTTCTAGTTTTGGAACATATGCCAACGCCATCATTTATTTGTAACTTAAAGATTTCTTCTATTTCTAGAGCGTTAAGATGATATCATAAAATTTGTTTCTTTAATAGCCCCCATTTTATTTTTCTTTTAAGAAAAAAAAATTGGGGTTACAGTTTAAGGAATTCGATGATCCAAATTAAGTGATTTATACTATTCATTCCTTCACCACAACATGGTATGCCGTGCTATTTACCCTATCACTACTTTTTTTTTGTAATTAATGATTTATTATAATATAGTTAATTTATGGATTGGATTTTTTTTAAAATATATATATATATTACCTATATGGGAAATATAGTGATTTTTTTTTTGAATTTTTATTTGCTTTGATCTTTCTATTTTTTTTTTATATTAGTCTATTTTCTTTTAATAGTTAAAAAATAAAACCATAAGAATGTAAAAGATAAGAAAAAATAATGAATAGACAATAGAGCAAGGAAAAAAAAAGATAAGAAAAATAAATGATTTTGAGGAAATATAGAAGAAGAATAAAATGAATATCTCAATCTCAATGCCTTTATTTTGATAAAACATGAAATACTTTTTAATTTTTTAGTCGTATTTTAAGTTAAAGCTAGTTTACAATTAATATAGTAATATTCAAGATTACGATCAAAATCAGTTTCCAAAACAAAATATATTCAATACCTAACTTACACGCATCCATCCACCGCAAGGCATTTTTTAAAAAAAATTTGATTTTCATATTTTATTTAAAAAAGATTAAAAATTTTTTTTTCCTTTATTTTGAAAAAATTTTCCTCCACCAAAAAAATATGGCTTTAATCATTTGTTAGAAAATTATCCACGAAAACAAAACTTAATTAAGCGTTTGTAATTCGAGTCTTTTTTTTTTACGCTTCGTTCTTTACACTAAAAGAAAAAAGGTCTTTTGAAATCAATACCCCCCTCAAGCTTGAGGTTTTTTATAATAAGTACATTATTGTTTGTTTATTTGAATCCTATATACGGATTAATTTTGAATCAAAAAGGCCAGGTAAATATAATAAAATATGAGTTGGGCTGTGATGCTTAATGGAAAAATATTTGAAGGAATAAATGGTAGAAATTGGGAATGGATCGAAATTAAGAGGGGCGCCGATACAAAATTTTTATGTCGGTACAGGGAAGAAGTATCGATGTGACAATCCTATTTAAAAAAAATAAATTTAGTGTTTTTTTTTACAAATTACGGCGAATGCAGCACCAGCCAGAAATTTTTTAATTATAGTAATTTAAATTTATTTGAATCGTAAAATGATATCAATAAAAAAATATATATAAACCATTATTTAGAAAAAATTTATATGTTGTAACTTTTTCATTATGAGGGCTTCATCTTTTTAAATGCCAACATTGTGTGTAGATTTCGTCAATAATAATTTAACTGGCTTAAGCCTTATCTAGTACAGAGATCTCACTGGGGGGGGGGGTTCTAAAATAATATTCTTATGTCTGTACAATAGACTTCATGACTCATTCAACAATAATTTGAGAGTAATTTAGGGAGATCTGTTAAAAATTTGACTAAAATACAATATTCCATTTCTACTTAAATCAGATGACCTGTTGCTTCTCGGTAAAGTCGAATCTTAACTATCTAAAACAAATTCTTAAAAATAAATACTCTTCCACTTTCTCTGATGAAGCGAGGGAGAATTTATTTTTTGACTTGGATGAAATTGGACATATGCAAAGGCCATTTTGCGGCTCTCTTGTTATCTGAATGTCCGGTACTTAACCAGATGGTATAGAAGGTAGACATATAGCCAAAAGTCACGTTGATTTATGAAACATTGATGACGAAACGTTCGAGTGTGCAAAGAAATGTTTTCCAAGACACTTGACTTGGGATTTTATAAATCCTGCCCTTGTAAATATATAAAAAAACAATATGTATGAAATATTTAAGTCCCCTTAATTGAAGGTTTAGTTAATGTTGAAAATATCGGGTAATCTTATAATGATGTATCTTCACATGTTTCAAATATTTAGGATTATTAAAATAAAATAATAATGTTTAAAAATAAATATGGATAGATGCGCTTGAAAAAAATGACATTTAATCTTATCATATTTATGAAAATTTTGAATTGATGAAAGATACTTAAAAATTATATTAGGACTTTTTTTTCAAGTTTGAATTGTAATTTTTCTTTTAAATCTCAGAAATTTCATATAGATAATAAAAAGAAAAATTAATAACTCATGGGTTTAGAATCGTGGGTTTTTTTAGGAATTCATTCATTTAAAGGTTTCCCACCCCAACCCTAAAGAAGATTTTATTGGAAAGGAATTGAATAATACATCCGTAGCCCGTAGTGAGCTTTTATTAAATATAAAAGTAAGTAATATATAGAATGATGAACGTAGTAGTGTCAATTCAGTGACGTCACTTTCTCTCGTCATTTAAGCGTAGTGCCTCTCCAAAAGGTTTTAATAATTTAAAAAAATTTTATTATATAAAATTACCCAGCTAAAAAAATTATTCTTTCCTTTTTTTACCACAAAAATTTGAATGTTACACCAACCGACCAATGAACCTTCCAAGAATTTCCACCATTTTTTTTTGAATAAACTGGTGGACAACGAGTATGGGGTACATTTAGACCATCTTACCCTTATTAAGTGAATTTGTTAGTTTTGGGTATAATAAAACCTAGAACCCTTCAAATTAATATTTTTTAGGATTCTTAATTTTTCCAGCCCCGCTCGATTTGCCCGAGCCTGGACCGGCCCGAGATATTTTGGAATGTTTAGGTTCTATCCGGGTTCAGGACTTGTGACCGATTTGCAGAGCTTTTAATAAGGAACCTCTCTAACTAAGCTAGTCAAACACCTTTATTTGGAAATTATTGATTTATTACGATAGAAAATAGATTTTAAAACTTATAATCGCTTTTCCCTTTCTTATTGTTCATATTTAATAAAATAAATTATTTTTTATATTAATAATATATATTTTTTTCTAATAAGAAATTACCTTTACGAATTAATATAATAATCATTATCGAAAAGGTAAAAATTCTTAGTTTGTACTCCTTTTTTTTCAAATTAAAAATTATTTTTTAAAAAGGGTTTTTTTTTTTAGTCTGGGGGAGAATTTTTTATTCGTGTTTTTAGATTAGATTATTAAATTTACGTGATAGATACCTGATGATATTAAGCGCCTAGTCCTATACGTTATACATAACAGAGTTGACTAGTGAAGGTCACTGTCTGGTCTTTGGTCTGGACCGAACTGACTCACTCGACCGGACCATGATTTTTTATAAAAAGATCGGTCCAGACCGTGGTCCTTAATAAAAAGACCGGTTCAGAACCGATCTATAAGATAAATAGGCTGGTGGTGAATTTAAAAAAAAATGAGGCTTTCGGGCGAGTGGGTTAATTTTTATTAAATAATAATGGGCGAATTCACTCGTTCGAGTTAAAAAACCCACCAATTACAGACCTTTCAACATTTAGGAAAAACAAAATAATTTAATGTCAAAGTTCGAATTCGGCCTGGTCTGATCCGAGATCCAAAGTTCGATTGGTTCGGTCCGCGTTGGTCTCTATCTTTTTTTTGGAATGGGGTAGTTTTTATTTGGAATTAGATGTCCTCTGTCCTCAATAATCCGATATATTTTATTATATCAATTTCTACGATGATATTAAGATATCCATCATAATGTTCTTATGGATAATATAAATGTCGAGGAATCACCTCATCTTCAATAAATGACAGCATGAGATGGCTTCCCAAAATTTTACTTAGATGAGAAATATAATTTTTTGTATTTATTAGCTAGAAATGTTTTTTCCCTCTCCGCAATTTATTTAATTAAATAGGGGGATTAAAAGAAGCCTTATAGTACGCACAAATTGAACTTTTGTTGTACTTTTTTTAATAATAAAAAAACGAAATGCACCCCCTTGTTTAAATTGAGGTTGCGTCTCTATTAGTATTTATAGATTCAAAATCTTTAGTGTTGTTAAACAGCTCAATCTGAGGCGATTTTTAAAAAAAAAACTAACTCAAGATTTTAGCCAGAAAAATATTACCATACATTGGAAATTTTTGTCATAGATGGCACAAAGATTTGGGCATCTATTAACGAAATCTCGAGGCTTAGGCAATATTTTTCTGGCTGAAATAATGAGTTAACCATCGGTTCAAGCCGTTTAACAACACTAGTTACAGTTTACACGAATGATTATAAAACTATTTTTTCTCATAATTCCTATTATTATTTTTTACAAATCCAACCTTCAAATTCCAATGAATTTAATTAATTTAAAATTTCCCCCTAATTGAAAATCGGCGTGTTTGGCAACTTAAAATTTTGCAATAAAGAACTGGTATTGAAAATAGCCTTTCAAATTTTTTGGGAAAATATTATTGAAGTTATTTTTTTTTCTCAAGAATATTGTTTATACTTACTTAATATAAAAAGGGTGCAAATTTATCTATAATATGTAATTGTTATGATTAAAGTGACATTAAAATTTATCATTGATAAAATTAATCTTAAACAAAAATTTCCACTATTGAATTCGGATACCTACTTTTTTCGGTTATATATAAATTATACTAATTCTGATTATTTTTTTTAATGTGCTAGTGCCTGTGCGCCCAGTGTGCTAGGATAATTTTTTACTTTAGTATTTTTTTTTTATTACTTCAACCAAGATCTTTAGAATTCCTATTATTTAAAATCTTTCGACACTTTAATCCCCCTTTCATAATATATTTCTGTCAGGGATCTAATTTGTAAAAATTCTTCGGATATACATATCATTTTAAAAACTGGAGGTCTAAATGACTCCATATCGGTCGGTTTTTAAAACGCTGATTCACTGGAGATTTTGATGACATTAAATCTTTTTTTTTAAATCTCCGCGTCATAGCGTTGATATCCACAACTACTCGTCATATTAATTCGGTAAATAAAAACAAATCAAATTATCTCCTGTCAAGAATAGTTTTGTTAAACTTTGAGCCGATTTTTAAAAACGGCTAACTCCATATTTTATCCGGAATAATATTACGCGAGCCTGAAAATTTTGCTCATAGAACATCAATTGTCGCCGTTTTTTAAAATCGGCTTAAAACGAGCCGTTTAACAACACTAGTCAGTTCAAGAAACGAATTTTTAGTTTGATACTATTGTTGCCTTTCTCTGACTAGTATAGTTGTCGAAATAAAATTGTTTTCCGTTATCATATATGTAACATAAAAATGACAAAATATGAATGTTACCTATTTATTATCTTATTTATTTATTTTTTTTTAAAAAAAGGGTGTAAGATTATCTTATAAATTGAACTTTAAGCATCCCCAACCACTTTTATTATCTTGCACTTTGTTACTCCCATCTTGTTAACCCTCGACCCATCTACCATCATACCTGTGGCATCTCTAAATATAAATTTCTCTTTTCCCATTTATTCTTTTCGTTTTCTCTATTCTTCTTATCCTTTCTCCGTAATGTTTTTGAAAATCGGCCACAGGTCAATTATTTATCATAAATCCCTTTATTTTTTTTCCATTGTAATATTTAAATTGTTTCCTCATCGTAATGCATTAATTTGATAAATTATTCATTTCAATTTTCAAGTCATTTTTTTAAAAAGAAATGTTATGTTTATCAAGATGTCAACAAAGGTCATAACTTTTTTCTTCTTCTTTGCTATCTATTCTCCTAGCTTATAAAATTCATATATTAAGGGTAAAAAAAATAATCTCCACCTAGAAGAATTAATAAAAAATATAATATATTGATTCTCCCTTCTTATCTTTTTTGTTGATTAAATTGAATTTAATAATTTCCGCTAAAAAAGGGATTTTTTTTCGGATTTGTACACTTAATCCACTAAACGATATCTATAGGTCACATGCCATTAAAAGAATAAGCTGAAGAGGTAGGGAAGGAACCCCCCGCCAGAATATGTTAGCATTTGGAATTTGTTCAAAAATTGAAAAAATTACCCACTTTCTTTATAAAGATGAAAAAAGAAGATTGGAGGGGAAAGTAAAGGAAAAGTTAAATATTAGGAAACTAACTTCAAAATAGGGCTATTTATGATGTGTTAAGCCAGCCTATTATGGTATAATCCAAGGAAATTGCCATTAAAAGAGCTGATTTATATAAATTTCTAGGTAACAGGTTATTAATTAAAAGTACATTTTATTAAAAACACGAAGCTATTAAAATATTTTTTTTGGAACATTAATAATTTATTAAAACTATTAAATATAAAATTTATTATATTTAGAACCAATCATAAAATGACAATTTCGAACACAAATAATATAATATTGGAAAATACAAAATATTTAAGAGCTAATATAATATTGTGGTATGTAAATTAATTTTTAAAAAAATGGCCGAGTCTGGTTGGGCTTAAATTTTAAATATGATATCACTCAATTTTGTGGAATAAATTAATATATTTAAAAATTCGTGCAAAAAAACAAGGTGGCAATATTTTTTATTTATAGAATATATTTTTACAAATAAAATTTTATATTTAAATCAGAGGCCTACCATGCACGGGCCGGCCTGGATTTGAAAAATTTCTATCCGGAATGGCCGACCCGGCCCATACCCGGGATCAGGGCTGGGCCGCGCCTTTAGGTCTCTGTAAATGAAATCGAGCTAGGCCGGGGAAACAAATAATTTTTTTTATTTCGGGTTGGACTTTTCGGAAAAAAAGTTTTGTTAACCGGGCCGGGCTCAAAAAATTAGACCCGATGCTGATCACTCGTATAAATCACAGTAAAATATAGAATTAAAATTATATGACGAGTTAAAAAGTTAATCGAAATATAGTTCGTAAATAAAAATTTAATCTTCTTTGCGATTGCGCCAATTTATCAATAATTTGTTCTTAATGGGAAATCTCGATGTATATTAAATAATGCTAGTCCATTCAATTGATTTTAAGATGTCGTATTTTATTATCTATTAAAATTAATCTTTCATACCAAGATTTAAATTCTGGAATGAATAGGCCATCTTCAGATATATTTATATCCTTAGAAGGATTTATAGTCAATAGTATTTGTAAATTCGATAGAGCCATTCGATGAATTAATTCATTTATTTGAGTCAAAATATCCAAAAGTGGAATAACTATGATTATTTTATAGTTATCCTAAACTGAATCCACTTTAATACCGAAACCATTTGTTTGTCTAGGTACAATTATAGACCTGCGAATCTCAAAATAATATAATTTTGCTTTAGACTTAACAAACATAAATCTCTTGAAATGGTCTATATTATCTCTTTATTTTCTCAGTGGCAAAATAATAATATTTACGATTCTCATAGCTTCACCCAAATCCATATGATTTTTTTGCAAAATATTCCATAAAATTTAATTAGATAATTTATTATTACATGCAAATGCAAACAAAAATCGGCTGTCATATTCAATCTAATAATCTATCTGCTTTAGATGAAATATCTGATTCAGATTCTTCTAATTTTCTCCAAGGGCATTCAAAATAGGCTCTTTTAGATCTAAAAATAATGTAACAGCTTGATGTTGAAGGCTCCATCTTCTGGGGCAGGCTTACAGTTTCTTGTAACACAAGAAGTCTTAAAAATTATTCCATTTAGCAAATTCTCTCTCTTTGGATATCTGAACATTTCACTCACTCTAGAAATGTTGTCTAATATAGTTATCAGTAGAGATAATAAGAAAATATACCTTAAAATTTTCGTGGGATAAAATTTTAAACAGGGAAAAAATATTTAAATTAATTTTTGCTAAAATTTAAAATAGAATACTTTGCAATTCACAATTCATGAAAACCTTCTATATTTTTTTAAAGAATGCTGGCTATATGTCTAACTCATAACTAACCTTTAAATAACGTTAACCCCTATCTCTCTATTCTATACTCCTTATCCTTACTTCAGATACTTGTTTAATTTCAAATATATTTAAACCAATTACAGAAATTTCCTTAAATGCATTCCTTTAGCTGAGCGATTATCAAGTTAACTACCACCAATCCATTCATTTATTTAACAATGTTTGGGATACTCGAAGTTACTCTCAGTGTTGTTCATCTGACTTTAGTCCATTCTGCTGTTTAGCCAAGTTTTAATAAAAATTATCTTCAGTGTTTAAGTTGAGAGATTTAAGCTAATTTTTTTATGCTAAAAACTTTTAGAGTTTGATAAAGTTAGGCGAATTAACATGATCTCAGCTAGATAAAACAAAAATACAAAAAAATATAACGATTTTATTTCCTCGATTCAGGGGATTGACTTGGGGCAATTTTATATAAATTACTGTAAAAATTATCCAACCAGACCTGTTGATTTTTCTTATTAATTATTAATATGATTTTAATTGTTATTTTCTATTTTTTTTTATAATATTGAATATTTATATAAATAATAATAATGTATGATATTTATTGTTTTTCCCAAATGTATCGATGATATTAATCAGTTAAAGCAGATGCGTGTATTGGACATCTGTGTAAATTTATTACATATACATAATATATTGTTATAATACAATATATACATTAATTTGATTTTTATTTCTTATTAATTATTTATTCTGTAACATTTTTATATATTTGATTAAAACAAAGTAAAATGTTTATTATTTAAATGTTTTTAGATTTATCCTATATTGTTTTTTTAAAAAAACCGATTTTTAAACCCACAGGCCTGCTCGCACGTTATACTAATTTTTTAATCCGCCTGCCTATTGTTCTTAATTTTAGCCTCCTACCCGCCCATGGGGTTGGGAAAAATATTATCAGTCAGCTTGAAATGGTTTTTTTTAAAAAATAATCACCCATTCGTCTAACTTCCACCCATAGAAATATAAATTAGTTCAAAAAATAATATTTTTGCCCAACCAGGTAGCTAAGCCTTACTAGTGTTGTTAAACGGCTCGTTTTGAGCCGATTTTTAAAAACGGCTTATTCACTATTTCATGCAGAATAATTTAACTCAAGCCTGAAGATTTTGTTTGTAGAAGGAACAAAGGTTTGGACATCTATTAGCGAAATCTCAAGGCTTAGGCTATATTTTTCAGGCTAAAATATTGAGTTAGCCATTTTTAAAAATCGGCTCAAAATGAGCCGTTTAACAACACTAAGCCTTACAATTATAATATACATAGTTTTATAATTAAGTGATGAATTTAAAATTTATATCTAAATCAAATCATTTTCAATTATTTTATATATTTTTTTAATTTGAATTTATTATTAAAAAAACAAATTTAAAACAAAGGTCATATAAAAAAAACAATTTAATTTAATAACCATAAAAAAAAGGTTAATATTATATTTTCTTTGTACATTTTTATTAAATAGATATTTTTTACAAAAATTACAATTTAATAAGTGAATAGATATCCAAACCTTTCTGCCCTCTATGAGCAAAATCTCCAGGCTTGCCTAATATTTTTGGTTAAAATATTGGGTTATCCGTTTTTAAAAAATCAAGCCGTTTAAACAGCACTAATAAAAATAAAGGGTGCACTTGTTTTTGGTTATGCATGTGCAGGGTTGAAAGTTCTCACCTGATCAGCGGGAAACTCAGTAAGTTTTTAGTCAACACGCAGAGATCTCTCTTCCGCAAAACTCCCGTAATTGAAAATCTCCCACAATTCCCGCATTAAATTTTTTTTAGCATTTTAACATTTTTAATTTAAGCAAAAATTTATCATTTTTTTATAAGAGCAAATTATTCCTTGCATTCAAATAAAGAAATTCCTAAACCTTACCTCTTTCTATTGGATGTTAATTTTTCATACATGTTTTACATCCAATAAATGAATAGGGGAGACCAGGGATAGTGTGTTCCCGGGGTAGGTATTTCTTTCTCGAATAATTTAAAAATTAATAAAGTTTAAGTTTTGTAATTTAAGCCAAATATGTAATTTAAAGGTGCTTAAGTAGGTCCAAAATGTTTCGGACAAAATTGCTCATGAAAAATTTTAAATGCAAATTTAAATTTCAACATACCCAAGGTAACTTTTTAAAATTTTACATTTTCACTAATAACTTTTATATAAACTTTGTTTGGACTTAATATTAATTCTAAATGATAAAGAAATATATATTTTATCATATATAAAAATATTGACACAATTTATGGTAATTTAATATCTTAAAATTATATTTAAATTAATTATGAAGACCTGGGGCAGGTTTTGGCGGGGTGCGTATTAGACATTTTTAAGCAGGGATTATTTTGAATAAAAAAAATCCAACTGAATTTATAAAAACATTCACTAGTTTTTCTAGAACCACTAGTGACAATATGAAGATGATTGACTTATTTTTTGTAATTATATGACAGATTTAAGTGACAAAAGTATTTCTGGGTGATATATGTGATATAGATGAACCCTAATAAATTTAACATATTTGACAATTTATTTTTAGTTATTTACTTAGAATAGAATCAACACTTTCATATAAATTTTTTTTAAAAATCTGACAATAAAGAAGCGCTATGACATCTAACGTGAAAGGGTAATAGCTACCCCGAGTGTTTTTCATAAAATTTAAATTTTCATTTTTTTAAATTTTGCATTAATTAAAAACTAACTGGTTTTTTTCTTAAATATAAATTTCTACCGTAGAGATATATATTAAGAATAAAATTACGTTTAACATTTAAGAAAAATTTCTTTGTCTATTTTTTATAGCCCTTCAATTTTATGGACAATATAACCCCGGTCTCCCCTACAAAAGATAACCCTTAAATGTTATCGTTATTCTGATTTAAACCTAAAAACACAATTACGGTTCTCATGCCCTCGCCTCAAAGAGTTGGGGCGCCGGATCTCTGCTAGAACCAGGATCAAAACGACGGATACTTCATACGTCAGTGGTTGACCCTAAACATAATAAAGTGCAATAATCTCAGCTTTATATTTTTAATGACCGAAATCCCCTGATTGAAAATCCTATGCCAAGGATACGCTTCAATTATAACGTTGACGCTAAAAAGGAACCTGGATCTCGGGCGATAAAAGAGACAAAAATTAATGACAAGAACAGAAACGCGAGTAAAGATACACAGCAGTCGAGAGGATCAGTTGCCGCCAAAGCAATGTCAATGAATGAAGAATTCACATCGCTTACTTAAATCATTAATATAATATAAATTTTACTTACTTAAATTAATATTAGACTAATTTATAATTATAATATTAATTATAATTATAATAATCTTATCTCAATATATTACTTTAACTTAACAGATATTATTTCTATTTACTATAAAAATTTAATTATATATTTTATAGTTATTTATTGTTTGTTTTGTATAAATTTTAATTAAAATAACTTAAGACATCTACTAGTACCATCTTGATATTTTTTTTAATCCTAGCACTTGCTTGTATCTTTTTATCAAGTTATCATTAGTCATTATTTTATTTATTATAGTTTACTTTGCAACTGATTAACCAGTCATTTAGAATAATGTCAATATTTCTGACTAAGAAACAACGATAAAATCATATTTCAAATGTCAAGCAGTTGAGGCTGAACATCTACCTACTACATCTACAACTACAACCATAAATAAATCATATCATATTTGCAATTGAAAATGTTAGCCAAAATGGCATTTTCATTAACCCGGTCGAAGGGGGCCGTAAAATTTTTTTCCTTCTCAATTTTCTAAAACAATTTTTGTCAAAATCTTTCTTGAAATTTGAAAATATTGACCAGGCAACCCTGTGCATATTCGTGGACATCAAGAATATTAAAAAATTAGTGTTAAAGTAACTAGCTACGCTACTGGTAATTAACTACAATTTACTTTTTAAAATATGTTTAATAATATATATCTCAATTATTATCTATATATGATCTGTTTATTATAATATCTCACTTACATAAAGCGCTGCTCTAGAATGTTAGTCTAAGGAAGTTTATTTTTGGCGGAAACAAACTTCCTTTAAATAAAATTTTTAAAGTTAAATAAAAGTTTATTAGTTAAAATTTTTATGAAAAATAAATATCCACTATGTTATTTATATTTTTACGGTGCAAATATATATGTTTACGGTGCAAATATATATAATTATGTGGCATATTATTCAGTGAAATAATTTTTTTTTTAAATGTAAAATTAGTATGAAAAAATATATTTTAAAAATCGATTTATCAAGTGACTTGTGATAGAACTAGTTACCTTTAAAATTTAACCCTAACAAATAACTAGTTACTTCATGATAAAATAGCCATGCACTGTGGGCAAGCATTAATTATTATTTTACCAAAAAATACAATATAGTAAAATGTTTTCGTTTAAATTTTAATATTTTTAAAATGTCAGAGGAAAAAAAATTATTTTTTTTACCTACACGCTAATTTAAATTTTTTTAACCCACTTGTTCACCCGTTATTTTATAAATTTTTTAACTCCGCCCACCCTTATTTTCGTATTGCAGATCTCCAGAGCATTCTATGTTTTGTACTGTTTCTATTTTATTATTGGGTATCCAATAAGAAACCTTACAGAAAACTCAGATAATTCGTGTCATCATTCTATTAGTAATTCAGTTCAATCTTAAGTGAACAAGGCTTCCATGGCTCTCATCAACATAAGTGATTATCTGATAGGAATTATGCCGATAAGTATAACAACATCTTATTGATTACTTTTCTTCTTACTTCTATCTTACTTTCCTTCTCTTCTAATGAAATTTTGTCTGAAAATTATTTCTATACATTTCCCGAGAAAATGTTTTTTTTACTTTTCCATTATTTTTTTTCGTTTAAAAAAAATATAAATAATATCTAGGTGTAATTTATCCCCTATGGATGTCGGAAATTTTTATATATTTTGTTTTGTCATTTATTTTTTCTCTTCATTTTATTGTCATCATAACTGCTTCGT
The DNA here is from genome assembly GCF_954871325.1 of Gordionus sp. m RMFG-2023. Taxonomy (NCBI): domain Eukaryota; kingdom Metazoa; phylum Nematomorpha; class Gordioida; order Chordodea; family Parachordodidae; genus Gordionus; species Gordionus sp. m RMFG-2023. The sequence goes on along the minus strand of NC_088778.1, from coordinate 5,763,503 downwards.
GACATGATATACATGTAAATGATATATGTTTTCATATTAAGCGTCTTATGTAGATTATATATTTTTTTTTATTCCCGGGTTAAATTCAATAGCAAAAAAGAATTTTTATCTCTTTTTTTTTGACAATACTTTTTTTTAAAACCCCTTTTTATTAAACACCGCCATAAAATACGAAGGATAATTAACAACATTTCAGATTCACCGGAAATGAACTTCGACTGCGATGTTCGAGAAGAGTTTCTTTCTTTCTTTCTTTCTTTCTTTCTTTCTTTCTTTCTTTCTTTCTTTCTTTCTTTCTTTCTTTCTTTCTTTCTTTCTTTCTTTCTTTCTTTCTTTCTTTCTTTCTTTCTTTCTTTCTTTCTTTCTTTCTTTCTTTCATTCATTCTTTCTTTCTTTCTTTCTTTCTTTCTTTCTTTCTTTCTTTCATTCTTTCTTTCTTTCTATATTCCTTGGAATTTGAAAATTTATCTCGTTCTCGGGTACGTTCTTTGCCAGTCATTACATTAGCATTATAAAACTAATCGATAATACTATCATCTATAATATAAAAAAATAAAATAAAAAACCCACCTCTTTGTTGGATTTGAGGATAAAATTCTTCTTATTCAAAAAATATAATCTCGGAAATTAAATTACTGACTTATTTCTCATAAATTCATAAATATGGGAAAAAAAGGAGTAAATTATGTTTTAATTACATCAAACAAATGTTATTTAATTGCCATTAGATATATAAATTTTTTTTTATAAATTATATTACATATTATTATAAATATTATTTCTTTATCCCTCCTCCTTCTTATTCATTCATTATTCAAATCTCGTCAAAATTGTATGCGCATCTTTTAGTTATACCTTATAAATCTATCACTCTCATTAATTCCCTCCTCCCTTTCCATCCTTAATTCAATAACCATGTTTTATTCCCCGCCTGTCATCAATTATCTTGTCCATTTTTTATGTGTATGTATAAATTCATTTTAACCGTGAAATGAAAAAGTTTTTTTCTCTCTATTTATTATTTATAAGAGAATATTTCAATCAATCATTCAATCCAATCCTCGTTAGATTTCTTTAAAATTATTTTTCATTTATCATTATTACATATTATTATTTATTGACTTCTTCATTTGTCTACGGAAGAAGTAAGAGTGTTAAGAAGAAGAGGAAATAGAATGAAAAATCGAATCATTCGATAATGAGTTTCCCCGCCATTGATTATTACCCCCCTCTCACGTACATGCATTCTAAAAAAAATGCAGAATTTAGATGCATACTATGATGTAGGAATAATCATTAACACGGGGTCTAATATCCACTTCATTTTCAACCTAGTTAAAAAAAAATCTGTATTACGGGAACAGAATTTTAACTTGCCGGCTCACCTTTTTATATTGTTGAAGGCTCCTATTCACGATGGGAGACCAGGGAATGGTGCATTTTCATATATTTACTAGCAAGTGAGTATTGTATTCTTTTATATCCACCTGAAACCAAACTCTTGGAGATCAGAGTTAATTTGTAAATCAAATACCCGATGAGATCAAAATTTTACGGTCCGGCCCGAAATTAACTAGTTGGGCCCGTTATAATTTAAAAAAAAATGCATCTCTAGCTAGAATAATTTTATGGAAATTTAATCAAATGCTATGCGCACACCATTTATTGATAACAACCCAATTTATTATAATTTGATTTATCCGAACATATCAAATAATCTACTATTATTTTTAAACTGGCCTAAATACCATGTGCCCAAATTTTTTTGAAAATTTGATATTTCATTCATTATCACGCCAGAAATTGTTAGAAGTACAATTTCATTACCTACCAGTAGTTGAAGTGTGTATCGTGTAGTTTTAGAGTTGACGGTTCCACTAGTAGTTAGCTAGAATAATAAAAGGGAGGAGTAAGTAAAGTGGTGATATATTAGAGCCATTGGGCAGAATATTGGTAACATTTGAAATATCATGTAATGAGGTAATAATATTAATTTGATTTAAAAAATAAATAATATGATTCCTATGTTTAAGGACATTTTTTCAATCTTTGAATGTTGGTATGTCCATATCGTTTATCCTATAGGGAAAGCTCTTGTATGTGAATAACGTTTGTACTAGTTTTAGTGGTTACTGGAGACCTCTAAATTATATAATCGGTTCATGGCTATCATTTTCGTCATTCTTGCCATTATTTCTAATTTAGCCTAATTGTTGTTGGTATGTCGATATCGTTCGTGTGTCCTAGAGGAGAAAAATTATTATCATCCTTTCTAGCCATTGTTTCCATTAGTAGATATATAAACATTGTAACTGTCATTTCGTCCTCATCTTCCCTTATTTTTTTGTTACACCAATTTTTTTATAACTGGAATGAAGATTAATCTATAATATTACTATTTCTTCATAATCTTCACTATACAAAATAAAAAACATAATAAGAAAAATATTTTAATTAAAATCTAATGTTTTTTTTTCTTATTCCATTGCATTTGGATTTATATAACTAATTTTATATTTAATCTCTTTCAGATTTTTATATCTTTATTTAGTTGTGCTTTTCATGTATTGCATTATAATATAAATTCGAGTAGAACGTGATATCAATTAAATCCAGATGGAATTCATTTACTAAATCATGTATTTTTTTTTAATGCAAGAAGGTTAATCAAACTATTTTTTTATAAACATATTAAAACGAAATTTGATTACAACTCTTAAAATGATGATAGGTTATCGAAATAAAATTTTTTAGTAAATTAATTTTATTTTTTATAAATAACAATTTTAAATTTAAATTTTTCGGTATTGCTTGTGTTTAAAATTTAAATATTTTTATTCGTCTGCTTTAAAAAAAATAATTAATAATTTTGTTCATTTTGTTAAGACTAACTAAACATGTTGGAGGAAAATGAAAAATGGTTATATTAGACGAATTAGTAAATCATGATTATAAGGAGTATTCAAATAAGCCAAAACAAGGTGATAATTCCAGTCGCGAGGACGATTGTCACAATGGGATATCTCATAATTACACCTTCTCTCCTCCGACGTTCGAATTCACGGATCATCGCATTAACAATATTTCTATAAATCACCCACCTCCAAGACCTAACGTGCAATACATAAAACCTTGTGATTCAATCAAAAATGCCTTCGCCCTAAAAAATAATTTTGAAGATTTGATGAACGATAATCGAGACAAGGAAAACTTGGAACCCGATTCAACTCAAAGCTCTTCATCAAATCCTAAAAAAAAAGTTGCCAGGAAGAGGAAAAATTGTCTAAAAGATTTATCAGATCCATTTCCGCAACATTCATCCGGGTATATTTCCAACGGAGCGACTAACATTAATAATCCCTCACCCAGCATGGAAGGATTGCACCTGAAAAGTTTCGAAGAAATCAGTTCTACCACTTCATCTTCTTCTCCGTTATCCAACAAATTTATACGTAACATTTTGGCCGAAAACAAATGTTTCGTAAATTACTCTTCCCCCACCATAAATTCGCGTTCTTCCCTTTCCACCATGTCCTCTTTCTCATTTTCGCCACTATCGTTTAATCTTCAGAACTTCAGCAAAGATTCTTTTAAATCTCCGCTCACTAGATCGAAAAACCATCCTGCCGAAAATTTTGAGGAGAGCTTATTGAATAACAGTCACGACTTAAACCACTCCACCATTTCTTCATCTACCCAAAATTTTTGGAATACGGTCGAACCGAATTTCAACTTTATAATGGGACAGGATTTGATTAAACAATGTCAAGTTAGTTGCCAATATATTTTTTTTGGATTTCTTCACATTTAAAGAAATATTACTTAAAAATAATAAGTGTTTCCCTCTAATCCCTTTAAATTAGTTGAGTGAAAGAGGAGGTTCCTATTTGAAAATTAGCCAAAATTTTAACTAAAATGAGAAATGCAAGCTCTACCCTCCCCCCCCTCTCCCGACTCTAGGGAATTATGTATGTAATATTATCAACAATACATTTTATTGAAGGAAGCCGATTGCTTTCTAGCACGCCAATCATCTCATCCCAATTTAACTTCGTCATACAACGATTTTTTGGAACAATACAACAGAATTATCGATATGCTCAACCAGTTCGCCGAAAATCTCCAGAATGGATTTTTGCAAGTATCATGAATTTTCATTTTTTTTAACAAAAATATCTTATAAAATGGTTATTTTTTAAAAACAATTATAATTTTTATATCTCATATTATTTTTGTTTTAAATGATATAATTAAGATAATATTTATTTTTACCAAAGTCTTCCAACGAAATGGTTAATCTGTGGGAAGCAAAGAAAGCGAATTTAGTCGAGAAATCCGTTCACTTATGTCAACGATACCCCGAACTGGAAACGGAAATCAAGGCTAAGATGGAACAAGTCGACAATAAATGGAGTGTGCTGGAGAAGATTTTAGCTCAAAGGGAAAGCTATCAGAAGATACCTAGTTTGAAAGGTAGGAATGACCCATTTTTTTAAAAAATATTTCTTCATCTTTGTACTTAGACAATAGTCACATTTATAGGCAATATTTCCATTTATTTCTCTTATCCTTGCGTTATGACTAACAGCATCTTCGTGATATAAATTTTTTCGAAGACAACACGAAAAGATTTACCCCTAAGTCTAAAGAAGGCATTAATAAATTACTTCGCGCCCTCAATGCTAGAACTCTTACTATGGTCACTAATATCTATCTTACACTTTTTTTAAAATATTTGTTTAATCACATACTTTCGTTTTATGATCCTCCTCTCATCTTTTTAACGCTTGACATTAAGTGCTCACACCACTTTTAAGGTGGTATCCTGTTTCGTAACCGTGGAACATGTTGTTCGTTTCTTGCATTAGATGATAGTAATCACGTATTCTAAACAATTATCGAGATTTTTTATTTAAATCCTGCTATTTCCATTTTATAGGTTTCCGATTTCGATGTCAATAATCACCCCCTTTTTATATAATATTAGAAATGAAAAAATAAAAATACAGTAAGGCCTGTCTAATTTGGGGATAATTCGGGAAACTCCCTAATATGAACTTTTGAGTCCTAATCAAATTATTAGTTAAAGTTGGGAGAAAATCTTGGCCCCAACGGTATCCAATTCATAGACCTTTATGGGCCTTAATTTTTTGATCAGGCCCGGTCCAGGCCTGCAGCAATATATTTTTTAATAGGCCTAGGTTCGCCCATATGTAATTTCCGGGCCCCGCCCAAGCCCATAATAAACTTCGAAAATTTTCCCCAAACCCATTTCCAAAAATTTAATTAATTGTATTTAATGAAAATAAATAATATTTCAGTGTATTTAGGTGATCATTTTGTTTGCAAATGTAATATTGAAATTTATTATCATTAGAAGAAAATTAAGTTAACAATTGTTTTAAATAAGCTTAATTTAAATGAAAAATATTTTAGGCCCAATCCCATTGATTTTTCAAAAACCATTGATTTTTCAAAAACTCAGATCCTCTAGAAAATAGCACTTTAAGCATGGGTCATGAACTGGCCCGGCCCATGAAGGTGCTTGACCCAAGTTAGAAAGGTTTTACTGTAGTTAAATGTATTAAAATATTATATCAATAAAAATAAATCATCCATTATCATATTTGAATATTTAGTTACTAGCTTAAGAATTTGGGTGATATAACTCATTTTTACAAAATTGTTGAATTTTTCGGAACCAAAGGGTCTTTTATTTTTTTTCTCGTGATTATTAATTAATTATAAAGGCTATGTCACGTAGGCGATTATGTATTTAAGATACAATCAAAAAGTAAATCATCTGGATGTAGGATGATAAAAAGATATTAAATAACTTCCGATCATGTAATCTATATTCCTATTGTTCCACTCATTACTTTATAAGTTTTTGCGATTATTCAGTTATTATATAATACACATAACACAAACCAATCCCCTGCTTTATATAAAGATTTGAAGGACGAAATAGCGGAGATGTCCTCTTGGTTGGACGAAGTCGAAAATAAGCTGAAGCGCATGACACCTTCCAATATTGAGAATCAAGATGTTAACTCGCTCTACATAGACCTTCAAGTTTATAAATTATATGATTTTTTTAAACGAATTCATATTTCTGTCCTTTTTACCCCTTTCCTCTTTTGATAATGATTATAAATAATATCAAAAATTAGATTGTAGTATCTTAATGGTAGTTAATACTACCTATTCATATAGGTTTTCTGAGTAAAGGTCTAGGTAACATATGTGCTGAAAGAAATGCATATTTAAAAGGAGCTCATTTTTGAAGAATGCATGGTTCCGCAAGATTTTATTCACAAGGCAATGCACTATGCCATGTCATACATCAAAATCCATCAATTTTTTTTATTACGCTCTGCCTGATGTTTTTAATATTTTTATTGTTTTAAAATATTTTAAATATAATTAAGGCACAACTATAGATATAGAGCAGCTTATAGACTTCCCTATGCCTTTGTATAGCAAGATACATTTTATTTCCTTTGAATATTTCTATTAAAAACCTAAAATGGATATTTGGAATTGATTATCAAAATGGATAAAAAACAATTATTAAACGGCTCCATTTTTATAAATGCCTAACCCAATATTAAAAAAAAAAGCCTCGAGATTTCGTTAATAGATGTCCAAACCTTTCTGCCATCTATGAACAAATCTTCAGGCTTGCGTAATATTTTTTGGTTAAAATATTGAGTTAGCCGTTTTTAAAAATCGAGCTACAATGAACAAGTATCTTATCACCTTAATTCAATCACCAGTAATTCTTCAATATTAACATATGACATTTCATTTACACAAGATCTATCGCAGTGACCATCATTTGCTTCTGGGAAGATAAATAGAATAAAATAAATATGTAATTACCCATATGCAGATGGTTGTTGTGTGTTTTCTGCTCCTTCCATGTTCTATGATGCTTTCGAGAGTTGGACATTACATAACAATATTTAACCTTTACAATTTAGCAAACAGGTATTAACGATCTTTGCTTTTTCTAATTTGACCCTAAAATGTATCTTGCTATATATTGGTTTAGAGGGCCAATGAGCTCTATATTTATAGTTGTGCCTTAATTATACTTAAAATATTTTAAAACAATAGAAATATTAAAAACGGTTTGAATTTCAAATGTTAAAGTTTTAAAATTTGAGAATAAATTATCTTTCTCGAGATGACACTATCCCCGATATCCCCTGATCATTATTATCAACGAATACTTTCGGATCTTGCTATATAGTGTAATACAAATAATACTATAAAAAAATATATAAAGTTTTTGTCATATATTATTGAAATCAAATATAATCCCCTCCCATTTATCAGATGGATTTCTATCTCATTCCTGAATAGTAATGCCAAATTCATTTGTGTTGAAAAAAAATCAATTGTTGCTTTAAATGTTGAAAAAATATTATAGTAGCTCCTACACTAGATCCAATTCACAGTTTCAATGTGATAATGTTTTTAAATTCTTTTATATGACATTACGCCGATTTTTATTAACCTCGAAAATACTTTCGAGCATAACTAATATTCTGTCCCATCTGGTTGGGACATTTGATTTTGATGTCATTGTTACTGGGATTGCTGATTCAATGGAGTTATTATTTTCTTTTATATTTTTAAACCCCTAAGATTATGGTATACATTTACAAATTTTCCTATTGTCAAGGTCTTCAATCTATTTCTGTATTTCGTATGAATGTTACCCCAAAGCGATCAATTTTTCAGTAGAACTAGGAAGTGTTAGTAAAATATTAACCACTTCTTTTGGGCAAAGTGGACAAAGCTGATTTCACCGTCTTGAGGTCAAAATCTGATTTCTTTTTATGGAATTCAACAATTTATATATATTTTGGTCAAATATGTAACTTTTACCTATGAAACCTATATCATCTAAAATAATTTAATTATCACCAACCATCAAAAGTAAAGTGATTCCTATACTATTCAAATCATCAAAATCTTTAATAAAGTTTCTCTTTATTTTTTATAATTTTTAATCAAATCCTACTTTAATTTTATTATAAAAGGAATTGTAAATATAACTACCCTAAATTGTAATTATAACTACCCTAAAAAATCACGATCACAATTGATAGGATAAGAATACTAAGGCGAAAAAGTTTATGTGATGATATATTTTACTAAAAACCCCTTTTTACTTAAAAAGTAATAAAAATTATTTTTTTGGTAATTTTTGCATTTAGCAAAATATATTTATTTATCTTAATAATTTAATATTTGGTAAACATACATTACATTCTTAGCATGAAATAAAAATTATTGGACATTTATAGCAAAACTAAAAGTCAAGCATCAACGATTTATATAATAAACATCTAGAGGTAATGTATGGTATGGGTAAAAAAACGGTTAAAGCTGTAAAAAATACTTCTGAAATATTAATGTGTAATTATGGTTCTAAAAGAAAACATTTAATAAAATCTCTGTATTATAATCAATAAATATAAAAATATTCTCAATGATGTAGAATTTTTAAAATAAAGGGCATCTTCTGAATATAATCAGTTTGATAATTTATTTACATGCCCTTATTATATTTTAACATTAAAAATAAATAAATTATAATATTTTGACGAATAAAACATTATGATTATATCCAATTTTATTACTCTCGCATTAGTAGTTTAGCTCTCGAGTCGGCTCATCAAATCGGATTCGAATTTTCTACTAGAAACATAAGTCGACTGGGTTTAAAAACTAGCGTAGTTGTTGTAGGGTCTGAATATACGAAATTTATTTTGTAGAGTGCAGATGATTTAAAAAGTTCCAACTAGAGGTGGGCGCGGGCCTAATTTTTTATTCATGGCCCGCCCGCTCACGGTGGCAATAAATATGTTCACGCTTACCACTAAAAAATTTTCGACACGACTCCCCGCTTACGAAAGGCAATATTTTGATTCACGCCTGAAAATTAACGGTGTTTTTAAATTTTTCAAAACTTTAATGCTATAATTTTTTACACTTTTTTGAATTTATTCTATTTATTTCTTTATTTCCATAATCCATAATAACAAAAAATAAATACATATTATAAATCCAAATTTTTACTTAGAAAAAGAAGAATGTCAATTTTTTTATATTCCAATTGTGTGCGCCTTTCCTCTAATAGGCGATTGGTTACAGAAATTAACCTTTCACTAGAAGTCGAATTTGCCAGGGCTGACAACATTTTACTCTCTAATTTTCTCAAATAAGGAAATAAATTTTCTTGCTTCCAAAACTTCAAAATATTGCCATTGTTATTTGTTTTATGGGATGAATCTTTTAAATTCACACAGCTTTCATCGGTAGATGTTGATGCTTCATCAGAATCATCTAAAAATTGTTTCATTTAGAATATATGGTTTTTTATGAATGTAGGATGAGTTAGGAAAGTTATAAATGACAGTTGGCATTGACTTATGCATATCATCTAATTTTATATCATTTCACATTTTTAAGATTGTTTTGTAAATATCTTCCTTTTCTTCGTCTATTTATTAAGGCTTTTGAAATTAGGATCTAGAATTAGGCCTCCCTTAAGTGCTTGAGAATAAATTTTAAAGTTTAAGTAAAAAATCTCGCGACAAAACATCTAAACAAAAAGAAAATAGAACTAGGAGCGTGACACCATATGTTGTTTATAAAATGCCTGAATATTTTTTGTTTTCAAAAATTTTTCTTTTTTAAAAAAGAACTAAATTAAATTAGAAAATATGTATTATAATTATAAAATTGTAAATTTATATTTATAAAAAAAATTAAAATTTCCGGGATTCACGGGAAATTCATGTTCACGCCCAGGAAAAATTTTGGAAAGACCCGTCACGCCTAATAATTTGAAATTTATTTACACACACGCCGTGACCCACCGTGACCGCCCACCTCTAGTTCCAACATTATTTCATGTCACACTGGGTGGTTTTATTAAAAGATTTTTGGCTCATTTTAAAAATTGCGATAGATACTACTGGGGAATTATCCGAAAGAAAGATGCTGAAATTTTTATACAAAATATTCATGAATTTTTATGATAAATAATTATCAGGTAATATTTATTAGACATGAAAGAGTTTATTTACCGCTGTTATTAAACGACGAATAAAACAATGACAGTGATCAATACCCCCATTAGGTTTTTTCCCATATACAAATTACCCTTGAGTATCATCCTCTGCCTTATTTCAAAGCGCCCTTAGTCCGTTAATTAAGTAACATTGCGCAAAAGCAAAAACATGTTTTCAATAAATTTGAACAATTTTGTTTGAGAACTATCAATCGAAATCGTTACCAATCATAATTTCAATAGGGGAGACCGGGTTGAACCGATAAGCATTTTGCATATTTTTCATAAAAATATCAAAAGTCAAACACAACAAATTATAGATCCTATCCCTCATCTACAAGATAAAAATAGTTTAGCCCTCTACCTATAATATTTTAGAAGCTATGATTAATTATGTCAAACTACTCATTTTAGTAGAAGCCAGTAGGCCATTTATGGGATTAATTCCTAAACAAGTAATTAAATTGATTAATTCTTAAACAAGGAATTAAATTATATTGTTAGTGTATTTGAATTGAGTATAAATTATAAAATATGTTATATATTTCAATTTAGCATTACTAATAGTTACCAATGATATATGAATTGAGCATTATTAAAATTATGAAATATATTTATATTTAAAATAAGTATAAAATTATTATATATTTCCATTGAATATTTTTCTTAAAGTTAACAAATTAATATTGTTATTTGAATTGAGCTTTATTGAAATTATGAGGTACATTATATATTTCAATTGAGCATAAAATTATAAAATTTATGTTAATACTTCAATTGAGCATTTTTAATAAAGCTACCAAATTAATATTAATATTTGAAAATCACTATTAAAATTATGGAATACATTATATATTTCAATTGAGCATTTTTATTAAAGTTACCAAATTATTTGAATTAAGCATTATTAAAATTATTTTTACAACATGGTTTTTTACAGCTTTAATTTCTTCTCAGGCTCGAACTAAGTTTCATAAGGATGTATATTGTATATCTTATTTGATATATAATATATTTTTTACCTTTTTTTCTCTTTTTTTTAAACCTTTTTCCTTTTTTTTATTCCCAACAATTCAACAAATTTTTAATGTCAAAACAAAATAATGATTTAATTCCTTTTTTTTAAAATCTTATATCTACTAAAAAATAAATATATAATGATTGTTAATCTAAAAATAACAATTTTTCATAAATCCTTTTTTAAATAATAATAATATATAAAAAATAGTTGATAGCGCAAAATGATAAAAAAAATATTCATCACCAAAAATGAATGACTTAACAATTTAATATTAAAAAAACGACCCACATAATACGTCCCCAGTAATTGAAAACCAACTTGGCACTTCAACCTCGCAACCCTGAATCCGGACCTAAGACAAATTCTATTTCCGAGTCCGTTATGGCATACTCCAACCAGTCCACGAACTCCGGTTGAGATATTTTGCTTCCAGATCCTCGGCTGACCCCGCATTGTCTTGACCCAAAATTGCTATAAAGGGGTCCGTCCCTGTACCTCCATCTCCTGGAACCATTTTCGTTATTCCCACCGTCCATATTCTCCTCTTGCACCCAGTTTCCGGTCGTGTCTTCGCTATCCTCTCGCACCCATATGGTTGCCTATTAGACATTTCTGGATACCGAGTCCGATCCTTCTTCCCCCATCTCTCGTACGTTTGACATTGCTGCTTGCCGCTCCGCCATTCCATTGTCCATTGCATGGTCCTCAGCCATGCCCCGCCTGTTCGAGGCTGCTGCACGTCTTTGTAGACACCGACTTATCAGGTGTCCTCCCTTCCGCAACGAAAACATCTCCGCCAGTCAATCCAGGTGGATCATTGTAGGCTCTCGTCTTCCTACCCGCTGCCATATGTCCGGGATTTGTCTGAGTCTAATCATCACCTGTATATCAAAATATTCAAATTTGGTTCATACTTATTCTAAATCATAGGTTTAATGATACATAACTTTATATATTCTCCTGTCCTTATATACTCTATACTATCCTAATCTACTACTCAACCGTCAATAATTGATATAAGAAATATAGCGTTGGATCTTTTACTAAGAAATTAATAGTCTCTACAACATGCCTGATAAAATAGGAAAATAGTGGGTAAAGAAGAAAGATAGTCAACGTTGAAAGTCAAGATAAATTTAGTTGGTAGAAAATGAGGATATTTCGAAAATTTAGAAAAAAGTATGAAAAAAGGTAATAAATCATAAAAATAAGAAAATAAGTGGGAAAAAGAAGAAAGTCAAATCAAAATTAGATTTGAGTAAAAGAATGATACGATAGTTTGTGAAAGGAAGAGTATAAAAGAGACGAAAGGAAAAGTTTTTTTTTATAAAATAAATTAATTTGAATTTCTAATAAATTCTAAAGCCATAAAAATGTAAAATTTTATTTTATCATTATTTATGGGTTGAGTATTAAGGTTATGAAATATCATTTAAACCACCAAATTAGAAGATAAAAAAAAGGAGAAAGAAGGAAGAGAGTGTAGGAGCAGAAGGGGTTGAGTTGTAGATTAGTATAGTATTGAGTATATATGGACAGCCGAATATATAAAGTTATGTATCATTAAATCTATGATTTAGAATTCTTGGATATTTGAAGATTTTGATATACAGGTGATGATTAACAAATCTTAGACATATGGACACGGATAGGAAAACGAGAGCCGACAATGATCCACCTGGATTGACTGGCAGAGATGTTTTCGTTCGGAAGGGAGGGGCACCTGATAGGTCAGTGTCCGCAAAGGCGTGCAGCTGCCTCAAACAGGCGGGGCATGGCTGAGGACCAAGCAACGGGCAATGGAATGGCGGAGCGGCAAGCAGCAGTGTTAAACGTACGAGAGATGGGGGAAGAAGGATCGAACTCGGTATTCGGAAATATCGAATAGGCAACCATACGGGGAAGGGAGGATAGCGAAGACACGATCGGGAACTGGGAGCAAAAAGAAAATAGGAGGCGAGGATCTGGAAGCAAAGTATCTCACACCGGAGTTCGTGAACTAATTAGAGTATGCCATAATGGACTCGGAAATAATTTGTCTTGGGTCCGAATGCTAGGTTGAACTGCGAAGTTGGTTTTCTATTAGTGGGGCGTGTTATGTGGGTCGTTTTTTTATGTTAAATTGATAAGTAATTCATTTTTGGTGATGAATAGTTTTTTTTATCATTTGCACGATCAATTTTTTTTATATATTATTATTATTTAAAAAAGGATTTATAGAAAAATTGTTAACTTTAGATTAATTATATTATTAATCAATTTATATTTATTGTAATTTTTAATTAATAAATATATATTTATTTTGTAGTAAATGCAAAAGATTTTGAAAAAACGAAATATAATCATTATTTTGTTTTCCCATTATAAAATTGTTCAATTGTTGGGAATAAAAAAAGGGTAAAAATATATTATATATATATCATTACAAAAAAGAATCGTAAAAGTAACTAAGTTGTAAAATAAGGAATAAATCCCATAAATGACCTACTAGCTTCTAATATGTATTCACACAATCTATATTCTTCTTTTGTAAATATTTGTTTTTGATGCTTAGCATCACCTGAACTTTTAATACCATTTTTATACCTTCTTCCTAATGTTGTTGTATAAGGTATGTTATATTTTTAAACAGATAAATATAATGAATTATTATGTTATTTTGTATATGTTGGTTGCCTGAATTATACTTATATCTCTAGTTATGGGTTTTCTCTTATATTTCACATTATTTGTTACAACATAGTAAATGAATGAATGAAAAATTTAATATGAATAATTATATATTTTAACTGTTTTGCCCATAACTGCTTTACCCCGAGGTGGCATATATAAATATCGTTATTGCATGACTTCTAGTATAGCTATCTATAAACGTCAGATAAATTTTATTTTTTAGCTAATCATTAACCCTTTCGGTCGCGGTAGTGCAAATATAAAACCACCTTTTAACCTTTATATCTTCTAAAGGAGTTGATCATATAAAATGAAACCACCACGAATATATATTAAAAGATATTCTTTTTCATAAGTTTGTGGAGGAGTTATTTTTTAATTTTTTTTTTCGCGCCTTTATTTCAAAATACGTTTTTTACGGTGATTTTTCTTAAAATTCCAATTTTAATTATAAGTAAGTATATTTATCAAATATTTTTAAATATATATATTCCTCACTATTTTATCTATCTTTCTAATATTTATTTTTGCTCAAATAAATAATATTTATATATTATTTTGATCTTTTTAATGTGGTATATTAAACTAACCACTGCCACTTAACAACAATATTTTTAATATTTATTTTTTTAAATAATTGATAAATTTTGCCAACTCATTTCGCAATAATTTTAGCTTGTTATATATATGGATGATTATCTGGACATTCCATCTGAAGGTTCTTCGTTAGACAACTCATCCACTGATTTCGAAGATAATTATGAATCGGATACACGTTACCAAATTGATAGTGATGATTATGAATCGGATACACCTTATCAAATTGAAATTGATGACAATGACAATTCTGAACAAGATGCGTATGATTAATCTGCTACAAACCATAATAATCCTATCTGGTCCAAGAAATATTCTTCACAACCAGCATTAGAATTTGATAAAATATCAGGTCTAATATCATCTTTAAAAACGGACTCATTATATCCATCAGATATATATAAGAAATTTATTAATGATTCTCTAATAAATACAATTACATTCAATACCAATTTATATGCCCAACAAAAAAATATTAAATATCAACCAACTATTCCTACAGAAATAAGAAATTTTTTATGTCTTCATATACTCTTTGGAATTAAAACTATGGCAAATTACAAAGATTATTGGAGTTCTAAACCAGAATTCCATGACAATTTTGTTTCATCCATAATGAAAGTAAAACGTTTTATTTGGCTTATGGCCCACATCCATATAAATGACAATATCTTAGAACCATCGAGAAATGATGAAAATTATGATAAATTATACAAAATAAGACCATTCATTGATAATATCCGTTCCTCTTGCTTGAAATATTTTCTTCCCTCGGAATATCAAGCAATTGACGAAGGAATGATTAGGTTCAAAGGCCGTATAGGATTTAGGCAATACATGCCTAAGAAACCCACGAAACGCGGTTTCAAGGTAATGTGTAAATTTTGTCATTATTTATTTCGGCTAAACCATATTTTTAGGTTTGGATGAGATGCGATAATTCAGGATATATGAATGATTTTAATATCTATGTTGGGAAAAATAAAGAGGTTGAAAATAATCTTGGTTATAATGTTGTAACAAAGTTTTGTGAAGGACTTCAAAATCATAAAATATTTTTCGATAATTATTTTACGAGTTATACTCTAATGGCCGATTTAAAAAAGAAAGGTATATATGCTACCGGAACACTAAACAAAAATAGGAGATACTTACCCATAAAGAATATGGAAACAAAATTAAAAAGAGGTGAGTTTGACTGGAGAAGTGACAAAAATAATATAAGTATAATTAAATGGCGAGATAATCGTGACGTATTTATAATGTCCAATTATATTGATCCGAGATCAGTGGATACTGTGAAGAGAAAAAATAAAAAAGGGGAAGTATTTGACGTAAAATGTCCAATAATGATAAAGATGTATAATAAATATATGGGGTCTGTTGACCATTTCGACCATTTAAAGTCTTTATATGAAATTTCGCGAAAGTGGCGAAAATGGTGGCTACCAATATTCTTTTGGCTGATAGATGCGGCGATTATCAATTCATTCATAATATACAATATTCTTACAGATAATAAACTCTCATCGAAAGAATTCCGAAGACAAATAATTGCTAGCGAATTGGCATACTGTAAAAATGTTAATAGGGATGATAATATTCATAATGATAATAATTATATATCAATGCAAAGAAAAAATAATAAACCTTATATCCTTCCAGAAATTAGACTAAAAAACTCAGCTCATCAACCTCAGGCAGGAACCTCGCGAAGGTGTACCTTCTGTAGTACAAAGTTAAATCCCAGAAGAACAAGGTGGTCGTGCAAATCATGCAACGTACCACTATGTCTAAATAAAAATAGAAACTGTTTCGAAAGTTTCCATAAGGTGTCAATGATATGAATTTAAAACCACCAGGGAGAGCCGCCATTTTGAATTTAAAAAACTTTTTTTGTGTGTTTTATATTATATTATACTAGAATCAATAAAAAAATTACTAAATATCGTGTTGCATCATATTAATTTTATGTCATTTATATGGATGTGGGCCATAAGCCAGATAAAACGTTTACTTTCATTATGGATGAAACAAAATTGTCATGGAATTCTGGTTTAGAACTCCAATAATCTTTGTAATTTGCCATAGTTTTAATTCCAAAGAGTATATGAAGACATAAAAATTTTCTTATTTCTGTAGGAATAGTTGGTTGATATTTAATATTTTTTTGTTGGGCATATAAATTGGTATTGAATGTAATTGTATTTATTAGAGAATCATTATTAAATTTCTTATATATATCTGATGGATACAATGGGTCCGTTTTTAAAGATGATATTGGACCTGATATTTTATCAAATTCTAATGCTGGTTGTGAAGAATATTTCTTGGACCAGATAGGATTATTATGGTTTGTAGCAGATTGATCATACGCATCTTGTTCAGAATTGTCATTGTCATCAATTTCAATTTGATAAGGTGTATCCGATTTATAATCATCACTATCAATTTGGTAACGTGTATCCGAATCATAATCATCCATATATATGACAAGCTAAAATTATTGCGAAATGAGTTGGCAAAATTTATCAATTATTTAAAAAAATAAATATTAAAAATATTGTTGTTAAGTGGCAGTGGTTAGTTTAATATACCACATTAAAAAGATCAAAATAATATATAAATATTATTTATTTGAGCAAAAATAAATATTAGAAAGATAGATAAAATAGTGAGGAATATATATATTTAAAAATATTTGATAAATATACTTACTTATAATTAAAATTGGAATTTTAAAAAAAAATCACCGTAAAAAACGTATTTTGAAATAAAGGCGCGAAAAAAAAAATTAAAAAATAATTCCTCCACAAACATATGAAAAAGAATATCTTTTAATATATATTCGTGGTGGTTTCATTTTATATGATCAACTCCTTTAGAAGATATAAAGGTTAAAAGGTGGTTTTATATTTGCACTACCGCGACCGAAAGGGTTAAGCGATTTAAAATCCCATCTCTCGAATGCAGTAGCATAGCCAGGATTTAGCCAAGGAAAGGAGGGGTTATAAAATTTCCTAATTAGCATTATTATAGTATTAAATTAGAGGATTAATATTTTATTTTAATAAACATATGTATTACTCGGTGACTGTTTTTTTTTTATGAAAATTATAATTGATAAGAAATAATCTTTGATAATGATTGTTTTTTAAATTATCGATTGATTCTGTTATCGAGAATTTATAAAGTCATTTCTTTCATCTTTTTGTAACGCGAATTCCTTATGAATTGTATTACAGACTTCTTCTCTTTCAGTTTCATTAAACTTCATATGATTTTGAAAAAAAAAAGAAAATTATTTAAGTTGTTTTTTCAAATTTATTTATTTCTATTTTTGATTATTCAAATATACATATATATGATATCGAAAAAAAGAAGAAAATAACGCTCACAAAAAATATTAAAATTAATCATCTTGTGGGATGAGGTTGCCAATGAAGCTAATGTAATTAGCTTTCTGAATCGCTATGGCGACTCTTTGTTTTAAGAAAAAGCCTTGGCGAGGTTCATCCGTAAGTTTACGAATGTGCGAGCCAAGTTCCTTGAAAAAGGAGAATGCACGATTCTCAAAGGTTGTTAAGGTTGTTGGAATAATGGGAATGAATATTTATTCTTATGATATTTCAGAATATTTTTCTATTTTAAGTAACTCCTTTTGGATGGAGCCAAATCAACACGAGTAATCCCAGATCAGGAATTGACCACGATTCCAAGTAATTTGAGAGATCTCATCAGCACGTTTCCTATCGGATCTGAAAAGACTAGAAGGTTCAAGAATAGAGGGAATTTGAACTGATCTCAAAGCTCTAAGGATAATCGAACATAAATTACGTCTAACGATTCGACCTTTACAAGAGCGACAATGTAGGCTAGTGATCTGCATCGGACCTAATTTTTCAAGCCCGGCCCGGCCCAAAATTTTTTTAAAAAGTTTTGCCGCTCGGCTCGAACCCACCGGCCCGGCCAGGCCCGAATTTATTTAAATATAGAAATTAATTTTTATAATTACTTGAAATAAAATGCATATTATAGCGTTTAGTTTCAGTAAATTAAATCAAAAATTTTTATTTTACATAAAAAATTCAATATAAAATTGATTAATTTAGATATATTTAATAAAATTTCAAAGGTCCGACCCAACCCGGCCCAAAATTTTTTTAAAAATTTTAGACCCGGCCCGAACCCGATTATTTTAAATAGAATTAGGCCGAAGCCAGTTCGGGCCGGGCCTAATTTTGCAGATCTCTAATGTAGGCTATATCTTCCATTACCCACAACGGCAGAACTGCAACCTGAACAAGTGTGGGGGTTGGGCTATTAGGCAGTTTAAACGAATACCAATGGCGTGAATGAGCTAATTTTGGTTAAGTTATAATTGTAGATTAACTGAGGGAATGGCTTCAGGGAACTCATGGCAGATCCATTAAGTAGCCAGGAGAAAGGACGGTCAGCTCAGATATTTGCATTCTGGAAAGGAGTGATTCAGCACAGCTTGCAATAATAGGCCCATCCCAGTCCTTCTGCCTATTCGTTTCTGGAAGTGGGTGATTAGCGATAATTCGTGATTTCTACTCGATAATAGCACCATTATAAGGGTAAGGTTTTATCAAATGTTGTTTTTTTCTTCGGGAAAAGAGAAGAGAATTTTTTTTGTTTTAGAATGAGGGCAATTTTTTATTTAACACCAAATCGCTTTTGGAAGTTAGATGATTTTCAGATAGTAGATGTTGTATTCACATTAAAGGCCTGCAATGGGCGGGTTTTTAGCCAAGAAACCCGCCCACTCGTTTTTGGAAATTTATTTAACCCACCCGCTCGATACATAATTTTTTTTATAAAATTTCGCCCGCTATTTATCTATAAATTTTGTTTAACCCGCTCGTCTAATGCTTAAATTATTTTAAGGCTGGTTTGGCTCTTCATTCATTTATTTTCATGTATTTTTAATTAAACATATATAATATGAAATATTATGAAATAAAACTATTATTTTTAATGAAGTCTATTCTGCTCATTTCGCCTAAAAAATATTAAAAATACACCCACTACTCCCACCCATTGCTTTAAATTTTTTTAACCTACCCGCCACCCGCCCCACGTTGAAAATATTTTCCGACCACGCCCGTTCGAAATATAGACGGTCTGGGTAAAAACCCGCCCGATGCAGGTCTCTAATGTCACATAATGTAAATAATTTTTTTTTAAACAGTTGCATTAACTTCGAAAGAGCTATTTTGATTATTATTATTATTATATTGAAAAAGAAAATGTAAAAAGATCACTTTTTTTATTTATTCGTAAATTTGACGTTTAATTTATGTTATAGAAATAAAATAAGACAAAAAGAATATAGTTAAAAATTAATTATTTGGTATCGCCATCAAGAGCCGATACTATTAAATTGAAATATTGATGTTTTTAAATATTGAATTTCAATTTTCTTAATTATATCTGGAGAAGTCATATTACAATGGAGCGTTGTTTATTCTTTTTTTATTCGACTTATAAAAGTAGAAAATAATTTATATATTATGGAACAAAAAAAATATAATTGGGGGTGAGTGAGGTTTAGTAAAATGTAGCGAATGAGCCAACTGAATAAATTGATGAGGATAGAATGGCTTAGCCAATAAAGAATTGGTCACAATCTTTAAATTTAGACTCAACTTTGATGTATAGTTGTGTTGCCTCAAATCTATTGACGAATACCGAAATAAAATCGTTAAGTAATTGGCCACGAATTAATTTATAAACTATCTGTTCTTCAAAGTGGGGTCTAATATTTGCAGAAAATTCGTGGTTAACGAGTTAGTTTTCGGTTAAAAATTAAGCCTGACCTTTTTTAGCCTGTTCAGTTGGGCAAAGTTAAATGATTGAACAACACCACTATTCGTTCCTTTATAGTTTATATACTCTAACGCACAATGCTCGATATATCGAAATATTCTCGTCAACCCCTCCCCTTATTCAAATTTAAAATTCTCACCCTTTTCGGGAAAAAGATTTTGAAAAATTGCTCCTGAATCAAGTGAAAAAAAAAGATGTCATTTTACAATTTTTTTTTATATACCGTGATAATAAAAAAATGTTGTAATAAATTTTATGCTTTGATTGTTTTTTAAGAGATTAATTCTCTAATCTCCCATTTATTATAATTAACTAATGAGCGAAGATGAAAAAAAAAAATGTTTTTTTTAATGGCCTCGAGAAACTTTTCGTGATTTAAAAAAAATAAATATAAAATCAAAACCCAATATTTATTATCGGTGGGAAACGAACTTATAATTCTACAGAAAAAAAAGTAGTTTATCGGTATTTTATCAACCAAATTTTAATCTCGGGTTGAACCTTTTCGAACCCGGTCCGGATTTTTTTTTAAATGAGCACTAAATGAATACGAATTTAGGCGCCGATTAATCTAGATATAATTTATTTTAAAAGAGGAACATTTTTAAGCTCTATACTCGGGTTTATAATTTTTTTTTAATTGCGGCTCGGATACCCGAACCGGTCTTTGGTCCAGGCACGAGGTCTTTGGTAATTATAGTATTGCGCCGTACCATTTTAAGATAGTGTTGTTAAATTACCTAACTTTAGTCAACTACAAAACAGCGTAGCTATATTTATCCAATAATATTCGAATCAATTTTCAAGTTGAGACTCAATTTAGAGGCTTAATTCATATTTTAGGCTAAAAGCTTGACTAAACCACAATAGAGATGGTCAAAGTTAGGTAATTTAACAACGCTACACGCGATTTATAAAATGCCATAAGCGCAAACAACGCCATCTAGTCTTATATAAGATTTAATTTTTATTTTTTAATGTACATTTATTTTGTTTATATTATCGTGATCAGATTTCAAACCTATATAATTTTTTTTTTGAAAAAAAAATATCTATAAATCATAAAAAAAGGAGGGGGGGGGGTGTGACAAAACGAGATGATTATACATATTTAAATAGCTATAAAAAATGCTTTCAAATATTTTTAAACATATTTAATAACCCATTTATACATTTCTTATAAACTTTTTTTTAATGGCTTTGTATGGATTTGATGAATATCTATGATCGTGATTTTTAAACTATAAAATAATGTGACATAATAGGATTTTTCTTTCATTTTAATCACTTTTTTTTTAAAAGATAAATAAAAATATGAAAAGATTAAGTCATTTTTAAATAATAAAACATTTATGATATATATTTATTTTGTCGATAAAAATAGAAGATTTGTGTCAGGCATACATACACCTTCATCTTAACGCAATCTAATTATGATTGTTATAATATTGCATATTGTATGTAATATAATATTTATATTTTTTAATGATTATTTTGAATATAATTTATCTTCTTATATACGTATAAATAATTTATTTATTTATTTTTTTAAAAAAAATGCCTATTAGACTAAAAAAAAATTGATTTTTTAATTTTAAATATAATTTTACATTAATTTTTTGATATTTTTTTTAACTAATAAATAATTATTTAGATTATTTTTTTCAAAAAGAGTTTAAAGCTTTTATGTTTCTCTTTCCAACCATCATTAATCGTAATAGAAATTTTTTTTTGATAATTTTCAATTAGCTTAATTAATTATATTCATTTTATGAATAATTCAAATTAATCTTATTCCTCCACGTATCTTCAGGTAAAAATTATATATTTTTTTCTTTCTAGAAATAAATAATGAAATTGAAATATATATTTTTTCTAACCCTAAAACCTAAACTCTCATTATTATAATTAAAAAAATATATATTTATGAAATTGTAATAATAGTAAAACCTACCAATTTGGGTTCTCGTTAATTCGGATCAAAGATCTGCACACTCGCCGGGCCTTATTTTAATTTTTTTAAATATACCCAGGCCGGGCCTGAAATATTTTCTTTAAGAATATCCGGACCGGGCTGTATATTTTAAAACCAAAAATCGCCATTATTGGTTATAAAAATAATATAACATATTTTAAAAAAATCCGGGTCGGGCCTGAAAATTAAAAAACCCGGGCCGAGCTTTAAAATATAAACCCGGGTCGGGCCGTGCAAATGGTACTTCTGCAGACCTCCGATTCGGATACCCTGGATGGCGCTGAATCTAGAGCCGAGAATATGGCCCTGCTAATATATTTTTTTTCGGTCCTTACCCACCACGGCCCAAATATTAAACCCAAGAATCGCCCATATTTATTTTTTAAGCCCTAGTCTGGCCTGGCCCTATTTTTTTTATTAACAAAAAATATCAAATTAAATGCATTTTTTTAAAAGTTGAAACCCTTTCCCTACCTCTTGATCTAATTTGACATAGTTAACTTATACGTTATTTCTTTAAAACTATTACAAACACCTCATAATTTAATTTGCAATTATATTTAACAAATAACCTTAATGTTTTTTTGTTACGACATAGTTAACTTATACGTTATTTCTTTAAAGCTATTACAAACACCTCATAATTTAATTTGCAATCATATTTAACAACCTTAATGTTTTTTTGTTACGAGATTTTAACTTTTCGCCAATTATATCGATTTTGGTCTAATAATGTTTTTTTTTATGATATCAAATGGATTGCAAATGGAATCTGACAATGTTTATTATAATGTTAGAATTTCTATTCCTAATAAATATTATTTATTTTTGTATAACCCGAACCGAAGTTATTTTTAAAAAGTCTTCGGGCCGGGTTGGGATTTTCAGTTAATATATAGAATTATTTATTTTTTATTCAGAGTTTTATAGATGGTAAAAAAATTTTATTGTTAAATGATATAAATACAAGTTTCTTTTTGATTATTTTTTGAAGGGGAAAAAAATGTGTTAACAGAACAGAAGGTAGTATAGCGTGTTCAAATTGCGCGATTTTGATACTGCGTCGAATCGAAAATAATGATATTGTTCAAATTGGCGCCATTTTATCATTGCGTCAAATATATTGTTTAAAAAATCGCAAAATAAGTTTGCGATTTATCAAATTTTCCAACGTTTCTTTTTATATTTCTTTTGAATTACAATCTAAATCGCAAACTCTCATTTGTATATTATCGCATGGATTATCTACAAAATATAAGCTACACATTCAAATTTTGATTTGAAAATTATTCATAACCATTCAAATCATTTATATATAAAATAATAAATTTCTCACCTTTGCTTTTACTAATTAAAATAATAGTAATAAATAAGATTATTTCATTTCGTTTCCTTTAATAATTTTTTTTTTCAATTCAAAAAATTTTTTTTAATGCTATTAAAAAAAAAATTAATTTTGAAGAATTATTTTTTAACCTTCTGTTCAAATTTTTAAAGTAGAACAAATAAAAAAACTTATATCTATTTTTAAAAAAAATAATTATATAATGTGAATTATGTTATCTTTAATTTTAATCATTAGGAATATTATCAAAGACAAGTCGTTTCGCAGAACAATAAAATCACTTCTCTCATATTCCGGTGCCTGAGATACAACGAATTCGTGCTCAACGATTTTCCTAACTCCTCCTACTCTAACCAATTTCGCGGCGATAATTTACCCGAAAACGCGGACGAAAGTTATGATAATTCTGGGAATCGCGTTTTAAGCGCAAAATCAATCGACGAATCGGAAGATTTAATTAATGACGCTAACGACAATAGCGTATTGATCGGAGCTAAACGGTTAGAAAATAGGTGGAACAAAATTCGGTTACTATTCTTCGAGGTCATTTTGTTGCTGGAAAATAATTTGAAGGTATACATATACAGATTTTTTTTAGATTTTAATTTTCTTCTTTTTTTAGGTTTTGAAAAATTTTTTCACAAAAAAATAGTTTAAATTTATGTTGTTCAAGTAACTAGTTACATTTTTTTAAATGTAGAGGTACAAATAACTAGTTAATTTTTGTCTTTTAAAATATTTATATTTTTTTTATAAATTAAATAATTTATATTTAATTTATAATAGGGTTAGGGCTAGGAAATTTAATATAATTTATATTTAATAGAGGTCTGCAAAACCTCACATAACCTTAAAAAATTATGGTTTTGATGTTATATTATTTTAAAATTATGGTTCATTTTAGAAGTTATTTCACTTGTAAACATACTAAAAGGTATATTTTTAGGGGTAAAATTTGGGATTTTATTGGGTCAAGTTGGAAAACGTTCAGGGTCGGGTAAGAAATTTTTTTTAGGTCTCTGCTACTCACATCAAATGCTTCTGTAGAATTTTTTTCATCTATGGAAATTTATTTTTGTAGGAAACCCTAGCACGCTAACATAAATTTTAGAAAGTAGTTCATTGTAAAAGTCAAATAAAATTTTATTAAATCCAATTTTATTTTTGAAAATTAATATTATATTGTGACATTTTTATTTATATAATTTATTTTTCAGTGCAATTATATCTAAAAAAAATTTTTGTAATTTAAAAATTTCAAAACGCTTAAAATATAAAATTTTTTATTTTCTTTTGATTAAAAATTATAAATCTCAAAATTATATTTTATATAATTAAAAAAATTATATTAAATATGATGAGTATATATATAAATAATCTTTAAAGTAACTTACAATTCAACTAGTTACTTTTCAAGAGTACTTTTAACAATATTAGTTGTAAAAAAAAGTTTCTATTCTGCGATTAATCAAATCTTAAAATTTTAATTTCTTCCCCACCACAACAAACAACCATATATATATTATATAACGAAAACCTTTGAAATCATTCCTTTGAAATTAAAATGTAACAACGATTCACTTCGACTTAAAATTTGAGTGCGCCTTGTAAAAATAACATCTCTTTTTTTTTTCTTCTTCTACCTTTGCCTTTCAAATTATTTTAATAAATTTCAAAACGTTTACTTGTTTTTACTCTTTTTACAAAATTCTAGGGTCAAAAAAACTTGGCATCCCTCTACTTTAATAAAAATAATAAACTTTCTCTTTCGGATCCATATCAGTTTTTTTTTAAAAAAAATTGATTAATATTATATAACATGTCAAAATAAAAATTAACATGAATGGATCGTTAGATATCAAAATAAGAATAATTCACAATATTACGTTTCATTTCTACCAAATTACATTTTGTCACGAATTCATTCTTCCCCTCCTTTTCCGTCACCTTTTCCCTATAAAATAAATATAATATAAGAAAAAGCATAGGTTCAATAATATTTCCCTTATATTTTTTTTATAAATTATTTGCATATTTTTTTTTATAAGTACAGTTACAAGTGTACAATGCGATTTTATATTGAAAAAAATTTATTGATATGTTATTTACCATCCCTTAAATTATTATTATTAGAATTTGAAATCAATTCATTTTTACTTTAAATCAGATTTTATTGAATAACTATGGGTATCATCACCTTTATTATCTTCCATTACTTATAACCCTTCAATTAGAATTTTATTTCTAAATATCTATCATAAAATAAAAAAAGGATTGAATTTAGGGAATTCTTATACCTTAGGCAGAATATATAATTGCAAATTTTTATATTTAACTGCTCTACCTTTTAAGGAATACGAATAAGAATAATTATGTGTTTTTTATACAATAAAATAAATTTAAAATTAGTGTAGGATAATGCTTTGAAAGACCATTCATAGTGTTGTATAAATGGCGTGATCTGAGCGATTTTTAAAAACGGAAAACTTAATATTTTCTCCAGAAAAATTTTGCCTAAGCTGAGATTTCGCTAATAGACGTTCAAACTTATGTGCCACCTATGAGCCTAATCTTCAGACTTGTCTAATATTTTTCTGGATTAAAATTGAGTTACCGATTACGAATAAGAATAATTATGTGTTTTTTATACAATAAAATAAATTTAAAATTAGTGTAGGATAATGCTTTGAAAGACTTCATAGTGTTGTATAGGCTTGATCTGAGCTATTTTTAAAAATGGAAAACTTAATATTTTATCCAGAAAAATTTTGCCTAAGCTGAGATTTCGTTAATAGACGTTCAAACTTATGTGCCCACCTATGAGCCTAATCTACAGACTTGCCTAATATTTTTCTGGATTAAAATTGAGTTACCGATTTTTAAAAATCGGCTCAAATCGAGTAGTTTAACAACACTGCCTTTTACAACTCAATAAAGCCCCAAAAATATAGTTGGAGCTATATAAGAATGAATTTTTAAATTTTAAACAATCATTCTTTAATGTTAAAAAAAATATCTTTCAATCTCACTGAAAATGTTTTTTTTTATTTAACTAGATTTTTCACTTTTATTTTAAACATTCTATAGTTGTTTGCGATTTGAAATTAAAATTGATTGTCAAATTTTTCAATTTTTATTTATCATTCGAGTTGGAGTTCGGCCCCGGTCCCAACTGACCCATGAAAATTTTTTATAAGTTTTTCGGCTATATCTCAATGGGTGGAATTGATTGGCTGGAATTTTTTATTTTTGCACAATTATAATATTGACTTTTTTGGGGGTTGATTTTATCATGAATTACACCATATATTTTTATTGTTCTCTGTTCTTAGAGGATCTTTAAATGATATATATATATATAGTCAAATAAATATATAATTTATATAATTTAAAGAAAAGACAATTTTTATAATTTATATTTAATTGTTTTCGAATGCGTTGTAAAAAAAATTATATATTTTTTTTTAAAGCACCGTTTTTTGTATATAATTATTTAATTAAATTCGATGTTATTGACACTTGTGACGAAAAATAATAAGTACGCGTTAATAAAAAAAAATTAAATCGATTTATTGCTAAAAACTTTATACAAAAATGATTTTTTTTTTAAAAAAAAAGTAAAAATTATTTACAAATCGGTGACACGAATTTTTTTACTAACCGGGATGGATAATCGGTATCTGTTCAGTTCGGATTTGGAAGTTTTTCTAATGATTTTGAATTTTTTTAAAAATTTTTATAGGAATTCATTTGTTATTTTTATTTTAAATTGAATTCTATATTATATTCCACGTAATATTGGTAAGAAAAACAAACTTTTTTTGTTAAAATTAATATAATAAAGAATTAAGTCATTTTGTATTAATTATTAATCCTTATTATTAAAATGTAGAACTTTCTTTTATTATATAAATGAAATATCTATTAGTATATTTTTGAAAAATTTTATTTTATTTATCCTGACATTAATTTGTAATTTAAAAAAAAAAATTTACTAATAAAAATAATAGAAATTTGGACTTCAAACTTTTAAAACTTGTTTTAAAATTTTTTATAAGTTTTGCTTCTGCACTAGTTCGAATAATCGCTTAAAACGTTTCGTTCTGAAGATATGAACTTAATAAAATAATTTTATATTTAATTATAAGGTGTTTATGGTTCCTAAAAGGGGGTGATTTTTTAAAAATATTTATACCAGAGCTCAAAAGATCCCCTCCCCATTCCACTGACGTTGAGATCCCCTCTGGCTGATTAAATGAAACAATTTAATAATGAGTATTGACTATCTCCAGACTTCTCTATATCTCCTCTTTTTTTCAAACTTTAAATGATAAATGATTAAAGACAAAATATTTTTTATTCCTCCGATCTCCAAATGATTGATAAAGCCGCCAAAAGAAGACTTCCAGATATTGGCGGTTTCTTTTGATTTAAAATAATTATATATCTGAACTTTCGCCCATCCATGAGGTTCTTAAGTGGCAAATTTACCAGTATATATTTCGGGTAATAGATCTTGAACCGTTTTTTTGAAGAGACGCTCGAGACGTGGACTGGGGAAGCTCAAAGCTTAGATTGGCATTTTTCTGAAGTATTTCCATGTTACGTAGTATCTATGCAGTGTATATATATAAGTCAGGGTATGATTTGGACTAAGAATCCCATCCACGATTAATATATATTAAAAAAATTTCTTATCTTATCTCATTTTTAATAAAATTTGTGGGCTTTGTTTAGAAAATTACTATATATTGGCTGACGTCATATATTAATTACCCATATATTTTACTCAAACACTCCTACCTTTTCTTCAAAATAAAAGGATTGACATTTTTTTTTTATAAAAAATTTTAAAAACGTAAAATAATGGCTAAAGTCCGTCTGGTTAAACTCCCTTTTAAAAAAATCGATAAATTTATTATTTCTCGAAATTATAAAAATTGGTTCTTTTTTTTTATATTTTAAAATATAATTTTTAAAAAAAATTTTCAAATCTCAATTAAAACGAAATTATATTTATTTAGACAAGGAAGTCATTTTATTAATTTTGTGACCACAATATCGATTTTCGCGAATTCTCTCTCGCGTCCTACCTGTGTTTGTTTATTTCTTTTTATATTATTGAATATAATAGTTTATTTTGTTACGCTGGGGGGGGGGGGTTATTTATTGGTAAATTTCAGAGTTGTCACAAAAATGTGGTATCGGTATCTAGATACCTTTTTAAAGATACATTTGGATAAATATACCTTTATTTAACGCTTTTTTTTAAATATTAAAAACAAAAATATTTGAATTCATTTTATTTGATATGAGCATATAATTTAGATAAATATTTATTAAAAAATATTAAGACCAATATAATAAATATATATGTATAAAATTGGCTTATTATACAACGCTAACTGTATATGCAGAGTAAGTTGTTCAGTCAAATAATAGCACTTAAAAATTGGCATAAGTGTTTAGCGTTGTAATAAAATACAATGTTTGTTTTTGCGTGATTTACCAATTTCCGCATTTGTAATGCACTAAACCCGAACGCTTCAATTTGCAGGAGCTAGATGTCCTAATCAACTTCCTTAGTGGCGCTTTTAAAATGCTTTAAATTGTTAAAACAAATAGGAGATAAAATTACCACCTTTAACATTTAAGATTGCAGGCCTAAGAGTATTTTTAATTTTTCCCTGTAATATTTCTTTGAAAAGAATCAAGTTAGGATAGATGTATCTTAATGCAATAGTAGTAAAAAAAAATATCAAATTGAAACTTAATAATCCTAAATACAATTTACACTACCCTTCTTTTATTTACCCTGTCTTAGAGAAGAGGTTTATGTTTTAGTTTTACCTTTAAAAAAAGTAATTATCATTTTATGTTCAGAGTTCACACACTCAAAAGTCAAAATAACCCGCCGATTTTTGAAGGAAAAAAAAATAAATCGAAAGACAAACAATTTGATTGTACTGTCTTATTTTATTTTTATTTTTTAAAAATTACTGTATTTTTTGTTTTAAAATAATAAAATGTCTTTCAAATACGCGCAGAAACTAGGACACAAAAAAAACGATTATGTTTTTAAAATAAGATTCTGTTTTTTTCCCCTTGTTTATTTTAAAATATGATATTTCGAAATGAAATGGTTTTGACACACAATAAAACAAAAGTAGAGAAAAAGGTTTTCATTCCACATCCATGTTATCAAAATATAGCTATTTGTTTTTTTTGTATCTTTTTTTTCTTCTTCTATATTTCCATTCCTTAATAAAAATTTTTATCTTCTTATTTAAGATTTTTTAAAGTTTAAATCTTATCTCTCCCTTTCCACTAACCCCACCACCACAACCATTAACTTTATTAAAGTTTTTGATATTGATTTCTTTCTATATAAAATAAATAAACAAACAAAAATAACACTCTAAATTAAAAGATTATATTTTAGTAACTTAATACTCTCAATTTTAATCTTTTAACTAACTAACTTACACTCCATTTAGAAAAGTATATTAATTATTTAATTTATCTATCTAATTCCATTTTCAATATATATTTTTTTTCTTCTATATTTAAATACATAAAAAAAAGCTTATTAAAATAACGACACGAAATTTACTAAAAAAATTCCCTAAAATTTTTTTAAATAACTTTATAATAATCAAAAATCAATTTTTTTTTAATATAAAACTCTTTCATCGTAACCTCCGACCTTGTCCTTGTTGCTCTTTTCTTATTTTATTTTGTCAGTTTAATTAAATAATCTAGTTTTTTTTTTAAACTTTAATATTTTATTTTTTAAAAAACTAATTAATTCAGGTGATAATGAATTTTTAAGATACGTAAATCAATTGATATTTTTATATATACATTATTTTTTGTTTTTAAATTTTTACTTTACTCTTAATTTTTTTTTTTAAAAAATTTTTTTAATTTGAAGTTATAAAAAAATATATAGTATTTTTCTAGTGTTGATTAAACTGCTCAATATTAGGCGATTTTCAAAAATGACTAACTCAATATTTTACCCACAAAAATATCACGCAAGCCTGAAGATTTTCCTAATAGATGGCACAAAGATCTAGACATTATTATCGAAATCTCGAGGCTTAGTCAATATTTTTGTGGCTAAAATATATATTAAGCCATTTTTAAAAATCTGCTCAAACGAGCCGTTTAACAACATTAAATTTTTCTAATGCATCGATTTAATTCGCTGTTCTTTGGAATCTCCTTGGTGAAACTGGAAGTCATGGCTAGCTGCGCCCATTTCAAAGACCTGACTGAATCCTGGACCAATTTTAGCGAACCAGGCCTTCAAAATATCCCACCGGAATTCAAAAAAATAAAATATCAGGCTCATTATTTAGTTAAGTTCCCAAAAAGGAGCTATAATTAATTTTATAGAAGGTTTCTATAAAGATATTATTTGTCGGGAAATTTTTCTCAGCTCGTTTAAAATTGCCTTGATATTTATTTTTGCTTAGAAGTGTTAAAAATATACACTGGCGGAGAAATATAGAAAATACCTTCAAACTAAATTTTATATAACTTTTAAATACTCGTAATTATTACCATACATTTATTATTATGAAATATCTTTTATGTTTAAATATTTGATAAATATTCACAATTCAAATTACAAATATTTAAACCAATGACCGATGTCCTAACTCCGATTGCAAATACTGAATCAAAATGGTTCTAAAAATCTAACAGGTGAGCCTTTTCAATATCCCAACATCAGATTTTTGGATCTACTGACAGCGAGACAAATTTTTTTTACGCTTTCCTTAAAAATTACCTAGCCACGTATAAACGCATAAAAAAATCATACAATTAGTTGAATGTGTTCCAACAAATTTTTTTTGGTATTATTTAAGTTAATATCACAATATAAAAAGAAATGCGAAGGTCAATCTATCTATTGAGAAACTTTGTGCGAAAATTGTTTATAAACTTTTTAATAATAAAATAATCATCATATTTATCAAATTAAAATTCAAAAGTATTGATCTTTTTCTTTCTCGTATATATTATAATTATACTATTCTTTATCGATTTTACACATTATATTTATCTATTATAAATATTTTTATAAGTTTTTATTATTCAAACTTGTAAATTATTTTAAAATAATAAAAAAAAATTTTGCCAAAATATTAAAGCGATTTAGTAGAGCCATAATTATGATTTTATATTTTTGTTAAAAAAAAATATTTTTATTTTCATTTTGACCTTTAATTAAGTTTTTAAAAGACCGTAAACAAGTCCTTATTATTATAGGATTCCTCTAATAACTAATAATTGTAATAAGAAATTAAACCAATTTTTTTTATCATTACTTATCCATAAATATCAGAATTTATCATAATCGTATTCTCTTATAATTCAAAAAAATAAATAAAATAATTAAGATCCCTTCCCCAATTGCTTCTTCGCCCTCAAAGACACACGAAAATCTTGTCACATCTGAATATCCACTCGATAAAAACTTGAATTTCGTCCATAACGGATTTCTATCGACTACCGATCTTAGCAACACCGAAGACGATATTATACCTTTCTTCCCCGAAGAATACGAGAAAATTACTGATAACATTCCGTCTCATACCGAAATGAAAGTTGATAGAAGCGGATACAAGTCAAGGGACGACAAAGATGGGGTGGGTAACATTGATAGAGACAAAAACAACCATTCGATTGATACAAATGTGAACCGAAGGGGATACATTACTCCAAAAAAGAAGGAGAAAAACGACGGGGAAACAGAATACAAGTTAAAAGCTAGAGTGACATCCCCCTCTCCCAAAAAGGCTTACGATGATTCTGACGATAGTCAGGCCTTCGTCACTACTACCAGCACTACCACATTCACCAAAAACGTAACAACCTCCCGACAGACCACACGCTTATTACCCGTCGGTTATGACTATAAATACCGATCAAAACCCAGCGAATACCGATATTACACGGAACCGGTTTTGAATTATAGGTGCTCGACATATTTCCCTGATATTACCAGCACTTATCGTCGATATCAGAGCTATTATAACAACGACGATCCCGATTTTCAACCTAAAAATTACGGATTCGATCGCAAAAATTACAATTTTGAGCGACCAACTCATTATTCGCCCGCCGCATTTGATACTGATTCTTACGGTGAAGCGGATCTCTTCACGTCCCGCGTCCACGAACTTACTCATAGGTTAGAGGAGAGACGTGTCGAAGAAGAAAGTTGTCGGAGTCGTCTCAGGAAGTCTAACATCGAAGAGAAAAGGTACCACGATAATGACGCAAGTTCGTTCGAGAATTTGAAAATTGAAGGAAAGGAAACAACGGGGGGCAAGGTCTTCAGAGACATTAACAAAAACAGAAACTCGTACAAGAAGAGAAGGGGGAAGAGGCCACAACGTCTATCTTACTCGGATGACTGTCTGTCCCTCTCGTTGCCCCAAAAGATCGCCAGCCAATTACTCGAGCCTGCCTTGCGCCGAGATAAGGACAATTCCAAACGCCTCAATACTACCCCCCATATTTTTTCGCCCGATCACAACCGTAACCAAAAATGGGTTAATAAAGTTGACCATGAAAACTTAAACAATACAACCACCAGTTGTAACGATGAAAATATTTTTCCCAAACAGAACAGCATGACCAGTAAAACGACCAGCAAAGGAGGAGCCGGTTCCACCAATAATGACAAATGGTACGACCCCTCGCTTCTCACTACTATCAACAACTCCACCTCTTACCCACCCGCTTCATCTTCCTCCTCATCTCACCTTTCTTTCCAGCGTCACGATTTCACCATGTCTAACCCGGATTGGGTCGACAGCCATGACCAACTATCGGTATTGGCGACTAATACGAACAACCCCTGCCCCACCGGTGATTCGCCTGGTAAAAATATAAATATGATACTTTCCGACCACACTCATTCGTCGATCCCTGCCGCAGGTTTATCTTCATTATTTAAACCAAGCTCCTCTCACCTACATAGCGATAACAACAGTAGCGGAACAAGTTATTACGGAGGAAGAGATGATAAGTTTTACAGTTTTGAAGACGCCGCCGCTTCTCCTTATTACAGTTGCGGACGATTCGCGACTGACAAGAAGCAACGGCACTGCCGTCCACAGGATAGTGGTTCGCTGACTAGCACGAGCGAGTCCATGTGGGACCCTTACCAGGTTTTTTTATCTTATTTTAAATAAGAAAGGATGTTAATCTGCCTTATTATCAGCTATCAAAACATGTTTCAAAACTTCGACCCAGCCCATTAGGACTTTCGGAAGCCCGCGATATATATTATATTTTAATATATAATATACCATGTAGAGATTGCCCCATTGTATATCTATCCTTTTGTTAATATATAATTATAGGAATTGGTGATTTTATCAAAAGGGAGGGGGGAGCTTTAAATGGTCTATTAACTATACATCCTTATTATAAAATAATAGACCAACAATAGCCTTTACATAAATGAGTTAAACTAAATGAAATTAGGCATTTAAATATTAAAATGAAGTTACAATTTTGGGATTTAAAATTTTTTTTCTCAAATTTAATTGAATACCCGTTATATAATTCTCCTTTTTTTGAGCTATAATATATTTTGTCATGAATACTATAATATATAAGTAAGTTAAATAATGACCTCATCACGCTAGTGTTAAGTATTGCAAAACAATAAATAATTTCAAACTAGGCTCCCTTATATTCTCCGACCGACGAAGACGAACACCCTTCTGCTTTGAAAGATGCCACGAATAATGAGGTCGTCAACCCGAATTATCGTCAATCAATCGCGGTCGAAGGACTTCCACAAGGTTCCATAGATTATAACAACGAAGGGGACTATAGCGACGACAGCGGAAGGATATCATTCGATACTCCTAGAGATATTATTACTACCAGATTCATCCAAAATTTTTGCCAAAGAATCAAAGTTGGTCGAATAAAATAAAAAAAATGCCTTGTTTTTATTTGAAAATTTTGTGATAGTTTTTCTTTTTTGACTTGGTAGCGAAATAATGACAAACATTTTGTGAAATCTTATTTTCACCATTTTGTGAAATCATATTTCGCATGTTTTATTATTTTTGGGTTGAGAGGCAAAATCAAATTCATTTCGTTTAGTTTGAACTAAGCCATTGATTGAAAAAAAAGTTGTATAAACAAAGGAATGGGCACCGGGAATGCCAATAAGTGTTTTTAAACTTTTTGACACCATACAGGGATATCTATTGGATTATATTTTTCTTTTGAAAACATTTTTTAATTAATTTTGGTTTAATTTTATCTATTTTTTGAATAAATATCAGAGATTTGTAGAGTTAACCATATGCATGGCCCGTCCAAGATTTAATAAAAAATTCTCAGCTCGGCCCGGGGTTTTTTTAAAAATTTTCCGTCCGGATTTCTTTCAAAAATAAATTTCGCTTAGGGTATGGTAAATTCTTATCTACCTATTCGTCGTAAAATGAGTGAGTCTTAATCACCACGATTTCAAGTTGACGGATTGATGGTAATTCTCTTATTTCCTGTTCCTCTTGTGATTTTAAATAGTCTTTTATACAAATACCAATCAGCGCACGTTCTTTCCCTGGCAACGTACGTAATTGCCTGAATTTGGTACAGAGAAAAAGAGAGATAAACTCATACTCATCTAAAATAAAGTTTTCTCTTAAAAAGTGTATTATATTTTAAATATTGTGTGTATCTTTTTTTGCTTTTAATTTGATTGAATAGCACCTAATATATTGATAAGTCGAACAATTAATTTGAATAATATTTTACTAGATATATTTATAAGGGTCCAAAAAATGGAGATAGGAAATACGATAAGTGAATGAATGTGATATATTGTTCTGATGCACAATTTTTAATATATTTTATTTATTTTTAATTTTTGTGGACAATAAAATGCCAACTTTAACTCACATCAATTTGTTCTAATTTTATAAAAAATTTTGTAACTCATATAACAACCCTCCTTATTTCATGTTTACTTCTTAAAACCATATAGTTTTTTTTAGCCACGGTAGCCTTTCTTGCTTAGTGTCGTCATTTTTTAATTCTATAATTAGACTACGAGAAAACCTGTTTGAAAAAGGTAGGGATGTGGAAATAAAAATTATAGATTTAAATCAATTTCTAAATATTATAATAATTAAAATTCATTACTTACAATTCATGATATTTAACTACAAGCAAAATACTTGAAATTTAACTATTTTATTGAATAAATTGAAAAAAATTTTTAGTGTCGTTTCCTAAGCTTAGAATTTATTATAATATTAATTTTTTTTTCAACAATTTATTCGTTCTTATATTTGTAACACTTAATAATTCAAATTTTTTAAAGTGTGAATTTCACCAATAAAGAATAAGATTTTTTTATTAAAATATTTAATGGAAAAACTAATTTTCCAGCTTTTTCTAGTCCAAGGTGAAAACATTATATTACTAAATGTTTCTTATTTTGGTTTGGTATTTAATTATTAATACCAGGTGTGCCATTCAATTGTGATTTTTTTTGCAATACATTCAATGATTTTGTGATAGAAATTAGTATATTTAAAAGATGGTTTGAGGCTGACATTTATCACTTCTGGGATAAATAATTTTGTCGATATTTTTTTCAAATTTTACATAATATTCACTTATATCCTTGGATCTATTTGTGCGATCTGTCTATCCTCACTAGGATCCTTTAGAGCAGTAGCATTATTATTTATAAAATATTTAATATTTTGTCACTTTACACCTACATCAAAATCATTAGAAGTATATTAAGCAGAGAACTGCAGCCCGTGTACGTATTTTAATCAAAAAAATTTTTTTATAAATACCCGGCCAGGTCTTATATTTTAAAACCGAATATTTTGAATCGCCATAATTAGCTATAAAAATTATAAATAAGTAATATATTTAATAAAAATCAGAGTCGGGCCGAAAATTTTTATTTGCAAATGGTACCTCGCAGATCTCTGAATAAGTATATGCGCATTGTGTATTTCCAATATCAGAATTTGTAATAATACCATATTCCTTCATTATCCTTAATTATGCTTGTTTTTGTATTTATAAAAACCTATTTCTTTAAAGATATCAGATATGACTAAACAAATTTCTGCATAAATTACTACATTAAAAGCTTTGGTCATATAAAATATAAGGTTTTGTAGGAATAATTTGATTTTTTGAATTTTTATAAAAATAAATGATTTAAAATACACCCTGGAAAATGGATAATATGTGACTAAAAAAGCTTTATTTAATTTTCTCCCCATAAAATTAATCGCTCAGAACAAAACTCAATCTCAAAGATCTTCCTCGAACGCCGATTCAGCCCTGGCCGTCGTGTTCGATTCTGATAGTGATATCGAAGACCTAAAATCCCTTCTCGTTATCTCCAAAAAGGACCTCAAAAGAGCCCAAAATGCTTATCAAAAACTCAGTAATATCAAACTCTCTTCTATTATTATTATTGTTGATGGTAAATTCAACATATATCTCATATCTTTTAAAATTTAAAAGGCGGCAGTGATGGGAAACACCTCAATATTTCAGAAGTTCGGGATCGATTGGACGGTAGTTTTGAAGGGAACATTGGGAACAAATTGGAAGAAAGTAAGAGAGTTAAAGAGGTCATCGACGTCGCTACTAATAAAGCAAAATTAGACGATTTGGTGAGAACTTTCAATTTTTTTTTATCATTAATATAAATTTTTATTCTGCAAAAATATGTAAATAATATCTAGTGTTAATAAAAAAAAATTTAATCAAGCTCTTTCTAAGAAATCGCTTTGGATTTTATCACTTCTAGCAACAATTATTTACTATAAAAAATAATTAAATTTGTTTAAAATCTCCCCCCCCCCCAACACATCTTTCTCAAATATTAATTTTTGTTTTTTTTAGCCCAACCTGATATCTATATGCCGGACCCATATATATTTCCTCAAAACGGTGATCGAAAACATATACCCCGAGATGTCAGAAAATAGTCATCTTACATCTTCTTCCAAGAAGAAATCTTGCAAAAGATTAAATTTGCAGGACAAAAATAAGACCTTTTTGCTGCACGATAAATGGCAACAGCTGCATTACAAGCTTAACATCATGAAGGAGGGTGTCACTAAGGAAGGAATGGATATAATTAATAATTCCAGGAACGACGAGAGCTCTAATGCCGCTTACCAAATCGAATTTTCGGTGGATATTTATTAATACACATAATATTAAGACTATATCTTATTGAGAACTTTATTAATAATTCAATTTTATATTATATTTAACATTAAGGAAACATAAAGCTAGAAACTATCCTTGTGATATAATAATAATGTTATTTAAAGGATCTTATTTCACAAATCGTCGTTCCAAAATATTTTGCAATTTTATTGAAATTTTAAAAAAATAATGTAAATATCCATTCATTCAAAAGCGATTGCCGAACGCTCAACAAGCTATAAATAATCTATTGCGTCACAGCGGTGACGATGTTTTGTGTTCGCCGAATGGTCTTGTTGAGAGTACTAAGCATATAGGGATGGAAAGTTTTATGGAATCTAGCAACGATTTAATCAAAAAGTAAATAATTCGAACTCGAATAATTTTTTTCTGTTTTTTGGAAGCCTCATGATAAATTGAAATCCTTAGAATGGGTTAAAAGTTATGATTGGCATTCTTAGCTTTAAAATAGTTACATATTATTTTTTATCTTCAAAATTATTTAAAATAATTAAGCTTTTATCATAACAATCTTAGAAGGTTATTAGTTGCTGATTTTAATTTCAAGCAATCATTTTTTTTATTAATCAAGATTGACAGATCGCATTATCAACTTGCAATCGATTAAAGAGGATCTCACTCCCTCCAGGACCAGTCACAGTGATAGCTTGATTAATTTGATTCATAGAAGGTCTAACCCAAAAACCATTTCCACCAGGGATACAAACACCGATACCCATGATTTAATGTAATAATTAGAATATATTTTGTTTTATAGTTACCCCTTCCCCTTCGATCTCCATACATAGCAAACTTTCAAAATAATTTTAGGCCCAGTCCGGGGAAATATAAGTGCTCTAGGAATAAAAAGATTTTTGCCTCTTTTTTTTCAGAAAAAAATTATATTATTTTGAACGCCATTAAAATCTTTCTTTCGTTTATTTTATTTTTAGTGTTTTGTTTTGCTATTTTATTTTATAACAAACCTGGGTAAAAAATATATCTGATTACCTAATGATTATTTATTCAGTGCAGAAATAAAAAATTAGAAATTAAATATAACAAACCAGTTCCCCATGGACTACTTGTGTTTTCTCTCGCCTTTGAATTGCTGTAAATTTTAAAACAAACACTAATTCTATAATTATAATTTTTTTTTAATAATAAAAAAAAAAATTTTAATTACAAATATTGCCGATTAAATCATATTATCTTATCAGTGGCTCGTTGGTCTAGGGGTATGATTCTCGCTTTGGGTGCGAGAGGTCCCGGGTTCAAATCCCGGACGGGCCCAATTTTTTTAAATTTCGATTTTGTATTATTTGTTTGTTTTGGAAAAGGGAATGGTAGGTAAACAAACGTTGTTTTGTTTGCTTCTTTTTTTAAAAAAATATTACTCTATTTTCTACAATTGTCATGAAATTCTATTTAAAAATTAATTATATATTGATAAATCAGGCTAAAATTTAAAGCATTGCGATTTATATTAAATAAAATATAAGTAAATTCTTTAAATGAAACCGTCATTTACTAATCCTTTATGGCTTCCACCACCCAGGTAATGATATTTCTTGCCAGTTGCTACTATTATTAAATCATTGCATGAAAATTATTTTATATGCTGACTCCTGTATCAATTGAAAATAGAAACTTCATTACAATTCCCAATCATTCCAGTTTGCAATCGATGTCATTACTCATATTTTTTAAAATAGCTCTTCAGTAAATAGTTTAAAAATTGAGAGATTTCTCAATTATCGCAGGAGGATAAATTTTTTATTTTTCCTTTATATAATTTTCTATCCTACTTCAAATTAAATTTATATATATATTTGTTAATTGAAGAAGTCCCAGATCCTCGTTTCACAAATTGAATGACAAAAATTTTTGGAGATACTTTGCTTTCGCTATGCTAACCCTAGCGCTTCTCTCAGCCTATTTTTACGTCTTTCAGCCATCATGCTGCAACAATACGAACAATTTCAAAAGATCCCTCAATTTCGTGCTTAATTACCCCTACGGGAAACCTCCAACTTGAAAATCTTTCCAATTCCATTCTCTGGCCTCAGCCGGATATATGTTATATTTATCATTCATATTTTTCTTTTTTAAGAAGAAGCTATGTATTATATTAACTTAGAGCATCAATGTATTAAAATTCTTATTGTCCATTCTTTTTACATGGTAAATGTGAATCACAATATATTCCTACTTTTTTGATGATATATTTTGTTAACAAGCCTAAATATGTTGGTTAATAACCTTTACATGAACGTTAACTGGGTTTGCATTAAAATATTTCTATTTTTTTTATAAATTAAAAATTTTTTGGTATATATAGTTGTTAAAATAATCGAATAATCAGAGTATTATTTATATAAAATCCCAAATATGGCAACGTTACTAAATGATACATTTGTTACACCAATTGGATCATACATTTACTAGTAATAAAAGTATAATGACTTTTAAATCATTTTTCTCTTTATTTAAAAAATAAGAACTTGCTCATTCATTATACCTTATTATATCCATTTATATGTATTCAATTTTTTTTTAAAAAATATACATATTCCTAAAATTTATTGTGTATTTTAGCATTGTAATTCTGTGTACTTTAATTGATTAT
Source organism: Gordionus sp. m RMFG-2023 (assembly GCF_954871325.1). Classification (NCBI taxonomy): domain Eukaryota; kingdom Metazoa; phylum Nematomorpha; class Gordioida; order Chordodea; family Parachordodidae; genus Gordionus; species Gordionus sp. m RMFG-2023. The sequence continues at coordinate 5,723,076 of NC_088778.1, read as the reverse complement.
AAATTTTAAATCAATGTTTATTTTTTTGTAATAAGCAAAAAAAAATTCCAATTTAGTAACCATAAAAAACTACCTTTTAATTTTTTTATATTTTATTTAATTTTGTAAGTTTTAGTTTAGGAATAATATAATATTTTATAATCTTTTTTATTAAAATTTATTCTTCTTCAGTTAATTATCATTTTGGCGACCATATTATTAAATTTTCAGAATATAAGATACTCAATTATTTATTTATTTTTTTTACATTTTTTTTAACCAAAACCAGGAAAATTTAGAATTTTATCAAAAAAATATTTTTTAGATGTAAAAAACAATGTCTTAATCATCACTATATTTATTCATATATTTTTTTCTTAAAGATTTCTTATAAAATTGTCCCTCCTCATCCATCAATTTTTAAAGAGTTTATAGAAAGATAAAATTTATGATTTAATGATATTTTTGGACAGTATATTCTTTTTTGCACGAGCTCCCGTGTTTGTAATTTCTAAGGATTAGATGAATATAAATAAAATAAAATATTTTATCAATAATGAATAATGTTTTTTTTAAATGTATTTGATAAATATATTTTTGTTCTTTTAGTAGTCTTTTTTGAAATATACAAATATCAAATTTCAATAATAACAAAAAAATGAATAAATTTCACTTTATACCCCATTGATCCTTTTTACGTGATCCTTCAAAAAATTTGTAACGCAAGTACCTCTGGAAAGATATAATATTTGATGTCATATAGAATTTTGCAATTCGGGCTGAAGTTGGTCTCAAGTCCTAAAATTTTGGCCGGGCTCGAGCTTAAAAAATCTCTCTAAGTCTTCTGGACTGGGTTAATACTAGGAAATAATGTTTTTCCTTTCATTAAAATAAAGCGATAATTTTTTTTATTTATTTTTTACCTTTTTATTTTAATTTAAAACGATTAAAATTTAATATAAGATACCATATAAGCTATAAAAAAAGAATAAATATTTGATTTAAAAAAACGCGAGAAGGTGCCGGCATCGCCTACATATTTCCATGGATATTCGTTAACATTTATAAAAACCTGAGGATCATCAGAAATTAAGCGCATTTTTTGGCTGAATGTTTTGATGAAATCCTGGGCTCTGTATCCAAAATAAGAGACAAAGTGGATTAAAGTGATATTAGAAATGTTAATAGAGTTATTAATTTTTCTAATTCCCGCTCTAACCAAAGAATAGGAACGAACTAATTGGTGAATTACCTCCCTAAAAAAATTTCCGCCGCCTTTAGAGCCGATATTGCCACATTATTTATTCACCTTGTTAATTATAATGGTACTCTTTTCATAAATTTTAAAAATAAACTAAATTATTAATGATCTACGACCAACTATCAAAATATTGTGATTGTAAGTTATTTTTTAGAACATAAATTTAAGTATAAAAAAACAAACATTATTTTAGTATATTGTTTGGCATGAATGACTGCGGAGAATGTCTAACCCATTTAATTTCATTTAAAAGGAAGGCAGAAAGTTTTAATCATATAGAGTGATCGATGTTGAGCAACATATAATAGGTATATAATATGAATATTATTTTTTCAGCAATGCATTTTGCCCTATTTATTCTAATGATAGATACCCCCCCCCCCCCAATATATTCATCCTACCCCCTTAAATGCCTATCCCTTCAAAAAAATTCTTAGACCAATCCTATGTCTTGGAATTAAGAAAATGACAGAAGACATCAATGCTCAACGCAAGCTTAATTTAAGGTTTTGGTATATTGATGGAATAATAGCCGGCTGGCCCTACCTTGTTAATGCAATAGGCATGATAAGATCCTATGAAAACATAGGTCTAGGGAATAAATCTTTTGAGTGAATACTGAACAACAATGTTCATATTGAATTAAGGTTTAACCGAGATAAAAATATTTCAGACATCTACGGTCACTCTTAGGCGATGAAGACACCTTCACTACATTTATGCAAATACTTCAAAGGATCTAAAAATATATAAAATCTTACTGCATCTCCAGGCATATCAGTCTTTTTTCCTGCTAAAGTATTACCTTGTAATTCTAATAATTCTTCGGACCGAAGCAGGTGGAATAAAATAGGAATACCATCACTTTCCTTACTCTTCATCAGTATCTTCATATGTATCAAGTGACCAAACCATAGTAAATAACGACTTACCCAGATTCTCCATTCTTTCAGGCCATCGATCTTTACAGGTCCTCTTCCCTAGTCGATCTTTTTTCAACGTCATTTCAGAGAGATTAGGATTACTTTTGGTTAGCAACTCCTTTGCATTTCTTAAATCGAGAAGTCAACCTGTGGAACATTTTATTCTCTTTTTAAATTTATTGGGAAACTGTTATGAATTTCTTAGAGCCATCTCTTTAAGTGATCTTGATTTACTACTTACAAACAATAGGGCATGCAATCGGATTCAGATTTAATTGCGATATGATTATATCATACTTATGCTCACTTTGTTAGATTCTTGTTGACCAAAAGGTCGCCACTCCCTACATTGCAAACGATGTAGAGGTAGTTTTCTAAAATATACATAATGTAATGACACCATATTTCATGCCTTGAAATCTGTTGGAATTTCATACACTATTGAGTCGACACAGATGGCAAATATCCTGTTGATTTATCCAAGATTCTATTAAAGAGAGGTAAATGACTAACCAGGGATTTTCCTGTGTAGATCCACTCGCACCCTCCAACTTAAACCATTATGCATTTGCCTATGCAGAACGAAATAAATCTGCCAAACTATTCTGTTTTACCACCCAAACATTTATACTTATCAATAATTGCTACAACGCTAGCTTCTTTTGGCACTAACGCCTTATCCTTCTTCAATGATATAGACAAAGAATAGCAATTATAGCTAGTTCAATTTCAAATTAACCATTTTACCCTGTTGCTTAGCTATTTTATTCTGGGTAATGAGGTAAAATGACGAATAGTACACTTCACATTATTAATCACAACTTATGAAGTATAATCGGTAGAGAGCTACACCTTTTATTTATCTTGTAGATGAGGGATTTGGCTATATATAAATCTATAATTTGCTCATGTTTAAAATGTTATGGTAAAAAATGCAAAATACCAATCGTTTTATCTTGGTCTCTCCTATATAATAAATTAGTTTCATAAATTTAAAATCATTTTTATTGTATTCAAACAAATATATCAATTAAAATTATTTTTTTAAACACTTGATTAAATAAAATTAAAAGAGCAAAGGAATGAGAAGGAAGTAGCTGCTCTAGCTCCCAGGTTTTAAGAAATATCAGCGCTCCAGTTTCTTTTTTTGAAAAATGTAGCGGTACACTCTCTTTAACAACTCAGGTAATATTAAACAAGTATATTTAAAACCAGTAAGAAAATTAAATTTTTGGAAATAGGTTGATTTAGCTTATACCTAGAGGTTTTAGATCAATCCGAGTTTGAACTTAAAAAATCAACTTGTCTTGAAATTACGTACGAAATACTTTGGATTCGGCCTCGAATTATACCAATCAACAGAGACTGCCCTTTATAGTAGTTATTTGCCATGTTAAGTAGAAAGTAATTGAGATATGATAAGATACAGCCAAAATATAATTAAAAGCATTTATTTGAAGAAAAATTATTATGTCTCAATTATATAACACTAAAATTCGATTTATGGATTTTGTAAAATCAAATTTTAATTTGTGATTGCTTTAAGAAAAAATATTTATCTCGAGTTAACCCTTTCACATGTAAAAAAAAATATGCTGATAATTTTTTATACCTAAAAGGTTTATTTTTATATAATATAAATGAAACATAATTAAAATATTTTTTTTTAAAGTAAGTGGCATCAGTGGCGTAGCTACGGGGATGGTTTTCGGGTTTGGACCCCTCCCAGAGCTAAATCTTTTATCTAGATTATACGTTCAAAAGACTTAAAAGTGATTTTATATGAATTATATTTTTCTGGTTTTGATGTTTGTGGAAGGATATTATATTACTATTGAAATTATTCTGGATAGTATTATTATAAAGTAATTGAGAATAATCTACTAAATTATAATAACATATTATTGATGCATTTAAAAAATATATTTATTATATATTATAGAAGATATGGTTATGATTTGTAAGATTAACCCAGCCGAAGGCCGGGAAAAAGGGCCGAAGACCCGTCGCCAGGCTTTTATATATATGGACCCCCTCTAAGAAAAATTCCTAGCTACGCCACTGAGTGGCATTATGCCTAGACTGGTGTTTCATTCATGCATTTGAAGTGTCATTCAATACAAATCGGCTGGTAACACATATATACGCGCCCGCCCCGCCCATTTGTCTAAAATTCCTTACCCGCCCGCCCGCCCGCCCATTAGTCTAACAATTTTTACCCGCCCGCCCATTATTTATAAAAAAATTTAACCCAAGCCCGCTTATAAAATTTAATTATGGTCATTCTTTCATTTTTTTTAAGCATCCAATAAAAATATTTCAGCGTTATAATTCTACAAAAATTTTATAATTTAGGAAATTAGTATAAGTATAAAAATAATCAATGTAAAATTATGGACAATTTATTTGATCAAATTGAATATTTATAAAAAAATATATAAATGTAAAATTAATATTATATGTAATTAATAATGCAAAAATAATAATGAATCGACATTCTCTGGATTCAAACACGTTCTTCTTTGTTCTAAAAATCTTCCATCAATGCTAAATCCGCGTTCGGAAGAAGCACTAGTTGCAGGAATTGCCAATATTTTTTTTGCTAATCTTGATAGCTTTGGCAAATCTCTTGTCGTTTCCACCACAAAGTAGGATATCCGTTTGAAGTATATCCTCTTCCTCGAGTGAGATCTTTTAAATAAAAGTGAAACCAAATGCAGATTGCAAACCCAAAAAAAGGGAATTTTAAGAGAAAAGTTTTATTACATTCCCATAAAAAGAAATTTTTAATAGACAAAATGTTTATTTATTCTAAGAAAAAAGTTTTATTGTGGTACAAAAAAAAGAAATATTGTTATAGAACATTTAAACAATTATTTTTTAGTTTGTTTTTGAACAAAAATTTTAAATTTCCTTAACCCGCTCGCCCATTGTTTAAATTTCTTAACCCGCCCGCCTGCCAATCTCGTTAATTTTTTACCCGCCATCCGCCCGGCCGAAACCCCGCCCAATGCAGACCTCTAATTGGCACTTCCAATTTTGTCTTTATAAGAGTTTAAAATGGTCTTTAAAAAAATTGATCAAATTTTAAATTTTTTTTCTATATAATCTTTTGTGATTCTATATGCATTCAAAATCTTTAATAATAAAATTTAAAAATTTTATCTTCAACTTTGTGCGTTTCAAAGGTATTCAGCTCAAAACTTTTGGAAATTTATTCAATCTCTGGGTTTAATCATTTAAACTAATAATCTTTAAAAACAATATTTTATCCTTTTTTTATTTTTAACATTGGTATATTTTAAAAAATCAATGTCATATTGGATTAATTCTTATTTCAAATAATAAATATAAGTTGTTTGTATATTAGATTGATTGAAAATTTATTTAATTTTAAAATTTCTATGGTTTCATATTATTTTACCCGAATGGGGGTTAATATTTATACTCGTTATATTATATTCAATATTTTATAATACTATAAACAAACAATCCTTTTTAGATTTTACGTTTTTCAAAAATTGAATTCTTACTCCATAATTGCAATATAATTTTTTTTTAGCAAAAGATAGTTCGCGCCGAATTTTCATACGCCCAATTATGATGCGTCAAATCGCGCCCAATCGACCAAGCTAAATAATCACGCTCATAAATGTTCTCGCGCCTAAATGTCGAGAGAACAGTTTCCTATGCCAATCATTTTGCATTTGACAAAATTAATATAAAAATTGATTTGTAATTAAAATTATAAATGAAAGTTAAAGTAGAAAAATGATATATTATTAACGCGTTTAACTAGTTTTCTAAACGATGCTACTAAATCTGTCCCGTAAAAATTTTTTTCTTTGTTATAAATACAATCACTCATTCATATTTTGACACACATAATAATACCAAAAAAATTTTTTAATGGAGAGTGATAATATTAATGATCAAAGTTAAAAAAAAACATTTAAAAACTATTTTTTTTTTATATAGCATTTAATTTTCATCAAAATGAGAAATCTGTCATTTTAAGAGAGAAAATAGATTCAGTTTTTTTTTTGGCTTAATAATAAATTTGTTAAATACATTTTATAAAGATATTTTTTGATAAAAAACTTTAGCATAAAACTTTAATCTACCCGATTTCCCAGAAAATCGCCATTTTGTTAGCTATAGATAGGAATTATAGAATTGAGATTTGGTTCCATATCAATTCAGTGAAGCTTTTATCGCGAAACCTTTGAAGCGAATTCGTTATAGAGAAATTTATAGCAAATTAAACCGCCAAAATTTTATAATGAAATCATTATCGTGAGGAAAATGTAGCGGAAACTATTTCGCCTATAAATTATTACGTGTACAATATCGAATATTTAAAAAAAAAATTGGTACAAGTTTGATACATTTGGAGTTTTTAATTTTCTTTTAACCTTAATAAATTTATCTAATGATTAATGAACTTTGGTTTATAAAATTTATTAATAAAACGATTTTTTTATCCTGTCTTATGCTTTTCCTCGAAGTCTTATTAAGAATAGCGGCAAGGAACTCAGGCTTTATTAATATATGCATAGTTCAATAATAAAACCTTTTTCCTTACTGGCGAAATATATGAAGTTAATATTTATAAATTCATCAATCAGTTTTGTCACATTAAATCAAAAATTGAGTTATATTAGCTGTATTTATCGAATTGTGAAAAAGGATTTCCCCAATTTCAAAATATTTTTGAATCTTACGATTTTACGATCATTATAGATATTTATTTATCTTTTCGTTTTACTTTATTAATTATATTTTCAAAATACTTGTTAGGAATCTGGATTGAATATTAAGACGTAGTATTAAGCACGAAGTTATCAAAACTTTGCCAAGCACTAATTCTGAAGTTTAAGCCAATATATAATGCTTAATTACAATATGTAGGTTAGTGCTTCAACATATACTATTTTTTTCCCCTTAATTTACTCAGAAATTAAAACAATTTAAAGATCTTTCATTTTTTTCAAAATTGAATTTCTTACATAATATATCGCTCAGAAATTATTACTATTTTTTTTTGCAAGAAATATCCGACAAAGGCATCAAATGAAAGCGGATAAATATATTTTTTGAATGCCATTATCCCTCTAGATTCTTTGATCTAGCTCAATTATAGAGGAGGGGGGGGGGGTGGTAAAGGACATGCGATGTAAAAACCTACTTTGAAATAAATCTCCGAAATTTTTTTAAAATGTTTTGCCGGCTCGGCTCGGCTCGAACCCGAAATTTTTTTAAAAAAATTTACCGACCTAGTCCGGCCCGAATTTATTTAAATATAGAAATTAATCTTTATAATTACTCAAGTTTCAATAAATAAAATCAAATATTTTTATTTTACATAAAAAATTCAATATAAAATTGATAAATTTGAATATATTCAAAAAAATATCCAAGGTCCGACCCGGCCTGAATTTTTTTAAAATATTTGGCCCGGCCCGAACCCGATTATTTTAAATAGAATTAGGCCCGAGCGGGCCGGGCCTAACTTTGCAGATCTCTAATATGAATTAGAATGCCAGTTCTTTTTCGTTTATTTAATATTTGTATACATATAATTAAAAAACTAGGAACATATTTGTATTGCTCTCTCCTTAATTATTCTTATCTGGGTAGCTTTCTTGCGAAAAAAAGAGGTTCTCTTTAAGAATGAGTTATAGACCAACGTGCAAAATGAATGATTAAAAAAGTAATGAAAAAGTCCAACCAGTTTAAATGGTTTCTGACCCCAGGCGCTAATTTGACCAATTAGAACGATACAATTCGAAATGCATTTTCGTTTGCAACGCAGCGTATGCTCAATTTGTGGGGACTATTATACTATTACACTAGTATACTTTATATTAAAAAATAATTCAAACTTCGAAATAAATTAAAGAAATTCTCAAGTCAAGATGCTCCATAAAAACATATTAACTGATTAGCATCTGTAATATGAATAGGAATTTATTTAAAATAAGTTTACATTTTAATTAAGTTCTAAAAATTTTGTTTTGTCATTTTTTGAAAAATTTTTTGACAGCGCATTTTTCTGAAACCCAGGATATATCTAATGAAAAATCCTAATTATTTTTACATAACGGGTTTAAAGGTTTAAGAAAAAGCTCAAAATTTATTAATCAAGGAGACTAAAAGTTTTACTTATGGTTATTAAAAATCTTTAATAATCCATAAATCTGCATATGATATCGCCATTGTTAATGATTCTTGTTTTGGGAGTATCATTTTTTTTTATAACAGTATATCACGGAGATCATATTATTGTTGGTTTCCCTTTTTTATTTTAGTATCTAATTTAATATAATTTTCCCTCTCTTTTTAAAAAAAATAAAAAAAATATTAATGAGTATATTAATTAAATAAAAATTGAAACTAATGCATTAACAGATACAAGGGAAAATTTATTAAAATAAAATACGAAAAATAATTTAGATAATAAATACGTTTGAAAAAGTTAATTTTTTATAATCAAATTTTTTTTAAAAAATAATATAATTAGGTCTCCAATTTTACAATTTTTTTTAGAAATAATTTTACATTTTTAGTTAATATAATTTAATACAAATTTTTATTTTAAATGGGCAAATTAAATATAGTTTCAGGTTTTTTTATCACTGGTTCAGAGAGAGTGGGATTCTGTTATGTTGCTTTAATTTTAACTGTTCTAGGGTTGGTAGGAAACCTTATCATGTATTTAAGTTACAATCATTCCAGGAAAAAAATTTGCAGGAGTGAAACCAAGATTCGCAATATTGTCAAAGAAAAATCTTCTTACGTTCAACATCCCTCTACTAAATCTACAGAAAAAATATGCGCCACTGATGATTTTATGGAGGTTAAATCAATGAATAACTCTAATAAAGAATTTGAAGATGCAAGGAGAGATGGAAGAAGTGAAATATCTTTTACAAATTATAGCACTGAAATGTCTATCGGAATGAATAATGGGGAACGCTACTTCCCAATTAATCTGTATTTGGGAAAAATCTTCAAAATTAATTTGTTCACCCTGAAGATTAAGAATAGAAATAAGATCCCGATCAAGACGACCCTCACTATGTTTTACGCCGAAATGCTATCGGCTGTCAATTTCACATTTTGCTTGACGCTCATTCCCTGGCCTTTACTATATTTCTGGGGAGCCTATTACCAATCGCCATTTTGGAGATCCAAATATTACAATATCTTCATGAGTAACCTGGAATTTCCTTTGCGAAATATCCTTTCAAAAGTATCTATTGGAATCATATTGGGTATGACGGTGGATAGATTCATAGCTTTAAAAATACCATTAAGATACAAATCACTTTGTACACCAAAGAATGGCAAGATAGGTTTAGTAGTCATATTCCTGATTTCCGTTATCACTCAGAGTACGGCGATATTTTGGTATAGGACATCTTACATAGATTTCATCGTCATTAAAAATTATTTGTATTACAACGCGTCGTTGAATGACTCCATAGAACATTGGCTCACTCTAAATATTACTACTTATTCAAAACTTCAGGGTAAATCTTTAAGAAATCATTCTTCGATCTTATATATACACCCTGGTAATCCATATATCAATGTTTACAGTGGGTACTTGATGCAAGGCGGGACCAAGATATCTAATATGAAAATGTTTATTATAATAGAGAGCATACGCGAGATACTTATGGTGGGATTACCCATGTTATTCATAGCCGTATTGAGTTACTTCATAGTCGTTTCTCACAGAGCCTATTTTTTGAACAAGAAAAGGATGAAAGAATTATCCCAAACTAATAAAAATAGCATTATTAATAATAATAACAATAACTCAAATAATAAGGCTCTCATTTCTAAACGCCCCATTGATAGTAACAATATTAAATTAAGCCCCGAGGAATATAGAGCAACTTTGACCCAAATATCTATAGTCATTCAGTTTTTTTTGTGCGAAATGCCTCAGGCTATATTAAATTCTCTATATAATAAATATAGTTGTTCTCTTAATGATTTGAATTGCAAATTTAGGGATTATATAATATTAACTAATGTGTTGGACATAGCTAACACTTGCCTAACTTTTTACATCTTCCTTGTTTTCAACGATAACTTCAGGAAACTTGTGAGAGATCTCTTTACCCAATAAATGGAAGAAAAATATATATGTATATATATTGAAAATAGCCACCTTATCAAAACTGGAATGATAATTTAAGAATAAATTATTTTTATGAATGAATTCTGGGTAAAGAATTACGGTCTATTCTCCTAGTGGTTCAAAATTGAAAGAAAGCTATTTTTTGAGACGGTTGCTTTACAAAATTCTACATCGAATACGATATTTAATATTTAAAAAAAATTATTAAAGGCATACTTATAACAAATCCAATAATTATACTATATTTTATATTAAATTGATTACTAAATTATTTGACTATGTTTATGTCGCCATTAGCTATCCCAGAATTTTGCCAAGGGGGGGGGGGATTAATAGATTGAAGCTACTTGGGAAAGAAGACTGCCATTGAAGCTTATGTAGTTAACTAAAAGATAGTATGGCCTGCCTCTGTGTTATGAAAGATTTACTCCTTGAAAATTATTAATAGGAAAGAGGGTGGAGGTGTGCTAGGGGAAAATTTTTATTAGCTTAAAATATTATTTAAGATAACATGCAAATTTCTAATAATCCCTCTCCCTTCTTCAATATATCTATGTTCTGTCCTAATTGAATATTATGAGCTTTTAATCTCCAAAACGCTCGTGAAATTAACTTTAAATCAAACAAGACGTAGCCAATATTATGTATATGATTTATTATTATGTTTTAAATATATATATCTGATTTATACTATAAATAACAATAACACAATATGTCATATGAAAAGGAGTTGATATCATTTATATTAATTTATAATGTTGCTTATGTGTTGTTGTTATAATACGCAATTTGTTTTTTTAAATATAAAACAATATCATATTCCTATTAAAATATGTGTTTAATTGATTTATATTTTTTTCCCACTATATTTTTACGGTTTTATAAATTCAAAATAATAATCTTAATAATTAATTAAAAATGGTACATTAATTTTTATTAATAGGATCATTTATTATTACATTCATATAAAAAACTTTTAAGAAAATACAAATAATTTCCTTTAAAACATTTTAATATTACATGATCTAATGTTAAAATAAATAATTTAATAAAAATGTAACTGCGAGGATAGGATTACAGAAATTTAAGATTTTTTAAAGAAGATCAAAATCATTTTTTAAAAAATTTATTATGATTTTATCATGAAAGATTTACTTATAAAGGTTTGGAAATTTATGTAAAATTTAATCAAAAATCTTCTTTGTAAAAAAATCTTATGAAAAATTTTTATTTTGAGGGGTAATTGCGCAAAAAAATGTGGGAAAAATAAACTTAGGAATAAAACTGTCAAAAAAATATTTCATGGGATATAAACAGCTGCGGAAATATAATCAAGAGGGATTAAAGACATGGGAAACTTTATATCTATAAAAATGATAGAATTTGTTCTTAATTTTTGGGTAATTTCCTTTGAAAAATTTTCTTTCTAACTTATATTACACCTACTTTCTTTTTGGAATAGTGGTCATTACTATACCTATAAAAATTTAATCAAATCGAATATATAAGAAATAGCATATAATATATTATTTAAATAAAAACTATATTATCATCGTATGATGGATATTTAACCTAATGATTAAGTTGTATAAGAAGAGAAATCGGATAGAGGTTCATGATATACCACGTTGTATGTAATGCTTGTGTGATCATTAGTTATGATCTTAAGGTTTTATGAGGAAAAAATTAAGGTAAGCAACATATAATTTACCATGTAAAAGGCTGGTTGGGGTAAATAGTAGCCAACTGCAACATTTGACACTGAGCTTGTAATTGTCATTACAAAAGCAGGTCCAACAGGAAATTTACGGCACTTAAAAGAGAATGATAAGTTAGAATCATTTGGAATTAAGGTTATTCTTGGAATAGGAACTTTAGTTCTTAGAAATATATCAGAAACAAATCAGCCTCAATTATATTTTGAAACAAATATGTAATAATAAATTTAGTTCCATTGACCAGAAGAAACTGATTATAAATTGTGCATTAAAATGATAGGCACGTCGATTTTAAGTGAAAGTTTATGCTAAGGTAATATTTATATATTAGGAGTTAAATTCTGAGGAATAGCAACTTAGCCTCTTCCTCTCTAGTCGTCTCATCAGCACTTGTATTATATAACTAATTCCCCGCGAAATTTGTCAATTATAAATTAATGGAATCTGCATTAATGTTTTTAGGAGTCAAAAGTACATTAAATGGCATATATTTCTTGTCCATACAATCAATAAACTTTAGAAGATCCTCTATTTTATTTAAAGGGAGATAGCAGTCATCAGGAATTTTTATTTTTACTCTGGAGCCGTTTAATATTTCTTTTGCCTTCGCCAACTCTTAAAATAAAATTTGAATAATTAATACTGACAATAAATTCCTGAGCTTTGTGAAATTGTTACAGTCACGTATTAATACCTTTACATAAGGACAATATATGTGACCATAAATAAGAGCGTTTTAAAGTTAAATTTAGAATATAGAATCTTACATCGTTTTTAATAACTGGCAAAGTTAAACATCCACTAAAAACAATAATTTTATCATCAAATAGTCTATTAATTTTTAAGATATCTTGAAAGGATCTATCCACGCTTGAAATATATGTTTATGGGTCATAGATATTTTTGTCCCATATTATTATCTGTCTTAGACTGTTGATTTGGCAAGATATATTACAAGAGAAGCTCTCATGCATATTTAAGGAGATGATAAAACGTGTATGGGCTTGGGCAGTTTGTTCATTGTGTTGAATAGTTGAAATTAAACTAGAAGATCCATCAACTATATCAATCTTGCTTTAAGCTCGTAATTCTTATATTTGTTTAAAAGAAAAGATTTTACATAACCCCCAGGACCATCTACGAAGAATACATTATGGGAGGTATCGAGTGGTAAAGATATAATTTTGTCGTAGATAATTTTTTGATCGCGATTAAATATTTTTAGTTTGAGATCAACTTTTTATGTATATCGTCATTGGTGAATAAAGTTTCATCTAGAAAAAGGATAGAGGAATATCAACTGCATTAGATGGAGAATGGGGGAATTTTGTAGGAGTAGGAGAGATTTACCATTTTGAAGTAAAATTTGATATATTTGGAATGAAGTAATTTTTTCGCTATAAACATTATTATCAGAGATAAGAACCTATTTTGAATACAATCTTAACAAAGGATTAACTTAAAAGAGCTCTATAAAGCAACAGGTTCTCGAGGCTCACAGTGTAACAATAAAGTAGAAAATAAATGGCGTTAATAAGGTATTGTAAAAGTTAGACTATCCTCTAAATATTTTCCCCATTCGACATCATTTGATAACATACTCCATCTAATACCTGCATTTTTAAAAGTAGCTGTAATTCCATTAAAAGAGAGTAAATCCTTAAAGCATGTTGCCTCAGCTACATAAAAAATTATCTTAAATTAAAAATACTTCCCCCTATTTAGGAAAGACCATGCGTATACTACCAATTACCTTATATCCACTCTTTTGCCGTTTAATCAATTGGTTAGTGAGAGGTTTACATACATAATAATTTACAAAGTCGGCATAAATGTTTACTTTTTATTACTTGGATCATATGTATTAATAGTAAATTATTCCGTTAATTTTTTTCCTATAATTTTAGCTATTGGAGGGGATTTATGATTAAGTAAATGAAGATCTTATCGATAGACGACTGTAGAATGACTATCCATTTGATAATCTAAAGTTCGCTAGCGGTAGCGATTCTATGACGGATATATATTTAGCATCAATGAATTGGGTAGTTTCATCTACATTATTAATGGCAAGAGAAGCAGTAGTTCTCTCATGACCTTGGTAACTATGCCTATATAGTTTATTTAACAGATTGAACCGAAGAACAAATTTCTGCGTTTATATGAGCATTGTATTTTTTTGATAAGTATTATACGGTACGATAAAACAATTGTTAAATATAAATCAGTTTATTTTTTTGGAAGGTAAGGCCGTGCCTTTAAAGGATAACCATGCTTAATGGTTTAAGATATTATTTTTGAGTTTTTTCCATTAATCATGCAGGGACTATAAGGAAATGTTATACCACATGGCCCATGTGTATTGCAACTACTAATAATTTGAAACAACATGGGCTCAGTAATTTTGTTAGGAATTTCAGCATAAACTATCTCATCAAAGGTATCATCTGTTGGTAGCCTATGATTTTTATCGAGTATAAGGCACAAATGACAATGAGGTAAACCTCTTTTCTAGAATTTTATGCCAATTATATAAGCGATTAATTCTCCAAAAACATTTTAATAGAGCAAATTTTTTTAAAGACATTTATGAAAAACGCGATAAACTGATTAGGCGGTCGTTTGGAGTCTGATGAGGAAATAATTCACGCCTAATTTTATTTCGTTTAAGGTTGCAGATGAAGCTAATTAGTAATGAAGGCTTACCAAAGCAGTGTACAACAACCATTGCATCCTGGTAAAGCTAATGAATATGTCTTGGGTCACCGTTAAAAGAAGAAGGCAAAATTATTTTTCCTAGAGTGTCAGGATTGGTGTCCCCATGCAAGAGATCTACGGACAAATTTGTCAGATTTTGGAAAAAAATGAACATATTGCAATGAATCGTATCAAGAGTTTAGCTCGTTAATACGTCTTAAAGAACGCTACATTTTTTAGGATATCACTGCCATCACCAAGTATTTCATATGAGGTAGGATTATTGCGTAACATGTCAAAATTTGAAGTAGATTTGCCTTTAGCGAGCATAGAAGCTACTAACATAAATTGAAAAGCAAATTGATTATAGCTGTGAATAGTTCCCTAAAATTCCATTAAAAGATTGCGATTTAAAAATGGCACTTGATTATTCCTGTATTTTATCTCATTTTCACTATCATATATTGGACCTATTTAGGTGTGTCTTCTAATGTTGGAAGGAGGGCATTAATGTGAAGGTAAATCTGTCCAATAATTTGAAATGTATAATTACTGGAGCGAGAATTGGCTATAGTGCCATTTATATCAACTCCTAGTGTGGGAAATGATTGTGCAAAATTGAATGCTCTTATAGAGGATGATAAACAATGCTCCTTAATAAACATATTAAATTTGGTGAAGGAAAAAAAAGTTTTAATATAATTACCTTCCCAATAATGCAAAACATATAAAATTGAAGTATTTTTTCCCAATTCTACATTTCAGCACTGCAGAAGGCCTATATTCCTGATATGTTTCTAATATTTATAGGTGAGTGGTAATCATCAAATATATATCAAAATATGCATGGTAAAGGTTCGGGGATTGCGGTATTGGTGGAATAAAAATAATTTGGAGAAACTGGGTACATAAAATAAATATATATGAAAATAGAACCATAAATAAAAAAAACACCCTAAATTTCAAATAAGTTAGTATCAGGCACAGCTCTTAGTTAATGTGGGAGGAACATAAAATATTAGAAAATGATCTAAAAAAGGTGTAATCTTAGATATGGGGGGGGGGGGGGATTAAATTTAAAAAAAATTCTATTGACCGTATAAATATAAAGAAATATTTACGCTATTTTTTTCTATACCTATGTTAGTAACTACTATTTTGTCCCCTCATGAGATATTCTTGGCCTTCAGTATGTCTAGAACAGTTAAAGCGTTTGTTGGCAAGCCATTTCTATCTTAACTTTATGAGATACAGCATGACTTGGAAAACAATGAAGGAATAAGGCAGGGCTAGTCTAAAAAATTAAATAAAAATAAACCTTAAATAAAATCATGTACTAAACTTGCAGAGGAGGTCATATCATGCGTAGCTTTTTAGGAAATGTAGGTCTATCATTACATTTTAGCAAGGGATCATTTATATATGCTTTTAGACTGAATTTGAAGTAATATAATGTAATATTGAAATAAATAAACTTGTTATAACAAAAAGTCTTGTTTATCTATATCCCTGTATCATCCTTGTAAGTGTATATACAAGTTTGTATCATGATTTTTGGAGTTGCCTACAGAGATAATATAGGTAATAAATATATTTTTTTCTTGACTAGGAACATATATTTTTATCAGATACATTTCAATAGAAACCAATATCCTATTTTTGGATGAGTAATAAATGTGACGATAACTTTAAATCCTTGAAGCATGAAAGATTTATTTAAGGGAGGAAGTTACAGAGTATAGATAGTTTCTAATATTTAGGGATTTCAACTGTTTCTCAAATCTTTTGAAAATGATTAAGAGATATTTGGATATGTTATCAGAGGTCCCTTTAAGGTGTTCAAGCTTAATTTTATGGGGTCCTTGAGCTTTATGAAGCTTTAGCTTTTCTATCGCTGCCCTAATTTCTAATATGGAGAAGTTTAATGATGTGGCAGGTTAGTATCATTGAGCATCATTAAGTTTGAATGTTCTTGATTCAAATGTATTCATGTAATAAGCCAAAGTGCTACTAGTTCCTCTGGATTTTTCTTTTATTATTTACTAATTTCAATATTGGTAGCTTACTAAAGCAGAACGCTCACAGAAGTAATTTATTTTATTAAAACATGCGTGTTCTACTGTTCCTCATGTCCTCTTCCATTTCACAGCTGCAATCATTATTTCCATTTCAATTTTTCAGCACTGATTCCCAAAAATATTTAATTTTATGATTATCTGTTTTTTTATATAAATCCTCTTTGGTTAATGGAGTTAACCACTCCCCTTTAAGTTTTTCGAATGTGGTTGTATATTTAGAGCGAGTGTTTGAAAGAATTTTTTTGAATTCTCTCAGCAAATTTCTAGAGAATATATAGAAGCGAAATTAGCAAATTCAACTCAATAATTTGTATTAGCATCTTTTCGTTTAGAGATGTATTTATTTTTTATCCTTTCGTATGTTAAAATTTTTCAGTTTCATTTTTGTTTTCTTAACTTTTTCTCTGTTTGAACATATAGAATTTTTGTTTCTCCATGTGAAACTTTTACAAGTTGGGCAGACAGAATTTATTATCCGATATATTTTTAGTCAAAATTGTTTTAACATCTTGGAATCAAAAGCATACACTGGATAGTATAAAGTCTATTTAAAGAAATAGTTTTCTCTCAAGAAAGTATATATGTGAGCAGGATTGAATTTGAGATAGGTTACTGCTCTAAGGTCATGGTTAGAACACATTTGCAATAACCTTTTTCTGCCTATGGAATCATTAATGTTTAAAGTAGCCGACGCTATTGTTTGGTTTTGAAGAATGTCTCTTCCTTCCCAATTTGTAAATTTACAGTATAACTAATTTATACTTTTTTAATTTCCAGTTTTCCATAAAAATTTATTCCTTCCTTGAGCTTTGTAGGTGCATATTTAGTTAGCACAGTGACGAAGCGTCCATAGGCAAAATTTTTAAATAAACTTAATATAATCTTTGTACTATGCTAAATAAACTAAACTGAAAAGCTTAATATAATTTTTATAACGTTAAAAAATTAATATTATTTTTACTATATTAGGAAATACTATTATTTTTAATATGTTAAAAAAGTTACTATTATTTTTACTACGTTAAAAAAATATATACGTGAGGGAAGCAAATTTAAAATTGCTTATTTTTTTAAAAAAATAAAGAGAAAATCATGCCATCGTATTGTGTAATTTTACCATTAAAAAATAGCATTGGGGAAGCAAATAAAAAAATGCTTATTTTCTTAATAAATAAAAGAGAAAGAAATTTTTTTATATAATATTTTTTTCCTTACTTTTTTAAAATAAAAAATTTTTCGTTTTTAAAATCCTTAATTAATATTTAATAATTGTAATTGTATTATTGAAAATTTATTAACATTATCATTTAGCTTAAGATATTTTGATGCTAAAAAATTGTTATTGAAAAAGGAAGACCAATTTACAAAACTTAAAAAAGAAATTAAAACTTGCATCCGATATTTTTCTATCGATAAATATGAATGGCTCACTGGATGTGAATTTTCTAATTCTCTATATTGTTGGTCATGTCTATTATTCCCAAAGGAAAAATATGTTTGGAATAATAAAGGATTTTCGGATATGAGTAATTTTATTTACTATTGAAACATCATTTAGAAAATAGTACAATATTGGACTATCAAGCGATATTAAAAATGATTTAATAAATTCCATCTCATATGTCTTACACCAAAAAATATTAAATGAATTAGAAGAAACGGAATTTATATCAATAATATTAGATGAAACAACAGATATCAATAATAAATCTCAACTGGCTGTAGTTCTTCGATAATGATTTATTGAATTTTTTGACTAAGCATCGAGATGCTAATTCTTTATCAAAATTTGTCATTAAATTCTTGAACGATAAAAAAATTATGAAAAAATTAATAGGTCAAAGTTACGATGGCGCAGCTGTTATGTCAGGCGATCAATCCTTCAGCACTTTATATTAATTACTTTGCCCATAAGTTAAATCTTATATTATCAAATTATCGCAGCAAAATTAAAGAATGTAAGGTTTTTTTGCAACTTTATCTGGTTTAGTCAGTTTTTTTAGTACATCATCTAAGCGAACAGCGGAATTTAATAAATATGTCAAAAAAAGATTACCACGAGTAGCCCCAACTAGTTGGGAATACAATGTTCGGCTGGTTCAAACAGTTTTAAATTATTTGAAGGATCTAGTCGTTTTTTTTTGAAAGTATGATTGATGGAGAATTTGATATTGTTTGGGATAATGATGATTTCCCAAAATATTTATTAGATAATTTAAAGGACACTTATTCTCAATTTTTCGACTTACATGAGCGGAAACCGAATTAAAGGTTGTGTTTCGGGACGATGAATTTAGAAAGAAAAAGAATGTTAATGAAATACTTAAATTTTTAATATGCACCGACTTGATGAAAAGTTTTAAAGAGTTTTTTAAATTATGCAAAATAATCTTAACTTTGGCTTCAACAATAGCAAGTGCAGAACGGAATTTTTCATCTTTAAAAAGAATAAATCAATTGCAGAAAACAGGATGAGCCAAAATCGTTTATCGAATCTATCTTTGATTTCGATTGAAAAAAAATTATTAAAAAATTCAATACCATTAATTTATAAATCTTAATGTTTTAAAGGTTTGAGTTTTACTAAAATAAAAAATTTTTTTGATTGCTTCCCTAGTAGTAAACTTGACGCTTCGTTACTGAGTTAGCAGTAAGGTTGGTTTATATGCGGTGTTTAGATATTGGTGAACATCTCTCGCGAAGTTAAAATTTGTGACATATTTATGCACCTTTTTTGTTAAGATAAATGCCATGCTAATCCAGTTTCTTCCATTTATATCTGAATAGTAGAGTGTGTAGTTCAATTCGCTTGCAAATATATCATATGATAAATTTGTACTATGAATAAAATTAATCGCATGATTTTGCATTTGGCAGAGATCGACAAAGTCAGATTTATCAAAATAGCCAAACATTTTGAATATATCATTGGTTTCGAGAAAATAACCGCAAAGTTTGTGTTAACAGGCTGATGTATATGAATTCCGGTCCTTCTAAAATTGCGGTGAAGGAACTGAAGGAAAACTTGTGTAACAAGTTAAATAAAGATGTAACAACAAAATGATAAATATATGCAAAGGAAGTAGCTTGAGGATGGAAAACTACCAAATGGAAATCACAGGAGATAATGTTTGTCTAAGGTCCCCACATACGCCGTCGGATATGCATTTTTCATCAAGCCCAGCCGACGGATATGGATGCCATCCTGAAACAGATTCCACTCGCACTCATATCCTACCCCCGTGGTGTAACAAGATGCCGAACCCATTCCAGTTATAACCCAAGCACATGTAAAAACAAGTATGTGCCCAAATTTTTCTAACATCAATGTAAGGGGCCATACGGGGCAAAAAACCTGCTTATTACACATCAAAGATGTTATCAATAGCCTCCTGTCCGCATGGCAGCATGGAATTGATAGGGCACTGGCTCTTTTGGGCGAATCTTGAATCTCTCTCATAAGGACATAATCTGCGATTATGGACTAGAGATGTTAGGCGCCAAAAATTCTCCCTTAATAAAGAAGCAAAAGACCAGGACTCCTCAAAGGACATTGGACGACCCTATTGACAAGAAGGGACATAGCTACGTTGATTTCCGAGTGACGGAACAAATGGGTATAGGAGAGGATACTATAATTATTGCAAATATTTTATTTTGAATCTCCCTATACAACACGATTGAGCACGCTGACGGCCGATAGTACGTCCAACGGAAAATTCCATAAGCTATTATGATTATTGACAATAGACACCACCAATAGTACCATTATAAAACTCTCTAGGCTGAACATATCAGTATCCATCCTAAAACTCCACCTCTCTCAGTCTCCATTCACCAGAAGAATCGGGCTTATTCTATTTAAAATTTAATAACAAAGAATCGCTATACTTCTAGAATAGATTCACCAGTGTGGCGAAGAAAATTTAAATCTTTTATTAACTTGTGGACGCAGCCGTCATCGATATAACAGACGATATGTTTTGCTCTCCCCTATTTCTTATTCCAAAAAAAGAAAGAACACCCAGGGTTTTTTTGAACTTCTATAACGTATAGAGGATTATCAAATAACCAATAGCATCACTAATGGGGGGGGGGGAGACGCGCAGGGGCTTGAGCCCCCTGAAAAATTTGAATAGCCCCATGAAATGATTTTATTTTAATGGCTCCCTCACATACCCCTGAACTAAAATAAATTTTTTTATGGCCCTTTAAACGTTTTCTTTTTTTATTCCAAAGTATTATATATAGATTTGATTTTAATATTAAAATATTAATAAGACTATCTAAATTTTTATTAAATGAGTGCTATTTTAATTGTTAGATTAGATTAATACATAAAAATTATATTCTCATTATGTCAGAAACCTAATTCTGTGTTCAAAATCGAATATCAATATCACTCATACATAACGTCTAAATATCAATATAGCATTAACAGTTGAAGCTTAATTGAATTTTAATATTTAAATTATTTCATAACCCTAATTAAATAAATATAATCATCTATTTAATATGTAATTAACCGAGTTTAAAATCACTAATTAACTATATTATTCATTTTTAAATTTAATACTATGCCTCTTCCTAAAAATATTTCCAAGGTACAAACAAGATAAGAAATATTTTTAAATCCTCTATTATATAGAATTAGTTATAAAATACAGGTAAAATGCCACTTTTACTGACATATTTGACAGTTATAGAATATATTACATATAATATTTTATTAAACTTTAGTAATCAATGCTTTTGATAATAAATATAAGTAACAATTTGCATTCAATTCTTTAACGCCATCTATTTATTTTTAATAATAAATATTACTAAAAATTAAACATCTTTTTATTTATCCCAAAATGGATGTAATATTTATTAGATATCTTTTTTTCCTTAGCCTCTATTTACTAGTTTTTAGGGAATTATTTTCTCTTTGAAAAACAGTTTTGAGTTAAATTTTTAATACGAGTATATTTTAAATTTTATTACAAACTACTATTGACATAATATACCAACTAGAGGAGGTGCCACAATAATATATAAAATCTTACTTGCTTTCATCATATAACTCTGGTCCTTATATCTATTAACTAAATGATTCATTTCTTGGCATCCTTACCTGTATATAACTCAAGACTTTAATATATTTGCACTTCTAAAGATTTTTAGTGTTTTTGTTTTATCATTTATCTAACATAATAAATTCTGATACGAGTTTACATCGTGATTTCATGACTATGACTGCAAATTAACCATTATCTATTATTTGTGTGGCTATGTAATTTAAAATTATTACTCATGCTGCAGCATTTGATTGCATAATTTAGGTAAGCAAAAATTGTACTGTCTAGTCATTTATATATCATTAAAAATTTATAATCTTTTAGAAATTTAATATCTAACAATATTTTGATTACTTATCTAGCTTCCATAATATCATCTATGTCTAACCACCATATAGTTTTATGATTTGGATTAGTCGTTTATATTTCTTCTTTAACAATTATTGATTTGGTTAGGCCTACAAATTTTTCCTTATTAATGAATAATAAAATGGTAACACAAGTTATATTAGTTTAATTACTTTTTATCAATTTAGGTTACTAAGAATTATTTCCTGTGTAGTATGTAAAAACCATTATCAACTGAGGTTCAAAAATATTTTTATATCCGCAATCGAAGATATCTGATAGTGTAATAAATGGATAAATATTTTGTAGTAAAAAAATATTACCTTTAGAAATGTCTTGTATTGTTTTACTTTCATTATTTGTATGCATAATTAATGATAAAATCAGGGGTATCGCTAGCCTTTACAATCTCAGGTGACTCAAGTACTTTGTGGGCCCTCTGCCGGGTTTTATATAATTATTTTATATTAATATCTTATTTTTTATAATTTGCTAACTTGTATTCTGAATTTTATATTTTGCCATTTATTTATTTGCATACAAAATAAACTAGCTTATAATTAATTAAAACAATACAAGATATTTCTAAAAATAATATTTTAATACAAAATTTATTTAAGTATAAAATATTTTCGATTGCTGATATAAAAAAATTGATAATGGTTTTTAAAAATCACATAATATAATTCTTATCAACTTACATTGACAAAAGTTCATGTAACTAATATAACTTTCTGTTACCATTTTAGACAATGTTTTATAGAATGGAATAATAAGGAAAAATTTATAGGCCTAACCAAATCAATTCTTGAAGAATAGAATATAAACGACCAATCCAAATCATAAAACTATAAGGTGGTTAGAGCTTCTTCTCAGATGACATGCTGGAAGCTAGATATGTAATCGAGAAATCTATTGCGTGATATTAAATTTCTAAAATATTATCTTTCATTTTTAATGATAAACGACTAGACAGTTGACCATTGTTGCTCATCTAAATTATGCAATCATATGTTCTAAGCAGCAGGAGTAATAATCTTAAATATTAAGCAAGACAAATATAAGATGCTTGTTAGTTTGCAGTCATAGTCATGACACTCACGATGTAAGATCATATTAGGATTTTTTATGGTATATAAATTGATAAAAACATTAAAAATCTTTAGAAGAAATAATTATGCAAATATATTGAGGCCTTGTGTTATTTACACGGTAAGGATGCCACATTAAAAATGAATCATTTTCTAATTATAAAATAAGGGCCAGAGTGATATGAAGAAAGCAATTAAGATTTTATATATTATTGTCGCACCACCTCTAGATGGTATATTATATACTAAAATAATAGTAGTTTGTAATAATATCAAAAGTAACTCGTATTAAAAATTCAACTCAAAACTGTTTTACAAAGAAGGAAAAAATAGCTTTTCTAAAAATATATAAAAAAGAGAAGAATAAAAAAGATATCCAATAAGATTACATTTATTGTGTGATCATAATAAGATGTTTAATTTTTAACAATATCTTTTTAAATATATATATGGCGTTAAAGAATTGAATGCAAATTGTTACTTACATTTATTATCAAAATCATTTATTAGTAAAATTGTTAAAATATTAACTGTAAGATATTATTTAACTGTCAAATACGTCTGTAAAAGTGGCATTTTACCTAATATTTTATAACCAATTATATATAATAGAGGATTATCAACTATATGTCTACTTACTATTAATAAAGAAATCTCATATACTTATTTGGACCTTAAAAATATTTTTAGGAAGAGGCATGAAAATTAAATTTAATAATGAATAATATAGTTGATTAGTGATTTTGAACTTGGCTAATTACAATATTAAATGTGAATTTTCAATTAATAAATGATTTATTTAATTAAGGTTATATAATAATTTAAATATAAAACTCAATTACGCTTCAAATGTTAATGCTAAATTAATATTAAGTGTGATATTGATATTCTATTTTTAACACAGAATTTGATTGCAAGTTTATATTTATTAATCTAATCATAAAATAGTATTCATTTAATATAAATTTAGATAGTCTTTTTAATTTTAAATGATAAAATCAAATCTATATATTACTTAGTAGAATTATAAAAGGAATCAAAAATAAATTTATTTTTAGTTCAAAGGGATAGTAAGGAACCATTAAAAAAATTTTTTGCTTCAGGGGGTTATTCAAATTTTTTAGGGGGGCTCGAGCCCATGCGCACTCTCCCTAGTAACGCCACTGCAGTGTTTAAACGCTACTTTTAAAAGTAGCGCGTTATCGCTACCGCTATTTTTTAAAAAAAGTAGCGCGCTATAGCTACCGCTATCGTTTTCAAATGAGTAGCGCGCTATTAGCTACTTTTAAAAAAAAGTTTTACGCTACTTTGATTTTTTTTTTAATATTTTTTTTTTACGTAACTTTATTTCCACAAATAAAATATTGATATAAAAACATGACTATAATTTGTTACATATATATATATATAATTTATTTATTATTGCACTTTAATAATAATAACATTTCGGTACTGCCATCCCCAAGTCTAGAGCGACGATCAGAAAGTATAAGCTTTGTCATACTAAATAATCGTTCAGCAGTAGCACTTGAGGGCAATGCAGTATTAAATTTAATAAACAAACTTTTTATATGAAAAAAATCATCAAAAATATTTAAATTAGTATTTTTAGAATTAAAAAAAGCATCTAGAGGTTAATTAAAAATACTTCAGTATATACTTTAATAAAAGTATGCTCCTCCACATTAAAATACTGTATTCCCATTTGATCCAATATATAATTCATTTCCATTTTTTTCTCATCTAGAAACAATGCTAAAAGTTTCATAGCATTGTAAACACTATTCCATCTTGTAGTGTTTGGTGTCAATAAATAACGTCCTAATTTTTTTTTGAAAATATCAAACGTCTTTGATGACTTATTTTGTTTATTCCAAAGAGCTTGGCATTTAGAAAATGTAGATCTTGATACTCTTTTAAAATCCTCATTTAATAATGCTTCTTCAGCATCCACTGTCGCAACTAAATTTAGGTTGTGGCAGGAACAACGATGATGGCTAGGTAACATAGAAGACTCTATTGAAGATCCTAAATATTATAAATTTTATTTTATATTGGTGAAAAATTAAATATAAAATAATTTAAAACCAAGGATGTCATGAACATCAATTATCTCAAACTCCATTTCATCATCCTCTTCTTGTTCTCCATCTTCAATATTTTTGTCAGGAATATTACTAGTATTGTTATTATTATTATCTTTCCCAAATATTCTATATTATTTATATCATATTATAAAAAAATTATAATAAATTTAAAACCTGAAGGCCTTCAGGAAATTAGACCCATTATCCGTAATCATCTTACAAACCTTGTTTTGAATTTTGTAAGACTTATGGATTTCTGCAATAATATTGGCTAGAATGTCATAAGTCTGACAGCCAATTATTCTCTTTAGAGCTAACGCTACAGATTTTCGTTTAAGATTTTTAGGATCAATCCAATGTGCAGTTACTCCTAAATAAGCTCTAAAAATATGACATATTATAAATCAGAAAATAAACATTTTTACCTTCTATTGTGAGTCCAGCAATCTGCCGTTGTACAGACGTAGGAGACATCTGATAGATTTAATATCAAAGATTCTTTCATTTCCTTTAAGCTCTCCAAAATTCTTGCCATCAATGTCTGCCGGCAAAATATCTTGGTCCGTGGAGAAAAAGTGTTTATCATCTTTATAAAAGAATCATTATCCACCAAGGATAATGGTTGAACTGTATCTATTATAAAGTTCATAATGACTTTGTCAGCCAATTTTTGGGATACACAAGGTGTTGATGAATCCAAATTGGTTAATTTTGTTTGTATTAAATTTGATTTGGAAGTGGGTTTATCTTCTTCCATTACCCCAAAACTTTTGAGATATTTTTCAATCTCTTTATAATTTGAAGTGTGCACAGTCTAAAATTATAAAATACTTAGAATAAAAATTATGTAGGAGATAAGTACATAAAAATGATTGAAATAACTATTTTAAAATGTTTTAAATAATTTAGATAAAATTTATGAATATATAAAAAAAATGATTGGTTTTTGATTTTAATTTATTTTAAAAATTAAAGATTAGCCTACACATTGATATTAAATTTGTTTAATATATTACCTTTAAATGTTTTTTCAAATTAAAGCTGCTCGTATGATTTGAAGAGATAATTTTGCGGCACATCTTGCACCGAAACCGATATCCAGTATTAATTTTTTCTTCAAGGTTAAGGTATTTCTTAAATTTTGAGAGAGGATCATCTATATTTTGCTCATTTTCCAAAGAAATTTCAATATCTTCAACAATCTCACACATAACAAGATTTATAATGCCTAATATAAAATGTAAAATGAAATATAAAATAAGATAAAAGCAAGGACATACTAATAACGGAATTTCAAAAATATATAATTTAATTAATGCGCAAAATATAAATTAAATACAGATTGCTATTTAACAACTGTTTATATCTAATATATAACAATAATGTATATTTTTAAATATAAATTTAAATTTCAAAATTAAATTAAATAAAAGGATTATAATTTTAGATTTTATAAAAAATATATTTTAATAATTTTTAGATGTATTTATTATGTAAAATTGATCTAAATTAGTAGCGAGCTACCGCTATCGCTATTTTTTAAAAAATATAGCGCGCTATAGCTACCGCTACTGAAAAAAGTAGCGCGCTACAAGTAGCGCACTATTTTAACAACACTGCGCCACTGTACAAAATATGAAATTCTGAATAATTGTTAAGAGTTTGCAAGTTTCAATTAAAAAAGTAAAATATATTAATATAAAAGCCGCCCGAAGCCCGCAAAATATAACAAATTTTTTTTAGTTGAGCCCCCTGTAATTTAAAGGCTAATGACGCACCTGCAAATACCCATTGCCTGAAAACTATCCAAATTATAGCGCCGATATTAGCACCAACAGCCATGCAATAAAAATCTACCCAAAGTCAGCATTCTACTCCATACCATTACCGCAGAGATGAAAGAGATTTTTTAGATTTACTCCCCATGGGAACTAGTTTTTGCCGCACTACAGAATATTATTCTCAATCCATGCACCAAATCCATATTAAATGTTAATTATTCGGTCTATTTAGAGTTATTAAAATCTTTCATTCCGATTCAGACATAGGATTCCGAGTCACTATTGCATTCATTGGCATCACTCCGCTTGGTGATTGATTCTCAACAAACCCAATATTTCGGACTGAGAGGATTTTATATCTGGTGACGATAAGACGGCATCGGTTGATAGGGAAAACAAAGTCTGGCTAAGATTTTGCCAACTTATCTTGTATATTTGTTGCAGAGTATGAACGTGGAAATAATATTGCCTTGAAATTATTGAGGAATCTTAAACCATTATATATATAATCTATTCATGTATTTGACCCATATCAAATCCCACTCATTGATTATGTTAAAGCCTATCCAAAAGCAGTTCTAGCTATTAAAGCCCTTATGAATCCCATAATCTTCCCTATTAGTAACATAATTCATGTCCTACACCCACACCACGAGCCGAACTCACCACTTCAGAATATTTTTTATGTTTGACGAGGCTAAGCATGGAGAATCCCAGATCTAACCACCCCTCTCATACATAAGGAATTACCAGCGATATGGGTAGAATGCCGCTACTCGATAAATAAATACCGAAAGATCCCATCTATAGTTACAGATAGCCAAGTAGCCTACATGATCATTAAAAGGGGGACAAAGGTCAAAAATTTGCGACTTCGTCACCAGAACCATTCTATCAAGCAATAGGGTTCGGAAACTTTGGCCACATAGTAATGAATCACACATGGATAGCCTTGGATGAGAACCTAGCAGATTTACTGGTTAGGATTGGGATATATCGCGTATACTGGTACTTAAGATACTAAATGTAAATATCTGTTTTTTTTATATTTAGTATTTATTTGAATAATTAAAAGAATATTTATAATTTAAATATTGAAAAATGAAAAGTTTATTGAATTTGTTACTATTGATTGTATATATAAATAAAGATCTATTTCAATAAAGTGAAGTCACTTTTTTAAATTTTTTTTTAAGTATCTATAATATTTGAGTATATACATTTTAAAAATTTTCCCTATCCTGCAAACCCATATTATACCGAATATTAAACTATTAACATTTATGGAAAGCTTTTGTATTCTTTACGCAATTTTCATGCAATTTTACATGATTGCGTTATATTTAATTAGATTTTCCTTAATATGGGAGAAAGGGAGAAGAGCTCTAATATATGTTACGTTTTTGAAAAATTTAATTCTTACCCCATAATTGCTAAATTAATTATTTTTTTTAGAATTCTTGCCGAATTTTCATGCGCCTAATTATGAACGGCCGAATTTCACCCAATTGACCACGCCATATTATCACGCTCGCAAATGTTGTCACGCCTAATTGTCGAGAGCAGTCTCCAATGCCAATCATTGCATTTCATAAAATTAACAAAATTTGATTTGTAATTAAAAATAAAATGAAAAGGTTAAAGTGAAAAATGATATATTTACGCTTTTAACCATTCAAACGATGCTGCCAAATGTGTTATATCCCATTTAAAGCAAATTCTTTGTTATAAATACAATCATTTATATTTTGGCACCCTACCAAAAAATTTATTAATGCAAAGTGATAATATTCATGGCCAAAGTTATGATGAACATTTAAAAATTGTGTTTTAAAAACCTTTTATTTTCATCAAAAGGAGAAATCTGCCATTTTGCGAAAGAAAATAGATTCCCAACTTTTTTGGCATATTAAAAAATAAATAATTTTTATGAAAATTTTTTGATAGAAAACTTTACCATGGAATTATCTAAATTCCCAGTTTTATCTCATCTCCCAGAAACTTGCCATTTTGTTAGCCTATAGGAGTTAGAATTATAGAATTGATTTAAATTGAACTAATTTGATTTCTATCTCTATATCCCAATTCAGCATATACATATATTTTGCATATACTCTATAGAACTGAATTAAAATAAATATATAGAAGATTTACTTTTAATTTTTTTTTTAAATGTCCTTATATTTATTTTTTTCGAAATTTTTTTTGGGAGGAAGAGATGAAGTGTAAAAAAAAAAATTCTAAAATTCATCTGGAATCTTCACTGAATATCTAAAATTTGAAATTTTTTTAAAATTATTTTAAAATTTTAATATAGCTAAATAATCTATAAAATTATACAAATAATTTCTCAACATAAACTTATGCCCAAAAATATTGTTATAAAATATATATGTTTTAATAGATATTAGATAAGTCAATGGAATAGTAGATTTATTTATAGTATGAGATATTTTATTAGAATGCCAGATTATAATTGTAGTAGAATCATTTTCGTTTATTTAATATTGGTGACATATAATTAAACAAGGAAAAAATTTTTGATGCTATCCTCTTATAGTGTTGTTAAACTCTTGTTTTGTGCCATTTTTTAAAAACGGCTAACTTAATACTTCATCCATACAAATATTAACCGAGCCTGAAGATTTTGCTCATAGAAGGAACAAAGATCCAGACATATATTGTCGAAATCTTTAGGCTTAGGCAATAATTATCTGGCTAAAATATTGAGTTAGCCGTTTTTAAAAATCGGCTCAAAACGAGCCGTTTAACAACACTACTCTTAATTATTCTAATCTAGGTGACAAGGTTCGGCTTTTTTTTGAAAAAAACGAGTTCTCTTAAACGAGTCATAGATCAACGTGCAAGTAATGAATATTGAAAAACGCAATGTAGCTTACGTTTTTTAAATGGCTTCTGATGCCAAGGTGTAATTTGACCAATTTGCACGATACCCTTTTTAAAATGCATTTTGCGTTTGCAATGCAGCGTTTAAAATGTTTCATTTGTATGCAATATTATAAGTATGTAAATAAATTAAAGAAACTCAAGTCAAGATACTCCATAACATACTAACTGATTAGTATCTGTGAGACGAATAACGATTTATTTAAAATATGTTCATTTTAATAGAATTCTAAAAATTTTGTTCCATATATTTATAAATGTAAACCCAAGAAAGCATTTAGATTTAAAGTAGATTTTTTTATTTCATGTATAAAAGAGTTTTTTTACGGCCCACTCAAATTCTTAACCCAAGATTTATATAAAATCCCATGTTTATTATCAAGTTCTCTATATAATTCACTTGAAGGAAAATTTTTTACGAAAAAAACGGAATTTGGATTTTTTAAAAAAAGCTGAAAATTTTATTAATTAAGGAGGCTAAAAGTTTTACTATAATTTGTATATATCTGATATTACCATTTTCTATAAATGGTTTTTGTTTAGTGAGTATTTTTTGTTGCAGATTTCACAATTTAATATAATTTTATCGCTTTTTTTATAAAAAAAACAAATGAATTATTTAATTATCAATAAAAGTATTGTAATTAAATATTAATGAAACTAATGCTTTAACATTAAAAAAATAACAAGTGAGTTTCCGTTAAAATGTTTTATTAAAAATAAATTTTAATTTTTAGTTAATATAAATATAAAATTTAAAAACAATTTTAATTCAGATGAGCCAACTGAATATAGTGTCAGGTTTTTTTATCACTAGTTCAGAAAGAGTAGGATACTGTTATATTGCCTTAATTTTAACGATTCTAGGGTTAATAGGAAACATTCTTATGTACTTAAGTTACAATCATTCCAGGAAAAAAAATAACGAGGGAGAATGCAAAAAACGTAATATTGGCAGAGTTAAATTTTCTTTCGTTCAGGATCCCCCTGCTAAATTAATGGAAAAAATACGTGTCATCGATGAATTTAAGGAGGTTAACTCAATGAACTACTCTAATAAAGAATACGAAGATGCAAGGGATGAAAGGAGTGAAATATCTTTTACAAATAATACCATTGAAAAATCTATCAGTGTGAATAAAGGAGAACGCTACTTCTCAAGTAATCCGTATTTGGGAAAATTATACCAAATCTTTAACATAAATTTGCTTGCCCTAAAGATTGTTAATAACAGAAATAGAACCCCTGTCAAGGCAACCCTCACTATATTTTACGCCGAAATGCTATCGGTTGTCAATTTCACATTTTGTTTGACACTCATTCCCTGGCCCTTACTTTATTTCTGGGGAGCCTATTATCAATCACCATTTTGGAGATCCAAATATTACAACATCTTCATGAGTAACCTGGAATTTCCTTTGCGAAATATCCTTTCAAAAATATCAATTGGAATTATATTGGGTATGACGGTGGATAGATTTATAGCTTTGAAAATACCATTAAGATACAAATCGCTTTGTACTCCGAAGAATGGCAAGATAGCTTTAGTAGCCATATTCCTGATTTCCGTTATAATGGAGAGTACGGTAGTATTTTGGTATAGGACATCTTATACAGAGTTTATCATTATGAAAAATTACTTGTACTACAATGCATCGTTGAATGACTCTATAGAATATTGGCTTGCTTTAAATACCACTACTCTTTCAAAACTTCAGGGAATAATATCTCTAAATTATTCTTCGATTTTTTATATAGACCCTCATAATCCGTATATCAATATTTACAGTGGGTATTTATTACTAGGGGGGACTAAGATATCCCAAACGGAATGGTTCATTATTATAGATAGTCTGCGCGAGATAGTTATGGTAGCATTTCCCATGTTATTCATAGCTGTATTGAGTTACTTCATAGTTGTTTCTCACCGAGCCTATTTCTTGAACAAGAAAAGGATGAAAGAATTATCCCAAATTGATAAAAATACCGTTATTAAAAATAATAGTAATAACACTAATAATAAGGCATTCATTTCTAAACGTCCCATCCTTAAATTAAGCCCTGAAGAAACTAAAGCAACTTTGACCCAAATAATTATAGTCATTCAATTTCTTTTGTGCGAAGTACCTCTGGCTATATTAAATTCTCTATACAATAAATATAGTTGTTCTGACAATGATTTGAATTGCAAATTTAGGGATTATATCATGTTAACTAATATGCTGGATCTAGCTAACACTTGCCTAACGTTTTACATTTTCATTGTATTCAACTATAACTTCAGGAAACTCGTGAGAGATCTCTTTACCCAATGAATGTAAAAGAAAAAAAATATTATATTGCCTGATAAAAACTGGAATAATAATTATGAATTAATTAATTTTATAAAAAGGAGGCTGGATAAAGAATTATTCCCGGTCTATTCTCTTATTGGTTAAAAATTGAAAGGAAGCTATTTAGTGACTTAAATTTAATATTTAAAATAAATTATAACACACACACTTAATTATACTATATTATCCATGAAATTTATTACTAAATTATTTGACTATTGCTGTGTGGCCATTAGCGCAGCCAGGATTTTGCCATTGGAGGGGGGGGGGTATTAGATGGAATTTCCCCAATAAATTATATTGGGAGATCTTTAGGTTCACTTATTGTATGCCTTTAGCTGTTATATTTTCATAAAAATAATTTTGGTTTAATTTTTTTTAATTATCGTCATTATTTTAAAAAAATTATTGACTTAGACTTTTACATGTAGTATTTATAATATTATGTTAATATTGACTATACAAAATTAGGTTATTCTAAAAAAATGAAGAAATATAAGCATAGAAACGGAGAAGAAAATAAGCATGAAGAGTTAGTCTAAGACCCTTAGGAAAGAAGACTGCCTTTGACGCTTAAGTAGTTAACAATATAATATGGCCTGTTGATAATAGACGCTAATTTGTTTTGTATAATACAATATCATATTCCTACTAAATAGTGTGTTTAATAATGATTTATATCTTTTTTCACTAGATTCTTATGGTTTAATATATTAATAATCATCTTTACAATTTGTTAAATATTCAAATTTGGACAATTCAATTTATATTTGTACTGTAATTACAATCCAATTTATTCAAATTATATTTTTATTTTAGTTACAATTTTATTTTTATATGTTAACCTTTTTAATATTATAGTCTAATTTTAGTTTGTAAAAAATGTTATATATACCTTACGAAAAGAGAAAGTTATTAGTTAATAAAATATATTTTTAAAATTTGTTTTTCTCTTCACAATTAAATAAAGAATTGGTAAATGTACATTGATTTATATTATTAGGGTCATTTATATAATACGTTTATTTTTAGGAAAAATGTAAATAATTTCCTTTAGAACTGTTAAATATATGTTTTAAATTTATTAACATTTTTGCCTTTAAGGTTAGTTTTTACGGTATGAATAGTTTTTTTTACGTCCATCCTTTGTTATTAAATACATGGAAATTAAAATATATGGCTTTTCTTGTTTTCTTTATATCGTAATTTTTAATGCTCTCAGAAGGTATTCATTAAATATAAACTATATAGTTAGTTTCCAGAGATAGTCCTGAATCCTGGGGTATAATTAGAATTCCAAGAAGTAAAGGCGGGTTGTTTTCCCTATTATCAAAGACAACTCTTCTTGCTGGTAAAGCTATCGGTAATGAGTTCGGTTGTATGTGGATAATTACTTGTTGGAGTTTTATTTCTCCTATTTTTTTAAAAAAACTTGATGAAATTTTGATACAATAGTATTTAAAGTGTTATCATTATATTTATATTATTTATTCTAACTTCTTTCGGATGCTTTATATCGAATTCTCTAAGAAAAGGCATTCCAAAAATAAGGTAATTCTATCCTTTAACTACCTAAATAGTTAAAAATTTATATATACTTTTTGCATCGACTTTCACTGTACATTTACCGAACACTTCAATTTTGATAGTATTATACCTAGTGTTGTTAAACGGCTCGTTTTGAGCCGATTTTTAAAAACGGCTAACTCAATATTTCATCTAGATTAATATTACGCAAGCCTGAAGATTTTGTTTGCAGAAGAAACAATGGTTTGGACATCTATTAGAGAAATCTTGAGGCTTAGGCAATATTTTTCTGGCTATAATATTGAGTTAGCCGTTTATAAAAATCGGCTCGAAACGAGCCGTTTAACAACACTAATTATACCCATTAGTTTATAAGCAGGCGATAGTGATGGTTTGCCAATGCGTCTCCAGGCAAGTTCAAGTATCATGTTGCACGCAGCACCGGTATCGAATTCCATTGTAAACCGCAAAGCATTTATCTTCGCATTAATGGAAGCTTTATTAGGAAATGACAGGTGAGATGTATGGTAAAATCATCTGTATGGCATGGGTTCTACAATCTCTTGCTTTGTGGTTTGTCTTGCGGCATAAAAGCATATGACTGTTTTTGTATGAAATTAGGTTTAAAACTAGATTTATAATAATTATGATTTAATTGGCATTATAATTATTATCATTATTGAATTATTACCATTATTATAACTACTAGTTGATAACCCGTCAAAAATGACGGGAATGAGAATTTTATTCGTTCTTTTACGATAATTCTTTTTACCCCTCCCCCTCCTCCTTCAGGCCATTTCCAACCCATTAAGACTAAGAGAGAGGAATTGTCTTTTTTATTCAATGATTGATGAATAATATATTTTACCTTTATTTGATGATGGATGAATCAGACATTTTCCTTTTTATGAGATGTGATTTCGAAATTTATATTTTAAATTACAAAAATGAAACAATATCTCTTATCAGCACCCTAAATACTAACATTATTTACCAGAGCTCCTGTTAGTCAGAATTACTGTTCACTCCCCACCGCGTGAAGGTAGGAGATGGATTTTAGGGGAGCAAAGAAATGAAAAAAAGAATGAAAATAAGAAGGAAGAAATAGAAAAAAAGAGACAAAGATATGAATTATAAGAAAATATAATAAATATTTATACTTCAAGAGTTGATGATTATCGGGTTACAACACATATGCATTTGTAGCCATATAAAAAATATAATATAATAAATTTTATAATATAGAAAATTTTACCTAAAAAAGGAGATTTCAATCTCTTTTCTTTGCTCAAGGTGGTTTCGTTTTTGAAGATGATGTTGTGATTTCCTTGCTAGTAGTTTGTCGTAAATAACCTGAAATAAAACGTGTAAATTGAAATTAAATAGAATATACTGTTGTTGGTGAGGAAGATGGTTTAGCGATGGTGAAGAAGTTCTTTTTTCTTTGCTCAAGGTGGTTTCGTTTTTGAAGATGATGTTGTGATTTCCTTGTTCGTAGTTTGCCGTAAATAACCTGAAATAAAACGTGTAAATTGAAATTATATTATAGAATATACTATTGTTGGTGAGGAAGATGGTTTAGCGATGGAGAAGAAGTTCTCTTTTTTTTGCTCAATGTAGTTTCGTTTTTGAAGATGATGTTGTGATTTTCTTGCTCGTAGTTTGCTGTAAATAACCTGAAATAAAACGTGTAAATTGAAATTATAAAATAGAATATACTGTTTTTGGTGAGGAAGATGGTTTAGCGATGGTGAAGAAGTTCTCTTTTCTTTGCTCAAGGTGGCTTAGTTTTTGAAGATGATGTAAAGTTGGTGATTTGTTGGTGAATAACAAAGTTGGTGACTTTTTTAAATTTCTTACAAATTATGAATTTAAGATTTCATTATATACGATATTTTGTGTGAATGTTTTATCATTTTTTAAAATTTTTCCTTGTAATTCTGATGGCAAAATCATAATTTTCATATTATTTTGAGATTTACATCTAGTAAGAGCCACATATAGTTTTCCATGGGCAAAGACGGGCTCAGGGAGGAATAAGCATACATGATCAAAAGTTTGTCCTTGACTTTTATTTATTGTAATCACAAAAGCGGGAATTATAGGAAACTGTCGTCTTTTTAAAGTAAATGGTAACTGAGAGTCACTTGGAGCTAGATCTATTCGTGGGAGAAAAACTCGATAACCCTTATTAGTGCCTGTCAATACCTCAGCGTCGATAAAATTAATATGTAAATGTCGTATGATTAAACGGGTACCATTACAAAGTCCTTTCTTTGGGCTCAAGTTGCGTTACAGCATAACAATTGTACCAACCTTAAGTGTTAGCTTTGAGGTGGCATACCGGATGGAGTTTGTGAATGCAAAAATTCTAGTGGAAAATTCATTATATCATCCTTATTATCGCTTTCAATGGAATCTGCACTATAATAATGTTTGATAGGGCCTGAAATTATATTAATGATATCGTTGTGGAGGGTAAGTGCAATTTTATTTTTGGTGGTTAATATTATTTTAGTAGAAAGATTATCTATATCAGCAATTTCTATAGAATTACCATACACACATTTTATTAATGAATCATTTTAAAGCAAATAAGGTGGGATTTCAACACTATTTGTAGGAAGATCAGAATTGCTGCGTGATAGCCCATCTCCAATTTTAGGTAACCAAGCATTGTAATCAACTTGATCTGATGAAATACGCATATTATCAATCAAATGTATTATTTTAAAATGACTCCATAAATATGAACTTTTTATACAGGACTCTATAATATCGACTTTGGAGCCTTTAGGCACTACTGGTAAAGTCTGTCTAAAATCACCACCTAATAAAATTACTTTTCCGCCAAATGGGTGAAAATTTTTTATAATGTCTTTAAGTAATCGGTCAATGCATCGCAAAGCGTGTTTAGTCATCATTGTGGCCTCATCAATAATAATCAATTTGCTATTTTTAATATCTAGAGCTAGCGAACTATGTAAATTCATATGGGATGTAGAAGTTTCAAAGATAGGCACAGGTAATTTAAATCCGATATGGATGGTTCTTACCCCCTTTAAAAGAATAGAGGATATGCCGGTGGTTGCAAAAGGCAATACAATTTGATTTTTTGCTCTAATATAACACATTAAGGTATTGTAAAGATACGTTTTACCTGAACCTCCAGGGCCATCCACGAAGAAATATCTTTCTGGAATATTTTCTAATTCAATCGCTTGTATAATTAAATCAAAAGCATATTTTTGTAATCGGTTTAATTTAGATATACGCTCGATTGAATCGGCAGCTTCAACATGAGCATCATAATGTTGTTTTGGAGGGATTTTTGTAGGTGAAGGAAGATCAAAACTTTGACAGCATAAACCATGATCAAGAAAAGCGTTTTCAATGTCCATTAAAGCCATGTTTATTGCAATTACTTCTGAATATTGACGCAAATATTCTTCAATCATCATAAATCTGAACCTATTCCATAGATATGCAGGATTTTCAGGCTGACAAAAAAGGCAGATAAAGGCAAAAGTACTCCGAAGTTGTGACGGCATTTGATATATTGATCCCTCTTCTAAGCATGATTCCCACTCTTTATCATCTGATAACAAATTTCTTTTAATAGCTGCCTCTTTAAAAGTACTCATTAAAATTCCATTAATAGTTTTTAAATAATCAAAACTTGTAGCCCCGCAAACATGAAGTAATAATAATCGAAGGAAGAATCGTTCACCAGAATTAGGATGAACGGAATACATTCTCGAAATTACATTTAATCGTTTTTTTCTTAGTTTCCAATTGTAATTTGTAAACACATAATGATAAGGTATTTCCCCATAAAGATATTGTCTAGCATTTAGATCTGTCTTATTTAACTCAAACCATGCCGTTAAAGTAGTATATTTTCTGATCTCAATAAAGCATCTCTTTCATGTCCAGCAGTGAAATTTACTGGCTGTTGTAAAGGTAAATGAATTCCTAAACAAATAACAGCGTGCGAGCGGTCATGCATATTATTTTCTAATAATCTCCACATTGATTCACATGCACTCACATATCGCGCATTTAAATGTGATTTAATTTCGTCATGAATATTTATATTTGAAGCAACATTAATGTCAACATTAGTACAGTCATAGCCCTTATAAATATACTTAAAGATATATTTTACCGATTTAATAGATGTACAAATTTCCACGTTAATATGAGCATTGAATTTTAACATTAGATATCGATTATATGGAATAACATAACGATTATCCGTAGGTTTACCGGAAAGAATTGTAATACCATTATCTCGCCTTTTATAATATGGATACCCATCAATATTTGGTCTTGTTTCCATTTATCCTTCGGAAATTTTTTGGTACATATGCCATTTTCCATGCAAGGCGATTTGGGGTTAAATATCCCGCAAGGACCATGTATCATAAAATGGGTAACAATCTGAAAAAGTTTAGGATCGAGAATTTTATCTGGCATTTCGGCACAAACAAATTTATCTATAGCTTGAGATGTTTCAATTTTGCTATCATCGTTTAAAATAATAAGTATATGGGCATGAGGCAAACCTCTTTTTTGGAACTCGATTGTATATATAAAAGCCATAGATTTACCAAATAAATTTTTTTTATTTATATCGAACAATAATTCATTTAATTTCAATTTAAAAACACGGGCTATTAAATCTGGTCTATCTGTAGGACTTTGCCCGGGAAATAGATTTTCCTTAATTTCACGCCAATTAGGATTGCATGTAAAAGTAATAAACAAATCAGGTTTGCCAAATTTGAGCACAATGGCCATTGCATCGTGATAGCGTTCTCACATATTTCTTTGAGAACCTTGAAAAGATGATGGTAATATTACTGCTTTGCCGGGAATTATATTGTTTGACTTTGTTTCCAAGTAGTCCATTAATCCAGAATATTCATCTACTCGTAATTTTGGCTGATTTTGTCTAATAAAATTTAAATTATTCGCCTCGACCTGTAAATAGGAATCAACAATATATTGTTGTGATAATTTCCCAGCAAAAAGGATTGGGTTGAATTCATTTTCACGAATTGCTAATCTAAATATTTTAAACTGTAGTAGTGAGATATTTGCCCTTGTACGCCCTGTATCTTCACCCTTTAAATCTGGTTTCCAACCAGGGTCACCAAAAGGAAATAATAGAGGATATACCATTGGATCAAGATTAGGGCTTAATATTATTTATCAGATCACAACCATCAACTCGAGGATAGACCTTGATATCCCGTTTAAATGGGGGTTCACCATCATCATTTGTAAAAATCATAGCTACTTCATCTATATTAGGAATGTTATATCTTCGCTTGTCACTTGAGCGATCTGCACGAAAAATCATATTGATTTTTTGAACTGGACGATTTTCTTGAATAGCCCTATTTTTTTCTTCTTTCTCAATTTCTCCCAAGGTTTTAAAACTAATAGAAAATGGGTTATTCTGTCTTATTAAAATATCTAATCTTTTTAAGAGATCCTCATTGCAACCCGAATTTTCTTTCATGTGTAACCTGCCATTAACAGCCTGGGTGGTCTCAAGGACATATAGTTGTGCAAATTTAGGAGGCATCCCAGTGGAAGGATATAAATGAGATGTTCGGTGATAAATTTGCCCATGAACTCTAAAACAATATGGGCCTGGGTTTAAACTATTAGAAATCTGTGATCCCATGGATGCTAACGCAAGTGAACTATTATAAGATCTTATATATTTCATAAAGTTTGAATGAAATTCATTGTTAGGATTAGATAAAAGGTCTTGTAAAAAAGGAATATATCGGATTGATGGTATCTTAACTTTACCCTTATGACAGCAATTCTTAAATTTGCCATCTGTGGGTTTTTCCAATAAAAAATTTAGAGAATCGCAATAATCGCACTTAGTGTTGAGTAATCCACAATAATGTTCTTGTACTAATGATTGTTGTGCAGAAATATTTATCTAAAATAAATAAAATAAATTTGAGGCCTGCTAAAAATTATACATATAATTTAATATTTTTGTGATTATTCAGAGACCTGCAGACCCGGTGTAATTGTAAAATCAATACCATCAATCAATACGTTATTGATTTTATAAATCTTTGATTCGACATTTATATATGAATCACAAAATTTTATAAACTCAATCAATAAGGTCCATTTAATTTATTTGAATTCATAATATCATTTATAAAACTTTGAATCAACAATTATATAGCACTTCACAAATTACAAATAATGAGTAAACAAATATAAAATATATAGGATATCAAGAATTGTAAAATAAATAAATTCCCTGATAAATTATATAAAAGAATAGAAAATCATATTTATCATTTTAATATATTTAAAACTATTAAATCTATTTTAAATAAAATTTTTACAAATCGAAAATGGCCGCCAATATTTATAAAGCGATGAAAAAATATATAATAAATAAATATTTTAAAATTTTAATGGTCGCCAATATATTTGAAGGGATGCAAACATCTTAAAAATCTATACGGTATTGATTCTACAATAGCAATATATCACTACGGTATTGAATCTATAATGATATCAATACGGTATTGAAGTTACAATGGGTATTGATTTCACAATCAATACACCGGCTCTGATGTAAACATATGCCAGGCTTATAATAATTTTTTCTAAAATATTCCATGGGTAATTACGATTATGTAGCACATACTTATTTTATCTTATATTTTGCCCGTCAAGATGATAGTGAAATAAGAATTTTCTTTTTTATTAGTTGATGAAATATATTTTTTATTGTGGACATAAATTAAAATTAATAACCATATACTTCATAAATAAATAATAAATTTTGAATAACCCCTGATGATGGATAAATCAAAAATTTTCTTATCTATCTTATGAGATGTGATTCAGAAATTTATATTTGTTAAAATATTTGTTATACATAAATTAAAATTTTTAACTTGGTTTGTTTTTATTGATTTGGGTAGATTAAGATTTTGGTGAATAGTAGATTTTGGTAGTGTCTAATTTAAAAAAATTTATTTGTTAACATTAATTAAAATTTTTAACTTAGTTTGTTTCTATTGATTTGGGTAGATTAAGATTCTGTTGAATGGTACATTTCGGTAATATGATTCGTAGAATCTAATTTAAATAAATTTATTTGTTAACATAAATTAAAATTTTTAACTTGGTTTATTTTGATTGATTTTGGTAGATTAAGATTCTGCTGAATGGTACATTTCGGTAATATATATCGTGGAATCTAATTTTAAAAAAATCTATTTGATAACATAAATTAAATTTTTTAACTTCGTTTGTTTTTATTGATTTGGGTAGATTAAGAGTCCGTTGAATGGCACATTTCGGCAATATGATCCGTGGAATCTAATTTAAATAAATTTATTTATTGTCATAAATTAAAATTTTTAACTTGATTTGTTTTTATTGATATAGGATCACTGAAAAAATTATACTTAGATATTGCACCAAAGGTATCTTGTGTAGGAATCTAAAAAAAATAATAAAATAGATTTTAATGGCCCACAGTAATGTTCAACTTGTTCTTGATTTTCAGTATCTTCAAGATGATTGGATGTTGAAGCAAATTGTTTATTTCCAGTATCTTCAAGATGGTTGGATGTTGTAGGAATAAGACTTTGCTCGTTCCTTTTCTTGATACGACAAAGTGCCTGTCTCTTTCTAGCTTTCTCCTTATGTTGATTTATTATTAAAATTTAAAAATATAAGAATTACTCAATTTTATAAAAATAAGTTTAGTTTAAAATATTTATTATTGTGGACATAAAATAAAATTACTAAATATATTCTTCATAAACATATTTATAAAAAATAATGGAAAATATTAGAATAGCCCCTCACCTAATAAATATATATTTCGGAATCACATCTTAAAAATATAAAATTTACTCTTGTTGAAACAATAATGCCTTCTTTAGATTTTGGTAGTATGAAACGTTCCATTGTTTGGTTTTGTTGAATGGTATCTTATGTAGGAATCTAAAAAAAATAATAAAATTTTATAAAAATTTTAACTTATATTGCCTATGAGATAACCTTAAAAAACTATGTATTTATTATGTAAGTTTGTATTTTGTGCAGGAATCTAAAAAAATAATATTTATATAAATTTTAAATTACATTACCTATGAGATAACCTTAAAAAACTTATTTAATATATGTATTTATTATGTAAGTTTGTTTTTTGTACAGGAATCTAAAAAAATAGTATTTATAAAAATTTTAACTTACATTGCCTATGAGATAACCTTAAAAAACTTATTTAATATTATATGTATTTATTATGTATGTTTGTCTTTTATGCAGGAATCTAAAAAAATAGTATTTATAAAAATTTTAACTTACATTGCCTATGAGATAACCTTAAAAAACTTATCTAATATTATATGTATTTATTATGTAAGTTTGTTTTTTGTGCAGGAATCTAAAAAATAGTATTTATAAAAATTTTAACTTCCCTAAATCTGCCACTTAACGTGGATAAAATAGAATAGATAAATGAATTTTCAAATATAAAATAAGATGCTCAGATAAAACGTAAGTATATGTAATGTTCAACTTGTTCTTGATTTTCAGTATCTTCAAGATTAAGATGTGTAAATTGAAAGTATATGGTTTTGCTCGATGTGGTGTCTGTTAAAAAATATAATTATTTACTGATGATTGAAGGTTTTGCTCGATGTTGTGTCTGTTAAAAAAAATATCAATTATTGTAATTATTATATTATTATATGTTTTGTAATTGTTTTTTGTATTGAAATTCTTTTTTTGAAAATGGCGGTTCGATTTGGTTTATGAATGCGTGTTTGATATGTTTAAGCTATGATGATTTTTATTGAATATATATATTATAGA
The DNA here is from genome assembly GCF_954871325.1 of Gordionus sp. m RMFG-2023. Taxonomy (NCBI): domain Eukaryota; kingdom Metazoa; phylum Nematomorpha; class Gordioida; order Chordodea; family Parachordodidae; genus Gordionus; species Gordionus sp. m RMFG-2023. The sequence continues at coordinate 5,680,236 of NC_088778.1, read as the reverse complement.
TTTGAATTCCTTTGCTCTTGTAGGATTATCTGCAAACATTTTTTTCATACTAATGTTCCTTCCTGCCTATTGCCTCAAAATACTTCTGAAATGCTTTCCATGATTTATAGGAGATTAAATCCATTTTGCTAATATGATCTAAATTGGCTTAAAATTGCTATGATAGATAGATAAATTATAGATATATAGAAAGAACAATATATTTGACATCAATTAGGACAAAATATTTACATTTCAACTTAGAAATATAATGCTATTTAAAATAAAATATAATATTATAGATGGCGCTAAATATCATGGAGATTAAAACTACAATTTAACATAACTTAAATACTTCCGAATTTGTTAATATTAATTAAATATTATTAAGAATCACTCCCTATTTAAGTAGAACAAACGTCCAATAATTAATAAAGAAGTTGAATATTACATAATATATTAACAAAATTATAATTGACTATTATCAGGTAAAATAATTGACTATATAATGTCACAGTTGTGACTGTGACTGCTATAATCATTTTGATTAGACAAATAATATTTAAAAGAAAACTATTGGCTAAATTTGATTGACATTTTTTGAGGATTATATATATAGATTATTCCTTACATACGTTTTTGAAACCTTGCGTAGGTTTATGTTTAATGATTTTATTAACTTCTACTTAAGTTTCCTTTTTCAACTTCAAAAGTGATATTGTCCTAGGTATACTTTGACCGAATTTACTTATCCAACTCAGTCAGCTCTACTCCTAAGATAAAAATATCTTTTAAAAGTTTATTAACAGGCGAATTAAAATTATATAGTGAGCAAATACTTTTTAATTTGATAAAAAAATCTATAATAGTTTCTCCGCCTCTTCTTAAGGTATAAAAATTATTTCTCTGTAGGAAAATAAAGATATCCTTAAATAATTTATTATGAATAAAGTTATGTAATTAATGCTTTCTAAATTAATTGGGTAATGGGAATTTTTTATTTTGATTAGGTTATCCGTATCTATGCATGTAAGTAACAAATCTTTTTTATTATGATCGACAATATTTTTTAATTAAAGATGAGTTCTAAATTATATACATAATCCTGAATATTAACTTTCGATTCATTCTGGCATATGGAATTGACTAGATGATGATGTTTCTTTGTTTTTCTTCAGAACTATCTTCGAGTCTTGGCATAATATAATATTCTTTGTCTCTTAAAACTTAATCGTCTCCAATGTGGTGCTTATGAAATAAATAAATTTATGAGAAGATCAAAAAGATATCTTCAAATTTTACAATAATATGTTTATATCTTGATCGAAAGTGATAATCAATCAATTACCATATAACAAAATACAATGTATTTAAAGTCAATACATTTTACTATATCTTAATGATACGACATACTAAATTGTGTACATTAATATATTTTTATAAATGAATTTCTTTATATTTAAGATTACTTTTAAATTTAACAAACAAGACAACTTAAAACTATTTTATCTTAACTTACATTCTTACTTTTGTCATTCATATTATGTTATATTATAAAAATGTTATGACCTTTTGACATTTATAATATTCAAAATTAATTTGCTATATATATGAAAGTCTTAGGTTATCAGATATCCCTAATTCCGATCTAAAAAATCAGTATTTCGATATGTAACATTTGATAATAAAATAAAGATAGATATAGTTTAAAATTTTGTGAAAATAAAAAAAGTATATAGATATGAAATAAAACCTTACATAACCATCACGTTTTAGGTAATTGGTTTGACGTGAAATTATTAATAAGATCCTTCAAATTCGCTATCGCTGAGTGGAAACGAAGAAGCGAATATACATTCGTTGGACAACGCCAAAAAATGATTTTGCAACTAATAATGATCGTGCCATGTCACCAGTTAGCGGATTTAAGCAGTGGCAACTACAATGCATATAAAACGCTTTCCGATTCATTTGTAATATTTGAGCTTGAACCCCTTTATAACATCCTCACATATTAACCTTCTCCATGACAATTTTTGATTTCTAATCAATTTTTAAGTTAACAAATATTGAATTTATTTTCAACGGAGTTTTTGTAAACGACGAACAGTACAGAAAAATGCGAATTTAATAGTATCATCAATTTTTTCCACGATTTTATCTCCTATCAAGTTAACTTTATTTTGAATCGATTTCCGCTAATGATTATGATTTCAAATTCTCTACGAATCTGGTCGAAATGAATTTTTTTTTGCCAAAACATGAATCAAGCTTGCTAATGGCCGCTTGTTCCAAAATTTATATATGGATCTAACGATAATTGAGTAAAATTATAAAATTTAACGGCCCCTAAAATCCTATAATTTTCGCATCCCAGGGTGGTTGCCTCGCCAGCCCCACAGCAAGCATGAAACCTGAAGGCAGGGAAGTCATTAGCCTTTAAAAACTCAAGGGGCTCTAACATTTTCAAAATGGTAGCTAATAAAAAAATTAAAAATTCACAGGGGTTCTTCAAAATTTTGAAGGGCTCGAGCCACAAGCTGATCCTAGTGGCCTACTGACTGACGGAAAATCTGTGGACGATAAAAGAGGAAAAATAATGCTTTCAAATAAAAAAAATTTCTTTTTTGGTCGAATTTTATTTCCAATATTATGAATATTATAAATAATAAACTAGTGTCACTTCATCCTATCAAAATTGATTCGTTCAATGTTGCACTATCTAACGTTAACCTAAGAAATGCTTGAATTTAATATTTTGGTGAAATATTTTAAGAAATGAAGCTTAGATATTTTAAAGTATACCTTTATTTTTTCACCTATAAACATGTTTATGTTAGATTAGAAAATTGCTATCTTACTCTTACCCATTTAGTAATTTATATTATAATTTTTAAAATAATCATTTTTATAGGAGATTTGGTGCTTAAGAGAACTATTATTATGTAAGGATAAATATTAGTTTTTTAAATGTATTCTTATTGTATATTGTTATAGTTATCAAATTCCTCGCATTAATTATCAGTTAGCATCATATAAATTAAGAACTTCACCCATGCCATGTATTAGCTCTACTTTCCATACTTCACATAAATGTAAGCTTAGAATTTATTATAGAAATATAATATTATATAGTCAATAACGATGAAACTGTAAGTTCACCAGCTTTTGCGGATTCAGTTTCAGAAGGAGATATCAGATGGATTAAAAGTTTATATAAGATTTTCTAAATATATAATATATAACTTTATAGGTGTCGGGGATTCTATAAATGTTGATGATATAGTTTGTGAAATTGAGACTGATAAAGTTTATTCATATTTAATAATATCACATCCCAATGATTATATTACAATGTAAATACATAAATATATAGACTGCCTTACCAATACCTAGCCCATACAAGGGATTTTTAAAAAGTATCTTAGTTGAAGAGGGTGAAAAGGTTAAAGCTCATCAACCAGTGTTCATCATAAGTTTGGAGAGGCCTGATTCACAAGGTTATTTAAAAATAATGTATATATATATATAATATATAATTTCAATAACAATATTTTATATTAAAAAATTGTTTCAATGTGTACTATGATTGGAAATGCATCAGAAAAACAATACCATCCTGGGCAATCAAGGTGTCTAATTGATTCAATCTGATAGATAGAGAAATGTCATATGTCAATTAGAGCTGATAGTCAAGGTCATTGCAATATAAGATAGATATGACATATCAGTGTGATAAATGTGATGATTTATACACATGAAATGCTCAAAATTATTTTACCAACAAATAACCTCATTTTAAACCTGATGTTTTATTTTTGGAAAATTCAAAAAACATATTAATTCTTTTTTTTAAATTTTAATATATAAACATGCTCATACTAAAGTAGCAATAAAAAAATTAAATTTTAAAAAAAGTTTTTTGTGTCTTCAATATCTTGATATTGATGGGTTAAAATTTAAAAAAAAGATTTTATATGGAAATAAAGTATTTAAAAAATCCATGAGGAATATGTTAAATATATATAATGTCAGATATTTATGAATAATTTTGGATATTTATTGATAATTTTTTAATATTTATGAATAATTTGATAAAATAATTAATAAAAATTCTACATTAGTTGAATAATTTATTTCCCTTATTTATGTTTGATTTGAATTTTTGAATCAAATATTTTTTATATTGAAAAACCAATAATTCATTTTTTGGTAGTTTATAAGTTAAACTAATTAAAATAAGGTGTAAAAATTGACGAACAAGCTACAAGGATAGCATCCGATATCCCAGAATCTAATATCAAATTATCCGACGAATCACAAGATCCTTTGAAAAATGCCAACCATTCAAATGATCAAATTATATCAGTTCCTCAGCTACCAGAATCAGTGTCCGAAGGCGATATTAGATGGATTAAAAGTTTTAATTAGCTTTTATTTTTAATATATTCAGGGGTCATCACCATGAAGGAAATGGGGAGGGGGAGGGGGTATGAAGCAAGATTTTCAGTAAATTCTCAGAAGAGTAACCTATTTTTTAGATTATTGAATCCCCTTCATTCTTAGGAGGTAACCTTGATATTTATAGTATTAAATATCTACTATTAATATATTAACATTGAAATTATGGAATAAAATTTATATTGTATTACTACATTTGCAATTAAATTGTACTTGGTGATCTTTATAAATATATAATTTGTTTTTTATAATAAATTTATCTTCCTTTTTTTTACAATATGTTTTTAATTTTGTTATAATTATATTTTTGAATATTTATTAGTTTAAAATAATATTCATCCTTGTTATTTGATTAATCTTTTACATTCTCATAATCCACTCTTATTTTTCATGATGCATTTATCATTGTATTTATTTCTTTAAATTATAATTTAAAATATATTTACTATAATATAGTAAAACCTGTCTTATTTGGACACTGGTGAGACCCTAGATTATTGCCCAATTGTCAAGACTAATAATAGAAATTTGATTGGGACCCAATAATTTAGTCAAATTATAAAATACCCAAATTATCAAAAACAAATTAGACAAGTTTTACTATATAAATATGACAAAATTTTCATTTCTTAGAAACCATGTAATCATACCCTTTAAAAGTTATTTTTTGTTTTAAAAGCTTGAGGGGGACGATTTTATTTATTAAAATAAAAATAGGTAAATATTTTAATATATTTTTGGAAGAAGATATTAATTTTTTTTTGTAAAATATTACCGTATATGCTCATTACCATATATTTGCATTATATATATCATGTTAAAATCAAAAAAAATATTTTAAAAAAAATGACTAATAAAAATACTATTCGGCAAATTTTTTTAAGCTATTGTTCTGGCGAATATAAATATTCTTTATGATCGACCTTGAGGTGGGTAATTTTTCTTCCTACCTCCTCCAGGAGGGAAAATGGCTCGTGGCCAAAGTTTCCGAGGGTTTGCATGACAACAGGAAAGAATTTAATATTGTTTAGCGGAATATTTTTTTTATATTTTCGCCACTGAAAGAGAGTCTTCGTGGGTGTTAGATTTAGCGAATATGTATGCAAGTGTAATCCCAAGCTAGATGGATACCCTTTTCCTATGGAATTAAAGTTAAACTATCTGGTCTCATACCATCTAAGTATTAAGACCTAAGGGATCGAGGGTACACGGTATGTTGGCTCTTATTAGAGGTTTGGATATTAATTAGTGTCACCAAAAATGAAAAAATATTTGTTAAAATAAAAAAATTAATATTTTTAAACTGAGTTTTGAAATTTATACACGAAAATTGCAAAAGATTTATTTATAAAAGATTTTGACATTTTTAGAAAAAATTTGGTCAAAATTCTCGGAGTTTTTTGAAATTTTTTTTCATTTTTAAATATCCTCATTTAATCTTCATAAATAATTGTTAGAAAATGTTAATTTTTTTATATAACAGATGTTGGAGATCAAGTAGAAGTAGATGAAACACTCTGTGAAATTGAAACGGATAAAGTAAAGTATTTAATATTTTAACCTAAACACAGCCTTTTTTTTATAACATGTCTCTATTTGTTTGCTAATATAAAGAAGGAAAGAGTTTATGAAAAATAGAAAGTCAGAAACAGTTTGCAGAAATTTTGTGTTGGAAAATAAAATTTTATCACTTTAAATTATATACAGCAAGTCTTAAAAGTTTTTAAGTAAATGTTACTAAGATCCAGGGTTTCGCTTTCATGGTAAAAAGCGATAAATTATTTAAAATGTTTTTATATACTAATTTTTATTATTATAGTAAAAAATCTACAAGGCGTATTTTTTAAATATTTTAAATTACTAATAAAATATTTTAAAAAAATAGTTAATAGATATTATAAAAATTAATTATATATGCAAGGTAATTTAACAAAAATTGTTTTCTTTATGATTGCTACCACGAAAGTGAAAACCCGGAATTCGAATTGTTTTTTTTATATAGATATAGATTGGTTTTTATGACATTTATTTAAAATTTTATAAGAATTATAGAAGCTCATTATTCTTTACAAGGATTTTAAACATTAGAATGGGGCTTAAGCTGACCTACTACATTAAAAAATTTCACTTTATTTTGATATTAGAATCATTATTTATAGTTCTGTAGTTTTTAATAAATCTTTAATTAAATGACAATCGATATGCCTAAATATATATCATTTTTTCATACCTTGATCCTCCAAAAATAAAAGAGGACCAAAATTTAAACACTGCTTTGATTACGTGTACTTTAGTTTGCATACATTATTTCACTCGAATCTCAAAGGGGAGAGGGAGGGGTGTCATGATCAATTTACTTTATAAGTATATGCTATTTAATTAGACTACGGTCCCTGTGCCATCACCCAATAAAGGCGTCCTGAAAGAAATAAAAGTTGAGGATGGTTCAAAAGTTCACGCTAAGATGCCGTTATGTGTCATTGGCAGTGAAGGACTAGGAAAATCGACAACTGCTTCCGGTTTTTAAATCATATAATTTCATTTTTTTGAAATAATAATGGGATGACTTGGGGCGGATCGCGTCCTGATAATTGCCAATCCCTGGATGAGACTCGTTCACATCCGACCTCGCCCTAACTTTCCTGTTCCGATAATTTTCTTGCTTCATTATACTTGAATGCGCTATTATTTCTTCTTTGAGTTTCCATTAAAACGAAACTAATATCAAAAATCTACCCATATTTTAAAATTTTTTTTATTTATTTACAATAAAAAAATAATCATTAATTTGTAAAATTAATAAAAAACATGTATTGAAAATCACATGTATTATTTATATCGTCGACATTGTTATTAGAATTTAACTTAAATAAAATAACTAATTTCCCTGCCTTTTCCGTTCCTCACCGATTCCTAGATTCGAGTGAACAACTCCAAACGATGAGAATACTCTCTCGACTGAAGTGGATGATAAAAATGCAGTAAATAGTTGTTTTATCATTTTTAGAATATTTACATCCTTCATTAAATTTCCTTGTGCTATCTACCATTCGAAAATATTATTTTGGTAAATGGCTCTGATTTGCTTGGAACTTTGCCAAGATAGATAAAATGTAAGTGTTTGGATACAGAGCCCCCCGTATTCCATTGCTGTTTCCATTTTATTGGTTAAATTTCGATATTTCTGGTTTAAAAGGTAGGATAAGAAGTGTGCAAGAGTTAAAGCTTGATTGTATCGTTTAGCAAAGGATGAAAGTCGATTATCATTTATTTTTTTTATTAGCATATAAGGTGGTGAAAAGCTTTTGCAAATTTTTTAAACTATTAAAGAGTTTTAAATTGGGGCTAATTCCTTAAACGGTTGAGAAATAACAATAGCTAAAATTTGTATAAAAAAATTAAATTTCATTTGGCATTTTTATTTGAATCAGAAAATTTTACAATAAATTAATTCTAGCAAACAATTGGTAGTTAAATTTATAAAAAAAAAATGTATGTTATATATCATCGATTCTTTATTTGGGAAAAATATCAAATTACAACATATCATTATTTTATTTTTCGAAAATTTCCTCACTTGTTCCCTTGAGCATTAGTCCTTTACTTGCAAGATAATATTAAACTGAAATTAAAAAAAACGATATTTTATAATCTTAACGCGTAATTCTTTAATTAAAATGATTTTTTTATTTAGTTTAAATCGCAAATTTAAATAAAAAAAAAATCGATTTTTTGATTTTTATATAAAAAAAAATCACGATTTTTACCAACCCTATTATAAGCATTATATTATTTAAAACTTTCACAAATATAGAAAGAGTTGGGGCGAAATTTTCACAAATTAGACAATCATATTAGCACACAAACTCAAAATAAGACATGCTGCACCATTTAATTATAAATTTAAAAAAATTTATAGACATTAAATCTACACCCAAACAATCTCCGACATCTACTCCTTTGAATATGCCTGATCTACCTAAAGTCCCTAGAAAAGTTTCAATAGATATTAAACCTTCATTCGGAGAAACAGATAGGACTAATATACCTAGCGGAGTAATCGATAAAAAACCCGAGTTTTTTCCGCCCTTCTTTAACACATCCCAAAAGGCTAGCCAGGGAAAAGTATCACCAATCCAAAAACCAACAGACGATATTAGCCCTCATACCATATCAGGAAGTAGGACAGAAACCAAGGTGGCCTAAATATTATTTTCTAATAAATTTAAATTTCTTTTATATCAATAAGATTCTTATAGCGTTTAATTTAACGATAATATCTGTTTAAGATTATTAAATAATTTCAACTTTGAAATATTTTTCATCGTAAATCAGGTAAATGTAATTATTTAAATATAAATTGTCATTTAAAATTTCATTCTTATGAATTAATTTTAAGAAGTCATTATTTTTATTTGATTAAAAAAAATTTCACACCCATAAATTAAATATCCTACTATAACAAAGAAGGTATAGAATGTACTATATGATAATTCATAGAGAAATGTTTTAAAAAAATAAATGGGTTAAAGGGAAATATAACATAGATTTGTTACTCTTTAAAAATAGAATTACCTGAAATCGCTAAGAAAAATGAATATTACTAACTTCTCTTTTAAATATATTGAATTTTAGTTTAAATGATTTTTTTTAAAAATATCATTCTTAAGGTTAAGATGAATAGGATGAGGAAAAGGATTGCCGAGAGATTGAAGCAAGCTCAAAACACGGCCGCCATGTTAACAACTTTCAACGAAGTAGATATGAGGTAAAAAGAATAAAAAAAACCCTAAATTTATTTATTTATCTCAATCATTTTTTTTTAGAAAAGTTTTATGTTCCTAAATTATTTTATATAAAAATTACTTAAAACTCCTTTTTTAGGAATTTTAAGATGTTTTTTTTATAAACTTTTATTTAACCTCTTGTTTAATTCATGTTGAATCTCGATCAATTAGTATGGGAAAAATCTTCGTGTTCGTATACACTTATCCAATTTTGTATAATCAGGCGATCTATGTGAGCGTCACGAAAATATTTTCTTTGAACTCCATTTGTGTCTCAACTTTAGTTTAAGTAACGTTTAGATTTTTCTGTACTTTTAATCAATTTAGAATTTAACAGCTGCATTAAAAAAAAATTTAAACCTTTATTTTTAAAAAAAGAAGAGATTATCTTGCTTATCTTAATATAATGAATGTAGCAATGTCAAAAAACTTTTTTCTAGCCTCCACTTTACGACTCGAATCTGGTTTAACCATCTTTTTCTAAATTTCTAAAATATTCCCGCACTACTTTTATTCATATAATTAGCTTCCTTGTTGATTGTATTCATGTTTGCATAAAATTCTTTCCACCTCCCGTCAATCTTAATTATGAGATTTAATTAAGAATTATTATGTAAGAACATTTAATAGCTCAACTTTATTATTATTTTTTTAAAAAAAAAACTTTATTATTTAAAGTCAAGTAATGGCACTACGCGAACGTCATAAAAAGACTTTTTCTGAGCTGCATTCAGGTCTTAAGCCTGGAATCGCCTCTTTTTTCGTGGTTGCTAGCGCACGAGCTCTCACCAAGCAACCCATAGTAAACGCTTTCGTAATGGAGGATAATTCTCATATTTCTTATAGAGATTACGTGGATATAAGCGTAGCCGTAGCTACGCCAAAAGTAAAAAAAAAAATTGGGAGTTATAGGTTTAGTTGGGGTAATTAAGGAGTTTTAATTAATTTATATTAGTTTCCTTCAAATTTGAGCTGCTATCTTTTAAAGGAAAACCTTGAAGCCAAAGTGATATCTTTCGGCTAAAAACTTGGTTTAGTAGATTTTTTTAGCGGCTAAAAATATAGTAATTACCCAACTCTATAGTAGTGTTAGGAGAAATGAAGTCTAAAGAAATAAATGTGATGGTAATGAACAATTACCTCTTAGATTTGACCAAGAAGTAAAATTACTTACGGGTGTTGTAAATATATATTATTTGATAATGTTTTCAAGGATGCATTATATATATATATTTAAGAAAATAATTATTGATTTTTGTTTTCGAAAATTATTATTTTTATATTGAAGTTACGATAATTATATACTTTTATAATTTTTCTCATTATTTTTTTTATGATAAATTTTTGATTAAAAGAATAAAGTAATAAAAATATTTTGTTTAGTTATTTTTATTTTTAGTTTACTGTTTCCTCAATTCTCATTAGTTTCAACAATTTATTTAATAAAACCGTTCATGACAATTAAGTTCTTTATTTAATTTATATATTATTTGGTTAATTATTAATTTGGTAAGACTAGTTACGACAACGGGAAGTAGTTTAGATTAATTAATCTCCTACCATCATAATTACAGTTTTTAATTATATTTTATAATAGTAAAATAAAAAAGAAGAAAAAATAAATTAGTTAAACCAATATTATTTTTAAGCAAATAAAAAGAAAGCATCAAATTAATTTTTGAATATAATTTACGCAAAGGGCTTGGTCGTACCCGTGATAAGAAACTGCGAAAACATGAGCGTTGCTGATGTCGAAAAGAATGTAGCCTATCTTAGTGATAAGGTAATCTTTTAAAATGTTAGAATGTTTTATGTACTCGCATCCCCCCCCCCTTTAAATTAGAAATTATAAGTAATTAATAGGTTATTATCTAAAAAATTTTAAACATTAAAAGGCAAGGAAAGGTAATTTGGCGATAGAGGATATGGATGGAGGGACCTTTACCATCAGTAACGGAGGAGTGTTCGGTTCTTTATTCGGTACCCCGATCATAAACCTACCCCAATCTGCTATACTTGGCTTGCATGCAATAACTAAGAAGCCCGTAGTTATTAACGACAAAGTAAATCTAATAAATAATCAATATGATAACTTTATTTTTCCTAAAAAGAGGGGAGAGAGGGAACAGTTAAATCACTTAGTTTTAGTCAACTCCAAAATGGCTTAGTCAACTTTTTATACTAAAAGATTCGCCTTAATCTTTAAGTTGAGGCTTGACTTAGAGAGTAGTTATAGTAAGTATCAGAAAGAATTACAACTAAATTACCATGTGAAGGGCGAAATATTAAAAGGAATAGGATGAGGGCAAAATTTTCAGGGAAACAATTGCTATATTACTATTAACTTTAGACTCCTTTAAGGTCGGTCGGTCAGCCTTACTCTAAGGCCAGACCGATAATAACATCAATAAAATCCCTGCCAATGGCCCTAAAAATATTGATATTATATTTCCATCTTACATTTTTTTTTGCCTTGTTAAATATCACAATAAGAGTTGAGAAATATTTATTATACATTTATATTAGAATAAAATGGCCATAATTAAATATCAGAAGTTTCTGCTGAATATTTAAATTTATCGCACAACATTAAAATAGAGAATAAAATAATTATTTTAAGTTTGTTTCCCCTATATGCCTTTTTAAAAAAAATCGGGTCGCCAAGGCTTATGCCTAGGTCTGAAAAAATTTGCCACTGAGCTGTGTGTATATTTTGATTTTAAAAAATCTCTAATTATCTTTACTTAGCTGATTTTACCTAGCCAATCACCAAAAGCAATTTTTTAATATCATTTTTGGTAAAGGTGTTTTTTTTTAGTTGGAGGATATAATTTACGAAATATAATATTTTCGGTTGAAATTTTTATATATAGAACACTTTACGAATTTGAATTCATTTCTTATAGAATGATACTTTACCACGGTTTTAAATTTCATATAATAAAATAAGATTTTCCTTATTTTTGGATATTGAATAATTAATCGATTCTTACAATATATTATACAATTAAAATAATTAGATCGAAAATAAAATATAATTTTCCGCTATTTTTGGATATTAAATAATTAATCGAATCTTACATATATTATCCAATCAAAATAATTAGATCGAAATAAGGCCCATGATGTACGTGGCACTAACTTACGATCATCGTTTGATAGATGGACGCGAAGCCGTCACTTTCTTAAAGAGTATCAAAAATTATATTGAAGACCCGGCCTCTATATTATTGGACATTTGATTAGAGATTCTCATTGGAATATCTTGTATTACCTTTTTTTCCATACCCATTTTGCAAAGATCCCGGCTGTTTTTTTCATAGGTATAGTTGGAAAACATTATAAATAGCTTAAATATTTTAACGCTCACATCAATTATAATTTATAAAAAGGCATATTTTTAACAATAATTTAATATTGGGGGGTGGGGCTAAAGTCTAACCCCATTACATGACACCTTTGATAGTAAATTTTACTAACCCATTTTATTGACCGCACAAACATTGCACTACCGGTATTTGTATTTTCGGCGAAAAACACAATTATACGCATTTTTGTAAGCATGAATAATATTTTTTTTCGCTTTATTTTATATTTTTTCTTGCAATTCCATCCAGTTTATTTAAATCAATTTTTTTTTGAAAAAAATAAATAAAGTGAATGGGTCATCATATAATATTTTATATTTCTACGAAAGTCAATTTTTTATATTAACTTATTTTAAATACTTATTTTTCGACTTAAAAAATATATAAATGTTGATTGATTTTTTTAAAGAAATATTATGTGAACGATAAATAAAGTTTTGTATACGTATTTTCTTTCTCTAATTGTATATTTATAAATAATATAGTTTTGTTTGAATCAGTATAAATTAAGAATAGTTTTATGATGGAGTTAAGAGGTATCCTTTGAACCTGTTTTAGTTTTTTAAAAGATGTTCAGTTTTGGCCGCATTCTGTTTATACTCGTAGGTAGTGTTGTTAAACGGCTCATTTTGAGTCGATTTTTTAAAACGGCTAACTCAATATTTCATCCAGAAAAATATTATGCAAGTCTGAAGATTTTGCTTATAGAAGGAACAAAGGTCTAGAAGACATATATTGACAAAATCTCGAGGCTTAAACAATGTTTTTCTGGCTAAAATATTGAGTTAGCCGTTTTCAAAGATCGGCTCAAAACGAGCTGTTTAACAACTCGTAGGTATATCGAAAATATGAAAAGGCGAATGAATTATAAATGATTCATCATGCATATTAAATAATTAGGCTTTGTCCAGATTTTGAAGAAAAAAAATTATACCATTTTATGGCCTAGCTATTGGCAGGTATCTCATTATGTTATAACCTAAACCAAAATATGTATTACAGTGATCTATTTGACGTGTGAGATAAAACGCGCATTCGATGGACACTACTTAATTAATAGTATCGGTCAGAAGTAACCTGGGCACAAATATCCAAATTTTAAATTTTTTAAAAAATGTTTAGAAAAAGGGGGGGGGGGGGGGGTAAGTTTTAAAAAAAATTATAATTTCTTCCACACACTAAATTTTTTTTATTTACCTATGATAATATGCAGCCACTGTGCTCTGTTTTTACACAAACTTTTAGTACTGGGGAAATGTTTAGATGTTATTGTAATAGAAACAATTAGCCTCAAAGGCAATTAAATATATGATGAATTTTAAATATATATATTATTAATTGTGTACGACGATTAATTGTTTGTTTTGTAAAATATATATACTGCGGTACAAAAGGTAAAAAGTTGTTAAATTTATGATAAAAATTGATTTCATCACAATGGCGCAGTCTTCAAATGGGGAAATATAATATAAAGGAGTGTAATATGGAAGTTTATTTATCAAAAATGGAATTCATATTTAAAATCGCAAAAATAGAAGATAAAAAATCATTTTTATTAGCGAATATTGGATTAGAGGTTTATTCTAAATTATTTAATTTGTGTTTGCCAAAGACATTAGAGGAAATATCATATGATGACATAATTAAACTTTTAAAAAATTATTATATGAAGAAGACAAACTTCCTATTAGAAAGATATTATTTTTTTAAAATGGAACAAGAAAAAGATGAAACCATCGTAGAGTATATTAATAAATTAAAGATAAAGGCAAAGACGTGTGAATTTAAAGATATGTATAATACAGTATTGCGAGACAAATTAGTGTCAGGAATTAATAATGGAAAAATATTAATGAAATTAATTAACACGCAGGACTTGACATGGGAAAGTGCAATACAAATCGCGACCGCAATGGAGACTACAAAAATGATGTCGTATGAAAAATTATCTGCAGGGAAGGAGATAAATAAAATCTTAAAAACAGTAACAAGGGAGCAGTATGACAAGTACAAATCAGTACCAAAAATTATTTGCTATTGTTGCGGATTAGGAGATCACATAAAACCTAAGTGCCCTAATTTGAATGCCATCTGCCATAATTGTGGGATAAAAGGACATTTACAAAAAGTATGCAGAAGGAATCGTGGAAAGAAGGAATATATTCGAACGATAGATGTTCCAGAAAATGAGCGAGAAAGTTTTGCAGGATTGGGAATTTCCAGAGGAGTCTCGAGAAAAATTTGAGGTGAAATTATTGATAGATAAAATTTATATTAAATTTTTAATTGACACAGGATCGGCAGTCTCCATTTTGAATATAGAAGACGTTTACCGTTTAAAAATACCAGTAACAAAAACGGATATTATTTTAAAATCTTATAATAATGTAATGATCAATATTAAAGGTAAGTGTATATTACCCGTTAATTATATGAATAAAGTTATATATCATGAATTTATTATTGTAAACAATGGGATTAACTTGATAGGTAGAAACCTAATAAACAAATTAAAATTAATAAAAATAAATCAATGTAATATAGTTAATGAGGTTTGGGAGGATAATATTGTACATAAATTTTCCTTATTATTCACTAAAAAATTAGGTTTACTACGAGGTTTTAAGGCCAGTTTAGCGGTAAAATCTAACCCACAGTTTCAATGTATGAAAAGTAGACCGATACCATTTGCGTGGAAGGCAAAACTCGAAACGGAATTACAACGACTGGAATCCATGGGAGTTTTAGAAAGACTAAAATACTCGAATATCGCTTCTCCGATTGTACCCGTATTGAAGAAAGATGGATCGTTACGAATTTGCGGTGATTTCAGACAAACAGTTAATGCAAATATTTTGATAGATAAATATCCTTTACCCAGAATTAATGAATTATTAGCCACACTAGGTAATGGGTGTAAATATACAGTATTAGATTTATCCGAAGCGTATTTTCAAATAGAGCTAGATGAGGAGGCAAAAAAGCTGTTAGTAATCAACACGCCTAGTGGATTGTATCGTTTCACACGACTTCCGTTTGGGGTAGCCTCAGCGCCAGCGATTTTTCAACAAGCAATGGATTCATTATTAAAGGGATTACCTGGAGTAGCGGTATATTTGGACGATATAATAATTACGGGGGAATCAATTGAGAGTCATAAGAAAAATTTGATAAATGTATTAAAGACGTTAGAAATAAACGGTATGAAATTAAATCTAAAAAAATGTGATTTTTTTAAAGAAAAGATTGAATTCTTAGGTCATACCGTTAGCTAAGAGGGAATTACGACAACAAATAAGAATGTCAATGCAATTTTAGACGCACCATTACCAAAAAACGTCAAAGAATTACAAGCTTTTATCGGTATAATAAATTATTATCAAAAATTTATAAACAATTTTTCGACTATTGCCGCTCCATTATATAGGCTTTTAAGGAAGAATGTGCCATGGAAATGGACAAATAATGAAACAATTGTGATTAATAAATTTAAAAAATTAATATCAGAAGCACCAATTTTAACACATTAGAATCCGGAAAAACCGATAATTCTAGCTGCTGATGCGTCTCAACATGGAATAGGATAAGTTATATCTCATATCATTAACAACGAGGAAAAACCAATTGGATACGCGTCTCGAACATTAAATGCTGCCGAACGAAATTACAGTCAGATAGAGCGTGAGGCTTTAGCAATTATATTTGGATTAATTAAATTTAAACAATATTTAATTGGCAGACATTTCATTATCATTACTGACCATAAACCCTAATATCGTTACTTAATCCACATAAAAGAATAACAGATATGTCATCAAGATTAGTAAGATGGTCATTACTACTAGCAAATTATGATTATGAATTGCAACTTCGAGGGACGAAAAAAAATAGTAATGCGGATATGCTTTCCCGGTTTCCAATTGACGGTAAACCATCTGCTTGGGAAGAGTTAGATATTAATTTAATAGTATCGGATGCTCCACAATTTATTTCAGCGTTAGATATAAAAGCACACACAAGAAATGACCCGGTATTATCAAAGGTTTCACGTTACCTTACAACTGGATGGCCAAAGATGATAGAGGAAAATCTTAAACCGTTTTTCCAGCGCCGAAATGAACTCACGATGGAGGCAGGGTGTATATTATGGGGCTTAAGAACCATAATTCCAAAAAAATTACAAGTAAATATTTTGTCTTTTTTACATATGGGGCATCAGGGTTATACTAAAACAAAATTATTGGCACAAGAGAACGTTTGGTGGCCGAATATTAACGAAGATATCGAATTACACGGTAAGAATTGTGAATTATGTCAAACAAATAATCCTGGCAATAAAACGATCATAGGGAAATGGCCCTCAGCAAATAAACCATGGGGAAGAATTCATTTAGATTTTGCCGGACCAATTAATGGAGATATATACCTAGTAATAGATAGTTTTAGTAAATGGCCTGAAATACAAAAAATGACCACGAATAATTTTACTGAAGTAAGAAAATTGTTGTTAAGACTTTTTGCTATTTTCGGTTACCCCAATACGATTGTTACGGATAATGGCCCCCCATTTCAAAGTAGAGAATTTAGTCTATTTTGCAAACAATTATCAATTAAAAATGTATATAGTGCCCCATACCACCCTAGAACCGACGGAGAAGCGGAGCGATTAGTACAAACTTTTAAAAAATTTTTAAAAAAACATAATGATTATAATAAAATACAAGATTTTTTGTTTAATTATCGAAATACGCCACAAATAACCACAAAACAATCACCAAGTTCAATTATGCTTAAATTTCAACCCATAGGACCTTTACAATTAATAAAACCAGTTTATCCTCATCCATATATACCTCAGTTACCAGGTTTTTTTAATATAAATGAAAAAATATATGCAAAGGATTTTAAAAAAGATAATTGGATACCAGGTATCATCGTTAAAAGAACAGGACCAATGACGTTTTTAGTTGAAACTAAATTAGGGGTATGGAGAAGACATATTAATCAGTTAAAACATAGGTTCGACAACTCAGAATTAAAAAATAGAGAGGAGGGAAGAGAAGAAGAAACGATGCAAACTACACCACAAATGAATGAAAATGAGCCCATACAAAACTCAATGACTAAAGACATTGATCCTATACACGAATTGGTGACCAAAGACATTGACCCAACACAAGACTCAATAAATAAAGACACCATCATAAATGATAAGATGAAAATCGACAGTAATGAGCAAACGGTGGTAGAGAACGAAAGTACAAGCAGCCGTTATCCAAAACGGATAAGAAAACAATTTATACCGTTTCAAATCGAGAGCCCAAAAAAGGAGAGAATAGATGTAATAGAAACAATTAGCCTCAAAGGCAATTAAATGTATGATAAATTTTAAATATATATATTATTAATTGTGTACGACGATTAATTGTTTGTTTTGTAAAATATATATACTGCGGTACAAAAGGTAAAAAGTTGTTAAATTTATAATAAAAATTGATTTCATCACAGTTATTTAAATGTATTACTACAGTTCATTGTGATGTGTATTAAATTGTTGTTTTTTATTATTTTTTGTAAAATGTTTATTTTATTATTATATATTTTAAGATTAATTTGAATAATAAATGATGAATTCGAATATAAAAGAATAAGAAAAATATATTACAAATGGCGCAGTCTATAAAAAGTCTAACGGATTCAAAGCTGTGTTACAAAGATTGGTACAACTTATTTCAAGAATTTAAAAACACACAACCAAGTTTAACATCATCACAAGAAAAATCTCTGTTATTAACAACAATAGGGTGTGATACCTACAAAATACTGGTAAATTTATGTGCACCTGATAGTCCGGGAAACAAAGAGTTATTAGAAATACATAATATTTTAATCAAGCATTTTCATCCTAAACCTAATATAATAGTAGAGACTAGAGCGATATAATTTTTATCATTATAATCAACAAAATGATGAAAAACTAATAGACTACATACAGAATCTAAGAAAATTAGCAACGACTTGTGATTTTGGGGAATATTTAAATACTGCATTAAGAGATAAATTTATATTCGGAATAAAAAATCCAAAAATTTTACAAAGATTACTATCCAAAGGCGATATATACACAAATATAGCTATTCAGATAGCTACTGCAATAGAAACAGCAATAAAAAATACAAAATGATGAAACTAAAATCGATCATTTAGAAGAGGAACATAATGATAATATAAATAAAATTAAAAAAGTTAATAATGATAATGATAAACAATCAAAATCATATAATAATTAGAATGCGAGCTACAAAATACCAAATCCATGCCACTCCTGCGGCGGGAACCACAGAAGGGAAAATTGTCTTTTCAAGAATGCCACTTGTTATAAATGCAACAAAATTAGGCACATTGCTCGAGTCTGTAGAAAATAAATAGTGAATTTTATAATTAATAAAACAAACGATATAATCCAGAATTTTGGGTGGATGTCAGAATAAACAACAGCGATATAAGAATGGAATTGGATACTAGAGCTGGGGTCAGTATAATTAGCGAAATAGATTGGAAAAATAAACTTAATCACCCTGAATTAACAAATTGCATGCTAAAACTTAAAAGTTATACAGGAACCAATATACTACTATTAGGTCAAACTGTAGTAAAAGTACAATATAAAGGGCGAAGATTAGAAATACCTCTCATAATTACAAAAGGATATACCAAAAATCTAATTGGAAGAAATTGGATAATTAATTTTCCCAAAATTACTGAATTACCTGAAAGGACTATACAAATAAATAATTATATTATACAAAATGAATTTCCTCAATTATTTACCAAAGAATTAGGCTGCTTGAAAGATTATAAGGCACAAATATATATGAAAAACGAGAAACAAATTTTCTGTAAATCACGTCCCGTACCATACGTATTAAAAGATAAAGTTGAAGAAGATTTAGATAGATTGCAAAAAATAGGAGTGCTAGAGAAAATTAATCATTCACTTTATGTATCACCCATAATAATTGTTCAAAAGAAAGCTAAAACAGTAAGAATTTGCGGGGATTTTAAAAGAACTATAAATCAAAATATTAATATTGATTCATATCCAATGCCAAGAATCCAAGATTTATTAGCCAATTTGGAAAAAGAAGAGGAATTTTCAATATTCGATCTCTCAGATGCCTATCAAATTAAAGTGGAGGAAGAGTCTCAAAAATATCTTGTAATCAATACGCATAGAGGATTATTTAAATATACAAGACTACCTTTTGGTATATCGTCTTCTCCAGAAATATTTCAACGAGCCATCGAGAATTTATTAAAAGGTTTTGAAGGAGTAGCTTGTTATTTAGATGATATTATAATAACCGGGAAAAATAGAGAGAAACACGAAACAAATTTAAAGGTACTAAAATGTCTAGATGAAAATGGAATCAAGCTAAAAATAGAAAAATGTACATTTTTCAAACAAAATGTCGAATACTTAGGACACAATATTTCAAAAAACGGAATTACAACTACCGAAAAAAATACTGAGGCAGTAAAAAATACACCAGAACCAACAAATTTGAAACAATTACAGTCACTTCTAGGGTCAGCAACATTCTATTCAAAAAAATTTTCGAATTTTGCAGCCAAACCATTATACAAATTATTAGAAAAAGCAGTTGTTTGGAAATGGACTAATGAATGCAAAGACGCGTATAAAAGCAAGAAATAAGTAGTACTCCAATATTACAACATTATGATCCAAAATTACCCATTATATTAGCAACAGATGCATTAGCTATAGGAATTGGGGCAGTAATATCACATATAGAAGGGGGTAAGGAGAGATTAATTGCATGCGCCTCAAAAACACTAAATGCAGCTGAAAAAAATTATAGCCAAATTGAAAGAGAAGCACTTGCCATCATATTCGGGGTTACAAAATTCAAAGAATTTTTATATGGAAAAAGTTCACATTACAAACAGACCACAAGCCATTAATGAGTTTATTTCATCCAAGAAAAGATATACCAACAACATCTACTGCCAGAATACAAAGATGGGCTTTATTATTAGCAGGTTACCAATATGAAATAGAAGTCAAAAGTAGTAGACAAATAGCAAATGCTGACATGCTATCTAGATTACCCATAAAGGGAACTCCAATATCAAAAGAAGAAGCGCTAGATCAAATACAGGTGGGAGAAACACCTTTAAATGCAAGCGAAATTGAAAGAGAAACAATGCGAGATGATATACTTTCTAAAGTATACAGATATACAATAGATGGGTGGCCAATAAACTATGATGCATGTTTAAATAAGTATAGTCAAAGGAGAGATGAAATTACAACAGAGAGAGGTTGTTTATTATGGAGAACTAATAATGATAATACCACAACAATACAGAAACAGCGTGTTGGACATGATACATTAAGGACATATCGAAATGGTAAAAATGAAGATGAGAGCACGACAATACGCGGGGTGGCCTAATATAAACCAAGATATAGAAACATGGGTTGAAAAATGGAGAGAATGCCAGGAACAACACGATATGCCTCAAAAGACAGTAATTCAAAATTGGCCAAAACCACCAAAAGCATGGCACCGAGCACATATTGATTATGCTGGACCATTTCAAAATCATTATTGGTTTTGTGATAATGGTGTTGGAGAGAGGAGGCGACAGGGCAATTACAACTTTTCAGTCTAATGCAAATCAATATATACGGTGGGACAAGAAGATGTGTCAAACTGTATTATAATACAAAAAAAAATTCCAGAAGAACGTAAGAAAAATATGTAAATAAAAGTAGGAAAAATATTTAGAGAAGTATTCTAAAAAAATGAATATTTTTAAATGAAAATTAAGTTTATGTTTAGTTATTTAAAGGTGATAATTAGGAATTTTATATTTACAAGTTACTGGTAAACTAAAACCATTTGAATTTTGAAACTAATAGAGACTATGATATTTTAGATATTAGAATTATTATAAATATATCACTAGAAATAACTATGACAAAGAAAAAAACATAAAGTAATTAAATTCTTATTGAAGATTTACGTTTAATTTTTATTTTAAGGGATGCGAGAGATAAAACAGCCTAAGGATATGATATGTGAATGTAGTATAATATTAGGTTGTAGATTAACCAAAATCTTCGTAGAGAGAAATTTCGTCATTAGAAAATTTATGCCGCAATCGAGCTCAATTAGAGATCGGTTTTTTTTTTCATCATTAATAAGAGTTGATCAATTTTGCAACATTATTAGCAGAAAGAAAAACATGCTTTAGAAATATATGTCCCTTTCTTTTCAACAACATGTGTTGAAAACATTAATGATGATTTCATTTGTTGTTCAAAAACGTGGGTATGAAAACCATGATGATAGAGTTCAGTGGTTGTTCAACAAACGTTTATATGAAAAATATAATGATTAGACTTCATTAGTTTGTCAACAACGTGTGTGCGAAAAGAGATTATATATTTCAGCAGTTTTTTATCAAAGGATGTAAACGATATAGAGAAGAAAATAAATAAAAGACTTGAGCGCCCAAATAAAGTAGGAGGAAATAAAGTTGCAATTTTTTTTAAAAAAAAAGAGATATAATTATATTTTGGAAAATATTTAGAATTTTTTTAGATTCAAGATTATCAAGAGAAATTTTAGATTTAAAGGACAACAACCTCAAATGACTCAATGAAGAGATGGGTCTGAGCTTCATTGAGGGTAAAAGGGCTGTAGATTTAAATATATAATTATTTAGCATATTTTGACTATACTATTATTTTAAGATCTATTTTAGAGGAAAAGGTGAGCAAATATTGCGAAGTTAAGAAATTGATTATGTAAGGAAGAATTAGATTAGAGGCGATAACCTTAAGAAGGAGTGGACATATGAAATATTTTAGAAGTTATAAAGGGTAAAATAGATTATTTTAGGTAGAGGTATTAGATGCGATTACCCGAAACCTTAAGACAAAGATCAATGAGAATAAAGATATCTTAAGACAATGGCGATATCCTGGCAAGTGCAAACCATCGTAAAAGACCCAAAAGTCTAAAATATCTATTTGGTTTAGATGCCAAGAACTAATCAATAATAAGAGGACGTTAAAAAACAGGCGACTAGATAGAATAAATGGTCAAGACGTTCGTGCTGAATCGTTAGTCGCTCACCAGTATAGCCAGGTTTAAGATACTAAAGTTGACCATCGTAGAGATAGGAATTCGTGGAAACAATTGTTAATCGCAGACAAATTATCGTCAATCGTTTACCGTCATTAGTTACCAGAAACCGTTAGAAGCAAGCAAAGATTAGAATAATTTACCAAAGGGATTAAAACGAAATATAATTAAAAGAGACTAGAAGAATTCATCGTGAAATCGAGCTCGTCAATTGCCTATAGAGATAAAGAAATACTCGGTTGCCAAGGGTTGACAAGAATCAGAAGGATTCAAGAATTTCAGATTGTAATAGGATACAAACAGTCCTTAGAAGTAAAGAATACTAGACAATATAGATATGTTGGAGATACAAGATCAGTAAAGTCAAAATCGGTCGCAGAATGGTGGGACTAATCTAAGTGGAAGGGTGTTGTAATTGTGGTTATATTCAAATTTATAGATTAAGAATAACGAAAGATAGGCAAGTTACTTTTAAACAAAATTAAGATGCCGAAAGATATTCAAATCTACTCAAGAAAAAAGAATTAAATCTCGATGCGAGACTATGTAAATGTTGATTAAAGAAAAAGGATATATAATGGATGTTAATTGTGTTGTTTTTGTAAAACAATTATTTGAGTATTAATTTAAATGTTTTGTTACATATTGCGTTTATTCAAATTTGTAATTGAGTATTAATTTAAATGTTTTGTTACATATTGTGTTTATTCAAATTTGTAAAATAATTTATTGTGTATTAATTTAAATGTTTTGATTGAAATGTTTTAGTATATATACCAGTCGATTATTATACATTATTATTATTGTTATTTTATATTTTCAAAGTAGAAATAAAATTTAAATTAAAACTTTAAAACTTGTTTTCTTCATGGCGCTTCGGTACGTTTTTGTAAAAAAAAGAAGTAAATATATAAAAATTTACCTAAAATTAAAAAAAAAAAAGTAAAAATTAAATTAAATTCGAATTGTGATGACTATCTATTGTGATGGCTACCTTATCTATTGATTTGACTACCTATTGTGACCATATAATATCCTGTATTATTCTTATATACTTTTGGGGAACCTTTTTCTGGCGTATCGCCCACCATATAAGTTTTCTTGGGATTCTATCGAACGCCTTTTCTAGATTGAGAAAGACCATGTGTAGCTTTTTATTCTTTTCCCTGTATTTTTTACTCATTTGCTTAATTGCGTGGATTGCATCAGTTATTGATCTTCCAGACATAAAGCTAAACTGAGTCTCTCCTATTTCGATTATATCTCTTAATCTTTTTTCTATTATTTTTTCGTATAGTTTTAGATAGTGTGACATAAGTTTTATGCCCCTGTAATTTTGACAATTTTAGATTTGTGAGGAATGTGGGGATTAAAGTTGAGAAGCTCCTGAAAATATTCCTTTCATCTAGTCATTATTTCTTTTTCCTTTATTATCAATTTCCCATCTTTATTTTTAATTACTTTCGGAGCTCCGTATATATCCCTAGAGTTCTTTTCTCGCTGTTTGGCTAATCTGTATATTTTATTTTGCCCTTCTTTGGTATGTAGTTCTTCATACATGTCATCGTATGCAATAGCTTTGACCATAGCCACCGCATTTGTAGCTATTCTATTGGATTTTATATATCTTGCCTTGTCATCTGGGTTTTTTTTTGGATTTGTACCATATTTATAAAGGGCCTTTTTCTCCTGTATAGTGGCTTGTACTTCTTCATTCCACCACCATATTTCTTTGTATGATTTGTTGCCTCCTTTTGTCAAGCCTAGTGTCAATTTGGCAGTGTCTATTAATCTGGATGAAAGGTCTGTCCACATTTTTTCATTGACTTGCGAGGAATCTATTGTTTCATTGTTTGCATTGATTGCAAAGGCATCTGTCATTGTTTTACTCCATTAGAGGCATGGTTCCAGTTTTTTCTTATTTTGAGTGGATTTATTTGAGATGTGTAAATCCATGACCATAGCCGCGGCGATATCTTCTCCTGGAAAGACTTTGCAGTCCATTACATCTTTTAATTTTCTGCGAGATATTAGCATGTAATCTATTTGGGTTTTCCTTGTACCACTTTCATATGTTATTAAATGACTGTCTTTTTTCCTATAGTATTTGTTGGTTAAGGCAAGGTCGAAGGCTTGCGCAAATTTCAGTATATGCTCTCCTTCTTCCTTTCTTTCTCCATATCCATAACCACCATGATGCCTTTTGTAGCTATCTCGTACTTTTCCCACATGTGCATTTAAGTCACCACCTATTACGACTAGGTCATCCTTAGGGATTTTCATTACAGATTCATCAAGGATAGCTCTAAGGTCATCTTTCTCTTCTTCCTTGCAACCCGTTTGAGGAGCATATATTGAAAATGTGTAATATTGATTGACCAATGCAGAGTTTTATCTTCATTAGTCTATCAGAGATCCTGTTGACTTCTATTACTGAGGAGGTTAGATCTTGACTGAGGATGATGCCAACACCGTTCCTATTACTTACAATTCCATTATAGTACAATTTATACCCATCTCCAATCATTAAAATCTTCTGACCTTTCCATTTCGTCTCTTGTATGCACGCTATATCAACTTTTCTCTTATTCAACATTCATGCCAATTCTTACGTTTGCCTTTAAGTCTCCAAATATTCAAGCTTGCTAATCTTGTCTTCTTTGTTTTGACCTTTTTTACTTTTCTCAGGATGGTCTACACCCTGCGCGTCGCTTGGAGAGAACGCCCTAGCCTTCATATATTTGTTTCCTTCATTTTGTTTCTTGGACAAGTTACCTTGGCACCCAACTGTCCAGGCCTGTCGGTGACCGGGGTGTCATCTCTAAGTTCCAAAAATCTACTTACCATATGTCTTTACACATGAGTCGTCGAAGAAAAACATAAATGATTTTGTGCTCCTTACTAGGATTGAACCTGCGTCCTCTGCGTCACTCTGTTTCCAAGCATACATCTAACCCATTAGGCCACTCCGGCGATAGAAAATAACGTCTTGGTTGGGGAATATTAATAAACTTATAATAAATGACTGTAGTATAATAATAATTATGTAAATATGTCTAATTTTTTAAAATTATTATTTATTAAAATATTTTATTTTGGCTCAAAAACTGATTTTCTTTGTCTCTTCTCTCTCTTTTCATTTTTCAGAATTCCTTAAATATTTTGATATGAATAAGTTTTACACATAGGTCATTTCAATACTAAACTATTATTATCCAACAGAATTTTAATATTTTATTTTCAATGAATAACATGGAGTTTTTATTATTAGAAGATAGACTTTCAATTTAAATGTTTTAAATCTTGTGATAAAATCTGATCACATCATAAATCTAAAATTCCATTTTATTATTCATATTTACCAAACTTCAAGTCATAACACCCAAGAATCTGTCGTATTATTTAAGAAAATTTAAATTTAAGTGTTATAACTAAAGTGTTTAAAGTTTTAATATTACAAAACATATCTAGATATATCATCATTTAAAGCATGAGCTTTTAAAATCAATATAGAAAAAAAATTAATTATTTTAAAAGAGACTTAATAGAGCGAATTAGATTGAGTCAATTTTCAAAATAATCTAAATACGTACAATCTAAATAGTAAAATGAGATAAAGATATCCTCTTTAAATTTCTGGAAAATTATCAATTACTAGATAAAAGATTGGCGATCTCCTACATTATAGAAAAATCTAAAATTCTTCAAAAATCGATTCTACATGCAAAAAGGGATGATTATTAGTAAAACCTTGGAGGGAATGAACTATCTTTGAGAGGTTAGATATTCTAATATCTTTTAATAATTATTAGTAATAGTAAATGATGAATAGTAGCTAAGTATAATGCTTAATAAAACTGCTAATAACAAGCCTTTAAATATATTTTTAACCGTTTGTTTAGCATAATAATTTCTAACTTAAATCTAAAATTTAATTTCTGAATTATTATAATAGGGGAGACTGGGGTTAGTAGAACCAATTTTTACAAAATTAGCTATAGCTCTTGTTGTTTTATAGATAATATAAAAAATAATACATGATTGGGTACCTAAAACTATACTCTATAAAGATGCCTTATAAAAAATCTTAAGATTTGAATTATTTTTTTTTAATTTTAATTTTTGTAAAAGTGAAAATTTTGTTTAACAAGCCCCAATAGCGGGGTGAGGCAAACCACTTCAAGGGGCTTCCTAAACCATTGGTTTTTATGCCACAATAAATTGAAATGTATTTTTATTTATTAATAATGATATGTATAGAATAATTATTTTATTCAAAATATTATATTACTTATAAATTGAAGCTAATTATATATAAAAATTACTTAATTTTGGCTAATTTAATAAACATTTTGGACCTAAAATAATATGATTATGAGGAGAGATTAAGATTTCTTAGCATAAATCCTAAATACCAATCATAAACAGCCATGAAATTGCCTTTTCAAGATTTTGAAATTTTTTTCATTATTAATTGCTATAATTGACGTGTATAGTTTAGCAAACCCTGTTAGCTCTAAATTGACAAATCATGTTGAAATAAAGCTAGATTTGATAAATACTCATAAAACTCACCCAAATTATAGAAGATTGATTAAACTTTGTTAATAAAATTTAATTTACATATAAATGATTATATATCTTAAAATCAAAATTCTGTCATGTAAAAATCTTTTGAAAATTTAATCAAAATTTTATTTCTTAAATAAAATTTTTAGTAATTAATTATTTCAAAATATATTTTGTCCATAGATGTATACTAATGAAAACTATATTAGGATAAAATTTTAATCTTCTGGTCAAGCGGGCGGGTGGGTTAAAAAAAATTGAAACTATTGGCAGGCTGGGAGATAGTGTTGTTAAACGGCCCATTTTGAGCCGATTTTTTAAAACGGCTAACTCAATATTTTAGCCAGAAAAATATTGCCTAAGTCTCGAGATTTCGATAATATATGCCTAGACCTTTGTTCCTTCTATGAGCAAAATCTTGAGAATTGCGTAATATTTTTCTGGACGAAATATTGAGTTAGCCGTTTTTAAAAATCGGCTCAAAACGAGCCATTTAACAACACTACTGGGAGAGCTGTTTAAGAAATATAAACAATGGGCGGGCGGGTTAAGGAAATTTAACATTTCTGTTCAAAAACAAACTAAAATAAATAATTGTTTTAAATGATCTATAACAATATTTCTTTTTTTATTGCACCAATCGTTTTTTTAAGTGAAGAATATTTACCTAACTATATTATGTAATAAACACAACAATAAAACTTTTTTCTTAGAATAAAGAAACATTTTTGTTTACTAAACGGATTTAGCATTGCTGGAATATTTTTAGAACAAAGAAGAACGTGTTTGAATCCAGAAAATGTCGATTCATTATTATTTTTGCATTATAATTACATATAATATTAATTTTACATTTATAATTTTTTTCATAAATATTCAATTTGATCAAATAAATTGTCCATAATTTACATTGATTATTTTTATACTTATGTTAATTTCCTATGCTGAAATATTTTTATTAGATGCTTGAAAAAATGACCATAAGTAAATTTTATAAGCAAGTTTGGGTTAAATTTTTTTTAAAAACAATGGAGGGGTGGGTAAATATTTTTAACCTAATGGGCGGGCGAGCCGCGGGTAAGGAATTTTACACAAATGGGCGTGGCGGGCGTGTATATATTTTTTTAAGCCTATGGGTTTACCTAACCCCAGTCTCCCCTACTCATCAAACCGAGAATTTGGTAGGAGTGCATTATTAGTAAAAAAAACAAGAATTCTTCTTAGATTTTGATCTTTGAAGATTTTTAAAAATGAAAAATTTCTTAAAAGAAGAAGGTTTTTAAATGAGAATGCTCAAACAAGATTTTTGGAAATTTTATCAAAAATTAAATTTTATTTATAACAAATTACAGATCTGGGAGCAGGGGGGGGGGTTACCTTATCATTTATGTTTATATTTTTATAGTATAAATATAGCTAAAATCAAATATGTAAAATATAAAATAATATTTAATTGTTTTGACAGATAATATCTTTTTGACCCCACGTCCGGCGTTTACCTAACCCCAGTCTCCCCTACTATTCATTTGTATATTCCTAATACAAATATGAATAATAAATTTTCCGTTTATTTGTGAATTTTTTTAATCTCAATCAATCATACAATATGTTTTAATGAAGCTCGAAAAGTTTAGTTATAGCTTAAAACTTAAATCTAATTCAAGCGCCCATGACCCATCATGTCGCATAGTTTCATGTCGTCTTTCAATTAATATAATAATGTAAAAATATTCTTAAGTTCATTTAACTTAAATATAACGATATTTTCTCATCTTATATAATTTGTTTGACAAGAATCAAAACTTCCAATAATATATATAACACGTATTTTCAACAATATCTGAATAAATCATCATTGTTCATTTGTTATAAAATTTGAAATATGTTGTCTAAAAATTTGTTTATGTGCATTAAAAAAGATGGGAGTGTTACAATGGAAGAGAACGGGCGCGTCCAGTTGAAAAAGGGTAAATAAAAAATAATAAATATTTAACATTTGTATAACTTATAAATAGAACGAAAAGGTTTTTGTAGAAAGTTGAGAGACTGGTTCAACTGGAAGAGGCGCGCCCGGAAACAGGAAGGAAAGAATTTTATTGGGGATAACGTACCTGTTGAGAAAGACATTGAAAGAGTTTATTGCAGCGATATGGTTGAGGCTAAATTAAAAAATTATAGCATGATTAATGTCATTGGTCAGGGTGCCTATGGAAAGGTACTTTTGGCCGAATCAAAGGCAACTAAAGAGCTTTATGCTCTGAAGGTTATACAGAAAAATCCCCTAAAGCCTCAGAAGGTTATTTCTATACTTATGAAAATTGTTTTTTGTTTCTTATAAATAGTCATGATATTATAATATTACATTTTTTTGAGAGTTTAAAACAATGATTACTTAAATCTGATGCAATTATTTCTTGAAAATGTTCAATAACTTTTGAAAGATTTAAAAACTAACCTTTTTAAAAAAAT
The DNA here is from genome assembly GCF_954871325.1 of Gordionus sp. m RMFG-2023. Taxonomy (NCBI): domain Eukaryota; kingdom Metazoa; phylum Nematomorpha; class Gordioida; order Chordodea; family Parachordodidae; genus Gordionus; species Gordionus sp. m RMFG-2023. The sequence continues at coordinate 5,650,422 of NC_088778.1, read as the reverse complement.
ATTCATTACTACCAATTTTATATCTACCATATTTTTATTATAGACATTTGATAGGTTCCGCATCGAAAAGAAGATCTTAGAAACTTCTAGAAACAATCCATTTATAGTGAAATTTCATTCTTCTTTCGAAACTCCCTCCAAGTATATTGAATAATTTTGCTAATGATTAGAATGTATTTAGAATATATAAATTTATTGTAACTTTATACATTAAATATATAATTATAACAAAAAGTAACATGTTAAATGGCTCTTTGTAATCTATTATAGATATATATTCGCTCTCGAATACGTAAATGGTGGTGACCTACGTCGGTACATGAAAAAAACAGGGAAACTGTCAGAGGATTCTGTCAAATTCTATTTATCGGAGATTATAGTTGGGCTAAATTTTCTACATTCTATGGGTATTATTTCAAACTTGTTCTTTTAAATAAGCTAGATTTTAAAATGAATGTTTTTTTTTATTGTCATTCATTTTATAATTAAATTTTCGATATAAATGACTGTTATATTAGTGATATCGCAAAATCTTTATTTTTATATTTCAGGAATAGCTCATAGAGATCTCAAACCCGAGAATGTGCTCTTAGATAAAGATGGGCACATTCGAATTACAGATTTTGGATTAAGCAAAGTAACATTTTCAATTTCTTTTTTTTTTAGAAATCAACATGTCTAATTTTAAAGTTTCTTTTGGTAAGCCCAGTCATTAAGTCACTCTCGCAGTAAATTATTACCCTTTGATAAAACAAATAATATTTTACAGATTCATTCATATAATTTAGTTTTTATTAATCCATCAAATCATATTTATAAGGCCCTTTCACCCTTTAACTAATATTTAATTTATGTTATTAACTACTCTAGATCGGTCTAAATGGTAACAAAAAAACTCGGAGTTTATGTGGGACCCCAGCTTACCTGGCCCCTGAAATGATAGGGTGCAAAGGCTATGGTAAATGTTTTTATTTTTTTTTCCTTATTTTCCAATATATTATTTTTGATATTTTATGCATCAAATAAAATCGGGAAAGGAGGGAGGAGGTAACAATTAGTTTCTAAAACGATATATTATTTAATTGTGTTCTGATGTTTATTTTTGCCATTTTAGATAACATATTATAAATTGGAATTAATTTTATTTTTTAAATTGCAATGTTTTTATAATAATATTTTTAATATATCTAATTAATGAAACTAATAAGGGTTTAGTGTCGATTTTTATGCCCTGGGAATCATTATGTACGAGATGTTGACTGGAAACGAGGCATTTGTTTATGCTCGAGAACAGAGAAGAACTTTGTGCCAAAGTAACTTTCTTTTTTTTTTCATTGAAATTCTTTTACTATAATAAATACCCATGACATAAGATCTTTACATCAAAGTTCTTTTTCTTATTTTCCCAACACTCTAATTTGAATTACACTATGTAATTAAATTTGTTTGCATATGCCTAGTAGAAATTTTTATTGAAAGGTCATCAATATATAATCATATTTGAATGAATATTTAATAGATTTGATGGAAAATTTGTATAGCGAACGCATGGACAGTCAGTCACCTGACAATGTTTACTTCCGATTTGGACATTTTTCTGTTTTTTTGTAAATACATTATATGTTATAAGAATTTCCCTTCCCCCTTTCATAAATTATCACTCTTTCCCAAACTAAAGTATTCCAATATTTTACTATAATAATTATCTATAAGAAATAAAATAAGTAAGTTAATATTTAATTTAGAAATAATGACTTTCAAAATTTTTTAACAAAAAAAACAGTTTAATATAAAAATGAAAATACAACCATACATAAAACTTATAGTTGGAACCTAGCATAGTTGTTTGCTCCACCCTATCAAATTTAAATTGCACTTTAAATTTGATAATATTTAAAATTTGCTTTTATATGAGGTAAAGATTTTGGTTACATGTCAATACCGCGAAAAATTTAGCGTGAAATGTATTATCACGAATGCATTACAGCAAATGTCGATTCCCGCGAAAAGATATTATCGCGAATGCATTACAGAGAATGCATATTACCGCGTATGCATCATAGCGAAAACAGTATCGCGAATGCATTATAGCGAATGCATTATCGCAAGGAAATTATCGCGAATGCATTATAGCGAATGAATTATGCGAATGCATTATCTTAAATGAATTACATCAGTTGCAATATCGAGAATGGAGTTTGATGAAAATTACAATTTTATATTTATCAGCCTTTAGACAAACTTGGTTGAACCTGGAAATTAATTTTTTGAAAATAGGGCTAAGGCTTTTAATTTTTTTAACTCAAAATATATAAAAAAAATTCTAAGCAATAAAGAAATTATTTATATATATATATAGATCAATATAAAGGAAAACGTCTAGCTTATTTTTAAATAAATAAAAATAAATGAGGGTCTTAAGTTATTTTTTGTCAATATTAGTATTTCATAATTTTTAAAAACGATTTAATCTACTAATTATTAAAAAAATGAAGATACGAAACTTCATAAATAGCAAGTGATGTGTTTTAGAGTTACAAAAATTTAAAAACGCTACAAATAAATATAGAAACGTCAATTAGGCTGGTTTCTCGTTTTTTGAAAAAGGTCTCAACTTGCTAAAGAGTTACAATATAATTAGTGAGTTTGAAGAATTTCTTTAGAAAAAGAGAGATTGGGAAAAATATTATCAGCTAGGAATTTCCAAAAGGTGACAAATTTATGGTTCCCAATATTTTTAAAATATAAAAACATAATAAAGATGAATATTTATTAAAAAGTAAGTGCATAAGTAGTAAAGAATTTTAATACCTTTTATTAATTATATCGATCATTTGTCAAATATAAATCAGTATTGCATACGTGATAATTAATTCATGATATTACCGCGATAATGATTTCGCTGTTATGCATTCGCGATAATGCATTCGAGATATTGCATTCGAGATAATATATTCGCTGTAATGCATTTGAGATAATATGTTCTCGGTATAGCATTCGCGAAAATGCATTCGCGATATTGTATTCGCTCTAATGCATTCGCTATGCTGCATTTGCGATAATGCTTTCGCGGTCATACATTTGCTGTAATGCATTCGCGATAATGCATTCGCGCTAATACATTCGTTATAAAGCATTCGCTATGATGCATTCGCGATAATGCATTCGCGGTCATACATTCGCTGTAATGCATTCGCGGTAATGCATTCGCGATAATGCATTCGCGGTAATGCATTCGCTATAATATCTTTTTGGTAATCAATCGCGGAAAAAGGTTCGCGGTATTGACGTGATACGAAAGAATTTTGTATTACATATATAAAACATCGTATACTACCGTTAATAAATTTTCTTATCCTATGCGAAATTTAAAGTCAGCCATATCTTCATTAGCTTTTGAGTTAAAATATTAGAAAAATTAATTTTTTTTGCAAAAATATTTCTATTTAAAGATTGAGAACAATATGTTAATCTATTATTCCATTTTATTTAATTTGATTTTAATACGGTTTACCTATACCATCTTATTTTTTGTCAGATATATACTTGAATTTTCAAACTTGATTTACATTTACTTTAGCTTATGCTGTTCTTAAAAAAGCAAGATAACTAATCTATATTTGAAATTATCCCAATAGGACAACTAAAATTATTAAGAATACTTTCGGGTTAAGATAGACCAAATTCATAATATATATTATTATAATTATGATCTAAAATAAACATAAAATTTATTTTTAAAACATGATGTAACTACTTTATGAATTGCAATTGATTTTGCCATGAAATTTTTCGTATCTTTTATAAAAAATCCAAATGCTCTAAAAATCATCCTGGAAGTTATTAGGCTGTTAATATGCTCATGCTAGAATGGGATGCTCTTGTAATCCAATTTTTTTAAAATTATCACCCTCCTAAATATAGTCATCATTATCAAAATTAATGCCTCGAAATCTGTAAAATTTGCAAGATTACCCGGAAAAATTAGTTTCAGTCCAAAAGTTGATGATTATATAAAAAATATTTGACGATTCCTTGAATATATCAGTTGTTTAATATTTACATCTATAGATTTAATTCTAACCTAATGGATTCATTTATACTCATATATACATTGAGGCAAGCTGCAGTCAATGTCATTGGCTGACATAGACCGTCATTGTAAGGTATTTCACTTAATGTCACTTTATCTTTCGGCTTTTCCATGACGGACTTAAATTTTAATCAGGATTGTTATATAATAAAATTTTATACAAAAATTTTATAGGACTATTTGGAAAACGGAAAACAGTGGGAATAACAGATATATCAGAAGAGGCATCTGCGGTACTAAAAGGATTCTTACAAAAAGTTTAATATATTCAAATATTGAATATAATATGCATATATATATTTTAATGATTAAACGTCAAAATGTTTATATTTTCAATTTAATTTTAGAATCCGAAAAAAAGATTGGGGTGCCATCCCCAATCCGGTTTCCAGCAGATGGTTTCCATGCCATTTTTTAAAGCGATTGATTGGGAACTGGTAAATATTTTGAAACTTTATTGAAGGAAACATTTATTAAATTGATTACATTTTTACATCACATTTTCTAAATAAAACAAGAAGTGACATTATATGATAATTTTTATTTTACCTTATTAGCTCAAAGCTAAAAAAGTTATACCTCCATATAAACCACCACTGAGTGGAAGAACGGATATCTCAAATTTCAATTCAAAATTCAGGGCTCAGGAACCTATATTAACTTCAGAATCCAAGTAAATTATTTTAATATTAATTTTATATGGAATATGGAGTAAATCGAATACATGATACTCAAACTTCGTTAATCCAGTTATATTGAAAATTCTTTAGGTTGTATATTTAAATTAAAGTATTTTTTTGACTTTATCCTTTTAATTATATAAAAAAATTTTCCTTATTTAATACAAATCTAATAAACATTTAAATACCGAACCCATGATTAAAAAACTATGAAATGGTATATAAAAATATGCTACCCTAAAAATAATTTTGCCTTGCGGGTAATTTGTCCATGAATGTGTTATGGCCGCTCACATCAAGCTTTTGTAGGATCGGTTTGATAAAAACCAAAAATTGCCTCATTATGATTTCAAGAAACCTCAATACGAATAGCTAATATGAATTTTTGAAAAAGTTAAAAAAAATGTGTACATCGGCGTCAATACATTATTCAGACCTGGAATTTCTTAAAAAAATTTTTGGAAGAGTTGTACATAATAAAAAATAATTTTATGATTATAGAATTAACTTCTTTACAAATACACTCGATGCATATACTCTAGAACATCTTCCATAAAATTCGGTAGAAATTATTTGGATCATATTTACTTTGTTTTAAAATGTTAGAGCATTTTTTAAGAATATTCTACTAACGGTTGCAATATATAATCTTGTGTCGTGATAGAATACAATTTTAGTTTTTATAAATTTTTTCCGTTTTTGTTAAATCGTACATCTTTTACAATGCTGTAGCATATATGGGTGAAGTGTGTATAGTAAATAAGTTTATTCTATAACCAGAAAATCTTATAATATTTTGTAAAACTATTTCATCATTTTTTTTAGGAATTCCAGGTCTGATAAATGTATTGAATCTACTTAAAATCTAAAACTTTAGGTAGGTCGTTAAATATATTCTTTATTAGGCTTTCCATAGGTCATAATAAAACAATTTATGGTTTTTTGTCAATCAAGTCCGATAAAAGCTTGCTTTGAGCAGTCACAACAAAAAAATTAATTAAATAAACAAATATTCAATATACAAATATCTATTTAATATTTGGTATACGTGATAAAATGTCTGTTTGCTTTCATTTTATTTGGCATAGTTATTTATCTATCTTGATTAGATTTTCAAGAACGATCTTTGTTATATTATAAATTTTGCCTACATTTTTTAAAATATGATGACGGGAAAGGAAAAATAGCGAGATTAATTCAAGTACCGCACAAAAAATAAGGGTCAAATATAAATTTAAAAAAAAAATTCTATATATCCCCTTTTAAATATGACTTTTATTTAAACTTTACTTTAGATAATTAAAGTTCAAAATGCATTATTTATGAGCTGTTATAAATTTTACAGCATAGTATCATTTTTATAAAGACCATATCAAAATTGCTAAAATAAGGCATAATTCAAAACTCTAGGATCGCTAACAATGAGCTTGAAGAGAAAATAATTCTCTTAGAAAAATATTATTGCATTTCTACATTACACATTTTGTCGTTTATTATTGTTTATACAACTCTATGCCATTTCGCCATTTAATTATTTTCAATTTAGAAATTTGGTTCAAAGTTTTACACCTTACATTCAAAATTATTCTAAAATCATCATCAAATATGGAAAGTCAGCAATATATGGTGCCTCCCCTCAACAATCTTTTGACTCCTTACAATTTAGGGATCGGATCACGTCACGATGAGTATATAAAAGATATTAACTTACTCCCGGAGGCATACTTGTGTTTCCACCTTCTACTTCCGTCTAAGTCTTTAATATCCAGAAGCTTTGGAAATGGGTTCCTAAGAAATAAAAATTATTCCGGATAGGTCTTTAAAATTATTTCGGATAGGCCCTTTGAGAGAAACGGCATCCAGCAAGGATAGCGTTCACATTTAGGAAAACGCAGACTCTGGGTATCCTTGCTCTAGTTGTTTTAAATAATTTGGAAAATTTTATATTTTTGGTGATAATATTTTTCTAATGATAAATAATTTTTTTTTTTTGGATAATGTATTTTCCCAAAAATTTATATTTATAATTTATGTTTTCCTATTAATGATTTTGATTGTTCTTATATATTTTTAATATTAACATAATGATTCTATTATATAATTAAATTTTTTATTATTAATTTAAAAAAATAATGATTTATTTAATAACGATGCAATAATATTTATAAATATAATAATGATGTTATTATCAAACTTAATGTTTTTTCTTAATTATTAATATAATATAATGATTTCGATGTTATTTATTAAAAAATGATTTAAATTAAATGCAGCCAATTAAAATAAATGTTATAATATGTTCTAAAATGTTTTTACACGAAAATTACTGTATTTGTTATTGATTAAATATAATGATTTTAGTATATATTGTTATAAATAACTATACGATCATATTTCTAATACAATAATGATTTTATAATATCAACTTTATGATTTTCTTAATTATTAATAATATAATTATTATAAAATGATATTTTTTTAAGAAATGCATAATAAAATGAATATGTCTCTTAAAATATTTATCCATGAAATTATGATAATTTATGAATTCATATTTTTGCAATTGATTAAATATAATAATTGTATATGTATTAATATTGTTTCAAAAATTATTTTTTTTATAATTAATATGGAAAATTTGAGCAGGTCTTTTTAAGATTATTTAATTATTACAAAATATAATTGTAGATTCGGTGAGTAGCGAATGAATAGGATAGTAGTGAAAATCTCCAATCCAAAAATGCCGATATTTGAATGTTTCTAAAAATGCTTCTAGCAGACAGAAGTCATTGATTTCAGAGGAAACTATTATAAGTTTTTAATCTAAAATTTTCAGAGTAAATAACGTATTTTAATTTTTAAGAAGTGTCATACCAAATAATTTTTTAAAACACGGTTTAAATCTCAATAATAAAATGTATCAAGGGATTATTCATTTATCGGTGCTCCAACTTACCCTTTTAGAAAAATACCTGGCTATGCCTATGAGTCTCCTTATATATTCATATTAAATATTTTTCAGTATACCCATTAGGAATTTAACTGTTGTATAAATTAAAGAACATTTTATTCTATAAAGCAGAATTTAAAAAAAAACCATCTAAGAAGTGCTATTTTGGAATATAGATTTGAATGAGCTGACCTTAAAATAATTTTTAGGGATTTATGATAAATACTGAAGTAACTATTGAAAACAACTTAACTAAATTTACAAAGATTATCTCATATAATATTGTTTTTCTTAAATACCTTACCAGTTTAATATAACACGCATCTACGGAAGATTATTTTTGTATGTTAATCCATATAATTGCTAAGAGGTAACTAGTTACAATTTATATTTCGCAGAAATGTATCTTATTTCCGATATTAATAACACTAGTGGTCACAACCGTAAGCAACGCTATTACCATTATAGAAGGATCACCTAAAAGCGTGTAGTAATATTTATGAGAACCAAGAAACAATATGTGAAATTACAATATTTTATTTTTCTAAGAAATGTTAACTTTGAAGATTCCAAGAATCTTTAAGTGGAAGATTTTGGCATTTTTATTTATTTCATTTATTCTAGCCAATCTAACTTTGACCAATTCCATGGACCAAAAAAACAAGAATCCTCTAATTTTAAGAATAAAATTAAACACCAAATGGAGAAATTCTAATATTACACATATTTTTAAAGCAGTTAAAAATTTGTTAAAATTTAAATATTTAAGTCTAGTATGATTTCCTGGTCTTTTTGTCCAAAATTACGGCTCTGGAATTGTTCCGATTTAAAAGTGATGTTAGTATATTATTTTAATTACTCTTAAAAAAAACTAAATTGAAGAGTAGAGAAGAAATATGTTTTTTAGAACTAAACATATTATTTGAAGTTAACCATATATTTAGGTAAAGATGGCTATAATCTAGTTAAACCGATTTTTAAAAATGGCTAACTCAATATTTTTATAACCGTTTAAATCTTATCAAATAGAGCCGTTTAATAACACTACCTTAATCCATTATCATTTGTTTCTATTGAAGGATGTTGTCAACAATTTGAATTTTAGAGAAATTAATAGATAGACCTAATGAATAGGTTTTAAATGAAGACGCGCATAAATAAATTTGCAGATTACACCATTATTCATCCCAAATAATAGATTGACAATCATATTTTAATGTGTTAATTTAAGGCCTTTTGATAATTATATCAAATTTTAAATAAAATTTATTAATATTATAAAACTCCATCTTGCAGAAATGTGTATATTACAAATAAAGAAATTATATAACGATTTTTATAATATAAATATTTAATAATAAAAAAGTTATAAGTTTGTTTGAAGGTGTTTTGGAAAACATTACGCATCGAAATTTTATCTAATCCAAATAAGTTATTTAGTTGAATAAATGGTGTATATAATAAATATAGTTATAAAATTTTTTCAAAAGAAATTTTACTTCAATACAGTTGAAAAATTAATATATATTAAAATATCCTCTTCTTTCTCTTGAGAATCCATTATTGTATAGCTATTTGAGCTGTGCAATGTATGAATTTTTTTTTGCCATTAATACTCTAACTAAGGGTGCACGATAATGTGTGAAGTTATTTAAAACCGCATAAACGCTAATATTCTGTTTAATAATAAGCACTTTTGAGTCTTTTTCAAAAGTATACTTTAATTTTAGTAGTCAACCCTATATCAAATACTTCTCTCGTTTGATCGTTTCTGTAAATCAGCTCGATTGATTTCACAAGAAAAATGTTAGTCATTTTGGAGGAATCTGGCTTAAAATCTAAAAACCATTTTATAAAAACTTTTATAAAAGTAAATTCCAATCCAAAATCTTCAAGTTCATCATATATTTTTTTAAATCACTCAATAATGTTAACTTTATAAAATCAATTTTCGCAATTTTAATTTTAAATAATAATAATTCTGTAGCAATTAAAAAATTTGATTGATGAGATATTAATAAAAATAATCAATTACCAAACTAAATTCAGAACAAATTTGTTGATCCAAAATCTATCTATAATTAATAATTGTGTGCCAGATCTTTTAAACAATGTTTGTTTAAAGGTGAATTATGCAAATAACACTAACTACTTGATATCAATTTTCAAGGATGGAAAAACAATTTTCCTATTATACCATCTCCATCTATAACTTTAGAGAGTGTAACATACTCACTTTCAATTGAAACAACTTACAACACCTCATCTTCTAAAGATTATGATGATGATAAATGAATAATAAATGTTAATAGTAGAGATACAGATAAAAAAATTTATAATAACCAAATGCACACAGACATAAAAGGTTCTGTCTAACATAAAACTAACAGTGTATAAATAATATATGACTGAAATTAAACTTCTCCATATTCAAATAAGTCATATTTTCTTTTTATTTTATCATTATAAAAATTACATTCTATATCCCTTTAACCAAAAACAATTTTCCATTTATATCTTTTTTTTAACAATAAATAAATCATCAAATAACCAATTAGGTAAAATGAAAAATGTTCGTTTTAAAATTGATATCAAAAAATAATATCAATTGTCAAATATGATAAAATAAAACGTTAATATAAAATAATCTCGATCACTTATTTAACAATGACCAACCACCTATATACTTCTTACTACAAAGAAAAAAACCAAATTGAATCATCTAATAATGATGATAGTCATAACTTAAAAAATTGCCATGAATATTTCAGAATTTATAACTAATATAACCCATATATTTTTAGGGAAAAACAACATTTAACTACACTAAATATAATAACTTATCCTGAACCCATAATCGCAAAAGATAACAAATCTATCTCTCTACCTAACCTAATAAAAGACGGCTCAAAAATTTGGAAAATTACACACAATTAGAATACAATGAAATTTTCAGTAAAACCTACAACAAAATATCCAAATAAATAAATGAAGGTGACATAAAGGGCAAAAATAAATCTCTCCACTAACAAAGCTAGCTCCACTTAACGACGAGACCCTTGACAACCTAAAATCCCTTCCTCCACCTATCTCATACATAAGCTAATAAACCCACCGCTCAATATCCTCCCTTTCATAATTCGATATTTGCCGAACTATATGAAAATTTAATAAATTTTCAGCAGCAGGCTTGGATGGTTATAGATCTTATTTCCAAATATTTCTAAAATCTCATAATTTTAATAATCTTTTAACTCACTTACGAGTTACCACCTTCCTTATATAACTACTAAAGATATACCCACATTAGCTCATCAGATCTTTGTGCCAACTTTATTGCTTTCGAAAAACCTAATGGAGGCATCTGCCAAATCGCAATCGGTTTACTTTTCAGACATCTGATAACCCAAACTATTACAAAAAAAATAAAATCTGATTCTCAGTTCTTTCTGGGAAAAAACCAATTAAGATGCGGAACGTAAGAAGGCGTAGATATAGCCTCTCACTGCCTACGAATCTACCTTCAGCATCCACCAATAAACTCCGTGTTATGCAGAATCGATTTCAAGAATGCCTTCTATAAAATTTCGCGTTCATCAGCACTCGAATCATTTTACAATAATTTCCCGCAATATTCGCGTTTCGTTTTGCAACAAGAGCACTCCCCTCATTTTTAATTGTGACATTATTTTTTCCAAAGAGTGAGTACAACAGGGCAACTCCCTGGTTCCTATTCTCTTCTGTTTAGCAATACACAACAGATGTAAGATGTTAAATTAGATTTCGACCTCAACCTTAACTTATGATATCTAGCTGATGGCACATATGCGGTAATTCACATCAGATAAGCAAAGCCCTTAGCCATTCGAAACTGAATGCATTAAAATTGGCTTACAATTAAACAAAACCAAAACAGAAATATGTTACCTTAACCCGGTGATACCCTTTGAATTTTTTGAAGATTATAGTATTATCGAAAAAAAAAGATATCCAACTCCTGGGCTGCCCATTACTAATTAATAATATATCGGAAAAAATCAATAAAACATTTTCTGAGCAAAACCATGAAAAGTTTATTAATCATATTCCTACACACCAACTAGACAAGAATACTCTAATTTTAACAAAACACTCGATGGGGAAATTCTAAAATTATACACTTTTATTTATATTTTATAAAACTCTATCTTGCGGAAATAAATATATTATAAATAAATATTATATTACGATTATTTCTATTAAAATATTTAAAATAATGTTACAAGTTTGTTTGAAGTATTTGAAATCTTATTTTTATTACGCTCTGAAATTTTATGTAATTTAAGAATTTATCACAAGAAATTATAATTTAAATAAGTTATTTCTGGTTGAATAAAACCTGCATATATATAGTATGAAATTTATTTATTTAATACCTATATTTACTTTAATATATTTACTATTCAATATAATTCAATCACAAAAATAATTTTTAAATATGGCGTTTAAATATGAAAAGATAGGACAACTTTGGATGACGTGATCTATCACTAACACCAAAAATGGGGGTACCTAGCGCTTGCTTATATATTTATTTCCAATGTATTATAAAGTATTTTAATCTTTATTGCATTAATTTTTTTATATCCTGAGAATAAGTTTAAAATTTTGAAAAATAGTAAATTATAATAAAATACCAATTTAAGAAATAAAAAGAAAAGTGAACGGTATATGTATTTTACAGAATTTTATTTTTTGGAACTTATAAAATTTGATAATATAATGTCTTCAGAACATTTTATGATTGAACTGATATTCATTTGGACAATTATTTTATATAAAATAAATGTGATCTTATATCGAAAATTAAAATTAAAATTACAAATGCATGTCATTATAATTATTATTATATTCAAATTTCGCATTTTACTAATTTTAACAATTTGTAGGGATCGTCATATGATAGTAGAAATTTCGATTGTTACTAAATTAAAAAAAAATTCATAAAAATATATTACAATTCTTCCTAAAAATATTCATGTTTTAGAAGGTAAATTAAAAGCTTGAGGTGGAAATTTCAAAATTATACATCTTTTTTAAGCATATAAAAAGTTTTCTTAAAATTAAGATATTTTTTGTCAGTTATGTTTTCATGGCCTTTTTGTTTAGGACATTTCTGTCCGGGTCTAAACTGTCAAATACGATTTTTGAATTGTTCCGACTAAAACGTGATAACACCATATTATTTTTCTAATCCTTAATAAAAATATAAATTCACAAGTAACTATGCTTTTTACGATTTTAATTAATCTTACCATATTATTTAAAATCAACAATATATTACGCAAAGACAGCCATAATTCTTTATCAATTGTTTCTATTGAAAGATGTTGCCAGCAATTCAACTACTAAAAAATTAATAGATAGAGACCCATTAAGTATGCTTAAAATGAAGACATTTTAAGATTACACCATTATTCATCCTAAATATAACGATTGCATATATTAATGCTTTAATTTAAGGCATTTTACATCTTATCAATTTTTAAGTTAATATATTATAAAACTCTATCTTGCGGAAATAAATAAATTATATATAAAGCAATTATATTGCTGTTCATAGAATTTAAATATTAAACAATAATATTACTAGTTAGTTTGAAGGTATTTTGTAAAACATTATTTTCATTACACATTGAAATTTTATCTAACCCAAAAATTAATAACAAGATAATATAATATGAATAAGTTATTTATTGTTGAATAATAGCAGTATGTGATATATAGTTATATAATTCTTTCAAAAGCAATTTAATTTACTTGAATACTGTTGTTGAATATTATAATACTTGTGTTGTGAATATTTTTATTCCAATAAATTTTTCTATATTTAAGCTATTAACATGAGATAAAAAATATGTATGATTAATATAGAAGGAAAAAAAAGTATATATTATAATTAGAATATTGAATATATATATGATTGATTATACAGGTCATGGACTTTTTAAAATATTTGATATTATATCTTTGATGAGGTAGAATTAGGTTGAAGAAATGATACTTAGCTAAAATTAAAACTACCCTAGAAAATATTAAAATATAGTGTATTTTAGAGAGATCCAATTTTATTAAACGTGAAAGTCACGAGTGTTAAAAAGCGATAATTGTCTTAATTAATAAACAAGCTCTTTATATATAAATATATTATAAATATTATCAAAAACCGAATATGATCAATTTACATTTACATATATATATATATATATGTATACTATATTCATAATTTAAAATGAAATATTAAATGCTCATCTTTTACGTAGACAATATTTTTTTAAATTAGTCATCAAATTCATAACTGTTGAGTTTAGCGCATGTTCAACGTTATTTAAAATATGATTTAGATTTTAACTTTTTATAAATGAAGCATTTTCCTTGCTCATTTTATGTATTAAATTTATTTAATTTACAATAAACTACGATATTTTATAATAATAAATAACATATTTTTGCATTATTTTCTGTAACTTTATTTTTCAAAAAAAATATTCTAAATTTTTATGAAATTTATTAATTTAATGCCTGTCTAAATTTCTATTTTCCTCTATGATCTCCCAAATGTACAAAAAAAATTAAAATTAGTATAATGCGAAATTTTGAATATAAATCAAAATAATAATAATGACTGCATTTATAATTTTAATTAAATTTTCGATATAAGATCTCATCCACATGTTATATAAAAGTTGTAATTGTTCAAATGAATATCAGTTCTGATCATAGACTGTTCTGACTTCATTAACATCAAATTTTGTTAAGTTCCAAAAATATAATTTTGTAAAGTATATATTATAACTATTTGTTTATTGATATTGTTAATAGTGTTGTTTTTGTAAAACAATTAATTGAGTATTAATTTAAATGTTTTGTTACATATTGCGTTTATTCAAATTTGTAATTGAGTATGAATTTAAATGTTTTGTTACATATTGTGTTTATTCAAATTTGTAAAATAATTTATTGTGTATTAATTTAAATGTTTTGATTGAAATGTTTTAGTATATATACCAGTCGATTATTATACATTATTATTATTATTTTATATTTTTAAAGTAGAAATAAAATTTAAATTAAAACTTTAAAACTTGTTTTCTTCATGGCGCCCCGGTACGTTTTTGTAAAAAAAAAAGAAGTAAATATATAAAAATTTACCTAAAATTAAAAAAAAAAAGTAAAAATTAAATTAAATTCGAATTGTGATGACTACTTATTGTGATGGCTACCTTATCTATTGATTTGACTACCAATTGTGACGACTACCTATTGTGACGATTACTTAATCCATTGAGATGACTCTATTTATATGACTACCTATTGTGACGATTACTTAATCCATTGAGATGACTCTATTTATATGACTACCTATTGTGATGACTACCTATTGTGACGATTACTTAATCCATTGAGATGACTCTATTTATATGACTACCAATTGTGACGACTACCTATTGTGACGATTACTTAATCCATTGAGATGACTCTATTTATATGACGACCTATTGTGATGACTACCTATTGTGACGATTACTTAATCCATTGAGATGACTCTATTTATACGACTACCTATTGTGACGATTACTTAATCCATTGAGATGACTCTATTTATATGACTACCTATTGTGATGACTACCTATTGTGACGATTACTTAATCCATTGAGATGACTCTATTTATATGACTACCTATTGTGACGACTACCTATTGTGACGATTACTTAATCCATTGAGATGACTCTATTTATATGACGACCTATTGTGATGACTACCTATTGTGACGATTACTTAATCCATTGAGATGACTCTATTTATACGACTACCTATTGTGACGATTACTTAATCCATTGAGATGACTCTATTTATATGACGACCTATTGTGATGACTACCTATTGTGATGACTACCTATTGTGACGATTACTTAATCCATTGAAATGACTCTATTTATATGACTACCTATTGTGATGACTACTTATTGTGATGATTGCTTATTCCATTGAGACGACTCTGACTACCTATTGTGATGACTTCTTATTGTGTTGATATCATAATCTACTGAAATAACTATCTAATCTATGGATATGACCTAGAATCAAACCTTAGCACTTTCATGCAAAAAGCTTCTTTCTTCATGGTGTCCTGGCTCTGGATGTGGGACTGGAATATGATAACCAGCACCTAACCTAATGTGACAACCTAGAAAGAACCGATATGGAAGTTGGACGTTAGGTTATGAATTCTATTTTGTGAGACCAATAATGATTACTTATTATTCTAATCCACGTAAGATAAAAGTTATTATAATTTAAAATTTTATGCTGAGATAAAGGCATGTTGTAAATTTACTTATTAAAATAACTTAAATGTAAATCAATAATGGACATATTTGAACACATAAAAGCCTTAAAAAATTATTTACTTAATTTCTTAGTGAAATATTGATATTTTTTTTTGATTTCTTGTATGATGACCAATTGTTGTAAATTAACTAAACCTAAAGATGAATTTTTAGATATAATTAAAAATAAACCATTAAAAATCCTAAGCAAGAAGATAAAACTTTAATTTTAAATATATTAAAATGTAATTAAAACATGAATTAAAAGGTTTAAATCACATGATAGATTTACATAACCCTTATAAGTAATACTTAATATGATAAAAATGTTTTTGAAATAAAGCTTTTGAAGACAAAATGTTATGTAAAAATTAAACATCATTATTTTAGAAAAATATTGTGTGAAATTTAAATTTTTTTTAAAAGAGGGAAATGTGCATAATATTTGCATATTTTAACCTCGGAGATTGAAAATAAATAAAAATAAATTAAATATTAAAACGCTACTAATTAAATATTAAAACGCTACTAATAAAATATAAAACGCAAAATTTATAAAAATAAAAAACGCGAAATTTTATATAATTTTTTTTGATTCATCATTCCATATTACAAAATTTTTATTCTACATCATTCCCTATTCCAAAAATTTTATTCCAAATTCTTTATTCCATTCAAACTTGATCCTTATAATAATGATAACGAACAGCAACTTTTCAAACCTACAAAAACGTATGGACTCACGCCATCAGACAGACTTATGCGCCCTCTGAGCAGCAACATGATGCTTTGTCGAGGAGGGGGATGTTAATAGTGTTGTTTTTGTAAAACAATTAATTGAATATTAATTTAAATGTGTTACATATTGCGTTTATTCAAATTTGTAATTGAGTATTAATTTAATTGTTTTGTTACATATTGTGTTTATTCAAATTTGTAAAATAATTTAATGTATATTAATTTAAATGTTTTGATTGAAATGTTTTAGTATATATACCAGTCGATTATTATACATTATTATTATTATTATTTTATATTTTTAAAGTAGAAATAAAATTTAAATTAAAACTTTAAAACTTGTTTTCTTCAATGGAGAAATTATGATGCGAAAAATGATTATTTTTTGTATAACTTAAATTTTAATTTTTACTTTTTAATTTTTTACTTTTATTTTTCTTATATTAATTTTAATCTTCTTTTATTTTGATTACGTTTTTCACTTTGTATTTGATTATAGTTATTTATTTAATAAATATTTAGTAGCAGATTTTAATTAAATTTTTTATTTCTATTTTATTAGATTCTGATTCCCAATATCAAATCTTCCAATTGTGACAGTTGGTAGTGATAGATGCTAGCAGTCGCTGGCCAGAAATAGTTCCCATGACTAGCACTATAACCGAAAGCACGATAAAAATATTAAGAAATATTTTTGCAAGATTCGAATTTCCCAAAATAATCGTTTCTGATCCCAATTCAGCAGCAAAGATTTCATAATAAATTGCAAGAGTCTCCCGCTGATTGGGGGGAACTGGAACCTTGGGTGAGGTAACAAGTACCACAATTATAAAATGCTTCTTGAAGCTAATTTTATTGATAAATCTATGGCAATTGATTGGGAATCGGAGGATTAAATAGCACTAATGACAACGAAGAAATTTCATCCCATATTTATAGAATATGTGTTATAGAATGATGATGCAAGCTGTCATAGAATATTGGATGCAGCATTTGTAATCAAATAAAATTGGATTGGAAAGTTTAATTCAAAAATTTTGATTAATCTTATTTTTTTACAGAAGGTTAAGCTCTGAAAAGGGAATCTAGAGATATATGATCATTTAATTACAAAAAATCAGGCTATTAATAATTTTTATACTTTTCTTGAATATGCTTAGGATCATCTAAGGGACCAAGATTAATTAGGAAAGCTAGAGAATATAATAGAAAAAAATTATTTTCCCCAGTGTCTAGCCAAACTCTTTTCACAAACTATTTTTATTAAATCCTACATTATTTTATAATAATTGATGCATGTATAATAAAATAAGTTCAAAAAAAATATTATGTTAACAAAGCATTCATTCAAGCATTAGCAACCTTATTTTACTAAAATAAATAAAATTTTAGGTGACAGAACAATAAGAATTAAAAAAATGGGCTATGGCCTTAAAAAATTACGACAGATTGGTTTAATTCATAAAATAGGATAAAATTCAAAATTTATTACAGACCTGTCTTAATTTCATATATAAATATATTTACAATTAATTTAAATATAACTATATATACAAATAGCATTTATATTGTTATTTTTTAAATGAACAATTTTTTGTGAATTTGAATTAACTTGTATGGAAGTGTTTCACATTTATAAACATGGGTTAGTTGCATGTGTTTTATTTGGTGATATAATAAAAACAAAAACTATTAAGTGGTATAATAATTAATTATGAAGTTTTTAAAAAACATAAATACCACATTTATGTATTAGGAAATTTTTTTTATAATTAATAAAAATTTATAAAACTTTTTAATTACAAAAAAATAATTTTTTTTAAATTTAAGTTTAATATTAATAATATTTTATCCAATAATACCAATAATAGTTTTAGAAATTCTTCTTTATACTATAATAATAATTCCTTTTTATCTAATCATTCCTTTTCCACATCATTTTCGCTATCTGCTATAAGTGCCAATTCTACTATAATAAACCCTATAAACTCACTGGCAATTCAAAACCCAAATAGAAAATATAATTGCTGGAATAAAGAGAAAATTGACATAGTAATCAAATTGTTGTCCCAGCCGGAAATGGAGAGAATGAAAATAAAGGACATTGCCAAACATATTGATACGTCAATAGCCTCGGTTAACAAATTAGGGCAAGAAACTTTTCCAGAGTTTATAGGGGGGCCAATTATAGATTATTATAATATATACAAAATAAAATATTCGTTGGTTGATAATTTTTATATTTCGTTCTTCTGAGCGCCTTTCTATAGAAAAAAAAGAATGGCATTTACATTTATCTACAATATAAGTTAATTACTTTAAAGGTGGGTGGTGGCTGATTTTAAGTTTAAATTCTTTATGTAAGTCTTTATGATATATATTGAGAAGGTTCATAGAATCTGAAATAAAGATCATTAAATACATAGTATTATTTTTTTTGATGATTTATATAATACAGTATTACCACTTATACTTCCAAATAATTAATTTTCCAATTACTTACGATATTCTAGAAACATTTCATAGGTAAATTCTTATGTTACTTTTTTAAATAAAAATTTTTGTAAAAATTTGAAAAAATATTCACTTAAACTATTTTTTTCTTAATACATTAATGAGGTATTTATGTTTTTTAAAAACTTCATAATTAATAATTATACCACTTAATAGTTTTTGTTTTTATTATATCACCAAATAAAACACATGCAACCCTGAATATGAAGCTTTCTTGAGTATCATTAAAATCTTTAAAAATAGACATGTTATAATTTAACTTGTTTTCTTTATATTATAGTACATTATTTATTTTCTTAACCCATCTAATATCGTTAAATTCATGTCATCTTAATTTTATTTCAAATAAATCTTGTACATTCAATAAAGTAAGTTAAGAAAAAAGTATTTTCTAATGAGATATCTACTGGGTTTATTATACTTTGGCAAATTGCTATTGTTTAAAATTTAGAAATAAAGTAAGTTCAAGAAAAATTATTACCTTGTCTAACTCCTATACTATGGCTGTTCTCCCAATTATTCGATTTATTTCTTAAAAGATGGAAACGTTAAAACATATTTTTAAATATAGCGGGTTATCATGCGAAAATGAATTGTCATGTTATAAATAATCAAGGAGTGTTAGCCATAGTATATTTTACTAAATATCACTGGTGTTAGATCTAGTCGCTGCCTATTTAAAAATTCTTGATATTTACGTGGGAAAAATTAAATTCATATGGTTAAACACATACTAGATATATTTTAAAAATTTGTGTTTTTAATTTGTTTTATTCAAATTTAAATGGATAGTTGGTTACGTTAATTAAAAATTGTATTTATTACAAAGTTTGATGGATTATATGCTAAAAATACATATGCATGATAAATATTTTTATAAAAAAAACACAAACTGATTTTAAATAAATAAATTATTGGTTTTTAATCGTATAAATCTCCTAAAAGCGGATAATTATAAAATTTTTAAATATTTTGGTCACAAGCTTTTGCAATTTAATGATTTTGACTAGGAAACGATGAATTAATAAATTAAAATTAAAAAGAAACAAAAAAAAAGTATGCAAATGTTAAATCACTCCCGATTTCAATATAACTAAACTCTAGCATAAAAATATTTGTATTTTGTAAGATTTTTTATATCAAACTCAGGATTAAACTTCATTGATTTTTTTAAAACCTAATATATTTATAGTGAAAAATTTACAATTTTGAAAAAAAAAACCTGATATTTTTCATAATCATATTTCAGCAGCATGTTATATACGACCCTGTGAATTTTATTTTTAATATTTGATATTTATACCTTAAGCTTTCCATCTTTACTTATTCTTATATTATTGAAAAAATTTTCGATAAAAGCTAAAAAATAAATAAATAATTTAAAAAAATTGACCTCTATGTTCACAAGATAAAAATATGGTAATTCTTAAAACTTTTGAGTAATGAAACTTTGAATTATTATTGCATCAAAAAAATTTTCACCCATATATCGCATATTTATTATTTTTAGATAAAAAAATATATTTTAAAGAAAGTAAATAAAAGAAAATAATATTTAAAAGAAATAGAAATAATATTTAAAATTTCCCCGAATTTCAGTGATTCACCCTCTTTTTGTTTCATATAATATTTTTATTTATATTTTGATCATACTTGTTAAATTTTGATTGGTAAATTCAATAAATAGCTACATGCCTTGTTATATGTTTTAACTTAAAAAAAAAGATAGACAATTATCGAAACTTTATGTAAAATATTTTATCATTTTTTTTTGCATTTATTCTCTAAGATTTTAAAAATAAATTATATGAAATATGAAATCACCAATACTCTCTCTTATAGCTGTTACTATCTGTATTCTTTGTTTGTGTAAGAAAACATATTTATATAAATTAATTTTCAATTTAATTTTTTAAAAATCTTTTATAAATTTCTTTTTCACTACATTTTATTTAAGAAAAAAAAATTATATATAAATCCAAACCGCTCCTAACAGCCGTTCTACTTATATGTAGGAAAATTAAGATTATAGGACAATGTTATTGTAATAATATGCATACTGTATTCTTAAATTATGATTTTAAAATTAATACCTTTTAGTCTTTGAGGTATTTTAGTAGTATGTTTTAGTTATTTACACAACCACGACCCTGGTATTTGGTTTAAAAAAATGAACCAACCCAACCAAATGGGTCGACCTGTTCGATCAAATCCTAGACCTGAGCATCGATCAGAGCAACAACTACAAATCAACTTATTATATTATTTTATTGTGAATATTTTGCTCAATCTTATTTTTATGCATAGAGGACGAATATTTCAATATTGGCATAGAAATAATCATATTTAATAATATTAGATTTCTTTTTTAAAAAAATTGTTCTCTTCTTATAATCTGAAAATTAAAAATTAGTGAACCAGTAATTCAAATCCATTAAATAATTGATATCGAATTCGAAATAATTATCTTCAAAGACCGGGAAAAATTTATTATAGGAATTTATCGATTTTTAGATATTTATAATTCATATATCATCAAAAAATTAGGGTATAATATGTATATTTAATTAAAAATTTTTAGGATCTGCCCTAAAGTTGTAAAAATTGGCCAAGGCTCAAACCCATTAGATAAGTTGACTCAGGAGTTGTAAGTAGACACCTCAGGAGTGTTACTGTTGTCCCTATAGTTGGCTGGACTTTTATTTTGAGCCAAAATGTATTTATTTGTTGTTTAACTCTAATTCGCTAATGGACATTACAACAAAAAATAATTGCTTATTATATAGCTAAAAATTGCCTCCCCATCAAAATATTTACAATTACCCGAAATATTTCAGGAACCTGTATTATATACCCTCTAGCGAGTAAGCTGATCCTTGCTGGCATATAGATTTAATCACTTGACAAAATATACAATTAATTATTTTTATAAAGATAATTAGAAATATTAAAAATAATTGGCTATGTACAAAATACTAACTTGACCGGGGATAGTGCTATCCCACGTCACATTCCTTAAATATTAATTAACCATAAAGATATGTAAATAAAAAAACTACTTTTAAATATTTTGAAAAATTAGCTTAGTCTATTTTTTATAACACTTATTTTTTATGAATAGAAATAACCCCGGTCCCCGGTATTAGATTTTTATATTGTAACAATCTAAGTTTTATATGATTGGATTCGTTTCTGCTTACAGTTATTCCACACCCCCATAAAAACAAATTCCCAAACTTACTAAATTATTAATTAAAAACAGATAGCTTGTAGGGGAGAGTGGGGTTAGGTCAAACCACTTAATCTCATTTTAGAATTAAATAAGTCAGAAGGTTAAAATTTTATCCTAATATTGTTTTTATTAGTTTATATGTGTAGACAAAAAATCGTTTGAAATAATTAATTATTAAAATTTTATTTTGATGAAATTTTCAAAAGATTTTTACATAACAAAATTTTAATTTTTATTAAAATATATAATCATTTGTATCTAAATTAAATTTGTAGCAAAGTTTAAACACTTTTCTATAATTTGGAAAAGTTTTATGAGTACTTATTATGTCTAGATATTATTTCTGATTTGTTAATTTAGAGCTAGCAGGACTTGCTAAATCATACATGTAAATTATGCAAAAAATAAGATTGCCATCTAAATAGTTATTGTGAACTTATTTCGCACTTTATTTTATAAAAGGGATACAAAAATTCTACAAGATCTGTTAATAGTGGGCGTAAATCCTTATTAATGACAAACTTATGCGTCCCTAAAATGATTGTCCTAACTCAATAATTGGTTCGATATTATTAAATAAATATATTAATGTATACAATGATATAAAATTTAATACTTTGTAAAAATAATACCTTATTTACAGCAGCTATCATTAGATATGTGCTATTCCAGCAATTTCAAATTGATTAAAACAATTATTATCAAATCTGAAATATGCAATTTTCTGTCCAGTATGGGGATGCGGGAAAGAAACAATGATGAGCAATATATTGGTTAATGCCCATTCACTACTGATGTAACGAATAGTTACAGGGTAGTAAGTTATAGAATATGGACTAGACCAGCAATCTTTAGTGATTGCTAATTTACTTGCATAATTTAATTTTTTAATGAATATCTGTTTGGCTGAATCATATATTATTTCTAATTTTTTATTCATTATCTGTTCTAGTCCATATTCAAAACCCATTATCAGATAATGTATATATTCCTTGAAAATGTGGTGTTCTATTGTTCTAAAAAAATATTTATTAATAGGATATCTTAATATCAGCTGATTTAATTGTTAAATTTTTATGAGTTAAGGGTTTTCTTATTCCCGGCATCACATCCGTGGTTGTGACAGTTTTTTGCACAATGAATACATTTTTTATGCATCTTGATAGGAGCCTCAACAAAACTCCCCTTCATATCTAACGATTTAGAGGAATGGTTAAACGAAGGTTCTGAATATTGTGTTAACTGTAGTTGTGATACCAAATCTAACCCAAACAGGCTTTCATCTTCCATATCATTCAATATAATAATTTACTTTTCAGAAAATTTATAAAAATAGCTTAAATTGAAATGTGATGTGATGTAAGGTCTAACTATAAAAATACTTTTTATTATTATTTATAAAAAAACAAGGAGAAGTTGGCGCCAGCTAAAAATAATTAGATACAATAAGAAAGGAAGAAAAAAAAATTATTATTAAAATACGGTGCTCGGGTCAGTGTTCTGGTCGGTGATCGGGACTATGGATAAATCGACCAGTCCCATTTGGTTAAGTTGGTTCTAGTTATTTTTTCGAAAAAAAACCCAACCAAGCAATTTAGAATCCGAAAATAATTCCCCGGAAAAAAAATCCCGGAAAAAAATTCCCGGAAAATAAATCCCCGGAAAAAAAATCCCCGGAAATTAATTCCCCGGGAAAAAATCCCCAGGAAATTAATTCCCCGGAAAAAAAATACCCGGAAAATAATTCCCAGGTAAATAATTCTCCGGAAAAAAAATCCCAGGTAAATAATTCTCCGGAAAAAAAATCCCCGGAATAAAATCCCCCTGGAAAATAATTCCCCGGAAAAAAATTCCCCACTATATATTGAATTGCTACATTGCTAAACTGCTTTGCTAAAAAGCAATCAATCATAATCAATTATAAATCAATCAAAAATTTATTACGTATATTTTTTTAATGATAATTTTTTAAACTTTTTTAAAAATATATTTAAATCATTTTTTTATTATAAATGAAGAATACTGATTAAATGATATAGTATATAATTTTATTTTTATTTAATATTATTAGTAAGAAATTTATTTTTCTAGCTTATTAAAACAAATATACATTTTATTCAATTTTAAAAATTAACAAATATATATCCGTAAGAGGGCGTTATATGTTTTAATATGTATCATTTTAGGAAACGGAATGATGATTGGATAGCACTTTTTTTTATATTTGGGTATATATACATATGAAAAACCTAAAAATTAAAAAAAAATTTTAGGTTTCTTTAATGATTAATTTATGAGTAGGTTTAGAATAGTAAAACAATGGAAATTTTTTAAAGTAAATATTGCTGGCGTTATTTATCAAAATCTCTTCATTTTTGTTTTATACGTGTATATTTACGTGCTAAGCATTATCCTAAAAAACATTTTGAAAATAATTTTTTGGGATTATGTTTTATATGTATTTATAGATATATAAAACAAAAATGAACAATTTTCAAATTATATTACTAGTAAATTTGAATCTAGGAAAATAATTCCCCGGAAAAAAAATCCCGTGACCCAGATCTGCTCTGCAGTATTTAATTAAATAGAAATGTTTTTTAAAGTCAAATTTCTTCGAGGATTTGAGATTTTAAATAATAAAACGAAAGTTAAATAAATCTAGTTCACCTTTACACACTTTCATCAACTTTTAGGTATTTATTGAAAAATTATTTTTACACAAATTTTAATCATTTTTTTAGAAATATGATAAAAGGCTTTTCACAGTTTACTGACTCTTAAATAGCGCCCACTTTTGTTTTTACAAGGATAAACTATTAAATAATATAATTTTATAAATTTTGTGGCGAAATAGGAAATTAGCAATTCAATCTGATACCCTCTATTTGATAAAAATTATTTTACTGAAGTATTTACCTACTTTAAGAATTTAACTGACTAAATACAAAATCACTATAAAACTTGCAAAATTATATTTTTTACTGCCCAATTTTAATTAAATACTGCCAAAAGTAATGAAAATGCTGACCACTTTAATCAAAATACATCCAGAGGTGAGTATTATATTTTTCTAATCTAGCAATTATTATTTTGCTTATGAATTTTTTTCAAAAGTTACAGAAAAGAAATAATTATAATTTTATTAAATGATATATAGAATAATAAATTATATTATTCAAAAGAAACAATTCTAGAACGTATATGTTCTCCAATTGAAGAGAGAAAATTGGGCAAGTCCCTTCTCTCTTCTAAATAATCAATGCATAAATTTTTTAAAATAGTTTGTTTCGTTGCATAAATACGATTTTTTTTGGGAGTGTATGTCCCAATATTCCATTGGCCGATTTTTCCCATATCAACCGCTATTTCCATCCTTATTTTTTCGAGTAGTTCCCATATCTTCGGTTTTTTGTTGCCTACAATATGCTTAAATCGGTTATTCCATCCTTCACATACATTGTTTGTTCGATTTTCCCCAGCAATCGTAACATTGAACACATTCCATGTTTCTGGTGGGAACAATGGTTCTACTTGCCTTTGAGAGTTTTTCCCATGTCTCAATTCTCCATTCACATAATTTTTATCAAAATAAAACAATAATTCTTTGTTTTCATCCGATACAATGGTTTTTAAATACTCCATACCTCGTTTGACATCGTGTATAGGTAAGAATGCTAATCCATCGATCATAGCTGCAAATAAGCATAACACTGGATCATTCCGATATGATGATTCTAACCCCAATTCCTGAATCTTTCTATGAGTTGATTGAGTTAGATGATAAAAACATCCTTGGATATTGATATCTCTACCTAAAAGTTGAAAAAATATAGATTATTATGTCTTTATCAATTTTTATTAATTACACTGTGTGACAAGAAAAATGGGAGAAAAAATAAATAAAAACAAGTTTTGGTGCAGAATTTGACATTGAGTTAGAATTCGTTTTCTAAGTTTTCCCTTCACGTCAAGTTTTAAAAATATTATCGTATAAAGGCAACTTTTCGAAATCTCAAAAATGATAAAATTTAGGTCTTTATACGGATATATTTTAAAAAGTATCAAATGAAAATCCCTGAAAATTGGTGATAGTGTTAGACTTATATTTCCTTATAAATTTATTAATTTTTATAATTTGTTATCGATTGCTTTTTGAGAAAAATGGTAAAGAATTTCGTTTTGGGGGTCTTAAGTTTTCAATTTAAATTCCCGGCAAGAATCGTATAAATATGTTGGCGGACTACTGCTGGACTATCTTTTTTGAAAATAAATCATCAACTTCATATTCGCGGAAATATATTTAGATTTACCATTAAATGTTTTTAAATTCGATAAATTTTAAGTTATTGTTTAATTTGTTTTAAATTCAATAAGTTTATTGTATATTACAAGTTAAATCCTATATAATAATGAAGGAGGGGGTGAGACAACAGACCGATAAAAGGTTTATTAAAAGTAAAATATGAGATAGGTTAGCTTAGCATAATATATTTATTTAAATATGAGAAATGTAACTATTTCTTTTAAAATAAATTGTTTGGGAATCGTACCTTGTGCAGTGTAGCGAAGAGAACGAGAGCCACAATAAATATATTAAATGTAAGCTATATTAAAAAAGAATCTAGAAAAATAATTCCTCGGAAAAAAAATCTCCGTTTATAAGATAATTAAAATTACAAAATTAATAAATTAGGAGAAAAAAATAAAATATTAAAAATTTTGATAAAATTAATTCTGAAGAATTATTTTCTAAGAATTTACTGTCTTAAAACATGTTTATTTTATTTTCTCCCAAAAAATCAAGTCAAAATTTGTCACACAGTGTTACTAGAAATGGGTTCGTTCATCCTACACTCATAAAAAAATCGTTTAAAATATTCTTAAAAACAACAGAAAAGGGAAATTAGAATTAAAAAAAATTTCAAGTTCCACGGTCCAAAATACATTTTAAAATCAAAGTCCTAGCATATCTCGATAGTATATAGATGTAATTAAATCGTAAAAAGAAACCTAGAGTATTTTCGACGGCATTGATTGCAGCCTTTTCAAAATCCATATAAATTGTTATCGGATCTATGACTAAATTCCGTTCTTGGGCTTTTTCGAGTAAAATCTTAAAAATTTCTTCATATGTTGTATACGTTTTTCTTTGTAACAAGAAATATGCCGCTGTTATAAACAGTGTTTTAAAGGGTATTCTAATTACATATAGCTGCAAAAATAAATGAGGAGCCAATTTAAAATTCCCGTCTATATACCAAGTTTTCGTTTCGGCTAGCATTTTAAGCATATAATCGGTGGCAAATATAATTATCCGTTCATTAGAATCTCCGCCATTATCATGCAAAAGAAATCTCTCATTTGTGGGAGATCCGGTTGTAGCCCACTCCTCTAATATTAAAAGATATTTCCAATTAAAAGTTATTTATAGATAAATATGATTTAACCTGAAATGCTTAATTCTTCCAATGTGGCCGGAATAGGAGGAAACCTTTTTATTTTGCGATTTCTAAGTGTCCTCTTGATACTCTCTTCATTCGGAAGTCTTTTTCTGGATTCGGGAGACAATTTAGACATTTCTTCTGCATATATTTGGCAAGTATTTTGATTTGTTTCAAAGGCTTTTCTTTTCATCGTGCTTATAGCATTTTCAATTTGATATTCATGTGGATTTATAGGATGAATATGAGGCGTATTTTCCAATGTATAGTCATTTTCATTGTAATATTTCAAAATAACTGGGCATTTTTCAGCATTATATAATTTACATTTATATCTTTTAAAATTTTTCGTAGTTTTATGATAATTGTAGGAATATCCCTCATGAAAAATTTTAGCATGCTTATTTAACGGAAGAATAAACATAAAAAATTTATTAAAATTATCAAAAATATTTAAAATAGTAAAAGAAAATTTTATAAAAAGTAATAAAAAAAACTAAATGAAAATCGTTTGTTTCAAAATTACAAAGAATATATCACCCAAATATATAAATTTATTTATTTTTGAGCATAAATTTCTTATGTAATAACATTTCCGGAGTTGGAAACTTTTAAATAAAAAAGTTTCTATTTTAAGATTATAGTCCCTCATGTGTTTTCTTTAATGAATTAAATATATTAAAAATTATAATATTTATAAAAATAAACAAATATTATTTTGAATAAATAGTATATTTTTTTGTAATGTTCTACTTGAGATAGTCTTTGAATTAAATAAGCTTTTGTAATCAGTGATTAATATTAATACTTTTTTTGAAAATTTATAATCAGATACAATTTTTAAAAATTAAACATAAAAATTTCCATTATGTTATTTTTGTTCGGGATTCAAACTGATATTAGCATACGGAACAGAATAGTGTCATAATATTATTTTAATGTTATATATATTTTAACAGTGGCGTGTTAGAAATAACCACTCCCTCTGCATGGTAAATATAATGTGGTTTAATTACCTGTTTAATATCTATTCAAGTCTAGATGAAAAATAGATAAAGGAAATAACCTTTCTCTTTCTCAGTAAAAATTTGCTTTCACATTTTTCTTTTCAATTCTAAATTACCTCTTTCATAATTTTCATATATTTCTACGGGAATTTTTTTCCGGATAATTATTTTCCAAGGATTTTTTTCCGGGGAATTATTTTCGGTGATTTTTTTCCGGGGAATTATTTTCCTACCAGTAAATTTGATCAATCGAATATTTAGTAAGAGGTCGGTTTTGAGCTCGGCAATCTGTCAAATAAAATTATTTTCAAAATATTTTTTAGGATAATGCATAGCACGTAAATATACACGTATAAAACAAAAATTAAGAGATTTTGATTTATAACGCCAGCAATTCGGTATTTAGTCATTGGGTGAGCTAGGAGTCGGTTATCCGCCAAATCACGATATTTTAAAAATATTTTTTAGGATTATGTTTTATACGTATTTATAGATATATAAAACGAAAATCAACATTTTTTAAATTATATTACTAGTAAATTTGGTCAATCGAATATTTAGTGAGTGGTCGGTTTTGAGCTCGGCAATCGGTCAAATCAAATTATTTTCAAAATATTTTTTAGGATAATGCTTAGCACGTAAATATACACATATAAAACAAAAATGAAGAGATTTTGATAAATAACGCCAGCAATATTTACTTTAGAAAATTTCCATTGTTTTACTATTCTAAACCTACATAAATTAAACATCAAAGAAACCTAAAAATTTTTGTATATATACCCAAATATAAAAAAAAAGTGCTATCCAATCATCATTCCGTTTCCTAAAATGATACATATTAAAACATATAACGCCCTCTTACGGATATATATTTGTTAATTTTTAAAATTGAATAAAATGTATATTTGTTTTAATAAGCTAGAAAAATAAATTTCTTACTAATAATATTAAATAAAAATAAAATTATATACTAAATCATTTAATCAGTATTCTTCATTTATAATAAAAAAATGATTTAAATATATTTTAAAAAAAGTTTAAAAAATTATCATTAAAAAAATATACGTAATAAATTTTTGATTGATTTATAATTGATTATGATTGATTGCTTTTTAGCAAAGCAGTTTAGCAATGTAGCAATTCAATATATAGTGGGGAAATTTTTTCCGGGGAATTATTTTCCAGGGGGATTTTATTCCGGGGATTTTTTTTCCGGAGAATTATTTACCTGGGAATTATTTTCTGGGGAATTTTTTTCCGGGGAATTATTTTCCGGGTATTTTTTTTCCGGGGAATTATTTTCCTGGGGATTTTTTCCCGGGGAATTAATTTCCGGGGATTTATTTTCCGGGAATTTTTTTCCTGGATTTTTTTTCCGGGGAATTATTTTCCGCTTACCAGCAATTTAACCACACTGCCTTTTAGTCTTTGAGTTAAAAAATATATTTTTTATCAATAATTTTCTGTGATATGTCCCGTAAAGTATATGCTGATATATAGGGTATATGCCGACATTTTTAATATTTAAAACATTTAGACAAAATTATTATTTCAGCATTTTAGTATATTTATGTCCTATATATTGTAGTTATTTTGCCATAAATTTTTGCGTTAACTGAAAATCAAAATAAATTTAAAATTGATTTAAAATTTCACGTTAATATTGTCTGAAGTTCTTATAGTAAATAGGTATAATTAGAGGTGTAAATTTCCCGGGAAAATTGGTTCAGGAGAAATTTCCCAGGGAAAAAAGGGAAAATTGGGGAAAAGAAGGGAAAATTGGGGGAAAATTAGGGGAAATAACGGAAAATCTAGAAATAACAACAAAATACAATTTTAACTTTTTAATTTTTTTATTAAATAACTTTATTAAATTTGGAGAACTAAGGGAAAATAAAATGATTAAACAATAAAGTCAAAAATATAATGTAAACATTTCATTTTTTTAAATAACTTTATTAATTACAATAAGCATACATTATAAATTACATTTAAAATTCATGGGATGCTAATGAAATAGCATCATTATATTTATGGGATGTAATCGAAATATCATTATTATAACTTGATATTGATAAATCGAAATCTGAACTCTTTTGATGATATCCCAAACATGATGTATTTGTGTGATCCTTTAAATGTATGTTATGCCTGATTGATATTAATTTTTCGAGTCTTTTTTTTTTATTCTATTTCTCGTTTTTGAATGAATTTTTCCAAATGCTGACAAGACTCTTTCTGACGAGTCACTTTAAACCCTTTCCACCATATGAGTGGTTTGGGATGGATTGAGCTCTCCCATATGCCAGCTCTTATAGAGACCTTGTTTTGAACGATATTCTTCTAAATTATCCATAATTTTTCCAATATCGCAATTAATATGGCCTGAAATAATATTTATTAAATTTAAAGCTACTCTTAACACGCCATAATATCTAGGATCCTGAAGATTTGTTACATAATGATATTCTTGGCAACAAAATTTCTTTCGTTTATTAATATGCATCTTAACATTTTTCAAATCTTCATTAAAAATAAAAGTTGATTTGAGTTTATCTTTTATATCATAAAATATTTCTAGTACGTCAGATAATACCGCTGTATCCAATTCTACAATTATAATTTTGTTATAAATAAATTCCAAAAAAGTCAGTATCCTTCTCTGTCCAATATAATACGCCTTCTTGTTTGTATTTAAATAAAATTGAAGTTGCAATTTGCAAAACTTCCTTATTTTTCACAAAACTTTGCAACATTATAACAAAACTTCCTATCTTGTTGGACTTGGATTTTATAAGGAAGATTTATATCCTTTCAATATTTGTCTTTCATTAAAAGTAATTAATAAAATACAATTAAATTTTTTATTTCAAGTCATGTGCGGCACATTCAAAGCATTCAATATAATTATATTATGCCTTAACAAGACTCCTGGCCTTTTTCATATTTATTGCATCATCAGTTATTAGTGAGATAAATTTTTTAATACCAATTTCTTCAATTACCATGATAAGCTCAGATGCGATATAATCACATGTGAGCAAATCCTGTATAAATGGAAAAGAAAATGGGTTCTGGAGTCATAATTATGAAATTTAAATATTAAATCATAATTTTTGAATTTTAATATTGTATTTTATAAAATATAAATCGTAATTTTTGCAATAAAATATTATATTTATATTAAGGGAAAATTAAGGAAATTTCCCTAAGAAATTTCCCGGGAAATCCCTACCTTTACATCTCTAGGTATAACTATACTCTATACATGAATACATTTACTGCAAAACCTTTAAGAAATGTGAACTAAATGTTAAAGATTACTCTAAAAATTACAATGTATCCTACATCTTTAAAATATATCGCATATTTAACCAGTACAGTATTTCACTATATGTTGCAGCAAGCGTCCTATTCCCAAAATAATTATCTGAAATTCATGGGTAAGATATTTACATAAATTCATGTAAGATCTTGTCTTTAAAAATTAAAAAACGCTATTTAAATTTTAAGGTCGGATTCAATTGACTTTCTCGATAACCAGCGATTCGAACTGATATATAACGGTTCAGTTCGAATACTATTTTGAGTTTGAAATTTAAGAACGAATTATGTATCGGCGGTTTATTTCGGTTTCATTTTTGATACTGATATGTCATACATGTTATATTGTTGAGTGACACCCTAACAAATAAAAATAATCTTTAAAAATTGAATTTATTTTATTTTGTTATAAAATATGTGCAGACTAAATAACAAATGAAATTTTCATAATATAACTGCTAAATTTATATTTTAAAACATTTATATAAACCACAAATATTTATAATGTACAGGGTTAATAAAAATTTGAATACATAGTTTTTTTTTAATATTTCGTCTAAGCTAGATTAAATTAGCCATAGATTTAGTATTTCGCATAAATTTTATTAAGTGTAAGGGTCCAAGTTGCAAAACTAAAATTAGAAATTAATTTTCGAAACTAAATTTTAATCATATATTATTCGTACAATATTTTATTACTCAAAAATTAATTTATATTTTATAATATGGCAGCCTCAGAATGTGGTAAACACATTAATTTTTTATATTGAAGAACTGAAATATATAATATAAATACATATATAACGCTCAGCCAAACCATTCGATTTGGGGCTATAAGGGGCCGATCCAAAATGATTTATGTTGTTTTTAAATATGCGAATTAATCAATACTTTCTAGATACGGGGCCTGTTAATTATGTTTATTCGTTCCTAAGGTCGGATAGGGGCATTTCTCTACACCCAGTCTTCCTTCCTGACAACTCTTGCAGCTTTTAACGAACTCTTTAACAACACGATCTAGATTCGTCCAAAAAACATAGGATCTACATAATGATTTTATCCCCACTAACCCAGGATATCCTTGATAAATAACATTCAAAACCTCCTTCTTTAGATTATCGGAAATAATCTATCATTATAAAATAATAATCTTTCTTCGAACGAAATATTATCTTAAATTAAATCAATATACCTAATAATTTTTATTTAATTTAATTCTCTTTCAGATTGATATCATTGCTCGTTTCTTACGACTTTACTGCGAGTGAAAAATAAATCTTCTTAAATTAATTTCTAATTCTCTAATTTCATCTTCGATGTGTAACTTCATTAGTTTTGTCGCTCTCTACCCCCAAACGGGACAGAGTGTCGGCGGCACATTTGTTTTGATTATCAGGTCTATGAATTACCTCATAGTCGTAATTTAATAGATTCGTTGCTCACCGTTAAACGGTTATTTGTTTTTTTATTTAGGTCTCTTTTATCACCTTATTTTTTAAAGGTTTATGATCTGTAACCAAAATAAAATTACTTCCATAAATATATTGATGAAACTCGATAGCGAACATGATCACCGAAGCCTCTCAATTAATGATGACGTAATTCTTTTCAGCCACCGAAAGTTTCCTCGATGCGTAAGCAATCATTTTCTCCTGACTAGTAAGAAACGGTGTGCAATAAAGGCTCCTAGATAATCTTCGAAATCGTCACAAGAAATCACGACAGGAATATCGGCTGAATAAGGAATTACTGTATCTTCTTTTGATAACATATTTTTTTAAACTCTATTAAATATTTCATTTTCTTGAACTGACCTAAACCAACTAACATTTTTACTCATTAGTCGCTGTAAAGGCGCACAGATAGAATGTAAATTTTTTATAAAAGACTCATGGTAATTCACCATTCCAAGAAACAAACGTAATTCTTTAACATTTGACGTTGTTTTAAAATTTTTATGGCATTAATCTAATCTTCTGTATGATGAATTCTGAAATCGTTAATAACATGACCTATATAAGGAGCTGAATTTACAATTTTAATTTTATCGGTCGTCGTTGTCAGTCCAGCCTTATCAAATATACTTCTTCTAGATTAACTATATGAATAAAATTATTCTCCCTGCAATAATTACGTAGTCTAAAAACACACTAAACATAGGAATTCCCTTTATAGGTTTTACATAAAGCGTTGAAATATTACCCGAGCGCTAGTAAACCCAAAATGATTTTTGGTATCGGAAATAACCTACATGATTCGAACTAAAAGGTCTCTACATTCTGGACTAACTTCGAAGTGCAAAAATGGTTAAATCTATCGTTTAAAATATTTTACCACCTGTGATCCTATTTCTTAGGTTGACGAAAGTTGATAGTAAATCGTTATCTATCGCTAAATATTGTTAATTGTCAAACGAAAATCTCCGCATGTCCACACGGCACTGGATTTTATTAAGATATTAACGGTTAGCGTAGCCCAGTTGATTGGAGTTGTGTCTATTTAACTCAGCTTCAACGGTTCGATGCAAAGGAAATGGAATTGTTGCCAGTAACGCGATCGGCAGTGCATTCGGTTGTATCTTGATGATGGCTTCTGTAATTTTATTTGTCCTAATTTTTTTTTAAATACAAAATTTTGAAACAATAGTATTTAAACTGGAAAAATTCATATTTATATTATTGATCCGAACTTCTTCTGGAAGTTTTATATCAAATTCTCTCAAAAAAGGCATCCCAAAAAATAAGGGATTTCTCACCTTTAACGACCCAAATAGGTAAAAATTTTGAAATATTCTTTCATTCAACTTCCACACCCAATACTTCGCTTTTGATATGATTATATCCCAGTTTATAAGCAGGTGATAATGATGGTTTGCCTATGCGACTCCAGGTAACCTCATCTATCATACTACACGCAGCACCGGTATCAAATTCTATAGTAAACTGCAGCCCATTTATCTTCGCATCAATTGTAGCTTTATTAGCAAATGACAGGGGAGGGTCCGTGGTAGAATCATGTATGGCATGTGTTCTACACTCTTTCGCAAAGTAATTCGCCTTTCCGCATCGATAACATATGCTTTTTTGCATGAAATTAGGTTTAGTTGATAATTATTAGGAATATAATTGATATAGTTGAATTTGTTTGCATTATAATTATTATTGAATTTATTTATTGTAATTATTATTCGTAAAATAAAATTTTTTTTGAACCTTGCATATGTTTATGTTTAATTATCTGCCTGGGTTTCCTTCTCCAATGAAGAGAGCGCTATCGCTAAACGCACAATCTTCAAAAGTGATATTTCTTCGGTATAATTTGACGAAGTTTTTTGTCCAGCTCAGGAAACCCTATTCCTGAGATAAAAATATCTATTAAGAGTTCATCAACCAGCGATTTACAATTACATAAAGAACAAATAATTTTCAATTAGATTGAAAAATTGATAATATTTTCACAACAAGTATAAAAATTATTGCGATATATGAAAATACTAGAATATCCTTAAATATTTTCTCTAAATTATCAAATAAAGTTAAATAATTAATGTTCTCTAAATTATTCGGGTAGTGGAATTTTTTTATTTTAATTAAGTTATCAGTACTATGTATGCTAATAAAAAATCCTTTTTTTTATTTTTGATCAACAGTATTTTTTACTTTGAAGATAAGTTCTATATTGTATATAGAGTCCGGAATGTTCACTTTTTTTTGACGAATTCTGGAGTATGGAATTGATTAGAAGTTGATGTTTCTTCTTTTTTCTTCAGAAATATCTTTTTCACTCTTCATTAGGCATAGTATAGTTTTAACCTTTTTATTTTATACGTCTCTCTTTTTTTAAAAAATAATCGTCGCCAAATGTGGTATTTATTAAATAATATTTATTTATGTATATTATATGTCAAATAAAATCGTTTATCTATTTAATTTATTACAATAAATTTTAACTTAAAACCAAATTAACAAAATACAATTTATAATAAAGGTAATATATTACAAAGGTTGACTAATTAATGCCTTTATTTCATTGAAATTTCCGCATGTTCAGCTTACCATTTCCACCTTTCCTTGATTATTTTTTATAGTGAGTCTGCTAGGTCTGCTAAATTATTCAAAAATTTGGTAACTTGCTATTCCTAAAAATTATAGAAAGTTCATCATAAGATTTTGGATGTTGATTATAGCTTTAATTTTTTTTATCTCGATTAGAGTGTATTACCCTGTCTATGTCATGTCCTAAATATTTGTTGTTGGTCTGCATAAATAAGCTTTTTGCAAAATTGATTGTGAATATTTCAATATTCTTTCAAAAACTTTTTTAAAATGTTTTTAGGTATTTCA
This sequence comes from Gordionus sp. m RMFG-2023, assembly GCF_954871325.1. NCBI lineage: Eukaryota > Metazoa > Nematomorpha > Gordioida > Chordodea > Parachordodidae > Gordionus > Gordionus sp. m RMFG-2023. The sequence goes on along the minus strand of NC_088778.1, from coordinate 5,613,724 downwards.
TCATACTCACCCGTTATTAAAAGATCGTCAATATAAAATATCACATCATTTATGTCTCAAAATATTTGGTCCATGGACTGTTGAAATAATGCAGAAACAGTTTTTAGAAAAAAGTGCAGTCTGGTAAATCTGAAATACCTTTTATGGATATGATCAGGATGTCCCTACAGTTTTTGTCTATGGGGGTTTTCAGAAATGCGCTCTTGAAATCGATTTAGGTAAATTTATTTCCTTTTGATAGTTTTTGTATTAATTCGATTCTTGGTAGCGGGTATTTAAAATATTCCAGTGCAGAATTAACTGTGTCTTTAAAGTCGGCACACAACCTGAGACTCTCTTCCTTACAGGATTTAACGAACTCCCACAACATACATCTTTTATGGGATCAATTATTTTGTCCTGAATTCATCTGTTTACTTTACCAACTATGTTTATTCTAGAGTATGATAATCTTATTGGCGATATTTTTAAAATATTCTTGAAAACATTTAGAAAATTCTGCTAAGTAACTGACTATTATTTCTATTGTTTGTATCTCGTCTGATGTTTTCATGGATTCTATGATACGCTTTACCTCTAACTCAGCTTTTGGTTTATCCTCCAAGCCCAAAGTATCTAGTTAGGTTTTAGCTTTTTAAAAATAATATTTGTGTCATTTTTTAACTCATTCCCTATTTTTATTATTATATTTATTTTGTCTAAATCTTTAATTTTTAATTTAATGTCTTTAAGGTACATATTTTAATTTTCTCTATAGATTGCATTCCTTATTTATCTGGCAAATTTTAGTCGCCCATTCTATAAATTTCTAATTCTTAGATTGACTCGCGTTATAGAATTCTAAAATTTTACTGTTCACATTCTTTTGTGGATACAATATTTTAAGTTTTTTTATTAGCTTATGGATTGTAGTTTTACATAAATGTAATCGGGATGATTTGGCGTTAGAATATAAGCTTTAGTTCATTTATTTTTATTTAAATACCTACTGTTTCGGTCTAAAAAGATTTTAATATCTCCCACAAATTTGGGGAACGTTTCAAAATCATCTTTTACTTTAGACATTATAAAAATTTTATGTTATGATTACTTTATTATAAAATTAAATATTTTTGGCTTCAAATGTTTACTTTATTTATTTTATTTTATGTAACTTTGTAAAAGTGAGTTTATCTTTACATTTTCTATTTTTGTTTATTTATTTATATATTTTACAATGACATTTAAAGGTTAAGAAAATTGCTTTATTTTTATTTATTTATATATATTTTTCGATGACTTTTGGAGATTGATAAAAATATACGATGGTCATATTATTAACTTAAATATTAATTAACTTGAAAAATAAAATAAATAATTAATTAACTAAATAATATGATAACAAGAATATCATAATAAAAGTTTCTAGGTAAGTGGGTTAAGTTTTATTAGGTGGTAAATATGATAAAATGAAAATATCATAATGCATAATTAATTAAATAGTGTAAACAAATGATAAAATAATATAATAAACTTGACATGATGCCATGGGTAGCTAACTCATTCCCGGCAGATGCCAGGTGGACATTATTTTGAGGAATTTGTTTTTATTTTATAATGTTGGATTTTATATAGTATTTAAGAAGTTAATTTAAATTTATATTTTATATTTTTCTCTTTATTATAAATTATTCTTAATTCATCGCTAATAATGGCGCTGCTTCCATTGGAGAACTTTAAATGAGAATTGATGAATAATTTATTTTAAATAATTTTCAAATATAATAATTATCATAATATTCTACATATATATATATATAGTATGTTTAAAATTAAGTAATTAAAAGTATTTGAATAATAAAATTAAAAAGTAAAAATAATAACCTTTAACAAAATACAAATTAATAAATATTATAAACATATTCGCAACATTAATATTATGGTCCAAGCTCTATTTAAAGCTATGAGTACAGGAATTTGGTATAAATGTTAATAAGCTTAAGTGTCGAAGTTGCAAAATTAAAATTAGAAATTAATTATCTAAGTAAAATTTCAATCATATATTATACGAAAAATATTTTATTACTCAAAAATTAATTTATATTTTATAATATAGCAGCCTCAGATTATGGTATAATATATTGATGAACTGAAAAATATAATAAAAATTTATGTTATTAGAGCAAATTAATAATTTAACATTAAATAAGATAGACTCATAATATAGGTTAAATATACAGGGTTTAAAACTTAAATATATAGATTATTTTCCTTATAAAATATTTCGTCCAAGCTCGATTAAATATGGATTTAGTATAGGAATTTCGTATAAAAGTTAATAAGCAAAAGTGCCCAAGTTGCATAACTTAAATTAGAAATTAATGTTCGATACTAAATTACAATCATATATTATAGTAAAATTTTATTTATTAGGCAAAAATTAATTTATAATGGAAAATATAGCAGTCTGGGGAAGTGGTAAACATATTAAATTTATATATTGAATATCTGAAAAATACAATATAAATTTGTTCATTTATATATTTAGATAATTTTATAACATTAAATAATATACCCATACTAATAAGAGGTATTAATTGTATAGGGTTGATTAAAACTTGAATTTATAAATTATTTTCCTTTGTTAATATATCTTCAGGCTAATTAGTAATGGATTTAGTATAGGAATTTCGTATAAATGTTAATAATAGTCAGTGTCGAAGTTGCAAAACTAAAATTAGAAATTGATTTTCAAAATAAAATTTGAATCATAAATTATTCGTATAATATTTTATTACTAAAAAATTAATTTATATTTTATAATATGGCTGCCTCAGATTATGGTATAATATATTGATGAACTGAAAAATATAATAAAAATTTATGTTATAAGAGCAAGGTAATAATTTAACATTAAATAAGATAGACTCATAACATAGGTTAAATATACAGGGTTTAAAACTTGAATATATAGTTTATTTTCCTTATAAAATATTTCGTACAAGCTCGATTAAATTAGTTATGAATTTAGTATAGGAATTTCGTATAAATGTTAATAAGCGTAAGTGTCCAAGTTACATAACTAAAATTAGAAATTAATGTTCAAAACTAAATTACAATCACATATTATTCGTAAAATTTTATTTATTACGCAAAAATTAATTTATAATTTATAATATAGCAGTCAGGGGAAGTGGTAACATAATAATTTTATATATTGAATATCTAAATACAATTTAATTTGTTCATTTATATACTTAGATAATTTTATAACATTAAATAATATACCCATATTAATAAAAGGTTAATTGTATAGGGTTGATTAAAACTTGAATATATAAATTATTTTCCTTTGAATATATCTTCAGGCTAATTAGTAATGGATTTAGTATAGGAATTTCGTATAAATGTTAATAATAGTTAGTGTCGAAGTTGCAAAACTAAAATTAGAAATTGATTTTCAAAATAAAATTTGATTCATATATTATTCATATAATATTTTATTACTAAAAAATTAATTTATATTAATATGGCAGCCTCAGATTATGGTATAATATATTGATGCACTAAAAATTATAATAAAAATTTATGTGATTAGAGCAAGATAATAATTTAACATTAAATAAGATAGACTCATATATAGGTTAAATATACAGGGTTTAAAACTTGAATATATAGTTTATTTTCCTTATAAAACCAAGCTCGATTAAATTAGTTATGGATTTAGTATAGGAATTTCGTATAAATGTTAATAAGCGTAAGTGTCCAAGTTGCATAACTAAAATTAGAAATTAAGTTTGGAAAATAAATTTGAATCTATATAATTCGTATAATATTTTATTATCTATTTATAATTGATAATATGACGGTCTAAGATTTTGTTTAACTTATTAATTTTATATAATGAAGAACATAATAATATAATATAAATTTTTTGATTTATATTTTTAAACTGAAATTGGGTGTATATGTAAATGGTTAATTAAAACTTTAATACGTTTATTTTCCTATTTCTATATTTCTTCCATGTTCAATTAAAATTGTTAAGTATTTACAATAGGAATTTCATTCAAGTGTTATTAAGCATAATGGGTTAAGTTTCAAAACTTAAAATATGAATTTATTTTGTAAACCAAATTTCAATTATATATAATTCGTATTAAATTATATTTTATAATATAGCAGTCACAGACTTTGGTAAATATATTAATTTTATAATTGTAGAACTGTAAAATATAATATAAATTTAATTTTAGCCTAAGGTAATAATATATCATTAACTATATACTAATAATAAATTAAATCCTGAATATATATTTCCTTATACTTTTTTATATTTCGTCCAAGTTCAATTAACTTAGTTATGTGTTTAGAATAGAAATTTCGTATTAGTGTTATTAAGCTTAAGCTAGCATATTTCAAAACTAAAATTATAAATTAATTTTGGAAACTAAATTTGAATTATATAATTCGTATAATATTTTATTATCCAAAAATTATTTATATTTGATAATATGACGGCCTAAGATTTTGCTTAACTTATTAATTTTATATATTGAAGAAAATAATAGTATAATAAAAAATTTTTGATTTATATTTTTAAACTGAGATTGAGTGTATATGTAAATGGTTAATTAAAACTTTAATATATAGTTTATTTTTTTATTTCTATATCATGTTCGATTAATTTAGTTAAGTATTACAATAGGAATACGTATAAGTGTTATTAAGCATAAATTGTTAAGTTTCAAAACTAAAATATGAATTTATTTTGGAAACCAAATTTCAATTATATATAATTCGTATTAAATTGTATTTTATAATATGGCGGCCAAAGATTGTGCTTAGCAAATTTTATATAATGAAGACTTAATAATATAATATATTGATTTATATTTTTAGACTGAGGTAATAATATAAATTTAACATTAACTAAGATACACATACTAATAATAGGTGTATATGTAAAGTATTAATTAAAACGTTAGTATATAGTTAATTTTCCTTTTTAATATAAGGTCTAAGCTTGATTAAATTAGTTTGGATTTAGAATAGGGATTTCGTATATGGGTTGTTAAGCTTAAGTGTCGAAGTTTCATAATAAAAATATAAATTAGTATTAGTATCAAATTTGAATTCTGTTATTCGAGTAATATTTTATTATCCAACAATCGATTTATATTTTATAATATGGCAGCCTCTGATTGTGGTTAACATATTGATTTAATATATTGAAGAAACTGAAAAATATAATATAAATATATTTATTTATATTTTTATAATTAATTATTGAAACTAAATTCCAATAATTTATTATTTGTATAATATTTGATTACCCAAAATAAAATATATTTTATAATAAAGCAGACTTTGGTAAATATATTAATTTATATATTGTAGAACTGAAAAATATAATATAAATTTTTTAATTTATATTTTTAGCCTACGGTAATAATATTTTATTAACTATATACAAATAATTGGTGTATATGTACAGAGTTAATTAAAACCTGTATATCATTATTCTTTTTTATATTTCGTACAAGTTCAATTAAATTAGTTATGTGTTTAGAATAGGAATTTTGTATTGGTGTTATTAAGCAAAAGTTACCACTAATATATAATTTGTATAATATTTTGTTATATAATATTTAATTTATATTTTATAATATGGCGGCAAATGATTGTGCTGAAGAATTTAATAATATAATATAAATTTATTGATTTATATTTTTAGACTGAGGTAATAATATTAATCTAACATACAAAGATACGCATACTAATAATGAGTGTATGTGTAAATGGTTAATTAAAACTTTAGTATATAGTTTATTTTCATTTTTAATATATGGTCTAAGCTCGATTAAATTAGTTATGGATTTAGAATAGGGATTTCGTATATGTGTTATCAAGCTTAAGTGTCCAAGTTTCAAAACTAAAAATATAAATTAGTTTTAGTAACTATTTTTAATTCTCTATTATTCGAATAAATTTATTGATTTATATTTTATAATATGGCAGCCTCTGATTGTAATAAACATATGATTTAATATATTGAAGAAACTGAAAATATAATATAAATTTATTTATTTATATTTTTATAGTTAATTTTCGAAACTAAATTTTAATATATTATTCGAATAATATTTTTTATAGTTAATTTTCGAAACTAAATTTTAATATATTATTCGAATAATATTTTATTACCCAAAAATTAATTTATATTTTAAATATAGCAGCCACAGATTTTGGTAAATATATTGATTTTTTATATTAATGAACTGTAAAATATTTTTATTTTTAGCCTACGGTAATATACTATCATTAACTAACAAACCCATACTAGATAAATATTACGTGAATTTTGCTTTAAAAATGCTTTATGCAGAGAAAATTTAATAAAAGTGTACAAATTAAAAAGTTCGAAAATATCTGTAACGACCTTTTTAATTTATAGATTTTGGTTGAATTTTCATGGAATTGAAAACTTAAGACCCCCAAAACGAAATTCTTTAGCATTTTTCTCAAAAACCAATTGATAAAAAATTATAAAAATTAGTAAATTTATAAAGAAATAGAAGTTTAACACTATCACCAATTTTCAGGGAATTTTATTCGATACTTTTTAAAATATATTTATATAAAGACCTAACTTTTACCATTTTTGAGATTTTGAAAAGTTTATACGATAATATTTTTAAAACTTTAAGTGTAGAAAAAATTTAAAAACTGATTAGAACTCAGCGTCAAATTCTGCACCAAAACTTGTTTTTATTTATTTCTCCCATTTTTCTTGTCTAACAGTGTTACAGTTTGTAACTTTTATTAAATATACGAAATTCCTTTTGTAAATACTTAACTAATTTAATCGAACTTGGAAGAAATATAAAAATAAAAATAAACACATATTCAGGTTTTAATAAAGGTTAATTAAAACATGAATATGTAGTTTATTTTCCTTTTTTATATTTCTTCCAAGTTCGATTAAATTAGTTAAGTAATTACAAAAAGAATTTCTTATAAGTATTTAAATTAAGTTACAAACTATAATTATAAATTAAGTTTGGAAAATAAATTTTCTATATATATATAATTTGTATAATATTTTATTACACAATATATAATTTATATTTTATAATATGGGCGGCAAAGGATTGTGCTGAAGAACTTAATAATATAATGTAAATTTATTATATTTTAGCCTACGGTAATAATATATCATTAATTATCATATCTATAAATAATGGGTTTATATGTAAAGGGTTAATTAAAACCTGAATATGTAGTTTATTTTTATTTTTATATATTTCTTCCAAGTTCGATTAAATTAGTTAAGTAATTACAAAAGGAATTTCGTATAAGTTAACATAAGTTACAAACTGTAACACTGTGTGACAAGAAAAATGGGAGAAGAAAATAAAAATGTTTTGGTGCAAAATTTGACGCTGAGTTCTTTATCCGTTTTTTAAATTTTTTATACACGTCAAGTTTTAAAAATATTATCATATAAAGACAACTTTTCGAAATCTCAAAAATGGTAAAATTTAGGTCTTTATATAAATATATTTAAAAAAATATCGAATAAAAATCCCTGAAAATTGGTAATAGTGTTAAACTTATATTTCTTTATAAATTTACTAATTTTTAATCAATTGGTTTTGAGAAAAATGCTAAAGAATTTCGTTTTGGGGGTCTTAAGTTTTCAATTTAAATTACTATCAAAATTATTAACTTTAGAATATATTTTATATAATTTTGCTTCAAATATGCTCAAGATTATATATTAATTCTAATTATGTTTTAAAAGTACCCTGTACCATAAAAATTTAACCAAAATCTATAAATTAAAAAGGACGGTAGAGATATTTTCGAACTTTTTAATTTGTACACTTTTATTGAATTTTCTTTGCATAAAGCATTTTTAAAGCAAAATTCAGGTAATATTTATCTTTTTTATTTGTATATAGTTTTATGCATTTATGATCAATTTATACAATCAGATATCTGTACCCCGTTTTTTTAATTTGTAATCTTTTTGAATTGAGCATTTTTAAAGCAAAATTTATTTAAAATGCAATAATTGGTAATTTTTTCATATTTTATTAATATATATCTTTTTTAGATGTAATTAAGAATATTTGTTTTTTTAAATCAATTTATATCAAAATATATGATTTTCCAATGTAGTTCTTTGAACCCGGGGCACTAAATAATAATGCCAAATAACGAGTAGGAAGAAAGGAGAAGAATTATTTTTTTTCGCGCTTAATTTTTCATAAACATTTAATTTTTTCATTAATTTTTTTTTAAATATTGTATTTTATATTATTCAAATTCCCTCCTTAAATTATATTCTATAAAATATTAATGCTGAGATTCCCTTGTTTAAAATGTGTCTCTAAATTTTGTTACATCTGTGCGGGCTATATATTGCTCGCACAAAAATGTGAAATTTCTCCAGTCATTTAAAGGATTTATGAAATTTATTACAATATTCAACTCTGCGATTTGGATAAACCATTTGCCCCTAATAACATATGTAAAACATGTTATAATTCTTTTGATTCATGGGTAAATGGAAAACGGTCATATTTGCCTTATTCGAAACCTGCATTTTGTCACGTAGCAAGAAATCATTTGTGGGATTGTTATTTTTGCTCGATTAGTACATTTGGGGTTAACAAAAAAAATAAGAAGAAAATTCGTTATCCTGAAATTTCGTCAGTTGTTTATACGGTAAAATATAATATGCATACAACAGCTTAGCATAATATATTTATTTAAATATGTGAAATTTAACTATTTCATTTAAAATAAATTGTTTGGGAATCGTACCGTATGCAGCGTAGCGAAGAGAACGAAAGCCACAATAAATAAATATATTAAATGTAAGCTTTAAAAAAGATATAAATAAAGATAAATTTAAAAAATATAGGTTGTTTAAAAATTGAGTAAGGATTTTATAAAAAAAAATGTATAAAAATAATAAGGAAGGTTTGCTGCAAAAATTAAGATATTTTTTTAGTTGTAGGGATCATAAGAACCGAAGTTATAAACCTAGTGCTAAAAATGACCTTTTGGCCATTTTAACCTAAAATAAATAAAACACCTGACGTGCTAGAAAAAAACTGACAGCGGATTTAGAATAAGCATAAAAATTTTTCTTAAAACATGTTATTTTTATTACTCCCAAAAAATCAAGTCGAAATTTGTCACATAGTGTAATTATAAATTAAGTTTGGAAAATAAATTTGAATTATATATAATTCTATAATACTTTATTACACAATATTATATTTTACAATATAGGGGTAAATGATTGAGTTGAAGAACTTATATAATATAAATTTATTGATTTATATTTTTAGACTGAGGTAATAATATTAATCTAACATTAACTAATTACACATAATAATAGGTGTATATGTAAAGGGTTAATTATAACTTTAGTATATAGTTTATTTTCATTTTTAATATATGGTCTAAGCTCAATTAAATTAGTTATAGATTTAGAATAGGGATTTCGTATATGTGTAATTAAGCTTAAGTGTCAAGTTTCAAAACTAAAAATATAAATTAGTTTTAGTAACAAATTTTAATTCTATATATTCAAATAATCTTTTACTATCCAAAAATTGATTTATATTTTATAATATGGCAGCTAGTGTTGTTAAAACGCCGCGAGTCGCGACCCCGACCCAAAGCTCAGGTCGTTTTATTCGACTCCGACTCAATGTTTGGGTCGTTTTTTTCGACTTCGACCCGAGTTCAAGCCGAAAAAACGACTTCGACCCAAAATATGGGTCGTTTTTTTCGACTCCGACCCAAGTCCAAGCCGAAAAAAACGACCTCGACCCAAAATATGGGTCGTTTTTTACGACTCCGACTCAAAATTTGGGTCGTATTTTTCGACTCAAACTTGAAATTTGGGTCGTATTTTTCGACTTAAACTTGAAGTTTGGGTCATATTTTTCGACTCAAACTTGAAGTTTGGGTCGTATTTTTCGACTAAAACTTGAAGTTTGGGTCGTATTTTTCGACTAAAACTTGAAGTTTGGGTCGTATTTTTCGACTCCAACTCAAAGTTTGGGTCGTTTTTCTGACTCAGACTCAAACATCGGGTCGTTTTATTCAATCCGACCCAAAATATGGATCTTTCTTTTTAAAGACGACTTAAAGTTAGGGTTGCTTTTTTTCACCCCTAACCCAATATCTAGATCATTTTTTTCGACCAAAAGTCAAATAACATTTAGTATATATTAATATTATAGGCGGGAAAGTTACTTAAAGCTTCTTTAAATTATGATGCTCTGATTAACTATTCATCATAGTTATATTTTAAATTTTTTAAGTGATGTACCATAGAAAAGTGCCATTTGTCATGATAATTATTTTTGAACTTTTTTAAATGAAATAGAAAAATATATATTGTAGACATGTTAAATCAAAATTTCAGTGATGATGTACCATAGATAAGTGGTAATTGTCATAATCGCTATTTTTGAACTTTTTTGAGTTTTTTTAAAGCAAATTGCTAAAAATATATATTCTAAACATGTTAAATTAAAAATTCAGTGAGGATGTATCATAGATAGGTGACAATTGTCATAATCGCTATTTTTGAACTTTTTTCAATTTTTTTAAAGGAAATAGCAAAAAATATATATTCTAACCATGTTAAATTAAAAATTCAGTGAGGATGTATCATAGATATGTGACAATTGTCATAATCGCTATTTTTGAACTTTTTCAAATTTTTTTAAAGGAAATATCTAAAAATATATATTCTAAACATGTTAAATTAAAAATTCAGTGAGGATGTATCATAGATAGGTGACAATTGTCATAATCGCTATTTTTGAACTTTTTCAAATTTTTTTAAAGGAAATAGCTAAAAATATATATTCTAAACCTGTTAAATTAAAATTTCAGTGAGGATGTATCATAGATAGGTGACAATTGTCATAATCGCTATTTTTAAACTTTTTCAAATTTTTTTAAAGGAAACATCTTAAAATATATATTCTAAACATGTTAAATTTAAAATTCAGTGAGGATGTATCATATATAGGTGACAATTGTCATAATCGCTATTTTTGAACTTTTTCAAATTTTTTTAAAGGAAATATCTAAAAATATATATTCTAAACATGTTAAATTAAAAATTCAGTGAGGATGTATCATAGATAGGTGACAATTGTCATAATCGCTATTTTTGAACTTTTTCAAATTTTTTTAAAGGAAATAGCTAAAAATATATATTCTAAACATGTTAAATTAAAATTTCAGTGAGGATGTATCATAGATAGGTGACAATTGTCATAATCGCTATTTTTAAACTTTTTCAAATTTTTTTAAAGGAAATATCTAAAAATATATATTCTAAACATGTTAAATTAAAAATTCAGTGAGGATGTATCATAGATAGGTGACAATTGTCATAATCGCTATTTTTGAACTTTTTCAAATTTTTTTAAAGGAAATAGCTAAAAATATATATTGTAAAGATGTTAAAATAAAATTTCAGTGAAGATGTACCATAGAAAAGTTACAATTGTCATAATCGCTATTTTTGAACTTTTTCAAGTTTTTTTAAAAGAAATAGCTAAAAATATATATTCTAAACATGTTAAATTAAAATTTCAGTGAGGATGTATCATAGATAGGTGACAATTGTCATAATCGCTATTTTTAAACTTTTTCAAATTTTTTTAAAGGAAATATCTAAAAATATATATTCTAAACATGTTAAATTAAAAATTCAGTGAGGATGTATCATAGATAGGTAACAATTGTCATAATCGCTATTTTTGAACTTTTTTGAGTTTTTTTAAAGCAAATTGCTAAAAATATATATTCTAAACATGTTAAATTAAAAATTCAGTGAGGATGTATCATAGATAGGTGACAATTGTCATAATCGCTATTTTTGAACTTTTTTCAATTATTTTAAAGGAAATAGGAAAACATATATATTCTAAAAATGTTAAATTAAAAATTCAGTGAGGATGTATCATAGATATGTGACAATTGTCATAATCGCTATTTTTGAACTTTTTCAAATTTTTTTAAAGGAAACATCTTAAAATATATATTCTAAACATATTAAATTTAAAATTCAGTGAGGATGCATCATATATAGATGACAATTGTCATAATCACTTTTTTTGAACTTTTTCAAATTTTTTTAAAGGAAATATCTAAAAATATATATTCTAAACATGTTAAATTAAAAATTCAGTGAGGATGTATCATAGATAGGTGACTTTAACATGTTTAGAATATATATTTTTAGCTATCTCCTTTAAAAAAATTTGAAAAAGTTCAAAAATAGCGATTATGACAATTGTCACATATCTATGATACATCCTCACTGAATTTTTAATTTAACATGTTTAGAATATATATTTTTAGATATTTCCTTTAAAAAAATTTGAAAAAGTTTAAAAATAGCGATTATGACAATTGTCACCTATCTATGATACATCCTCACTGAAATTTTAATTTAACATGTTTAGAATATATATTTTTAGCTATTTCCTTTAAAAAAATTTGAAAAAGTTCAAAAATAGCGATTATGACAATTGTCACCTATCTATGATACATCCTCACTGAATTTTTAATTTAACATATTTAGAATATATATTTTTAGATATTTCCTTTAAAAAAATTTGAAAAAGTTCAAAAATAGCGATTATGACAATTGTCACCTATATATGATACATCCTCACTGAATTTTAAATTTAACATGTTTAGAATATATATTTTAAGATGTTTCCTTTAAAAAAATTTGAAAAAGTTCAACAATAGCGATTATGACAATTGTCACATATCTATGATACATCCTCACTGAATTTTTAATTTAACATGGTTAGAATATATATTTTTTGCTATTTCCTTTAAAAAAATTGAAAAAAGTTCAAAAATAGCGATTATGACAATTGTCACCTATCTATGATACATCCTCACTGAATTTTTAATTTAACATGTTTAGAATATATATTTTTAGATATTTCCTTTAAAAAAATTTGAAAAAGTTTAAAAATAGCGATTATGACAATTGTCACCTATCTATGATACATCCTCACTGAAATTTTAATTTAACATGTTTAGAATATATATTTTTAGCTATTTCCTTTAAAAAAATTTGAAAAAGTTCAAAAATAGCGATTATGACAATTGTCACCTATCTATGATACATCCTCACTGAATTTTTAATTTAACATATTTAGAATATATATTTTTAGATATTTCCTTTAAAAAAATTTGAAAAAGTTCAAAAATAGCGATTATGACAATTGTCACCTATATATGATACATCTTCACTGAATTTTAAATTTAACATGTTTAGAATATATATTTTAAGATGTTTCCTTTAAAAAAATTTGAAAAAGTTTAAAAATAGCGATTATGACAATTGTCACCTATCTATGATACATCCTCACTGAAATTTTAATTTAACATGTTTAGAATATATATTTTTGCTATTTCCTTTAAAAAAATTTGAAAAAGTTCAAAAATAGCGATTATGACAATTGTCACCTATCTATGATACATCCTCACTGAATTTTTAATTTAACATGTTTAGAATATATATTTTTAGATATTTCCTTTAAAAAAATTTGAAAAAGTTCAAAAATAGCGATTATGACAATTGTCACCTATATATGATACATCCTCACTGAATTTTAAATTTAACATGTTTAGAATATATATTTTAAGATGTTTCCTTTAAAAAATTTGAAAAAGTTCAAAAATAGCGATTATGACAATTGTCACATATCTATGATACATCCTCACTGAATTTTTAATTTAACATGGTTAGAATATATATTTTTTGCTATTTCCTTTAAAAAAATTGAAAAAAGTTCAAAAATAGCGATTATGACAATTGTCACCTATCTATGATACATCCTCACTGAATTTTTAATTTAACATGTTTAGAATATATATTTTTAGCAATTTGCTTTAAAAAAACTCAAAAAAGTTCAAAAATAGCGATTATGACAATTACCACTTATCTATGGTACATCATCACTGAAATTTTGATTTAACATGTCTACAATATATATTTTTATCTATTTCATTTAAAAAAGTTCAAAAATAATTATCATGACAAATGGCACTTTTCTATGGTACATCAATTAAAAATTTTAAAATATAACTATGATGAATAGTTAATCAGAGCATTATAATTTAAAGAAGCTTTAAGTAACTTTCCCGCCTATAATATTAATATATACTAAATGTTATTTGACTTTTGGTCGAAAAAAATGATCTAGATAATTGGGTTAGGGGTTAAAAAAAGCAACCCTAACTTTAAGTCGTCTTTAAAAAAAAGATCCATATTTTGGGTCGGATTGAATAAAACGACCCGATGTTTGAGTCTGAGTCAGAAAAACGACCCAAACTTTGAGTTGGAGTCGAAAAATACGACCCAAACTTCAAGTTTGAGTCAAAAAATACGACCCAAACTTCATGTTTTAGTCGAAAAAAACAACCCAAACTTCAAGTTTGAGTCGAAAAATATGACCCAAACTTCAAGTTTAAGTCGAAAAATACGACCCAAATTTCAAGTTTGAGTCGAAAAATACGACCCAAATTTTGAGTCGGAGTCGTAAAAAACGACCCATATTTTGGGTCGAGGTCGTTTTTTTCGGCTTGGACTTGGGTCGGAGTCGAAAAAAACGACCCATATTTTGGGTCGAAGTCGTTTTTTTCGGCTTGAACTCTGGTCGAAGTCGTAAAAAACGACCAAAACTTTGAGTTGGAGTCGAAAAAAACGACCCAAAATTTAGGTGAGCTCTGTTCGAGCCGACTCGGCTAAGCCGATTAACAACACTAATGGCAGCCTCTGTTTGTGATAAAGATATTGATTTAATGTATTGAAGAAACTGAAAAATATAATATAAATTTATTTATTTATATTTTTATAGTTAATTTTCGATACTAAATTTTAATAATATATTATTCGTATAATATTTTTTACCCAAAAATTTATTAATATTTTATAATATAGCAGCCACAGATTTTGGTAAATATATTAGTTTTTTATATTAATGAACTGTAAAATATAAATTTTTTTTATTTATATTTAGCCTACGGTAATAATATATCATTAACTAACAAACATACTAATATCAGGTATGTAAAGGGTTAATTAAAACATGAATATGTAGTTTATTTTCCTTTTTTATATTTCTTCCATGTTCGATTAAATTAGTTAAGTATTTACAAAAAGAATTTCGTATAAATATTTAACTTAAGTTACAAACTATAATATTATAAATTCAGTTTGGAAAATAAATTTTCTTTATATATATAATTCGTATAATATTTTTATTACACAATATGTAATTTATATTTTATAATATGGCGGCAAAGAATTGTGCTGACTTAATAATATAATATAAATTTATTGATTTATATTTTTAGCCGACGGTAAAAATATATCATTAATTAACATACCCATAAATTATAGGTGTATATGTAAAGTGTTCAACCTGAATATGTAGATTATTTTTATATTTCTTCCAAGATCGATTAAATTAGTAAAGTATTTACAATAGAAATTTTATATAAGTTAAAATTATACAAACTATAATTATAAATTAAGTTTGGAAAATAAATTTGAATCTATATTATTCGAATAATATTTTATTTTCCAAAAATTATTTATATTTTATAATATGGCAGCCTATGATTGTGGTAAACATATTGATTTAATATAATGAGAAACTGAAAAATATAATACAAATTTATTAATTATATTTTTATAGTTAATTTTCGAAACTAAATTTTAATCATATATTATTCTTATAATATTTTATTACCCAAAGATTAATTTATATTTTAATATATAGCAGCCACAGATTTTGGTAAATATATTTATTTTTTATATTGATGAACTAAAATATAATATAAATTTTTAAAATTTATATTTTTAGCCTACGGTAATAATATATCAACAAACCCATATTAATATCGGGTGTATATGTAAAGGGTTAATTTAAACCTGAATATGTAGTTTATTTTTCTTTTTTATATTTCTTCCAAGTTATTTTTAAATTTAAGTTACAAACTATAATTATAAATTATGTTTGGAAAATAAATTTGAATTATATATAATTACTATAATATTTTATTACACAATATTAAATTTATATTTTATAATATTGCGGCAAAGGATTGTGCTGAAGAACTTAATAATATAATATAAATTATTGATTTATATTTTTAGGCTACGGTAATAATATATCATTAATTAACATACCCATAATTATGAAAAATATTCCAACTGTAAATCTTTTATCTACGTCTTGGTTTGCATTAATAAGTGGCTTTGGGTGTATATGTAAAGTGTTAATTAAAACCTGAATATGTAGTTTATTTTTCTTTTTTATATTTCTTCCAAGTTCGATTAAATTAGTTAATTTACAATAGGAATTTTATATAAGTATTTTTAAAATTATACACACTCTAATTATAAATTAAATTTGGAAAATAAATTTGAATCTATATTATTCAAATAATATTTAATTGTCCAAAAAATATTTTATAATATGGCAGCCTACGATTGTGGTAAACATATTGATTTAATATATTGAAGAAACTGAAAATATAATACAAATTTATTTATTTACATTTTTATAGATAATTTTCGAATCTAAATTTAATAATATATATAATCTTTTATTACCAAAAAATTAATTAATTTTAAAATATAGCAGCCACAAATTTTGGTAAATATATTTATTTTTTATATTGATGAACTGTAAAATATTTAATAAATTTTTTTAATTTATATTTTTAGTCTACGGTAATAATATATCAATAACTACACACCCATACTAATATCGGGTGTATATGTAAAGTGTTAATTAAAACCTGAATATGTAGTTTATTTTTCTTTTTTATACTTCTTCCAAATTCGATTAAATTAGTTAATTTACATTAGGAATTTCATATAAGTATTTTTAAAATTATACAAACTCTAATTATAAATTAAATTTGGAAAATAAATTTTAATCTATATTATTCAAATAATATTTAATTGTCCAAAAAATATTTTATAATATGGTAGCCTACGATTGTGGTAAATATTGATTTAATATATTGAAGAAACTGAAAATATAATACAAATTTATTTATTTACATTTATATAGATAATTTTCGAATCTAAATTTTAATAATATATATAATCTTTTATTACCAAAAGATTAATTAAATTTTAAAATATAGCAGCCACAAATTTTGGTAAATATATTTATTTTTTAAATTGATGAACTGTAAAATATAATATAATTTTTTTTAATTTATATTTTTAGCCTACGGTAATAATATATCAATAACTAACAAACCCATACTAATATCGGGTGTATATGTAAAGGGTTAATTAAAACCTGTATGTAGTTTATTTTTCTTTTTTATATTTCTTCCAAGTTCATTAAATTAGTTAAGTATTTACAATAGAAATTTCATATAAGTATTTTTAAATTTAAGTTACAAACTATAATTATAAATTATAGTTTGGAAAATAAATTTGAATTATATAATATAAATTTATTTATTTATATTTTTATAGTTAATTTTCGAAACTAAATTTTAATCATATATTTATAATATTTTATTACCCAAAGATTAATTTATATTTTAAAATATAGCAGCCACAGACTTTGGTAAATATATTTATTTTTTATATTGATGAACTGTAAAATATAATATAAATTTTTTAATTTATATTTTTAGTCTACGGTAATAATATATCAATAACTAACATACTAATATCGGGTGTATATATGTAAAGGTTTAATTAAAACCTGAATATATAGTTCATTTTTCTTTTTTATATTTCTTCCAGGTTCATTAAATTAGTTAAGTATTTACAATAGGAATTTCATATAAGTATTTTTAAATTTAATTAACAAACTATAATTATAAATTAAGTTTGGAAAATAAATTTGAATCTATATTATTCAAATAATATTTTATTATCCAAAAATTTATTTATATTTTATAATATGGCAGCCTATGATTGTGGTAAACATATTGATTTAATATATTAGAGAAACTGGATAATACAAATTTATTTATTTATATTTTTATAGTTAATCTTCGAATCTAAATTTTAATCATATATTATTCTTATAATATTTTATTACCCAAAGATTAATTTATATTTTAAAATTTAGCAGCCACAGATTTTGGTAAATATATTTATTTTTATATTGATGAACTGTAAAATATAATATAAATTTTTTTAATTTATATTTTTAGCCTACGGTAATATCAATAACTAACAAACCCATACTAATATCGGCTGTATATGTAAAGGGTTAATTAAAACCTGAATATGATGTTTATTTTTCTTTTTTATATTTCTTCCAAGTTCATTAAATTAGTTAAGTATTTACAATAGGAATATCATATAAGTAAAATTTAAGTTACAAACTATAATTATAAATTAAGTTTGGAAAATAAATTTGAATTATATAATATAAATTTATTTATTTATATTTTTATAGTTAATTTTCGAAACTAAATTTAATCATATATTATTCTTATAATATTTTATTACCCAAAGATTAATTTATATTTTAAAATTTAACAGCCACAGATTTAATAAATATATTTATTTTTTATATTGATGAACTGTAAAATATAATATAAATTTTTTTAATTTATATTTTTAGCCTACGGTAATAATATATCAATAACTAACAAACTCATACTAAGATCGGGTGTTTATGAATGGGTTATTTAAAACCCGAATATGTAGTTTATTTTTCTTTTTTATATTTCTTCCAAGTTCATTAAATTAGTTAAGTATTTACAATAGGAATTTGATATAAGTATTTTTAAATTTAATTAACAAACTATAATTATAAATTAAGTTTGGAAAATTAATTTGAATTATATAATATAAATTTATTTATTTATATTTTATAGTTAATCTTCGAATCTAAATTTTAATCATATATTATTCTTATAATATTTTATTACCCAAAGATTAATTTATATTTTAAAATTTAGCAGCCACAGATTTTGGTAAATATATTTATTTTTATATTGATGAACTGTAAAATATATAATAAATTTTTTTAATTTATATTTTTAGTCTACGGTAATAATATATCAATAACTACACACCCATACCAATATCGGGTGTATATGTAAAGGGTTAATTAAAACCTTTATATGTAGTTTATTTTTCTTTTTTATATTTCTTCCAAGTTCATTAAATTAGTTAAGTGTTTACAATAGCAATTTCATAAGTTTTTTTAAATTTAAGTAACAAACTATAATTATAAATTAAGTTTGGAAGATAAATTTGAATTATATAATATAAATTTATTTATTTATATTTTTATAGTTAATTTTCGAAATTAAATTTTAATCATATTCTTATAATATTTTATTACCCAAAGATTAAATTATATTTTAAAATATAGCAACCACAGATTTTGGTAAATATATTTTTTTTTTATTGATGTAAATTTTTTAATTTATATTTTAGTCTATGGTAATAATATATCAGTAACTAACAAACCCATACTAATATCGGGTGTATATGTAAAGGGTTAATTAAAACCTGAATATGTAGTTTATTTCTTTTTTATATTTCTTCCAAGTTCATTAAATTAGTTAAGTATTTACAATAGGAATTTCATATAAGTATTTTTAAATTTAAGTTACAAACTATAATAAATTAAGTTTGGAGAATAAATTTGAATATATAATATAAATATATTTATTTATATTTTTATAGTTAATTTACTAAATTTTAATCATATAATATTCTTATAATATTTTATTACCCAAAAATTAATTTATATTTTAAAATATAGCAGCCACAGATTTTGGTAAATATATTTATTAATTATATTGATGAACTGTAAATAATATATATTTTTTAAATTTATACTTTTAGCCTACGGTAATAATATATTAATATATAACAAACCCATACTAATATCGGGTGTATATGTAAAGCGTTAATTAAATCCTGAATATGTAGTTTATTTTTCTTTTTTATATTTCTTCCAAGTATATTAAATTAGCTAAGTATTTACAATAGGAATTTCATATAAGTATTTTTAAATTAAAGTTACAAACTATAATTATAAATTAAGTTTGGAAAATAAATTTGAATATATAATATAAATATATTTATTTATATTTTTATAGTTAATTTACTAAATTTTAATCATATAATATTCTTATAATATTTTATTACCCAAAAATTAATTTATATTTTAAAATATAGCAGCCACAGATAATGGTAAATATATTTATTTTATATTGATGAACTGTAAAATATAATATAAATTTTTTTAATTTATATTTTTAGCCTACGGTAATATCAATAACTAACAAACCCATACTAATATCGGCTGTATATGTAAAGGGTTAATTAAAACTTGAATATGATGTTTATTTTTCTTTTTTATATTCTTCCAAGTTCATTAAATTACTTAAGTATTTACAATAGGAATATCATATAAGTATTTATAAATTTAAGTTACAAACTATAATTATAAATCAAATTTGGAAAATAAATTTGAATTAAATCTAAATTTATTTATTTATATTTTTATAGTTAATTTTCGAAACTAAATTTTAATCATATATTTATAATATTTTATTACCCAAAGATTAATTTATATTTTAAAATATAGCAGCCACAGACTTTGGTAAATATATTTATTTTTTATATTGATGAACTGTAAAATATAATATAAATTTTTTTAATTTATATTTTTAGTCTACGGTAATAATATATCAATAACTAACATACTAATATCGGTGTTTATATGTAAAGGTTTAATTAAAACCTAAATATATAGTTCATTTTTCTTTTTTATATTTCTTCCAGGTTCATTAAATTAGTTAAGTATTTACAATAGGAATTTCTTATAAGTATTTTTAAATTTAAGTTACAAACTATAATTATATATTAAGTTTGGAAAATAAATTTGAATTTATTTATTTATATTTTTATAGTTAATTTTCGAAACTAAATTTTAATAAATTATTCGTTTAATATTTTTTACCCAAAAATTTATTAATATTTTAAAATATAGCAGCCACAGATTATGGTAAATATATTTATTTTTTATATTGATTAACTTTAAAATAAATATTAATTTTTTTAATTTATATTTTTAGCCTACGCTAATAATATATCAATAACACAAACCCATACTAATAATAGCTGTATATGTAAAGGTTTAATTAAAACCTGAATATGTAGTTCATTTTTCTTTTTTATATTTCTTCCAAATTCGATTAAATTAAAGTATTTACAATAGGAATTTTCTATAGGTATTTTTAAACTTTAGTTACCAACTATAATCATAAATTTAGTTTGGAAAATAAATTTGAATTATATACAATTCGTATAATATTTTATTACACGATTTTTATCTTGATATTCCATTCTTTGCATTTTTAATTGCTGCTATAGAAAACGTAGACTTATTATTTTTTTTGATTTTTTTGATCCTTAGGGTTTAAGCCGACCTTTTTAAAATTTAGATCCTTTTGAAGCGCAAATATTTGAATTTTTTTCTAATTTGATTTCATCAAATTTTTTCAGCATAAAGTAAGTGTATTTATATATATATTATTTATAAATGATAACAATGTTTCAATCAAGCTCTGACCAGAATGGAATTGATTTTTAGAAAGCCACCAAATACCTACTGAGTTTTTGTTATGTTCTACGTAACGTAATATTGGATGTTCACTGTTACATTTGTCTGTGTTTAATCTAATATTCCCGAAAATATATATTGCGTTTTTAATATCATCAACCATTTTTTTTCTACTTGATCGCCTATTAACAAAGTAATGATTATGAACTTTTTCTTAATTCGGCGAATGTGGTCGAATAATATTATATCAAATTTCGAAAAAATTAAATTTCTAAACTAAAAAATAAATGAGTTTTTTTTTAGTAAAATATAAATCAAATATTTTGTTATAATTCATATATGACTAGACATGCCGTGCCTCTTTTCAAAATTAATACATGGATTTTTTACAAAAAAGAATATTTCCATGTGTGTATAGTATATACAAAATAAACTTTATATTTTTCAAGAGGTTAATAATTAATTGAGTAAAATTAAAATACTACAGATGCATGTATGTATATTTTCCTGTGTATATATCTAAATTTTCCTGCAAAACCTTTAAAATGTATATACTATAACTGATTGAAATGGTAAAACTAACTATGATTTATAATGTATCCTACTTTAAAATATAAACCATAATTTAGCCAGTACAGTATTCCACCATATGTTGCAGAAAGCCTCATATCTCCTAAAAAATAATCTAAAATTCATAGGCAAGATTTTACATAATGCCGAAATAGAATTCGTGCAAGATAATGTCTTTAAAAAAAATTTAAAAACATTATTTTTTTAGTCGGATACCATTGACTTCTCCATAACCAGCGACTAGGGTGTTAAACCATATATAACTGTTCAGTTCAAATACGATTTTAAGTTTGAAATTTAAGAACGTATATCGGCAGTTTATTTTGATCTTAATAATTTTTGGATTTTTGATATTGATTGTCGTAAGTATTATTTAATCTAATAAAAATATTTTGTAAAAGCTTATAAAAAAAATAAAAACTAAACAATTATTGGAAAGAAATTAGTTGAATTTATTTTAGTATATACTATGTGCAAATAAAATATAACATAACATACCTGCATATAAATTTGTATTTTAAAGCTTCTTAATAAACCAGATGTATTTATAATGTACTGGATTGATTAAAACGTGAATATGTAGTTTATTTTCCTTTTTTGATAACTCGTCAAGCTCGATTAAATTAGTTTTTGATTTAGTACTTCGTATAAATGTTATTAAAGCATAAGTATCCAAGTTGTAAAACTAAAAATGGAAATAATTTCCAAATGTAAATTATATTGTCAATATAATATTATATTACCTTTATATTTTATAATATAACAGCCTAAGAATAGGGTAAACACATTAGCTTTATATACTGGAACTAAATAAAATAATAAAAATTTATTCATTTATAGTTTTAGATAATAATATAACATTAACTTATATAATCATACTAATCAAAGCCGTTTTCCTTCAAGCGATCTAAAATATCTTTCTTACTTTCTATAAGTGTAATGGTTCTTTCCGATTTAATATTGTCACTGCATGACTTTACTAACTAAATTTACCTAGGAGAATATATCAAAACAGATTACAAGAGTTACCAAAAATGTGTTTTAATTCTTTAGCCAATGAATTAGCTTCTGTGCAGCATTTGAGGCCATTTTTTTCGGATAGTCTAATGCATCGTATATAACCCCAATATGATTTTTAATAGTTTTACAATTTCCACCTTACACTCCCATCGCGTTGCATTTAACGTTAAATTATTTATAAAATCCTTAAAAATTTGCCGTGGCTGAGTTGAGACAGAAAAGATATATATAATTTTTGGGCAATGCAAAAAAATCATTTTGCCACTAATGATTGAGTCATGTCATCAATTATTTAACTTGTAAGTGTAACAATCACAAGACAAAAAATGCTCTCCGATTTATTGTGATATTCGAGATTTAACCCCCCTACATTGTTTCATATACAATCTTTTATTTCTAATTCCAATTTTTTTATAATGATAAAAATGTTTCAATCATGGTGTGGCCAGTACTGGAATCAATTTTTAGAGAGCCAACAAATACCTCATTTATTTTAACGGAGTTGTTGTTAAATTTTACCTATCGTATTAAGCTTATTTGTTCCCTGTGGATTATATCTGGTGTGTAATATAATATTACTGGAAAATATATTGCATTTTTAGTAGCATCACAATTATTTCTACGACTTTATCGCCTATCAAGTTAATAATTTAATTTTGAATTTAATTTCCAATGTAATTATGTACTTGACTATTCTTAATTCGGCGAATGTGGTTGAATAATATTATATCAAATTTCGATAAAAAAAATCAAATTTCTTAACTAAAAAATAAATAAGTTTTTTTTTTACTAAAATATAAATCAAATATTTTGTTATAATTTATATGGCTAAGCCAAGCCTCTTTTCAAAATTCATACATGGATTTTTTTACAAAAAAAAATGAATATTGCCTTGCTTGTATGATACAAATCAAAAATTCATCTTTTTCAAGAGGCTAATAATAATTGAGTAAAATTAAAAAATGGCGGACCCTAAAATTGTATAATTTAGTGGCCCCAGGAGTGCTGGATCGCTTTTCCGCAGCGTCTACATGATAGGATTTTCACTGGATGCAAACCCCTTGCAAAAAACTTTGCCTACCCCCCTAAAAATATTTCTAAAAGATTTTTTTTAGGTAATAAATTCAATTAAATCCTCCATTATTTACAACGAATTTATTATTATAACTTTATGAGCTTGCTGAAATATCTAAACCATTTAAATTTAATTTAAAAGGATAGCAGAAAGTTTTATTTGGAAAACAATATGTATAAATGTTTGCAATATTTAGATTTAATCGATGAATTGTATAATAGTTCTATAATAAAAGTATTAATTTTTACAGCAATAAATTTTGTCCTATTTCATCTCAAAATTCAATAGATAATCCCCCAAAAAATTTATTCTACCCCCTTTAAAGCCGCCTACCTCTACCCTTTCAAACAAATAGGATGCAAACTATTCCTACCCCTCCCACTCATGTAGACACTGTCTTCCCCTATCTATGTGGCCATAGTTTTAAATATTATATTGTTGACTGACATCTTAATAATCTAATAAAAAATATTTTTTTAAATTTATAGAAAAATAAAAACCAAAGAAAAATTAAAGTATATAAATTGAATTTATTTTATTTTTTATAAAACATGTGCTGAAATAACAAATTAAATTTCTTAACATAACAGCATATATATTTGTATTTTAAACCCCTAATGAACCTGAATTAGTTATAATAATTGGATTCTTTCCTATTAATTTACTTATAACGGCTCGGTATTATCATGGTTTATTTTAGTTTAGAGGTTCTGTTAGTTTAATTTCATTACTTAAAAAGATTTTATTGCATTATAAAAGTGATTGGTGGTTTGTTTAGAAATAACTTTGTTATTAAGAAAGTTAATATATAGTTTAACATTAACCCCACCATTTCTGGCCACGACTAAATTTATATAAATTACAAGGCTTAAATTGTGATAATCTTATCATTTTAATTAATTTAGATTATATCTTCCTCTTCTTCTCCGTTTAATGGATCTACCATGTGTATAGTACCAACCCAATTAATTTTCAAAAATTTTGCAATTAAATTTTTTGTAAATATTTATTAAATATCCAAAAATATAATCTACAATCGATTCAAATGTATTCAAAACATGATGACAAAACAATTAAAAATTCATAGGGTAGTTACTTAGTATTTAAACATGTGTTAGCATGCAATTTAAGTAATAAAAATAATGTCTTTAAAAGGCACGCTATGAATTATTTTAACTTGAAGAATCCTCTAAGCCCTAGTTTAGTATCGAAAACAATAGCACTTTAAATGTTTAAAAAATGTCGTTAAAATTTATTCTTTAAATTTTTATTGGTCTTTATACTTTAAACTTTAACACCTAAATATATTATTCAACAGGGATTAATCAAACCCATTTTTTTTCCTTTCTAATGAGTTTCCCAATAAAACTGTGAGTTTAGGGTTAATCATTTTCTGATATTATATGTCATATTATAATAAAGAATAGGTTAAAAAAAAAGGAAAATATCCAAAATCAATCATCTCAATTTTTTTTTGTTATCATAGTCGAAGGTGGTAAAGCATTTATTTTATTGCGATAATTTTTCTTTTTTAATCATTATTAATAATTATTTTAAATGTAAACTGGTGTTCTTATAGTTTATACCAATAAAATAAAGTGTTTAGTTATGGCTTTAATAATTTAAGAATTCTCATATTCATAAGTAAAGTAACACAATCCGGTTTTCTATTTTGATTTCCACCCGGACCCGACCAGGATCCAACTATATACTTTACCTAGCCGTGCTATTGAATCTCAAGCACAGGCATAAAATAATCTGCCATAATTTGAAAAAATACATTTTAAAAATCTTGAAATCATTTTATTATGTATGTATATATGTGAACCTACAATGATATACAATATTGATATCTATTTATAAGTGATGGCTTTAATAATTTAAGAATTCTCATATTCATAAGTAAATTAACACAATCCGGTTTTCTATTTTGATTTCCACCCGGACCCGACCAGGATCCAACTATATACTTTACCTAGCCGTGCTATTGAATCTCAAGCACAGGCATAAAATAATCTGCCATAATTTGAAAAAATACATTTTAAAAATCTTGAAATCATTTTATTATGTATGTATATATGTGAACCTACAATGATATACAATATTGATATCTATTTTTTATAAGTGCACAATTCAAGAGATGTATGTTATATATTATATACAATATAAAATTAAGATATTTTCATTGCAGTGTTGTTAAAAGTTACTTTGAAAAATAATGCACTACCTTTATCTGTAAATTTCAAAAATATTAAAGCGCTAATTTAGCTATGATATTGAAAAATTGGCTTTCGCTACTTTATGACAAAAAAAACAGAAAAAAATTTTATTTTTGAATTTACACATTGGATAAAAAATTAATTTAATATTTAATACCATTCCTTAATTGACCTATGTTATAAATGACGCTAAAACAATTACATTAATTTCCTCTTGTCTTTTATATGGGTTATATTATTTTAAATGCAAATCAAAACAGCCTAACATTTTTTTTGAAAATTTAAATTAAGGTTATTGAAATTAAAATTTAAAATTTATTATTAATTTAACTTGTGAGTAAATTGTTGATAAACTATGTAATTTAAAAAATTTGGTTGTAGGTGTTATAACTTATGACTAGATTAGTTTTAATGGGACTCATCAGATATGTGTTTTAATGAAGATTACTGAAATATTGGCATTTACAGCCACCTGTGCTTACCGCTCTTTTACTTAAGAAACTTGAATTTTGTTAATGTATTAATGTAAATTATACTGTAAGTATTCTAATTAATAAAATAATTGTTTATTGCCAAAAAAAAGTGGATGGCAAATAAGAATATTATTTTTTAAAAAATTATTTTTATCCACAAATTTTAAGCTGCGATAAGTAAATATATGGTTAGCTTTACTGAACAACCGCGCTAAATTAACACTTGAGAGGTGGTAGTATATTATTTATAAAATAGGAAAAGTAATAAAATATGTCTATTAAATTATTTTTAGATGTAAAAAAACTCACCTAGTGATTTATTTAATATTCGCATTATTCTATTCTAAAATACAATCATTTAAGTGATTGCCCTTGGTTCAACCGTACCTATAGTTTATGGCAATCTGATAATGTATCTTTTCATTAATTTAGATTATTTTTATACCCAAGAAGATTAATGTATAATAAAGGTTGAAAAATTTAATAAATACAAAATGAGTGAATTTCACTCTCTGGCTACAAAGAAATTTTTGAACCAGATAATAGAGTTTTAATCATAGTTATGAATAATGCATTATTATATAAACCAATGACTAATTATATATGTATTACTTATGATAAATCGTATCTTGACTATAGCTACCTGATTAGTTTCTTGCAATGATTTTCTTTAAATTTAATACACTTAAAACTCTAAATTTATATATTAATTATAACTTCAAATTTAATAATATAATATACATATGCATTGATAAAGTATTAACATACTTAATTTAAAAGTAGTGAAGTAACATGCTATTTTCTATAAAAGTAGAGCGCTATCGCCAAGCTATAAAAATTAGCGGGCTATTTTAACAACACTGTTCTTTCTATAATTAATCACGTATAACCCTTTATCGGCTATGATATTAATCCTCCGCTAAATAATATCTGATACCATTTTGTATTATTTCATTTTTCTAGTTCTTATATTTTATTTTTAAGTTGGTATATAGACTATATTTTTTAAATATCATTGTTACTAAGAAAATAGTTTGATTATTATTGTTAAAATAGTTTACTAATATCTGCTCAATTTTTAGGAAATTTTGAAAAACGAAATATTTTATTTGTTTTTATTATAAAAACTATAATTATACTACTGATCTTAATTTCTAATAAAACTAAAAAAAAAGTTGGTTAATTCGTCAATAATGATTATTATATAAATATGCTAATGTATATATTTAACTATTTTCAGGGCCACTTATTATTCCCCATACAAATTAAAACTTCGAATAAAGAGATTTAGTAAATTCAATTATTATGATAATAATATATTACTTATACCTTATGAAAAAAAAAGGTAGGTTCTTTTTATAAAATTGAAAGAAATTTTTTTTTTAATCAGGTCATAAACTATGGAAAGAGCCATAATTATGTTTAGGTTATTTAATTTGTTGATTTAAAAATTTTATGCCCATAGGCTAGAGTTGTAAGAAAATATTGCTAAACGATTTACAAAAGCGTAATCTCAAGCAACATTTTTCATCTCTTGATTCTAAGTGATTGGGGATATCTCTTGGGTTAAAGGTCTGGTTTCTGAGGATTATAATGAAGAAGGAATATTTGGGCTCTCAAAGTTCTATTCATGATCAAATTGATTACATATTGGTATCAACTTTAGCAATCGGTGCCTTTACTTGGTTGTTAAAGGGCATTTCGTTATATATCTTCTTCAGTCCAGGATAGAACTGTACCTGTCTATTATCTTATCTAATCATTCGCAGTTTAGACAAATCATAGAAGTGATGATAAAATATAGGAAAAAAATAGAATGAAAAATAAAATAATGATAATATATAATTATATACATCAATCTTCTTCGGATTTACCGTAACTCTCAAATAAAAGTTTCCAAACATCACGTGAGGATTTCAAAGATACGGAATTTCTCAATTTGAAAAAGACCCCATTTTTTTATATTAGATAATTAAGTTGTGTTTAATTCTTTTCCAGAATATTTTCTAAGATAAAAAATAGGAAGAATTTGTTTTATTATAGTTTAGAAAATATATTAAAAATAAATTAAATTTTTTTTTTATAAATTCTCATTAAAATTTAAAATGGTTTTACATTTTTTTTGTATAAAAAAAATAAGAATTATTCTGTTAAAATATATATTATGTATATATATTTATTTATACAGAGACAAATAAAATAGGTAAATTATAAAAATATATTCTATAATATTAGTATCAATGTTAATACTAATATTCATTAAAATGCATTTTAAAGCGAATCAGGTGGTGGTACCGTCATTTTTGCTTCCCATATAATAAATTTTATAAATAAATTGAACATATTTTTCCATAAAATTTTAATACAAGCTATCTAAATAATAAGTCAAATGGTGACGTTTGTATCGATATAAATTTAAATATAATAGTTTAGGTATGCTATATATTTCATGATTAGCATCGATATGGAGTATAAAAATACATAATGTTCCATGTCTAGTTTTGACATCGATAAATGGAAGGAAAGATAAAGGGAATATAAAGAAAAAAATATGAAAATACAATACAAAATGTTGATGTTGTTAACGACGATACCTAAGCGAGTTATGCTCTTCTAACTAACTAAAATTGAATATTCTTTGAAAATGATTAATCATTATGATCTCGAATTTTCAATAGATTTATTATATAATATTTCCAAAATTTTATTAATCTTGTTCGATAATTTTTTAAAAATATTAACAATTTGTGACTTATCTGTCGAACCCCACAAGAGTATACTTACAAAAAAAAATTTTTAAAAAATAATCATTTTGATGTCCATTTTATTTTGAAGAATAAATAAACACGAATTATGTGGTTTTTAAATATCAACAAATTTTTTTTGTACCTAAATATTTAGGGTGTTTTCTATAGTCAAAATTTTATTTTTTTAAAAAATAAATTTATATTGAAATTTACTTAATCGAATTAAGACGCATAATGTATAAATGCGATAATCATTTATTTTTTAAAAAAATAATATATTATTGAAATTTACGAAATCGTATAAATGCGCGAATAATTTTTTATTTTGAAATAATTTTTTGACTTTGGACACACTTAAGAGTTCTAAAAAAAAATTCCTTTTTTTTTACAGATAATTTATTCTTAACTTTCCAAATTTAAGACTTGATTTATTTGGTCTTTGGAACGAGGACGAAAAAGGGATACTGGTTCCTCAAATTTTGAACAGTAATTTCTACTTCCTGTTTAGGTTTCCAACTCTAGATTTATAAAGTGAAATAAAAAATTAAACATTATTAATAAAATTGAGATATATAAAATTAAAATTGGGGTCTGTCAGATCCCGCCAAATTATTTTCGGAATTATTTTCTATCATCAGAGTATTGAAAGATTAATACATTTATTTAATTAATCTTTTTGTATGTGGATCGAATTGTCACCTAGGGCTGATATATGACGTTAGACTACTTGCTAAACAAAGAAAATTTGTTAAAATGTAATAAGACCTATTTATTTTTTTAATATATATTGACGGATTCAAGTGATCGAGTCCGATCTAATATATATCATAACCACCAAATTGGCTTTAAAAAATAACATCTTTGCTGAATTCCAACCCAGAACTATCGGGTTGTAATAGGTGTTAACCGACTAGGCCACATGCGCTAATAGAAAATATTAAATATTTCAGTATATATGGATAAAATTACAACGCTATCTAATATACAAAAATCAATAACATTTAACGCTATGCATCATTACTCATATGAATATTATATTTGTTTTTTCTCAAATATCTTGTAAGAAAATATCGAGACTTGTAAGTTTATAAAATTTATATTAAAGATAATATTAATTTACCTACCGTTCATTTTACAGTTAAAATTTAGGAGGCATCGTTAAGTTTTATGACCAGAATGGACAGATATACCACAATAACTAGTAGACCACCCTAATTAATTTTTTAAAAATTACTAGCACTATTCCTTCCCATTATTAAATTTTTATAAATATAACCATATACAAAATATTTATAGAAATAAAAATAATAAACAAAATTTTGCAAGCGATTTTTCCTAATCAGTGTAACTTAAACTAAACGATAATTATTTTAAAGAAAAAAAAATTAAGAAGAAATTACATCAAGATTTAAATTTTTACATTTTTTTTAGGTCATTTTTACAAAACTATTATTAAATTTTTTTAATACTTGCAAATAGGTAGTAATATCTCATGAAAAAATAAAATTGTATAATAGAGCGTTGAGATATGTCCTGTCCTTTGTCCAGAATCAGACCACTTGACAAAGTAAGTATGATTTTATTTCCTGATTGGCGAGTTTTTGATCGGAAATGAAGCGCTCATGACCTGACAATCATATTTAATTTTTGTTTGATCAGTAATTAAGTTTGTAATAAATAAATGATAACGAATATTTTCTCCATAATGTATTTATTTATTAACCTAAAAATACACTCTGATGCAGATTTTAAAAGTGTATATTTAGGCTATATATACAAATAAATATGCATACATATTATAAAATATTTCGGACATATAATGTGAGACCAAATAAATTTACGTTTATAATTTTTATTTTACATAATTTTATGATATTTTATAAAATCATAATATTTAACAATATGAATAAAAGAAGTTTGATAAAATATAAACGAAATTTGCAACTGACATTTAATCTGTAAAATTTTATTCTTAGAAATAATCCACATTTTATATTTTACGGTATGAGAAATTGACGGGTTATTTAGTCCCTTTTTTGTCAAGGTTATAATATAATTTCTTATTAAGATGGCGCAATCTATAGCGAGACATCTTACAGGTATAATTGGCAACTTTAGAAATCCGGACATAGATCAAATTCCAATAATTTTGATCTGACATACATTAATTAAATTGATCGTATAGTTATCGCGTCATAACACATAACGATGTGACCTTACATTTTGGATAAAATTGAATTGAAAGACTAATGCCATACCAATTGAAATTTCCAGCAAATTTAAAAAGATAGCAAGCTTAAAAACTGAGCCTTGTGATAATATTTTTTCCAAAATTTTTAATATTTTTCGAGGGTTTCCTCAAAACATTAATAATCATAATCTTTTTTACTGACTACCAAACGCTCAATTTATCAAACTATAGAACCATCTGGTATGGCCTTAGTTGAAATGATATTAATTTATACTTTGTATATTAATATTATAATTTATTATATTAGATTTGAGTTCTTATGATCGGAATACCATTATCATGTTGTCAGGAAAAAATTACTATTTTGTTTATCGAATTGCTCCAGGACAGAAGGTTTTTAAAATATTATTTTAGTTATTTAAAATCCATTTACAAACTCATAGTGTGTGTAATATGATATTATCTTTAAAATTTAAAAAAAGCCACTATTTGACTTGCAAATGTTATATTTTACAATCTTTAAGAGAAAAAGACATTTTATTTAATATTAGGGCTTTGCACTGGGCCGGCTTCTACCAAGAGAAGGTAGTCATTGTTGTGAGAGGCTTCATTTAATCGGGAATAATGTAATTATAAACATAAAGTGGTAATCTACCCGCAAAAAAAATAAAGATCTAAGTAACAAGAATAACAAAATATGGCATGGTCCTGAATATAGAAGGTCATGAAGCAGTGTTCGGCCAACACTGGATGAAGCTTGGTACAGGCAAACATAGTGTAATTTTAAAGGCTCAGGTCTAACGCATATAATGATGTAGATGCACTTGAAAGTGGCATCCATATAAAGAAAACCATATATGTGAAAAACTAAACTTGCTAATAATAAATTAATTCATATTTAAATGTGCGATTATTATCTACGATCAATGAACCCTGGGTTTGAAAGAGTATGTCGTTGGTAGGGCATAGGGAGGTACTTTTAGAGTTGAGTTTAACAACGGTGGAAAAGATTTCTCGCTAGGCGTATTAGGTTGCAGAAAAGACGCCCCCCCCCACCCTAAGGTTAGTGCAACCCTTTTGTGTATATTGTTTTGAACGAGTAAAAACATATCATCCTCGCTATTGCTACTGTTATTATAATCTTGGCTTAGAAGGGAATATTTAGAAGCTATCTTAGCTGTATATTATTTGAATGTTTGCTCATTATCTTCAAATTGAATCTCACTCTCTGTATTTGCTCTATTTTTTAACATTAAAAATTGCAATGATGCTGCAGAACTCGAATTTAAATATTTTGAAGTAATTTATGATTTTGAAAAATGTGCTAAATATTTTAATAAATTTTTATAAGAATCTTAAATAAAAAACTTATTATGTAAAATAAATTAGTTGCAGTTAGATAATTGGAAATCTATGATCATTCTTATATTTTCTTTCAGTCAAATGATATCTGATTTATAGATTTATTGACTTGTATATTTTTTCTTTCACTGCAAAATAATAAACCTAAAATGATTATTGATTCCTTATAGAAGAAATTAATTTTTAAGACTCTCAGAATAGATTTAGTAATGCGAACAATTTGTTAATTAGATCTCATTCATTATAAAGATTTATAAAGATTATTGTTTCACTATTTTATTTAGCACATTATTTATAATACTCTTATTGATTCCATGGGTACATTCTAACATAATTGTTTTCATAAAAATACGACCTGTTATGCAGTTCAATTTACATTACTAACCTCACCAGAAATATCAAATATTTATCAAGATATGGATCAAAATTATCACCATCTAAAATCTGGTCAGTCTCATAAATTGATTACAGTTATTTACAATGCTCAATCTTACATTCCATATTGGCTACTCGATATCAGAAGGCTGAAATGATCCCTATTTACAAGATTATTAATTCTTGCAATTGTTTTTATGACATCAACTAAAATTTAATTATGTACACCATGCCCTAAGCACAAATGATTTCTGTGATACAGGGTATGATATGAAATATCTTAAGCGACCAAGTGATTCCGCCTTTTAGTATTTTTAAGAATCGGATTTATTGCGTTTTAATAAAATTTGGTTACTGTTTAGCAAAAATATGGTCGTTATTTAAAGATGCCTTTGAAAAATTGATCTTTGTTTAGCAAATGTTCTGATGGGATTTATCATTCGCCATTATATACCAAAACAATTCAATTTTATTTGTATTATATTAAAATTTAAAAAAAAATAATAATTTATTATGTAAGTATAATTTGATGGTAAATCAAAAATCCTACACGTTGAACCGTCGCCATAAAAAAATCGACGGTGAGTCTGATGGCATGACTCATTTTTGGCGGGTTTTCCAGAGTATAAAAACTGCCTGAGACTCATAAGTCAATACATTAAAAAGCGCAAATAATACATTCCAAGTTGATAAATAGCCGAATTTGTTTTGAATTTAAAAAATCTGTTCCCAAAATGTATTAATTGTATTCCGGTGTGTGTATAATAGCTAAACCTATTTTTAGGCACATCATGTCCTTTTTTAAAGAGATATCTTTATTTTTAAGAATAGTAACTTTTCAAAAGAAATGTGCCATATCTCTGGGAAAAAATTCTATTTGACTTAAGCCTATAGTTTTGATAGGAAAATACTAATCCATTCTTCTAACGGTTTCCTCTTTATGAGGGCAGAAACGTATAAAAATATTTGCCTAATGAGCCAATCATTTTATCGAACGCGGTTTCCTGTAATCCAAGTCGAAATTCTTAAGATCCCTCTAACTTTTTTGCTTTTCTAGGATATAAACTCTTCCACCGGACTAATAATTAATCCATATAATATGGCGGCTTCGTTTCAAGATTTCTGCAATCATCTCCTTGATTTATTGAAACCATCGATAACTCTAATCTCGATAATAATTTTATCCCCAACTCAAATACAAACATCATACTTAAAAAATCGACTTTAAATTAAATGTTAATTGTTCACCTTTTTCTATAATTATATTCATTTTGATGTGGATCAGTTGATGACGCTACTTTTGTTTCCCATATGTAAAATATTTATATTAAAATTTTATAAAAACATTTTTAAAATTATAAGGGAAACCAAATGGCGACGTCAACCGAATTCTATTCAACGACTCTCTATTTATAATAATAAAAAAAATATAATATTAAGTTATCTTAAAAGCTCTGTCCGGTTTTTCTAGACTGATTAATAATTTTTGCACAAGTAATCCAGCCCGATAAGTTTATTTTTTTGCCTGACCCGCTATATAATTTTTTTTTATAAAATTTGTATGGCCCGGTCCATTAAAATTTATGAAAAGTTAAGCCCGACCCACTTTAAAATATTATTAAAATCTATGCCGGCCTATTAAATTTATTTTACGAATTTTCCGGACATCACATTTATTTTTCCACATTGTATAAACGCGCATACCTGTTTTACATCTCTATTGTGTATTTGTATTTGGATCATATAATAATAAATTACGTTTAATTTTTTGCGAATTTACTATAGTCATTAAAGCTCTCTAGTGCTAATATATGTTTGAATATAATTCGCCAATTATTTAATGAAATCATTTTATATCTAACCGAACCCTGAATAACTCCTTATATCATTAGGTGTAGGTTATGTTATAATCCTACCACATATCTGCATATGCAGCTGCCAGGTATACATTAAAGAGACACTATCCTCTACACCTCACTGTAACTATTCCAAAGGTTGGCACGCACGTTACCGAACTGTTAACTTTATAATCTATAAGACCCTTTCTTCAGATTACATTCCTAATACTTTAAAATCAGTGGGAATTAACATGTCAAATAATAAAAGATCTGATAGCATAACGCTCATGAATTGGGCTAAAAGACCGCCTTAGTTTGGGATTTTATAAGTATTTACCATTTTGACCAATCGCCACTGCTGAGACGTCAAAGCGCAATAATATAATTATTTTAGAAAACAATTTTTAACACTAGTCTCTACCACATT
This sequence comes from Gordionus sp. m RMFG-2023, assembly GCF_954871325.1. NCBI lineage: Eukaryota > Metazoa > Nematomorpha > Gordioida > Chordodea > Parachordodidae > Gordionus > Gordionus sp. m RMFG-2023. The sequence goes on along the minus strand of NC_088778.1, from coordinate 5,577,792 downwards.
AAAGAACTTCAGAGAAGAGAAAAAAAATAATTTAATTAAAATTACCTAGTATTATGGAAACTAGGAAAATATTGTAATTTCTAGGCAAAAAATATAATTAGAAAAATTTGAATCCGACAAAATCTAATCAAAGATCTGCGCCTACCTCTTTATTTTACTTCATAATATATTTATTTTAAATAATCTCTTTAAATGTCATGTATGTATTTTATAGATTTTTAATAGTTCTAAAATCATTAATAACTCGAAATCAAAAGAGAATTAGCATTTTACCAATTCTTAATCACAAATGAAGGAATTAAAATATAATTGCAAACGGGAAAACGTTATATTGTGAAAAAATCTAACATTATAATATTTTGAGCTAAGTAAGCGTATATCCAAGCTCTATCTGTATAATATACTTTAAAAATAACTTCTGCAATTTATATTTTTTGAAAAGCTCCTGCGTAAATTTGATCAAAACCTGTTTTGCCCATTTCCAAAAATATCTGGTTTTGTTTGTGGTGCATACGATACTCTATTGGCTGTACAAATGAAATAAATCTTTTTTTATATATAATTTTCTTTTTTAAAAATTAATTTAATATGGGAATTTTAACCAAGGAATTTTAATTCTTTTATTGATTTGATTTATAAATTATCTTGAGGGTGAAGGCACACTTAATATATGATGACAATTAACAACAGAATCATATAAATATTCTATGTCATTTTTTTCACATTTGTTTATATCATGATAATTATTGATTAACCAAAAAATATGTAATTATTAAAATTTTATGTGGTTTTAAATTATGCATTATATCATAAAATAAATATTATATCATAATAATATAATTAATAATTTTTTTGAATTAGTTGTGAATGTAAACGAAAAGCCTAGTTCGACGGTAAGATATTAGTATGATAGTTCGCACTTTTTTTTTCTTTCATGTTTTTTTCTTTTTTGGTTTGTTCGAAATAGAGGTTTCCATTACGATAGCCAATTATTTGGAGTTTTTTCTTTAAAAAAAACCTAGATATGCTATTATCCCCTATATTTTTTTACATTATAGAATATTGGTGGTTATATTGATAGTATTTTATATAATGAAATCAATCATAATATAAATTTTAATAACAATAGGTATATATAATATTAGAAAGATTTTAAAGAAAACTATTCATCATACTCACTGACCATTGATACGTGACTCCCTGCATTAACAGTTAAGTCGAATTCGTGGAGAAATTACAAAATATGATATGATAATAATTTTACATTGATTATTGTATATTCGCCGCGAATTCGCGCTAACTGTGAATGCATGATTATACAGTTATCAAAGCTGCATTTGTACACCCCAAAATATTTCAGAATTTCTAAAAAACTTTATTTTAATTTATAACTAGGATTTAATTAACAAGATGTTCGCAAAAATAAATAAATTTTCTCAATTTTTAATATATCTTAACCCTAACCTTTATCCTCAATATCCTAACGTATATCGCTCTAACTTTTAATTCTACTCTTTATATCAGATACTTTTTTTAATATATTTTATTAGGTCCATTCCTTGACTTTAAGTGTTATCATATCACATGCAATGGAATACGTTTTTCGGTAAAAAATCTGTCTTCAAATTAACGTGTCCAAAAACTTATTTTTAAAATTAATTTAAAAAATATCCAATTTTACCAAAAATATTACAAGATCAAAATTAAAAACAATTATAGACTCAATGTACAAAAGCATATGAATTGCACAGAAAATTAATATAAATGGAAGAGATTATTAAATTCTAATTAAAAATGTGCCAAGAATTTAACTTCCCCGTTTTGAAGCTGTTAAAATCTCCCTATAATAAAAAAAAAAAATCTGTCATACACGATACATATTAATTAAATTTTAAATTATCATTTCTGATTTTAAAATTGCAAGAATAAATATGTTTAAATACTCCCAAATTTTAGATCAGCTTTATTTAAAACAAAGGAACTAAGCTTAAGCTATTAAACCTTTGGGTGACGTTATTGGGGAGTGGATTCTTAAGGATGACATTATTGCTTTCTCTCACATCCTTATTTTAAAAATAGATGAGATGCATACAATGAGGAAAAAAAATTGGACACTAGACAAAAATTCTATCCTCTTGTGTTGAGGAAGTTTGGTGGTAAGAACACCCCAGGATGTATTAATTGTTAACTAATCGCGTTTGATGATTCAGGAGCAAGATCGGAAATAAAAAGTTTACATCTAAATGTATCTTCATGTGATTTAGAAAATTAGATGATTTGATGTCAGAGTGTGGTTTTATCAATTTTATCTGTAATTAAAAATTTAATTTGAATATTGACAATTTATTTTTTAGCAAATGTGACAGTGTATTAATAGGCCAATTATCAGAGTTATAGTCCAAAAGCCAAGGTAAAGGTTAAATATAAAATCACTCATTATATTTTGCCCAAATTATAAAAATAAGGATGAATGATTGAAATTAGTTTTAAATTTTAATAAATTGTAATTATTATGCGTTTTGCATTAAAAATCGATTAAATTTAAAATAAAGAATTATAAATGTAATTGTAATTATAAATGTAATTGTAATTATAATTTCAGGCTTAAAAATTAATTTGATTATAATTACTAATTTTATTTCTCTAAGTGGAATTTAGTACAGTTATTAATAATAAAAAAAGAATTTGTTATTAAATCATATATATAATTAATCACCGCTCAGCCTTGGTAAATTCTAACTCAATCTTTACGGTAGGTGATATATGCACTAACCGACTAGGCCATAGATGCTACTCGAAAACAACAAATTTTTTCGTATACAATGAAAAATAAATGATGTGTTTAAATCATTTAATAAAACCACATAAAAACATACACCGTTTGACAGAGTATAACACTATTAATAACAATGAAATGAATACTGTCATTGAATATTATCATTATTTAATATTCTCTTTTGAGCTACCATGATAATACAACCTTGGAAAATGGGCAAAATCTACAGATTGATAATATTTTTCGGAAAAAAATAATAAAATTTTATCGAAAATAAAAAGACAATAGAGTGTTAAATTTTATTATTAAGGGTAATAAACCTTGTGATTTAATAATATTCCCATTATATCACCCTTTTTAAATATAAGATTAGCAGGAAACGTTCGTTTAATTTCTCTTTTTGCATTTATTTGGCATTGACAACGAGTGGAGCAAAGTGAACAAATATCTTTGTCAAAATTTATGAGTAAATTTGAAAATATTCATGAATATTTTATTAAGTGAAATTTCGTATGAAGGATAAGGAGGAACATGTTGCAAGAACAAAATTCATTTTATGTATTAGCATAAAAATAGAAAGCTTCACTTTACCCTTGATTTAGAGAAGAGGTCTAACAATGACACTGCCCTCTTATCATAGTTTGATGTTGTTCTACTGGCTTTCTAGTACCTCTTTAAAATAATAATATATCTTTATTTTTTTTATAATTAAATACTTTTATTGTTAATACAAAAGCTTAATTAATTTATATATTAAGAATGTAAGCAATACACAATATAGAAATCTATAATATTGAAAATAAAAAAAATAAAATAATAAATATAAGGGAAAAGGGAAAAGGGTAAATAATTCCAGTTATGTTAAATAGGCATAAATATAGCAGTCTTATCTTCTAGTTGTTTTCCTTTTATTTGATTAGGAATCAAGAGTCATTGTATCCATTATGGAGTTGATTAGTTTAAAACGTATCCCAAATATAGGATGATCATTTATGGGGTCGCGTTTATTGATAGTATAAAAATGAGTTAATTAATTGTTAATGTAGGTAGTTACCCTCGAGAATGGCTGCCTTTGGATTGCATCTATGTTTGACAGAGAGTGATGGGGCATTATCATTTTACAATTGAGTGACTAATGGCGTGACGTAGCATAGCTCATCATTCTTAGCTGTTGATTAAAAATTTTCGATAAAAAAAATTTACCCGCTACCTGCGGAAACGGAGAAGAGTAGAAAATTATCCTCGGGTTGTTCTCAATTTAAGATATGCAGAGAAGTTTAACTAGTTGACTATCGCAGCAGTTCTGTCGCAATGATAATGAAGGATCTACTAATGATCGAGATTTCCAGAGATCGATTGCCAGTTGAAACAAAGGGTGAGGATGTTTTGTGAGTATGTGTATGATGGGCTCACATGACAGGCAGGGAAATATAAAAGCATAAGTAACTAAAGCTTTTGCATATGCCATCGAATTTGGTTTGTACTGTAGCCAGTACCCAAGTTAAATCTACAAATTTAAGATTGATTATTTTCTGTTAGATATTTAATCTAAAGCTCATGCGCAGCGAATTCCAGAATTAGAAGGTAGTTCATTAACATGAAAAAGCTTGGTGGACTGGCAGGCGCTATAGTGAATCGCGCATGAAAAATATCTCCCTTGTAATGTTGATAAGTTGATGACTTTTTTACTTACTGGAGCTTTTAGATCGAACAATTTAATTGTGTATGATTGAACATACTATCATCGTTAAAGTCGATTCCAAATAGACAATATACCCTTTTGTCTAGATTAATTTGTAGTACCAAACTGCGGATTTTATTATCCTGACCGCTTTTTTTACCCTTTCGGCGATCTTGAATTAGGGCATTAATGCCTAGAACATAGGAACGGGTCGCCTTGTTGCATTTCATTAATAGAAAGAATTAAACTACAAAATTGGGGGCGTTAGAGATTTTCATAGCAATCAAAGATAATGAGCTTAGCTTCGTATAGCAACGGAACAATGGCGGGTTGTAGGCTAACAAGTAGCATATTGTGCGAGTTGGTAAGCTAAAGCCTTTTTTATAGTAAAAATCGATTATTTATTGAAAACTGGAAATAAAAAGCCGGATATGGTTATAATGATATTTTTTTTCTCCATAATATTTTTTAGGAATAGACAATAAACTCCGAAATATGTCTTGTTGATTAGTTTGTATGGTTGCCTTTAGTCTTTCTATCTCAGCTTTGTTTTTCTTCCCTTTTCAGACATTGACCTAGTGGTAAACAACGTATTAGCAAATTAATTTTTTGATAGAGTTGTAAAGAAGCTATTGTAATTTTTCACCAAAATTTTTAGGGTGGGGCCCCAAATATGTAATCAATTTGCAAATAAATTAAATTAAGACTAAAATCCTAAAATTAACCCTTGCTTTTTTTTAAATATGAAAAAACTCAACGTATTCCAAATCGTACTATTTTATTATAAAAACCTAAAACGCCTTACATTTGGAAGCACTATAAACTATAAGAAATAAATAATCATGATTTTTAAATAGCAATAAAAATAACAACTATGATAAACCCCTAAGATTCTGCACAATAAGTATGCATAATGTCTACTATATGAAATAAAAGAAAAATAAATAACAGTTTTTTATTTTATAACTATCCGGTTTTTGGATAAACTTATTTTTAATATAAGATAGTTTGTATCATATTAAAGAGCTATTATAGAGCTATTTATCAAAATTTAAATTTTGGTTTAACTTAATTAAATTTTGAGATATTTGGATATTTCGCATTTCTAAAGATGACCAAGGAAGTAAACTGAGTTGGGAATTAAAATATATATTTTTACTAGTTAGTGTAAATACTATCATCATACAAATTTTTTAAAAATCGAAGAGAGTTGGGTTGAATCTACAGTTGATTTGATATGGATTATAACATAAAATCAGTCTTTTATTTTACACTATGATAATCTTGATCAAGTAGAAAGATAGATTTTAAGTTTAAAAAATTAATTTATAAAATAAGAATAAAACTCTGAATTTTAAATCGATTTTGAATACAATTAAAACGATAAGCAGGTTTTTCCTCGTATATAAGTTCAGCAATAAAAGTGTTTACTTATCCCAGCAAGTTAATGCATTTTTGAACACACACATATATATATATATATATATATATACTGAAAAAGAACGTCCACAAAAACAAGAATTGAAAGGAATGTTTATTGCTACCTTTAAACAAATTTATACATATTTTACTCGTAGGGAGACCCGAGAGCAAACGAACACTAAAAGGCAAACGTCAATAAAATTAAAACTATATATTGAATGAATAATATCTCATTTTATTCAACTTTCACTTTTGTACCTAATAATGTTTTAAAATATCATGCCTTTTTTATAGTATACTCTGGAAAGAATGAGATTTCTTATGTGAACCACTTTTGAGATGCAAAATATTAATAACTTTTAGATATAAAAATGATGTAACATATTATTGATAAAAATAAAGCAATAAAAGGATAATTATAAAAATTATTGACAATTAAACAAATAAAGAATGGATTAAAATTGCAACAGGATAGCATTTACGTAGAAAATCCATAAACATTTTAGATGCATACATTAGATAATTGCAGAATATAATTTTTTGCTCTTTCTTAAGTAAATGTTTTGATGTAGACAATTTAATTCATTAATCTGGATTTATATCTTTTTACTGTTGCATAACCTAAGTTTGTTTTCTCCAACGGGCTAGTAAGGACAGATTTTCATTCAATATATTGATAATTTTATCATTCTGTTAGTTGTTTCTAATTTCTAATATAATTACTGACCATATTCTAATTTCAATAAGCAAAATAAATTTTAATTAATCTCTGAAAAGTAACTCCAGACACTTAATATCTTTAAAATTTAATTTTATGATAGTTTAACTAATGTTGTACGAAGTTCGTCTTTTTTGTAAAATAATGAACTAGGTTCCTTTTATTTTTAAAGAAATTTGAACGTGAACATGTACCTTTTTTTTGATAAACGCCATTCGTTTTTTAGATTCGTATAATTTTAGAAAATCTTTTTATTTTTATTCATTTGAAAATAATAAATAATAATTTAATATTAATCCAAATTTTTCAAAAAAAATGTTATTTTTAAATCACTTGTTTCCTTTATTACAGTATTTTTTTTTAATCAGCCACATTTTCTGTCCTGTAGTATAGTTTATTAACTTGAATATTATTATTTATCTCGTATGTGAATATTGTTGGCCAAATATAATAAATAACAGTAACATCATATATTCAAGAAACTAATTATATTCTTACCAAATGTAATATGTTTCCATAAAAATATAATATCAGTTTCAAAATTTTCAAGTTCTAATTTAAAGATATACTTGGTTGTAATATTTTATAATATAATTACAAGTATCCTGTTAATAATTTATAGATTGTTGTATTTTATAGGTTAATTATTAGGATTATTTTAATAGATACATATTAAATTTTATATGTTATATAAAAGTTTTATAAATTAAAAATTATTAAGAATTTTTTTTCTAATAAAATTATTAACAAAATCATTAATTTTAAATATGGCTAAAATAAAATATATGGTATTTATTTTAAATTAAATATTAAATGAAATTTAAAAAATTTATTCATAGAATTTTGAACGAACTTGAACTCGTTCATGAAAGTGTCACGTTCGTGTATAGAATAGTTTGTTTCATCTTTTATATAAGTGAGTTATTAATTAACTAAACCTTTCTCATTCTTTATTTTTGATAAATTGCAGCATTAAAAAATATTACTTTTGAGTGATCCAATATTTAAAAAAATATATCCGTAATAATGTAATTGTATATTTTGTTAAAAAATTAACCATCATAGTTGAGCACTCCAAAAAAAGAATCTCAAGGCCTACAAGAGTGCCCTTTATATTACTCAGAAGTATTAGAAAATAATTTCTAGTTGTATTTTTACAAATCACCAAGGTAGTATAATAAATAAATAATGTAATATTTTAGCTTTATTTTATCCCATAAACGTAATATTTTTATACTTGCAATCGTTTAAATTTATAGCTTAAATATAATTATAAGTTAATATTAATTTATATTTCTTAACGTTATGATATAAAATATAATTCAGGATATAAAATAAATATATATATATTTTTTAGTTAAACTTACATCCAGGGAATCGAACCGAACCCGAACCCGGAGAAGTGAACCCGGGTTTTTAGAAAAAAACTCTGAACCCGAACCGAACTTGAACCCCATTTATAAAATTTTCAAAACCCCGAACCGAACCCAAGAATTTTATTTGAACCCGGGCTCAACCGGGTTCAGTGTATTATTTAAAATCATATATTAATATATGTAAATACAAATATTATATTTTCAAATTTCCAATTAAATGAAGTGTTAATAAATTTTAAACAACTTAATTCATTTATGCCATTTTTAAATTTATTCACGATTCCTGTTGGAGTGTTAAAAAATTTTAAACAATTGAATTAATTTACGCCATTTATTTTTAAATTTTTATCTTATTATTCTTAAAGATTATTAATTAGAAGAAAATGGTTAACAAATCAAAGTAAAAATTATTATATTGTTAATTTAAAAATTCTAAACATCTAACTTAAAAATTGTTATGTAGGGCAGTTTTTGTGAACTTATTAAAATGATTTTAAAATTTATATATGCTAATCATTTATTTTTGGTTCAGATTAATTTTTACAAGATATTAATGAAGTGCATATTATAAATGAAATTAAATTTATAAATATCTCTTTTTTAATTCTGAAATCATTGCTATTTAAAAAAATTGTTCTCTTTTTATAGATTTAAGATTAAAGATAAAGTCATATTTGATAAGCATTATACCCTTAATGCAATAGAAAAAAAATCAATATGTTCATATTGCAAGTAAAAATGTCTGGTAATCACTTGTAAAATTTAGAAAGACACCTGGAAAGAAATCACAACAATGAATATTTAAATTATTTAAATGAAAAAACCAGATATCAGGAATTGTTATTGGCAAAAAAACCTAAAATTAATATAGAAACCTTTTTTCCAAAAAAGCATATAAGTATAAATATATCATCTAATGATTTGATGAGTTCTATACTAGAACTTGTTACTGTAAATGGCCGGCCTTTATCAATTATTGAAGATTCGGGATTTCAAAGAATTATAAATCTACTCCTATCTGGGCTTAATTTAATTATAAACAAAGAAAATTTATCCAGAACTATTAATAAAACAGCCCAATCAATTAGAGACAAAATATCGAGAGAGGTAGAAGGAAAATTAATAAGTTTAAAAGTTGATGCAGTTCAACGACTAGATAGGTCAATTCTTGGTGTAAATATTCAATTTATATCAAAGTCCATTATATTTGAGGACTCTTGGAATTGTAGAGCTGAAAGAGAGATGTACAGGAGAATATATAAAAGAGAATATATTAAAAACTTTACTAAAATTTAAAATTAATATTGAACAAATATACACAATTACTTCTGATAATGGTTGTAATTTTTTAAGAGCTATAAAGCTCCTGCAACCTGAAACTGATTATGATATAAGGAGTGAATCAGCAGATGAGGAAAATATGGATGTAAATGTATATAAATATGATATTGATGATATACAAAATACTTTTTTATCAACTATTATATTCTATCCGATTTATAGTGGACGGTGTGCAGCTCACACACTTCAGCTGGCACTTCAAGATGCTATAAAATTATCACCTATTGTGGAAACCATTGCAAAAGCTACCTAAATTTAAAATTAAGACATCCCACTTACCAAAAGTTATTAAAAAATATGAAACTCCCTAAGCCTGTGTTAGATTGCTACAGATGGCATTCAACCCATGATATGTTAGAAAGGCTGATTTTACTAAACCCCAATATCGAAGATTTTTTTTCAGAGCAATCTGATTATTTATTGACTGAAGATTGGAAAGAGATAATAACGATTGTTGAAATTTTAAAACCGCTAAAAATCGCAACCAAACAATTCCAATCTGAACAGTTAACACTGAAAGATTTTTATCCAGCATGGTTAAAATGCTGCATCGAACTGGAAAAAAATCCAAACCATTTTGCTCAATTACTATATTCTTGTCTTAAGAACAGAGAAGAAAGGTTTATAAAGAACGAAATTCTCTTAGCTGCCATATACCTGGACCCAAGATACAAGGTTAATTTGAACCTTAGTAAATTAATTATTTTAGATTTATATTAAAATTGTTATTTTATGAAATATTTAAATATAAACAATATAAATCCTTAAATATTACAGGTATAACTTAGTGATGATGATAAGATTTGTGCGAAAAGGCATCTTGTCAATTTATGGAGACGAATTAAAAGCTTAACAACGCCGATTTTATCTGATGATATTACTTCCGATGAAGTTATTGAACAAGAAAATGATTTAGAGAAATTGATACAACTTAAAGAAAGGCAGGAGAAAATACTTAAAAGAGGGCCAACGATTGCTGAGAAAAGTATTGGAACAATAATTACTGGATTTAGCGATTATAAAAGATTAGATAAGAAGGAAAATATTTTGCATTTTTGGGAGTCTGCTAAGCTGGAACACCCTGAATTATATATTTTATCTAAAATCTTATTTGCTGTTCCTGCAACCCAAGTTAATTTATCATATTTTCACATATAAATACATTTAACATAGGTTAGCGTTGAAAGATCTTTTTCACATTTGAAATTCATTCTTTCACCACATAGATCGAGGATGAGTGAACAACTCTTGGAAGATATTATGCTAATACGTCTAAATAAATTTTTTAAAATTGATACATGACTATATGCTTTGTATTTTTAACTATATTTGCCTATAAATAAAATAAAAAATTTATTTTTTATATCAAATTTATGTCTAGTTTTTTATTATGATTTAAATTAGAATTTTTTTTATCAACTCAAAAATTCTTGAACCCGAACCGAACCCGAATCAACCCGGGTTCAAAAATATTTCCCTGAACCGAACCCGAACCGAACCCGGGCAAAAATTTTGTCGGGTTCGCATCCCTGCTTACATCCTTTAAAACCTTCATTATAATTAGTCTGACCCTGTATTCACAGTTAGCAGTAATTCACGCGAAATATATAAAAATACAGTAAAGTTTGTATATTTGGCCACAAATTTGCTCATATTTGAACTTCGCTGCGAAATGGCAAGGTAATGATATGTCTGAGCGGTAGCTAGCAATGTTTTTATTAGCGTATAAGTAAATTTTAAAAAAAACAAGAGAAGATAAATTATCCTGGAATATGCGAATAAATATATTCATTATTCATATTATTTGTAAAATATGAAATGAATATTATTGAATAAAAAACAACGAATAAATTCATTAAGTATAAAAAAAAAAGAAAGTAAATAAAAATAAATGGCCCACCCCGTCTCTTACTCACTGGCCAAATAATGTATTAAAAAAATAATATTATCTCATATTTATTGGTTTTTAAATAATTACATTAGTTTAATTTTTATATGTTTTTTTTAATAAAATGAAGTGAAAAGATATATTTTTTGCTAGACTCAGCAGGTAGCTTTATTCATTTTATCCATACTTTTAAAGATTGTATATAAATGTGAACTACAAATATAATTTTTTTTTTAAAAAAAGGCATTAATTTGATATTTTTCTACTTCTAAGACTATGATTTGTACTGAGCGCGAACTCAGAAATTAACCAATCATAAAATACAAATCAGTTGATAAATATCTCATTATCAAATAAATGAGTGTTTATTAAAATTCTCCAAAATGTGCATAACATTAGAATCCTTCATTGAAAGGATCTAGAACGAAAGAAGAGTATTTAAATGAAATAACCTTTCAATAGCGCCAACTAAAACCAATGGCATTGGCTACATCTGACTTCAATGTACGTACACTTCGAAAAAACGAGCCTTTATTCTAAGCTATAAGCTAGTAGTATCATTGGTCCAAATTCTTAACATTATATATATAAATGAACATTTAAAAAATTGAAAATTAAATATTAAAAAATTTCAAAAAAGGACAAGAAATGTGATAAAATTATTTCTTTAAAAGATAATAATTTCTTAGGCATGGCTGGCATAACATGAATAGAGATAGACTCGATTTGAATATAGCAATTGAGATTTGTTGCTTTAAATAAAAAACAATTATTTTTAACAAAAACAAATTTTTTTTTTTACCATTTATATTTAATATATGAGTAATATTGGAATATAAACAATGAATTAATAAGTTAAAATGAGCAAAAAACGAATAAAAATGTCAAATCTCTATAACAGTTTCGCAAGGAAAAAATCGGTTTCAATTTAATTAAACTCTAGAGTAAAAAAATATATATTTCGTAAGTTTTTTTTAATCTAATTCAGGATTGAGCTTCATTGATCTGAGGGAAACTTTCTTAAAACCTAAATGATTAATAGTGAAGATTTACAATTTCGAAAAAAGACTTGATTATTATCATAGCAATATGTTTATACGACCCTATCAATTTGATTTTAATATATGACATATCTTAAGCTTTCCATATTTATTTATTTTTTTATTATCAAAAAAATTTCGATAAAAGCTAAAAAAAAATATAAATTTTAAAAAAATTGGCAGCAAGTATTTGTACATATATCGTAAAAGTCTAAGCCCTATTCAGCCTAATAGTACAATCATAATAAATAATAATATATCATCAAATCCATATAAATCAAATATTTAGAAACAAGTCAAGCCAGACATTATTTTATTTTTGTATATTTTCTTTTAATGAAAAAATAAATTCTGCATATCTTTTTTGTTTTTACATAATATTTTTATTTATATTTTGATCATATTTGTTAAATTTTGATTGGTAAATTAAATAATAGCTACTTACTTTGTTACACGTTTTACCTTAAAAAATAGATACACAATATATGGAACTTTATGTGAAATATTTTATCATTTATTTTCCAAATTAAAATTTTTTTTTTTTAAATTTTATAAACTAAATTACACGAGATATGAAATTGCCAATACTCGCTCTTATAGCTGTTGCGATCCTTGTTCTTTGTTCATGTAAGAAAGCCATATTTATATAAATTAATTTTCACTTAAATTTTTAAATATTTTTTTTCTTTCTTTCTTTCACTCCATTTAATTTTAAAAAAAAGTATTATATATGAATCAATAACTATCCCGATCTTAACAGCCGTTATTCTTATATATAGAAAAATTAAATTGTAGGATAATGTTATTGTAATAATATGCATAGCATACTGTATTCTTGAATTATGATTATATAATATTTTTAAATTTATAACTTATAGCCGTTGAGGTAAAAAAAATTATAATTTTCTATGATATGTCCCGAGTATATATTTATTGTTTAAAAAATTTAGAAACACAAATATTTAAATCTTTTATAATTTTATTTTGCCATTGTTATTCCAGCATGTATTTAGTATTTTATGATCTCCTATGGCTTTTATTTATTTTGCCCATAAAATTTTTGTCTTAATTTGAATTATTATATATATCTATGGAAAATATAAATAAATTCAAAATTGATTTAAAATTTCTTCATAATATTGAGGTTCTTAGAGTAGGTAGGTAATAATAAACGTCCACTATAACTGATTTAAATGCTAAAGATTATTCTAAACTATGAATTATAATGTATCCTACAACTTAAAAATATAAAGCATAATTTAGCCAGTACAGTTTTCCATCGTATGTTGCAGCAAGTAGTGATGTTAAAAGTTACTTTTGAAACATAACTAGTTACAGTTACTAGTTAAATTGGCAAAAACATAACTAGTTACAGTTACTAGTTACATTTTTACAAAAGTAACTAGTTATTAGTTACAGTTATTTTCAAAAGTAACTAGTTACTTACTTTATACATCCTTCATATGCGCATTATTTATTTATTGACTGCATTTATTTAATATAAAAAAAATTAGGATAAACAAAGTATAATATGTTATTTAAAATAATATATAATTTATTTATATAAAAAAATATCGCAAAATTGAATATTTACATCGAATATAAAAATATATATTTGCATTGAAAAAAAAATATTTATTTTTCATAAAAATTAGAATCTAATAAATGTTTATTTGCTTTTAACAACAAATTAATTTCTAAGTTATTATCTAGGAGACGTGCTCGTTTATCTCCAAAAATGAGCTTACCTAGACTGAATAAGCGCTCTACGGGAGCACTTGATGTTAGAACAACATTATATTTAAAGAGTAATTTTAACTTTGGGAAATCGTTATATAAAAAAAAGTGTTGTTATTAGATTTGATAAAGTTTTCTATAAGTTCATTATCCAGAATATTTTGGCGCTTTAGGTCAAAAAATCCAACTACATCAAGTGATGTTGGTTTTGAGCATGATTCATTCGTCTGGGATTCACTTTGAGGTATTAAGGTATTTATTAAATTTAAAATTCCTCCTTTTTTGCTTTATTCCTTTCTTGCCTAATCCAAGGCCAGTCAGTTTTAAATAAAGGGTGAAGAATTGCAGCAATGATGTTGTCATTATCATAAAGATTATTAAACCTATAACATGATATTATTAATTTATAAATAATTATTTGATTTTAGTTACCTTTTTTCAATACTAGCTAATATAGTATCCTTTAGAGGTTGACAATATTATAATCCCTGCACATCTGCCATACATATAAGTATTTGTGTTATTGTTGGGAACAATCAGACATTTTCACAAAATTTTAAATTAATAAATTTAATTTAAAAAATAAATTTAATTTAAAATTAATTTATCACAACATATTAAAAATAAAATTAATTATTTGGATATATCTTTAAAAGTAACTAGTTACTTTTGGCAGTTACATTTCAAAAATTTTAACTAGTTACAGTTACTAGTTACAATTTTAAAAATATAACTAGTTACAGTTATTTTTTAGCCAAAATGTAACTAGTTACAGGTAACTAGTCACTTGTAACTAGTTATTTTAACATCACTAACAGAAAGCACCCTATCCCCAAAAAAATAATCTGAACATAAGGTATTTACATAATGCTGGAATATAATTCATGCAAGGTCATTTCCTTAAAAATTAAATAAAGCTATTTAAATTTTAAAGTCAGATCCCGTTGACTTTCTCCATAACAAGCGACTAGGGTGTCAAACCGATATTTAAGGTTCAGTTCGAATACGGTTTTAAGTTTGAAATTTAAAAACGAATTATATATTGGCGGTTTATTTTGGTTTTTCTAATTTTTGATATTGATTGTCGTATATGCTATATTGTTGACTGACACCCTAATAATCTATTAAAAATAATTTCAAAAACTTATAAAATAATAAAAACTGATTAGATAAAATAAGTTGAATTTATTTTATTTAGTGATAAAATATGTGCAGATGAAATAACAAATTATTTCATAACATAACTGAGAAATTTGTAATTTTAAAACATTTTTATAAATCAGAAGTATTTAAAATGTATAGGGTTAATTATTGAATATCTAGTTGTTTTTTTTTAATATCTCGTACAAGCTCGATTAAATTAGCCATGGATTTATAAATGTCATTAAGCTTAACAGTCCAAGTTGCAAAACTAAAATTAGAAATTAATTTTCGAAACTAAATTTCAATTATATATTATTCGTATAATATTTTATTATTCAAAAATTAATTTATATTTTATATTATGGCAGCCTCAGAATGTAAACACATATTAATTTTATATATTGAAGAACTGGAAAATATAATATAAATTTATTCATTTATATTTTAAAGTAATAATATAACATTAACTAATATATCCATACTAATAAAAGATGTTGAATGTACAGGATAAATGAAAACTTTAATAGTTTATTTTCTCTTTTTATATCTAGGCCAAGCTAGATTAAGTTGATTTAGTACAGGAATTTCATACAAATGTTAATAAGCATATGTGTTTGTTGTAAAACTAAAATTAGAAATTAATTTTCGAAACTTATTTTCAATTATATATTATTCGTATAATATTTTATTACCCAACAATTAATTTTTATTTTATATTATAGCAGCCTCAGAATGTAAACACATTATTAATTTTATATATTGAAGAACTGGAAAATATAATATAAATTTATTCATTTATATTTTTAGGCTAAGATAATAATAATATACATATCCATACAAATAAAAGGTTTTAAATGTACAGAATTAATTAAAACTTGAATAATTTTATTTTCCTTTTTTAATATCCCTTCCAAGCTAGATTAAATTAGATATATATTCCATAAAAATTACTATATTTGGAGGTAGGGAGGGGGGGGGGTGGTTTGTTCTTAGTTACTTTTTATAAATATATTTAAATGTTTTTACCTTTATGACTCTTTATTTTTCTTTTACTTTTCTCTCTTATGCGAAATTATGAAGACACAAATAATTTTTGCAGCAATCCAAAAAAAATGAATAGGAAACAATTATAATCTTCTTTCTTTTTTTTATCTTTTTAATTAACTACAAAATAAATATAAATTGATTTATATTATATTTAATCTAAAAATTACAATTTTTTTATAAATCCTTTTTAAATAATAATATTAATATATTAAAATAATGATTGCGCAAAATGATCATTAAAAATATTTATCACCAAAAATAAATGACTTCACAATTTAACATAAAAAAACGACCCCCAAAACACCCTCCTCCCCCCATATCACTCATTGAAACCAAATTTCGCACTTCACCTCGCACCCAGCCTCTTCCCATAACTATTGCCTTTCATCCTATTTTCAATAATTCGCAATAATATTCTTATCGTTGTTCTTTGAGTCCTTGAGTCTTCCCTCTTTATTCAACGGTATGGTTGATTCCATTTTTCATTATTATTATCAATCGTCTTGACAGTGAGTTAAATTATCTTTGATTTAGTTGTTTTCTTATACTTTCCTCGTATATATTATCCGTATATTAAGATAAATATTTTCTACCACCTTTACCCTGGCAAATTTAAAAATATCACTGTATATATATTTTTTATGAATTTCGCGTTAATTACCTTCTCCTATTATTAATCTCGATCGTAATCTCACAGATTCTACTCCTCTGAGGTGTTGGTCACTGTGTCAAACACCTACTCTCTTGTTTATTCCTCCATTCAAATTTTTCTCCTTTCTTTAACAATTTATACAAACGGCGCTGCTATTTGCGCCAAACCCCATAATAATTTACCATTCCAAGAAAGGCCTCTCCACTTAATTATTTGGTCTCTGCATACTCATAATCCCAGTCATGTATTTGTCCAATGGCATCACCTCTTTTCTATTGATTTGATGCCCCAAATATACGACTTCCTACACTCCATACACACTATTTCCGCACTCTCCCGCAATCTTTTCTTTTATTCTCCAAATACTTCCTCCAATCTCCGTTCTCAGGAGTTATTCCAGTTACAACACATAGTCCATATAGTAGAAAACTCCCTCCATTTCTTGAAAAACGGCCGTCATTGTTCATTGTAAAATAGGAGCTGATTCATTAACTTAAAGTGTAAGGCAAATAGCCTCTTCGGCTTAGTAATAGTAAATAGTTTTGCATTTCGGGCTTCACCCGCTATTGTAAATAGGCATTTGAAAAATCTACCTTCGAAGAATATACACTACTCTTTAAGTGGCTAATATCTCTTCAATTTGCGGTTAGGGAAATTTCATTTCCACAATCCATGGGTTTAGCGTGACTCGGAATTTTGCGTAAGAGAGTTTTCCATTGGCCTTCTTTACCGGTACCAACGGAGTGGTCCACTCCTTATTTTCCTTCGGACACACATTTCCCTTCTTTACCCATTGATCCAATTCTATTTCCACTTCTCTTCGCCACTCAAACGGTACTCTTCGCAATTAAAAAAATTATGGCATATAGCGCGCTTTCTTAATATCTACTTCATAATCTTTTATACACTCTAAACCTATTCCGCACGTTTGATGTATTTTGATTCATTTCTCTCTATGGAAAACCTCTCTGATATCATAATTTACATTATTACATTCCTCTTTATTATGTTCAAATCTTTCGCAGTTTGCAAAGGGCAATATTTCTCGTTTACCCGGACAATACGGTACCATATGTCCATATTTTTAACATTCGAAACACTTAGTCTGGGACCATATGACCTGATTTACCGCAATTATAATAACCTATCTATCCTCTCCCTCTAAACTCAAAATTCTGCCTTATTTCTATTCTCCTCCCCCATAGTTCTTTTGTCTCTCTATCTCCATTATGGTATGCCCCTCAATAGTCAAAGTCTGCCACTTTATTTTAACTCCTTTTCATTCTTCGGCCCTTAAACTACATATCTAAATTACTAACTAATAACTCTTCAACAATATTATATTGTATTTTCCAATATTTTACGAATTTTAATGTCTTCATGTTTGCTTATAAAAAAAACTATCACTTTTAAAATGAATATTTTAATTATTTGTAAGTTTAAAAGATATGTTATTATTAATATAGTCAATACTTCAACAATATACATATACATCCACAATTTTTGAAAAAATAAACTATTTTTCGATATGAAGTTGTCAAATTTAAGTTTTATATTATATCATTTTTTTAACTATCACTCTTTGAAGGGAGAAAAATAATTTTAGGCATTTCGGTATGATATGTCAAAATTTGACTAGCACATCCTTTAATAGACTTCTGAAAAAAATGCGCAGCTCATCTGTTTAACAGACTTCTTAAATATTTTGCGTAGCACTTCCGTATAACATGTCTATATGACAAAAATTTGGGCAGCACTTCCGTGTAACAGGTCTCTGGAAAAATGGGCAGCACTTCCGTGTAATAGGTCTATATGACAAATTTTTGGGCAACTTCCGTATAACCCTATATGATAAAAATTATGGCAGCGCTTCCGAGTAACTGGTCTATATGTTAAAAATTGGGCACTTCCTTGTAACATTTAATTGAAACGTCCGATCCCCGGGTAAGCTAAATTCTCAACTAATTCTTCAAACTAACTATCCGACAAAATATAATATAAATTTATTCATTTATATGGTAATAATATATCATTAACTAACATACCCATCCTGATAAAAGGTGTTAAATGTGCAGGATTAATTATTGAATAACTCTATTTTCCTCTTTTGATATCTCGTCCAAGCTCGATTAAATTAGTCATGGATTTAATATAGGAATTTCGTATTGTTAATAAGCATAAGTGTTTGTTGCAAAATTAAAATTAGAAATTTTTTTCGAAACTAAATTTAAATCTTATATTATTCGTATAATATTTTATTACTCTGAAATTAATATATATATTTAATAATACATCTTAATTTTATACATTAGATGAACTGAAAAAAATTATATAAATTTATTCATTTATATTATTTGACTAAGGTATTAATATAACTATAACTAACATATCCATACTAATAAAAGGTGTAAGATGTACAGAATAAATTTATTTTCCTTTGTTAATATCTCGTCCAAGCTCGATTATATTAGATAATTTTATATATTGAAGAACGTAAAAATATAATATAAATTTATTCATAGCATTAACTAATATGCCCAACTAATAAAAAGTTTTAGGAGAAACATTGATACTCTAATTGTTAGTTCTGTAAACATTTCGAAAAAAAATCTAGCGCCTTCAACGTTCATTGACAAAAATCGAACACGTTCACTTTCAAAAAAAAGGGAACACGTTCACGTTCGTTCAAAATATTATGATAAATTTTATTTAAATTTAATTTAATATAAATAAATGTCTTATATTTTTTAACACAATATATTAGCCATGTTAAAATATAATATAGTTTTATTTTGATAATATAATTATATATATAATATAATATAGCAAATAAAAGGATATTTTTATTATTAATTTTTAATTAATCATCGATAGATAGGAACCCTTGTCAGTTAATACAGCATTAGCTATAATAAAAACGCGCTCTACATTGACAGATGAGTGGATTGCGGTATTATACTTAATAAACAACTCTTTTAATGTGGGGAATTCATTAAAAACATTTATTGTTTTGTCCTTTGCTTCAAAAATCTGAGATAAGTTATCCTCTTCCAATCCATTTCTACTTCCTCGTGAAAAAAAATGATATCTTGAAATTAACAGTTCTTGCATTATCATTTCTAGGGTGTTAATGCATTTTTTCAATAACGCTATTAGTTTAGTTTTTATAGTTCGTTCTTTGGAAGTATTATCCATGGCCATTGAAACTTGAATACTCTATGTATAATTGTAGAAAGAACATACTGATCTTCATATATATATTCAAATCTTTAAAAAAAATTAAATATATGAAATTAATTTTATAGTGATAGGTTCAATACCTTTTTTTAATCCCATTTAATATCGCGTCTATTAATGGTTGACCATATTTGGACACTAATTTTTTTAATTTTGAAATAACTATCGTTATTGTTAGGGTAAAATATCCCAAATGTATTTTTTCTTCATTTAATGATTTTACTTAGTTATATTATATAAAATAAAATAATTAATATCATAATCAAATGTCATTTTAAAGTGGAACTTGAAGATTTTGAAACAGATATAATATGTTTTGAGCGCATTTTACATTTGGTAAGGATTGACAATATTGTAAAATATTTACGATATTTGGGCTAATGTTAATTCAAAATCATATAATGATGATGATGAAATAATAATATCTAAGCTTATGCTAATCTATTAAAAAATATAAACCATAATAATCAAATAAATAGGAAAAACTGATTATTAAATATAAAACTTTTTTCCTAATCAATTCGGAACAATATTAAATTTTTCAAATAAATAAAAATTGAAAGTATACTTTTAAAAAACAAAGGTTAAATTCAACACGTTCGTAATAAAAAAGGAACGCGTTCACGTCCAAAGTTTGTCAAAAAATTTTTTGAAATGAATTTCGTTCACGAACGTGTTCAAAATGAATATTTACAACGCTCTAATTGTAATTAGGAATGATCATTCCTTAATTATGGGATAAAATTATACACTACATTACAGGGGAGCCAATAATCTGTATAAATGTAATTCGCTACTATATTTATTTATGGGTTTAAATTGTTAGACTTTACACACCATTTAATAAACCAATTTAATTAATCAATGATATATCACATTTAATATACTATAAAACATAATAATAAGAGAAAGGAAAAATATATAACATCACCTAACATAGGAATTAATCAAAAGAGGGGGTTAAGAAGTCAAAAAAAAAGAAGAAATTAAACAGTTTTGAATATCTTAAAATGAAAACATATAATTTATACACTAAAAGAAAAAAATATAAAATATAACATGTATATTTTTGAATAAATAATAGTTAAAATAAAATTATTTTTTAATAAAGTAAAATAAAAAAACAACGAATTTGACTTTTTAACAGTAATGTTCATTCCTTATTATAGGATAAAATTATATATTACATTACAAGGGCCCTAAAATCTTCATAAATGTAATTCGCTAATATAACTCTATCAATAAATAAAATATTTATTATTTACGTTAGCGTCGATGTGTTTTTTCAAGCAATTCGTTATTTTTTCAACTTTAAATCATTTTTCGAGCGCGTTTTTTTTAAATTTAAAAATCTGATTTTACAGGAAATGTATTCCGTCATGTTTGGAAAACCTACCCTATAAATTTCAAACAATTTTGCCCAGAACTTTAGAACTTAATAAAATTTATATTAAATTTTTCGTAAACTTTTTATACAAATTATCAGAGTTATAAAAATATGGTATCTTATCTGTATCTAGATAGATTTTTGATTAAAATATCCGTATCTAGATATTATTTTAGACGATGTATCTGTATCTAGATCCATTTAAAAAGTATCTTTTAACAACTCTGTAAATTATAAATGAGCAAAATTGTCTGTAATTCGTAAGATATGTATTTCCAAACATGATGGAAAGTTCCCATAAAATCAGAATTTTAAATTTTAAAAATACGCGCTCAAAAAATGATTTAAAGTTAAAAATATAACAGATTGCTGGAAAAAATACATTGATGCTAACATATATAAAAATAAAATTGAAACATTGTGAAAAGGAGAAAACAGCACATTATTAACACTATTTCATTTTTTTTATAATGAGTAAAAAAAATATAACATTAAAAAAATTTCCACAAGAATGAAGTATTTTTTTAAATCTAAAATTTTGTATAACAAAAATGCCGGTTTATTTTACAATAAAATATTAATATTTTATAATATAATATGGTATGGTATGGTTATTAAATTATATATTTATGTAAAAGTTTTATGGAAGAATAAATTCGAGAAATTGCAAAATAAAAGAAAAATTAAATATAACCTTGTGAAAACATAAAATTTTGTAATGAAAAATATATTTTATATAATGATAAAAATAAATTATTGGCCAAAAAAAATTGTTTTTACATCTTTAGAATAAACAGTATATAAATTTTTTTATTTTGTGTAAAATAGAGCAATTACTGATATTTTATATAAATATGAGATTCAATAAATAAAAAATCTGCCACTTCTAATCTAAATTTTTAAAAATATATTAGAGGGGCTATGTATTATTTGTAAGGAGTATTCAAAGAGAACGATATGAGACGACTAGACTGAATACATATACTGTTAAGAATGGTATCATGCTCAATGTGATATATTACAACTTTTTCATATTTTTTGTGTATTGATAAATATTATTGAAAATAAGTAAGAGAATATTGTGTATAATTAGGCAATTTTCTCTTAAATTTTTGTATTGGTATTTACATTCTGAAAATAATTAAGATAATGTGTATGCAGCTTTTTCATATTTTTGTATATAGTTATTTTATTGAAAATATTTAAAACAATGTGTATAATTAACTTCCTCATATTTTTGTATTTTGATAATAGTTAAATTATTGAAAACAATAACTTATAATTTGGTTCGAAAGTATTCATTAATTCGAATTCTCTCCTTCAAGATTTTCTTATGCTTTCTCACATTTTATTTTGATTTCGGGGTTCGGTTCGACACCCTACCAGTATACATTTGTAATTATATCTTCGTTTTTTTCAATATTTTTAAAAAGACCGTTAAGATGAGTGGATTTTTCTAAATTTCTAATTTGTGAAATGGTTAATTAAAACTTTAGATAATTTTTTTTTCTTCAAAATAAATTGCGTCTCTTAATCTATCCCAAATTTAATTTATCTAAATTTTAATAATATAAAGTTAACATATCAATTTTAAACCCAGGACAGAATTGTCTAAAATTAATAGGACACATATATATAATGTTTTTTTTTGTTCATAATATATAAATAAAATAATAAAAATGACGAGATCAGCTAATTACTCTAAATATCTATTGGAATTAACATGTTATAACCCCCTAAAAAATGGAATGAGTTTTGTTTTGATTTGTACCCATTTGTGTTAAAATTATTAAGATTGGGAGAATGTTAAAAATGGCATCTTCTGATTCATCCAAAGAAAAATTATGAACATTATTTATTTTTTATTATTCCAGACTCTAAGGGAATATGTATTTTATATTCCTACTTTCTAAATATTATAAGTCGTAATTTAAAATTAATCAAAAAAAATTATAATCTCTAATCGGTGTAAGTTTGTCGAAAAATATATGTTAATTGTCATTGACATTATATAATTTTAATATTTAATTATTTAATTAATTTTTTTTTAATAACCTTTTAATTAATGAAATACAAGATGTGCATAAAACCTAAATTATCTTAAAAAATATTACTTGTCCATGGGTCTGAAAGCCACCTTAAAGACCCCCATAAAATAATGTATGTGAGGAAAAGTCATGAGTTTTATCCCATCCCCTCCGCCTTCCTATATTTTATATTACTAATTTTCTAGTTGTAACAGATCCCCCTCTATTTTCCCCAAGGCAAATAGCATAGTTATTTCAACTATTTTAAATATCATACATAGCTGTGTAACTCAGCCTTCTTGTAATGAAAGGTGCCGATTTTCTTGTTAGGTAATCAAAGATAGTTCAGATTAGGGGTCTGGTCTTAAACCTTAAATAGACTGAATCGATTAGTGATGGCGTCATTTTGCACAAGTATTCCCAATCCTACCAATCTTCTTAATTTTAGTCTTCGCAGATTACTCTATCTTTCCTAGCCAGCCACGCTACTGAGCGGAGCACATATATAATAGATAGTGCCATACTCTATATAAAAAGAGGCTTTCAAATTTTTGAGACCTTTTTGTCATATTATACTACTTAAACAATTATATTTTTTGAAGTGCACAATTGAAGAAATGTATGTTATATTATATAATTAAATACTTTCATAAATATATGAATTATATTAAATTTTATCCGTTAAAAATAAAATTAATTGCAGCTTACTTATTTTTTGAAAATGGTCTTAAATGGTCTCTAGGTTAACATTGCCAAGTTTTATGTTCGATTGAATATTTTTATTTTGATAAACATACTCTTTCTAAATTGATAACATAAAAGGGGGAAAAATGGACATTTTATTAACATTATGTCTTGGGGTTTTCCTTCGATTCTAAATGTTTTTTTTTCTTATATTTTTTTATCAAATATTCGCGTGTGAATAAACCGAGTTTATAATTTGTCTCAAAAAGAAAAAATTTACAAAGATATTAAACCCGGAAGATTTTTTTTCTAAAATGAAGATTTATTTTAGAATGCTCGGATATTTGATAAAATTTTACCTATGATTTGAAAAAAAAATTTTTTTTTAAATCTTCAAAGATTTTTGCTCAAATTTTTGGGCAAAAAAATATCTTCAAATACACTTTTAAAATTTTTGTTAAACCCTGGTATTAGCCATTTGAACGATCTACAAAATCGATAATAAAATAAAAACCATTTTAAAATAAGATTACGAAAATACAATAGGAAATGGAAGTGCGCTGAAAAAAATATTTTAAGAAAACAATTGAGTAGAAAACTTCATTTTTTTCAAATTGGATCAAAAAAATCGAATACATTTACGTTAAAAATTTGTCTAAATAATAATATAACATCGTCCACTGTTTTAAAAAAACAAATTTAATTCTAGAATGCATTCAAACATGTTCGTTTATCTAATTCATTTTATTTTTTAGGGGGTGGGGGGGGGGGGTAGTCTACATCTAAAATAGGTTAATTTTCTTAAGCAATAATATATTATATAAGTTCTCAGCCATAAACTTTGGGACTATTGTTTTAAACTGTTCTATTTCACTCTTTTTTTAAATTAAGATTTTTTTCCGGAATAATATTAAGCAAAAACCTCTAGATTTCGTTAATAGATGTCCAAACCTTTCTGCAATGAGAAAAAATCATTTTAGAGATTAATTCATGATATATATAATTATATAATATTAATATTTTAATACTATATTCAGGATGTCTTATGGGACAACTTACAAGTTTTTAGCTAATAAGAGGAAAATGAGTAAGTTCTATTATATTTTTCAAATGGAAAAAATTAAATAACACATTACTTACAAATATCAATTAAAGGTTTTTTTTAAAAAAATAAATTCTAACTAATTGATAAAATGAGAGTTATTTATAATTTTAAAATTATTATCATCATTCCTTTTTTAGTATTATAATGAAATTTATCAGTATTTTATTAATTTTACCAGCATAAATAAATAAAATAAAATACCGGTATTTTATTCTGTATAAAATTTTGATATATGTATCTTTATTTCAATATACTATAATATAATTTGTCAGTAAATATAAAGGGTGCATGGCAGGTGGGATATAAAAGGCAAACATCTATAACTTTTTGCATCTCTAGAAATAATTGGTCAGAAGATATTTTAGTGGTGGGATCTCCGCATTGTTTTCGAACATTTCCTCAACCTTTTATTTGATATTTTTTTTTCTTAAGGATGCAAAAGTACCTCTTCTAATTTTGTAAAATTTTTAAAAAAATATTTCACAATGTATAAGTTATCGAATGCCACTTATCAAGGGTTTCTGGCTTAAATAGAAGAATTGCTAGAGCATTTAAGCTCTAAACTACTGGGGTTACGCGGCAAGGGTTAAAATGACAAATTTGTGAAAAAATTTCCCTGGTCGACGATCAAAATATTTTAAGTGGGTTCTCTGCCCGCAGAAATTTTCTGATATTTAATACATATCATATTTGTCCTGATGGTTCTAGAGATTTGCCATATTAATTTTAATTGATTTACAAGTAAATATATTTTTCATCATTATTTACTTTACATTACTAAATTTACTCATTATTTTCAATTAATTATCTAAATTAGAAAATATTTACTTAATTTTTTAAAAATTTCTTCCTTATTTTAATATCATATTTACTTTAATATTTTTTTTTTACAAATTTTAATCAAAGGAATTCAAATGAAAACTACAATAGGAAAGGGGATTTGTTTCTTATTGATATTTTCTTGCCTATTAAGGATTGGGAACGATATTCCCTATAATATTAAAGATTAATGGAATCAATATGAAAGAATTCAACAGGAACCATTCGACTTTTTGATCTCTTGAGGGAATCAGGTAATGACACACAAGCTACCGCTATGCCAATGCATTAAAGATACACCATCCAAAAGCTTCCCATTCTTATTTTAAAAGCTAAGGGCTCCAGAAATCAAAAATTTGTCAATCAACCATTAAGGCTATCATGCCGCTATAAGGGACCACTGACTTAAGACAATATTTATGGGGTTGCTTTAAGATCCCCCATAAACGCTCAATACGTTGAGTATGGGTTGATACATGATTTGGGTCTAAAGTTTCTGCTGTGACCGAGTAATGATCATATCCATTTCCATTAAGATTGTCATAACTTAGAAAAATGTTAAATTTTAAGATTTATCGATATCTTGGAAATTTGCAATTCAATCTGATCCCCTCTATTTGATAAAAATTATTTTACTTATTCACCTACTTTAAGAATTTAACTGACTAATTACAAAATCATTATAAAATTTGCACCAATTTTAATTAAATAATGCCAAAATTAATGAAAAATGCTGACCATTTTAATCAAAATACATCCAGAGGGGATTATCAGCAGTGAGTATTATATTTTTCGAATCTAACAATTATTATTTTGCTTATGAATTTTTTTTTAAATTTACAGAAAAGAAATAATTATAATTTTATTAAATGATATATGGAATAATAAATTATATTATTCAAATGAAACAATTCTAGAACGTATATGTTCTCCAATTGAAGAGAGAAAATTAGGCAAGTCTCTTCTTTCTTCTAAAAATCAATATATAACTTTTTTTAAATATTTTGTTTCGTTGCATAACGACGATTTTTTTTGGGAGTGTATGTCCCAATACTCTAATTGGTCAATTTTGCCCATGTCGACCGCTATTTCCATCTTCATTTTTTCGATTAGTTCCCATATCTTAGGTTTTTTGTAGCCTATAATATGCTGAAATCGATTATTCCATCCTTCACATACATTGTTTGTTCGATTTTCCCCAGCAATCGTAACGTTGAACACATTCCATGTTTCAGGTGGGAACAATGGCTCTACTTGCCTTTGAGAGTTTCTCCCATATCTCAATTCCCCATTCACATATTTTTATCAAAATAAATCAATAATTCTTTGTTTTCATCCGATACAATGGTTTTTAAATACTCCATACCTCGTTTGACATCGTGTATAGGTAAGAATGCTAATCCATCGATCATAGCTGCAAATAAACATAACGTTGGATCATTTAGATGTGATGATTCTAACCCCACATCTTGAATATTCCTATGTGGATTGAGTTAGATGATAAAAACATCCTTGGATTATGATATCTCTACCTAAAAGTTGAAAAAATATAGATTAAAATTATTTTATAGGTTTTATTTAATATATATGTCTTTATCAATTTTCATTAATTACTCGAGGTGGGTGCGTTCATCTTACACTCATAAAAAACCCGTTTAAAATATTCCTAAAAACAACAGAAAAAGGAAAATAGAATTTAAAAAAATTTCAAGGTCCACGGTCCAAAATACATTTTAAAATCAAGGTCCTAACATATCTCGATAGTATATAGTTGTAATTAAATCGTAAAAAGACTTAGAATATTATCGATGGGATTGATTGCGGCCTTTAATCCATATAAAATGTTATCGGATCTATGACTAAATTCCGTTCTTGGGCTTTTTCGAGTAAAATCTCAAAAATTTCTTCCTACGTTGTATACGTTTTTCTTTGTAACAAAAAATATGCCGCTGTAATAAACAGTGTTTTAAAGGGTATTCTAATTACATATAGCTGCAAAAATAAATGAAGAGCCAATTTAAAATTCCCGTCTATATACCAAGTTTTCGTTTCGGCTAACATTTTAAGCATATAATCGGTGGCATATATAATTATTCGTTCATAGGATCTCCGCCATTATCATGCAAAAGAAATCTTACATTCGTGGGAGATCCGGTTGTAGCCCAATCCTCTAATATTAAAAGATAATTTCAATTAAAAAGTTATTTATAGGCATAAATATGATTTAACCTGAAATGTTTAATTCTTCCAATGTGGCCGGAATAGGAGGAAACCTTTTTATTTTGTGATTTCTAAGTGTCCTCTTGATACTATCTTCATTCGGGAGTCTTTTTCTGGATTCGGGAGACAATTTAGACATTTCTTCTGCGTTTATTTGGCAAGTATTCTGATTTGTTCCAGGGGCTTTTCTTTTCATCGTGCTTATAGCATTTTCAATTTGATATTCATGTGGGTTTATAGGATGAATATGAGGCTAATTTTCCATTGTATAGTCATTTTCATTGTAATATTTCAAAATAACTGGGCATTTTTCAGCATTATATAATGTACATTTGTATCTTTTAAAATTTTTCGTAGTTTTATGATAATTGTAGAAATAGCACTCATGAAAAATTTTAGCATGCTTATTTAACGGAATAATAAACATAAAAAAATTTATTAAAATTATCAAAAATGTTTAAAATAGTAAAAGAAAATTATATAAAAAGTAATAAAAAACTATGAAAATCGTTTGTTTCAAAATTACAAAGAATATACCACCCAAATATATAAATTTATTTATTCTTAAGCATAATTTTCCTTTCAACATTATAAATAATAATATTATCAGGGAACTAACTGGGATTATGTAATAACATTTCCGGAGTTGAATACTTTCAAATAAAAAAAGTTTCTATTTTAAGATTATAAACCCTCCTGTGTTTTCTTTGATGAATTAAATATATTTAAAATTATAATATTTATAAAAATAAACAAATATTATTTAAAATAAATACTATATTTTTTGGTAGCGTTCAATTACTTGAGATAGTCATTGAATTAAATAAGCTTTTGTAATCAGTGATTAGGATGAATCCTTTCTTTGAAAATTTATAATCAGATACAATTTTTAAAATCAATAGTATTAAACATAAAAAAATTTCATTATGTTATTTTTGTCCGGGATTCAAACTGTTATAAGCGAACGGAACAGAATAGTGTCATAATATTCATTTTAATGTTATATATATTTTAACCTTAGTGGCGTGTTAGAAATAACCCCCCCCCCTTCTTCGTGGTAAATATAATGTGGTTTAATTACCTGTTTTCATAATATCTATTCAAGTCTAGATGAAAAGTGGATTATGAAAATATCCTTTCTCTTTCTTTCTAGGAAAAAATTTGCTTTTCACTTTTTTCTAAATTGTAAAAATTTTTTCATATTTTTCATATATTTCTATAAAAATCTGTCGTTACAAATCTATACTTTTTATGCTATCTACTAAATTATAAAATATAAAAGCTACCAACCGATTTATCAATTCTCATTTAAAGATTGCCCTTTTGGAATTAAAAAAGAAATAATCTCAACGTTCAGAAAATACTAATATATTTTTTAGAAATATTTTCGTTATTTTAGCGGCGGGATTATTTTATGACAATTTTAAAAAAATTATTAAGAAAATTTTTTCCGGTTTTATTTTCCGGGGATTAATTTTCCCCCATATTTAATTTAAAATCTAAAAAATGGGGAATTTATTTCCGGGGAAATATTTTCTATGGGAATTATTTTCTATAGGAATTTTTTTCCAGGGGAATATTTTTCCGGGTAATTATTTTTCAAGGATTTTTTTTCCGGGGAATTATCTTCCAGGGGATATTTTTTCCTGGGATTTTTTTTCTGGGGAATTATTTTCCAGGGGATTTTTTTCCACGGGAATATTTTTCCGGGTAATTATTTTCCAGGGGATATTTATTCCTGGGATTTTTTTTCTGGGGAATTATTTTCCGCTTACCATTTCGGAGGCCCTTGCTAATTCTTGCTAATTTATATTTTTTACGAATTTTTTTCTGATATATCTTTTGATCTGCAATTTTTAATATTTTTTAAGAATATTTTTTATGTATTTTTTCTTATATATCTTTTGATCGCTAATTATTTAGGTAATGAACATCTTAAATTAAAATTTCAGTGAAATGTACCATACATAGAAAGTGACTGACAATTGTCATAATCGTTATTTTTGAACTTTTTTTAAAGTAAATAGGTAAAAATATATATAAGCTAAATTTAAAAAAATTGTAGTTAAATTTAAAAAAATTGTAATTAAATTTAAATCTCAGTGAAAATGACCTTACAAAAGATAATTGTAATATTTTCTGCTTTTGATCATTAATTTTTAAATATATTTTTTAATATTATTTATATATATTAATTTTTTATGGACTTTGATTATGATACATTTTTTAATCGCTGATATTTCTAAATAAATAACGATTTTGACAATTGTCACTTTTCTATAGTAAATATCCACTGAAATTTTAATCTAACATGTTTAAAATATATATTTTTGCCTATTTACTTTAAAAATTTTAAAAAGATCAAAAATAATGATTATTACAATCGTCACTTTTCTATATTAGTTCTTCGCAAAAATTTCAAAACTTGTTCACAAAACATATTTTTACCTTCTGAAAAAAATCAAAAAAGTAATGATTTTGACAAATTTCATTTTTCTATAGAATATCCTCACTGAAATTTTAATTTAACATGTTTATGAAACATATTTTTACCTGATTGCTTTGAAAAAATTCAAAAAAGCCCAAAAATAACGATTTTGACAATTGTCACTCTTCTATATTGCATCTTCACTGAAATTTTAATTTATGTATCAGAAAAAAGGTACATAAAATTATAATCAAAAGATATATTTTAAAAATAATATAACATAAAATATATTAACTCAAAAAAAAATATATTAAAAAAATAATATAAACATTAAAATAAATTATTTCAAAATAAATAATATAACAAACACATCAAAATAAATCTCAAAAAAATATATTTAAAAAATATTATAAGATCAGAAAACCTTAAAAATCTTAAAAATATTATTTAAAAAATACATCTAACAAAATCTATAAATTATGAAAATAAATTTATAAATAATAAATTCCTCTCAAATAAATAATAATTTAATCTAAAATAAAAATTAATTTATTAATTTGTAATTCACCCAGCCTACCATATAACACATTGCCGAAAAAATCAGGCAATGTACACATTACCAAAAATAACATATTGACGATAACATATATATTATATTATTGAATTTTTTATTATTTAACGAGTGTAAACTTAGATAATATATCTAATAATTTAATTTGAATGACTAATTCATAATTATAAAAAAAATTAATCAGAAATTAATTAATAAAGTATAAATAATTTTTACCTAAAGAATTTTCAGTTGATTACTTAGGCATTTGCAGTCAGCTAAAACCCTCTCAATAATTTAAATTAAAAATATTTACAACTCAAAAAAATTAAAAACTTCCGAAAATGTCAAGAAAAAAATACTTAATTAATATAATGAAAAATTGTATGAATTTAAATTAAGTTGGATATGGTAATATGAATATATGTATTTTATATATTTTCAAGATGGCAAGATAGGTAAAAGATTATCGAATAATAAAAATATATTTTAATTAGACCCATACATGCTCGGACCGAACTAGGCTTGCCAACTAGACAACATCAATAAAATAAAGGACCGGACATAAGCACGACAAAATATTAATCTTATGTTCATTTTCTGTTTTTACTTTTTGTTGTCGAATATCACAATAAAAAAAAAGAAAAATATTAGTAAGGTAATATATATTTCCATAAGCCTATTTTGTACTCTAGTAAAAATAGATAATCATTAATTAAATTATCAGAGATGTTGCGAATTTTTAAAAAATAAATGAAAATAAAAGGAATATATGAATAAATTTATAAGTACAACAAATTTTTTTTTTAAATCATTTATTTAAAATATTAATTGGGTGTTATATTTGATAAGGGCATGGAAATGGAATTTTCACCTAAATTATGACATCGATATATATTTAAATTGTTTATATTTTGACGCTTTAGTTCACCCGTTAATAAGAAAAAAATCTATATACAATTTTAGCATATACTTAAAAATTTATGTTGTTTTTTTTCAGCCATTTTATCATATTTTTTTTTTAATATATATATATTAATAATACTATATAAAAAAAATTTAGATATAGATCGTCCATTATGTAAGTTATTTTCTCATTAACTATTTTTTATTAATGATATTGCGATTTACATTTGATAAGTAAAAGCGGATATTAATAGTTACTCATAATTTATTTTGTTATATTAGATGTAGGTTCATATGCTCGTAGTACCGGTGTGCTATTAACGGAGGATGGGAAACTTTATTTCCTTATTCTAATTCCTGCTAAATACAAGGTTTTTTTAAAAAAATAATTATTTACGTATAATAACTGTTTTTATTAGTCTATCTTTTTTGAAACTCATCCCTTTTTGCAATTGATACAATTACGCTTTGCAAAATCACACTATTTTATTGCTTAACTCACTATGTTATGGCAAAAAAATAACTAAATTATTACAAAAATACTATTTTATTGCAAAAAGATGCTAAAAGATACTATTGTACATATAAAAACTAAATATATCAATATAATTCTAAGGTTAGCTTCTAACCTTTCCACCTCCAATTGTCTTTTAATAAATATATTTTTAAAAAAAAGAAGTTATATCATAAAGAACTCAAAAAATAAAAAGGATTCTCTTTAAATCTCATAAGATATTAGACATATAAATGGCATAAAAAAAATTAGCGTACGATTTTATTAATTGATTTATTGTGTCACTTCAGTTTTTATGTCTTCTTTTTGGTCAGCTTTTCTTAGGCAATGCATAACTAATTGCAGATTATAATTTAATTAAGAGCGAGTAGGTAAAAATGTACTATCGAAAAATTAAAATGAAAAAAAAATATTTGAACTGAGTTTGATTTGATACTTGTTGTTGCTAGTGTAGGGAAAAGTTATACTTAGAATTTTTGCTACAAACCCCGGTATAATTTATTTGATGTGTGGGGCCAGGTGAGCATGCCATAAAATACACCATATAATGCAATCCAAAATTATCATAAGATCTAAGTAAGATACAAAATGAAATTGGAGCTACCTTTTATCATACTTATCTCATCTTTCATATTAATTTTAAAAAATTTTTTATATTGTTTCCGCTTTCATCTAATACATATTTTTTTTTAAGTCACGCAATATTTTTCAAGAGATTTTTTTTAAAAAGAATTACATCCTTTTTAAGGATAAGGAGTCCCATCTCCCTATATGACTTAAAAAAGCTAAAACCTATTTAATTTAGTTGATGGAAAACCCAGTTTAGTTATCAATAGTTGATTTTTTTTTAAAAAAATCATTCTTTTATTTAGAACCCGTGATCTCTAACCATCTGGTGGTTCTCTTCTTGGGGCAGAATGTATAAAAATTTTATCCTCATAGGTAAGACATCATAGTGGTAATCTTCTGTAATCGCGACGATACTCCATAAGATGCCCCTCCCTCCCTTGTCTTATCGAGCCCATAGACCCCTTACATACCTGGCTAATCACTTCTCCATGTTATATAATCCGATTGATTCTTCCCCTACTGTCTCCAATCTTCTGTTTTATTCATTGAAACCAATGGCGTTTTTAATCTCGACAACATTTTGATCTCTCTTACCCAAATATATCATATAAAATATTTTACTAAAATCTTTAAAAAAAATTCGCCATAAAATTCTTATTTTTTTTAACTTTGTTCTTATACTGGAATAATCATGAGTAGTGTTGTTAAACGGCAATTTTTAAGCCGATTTTTAAAAACGGCTATAACTCAATATTTATTAAGCAAGACTGAAGAATTTGTTCATAGCAGGCACAAAGATCAAGACATACATTAGTGAAATTTTGAGGTTTAGGTGATTTTTCTGGCTAAAGTATGAAGTTAGCTGTTTTTAAAAATCGGCTCAAAATGAGCCTTTTAACAATACTAATTATGAGTAAAGTAGAACCTCCATAATATGTTTCCTTAAGAGAATTATTTTTTAAGCGTTACATGTGAACCGTTAAAACGAGGAAATATGCACTTTTCTTCGTATTTCCTTAAATAATTATGCTTTTTAAATTAGAACATTTGAGGGTTGTCATTAAAATTCCAGTCTCCATTCATAAGGCACTTTTATTTAGTTGGATTTTAATACTTCATCTATAATTTCGAATTATTTACTACCCGCATATGCAGTTCTTAGGTAGACAGTAAAAGAGTACACCCTAACTTAATTCAAAGATAAATAGGCTAGACACCAAGCTGCATCTTTTATCCATAGGCCCTTTTTTGGCTCACATTTGCAATACCTTAGAGCAAATGGGAATTTGGAACTTAAGATAATAAAAAACATGAAGGTATAACGTCTACGTCTTGGGATAAATGACAGCTTATGATTTAGGATTATACTATGTTTATAGATTATTATTTTTTTCTATTTTTTTAGTTATTCTCATAACATTGTATTTTATAAGAATATTTAATTAGTTTTGATAATTATTTTAATAATATATTTTCTTTAAATTATAAAAAAAAAATTAAGAAATATTTTTTATCTTTATTCTTAAATCACAAATTAAAACAATTTGTTTAATTTTTTTTTTTATTAAGAAACATTGAGATTAACAAAAATTCATAAAAATTATAGGAGTTTCTGATATAAACTCCTCTGAACATATACGTTATATTATTATAGATATTATTTTCTATATAACCCTAAGGTCCAAATCGCTTTTACTTTTTGTAAGCAATCATGTATATGGGCAAATGTAAAGAGTTTTTTTTTATTGTATAATTATATCTTTACATTATTGCTTACAAAAAAAAATATAAATAGACTCAAAACTGGAAATAGCACTTTAATTTAATTAAATGGAGAAATTTTACAAAAAATATAAATGCAGGAAAGGGGGTTAGAATATTGTTACGAAAAACAATTTCGATAAATAGTCGCATACTAAAATGATTCTTAAAATTGGTTAGAGCAAAAGAAATCTACATAAAGTCCAGTGATTGATATAGGTTAATGAGGAGTTGGTTTACATTAAATATAGGCGAAGACACCTTATTTTTGATTAAATGCT
Organism: Gordionus sp. m RMFG-2023; assembly: GCF_954871325.1. Classification (NCBI taxonomy): domain Eukaryota; kingdom Metazoa; phylum Nematomorpha; class Gordioida; order Chordodea; family Parachordodidae; genus Gordionus; species Gordionus sp. m RMFG-2023. The sequence goes on along the minus strand of NC_088778.1, from coordinate 5,542,482 downwards.
TGATTTCTATAAAACACATATAATGGGTGGGGGGGGGGGGGGTAAAGTTACCTTTCAAGACGAAATATTTTTAGCATATGACTATTTATCGAAACCTTCCGTTTAGTAGCAATAACCTAAAAGATTATAATATGTAGAAAATAAATTCAACAATACATTATTTTTATTAGAAACCACGATTTTCTAAAACTAAGTGGAAAGGTTAAATAAGGGGAACATTTTAATTCGGAGTTATTCTAATAATATTTATATTCTAATTTTAAAAAGATTCATTCGTGATTATTATTTTTTTTTGAAAAGCTAAGTGATGAATATGAGCCAAAAAAGCAATGCAAAGATCCACAAATTAAGCGTGATGAGGCTTTTACATTCGATAAGCTAATAGCTGTAGCTGCTGCCAAATGAATATTAATTTTTTTTAATTGAAATAATATGGGCAAACTTATAATAGAAAAAACTAATTGGTGTTTATGGTGTCAATACAATTTTTTAAATATATTTTTAATTTTATATTTTTTGTTCGAATTTTTATATAATTTTTATTTTTTTAATTGAAACGTCCTAAAAAATAAAAAATTTATCTATCATAAAAGAAAATAAAATTTATTTGAATGAATGAATTTAAAGTTTTGCATCCTCCTAAAAATCTCATTATTAATTTATCATAATTATAAGTTTATTTAGAAAATCAACTTGATAAACCATATCAAAATTAAAATTCTACTGATAATCAATATATAGACTAGCTTAATTTTTTTTTAAATATATTTGCAAAATTTTTAAAAAAATCTTAACAAAATATAATGTTCCTTTGCCTCCAAGCGCTGACTCGGAGAGCGTGTTTAGCACAGCATAACATATTCCCCAAAACAGCTAACTCAATCTTTTATCCATACGCAAGCCTAAAGATTTTGCTCATAAATGGCAAAAAAAGTTTGGATAATAGCAAAATATTCAGGCTTGCATAAAAATTTATAGAAAAAATATTGAGTAAGGCGTTCTTAAAAATCAGCTCAAATTGAACTTTAGGAAAACTAATTTAAAAAATTATAAATAAATATATCACTATTTAACTTCAGTTTAATTATAAATTTAAAAAATAAAATTGAATGCTGAAAAATATAAAATCATTTAAAATAATATACTGTATTTTTAAAAAAAGATTATATAATTACAACAAAATATAAGTAATTATTGTTGCACATAACGGAATTCGAAAAAATAAATTTAACAATTATAATTAATACAAATGATTTTATGAGAAAGAAGGAAAAAAAATTAAAAATTAAGGGAAGAGGAAGAAGAAGAAGATCTAGATTAATCGGGCTCCTCGAGGAATGAACCCATGGTACATGTGAAATTAGATATTATAATCTCAATTCCTATGCGGTGACGTAAGTAGACCCATTCTTTTGGGTCTCCTTAATTAGCTCTTAAGGCTCTGCTAATCTTTTTAATTAGGTTATGAGCCTGGCTTCTATATGATGTTAAGGTTTGGTTCCAATTTTATCAGGAATATCCACATATTTGTTCGTTTTAAAATCTTCTGTGTATTATAAAATGTACTTATTGAAGTACTTTAGAAATTGAACATTCTCCCAAGGAATTTGTGTAATTCCATCGGGTAGTTAACTATCAGTATAGAGACCTAGGGGTTCTAAAGTGGCAGGAAAGCCTATGGACTTTAACACCCGTTTTATGAGATGTCGGATTGAGCTTCCACTGCTAAAGATGCATTAGAGGCAATGACGACTAGTTTGACTTATTGTGCACCATGTGCACTTATATGAGACTGATAAGCTAATGAAGCTGAATTCTTGGTTTGACAGCTCTAGGTCAGGAGTGTTAAAGGGAATGGTGTTTAAGTATTCATATCCAGAACCTTGATTGAGAAAATCTAATAAGGCATGACCTTCATATAGCAGGGTCAAAAAGAGGTAATCAACGGACCTTGCAATCATCTGATTACCCCAATCCTTTTGTTTATGTGAGGCTGGAGGTTGACATTCATCTCCGACTGAGGCTTATTGGAGGTCTTTATGTCAACATATGTCTTTGGCTATTTTATTTTTTTTTTTAAAAAAATACATTATTAAGGGCTAATTAAAAAATAATAAATATATACAGTGTTGTGATAATTTAATAAAAAACATATTGACTATTAAATTAAAACCCATCCATATAAAAATATTTTGTTTGCAAAAAATAATTAAAATTGAAAATTCTTTTATTCCTCCTTGTGTCATTTTAATTATTTCTGCAGACAAAATATTTTTATATAGATGGGTTCTAATTTAAATCTTCAACATGTTTCATTAAATCATCACAACACTGTATATATAGTTGTAGGATCTTTGGCTATTTTATATATTTATAAAAGATAATTTTGTTTCCTTAAAAAAAAAAATTTTTTCTAAAAATTTTGAATTAAAAGTCGTTATTTTTAAAAATTATTAAACTTTTACATTTTTCTTTTAAATTATGTTTATAGTTATATATTTTATTTATTTTGGGAGGTAGGGAGGATGAGGGGGTGGGTATGTGGGAATTTTTTTTATTTGCTTAAGATTATAATTACAAGAATAATTTCTGAAGGGGGAAATCCCCCTCCCCTTGAGATCCCCCCTCCATTGGATTACACTCATTTATAATTGCTATATAATTACAAAATTATAGTTGTCTTGCAGTTGTTATATAATTATAAAACTACTAGCAGCTAACCCGTCAAAAATGATTAGATTCTGTTTCTCCTGCAGCTAATCTCTCAATAATGATGAGCGATTAGGATATTTTTTTGATAAGAGGAATCAGAAATATATCCATATTTTGATGTGACATGATTCCTTAATTTCCCATCATTTTTAAAATATTTTAAGAGTATATGAGTGCCTTCAATATAAACAAATAATTGGTACGTAATGACCATCATCTAATAAAGAAGAAAATTCTGATTCACAATTATCATCCTTCTTGAAGAACCAAGTAGATGAAATAGAAAATTAAATAACTAAGTTTGTCATAATCGCATACAATTCAGAGTTTTCTTGTTTATATCTGGAAGAATATAGGTTTGATGAAAAGAAAATGAGATATATGAAATTGAAAGGTGCCTGTGAGAAATATATGATATTTCAGATAGGTATAAATTAATTTTAGTTAAATTATTTAACCTCTTTATTAAAGGGTAAATGTGCCATGAATGGCCATGTTTTTGTTTTTTTGAAAAAAAGGTATTAAAGTTTATGTTTAACCAAACATCATGTGTAGCCTAAATATTAATCTTTAAAATAAAATTTGAATTAAAGCTCTATGTAAAATACTTTATGAGCTAAATGAGATTATGTGAAAGTTGTTTTTCTGGCCAGTCAATACATACTATGTATTGACTGGCCATATACTATGTGTTAACTGGCCATAATATATTATTTAAGAATGTTAGTATAAATATAAAAAAATACAGTATGAAATACTTGTAAAAAACCTATATTGATGTTTCTATATTTTTTAGTTTTATAAAAAATTATAATTTAAATTATATTAAAATCTCAATTTATTACCACATCTATTTAATGATATTATTATAAATTAATATCTTAATTATCATTTTACTAAACATTCTTAAGTTTGTTCATCATTTTATTTCACCAAATGTTGTTTTGCAAGTGCTTTTCATTTTAATAATATGTAAATGAACGAATTGTGGCCAATCAATACATGGCCAGTCAATACTCACCTCTCTTAAGCGCCTTATATGTCTATTAAATAAATCTTTTAAAGTCTAATTTTTTGTGTGAATAATGCTAAATGCCTATGGATAATATTTATATAAAATATCAGTAATCTAAATTGGTAATTTTTTCACCAAAAAAAATGTGTACGGTGATTTTTCCAGAAAGAGCTACTAAAAATAGCTTATTTGAAATAATTTTTTATTGAATTGCTCTATTCAATAAATGAACTTAGGTAAGGTACATATCATAAATATACACATTTTGAGAGAAATTGGTCCTCTAGATAAAAAGTTAAAGGGTGGTGGCCAATCTTCACACATGGCCATTTATGGCACATTTCCCCTACCAAAAGTGATAAAATATTTATTCCTTTAACTTATAACATTTACATCCGCCTTTTAAATTTTTGAATCCTGATCCTATATGCTCAGTCTAGACATCAGCAATATATTATCTGACAGATCACAATTTTACGATTGTAGAACAATTGTTTTATTTATTATAATCAATATTATTGGGTTAGATAAGTTTTTACATTGTTCTTTATTAACATATCGCAATTTATAAAGGATATTTGATTCTTAAATTTAGTTTTGTGTGTGAAATTTTATTTAAGACCATATAATTAGGTCTTGCCATATATGCATTCTCACATGCAATATTTAATTATAAGTATCTCATTGTCATTTCTCATTCAACTGCTCGGAATCGTGTGCCATTCTGCTACACTTAGTTTCTTTCATACATTGCATATATTTTCCAGTTATTTGTATTTTGCAGTTATTATAAGTAGTAGAGATATTTTAATTTATCAAATGAAATAGCCAAAGCCTTTCCTTCCTTTCAAAAACATTTTTCAAAAAATAAAAATTTTTTAAATAATAAATAAAATTCCAATTCACCAATAATTAAAATCCCATATCTTTCATACTTATGCGCGTCACAAGTTTAAAAAAATTTTGCATATTTGTTTATTATTCCTATAACTGTTCATAAAAAAAATTTGAGAGAAAAAATTACCGATTTGACTTTATTGGTCATTTCAGATTTTTGTCATCTAAAATTATATTTAACATAAACCCACAGCCGTTAAGCTATTAAAGTAATTTAAATGAAGATTCTAACTAAAGGAATGTATTTTCGCAAAAATATTCATTTAAAAAAAAAAATTATGTATAATAAAAATAACCCAATTATAAATGCAACTAATCTCTGATTAAGGTTAAAAAAAATAACCCTATCATAAAAACAATCAATCTCCGTTTAACAACACTAAAGGATCCAATAAAATTGAAAGGAAATTAAACCAATTAATAAAATTGTGTCAGATAATGTAAGCTGATATACATCATTGGGTAAAAAAAAAGATAATCCAATATATTGAAAGAAAAGTAAACCAATAAAAAAGTATTACATATGTTTCATATATAATAAAAATATTAACTCTTTATAATATGCGTGATGATGGATAGGTAGAACTTTAGCTTCCAGTAAGATGATAGGAATTGATAGATAAAATTAACATTAAGAATGGTAAAACGATCACTTATTGATTACGGAAATTGCAAATTAGATTGGTGTCATTGACATATAATTATAAAATAACAGGATTTTATACAATAAATTGCCACCAATTCTTGCCCGTTTGGAATTTATCGATCCTGTTTCAATTTTTTACTAAGAGTACTACCATAATGTTCGATTATCTATAATATTACAGTAAATCCGTGTAATTTTAATATATAAATTTATTAAATAACTTAGATGTTCCTGGCCAAATCGTCTTAAATTTATAGAATTGATATTTAGCACATTCCGGATTACCTTGAGCAAAATCAGGGCTTCAAAATTTAAATGCGTGCTCAACATATTTTGATATTATCATTTTATTTTTTTTTGCAAACAATCCTATTTCCCTAGATTTGTAATAATATCTTTTTTTAAACTTAATTTTTAAAGTGAATTTAATTATATAAACTTTAATACGTTGGTTTGACTAAAATAAAATTAGGCATATGATAGTCTTTTCTCAAATAAATGAGGGATTTGAATTTAATCAGCAGGAAAAAAAGAGGTATATTCTCGACTTTTTATTATGACTATAACTTGGCTTGGATGTTAATAAGACTCGCGAGTTAAAATAATTAACATTAAAATTTTTAAAACTTTTCCTGGAAAATTGTCAAAATATTTTATTACAAAATTGTTAAGACACCATAATCCGTTTGGAATGGGATTGAACTGTGTAGATGTCTCATGTTCAAGATAGATACTATGTTATTTTTAAGTCTATTTTCTTGGGAAAATAGGGCGTTTCCAATTATTATAATTCCGAAATTAATATTATCAAATATAATATTTTTTCGCGATTGCTTCCCTTTTCGAACTTATTCACATTTTAGAACCCCGTACACCATTGATATATATACATAGATATAATATTATTATGAATGAATAATGAAATTCATCTTTAAACAAGTTACTATAACAGTAAGCATAAATATTCATTATTAATCCCATACAAATAATTAAAAATATAAATATATATATAATATAACTATTATATCACAATTAATCAATGTAAAATCACTATTTTAAAAAAAGGATATTTGAATTTATATATATATATTGGTAAATCAATATCTATGAATTTCGGCCAAAAAAATCATTGGATGAAATCTTAATTAAACGATACAGATTTAAATTGGAATGCTGCCTTAAATTTTTTTAATTTTTCATAAATATTTTGTTATATCATCATTATTTTGCAGGTTTCATTGATTAAATTTCCATAGTATTAAAATCATTAAATAAAATGTTCGGTGATAAATAATTAATTTCTTTTATGACACTCTATTTTTGACTCTGGTCTCCAAAACGATGTAAGAGATGGTAGCCAAAACGAGCATGACGGACATGAAAATGAGTTTAAATTTGATACATAGAGCATCGTGATAACCGAAACTTATTATGAACCCTAAGGATTCCCATAGTCTATGATTGGCGAAAGCTGGTTCAGGATTGTTTTGGAATAACGAACTATATAAACCTAAAATTTGTATTTTTTAAAATAATATTATACATTAATAACTATATATTTCAATATAAGTATGCAGAATAAAGGACCACATGAGAAGTATACTAATCTCATCATGAAAATAGTGACTCCTTTAATTAACAGTGTCCCTTCATATAATATATATACAAGATTGGAAATGATACTTTAAAAAAATTAACGATTACCGTTATTCAAAGAAAAAAATAAGGTTAAGTTACTACCCTTTACTTCTAAAAAAGCTAACGATTATTTTGCCTTTATTTAGTACGTGTTAAAGATTACAAAAAGCTCGTCTTCACATAATTAGAGATAAGAATACATTAAAATCCTGTGTTGTTAAATGGCTCTATTTGAGCCGATTTTTAAAAACGGCTAACTCAATATTTTATCCAAAAGAAAATAACGTAAGCCTAAAGATTTTGCTCATAGATGACCTAAAGGTTTGAACATCTATTAGCGAAATATCAAGGCCTTGGCAATATTTTTCTGGCAAAAATCTTGAGCTATTTAACAACACTATTAAAATGGAATTAATAATTTTATAGATTCATTTCGCTGTAAAGTCAAGAATATTAAAAGCAGTAGGGAAAACTAGTTTATTAACATTTTATTATCAAATTTGATGTGATATCTATTATAAAGATTATCATTTTAAAAAAATTTAAAAAAATTATTATATTTTTAAGGCCCAGTTTCATCTAATAATTAAATTTTACAAACGAATATAAGAGCTATGTGGGAGTGAAGGAAGGTAAATTTGTAACTGTAACGAATAAATTATTTATTTAGATATTTATGTTGTATATTTGATTTCTGATGGATCTCAGAGATATAGGATTACTTCACATTTGACGTTATTATAACTCTTTGTAGATTCCAACTCTAACTTTTGGAAATATAAAAAATATATTTTAACCAGTTGTATCTTGTACACTAAAGAAAATTTAATAATAAAAGTGAAGAACAATGTGAAAATGCTTCTTAATAAAACGTTAAGTAATCTTTTTCATCTATGATATCATCATCTATAGTACTCTATTCATCTTCTTTCAGAAGGATGGTCGATATCTTCCTGTGTTAAAATAGTCACATGTTGGCTGCCATGATTTAAGAAAATAGAAAACAAAATGACTAAATTCTACAACGGAAGAGATTAGAGGTAATACGATTTCTTCCTTCTATTGGATTCCTTATTAACCGCTAACCAAATTAATCTGGCAGTCCATTTTAAACATTTATATTTTTAAAAAAATCATTATGGTTTAAAAATATTGATAAATAAGCAATTACTACGTTAAATAAACAAACAGAACTGTTATAGAAGTTTTTCCTTATCTAAAATTGGAGGAGCGTTATATATAATAACCCTTCCTGAAATTTAATGCTATTTGTAACTTTTTTTCCAACCTTGACGAAAAATATATATCAGAGACCTGCAGATTCGGATCTGCGGGTAAAAGGGCCGGGCAGTATTTTAATTTTTTTAATATATCAGGGCCGGGCCCAAATTTTATTAATATATCAGGACTGGGCCCAAATATTTTTAATCCCGACCGGGCTGAGCTTGAAAATCTAAAGCCCAGGCCGGGTCCAAATTTTTTAATGCCTATGCTGGTCTCTGATATATAAAAAGTATGAAGAATTTTGATTATTCTTGCCCCATTAACTCTTTCTTTCATTTTAAAACCTTATAGTTTTAATGTTAACACAAAAAAAAACATTTTTATGATCCATCTTGGCTAAAATTAATAAGTAAAGAAACATTTTTTTGTTTCTAATTCTATTTAAACTAATCGGGTTCGGGTCGGGTCAGGACTTGGAAATTTTTTTATATATCTAAATTTAACAATTTTATATTGAATATTTATGTAAAATAAATATATTTGATTTTATTTATTGAAATTAAACGACATTTAACATATGTCTTTTACTTTGAGTAATTATAAAAATTAATTTCTATATTTAAATAAATTCCGGACGGGCCGGATGAGTAAATTTTTTTAAAAAATACTCGGGTTCGGGCTGGGCCGGAAAACTTTTTTAAAAATTTCGGGTTCGGGCCAGGCCGGCAAAACTTTCTTAAAAAAAATATCGGGCCGGGCAGGGCTTGAAAAATTAGGCCCGATGCAGATCCGAACAAAAAGTTTCAAAATAAAGAATTTCATTTGTATGTTAGCATCAATGTGTTTTGTCAATATGATATTTTTATTTTTCAAATTAAATAATTTATTTTGAAAAAATTTAAATAATTTATTTTGAAAAAATCGGATATTATCGGAAATGGACTCCAGAAGATTAGAATTAAAAACGCTATGAATTTTAGAGGATTTTGGCCTTAATTTTTGAACCATTTATAATTTATATTTAAGAAAATCTATGGAAATTCAAAATTAGGTAAAATTTTCTAAAAATCTAATAGGTTTTCAGTTGTAGCAGTTAGAAAAAAGGAGAAATAAATTTAATATAATATACTAAATGTCAGTCATTTTTTCTGACATGAACAATTAATTTTTCTTGGGGATGGAAGTAAGATGGGAAAATCACGGGATGCCATGGTGGGAGGACAAAGAGATCAAGAATGCACAGAATATATTGGATGACTTGGACTGATCTTGAAGATTTCTCATTTTACTATGTATATTATTGTTTACTTGTTTTCATATGAATGTTAACATTGATATTATGAACGTTTATAGCAAATAAAGAATTTGAAAGGTATAAGTCTGATATTTTTGTTTTATCAAATGGCAGCAAGATTATAGGAAGGGTTGAGAGTAAGATTTTTTTTACAGTTGTTGACCGTGACCTACGATCAGAAACACAAGAGTTTCGGTACATAACGCAATTATTAACCACTATACAGGGTGTCAGAAAGAAGTGAGATTAAGGGATTTTAGTATTTTGTTTTCGATATTTGGCAAATAAGGAAAAGGATAGAAAGTATGTAATGAGTATTAGGGCTGAAAATGAAAATAAAATGATTAATTTATTATATATATATATGAAGTATAATATATATTAATGGTTAATGATATTTGATTCATTTTGTCCCATTTAAGACAATATTTGTGGTATTATATGTCTAGATTTATATTTTTACATCCAATGTTTGACAATATGTTATTGTCTTGTTATTTGGTAAGCCTTAAGACTCATTGAAGCGAATAGGTTTCCATCATCAGACCTCACGTAATGCAGGACAGAAAAGATTGCTCAATATTTAAATTTTGGGGATTATAATGAGCAGGAATATATATATGTATATATAGGGTTAAAAAATATTTAATTGATGATTGTAAGTGTGATTAAGATATAAATTAGTGTAATTGAGGATTTATGAAAATATATAAAGAAAAGGATTTTTGTAATAAAATATTTGTTATATAATTATGCATTTGGGTTTTTAAAGGGATGGACAGGTGTGGGAGGATTTATTATTAATTAATGTTAATAATTGTATATGTAATCCAGTTTCAATTAAAGTTGATATATTATTAAGGGATCTATTGTGGGTGAGTTTATGTAGTTTATTTTGAAGTAATTAACCATTTTTAGGAAATATGGTGTAATTTTAATTACACATATGATATATTTAATTATAAATGATAAACATATATAGGATGCATTTAGATGAAAAATAATGTTATATGAAGCATATAGGAGATACATTTAGGTTAAAAGGAACGATATCGGTGAAGATATGAGGTAATGTGTCTGCAGGTTATGTAATAACATTGTGAAGTACATTGAAATTAAAGGAATTGAGTTATGATAAAAGTCAAAATAATATCTATAATGTAGATGTGGATAGTGATTTTTGATTTAATGTGTGATATATATATATATAATATATATATAAATTTGGCATGGATTTTTAGATATATTGGTATAAGTTTGATATTGTTGATATATATATAAATTTGGCATGTATTTATATGATATATTGGTAGAAATTATGGTACTTAAATATTTTTTTTTAAAATTATGAAATTATATTTAATATATATTTTTTTTATTATAAAATTTTATAAAATTTTTTATTTGCATGTATTATACTGTGTTTATTGTAATTTTTATTAAAGGAAAAATATTTTTATGGATGGTCAGCCATGTGTTGATGGGTATGCCTTAAGATGGAAATATTGTTTAGTTTAAATACTTGAGAAAGTTTTTTTTTTTAATTTTTTTTTGAAAATTTATTTTGTGTATTACATTTTTTTTTATCTTTGTAATAATTTTATAGCACATCACATTTTACTGTTTTTATCTTTGTAATAATTTTATAGCACATCACATTTTACTGTGTATATTAAAAACATGTATTTTTTTAAAAATAAAAAAAAAAGACTCAGATTATTTTATATTGTGAATGTGATATTAAAAATTCTCTACATATATACCATATAGCCCATTATATTCTCAATTTTTATTACTTTGCATTCTACATTTCTGTGAATCCGTGCTAATTGTGATGGGGTTAATGGTATACTTTTTTTAGGATACTGAGTAATTCCTAGGAGAAAAATATTTTATTTTCTGCATATTATATATTTTTCCACCTTATAAAATATTAAGTTTATGTCTATACTTATTCCTTGTAATTTTATTTAAAATCTTTGTTCGACAAATTTTCGCGATTATTTTTAATACCTAAAAATAGATTTTTCTATTTATTTTAGGAGATATTTAAAAAAAAATGTTGCTTTGTTTTTTTACATGACATAAGGAAAATTACATGTTGTTGAAATTGCATTTCACACATGATTTGTTCACATTACAGTATTATATGTAAAATCATTATTTCCTAATTCCCATTAGTCAGACCCCGAATAATGTATATTATAATTCATATTTTCCAAATGTATTAAAAGAAATTAATTAGTATGTTTTGCTTGTATATTTTGTCAATATTACTGTTCCATAGATTATAAATGGGGATAACACGATGTAAATGTCATTATTGTTAACATTTTTTTCAGCGATTATATATTGAAATGTATTGGAGATATTATACTATAAATCATCATAAGAGGAGGCGATTCGATAAATTCCGTGAACGTTTTCAAGGCGTACCGAAAGTTGATACAATTCAAATGGACGATTCGATACAATGCCACCAGAGAGAGAGGGACGCTGGGCCTGAAGGGTGGGCGTGTTGTAGCAGTTAGAAAAAAGAAGAAATAAATTTAATATACTATACTAAATGTCAGTCAATTTTTCTGACATGAACAATTAATTTTCCTTAGCGATGGAAGTGGGAAGGGGAGATCACGGGATGCCATGGTGGGAGGACAAAGAGATCAAGAATGCACGGAATATATTGGATGACTTGGACTGATCTTAAACATTTCACATTTTACTATGTATATTATTGTTTACTTATTTTCATATGAATGTTAATATTGATATTATGAACGTTTATAGCAAATAAAGAATTTTAAGGGTATAAGCCTGATATTTTTGTTTTATGTACAAATAGCAGCAAGATTATAGGAAGGGTTGAGAGTAAGGGTTTTTTTACATTTTCTAACATGATGAAATACATTTCCATGAAAATTATAATAAAAAATGCTTCCAAAAATTGATTTAAATTTGAAAAAATAGCAGATTGACTAAAAAAACACATTTGTAAAAGTAAATAAGTGTAATTAAGCAAGTGTTAATGTCAAGACTTTTACCTATAAATTATAGCCTTGAAAATATTAATTTACCAAATATTTTTAAAAAAATTTTATTTCCTAGAGGAAGTAAAATTTAAAGTAATTATAACTAAACATAATATACAAACAAATACATTTATATAATATAAATAATATATGATTTTACCATTTAATTAGCTGCTCAAATGAGTGATATTAAACTTTTTATTAAATATTTATATCTTATAAAGAATTGCGAAAATCTGCTTTAGAAAGATGGAAAATAGTGAGGATATGGATTTTTATACCTCTCTTTCTTTCTTTTTCTCTAAAAATGTAGCAAGAAACCCTTGCCCATAATTTATGCCCATAATTTATAAGGTCGATGCTTAAATTAAAATACTTTCGATTCTCATATAATGTCACTATCATCTCACTCTAATGATATTATCTTACTCATCTAACAATATATTGTTGAGGAAAATCGTTACTTAATATATAAAGGAATTAAATCATTATAAAATCAAATAATTTTTTAATATACCATTGATTTGTGGTTGGTAAATACCATCAAAGCATCCCCATAAACCCGCAACGACGAACATAAGGTAGAAGTGGGTAGCGAAAGCTTGTTTAGAGAAAGCCAGAATCGGAAAAACCAGAAAGGAATGGATTATAGCGGCCGTTAAAAATAGCGGCCAGCGAGATATTTTCTTGTTCAGGTAACCTGAAATGAGGCACACTATCGCGTTAACTGCTCCATATACCATCATCACGAAACCCAGGTAACCTACGCCATAATAACAGGCTACGTATGCCTTCGGTAGATGAAGGAAATAAACATAATGATCTTTTTTCTTTATTTCTTTCCTTTCTTCCTTCCTCCCTTTCCTTTCTTTCTTTCCTTCTTTCTTTCTTATAATAACATCTTTCTAAATTTATAAATAATATAATAGTTGTCAGAAATCATTCATAATGCTATTGTAGAAATAGAGTTATGTCTAAAAATCTCAAACTTGAATTGGATAACCACGAGATCAGCCATATTCTATGTAACACATTCAACATTCCTTTCTCATTACCATATAAATGCAGCTAATTTCATACTAATGATGATGCATCCTTTACATTGTAAGCATAATCCCTGACGGCAAACTCGACACTCGAGCTGCAATCAAATTATATCTCTGTACTTAGATCAAATGGTTTTCCTATCTTCCCGATGGTATGTGTCCTGATGGAATAACAAGAATTGTAGGGTCATTATTTTTCTTATCTGGACACGAACTCCCCTTCCAATTTTAACAAAGACGCTCTGAACAGGGGCAAAATTTTAAGATCGCTAAACACAGCGCTGATTCTAATTACATATTCGTGCCAATTATTTGCTTCACTTAAAGACATATGAAGATTTAGCTCAAAAAAAATTTAAAGACGTCTGCCGCCAGCCCTGTAAAGGCTAGTAAAGGATCGCAATGGCCATGCTTAAGGCTAATTATGTTTGTTTTATTAATTCGATCTCTCCTGTTAATTAGTTTTCTCCCCCTAAAGACGACGTCGCACCTCATCTTTTTGTGCTATAAATTTCTTGATACATAATATTTTGATTTGATGGATATTTCATAAGATATTTTTTATACCAACAGGGCTATGCTTGACTCTTAAATACTAATGAATTCGTATTTTTAACCAATTTGTGAGGATTAATAAATTATTATAAGATAATCTCTAATGGCATACCGAATTGCAATTATTATTTCTTCTGATAAATTTAATCTATATATAAAAATTATTTATTAATTTAAAATATCTTAGAATTGATATATTAATTATTTAATATTAAAAAATTTAATTTCGGTATAAATTTAAAAGTAAATTTAGCCATTGTATGCCAATTACTCACTAAAATATTATTAAAATATATTTAAATGTGACCCTGAAATTAATTGATTGACAATATCCATCTGTCATTCTTGGCATGGTCAGCAAATCTATCATATTGCATAAATTGTTTATTTTTTAAAACTTGATTATCATTCAAGCTTTAAAAATACAATTTTTTTCAAAAGTAATTAGTTACATATTACATTCTAAAAATCTGTAAGCAGAATACTACCCCTAAAAAAATACCCTTCCCCTCCACACTCTTTATATTTTTTAATCCGAACTTCAATTATAAATTACATTTAAGCAAAATTTAGTATCACCACAAAACACCTAACATAAAAAGAAAGTAGAGATAGCGATAAGATTAAATTATTTAGAAAAGGATCTTTCATGGTCCTACGTAGACTTCTCTTAATAAATTTAATTTTACTCATGACCCTTTCGGCAACTAAATGAGGTAGTTGGAAAATAAATATTTATACAAAATTGACAAAAAAGGAAAGCAGAAAAATTAACGATAAAGTAAAATAAACGAATAGTTCTTCGAGTCTGAGTCATAAGTTTCAGAATTATCATCATCAGTAGAAGAAGAAGCTAAACAATGTATTTATATAAATATTTTAATAAAATATTACAATTCTCAGATTGGCAAGTCTTACGATTCTTTAATCTCCAGGTCATGTATAATAATTACATTCCCCTTTTTAGACATCATATAAATATTTCAAAACTTAAACATTTATTCAAAAACTTGACACGAATGTAATAAAATTTACAGATCATTTTTAACAAATTTCTTTTCCGCCATTCCCTTTGATGAAAATTGTTTGATTTTAAATATTTCCTTAATTCATCATTGAATCTTTCATTTAAACTGCATTATTATCAAATCAAGTGTAGCATAAAGCATACTTGTTTCCTTTTTGAATTTTAATGAATCTAGAAACTTTCATAAAGAGGTTCTTTTCCCCCCTTTCCGTGTCATTATCTAATAAGATTAAAAAATGATCCACAACAACAATAATTTAAATTATAATTTTCAAAGTGTTTGCAATTTTGCACAAACCAAGCATGTTACCAACAATATTTTACCCAAAGCGCAAAGTGATAAAATAAAACAAAATTTTTCTATTCTAAAAACTATAGCATTAGCCATGATAGAAGTGGCAGGATCTTCCCTTTAAATTTGTCAAAGCTGCCATCATTGCAGTATAAAATAGAGAAAAAAATTTACAATAGCTATATATGATCATGTTAAATCTAAACAAATAAGATAAAATTACCGAATGGTATTCTTGATGCGTAAAAATTGTTGCCAATTTGTCAGTATATTATGAGCACTGTACATCTTTTGATACCATTGAAACACACTTGAATCTTGTCTACGTAAAATATTCCTTAGCTCTTGACATAATTGAATGATTAGATTTAATCGATGACAATAGCAATAAATAAAAGCTGCCTTTGAGGACTCAGCTCTAATCAAAGCCAGTATTCCGTTGATCCTTTCACTCATGTTTGAAGCACCATCATATTGCCCAACTAAGAAATTGAGGGGTATATTTATGGAACTAAGTTTGCATATTACATTTATTCAATATCAAGCCCGGTCGTGTTACCCGTACAGTATAGATCTATTAATCTTTCAGCCGATTAAATATATCTTACTAACAAAGCTATAGCTTCTGATTTCGAAACACCAGATCAACTATAATTGAAAAGTATCTGTTAGGATGGAATATAGTTTGAATTCTACTCCATTTTGTATTATGTCCCTTCTTTTTTCCTCATATTTTTGTACATATATGTAATTTAAAAGCATTTTTGAAAAAATAAAAAATGATTTACTATCCCATCATCATCGGGGTACAATATTTTCTAACAAAAAAAATTTATTTAAGAAGCAGTTGTTTCTGTAATGTATATTTATTGTGATTATGAATTTTACTTTTGTGAAATCGGCCGACATAAAGCCTTGCTGCAGCCCACTGTAAATAGACAAGGGAATCAAGCATATTTGCCTCGGATCTCGCATCTGATTCAAAGTGGCGAAACACATTGACCAAATGGAACCCCTTTTCTTAACACCTTTCCCATTTGAATCATCTTTTGGTCATTGTTATTATTCGAAATTTTATATTTGTAAATTAATTAATATAGATAGAAAAACCTTAGATGTTGAAACATTGTAAATTATCCCCACCCCATCTCTCGCATAAAAAAAATAGGAATGAGTGCCATACCTATTTCACAAGTTGAATTAGGTCAAAATTTTAATGTTAAAAGATAGGGAGCAATTATTGATGCGTTTTTCACGCATTGACTTATTTAAGAGAGCTAAAAACCTAGCATTGGACCCCCAACCCTACGATATTTTTATTAATATATAAATGGGATTAAATATGTTATTTGAACTATAAAACCTCATATCAAAATTAAAAGAACAAAATTAATGTATTTTACAACGATTTAATTTTATAATGCGTAAATTTGATTTATAGCAGCTGATCCAATTTCATATAATTATTAATTTTCAACCTATGTAGGCGAAATGGGATTAAAAAATAGTATTTGATTTTTTTGTATTGCTAGCCTAATAATATTGTTCTAAAGTTACATTATAATTTTTTTACATATAAATTAGTAATTTACGAATATCTTGTACAAAAAATAACAAATGCGTTTTAAACGTAACGTGGAAAAATCAAGCCACAACACCCTATATGCAGTTAAGTAATTTTCTAAAGAAGAGGTTGTTGCTCACTAATGATATGGATGCATTAAAAACCCTTGAGATAAATTATTTCCTCAATTTAAATTTTGAAATTTTATTTTATATTGAATAAATAGGTGAAAATCATATTTTCATTATTTATCAAAAATACCTTCATCATAGCTGTCAGCTTTGACGGATTGCCTCGGCAGATTATCCAAAAAAATTGAGACTACCAAAACAGCTGAAAGGGACAAGGCGGTATAAACGGCATACAGAGTATATATTTTACGCTGAGAAGGTTTAAAAATAGAACCCCCTGAGTCTTGATTAGAACAAAAAGATGAACCACAATGGAAGGAATGGTTGGAATTGCTATTGTTATGATCTTCAGCCGACACGAAATCGCTCTTCAATGTGAGCGAAGAAATTAATTGGCCCAATAAGGATCCCGTCTGAAAGAAGGCGAAGAATATTCCGAATAAGAAAGGTGCTATAGCTGCCGCTTTCCCGTTATTTTCACCTGTTCCTTTTCCTACTCCTACAGTATCTACAATTTCATTAGAACTACTATTCATGGAAGAATTCATCGATTTTGAAGGTTCAGTTGGGGATAAAAGAGAGGTATCCGATCTTTTCTTACTACTCTGTTTGTCCCTTGAGAGGCATTGGCCTAATTTCTTGCCCATAGCAGTTATATAGACCGATTGAGAAGTCCACAGTGGACCAGCAGCGAGTCCCAAGAGGGCCGAAGTTGGGAAAAGGGTGTACCATGCTGGTTTAAAGTTAGCTATAATGAAACTGGTGTACATTAGGACGCACAAGACGAGTGTCCATTTGATAGTTAGGAAAGATATAAGTAATTCGGGTAAAAATAGGCATGAAATGATAAAGAATCCGTATATGATAGATAATGAAGTAGAACCAAGTCCTTTGAAAGCGTTTATACTTGTTTGAAGAGTGGAAACAGCTTGAAAGGCCGAAAATAACAAGAAAAATGAAGCGCTGAGCGCTACCACATTTTTGTAATATTTCCATTTCTGTGCTTTTGTATTGGGATCCGTCATATTTTTATCAGCCATTTTGAGATTCCAATTGGATTTTTTTTTTCAATAATATAATTTCATGTATTTTAAGGGTGTCGAATAGTTTAGCTTAGATATAACATAAGTTTAAATTTAATATTTTTAATATTATATGAGCATCTTTGTTGAGTCTATTATGAATGAAAAGTTTTTGTATGCGTGTTATTTTTGATAATTTTTAAAAACCAATTTTTTTTATTTTAGAAGATTCTTTTATTTAAAATAGATCATTATTTGTTTGAACAGAACTGATTTTTAATATACTTTTATCAATTTCAAAAATTAAACATTCTATTTATTATTATAATATTTATAATCAATTTTTTCCAAGATGTTTATTTTTATTTAAATTTAATTAAATATTTTTTTTTATTATTTCAATTTCAAATCTTCAGTTTTTTTTTTAAAGTTAATCTTTGATTTTTTTAAAATATTGTTGTTTAATATAAAGTTATAAGCTGAGAGGTTAATTTTTTATTTATTATTTTTACGATAGGAAAATAGATGGTCAAAAATCGCGAAAAAAATTGCTCGAAAATTGTGATAAGATTAAATATTAAAGATCTATATGGGGAGGGGGGGAGGAATCAAATGTAATTTATAATAATGAATCATTTTAGTGGACAGTATTTTTTTTCTTCGAATGACAACCAGAAAAGGCAACTTCGATTATTTCATCTTTATTTACCAATAAATCCTCTTTTAATAAACTAAATTTCCCTTAAATTATTTATAATATTTACTTTACCTTATAACTTATTTTATTAATTTATTGAAAATATTTATCTTTCCTTATAATTTAATTTATTGTTTTTTATTTATTATAATTTACAAAATAATAATTTTTTTGTTTATCAAGCTTGCAGTTAAAGCAACATATTTTTTTTAAATTAAATTTTTTAACCTAATAAACTTTGAAATGTTAATTTATAAAAAAAAAAATCATTTTAAAGTTACACTATTTCATCCGATCTATAATAAAATATTTTTAATTCGTTGAATTTTCTTCCCAATTCATTATTCCTACTAAAGATCTGCAAAAGTTGGTAAGACCCGTGGAAAATTCGGGTCGGGTCGCGCCTTATAAATTTTTTAAAATATATCTAAATTTATCAATTTTAAGTTGAATTTTTAATGTAAAATATAAATATGTGATTTTATTTATAGAAAGTAACACCTATAACATATATCGTTTATTTTGAGTAATTATAAAAATTAATTTCTATATATAATAAATTCGGGCCGGGCCGGGCTTGAAAAATTAGGCCCGATGCAGATCACTAATTCCTATTACGGTCCTGCAAGCCGGCCCGAAGCCCAGGCCTATAGATTTTTTAAATGTTTCGGGCCGGTCCCCTTTGACAAATATATTTAAAAAATGGTTATTTCCTCAAATTAAAATGATAATTTACAATTTATTTATGATAAGGACAACAAAATTCCTGGTTTGGGCTATTATGAATTTGCAAGAACTCTAATTCTTAAATTTTTATAAAATGTTTTCTTCTTTTTTTTTTTGATCGATTAAAGGATTAATCGAATCTATTGAAAAGTATTATTTAAGGCAATTATTTGAAGATATAAAAATGGATTATAATATTACACCTACATAAATAGTATAATATATTATCCAGTTATTTCTATGACCTTTATTATATGTAACTACGGGGGGGGGGGGGGGGGGGGATCATGACGCCAAAAAATCTCTATCTTCCATACAGATTGTAAATTAGGCTCTTATAATTATTCATTGTAAATTATTTTAATTTTAATACTTGCTATAAATTTTCCCCTTCAATTATTTTACTTGTTTATTGCAACATAGAAATAAATTGCTTACATAGTTTACTCATGAATCCCATTTTTAAAATGATAAAACCTATTATTATTAGCCCCATCAAAACTTGATAAGAGGGAATATGATTGAAATTACGTCATTTTTTAAAAAAATAATTATGCACTCTCACAGTGCCCCTTACAAACATTTAAAGTACAGCCATGCATCAATATAGTATAAAAGTTCTATACCGCGTCATAAAGGTATTGGTAAAATAATTGATAAAAATAAATAAATTGGCATAAGATCTTCAATTATTCCATGTCGAACCAAATACAAAATACAACTAAAAAGATAATATTCCGAAGAAGCTTAAGGAAAATAAAAGAATTTACTGAGAGCACCATATCATAGATTTTTTTTAAAAAAATATTATGTGTGGGAGAGAAAAATTTTAATCCCCCTATTTATAATCAATAATTATTTTATTTTATTTTTAAAAAAATAGGAATATTTTTACAATATAATTGAATAATTAAAATTTTTTATATTATTTACAATAACTTCAACCTTCATTCCGATATATTATTCTATTTTTTATTATATCATTTAAAATTTAAATTATTGTAATCCAATTCCTATAATATATAATATTTTATTATTGTTTTTTTTTCCAAATATTTTAACATTGAATTTATTTTTTAAATTATAGAAACAAATAGAAATTTCGCTTTTCTTTGTATAGAAAGGGGAAGAAATAACCCAAGAATATAAAATTGATTGGTCCATTTGATAAAAGAGCAAAAATTCACGCCTTTGTCTAACTAGAACCCTTTTATCACTTGTTTTGAAAAGATTTGTAAAATGACAAATCTTCGTCTTTTAATTCAATTATATAGTTTTTTGATCATTTAAACCTTGTTGAAAAATTAATAGCTAAATAAAATTAGTAAACCTTCGGCAGGAAAAAGGAGGCCGGCAGTTGAACCATCGTCTTCGCGAGTGAGTTATTTGAGACAGCAGGCTACCCCCCTCCCCTTACCCCCAACAGAAATCCTGTACATTTGGATATGGAACTAAATAGTTGGACCATACTTATAGACACTAAATAAAAATGATATCGAGGAACTTTCATAAGATATAAATAGGGAAAACGGGAGTAAACTACGTTAATATTTTAATCATATAAATTCAAAGCTAGAGTAAAACAGAACAAATTTTAATAGGGTAAAGGAGAGGGAGAGGGGCGGGTTAATAGCTTAAAATGATAATTACGAAAAAAGGTAAATTTCCGAAGATGGTGATCCCCCCCCACCACACTTGGCTACGCCTATGCCTCATCATAATTAAGGCTAGATATAACAAGCAAATATTAGTTGTTGATAATCAGCTTTTACTTCTAACCGCAATCTAAAAATTAGTCATGACTCTGTATAAATTCAATATACCTAAGTTTTATCTGAAAATAAATGACTTAAAATACAATTGACAATCAAAATCAATATCTATTAATAAATTAGAATCTTCATACCAGTTATTTTTATTTTTTTTACCTACAAATAGTGTTATTTTTACTTTACCCTACCCCTCTTTGGATGCTTACCCCTTATCCCAGGGGCATCACTAGCCGTTACAATCCCAGGAAGCTCAAAATTTATTTTTAAATTATTTTCAAAATTACCTTTTTTTTAGCTAACATGATTTAAAATTACCTTCATTTTTTTTTAGTTAACATTTTCATAATTACATTTTGTATTTAAAAAAATCAAAATTTTGAGGAGGAGCTCGAGCCCTTGCCTTGATGGCAAACTTTTCCCACAACTACCCACTGATGTTTAATGAAAAAACTAATATTTGTAAGGATTAATATTTATATCGTTAGAAAAATTAATTAAAATCTGTTTGAATTAATGGGAAAATAAAGTTGCTGAAATGATGCAGTTATGTTTGGTTTATGGTGAAAGAAATGATTTTAAAATTATATATTAATAATTTAATAAATATGAAATATTTTTGTTTTGAAGATATTTATTTTAAACAAGGACCAAGAACAAGTGGCATTTTTGCGCTCCCTTCTCGTTTCAGTTCCGGTCAAAATAATTGTTTCGTTCCACTTATTGGAACGTTCCGTAACATTCTTAGAAATATATCTAAAAATATTTTTTTAAATCCACATATCTTAATTAATCTTTATTTAATTTATAAATGTATTAATTATTACATCGAAGAAATAAAATATTTTCTAAAAGATTATCATTTTGGTTTTTTATGGTGTTGTTAGCATAAATTTGAATGTTGAAAAACAACGTTTAACACAATATAACTACATGGATAATACTATTTAGGCCAATTCATACATATAATTTTTTATTATATTGAATTCCCAGTATTTTAGCATATTTTATGATATATTTAGACACTATCGATTTTTTTTTATAGTTGATAGAATATCATCATTTTTGTAAGTTTGCAATGTTTTTTTTTAATCCTTTGCCTTAGAAACATTTCTAATTCATTATATTCTTGTCCTTCTTCAGAAGATTTATCAGAATTACTTATTATATTTAAATCTTCATCCCTAAAATTTTTAATATGTTCCCATGTAGCCATGATTTATAACTATATTATTTACCTCTTCGTACAAAAGAAATTTAAACCTAGGTTCTAAATAAGGCAGAACAGTAAAAATCATTAGCGTTTTTCCCCCTTTTGTTGAGAGATAAAATTAAGTCTTGTGATAACAGGAAATTAATTTTTTGAAGCTTACATTTGGTCCATTGTCCTATAAAATCACCAGGAAAAATTCTCTCTTTTTGGAACATTAAGCTTGATTCTTTAACGGCCCTAATAAGGCCATCATTTTTCTACAGTTTTCTAATCTTCATCGAAGAAAAATTTCAAGGTGCCTCAATTGTAAGGATTTAGAAAATAAAAAGAAATGAATATATGTACTGTTAGATTAATAAAAAAATTATTAATTTTAAATATAAAAATAAATAATAAATTTATTTATAATTTAGAAACGTTCCTGGACCCTTCTGAAGGTTCCTGAATACACGTTCTAGTTCCATTTCTGTTCCATATCACTGATTTTAAGGCATCTGAAATGAGAAAGCGTATTGAGGAAAATCTACTTTTGTTTTATGCTATCATTCTAATTATGGATGGCAATGGAGGTAGTCGCATTATACAATTAATTAGTAATGCTATTAGATGCTGTAAAGCCTTATGGTTATGCGAAATTGGTATTCTTCATTATTATATTTTAATTTTATATAAAACTTATATATTTTTAGTTACTCCAAAAATGCCTTATATGGTATGAAATACTAAATCTTTGCAAACTCATCTTATAAATATTTAAAATAGATCTGACATTTTTTTATTATACCGACGGTTTGTAAGAAAAGAGAAAATAGAATAATCGCTTGGGTGACCTAATGGGTTAGATGTATGCTTGGAAACAGATGGACGCAGAGGACGCAGGTTCAATCCTGGTAAGAAGCTTAAAAACTTTCAGGTTTTTCTTCGATGATTGATGTGTAAAAAGACATATGATGGTAAGATAAATTTCGGAGCTTTGAGATAACACCCCGGTCACCGACAGGCCTGGACAGCCGGGTGCTAAGGATACTTGTCCAATAAACAAGATGAAGGAAATAAATGAAAATATGAATATGAAAGCTAGGGCATTCCCTCCAAGCGATGCGCAGGGTGTAGACCTCCATGCTGCGAAAAGTAAAATAAAGGTCAAAGCAAGACAAGGTTAGCAAGTTTGAATATTGGAACACTTAAAGGTAAAACGAGAGAATTGGCATCATGTTGAACAAGAGAAAAGTTGATATAGCATGCATATAAGAGACGAAATGGAAAGGTCAGAAGTCTTTAATGATTGGAGATGGATATAAATTGTCTTATAATGGAATTGTTAGCATTAGGAACGGTGTTGGCATTATCCTCAGTCAAGATCTAACCTCCTCAGTAGCAGAAGTCAACAGGATCTCTGATAGACTAATGAAGATAAAACTCTGCATTGGTCAATAAATACTACACATCCTTTCAGTATATGTTCCTCAAACGGGATGCAAGGAAGAAGAGAAAGATGACTTTAGAGCTATTCTTGATGAAGCTGTAATGGAAATCCCTAAGGATGACCTAGTCATAAGAGGTGGTGACTTAAATGGGCATGTGGGAAAAACAAGAGATAGCTACAAAAGGTACGATGGTGGTTTTGAATATGGAGAAAGGAATTATGAAGGAGAGCATGTACTGAAATTTGCGCAAGCCTTCGATCTTGCCTTAACTAACACCTACTATAGGAAAAAAGACAGTCATTTAATAACATATGAAAGTGGTACAAGGAAAACACAGATAGATTACATGCTAATCTCTCGCAGTAGATTAAAAGATGTAATAGACTGCAAAGTCATACCAGGAGAAGATATAGCCGCGCAACACAAGCACATCGCAAATAAATCCACTCAAAACAAGATAAAACTGGAACCATGCATCAAATGGGGTAAATTAGAAACAATTACAGATGCCTTTGCAATCAATGCAAACATTGAAACAATAGATTCCTCACTAGTAAGTGGACAGACCTTTCATCCAGATTAATAGACACTACCAAATCAACACTAGGCTTGATAAGGGGAGGTAACAAATCATACAAAGAACTATGGTGGTGGAATAAAGAGGTACAAACCACTATACAGGAGAAAAAAAGCCCTTTATAAAATATGGTATAAATCCAAAAATCCAGATGACAAGAGAAGATACAAAAAATGCAAGATAATAGCTGCAAAGGCGGTGGCTAGGGCCAAATCTATGGATACGATATATGTATGAAGAACTACATAC
This sequence comes from Gordionus sp. m RMFG-2023, assembly GCF_954871325.1. Lineage (NCBI taxonomy): Eukaryota > Metazoa > Nematomorpha > Gordioida > Chordodea > Parachordodidae > Gordionus > Gordionus sp. m RMFG-2023. The sequence continues at coordinate 5,517,732 of NC_088778.1, read as the reverse complement.
CAAAGAAGGGCAAAATAAATTATACAGATTAGCCAAAGAGCGAAAAGAACTCTAGGGATATAAACGGAGCTCCGAAAGTAATCAAAAAAAAGGATGGGAAATTGATAATAAAGAAAAAAGAAATAATAAATAGATGGAAAGAATATTTTCAGGAGCTTCTCAACTTTATCCCCACATACTACATCTAGATGAACACTCCCCATATCAAAACCTTGTACAACCAATAACAGAACAAGAAATAATCACATGCCTCAAGCATATGAAAAACAACAAAGCTAGGGGTCAAGATGATATTCCAATAGAAAGCCTTAAAGCACTAAAAGATGAAGGAATACATTTCCTCACAAATCTATACAATAAATTACTTGGAAATGAAGAGGTTCCTCAAAAATGGAGGCAGAGCTATTAGTTCCAATCTTCAAAAATAAAGAGGATCCACACAATTGTCAAAATTACAGGGGCATAAAACTAATGTCACACTGTCTAAAACTATACGAAAAAATTATAAAAGAAAAATTAAGAGACATAATCGAAATATGAGAAACTCAGTTTGGCTCTATGCCTGGAAGATCAACAACTGATGCTATCCACGCAATTAGGCAAATGAGTAAAAAATACAGGGAAAAGAACAAAAATCTACACATTGTCTTTCTCGATCTAGGAAAGGCCTTCGATAGAATTCTAAGAAAACTTATCTGGTGGGCGCTACGCCACAAAAAGGTTCCCGAAAAATATATATGAATAATGCAGGATATGTATATGGGCCATACAACGATGGTCCATAGCACAACAGGTACCTCAGAGGCTTCACAATAGCCGAAGGAGTTCATCAAGGGTCAGCTCTCAGCCCACTTCTCTTCATTACAGTAATAGATGTATTAGCACAGTCTATACCTCAAACAGTCACGTGGAATATGATATTTGCAGATGATATTGTGATACTTGCCGAATCCAAGGATGAAATGAAAGAAAGATTACTGAGTTGGATAAATATCCTAGAAAAGCACGGACTATAAGTGAATAGAGAAAAGACGGAGTATATGGTGATAGGAGAAGATGAAACAGAGTATTGATATAAATGAATGGCAGATATCGGCTATTGAAAGCTGCAAATATTTGAGCTCCACTATACAAACAAACAGCGCAATAGAAAAAGAGATAAAGTGTAAAATTAATCAAGAGTGGTTAAAATGGAGATCTTTATCTGGAGTGCTATTTGATAAAAGAATCTCACATAAATTAAAGGGAAAAATTGACTGTTCAATAGTACAACCAACTTTTCTATATAGTTCGGAAACATGGCCAACCAAGGAATCAGACGAAAGAAGTCTACAAACTATGGAGATGAGAATGCTGAGGATGATTGCTGGGGTAACAAGAAAGGATAAAGTGTGCATTGGATACTACGTAGTTTAAAGGTAGTGCCTACTAAAACTAAGTTAACGGTAAACAGACTTAGGTGGTATGGGCACACAATGAGAAGGCCTATGAACTACATAGGAAATAAGGTTGAGAGTTTGGAAATGATGGGCAAACGTAAAAGAGGAAGGCCAAAACTTCAATGGGGCCATAAAGTAAGAGCCAATATAAAGAAGTATAAATTAGATAAAAGAGATTGTATGAATAACATAAAGTGGAGGATGTTGAAGGAGCTTACCCCATAAAAGGTGAAAGCTAAAGAGAAAAAAAATATATATATACACATTATGTTCTTCAAATTAACATATTTTTTTAATCACTGCCATAAATTCGCTCAATATTGAAATTCTCCTCAAGAATTTATCGATTGTAAAAGGTTAAAACTAGCGTCGCGCAGAGGCACGAGCCCTAAAAAAATTTGAAGAGCCCCCTCAAAATTTTGAATTTTTTTTAAATACTAAATGTAATTTCGAAAATGTTAGCTTCAAGAAAAAGAGTAATTTGATTTTTAAAAAAGGAAATTTTGGATAATATTAGCTTTAGAAAAAAAGGAAGGTATTTTGAAAATTTTTTTGAGCCCCTTGAAATTGTTCAGACGCCACTGAGGTTAAATAGCCAAAACTAATTATAGATATTTTGGATATTTATTATAGTATTTAATTATGTAACGTAATAAATTATAATGATATTCATAGAATAGATATATAAACAAACTAAATGTAATTAAAACAATTTTTAAAAATATGATAACTAATTGTAAGGATTGTGATGCTAGTGGGTAATAGTATTATTAAAAATCCCGGGTCGATTTATAAAAGCGGTTGATTAAGATTTTAGCCAAAATAATATTATGTAAACCAGTGGCGTCGCTATGGGGCGCGCAGGGCTCGAGCCATCTGAAAAGTTTGAATAGCCCCCTGAAGCAAAAAATTTTTTTTAATGGTTCCTTAATATCCCCTTGAGCTAAAAATAATGTTTTTAATTGCCCACTGAATAATTTCTTTTATAATTCTATTGAGTAATATATAGATTTAATTTTATTAAAAAATTAATAAGACTATCTTAATTTTTATATACTATTTTAATTATTGATTAGATTATTACATATAAATTATACTATGTCAGCTTGCAATCAAATTCTATCACTCACTAAATATTAATTTAGCATTAACAGTTGAAGCTTAATTGACTTTTATTATTTAAATTATTATATAACCCTAATTAAATAAATATAATAATTTATTAATTAATTCATAATTTAATATTTAATTGAGTTTAAAATCACTAATCAACTATATTATTGATTTTTAAATTTAATTATCATGTCTCTTCCTAAAATTATTTTTAAGGTCCAAATCCAAATAAGTATAAGAGATTTATTTATAAAAGTAAGTAGACATATAGTTTATAATCCTCTATTATATATAATTTTTTATAAAATATTAGGTAAAATGCCACTTTTACAGACGTATCTGACAGTTATATAATATATTACAGTTAATATTTTTAAAATTTTACTAATAAATGCTTTTGATAATAAATATAAGTAACCATTTGCTTACAAATATTTAACGACATCTATTTATTTACAATATGATTAAAATTAAACGTATTATTATTCATCCCACAATGGATGTAATAAATTAGATTCTTTTCTTCTCTTTCTTACGTGTTTTTAGGAAGCTATTTTCTTCTTCTTCGGAATATAGATTTGAGTTAAATTTTTAGTACGAATATATTTTTAATATTATTATAAACTACTATTATTTTAAGATATAATATACCAACTAGAGATGGTGCGACAATATAAAATCTTAATTGCTTTCATGATATCACTCTGGTTCTTATTTTGAAGTTAGAAAATCATTTCTAACATTTTTGCCGTGTAAATAACTCAAGGCTTCAATATATTTGCATAATTTCTTCTAAAGGTTTTTAGTGTTTTTGTTTTATCAATTTATCTAACAGAATAAATTCTGATATGGGTTACCATCGTGAGTGTCATGACTAGGACTGCTAATTAACCAGCATCTATTATTTGTGAGGCTATGTAATTTAAGAATATTACTACAGCTGCTGAGAGCATATGATCGCATATTTTAGATAAGCCATCATGGTCAACTGTGTAGTTGTTTATATATCATTAAAATGGAAGATAATCTTTTAGAAATTTAATATCATACAATAATTTACTCGATTACTTATCTAGCTCTTTCATGTCATCTAAGAAGAGGAAGCACTAACCACCATATAGTTTTATGATTTGGATTGGTCGTTTATATTCTCTTCTTCAAGAATTGTTGATTTGGTAAGGTCCAGGCGCGTAACCAATGGAGGGGGGAAAGGGGAAATTCCCCCCCCATCGCAAATTTGACTATTTTCATAAATATCATTTTAAGCTAATAAAAATTTTACCCCTACCCCCCAGACCCCCCCCACCCCACTAATCAAAATTTTACAAATATTTGAATATCAATTTTCCAACATATTATTCAAAAATATTAATAAAATGGAAAAATATTTAGCCAAAGAGATTGAAGTCAAACGATAATTTATAAATAAGGTTGAGCATGAAAAAAAAGTAATGTGTCGTTAGCAGCGATATCATTATTGAATTCAATTGATCAATCAAAGTTTATCATTGCTGCTAGTTGCATCAATAAATTATTTTCCTATAGCTCACTACTTTGTAGAAATTTACAAAAACCAAATTTAGATTTGGTTCAGGTTATTGATTTGGCGGAAAATATACATGAACAGGTAGATACAATAAGAATGAATTTAGACGTTGAATCGAAGGCTAAATTTTATGATATAATACTAATTAAACCTCGTCTAGCACCTAGGCCATTATTGAGATGAAAATATATATTGGCTCAACTGAAGAATATTATAAAATATCCATTTTCATCCCATTCTTAGATACTTTTTTATCGCAAATAAAAGTACGGGTTTTAGATAAAAAACAAGTCTTTAGCAATCTTCAAGTTTTATTACCCAAAGATCCTTCTTCATTTTCTAATGCAACTATTGGTAAAATTAAATATTTAGAAAAATTTTATTCCTATGAGATTGATACTGAAATAAATTTAATCAGTGAATTCGAATTGTGGTATAAATATTTATATGTTTAGCTATTTTACCTGAGCATGCTATTGATGCGCTCAATCGGTGTAAAGAAACCTTGGCTCAATTTCCTAATATTTCGAAGTTGTTTTATATTCTTGCATGTTTGCCTATTACAACATGTACGAATGAAAGGACTTTTTCCAACTTGAGAGGGTTGAAAACATATTTACGAAGTACTGAATCTCGGCTAAATGGGTTAGCTCTGTTAAATATACACAGAGATTTGGTTCCAACGACAAACGAAATAATTAAAAATCTTGTATTTGATAAGAAGTTAAAAAAACTTGTTAATTTAATTATTTTCTAGTCAATATTTTAAACTACTATTAGTATTTTCAATAAAAAAATTATATTCTACTTATATTGTATGAGAATTTAAGCTGAGGCTAGTTTTTAAAGCAAATTTTATAAAAAAAATGACATTACACTTTATTTCAACTTTACATTTAAAAAAACTTTATTAAATATAATATACCTATCTTGAAATAATAAAAAAGAGGCTTGTAATAATAAAAAAGAGGCTTGTAATATCCTATCCATAAGCACGAATATTTTTTCCCCCTATAAGAAAATCCTGGATACGCCACTGGTAAGGTCTATAACTTTTTTCTTATTAGTCCATTCTATAATCTAAAATGGTAATAGAGAGTTATATTAGTTTCATGACCTTTTGTCAATGTAAGTTGCTAATATTATATATTATTATGTAGTTTTCAAAAACCATTATCAATTGAGGCATATATATATGAACTAATTAACCTTTTTTATCATTTATAATTCTTTAGGCGCAAAATTTTTTTATATTAACAATCGAAAATATTTTATACTGTAATAAATAGATTTTGTATTAAAAAATATTATTTTTAGAAATGATGATTTATATGCTAGTTTATTTTACATGCAAAATATAATAAATGACATTCAGAATAATTATTTAGAGTTAGTAAATTTTAAAAAAGTATAATGTATTAATATAAAACCAGCCGAAGGCTGGGCTAAGCTGGCCGAATGCCCGCAATTTGGGGAGTAAGGGGGCAAAGCCTCCCATAATTTTTTTTTAGTTGAACCCCCTGAGATTGTATAGGCTAGCGAAGCTCCTGATGTAAACCTGGATTTTGCTTATAGATGGTAAAAAGTTTAGGCTTATATTTATCAAATCTCGAGGCTTACATAATATTATTTGGCTAAAGTATTAATGTTCTATTTCTTTTCTATTCTTGTCCTAATGCCTGGTTAAATATCATAAATAAAATATATTTAAAAAAAGGAGAAAGATAAAAAAACCTTGAGTTAGGGAATATTTCTAAGTTAAAAATAGATAAAGATAATTAAATTATCAAAATTATTGCTAAATATTTAAATTTAATGTATAAATTAAAATAGTGAATAAAATAAATATTTCATAATTCTATTTATCAATCGTTAGCCAAACTAATATATTAAATTATTTAATATGGATTAAGTTAAAAATTCATTCCGTAGGTCATGTGGGCAAGCTTATATTAAAATATATTTAAATTTTATTACTGAATATTTAAATTATTTAAAGAATAGGGCAAATATTTTAAGATATATTTGATAAAATAAAATAAAATAAATATTTCTTAATTCGATTAATAAAAATTTTGGTAAGGGTTCAGATGTAAAATAATCACAATTGGACTTTGCGTGGACTTGTCCTAAAAATACTTCCTATGGCAAATGCATCTATTATAAATTACAATTATATTAAAAATTGTTTGTAAAAAATTTTTAGAATTATGTTTTATTAAATGAACTGATAGAGGTTTTATTAAATGAACTGATAGAGGTTTTATTAAATGAACTGATAGAGTTTTTTTATAAATGATGAAAAAAACAAAAATAAGGCTTTAAGAGGGAAATCTAACAAAATATTAAAATTTTTAGGTAGAATTCAAATAGTTGTTTTAGATTTTCACGACTAAATTATATATAATCTTTTTAATGATAAATTTATTTTTCTAATCGAATTCCAAACATGATTTTTAATATTTTCTAACATGTAAATTTTACATAACTTAGCTTTAAACTTTACAAAAATTAATATGTAACTCTAAATAGAATGCATATGTCCATAATCTTATATCTTATCAAGATTATAATGCTTTCAACTTAGTACATTTAAAAATAAAATTCTTATATGTGTCGAAAGATTAAAGTAAGCTAAGCTATACAATGTCATTCACTCGTTAATAAAACATATGGTTAATCCGAATCCATCCCCTTCTCCTGAGCGGGCTATTTATGGTTTTGTTATTTGGATAATATCACATATAATGTGTGGTAAATTCTAAACTTTGTTCCCAAAATATTATATTTTTTTATAAAGCATTGTACTTTATTTGGTCATTGTTACCTGAAACTGTTTTGTTAAAAATTGGCATAACATATTACCCTCAAAAGTATTATATCTCTTAATAACTATTTTAATAGTTATTTAGATATTGGGCCCTTGCTTTACCAATATATATATCTTCCTTGTCTATATTTATATTATTATTTTATATCTCTTTGAATCTAATTATTACTCCAAATTTTGACTCAATTAATATGATTACAGGTATATGAATTTCATATTATATCTTAGTATTATTTATTAAGATTCAAAGGCTCGGTATTTGACCTTGAATAAAAGAAAAACCTTAATACCACCTATATTAGATTTGACAATCTCAGAAGCTAATAAATTATTATATACATAATTATTACTTGTAAATGAAAAAAATATATGTAATATTTCATGATCTGTGCAAGAAATTTTTAGTCTAGTATGATTTTAATGCATTAAAAATTTATTAAATATGTCAATTTTCATAATATTGATATACTTCAGTAATAGATATGTTTATGATCTTTTTCAATAATTAAATTACATAATATAAATTGCTATTGCCACATAAATCAAAATTATAATTGATATAATTTTTTTTCAAATCATTACATATTAATACCATACATAGTAAATATATTTTCATTTTTTAATGTTTTTTTATAATAAAATTAATTTATTTGTATATTTATTAGAGATACTTGTTGTCCTTCAGAATTTATATTTCTTATACTTTCAATTTAACTAATAACTATAGTTGGGTAATTTCAATATTTTAGCTTTAGTCTAAATTTTAGCAAGCTTAAAAATCAAACCAATTTTTTAACCAAAAACTATCACCTTAACTTTTGGAGTTTTTTTAAATATAGCAGCCAAAAAGTGTTAATTGGCCAATTTTTAAAAGCAGTCTAAGATATTGTCCAAAAGAATATAATGTAAGCCTGGAGATTTTGTTCATAGATGGCAGATAGGATTGGACCTCTTATAATATTATTTTGGCTAAAATCTTAATTGGGTTGTTTTAAAATTGACACAAATTGGGGTGTATAATAATATTATAGCTCAAAATTGAAAGAAACTATTATAAATTAAAATGCCCTTATTTTAAGATTTTATCCAGCACGCAGATGCAGATTGTGCTGAATTAGCTGTTATTTAGCCATTATCCTGCTATAGTAATAACTAAGGCTGGCAAATAAAAATCAATTTGTTTAAAATCACCATGATTTTTTTTTAAATTTCAAAATACTAAATATAAGGAAAAAGACAGATTATTTTAGAATTAAATTATTTTTATATGAAAATACTAAATTGTAGTAGTAATCATTATTTATTAGTTAAAAAATATACTTGATTCATTTTTATATTGTTTAAATGTGTCGGCTAAAATATTTTTAAAAAAATATTATAGATTCATATATCTTGTGGCATATATATCACATTTCATAATCACAAGAAATAATTGCTCTACTAATTTATTCAATAAATTAATATTTAAATTTTTATTGGCTTTATATTTATCTACCATTTTAATTTTTCTACAAAATCATTTGAAACCTTTTCACTGCAAAACTAGATTAAAATATATAAAAATAACATCGATATGATATTGGAATTTTAAGGAAATATGACAAATCTCATAAATTATATGCCATTGTTGAGTCAAAATTAAAGTTCTAAGATTTTAATATTTATCTAGCTCGACTTGCAGCAAGGCAGGCCCATCATTCTAATATTAATTTACGGTTAGTCGAAGAATATAAAATAAATCTCTATCTACCCTTTGGATACTTTTAAACACAAATGAATGAAAGGTCCTTGATTCAGTAAGCATTTACAAATCTACAGATATTATTACCGCATAAGTCTTCCCAATCTATTTTAAATCTTGATAAAGAAAATATGTTATTTGGTATATTTTTATTGTGAGAATCAGCGTCTACATTAGCGGGAAGGGTAGGAACAGTTTGCATCCTATATTTTTGAGGGGGTATGGGGTAAGCTGCTTTAATGGGGGTAGGATAAAATTTTTGGGGGGATTATCTATTAAATTTTGAGATGAAATAGGACAAAATTTATTGCTGTAAAAATTAATACTTTTATTATAGTATTATTATAATACAATTCATCGACCAAATCTATATATTGCAAACAATCATACACATTGTTTTCCAAATAAACTATCCTTTTAAATGTAATTTAAAAGGTCTAGTTATTTTAGCAAGTTCATAATGCCAGAATAATAAATTCATTGTAAATAATGAAGGTTTTAATTGAATTTATTATCTAAAAATAAATTCTTTATATTCATAAAATATCGATAGTTGGTAGTAGAGATAGATTAATTTAAGTTATCCTTTATGAATTCTTTGAAAAGAGTATTAATAAATAAATAGGTGAAAATAATAATATAAAGACACCGCCGCCGAAGGCGGCGGGAATTTTTTAGGGGTGTAGGCAAAGGTTTTTGAAGGGGGTTTGCATCCAGTGAAAATCCTGTCATGTAGACGCTGGTGAGAATGCAAACTATGGTATAAAAGGTTAAATATGGTTGCTAATTGTAGTAAAGAAGTAATCTAGTCTAATATTTTATTATATTGTATATTATATTTGCCAATTGGATATGATTATATACATATATATTTACGATTAATATAATAGGTGTTGTTTAACTTCCTAATGTATTATGTACACACTTATCCATTATCGTATAAATATAATCGCCATTTCTAATTATGTTGTTGTATGATATGAATATTGTATAGAAGTATAGAAATAAATAAATGAAAATAATGGTTCTAATATCGCAAAATTGACGACGAGGAGGATAATATTCTAATTAAAACAAGTAAGAAAATAGTTATTAATTTTATAAATTATGCCTCAGGCCAAAAATACTAGTATAATTGATAAATTAGAAAAATATCAAATTAATTCTTCAATACAACGGTTGGTTCCAATTTTGGGACGCAACGTTAAGACTTAAGAACTGGACACCGACCGATCAAGAAAATAAGGACCTGTTCATGGTGAGTTTTGGCGCTGAAGGCATTGACATTCTCGAACAATATTTATTTCCTGAAACCATTCTAACGACTAAATTTAATAAGATAAGGAGTGTCTCGCTACATATTTTTGAGAAGAATAAAACCATTTTCGGTAGTAGATTAGACTTCATAAGGTTAATTAGAAGTGAGAATGAACCAATTGGAGAATTTGCTAATAGAATCAAAATAACTGCGAAAGCGTGTTGTTTTACGCCGTCAGAAGTTGACGGCCGGTTAAGAGATCAATTAGTCGCGGGTATAGATCTACCAGGTCTTGAAATTGAACTTAGGACTAAATATCCTCTAGCATTGGATGCGAACAAAAAGCCCCTGACGTTCCAATTCGTGCTAGATATGGCCACGGCAACAGAAAATGCTCAAAACGAAATGACCATCAAGAAAGACTTGGTAAATAGTGTCAGACCGCAAGATAACAAACATAAAATGCCTAATTCACAAGAGTTTGTTAAGAGAGATAATAATTATAGGAAGCCTAATAATAAGTTTTACGATAATAAATGTAAGAATTGTGCCGGCTGGCATGAAAGATATTTATGCCCAGCTAAAGACAAAACATGTTTTAAGTGCCAGAGAACCGGACATTTCGCAGCATGTTGCCTTAGTAAGCCTGTATATCGCAATTTAAACTCAGTGAAACCACATTTTCACTCAAGTGATTCGATTAATAATCTCTGGACAAGGGGATTAAATAAAAGGGCTAAGATCACAGCCAAAATAAATGGACTTAGTGTCACTTTTGATTATGATACAGGAGCACAAGCCTCGATTATAGGATTGAATATTTGGGAGAAAATTGGCAAACCATTAACATCTTCCACAAACCCATTAGCAGCCTATGGAGATAAGCCTTTGGATCTTATGGGTGAAGCCATGGTTCGTGTGCAAGTGGGGAAGGAAATTCGCAATTTTTATCAGTTATTATAATAAAGTCAAATGATTTACCTCTGTTTGGGTTGCCATGGATTTTAGCATTTGGGTTTGAGTTACCGAGACAGGTAAGCATAAAACAGGTTCTCAAAACGAATAGAGAAACAATAACATCAAGTTGCCACCAAACCAACGATGCCCCGATGGGCCGCTCGAATACATTCGGTGCCCCCGCGGGCCAAAGCCTCGATGGGCCGTTCGAATACAATCGATGTTCACACGGATCGAGGATGTCACTAACGGAAGACTCAATGGGGCATTTGTTAGCTAAACAGTTTAAAGCTGTTTTTGACGACAAACCGGGGTTGATACGTAATTACGCGGTGCGACTTCAATTAAAAGATACGGCTGTTCCAAAATCGTTTCCAGCTCGTCGAGTGCCATTTCCGTTACGCAGAGCGGTTGAACTAGAACTGGATCGCCTTGTGGCTGCTGAGATTTTGGAGCCCATCGATTCCTCTATAACTAGGGTGCCATGGGCAACCCCAACAGTATAAATGTCAGAAAAAACAATGGCGAGATTCGTATTTGCGCAGATTTCAAGGTGAGTTTAAATCCCCATCTATTATATGATCATCACGTTATTCCTACACTGGATGACTTATTGGTTAAGATTCAGGGGGGGAACCGTTTTACGGTGATAGATTTAAAGGACGCGTATCTACAAATGGCCGTTGAGCCAGAGTCCCAAGAATATTTGGTCATCTCAACACATAAAGGATATTTTCGATACCGAAGGATGCCGTTTGGGCTTTCGTGCGCACCAACTATTTTCCAGCGTTACATGGACAATGTTTTGAAAGATTGCCCGATGACTGGAGTGTATTTGGACGATGTAATTATCTCCGGCGAAAATGACGCCGAACACCTGGCTAATTTAAAAATAGTACTCGAAAGGCTGCAGGAAGCCGGCCTCAAAGCTAAATTTGAAAAGGTCCAATTTCTACGGAAATCTGTTTCATTTTTAGGTATAGTTATCGACCAAAATGGGGTACATCCAAGCGAAGAGAAAAGTTAAAGCAATCCAGGCCGCACCTAACCCCAAGAATGTTCATCAGTTACGTTCATTTCTTGGGCTTGTCACATATCATGAACGGTTCATTCCCAATCTTCATAGTGAAGCAGCTGTGTTACATCGATTGACTAGTGTAAAAGTACCATGGTGTTGGACTAATGTAGAGCAGGAGGCTTTCGATAAGGTTAAGACATTGTTATCAGCGGAAGAAACCTTAACGCCGTATAATGCTAAATTACCGTTGATTATGGAGTGTGACGCGTCAGATACAGGACTGGGGGCTGTTTTACTTCATAAGGTTTCACAAAACGAGGAAAAACCCATAGCATTCGCGTCTCGGACGTTGTTACAGTCGGAGAAACATTATGCGCCTATCGATAAAGAAGCGAGGGCATTGTTATTTGGAATAGAAAAATTCCACAACTTTATCTACGGTCGAAAATTTAAACTTCGGACAGACCATAAACCCTTGGAACGGTTGTTCGGGGAAAAGAGGGATCTGCCAAAGATATCGAACAATCGTCTGACACGTTGGGCCTGGAAGATGGCCGCTTACGACTTTAGCGTGGAATATAGATCTGGTCGGGAGAATGTTATAGCAGACGCCTTATCTAGGCTACCGCTCCACGATATCATACCTAATCGGGATACCAAGCATGCATTGGCAATTCGGAACGTAAACTTAGAGGATATGCAGGTCTCAGAGGGAAACCTGCGCAAGTATTCAACTAAAGATTCAATATTAAAGCGTGTGGCACAACATATTGAGCAAGGGTGGAGAGGTTTTAATCGGAAAGAAGAACCGGAGTTAGTCATTTTTTACACCCAACGAGAGGAATTAACAGTAGACAGGGGAATAGTTGAACGAAATGGTAGATTGATAATCCCTACGAAACTTAGGAATTCAGTGTTAGAAACACTACATCGGGGACATCCGGGAATAAACGCGATGAAATCTATTTTCCGGTTGTATTGTTGGTGGCCGAAGTGCGAAGAGGACATAGAACAGTATATAAAGCTGGTGTGTTGGATGTCAGAAAAATCGACCAAACGTAATGGAATTACCACTATACTCATGGAATTGTACTAAAGAGCCATGGGAGCGTATACATCTAGATTTTGCGGGACCGGTTGACTCTTTATATTGGCTAGTGGGAGTAGATTCATACTCAAAATGGGTTGAGGTAGACCTGATGAAAAACACATTGGCGAAGGAGATGATAACGAGATTAAAGAAGTGGTTTGCTACCTTTGGGGTACCTAAAAGCATTGTAACGGATAATGGACCTCAATTTATTTCAATAGAATTTAAGCGATTTTGTGAAGAAAACAACATTTGCCACATTCGCTCAACGCCGTACCACCCGAAGACAAATGGGCAGGCGGAACGAACCATTCGAACTTTAAAAGGGAGGTATTATGCCAGTCGAGAATCAATTAATGACCCACAAGAGGCGATGACTCAAACGGTAGCAGCGTATAGGCTGGGAGAACATAGTTCGACGGGTAGGTCACCAGCGAAGATTATGTTCGGTGTCGTCAAATAAGAACTAATCTCGACTGGGCTAGACCAGAGGTGGGAAAGGAGATTGATAAAGCCAAGGATAAACAAAATCAAGAACGTGATACACATTCCAATTTTAGGGAATTTGATGTTGGCCAGCATGTATGGGTAAGGAATGAAACCACTAAGGGTTGGAGAGAAGGAGTGATTCAGGATAGAAATGGATTATATTCATATGTAGTCAAGACCCCAGATCGTGTAATACGGAAACATGCTGACCAATTAAGAGACCGTTTGATAGCAGATACGACGGAGCACGTGATCGCTGACAGCGATCAGAGAGAGTGTGAGGCCCCAAGGCGAGATCGGATACATAAGCCCCCGAAACGAATGATTGAAGAGATTTAGACATCTCTCAATTAACGTAGGGGGAAATGTAGTAAAGAAGTAATCTAGTCTAATATTTTATTATATTGTATATTATATTTGCCAATTGGATATGATTATATACATATATATTTACGATTAATATAATAGGTGTTGTTTTAACTTCCTAATGTATTATGTACACACTTATCCATTATCGTATAAATATAATCGCCATTTCTAATTATGTTGTTGTATGATATGAATATTGTATAGAAGTATAGAAATAAATAAATGAAAATAATGGTTCTAATATCGCAAAATTGTTCCAAAAAATGCTATCGATACTTAGCATAATTTTAAAACAGATTTAAAACTATTTTTCTAATATATAAAAATTATATATTTTCACAACTTTACTTATTAGTAATTCTACCAATGAAAGAACATCTTCTTTAACAAGAATAAAAGCATACCTGGAAAGTAGTGTCCCAGCAATTTGAGCCAATTTTTTTTAAACGTATTTTAGCCAGACCAAGTCTTGAGATTTCGCTAATAGATGTCCATCTTTAGGCCATCTATGAGCAAAATCTTCTGACTTGCATAATATTTTTTAAAATTGATTTAGCCGATTTTTAAAATAGGCTCAAATCGAGCCATTTACCAGCATTTTTGAGAAGCACTACCTCTAAAAATAGCTTGAATGGGTGTTAGCCCCTCTTTATACACTAGGATTTGACAGCAACTGATAAAATCATTGAAAATTTTTCTCAAAGCAAAAGAAAATTAAATTTAACATATAATTTCATATGTTTGTTAATTATATTTTATCCAATTTTTAATACATCATATTCATGAATACTTTTATACGTGCAATAGTTCTTAAGAATATTTTTGTGCATTTATCTATTTTTCCAACATTTTTTTTAAAAATGTAATTAAAATTTATATATCAAATTTTAAATGCTTAAATTAATATTTTTTTACATAGTTCTTTTTCAATGCCGATACACATTTAATGATTATTATAATAATTTATAATAGAATTTGTCGATTATAAATTTTTCAATATTTTATAATAGTCTTAATAAATTTAAGAAGTTAAATTTTTTTGAAGAAAATAATTATACTCACCCTCCCCTACCTCTCACAACAAATTCCTGCGTTTGTGCCTGATATTTTATATTCTTATAATATGTTAGTATTTATAATGAAATGCAATACACAAAATAAAATAAAATTTTTATTATGTTTATATTATGTATTCTTATAAATCACTAGTATTTAAAAAATTTATTAATTAAATAATAATGTTATAGAGCGTCATCTATTCCCCTTGAGTTAATTATACTGAGACGCTCACCCGTTCAAAATGCTAAAGGTAGACCTGTGCGCCGGCCGGCCGGTGGCCGGCTGCCGACCTTTTTTTGGTTACGCCGAAAATGCCGCCGTTTAAGAAAATCACGCGGGCGCGCCGCCGATTTTTATGTCGGTGCGCACGGCCGGCGCAGAAATTTCTTTCATATTTCACACCTTTTTATTCTAATAAGTGGTCAACATCACTCTTGTAATTTTTTAATGTCAATCAGATTTTGATAAATTTTTATTTTCTATTATTTTATAATCATAATTATATTGACTCATTATAGAATTTAATCACTCAAAAATCTAAAATTCCAAAAGTTACCATAATTTTACATATTTTTAAAATGGATGTATCTACATTTAATAATTCTATAAATAATTTTAGTATCCTAACTCTGGATAATAAAAAATCCATAGTCTGGAAATTTTTTGCAAAAGAATTAGAGAAATTATTACTGCTCTAAGATATAAAACTTCAGAAGTTGAATTTGAATTCGAGGAATATCAAAGAAAATGTCTAAGTACATTAGATTTAACATCAGACATGTTAGATCTTGACAGCATTGATCCATACCCGAGTACCCGTTTTCAAATTGGCAATTCCAATGATAATAATAACAATAATTCCACGTATATGGAAACCTTAAAATTAAATATCCCAAGCCCAAAACATTGGGATAGTATATTAATTATGCTAGAAAGCATATCTGGATTAAATAAGGATTTAATTAATAATGTTTTGAAAAGAATTGGGAAGCACTTTCTCAAATTATGAATCTGATCTGATAGAAGAACTATTAGCATTTCTTTCAAAATTTAAAAAAACTGTCGAATTTCTTTCAATACATAAAGGGCCTACTTTAAACTTGGTTACTTTTTAGAAGTGAAATTGAAACACATTTAATAGTAAATGATAGTGATAGTTCTGAAATTATTTCACTATAGGAAAATATGCTAAAAAAACCTGCGTTACGATTTCCGGTTTGTAATCTGCAATTAATATTATATAAGTATATTCTTTTATTTTTTATTTAAAATTATCTAGGTATTGGCTTCTCTTTTAGATCCAAGATTTTAAAAATTGACAATTGTGTCAAAGTATTTAATAGAGCAAAATTGCTCAGCTTCAGAATTTATAATAAAACATCTTAAACTTATAGAGAATGATGATAATCAGGTAGTAAATATAGCTAATGAGGATGAAGATGAATTATTAAATTCAAGTTATTTGACAAAATTGGCAAATAAACATTCAACAAATATAAATTTATGATTCCAAGTTAGGTGACTTAGAATAAGAATGCCACAGTTTTCTTGGAAAACGACATTTACAACATATTCTAAATTTTTGGAGAGAAAAGAAGAGTGAACTTCTTAATCTTTCCAGTCTCGACAAAAAAATTCTTTGCATTCCAGCGACTAGTACACTCAGTGAAAGAGTTTTCTCTACCGCTGGATTGACGTTAAATTCAAGGAGATCATCATTATGTCCCGAAAATTTAAATAAAATAATTTTTATACAAGATATTATAAAATTACGAAATCGATTTTGGATATAATAAGTTTTCTATTAAATGAATATTAAAAAATATGCCGAGATATCTGTAGAATAGTGTATATTTTTATTTGTTTTTTAAAAAAAAATTAATAAGCAATTAAAAAAATTTATGTTATAAAAATTTCTAACTGCGCCGATTTACGCCGATTTTATTGACGGCAGCTAAAAATCGGCGCGCCGCCAGCCGTCGATTCGATTTTTGAAAATTGCGCCAGCCGCTGATAGTTTTGTCGGCGCACTGGTATAGCTAAAGGTAATGTTTTAGCAAACTTCAGGAATAAATAACCCTAGAATTTTAGCCGGGAATAAATAACCCTAGAATTTTAGCATTAAATAAAACTAATATTAAAAAAGGAACATAAATTAAGTAATATTTCTAAATACCTCTAAATTATAAATTTATTAATCAATATCTCTAATGATAGGTAACAATTATACTTAAAAAGTGGCTAGTAATCGAAATTTTTAGAGTACATGTATATTGATATTCAGATTAAATAACCAAATATTTTTTCTTAGCTTCTTTTACATTTTATTTGTATCCTTCCTTATTGCCCTTCATTCCTTCAACCACACCTTCGTTATAAATGAAAAAATATTTCAATTTAAGTCAAATTTTGTATTTAAATATTTTAATTATTTTATAAAAAAAACAAAATATCTACAAAATTGTATTTCGCTCAATATAAAAGACAATTTAAAAGGAGATATTGTTATTTTTAAATACAAATCAAAAGGAAATAACGGAAGGAGTGAGGCATAACATCTCATGTGATATTGATATGTCCTTAATCCCAATTATATAATGCTTATCAAAAACTAGGTATAGAAAATAACAATACTAGTGACGAAACAAAACTATTGAAATGTTTATTCCAGATATAATAATTAAAGATAATACTAGAGTGTTGTAGTTGAGATATTTGGGACCTAAAATAAAAATAATACTAAATTCTTATTAAATTCTATATATTGATCAATTATAAATTAACATAAAAGGAAAAAGTAACAAAAAATATAAAGAAATAAAAAAGTTTAAAAATTACGAAAAATTATCTTTGAAAAATATCGCCGGGGTGGCGTAATGGGTTATGGTGTATGCTTGGAAACATAAGGAAGCAGAGGACGCAGGTTCAATCCTGGAAAGGAGCATAAAAACTTTCAGGTTTTTTTTCGATGACTGATGTGTAAGGACATATGGTATGATGATTTTCGTAGCTTAGAGATGACACCCCGGTCACCGACAGGCCTTAGCCGGGTGCTAATGATACTTGTCCACAGCGTCTACATGGCCGGGGGGGGGGGTAGGAGACAAATGCCTCCAAAATATATTAGCATTTTTGGGGGTAGGTATCGATTTTAAGGGGTTGATATTAATTTTTTGGGGGTAGGCATTATTTTTTGGGGGGTAGGTATTGATTTTTGGTGGGTAATTTTTGATTTGAATTATAATCTTTTTTTAATCCATTAATTGATACGATTATGATGGTTATCGTTTGATTTTCTGAAAAATGTCAATTAAAGTAAAGATATTTGTCAATTAATAAATAATATAAATTTTCTTTGTCAACGATTTTCATTTAGCATTTTATCAAGTTAATATTTACACATTTCCTATTTGGTACTTTTCTTAGAGGTGAATATATTTATATTATGTTTTTTAATAAATTTATAGATTTTAGCAGGATAAATTTTAGGTAATTTTTTGAGTCATGCATAAAAACATATATCAGCAAGCAAAGAATAATAAAAAACATAATATGTAAAAAATTATATTATAATAATTATTTCTTTCTAGATGCCAAGTAACAAAACCATATTTAAAGTTAAGTGCAATATTAAAAATTGCAAAACTTCTAAAATAAGAAGTGACAAGATACATGAACATTATAAACATAAACATCCTCATGTCAAGCCAGCTGATATGAAATTTACAAAGGTAGCCATCAAAAGAGATAATAATAATTGGGTATCTTTAAATTGTGATATTCCATATAATATCACAAATGGAGTTGAAACCCAGTTGCAAAAAAAGACAATAACATCTTACTTCCAAAAAGTAATATTTTTATTTATTATTGTAACTATAAATTTGTGAATTTATAGAAACTGATTTAAAATTTTACCAGAATAATATTAATATTAAAGTAGTCAGGGTATAGAGAAAATAAATTATATATATTATTATTTAATGTTTTTTAACTGTTTATCACACTATTTTTATATCTATATATACTTTATAAAGTTCAATTTAACAATATGTTTAATAAGTTAATAATAATAATTTAAAACCAAAGTATTAAAAAAACTTATTAAGTTAATATAATGTAGTAAAATAAGGTAATGTTAATTTCTAGGAATTTTTAAATTTAAATCTTTTCATCTTTAATTGAATTAAGACTTCAAATTCTTTTACTTTTTTTAAATATAAATCTTATAAAATATGATTTGGAATCAACTATTTTCAAAATGTTATCTGTGTGAGTTTCATCCCCTTTATTTACATTATGTGTTATATTAGGTATGTTTATTATCATTGTTTTATTTAGCTATTAGAATTTCTTTAGATAATATACTTTCATCATGAATTTCACAATTTTATTTATACTTAATATTGTTTTTATTTTTATAGTCATTATAATATTGTTTTATGATTTCTTCATGTGATCACAGTTTTATATTAATCTGCATCTATCATGCCTATGAATCTTTCAAGTATATTTTAAAAATGTTTTTACATGATCTAACAAAGTCATATTGATGTTTATGATTATTGCGTTCAAAATATGTGAATTCCCTTTGTATTCTACATTCACTTGTGCTTTACCTATTACTTGTATCATCTTTCCATTGTAACCTGATAACTTTATGTTGGACTTCATATTATTTTTAATACCTGTTTTCTCAATCATGTATTCATGTAGAATTAAAACATTTATTAAAAACTTAATTATAATGTAGTTAAAAAAAATTATCATTTGCCTAAAAATTTATTAAAATATAGTTATCATAAGGAAAGAAATTAAACTCCTCTTTATTTATAGAAAATCTCAGTTATTGAAGATTCACAAATTGTATTATCTCCTCATCCAATCCCCAGTTCCAGTGAGGTATTTACTTTGTATGATGAGGTATTTAATTTAAATACGAATTATATGATAACTTTTGAAAGAAATAAATTATGATTATGAGGTTAATTAAATATTTCCAACCTTTATTAAAAACTTAATTATAATGTAGTTAAGAATAAAATGACCATTTGACTAAAATTTTATTAAAAATATAGTTTTTCATAAGTAAACAAATTATACTCTTTATAGCAAATCTCCAATATTGAAGATTCACAAATTGTATTATCTTCTCATCCAATCCCCAGTTCCAGTGAGGCGCTTACTTTGCATGATGAGGTATTTAATTTAAATACGAATTATATGATAATTTTTGAAGAAAATAAATTAGGACATTTAAATATTTCCAACATTTATTGATTAACTTAATTATAATGTAGCTAAGAATAAAATGACCATTTGGCTGAAATTATATTAAAAATAGATTTTCATAAGTAAACAAATTATACTCTTTATTTATAGCAAATCTCCAATATTGAAGATTCACAAATTGTATTATCTCCTCATCCAATCCCCGGTTCTAGTGAGGCACTTACTTTTCATGAGGCATTATATTTAAATAAAATTTATATAATGACTTTTGAAGGGAATAATGAGGATATTCAAAGTCCAAGTCTTATTCAGCTATACAAAAAAAAGGAACCAAATGACCCTTTTCACTTTATATTATTTAGGATGACAAATATTTTGATAAATTTCATAATTGCTGTAGGCCCTTGTCAGCCATGTACAATTAAATTTCAATATCCTGTTACTAACAAGAGGTTTTAAATAATATTTATTTTCATTAATTTTTACCCATCCATTATTTCTATACCAATATATTTTTTTTTACTTTTTAAACAGGAGCATGAATATAACCTATTATAGAAAGGTTAATATAGATGGTTCCCTCAACCCCAGAAATTGGCTATCTTATAGCACTACTTTAGACAAAATCTTTTGTCTATATTGTATTATGTTTGGTGGCCCTAAGTCCAATACTTTTTGGACTCAACATGGGGTAAATAATTGGAAAAACATAAAGCGTGACTTAGAGAGACACGAAGCATCTTCTCTTCATAAAGATTGTGAATATGCAAACATGACTTGGCTTGCAAATAAACGCATTCAAGATCATTTGCTATCAAATAAACTTGATATAATCATGGAAAATCGTAATATAGTTCATAATATTATCAATGCCATTATGTACCTTATAAAATGTAATATAGCCTTTTGGGGTTCTAATTCGAATGAAGGTAATTTTATGTGTCTAATAAAATTAATGGCAAAAACGGTTCCAACTTTACGTGCATACATGGATAACAACGAAAAATTGCGGAGAAAAAAATCAGATAAAATTTCGAGACCTTATATAAATTTACTGTCATATGGCCACGTGAAAAAAATAACTGAAATTATTAATATAAAAATAACAAAAAGCATTATTCAAACAATTAAAGAGAATCGTGCCTATAGCATCATATTAGATGGAACATATGATGTGTCTAAAAAAGAATGCATAGCTTTGCTTGTACGGTATATAGAAGATGATCTGCATCCACATCCTGTAGAAAGGATCATACATGTTTTTACAACATCAGAAACCACTGGGGAAAATATAAAGAAACATGTTTTTTCTAAGTTTAATGATCTTGGTCTTCCTCTTGATTATTTGGTTAAACAAAGTATGGGTGGTGCAGGGAATATGAGAGGAGTATACAAAGGAATGCAGGCTTTAATATTGAAAGAGGCTCCAAAAGCCATCTATATTTGGTGCCATGCACATCGGCTAAATTTAGTAGTTGCTCATGTTTGTGGATGCAAAATTGAAATGAAAAAGGCAATGGGAATATTAGATGAGTTATATAATTTTATGAATGGAGTTAGACGTCAAGGTGTATTTGTTAAATATCAAATGAGAAAGTCCAAGAAATCTCTTAAAAGAATTAAAAACACAACAAGGTAAATAAAATATTTTTAATGAAACTTGCAACTTATATATTTTCAGAAATTGGTCATCATCCTACAAACCTGTAGAAATCTTTTTAGATGTTTATGAACATATTTTAGCATCATTAGTTGAATTAAAAGATTCTAATGACCCAAGCACCTCTTCCATTGCCGATGGGTTATTATCAAGAATTAAAGATGAAAATTTTATATTAAGTCTTTTTATTTTGAAAGAAATATTGAAATGTACACATGAGGCTTGTATTGAAATGCAGGCAGTTGGTAATGATTTGGCTTTGGTAACCAAATTAATACAACATACAAAAAATAAATTACAAAAACTAAAAGGTTAATATTAGTTACTTTTTCTATAAATAATTTTAAAATATAGCTAATGGAGACAATATATTTTAAAAATTACATTCCTTATCTAATAGTTTTTTGAAAAAGAATAATGTAATAACTGATTTGTATAATATGAAATCAATATTCAAATTGGATCAAACAGAATTCAATAATTATGTTGAACAAAAAAAAACAAGTTGAATAAATTAAAAAAATTTAAATTATTATTTATTATTATAGATATAGAAGGAAATATTTTTCCCTGTTCTAAATGCAATAATTAATCACCTAAATGATCGATTTAATTATGATTGTTTAAATTTTTTATCACAGATATCCATTTTTACTCCCGCTGGAATTATGGATAATGAAAAAATAGAAGGATGGCAAATATCCGAAATTTGTAATACTTATCAATTGGATGTCCAAAACATTGTTGATGAATATAATGATTTTCGCTCTTTATATTTGGAGTCTCAATCAATCATTTTTTGCAAAGATCTTTTAAAAGTTAAAAAGAATGACGCGTTATATATTGATGAAAGTAATTTATTGATATTTTATTTGTAATTGTATATAATTAAAGGTATTGCAAACGATCAAATTACCAAAGAAAATATCAACAGCGAAATCATGACCAAAATAAAAAAATGGATAAAATTTTCTTTTATATTACCATACCGACTTTTAAATCAATTAAATTCTTATTCAAATTTAAATTTATTATATAAATATTTATTAACCCTTCCTACAACTTCCTGTTCAGCCGAAAGAGCCATGAGTAAAGTAAAAATTGACAAAACTCGAATGCGGAATAAAATTTCGGACCCATTTTTGGAAAATTTACTGTTAATATCCAGCGAAATTGATGTTTTTGAAAAATTTACAATTGATGATATTATAACACAATTTGCTTTAACATCAATAAGCTTATCCAAATTATTAATAAAATAATTAATGTATCTTTTTCACAGCGAATATATAGGCTTTTAAATAATGTATATTTAATTTAACATTTTATAATTTCAATGCAAAATATACTATAATTCATTTTATTCTAATATTTTATATAATAGCTCTATTTACAATACATGTTTTTAATTATGTGGAATCAAGCTAAATATACCTCTTTAAATTTATTCGTCTTATATTTTTTACAATATTTTAGATCTTTTTCATAGAAATATTATATCTCATTTAATTCACTTATATATATTTTATGAAAATAAAGTGAATACCAAATTATGAAAAGATTGCATTATTTAAATAAAAGTTCATTATCACTTACAAATTTTTAAATTTTTTTTCCCTAAATAGGCTTGAAAGATTGTAAATAGAATTATGTTGTAAGGTTATAAATGGTGGCAGATAAGATTTTTTAAATAAAATCACTATACCATCGTAGGTCTGTAAATTTCGCGGCCGAAGGCCGCAGGATTTTTTTTAGGTGGGTATGGGTAGATTTTGGAGGGGTTTGCCTCCATCAAATTTTCTGCCATGTAGACGCTGCTTGTCCAATAAACAAACAAATGAAAATATGAATGTGAAACCTAGGGAGTTCCCTCCAAGCGACGCAGATCTCCATCCTGTGAAAAGTAAAATAAAGGTCAAAGCAAAGAAGACAAGATTAGCAAGTTTGGAATTGGTATCAATGTTGAACAAAAGAAAAGTTGATATAGCGTGCATACAAGAGACGAAATGGAAAGGTTAGAAGACTTTAATGATTGGAGATGAGTACAAATTGTACTATAAGTGAATTCTTAGTAAAAGGAACGGTGTCGGTATCATCCTCAGTCAAGATCTAACCTCCTCAGTAGTAGAAGTCAACAGGATCTCTGATAGACTAATGAAGATAAAACTCTGCATTGGTCAATCTATACATCTTTTCAGTATATGCTCCTCAAACGGGTTGCAAGGTAGAAGAGAAAGATACTTTAGAGCTATTCTTGATAAAGCTGTAATGGAAATCTATAAGGATGACCTAGTCATAATAGGTGGTGACTTAAATGCGCATGTGGGAAAAACAAGAGATACCTACAAAAGGCATCATGGTGGTTTTGGATATGGAGAAAGAAATGATGAAAGAGGGCATATACTGAAATTTGCGCGCCCTGACTTTGCCTTAACCAACACCTACTATAGGAAAAAAGACAGTCATTTAATATGAAAGTGGTACAAGGAAAACACAGATTACATGCTAATCTCTCGTAAAAAATTAAAAGATGTAATAGACTGCAAAGTCATCCCAGGAGAAGATATAGCCGCGCAACACAAGCTACTCGTCACAATTACAGATGCCTTGGCAATCAATGCAAACATTGAAACAATAGATTCTTCACAAGTCAGTTAAAAAAATGTGGACAGACCTTTCATCCAGATTAATAGACACTGCCAAATCGACACTAGGCTTGACAAGGGGAGGTAACAAATCATTCAAAGAACTATGGTGGTGGAATCAAGAGGTACAAACCACTATACAGGAGAAAAAAGCCTTTTATAAAATATGGTACAAATCCAAAAACCCAAATGACAAGTCAAGATACAAAAAACCCAAAAGATTAGCTACAAAGGCGGTGGCTAGAGCCAAATCTATGGCATACAATGACATGTATGAAGAACTACATACCAAAAAAGGGCAAAATAAAATATACAGATTAGCCAAACAGCGAGAAAAGAATTCTAGGGATATAAACGGAGCTTAGAAAGTAATCAAAAATAAAGATGAGAAATTGATAATAAAAGAAAAAGAAATATTGAATAGATGGAAAGAATATTTTCAGGAGCTTCTCAACTTTAATACCCACATACTATATCTAGATGAACACTCCCTATGTCAAAATCTTGTACAACTAATAATAGAACAAGAAATAATCACCTGCCTCAAGCATATGAAAAACAACAAAGCTAGGGGTCCAGATGATATTCCAATAGAAAGTCTTAAAGCCTAAGAGATGATGGAATACATTTCCTCACAAATCTATACAATAAAATACATGGAAATGAAGAGGTTCATCAAAAATGGAGGCAGAGCTATCTAGTTCCTATCTTCAAAAATAAAGAGGATCCACACAATTCTCAAAATTACAGGGGCATTTAACTAATGTCACACTCTCTAAAACTATACGAAAAAATAATAGAAAAAAGATTAAGAGACATAATTGAAATAGGAGAGACTCAGTTTGGCTTTATGCCTGGAAGATCAACAACTGATGCTATCCACGCAAATAGGCAAATGAGTGAAAAATACAGGGAAAAGAACAAAAGCCTACACATGGTCTTTCTCGATCTAGAAAAGTTTTCGATATAATTCCAAGAAAACCTATCTGGTGGGCGCTACGCCACAAAAAGATTCCCGAAAAATATATAAGAATAATACAGGATATGTATATGGGCCATACAACAATGGTCGGTAGCACAACAGGTATTCCAGCAGGCTTCAATAGCCGAAGTAGTTCATCAAGGGTGGGCTCTCAGCCCATTTCTCTTCATTACAGTAATAGATCTATTAGCACAGTCTATGCCTCAAACAGTCCCGTAGAATTATTTGCAGATGTTAATGTGATATATTTGCCGAATCCAAATGAAATGAAAGAAATATTAATGAGTTGGATAAATATCTTAGAAAAGCACTGATTAAAAGTAAATAGAGAAAAGACGGAGTATACGGTGATAGGAGGAGATGAAACAGTGAGTATTAATATAAATGAATGGCAGATATCGGCAATTGAAAGCTGCAAATATTTGGGCTCCATTATATAAACAAACGGTATAATAGAAAAGAGATAAAGAGTAAAATTAATCAAGGGTGGTTAAAGTGGAGATCTTTATCTGGAGTGCTATTTGACAATAAAATTTCACACAAATTAACGGGAAAAATTTACAGTTTTATACAATCAACTATTCTATATAGTTCAGAAACATGGCCAACCAAGGAATCAGACAAGAGAAGTCTACTAATTATGGAGATGAGAATGCTGAGGATGATTGCTGGGGTCAAGAAAGGATAAAGTGCGCAGTGCAAGAATACTAAGTAGTTTAAAGGTAGTGCCCATTAACACTAAATTAATGTTAAACAGACTTAGGTTAGGTGGTATGGGCACACAATGAGATGGCCTATGAACTACATCGTAAATAAGGTTGAGAGTTTGGAAGTGATAGGCAAACGTAAAAGAGGAAGGCCAAAACTTCAATGGGGCCATAAAGTTAGAGTCAATATAAAGAAGTATAAATTAGATAAAAGAGATTGTATGAATAACATAAAGTGGAGAGAGATGTTGAAGGAGCTTACCACCAGAAAAGCTGAAAGCTAGAGAAAAAAAAAATCTTTGAAAAATAAAAAGTTTAAGAAAATTAAGGCGAAAAAAAATAAAAAGTGAACAAATCCAAATTGTTAAAACTCTTAAAGTATGAAAAATCTACAATTATCGTGTTTTTATCTCATTTACATAGACTGGGATCTAAATAATAACTTAATAATTTTAATAAAACATTATTTTTGTGTAAATATTATCATAATTTGAATCAGCGTCTACATGACAGGATTTTCACTGGATGCAAACCCCCTTCAAAAACCTTTGCCTGCCCCCCCCCCTAAAAAATCACCGCCGCCTTCGGCGGCGATGTCTCTTTATCATTATTTTCACCTATTTATTTATTGATACTCTTTTCAAATAATTTATAAAGGATAACTTAAATTAATCTATCTCTACTACAAACTATCGATATTTTGTGAATATAAAGAATTTATTTTTTACATAATAAATTTAATTAAAACCTCCATTATTTACAATGAATTAATTATTATGAAATTATGAGCTTGCTAAAATATCTAAACCATTAAAATTATATTTAAAAGGATAGTTTATTTGGAAAACAATGTGTATGATTGTTTGCAACATATAGATTTGGTCGATGAATTGTATTATAATAATATTATAATATAAGTATTAATTTTTACAGCAATAAATTTTGTCATTTCATCTCCAAATTTAATAGATAACCCTCTCCCCAAATAAAATTAATCCTACCCCCATTAAAGCAGCTTACCCCCCACCCCCTTAAAAAATAGGATGCAAACTGTTCCTACCCCTCCCGCTCATGTAGACGCTGATTTGAATAATGCATTTTTTTATAACGCAATAATACAAGATAGAGTAATCCTATATTTATTTAATAATGATGCTCCTAGTGTAAAAAATATCCATATTTAAAAGGGTCTCCTAAAATAGACGAAAATTTTATCTAGCCAAAAATAATCTTAATAAATATGAATAATAAATGATGTGTCAATTAATATTTTATATTACTTCTTCTAGTATTGTTAAAAAACCCGATTTTGGTCAATTTTTAAAAACGGCTTGATTTTGATCAAAATAATATTCTAATCCTATATATTTTGCTCATAGATGGCATAAAGATTTAGGCGTCTATTCAAATCTCGAGGCTTACATAATATTATATTGGCTAAAATCGTATTCGGGCCCTTTTTAAAAATAGACCCAAATCGGGCTTTTTAACAATACATTCTACGCTGTTGTCATGTTTACTGTACACAAATTAACTTGATTATTTTTTATTTCAAACTACTTTGATAACCACAGTAAAAAATTTATTTAATAATATAATAATATAGTTTAAAAAATTTTAAATATAATATTTTCAACATTAAAATTATCAATGAATAATTCATAAATTCTTTCCAGTGAAAAAATACTTCACTTTTATTATCTTTATTCTCCACTTTTATACTTTCTACATAACTTCAATAAAAATCAGCCCCACACTAGAGGTCTGCAATGGGCAGTTAAACAATTTTAAACATTGGGTAGGTTAAAATTATTACTAAAGCAATGAGCGGGCAGATGAATTCAAAATATTTTTTGGATAAAATGAACACCGCGAGCTAGGATTATTATAAATAATTTTTTATTTTATAATATTACATATTTTATATGCGTAAAATAAAATAATTAAAAGGCCGTTTCCCATGCCATGGCATACCATACCAAATGTAGGGATGCATATCGTATCATATATGGGTTTAGGTTTAGAAATAGCGTTTCGGGTAGATTTGTACAAAATAATAATATTGGTTCAGCTTAAACTTTTTAAACCCCGTTTAAGCCTTTTATGGGCGTTACTAGTCTTTATAATATCAAGGGGTTCAAAAATATTTTTTTAAAATTGTTTTTAAAATTACCTTCTTTTTTAGCTAACATTATCCAACATTATCCAACATTAACTTTTTTTAGTGGTGTAAAAAAATTTTAATTTGAAAGGGGCTCTTCAAATTTTTCAGGGGACTCGAACTGGTGTTCATATACAAGTCTATTAGAAATATGGAAAATAATATTGAGCCGTATACAATTTAAATATCTTCAAGATTATATTATATAAAATTGTATTTTGAGTAGGAGATTTGGACAGCTGTAGCATCTACATGAGCGGGGAAGGGGGCGCTAGGAACAGTTAGCACCCAATTTTTTATCGGGGTGGTAGGGGCTGGCGCTTTTAAAGGAGATAGGATAAAATAGTTTTTTTTAAATTTGGGGGGCTGGAATAATTTTTGGGGGCCATTTTTTGGGGTGCAGAGATTTTTTCTGGGGCCAGGTTTGGGGGCCAATAATTTTTGGGGGGAGATGGTGCCCCTCTCATTCCCCGTGGCTACGGCCCTGGTTTTCAATAGCTATATAGAATGAATTAATATTAAAAAAAAATTTAATACTCATTTCTTGGCATTTTAATTAAAATATTTATTAAAATAGCGGTATTTTTGTCTGGTGTCTTTTTGTCCAAGGTTTTTTCCTATTATATTTATATTCAGTGTTGTCCGGGAATCTTTGTCCAGGTTTCTTTGTCCAGGACATTTATGTCGAGTATTCATTATTTTTAAACGAACTTGATATTCGTTTTTTAACTTATTGCGACTCAGGTATTAAAGTAATTTATTTAGTGACAAATTGTAAATATAAGGTAAAAACAAAGCCATAAATTAAAATATAAATGTGAATGATAGATAATTCTTTTGTCTTTTGTCTTTAGTAATTAATTATTAAGTTGTCTAAATTACATTCCTAACACATTTCTATTGCTTTTATGCATATATTCATTTATTAACTTCCTCTTTAGGTAAAAAATATTTTTATCAAAATGATGAATTATAGATTAGAGTCTATGATTATATGATTAAATTTGCTAATAACTGATTAAATTATTATATTCATTTATATTATGTTCTTAATATAGGTATATCGATGAATCTGTTGGGAAAAGTTAGAAGCTAGGATATTTGAATAATTGTTAGCTGAAGTGAAAAGATGACAATTACCTAGACAAAAGTCGATATTTATTTGATTAGAGGATAGTGTAGATGAAGATCAAGATTATCCACACTAGGTAAAATAAACAATAATGATGAAATATTTTGGAATTACCGTATGACAAACTGATTTGAAATTAAAAATCTGATCATTATAAATAAATTAAAATTATATACTTTTTTTAGAGTATTGCGCAAAGAAATTGAATAAACACGTCTTAAATCTATGCTGAAATGCCATTTCTACCAATTATATGATTCACTTTTAAATTTTCTTGTGTTAAATAATTGATAATAAAAATATTAATGTGAATAAATTGTGATGATAGTTAGAAATAAATAATATTTTTCTATGTTGGACATTGTAATTACATTTCTTTTGTGTGATTTTAAATTCATTACTAATACCAAGATTTTCCATAAAACTCCCTTCTCCATAATTTATTGTTGCTTAGCAAAATTATCTATTTGAGTATTAAATACAAAACCTAAAAATAAATTATTTTATTTATAGAATAATGAGGATAATAAGTTTATGATTCAATTACAATATAAATAAAGTGTTCATTTTAATTTATTATAAAATACAATCATTTAACATGCATTTCTTAAATCTAAAACTGAACTTGTTTTCATTTAATCTATATGATAAAAATAAATCACTTATTTTTAAATGTTGAGCTTAAGCCAAAGATAATTACTGACTTTATATCATGATATGGAAGGAGTTCCTTTCTGAATCAAGTAAAATCTTAAACCTCTTCATACAATTTGAGATATATAAAAAATTAACCCCCACCCCCTCTCACCTGATATCTCAAATGGTTATATTATGAGAGCCTTTTTTGATAGAAAATTAATTATTTTTTTAATCACATGGTAAAAATTATTTTAATAAAAAAATCTGTAAAATACATTTAAATGCAAAAAAAATAACAGTATAAGGGAATAGATTCACACAATGTATTTATAGAGATATTACTGAGATAACATTTCCCCTTGGAGTCATTGAAATGATGACAATTTATTTCTTAAATTTTTACTAGTGCAGTAATTTAGGCTTTTAACCTTAAAAATCCTACTGGTATTTTGAAAAACTATCAGTCCTCAAGCTAGAGCTAAGATATTCTGCCAAAAAACTCGGCTCTTTGGCCATAGGTGAGGGTAAATTTTTTAACATAGAGCCTTAAAAAATATGTAGAATTAATTTTTTATCGATAAAATGATAATTGGCATTTTATTTATGATAAGAAAAGCAGTTATTTTTACTTCATTTAAATTAATTTATATAAATGAAATATTTGTCAAACCAGGTTTGGGCCTAAATTATACCTACAAAAATACGAATCGAATAATTCCATTATTCGTATTCGTTTAAATCGAATAATTCCATTATTCGTATTCGTTTAAATCGAATAATTCTATTATTCGTATTCGTTTAAATCGAATAATTCCATTATTCGTATTCGTTTAAATCGAATAATTTATTATTCGTATTCGTATGAATAATAAAATGATTATTCGATTCGAAAATTTTAATTACCGTGAATTAAAAAAGATCTATTATAAAATTTATTTTGTAAAATTTAACTAAGGATAAAGACAAACAAATTTTATTAGTGAGACAAAATAGAAGCATACATATATAATATATTTATATACAATGTGGAAAAATCAATATAATATTCATATTTATAATGTAGATAAATCTGACGACGGCCAATTTTTCAAACATAAAGTTTTTCGGATTGTTTCCTCCTTTAACGACATTCTGTATTTTGTAACCATATGAGCTCCAACAGAAAACAGTCGCTCACATGGGGTTGAAGATCCCTGTATCGACAATATGTCCCTCGCCATTTTAGATAACACAGCATTAGCAATATTTTACAAATAAAGTGGTAAAAACTTTAGGCAAAAAGTCAAATTTATGATTTCTCCATCATCAAATGAAAGAGAAATATCAGGTTTGCCTGTCATTCTTGATGTGATGGGATTAGCAGTTTATTATAATTGTATATGTTTTGTGTTATATAAATTACCTTCTTCGTCCATCTCTATCATAAAAGAAATTTCTAAAGTAATGGTCTATTATGAGATAAATTAAAATGGAGTTTCAAAATTTGGCGCAATTTTCATTATTCCACTTGGAGATTTTATTAAATTGAAATAATTTCAAATAATTCCTAATAATAATATATGATTTATATATGATTATTTTCCAATATATATTAATACTATAAATTATTTTAGTCGAATAATCTCGAATAATAGATAAAAAATTATTCGACGAATAATATATTTTCCTTATTCGAATTTTCGAATCGAATAATTGTGTTATTCGTATTCGTAAAATACGAATCGAATCGAATATCGAATAACAAATAATTCGTTTTAGGTATAGCCTAATTAAAAAAGGGTGATAAAATTAATTTTCTTTACAGGTGGAGATAATTTTTTTTACATTGAAATCATTTTTTTTGGAGCATTAAAATTTTATTCAAAATATTAAAAACAAATGTAATATCGTTAAAAAATATAGTTATAAACTGGTATGTAAATATTCATAAATGAAAATTTTATCTTCTTTGTGATTGCATCAATTTTTTAATAATTTGATTGGTTATATCTCGATAAGTATAGCCACTCTATTCAATCAATTTTAAGATATACTTTCGAAGAAAGATCCCATCATTTGTCCTTGTTCTAATTGGTGTCATTCCCTAAATATTCAGTAATTTTTAAAATACTTGGACTACTAATAAAATATATTTTAAAGCTACTGTATTTGGAGGATTATCTACATAAATGAATCCTTTATACCATTTAAATTCTAAAATTAATTGGCCTTCAGATATATTTCTATCCTATGAATAAAATCTAGCCAAATATTTAATTTTTCACTGTCAAGATTAGATAAATCCTCTTATCTAGTTTTGTTAAAATGCCTGATTTGGGTCGATTTAAAAAAACGGCCAGATTAAGATTTAATTAAAAATAATATAGTGTAAGACTCAAGATATGGCAAGAAGAAGCCTAAACCTTTCTGCCATCTGTGAGCAAAATCACCAGACTTACCCAATAATATTTTGGTTAAAATCGTAATCGAGCCGTTTTTAAAAATCGACTTGAGCTTTTTATCAACACTACTCGGATCAGAGTGAGTTATAAGATATAATATTTGTAAATTGAATGGAGCCATTTGATAAATCACAAATCGTTCATTGATTTGAGCCAAAATTAAATCCATAAGTGGTATAAAACGGTTATTTTTAATAATCCTCAGAGTCTACGTTAATATTGAAACGATTATCGGTGGAAATCTAGGCTTGTGAATCTCAAATACATATAATTTCACTTTAACAATCACATAAATCTCGAGGAATTCCTGGTCGATATTATTTCTTAGTTTTTTAAGTTGTAATGTTATAATATTCGCGATTCTTATAATTTCAACCAATTCATTTTTTTTGAAAAATATCATAAAATTGTTGTGTAATAAATAATTTACTAATATACCAAAAATCGGCAGTCATATTAAATCTAATAATGTATCAGGATGAAATATTTGTTTCAGGTGATTCTGATATTCCTCCAAGGGCATATAAAATAGGCTCTTCTAGATCCAAAAATGCTATAACATCTTGATGTCGAAGGGCCCATCTTGTCGTGTAAGCATTTTGTAGTTTCTTTCTTCCTGGAGCGCAGGAAGTATCATAAAAAATTATATTCATCGAACATATACAATCTATAAATTAAATAAAATTTTTTGGTTGATAAATTTTTCTTATAAGTAATTTATTTATGGCCCAGTCGGTGAGTGACATGAATCCGATAGACTTGGGTTCAAGTCCAGCAAGGGTCATGTTTTTTTCTGAAGCCTTGCTGGCTCCTCGCTTGGGGAAATGATATATAGTAGATCGGATTCGACCAGGTGATTCAAATATATTATATTTAAAAAAAAAAATTAGTCTTATATTTCGAAAAAATTTGGTCGTTGTTTAGCAAATTGTTTGACGTGTATTATCACCAAAATCTTCAGGTTTGCTTTATAATTTTTGGGATAAAATATTATTAGCAGTTTTTAAAAATTGACTCAATTGAGCCGTTTAACAAGAAGTCATTTTCCACGGTTGAAAGTTCCTAGCCATATTAAATTACCCAGGGTCCCAGGTAATTTTATATAATTCATATACCATATTTCCTTGTTGAATATATATTTTTTCTCCTTATTTAAATATTTTTTTAATTAATCGCTGGGTAATTAGTATATTTGTTAGTCGTTAAATCTAATTATTAGCCGCTGGACCCGAATTGTTACCCCGAAAACTATCACTTTGAACTCGGGGTTTTTCTTAAAAATATAGCAGCTCAAATTTGAAAAACTATTATGAATTAAAACATCTTAATGTTAACGGATTTTCTCTACACAACTATACTCCTTAGCAATAAAGTCACATTAATAATTAAAAGGGGATATTTAAAAATAAAAAAATTACATAATTAAACGTTTTGGTTAGATTTAATTTATCAAATTAATTGCAAAATATTTATTCTTTCATTTTTTTAGCGATAAAATATACATGTTATATTAGATAGGTTTAGGTCTTAACGAATAAAATAGTTTTAAAATAACTCAAAAATTAAATATTTTATAAGCAACAATTATAAAAAAAATTTTTTAGGGTAACGGAAAGCTAAATGATATTTGTAAAAAAAAATATAAACATCTCAATTTTTTAAAAATTAAATATAGTAAAATAAAATTTAAAAAAAAATAATATTTATGTCATTTTTGATCATCGTTATTCTCATCAATTTAAACACATTATTATTCAAATTTATAGTTGTTTTTGTTTTCATAAGAATTTTAAAAAGAAAGGCACATGTCGTTCAAATCAGATTTTTCAAATTTAAGAATTGCCCTTATTAAATCCCTGAAATTATTTTAAAAAGTGAGGCACATGTTTCAAATCAGATTTTTCAAATTTAAGAATTGCCCTTATTAAATCCCTGAAAATTATTTTAAAACGAAAGGCATATGTCGTTCAAATCAGATTTTTCAGATTTAAGAATTGCCTTTATTAAATTCCATAATATTGAGAGATAAAAAGTTATCTAGCGGGTTAAGAGCAATTAAGAGTTAAAAACAGGAAGCTTATAGTAGCCATATTTTCATTTTTCATCTAAAAATCTAAAAAATTCGAAATACGTCAATCAGTTTGGACATTTGTATCCTTATTGAGAGAAAACATAAATCAAGTTCGTATATAACTAATATTTTTTTATACTTTTGTTTTGAGGAGACGATTATAAAAATTCCTAAACCCGGTCTGAATAAATAGGATTGGAATTCGGTCCTGAGGTTCGGTACTAAGAGACTCGAACTCCGGTCCGAGTTTGATTCAAAACCCGGGTCCGAGTCATTTTCAGAACTCTGGTTTAAAATTAAATAGTAATTTTTATACTAGTATAAATATTTAATATAATAAATTGCGTACGTGATAACTGATTCATATTCTAAGTTGTACTTGTAGTGAAGGAGTTAGACCAATTAATTATTTTTTTTAAATTATCTATTTTTATATATTTGCAAATGATATTTAGCAATTAATTTATTTTATTTTTTTTAAAAAAAAGAGGTAAGAAGAGAGGGGGGTGGAGTTGGTAGATTATATAATATATATTTTTTTAATAGGATTTCAACTCCAACATTATAAAAATTGATATGATAAAGATATAATGTAAATTGACACCTTAATTGGTTCTCTTCGATATAAAAATATATATATATTAATTAACTATTTTTTAAAAAAAATATGTAGTTATCAATCAATATATTATTCCTTATTTTACAATGATATATATATATTATATATTTCGGTAACATGTATTTTGTTACCTCTAGGATAACAAAACAAAAACAAGTATAATACTAAAGTATTTATGTAATATTAAAATTAATCATAAATATTTTTGCATTTAATAATTATTGTTTTATTTTTCTTTTTATAAATTTCTTCACTAAAATATTTTATTAATGACATTTAAAAATATATGACGCAACAAAGAGGCAATATATATTTATTTTTTAAAAACAAGGTCCCGTTATGTGAAAGCTCACGTGATTTGAATAGTAGATCTCGGGATATTGGCATATTTAAAGGGAGATGGAATGGGGGGAGGGGGAATAAACCAGGCCTCCCATATAAAATTTTAGAAAGGCCACTGTCTCAAGGAACATATGGATTGGATGATGGATTGATGCTGACATAAGGTAATATTTCTTTTTGTGAAACCCTGATATGGATAAACGATTGGTTGAGAAATATACAAAGAATACAGTGTTTTTTAGAGAAGAAATAGGAGTATGAATGATATATAATGGCAATTGTAAAAAGTTAAATTTTTTAAGATTTGAATTAAAATAATCTTAGCAGGAAAAACTATTTATAATTTGCTTTTTGAAATTTTTTTTATCTACCTCTCCGTTGTTAAATATAATAGCAGTTACTTTTGAAAAATATGTAGATAGTATCTGTAAATAATATTTTGAGTGTAACTACAAAAATAACTATTTTTTTTCCAAGTTACTTTTTAAAATATGTTAAATATTTACATATATTCATTCACTATGATGATTTCCAAAATTTAAATGACTGTTTATTAAACTAAATATAATGTCTCATTCTAAATCCTTAATGGTGATGGTGAACAGCCGACCTCACCTGATTCGGTTTTTAATGCGTTGATCGTCGGTTTAATATTATAGAATTGGTTTCATGTCATTTATTATTTATAAAAAAAAACATGCTTTAGTGAAATAGAATTTAATTTATACTGTTTTCGTTATAATTTTGGACTATATACTCTCCACTCATTTTCTAGAATTGGATGCGTTTTATAAAGAAAAGTATTAGTGTTCTGTAATATGGATCCCAAGATCCCCTGCTAAAATTCTAAAGATTAGAGTTGGTGCTTTTTAAAATGAGATGTCGTTTAAATGGTTTTTTATGGTAAGCTAGATATTTTTTTTTGTAAATGGTCAGTGAGACATTGTTATATTTAATATAATTAGTTTTGAGGGATTATGAGAATTAAAATCTGAACCGGGATTCTAAGTATAGGTGTCTGATTATTATATAGTTCTATCTATTACTTTCAGGTCAATTTTGGATTAAGGCCATATCCTCATGATTTTCCACTCACCCCCTTTACATTATGAAATAGGAGTGGGTAGGGTATGATGCATATTATCATTATTGCTTTAAAAAGAAAGAAAGAAGGAAGGAAAAATAGAAATAGTGTTGGTAGAAAGCCCGATATGGGTCGATTTTAAAAAATGGCCCTATTACGATTATAATCAAAATAACATTATGTAAGCCTTAAGATTTTGCTCATAACTGGCAGAAATGCTTGGACATCTATTTGCCAATTCTCGATGCTTGCCTTAATTATTTTAGCTAAATCTTAATCGGGTTAGGCACTGGGTGAAATGAAAGGGGATGGGGATGTTAGAGATGTCTGAATCTAGTTAACGTTCTTTTTAAAACTTAATTTATTACCATTATTCAGATAAGAAGAGAATATTTTAATAAAATTAACCCACAATTTATTTTGGCTTATTATTTTCATATTGCTCCCGGGAAATTTTATTAGAAATACCCCTTAAATGACAATAGTTTTTTTTTTAAAAAAAATTATTTCAAATCGTATTAAATTATAACAAAAAAAATATATAATATATATAAATTTGGTTTAGTTTTTGAAATATTATATTTAGGGAAATTATTTTAATAAAATAAAAGATATTTAGAATTTTATTATTTTAAAAAATATTTTTGGCTTGCATAAATTTTGGATTATTTATAAAAGAGGTCTCACGCTGGGGAAACTTTAGCTCACAAAAATAAATAAATAATAATTTTATTATATGAAATCGAAAAATGAATATAATATTTATTAATAAGAACAAAATTAGTATTTTTATTATTTGGTTGTAATAAGAATATAATAAAAAATATATATCTTTTCCAGCCATTTTTATGATTTGTGTGTGTTTATTTCTAAAATTAAATAAATATTATTATGAGCTCAGTGAAGGGACAAAAAATTTGGTTCAAATTAATATTTTTAATTTGGGGAAATAATCATTATTACTGAAAATCCCGTGCTGGTTGTCAAACTATACTCGGACTGAAAATTAATTGCTTTTTAGCCTAAACTAAACAGATGTTGTGAACTACACCATATTTTTGGTTTGGTGTCATTGTTATTTTTATTCGTTTTTTAGGTAGTTTTTTTAAAAAATCGCTTTTTATGGTTTTTAGTCTATACCAAATAACAGGCTAAACAGCAGGCAGCGGTTTTGTAAGGTGGACTAAGTATTTTTTTCGACCTATTTATATTTCTAATTTTTTCTTGTTGATTATAGAAGCTCTCAGCCAGATACTCTGGTGTTATGAAGGGTTCCCCAAAGTTTACCCTTGAGTGATGCTAAATAACGCTATAATTATTTTGATTTGAAAGGAAAAAAGTGTTATATTTTATTGGTTTCCGCACATTCTGTTGAACGTTTGTTTATATTCGATGTCGTGAATATACGATTAATTCCAAGCGAGGAGCTAACCCAATCTCCAAGATATGAGGGATATTCCATCAGGGGCTTTTAATGACCCATATACGTTTCTAGACACGCATTTGCCTTTGTTAAGACCTGTGGTAAATTATGTTACTTACCATCTCGTTGGCTGCACTTTAGATTATTTACAGTGGAGAGGGTCCTGCAATGCTTGATCCAGATTATGTATTACAAAGCGTGCATTGAAAAGGAGTAACTATGGGACAATATTCAGATTCCTATTATCTATATTTAATCTGTGTATAAACAATAAACACAGACCCAACTTTTCATTTGATATATCTTCCAGCTAATCATATCCGTTTTTGTTTTTTTTAACGATTTCCAGACTGTTTAAAATATTAAATTTTCACAAAAGATTTTCATATCTGGCCAAAGATCTGAATAATCTATCAAGTACTAAGCGAAATCCTGGAAAATTAATTTAAATTCCCAAACTTTTATTAGAAAATCAAACCTCGGGGGAAGGGGGGGGGGTGTTTGAAGATTCACCAGGTATGAAATATTAAAAAGTTATAAAATATTCGGAATAATTTATCAAAAATATTAGAATTCATAATTATCAGTTGTAAAAAAAATAAATAATATTTCGAAATAATAAATAGTATTTTTTTAAAAAAAATAATTTATACATATTTTATATATTATAAAATAAAATAAATATTATTATTACAAATTAGTATAATAATACAAATTTTACAAAAAAATAAATGAATATTTTTAACAAAAATTTTTTGGAATAAATTTTAATCTTATATCGTTTTTTACACCTCTCAATCCCTTCCACATATTCTTCCTTAATCTTACCTTAATCACTTCCAAAATTTGTTGGAAAATAGATGATTTCTTTATTCTTAATATATAATTGGTAAGAATCAAAATTTTTTTATTAATGCATTATAATCAATTATTAACTATCCGGGAAATCAATACATTTTTATTTAGAATCACCCCCCCCCCCTCTTCCCTTCACTAAGAAATTTAATGTTCATGCTTTATAATATTGTTTTCAGTTGAAATACCAAATCTACGATTTCTATCATTACAACTATTGTTGATAATCGGCATGTTGATTTAGTCGATTTTTTTTTCAAAACGGCTAACTCAATATTTTATCCATAAAAATATTGTCTAAGTCTCGAGATTTCCAATAATATATGTCTAAACCCGTTCCTTCTATGAGCAAAATCTTCAGACTTGCCAAATATTTTTCTGGATGAAATATTGAGTTATCCGTTTTTAAAAAATCGGCTCAAAACGAGCCGTTTAACAACACTACTCATCAGAGTTGTTAAAAGATACTTTTTAAATGGATCTAGATACAGATACATCGTCTAAAATAATATCTAGATACCGATATTTTAATCAAAAATCTATCTAGATAAAGATACCACATTTTTATATCTAGATACAGGATCTAGATACTTGTATCTAGATCCTTTAACAACACTACTCTTTTGATACATAATTTAATGTAATATAATATAAATAAAATATGTTAAATATTTGACACCTAAAATCCTATACGTTTTATGGCCTTTCGAATGAGTGGAGGCGATGAACGAATAAAAACGTATTTTGAGAGAGAAATAAAATGTTAAATATCCTAAATTTTTGTTGTATAAAGTTTGCGAGGTTTTTTTTTTGGTATACTTGATATTTAAAAAGTGTGAAATATTTTATTTTTCAAAAAAAAAGCCACAAATTTAGCGCAAAGGTGTTATGTAAAAAAAAAATTACAAATACGAGAGAAGATTTGAAAAGAACTATGGCAATGTATTATAATAATAAATAATGGTATGAGGGATTATAAGGATATGTATGATTAGAAAAAAAAATATCTAAACATTTCGATAAAAAAATGATCCATATAATTAATTTAATTGTGGGATAATGTCATTAAAAAAAATAATAAAATATAATAATAATTTAGATTTTTTAGATAAAACAACAAAATTTCTAGAAATAAGTGGAGAAAGATCTATAAAAAAACCAAAGAAAAGATATTAAAAATATGTTTGAAAGAAGAAAAACGATGTAAATATATGTGATAACAATGCTGCTTATTTATAGGTTCCTAATATCTAAGAGAGCATCTTACTAGTAGTAAATTTAAGGAAGTATGTGATGCTATAAAAGATTTATTGATAAATTTTATATGTAAAAGCTGCATGTTTAATAGAAAAATATGTGAAAATCAGTAACTTCCATAAGAAACAACCAGATTCCGACCTCAGGTTAGTGGAATGGCCCTTGCTCAATTGCCCATTAATAGAAGTGACATTTTAATTACAATTTACAATTCCAAGTTCTACTTCTTCTTCAGAAAGAAATTGATCGATTTGGGTAAATATTTTTACTAAAACAGAAATCGATTGAAGAACTCGACAAGAAGAAAATTGATAAAAAAAATATTGAAGAATTGAATTTGAATATCAGAGCAAGATTCTACCATGGAGAGTAAAATTTTAAATATTGAATGACAATGAATTTAAAAAGTATTATAAAATTAATATTATAGATTCATTTCATTATACTATATTATATAAAAAATAAAGTTAATATTGTCTTAAAAAAACATTTATTTGAATTTGACCATATTTGACTGGTGAAATACCATCCCTGATACGGATTGGGAATGAACGCGACTAATTTATACTTGAAGGGAAATTTTTAATTTTGAAAAACCTCTATATTAATTTCATAGAAATTTCTCATACAAATTTTTAAGGTTTATTTGCCAAAATTATCTGTATATGATAGGTTCCCCCTCACATGGCTTGGGATGCATTTCGGGGCAAATTATTAATTTTTTTTAAATTTTAGAATATCACTCTCTCAGTAAATGATTTAAAATATAGGAATCACCCTGGAGTCCATCTTCCAATACGACATATAGGCAACAATTTTTTTTATTAGTTTAGAAGCTATCTAGCGATAACGCATAGCCGCTTTACCCCAAGATGATATCTAATATAATCTTTATTACTTGATTTATAGTTAATACTTAACTAATAAACTTCCATTATTATAGATATAAGACTTTAAGGACCATATTGTATAAATTAAATTATTAATTAAGAATATTATTTTTTTTCCCCAAAAGCCTAAAAATAATGCTAAGAAGGTTATTTATTATACTTTTTTTTATAATGTATGAGTTAAAAAAAAATAAATAGTTTTTTGAAAAATATTTCGAAACAGAAATATTTTTTCAAGGGATCAGCTAAGGTTAGAAATTATATGTAAAAATAAATTTATGGACCAAGATTAAGATTCTCTTGGATGCTCAATACACTAACACTGCTATTTGAGTTCTTTTCTAGAGATCTGCAAGAGACAAATTTTTTCGACCCAATTCATACCCGTAAAATTATTTTTTAGCATCCTATTCCACCCAGTATATTAATCATGATAAATCTAACCTAAAAGATCTATAGGCTGAATTTTCTGAGTTTGATCAAGTTTTATGACCTTTCTCCCCCCCCCCCCCTTCCATCCCCTACCTCAAAAAATACAGATCAAAATACAAGTTTTTGTAATATATTTTAAAAATCTCTGGAGTGACAACTACCACCTAACCGATGGTAAATATTGTATTAATAATTAGCGCCCATTTTTTTAAAAAAAGTTATCAACCATAAAATGATTTCAGTTTTGGGGTTGGGGCTCAGATAATTTAACCCAGAAAAGAGGGAGATCTACGCCACGCGAGAAAGATAAAAATGAGGGAAGCAAATAAATGTGTATGAATACAACGAGATAGAAAGAAAAGGGAGGGATTATAATTGTAATAATGATTAATTAAGAAAAAAAAATTTATTTTTAAATTATTCTTCTTTTTAAAGAAAAAACCAAATTTTCCCACATTTACACTCTAATTGTATAGTGCAGATTTAGAGATACAAGTTAATTACACGACTAATGTAGAGGGCTTATTAAAACAATTTTTCTTTTTTTTT
The DNA here is from genome assembly GCF_954871325.1 of Gordionus sp. m RMFG-2023. Lineage (NCBI taxonomy): Eukaryota > Metazoa > Nematomorpha > Gordioida > Chordodea > Parachordodidae > Gordionus > Gordionus sp. m RMFG-2023. The sequence goes on along the minus strand of NC_088778.1, from coordinate 5,475,702 downwards.
AAAAATAATTATACTAAATGAAAAGTTTTATGGCAAATAATTTTTTTTAGATACAAGAAAAACAACCATACTCGAGTTTCATGCCAAATAATCCATAAATTTCGAGAGATTAAGAGATGAAAACAAATTTCTCATAAAAATTTTTTTTCAACAAATAAAATATTCGTTTACTATCCTACTGTCGTTAATGTGGCACTGATTAAACATTATCCTTGAATTTAATTCCAAGAATAAATTTATAATATTTTCATAAATGAAATTTTTTATTAAAGCTTATAAAATATTCTATCTTTTTAAAACCTTTTTTTTCCGTATCTACTTCCGAGTTATCTATAATTTACCCAATATTTTGATTTTAATATATTTTTTTTCCTTAATAAAATCGAAAATAGTGGAGTTATTTTAACCAAGTGGTGATGGGGAGGGAGAATTTTACCTCCTTGAATAAATTTGTTAATTCAGAAACATCATACTGCAGCATAACAATGAAACCCTCTCCCCCCCCCTCCCCTACCCCTTCTAAAATATCGAATCCTGTAAGAGGGTAAATTATAAAAAAACACTTTTTTTTTACAAGCACATTTATAACTTTTAGCGGAAAGGAGCCTTTTTTCTTTTTTTTTCTTTTCTTTTCTTTTCTTTTCTTTTCTTTTCTTTTCTTTTCTTTTTTTTTCTTTTCTTTTCTTTTCTTTTCTTTTCTTTTCTTTTCTTTTCTTTTCTTTTCTTTTCTTTTCTTTTCTTTTCTTTTCTTTTCTTTTCTTTTCTTTTCTTTTCTTTTCTTTTCTTTTCTTTTCTTTTCTTTTCTTTTCTTTTCTTTTCTTTTCTTTTCTTTTCTTTTCTTTTCTTTTCTTTTCTTTTCTTTTCTTTTCCTTTCTTTTCTTTTCTTTTCTTTTCTTTTCTTTTCTTTTCTTTTCTTTTCTTTTCTTTTCTTTTCTTTTCTTTTCTTTTCTTTTCTTTTCTTTTCTTTACTTTTCTTTCCTTTTCTTTTCTTTCCTTTTCTTTTCTTTTCTTTTCTTTTCTTTTCTTTTCTTTTCTTTTCTTTTCTTTTCTTTTCTTTTCTTTTCTTTTCTTTTCTTTTCTTTTCTTTTCTTTTCTTTTCTTTTCTTTTCTTTTCTTTTCTTTTCTTTTCTTTTCTTTTCTTTTCTTTTCTTTTCTTTTCTTTTCTTTTCTTTTCTTTTCTTTTCTTTCCCTTCCCTTCTCCTTTCCATTCCTTTCCTTACAAGCAAAAATAAAACATATCATATTATATCTGAAAAAATTAAATATTAAAAACACAATATTTTATATTTTAATTTATAAAAAGACTAATAAACCAAAAATAAATATTAAAATACTTTCAAATAAAAAACAATAAAAAAAATTAAGACAATTAAAACCAATTTATTTATTTAATTTTATTTTACCTTTTTTTTTTGTAATTAATTTTTTCTTTTAAATATATAAATTTTTTCTTTATTAACTGTTAATAAAAAAATGTTAAGAATTTTATTTTTTTGAACTCCAATTTATCTTAATCCTCTTACCTTTTAATTTGAAAAAAAAATAAATAATGTTAAAATATTTAAAAATTAAATCAAATTAAATCATTCATCTCTCTAAATATTATTATTTAATTATATAATACCTTTTAAATTTATATATTAAAATCAAAAATGTATTTATATGTTATATTATATAAATTTAGTAAAAAACACTAAACAGGTTACAGGATAGGTTAAGATAAATATTACAATTCAATTATAATAATAAAGTTTAATATTTTGTGGTTTTTTAGTATATTCTTTGCCTAAAAAAAATCATTACAATTCAATGACTCAGAATTATCTCTGTATTAAAAATTTTTTTTAAAAATATATTTTTTATATAGAGAAATATAAAAGGATTATTTTCATGAACTTGAGGAAAAAAACACGTATTTTTTTCCTAATACTTGGATATTCTTCACAAGACTTACAATGAATTCGGTCATTATCTTCTTCGCAATCCTTATATGCCCGCCAAAATGCTTGGAAGCTTATCCAGATAATTGTTACGGCAAAAACCCGTTAGCGATGTTTACTAGCTGCCCTAAATTTGTCAAATGCCCACCCGGTTATAGCCTAACCCGAGACCGGATTAGTTGTTGTGCCACTTGTGCCGAATTGACTACCGGCCTTTGTACTACCTTCAACTCCAGTCAAAGGATTCCACAAAATGATAACTTTATCGATTCGATTGTAGATTCCAAGGATTTTGGTGAAGCTATATGTAATTCGGAGGCAATTTGCCTTGTAGAACCCGGTTACAATGGACTATGCTTGGAACAAGGTTATTTCACATATTTTGTATTATTGATAAAGAAAATTTTTTTTAAACGTTATTGATTATAAATGAAGTATAAATTTCTAGATAAAGAAAATTTATCTAATATCTAGATAAATTTTGGAGATTAAAATATAAAATTGCAATTATTTTTACCGATTAATCGTAAAAATTATATTATATCAAAATTTCATGGATATTTTTCAATGCGTTTTGTTTCCTTCTCTTAAATAAACTGGTAATTCATTTTTATGATTTGCTGGTTTCAAAAAAAAAAAAATTATAAAATTGTTTAGGAATGGAATAGAGAGAAAAATCCTTGAAGAATTTAAAATGCTTTTTGTTTTTTATTATTTATTTTCATTATTTTTTTAAATATTTCATTCATTCTTTTTATTTTCTTTCTATTTTGCTATGTGGAAATCATTTACCATATCATACCTGGTTTAAATTTAAAAAAAATAAGATAATTTAAACACCTTGTAGTTTACGTTTCTTTCACACCTTAAATAAAATAAACAACTCTCTATATAAAATTTTACAAATTTGCGGTTCAAATTTTTTAATATTAAATTAATTTTTATATTTTTTTCCCCAATAAATATTAATAAAAATCAGGTTTTTTAAAAAAAAATTAAAATCCTTCATTTTAAAATGGTAAGAATCGCTCAACAACCTATTGTGTCCAGTGGAGTATAACTATAGGAATTATTCAGGATGCAAAATTATCGGCGGCTTATGCTTGTGCCAATCCATAAGGATTTGCGATAAATATGACGTTCTATTTCCATTCCGTGATCTCGAAGAATGCCAGGATTCACTGAATTCCTTCAATTCCGATTTTAATCATAGTAAAAAAAACAAATATTTTAAAATATTAATTATTAATTACTAAAATAACCTTAGAAAACAGGTATATCGATATTTGAAAGAAAGACAGAAAGAAAGATAAGCAAGAAAATATCAATTTAAAATGATTTATTTTTCGATTAACCAATATAAATTCAAAAGCTCATAAATTATCAAACTTTTACATATAAGAAAAAAACCATAAATATCTAAAGAAAACAGTAATTATAATTTTTAAATAATATTTTTTTTGGAGGGGAGGTAACAATAAAAACTAACAGTTTTAGTTCGAAAATGAAATTTAATTAGTACTAAATTTATACTTCAAAAAGATATTTTATATTTGAAAAAAAAATATGTAAATAATCATTAAAAGCTGATGGATGAATTGATGATGTGCACAAAGGAGATGTATTATTATTAAATTTTTGAACTATTTTAAGAATTAAATTTTAAATTTAAAGCTAATTTTATCGAGCATTAACGTTTTTTTCTGGGTTTTAATATATATATAAAAAAATTTAAAAAAAAACGGTTTATGTTGTGTTATAGAAATAATTTCATCGTTAAGATAATGTATTTAAAATATGTTTTTCTACGGAAATAATGTGTTTTATATTATCAATTAAACAAATTTATTGTAAAAATAATAAACATAAAGTTTATACGAATTTGCTATAGAAAATCCACCATTTATATATAGGAGTGAAAATGAATTATATCCCAAAATCCAAAAATAAATTCAAATCAAACCCATACCATCTTTTTAAAAACAAGCTATTAAGCTTTAAAAATTTTCTCTGACTTCAAATATCTAGATAGCTTATAGAATATGATATTCTGGCAATAACCCTGAGTTGAACATGGGAAGGGGAAATCTAAATGTACTGAAATAGGTTAGGTTGGATGCCGAATTAAATTAAATGTGATAATATTTCGATACATAAATTTTGTTTTATATACTTTATATATTTATAACCCATAATATATTATTTAATCTAACTCTACTCTCTATTATTCTTTTTAAAGTTGATCCTATGATAATAAAAGACATAATGCCATGTCTCGGTCCGTCTTATTTATAAAACATATTTCTGTTTAGTACAACCAGGTTAAACATATTTTGAATTAGAACACTCTTTTGGTTTGCTGTAAGTTTTGTTAGATTAAATAAATATTATATTGCTAACAAACAAATGATCCTTTACGTAAATCAGCTATATAGTCGGCTAAACAGATGACAATTTAAAAATAAGACACCAGGATACCATCTAAATTTTTTTATCCTCTAAATTAAAAAATATTTAAACACCGAATAAACAATAGCATATATTTTTTTTTCAGGCTAAAGCCATTTTTGAAAGTTTGAAAAATTGAGAGTTTTCTAGCTATTATATAAAAAAGATAAAAATATAGAGTTATAAATCATACAGAATAGTTTCAAAATATATTATAAAATATAATCATTACATTTGAAGATAAAATTTTAAATTACAAACACGCAAAATATCAAAATTCTTGGAAATGATATTTGACAACGTTAGATTTTTGGCTTGCTATCTTAAAATTTTATGCTATATAAAACGATAGAACGAGCTGGTATGGTCTTGGTCGTATCATATATCATAATTAAAACATTATAAAAGAACGTTTTTTTGCCTAAAAATGATACGTATTGAAAATCAGCATATTAATAATATATCTCAAAATGTATAATAAACAAAAATACACCAAATTTTGTATGAATATTATTTAGCCGACTAAAATTTTAACTAAAATTATCGGATCAAAATATTAAAAATGTTATATTTTAAGCGAGGAGATGACCAAACTAAATGTTTAAATACTATTTCTACCGAGATCATAAATATAACATTTTAGCCGCTAAGTATAATAAATTCTTGAAAGAAAATCAGTGATTAAGCACATGTCAAAGTTTAAGCCTGACAATGACAAGGTTTTAATTTCCCATTTTTAAGCAGAATTCTTTTTTTTAAAAATTATGTTCATTTTAAAATGATTTACATTCTATATATTTATTTGACAACATATTAATAATTTTATTTTCGGATTTTTTTTAAAATGATAATAATTCGGTCCTCGATGGGTCGAACCATATATCTGAAATATACTAAACCAATCATAGAACCATTTGTAACCTGTGGCTATTCTTTCATTAAATATTAAATCTCGTAGTCATATCTATATAATTTAAATAAAAAAACTATGCCACTATACTGATGGGTAAGGGCTAGATTGATGCATCTAAACATATACCCTGTTTTGCCGGCTCAATTCCTGACGGAACCTATATTTCTGAACTCTTTTTTTTCTTCTTTCTGTCGTGTACTGGATTTGTATGTAATAGATATGGAACAGGGCATGATTTGGGGGGTATAATGGAACTCTTAAAAAAAGGAGGGGGGGGGGATCAAATAAAACTTTGCTAAACAACGACCCCAAGCTATATTTATCATCCACTCATTAAGTTTTAACAAAATTATCCCCAATTTTGTCGGCTCCCAAACATACCTAAAGGCTTAGCCAATTTTACGACGTCAATTTTTTCCCCCTTCACTTTTTTTTAGAAATATTATTTATCACATTTTTGAATTAAATTTTTTGAGTTCAGGCCTTTTCTTTAATGTCTTGTAAATTTTTTTTCGCGAAAATAATATTTATGTCTTCTCATTTACATATTAAAAATATAAAATTATTTGAATAATTTTAAATATTTGTATTTTTTCTTAATTTTTTAGGTATAATTTTGTTTTTGACACTACTATTTTCGTATAAAAGGAGAACCTGTTGCATAATATGTAAAAAGGTGTTTTTTGTGCTTAATGACTTTCAGTTTATTTTATTATTATTTTTTGGTATGTCTATAAAAAAATTGTTTTATGGCTTCTCTATTTTGTTTTTCCTTCCTCATTTAAAAAAAATTTGCCAGATTTTTAAAAATTATTCGCCATTTTATATAAGATTAGGAATATGGGAAGCGAACAAAGAATGCTTAATGATCCATCACGTGGTTTTTTAATGCATTTAAAGAAAAAAAGGAATAGGCTCCAAGGCCAGATTTTTTAGATAATACTATGCGAATCCGATCGGGGTAGGTCTCTGATATTATATTATTAATTTTAAATTTTTCTGTATATTAACTAGCATTGATACGTAACAGAGAGTAAGATGATAGTTTAACTACTCTCTGATATTATATTATTAATTTTAAATTTTCTGTATATTAACTAGCATTGATACGTAACAGAGGTAAGATGATAGTTAATAACTCAACTATGACCGCCTATAGTTGGGTGATAGCAAAAAAATCGACTAATACCGCTAAGTATACAGGCGGGTGCTGAAAAAGCCAAGCATTGAGATACGAATTAATTTATATCCGTTTTCTTCAAAGCTGAGAGCTTAAATTTCAAAGAAAAATTAGAGATTGAGGTGATAGTTTTTAGGCTAAAAACTAGGTTTCCCCGTTTTTTTTATAGCTTACTAAGAATTAGAGAAAACTGCTAATAATAGAGGAACTATCAAATTGTAAAGTGGCGCGTCAATATTCTTTCTCGAGTAGATCAGAAATTATTTTTGCATACTAATCTGAATTATTAATTTCCCATTTTCAAAAATTCAGCCCACTTATAGAGGTAACAGAGATAGGTAATCTGCATAGGGCCTGCTAAAGCCCAATCCGATTTTATTTATAAAAAACTTGTCTTGCCCGGTCCTATCCCGAACGAATTTTTTTATTTGTCCCGAAGAGCCCGACCCGAAATAAAAATAAAAAAGTATTTTCTCAACCCGGCCCGGTATTTTTTTAAAATAGACCCAGCCCGGCCAAACCCGTTCAGGCTAGACGGCCGGATACGTTTTTTTAAAAAAAAAACTATTAACATTTGTTCTACACAACAGGATGTAAAAAACAAACTTTTAAAGTTATATATACATAGAACCTACCATATTTAAGCGTAAGAATTTCTATTTTAGCCAGTTCTGATCGCCTTTAGTTCTCACTAATAATGTTTAAGTAAGTTAATACTTTAGAATGTTTTAAAATGTAATATAATAAATTTGTTATGAATTTATTAGTTATATTCATCGTTATAATAAAAATGTATTAATTTAAAAAATAACCAAAATTTATTTTAAATTACAAAAGTTGAAAGGTACAAAAGAGCCATAAATGAGGATGCCATCACAAATCACAAATGCCCATCAGATTCATACCCAGTATTTCTAAACTCCAGTCGCGATAATGGTATTCGAAATTTTCCTGTTCATTGCGAATGCAATGTTAGTGCTTGTTTGACCCCTCAAAAAGCGTGCCCTCAAAATTTAGAGCAAATTCTAAAAGAAGGCTTATCATCATCACTTATAGGTAAATTCTCTCTTTTTTTTTGTAATATTTATGTATTTTATCATCTTCCACATAGGTTATAAAACGGTTCAATTAAGGCCGGGGTACACTGAACACCCAGGAAAATGTTGTCCAGTATTCGAGTGTCTTCCCATTTACGAACTCTTCAAAGAAGAAAGCAATTTTACTAAAGGTTTTTATTCGATAATTATTAAATATTAATAGCAATATATAACTGAGGAGATCATTTAGAATTTTCGATATATTGGAATGAGGTAGATTTAAATTATTTATTTTACTGCTCGTCTCGAACAAAAAAAAAATTCTTTCTAAAAGATTAATTTTAGATAATAAAGAGCGCAATTAAAAATCTTTTATATAGTAGACACATCTGTAAAACTAACGATATTAAATGATTTTGTAGATGGCGTTAATTAAAAACATGTCGGCAAAATATTTAAATATAAAACGCTCTCATATAATATCAATTTTTTTTTATAGTTTATAAATGATATATTAAAAAACTTCAAAATGATTTTTTAAAATATAATTTGATGTATTTAACCTTTTCTTTAAAATCAAATCATACAATTTACGGAGATATAGTGACTTTAAAAAATATATATAATGTCGCCTCTTCAACTAATTAGGTTTGATTTTAACCTCCATATTGTGACCGGAAGTGGTTTATTAACTGGTATTTTTTATAAAAGCGGTCAAATAAAAGAATATTTTTTGAATATTTGAAAAACAAAATGTTAGGGAAATTTACTTGCGAAATTTTTTAAATAAATATATTCCTTTTTTTGGAAGATTCCCTTAACATGTTCGGTCTCACTTTTGTAATATTAATTATATTATGCATTAATTTTTATATCATATATAATATAAATTTTTCTTTATAAATTTAATATTAAATTTTATGGAAATGTTTCATAATTTAATTATTTTTAAGCAGTTAAAAGAAAAGTGTCTTATTTGTTATAATATAATTATGTACGCCAAAGATGATATGTTCAATATTGAAATATTATACTATGACAACCCATCATGCAGCAATCAAAAAAACATACTGTGTAAACAATTATTTTAGAAATAGATAAAGTTGAATAATGTTCAATTTAAGGTCTAAGAAAATAATTTTATATCGGAGGTAAACTATGTTGAGAGACGTGTCTGATGAGGAGAATATGAGCATCACATTGGCACGGATTATAAATCAAGTAACAGTGGATAGAATAAAGAAAATAGAATTGAAAATTTTATTTAAAAAATCAAAGTTACAGTTGCAATAAGATTTAAGGCCTTCGATCTCGATGATTTAATTAATTCAGAGAAACAGCAAATTTTTAGAGGCGTTCTTATATCAGATATATTAGATCTGGATGATGAAGATCTTTTCATAGAAGAGTTTTGAACCAGATAATTACGATAATTACATGACAAATATCATGAAACTTTAAAATTAAATGTACTTACACATTGATATAACATTTTACTGTTGTACGAAAGTGTGAGTGGCACTAATAAATCCCCAATTAATAGTTAAAAAGAATGGAAGAACACGACAATAAATTGTTTAGTTCTGATTAGGATTTAATGAAAGATCTATTCAAACTCCTAGTATCCAAAGATATCGTCGATATTTTATCATCTCAAAAAGAATGCACCAAATACTTGGCTATATTATTTCGCAATGAAATAGCTAATCCCCTCATGGTTATTAATGGAATAATAATATTGATACATCTTTCCTTAAACAAATATTTTCCAATAAATTGAATCATGGATTTCCAATTACTGATCTTCAGGTATTTAATATTTTTGGGATATATTGTTTACAAGGTATTGACTGCACCTGTAGATTCTAGATACAAAAGATGAATATAGTGAACCCTTATCTTTAGGAAATATATTTTACTCCTGTTCAATTTTTAAGCAATTAAGCTACCGCGCTATTGCCTTACATCGATATGGATCAAATAGATAAATACTAATGAGATGTTTGATTTTCATGTTGCATAAAATTAGTAAATAAATATTCATTTAATAGTCCACTATATCATGAATGATTTGCAACAAGAATGTTACTTATTATTTTCTCCTTTATCTTCACCAGTTCGTTAACAGAAAAGTTTGGAGCTGCCTAGATTTCCGTTTTCGCTAAAAAAAATATTATGTGTTCCAGCCACTAACACCTACAGTGAGCGCCTATTTTCTTTAGCTGGTCTAACCTAAACTCAAGAAGATTCTCATTATGTCCTTACAATTTTAATAAAATAATTTTTATAAATGATAACTCTAGTTTTATGAATTTAATTCAATGTATCATATTGGTCATAGAAAAATAAACTTTAATTTAAAAGATAGATAACTCTAATAAATGAGTAAATTTATGTGTTCATAAAATTTTAAAAACAAAAATTAATCAAAAAAAATGGAAAATAGTTTTTTTTTAAAGTAACTCACGCCGATATAAACGACGGCGTGAAAATCGGCATGAAACGCCGCTGCATTTTTACACCGGCGCACAGGTCTAGCAATATGTAGATAATAGAGAGTAATCAATATTTAGCGCTAATATTTTGAACCATCTATATATTCCTATTTGGATATATTATGTTAAATTTTAATGCCAAATTAGTGGAGAGAGGGGAATTATTCGTCTTTCATAAATCAGTTTCCGCTCTTAATTCAATTTCTTTACCATTTCTTTCAAGGCGAAGTTAATTGTTATGATTACTTAAAACTGTAACTGCAAACCCTTAAAATTCGGATTTCTTAAGCAAAAACAACATCAAAACCCGTTTATATTTTAAATTGTAACATTAAAAGCTAAAAGAAATATTTTTTATTCAAAATTAATATAGAACCGGAAATAAATAAATTTTAATCAAATTTAGACGAAAAAGATGTTTGCTATGAAACTATTTGTCCGAACGAAGAGAGGAATTTCTCCTGTTCCGGGGATAGTATAGCTTTGCCCAACATTTTTGAGCCCAAATATTGTTGTTCTGTTCCACAAGGGTAAAATCAAAATATTAAAAGAAAAAAAAAAAATATTATTTTTTTAAAAACAAAAAATAAATATACACTTTTTGTAAACATAATCAAACATAAATATAAAACTCTTTTGATAATATATTTTATAATTTATCCACATTTTCCAATGACATATTATAACACCTAGACTGGCAATGCATTTATTATATGCATTTGAAAGCATCGTTGAATGGAAATCAGCTGGATCCGCCATTTTGGTAACCCAGATAGTAATTATTCTCATCTTAAAAACTAATATTAAATTGATAACTTGCTTCCTTATTATCTCGATGATCAGGCAATTCTTTAATAAAGTTTGCATGAGATATAGAAATAAATTGGCATCTCGTTTAAAATTTTTAATAATGATACGTATAACCAAAATGGCGTCCTCAGCTCTTTTAATGGATGCATCGTCATAGGTATTATTATATGTCATTGACATTTTCTTAATTTTTTTTTTTTTATTTACCTTTTACCAATCACTTCATTTAACAAAATTTTAAATTAGATTTGATCATTTACAAATAATAGTTTGGAAAATTTATGTCGGACCCGGATTTTAAAAATTATCCATTTTTTCAACTAGGTCCCTAATTTAAAAAAAAATATATATTTCTTAATAAAAAAAAATAAGGCCTTGTCCTGAATCTATAAATTATATGATAATTTTACCAACATTTCCCAAATTTTTTGAAATTAACGACCTTCCCGTATTTTGAATATTTGGTCATTCTAAAAAAAAATTTCCGTGTATACTTTATTTTGGAAATGATTTTCGAAGGAAGGAAGGAGAAAAAGAAAGAAAGAAAGAAAGCGGTAATATGAGAAACAATTTAATCTTTATGATTTCTGTGCTAGTTAATTAATAAAGATTTGACAATTTTACAGCTCAGGGGTAAAATCGTTCTTTTTTAAAAAATAAAATAAAAATAATGTTTAATCAACAGTTGTCAATGTTTGAAAGAATTATGCGAACCAACAGGTAGTACCATTTGTAGAAATGGAGAGTGGCCAGAATTGATAAAGTTGAGCAATGGTATTCCTGGAACATGTTGTGATTTTTACGAATGCAGAAAAATTAGTTATATTAATATTTAAAATATATTATGTTTATTTTCTTTTTACCACCCCCCATCCCCCCTTATTTCCAAGATCTAATATGAGAGTAAGGGTGTGCGGAATTCATAAATATGATCAATTGATGGTTGCTAAGATTTTGCTAAAGATGGAAATGGAGGTGGTGTGGGGGGGGGGGGGGGTGAGGCACTATTAGCTATTATTTTCTATAAATTTTATTAGAGATCTTTAGGATACACTTATTACTGGCCTCTGAATATGTTACTTTAAAAAAAAAATTATTTTGGGTTTTTTTTATTTATTTATATTATATAAATGTTTTTTTTTAGTGTGCTGCATTTTTTAATTTTGAAAGATCTCGTGCCAATCAATATGTACATAGTACCCACCCTATGAATTTTAAATAATTTTGCCAAAACTATTTTGTCTATTTTTTTAAAATCTTTACGACCAATCGATCTGTAAAAAAAAATAAGGATAGATTCAATTAATGCCACATAATTGTATGATATTCGCCGGGTAGATACTTTATACAAATTGGAATCGATTTTGGCATAATCACGCCTTTCAAGATTTAAAAAAAAAATGATTTAGTTCTAAGGATTTAACTAAATCACTACAACATAATATCAAACTTAGAGAGAAATTTAAATCAGCTTATAAAATTGCTATATTTATTTTTGCTCTAAAACTAAAATTAGTTAAGTATGGCTTTTATTTTAAATTGCTTTGCGGTAAAATAAACTCTATGCATATTAAAATTTAATTTTGAAATACTTACCATTAAGCCAGCCGATAACTATTTAAGAAAAGGAAAGAAGTTTAATTAAATTAACCAAAGTTATCTCATAAGTTCCAACAATTTTAAACTATAAACGAATCTTAAAGGGTTAATCTCCAAATTAATTAGTCAGTGTTTGAGCTATGTTTTGTTTAATTAAATCATGGGGAATTTTTGATTTTAAAATAATTAATAAATCATTATTTAAATATAACTTATATTATATCTTAATTATGGGTAATTTAGCTACAATTTTACCAGCTCAAGATATAAAAATAGAAGAGAAGGATACCAAAACTAGTTGCAAATTCAACCAAAAAGTGTACTATGATGGCCAGGAATGGTTTTCCGGCGGGGAAAATTGCGTTAAATGTTATTGCAAAGCTGGGTTGACCTTTTGCAGAGTTCTAAAGTGTCGAAAAAGGAAAGGTGATTGTATTGATGTAGAGGATCATAACGAGATCCGAGGTGGAGGAAATTTAACTAGTTGTTGTTCCCATTGCAACAAAGGTAAAGATATTGGGTATATAAATTTCAAATATAAATATGATATATAGATACAAAAAATCAATTTTTTAGTTAATTAATTTTTTGAAGAAAAGTAAAAAGATGGGCTACCTACATAAATACTTTAAAAAAAAATTTTTTTAAATTATTTATATACAAACCAAACCCCCAGAAAGCCAAAATATTACTCCCAGTGTATCTTTAGAATATATCAAATTCACCAAAAATAACGGCATTATGTATGACAATATTTGCACTTTGGAGAATGGGCTGACTTACCGGATCAAGGAAACGTGGAAAGAGAATGATTGCGAGATATGTGTATGCATGGAAGGAGGGAAGGTAGAGTGCACTTCTCAGATGTGTTCCCATCCTAAACATTGTTCCGCAAATGATATAGTGTCAGTAGCGGGGATATGCTGCCCATTATGCCTAAATGATACCTTTAGTATGACGCGCTTCAGAAAAAAAATTTAACTTTAAAGCAGAGATTGAAAAAAATAATTTTCAAAGAACTTTTTTTGAGCAAAAATTTTTTTTTTTAACTAAAAAGAATGCCAAAATCTTATATAAGTAAACCTTTTATAATTTTCATGCATTGAAAATTTTTCAAGATAAAATCAAAATAAAAATGTTAAAAGATTTTTTGAAAATTTTTATCAAACTCTGCTTTAAGTAAACTAATGTTTTTCTGCTATCATAGTTTTAAAAATTTTATTTTAAAAAAAATTCGTTTCTTTATAGAGTGAAGGAAATATATATTTATGATTATTAATTTTTAAAACCCCCCAAAAAAGATATGTTCAATGTAACCATGTCAAAGGTAGCCCCTGTACCAGGGTTATTAACAAACGAAGAATTGGAAATACTGCTTTACCCTCATAACAACAGCGTAAACGATTCTTCAAAAATTTCCCCGCCAAATTTCCATTGTTTTTCTAGTACCTTAAACTTGTACTTTGCATCCGAAGAGACTTGGAAGGAGGATTGTAGGATCTGTTATTGCATGGACGGCGTAACAATGTGTACCTTAATTTCTTGTTCTATACCCAAATGTGAAAAACCGTATTTTGATAAAGGAGATTGCTGCCCGCGATGCAAAGGTATACTTTTGTTCATACATCCCAATATGTTTTTTAAAAGTGTTTACCATTTGCTGTTATTGTGCAATCAATAAAGGCGTTTATGTATTATTCGTTTAATTTATCAATCATTCTTTATAAACGCAGTAGCATATCTCTAAAATAAACAACATTTTGATGAATAATATTTTAAAAAAATTTTATACTACATTTCATTTTATAGTGATTTATCATTGAGCATCTTTAATATAATGCCCTCTTTTAAGTTTTAGGGCTTCAGGGTTTTATTAGTTTCCTTTTAATTAACCATGGTCTAGTCTAGATTCACTTAGCTTTAGGGCAATAGCGGATTACTCTAAATTTTACGAAAGTCTAACACATTTAACAAAATGTATAATGTCCTATATTTAGCACTTATGGTATGTTGATAGCCGTTCTTTTAGCAAAATAAGAATTTAATAATGGCATCAGAGTTTGAAAAATTGATTTTACCTTGAAAAAATTTTTTGAGTAAGAAAATTACAAAGACTTTGGATTTTTAGGTAATATTTGAACAAAAATCTCTCTCCTTTTAAAAAAAATGATTTTTGCTCAATAACTTTTTGAAGATTTTTTTTTCAAACTCTGCGTGGTATATGTTCACAATATTTTTAAATATACTTATCCAAAAACTGAATTGCACCTTAGAATTTCAACAACTATTGTGGAGGGAATTCAATAAGTTGTATCAGGATATAGCGTAAATAACCTTTAGTTTACCCCCCCCCCCCAAAAAAAAAAAAAATCTAATTTTTTAAAAAATACAAAATTATACATAGATTCAGATAAACCAATTCCATATTCAAACTACACTATATGCGACGGCGAAGAGAAATATATCGATAAAGCATTTATACCCCCTGACAGGATAAGGACAGAAAACAATTGGACTCTCCCTAAAACATTCCCTTATGAAAGGGAGTTGATCTCTAATTCCTACGATTCTTGGTGGGTAGATAAATGCATCCTTTGCACATGCAGCCAACGGTACAGGTTAGTCTTTTGCTCCGTTGATAATTGCCCTCCTGCTCCCTGCAATTTTCCTCAGAAAAATGACAAGAGTATAATATTATGCTTGAATAATAAATTAAAATAGTGCCTCATAGTGTTTGCAACGGTCCGGTCCAGTCCGGTCTTATTAGACTTTTCGGTCCTATGGGACGGTCCCGTCCAACAACACGGTCCCACGGTCCGGTCCGGTCCGACCGAAGACCGATTAAAGAATATAAAAGTTTACTATAAATTGCTTTATAGTTAATGTGTATGTACATGAACATATAAAATATGATTATTTAATGCCTAACACTATATAATATCTAATTCATCG
Organism: Gordionus sp. m RMFG-2023; assembly: GCF_954871325.1. Taxonomy (NCBI): domain Eukaryota; kingdom Metazoa; phylum Nematomorpha; class Gordioida; order Chordodea; family Parachordodidae; genus Gordionus; species Gordionus sp. m RMFG-2023. The sequence goes on along the minus strand of NC_088778.1, from coordinate 5,460,328 downwards.
TTTACTTTTTATATTCTTCCGTTTCATTAAATTCAATATTCATAGTTTACTTTTTATATTCTTCTTTGATTAGGCATTTGTGTATAATATAATAAAAATGAATTGATGATATAATTGAAATATTAATAGGGTAATTTAACTATTCATTTTTAATAAATTTAAATGCAGAATAAAACTTTTGTAGCTTTATAAAAAAATTTTTTTTAGGTGGGACCGGACCGCCTGGACCGGACCGGACCGACGGTCCCACGGTCCGGTCTCATTTGACTTAACGGTCTATCGGTCCGGTCCCATTTTAGAAAAAAAAGACCGGACCGGACCGTTGCAAACACTAGTGCCTCACTTAAAGAATCAAAAGATGATAATTTTTTTTAAAATACATCATCTTATGATCATGGCAATTGGGTAGGAAATATTACATTATTCAAAAAATGTATTAACCATCTACAGCTTTTTAATCCTAGTTTCAGAAAAATACAGATCTCCCCAGGAGTTACAACTAAAGAAGCTAATTATAATTTTAAAAAATTTAAAAATATTATTGATTAAATAGCCATCAACTTACTAAATTAAGAAACAAGAAAGGAGATGGTACAATATAACAATCAAAGATATGTATATAATAATAAAATAATATAATATGCTAAAAAAAATGTTTGAAAGGTTTATCGGAGAGATTGAAGGGTTCAAATATTGATGCCAACTCTGGTTGCTGTTCAAGTTGTTTAGGTAAAAATTAATTTAAATTATATATGGATTATGTATACTTTTTTTAAACAGTTTTATTTTTAACTAAATGTTAATGGTAGAAATTTTTTAAAATTTAAATTTTATACATCGTGTATTTTTTAGAAATTTTGAAATGACAAAGTTTTGCTAAGTCTACATGAGAACGGGGGTTGGGGTAAGTGCAGTTTGCATCCAATTTTTTGAGGGAATTAAGGGGTAGGAGATTCAATCAAGTCGTACTTTTAGGTTTTTATTCTCTGTAATGAAGAAAAGGTCCTCTCATTTGTGCTTGTAATAATTGGTACCATTGCCAAAATATACAGTAATTTTAATATATTTGGAAATCTTATAAAATATACTTTAAAATATGATGCTTCCACTGTATTTCTTGCTCAGCTATTATATTAAATCGAATATTGTATTCGCTTCAGTTGAAATATCTGTTTCAGCTGATTCAGATATTTCTTCAAGGGCATACAAAATAGCCTCTTCTAGATCCAAAAAATACTGTAACAGCTTGATATCGAAGGATGCATCTTGTCATGCAGGCTTTTTGCAGTTTCTTTTTTCCTGCAGCACAAGAAGTCTCAGAAATAATTATATTCAGCAACTTCCTTGGATATCTGAAAATTTCATACACTCTAGAAAATTTATCAAAGTTATTATAATAGAGAAAAAAAAATTTTTTGGTTTGATAAAAATTTCTTATATCTATCAATGTTTAATGTTTAAAAAAAAAATGTAAGAAAATAAATTTTAAAAAATATGCAAGAAATAAATATTTAAATGAATTTTTTGCTAATATTTTGATTGAAATAGAATACTTTGCAATTCACAATCCATGAAGCCATTTTATATTTTTTTCAAAAATTCTTGCTACCGGTGTGGGACTCCGCCCTCTCTCCCACCCCCGTTGACTACGAGCCTGGGTTAAACAATATACTATAATAGTGCATTCATTGTAAACTAGGAGATTTTTATTTGAATTAATGATCTAAAAAATAACCCATTTATATTCACAATATTTTGCTAGTTGGTAGTAGAGCTAAAATAATTTAAGTTATTCTTTTTAAAATTTATGGCGAAAATTTTTTAGGGGGGTTTGTCATAGGTTTTTGAGTAGCATCCTGTAAAAATCCTGTCATGTCGACGCCGCATAACCGTATTCATCCTTATAGATAGTATACATATCCATTGAATTTGAAACAATTTCACCATGAAATTTTACATTTTTTTAAAAAAAACAAATTAAGAATAGGTCAAAATTTAAGGTGTTAATATATGGTGTGATAAATAATGACCCAATTTTACTAAAATGAAATAAGACCCTACTTGGTTTTAAAAAAATATATATATTAATAGAATCACGTGGTCGTTTCCGATATTTGACATATCATCTCCTGTAGCACGAATCTACTAAGTTGGTTTCAGAAAAAAATCCTGTCCTCGCTGGATTCGAACCCTGTATTGTTGGATTAGTGAAACAAACACTCTCCGACTAGGCATGAGTTACTACTCAAAAACAATAAAAAAAATTTGTATACAAGGATAAAATTGCGACGCAGTTTAATATTTTAATACCTGATTTTATTCCTAAGATTTCTATTATTGACAAGCAGCAGAGCGTCGCTAAATCCACCAAACGGGATTGGGGAAATTTTTTGAGGAGCCCTTCATACGCTTGTGGGAAACCCGTACGTACTTGTAAGCAAAGCAGTCTTAGGCCTGTCATTTAAACCAGGGTTGGCAAGTCGGTCAATTGACCAGTCAAATTCAGTCAATTGACCGGTCAATTGACCGGAGGAGTATTTGACCTGTCAAATACGGTCAAATACTCTAAAAAATTTAAAGGAAAAATAAATTAAAAATATGTTTAAAAAAGGGAAATACATGTGATCACAATGTTTGCTTATTTTTCGGGTCCACAATATCAAGAGGAGAACTTACTAGTAGTGTAATTAATGAAGTGTGTGATATAATTCAAGAATTAGCTATTTTACAAGGTAGTGATGACCAAAATATTTTAAGTGATATAATTAATTTCAGAAGCTAAAACAGCATGTTTAATATAGCAAAATATGTGGAAAGTAGTAATTTCCAGAAACAATCAATTCCGACCTCAAGTTAATAGATTAAACTTTGTCTACCCTGCCCATTAAGAGACTAACAATTCCTAGTTCTACTTCTTCTTTAGAAAGAAATAGGTCGATTTGGGTTAATATTCTTATGAAAATAGAAATCGATTTAAGATCTAAGATAACAGGAAAATTGTTTAAAAAATATTAAAGAAAATGATAATATTGAATATGAATCAGAACAAGACTCTGATACAGATAGCTACACGTTAGTTATTGAATGAATTTAAAAAATTAATATTATAGATTCATTTTACTATTATATTCAAAATAAAGTTAATATTAACTTTAAAAAAATATATTTGAATTTGACCACATTTAACCGTATTTGACCATATTTGGCCGGTCAAATATCGGTCAATTGACCGAAACGTATTTGACCGGTCAAATGCACAACCCTGATTTAAACGTCTATAGACTGAAAAAGTAGCTTGGCAAAGGATATGCCTATACTCAAGAATTGCCCCTTGATTAATTATTTTAAGGGTGGAAGGTGGTTGATTAAGTTTAGAAATTAGTATTTATCATTTTAATTTTTAAAAAAAAAACAGATAAAAAAGAAATTAATAACATTCAACGATATACATCATTACTTCAAAAGTATTAAAATTCTTTAAAATTTACGTGGTAGTAGGTACTTTATATGTGATACGACTCTGGCAACATCTGGTTTTTTATGATTATAAAACTTTCGCTATAAATATCCCTGATTTGCATAACGCCTGCGATCAAGAGGTCCGCACGGGTTGTTTAAAACCCGTCCCGAACCTCGGGTCGGGTTTCGAACATTGACTTATTTCCGGCTGGGGTTGAGATGTAAGGGGAGTCTGATCAGAAACCCGTTGACACATAAATATTAAAAACACAAATATCCTCAATAATCATATTGTTTCACAAAAAGTGTCGGGTAAAAAATTTAAATTTTGGGCTCAGTCCGCGAAAAGATTGTTTTGTAGGGCTCTACCTCCGACACATAGATATCTTTCCTTAATATCAAAAAAAAATTATCAGAGGAAATCCCATTCAGCCCCTCGAAAAAAATCGATACGTCTAGAAAAAACTCCTGCAAAAGTCGAAATGTCACGTACGGTCACGAATCAGTGTGGAAGCAAGATGCTTGTACCGGATGTAAATGCTCTTTTGGCAAAATCAAATGTTATTCTCAAATATGCGCCAAACAGTATTGTCCGACGCCATATCTGCAAAAAGGGAAATGTTGTCCCGTATGCTTAGGTTTATAATTTAGAATTGCCCGTATATAAATGATATTTTTTTTTTCACTCAGGTAACGTTGGGACAATTTCGAATGTTTATCATAATCCCACCGATCCTTATAGAGTAAATCGCTATAACAAAACTCCTCTCAATTTAAACTTCTTCTCGCGGACGGCGAATAAATTATTCGAAAGTTTATTCCTACGGAACAAAGATGCACCTACCATCAGGCTATACTTTCTATTGGCTTTCCTCCTGACACTAATTTTATGCGTCATATTATTCGCTCTCGTAATTTACTTGTCGTTCTACATAATACACGTTCTAGGTGGCAAGAAGAAACATTCCAATACGTTACAACCTTATTTCATAGCCAACGTCTATGAGGAAGAGGATGAGTACCTCAAAAAAAAGTCGCCCTCCGATGGCCATAACCGCCAATCATTGCTTAATAATCTATTTTGGCCTTCTCATTTCTTTAAAAACTCGTTTTGCTTCAAGAAACCTCCGGAATATCGAGACGGTGAACTTAATAAGAGTTGTTCTATCCTCAAGGAAAATTTAAATCGAGAATTGATCGCCACGATAAAATCCAATAATAAAGCTAATAATCACATATCTCTTCCCATGGCGAATGAATGCGAATCCAAACCTTTCCTGGATGAAAAATCGGTAACCTTGCCAGAACCGGAATCACCTATTGATAAACTGCAATTAATGAATGAAGATATGGATGCTAATGAGCTACGAGATGATCACGAGGAAATAGGTAATAAAAAAAATGATGATTCTACTCTGAGCGACAATATCATGCAGTTCAATAAATCTTATTATTATTTAACTACTTTGCCTAAGTCTTCCGAAGAATACCCATTTGAAAAAATGATTTAACAAAAAAAACATTTTTTTTACCTAAGGAACTAATATTTATTGTAAAAATGCTATCATTAAAATAAAACTTAAAAAAAACATCAATTGTTTTATTTAATATTTTTTTTTGCTCAAATTTATTTATTCGTAAATAATATATATATATATCTATTTTATATTAATAATATATATAATACTTTATATCATTTAAGTTATAAAATTAAATTAATATATAATTCCAAAAAAAACATAAAATAAGTATTGGAAATTTTTTTTTATCATACATATTTTTATAAATAGTTCAATTATAATCGCGTTATTTTTTTATTTTTTAATAAACTTAAAAAATTAACAATATTACATTTGGTATTGGGATATTTAAATTCATGGGAATTTGTGAGATTTTAAATCTGATTTAACCAGAAATGTTTTTAAGCATGTTTGGAGTACCTTTGTCAATTTCATTCAATGCCGTGTACCTTATAACTCCTAACTTATAGTGTTTTTTATATATGGATTTTTCATATAAATTAAAAAAATTACAAAGAGTTTATGGCAAAGATTGTATTGAAATTAATAGAGTTAGTGTTATCATCGATTTGAGCCTATCGATAAAAGCCGCTAACTCATAATTTTATCGGGAAATATATTACGCGAGCCTGAAGAATTTGGTTATAGATGTCACATTCAAATCAATCCGTTTAACATTCTACATAAAATATATTTTACACATGCTTGGAATACATTTCCGGTAACATCGGATCTAAAAAATTATAATATCCCTTTATAAATTACTTAAAATAGAAAGATCTCTAATCCTCGTGGATTTAATCAATGAATGTGGAATTAAATACCATCGATACTTTGCAGTGATACTTTAGTTGACATTTTAATGGGTTGAGGGGTCAAAATTAGATATATACATTTTTGAGGGGATGGGATTTCTTCATCCCCTTCAGCCTCATTTTACCAGACCTTCAGCCAGCTTATGTCAAATTATTATTGCAAGTTTTTGTTTGAAATATTTATTCTATTACCGTTATTTTCCATCTGTTTCTTCTCACTTTTTTTTTAAGATTCATTAGCTTTTTGGCCCTAACTTTTGGAAGCACAGATACTAATCTAAAAGATCCATTCTATTTAGGGTTTTTGTATCCACGGATGCTTTAATCAGTTTGACAACTGGTATAAAAAAAACCATTTTTTGTGAAACTTTCCGATTAAGAATAGCTTGATGTTGTTAACTTTACTTTTTAGAAGTAACTAATTTCATTAAAAAGTTACTATTTACATAGCATTCAAATTTGATAGGCATATTATAAAAACATTAATTTTTTTCAAAAGATTATGTTAATTATTCTTTCAAGAATTGTTGATTTTATTTTGTGATTTATCAAATGGTTGAAGTTAAAAATTATGCAGTTTTGATTCTTTGGTTGAGGCATTTTTAATTTAATGGTTAATGACTTGATTAGTAATTTTAAAAAAAATGTAATATAGGTTCATACACAAATCAATATTAAATTGATTCCCAATGTGAAAGGAGGATGAGCAATAATTAAGGAAAATAAAATTGCTTGAAAGAATACGATCTATTTTTAATATAACCAAACAATGTATATTATTGTTCTCCTAGATCACAAAATCAAATATATAAGCAAGGAATAGCTACACAAATAATGAAAATGGTTATTTTGTTTGTCATGGCTAATGAGACTATCAATGTAAGTTCCTTATGAGCAATGTAGTGTAGATGTTAGATATATCGTTAAAACAAAATACACTAAAAGAATCTTTTATATCGTTTGAAAAAGTTAATCCACTGGAGGCAGAGTAATTGGCAAAATTAATGATAAACACCTTTAAATAACAATTCTATAAATGCTATTTGTGCTGCTTAGGTCTATCATGGGAGAAGTTTTATGAGAGGGTATCCTTCAAGAGTATACATGATTGAGACATTTAAAAATTGCTATAATTTTACATGTCCTTAAAAAATAATCTAGATGTAGATTTTTTATAAATAATATAACATAGATACAGATACGAGTATCTTAAGAAATTGTATTGTAAAAATTCGACTAGACTAATTAACAACATTATTAAGAGAATTATCAAAAAATATAAGATATATACTTATATCTAAATTTGTTAAAGTAACTAGTTATATTTGAAAAGTTGTAACTAGTAACTGGAAATGTAACACCTAAAGTAACTAGTTACTTTTAAAATATTAATATATTATTAAAATTAATTATGATTAATCTTAATTTAAAATTTTGATTCTATGAGATTAATCAGACAAAATACACATTCGTAGGCGTAATCTGGATTTTGTTAGGGGGGAAAGACTTTTACCTCATAAATAATATTGGTCAATTATTGCCAGCCTTTCGCTTTTTTTCCTAAAAATTTTAAATATATAGTCGTTATTTAAAAAAATTATTAATTTTTACTTACTTTTTTTTCAAATTATTGCTTATAGGGTAATGTAATGAATATATTTTGGGCGGGGGTTGGGGGTATAGAGGAGGGAATATTTTATTTTCTTAAAACTATATTTACAAAAACTGACAAATTTCCGACGGGAGATTTTCCCCTTGCCACCCCCCCCCCTTCCCACCCCCCCCCCCCCTACATCTATTTACAGGATTTGATATGAATTCTGACACCGACTCATCATTTAATGAGGATGACATTAAAACAGTGAAATTTAATTTGCTCCATTCCTTTCTAAGAGTATTATTAAACAAAATACTTGAATGTTAAAATATCTTGGCCCAAGCTTCAAAAAATATTTTGTGTTTGCATAGAGAAGACTGGCAGTAGAAGCAATATTAGTGTTAAGTTTCTTCCATGTCTTCCAAAAAGGTATAATTCAGCATCTAAGTCATCCACAGCCAATCAATTTGAACACATCTTTGTAAGATTATTTTCATGCAACTTGTCTTAAATAATTGCACTAAATTTTAGTTAGACATACATTAAACAAGATTTGTGTTTAGCTAAATATTATATAAATTAATTAATTATAAACCTTAATAATTAAAATTACTTTGACCGCCTTCCAAGGTACTGCTGTTGTTTTTGTCATAGATTAAACTTAGTAGCAATGCAAGATGCCAACAAAATCTTTTTATAGGATTATCGTTATAATAAAGCATATAACATTACCATATCATAAAGCTAACATAGTGGAATTTACAAAAAAATCTAAGACCAGCATCTGAACTTTATTGTATTAAATGTTTTCCTCACACCAATTTCTCACGTAGAACGTTTGTTCAGTCTAGAGAAGCTTATTTTTATACAGAACGGAGCGCGTAAAATAGTTTATTGTTAAATGCAAATATAAATTTATTAAGCCGGAATTTTGAATAAAAAATAATCATTGCAAATACATATGATATCCTTTTATTTTAGTAACTTTTAAAAACACTACTTGTATCTTTTCCAAAATAATGGTATCTTATGTTCAAGATATTTTTTTTTGAAAAGGTTTAACTATTCCTTCTGAACAATAATCCATAAAGTCGATGAAGAGGTCAATAAATAATTTAGTTACCAAAAATAACATCGCCACCCAACTGCTATATAATGGCATTGTGTCTAGAAATAAGAGAGGAAAGAAAGATGCATAAGCCAAACGATGAGGGTTGTTAAAAAGCCAATTTGGTTTGATTTTTAAAAACGACCCGATTAAAATTTTAGCCAACTCGAGATTTGGCAAGAGCTCCAAACCTTTTCTACCATAATGAACAAAACTCCAGGCTTACATCCTAAATGGAAATAAATATCATAACTAGCTGAAAAATTAAATTCCAATAAATGACATCAAATTCTATGGTATATTTTACAGGATGGACTATCCCGGAAATTGGGAAATTATCTAAAACACTAACAAACACGTGATGTCTTGACAAATATGATTCTTATATCACTTTTATTTGACATTATTTTATTATAAGATTTTTTTAAAAAATAACTACAATCAACGAATCGAAATTACATCAGTTACTATTTTTATACAAACTTAATCTAAAGCACAACCGAAAATAGACGATGAAATATAAAATATCTTTAAATTACCAAATATAAATATGGACAAGTACATGAAATTACATATAATATACAACAATTTATATTTTAGTTTGCTTGATAAACATTATAGAAGGTTATTAATGAATTATCTCCATCTCCAGAAAACAAAATTGAGAGTTTTTTTATCTGAGGAATTATCTTCCATTTATCCAATAATATATGTTACGAACATCAATGATCGATAATCAAACTATTTGAATGTAACTATCAACATATAATGTATCCTATAATATTTCATTAAAAATCAACATTGTTAAAGTGTGACATCTATATTACGTATAAGAATTAATTCGTTTGCAAAATAGGCACAACTGAAAACATCATTTTTTATTTCTAGATCATAGTAATTTAGCAAAATATAGCATAAATTTTTATTACTCAATAAAAATAATTTTTTTTCAAAATGAATAGAAAAAATTCTCAAGAAGATATCTTCGGTGAAAAATATCTTAATTCAATCCCTAATAATGACAACCTTGAAGATTGTACATTATCTGATAGCATAGATAGAACCTTATTAACAGAGGAGTATATTTATATGAGAGACTTTCCAAATTGTTCCACTTTTTCTTCTAACAATAATTTCGGAATTAATGCTGAAAGTTCTCTAGAAGAGAAAGCGATTATAGAAGAGCTATTGAGTTTAGGTACTGAATTTACTAAAAACGATATTTACATGGCACAAGAAGATTCCAACGACAAAGACAACATCGACTGCCAAGATTTGATGGACTTAGTATTAACGTCGAAGTCGGAAATGTATCGACCTTCAACACAGAGTAATGATGAATATATTCCATTGCCAACATCGCAATGGGAATATGGCAAAAACGCTGCTGTTACTAAATCTCAGAAAGAGTTTTCTGGAACAAAAAATGGATCTACTAAATGTTCTACTAGCAAGGTTAAAGTTAGACCCAAAATTGTTAAGACGAAAATGGGTGAAACATCCTCGAAAATAAGAACCTATCCTTATAATTTAAGGCCTAGAAAGAAAATCGATTATATTAAATCTGAAAGAATCAGAGAACGAGGAGACACAAGGAAAAAATGTTGAAGGCTAAAATGAATGTTTGATTTTAAATTTATTTATTGATTGAATTGAAAATTATGTTTATGCAATCAAAATTACATTTATATGATATGTTCATAAAATTTAAATGCTTTTTTATAGCTTATAATTAAATAGATATAGATATTGTATATATATATATAGTAGTTAAAATTTTGAATCTATATTTCAAATAAAAACGAGAGTTATTTACGATTTATCCAGAGGGCAAAAAGTGACTTGCATGATATGAATCTAGTAAAAGTCAACAGCTACTCCCTCCTAATAAAGTTCCTCCACGGGGGATGGGAGTAAGTGTGGGATTGTTATTAAAATTGAAGGGGGAGTGGTTAGCTGATGATATCGTTATTCGAATAAAATTTAAAGGGTTAGGTGGCTTGGTAGTTTTGATTTTGGATCTCCCTTTTTTACTAATTATGTATGATTTTTTTTTTGATAATTTTTATAGAGAGTAAGAAGAGTAGGGAGATAGTCGGGTATAATATTGACATTGGCTAAGATAGTGTATTCCTAGCTACTTTATATTAAAAGATGGTTAAAGCAGAGAAGATACAGAAGAAGCAATTAGGAATGTTGTGTGTGAGTCGTACATTGTTAGTTACATTTTAATAAAAGTAACAAGAGTTAGTAACTTTTTGCATAATATTTCCGAGATAATCTGTAAAGATATATCTATAAGGAGAATGAATAAATTTTACGGGTAGCTGGCAGGCATCGTTAAATACCAATAAATAAAAGTATCTAAAAAATGGCTACTGATACATATCAATCAAATTTAATTGATAACCTATAAACAGTTATGATTCAAGGTTCAAATCGGTTTACAAACCTCTCTAAAAGGTTCAATTTATGCAAAAAGTTGTTACTGTTAAATTTCGGTAAATAATAACGGTTAATACCGGTTTGATATTTTCCTTCGGGTTGTTTTGGATTAGTGGAGTCTGAAAGAAAAAAAATATTTCGATTAAAAGTGTTATTATATTTTAAATTAATTCCTTTCCATTAACATAAATAGATATAAAGTTGACATTATTTAATAATAATAATGAAATAAATAAATAAATAATAAAATTTTGAAAGTTTCATTAACCTTTTTTTTATATGTATTATAATATAATCTCATCAGATATTTTTCATATTATTATAGTATTCTCTCTATTATTATTATTATTATTATTATTTAACGCAAGCTTCAAAATTCTCTTTTTTTTCCAATTGTAAAATGATGTGTGTGAAAAAAATCGTTGAGCTAATTTGAACAGATAAGACCTCTCTTAAATAAATACAATTCCATTATTAAATTCTGCCCTTTTTTTCCTTCTTTCTTATAATAACGTCTTTATAAATTTGTAGAATAATAATAGTTGTCAGAAATCATTCATAATAATTGGTAGAAACTAGAAAGACAGTTATATGAATTTATTTTTGATATTATGGTTTATTTAAATAAATTTTTTAAAAAAATGGGAAATATTTTATATATTATATTTTTTTGTTATTAATTCAAAACTATTAAGCTGATATACTCTATAATCCAACTCAGAATTCTCAGTATTGCTAATTGAATAAGGTCACCTACCTTTTATAATATTTTTTAAAATGTATGTAGTAAAATAATATATATTTCGTATTTTATTTTAAAATATTATCACACCACCAATATCACTGTGATATATTAAAATTGTTTGTCTTTGTTTTCATTGCATTTACAAGCTCTTATCAAATCCACATTTAAAAGCGGCTTAATAATAAGCTAATTAATGACGTCAGTTAAGATATTAATCCAAACCAGAGCTAAGGCATATCTAGGATTTTTATAAGGGAAGGATTTTGGGTAGATTTTGCCCCCAAAGTACATCCGATTACATTTTAGAATAAAAATAATTATTTTCATTTTACATTTTTTTGCCGAAAAACAAATTTTTTTAAAATTAAATCACATATTCTATCCATTTTTAGGAAAAAAGGCTGTGGGGGTATGGGATTGGGAATTTCCCGATCCCCTTCCCCATTAAGAAAATTTTAATTCCTACACCTAAAGATAAATTTAGGTACATTTGCGATCCGTTATGGTAAAAAAAAACAACTAATTTAAATTTAAAATATTGTTGTAAAATAAAATAAAAAATTTTTTTTTAAAAAAAAAGGAAAAATACGGTATAATACCTAATTTTTATCTTTATATTAATGAAAAATAAAATTAAGGATAAGGAAGTTTATATAGGATACCTGGAAGCTTTTAATTTTAAAAAGGAAAGAGATATATAATATATAAAAAAATTATTTTTTTAGAATCATCCTTTCTTGCAATGTATTTGTATAATAATAATAATATTATTACATCAAAAAAAAAAATTTCTTATCAAATGAAGATTGGTGAATAAATTATATTTATATTATAATATTTTTTAAAAAAAAGTATTTAAAGTATATCCTTATAATTTAAATTTTTTTCTAATTATATTTCTATTTAGTGAAAGAAAGAAAGAAAGAAAGAAAGAAAATATAATTTTTATATATAGATAGCCAATATTTTGTAAAAATTTTAAATGTTGCGAGTTTCTACATAGAACTTATCAGAACTTAATTAATTGGGGTAGTTTGAAAGAAAAATTTTTTTAAAAAAGTTTATATGAAGAAGAGAGATTTTTCATTTAAATTTTACCTAAAAATGACATCTTTAGTAATTTACATGCATAAAAAAATTAAATCAGAAATTTTTATTCTTAGAAACCCTGATCGAAATAAAGTGAATATTAGTATATGATATTTTTCGACTTGGTAGATAACGGCTTAATTTGCCTCAGATTCGAATTCATAGAAATTTATTTCATTGAAACAATATGAATATTACTTTTAGAGGGTTAAACTTTTTTTTTTATTGTTGAACTATGTAATAATATTATCGTAAATGGTATATTTATATAATAATTAAATATTTATTTTTTGTCTTAAAATTAATATTAAATTAAATACAACATTATTATAATAAATATAATATAAAAGACATTTTTATCACGCGAGACAGTCATCTAGAATTATTTTTCTAAGAAAAGTTTTGGCATAACTTGATATATAAATATATAGTAAATATTATATAATAATAAGAAAAGCATTTTGAACCTAATAATATATATGTTCTTAAAATACTATATGAATGTCGTTAAAAGATTCTTAAGGGGGCCATTTTATCTATAAAAAAACACAATCTGTTTATTAGTTCCTTATTGATTTTCTACTAAAAAAAACAAATTACTGGAATGGTGGATTATCTAATAAAAGCTCGCTCCCCTTTTTCCATTCGCTATTCTATTCTATAAAATGCGGAATATGAAAATATAAAATTAAAAGTTATTATTTTTTTATATTATATATATTATATTTTTTATATATATTACAAATTAGAAATCAAAAATTACAAAAATATCAAAAATTGGATTTGTAATAGTTTAATAATACACGTTAATTTAGATAATAAAATATATATACTTTGGTTTTTATTTAAAAAAATACTATTAAAAGGTGCTGATGCTTATATTATTATGTAATATGTATATAATATATTTACTATAATGATGGGTTTCATGAATAAAATGCATAAAATATAGAAACAAAGTCGGAAATGGAATGGGATCAAAAATTTAGGAAATGGAAGCAAAAATTCGGAAAAAAATTAAACTAAATGCGACAAGGGGACCAAAATGTTTTAAAAAAATGTTACAATCATACAAATACTTTTGTTACGTGATTGGATTGGGTTTAGAAAAAATATTATATATTTAAAAAATATATATATGCTATTATAATATTAGATTTGATCTACGATTTATCTATAAAAAATATAAGTTGTAATTGAATAAAAAAAATAAATTTTCAAAAGGTAAAATATTTTTTTAAAAAATTGTTTATTTTTAAGTGAGTTTTTTTTTTGCTTTAAAATGAATATTTTTTTCTTTTTGAAATAGGAAAAATTAATTTTTTGTTAAAAATTATATAATCCAACTATCTTTGCATTGATTAAAAAAAGTTGTTATAAACTTTGAGTATGAGGTATCTAATAAAAAGTAATGGTAATTAAAAAAAAATAATATAACTAGTTTGAGATTCCATTAAGATCATAAATTTGTCCTTGAAGAAGAGAAGAGGGGAGAGATTATTAAAATCAAAATTATAATACAAACTATTCGGCTTATACAATTTTATTTCTATTTATAAAATCAAAATAGCTATATATTTATATATAAATTGTTGCATTTTCTTAACGATAAAAAAAAATTTTTTTTTTGGTATATGGGACATTTCTTTAAACTTTAAACAGCTGGCAGGTTAAGTTTTTTAAAAATAAATTATGTAACCTCTTGTCCATTAGTCCTTCTTGAAGGCAAGTATAAATTTATGTAAATTCTTCATCGTTATTCCCATTTTTTGGTATATCGAACATTTCAGCAAAAAGTGGAGGCAAATTAAGTCTCTGCCATCTTTGCCTATACCAGACCACAGCATCATCGTGTTTTTTACCCAAAGTCTGTAGTTCAGGGATAGTGGCTACCATGTTAGCGAACAGGTGAGATTCGTTGCTATGGTTTCGACTCATTTGGAATTTCAAGGCATCCACCAGCTTCTCTCTGATTTCCGAAATCCTCTTAAAATCGTAACATCTACTATTACCATTAACATTGGAAGGAATGTTCTTTATAACGTTATTGGTGATAGATTGGGGTTCTCTCTTACCACTAGCCGAGGCAAGTAAGACAACGGCGGTGAATAAGCCTATCTCGGTGTCGTTACAATTGACGGCATTGAATGTAACGGAAAAACTGTGGATGGCGTTTATGAGGTCTTGATTATAAATTAGTGCCAATTGGTCTCTGTTGATGTATGTTCCGTCACCAAGATTAAGTGAGCAATCGACCGGGTTGAGCATACGGGCCATTCTCACCAACCAGATCTGAAAAAAACCTGCTTTGACCAAAACTAGCTGATCATCCTGCAACAAGTCTCCAAAACCGGGTATCCTCTTGGCAAACTCTACTACCCTCTGAATAGCAGGAGTTATAATGAGGGAGGCGTATTGTTCACACAGGTATATCTTCCAGGCTTCTGTTTGAGTGTTTATTCCGTTAATATTGTCGGATAAGGATGCCGATGAATTAATGGGTAAAAGTGGGTGTTGGGAGTTGTTAAGGATAAAAGAAGGGATAGAGGCCAAAGCCAGTTCAACGGGTTTTCTCCCGTTCCTGCCCGTAATACCGTCTGATCCGGGATTTTGATTCGGGGAGGAAAATATCTTTTCGTCAGTATAAGGACACGTGCAATGATGGGCTTGGGATATTGTTAATATGATGTCATATATCGCTATGTCCTTTATGCTAGCCGCAGCAGCTGCTGAATTATGACCCGATACTTCTCCGTTGGACTTTTCGCTTCCAGATTTATCATTATTAATGTTATTATTAATTCTGTCGGAACTGTTATTGTTATTAATATGATTATTACTCGATTGCTGTAACGCGGGAGAACTCATTCGGTAATCTATCATGTGTTGATTAGGGTTGTTGTTATTGATAGGTAGCTTGGTGCCTACAATGGGCGAAGTAGACACTCCATTACTATTTTCTTGGTAGTTCATCAAATTATCGTGAATATTACTGTTCAACTGAGCGTTATGTTCAAAATTAGAGTCCTGAATCTGCTGTTGGGCCAAATGCTGCTGATTCATTCGTCTTATCTCCTCTTCGGCCTTTTCGCGGCATCGCTTAGGAACGCGCCCATACCTCACTGCGTCGCGTGACATACCGACTGCTAGACATTTCTTGAATCTACAGTATTGGCACCGATTTCTATTCAACCGCACTATCGAGCACTTGCCTTCCCTCAAACATCTGTACTCTATCTGTTTCTGTATACTGCGTCTGAAAAATCCTTTGCAACCTTCGCATGAGGTCACACCATAATGATATCCTGATGCCCTATCACCGCAAACCTTGCATGGAACAAAGGGCTGCTTAGGACTATTCGAATCAGCTGCCGTCACCAAATGTCGTTCCAACATAGTAGAAGGGGTAACTAAAGGGCCATCCAATAAGTCATGTTCTTGATTGATATTGTTGTTGTGCTGTTGCAGAAAATTAGGTTGATTCAGAGAGTTAGAGGATTCGTAAGGGGATTTGCCGTACATGTACAAATGATGCATAGTGGAAGGTACGTTATTCATTGTCAGGCCACCATTATTGTCCATTTTATTGATAGCGGGTGAATTGTTGGAAGAATTAGTCATATGGGAGTGGGTCGATGTAAAGGAAAAGTATGTCATGCCCGTGAAATTCTTATTATCCGAAACAGAATTAATTTTTTGAGATTTGGCGCTGGTAGCCGAATTATTATGAGCTTTTCCTTTTTCGTTGCCTTTGGTGATATCATGATTTTTGGTCGTTTTTTTGTCGAAAACGTTGGTATCTGGAAACAAATAATTGGGCTGAGAGGAGTTTAAAAGTTTGGAAGAAATTTTATTATCGCCATTATTTTCGCGCAGTGGATTATTGTCGAATTTAGGCTGAGATTCTCTGTTAGAGATTTCGGAATTATTTAGAGAATTTTTGCCCCCTTCTATTTTGGATTCCTCATTCAGATTAGCATCGTTAAAACCACTAATCAAATTGTTACTCATATCACCATTTATGGTCGTAAAATAGTTGACGCCGTTGGAAGTCAGAGGATTAACATCGTTGAAAAAAGGCTCTAATATGTGACTATCGATAGAATCCTTAATGGTGCTGTGATCATCGTTTCGATTATCGAGTTTATTGTTATTGATATTGTTATTATTAAA
This sequence comes from Gordionus sp. m RMFG-2023, assembly GCF_954871325.1. Lineage (NCBI taxonomy): Eukaryota > Metazoa > Nematomorpha > Gordioida > Chordodea > Parachordodidae > Gordionus > Gordionus sp. m RMFG-2023. The sequence continues at coordinate 5,443,377 of NC_088778.1, read as the reverse complement.
AGGTACGAACGCTTGGTCGTTGTTCATGAGACTAAAATTATTTTGTTGATGATCGGGAAATCTTTCGTAGTTTAAAAATGTCTCATTGTAATCGAAAGTCGAGGGTAACATGTTAGAATCCGACACAATAATGGGGTAGGAAGGTTGCCTAGAAGGATTAATCGATTTGAGTTTCTTATTAAGCTTGTTATTTAGGGAGGATATAGCTGCCGAGTTATCGATGTCAGACTTGTGAGATAGATTGTAACCGTTTATAAGGCTATTGTGGTGTTGTTCTTGTTCGAGTCCATTCCCATTAACGTTGTCGCCAGAAGACTTGATCATGCCAGCGAAGGAATCCATATAATTTTGAAAAACGTTTCCTCCTCTTATACCATTATTGTTAATATTTAGTCCATTAAGATTTGTATGGTTGTTGCCACTATGTCCATTAGGTTCGGCCAAGATTACTTCGGAATCTTGGAAGGTATCTTGGGCATTCCCGCACAGAACATTTATATTGAGAATCATATCGTCTCCCTCTGCCATTCCCACTTGGTTCATATCGGCTAAACTGTTCATATCCTTCATATCTTGGTAATCCATTAGGCTTGCTTCCCTACTTTCGATTAAACCGTAGGTATTATTATTGATATTAATATGATTTTGCCGGCTCTCACCGTAATTGCAATTGGTGACCTTGGTTATGATATGGTTATTGCTGATTATAATTTTATCATTGCACTCGCCTCCTATCATAAGATTTTTGCATTGATCTCCCATCGGAAGGGGGGCAATTTAATTGATATAGCTAGTAAAAGGGCTAGACAATCTGAATCCCGATTAGATTTTTAATGAATGCCCATTGCGAAAGCCATCTTAATATGAAGGCGGAAAGTCGTTCCTATAAATGCAACGTGTTTTTTGAAAATAATTATATATTATGCGCATAATTCGTAAATTTAAGCTTTCGTATAACGTTTAAAGAAAAATAACTATATTTTCAAATAAGAGTCATAGTTCAAATATTTCATTTTACACACACACACACTGCGCGTTCATATCTCAAAATAAGCTTAATATATAAAAAATAAAATGTGATATTCAATTAGATAATATATGATGACAATTATAAAAGTATATATATATCATTTTTTTTTCATTTTTTGAAATGCTACCTTTAATTCCTCCCCTCACTTTTTTGTTTCAAAAAAAAAATTTAATATTATATAAATATTGAATTATTTTTTTCTTATCTTTCAAAGGCATTTATAAATTACAATAATATAACTATATACCATATAAAAGTATTATTATTTGGTACTAAATTTATATAAATTTCTATCCAAATTTTGTGGGATGCTTTAACTTTATATAAATGTGATAGGTAGTCTTTGTTAAACGGCTAACTCAATATTTTATTAGGCAAAATATTATGCAAGCCTTGTGACTTTGCTCATAGGTGGCACAAAGGGTTGAACATCTGTTAACGAAATCTCGAGGCTTAGATAAATATAGTTCTGGCTATAATATTGAGTTAGCTGTTAGTGATAAGTATAATCAAAATAAAAGGGGGGTTTTAAACCTGAAATCATCACGTGACTATTCCAAATCCTCTGCATTTAAAAAAAATCCTATTTTTGCCTTCAAATAATTTTTTGCCATTAAACTTTTGAATTATATTACTCTTAAATTTATTATATTGTAAGCAAATTTGGCTGAAATTTATATGGTTGGCTCACAACACTTTGCCCTGCATTGAGAGTTAACACGAATTCGCGGCGGAATATATAAAAACTGAATTGTAAAATGATTATATTTATACATCATATTTTGTATTACTTAGCCGCGATTCGCGTTAACTGGCGAAGAACGTAGAGGGTCACACACGCTGGAATGAATTTCCGGGTAAAATAATTTTTATTCCAAAAATAGGATTTATACCGAGAAATTACGAATCTTTCCGCCAGTTACCACATAATTATTAATTTTAGATTCCATTTTCGAATATTCTCTTTTGAAGTTTATTTATTTTTTAAATCAATTTCCCTTTCCACCCCTCTGTATTCGTTATAGGTCGCATTGTTAAATCTATTGTGATTTTGAATAATATTTTCTAAATCATAAAATATATAATTTTGTTTTTCTTTCAAACATGAGCTGGGTTTTAGCGCAGTTAAACTTTTCGATTTGAATCCGAATTTTTTAAAAAACGTCTAACTCAATATTTTAGCCATAAAAATATTGCCTGAACAACGAGAGTACGCTTATAGATGTCCAAACCTTTGTGCCATCTATGACTAAAATCTTTAGGCTTGCGTAATTTTTTTTCTGGATTTAAATTTTGAGTTAACAGTTTTTAAAACGGCTCAAATCGAGCAGTTTAACAAGACTAGCTGGCTTCAACTTAATTTTAACTTTTTACGTTATGATTTAGGAATTTCAACTTCAACTATACTTATTTTTCATAGAAAAGATAGAGAAAATATGATGGAATTTGGTAAATAAACCTTGATTTTATAAGGTGTGGTTAAATTATATTTCATTTGTTTTAACCCTGGTCCAACCGTATACATTTTGTAAAAAATAATATAGAGGCATATTGCTATTGATACCTGATGTGCGCTAGGGTTAGGGATGTTATAAAAATAAAACAATAACCTTTCGCTTTTTTATCACTGGATAGTGTTCTTTTATAGGAGATGGCTAGGGTAGGTTAGATTAGTGAGTTAGATTTCACCTAAACACAGGGCATAATTTAAGATAGGGCAGTTAACCCTCAATACATAAGCCAATAAACCTCAGACTCCATTAAGGGGAATTTATCTATCTAAAATGACGCGGATACGAATCAATACATTAAATGACATTGCGAATATTTAATAAATTATAAGTTTTTAAAAAATAAATTAGAGTCTATCAATCACGTTCTTTGTTAAACATATTAAAAAAATAGGTTAATATCAGTGGCGTAGCTAAGAATTTTTCAAGTAGACGGTCTAACTACAAAAGCCTGGAGGGGTCTTCACCCCCAGACCCCCTACCTTGCTTCAAAATAGAAATGCTTCCGGTTATGGGTTTGATTGTTTAACTATTTCTAACTATGATTAATATTGTTTTTATTAAACTGTTTAATTTTTTTAATTCCTAAATTTGAGCTTCTCTTATTGGGAATAATATTCCATCACAGCCACATTCCCTAACTTTCAATGAACCAGTAATATTCGACATATCTCGTTATTATTTGCAATTTTATTCAAGTCTATCAATAGGTCTAAGTTCTCTAAATAATCTCCAATATGCATTTTTGGCTTCAAATGATACCCATAACTAAAAGTATACGATTAGTAAGGAATTTTATAATTTTATTTTAATCTCCTGGTGATGACTAACATACTACAATGTAATTATTGAATTCCCATTTGACAAATGACAACAAAACAGAAATCAAAATTCGGTTTCCTGTCTTCGCATGATACATCTCCAATGTTTCCATCCATAATAGTGATTTCGAAATTTACTAAGTTATATACAACTATAAAATAATTTAATAGTAAATATATTAATAATTCATATTTTATAACCAGTACGAAGTTTCATAACACTACTTTTAAAATATAAACCAATTTATATCATTTAAAATTATAGAAAAATTAATTAAAATTTAATACTGTATCGTCTGCATATATTTGGTCTGGAAGGGGTTCTTCAAACCCCAATTATCAAGATCCAAATCAGACAAATTTTACAGTGCACGATTTTTTTACGGCTAGCTCAATATCTCAACCAGAAAAATTAAAGATTTTGCTAATAGATATCTGGAGCTATGAACCATGTATGAGAAAATTCTTCCTTGCATAATATTTTCTGCATTAAACATCGAGTTGTTTGACTGTATCAGTTTTTTGTTTATGAGTTTATAATATTTGATGATTATTTTAAAAAAAATTTATATATGCGTCAAAAAATTAAAATAGAAATTTTTAGATAAATTATGGTTCCCTTTAAGGAACACAATTATGATTTTATTTTAATAGTGTTATTAAAAAATCGATTTGAGTTGATTTTTAAAAACGGCTCGATGAAGATTTTAGTCAAAATATATATTATGTTAGTCCAGAGATTTGGTAAAAAGAGTTCAAACCTTTCTGCTATCTATCTAGTTTAAATATTATCTTGGCTAAAATGATAATTGGGCCGTTTTTAAAAATCGACCATTAGGTCTAAATCAGAGAGTTGTAGGCCCGGCCCTAAATCCGGGTGAACGGGCCGGGTTGTATTCTTTTTTAAATATGCTCCGTAAATTTTTAAATACCCGGGCTGGGCCATATATTTTAAAACCAAATATTTCAAATCGCCGTTATAAGCTATGAAAATTAAAAAATAAATATAATATATATTTTAAAAAATCAGGCGGGTTTGGGAAAATAAAACCCGGGCCTGGCCGGGCCGTGCACATGATACCTCTGCAGATCTCTGGCTTAAATATTATGATTTTTTTTATTAAATAAAAATATTATTATAGAGAAAAAAAAATATCAAAAATGATAACATCATCTTAATACGGATTTCCCAATTCAAAAAAGGAAAATAATAAAATCAAAATCGTTATTTATTCTATTGTTTTATTTTCAAAAATTAAAAATAGTTTTTGAATTTTATGAAATGAATTTTCGTATTATTTGCATTAATAAAGTTCTAATATATTATCTTGAGCATTTTTTTGCTAATATTTCATCATTCATTATTGCCTATAATCTTCTTTCTATAAATATTCTTCCCCCTTGAAACTTTTTAAGTTTCCTTTCAAAAAATTCTTTTGCATATATGTATATTTTATTATGAAGTATAATAAGTTGATAATTGAAGTTATTAATAGTCTCAACGTCATTAGCTTAAAGGGCCTGGGTGATCTTTGACAATTGAACCGCTTCTGCATTTAACTTAAATAAAATTAACATCCCCACTCTTTTTTATTTCTAGTTTCTCTATTTAACTTTAGCTTTCAAATTTAAAATAATAATTTCTTATCTTAATTTATATATATATATATATATATATACTGATAGATAATATAAACATATTACATAACCAAAGTTTATAACAATATACAAAACATTTATAATGCATTTATTCCTATAATTTTATTATTGAGAGAATTTAAAAAAAAATTTTTTTTGATTGAATTGAATTTGAAATAATAGTGATAGATATAATAGATATATTAGATATTTATGTATAAAAAAATATGAATATTTTCATTAAATCATTAGTGTAAAATAATATATTTAAAATATTACAAAACAAAATTTTTCTGATTATATTATTTTTATTTTAAAAAAAAAATAAAATAAAAAATAATAAATTATAGGTAATTGCACTTTATATGACCGTGTATTGTCGTGCCACAATCTGTTATAAATATCAATAATTCATAAAATAATTAAACAACAATTCTTTCTTTTTCCCCGTTCAATATGTTTTTTTTATTTGTTTATTTTTGTTTTATATACTTTTTATAATAGTACATTTCTTACCTTTACCATTATTACACTTCAAAAATTTTATTTAATTTTTTATTTATCATACATTCTTTTTTATTATATTCTTTTCTATTTTTAATTATATTATTTTCTCTATTTTTATTATATTATATTCTTTTCTATTATTATTATATTCTTTTCTCTATTTTTATTATATTCTTTTCTCTATTTTTATTATATTCTTTTCTATTTTTATTATATTCTTTTCTCTATTTTTATTATATTCTTTTCTATTTTTATTATATTCTTTTCTATTTTTAATTAGATTCTTTTCTATTTTTTATTATCAAAAAAAAAAAATTAAAAATTTTAAATTATTTGAAAAGGAATAAACTTTCAAAAAAAAAGTTTAAAATGACAATTATGTTTAAAAAACAAATAAATAAATAATAAAATAAAAGTATTTTTCTCTTATGTTGTTGGAAAGATTTTTTTTTTGTGCATGATTGAGTTTTTTGATCGTAAATGTTAGGAATACAGTAATTTGCAAAAGTGAGCAAATTCCCAACTTGGGGATTTTTTCCAGGTTCTAAGGTATAGAGTGTTAGCGGAAAATAAGACCAACCTCAATAATGCATGTTAGATAAATACTTGACTTAGATTCCTTTAAGTTCCTTCTTAGCATTCTCGGTCAAATTAGACAGGGTAATAATTGTAAAGTTTATAGTTTTGTTAAAAAATTATTATAAAGGAAATGGAATTTCATTCATATTATACCTTATTTATTCTATTTTTTACAATATATAAATAGTTAAAAAAAAATTATTTCACTGAAATTTTTTATAAAGCAACAATATACTATAGCTGTATTGTACCTTTATATTACATTTGTTACGCAATTTGTTATAAAAAAAAATATTTAATTTTCAAAAAAATATGAAGGGAAGTTCATTCATTATTTATAAAACCATGAATATTAAGAAAATATAGTTGATTACCAAGACCCATCAAGAAGTCATTATAATCGGGGAGGGCACCTTAGTCACACATAATCAATATCCAACATATAATGGTGGTCAGGGTCATTGCCGAAGGGTTCTAATGTTAACCAAAATATTCGATCAAATGTTTGATATCTGCATCGCATATTTACATTTGAAGGTATTACAATTTAAAATAAGGGTTGAAAGGTTTAAATATATTTCCTTGATCTTGTCCTCGGGTTTTAACTGTTTTTGTTCTCCCCTTTATCAAATTCCCAAGGCTAGCTGGTGATAGCTATGTCTACTTTTTTTTCTTATGATACATATCCTTCCTGACCATTACATTTTAATTAAGGGCGGCCTAGTTTATCTTAGAGTTTAAATCCAAGACCCATTTACAGAATCAATCAATTTACCCGTATTTTATTTTCTGCCCATGGTGATTTTACCATTCTAAAGTAGGCCGAAATTTGTCATGGTTCAGTTTATGTGGAAATCAGACTACAAAAAATTATCCTCGTATTTTTTTTAAGTGCGTCAATTTTTCCCCTACATTATAGTCTATCTCTCACTACTATGCAGCATTGCTGATCTTAATAATTCTCTATGTTTTTCTCTCAATAAGAGAATTAAAACCTTTCTGAATCCATGCGTTTATCTTCTTTGAACATCCCCCATCTTAGTGCAAAATCAAAATTCGATGAATGAAATTGTCATTTTAGGGAATTTCCTATTTTTAACCTCTTTTTGCACAGCTTCCCTTGTAAGGTTTGTCTTTCATATAGATCAGGGTGCAAGGATGCATTCAATATTGGACTTAAACAATATCATCGTCATACAACTTACACCATGGCTTTGATTTTTAAAGGTTCCTGTGTTAGAGTAGTTAAGACTAGAATAAAACGCGCTAAATGTTATTGCGCAAATATTTTGGAATTCGGCTAAAGTTTCTAATGGGGCTTTAAAACGTACACACTCCACGAGATACATACATTCGAGATCTGTATGGCATGGTTCCAAAATCCAGCCCACCCCACTCGTATAAAATTATCTTTCGAAACCTAAAAAATTTAATTGATTTATCCTTTGCAAAGAAAAATTTATGAACAGAGTCGCTCATGCAAAGAATCTTTACCGCTTGGACAAAAAACCTCGTATAAGAACTCTTGCTGATTTCTAATGTTATACTATATAAAGAATATTTATTTGTCACAAAATAAAGTATTATTGTTGTTAATTGTGCATATTAGCGTCAATTTGCTTTTTCCGGCAATGTGTTATTTTTTTTTTACTTTTAATCATTTTTTAAGCCCGTTTTGGGAAAACATATTCCAACATGTTTAGAATACCTACTTCATAAATTGTATACAATTTTTCCTTTATAATCTTTGAGTCATTTTAAATTTATAATAAAAAAATCTATGGAAAAATTAATTTAAATTTATGTTAAGTTCAAAAGTTCAAAGCAAATTTATCTGAAATTCCTAGGTTAGGTATCTACATTTCCGGTAAAATCAGAAAGTGCTCAAAAAATTATTTTAACTTAATAAAAATAACACATTGTCATATATATCAATTCTTTTCGATGTTAGTTCAAAATATCTTAATATTTATATATACTAATGCGCTAAATTTTCACAAAAAAAAATTTGCCGTATTTCCAGCGAAGTTAATTTCTAGTGTAAAAAACTTGCCTTGTCGTAACCTTCCCTCCAAGAATCTTAGTATGTTATTTAATTTTAAGGGTGCAAAGTAAGGTCATGACATAGATGGCTCTCGTGATCTTTACAATAATTAAAAAATTTTAAATATATAAAATGGCGGGCCTAAAGACCGCCAACAAATTTAACGGAGAAGGGAGGACACCTACCCCTCTCTCTCAATGAATCACAGATATGCCTCTGATAGTTATAGGCAGGATCCGGAACGAACCGAACGGTTATAACGGAATAAACCTTTATAACTTTTTGAAATGGCCTTTCTCTAAATATTTTTTTTTTATCTTTGCATTGCATATACTCATATCAGAAATTATAACTCACTTGAGTGACCTTCTATATTTTTTTATTTATGAGAAAAATTTGACATAAATATTACAAATTCAAAACACCCTAATTTTAATTTTAAGCAAAAACCTTCTCAAATTTTTTCCCCTAACTGAAACCTTTATAGATAACAGTTCAAGACCCTGGTCAGATGCGATGTCACATGGACATGAAATGATTGATTAAATTTTTTTAATATTTTAAATTTAAATTTCCAATATATATATTTTTTTAATCTTAAAGGTGTTTTAAATTAATTTTAATTATAAATATTATTTTTTTTCTCAAAGTTTAATTTTAATTGATATTTTTCGTTCTCGCTTCAAAGAATATCTAGAGTTTTTTGTTATGATAATTAAAGAAAGACAAGTTGGTTTAAAAAAAAAATTATTAAAATTATTATAGGAAAATGAATCTTTTTATTACCCTTCATTAACTATTTCCCGTAACATTACCAAAAAAAAAAATTTGTAGCGAATTTGTAATTTATTATTTTATTTTTTTAATAGGGGCAAAATTAAATTATAACCAAAAAAAAAATTAATTTAAAAAAGAAAATGCCAATCAATAAGACGAAAATTATATTTTTTTAAATTATTGGCATTTTAATTCGTATCACTATGGGGCTTTTGTGAATCATTTGAAATCGAATATAAAAATAATATTTATATTTGCGTTTTAGTGTTGCTAAACGGCTAACTCAATATATAAACCAGAAAAATATTGTCTAAGCCTCGAGATTAATAGTTGTCCAAACCTTTGTGTCAACTATGAGCAAAATATTTAGGCTTGCATAAATATTTTTCTAAGTAAAACATTGAGTTAGCCGTTTCTGAAAATCGGCTCAAATCGAACCGTTTGACAACACCATTCGCATTCCCATCGGGTCCATGCGAACAACAATCAATTTTAGTTCCCTACGCTACAATCATGATTCTCTAATATATTTATTTTAACTCTGATTTCCATTTATTTTGCTTAATTTGGAACTGGACTTCCTATCATTTACCATTCATTAGGATTTACTTTGCCCAGTAGGACCTAATTAAAATTGTGGTTTTTAAAAAAGCCGCTGAATTCGCCTCCAACGGCCGTCAAAACCCGTAACGAGGAGGTCAAAATGGCGGGGCATAGGAAACAAAGCTTAATTATTTTTTTTTTAAATTAGATAAATTTTTACTTTGTGAAAACATTTATCGAGCACTTAAACGAAATATAATATGTTCATTTAAGCTTCTTTTTTTTAAAAAAAATATCATTTAATTAATGAGTACACAAAATTTTTAAAAAGGCATTGACGCCCCAGGATCATTATGACAATTTTTTTCCCCTCTCCATATAAAGAAAGAAGAAAGAAAGATAGAAAGAAAGAAAGAAAGAAAGAAAGAAAGAAAGAAAGAAAGAAAGAAAGAAAGAAAGAAAGAAAGAAAGAAAGAAAGAAAGAAAGAAAGAAAGAAAGAAAGAAAGAAAGAAAGAAAGAAAGAAAGAAAGAAAGAAAGAAAGAAAGAAAGAAAGAAAGAAAGAAAGAAAGAAAGAAAGAAAGAAAGAAAGAAAGAAAGAAAGAAAGAAAGAAAGAAAGAAAGAAAGAAAGAAAGATAAGAAAAAAAGTCAAATGAAACTTACATTATATTATTTAAAGTCATTGGCGTCATTTGATTTATTCGATATAACAGGGAGGGCTCTATCAAAAAAAAATGGAATCTCTAATCTAAAATTAAAAAAAACAGAAGTTTTTTTAACTAAAAAATTGTTCCATGCTCTCAAGAAATTTGGCCAGTGCTCCAGCAACCGTCAGCACCATAAAAGCTGTTGCTTAAATTTATAATCGTAATATTTAGTATTAGCAAAAATTGATATAAATGTTTGTACAACTAGAAAATAAACTAAAAATGAAGGAAAATCTTCTTTTTTTTTTAATTTGAAGGCAAAAATGATATTGAAACCTAGAATTCCGATTCATTCATTACAAAGTGTACATTCAGTAAAGTCCGTTATTGAACGGCATTGAGATTTAAATGCCTTTCAATGGCATTTACTACAACCAATGACATTGACTTCCGCGGACTTCAATATATGTATACCATTTTAATAAATTAGCCAGTAAAGTCTACATATAACAAAAAAAAGGTAAATCTATAATTAGGCGAAAAAAAAATATTAGTTCATAATAGATAGTTATGATATAAAGACTGGGATTAAGATAGTTATAAAATTTTTTTTAGATGGTAGAGTCCTCTAGATTTCTCTAAGCTACTAGATCTAAAAGCCCCTCCCCCCCCATCACAACAACCCGATGACTAAAATTTAAAATGCACCTGACTCTATGTATGGTGACCAGAAACCTCTTCTACACTCCCCTAAGTTATTGACGATTTACCCCTACTCAAACTATCCCCTATCCCCCTTCAATTTCAATCTATTTGCGTCATCTCCAACAACAGATGACTCTGAGGGCAAGGTTAACGTTATTCGAAATATTTTTTGGAAGGGTGACATATACGATTGTCAAAATAAAATTCGAAGAAACTATAGTAGGAACCTGTAGAGGAAGGGGTCCTGACATTTTTTTAAAAAAAGAGTCGAAGAAAAAAAAAAGGAAATTTGAAAATTTTTGCAAATTAATTTTTGATTTCGGTTTTTTCCGGTTTCCCGGTTCGGTTCAATAACGTAATTTTTATTAACAATTTTCATTCATGTTTTTAAACTATTTAATGAAAAATAATAAATATCAAGATTTTGACAATCTCGAGAAATTAGAGATTAAATAAAGTTAAATATTAATATAATAATTTATGAAATCGTCGAAGGTATATATTTATATACTTTTTCTGGATTGCAAAATTTTATTAACTTCTCAATAGTTAAGCTTACTATGTTGTACCCTAGTGTTGTTAAACGGCTCGTTTTGAGACGATTTTTAAAACGGGTAACTCGGTATTTCATCTTGAATATTATTACGCAAGTCTGAAGATTTTGTTTGTAGAAGGAACAAAGGTTTGGATATCTATTAGCGAAATCTTTAGGCTTAGGCCATATTTTTCTGACTAAAATATTGAGTTAGCCGTTTTTAAAAATCGGCTCACAACGAGCCGTTTAATAACACTATTGTTTTCAATGGAATTGAAACAATCGATAAACTATTAACCTCGCGTTATGGTAAAGGACCTGAACCGTTAATCTATAAATGTTTCGATTCGGTTACCGGTTTAAAGGGTTCGGTTCCGGTTTTAGAAAAATTATAAAAGTTTGTTCGTGTATCGAATTTTTTTTAAAAATATTTATTTTAAAATAGAAATACAGAAGGAACACAACTAAAAAATTATTATTTGTTAATTGATTAAATCATTTCTCTTCTAATTTTTGCAACCCTAAAAATAACCAAATTTTCTTATCGTTCAAGGCGAATCGCCGTAATGCAAATGGCCTTGGGCAGGCTTTGAACTCTTTTCATCCGACTATACCACAAGCATTATATTATTTGAATGATAAAAGACTGATTGTCATTTTAATCTGCTAAAAATAAAATACTTTCTAAATTTAAATATAAACTATATTTTTATTTTTTTTTCGCATGCTGAAAATGATTGACTTGGTTAGATTATCTCAATATTTTATTTCATTTTATTTTTAAAAATGAAAAAAAAATAATATAAATAATAAATGCAATTTTTGCTAAAAAAATTTTATGGGATAATTTTGATCATAATTTTATTTTTTATTTTTTCTCACTATTATATTAGATATTTGAAATATTTTTGATATCTTAATTCACATGTTTTTGATAGTAATATAAATTATGCTAGTGTTTTTGAATGACTCGGTTTTAGCCCATTTTTAAAATGACTAACTTAATATTTTCGTCCAGAATAACTCGCTCTAATATATATCAAGGTTCAGAATTAATGCTTATCGGAATTTTCATAAGTAGGACCAGGGGAGAAGGCATGTCAAATAGAAATTTGAAGGCAAATCCCCCAGAAAATCTTACGTAACCCCTTCCCTTTCTCCCTCTGAATAAATTCTGGCTTCGCCGCTATTTCAAACGGTATAATTTTAACAGCAATTTTACTCTTTTTCCACGGTTTATCGTTGCTCACTCACTCTTTCATTTTCCTTCCTACCTTTCGATTCTAGTCAAATTTTTGGGGATTATCTTCCAGCCCATTTTATTTAAAAAAAATTTTCATTCATTTTACTACACTCGGCTTCAAAATTTTTAAAATTTTCGTTTATTTCGAATAATTTTAGGCCGTAAATTTGTAAAATGTTGATCAAATGGAATATAAAAATTCTCCATTGTAAGATTTTCCAAAATTAATTACTAAATATTAGAGGAAACGGGCAGGAAAACTTGGGCAAAATATTTTCTACGGCCCGGGTCTAAAGTTAGCAAAATTTTTTGAACCTTAGAAATCATGCTATTTAAAGAATAGGGGCCTTTGCAAGACTTTCATCTTGGCCTACGGGTCTTCGATTCAAACTCTATTTAAGGTAAATGGCTAAAAAAAATAGTCTAATTTTCTAATTTAATCTTTTGTAGTTGGATTTGAAAATCACACACAAACAATAGCAAAGGCATTCCACCTAAAATTTTTAGTTTTACATTATTTCTATGATCAGTGTAAATTTGAAATTACGGTTTTATTTATTTAGATAATTAAAAAGGTTCATTTTCCTAGATATAATATAGTCATAGTGTATATTTTCTACTCTTTTTGTTTCTTCAATATTTCGCCAAATCACCAAACAGATCTAATTGAACGATGTATAATATAATATACAATATATATATATATATATAATTACCTTAATTAACAAAAACTTTCTAATTATACACTGATTTTTGAGATGAACGAAATATTTTAAATAAAAAAAGGTTATAACATAATTATATATTTTAAGTCATTTTTATTAGCTAAACATCATGTTCATAAAAATATAATTAAAAAATCATTAGAAGAATTTATATTTTATAAAAATAAAATACCTCTTAAAATTATATGATATAATGAATTTATCCCACTAGTTGTAATGCACACCTAATATGAGAGCCTCTAAAAGATAGGGGAAAAAACTTCCGTTCCTTTATGCCTTGGTGTAACTTTAATAACTGGAAGTAATATCTCTTATTTTTTTTTAATGATAATAGAAAGTTTTGTGATTGATCTCTTTCTATGTACAATATCGATAATTACTTATTGTGGTTAAACCAAGCTTGTGCTAAGAGTTAAATTAAACCAAACCTACAAGTTGAAAAATATTTTTAGGATAAAAACTTGGCAGCTATTTTGGAGTTGTCTCAGATTAGGTAACTCAAACACTTACTTCTATGTATCGTACATAATAATCATAAACTATTTACTTATATTTTTACAAAATTTAAAATTTTAGGCAATTAATCAAAAATCTTTTGAGCATTTTAAAAAAAATCTTCATTTAAAAAATTTTTCCGGGATCAAAATCTTTGAATATTATTTTCTTATTACTATACTTGAGGTTATCATTTGAGTCAAACCCGCGGACACTCACCATATTTAGAATTTCGAGTTTATTTTCCCAAAAAGGAAATTGAACTTAATAATTAAGAATTTAATGAAAATAAAAATGTTTACAGGAATTCTTACGTAAAAAATTTAAAATAAATAAAAACCCACCTTATACTTAGTGCAGTATGTTGTAACGAATATAAAAAAAAAATTTGATTTAGGTAAAAATAAATACTTATTTTTGGAAAACTACAGGTCGACTTTATGAGGCCTCTTATACCCTTAAATTTCAAAAAGTTTAGTTTATTTTTTTTTTTTAAAAATAGACAAATTTGCAATTGACTTAATACATGTGTGGTATTGGAATTTGGAATTTCTCGATTTTATATCATTTTTAAAGGAGGCAATTTTTAAATCATTTTACTGAAGGCAATTTTTAAATCTGATTTTACTTGGAAATCAATTCCTGTATGTCTAGACTACCTACTCAATAAATTTCAGACAAATATTGTACATAAACTTTTGTGTATTTTTTTTCCCCAAAAAGTTAAATTATATAAAATTGATATAAAGGTTCTAGACAAAATTTCCTGAAATTCTCAGTGCGTGTATACTCTATCCATCCTGGAATACATTTCCGGTCAAAACAGATTTTTCGGATTTAAAAATCGGTATCCATAAATTATTTAAGATTGAGAGATTTCGAATTCCAAATGAATTCCATATCCCAATGCGACATATTTATGTCGTAGGAGAAGGAGGGGAGGGTGATATATTAAAAATCAGGAAAATAGTTATAGCGCGCATTTTTAAACATTTTAAGGATCTGTGTCTGAATGATATTCTATAGTTTGTTCATAGTGATTTACCCTAAAAATTTCAGCGAACACCATCGTTCATAAAATTTAAATCAATTTTTATTTAAAATCCATTCTTCAAAATATTTTTTAAATCCAAAATTTTTTTATGACAATATAAGTTCTGTAATTTTAGATATAAAATACTAAATAAATAATGTTAGAATAATAATTTGGAAAAATTCAAAGTTTTAAAAAAAAAATATTCCCATTGGTTTAATTTAATGTTAAAAATTTTCAAGTTGATACTATGAAATAAGATATAATAAATAGTAATGTTAAACGAGCTCGATTTAGTCAAATTTTAAATCAAAATTTTAGCCAAAATAATAGGTAATAAGCAAGCTAAGAGATTTCGTGAATATGAGTCCAAACATTTATGCAGCAGCAAAATCTCCATGGCGTGTCTAATTATTTTTTGACCAAAATATTGGGTTAGTAGTTTTTGAAAATCTACTGATTTACTCTTAACTATTAAACAGATCTCAACACTTTCTCACTTTTCTTGGGGTAGTATGGTATGGGGTAAAGATTGACTTTGCCACCATTAAAATTGCAATTATAGAATATTAAGATAATGAATAAAATTAATAAATATTTAAAAAATAAACATTTTTCTATTACTTTCTGGGGTAAGATTCTGTCAGAATAAAATTTGGGGATTAGAAAGTAAAATTTAGTATCCCAATTTTTGGTTTAAAGAAAAAATAATCATTTATTTTTTTAAAGAGGAATTTATATTTCGAAAAGGCAAGATAAGATTCATCGAGATCGCAAATAATACTGGAAAATGTCGGAGTGGGAAATGCTTTGATGACGTATAGTTCTATCTCCAAAATTTTTATACGAATTACTTTTTTAGATTAATTATAGTATATGAATTTATACGAAATTCAAAATTTTTATTAAAATATTACATTTTTCTAAAATATCGTTTAAATTGTCATTTATCAAGTTATGAAAAACAAATATTGTCATGATGATAATGTCTGATACAAGATGCCTAATTTTATTTTTTTCGATTTTTGGAAAATTTTCATATCATATTTTTTTTTAAAAAAAAGGAATTAAAAAAATTTCTTATTTAGAAGTGTTTTAAAAAATAAATATATAATTTTAACTCCTCTTGATAAATCATATTTTAATTTACCTGACAATTATATTATTTTTACAAAAACATTTATTTTTATTTTATTTTTTACATATACATAAACACATATATATTTTCTTATAAAATAATTGTATTATTTTTGTCGGTATTAGAAGTGGTAGGTAGTATTATAAAATATTGTTAGTTTTTAAAGCCTAATATATTAAAAAAACAAACTTGTTTTTATGAAAATTTAGTCTGAAATTAAAATTTTTGTTTCAAAGAAATTTTCGGGAGAAAGATAAAATAAATCATTGTTTTAAAAGACTGGGAAAAAGATGAATCAACCTTAAAGCTCAAAATTTGAAATAATAATAGTATATTTACAATTATAACAACAGGGTTAGCAGATAGAACTTATATATATAATTTATTAGTCGCAAAATAAACAAAAGGTAAAAAAATAAAGTATTACTTTTTTAATATTAAAAAAAAATAAAAAAAATGCAACAGGTAGAATATAATAAAAATAATATATTAAAATAAATTTATTTTTTTCAAAAATAAAAAAGTCATAAAGGTTGACAACCTCCGTATGTTTCATCTTCTTCATTTATATTTTAATTTTGAGGTAGATAAGTAAAAAAATTAAAATATTATTACGAATACCTACGTATATAGTGGAGTAATATAATATAATATATAAAATAGTTTTGTGTTATGACAAGATGAATTAAAAAAAATATATATATAAATAATTCTTATGTTATTTTTTTTAACAAAAAAAATAAATAAATAATAACGGGATTGAAGAGACAAAGAAAGAGAAGAAAAAACGATTGACTGGAAAGGAAGGGAAGAAAATGTTACGAGAAGAAAAAAAATATTTGAATGGAAATGAAAGTTAAAAAAAGAAAAGAAAATTTTAAATTAAATGAAGGAGAAGAAGTAAAAACATGTGATTAACCTTTTTTTTTAAAAGATAAACTCGACTTATACAAACAATGTTAGAATATTGGCGACATTTATTTTCAAATTTTTGAATTGTTCGTAAAAAGTAGCTTAAAAATTTTTTTTCTCTTCTTATAATAAGTCAAAAAGAATATTTGGCGAATGAAACTTTTCATAAATTTTCTGTTTTAAAAGTGGGTGTACACATGAGAAACTCATATAAAAATTTATAAAATTATATATTTTTTTCAGGACAGGATATATTTAAAAAAAAAAAATAATATAAGAAAATTTTGCCGAATAAATTTTTCCATTTGTAAAATAATTAGAACTTTTCGAAATTGAAATTCTAGTCTGAAGAGAAATTTTTATACTTCTAAAAGAATATGCAAACTATTAAGTGATGCAGAACCAGTTAAAGGCATGTTAAGCACTTTGATCGCATTTTTATACACTAAGGATATTTCAATTTTTATTCTAATATTAAAATTCTAATTAAATAATCATTTTTACAAAAAAATGAAATTTCAAAAAAAATAAAATCGGATTTGAATAGATATAAATTTAGTTGTAATTTTTATGGATATAAGTTTGTCCAAGATATAAAAATATATAGAAGATCGTTTTTTAAAAAGTAATTTACTTAGCTCCGATTAGAGGTCTGCATTGAGTGGGTTTTTGGACCATAAGCCAGCCCACCCAATGTTTTTAAAAAATACCCGCCCACCGGCTCATTATTTTAAAAATTTTTTAACCCAAGTCCGCTATCAATAACATTAAATTATGGCCATTCTTTCAATTTTTTTAAGCATCTAATTGAAAAAAATTTAGCATTACACCTCTCTACAAGAAGTTATAATTTAGGAAATTACTATTTTAAGCATAAAAAAATATTCAAATTAAATTATGGATAATTTATTTAATCAAATAAAATTATTATTAAAAAAAAAATATGAAATTGATATTATATGTAACTCTAATGCAAAAATAATAATGAACCGACTTCTGGATTCAAACACGTTCTTCTTTGTTCTAAAAACTTCCACCTGTTCAGAAAAAACACTAATTGCAGGAATTGCCAATATTTTTCTTGCTAATCTTGATAACTTTGGAAAATCTCTTGTCGTTTCCACCAAAGTAGTTTTAAATTTACAAAAATGTTTATTTATTTTAAGAAAAAAATTTTTAAGATACCATAAAAGAATTCATTTTTAATATCCAAAAAAGTTCATAAGAACAATTTTTTTATCATTATTTACTTAAATGATTTTCAATTTTTTTAAACCGTCCGCCCGTCTACCCATTCTTAAAAAAAATTTGCATGCCCACTTAGATGGGCTAGCGTGGGCGATAGACCTCGGAGTCTCCGATCTCTCCTAACATTTTTTGAAAATGTGATAGGTATATTTTAATTAAGAAAAGCATTTTATATTGAATATTTTTAAAGGTTTTTTTACACTGAATATCAATAGAAAAACAAAGATCAACGATCATTTTCGTTATCATAAACATTTATTTCACAAGAATGAGAAAGAATTGTTAAAATAGATCCTAAGAAATGGATAAAATTTAAGACCATCACCATTAAACTTTTTTTGGGGGTGATCGGATTATCTTTATATCCAAATTATTCTTTGATATATTAGGTTGAAAGCAACAAAATACTTATTCAATATGTATTGATCGCGCTGTTAATAAATTTTAATTAGGTAACTATCTTGGCCTCATGCCGCCTAGCCCAGTATAGTTTGTGTATATCCTCACCTTCCTTGCTTTTCTTCAGCCCCGTCATCTCTTTCCGTTTATCATGCGACCCAATCATTAGTAAGTTGACACTACACACTCGGGTTATATACTTTATTAAGCAGTCGATATTTGAAATACTCATTTCAGAGCCGACAGCCCTTCCCCTACAGCCTCATTCGAAAAATAACGGTTCATGATTCAGAAAAAAATTATCTAAAACGGCGCACAAAAAAATTTCTTAACACTTTTCCTTGATGAAATCATATTGAGACCCTTAGGCAATTAAGATATTTTTCAAGATTTCCTTCTGTCGAATTGTATCTGCAAAGAGAAAGAATAAATTTCATTGATAACCTTTCTATATGCTTAACCGGATAATAACCTTAAAAGAAAATATCTAAAAATAGCTAAACAGGGTACTTAAATCTATTTAAGTTACCTTATAAAAAGATTCAAACAAACCGGTTTCTTTGCCGGTTCAACTCGGGTGACAAATTTTCAGTGTTCCAATTTCGCTTTTGTAAATAATAAGGGTTAATGCCCGTTTAATGGCTAGTTTAAATCCCAGCGATTACCATCAAAAAATCAATGAAATGCCCAAAAAAAAAAATTTAATTTAGTTACTTTTATTATTCTTAAATTTAATTTTTGAAAATTTGCATATCGCTTTTTAATTGATAAATAATTCTTATAATTTTTATTTATTATTATCAAATAATACGTTTATTCGTATTCATAAATTTCAAAACGAATAATAAATCGAATAATTTTCCACTGTATTTCTCTAACTAATCAAAAAAGAAAGAAGAAATTTTGCCAATATTTTGACGAATTTCATTTATCTTGAAATGTTACTCATAGTCTTTGAATAAAAAATTTTAAAGGGGAGGTTATTTTTCAATCTTTTATTAGAATAAATAAAATATACTAGCTTTTTTTAAAGATCAACATACTCAGCATTCACAGTTAGAGCGAATTCGCGCATGTTTTATAACATTTTGCCATGAATCGAGAATTGGCGCTAACTGTGAATGCAGGATTAAAGTTTAGTATTTTTTATCTGTTTCTACCAGAAAATTTATAGGGTGTTTTTTTTTCTTTTTTTAAAAAAAAATTATTTTTTCTGTGTAAATTTTTTATTTTTAATCCTTAAAATTAATTTAAATCGTAAAAAGTTATTTTGGATATTATTATTTTAGTCACCCTTCCTAAAATTATACTGTATAAACTTTGTAATAATTTACACATCAATCATGCATATACGCTGTGTGTTCCTATTGACTGATAATAACCTTTTGTTTTAGCTCTAAATCTGTCATTTCCAAAGATAATTTAATAAATTTTAAGGGATGAGAGAGGGATAAATTATTAATGTTTTCCCAAAATATCATCATATTCTATTAACAGGGTCCAAAGTTATACCCATTCAAAGTTGTACAAAATTTGAACATTATCCTTATTTTTGAAACATATTATTATTTTTTATATCAAATATAAAGCATGTAACAAAGTCCAGTAAACATTTTACTTTTTGAAAGTTATCTCGAAAATGTTATAATACTTTTAAATATTAGCCTTTTTTTTTGCCTTTTGGACATTTTTATATCAAAAATTTTGGTTTTAGAAAAAATTTTAATTTTTCATCAAAATTCATATTAAAAAAAGTATGTAAACAAAAAAATCGTATTTTTATCCAAAAATTGTTAAAATTTTTTTGCAATACAATTAATTTTTCTTTATAAAAAAAAATAATTTAGCATTGAAGTCTTAAACGATAAGTGTACATCTTAAAAATCTGCAAATTAATTTTTTATCAGCCCCGCCCACACGAACCCTAGTAGGAATATTTTGGGTTAACCTCAGTAGAACCATGGCTTAATATATTTATTTTAGCCTTTATTTATTGTTATGCATTAACCTTACAAATTTGATTTTTGTTAATCTCATTGCAATTTCTGCTTTACTTATTAAAAAAATTTGGATTATGGTCCAGATAAAGGAAATTATCCTATAAAAGCTAATTTATTTTAAATTTCTATATCAAGATATTTGACAAATAATAAAAATAATTAAATTTTGACAAATAATAAAAATAATTAAATTTTGACAAAAATATCATTTTTAAATATATCTTAACCCTTTACACATATCCTCAAACCTTTAATTACCCTTAACCAATATCTCTCTAATCTCTAATACTACTATCCACTTCAGATACTTAAGATTCCTTCAGTTGCGCTATTATCAAAAAGATTATATATTATAACCTCCTGATTTAAAAAATAAATTACTTTTAAAATTTGAAAGGAAGATGGAAATATGGCATTCATATATTTTTTTCAGGACACCAGCTGAGTCTATATTTTATTGAAGTTACGATTCTCACGACCTGGAAAAACTCTGGTACACATTTGTTCCTGAACTTTCCCACCCTCCCTTATTTTTCTTTCAAAAATGCTTATTAAATTTAACAAAAAAATTTTTTTTTAAAGTTTCTTTCCTGAAATTGATCGCAAGTGGAAGTAAAATTCAAATTAGAGTTGGCAACCGCCAGATTTTACTCTTATTTGTGAGTAAATGCCGCGCTTAGATAATATACGTATTTTTCAATGATGCTGTTATTTTATAAAACATGAAGTTATTTAAAAGGCCGAAATTTTGAAAATTTTTATCATCAAAATGTAAAATATATACGTTTTTTCTGATGATGTTATCATAAATTTGGAATTATTACATATAAACATCCATAATCTCTATCGGTTAGTTAAGTGTTACATATAATATAATGCAAGGTAAACACTCTCATTATACATATTGAACAAAATATATCATATTCTTTCCCAACAATGACAGAATGAAAAAGTATGTTTTGTGTGCGATTAATTCATCTACCTAGGGCATATTAGTAGGGGGAGGATAATTTTTTTTTGAAACATTAAAAATTTATTAGAATCAATCATCATCACACAAAATTTATTTAAACGAATCAATAGAAAAAATTTAGAAACACAAATATTAAAATATTGGAAAATACAAAATTTCGATAAGAGCGTAAATTATGAAATTTGTAAAAAAATATTATAATGAATCACAATATAATATGATAGAAGTCCTCTGAATAAAATTGGGCCAAATATTTGATTTGTTTGAATATGAAGAGTCAATATAACCTTAGACGGATTGAAGGTAATAATATTTGTAAATTGAATAGAATATGATAAAACACAAGTCGTTCAGTGATTTTGGTAAAGAATAAAATGACGGTTATTTTGTAATAATCTTTAATAGAAACGCTATATTTGAATGAATATGCTTGCTCTTGTGTAAGTTGAGTCTATCGCTAAATCATATTTGATTTTGCGTTAACAGACTTATAGATCTCTTGAAATAATTGGTCAATATTATCTCTTACTCTTCTAAACTGTACTGCAATAATATCAACGATTCTCATTGTTGACAAAATTTATTTGAATAATATTTCATAAGATGGTTGTAAAATTAAATGATTTATCAATACATTCCAGTGGAAAAAAAAATCGATTGTCCTGAATCCAATATTGTATATTAAGATACGATGAAATAACTGGTTTTGGCTATTCTGACATTTCTTTAATGGTACTTAAAATGGAATATAACTCTTTTGAAATAAGGATACCTTTTTGTAATTCATAAAAAACCTTTTAATATTTTTTCAAAAATATTTTGGGAACATTTACCTCTCTTATCGCACCCGCTGGCTCTGCGCGCGCATCTTTTCCTTCATAATAACAAAGATCTACACTAGAGATCTGCAAAGTTAGGCCCGAACGGGTTTCGGGCCGGGCCTAATTCTATTTAAAATAATCGGGTTCGGACCGGGCCTAATATTTTAAAAAAATTTGTTCCAGGTCGGGTCGGATTTTGGAATTTTTTTTTAAATATAACTAAATTTATCAATATTATATTAAATTTTTTATGTAAAATAAAAATATTTGATTTTATTTATTGAAACGAAACGACATATAACATATGCCTTTTATTTTGAGTAATTATAAAAATTAATTTCTATATTTAAAATAATTTCGGGCCGGAGTTGAATAGGCCCGATGCAGATCACTACTTTACACTGCTTACAAAAAGTTTCAAAGAAATACGTGAACTAATTCAAATGGTATGAAAATTACGGAGTTTCTTACGTGGATTCTAATATTAATTATATAAAATAAATTGAGCAAATTAAAAAGTTGATAATTTGCCTAACAAAAAAAACATTATCCGATACCACCATATTATCAACTAGAGGGTTTGCAATGGGCGGGGTTTTAACTCGCCCTCATTTCGGGCAAATATTTTCATCACTGGGCGGGTGGCTAGCGGGTTAAAATTATTTTTTTTAAGTAATGGGTGGGCATAGGCGAGTAAATTTTCAATATTTTTTAGGCTAAATGAGCAGAACAGACCTAAATTTATCAAAAATAATAGTTTTATTTCATAATATTATATATTATATCGATTCGAAAACTTTTGAAACTACTTTATCGAAAAAGAAGTAAGCTTTTTTTTAAAAAAAAAATATATAAACATATCCAAAATATAATTTTTTTCATGATTTAATTAAAATTTTAAAACTTTTGAATCATTTTAAATGATTTTGGACATAGCCTAAAGTAGTGTTGTTAAACGGTTAGTTTTGAGCCGATTTTTAAAAATGCCTCGAGATTTTGCTAAATGGCCATACCTTTATTCCTTCTACAAGCAAAATCTTTAGGCTTGAGTAATATTATTCTGG
Organism: Gordionus sp. m RMFG-2023; assembly: GCF_954871325.1. NCBI lineage: Eukaryota > Metazoa > Nematomorpha > Gordioida > Chordodea > Parachordodidae > Gordionus > Gordionus sp. m RMFG-2023. The sequence goes on along the minus strand of NC_088778.1, from coordinate 5,419,989 downwards.
ATGAAATATTGAGTTGGCCGTTTTTAAAAATAGGCTCAAAACGAGCCGTTTAACAACACTAGCATAAAGTATATACAAGGCAAGCAATAAAAATTGCCCGAATTTATTCGCAAAAGTTAAAAATATCCAAACTCGTAGAGTATAGAAAATGTCAAAGAATTTTCACTGGATTTTTTAAATATGCTTGATAAGGCGAAGCCTAAAATGATCGTCTAAAACTGAACTGAAATAGAAAGACCGTTATTTATGATTAGACCTGGAATCAAAAAAAATCCAGGATAAATATTTTGACTTTGGAAAACGGCCACCTGGTACGTTGAAAAATAGGAGCCGAAACACTAAGTCCAAATGGTAATCTACAGAACGCGAACAATCCCTTAGGCGTGGTAATAGTTAATAATTTCTTAACCTCCGGTCTTACACGTAATTGTAGATAAGCATTAGAAAAATGGACCTTTTAAGACCTTCGTTTTAACTATTTTTGGATACCTTTTAATTGAAAAAATGGATTTTGCTTTGTTCTTTTTAAAAAGTCTATTTTTCATTTGTTTTTACTTTTTAAAGTGAACTTTTGTCTTATTATTTTTTTCATGAGTCTAGATAAGAAATTATTCGCATGTGATAGATTTTAATAAATTTTTAGGTATATTTTCGTATTTATCACCCCAAATTCGCGTAAACAGTGAATGAGAGGTTAGCCTAAATTCAGTTAGTACAAATTCGAGGCGAATTATTCAAAATATGCTGTATTTTAATATATTTCGCATCGAATCCGCTCTAACTGCAAATGCAGGGTTTACGAATTAATTTTTCAAGCTGATTATTTTTTTTTAAAAAAGGTTTTTCCACGAGGATTTGTTTTTTTTATCATATGGCCACAAATTTTATAGAATTTTCGTCATTTTTATTGGTTATCTAGATAAAATATAACAAATTTAAGAACAGGGGATTCAATAGAAAGAGGTAATTGGAATTTCTTTCCTTTTTTTCGTAATACAAGATATTTTTTGTATGAAGGTTTTTAAATACATGATTTTTGAAGAAAAAATAGAATACACCAACAAACACTTACGGACAAACAGCACACAACAATTTTTTTTTTTTTAAATAGGAAGGAGAAGAAACAAGAAAAAGAGATATGTTAAGACCAAAGGATATACAGAGCGTGATAATCGTTAGAACAAAAGGAACAAATGAATAGGAGACGTTAGAATATATTAAGACAAAAGGATTGATAAGAGGTATGGATAGAATAAAAACAAAAAGAATCTATAAAGTGTACAGGATGATGATAAAATTAAGCATGGACATAAAGAACCTAAAGGAAATAGATATAACAAAAATCAAACGAAGAACTAGAGAAGATGAGTGAAAAATAAAGTATGAGAACGTTGAAGGGCAGAGACAAGAATTAAGGAATAATTAAAAATAAGACATTATTATATTATAGCCTATATGAATTCAATTTTTTATATAAAAAAAATACTAAACATCTAAGAGTAAAATATTTAGCGTATAAAATTTATTAACGGTCCAACCGAAAAGACCAATCGCAAGGACAGGATCGAAGACCCCTTTGGAAAAATCGACAAGGTCCTGATCTCTACAGCTGACCCTAGTAGAAATCGAAAATTAAAAATATTGGAACCAAATTCCATCTACAAGAAACGACTCCTTTGTTATTTAGCAATGAGTTTAAAATCTCAAATGATATTCCCGCAATATACTAATAATTAATGATCTAAGAGACTTTACAAAATATAAAAAATAGCGAATTTTTTTAATTCTCAAAATGGAAGGATGTGTCCTGGTTACTTAATCGGTTTAAGCCTAGACTAAACAGCTGTTGAAATAGGACTTTTAGGCTTTTTAATCAAGACAAAATAGCCAGCCGGGCGTAGTCGAATCAAAAAACTTACAATCATAAATTTCGAAAAAAAAGGTTTTAAATATTTATTAAACGTAAATAGTGTTCAATAATCGCGTGAGATTTAAAATAATTACTCATTTTTTAAAAACATTTTAAAGTCTCCCAGTAGTATAATAAGTAAGAGGCTAAGCTAAGCTAAGTATACCGTGTTTATGGGATTCGATTTTCAGTGGGACCCGTTTTTTTCTTACTTATTTAAGCTATATTTATGTGCGGTTAGCCAGGGCATGTTTTGGGGTAAAGTGGGACAGTTAAAAAATGGTTTAATAAAACGATATTTATCATCACTCAGTTTGAATCATATTAGTAATACGTGAATATAGATAGAAAATCTCGTGAGTCATTACATTTATGCAATATGTACAAATGCCAATTTTGACAAATAATATTAAGTCATAAAAAATAATGCTTAGAATATTCATCGGAATCTTGCGTTACAATTTTAATGTATATATGTCAGACGACATTAATTTTAAAAAAAAAATTCTAATATGAATAACAGATGGAAAAACAAATTCACTGCATTAAAATATATTATGAGGATTGATGTTATTTTTCTCTGTCATCCGGAAGTGTTAAAATCGTATGAATTAGATTTGTGCTTGGGTAAAAAGGCAAAATTTTCCGGAGTAGGCCCCAGTAACATTCGACTTATTTCGATCCAATCCTTGCTATCAGGGCTGCTCATGAGCCTTTCCAAATCATTCCGCCCATACATAGCCGACCTGAGGGGAGGTCTTTGATTTATGAGAACGCAATCTTTCATTATTCTGTAATCACTCGTAGAAACAATTACATCCTCGTCGGGTGGCTTGGTATTCTTTTGAATTAATTCTTGAGAGGATTGATATGAGGAATGTTTAAAAGTTTCTATGATACCCAGTGGTACGTATCTGTGAGTGAAGGAGAGCCATTCCAGAAGGAAACGTCGAGTAGTTTCTACCCCCTTTTATATGTAATTATAATAATATACTGCTTTATATACATCAAACATGAAGGCCCGGCCCGGCCCTAAGGCTTTTAATTTTTTTTTAAATATACCCGGGCCGGGGCTAAAAAATTATTTAAAAAAATATCCTAAACGTGCCGAATATTTCAAAATCAAATATTTTAAATCGCCATTATTAACTAAAAAAAATATATTAAAAAAAAAAATTCTGGCCAGGCCTGAAAATATAAAACCATGGCATGGTACCACTGCAGGTCTCTGATATACACCTCACCTTCTCCCAAATTTATACATTTTTCTCACTCAAACTACGCGAAAAATAAAACTTAGTATATATATGTCGTAATTTTTAAAGGGATCATGACTATCCGGGATCTTCACGGGATTTAAAGGGATCCCTCTAAAATTTCAATTTTTTAAAGGATAAAGAACTATACGGTATTATCACTGGGGCAGAGATTGACCTCCAGTTGAATAAATCTTTTGATTAGCTATCGAATGATACCCTATACTAGACATATCTTATATCATAAGGCCAAAAAAAACAAAATTGAAAATTAAAAACGCAACGAAACTCGTGGAAAACGCTTTTAAAATAAGATTCCTCTTTATCACGATTAAAACGTGATAATCCCGTATTATCATTCTTTAATTATCAACCCTAATTTTTTTTAGTTATCCCTTTAAATCCCGTGAAGATCCCGGATAGTCATGATCCCTTTAAAAATTACGACATTAATATATTCACATTGGAATGATCGTGTATATTCGATAAAAATTGCTTAGGTTTTAACCAAAATAAGAGATAATTAACATATTTAATAACTAATTCAAAGGTAAATTTTTCTCCCTAATAATTCGTCTTGTTTTAAAAGGGTCTCTTTAATCGGGTTCGCTATGCACACAAAATTCAAAGTAATAACTAGTATAAAACTTAGATTTGAATATTTCGTTTAAGGATTAATAAATAGTTTTTTAAAAATCACGGCGCAAAAAAAAAATAAAAAAGAGATTAATTTATCAAAAAGGAGAGCGAAGCAGCCTAATGGAAGAGTGGATGCTCAGGAAATTGAAATAACAAATCTTCAAGGATGGATTCTGAGTTGAACGTAATGCCTCTTTATCCTTATTTTTCTCAGAGCGATTTGATTAAACGCCTAAGGATTTCCAAGTTTTTAGCGATGGGGACAAAGATTATTTTGATAAGGTCATGGTTTTTATATTTTTTAATTATCTGGAATGAAAGTAAAGTCAGGTGTGAATTATTGGGCTTGACAAAGTTGATATAATTTAGGTGTAGCAGCAAGCGATGAGAGTGCCGTTGGGCGAAGGTGGTAGGGTGAACAGACAAGTCTTTTGGAGCTATCACTAAAAATAAAAAAGCCCACACCTTCGAGAGTAGAAGGTATGTTATCCTTAGGCTCGTAGTAATGCTATTTATTACTTTGCGGTGAGTTTGATGTCTACAGGGATATATGCAATAAGGATAATATCTATGTTATTTATAGTTTGGCCCCAGTGGACACAAATGGGAAAAATAATTCATTTGCAGCCAAGGGGCAGGTCAATAGAGGATCCGAGTTGTTCAGCCGAGATTTTCCAGCTTTAATGATCTAAACTTTGTTAACATATAGTATATGTCTATAGAGTCGAAAAATCGTGCTAATCATTATTTCATTTAAATTAACTTTTTTTCTTAAAATAGTCATACATTTTAAATATAATTTTGTCGCCCGTAAAAATTCTATTTGAGAAATTATTTTCTTAAAAAATTTAAAATATTTCTAGCGTCTTCTCATTTCCGTAAAAATTTGAGAAGATAATTTTTAATTAGGCTCTGAAACACGATAGAAATGAAATAATTTTTTTTCAGCTATTTAATTTTTAAATTAAATATATAATAATGACTGTAATGCAATTTTTTGGTACATTATTATTGTATGAACAATCTATCCCTGCTCGATATAATCATATGCCAATCAGCTATAGAACAGTTATATTTATGGACTTTATTAAATTTTCTATTATTTTGCTTTCCCTAATACTTAAAATCTTCGTTATTTGTTTATTTTATAACTTTATACTGTATATAAAAGGCAATATTTTCATAAATTATATAATTTTGTTTCTGGATAAGATTTTTTAAAAATTATAGTGAATATAAAGGTATATCATTCTTAGCAAGTTACAGCACCTAAAAAAAACTTCATTTCTTCAAATTTTCATCGGAAATTAGAAAATACTGAGAATATAATTGTTTTTTACACCATTTCTTAAGTAGAATTTCAATGGCTAGAAAATGATGTAAAATTTGTGGCGCTAGCAAAAATATCTTTGAAAAAAAATGAGATTTTATGAAATCATGATTTGTGCGATTCTCGACTATAGATATCGTTTGATCTGACTAAGCTATCACTCCAAAATTTAAATGTTAATAAAATTTATATCTTAAATGGCCATTCATGCCTTTATTCATTATAAAGATGGTGATCCAAAACACTTGATTCGATTTCACATCACCCCATTGGCATTCGAGCTAACACGGTTACTCATTCTAGTTGTGTCGACTGTGGCAAACCCATAGATAACAAAGGCAACTATCCCCCTTACATTACAAATCTTCCGTGTGGAAGGCAACCCCATCACAAAACTATAAACAATATCAACCCACAGGCGGTCTTACCTTCTATTTAACTCGTAGAGTAACTCTAAAATATCAGCATGAGCATCCACTCCTCCCTCTTCTTTTTAACTATATTACTCTTCGTTAGCTTTAATCTATTCTTCGATGAGCCTACACTAAGTTGTTTTAATGGACGACAGTTTCACCAGTTTCATCAAAATTAGATTAGAAGCTAATGGTGTTCCCAGTAGGATGCAAATTTTCATTTATTATTTTTAAGCCCAGCTCGAAATATTTTATTTTAGGCCAGAGGGTCTGCCCAGGAATTTTAAAATTTGAATATTTTTTAAAAAAAATTTAAACGTATTCCCAATTCCCAGAGAAATTTTGATTATTATTTTATTTCAATAAAAAAAAAGGAGAAAGGAAAGTAAAGTAAAAAAAAGAATAGAAAATCATTTTCTTCTTTTTCTTTCAGATTTTAACGAGCCCAGCTCATTTTTTTGGCTAGATCAGAATTTTTTCAAATATTTATGTTAGAAAACGGAAATGAATTTTAGAATGTCCTTTTTTTTAAAAAAAAATTTTTCCATTTTCCATTTTGTTTTTATTTTATATTATTATAAAAATATTTCGGGTGGACTGGTAAGGAATTCCAAATCATTGGGCCTCGTTCATAGTAACGAAATACCGCGATGGCGATTAAACGGCGCGTAATTCATCGCTAAACGATAAAATAGTACCTTAGTGACATAGTTCGCTCTTACTATAAAACGAGGCCTCACTCGCGTGCACATTAATAATCAATAATTTTTCGAACGTAGGTATCGGAACCCCAGTGTTGAAGACCAAATTTGACGAAATCTTTGAAAATGTCGAATCTTTCATTTGCGGAGATATCCCATTCCCTTTGCTCCTTGATTTCTGTAAAAATCCAAGGCTTTATGAGAGCACCCCTTCCTATCATAATTCCTGCTACTCCTGAAGATATATATATTAGAAAAATACATTTAATCCCGGTATAGGCTAAACATCCCACATTTAGTAAGGCTTATTTACAAAAAAAAAATCAGTTCCCCACTCTTTCTTTATAAACCTCTCATGGTCGGCCAGATATAAAAGTCTAAATAAATTTTAAATCAATCCTCCAAAATATAGAATAATGGGAAAACTAATTTTAGAATCGTTACTAAAAAGATTTTCCGAAAGAATGAGGCTAGTGATAACACCCGCCAAACCATCTGCCAATGACTCATTTATTTTCTAATCGGAATCACGTGGTCGAGTTAACTTATGAAAATTATGAAAAAACAGTGCGCTTGGCGTGCGTTATTATTAGCCAAAGAATGTGAGGTCAAGAAAAAAAATGAAAACCTGTGTGATCTAATCGTTCACGATATTCCTGGTAGGAATAAACGTCTCCACAACCGAAAATGGGCATTGCAGAATGACTCTCCTCTACGCATTGTTCGATGTAATTCCAATCGGCTCTTTTCGTGTATCTTTGATTCTTGCTTCTGCCGTGAATAGCTATCATCGATACGTCACTAGGAGTTTGACTTCAACATATGGAATATATTTATGATACAAATCAATCATCTTAAACTCTACCAGATATTTTAAAAATTTCTAAAAAAAAACGGAATATCTGAAAACATGGTAAATAATAAAAGTTAAGGCGTGTCAACGCTCGTATTATTTCTAAACAGTCACGTGTGTTAATTGGTCTATATAGCTTCCTCTAAACAAAATGCCAAAATAAAAAGGCGATTCAGATTCAAGGAACCCGGATCTATTCACACCAGAAATAGGGAGTCGTAAACTGAGTTGCGCCTAGGCTAAACAGAAATAAAATTTCAAAAATAATCAGAGCCTTAACAAGATCTCATAATAAAAAAAGAATTATAAAATCCCCGGGAAATGTTAAAATCGAAATGCGAGAATGAGGTCTCTAAACCCGCGTCCGCCTATTATAAAGCTGATATAAAATAAACATTTGGCGCATATTTTTTCAGGCAATGAATATTTTCAGATTTAAAAGTAAAAAATATATTCAACCAATCAAAAAATTTTTTTAAAAATTGAGCGGGCGGGTTGGGTTAATCAAATTTTTTTTAAATAAATTGGCGGGCGAAGTAAAAATTTTTTTAAAAAAAACTATAAGTAGACCGGTTATAATTTTTTTTAAACCATGGGTGGCTGGGCGTTCGGAAGAAAAACCCGTCCAGACATCTAAGGCAAATCCCCCCAGCAAACCTAAAATGGTTCTCTAATATTATTATTAAAATCACCAGATCTAAACGTGGTTAACCATCAGCTAGAATTTTTAAATGAAGAAATCTCTCAAACTTAAAATATTTATTTGTTATGCAATAAATTTAAATATTTTGCAATAACTTTGATAATTTTGGTTTATTCTATTTTTATTACAAAATAAAATTAAGATATGAAAATAAATGTTTTCTTTTAAAAAATTCCTATTTTTTATAAATTTATTTTATAATTGTTATCAGAGTGGGCGAAATTTTCAGGCCCGGGTAAAGTTTGGTTGATGCCCAGCCCAGTTTCAATTCTTACTAGTTGCCTAACCCAGTTTTAAAATTTTTTTTAAATACAAAACCAAAACAACTATTTCTAATCTTGGCAGTTGTTAAATTAAAAACACTACTATACTTTATGGACATCAAATATGTATACAAAAAAAATGTTGTCCATCCTGACCCAAAAATTTCCAGATTTTACCCAGCCTGGCCTGCGGGGTAACGAGTCGCGAATTGCAGACCTCTGCGTGCGATTTTCAAACAGGTAAAAAAGAAGAAGGAAGAATAGGATAGAAATATAACATTTAATATTTTATGAACTATAGGCCTGGAAGCCTATTTTGTCCGACATGTACTAAACTTATGGTCTTGCCCTTGCAGGACGCTATTTCCAATAAATTACTAAACAAATTTAATGCTCCATCTAAGATGAATTTATATATTTAAAAAAATAATAATACATGCTTATATAATATATAATTTTAATTATAAGCATAATTTTTTTTTTCATTAATTTTTCTTCATCTTCATAAAAACATGATTTCAATTTTTAAATTTTAATAAATTTGCCAATCAAAATTTGTATTAATATGATTGCAAAAATTATTCATAACGTAAACCATAAAGTTAATATCATAACAATCCTTTACCTCGCCAATTTTCCTATGAGCCCATGGGCCAACGGATGTTGATCCTTGAGGCCACTTCTCACTTTGAGAGTCAGTGCAACAGGTGGGGGTAAAATGGTCCTAATGGCGGAACTAACTTGTAGAGTTCGGTCAGGCCTAGAAAGCATGGATGCCCCAGCTCCCTTTTTACATATTTCGTCTAGCGGACATCCCATATTTATGTCTAAGAAATCAATAGAAAATGGGGACAAAGTATTCCCAGTGGAATCGTTTGAATATAAGGAAGCACTGTTCAATGTCAGGTCAGAGATTAATTGGGCCACTTTGGACATCGAGTCAACATGGCAACCGCATACCTTGTAAAAATTAGTTAACGCAATTTTATTAATTGGGAAAACATGAAAAGATAACTTTTAAACAAAATGGTCATTAATAAAAATATATAATTAATTTGGTGTTTTCTTGAGGAAAAAAATACAAAAGAGGAGATTAATTAGTTTAGACAAATTATAGGTCTAAAGTGGGGTTTACCCGCCCACCCACGATAGATTTTTATCACCCCCCCCCCCCAATAACGTGGGTGAGTAGGCAGCAGAGTTGTTAAAGTTATCTAGCACGCTCCATTTTAGAAAAGTAACGAAAATTAAAATATTATTTTATAATTAATACTAATTTATAATTTTATTATTTATATTTTCAAAATTTGATTTTATAATTATAAAATAAACTCAACCCATTCCTGGTTGTAAATTATTTAAAATGGATATTGAAATATAATCGAAGTGAGTCAGACAATGAAAATATCAACGAAATGTAAGGCAAACTGGAAGAATTTACGATAACATTAATACCAATTTTATTTCTCCAAAATTTAAAAAATAATTTTTAAAAATTAACGGGAAAACATAGGAAATTTATCTGTTTAAAAAATGTAAGAAAAATATATCCTCAAATTAGGCAGGTATAATATTAACTACTAGCAACACCTAAAATGAAATTCTGTTTATAATGGAATCAAATTAGTGGCATTTTTTCTGAACGAAAGATGATTGGAAATTGATTTTCTATCTGAGATCAAGTTGGAATTCAATGTTTAAAGGGTGGTTATGCAATATGTGGCTCTTTCTCTTGAAATTTCGGAAGGCGAGGACAATATGGAGATTGGGTAGTAGGTTCCCACTGTGAATATCCTATCTACAAAATTAAATCTCAACCAAGGTCATATAGAGTTGTTCTGGTTCTGACTGAATAATTTATTCTAACTTAAACTTAAAGATTTACAAAATTTTAATGATTTTAAATATATTTTAAAATAGGGTCGTGCCGATCCACAAATTTTTCACCTATCCGACCCTATACATATTTTTATTTTCATAAGTTAATAAATATTCTCATTTAAAATATTTGCAAAGTTTATGGGGTGAATGTAGTGTTGTTAAACAACTCCATTTAAGTCGATTTTCAAAAAGGGCCAAATCAAAATTTTAACCAAAATATTATTGCCTATACCTCGAAATTTCGCCAATAGAAGTCCAAACAATAAGCATGGGTAATTTATTCATGGCTAAAATTTTGAGTTAATCGTTTTTAAAATTTGCTAAATAAAAGCCGTTCAGCAACACTAACTGAATGCGACTCGTTATATGTTTTAAAATTCTTTTCTTTTTACAGATAATATAACACAAAATAAGTGTAAAATTAAAACTATTTTTTTAAACATTACAACAAATAAATTGGATATAATATTAGTTTCTTTTATTAATTTATTATGAAAATATTTATAAAATAAGAAAATCATGATTATATATTTCGTATGGGGTTTCAGAATCCGTGGGGATCCGGAATCTCTTAATTTTAAATCTTTACTAAGGGCGATTTTTGGATTTTAAAAGTCTGATTTTACAGGAATTGTATCCCAACATGTGTAGCTGTAGAGTATTTACCCTATAAATTTCAACCAATTTCAGCGATAGACATTTTTGTATTTTTTAATTTATATGAAAAATCCATATAAAAATTAATGTAAATTAGAAGTAGTTCTAAAGTTCATGGCAATATTGTTTGAAATTTACAGTTTGGGTGCTCTACCCATGCTAGAATACATTTCCGGTTAAATCGGACTTTAAAACTTTTTAAATCGCTCGGTAAAGGATTTAAAATCAAGAGATTCCGAATCCCAATACGACATATATACAATTATAAAATAACCGAACAACAAAAAAATATCGGATTCGGATCGGTTTTTTAAAAAAGCTCGACCCGATCCTTCTTGAAAACGCTAGATATCGGCATAGTCCAAATTTAAAATATACTAATTTTTTAATTAATAGTACCCAGTCTATACAATTATGATAATGTGCTATTCTACCATGATTTGCCCAAATTTTAGACTAAACTGGCCATATATTAATTCATTTGGATCTGATGATGAGCATGAATGATGAAACCGAATAATCTCATACCAAACAAAGATGCATTAGCTAAAATCCCCAAAATGACTTCTTCAGATAATCTATTTTTTGAAATAAATATAACTAACCTAATGGAAAATCTCTTAGATGTCTTTTTTTAAATCAAAAAGTACTCAAAAGAACATTTTTGATGATTATTTTTTAAAAATAATTATTTATAAAATTAAATACTCCATTATGCTCAAGTGCTAGTGTTGAATTATTTGGTAAGGCAAAACTTATACTTAGTGATTGTCATTATTAGAATTTAACAAAATAATATACCATAAATAGTTATTTTTTATTACATTTTAGTCCTTTTATATAAATTCTTTTATAATCATTAACTAACTATATTCAAATATTTATAAATGCTGATTTTTATATATATACAAATTACATTATAACCAAAAAATAAAAAATTTATTTGTATTTTTTTATATAAAGTAGCCTAAAAAGTAACCAAAGCTACTTTTGAAAAATAGTAGCTAATAGTGTGCTACTCTGTTTTGTGGGTAGCAGTGGTACAGTACTTTTTTGGGCAAATAGTGATAGCAAAAGCATCTTAATTTTAAAAGTAGGGTTTAACAACTCTGATAAGCAGGTTAGAGATTCTATCAAAATAGAGCAGGTTGACCTGCATGCTAAAAATTGTGCAATTCACATCTCTAATTTAATTTTTGACTTTAAAAAGTTATACCTTTAAATTTAGTATACATTATGGTAAAAAGGATTAAATAATTGATCTTTCTATATGATAATAACTTGTATGCCAAATTTGTCTTCACTATGATGCCTTTTGATTAGAGCCCATTCAGAATTGTTTCCCTTCAATAAGCTTGATGATAGGGCCATTTCTCCACAAGTAATATCAACACCTAAACTTTTACAAACTCTTCTGAAAGGTAAATTACCTAATGTGGTTAGTGGTGCTAGGTATAAATTATTATTCCAATATTCTGCCCTTCTAGGATCATTTAATTCACTGCTCCTTTTTTCAATATTTTCCCTAAACATTTTTCTATCAGAAATTTTAACATTTATATTACCAATCTCATTATTTTCATATTTTTCATGATCTGAATTTATAACTTGTGTAGGCAGAAAATCAGACTCTTTAAGATTTTTCAAAATTTTAAATTCTTTATTAATTTCAGGGGTTTCAATGTTATTTCTCAAAAATAAGGGATTTAAGGTGATCCATGGATATTTAACATTCATTTCATTGATTAATTCTTCGGCATTCTTGTACTTTTGATTAGAATCTGTTGATTTATTGCATAAAATATTGGTTACCACCTCACTCAATGAAAAATTGTATTTTCTTTTTCTTAAGCATTCTAATACTGATTTCTCAACTCTATTTAATGGGTGAAAAAGATTTTCATTATTTTCCCATACTTCTTTGTCTAAAATGTTTTCCCATGTATTATTTGGATTCAACTTTGTATGACTTGATGCAAAACGACATGTAAAACTATTTATACAATTACCAAAAGTTTCAAATGCTGTACATTTATCACCAATATCCATGGGTTTGCTATTCATAAAAAGGTCTATGTTGTGTTCAAAATGACAATTAGTTACCAAGTCAATTATATCTAAATTTTTGCCATATGGACAAAGTTTATTCTTAGCAATATAAGGACATAGTTTTAAGGAACATTTTTGTTTTTTAAAAACTGGTCTATGCTTATTTTGACCTCTTCTTTTCATATGTTTATTTTCTTTTTTATCCTCCCCTGTTCCATTTTCATCTCTTCCATCTATAATTTTGTTAATTTGAATATTTTCATCACCATTTTTATCATTATACTTTTCATCTCTTCCATCTATAATTTTGTTAATTTGTATATTTTCATCCCCATTTTTATCATTATACTTTGTTTCATCTTCCATGGGATATATAAATCTATAAATTTAATTTATAAATATAAAGGATACAAATATTTTCAACAAATATAAAATATAAGTTTACGCTTAATATTAATATTAAATTAAAATATAATAATACTCTTGTCTAATATTGAGAATATTTTCAGCTTGAGCATGTTTCTGCATAATGAGTGTATGGTAAATTAGACTGAACTGAAATATAAAAATCGAAAAAGTATTTTAAAAAATAAAAGAATAAAAGTATCTGAATCTTTTGTTCTGAAGGTTCAAACAACTAATTGCAAATTATTTATATCCATAAAATATAGTGCGTGGCATCTTTTAAAATAAATGTTTTTAATAAGTAAAAAAAAGAGATGGGCCGGTCTGTTCTCGGGCCAGCTCGAGCTAAATATTGAGCCAGACGACTTGTAAAAAGTATTTTTTTGAGTTAGTTTAGACCAGATATGTAATGGGCTACATCAAAATTTTTTATATACCTTAAAAGGCAAATTTATGTATTATTTATAAAAAAAAATATTTATTACGATTCGAGAAATATAAAAAATTAATCTATGGGCTGTAAAAAATATGATAAAAAGCTCTTAACTTTTATGGAATAATTTGACAGGATGTGTTGATCTTTCTAAGGTATACACTTTTGATTAATGTCCAAATTAGTGCTAACGTTAGAACCCCCAAGCTTTAACACCTAGGCGTATTATAAAATTATGCTAGCTTAATATGCAACTTATCTCCCAACTTTGACACTAACCAAAAGGCTAGCAGCTCATTTTTAAAATTGTATACACATAACAACTCAACGCCAAATAGAAGGTTATGTATTTCCACAAATGGAAAAGGATATAAGAGGCTTTTTCTGGAAATTTTCTTTTATATCTTTCATTCCATTCCCTCATTTAACTTAAGGAGTAGCGTGTGTATACTTCATTTGATTCTAAACCCTAATAGCTAAGCTCTTTTCTTAAACGACAACAAATCCATTATGTTTTGATTTTTAGAATCGATCCCATAGTAGTAGTTTGGGTTCAGTTCTGTTTGGTCTAAACTGTAGTCCAAAGCGATATAACCGGAGCCAAGAACTTCAAAAAATTTAAAGATTAAAAAAATAAAATAACAAATAACAAAAGAGAATCGCCAAAATATAAAAAATTTTTATAGTAAATTTAATAAATAACTAGTAATTAAATAAATATGCTATTAAAAAAAATAAAATTATAGAATTATTCAGATTTTTTTTAAATTTATACAAAAATGATGAAAAATAGTGATTTTCCTCTTTTGATATTAATGAGCCTCTTTTTTTTGAAACTTTACCTTTTTTGATGAGACCTTTCCTTTTTCGATCAGGTCTTCCTCTATTTATCAGGATTTTCCTTTTTCTATTGGGACTATTCCTTTTTTAATTAGGGACATTTCTTCCTTTTTATTGAGAAACCCTTATTTCATTATATTTTATAATAGGTAAAATATATGCGTTAATTATTTATAATTTTATTAGTTTGTGTGTTGGCTTGAGGTAACATTATTTTTCCACATTTTGATATGATTTATTTGATTTTATATATTTTTTCTATTTTATTTTCTTTATTCAATAATTCTGTTCCTACAATATAATTTATTATGTACAAATGCTGCAATTAATGATATTTATAAATATAACATAATTTATGGGAATATGTTTCTGAAATAAATATAATATTTATAATGTTTGTATTATAGCAGATAAAATATAATAACTGGAAAATTTTCGACACGATGATATTATTTACATAATTAATATAATTTTCATGTAAGTAAAAAAAATCGATGTTAACAATATATTATAAAATACGACTTAAAAAAAGCATATATCAAAATATCTATATTTAAATACTATTATCGAATATTTTTTATAATTTATATTTAAAAACATTTTTTAGATATACCTATATTTTCATTTATTTTCAAATACTTTATTTCGAAAAGCATTCGTATTTATATATCGAATACATTTTTTTGAAAACCAACACTGCCCTAATTTTAATAATTGTATTTGATAATTTAAATACTAAAATATACAAAACTCGGAATATTATTTTTAAAAAAATTAAATTTTTTTTTATTTTAAGGTTATTTTTAACTCAAATTATTTTAATACCTTTCTTACTTGAAAATATAATTTTTGCTAGACCATATTTTAAAATAATATCTCAAAATAAAGAAAACAAATCCCTGTTAGTAAAATGTTTGCCATGTTAACAAATTTATTTTTAAATGTTAAGAGAAAACATCAAACACTCTTAATCCAAATAAAAAAGCGGAAAGAGAAAAAATCAATTAAAGAAAATATTGGACTAGGCTCATTGTCCATTGATTTTTTTTCCAAGAGACCTCAGACTTTATCCCAAACCACTCTAGATGATTTAATAACTGATTTTATTATAAATAACATTCAGCCATTTTCAGTTGTTGAAAATCCATCATTTATAAAAATGATCAAAACATTGCTCCACAAAAAAATATAATTTGCAGACAGATAGTGGTTGCCAGAATTTCCCAAAGATGGGAGAATGAAAAGAAAGAAATCATTAAAAGTCTAATCCATCGTTAATATGCACAACAGCAGATTGTTGGAGTGCTTATAACATCTAAATTTGTATAATAATTTAATTACAAACAAATTATTTGAGCTGTTTTAAGAAATGTTAATTATTAGTTCATACATAGGAGTCAGTTCACAGCTTATTACTGTGCAACTATTTTCCAGCTCATTATTACATTGAAAAATTTTAAACAAATAAACCTGAAATTTTGTTTAACACTCTTAAATGCCTTACTTAAAGGGATTGAAGATAGGTAAATTAATAATAAATTAATCAATATTTAATTCTAGATTTATTGGGACAATTTTTGAAGATGAAAATATTTTGGCAACTATGTTTCATCCTTTTTTTAAACTAGATTGGACATGGTTGCAAATGGATGAAAATATTTTAATAAAAAAAAACAATTAATACAAGGATTAGTTGAGGAATTATCAAAGTCTTTAAATGAGTGCATATTAACTTGTGAAAAAAAAACCAATAATTTAATATCCGATTTTTTTCAGTATCCCACAGCATGAGATATGATTGTTAATGATTTAAATTCTGATAATCAACAAATTTTAAATAGTTTCTTCAAAAATGAATGCCGAGATTTTAGTATTTTTAAACAATATCCTGATATAAAAATGTTATTCATTGAATATAACACCACAATCCTTTCCAGCGCCCCTGTTGAAAAACTTTTTAGTATTGCTAAAAATGTCTTTACAGATAAACGAGGATGTCTTAATGACCAAAATTTTGAAAATATTTTATTACTGAAATCTAATAATTATTTATAATAATTTATTATATATTATATTATTTTGTTAATGATATATAATAATTATTTATATTGATCATATATTATATTAATATCTAAAAATCATTATTTTAGTTATATTTTGATAAATTTCATATCGAGTCAATAAATCTTTTAGTTCATTTCATGAATTTTCACAATAGAATCATAATTTAGGTTTATTCAAACCTTATCTAAGAGTATAATAAAAAATGTATCTGTACCTAGATACATTTTAAATTGTATTTGTATTAAGATAACTTTTTAGAAGCTGTATCTGTATCTAGATAAATTTTTAGACTATGTATGTATCTGTATCTAGATCCATTTAAAAAGTATCTTAACAACTCTGAAAATATAACAATATACTCATCATTATTTCCATTCTCTAGAAATTTTGTAGATGAGAAATATAGTTGCAAGGATTAGGCACTTGAAAAGTCTTTCGCAGAACACTCAGAATTGGTAAATCTTTAAAAAATAAAATAAAGCAGATTTTTTAAAATTGATTTTATGAGAATGTTCAAGCAGGATTTTTGATCTATTTTACCCAAAATTCTAAATGTTTTCTTTATAAATAATGTAAATTTTAGTTTTTTTGTATAAAAACTCTTACCTGATGAAATCACAAATTTTTTTAAAAATAAATCAGTAATTTTGTTTATTTTCAAAGATTTTCGCTCAGAATCTTGGGCGAAAATGCTCATATGATGATTTTTGTTTAACCCTGCTCTTGAATGATATGTATTAAATAAATTGGATATTAAATCATAAGCGTAAAAAGATAAATAATTATTTATCGAGCGTGTAACATTTATTTTTTCCCATTATGAACATCACATGAAATTTATTTCGTGAATATCGATTTCCTATGATTACGGTTTGGGAAAAAAATTATAGGGTTCGGTTACGGTTTAGTTGCTTAAAATTACAAATGTTCCTATTCGGTTAAGGTTTTAAAAAAATTATAAAGGTTTTGGTAGATTAGCGCTAAAATTTGAAAAAAAAATTACCATTATAAAATTAATTAAAATTCCTTAGGAAAAAGTAGTGTTAGAGTAAATATTATGGTTTCAGTTTATAATTTATAGGTTTGGTTCCATTTAGCCATTTGACATAAAGGTTTGGTTATGGACTTAGGTTCAGAAAACTAAAAAAGGTTCGATTTCTCCGAGTCCCTTATAGTAAAATATGTGAAAATATGACTAGTTTCGTTTTCTTTTAGATAGTAATGAATATACACCATTTGTAAAAGCAAACTCGATCTATTTTTTTAAAATTCTTATCCATATGACTTCCTAGTACACTAGGGCAAGTTTATGGGGTAGTTAGCAACTATCTTTAAAATAATATCCTATTTAATGAATGTCAGACTATATATATATAATTTTAAATCTGAAAAATGTAAATTGCAATCCTGTAGGGGGGGGGGTGGTTTGGATTGATTTTTATTTGTTAAGATAAGTAGTAAATTAACCGCTAGATGGGGTGGGGGATGGTATTCCAGTTAGACTGCAATAGGCTTTATTTAGCTAACAAGCGGATCCACTCGTTGTTCTAAAAAAATTCTTCCAGCCAATGTTTGTAAACTATCTTAATGTTGTCCTTTATTTATTTATTTCAATGTATTTTTAATTATAAACTTATAAAATATCTTATATTATGAAATTAAAAAAAATGATTTTTAATAAATAGAAGTCTGTTCTGCTCATTCTACCTGCTCATTTTACCAGAAAGATATTTAAAATTCACCAGTCCTTTATTTTAAAAATATTTCTTAAGTCACCCATCCCAACATTTAAAATATTTTAGAAAACCCGCCTATTGCAGATCTATAATTCCTTTCCCACCAGCTGATAAAACAATGTTATATTTATTGGAAAAAACTAATTTCATATACATGTGGGACAAGTATAAAAAAATGAGTGTGACTTTTTATTATCTAAAATTAAGTATTATATAACATATTTAAAAAAATTAGTATTTATACAATATAAATTCGCTAAACGATATATGAAATGAAGATAACTTTGTGAATAGGAATTTAATGAGTTAATCATGTTTTTACAAGAAAATATACCAAACAATCTATATTTTAGACATTATACATGAACAACACAATGATGAATCAATGTTTATCAAGAATATGAAAGTTCCTGATTCCAATTTTTTCGAAAATGGGTAAATAGAGTTTCTTGCATAATTCTCTAATATCATGATTTAGAAGCAAAAAAATATAAAAATTGAGACAAAAATTTAGGGATTCTATCAAATTAGCCACGACAAAAGATATTCCGATGGAGTCATCGAATCGCACTATGATGAGAATTCTTTTAAAGGACATGGGAAGCAGTGTTATAATCATCAAAAGTGATGTAACTATCATTGTTAGAGTCAATTGTTTATCAGAACTCTTTGAGTTGTTCCTACGTCGGCCAGCTATCTCGTTCATAGGAGGGTTATTGTGGGTAGTGCTTTTAGCATTTTGTCTCATCATAGTATCTTTTATCTTATTTTTAGCTTTATACACCATGACTATTTGGAAGTTCATGTAAAGAATGGTTATCATTGGGAGAGCTAATAGCGTGAGTTCTTTAATTATTTCATAGTATTTGAAGGAAATGTACTCGTCTATGGCCGGATTACGCTTGAAGGTAAATCTTGTGCTGCAACACGCATAATCGGTGTCCTCAATTAGAAGGCACGTCGAACTATTGACGGTAGATACTTCGACAACTACATTTCTAATGTACACCGGAAAACTCAGGATTATAGATATCAAATAACACAAGAAAATGCTAAGTTTAATCTTCTTAACGTTTAGTTCTGTCCTATACATAAAAGGTCTGCAGAGGGCTAAATATCTGTCTATGGCTAGAAGCAATGTTAGCAAAAAGCTGGTCTTTTTAAAAGTCGAATTGAAGACTATATTGACCTTACCCACATAAATGTTCCAGTAATACTGACACACCATTTCATCCCTTCTCATGTTTAGTATGTAATGAGAAATAGGGTTGAGAGTGTAAGTGATGCACAGAAGAATATTAGATATTGCCATCCATTTAAGAATGAGATATGGTATTTGTACTATCTTTCGACCTCGTCTGCTTATCAAAAGTAAGTTGATGTTACCTATTATTCCTAAAATAATTATCACAATGAATATGGGAATGTTGAGGATAAATGTTGTGGAGTATGATTCTAGTGGTTTTCTCTTTACCGCTTCCATCCGTTCCGTGGTTTCAGAAAAAGACATATTCAAATACTCCATTAATGATATTTTAGGATTTAAAATTTATTATTATAACAAAATATTTGTCGAAATCAATCACATTAATTAGACCTGTATTATAAATATTTTCGTATTCAAGAGATAAGTAAAAAATTCTGCTTCTGTATATATATTATAGCATAATTTTAACCATTAATATCATTTTTAGAAAAATATTTTAAATAATTTATTTACAATCAATCAAATTTTTTCAGTATCTCAAATTAATCCAAAATTTATTTTTTTATTTTATAAATCACTTATCTGGAGGAGAAGTTTATTAATTATTAATGATTTTTTTTTTTTAAATAATGTTTCTAATGATAAATTCTTTGATTTTTAATGATAATGATAATAACTTTTAAAAGATTTTCAAATTATGGCTTATAATAATAATATAAAATATGACTTCTATTTTTAAACAGGTTTTTCCAGTAAGTTTCGATCGACGGTTGTTAACCTTATATCATTTCCAAAATAAATTTATCTAAAAAACGTTAAAACGATAATATTAAATAAAGATGGAATCAGGGAAAGAGAGATCTACAACAGGTCCTGAAATTTTTTATGTTATATGAATTCAGTGAGTAAAACGAATCGTGAGTGAGAATAAAAATTTTAACTTATATGAGTGAGGTTATTTCTATCTTTTTAAATATATTTTTCGCGATTTATATTTATCCAGTTCGTGTTAATTAAGAAATATATATATTTTGGTAAAATAAAAAATATAAATCATGTGATCAAATTTAGGTTTAATGATTCTTTTTCAAAAGTATAATTTTCTTATTTTCCAAAAACAAACTTAAATTTAAATTACAAATAATCATGGCATGTTCATATTTTCGATCTGGATGTTGAAAAATTTTGATATATAGGTTCGGTTAAGATTTTTGGGAGAAAAAGCTATAAAGGTGTAGGTTCGGTTCAAAAATCAAATTTTATAAAGGTTTCGGGTCTGGTAAAATTCAGTTAATATTTATTTTATATAGAGAAGAAAGTACCCATATTAGCTTTATTCCTATGATAAATATAGACAAAACACAGTTTTAAATTATCCCAAAATTTTTATTGTCAAAATTTTTTGTTATGATTGCCACCTGAATTTTTTTAAATATCATCGAATAAATATATCTTTATCCAATTTTGTACTCAGTGGTGATAGAATGTATTTCAATCCTGAAAATAGCATTTCTAACGTAGATTTTAATTGAATTTAACTCAAGTATGTTCATTTTGAATTAATAATTTGTGCGTTCGAAATAGGTGTATTGTATACACTAAACGATTTATTTAAATTTATTGTAATTGCAATATAATTAATAAATAACGGGAAATTATTCATAATTTATGTTAAAGAGATTTTTTAAAAAAATCCTTTTAAATCAATAATTAATTCTGCCAAATTTTTCATCTTTTTTAAAAAAATTATAAATATAAATAATTAATAATATATTTAATAAATTACTTTTCTGATTAAAGATTTATAAGTCTAATTTAAAATTTGTCAAATGTTTCCTAAAAATTAATCGACGATCTTGATAGAGTACTCATTTATTGGAGAAACTTTTATCGTTACCTTGTATTTTGCAAAGTTAATCGATTAGGATAATTAAAAATATTTTTAATTTGGAATATTGCTTTAGTTTATAGCTCATTAACTAATTATTATAATGATGAATTTCCAGACATATATTTATATAATAATATGACTCAAGAGTATTATAATGGAATTGACCTGAAATTATCGTGTATAGAAATTTCAAGTGAAAAATTAATTCCCGTTTTACAACATTTGCTTTTTATCCATTTAATCATTAATCTCGTATTAACGATTAAACATTATAAAAAACCTAAACAATATATTTCAATGAACAATTGGAATTTCTTATCGAAATCATCATTATCCTTATGTAGTTGAAGATAAAGGTTTAAGTCAAGCTATTCCGTTAACCGATTTTTTTTTGAACAAAATTAGTCGATTGCCTTCATCAAGTTTAAATACCAAATGAGATCTAGTTATTTTGTCGGCTAAACCGAACCGAACAGAACTGATTTGGCTGACAGAATGACTAGATTCTATTCGGTTTCTAAACTCGATCTGAACGCACCCGGCTACTTTCTTTTAAAAATCGGTTTATGAAACCTTCCGAACCCGAACCCGAACCCGAATATGTGATCTTCATTAAATTTATAAAGTAGTTCACTTTCGAACAATTTTATAAAAATGATATAAGTATAATATATATATATATATGTGTTGTATTCCAAACCAAAAAAAGTCGATTCTCAACCCGACCCGCTTCGATTTTTTTAAAAATTTGTATGTTGGTAGTAATTTTTCTAATCGGCTTACTTCACGAGATACGGCCACCTTTAGAAACAAAAAAGTCCAAATTACACTCTATTTAATTTTAGATATCTCAAAATGTATAATTAAGCTAAAATCATAATTTAAATTAAATAGCTCCAAAATGGCCCTTTTGTAACCATATAGAATTTATTTTATAATAGACAGCGGAAATAGAAAACAGGAAATAACCATAAAATAAAAATTGCCCCTTTTTATTCTTTCAAATTAAATTTTACAGATAAACACTATATTTTCTAATATTTGTACAAAATCCTAGCCCGCGATGAATACTGGGTCAAGATTTATTGCACTTTAAATATTGGCATGGCTTAAATACTTTATAATTTCCTATTATTCATGTAATATAATATAATTAATTATATAAATATTTTTGCAATTATTTTCTTTCTAAAATAAAATATTAACATTAAGTGTTAAAATATGACACAATGTCTACTAGTGGTCAACATAGGGCCTAATTTTTCTAACCCGGCCCGAAAGATTTATAAAAAAAAATATATCTGGCCCCATTCCAAGCGATTATTTTTTATTTGTCTCGAAAACCGAATTTATTATATAGAATTATTTTATTTTTTTTTCAATATAGTTTTTTTACATTACAATGAACAAAATTAAGTTTATGATCATTCTACAAACAAATAGAAAAAAATATTAGCTACCTATTTCTTGCAAAAATAAAATATATTTATTTTACTTAAAATTTAAGCATAATTAGGTCCAAACTTTTTTAAACATATTAGGCCTGACCCAGAGATCATCAATGTTCACCCACCATTTTTTAATATGTCTAAATTTTAAGTGAAATTTCAAAAAATTACTGTATATATTTTAATATAAATGATATTTATGAACGATCTTACCCATGCTACTTATATTTAAAGTGTAATAACTCTTTGAGATGCTTTTCTGACTAGGATTTTGTACAAATATTAGGAACTATAATGTCTACCTGTAAAAAAAATTTAAAAGAAAAAAAATTAAGTAATTTTAATTTTATAGCCATTTCCGGCTTTCTATTTCCGGTTTTTGGTAATTGACTTATTTTTAAAATTAAAGTTTATCATATTAAAAGGCTATTATGGAGCTATTTAAATTATGTTTTTAGCTTCATTATTTTTTGTGATATTTAATATAAAATTATAGTGTATTTGGAATTATTGCACTTCATAAATTAAGCTAATTTGGGAATCAAAATTTTATATTCTAACATATACTACCATCATACAAATTTTAAAAAAAATCGAAGAGGGTCAGGTTGAATCTCCATTTGATTTGATATGGAATACAACAAATACATATTAAGAGGACCTTGATTCTTTAAACCTATTAACCTGTCTAAATTTAAAAAGTTTTCTATCTATTACATAAATTAATTTTTTGACGAATATTTATATAAAATTTATAATTTTAAATGAAAAACGTTATGTCGTTTTGAATGTTAAATAATATGAATAATTTTAAAACGAATATAATATGTTAAATTTCTTCCAATTTTTCTATATAATTTATTTTAAAACGAAAATTTTAGTCCATCTTTTTTTTCGAATTTTAATCAAACTTCTTGCATATATGCCGATTATCTTATTATTGGTGTTTGATTTTATTTTTAAAGAGAAATAATAGAGGAAAAAATATATATGGAAAAAATGATATTTTTAAAATTCTTTATGATTAATATAAAAAACCCAATAATATGGTATCCAGCAGTAATTCCTAGATACCCCTTCCCAATTCGATATCATTTATAGATATTGACCATAAATATTGACTAAAACGCCCCTCCCCTCCTGAGATCTTAATATAGATTCGTACTCATCTGTTAAATAAGTCCTAAGGATATGAGGGGCCATAACCCGCTGACAAATGTTGATATATTTTTTTAAGATACTATTACCTAATTTTACAGATTTTTGATAGTAGAATATTAATTTTGAAAATTAAAAATGACCCCTTTCAAATTTAAAAGGCTAGGCACATCATGGAAGAAAGGTCCCTGAAACACATAAAAATAATTTTTTATTATTTTTTATAGAAAAAAGTGCATTTGATCCGGCGACAATCAATATTTAGATAGTGTCTAAATCGACTTATAATCGCTGTCATCAGTGAAATTAAATTTGTCCGTTAGATCCTCTGATTCTTTCAATGTATAAGTTAAAAGATAGATTTCACGAGAGGAAAATCACTTAAGGTTGTGATATCTATTTATGTTAATTACTATATACTATAATATCAAGGTTAGTTCTAATTATAAACATATTGACCAATTTTTTTTTTTAAATTGGAAATTGATATAATGTATGATTATTCTATTTGATAAAAATAAAGAAACGCAATTTAAAACATTAATTATTCTTGCTTTCTAGTAAATATTAATAAAAACCTCTAAACACTAAATTTAGATTTAAAATAGAATCTTTGAACAATCTTATTTTGCTGATAGTTCGCGTTTATGACATTTGCGCTTTTTTTAAAAAAAAAATGAACTTTTTAGGAAAAATTGTTAAACTATCACGGAATTTGTTGTATTAGATTTTTTTTTTTTCAAATTAAATTTTTTGTATAGTAAGAAGTTTTTTCATTCGTCATATAAAAAATAAATATAAAACTTTAAGACATTAATTTTAAGTATTAACATGAAACAAATATTTATATTTATAATTTATTTATATTACAAGATATTTTAAATCTTAAAACGATTCTTTCCTTATTTTATAGGGAGATAAAATTTCCTTAATTTTGATAGGAAAAAAAGACTTTGCAAAACATTAATCGCATTTAACATTAGACCAAAGACAAAAAAAATCAAAATTAATTTGTAAATGAATTAAAACAATTAAGTTTATTCTGGCCAATATCCTTCACAAATGAAGAAGAGATCTGAATAATTGTGATTTACAATGCTTTTACCTCCGAAGGAGATAGGGAGTAAAGAATTGAGTAATCATAGGGTCAGACTGGACCAGCCAGTTTTTATGTTAGCAACTTGTTCATAATTTATAAGGGCTGAAGCTGGCTGGACCGGGCTTTACAGACACCTAGGATTATATATTAAATACAAAATAAAAATATCAAATCCAACAGCTAACATGGTGGAATTATGAATTTACAATATACCACTTAAAAAAGTATATTTATTTAAATGTTTGAAACACTATTAAACAATTTTATTAATCATATTTTGATTGATTTAATTTTTGTAATTAAATAAAATATTTATTAAAATCTTGGAATATTATACATTTATTCAACTAATA
The DNA here is from genome assembly GCF_954871325.1 of Gordionus sp. m RMFG-2023. Taxonomy (NCBI): domain Eukaryota; kingdom Metazoa; phylum Nematomorpha; class Gordioida; order Chordodea; family Parachordodidae; genus Gordionus; species Gordionus sp. m RMFG-2023. The sequence goes on along the minus strand of NC_088778.1, from coordinate 5,394,701 downwards.
AATACGTCTCTGATATTAAGAGGTTTATTGTGCACCAATCTCCAAGGAATCCTCATCAAGTTAAAAATGTGCTCTGAGGAGACATTAAAACGAGGTAGCTAAACATTTATAGTTAATAAGAAAAATGAACCCATATTTCCTTAGGTATAATGTTGGTATAATTTGTTTTTGCTGTGAATCGTAAAAAGTTTTTGTCAGATAAATAACTGAATTGATAAACTCATCAATTAAGAATTTTCCTTCAAGCCTCATAAACTGAGATACCAGACGCTTAGCTAGGAGAAAAATAGGGTAGCCATAGACACAAATCCACTCTACTAGAGCCAAAAAGGGAGGTTTTTAAAAAAAATTTTAAAAAAGTTTTGTTTTTGAATTATTGATCTTTAGGGATGGAACTGGCTATTAAGAGGTACACTTTGTGAAATGGTCTAAAAAACCAATCTTCAGGAGAAAGCGCCTTATTAAACTCGATAATTTTTTTTCATCAGAATATATCGACTAACGTAATTATATTATATTAGCATTTTATGCTATCTTTTTTTAAAAAAAATAATGTTATTAATATGTTAACACTATAAAAATCACAGAAGTTATTATAAAGCTTAAAGAAATTATAAAATTTTAATAATTACGGGAGTGTTCAGTTAAAAAAGTTCAATGCAGATCTTAATTTAATGTCCCCTATCCCCACCAAGATAAACACATAGTTCAAATATGAGTATAGGATTAGTAAAATAATAATATAAAATAAATCATTTTATTCCCCCCCCCCCCCCATTTTTGTAATTAAAACTCGATTTAGCAGATTTAACAACCTCCAGAATTCACCAAAAAGAAGACCAAACTTTGCCAACTTCAAGATTACAATCATAATTAAACTTGTAATTAAAATAATCTTTTTTTAGAGGGATAGGTATAAATTATTGAAAGATGTATGTATTCAGTTTATTTTCTGTCATGTAGAAGCTACTTATATATGAATAGCGAGGAAGGGGAGATAAACTCCCCCTTTGAAAATGTGCCTATTTAATAAAAAATAATAATAAAAGAAATTTTTTTAAAAAATTAATTGTTACAAATTGTATGATTTTAAGGATCGAGTTAAACAAAAATTAAAGATATTTATTAAAGGTGGTAAAATAATGATCTATAACACAATTTCTCAAAAAGTTAATTGGATATAAAAACATTTGTATATTATTTCAACAAGAAGAAAATAAATGAACATCGATACTAAAAATATTTACTGTTTTTTTTTAAAAAATTTGTCCAATAAAAATGATTATAGGGTAATATGTCCAATAATAATAATGTAACAACCTAAACATTCATTCAATTTTATAACACATTTTACCATCTTCATAAGGTTGCAAAAAAGGTTAATTAAGGTTAAATTTTTTATAGATTATATAGTTAACCTACAGATAAAATTGGCTTCAAAGATATTTAATCAAACTGGGTAGAATAAAGGAGAGTTTTAATTTCATAGTATGTCTAGGAATTTAGGGGTAAAACAATTTTGTAAACTATACTTTGATAAACATTTTGAATATTTTAATTTTGTTAAAACTTAAATGTGTCCAAAGTGTTGTTAATAATTTGTGAAAATTTTAAGGATTTTTTAAAACATTTTGGATACAGCTTAAAATAAAATTTTAGTTAATTATTATTCAATAAATTTTTTGGATTTAAAGAAAAGTTATTTAGATAGGTTTTATATGAAACTCATGTGCATATTTAATAATTCCTTTCTAAAATAATCATTTTTATTATTATTCCAAAACTGGAGATAGATTAGATACCAAATTTTATTTTATTTTAAGAAATATTATTCTATATCATAAAAAATTATTTAACTACTTTTAAGACCTTCATAAATACTCTTTTAAACAAAGACCTCCTATCATAGATTTATAACAAATATGAGGTCAACCTGATTGTGTCACAAACTCTGTGGTGGTATCCATTGGCTATTTAGAGGCAAGGATCAAAATCCAGGGTCTTAATTTATTGGGTATACATAATAATTAAGATTGATTGTTAAGGGAGAAGTTAAAAGAGTATTTATGAAGGTTTTAAAAGCATTTAAATAAATTTTTATGATAAGTGTAGGTTTTATATGAAACTCATGTGTATAAATAGTTCCTTTCTAAAATAATCATTTTTATTATTATTCCAATGGAGATAGAATAGATACCAAATTTTATTTTTATAATTTTAAGAAATATTATTCTATTCTACAAGTAATTTTTCTTTAAATCCAAAAAATTTATTGAATAATAATTAACTAAAATTTTATTTTAAGCTGCGTCCAAAATGTTTTAAAAAAATCCTTAAAATTTTCACAAATTAATAACAACATTTTGCATCAATATTTTCTTTTAACCATATATATTGTTTGACATATAGTAGATCCTTGTTTTCCAGTAACGATCTGAGTTATTGTAATATATTTATTGTATGGTGTAAGAGAAAATTGATAGATATTCCAAGATAAGTTGAGATTATTAGCATAATATTTTGAAGGAAAAAATAGAGAATTAAATAATTTTGTATAAATTGTAAAAATTGTCCACTTATTAATACTTTAATTACCATTAAATAATTCAATCTATTATAATATAGTGTTGTATATTTTCTCATTACTTCATAATTGTAGAATGTATGTTATTCATAACTTATTATAACATTTTTGATGAAATGTATAACATTTTTGTTTTACTTATATATAATTTGACTATGATTTGTAGTTAACCTCCTATTATTTGATAACTTAAAATATCTTTTGATTTTTTCTATTGTAATTTAATATCAATTTCTTAAATTTAATTTTATAATTTGTAACTAAATAATAAATCATTTGGAAAGGTGATGATTTGTTTAAAATTTAAATTAGGATGAACATATTTTCAGCATGGTACTTTAATATGTATTCATGAATTTCATATAATGATAGGTAAATCAGATATTTCCTCTTCATTTGATGATAATTTTGAAAAATTTTCCCAATTAATATATACATATATTAGACAGATTTAATTATTATAAACCCCTTACTATTTTTCAGGATCCAAGGAAAAAATAAATTATTCTGAGTTTTCCTGGGCATGGTAAATATTTTCACAATTTATTTGGACTTGGACATAGCTTGCTAAACATTTTTCAAAAAATTTTTAATTTTAAATATGGGCTAGAAATTGGCCTGAAAATTTTTGAAGACATGGCCAGGCCTGATCACAAACCAAGGCCCATGCAACTTTCATATTCTGATTGTATTTTTAAATGCATTGTGACTTTTTATATATTTTATTTCAGTTCTCAATTACCAATATTATTATGGTCATTTGCGAGTTTGAGGAAATTTTCTCAAGTGTGAGGACCTGGCTTGGGAATTTTTTTAATATAAGGCATAGGTGTAATATTTAACACAGAATATATATGGCCCTCAGATAAAAGCTAATTTAAATATATTTTAATTCAAAAAAATAGTATTAGTCTTAGTGGGTTGGCCTTGGTCTGGGTGAGCTGGGTTAAAATAGTATAAAAAAATAGATATGGTTTTTAGAGATTTACCTATCTACAGGTTTGGGAAAAAATTTTAAAAATTACTATGGGTTGGCCAGGTTTTATAATAATTTTTTTATAAAATTATCATGTGTTGGGCTGGGCTGGGCTTGGAAAATATTTTTATATTGGGCTGGGCGTGGGGAAAATTTTTCAAAATTATTATGAGCTTAGACGCTTGATAATTTTTTTACTATTAATTATGGGACAGACATTGACCTAAAACACCAAGGCCCATGAAAATCTGATTTTAATTGTATTTTTAAATTCATTATGAATATTATTTCAGTTCTCAACTACCACAATTATTATGATCTTTCACTGGGCTTGGAAGTTTTTCAATATTATGGCTTTTAACTTTGCCTGGGAATTTTATTTAATATTAAATATTAGGTATAAGTGATCAGTAATACCAATAAATAATATTGGTATTATCAAGTAAAAGCTTTAAATTTATTCTTACTCAAACAATAGTATTTACACTTAGTTTTAATGGATTGAACCCGACCTGAAGGGGGCAGGAGGTAAAAAGAATAATAATTGGATATTATTTTCAAATAACAGGTAACATCTAGTATAAAAGTAAGAAAATCTCATTCCCCGTCATTTTTGACGGGCTATCTACTAGTAATATTATAATTAAGAAACATTTAAAATATAAAATAGAATATATAAAATATTAATACGTGCATCGAATAAAATTAAAACAATAATTAATGGCAAAAATTCATAAAAAAGGGCGGGATAATATAGCTATCCATACTAGCCTTTTATAATTATAATAATTTAAAAAAACTAATTTACACTCTTGACCTTATAGTTATAATTTATAATCATAATTCTAATAATGGATTAATTTTAAATATTACATTACAACAGGCCCTATTATACTAAATAAATATAATTAATAATGTAATATCCTATTATGGATTAAAATTATATATTACATTTTAAACTTACATAATAATATGATTAAATATTAAGAATTGTTATATAAGAAGGAATTTGGAATCGAATTCAACAAAAAATTCTATTTTTTTTTTAAATAAGGAGCAGCCCTTATATTAAATCTATCAGCAATTTTTCTCTTAAAAGGCGGCTCTTCGTCGATAACGTACCACGGTTCGTTTTCAGTACCATACCATGTAAGCGCAAGAATTGTATTGGCCCCTTCCCTACCAGCTTGCATTAAACCGGTGCCTCTATCCTCCACCAGGTAGTTATTTTAAGAATAGTGTTAGACAAGAATTATAGATATTTATTAAAGTGGTTGAAAATAATTATTATGACAATTTATTAATATATATCTTTTTGTAAAAGTGTTAATTGGATATAAAAAACATTTGAATATTATTTCAACAAGAAAATAAATTAACTTTTACAATTATCGATACTATAAATATATGATTGATAGCCGTAAAACAATATACAGATAATATAATATTATAAATAAAAGACCATTAAAATATAAAGTACGATATATATATATATTATTACTAAACAAATGAATAATACATCATTTCAACCAAATAAATTGCCTTGTAGAATATTAAAAAAAAAAATTAATTTCCGCAAAACAATGATCCGTAATAGACCAGGCTTAACTAGGGTCCTTAAGAGTTAAGAAGTTTGCCTCTTTTATTACTGTTTCCCTTTCGATTATTAAAAATTATTATTTTATTTATGCATAAAACAAACGTAAAAATGCCTTTCATTTCCAGCACAAAAGTATCAAATATTAATTTTAATATAAAAATTTATAAAAAAGCACATAATATGTAAACTAAAAATGAATTTATAGGCCTATCCTAGAATTAAGGAATGTATAAAGTAAATTTATTAGGATAATATAACAGACCAATTTTAAAAGTTTATGCATCTAGTTCAAATGAAACCTTATTCATAAAGTTAACTATCTTTTCAATAAATCTATTTATAGTCAATATTATTACAATCGATATATTGTACCATTTACACAGATATTAAGCTTCATAAGTTGTGTAAACTTTTTTAATAATTGCATATATTGATAAATAACAAAATATAAGGTTAAATATTATTGTTATATTTTCTGAATTAGTGAGGATTAGCTTTAAATATTATTTTATTTTCATTGTGTGCACTCATTCCTATTTTTTAACCAATAGCATCGATGTAATTTTTTTTTAAGTTTAAAAAATTTCCCAACAGTATAAAAATGGCAAATCTTGAAAATATAGAAGAGAATGACTTTGATGAAATGGAAGATATAATTAGAAGTCTGGGAACAGACTTTGATGAAGAATATTTTAAAAAGGAAAATGAAATTCGACAAAGTTTACTTAGCAATGCAATAAACGTTTATCTAAGGATTAGACCAAATAAACGTTCAGAAAATGAAAAAGAGGTACATAAATTAATCAAATTATATCTCACTATTTCATAATAGTTTCCCTTTAAAATCGAAGATGATAATTCAATTACTTTAGGATCTCATCAGACCAAAAGCTATAAATTTTTTTACACTAAAATATTTTCTGAAAGCTCAAATCAGAAAGATGTTTTCGAAATTTGCATGTCCAAAAGCATACAAAATTTTATATTATATGAAAAATCTTTTCTCCTCTTTACATATGGAATAACCAATTCAGGGAAAACATATACAATGCAAGGTAATTTTTTATATTTTTATTAAATACATTGATATTCTTTTATATATGTAATAGATATATCCAATTTTTATACAATCACAATGAATTTTATTTGGAAATATAATTTCTATTAAATTTAAGTTTTTTAAAAATATTAAAGATGATACATATTTATTGCATAGCTCAGTTTTGTTATATACGAGGTTATAATAAGACTTTGTCTTATCTTTGTATACAATTTTACATAATTTAACTTTTAAGCAATTTATAAAATTTTTGTTAAGCACCTTTAAATCAAAGTAAGATGCTTAAAAAACAATTAATTAATATATTACAGCAATTTTATTTTATAGCCTTAATCCAAGTTTGCATTATTTATAGCTTATTTGGTATGGGAAACAACAGACCTGCACATTAACTCTCTCCCATCTAATTGTGTAAAAAAACAGCAAAAACAATTTTTTAGGAGGCTGAGACACCTTGCTTAAATGTCTGCATAAGTATTTTTAATTTTGAGGGTTATGAGGGAAAACCCATAGACTACAAATCAAAGTTTGTTTTATTAAAATGGGAGCAAAGTTTGGAGAAAATTTATTTTAAATTGTTATTTGGTGTTGCCTGATGTGAGGACTATAATTGGGTAATGGCTAAATGTCAGCTAATTTGGCTCAATCTTCAGGCTTCTGTCAGAGAAGATCTGTTAACATTAAGGCTTTTTAATTTATATTAGTTTCTTTCAGATTTGAGCAGCTATCATTTTAAGAAAAACCCAATTAACCAATTTTTTATTGGCTTCTAAAAATATAGTTTTTTCAACAGATTAGTCATTAGATTCACTAATTACTTTGATGATCTATTGAGTGTGGAATTGAAAATATAAAATTGCATTTCTCTATATGTCAAATTTATTTTTTGAAATAATCCATCCATTTTCCTTAGCATATCGTTTTTTAAATTAAATCAGATTAACTTTGTGACCTATGTAAAAATGAATTATCAAAAATTAAGGAAACTGCCAAATGTAGTTAGTTACATTATTTCTGATTCTACGAAAAGTATCATTGAGGACATTAATGTTTCATTATCGAAGAATTGGAAATACCCAAAAGAAAAGGAAATGGATTACAAGTAAAAGATAAATTTTACACAATAACTGGCACACAAAAGATACATTTTCACTAGGTCTGAGAAGAAACCAAAAATTATTCAAATGTTCACCAAGGTAAAGTGGAAAATATTACTTATTTATATGAGATTTAAGATGAATAATATTAATGGCTATGCAACTTCTTTGTATAATAATCTTTTGGGTTGTAGATAAAATGAAATGGTCAAAAAAGTGCAAGCTAGTTTTCTACATCCACATGGACCATCTCCATCCTTCATTTTTTAACCTAATGAAGATAAATGATATTATTTCCTGATTATTCTATATTTTATATCTGTTTTTCCAATTTAAGAATGCTCCTTTTTTTTATCTATAATCCACTATATCTCCAGAACTCATTAATTTGATTTTAAAGAGGTCCACAAAAATAGCCACTTCTTTGATCGATGTCATGAAATGTTCCTGTAGATACCAAAGACCAACTTTGTTCCTTAATACCAACTGCAAATAAAAAAATTGGCTTCCTTTTTGGACCAATAAATACTGCTCAGCAACTTTAAAAGGGATGCAAAGTCCAATTTCGCCATGTATTTTTGGGCTGGATTTTTTTTGCCTGAAAAAATTTGACTCGACTTTGGTTAAATGTTTGCAAAATATATGACACTTTGACAAACAAAGTATACATTTAGCAGAAGATAGCAGTACATGCCATGAAAGAACACTTAAAAGATCGAATCAGCGTAATTGTCAAGTTTTCCACTTTTGGACAAGGTGTAAGATGATTTTCTGTTACCTGTCCCAAAAATTATGTGCCGAATTGTAACATTAACTATGAATAGAACAGATCTGATTTTTTTAAAATATTTATTATAAGACTAAGTTAATGGTAAACAGACTTAGGTGGTATGGGCACACAATGAGAAGGCCTATGAACTACATAGGAAATAAGGTTAAGAGTTTGGAAGTGATGGGCAAACGTAAAAGAGGAAGGCAAAAGCTTCAATGGGGCCATAAAATTAGAGCCATTATAAAGAAGTATAAATTAGATAAAAGAGATTGTATGAATAACATAAAGTGGAGAGAGATGTTAAAGGAGCTTACCACCAGAAAAGGTGAAAGCGAAAGAGAAAAAAAATTATCCTTCATGCTAAATAAAAGCTTTAGATCCAATTATTATCTTGGAAATTGATTGATAAATGAAACATGGGTTAATTTGACCTGGGTTAAATATTAAAACTCTTGCAACATAAAATATTTTTTTTTGAAACAGGTAACATGTGTAGTATTGGATTGTTACCGAGATTTTTGGCCACACTTTTTATGATGCTCAAAGATAATCTGCTGGACATTCAAAAGATGAGTAACAGCAATGTAATGATCTTTTATATTTGATTTCATAATAAATTTTTTTCTTTTATATACAATTTATTTTATTTTGGGGACATGGAACATAACAATCCGGACACACTCCGGAAAATTTTAGGTAAATCTTTGGAAGGAATTTTCTGATAATTAATTTATATTTATTTTTATAAAATGCCTAGAAAGATTAACGAATAAAATTTGTATATTATTAAACAAAATAGAAATAGATATATTTTTTTTCAAGAACGCGTTACGAAACATGGAATGGAACATATGTTTTTTTTGGAGAACAGAACATGAAACACATCTATTTCATGTTGTTAAACGACTCGATTTGAGCTGATTTAAAAATGGCTAACTCAGTATTTTATCCAGAAAAATATTACACAAGCCGGTTACTCATAGATGGCCACAAAGTTTGGAAATTTATTAGCGAAATCTTAAGATTAAGGCTACAATATTGAGTTAGCCATTTTTTAAAATCCTCTTAGAACACTAGTCCCTGATTTTGTTATCCTGTTCCGTTAGGGATTGATATTTTAAAAGTTTGTATAGCTTAAGCCCGGTATATTCAAAAGCATACGAATGATAATATTTGCTATTTGTATTCGATTGAATAATTTACTATTCGTACGAATGATAATATTCGTATTCGATCGAATAATATACTATTCGTGCGAATGATAATATTTGCTATTCGTATTTAATTAGAATGATTCGTTTTTTAAAAAAAAATAAAATATAAAAATAATTCATACAATACAGTTTTTTTTATTAACAAGATGTAATTTTTAAAAGAAAAATATTGTAATAATTTGACGATAAGAAAGAAAGAAAGAAATTTTATCTTTTAAACATTTGAAAATTTCTATTTAATTTATAATTTTATTCAATTATGATAATTACCTAAACATTAAATAAGAAATCTATTAATTTGGCTTATGTAATACATAAATATTGATGAAATATACGTAAATATTTATAAATGGCTAAGTATTACATAATATCGCTTTTGCAAATTGTTTGGTAGGTGGTTTAATTAAATCTTAATTGATAGCCCATCTCCAAATGTGGTAGTACATATGATTATATAAATTGGTAAAATCTTAAGGAAAAAATTGATGCATTTTAATTATTTACTACTATAATGTTCCCTTATGTTTGGTTTGGGAATTAAAAACCTATATTTGTTTTTGAAAACCCCTGAGAATTTTATTCAATTATGGTAAATATGGAGGGGAAGGAATATACCCTATTCTCCCTTTATATGCATCAATAAGATTACTTATATGTATTGATCCAATACATAACCATAATAGCATCAGGCTGTAAAATACAAATATCACTAAATAATATAAACCATTATATTATTACTTCGATGATTTTATAAATAAAAAACACCAATTCCTATGTAACAAAGTCATGCATACCTTTTTCTTCCTTTTGATGATGGGATTGTTACTTCTTTAACCTCACAAGGTACAGATGGTCCGTTTCATCTCAAAAAAAAATTTCCCTCGGGATGTTTAGAATTTTAAATGTAATACACCTGTCTATTGATTGTTCAGCTGGGACTTTTCCTCTATCCGGTTTTTTACTAAACTCTTTTTTTGTACCACCGTAGATATTTAATGGCTTTTCTGATTATTCCTATAAAAAAATTTTGGGCGAACCGGAAGTTAAATTCAGAATAATATCTTTGATTGTAAATATATATTGTTAATCATGAACAGATCTACAATTTATCGATGCTTGAGGTATCTTCATTTTTTAAATCTTTCTTTCCCCTTTGTTTAATGTTAAATTCTTTTAGTGGGTCGCCAATAATTTCTGACAATGTATCTCCTCGCCTTATTTCGCGAAACAGACACGCGCTTTCCACATTATAACATATTTTGCTATCGATTATCCTTAATTTTCTTTTGTTTCATTTTTCTGGCAAAGAATAAAGTTTTATTTTTCATTAAACAGTTCTTTATTCCAACAGTTGTATATATTCTTTTTAAGTCTCGAAATAATTGTGATTGAGAATTTCAATTTACATATAAGTTAAAACTAACGAATAAATTATCATTTTATTTGTTGGAAATAAATGAAGATGATTGATAATTTTGAAATCTCATATTCTCATCTGAGAGAGGCAAAGAAAAATTTATATTTCTTGGAATACTTGGGAGTGAAGGGAGGTTTGTAAAATATGTAATCATATCTTATATTAAGAAATTATAAAATTAAATGATATGAGAAGATTACTAATGTATATATATGGCTATATGCGATTTTTTTTGCAGAAAATTAGTTCCAACTACCAAAAGCCTTTCACAAGCAGTTGATGAATAACCTTGTTAGCCACATCAGCTGTTAGATTGATAGGTTATCAAATAGAAATGATTAAATTTTTATTAGTTAATAATTTGTCGAATATACTATTTATTCGAATCGAATATTTTAATTATTCGAATCGAATATTTTAATTATTCGAATCGAATATAATTAATCGAATCGAATATTCTAGTTCGAATCGAATATTCCAATTATTTGAATCGAATATTCTATTCTATGCAAACATTCGATAAAAAGTTATTTATGATTCAAAAAATATATAAATAAATTTTAAAAAAAATTTCATAAAAATCAACTCTTATTTATAAATATATAATTTACGATAATTTTTTTCTATTTAGGGAAATTTACTCTCCAGCGTGGATACCTATCAAAGATTCGATACCATTTGCAACGCTAGTGACGTGGCAGGTTTCCTATATTATATGTTTATTGAATGAAATAAATTATAGAAAAAATTATATTTATATTATTGCAATCTAGTGTGTTAAACAGCAATATTTTAGCCAGAAAAATAATGCATAAGCCTCAAGATTTCGATAATATACGTCTAAACCTTTGTTCCTTTTATGAGCAAAATCTTCAGGCTTAGGAAATATTTTTCTGGATGAAGAATTGAGTTAGCCGTTTTTAAAAATCGGCTCAAAACGAGCCGTCTAATAACACTATTGCAATCACATAATTTAAATGCCGAATACAGCCAATATTTAATGCTAATTCTATAATATTTGCTTTCAAAATAAAATTCGTATGTCACAGTTTTTTTTTACCAACTTAAAATTACAAAAATATTATATAATTTATCAACACCTAAGATACTTATACTGTCGGTATCAGAAAAAAATATATTTTCCAAATGTATCAAATATATATAAGATCATCAATTTTTTTTAAAAATTATTTCTATAAATTTTCTGGCATTCGAAACCGACTCCAATCAAATTATTTTCGATCTTTGGTCAGCATTAATTCTTTTTAGATTTAATTAAGATTTTTTTTTATAAAAAAAATGAAGATACTACCAATCCTCGAATATTGGATCTGATTATGAACGAGATACATCCTCTGCCGCATTTACCTCAAGATAACTCTTGCCCCCTCGCCGATTTCCTCTTCTACTTTTCCATTTCCTTTGTCGAGGTTTATAACGAAAATATATTCGATTTGCTCGATGAGGATTTCTCGCTAAACGCCAAAAAATATTCCCACGACAATAATAAGAAAATGAGGGTTCTACGCAACCATAACAAGGGAGCTGGCAACTTCGCGGAGAGCAAAATTTCCACCGGAAGTTCCGTGTACGGAAGTAGCCTCGAAAATTATTCCATGGCGAGCAAGTGCCACAGCAATAACGGTGGCGTTTTTCAAAAACGCCGCGCTTTGAAAATAGGGGAAGATAGAGACCGAGACGTTTATATCAAAAGTTTTTAAACGATAATATCTAACTTCAAGAAATTTTTTTTAAAAAAAGATAATAAAATGGCCGTCAATTGTTTTTAAAAATATTTTTTGAAGCTGTCTTCTCCCTAGTTCCCGCAGGCAATATCCATTGCCTAGATATATACCCCCCCCCCCTCAAATATTTACGCGAATTTTCTTTAAGAGTGAAATAAGCCCAAATGTGGATAAAGGAGTCTTATTTTTTAACAATTTTTTAATGAGTGAATGAAACCAAGTACACAAATTCAGTAAATACCCAACTATTTTAAAAAGAGGGTTACCCTTCTCCCCCTCCATCCACATTTATATATAAACCTGAACTCTTTCCATTTTATAACATCAATTGGACTCGTTCTAGCTTGGTTAAATTTTTAGAATAGAGCTCTTTTCACCCAATTCTTAATTGATAAGCAATGTATATATTTTGATATTTATTATTTACTAATAAAAAAAATTATAAATAAAATTTTTTGCCGAAAATTTTAATTAAATTATTATTTGAATAAAATTTAAAGAAATATATTGCTATTCGCATAATTTTAAATGGAAATTCTAAATTTATGTATAGTTTGCTAAATTTTTTTAAATCTAAATTTAACCTCAAATTCAATTATAAATGATTAGAAATAAATTATGAAACATTGGAAAATGAAGGCCATATTCTATTGGTAAAAATTATGCAAGATTGCTTGATATTATTTGCAATTTATTTTGGTTATAATTATAAAATCAATTTTTGGCAACTAATTTTCAGTTATTTTTTAAAAAATTTTGAACTCAATTTTTGTTTGTAATATTGTATATTTTCAATTCTTTTTTTTCTTTGCATAATTTTTTAATACTATTTTAATTTAAATATTTTCCTCAATTCTAACTCAATTTTTTTATAAATAATTTTTAATTTAATATTTTATGATTTTCTTATATTCATTAACGGTATTCTTTTTTTGATTTTCCCTAATTTTTTTAACCCGAATATTAAAAGTTATTATTTTAAATAAACATGTGGATATTTGAGCCTAATCACCTGTTCTGGCACAACGCACTTCATAAATGGAGCTGGAGAGGGGGCCATCAATAACTTGAACTCACCTTGGCAAAATTAACCTAATTTCGCCTAGCATCATATACCCATTACACATTAAAATCACAGCTGTTGCAAAATATTTTACAAAATGGCGTTCATTTTACCCTGGCAATGATAAGGTGCGACGGCATTATAAACATTGCTAATTTATAAGTTATGGGTGGGGGAAGAGTAATAAAACAAGTTTAAAAAAAACACGAAAAGGTAATAGTTTATATATAATAAAAATGACAAAGACCGACCTGGTTCTTTAATATAACCCTGCATTCATAGCACGAATCCATGTGCAAATATAAAAAATATGCTCTATTTTTGTATACTTCACTGCGAATTCACGCCAACTGTGAAAGCAGGGTATTATAAGTTTGAGACATGTTACTGGTTGTAATTTCTTTTTTCCCACACTTTTTTTATTAATATTTTAACAAAATCGGGGTGGGGGCGGGAGTAAATGACATATAACCTAGACTGAAGATGCAAAGGCGTTTAAAAGCGTCGTTGAATGCAAATCAGCTGGAACCGCCATTTTGGCAACCTATATAGAATTATTCTCATGTTAAAAACTACTATTAAATTGATGTCTCCTTATCATCTCGAGATCGGGCAATTCGTTAATAAAGTTTGCTTCAAACAGGAATAAATGCTTCTCGTTTAATTTTTTAATAATGATATTGGATATAAAAATGACGTCCCCAGCTGTTTTCATTGATGTCCATGTCAGTCTATGTATTATTTTATGTCATTGGAGGGGGTATATATAATCAATTGGAGGAAACTCGTTTTAATAAATTTTAAGCGGGTGTTCAAATGTAAATATAAAAGCAAAAAAATTATATTTTTGAATAATTCAAAAAAAAAACTCTCATTCACCATTTTTATTTAATAATTTCTATGCAATTGACTCAAAAATATATTAATTTATGTTACTTCATTCGAAACCAAAATTTTTAATTTTTGAAGATTTAACCGTTATAAACGTGTCTAGTCTAAGCCAGGTATTATTTTATCTGGAAACGGGCAAAAGAAATCTCAAGATGGCTTCAACTTTACTCAATTACAATTCGAGTAGAAGGTAATCGCTCAAATTATTTACGATTTATACTGGAGATGTGTGGGTCCTACGGACTGAAGTGTGCCTTAGTTGTCAGTGATTATTAGAAATCTTAATTTTTGAGTATAAGGGCGCTAAGGATTTGATTGGTCACATAGTTTTTAAAAAATTCGGGATTAGGGCTCAGTTAGCAGTGATAAATTTATATCTGATACATCTCTACAAATCATTTTATTTTATTGCAATAATCATTTGGATGACAATAGAACTAGAGGTTGGCATGGCCCGAACCAGTCTGGGGAGATTTTTTATCCGGGGTTTTTGACATGTCTTGTAATCATTTTTCCCATCCCATATAAAGTATTTTGTACAAGTCATCTGTCAGGGCAGACGACATAAATTTTCCTAATTATCAGCTTTAAAGACATTTTTAGAAATTTTAAACCTGCCCCGTTAAATTATTTTCCCGTCTCATTTTTTTAGCAATATTCTTCGTTCATAAATAATTATATTGCCTCTTATGTTTTAATTCTTTTTAAAAAATATTTGTACTTTTTTTCAACGAAATTAAAAAATATAGTCATTCGATATTCACCATCAAATTGCATCGATGTTCGAGGAGGAATCTAAACATTATCCATACCAATGAGTAACATACAATATTTGTTTCTAAAGTTCATTTTTTCCCCTTTTTTATTCTCTAATTTAACAACACAACACTCTTTAAGTAAGCCACACAGAAGGGTGGGAATATGATACAAATATATTGTTAATTAAGAAATTAGGGTTTTACTAAATATCAAATTTTTCTAATATAGAAAATTTTTTGTAAATATGTGTAAAAATCTTAATTTGGGTGCAAAATAAACCCTTTAATTTGTTAAACCTGCTTAAAAACCGAATTTGTAATATAATTTGAAACAGATTTACATTTTGCGATTTAGCCGGGGCAGAAAGGACCGTTAAAACTGGTAACGTTGGCGATAGGCTTTTCGAGGCTAGAAATATCAATTCTTCACTGCTAACGTTATCAAAATGCTTGCAAATTATCAAACACAATGAATTGCACAAGTAATATCTTTTATATTAACACACATTTGACATTAATAATAAAAACCCGGAAATTATGGCCTGACAACGTGAGACAATTTCTATCTGAAAAGTTTAAGGACTTATGCAATAACTGGGGAATAAAACACATAACAAGTCCACCCCAAGATCAATGGTCTAGCGAAAAGGATGTCATAACATTAAAATTAAGATGCAATGTGGAATCATAGAGAATTGGGTCTACTCCAGATTCTGATGATATAGGAACACTCCACATTCGACGACAAAAAAATGACCTGCTCCCATAGATCGTTAATTTAAACTACTATTGTGGCTTTGTTAATTAGAACCTAATATTATTAATAGAGTTGATTTTGTTAAAACATATTTTAGCGTAAATGTCCTTTATTTCCATGCATATGACAAACAACATATTGGGCTTTACAACCAAAATTATTGTGTGAGAATTATAATAATTCTTCCTATTATTATTAAGATTATTAAATTTATTGACGGCAAAGCTAGACCTGATATGTCATCAGAATCTGAAGTAGACCCAATTCCCTATCATTATTTTGCTATAGTGTGTCCACGCATAGTATTTTGAATTTAATGTTCTGATCATCCTTTCCTCCATAACATTCGTCTTGGGGTGGTAAGGTGTACTTGTTATATGTTTTTTTCCTCATGCAGAAGTTTTCAAAGTACTTAAAACCAGGGTTGGCAAGTCGGTCAATTGACCAGTCAAATTCAGTCAATTGACGGGTCAATTGACCGGAGGAGTATTTGACCTGTCAAATACGGTCAAATACTCTAAAAAATTTAAAGGAAGAATAAATTGAAAATATGTTTAAAAAAGGGAAAAAAGATGTAAATACATGTGATCACAATGTTTGCTTATTTTTTGTGTTCACAATATCAAGAGGAGAACTCACAAGTATGTGATATAATTCAAGAATTAGCTCTTTTACAAGATAGTACCAAAATATTTTAAGTGATATAATTAATTTCAGAAGCAAAAACAGCATGTTTAATATAGCAAATTATGCGGAAAGTATAATTTCCAGAAACAATCAATTCCGACCTCTAGTTAATAGATTAAAATTTGTCCACCCTGCCCATTAAGAGACTAACAATTCCTAGTTCTACTTCTTCTTTAGAAAGAAATAGGTCGATTAGGGTTAATATTCTTATGAAAATGGAAATCGATTGAAGATCTAAGACATCAGGAAAATTGATTAAAAAATATTAAAGAAAATGATAATATTGAAAATGAATCAGAACAAGAACTCCGCTACAATAGCTACACGTTAGTTATTGAATGACAATGAATTTAAAAAATTAATATTATAGATTTTATTTTACTATTATATTCAAAATAAAGTTAATATTAACTTTAAAAAACATATATTTGAATTTGACCATATTTGACCGGTCAAATGCACAACCCTGCTTAAAACATATAACTCAATTTCGATCTGTTGTTCGTAGTTTTTTTTTTACTCTGCCCATATATAATATCCTTGTTTATTTATTACTAACACATATGGTAAACAACATACATAGAATGCACGCGTTTATTGAATACAATATATATATATCAATCCTATATAAATATTTTTCACTATACAATATTTAAATATTATTGTTGAGATTTGGAAGAATACAGTATTGAGAAATTGATTTATCGGAAAAAAATGCATTTCTCAATAATATACTCAGCCGACTACTTTGGTGCGAATTCACTCGCTGCCAAGTATTCGAAAGTACCTCATATTTTGTAGACTTTGTCCGAATTCGCGCTGAATGCAGGGAAAAGTGATATATTTATAATAATTTATTTTAAACCAATTCATTAATAATAATAAAAAGGGACCATCCTAAATTGATCCCATTCAGGGAAAGCAAACTGACCCGTCTGTTTCAGAACTATTTTCTGAGAGCAAACTCGAAAATTTCTATGATCGTTAACATAAGCAAAAATGAAGGGATGTATCCTGAAACGCTTCATTCCTTAAAATTCTCCGCTCTCGCCAAAAAAGTTACTTATTTACACGCATATATTTTTGGTATCAACTTCAGTTCTTACGTGAAAGGGGGTGGGGAAATTGGTATTCATTTTTGTTACACAAATTAGATGATCTTTGGGCTGAAATGAGGCGTGTAAATTTACATATACGATTAAATATTTAGTTTGCTGTTAATGCACAAAGTAGTTTTCCCCTGATACACCAGACTTATTTACTTTTTCGAAAATGTTGGTTTTTTAAGCCTAAGACACTTATTTAAGTGATATCGAATAAATAGTTATCATCTTCAGCGTCTTTACATACCCATCAGATTTTATTTGATGAATTCTGTCAAAAATGTCTTACACATGAATACTAAATGAATAAATTACAACGGATAAAAATACCCCAATTTTAGAAAGAAAATTTGAATTCAAAATATGAAAGATGATTAAAAAAAATAAGAGTGGGCGGATATAGGTTTACCAGTTCCTAGAAAATTTTGAGAGATTTTTGGCTCTTTAATCTTCGATTTATATATTCAAGTTTCCATTGGTGCTATTCTAATTGATAAATTTAAGAACAGCTGATATTTTTTTGAGTAAATTTTTTTAAATATATCAATGGATATTTTTATTTTTTTAAAAAATAGATTGTTTTAAACAACTTAAAATCCTTCTCTTCTCACCATCGGCACCAATATTTCACTAATATAGACCACGCGGAACAAATGGTCGATTCAAATAATCAGCATGTTATCGTCATTTCGAAAGACCTCATTACAGACGACGGAAAAATTTTGTACGATATTAAGGGGAATGCGTATGATATCCGACATTTTGAGGATAGTTATGAAAAAGTTTTTTTTAAAACTAATATTATTATTTTTTTCTCTTTAATTTTGATTTATTTAAAAAGTTTATATTTATTATATAAAACAAATTATAAAATAATATACTATTAAGAAAACACATATTGTAATGTATATAAAAAACTAGATTAAAAAAAATATATATGAAAATTCCAAAATCAAATAACATAAATTTGAATTAAAAATCAAATGTATATATATAATGAATATATGAACGTATAAAAAAGTCTATATTAAAATGCGACAAAAGGAATATGAATAAAAAAAAAATTTAAAAACACCAATGAAGAACGGGGATGGTATAATGAGAGGAAAAAAAGGATTTAGGATGGCTCTTTGGCTATTAGACTACCATTGAAGCAGTAATTGGCTTTAAGGATTGCTATGGCGAGCCTTTGTCGAAGAAAAAAACCCTCTTGATGTTCTTCCGAATGTTTGCTGATTTGAGATCCTAAATTTTTGAAGAAAGCTAAGGCAAGTTTGCGAGGTGGCAAGTGTGGTTGAAATAATTGGAATGAAACATTGGTCATTAGTAATTTCTGTGTATTTCGAGGTTTTAAGCTGTTCCTTCTGGTCAATGATGTTGAGTGTCTGGTTAGATGGGGCAAGGGGGTCAATACAAGAAAATATTTTTATTTTAAAAAATTACCATACAAAAGCCAGAAGTTTTTTAAATTTAAACCCACACTCCTTATTATGTATATTTAATAATTTATAGGCGATATCGTAATTGGTGTTAAAATGTTATTTTTAGTTTCATGAAAGTTCTAAAACTTTAATTTACATTTAACAATATAGCTTCCTTATTGGAAGGAGAGGGAATAGTTATTAATTAATATGTTCCCTTAAGTTGGCCCTATTGGAATTTTAAAAAATATATAGGCAGGATTGATTTGTGCCATCACCATATTTGAATTATTCCAGTTTAAAAAGATTAGCTCTTCGAAAAAGATGAAATCTTATTTTAACCGGAAATAAGAGGGACTCATTTGTCATTTTATATTAATATCTCAGAAAATTGTTAAAGAAATGAAAGACAACCTCATGACACTATCCCCGCCAAATTAGATTTAAGTTTAGAGAAGAAAAAAAAGTTATGTAGTTTGGTAACAAATGATTTACCGTTTCTGTTAAGTTTGAACGCTTACCACTTTGATTTGTTCAAATTTAACGATAGGTACCTCAACTATATGAGGCGAATTTTTAGAAATTAAATAAGATATAAATTAGAGATGCATGGGGTCCTTACCGGTATTAGAGAGGATCTATTTTTTTTATTATTATTTACTTGTTTATTTTCAATAGCAATCAAATTTCTGACTGGTATTTGTTTTATATAAGTCTTACTCCAGATTTGTTAGTTGAAGTAGTTCAATTATGGGAGTCTGGAAAGACTCGCTAAGCTATTTAGGAATTTTGTTGTGATTATCATTGAGAAGATAAATTATATTTTTTTAGACTATATTTAAAGTTATTACTTGATTTTGATATAAGCATAAGATTTTTTTATAAAACAATATAATTAACTTTTAAGGTTGAATTAATTATTATGTTAAAGTAGACATTTTATCATTTTTTTGAGTAGTAGGACATACATTATGGATCTTTAATAAAAAATTGGCCGAAAGTTATCCAATTTAATCTTCAGAGAATACAAATTTAAATACAACTACATTATTTTTTAATTAATTAAAAAAATTTACATAATATTATCAGCAAATTAATAAATATTGAAATTTTAAAATGCATATACAAAAAAAATTGTTAATGACCCTAATAATGAATGAAGCGTGTCTGATATAACCTAAAAGTCCCATCCATTGTAAAATGATTACACCATTTTAAAATAATTAATAGATTTTTGATATTAATTTTTTATTTAGAAAACCTTTCTTAATAACAAACATGGATTGTTTAATATATGTAATAATAATTACAGGAAATCCAGGTACTTAAGCAGAAGATTCTACAGAAGGAATATGAAGTTAGGAAAGAGGTGGAATCAGTATATCTAAATTGGCACAACAACGAGCTTAAAAACTGGACGTAATATAACTACATATTTTTTTGGTTAATTAATTCTCTTGTAAATAAATATATGCATCAGATTTAGCAATGACATTTAATTACTATTCTGACTGATAATTCCATCATTTTAAATGCGTATGAATACAAATCATCTGGTGGCATGCCATCGAGTTTTTTATTTATTAAATTACAATTCAAAATGGCGCGACATCAGCCGATTTGTATTCAATGGCGCATCAGTCTAATGGTGAATAGATTTTAATTCAAAGATCCTTGCCTTGGAAAATTAATTAATAAATAGTTTGTCTTTTATTTTTAATGTTTAGTATATAATATTCATTCAAAAAAATTATCCATGGCTATATTACAGAGAGTTTTACAAGAAGAAATGTTACAGGACAACTGATACATTCCTGATGAAGATAGAGGCACTTAAGGATTCTCTAGATGTAAGAGTATAAATATCATATTTAAAAAAAAATATAAACTTGCTTATTTATAAATATTCAATCTATATTCTTATTTTTCACAGTTCCTCTTATAACTTGTGATACTAATATATACATATTTTTTTGGCTATAATCTACCTATATGCTTATATTTTAAAAAGCTTACTCCAATTAGTGAAGATTATACTCCGGACCGAAAACCGGCATCAAAAAACCGGACCGGTTTTTTTAAAAATGTAAAACCTCCATTTAAATCTGGAACCAAAAAAAATTAAGAACCATCAAATATTTTTTATTATAATACATCTTATAGGTAATTAAAATAGTTAAGCAAACGACTTAAGAGGTCAAGAATTGATATAATAAGGAGATGGCTTTTATTATTAAGAATATATTTAAGCCGTTTTGAGATTTTATTTTGACAAAGAAAATAGTTAAAATAGGAAAACCTTTATTATTATACCCTATTTAAATTTGATTTAATAAATAAAATAGTAATTGCAAAAATATTTAATATTATTATGAAGTAAATATCCTATTAAATTAATTTTTTTTTATAAATATAATTCCAAAGACATTTATTAAATATTTAAAAGAATACTTAGAAATCCCATAAAATATTTATGCCCTATTTAAATTTGATTTAATAAATAAAATAATAATTGCAAAAATATTTAATATTATTATGAAGTATATATCCTATTAAATTAATTTTTTTTATAAATATAATTCCAAAGACATTTATTAAATATTTAAAAGATTGCTTAGAAATCCCATAAAATATTTTAAAAAAAATTAACGGCCCAAATTCTAAAGAAGGGGTTGAATAGCGTTTTTTTAAATCGGTCTCACCACGTTCATTTCTGAATCTGAGTTTGTTTGAGAAATGCTTATAAGTAACACAAAAATAATTATATCACGTGTCCTTCGCCATTTTTTAAAATTAAAATTGGGACATTGAACATAACCATTAAATGCTTCATGGCCATGTTAGCCGAAACCTTATGTAGATAAGGATTTGTTTGTATTAATCGGCTATATAGTATTTTACTTAGGAAACTAAACAGTATTTATTTATCTGTATTATGGAATTAATACATGTTTATTACTTAACATTAAATGCACAATTGAACTGACTACCAATTTTATATTAACACAAAATTTTCAAGCTACCGAAATTTATATACTTAAATAAATTAAAATATTAAAATTTTTGCTTTTATAAATAAATAAATATTTTAAAAAAATCTATATTTCATTTACATCTTTACTGCTATTTTAATAAAATAAATTATCATAAATTTATTAAAAATAATAATTTTTGCTTACTCTAATAAGTAGGACAAATAGTTATCTGATTCTAGGGGTTAATACATATTTTAAAAATAATATTTCAATACCTACCAACTTCTTGCCCTATTTTATGTATATTTTACATGTTTTAATTTTCTATATCTTATATTTTTTTAAATTTATAAATAAACGTTTTCTAAAATAAAAATATCTAGAAAAGTACCATTGTCGTTGATCATCTCAAGAAAATGATAGGCCTTCCAAAGTTTAATACCCTCATAAGATATTTGGATAAAGAAGAATTGACTGCCCAAGAGATTAAAATGCTGGATCTGGATTCGGATGATCATCAGCAAATGCATAAAGAAGATGAAATATCATTATATGGAGCTGTTCCCAAATCTGCTTTCAAAGTGGTCCAAAACAATAAAAATGTTAAAGGAGACGATATCATGCTTTCGCCATCATTTGATAATTTTAACCATAATCAGCACTTAACAATGCTTAGTTCTACCATGTTTTCCCCGATTCTGTGTATAAAACCTATTAAGGTTATTATTTAAAGATTTTTAAAATAATACTTCAAGATATTTAAATTTCATTTTTTTTTTCGTTGAAATTTTATATCGGGATCGGACTAGACTGATTGAATTACCGGTCTTTTCCCTGAGGATGGCAGTCTAGATCGGTCTTTTAATTTTTTCGGTCCGGAGGTTCCTATCGATATTTATTAAATTTTAGTATGCCTTACAATTCATATAAATTTTTAACAATTTTATTTTATAATGTTTTTCTAGATATTTTGATGCTTTGGTTTTGTTATTTTTTTTTTGCAAATATACTTATGAAAACGAAAAGTTTGTCAAGAAGAGAATTTTACTTTTAAATTGAATATTTGTTATTATTTATATACATAATTCATAATTTATTTTGAAATTTATATTTTAATAAAATGATAGCACAAGAATTATAAATTAGGTATTAAAAAATATTTTTAAAATAAAATAGAACCAAGGCCTGAACCATTTTGATCCTGACCTGGTCCGATTTGTGTATATCGGTTTAAACCAAAGACCGAACCATGACCTTAGCAATAATTCATTTATAATATAATTAATAAGATATTATTTGATCGATTGTATCATCTTGCTTAATAATCTATTTCTCTTCGTTATTAGTAAGAGTCATCTATCTGTGTTGAAAAAAATTTTTTTTTCACTTATGGAACTTGAATTTATTGATTTTCATTTTTAATTTGATAAAAAAAAATTAAAAATATCATATTTTTTATCTGGCCAGTCTGAATCGAACCAATGACCAAATAACGGGACCTGTTTATAACGAGAAAACCGGACAATTGCTACTTATCTATAATATTATTTTTTAAAAACAAAATTAAATTATATATTATAAGCTCGACGATACCACAACTCAGAGTAACTCGACCATAATCGTTAAACCTCCATTGACAACTGTTAACTCAACAATAATCTTTAAACAGCCGTTGTCAACTATCAAGAAGAAGAACACGATATTTACTTATCAAGGGCCTTTAAAGGATATCGAGAATATTCAAGAAAATGGTGGAGTAAGTCCCAATGTTAGGTTGACCAGGACGGCGCTTAAGAAAAAATCGTTCGCTCTAAATCATTACAAACCCGAAATGTTGGGAGATGGGAGAGGCTCCGTTATTAAAAAATTGAGGTTGCGCGAAAATGATGATATTGTTGACGGAGTTGTTGATTTAGAAGTACGCGATCCTTTACCCACCGGGGCTTCCCAAAGGGATAATAATTTTGGGGCTGCTCAAGGAAATGATATTATTTATTTACATAAACCGAAAAAATTTTACGATATCAAAAATAAATTAAAGACGGTATCAAACGCCCCGCATGGAACTTTACTGAACGAGGATATGAATCTCAAGGACGCACATCCTACTCCATCTAAAGATATCATGATTCCTCATGGTATAGTAAAACAAAGCAAAGCCAGCTTACTGAGATGGGCTTGCTCGCCAAAAAGAACAGACCCAACTCAAGGTTACCACGCAAAATGCACCCCTTCCCCTACCAGCTCTTCCTCGCAACATAAAAGCATCCCGAAATCCAATATCATACTTAATAATATAAGAAAAGCGCCATACTTAGGGGGTCAGAAGCGTGTCGCGGGAAACCGAGTCTCCCGAAATTATAATTTGAGGAAAGTGCGGCGAAAATAATCACCATTTTTTTACGATAATTTTGTGTTTTATATGTAAAAGAATAATTAGAATGACTCGATTATATAATATACATACTATATTTTATTTACTAATGTAAGTTATTAAAAGCAAAAAATATGCTTGGATTTTTATTAACCGTTTATAAAATACGGAACATTTCCAATATAGATCTATATTGAAATTGTATTGATCTAAATACTTTTTTAAAATTCTACCACCCAAGGTTGGGCCTTAGAGACATGTATAAAAAATAGAGTATTTTTAACCTGAGCCCTCTATCTAAGATTTTATAAAACTAATTAAATTATAAAGCTTTTTTTACTAATGACATCATTTTAACCAAAATACATAAAATAATCCAAATTTGCATTAAAATTTTGAATATATTTAACTAATGTTCATCAAATAATATCAAATCAAGGTTTTTTAATATAAATATCCGAATTGGAATTTAATTATGCAATGCTCAGCGTTAAGAATTTTTGCTTAAAAAATTTTCAAGAATTATTTATAACTGTACTATAATTTGAATACTTATTATATTAAAGTATCTTATATAAAATTTTTTATAGACGATTTTTAAATTTGTTACATTTTTAACTTCCTTTATACTTGTATATTTAACATATAAATAGAATATAATTAGTTAATTTAACATAATTAATCTTTAAAATTGCCAGTTTCTTTTCGTAAAATTATATTAAATTTTTGTTCCTCAGTGAGTGAAAAATCCAAAGACATAGCTAACCATATAATGATAAATATAATTCTTGCAAGAAGACAATGAATGTTGCAATCAGAAGAATTTTTATTAATAAAGATTTACAAAATTATGTCGCAGCTGTATTCATCTTTACAGTTTAAAATTGACAATAAATTTGGCGCTATTGCTGTAAATATATTGAAATGTTCAAATATTATTCTAATTAATATATTTATAAATGAACCAAATATTTTTATAAAGACATTTTAGAATATTTGCAATCAAAATTTGATTT
Organism: Gordionus sp. m RMFG-2023; assembly: GCF_954871325.1. Lineage (NCBI taxonomy): Eukaryota > Metazoa > Nematomorpha > Gordioida > Chordodea > Parachordodidae > Gordionus > Gordionus sp. m RMFG-2023. The sequence goes on along the minus strand of NC_088778.1, from coordinate 5,369,191 downwards.
AAATAACTCAATATGTATAGATATTATTATCTAGGAACAGAAACCATCAACTTTTTTGTAATTTAATAAATATATTAAAAATACCGATAAACATTGATGTCTTGTTTGACGAGATTCAAATTAGTTTTCTTTATATATAATATAAATAAAGTAACTTCACCACAAAAAAGGTATTTTGGAAAATATCACCTATTTTTAAATAATTAAACATTACCGACTTTTTTAATATTTATATAGAGTAATTATAAGAATTAATAGGTGAATAACTAAGCTAATTCACAATCCCGCCCTAAGGCGGCACTTCGTGGAACTTGGTCTCCAAAAAAATTTTTTGGGCAATTTTTATATTTCATCCGCTAAATACCAAATTTTTTCCGCAATCTGAAAATTTTGGCCTGGTAACTGCCTAAGAATTTATTTTAAAGAAATTATTAAAAATTATCTTGAGAAATTTACAAAACAATTTAATCATATATACATTTCAAAAAAAAAAAATTGAGTTTGATTTTCAATCCCAAGGTAATATATTTTTTGAAATAATTAAAATTACTATTTATTACCTCTGACTATATATGTTTGAAATATAACTTCAAACAATAAGTTTTTTTTGGAAATTGTGAAACAAGATATCAATATTCGATATCAAGCGTTCTTACAGATAAATCAGAATGGCCAGCGATATTTAATCTGAAGCTGTACATAATTGGATTCAATATGACAGATTTTTTTTTGCTTTAGAATGAATTGAGATATTATTTGATTACACAATATTTTTTGCAATAATTTTTATAAATGATATGGATTTGGCTTAGGTTATGAGAATCGCGAACATTATTATATTAATACTTAGAAAACTAAATGAAATATCGACCAAGTACAAGATTTGTGCGAATGTTTGTGATTGAAATTCCTAAGCTCTTTCATCTAGACATTACAACTATTATCGTGGACTTAATTGAGAGTTACTATAAAATGTGCGGTTTTTCCATTTTTGGATATATTTTTGACTCAAATTAAGGAACCATAGATTTTTCCAAATGGATTTATATATATATATACCGTTTCCTAGAAATCTCATTATGGATATATCACTGATTTTTTAAAATATAACTGCTCAACTCAATTTTAATCATAGGATATAAATGTATCGGTTGACTAATAAATTTAAGAATATAAATCTTAGTATGAAAGATTTATTTACAAATATAATCTGTTGGAATCCCGAAAGCATCACATACTTTATATTATACTTTGAAGTTTTTACAATATATTAAAATTAATGTATATTTTGGCAACCTTAACTATTAATATGTACACAAATGAGACGACCTTTTCTTAATTATGATAACTAATATCTCAGAGGTATGGATGTCAGATAATAATTTACCTCTACTCATCCTACATCTAACTTTAAGCTCCAATTGTGAATAAATCATTAAATATTTATCACAAAAAATTATTTTCTTTATAATATATATTTTGATTATTTTAAATTATCAACTAATGTTTAATTAATCTATTTAATCTTGATTTTCATAGCGGTTTATATACCTAAAGTATATTATAACAATATTATATTCGCTCTTATTTTGTATATAATAATTTATTATTTGGATTAAATCCATAATATGCATATTAAATATTAAAAAAATCATTAAATATAAAAAACATGAAATATAAAAAACATTATATTAAATTTTAAAAATCATTAAATGTTAAAAACCATTAAATGTTGGAAAACATTAAATCCAAAACATTATATAATTTAATTGTAAAAATGAAGTGAATGTTCTGGAGGTATTATGGCGTGAAGAATGCCCCTATTGGCAGGACAATGGTATATAAAAGGTGTAGTAGTGGATAAAAATCACCCTCTAGCATAAAGGAATGACGAAGAAAGCTGATTTGATATTGGTTTTGCAGGCGATCTCAGCCTTCTCCAGATTAGCGGACATCAGGGGGATTGATGTTAACCGCAATTAATATTAAAGGTAATTGGTGGAAGCTGGTGAGAAATCACTAATGACTCTGGTGGGTCAATCTGCTTTGGAAAGATGTGTAGCGGATCAGATTTGACCTGGCTGGTTTTGCTCGATGACGTTGGCATGTAACAGTTGCGACTAGCGAATTTGTTGGCCAGTCTTTGTTGACTGCTTTTACCTGCAACGGTCCTTGTATACGTGGCTGGGAGAGATCGTATTTTTTTTTGTAGCTCGGAGGCTCCTATACTTTGAAGGCATCATCCAGATGTAACATAAAAAATCAATGCCGTTTCTAGCTGGGCTTGGAGGCAGAGCCCGGTATGGCACACCATTTCTTTGATTAGATAAGACATTGCGAGGAGGATAGAGGAAATATTTATAGCGTATGAATGCCTCGAAGATCCCATATTGGTTCTTCTATGACTGTTCCTCACTCTTTTTCTGGCGAAGAGTAATGTTGTCTTTGAACACAGCGGGCGAGTAACTTGTCTATTAGTTGACATAGTTGTAAAATCGATTTTGAAAATCCTTATTAAAAAAAATTAAAAATGGATTTATGAAATTTTCTTTATATTATACCGAAAAAGCCAATCCCAAAATTACAAAATTTTTTAAAATATATTATATATTTCGCAAATTTTAATTTAAGTTATAAAAAATATAGGTCCGACACAACTAGACTGATTTTAAGAAATAAGCTATTATCTTTTGAATATATACAATGTTAAGAATGGTGTTATTTACTATGGAATTGTTTCCTACACAAACTGCAAGTGTTTAGAGTGACTACATTTTTGTTAGGACTATAATTGAGATCCGTATTTGTTTTAAGGATAGATTATGGCACAAGTTTTGAATTGGAATAGCATTCATCCATAGGTAACCATTATAATTATAGATAAATTGAAGGTTGGTAAGATCGAATATTTTAAAAATAAATAGTGTTAATTTTGTGAAAATAAATTAAAATACTTGATGAGATATGTGAAATCTATCAGACATCTATACTATATATGCCATCTGGTATACTTGTCACTTAAAACTGTCGACATTATTTTTAAAAAAATGTCAAACATCTAACTATTATTTCTGACTCTTGCTTAATAATTTCTCGTTTTCTTTGAAATATAGCTGAATCTTTTTAAATAAGAAAGAATACCAACTTCAAAATGGCTAATAACCACCTCGACAAAACTTACTTAAGATTGATATTAAATTAAGGTTAATTTTGGGATAATTGATTTGCATCGATTTATCTATGATAAAATTTAGAATATTTTTTTTAATCTGATATATTTTAATAAAGAAAATATTTTATGTACAATTTTTTTAACGAAACGATTTAACCATATATAATTTCAAAAAAATATTATTTTAGTTTAATTTTATTCCATGGTTTATTAGTTTTTCCATATTTTAAATAACTTTTTGGAAAAATCAAAATATATATTAATTACATTAACTTCAAACATGAAGTAATTTTTTTGGAAAAGGGTTAATTATGATACTTTATCGCCGGTTAGTCCAGTTATTCTTTGCTTGTGTCGCTGTGTTCAGAATCAACATTGCTCTTCGCCAGAAAAAGAGTGAGGAACAGTCATAGAAGAACCAATATGGGATCTTCGAGTCATTCATACGCTATAAATATTTCCTCTATCCTCCTCTCAATATCTTATCTAATCAAAGAAATGGTGTGCCATACAGGGCTCTGCCTCCAAGTCCAGCTAGAAACGGCATTGATTTTTTATGTTACATCTGGATGATGCCTTATAAGTATAGGAGCCCCCGAGCTACAAAAAAAATACGATCTCTCCAAGCCACGTATACAAGGACCGTTGCAGGTAAAAGCAGTCAACAAAGACTGGCCAACAAATTCGCTAGTCGCAACTGTTACATGCCAACGTCATCGAGCAAAACCAGCTAGGTCAAATCTGATCCGCTACACATCTTTTCCAAAGCAGATTGACCCACCAGAGCCATTAGTGATTTCTCACCAGCTTCCAAAAATTTCCTTTAATATTAATCGCGGTTAACAAATCCCCCTGATGTCCGCTAATGTGGAGAATGCTGAGATCGCCTGCAAAACCAATATAAAATCAGCCTTCTTCGTCATTCTTTTATACCAAAGACTACGCCACCTACAGATATATCATTGTCCACAGATAGGGGCATCCTTCAGGCCATTCTACCTCCAGAACAGTTCTCTAAAGCAAAGGATTCTGCTTTAGAGATAGGGCATGGCTATAACCACGGACCGTTTTTGATAAAAATATTTCACCTTGGCCGGAGCCTTCTGAAGTTCTCTAGAATTCCTTATTCCTTGAAGATTTTTTTCTACAATAATTATAACATAAAATCTTACATATCATTTGCCAATTTGATTCCCCCATCATTATGTAAAGGTAAAAATTGTCTAAATATGCTCCATTAGAATTATAGCTCAACAGACAGTTGCCCCATTTATCAAGACTAGTAATTTAATTGGCACTAAAAGATTTGGTCAAATTACGAGTTGCTCGAATTATTAAAAGCCCAATATAGACAATTTATACTGTTTATATATGTACATAGTTATACAAATATGACAGCTTTTTCTAATCTGTAATTTGAAAAATCATATTTTACTTGAAATGTATTTCATCATTGTTTTTATTAGGTTAACCCTATGACAAAGATTCAGACACTTTTGACTTGAATAATTATATTAATTTGAATACCATTGCAATATTGCGTGGAAAAATCGAAAAAAATTAAAATAGTTCAAATATTTCACTATAAATTGTGGAAAATTATTAATATATTAAAATAAATATAAAACAATTAAAAATACATTTCAAAACAGATTTTTTTAAAGGCAATTCATATTTATTATCATAAATAGTTTACATGTTATTTATAATAAAATTTACTATAATAATTTATTTAAACAGGTAATCAAAATACGTTGCTATAATATATATCATGATTAGATTATATAATGATATAATAAATAATAAATTTACGAGGAAAATCATCGCATTAACTTAATTAAAAAGATTGGTAGAGCCATAAGATTAAATCATGAGATCTAAAAAAGGCTTCTACATACCAAGGCATAGAAATTTCGATTATAAAATCTAATTTCATATGCTTCATCCCGAGGAGCCTGAATGATCTAGATCTTTTTTTCTTTCCTTTCTTGTTTATAATCTTTTTTTTTCTTCCTCAAATTAAGAAATATATGTATGTCTAAGAAAAATATTTCATTTCTCAAATACTAATTTCTGTATAAATCAAATTGATTTATCCAGTAAATTTTTTATTATTAACTTTTAACATTATTTAGCCTAATCACTCATTTATTATGTATTTTTATTCTAGCAATTTATTTATTTTGATTACAATTATAAATATTTATTATAATTTTATATAAATAACATGTTAACTAAACTATTATAATACAAATATTAATAATTTCCTACTTTTAAATATAAAATATGAACCACTCAATAAATAAGCTATTTATTTTAATTAAATTAATATAAATTCAATTTATTTGACTAAATTCTTAGTGCACGCGATGCTATTTAACAAATCAGCGAAAATCCTTAGAATATTATTATTATCGAAATTAAAAATAAAATTGAAATTAATAATAAAAACTATCAAAAAGACTGACAAACGGAAAGTTTATAGGGGACAGGGGTTCGGAACGAAAACGATAAGCTTTATCTTATCAATTTAAATTTTCAATTTCTTTTTCTTTTGTACCTAACAAGATTAATCGAATCTTTTTTTCTTTTTTAAATATACTTTTATCACAAGGAGAAAAACAAACTTTATTAAGTAATTAATTAATTTTTTTTTTAAAACAAATTTGTTTTTTTTACTAAAGAAAAATCAATTAAACAAAAAAAAAATAAACCTCAATAATATTCAATAATATTTATTTCTTTTTTTTCAAAAAAAAAATGAATCAAAGATAATCATCTATTATTTTTTTCTACACTATTTATATTATATTAAAAAAAAATAAACATTATTTTTTCTAAAAAAAAATATTGCAAAATAATATTATAAAAAATAATATTCCTATATAAATAAACGACGGCGAGACACTAATATATTACAGAGATAACTATACTACTTATAAATAAACAATATATGCATCGCGTCAACATCCCCAGATAGGACAAAAACCATTTTCAATTACAAGATTTTATAAACTTTATAAGCTGTTAAACTATGTCTGATCGTACCCTATATAAATTACTTCATCATTATATTATCATCAACATATATATTTACTAGGTTATATTTTAATATATATTAGATTTAAAATAAGAAATACCCTCAATAGTCTGTTTATCCATCTGGATGTAGAAAATATTTGGATATATTGAGAACACACGGTTCCCAACAATTTGGTATTGTACCAAAGGGTAAGGATGCTAATAATAATTAATATAAATTTAAAATACAAATTATTTAGGGAAAGCCAAAGTAAGTCAATCAAAATAAAAATATGATCACACTTCCATGCCATCCATTATTCAAAACAAATTAAGCAATTTTTAAATATTTCTATTTACTTAGGTATAATATTAATATATATGTCGTATTGGGATAATATGGAATCTTGTGGGATTCGACTCAATCAAGAAAATACTTATTTCAATCATAGTTTTAATTTAATTTATCTACTTGATTAATATTATCCAACGTGGGGATTCAAGATCCGAAAAAAACATGGGGATTCCGAATCTCACATGAATCCATATCCCAATACAACATATATATGAAAAAAACAAATATATTACCTTCAATTTGGTATTAGAAGCTGAGTTGTGTTGATTATTGACCTTTTTGGCGGGCTCTTTTAGAATTTATTAAAATTGAATTGGTATAAATACTCTAAATATATAAAGAATGTCTTTTTAGTATATTTATTTCTTGCTTGAACAAAGAGTTCCTAAGCTTAAATCGTTTTAACGACTTATATTATTTCATTTTTTTTGTTCAGCTATGAAATGAGGAATTTAAACCTTTTCCAATTTATTGATATCTTACTTATCTAATATTAAATACGAATTTTATTTGATACCTAATTCCACAATCTTTAAAAGATGCTTAAATACTCCTCACTAATATCTTAAGTATATATTTTAATTTAATTTATGATTATTTACCACAATTACCTTTATCCGTGTTCGGATGTGGCCTCTGAACTGTAGTTCCTAATTTAAATAAATTACTTAAGAAAGTCATTGGAATTTAAATTTTATGAGATTTTTAATAAAACTAAAAATGATGCTTATTTTTAAATTTATAAGCTTAAATTAATTGTTAAATCATGTTTCATGCTTTTTACGTCGTTTTGATGCTTTTTATATGCAAAGATTTTGTCATCTTTCAGATTTTTGCATGGTTTAATGACTCTTCGATGTTAGACAAATAATATAACAAATAGAATAGAAAATGCGTTGTACAATTATTTATATATCTTTCTATTGAAAGATAATATAACTGATTTATGGACTAATAAAAATTTTGTTTTTAATAAAAAAACAGGAAAAGAAAGCATCCCGAAAGAGCTCTGATTGGAAAAGTTGAATTTTATTAGGCTGAGGGGTATGTCGTTTCGATTAGATTATAATTTTGTAAAAGAATAATTTTAAGAAATAAGTTTGAAAAGTTAATATAAGGCAGTCAAATAGGGGATAGTGAAAAGGTTATGTCATCTTGCGGAGAACTGATTTTTTTGAAACATAAAAAATTCTAAAAAATCTTTTCAAGATAAAAGAACAGAAAGGACTATCAGTATAAAAAAAAATTAAAATTGAAAAATAATAAGGACCTCGACGGGTATTCTTTTTCATATATATATACAACAATGCAATTTATAATTTTTAGTATTAATAGATTTTTTGTATCTGATACATTTCTTAGCCCTAACCACTAAATAATCCATCATATCATCAACTTTTATGTATCTCCCTTTTTCTCATTTTAATTTGTAGAACCCAATATTATTTATTTATTGATATTTTATATTCAAATCGCACACAAATACCAAATTATATTAAATTTATCTTTCCTAATTTCTATGTTTGTTTCGTGTAATGGGAAAATGATATCAAATAAAGAAATAAATTCTGACCCTCATTTAATTGTATATTTATTCACTTCTAATTATATTTTGCCATAAATTATATTCTAGCGCCAGAAATGAGTGTTCAATTGGATTCGGTCGGTTATGAGTCGGCAAATAGTCAAACTGGGCTAATGTTTTATACGTAATTATAGCTATAGATGAAAAAAAGTATTTCAAAAAATCGAGTTTTATTATAGCTTACAAGTAATATGTGGCATAATATATTGTGAAATAATAAGGGAATATTTTAAAACAATATTTGATCCAAAGTTTGTTGTCTTTTACTCTATTAAATAATATTTTAAATCCAATGTGTTTAAATATTGTATTAAAATGTAATTCAAAAACCCTTCTTTCTTTATAAAGTCGAATCGATTTCAAAATATATACTTCACTCACTAATCATAATATCTAAACAATTATCCATCAGACCGTATCATCCGAGAAGTAATGGTTTAGTATAAAGATGCATACAGACTATAAAATATTTCGCAAATAGTGAACAAATACATTATGGGGAAAAGTTCCTAAATGAAGTACTATTTACGTATTCAAAACACCCATCAACGGGGCGAATACCAGCAAAGCTATTTATGGGAAGGAGACTAAATACATTATTGAACTGTATCAAACCTTCTATTACTGAAAATTTAGAAACTTCTGTAGTGAAATTTAACCAGTTAAACAAAGGCATTCATAGATATTTGGGAGAAAACGATTTAATTTGGATAAAAAACCCAGTTGAAAAAAGGATGGCATGAAGGAAAGATAATAAATCAACAAGCTAAACTCTTATAAGGTAGAAGAAAAAGATAAAATAGTACGGAAACATGCCGACTAATTACGAACAAGGGAAGAACTAGTTGAAACCGAATCAATAATAATAGATGACAATATAAAGTTAGGAAAAGATAAAACAGAAACATTGAACCAAATTAAGAAAGAATTGAAAACGATAACAAACAGAAAGATTAAAAGATGAACTTGAACTTGATCGGAAATAAGAAAAGTTATAATATTCAACATTATTTGTATGTCATACAATATTATAATGTATTATATTATTAGGGTCAATCTAATTGAATAATTATAGAAGTTAAATTTAAAAAATATAAAATAGTGTATATATATATAATACAAAAGAATTACAAATAATTATCATTAGTTTTGATGAACTATTCTAAATATGAAAAGCAACAATAACCTGGTAGTTTAAAAATATTTAAAGGCTTCAAAATATGGGTAAATAAGCTGATATACACGTGACGTGAGAAGCCGTTTTTATTGAGGGGTATCAACTGAAATCTAAAAAAAATATTAAATACATTATATTTCACTAGGGCGAGTGGGAGTTGCTAAAATAACATTATGTCTACATGGGTATCAAATGAAAGCTAATAAGGGAATTATTTGATTACATTGATTCCTGTAATGTATAATCGATTAAATTTTATTTTTAGTGAAATAATGATTTATTATAAAAACTTTTATGCAAAAATTAAGACATAAATTTATGTATATAATCTATGAAGAGAAACATGAATAAGGAACTAAGAAAAAAAATATTAAAAAATGGTACATATCACCTTAGAGAAGAGTGAATGATTAAAAAATTGGATTGCTGTTAACACTGGAGTTCGACGCAGGGCGCTGCTTGCAGTGTTATAAAAGAAGTTGCCTGAACTCGTATAAGTGGGCTATAACAATATTTAAATTGAAGTTTCGGATAAATATACCATTAAAGTCTAGGTAAAAATTTTTCTAAATCTTTACCAATTGTAGTAGTTAAAGGAGATAATTCCCTAATTTTTGGAATGCCTTTCTTAGAGAATTTGATATAAAACTTCCGGAAGAAGTTTGAATAAATATCATAAATACGAAAAAACTGTTTGTAATATTTCCTCAAGTTTAAAAAATAAATTAGGAGAAATAAAATTCAACCGAAAGCATTAACCTATAAGCCTTACAAACAAGAAGAGTTCCATTTCCCGCTGCGTCCAACTGAAGTAAGCTACTTTAGCCTGAAGGGCATTCCACTTCCCAAAATGATTTCCTAGAATTACTCTTTCCATCCTTCTTTATTTTCTATGCTTATATATTTAATTTTTTAATGAAATAATGATTATAAATATATTATTTATATATTTCCTTTTACATATCTGATATATTATATCGTAAGATTTGATTATAATAAAAAAAATGATTTTAATCAAGCCTAAGATAGCTGCCAGTTTATTAAATAACTTAAAATATAGTTAATTTATTATCAAATTTAAATTCATATACAAATATGGTTTAGCGTTTTTTAGTGAAATAGATTTTAGCGCTTTACTTATTCATTTATATTATTTATTTTACGGCTTGGGTGGAAGAAGAAGTGACATCTACCGCAGTTTTAATTTTACTGTTAATTGCTACGATTCTCTTAATTACAGAAACCCTAATCATATTGACCTCGTGAGACTACAACAAAAATGCTGACTGATTCTAAGTTTTACACCAATTTAAAGTCTTAAAGGCGAATCAGTATTCGCTATTTTATATTTCATTCTTCATAGCAACCCAGACCATATTGCTCGCATATCGCCATTTTTTTTAAGTGCGGGGGTATTATTTTAACTCGATAAATTGGCGTTATTTTTTGAATATAAATATCTTTTATTTTTGAATTTATTATAGTAATTCAATGCACCCGATCTCATATATAGTAATAGCATTTGATATTAAAAGATATCATTAATATGGTAATTATGTATTCGCTTTGGTGTACAAATATATTATATATAAAATATTATTTTGCACTAACATGGTAAAATGCCGAATTAAAATATAATTTAGGATATATTTTGAAAGAATTATAAGAATAATAAGGAAATATTGTTACAATTAAAAGAAATGACATAAAAATGTTTAATTCGATTTTTATAAAAAATAAAATAAATAATGTAATAAATATATTTTAAAAATGATATCTTCGATGTGTTTAATTAAGTGTTAACGATGTACAAAATTATTATATTTTACGCTAATTTATGAAGAGGCAGCATTATATTTAGCTTGGGTTATTTATTTAAAATGTTTGAATGTAAAAAAAATATACAGTTTTTATGTCACAAATTTAACGCAAAAAAAGAGTCATCTAATGGTTTGGTTAGTCTAATAATTTAATACCGATTATTATTTAAAGTTCATATTAACTAAAAGTTGAATGCACATCACACCATCTTTAAAATTGATGGGATAGATAAATCCTAAAGTCCCGAAAGCATAACGATGTATTTATGAGATGTTAATACTGACTTAATTTTAAATATTAAGCATTTCAGGGAATCTTTTTAAAAAAGAGTGTTTTTTTAACGATTATTAATGCGATTTTGGGGTTTTATGTTAAGGGTGGTGCCCGAATTTTTTTCGATCTAAGGCAGAAAATTTTTGTTTTTGAGTCGAGACGAGAGCCAAAGAACTGAGACAGGGCGATAAGATTCTTTTCGTGTTAGAGACGTTTGAATCTATTGCCTTCAGTTGAAGCTTACCTTTGAATACCGAATATTTTGGAAGTTCGTCGGCAATACCCATATTCCGGGTTTTGGTTAATTGATGATCCCCGATATCAACTATATCCATATTATCCGAATTTACAAACTCAGATAATTTCGAAGTAATATCGCTATTTTGCCCAGTTCTTCTTAATTTGTCGATATCGTGACCTTTAACGAGCTCGGCTCTTTTGGCTTCTTTGCACTTCAGCGCTTCGTTTAGTTTTATCATTTGGTTGTAACGCTTGATTTGCTCCGAAACTGTTCGGTGAGGATTACTCCTAAGGGAATATCTGTCCGAAGAGGCTATCGAATTAGACTTCGCATCGATTGAATCATTGATAGATTCGGCGGATATTTTAGAAATAGGAACCCGCGAAATATTTCCCTCTTTGGCAAAATTATTTTGACCGAAATTGGCGGATTGTTGACTGCCGCCATTTTGGTTAAGCTTGGATAGTTTTGGCCTTTTCTTAGGGGTGTCGGTATTAACAGCATCGCCAAGGTTTTCTTTCGGACATTCTGTGTCACGAAAGAAGGGGAAAGAGAATTCATTTTTTGTGCCAATATTGACTTCCTTATTATTTTCCAGGGTAATATTCATCTTGTTGGAATTATCTAAATTGTTTTCAATATTTCCTAAACTTTCCAGCTTTTCCCTGTAAGTATTGAGACCATTTCGAAGGGAGTTAGGCCTACCTCTTAAAAGGTTAGGCTTTTTGCGCTTGTTGTTGTGAAGATTACTAGAACCGGAACGCTTGACCTTGATAGCAGAACCTTGATTAAGCCTAGTTAGCTGAGGTAACTTACTCAATATCAAATTTTGGTCTAAGTTTTCATTAATATTCTGATCTTTATTGAGAGTATTCAGAGACAATTTCAAAAGTCCTCTGGCGGCTATACTAGCAGGAGAAGGGCTATTGTAGGTTATCATACTTTCTGGGGCAAATATTTGAGAATTTGGAGAAATTTTAGTGGTATCCTCAATCGAACCGGAAATAAAATATTTATTTTTAGCTTCCTGTAATTCTAAATTGGTTTGGGATTCGTGTGGATGTTGATCATATTCATCCTCGAGGGAATCACTAATGATTGAATCGATAGAATACTTGTGTTCAAAGTGGCCGGGTTTTTTGTAATCTGTAATAATGTGATACAATATTAAGAGTCATCTGGGTAGTCATCTCAAAAACAAAACAATGAGTTTTATTAATTAGACAATAATGAGTAAAAATTTTAAAAATTGTCAGAAACTAAACATATTTTACACGTGATGGAGGAGTACATTTTCCAACATAATCATATCTATTTTAAAAAAAGGCGTTAAATAAATTATCATAAATAATTTGAAGATCTGATCAAAAATGCACTCCGGTATGAGTAAAATATCGATATCCTATAAATTTCAGTCAATTTGATCATGAACTTTATTTACAAATTGGCTGAAAATTTTTTTTATGCATAAAAAATCACAAAAAATTTTGAATTTATAAAATAAAAAGAAGTAAGATTTGAAATTGTAAGGTAAAATTTCACCAATGAAATGGGTTGAACCCTTTCGCATAAAAACTTATTAAAATTATTGTCAAAAAAAATATTATTAAGCCGTATATAATTTAAAAAAATTTTAAAGATTCCCTGAATTATATGGTTGATGAAAGGTTTTATTCGTTAACTTGGTTAAAACTAGCAAAGCAATATACAAAAATACCGAATAATTAATACGTGAGCTCAAATCTTTAAAACAGTTACGATATCATAATTACAAACCGGTATACAGATATGTTTTAGAGGCTCGGCTCGGGTGGACGGTACTGGTAGGCCCTGTAAATAATAACGATTAAAACAGGTTTAACGGTTAGGTGTGTTTAAAAGTATCGGAGTTGGCACATTTTGGGCGATTGAATAAATAAATACCTTCAAAGCTTGGTCCCCTTTCTAACATGGGCGCTTCTTGACCCTTCCTACTAACCTTAGACAACGCGTTGAAACCCGGTAGTTGGGAACAGCTCAAACTTTTGCGATCATAATAATTGTAGAGGGCGGAAAAGGTGAAATCCTTATTATCGAACCGCTTTAGTTGACGCACTAGGTTGCATTTACTCAGATTATTGGAGTTGAGACGGCTTAGCTTTTAATAAATAGAAGTTTAATTAATCATTTTTTTATTAATTTATTTGTATTTTTATCTTTCTTTTCTTCTTTTTCATTTTTTTCTCCTTTAATATCTGGAGATTAAATATTCATAAGAAATTTGTCTTATATTTTTTTTGAAAAGCACGTGATTAAAAAGAAAATACAAAGTGATCGTTTAATTATATTTAAAGTTTAAACAAAAAAACAAGTTAAATATCGAAATCATAAAATATATTTAGAATTTAAGTGTACAGGCCCGCGTTTTTCTTTAGGAGGGGGCGATTTGAGTTGCGAAAAATCGAATCGCGACATATTAACGAAAGATGAAACATCTGGGTCGATTTTCTCGTTATCCACCGGCTTATTATCGATTGGTATTTCGAAATCTTCTAATCAGGCGTGAGGAGCGGATGTGGTAGTTGTTCATAAAATAAAGAAATTTTAAAAAAAAGTAAATAAAATAGGGAGGGAGAGGGGGGGGGAAGAAATAAAGGGGTATTAATAAGCATATATTATTTAACTGACAAGTGGGTTTGAACCATTATTAATTTTAATTAGTTACTCACTTATAATTTTTTATTTAATACTATTTACTAACCGTTATAACTGCGTTCATAGTTATTTTCGGTTGATTTAGCAACTTTGTGTTCGACTTCCGTCATTTCCGGTTTGAGGGACGAGGTAACGTGTTGCGCCCCGATTTGGGAAGATATATTATTGGTGGTGTTCAAACTGTTTTCGGTTAGAACCTAAAAATAATGATCATATTTGATTAATTACGTATATTTTTTTTAAACAAATAATTTAAAACTGAAAATATTAATATCTTAAAATGGCGATTAAAATTTTCCAAACACAATTATCGCCTTAAAACGTGCGAAAATAGCGGGGCCGTATTCTATTATAGCGATATTTTAGGCTCGTAAATAGAGAATGCCACGTCCCAATTTAATCCGCTTGACGGTTTGAATCAAAATTTTTTTAAAAAATGGTTGAGTGCAGAAAAGGTTTCTAGGTCCAATAAATATAAATCGAGTTTAGTTTCCAATAGACGTGCAATCAGCTGGCCCTTTTTTTCGAAAATATATTTTCGAATAGAGGATGGGGTCCGATCCAGACCATAATGGATTTCTTGTTCTACAAGTAAGTCGCGCGTTTATCGATATATCGTTGGCTGAGAATTAGATCATTCCATCTCTACTTAATTTTACGGGCGAAACAGTTTTTAAAAAATTTAAGTTTCTATTGTCTTCATTCGATAGGATGGATAACCCTATATTCAACTTATATAAATATTTCGGATTTTTTTTCCCACGTAAATAAGAATAATTAAATTATAAAAAATTAATTGGCAAAACACGGATATGGAATAACCCAATTCTCCAAGCGACGATATATAAAAATCCAAATTCACTTTATTAATTTTTCTAATAAGAATCTTTCGATAAACTGCTAATCAACGTAAATGGAACATTTTTCCTTCAAGGAATGGGTAATTTATTAAAAATAATAAGGGGGTTTAGCAAATCTTTAAATTTTTAAATTCGCAGTGTAGTTATGATTCCGGCAATATCACGTTTTCAAAAATAAATATTTAAAAAAGGAACGTTAAAATTTTTTTAAAAAAAACATAAGTAAATGAGGCATTCCTATAATTTTGAGAAACCCTTAAGACATATATCTCAATACATAGAACAATTATATTTATTATTGTGTATTATTTTATTTTTGTAAAACTTACGTTTAACCCATTTTGCGAAGAGGAGGGCCTATTTTTGTCCAAGGAAGCTAATTTAAAGAATAGCTTTCTTACCCCTGTCACGCCTTTGGGAATCAATCTTATAAGGTGAAAAATTGTCGAAACAAATTTATATAAATAGTTCCTTTTTATATGCAGCCATATTAATCAAGGACTCGGAACATTCTAGAGCTGAAATGCGAGACTCAAGGCGAACCCTATTTTTTTTACAAAAAATCAGCCCAATAAACATTCCTGAGTTTTCAGAAGGTATCCCCAAAAGCTTCCAAAAGGTCCATGGTTCTCAGGAAAACATTTTGGGGGTTTGGGAACGTTGTGAAAGTTCTGATAATTCGTAGTAAAATTTTAAATCTTAAAAGAATTGGGACAAATAATGCTCTTTCGAGGTGTCCCCGAAACAAATGCAAAAAAAAAATTGACACATAGCCTTGCTTACAAGATAGATAAACCAAAAATATGTACCTTTTATTATGCTTGCTGCGTGGGTATTTATCGCCGCTTTCTGCGTTTTTTAATTTTTGAGTCGAATTGTAGAGATGCTTGGTTGAGTATTTATTATCTGAGGGAATATGAAAACAATTTATTTATAAAATGTCAGTTAGGTAAGATTAATGGCTATAATGACATCATATTATTAGCCAATCAATAATATATATGATATTCATACTATTAATTTTCTTCCATGATAAATTCACCACTTAAAAAAATTTGATTTTTAAACTGATCCTTAAATTTTTTTTTATATAGATAATAATATAATGTACTCGCTAATAAAAAAAATCATCTCTACCAGGTTTAAAATATCACTAGATATAAATAGAGGGTAAAAGATTTAAATGGTAGATGTGAATGATTATATCGTCCAAATAAGGTCAAAATAATGACTGTCAGAAACCTATCAAAATATTTTGTTTCAATTTTTTTTAGATAGATATTAGCGGTCTGCAATAGGCGAGTTTTAGCCAAGAAGCCCGCCCACTTCTTATATATTTTTAACCCGCCAGCCGCCACCCACCCAATATTTAAAATATTTTAGGAAGTCCGCCCACGTCCGCCCGAAGAATAGGCGTGCGGGCTAAAAAAAGCGCCCATTGCAGACCTCTAATAGATACTTCAAGTTGGAATGTTGAGGGTTGGTTAAAGTTATGATAATTTAATCACTTGACAATTAACGAAAATATGTAAATTTTTAAATCGTTAGGTCAAAAAAAAGTAGTTACGAAATACATTTTTTGTTTGACATTTTGAAATATTATTTTTAGTAAGAACTTTATATATATACATAAAAAACCCTTTGGTTTGTTTGAAGGTAGGGTCCGAAAAAACATTCACACCCCCAAACTCTCTGCTTTATATAATAACTATCCAAAAAATAAGATAATAAATAATATTTATTCACTCAAAGTGGAATCGGAAGATTTGGCTAAGACTTCTTCACTCAAGGAGCTGATCTTGCAAAATTTTTGTCTCAACGATTTACTATGTAATGAAAAAAATAAAAAACGCTTTATATACTATATGTTAGTGTCAAATGTGTTTTTTTTTCGTCACGTGTTATTTTTTTTTAAACATTAAATTCTAATTTGAGCGCGTATTCTGATTTTATTCGAAATATATTTAGAACAAATATTAGGCCCGACTAAACCTAAACATACCCGGTAACCTGTTCTTTTGCAGATCTCTTTACCCTACATTCATAACTGGCGAAAATTCGTGCTAAATGTGAATGTAGGGTAATGTAATGTATTAAAGTTCCAAATTTTTTTTTGTTTGAATATGTTAAAAAGCCTAGGAAAAAATACTTATATAAAATAATAGCAAATTTTTTTAACCAATCAAAAAAGAAGAAGAAAAAATGTGTAACGCGATTCTAGAAAGGGGTACTAAATAAACGAATTTTCTTTATTCGATTGATCAATTGAATAAATGAACTCAGACCGTATGGTACATGTCACCACGATATACATGTTTTGACAGATTTTGACAGATAATGGTCATGTTAGATAAAAAAATAAATAAAATTAAAGTAGGTTGGCCAGCCTATGCCTATGGCACCAAGATACTTATCCCCTAAATAATTATTTATTTTTTTTGAAATTTTTCGATTACTTTCTAGCCGACGAATTCTGGGAGAATGGGGATTCGAAATCACTAGTAGCGTCATTATATTCCATATTCTCGTTCGTTAGATTAGGAACGGAAGGGCTTTTACAGGAATCCTTATTCATCATTCCTGAATATCAGTAAAAATAAATAGGACAAATATAGGGTGATAATTTTTTTAAAAAATCATTTTTCTTCCACATAATAAATTATGCTACAGAGACGTTCGTAGGCCGGGCAGGCCTGTAGCCCTATATTATTTTTTCGAGCGGGCTTGGGTTTTTGAAATTTATTATTGGGCTTGCAATTTTTCATTTAAATTTAGCTTATTTAAGAATGATTGCTAACTTATGTAAAAATATTGCAATTTTTTATTTCCAATAATAATATATTTTAATATTGCACACAAGAAATATTGTTTATTTATTAAATAGAGTAAATTAAATTTTGGATATGGAGTTGGGAATTTTTTTTAAATTTTAAATATGAGTTGGGCCAGGTCTGGGCCTAAAAATTTTTTTTTTAACTGAGGGCCTAAGCTGGACCTGATCAAACAATTAAGGCAAACGAAGGTCTCTAAGATTACTATATCTAGCCATTCAAAGTGGTAAACTTTATCAATCAATCATTACATTCTTCAATATTTTATATAAATTTGATATATATGAGCAAGCAGGTCTTTATTAACAAAAAAAAATTAAAAATAACCTCCCCCCTCCCTTCCTCCCTATATCGTCAAGATGATCTTGTAAAAAAAATATATATAATAAAATTAAGGCCCAAGAGCTAAACATTACAATTACCATTTTTAGTTATTTGGCTTTTATCGACGCTAAAGTTTCTAACACTCCCTCGATTAGTATCAGCTTTTATCTCCTTATCGCAATAAACGATTTTGCTCGGGTAAGGGGGGTTATAAGGTTTGACCACACATTTTTTAAAACCGTGTTTAAGACCTAAATAAATATTTAAAAAAATTAAGATTAATTGGAAAGAATCAATGACATATAATAATACCTAGACTGACAATGCATTCATTAAAAGTGAACATCAATGAAAACAGCTGGGAACGCCATTTTGATTACCCATATCATTATTAAAAAATTTTAAATGAGAGGCCAATTTATTCATATGTCTGACGCAAACTTTATTAAAGAATTTCCTGATCATCGAGATAACAAGGAAGCAAGTTATCAAATTAATAGTATTTTTCAACATGATCATAATTACTATATGGGTTACCAAAATGGCGGGTCCAGCTGATTTGCTTTTAACGACGCTTAAAAATGCATTTTAATGAAGGAATCGTCAGTCTAGGTATTATTATACGTCATTGGAAAGAATTTAATCTGGTGCATAATATATTAATTATTATTTATAATTGCTTAATATCAATAGACAACTAAAATATACCTCGAGAAATGAATGTACCATGATATCTCATAATAAACAAATTAAATTTAAGTTTGAATAGATACTTTTAAAAGCTTTGAAACTATAATAATTTGGGGTCATTCCATGCCAAACCGATCAGGGTTAGGTCGACCCCTTTCAATTTTGAAAAAAATTATTGTTATAAATTAAGATTCTTGCAATCTATTCTCGGGCAAAATTTTAGCCTAGTAACTTTTATACTTTTGGAGAGATATCTAAGGTTCAAAGCATGAAAAATTTCCTTATTATGCGAGTGTCTTTAAAATTATTAAATTAATGGTTGATTACAGGTTATGCAACTATATATGATAAAAATAAAAAATACCTTTTTATCTTTAGAGTATAAAAGTAGAAAATTAATTTTTAAAAATTTTTAGACCTCCTATTCCCAGAATAAAGTTTGAAATCCTCATAACGAAAATTGGGTTAAACCGTTTATTTTTATACTAATTTAGATAAATATTACTATTACCATTCTATACGAGTATTAAAAAAAAATTAGAGTGGTGCCTACTATACGACTTCATAGGTAAAATTGATGGCGTTTAATTTTAATTAGCTTAACATTCTTAATTTATCTAATGTATCTACATAAATATTTTTATATAATAACTTTCTCTACCAGGATCCTATCCAACAGAAGAACTACCTTTATATTATATTTTATTATGCATTTATATCACGATTATGTTTTGATAATTCTTTTGGAGATGAGAATATCGTAGAGAAGGTATTATATAAAAAATAATCATATAGATACATTATTAAAAATATTCGGCTAATAATTAAACACCATTTATAAGAAAAAAATTTATTTTTCATTTTTTTAGACGTGTTTTTATCGATTTTGCATATGAAGTAGTATAGGCACAACTCTATATTTTTTAATACTCATACAGAATGGTAGTAGTAATGTTTATCTAAAGTTTCATAAAAATCGGTTTTACCCAATTTTGGTTATGAGGATTTTAATTCTGGGAATAAGAATTTCATTTATTTTGATACTAGATTTATATATAATTTCGTAATTTTTAATCAATCATTAATTTAATAATTTAAAGACACTGGCTAAAAGGCAGCTTTTCGTGCTTTGACCTTAGAATCTTCTAAAGTATAAAAGCTAGGATATTTAATAATTTAAAGACACTCGCTAAAAGGCAGCTTTTCGTGCGTTGACCTTAGATATCTTCAAAAGTATAAAAGCTAGGAGGCTAAAATTTTTCCCAAGTATAGATTACAAGAACCTTAGTTTATATACACGAATATTCATCCAATCTAAAAGGGGTCGGAAGAATCATGTTTTTTTGATCGATTCGACATGGAATGACCCCTTTGTAACCTCATATGCGGGTAATTAAGCTTTTAAAAAATGGATCTTAGTATCAACGACATTAATACTATCCTAGATGAAGGGATTAATTTACTAATAGGGCAATATTGCTTAAATGCCTTTCACTTTTTCGCCTAAATTCATTTCAATAGTAGGCTTCCATGTAAATATACTTTTTAATGTTTGAATCATCGGTCTAGGTTAATATTAATATCATTGGAAGGAAGGAAGGTATGAGCCATCCGAAATTCGTAATAAAACTCATAATATCGAAAACCCTAGATAACGGCTATTCATGACTCTTTGGAAAAATAATTTAAATATAGGGCATATAAATATTATGGTAAAGTCAAACAAAGCAAACCATTGACTAAAGATCCACTCCTCCTATGCTTTTTCTTTCCGCTTGAGTTAGCGAAGTTGACGTTACCCTTACCACTATAGCCACAATAAATATTATTCTCCCTTTTTTCGGACGTATTTCCGTTTTCCCTCCTTTTAAACATCGTGACAGAGCTTTGATGTTTAGGCGTTTTGTGAGAAGATGAAGGGTTACAATACGGATTCGTTCTAATCTTGACGTGAGTGACAGTCGTTGTCGTATCCATGTTCAGATAGCTGTCAGTCGACTGAGAAAGGCTTTGAATAGGGCCGGTCTGCGAATTGTTTTCCGTGTCCCCAAGTTCACTACCATGCGATGTATAAAATCATGAGATTTAATGATAATTTCATGTGGATTTATTCTATATTCCAAAACCAAAGATTCATCTTAAATTCTCGTAATAATGATTGACAAATTTTTAAAAAGGCGCATTGAAGGTTTAATTTGATAAATTGTCAAGTGCAGCTACCTGGTATATATATGTTAGTCACCATTTTTTTTTGGTTTTACTCTATCATATATTATAATATTTTACGAGATCATTTGTTATCAAAAGATAATTGACGTGAGACAATAATCAAAATTAATACCCGTCTTTAATGGGCAGGAGTCGATAAATGCAGTGAGGAACCCAGCCGAGCCTTTCGGAATGGTTTATAAAAATGGTTATGATTTTGATCCACGGGACAAATTCTTTCCACGACAGCGAAATTATGTCGTGCAAAAAGTTTGGCGTCATGAGCGTAGCCAAGTTATCGGCCGCCATTTTATTGAGATGAGATTTGAGGTTGACTTTTGAGAGCAAAATGAAGGTATACCTTATATCATGTTTTTTTTTTAAAAAAATTAAAATTTTTCTAGAGGATCATTAAATTTTTTTTTTAATTTAATAACTTAGAAAATGAAAGCTAACTATCTTGATTTTCTTCTCCTTTTTTATTAAGTTTAAATGTTTTTATATTTTTTTAAGCACTTTTTCCAAATAATAGTTCAATATAACTTCTCCTTTTCATTTAAGTCTGAATGTTTTTATATTTTCTTAAGCACTTTTTTTAACATAATAGTTCAATATAAGAACCCCAAGGAAGCTAATTTCCAGCTGTTTTGCATCATTCTATCCACAGGAAGAGTGAGAATTGAATTTTAAAAAATAATTTGACAGGAAAATTAACTGAAAGCTATTAAAAAATCTTAACTCTACCCACTCACCCCCTTCTCTTTAAAAAAAATCCCAAAACCAGAGCTTAAGATTTTTTCGAGAATCCTTTAAAATTTTGATCAAATTTTACTTAAAAAAAAATTCCACATCACTTAAAATTAATACAAACCAAAAAAGTTGTTTAACTTATGCCAAACAAAAATAAGCATCAAAATTAAGTCTAACCGGGTGACATACCATGAATAATTTTTTTTTTAAAAAAAGCTCTGTCTTAAACGTACCTCAGTATGTTGATATTCTGATAAGGTAACAGCAAAAAAAGCGCGAGTAAAGCTTCGATTCTCTCCTGACCGTTTCCTTCTGTAGTATCCTTGCTAGTTCTGTAGGCCTGAACAAAGGGAGCCCATAAATGGGTCGGAAATATCGGCTCCGGCAGCTTGGAAAAGAACAGTTTGAAGAGGCAGCAGGCGTCAAATACGTTAAAATTTATGTTGGAAGGGAGATGAAGGTTTTTGTCGATAAATTTCTGGGATGATTGAAATAAGTTTTTAAAGTAATTTTAAAAAAATGAACCCAGCCCGATTTTTAACTCTTTTTTCTTCTTAGGCTCAAACCGGCCCATGGGGTGGACTGAGAGGCAAAGGGGGCCCGCTCTAAAATATTCCAAAACTTTGGAAAAGAGGGGGCGTTTCCGCATACCGTCTCAAAACAAAAAAAAAGTTGTTAAAAGGGGAGCTAAATTCGTTTTTTGATCAATATTTTTTGAAGGCGGGTCCTCCAACGGAATAAACGAACATATGGTAGAGAGTATACATTAAAAAGTCCGCCCCCTGATCCCGGCCTGACTTGTAAGTGCTCTACTTCAAGTCGCAAACGATAAAGAATTGCCCCTCCCCTCACCCTCAGAAATATGTCCAACTTATAAAAAAAAAATAGTGATCGAAAATTCGAAGTCACACCCCGAATGTTATTTAGTAGGGAAGAATAAGAAAACGCATTTACTTGAACTTGGGTTTGTCTTGGACAAGAGCCGGATTTTCGAAACAGGCCTTCGACCTCCAAATTTTTCTCTATCATAATTCCCAAATTATGTAATATCCTGTTGAATTTCGTACATTACATTTTACATGATATCGAATATAATAAATTTATATGAATTATGATTCATTACTTGGGAACAGATGTTCCGAGATCATCCACTATTGTGTATTCAAGATTGGAGAGCGCATTCCCAAAAAACCCATTATTCTTTGACGTGTTCTGATTTATTGTAAAATAGAACATTTTATTATATTATAGTAAAAGATATTAATATTTTGATTAAATAAATATCATTTCTAAATATATATAAGTATATTTTATAAAAAATAAAGATTGAAAAAAATAAATTTTATTTAAAGTAGTCATCTGTATCTGGCCTATTTTTTCAAGCCCGGACCGGCCCGAACCCGTTTTTTTTAAAAAATGTTTTTCCGGTCCGGCTGAACCAGAATTATTTTTTATTTATCCCGAAATAAAAATTATTTGTCCGTCCGATAGAAGTTAATTTTTTATATGTAACATTTTGTATTAAAAATATTTCAATAGTCAATTTATTTAATATTTAATTATTTATTTAAAATACATTATTGTATACGCGACTATAAGTTAATTAGCTTCATATTTATAATTAAATTATCATTTAAAAATATTGAAGTATCAACATTTTCTGGTTTCAATCTATTGCTTCTTTCTTCTAATGGCCTTAAAAAGTTCGCCCTGAAGTTGTGGACGTTGCAGAAATTGCTAGAATCTTTGCGACCAATTTTGTCATCTTTGGTAATATAATTTCATTTTTACTCCACCATTTTATTATAACTTTTTTCCGGATATAAATTTTCTGTGTTCTCTTTTATATACAAATTCATATAAACTTCAAGCTCATCTGTTTTTTTTTGATATTCCTCCTCATTGTTCTCGCATCTTTCATATTCATTATCTGATATATAAAAATAGGGTAGATAGAACAATTTTAAAAATTTATTAATTAATTACGTTTAGATTTATTAGGGGATTCAACAATTTGAGAAATGCCCATGCCCCATTTAGGTAGAAATAAGATATGGGAAAATTTCGAAGATGTTTTTGAATGATAAAAATAAAAAAAAACTTGACTATGTTAAATGTAAAAGTATATTACAATGTAAAAATATCTGGTAATTATCACTTAAGACGTCACAAGTGCGTTAAGAATGACGATTCATCAATTCCTGAAATAATTGAGTTATTGACTGTAGTGTGATTATTCTCCATCCAACTACTTTATCAAGAAATGCATTATGACAGATCAAATTAGAACAAATTTAGTGAATAAATAAAAATGGTCAATTATTTGATAAAAACTACTACGCTACCATTGATATGTGGGCAGATTCTTTCAAAAAGTTTCCCTATTATTTAACCGTTTCTATTCATTATATCGAAGGTGAAACTTTGTATAAACATGTTTTATTTACTAGTAAGTTTAAAGAAGAGAAGCGATAATTTTCAAGGATTGTTCCTTAAGAGTATTTCGAAAGAACTGTATTTAACAGATGTGCGCTGCAATTTAATCTGGTATATTTTTCTATGGCTTTAATTATATTAGCTCATTGATCAGATATAAATATTATATTATTAAGGATTGTTCCTTAAGAGTATTTCGAAAGAACGGTATTTAACAGATGTACGCTGCAATTTAATCTGGTATATTTTTCTATGGCTTTAATTATATTAACTCCTTGATCAGATATAAATATTATATTATTAAGGATTGTTCCTTAAGAGTATTACGAAAGATATTTAACAGATGTGCGCTGCAATTTAATCTGGTATATTTTTCTATGGCTTTTATTATATTAGCTCCTTGATCAGATATAAATATTATATTATTCAACTTGATAGGGATTTATTCCAATTGCAGCAAAATTTTGTAGCATTTCCTTGTGTATGTTCTAGGCGATTTTTTTCTTCTCTTCTTTAAACTTACTAGTAAATAAAAAAATGTTTATATAAAGTTTCACCTTCGATATAATTAATAGAAATGGTTAAATAGGAAATTTTTTTGGAAGAATCCTTCCATATATCAGTTGTAGCAGGGCAGTTTTTATCAAATAATTGACCGTTTTTTATATTCCCTAAATTTGTTTTAATATGATCATTCATAAGTCATAACCATTGAATTTCTTGATAAGGTAGTTGGATGGGGAATAACGCTACAGTCAATATTACCATAAAAGAGCCAATTCGAATAAAATGTTGAGCCATTCTCATAAATCCATCTCCGATTATCGAGTTAAAAACAAGCATGTCCTTGTATAAATAGTAGATCATGGTATCACATATTTTTTTTTAATAGTTAAGGAAGTATTTATATCTATAGTTTTCTTTTGAATATACTGAGGAATAGATGAATCGGCATTCTTAACGCACTTGTGACGTCTTAAGTGAGAATTACCAAGATATACTTTTATATATACTTTCACATTTAACATAGTCAATTTTTTTTTATTTTTATCATCAAAAACATCTTCAAAATTTTCCCATATTTTGTTTCTACCTAAATGGGGCATAGGTGTTTCGATCTAAAGATACATTAATTTATAAATTGTTAAAATTGTTCCATCTATATTTTTATATATCAGAAATGAATATGAAAGATGGGAGAACAATGAGGAGGAATGTCAAAAAAAGGGGAACAGATGAGCTTGAAGTTTATATGAATTGGGATAGATCCGGAAAAAAATATATTAAAATGGTAGAATAAAAATGAAATTATATTACCAAAGATGACAAAATTGGCTAAAAAGATTCTAGCAATTCCTGCAACGTCCACAACTTCAGAGCGAACTTTTTTTTCAAAGACTGGAAGGTTATTAGAAGAAAGAAGAAATAGATTGAAACCAGAAAATGTTGATGCTTTAATATTTTTAAACGATAATTATAAATATAAAGCTGATTTATGGTTGTGTAATTTAATATTATCAGTCTTGTTAAGGAGCGCCGCTACATTTTTTCAAAAAAAGCTGGCAGGAGCGGGAGTAGCTCTTTTTAGGGCTTTAAATTTAATATATAAATTATATTATTTTTTAAATATTAATAATATTTGTTAATTAAAATTTAATGAAATTAAAATTTTATTTTATTTAAATTTATTCATTATTAAATGTTGAGCCGAGTTTTATATTGATTTTTCATCTAATCATTTGAAACATTAAACATCAGTTTTTCCTTTTTATATTAAAAATTTTTTGAAAAATCTTGTAAGTCATATTAATATTCATTTTATAGATATATAAATTAGGAATGGATAAAAGATCCAAAAAATATGGAACTAAAAGCCAGATTAATTAATTTTTTAAGGAAACAAATACCCGACGGAAAAATAGCTACAACTAGTTCACGGGAACCTTGTAATGATTTGGAAGATTTCCTTGGATTCCATGAAATCGATTACCATGAAAATAATATATTGGATAGATATTTTTTAAATAATGATAGCAAAATTACTATTTTTGAACATTTCCATGAATTAAAAAATATTTATATTAAAATACAATACCCCGCTTCCCTCTAGTGCTCCTGTGGTGCGCCTATTTAGTATCGCAAAACAGGTCTTAGGGGAGAAGCGTGGGTGTTTGTTAGATTCTAATTTAGAAAATTTATTACTTTTAAAAGCTAATAAAAGATTATAAATATTTTGATATATCATATAATATAAATAAAACGTTTTGATAAAAATATGATTTTGTTTCGTGTACCTTCTAAAAAAATGAAAATCAAAGGAGCGGTTATGGAGCGGCACTCCATTAGTTGGAGCGGGAGCGCTCCTTTTAATATGTAGTAGCGGGAGGCGGGAGTTCGCTCCTTTTGAGAAGGTAGAAGCGGGAGCGGGAGTCGCTACTTTTAAAAAGGAGCGTTAACAAGACTGAATATTATGGTTATTTTTGATAGTAGTATTTTAAATGAATAATTAAATACTAAATAAATTGTCTATTGAGATATATATTTGTTATACAAAATGTTATAAAAAATAAACTAAAAGCTATAATAGAAAAAAAAAATTAAATTAATTCCTATCGGGCGAACAAATAATTTTTGGACAAATCAAAAAAAAAAAATTCGGGTTCGGGCTGGGCCGGTAAAATTTTTAAAAAAATCGGGTGCGCGTCGGGCTGAGAAAACATTTTAAAAAAAATTTCGGACCGGACCGGGCTTGAAAAATTAGGTAGGATGCTGATCACTACTATATACTATATAACAATTCGTATTAGAGAACCATCTACGTAATAAACAGATACTAAATATCAGTTAAGCGATTTTCTTTTTGAACAATTATATCTACCAAAAGTAACTTTATATGTACCAGTGTTGGGATGCTACTTTAGCCTTCACGGGCTATTCGAAGCCCGACCTGATCCTCGGGCTCGGGGCGGGCTGCAAGAGACAGCCTAAACCTCGCCAACCCGTTAGTAAAAATGTAATTAATGGAATCGAAAATTTAATTATATTAATTGTTTTTAGTGATAAAAAATTTAAACCTAAACCAAAGGGCTTAGACAGTTTTTTGGGCTCTCCCAAAAGCCATATCTAAAAACACCCATTTTTAAATTTATCCATGAACCTTACCTTAAAAACGGGTTCGGTTAGGGCTCAAAGTTTCATTTTATTTTCCTTGCTGATTTTATTTATTCCTTTTGCATTTTCCTCAAATTTTTTGAATGTAATATACAGAACAATTTATTAATTAATTTAATACAATACCTATTAATTATAAATTAGGGTAGGTAAAATAGGAAATAAAAATTACACGAAATTTATTAAATTTTTTCAAGAATATTTTCTATATCTAGAAAGAAAAAAAATTCATCAGAGCATAATTAGAAATTTGTGTATTGTCTGTCTTCCATCTTTTTCGTGATTATAAACTAATTTTAAAAAAATAATCCGAGATGGAGCATCAGAGATCTACAGGTTAGACAGACCCTATGCCCGGATACACGGGCCAGACCCTTTTTCCGGCCAAACCTAAGAAATAAATTTTTAAATCCCGGGTCGAGTCGAATATTTAAAACCCGGGCTGGGCCTAAAAAAATCTGTGAAAAATTAAAAGGTCGGGCCGAGCAAGTCGTACATAAAAAACTTTCGAGCCTTACAATTTATATATACTATTATAAAATCAGAAAATACAGCCTTTGGATTTTAAAATTTTCGAAGCGATTATTTTGATTCACTATTTGAAAATATTGAAATATGTTAATTTGTATTTTAAGAGCGGAGAGATATAAGAGCCTTAATTGATATTAGGAGAGAATAAAATAATTAGATATAAATATTTAAAATGTGATAGCGGGAGAAAATTCGCATAAAAAAAGTTAGAACCGTGGCAGACTTTTTGTAAAATTTTAGCGAGCTGGAACTGACTTTTTCTATTGTTTTAGGGTTTATAAAATACAGTTCTGCTAAAGTAGCGCGCTACTTTAAAATAAAAAATAGTTGATAGTGATGGTTTACTACTAATTTTAGATTTTCAATTTTATATAATAAATACACCATGAAAATTATAATATATTTATAATTATTTCTAAAAATCATAATCTTAATTAGTTTTGAAATTCATATTTAAAAATTTGCATTATAAATCTAATTTTCAAAATAGATTAAAATGTCGACGAAAGAGATTGATATTGAAGATAATTTTGGTACAGATCATATCGACAAAGTAATTTCGCTGGAAGATGATAATAATATATATATATATATATATAGCAATAAAGATTTGTTGTAACACATTTCCATATATGCTTAAAATAATTCTCATATAGTTTTTAACTGCCGTAATTATTGTAAAAAAAAACATTTTTATATAATTAAAAAAATATTTATTATTAAATTTTTTAAGACTATATGAATTAGGAAATTGATTTATGTCCAAAACTTGTTTCAAAACATAGTTAGCGAAATCGTACGATTTTCATTCACATTACAAATTTAACGTCTGGTAATTGTAAGCGATTTTAATAATATTTCATTTCCATCGTATTATTATTTTTATACAAAATGATGAAGAATAAGGCTAAATTTTACTCCTTCAAAATGGAGATTTCAACAGTCTAGAAAATTTATAGGACCACATGCCTAGCTATTTGACAATTAGCATTCATATGCCACAACCTACTCTCACTGGCTTTGTAAGGATAGCAAAGGATTTTGAAAGGAAGTGTAATTTACCAAACTACCCCAATCTGGCAGTGTTCTACAATTACAAGCATTTCTTCTATGTTGTACTGCCAGGTTTATGAATTTATTATAAATTTTTACTAATTAAATATTGCACCATAAATTAAACATTGTAATGAACATAAATATAAACCTTGATAAATGACAAAAATACAAAGGAATTGTCAAACATATGAGATTTATTATTCCTTAATTATACAAGACAATCCAATATTATATAAAAATATTCTTATTTTGTTTATTTATATATTTTTTTTAAAAAAAAATTGTTTTTACATTTTATAGTGATATTTTAATAAAAATAAATCTACCTTCTGTGTCTGACACTACAAGTCTATATTATAAAGATTTTTATATATTATAATTCAAAAGTATATTTTCATTATTAATAAATTATTTTCTATATATTTTTTGATAGCTTTTTATAATTTTGATTCATCTTTTTCATTCTTAAAAAAAAATATGGGACAAAAATCTATCCTTTCCAAAATAAATTTACTAATTTCTAAAAATTTAATAAATTGATATCCATTAGATGGAGTGTTAATATGAAATATATTTTTTTTTTTACGGTATCATTAAAGACATTATAAATAAATAGTGCGCACAAATTGAGCGTTCACTTTTTGCCGCCATTTTTAAATAAAAAACGTAACGCGCGGCCTGATCCGATGAAAAATATAGATACGTCCCTCATTTATTTCCATTTTATAATTGTTCACAGTCCATCTTTTTTGATTTAGTTTTGTGATATTGGTTTTTACTTGACGGCCCATTGAAATTTTGAACTGTCTCTCTTCCGTGTACCCATCACTTCTAAACTCTTAACTTTGTTTCCAATATCATTTTCGGACCTTCTCATCGTATTTCCATACCATCTAAATTTGCTTACAGTGATTTTGGGGTTTTATAGATATTACCTTTAAACTTCCTAGTATCTATCATCCTCATTATCTGTAAACTACTCCCGTCTTATTCTAGTGGTCTGTTGCTTAAAAAAATTTGGGGCCGAAGGGGGGGGGGGCATGCTATAATTTTTTTACATTAAGAATATACATAAATTCGTTTATTTATATTCATATTTTAAAAATAATATATCACAAATTTAATACTAAGGTTATCTATACAAATTAAAAAAATATATATAAATAATGAATTTAAAAAATTCTCGTAAATATTTCATTTTTTTTTCGTTTTCTTTAAACTGTATTTCCAACCTTTTTTGAAAAGATCTTAATCGCTCCCGCGATAATTACTTTTCCATATTGTGCCGATTCCATTTCATTCCTAAGCTTGTTCGATCACGTACCATGATCAAATTCATAAGAGGAACGCCTCTTTCACACTCGACAATATTGTAGGATAAATTATCCACAAGGAATTTTTGAAATTTTATATCTTCATAGATATATTGTTCGAAGCCCATTAATCGTTTCAGATTAATTTAATTTGAATCCTTGGCAGATTTTCTTTTATTTCGCGTCCCATCAATCGCAAATCTAGGTTCTTGGACCAATTTTATTTTTATTTCCTATTATTTTTCGCTCATTTTGTCTGATTGCGTGGATTGTGCCAGTAGTCAATCTTCCAGGCATGATGCCAAGCTGAGTTTACCTATTTTGACATGTCTTTTAGCCCATTTATTTTATTATTTTTTAGTAAAGTTTAAGATAGATGGACATTTTCATAATAATAATAATAAAAGGAATCAAGATTCAATTTAGGTGAAATGTATAAAAAAAATCGAATTATTTTAAAAGATGAAGTAGCTACAAATTTGATAATTTTTTTATCATATTATCTGCAACAAGATAAGGATTTTAAAAATATCTAACTTACAACAATTGTTGTTAAAAGGCTTGATTTAGCAAATTTTTAAAAACCGATAACTCAAGATTCTAGTCAAAACCAAACTACCCAGGCTTAGAAATGGTGATAGAAAGATTTGGACATCTGTTGGCAAAATTTAGAGACTTAGGTAATAATATTTTGACTAAAATCTGGGTTTTGCAGATTAAAGACTCGTTTTAAAAAAGGCTAAACAAATATTTTAGCCAAAGGGTATTATGCAAGCCTGGAAATTTTGTTTGTAGATGGAAAGACCACCTATTATAGAGATACCGAGGCTTATCTTAATTTCAAATTGGCTAAATTAAGCTGTTTAATAACACATTTAACAGCCTGGCATTCATCTATAAACATTGTCCATATTTTAAATGAGATGATTAACTGTGTTTTTGGAGGGAATAAAAATATATACTTAATCATTCGTGAAGGTTATGACATTGGTTCAAATATAGATGGTAAATAAATCAGAACAAATATCGGATCTATATCAGTTTTCTAGTAATATGGGAGAATATGTGATTGGTGAAAAATCTGTGGATTGGGATAGCCCATATTTTGGTTGAAAAAATGGTTATAAGACTTTAATTTCAATTTATTCATTTTTCATCATTCTGCATTAATAATTAATTGATGGAACATTCCAGACATGTTTTGGGAATGGAAATTGGGGAAAATTATGGAATACTATCAGAAGGAGAACAATGTTTACAGGAACATTCCAAAAATTAATATAATTTTAATTGAATTTTATTGCACATTATTATATATAACAAAATTTATATATTCACTTTTCTTCTAGAAATCCAAAAAAATCTAGTTTTATAAATGAAAATTAAAAAATTGTCAATTTTGTGGGCAGGGTGTCAAACTGAACCAAATCAAGAAACTAAAATAAATGAATATAATTTTCTATGATTTTAAAATTTTGAAAGAATAGAACCAAATCATTATAAATAGCTTTATACCAGGTCATAAGGTTTTTGAAATTATATTTTTAAAAAAAATAGTACAAATTTATAAGTAGTTATCTAAGTTAATTATTTCTTATAAATGTTTTATAATAGAATAAATAAATTTATTTAATTTTCCACAAAATCCCAACACAACTTAGTTAATACAATTCCTGTTTTTTTGAAATCTAAATGCAATTTGGTGATAAAAGAGTATATTCTTTAAATTAAACTGGGGGAGGCATCAAATTTTGTGAACCCAATTCACCATCAGTTTGGGTTTAATAAGAGATCAATATTAAATAGGCTATTAAAATAATCATAAGTAATTAATAACGTATTTGTATTGATAAAGATCTCTAAATTAGTTTTCTTAGATGAATAATAAAATATTATATTAAACTTGTGTTTTGTCATTCTTTTTTAATATTATAGGAATTTTGATAGAATGATTATCCTTAAGATGCCTTCTAAGTGCATCATCAAGTAATACGCTTTTGGGGATGTTAATGATAAAATTCATTTGTTTTCAAATTCAAATATTTAGCGGCTTCTACAAATCGAATAATTCGAAAAGGATAGATGAATCCATAAGTAATGTTTTTAAAAGTTGAAACATAAAATAGTGCATAAATATTAAATTAATTCCCTACTCAATATAATTTATTCCCACATATAATTTTTCCTTTACGAGTTACTATAAAGAAATTTTAAAATTTTTTTTTAATATATGCATACATTTGTACCCACGTGCCAAAATGGCTAACTAAATTATTGAAGAGTCTAATATCAGCATATATATTTTTTATCCTTCGTTTATTATTAATATAAATTGTAATAACGGATACGAGACATCAATAAAACTCTTTTAATAGTTTGTTATATTTAGATTACACACATAATTCTGCAAAGAAAATGATGATCTTATATAAAATATATGTATATTTTAAAATTGTTCACTATAATCACTATACATAATTTAATTATTTTAATATTATATTTTTATATTATAATTTTTTTTCAATATGTTGTGGTACTAAAAATACATTCATAGATAAATTCTTCATTCAAGCAAATATTGAAGAAGTAGTATGGAATTTTGGAATCAATTTTTTATCAATGCTGGGTTTGAGAATGACACTGCGAATGATCTTTCCATTCTATTTAACAATCATCATTTGACCAAGCAAATGCTCCCAAGTATTACAAAAGAACATTTAATAGATATGGGCATTAAAACAATTGGAGATATAATCCTGATTCAAAATCAAGCTAAAGAGATACAAGAAAGGGTAGCATTTAAATTAAAATATTGTAATTATTTGGTGTTTAGGAAAATAATCCTTATAAAATTCAACAAAGTTGTTAAAATTCTTTTAATCAATAGAAATAATTCTTTTTTTAGGAAAAGATGGAATCAAATTATCCTCTGAAAATATATTAAATTATAAAAAACAAGTTTATAATATTAAATTAGTTATATTTGAATTAATTTTGCTGTTCAATTCTTAAACCATTCAATTCCTTGAAAAGGAAAATTTTTTTATAACAAAAATGGTACTTATATTTTAAATAAAATTATAATTATTATAAATAAGATGTATTTTTATACTTATATTTTAAATGATTCTAGTCACCTTAATTAAATGATTATTTAGATTTAATATCCAACATATTTTATAAAATTTTCTCATTTATCACTAAAATTATTATTAATTATAGTGTATTTGTTCCATATACAGATTTGCATTGCAAAATAGTAAATTTATTTTAAAATATATTTTTTAAACCTTGAATAACAAAATTAATGATTTTTTATTATATATGGACTGGGTTTAGCTATAAAAAAGATTTTATAAAGGTAATGTTAAAATATTTTTCAGATATGGCTCAAAAATCTTTAGGTAATGATCTACCTATTATATCTACTATCCATATGCAGTTACTTCTTCCATAAATTTTTCAAAAATTATTTAACTCTATTATTACTCTAAGTAAAGATTATAACAAGATTTCTTTGTCATAATATAAAGGTTTAATTTCTTGTATTGCCAATACAGATGAAAATTTTATCAGAAAATTAAAATACCTTTATCACATTAAGTACCTTGATACTTGTAAAACCCTGGTTGATTGAAAAAAATACATTATGAAACAACTTACAAAATGAATCCAAACAAAAAAATATATAAGGGTCTATTTATTTTGGAATTGTCAGTTTGATTTAAATAATTTATATTTTTCAATTCAAAATTTTTAAACCTACAATAAATTAAAAAATAGTAATCTAACAAGAAACAACCAAATACTCTGCCGATCGCGTTAAAATCATTAATAATCTAACATTAGGTGGCTAAATATATGGGCAAACAAGTGGGTGATTTTTTAAAAAAATATGGTCCAAGTCCAACACGTGGGTTAAAAATCTATTTTATGCCCATCTCTACATATGGTTATTGCTTTTGAATATTTTACGATAATTGAAAAAACTTCTTGCTTTGCTTGTTAGTTGTACTATGACTCACCATATAGATTGATTTATTTCCTACTAATCTAATTTTGTTTATAAAGTTTGGTTTTTATAAAAAAAAATTTTATACAATCATTTGTAGTATCAAAAAAAATTATTTTCAAAATAACTATTACTTTATAGCAAATTTATTAAAATCGTTTTTACTAAAATTAAACCTTTACATTTTCACATAACATTTAAATTATAAATACAACACAATATATTTATTTTAAATACCAATTTTAAAGGAAATTTATAAAAAATTGGATGAAAATATGGACGTTGAACAAGTACCAGTCTTACCAGAAAAATCTATATTACTAAGTAGTACAAATGATCGTAACAATCCTACCCTTAAAACTCAATCTAACACTAAACTCCAAAGTCAAATCCTCCCTTCAATCCAATCTAATTCTGTCATAAACGTAATTTTTTAATATTTCCTTTTTTAAAAAAAATTATTATTTAGCAATCAATTAACGAATCTATCACGAAAGTTGCCACAAGCTTACCTATAGCCAAATTAGTGGGAACCATAACTATTCCAAAGAAAGAAACAAATAACCAATCACAAAAGGGGCAATCTAAAAAGGTACAATTTCAAAGGAGAGAATTAAGTGGTGCCAATAAAAAAATTTCCACAATAGCTGCAATTTCACCCCTAATATCTAAAACTTCTAGTAGAACTGTCAGTCAAGGAATCTTTGCTAACTCAAAACCTAGACCATCTCAAGGTATTAGAAATAGATTGGGAACTTTACCAAGCAACAATGATCTAATTAACACAGATTCAGGGCCAAATAATTTTAATCTAACTATGTCAGCTGAAAGGAATGGTCTCAGAAGAGTTACACAAAAAACATCCTTTAAAAGAACGATTCTTAACTCAACTATTCCATCAAGTAAAAAACAATCTCTTTTTGGGGTAATGAATTATGATAATGAAACAAATGGCAGGAAAGTTGCTTTTGCTGATTATGGTAAAACTAGATCTAATGAAAATTACTCGGATCGTTTATCCAGAAGATTGCCTCTTAGAAATAGTGGTAGGGTGCACGATCTTCCTATTACACCACATTCTTCCGTATTTAATAGACTAGGCCAAAAAAGTGCTAAAGAGAGATTGGGAATTATTTAAATTAGCTTCTTTTTTTAAATATACTATTTGTCCTTTTTGGCAATTGATTTAAACCAAAATACTAGAATCTTGACAAATTCAATATAATTTATTTCGTTTTTTTTCATATTATGTTTTACATTGTACATGTAGGTATCTACATTCTTTTTACTGAGCCGTATTTTTTTACAAAAAACATATTTAAAGCGATTGATAAAAAATAAAGAAACACAAATTTACTTATTGGGTTTATTGATTGGATTTAAATATTTATAAGTATATGATAAATTTGATCATACATATTATATTGTATATTTTTTTAAAAAAAAGGCCTTTATTGTAATATAAAACATTTTTTGTATTAACTTTCTTAAACATGAACAAGAAAATCGATTTTACATTATGTAGGGGTATATATAGGAAAATAAATACATTAAATTACTTAATAAAAAAATATATATAATATACATAGGTTGAACAAAACACCAAGAAAAATACAATATCATCTTAAACCTATTTTTTAGTATTGACTGTTACTTACAATGTCGTAAATATTGTGTGCAAAGAAAGCATTTAAATATATTACACTGCTTTTTGAATATGAGAACATTTAAATATTTATATGATAGATAATGCTAGTATCGTTTATGATCTCATAGATAATTAAATTTTCACTTTTTAAACAATAATCTATCCATTTGGAAATAGTATAAAATGGGGGATGGGGTAATAATTTTTTTTTTATATTTAAATCAGCATATTCCATTTTTTTGCACTCTTTTTATGTTCGCCACATTTTTATAAAAAGTAATCTGGTGTTCTTCTGGTAACATGTGGTTCGCCTCTTCTTGAAGCTGGGTCGAATTGCAAGCTAATTAATTAGAGGGAATAAATAAAATTTTAATGAGCAAAAATCTTTTAGAAATTCAAACGTTTATTTTAAGAATGTAGGATTTACATCAATCATATCGTTTAGTGGTAACTAATCGAAAATAATCTACTCCCCTATTTCTATTGGTTTGGGCCTCTTATTCTACCAACAAAAATAAGAGAATTTGTTATAAATCAATTAAAAGGTAAACAAATATTTTGTTAAAAATATAAATATTTGAACTTAAGATATTGATATTCATCTAAAAAATTATTACAAGGAGTAATTTAGTAAATCGTCCAATTCCATAATAGCTGCTTGATTACCACATCTGTAACAGTAATTGGGGGCGCTAAAGATAGTGACTACATTTTTATCGTGGCACCAATTATAACCCTTGTAATCGAAATGTTAAAAAAATATAAGAGATGGGCAGTGCATAAATATATTTATAAACCTAAAATATTTTTAAAAATTTTCAATCCTACCTTAGATCTCCTATTCTTTTTTAGTAGTAAAATTAATTTTCTCAAAAGTATCTAGTCACAAATTAAAAAAAAATTATTGTTTTACTCTAAATGTAATTAGCTATAGTAAACTTAAATCTAATCGTTAAATCAGTTAATTTTTTTTCGATGATGCTAATTATATGACATAATGCATTACAGAAAGCAACTTTGAGATTAAAATAATCAGATATTTTATAGTTATATATCATATTATTTTTCATACTAAGAGCAAATAATGGTATATTTATCATTAAATATTTATTATATATATATTTGAATGCCATACTTAATAAATAAAAATTATCTTATTATAAAATTTAGTCAGGTATTTATTATCTTATTTGTGGATAAATCTTTCAACCATAATAAATTTAAAGGTCAGATAAAATATATGGGGAATAAAAAAAAAATTCCAGGTATTTATTTTCCACAGGTTTGTTTTCTATCACTATTTTATAATAATCTTTAACAAGACTGATATTTTTCTCACTAAAAATAAATAAAATAATTTTGTATAAAAAAGATAAATTATAGAATCGAATAATTATTTTATTTGCACAATTATTTATACGAAAATAAATAATGAATTATTTGATTCAAATATATTAATCCAACTATTCAATTTGATTCATATTTTTGAATAAATCTATATTGAACTATAATATTTCACTGGCAATTTCAAATCGACAATTAATTGTTTCTAGGAGATTCAAGATTTTTCTATTATAGTCACAATAATGAAAAATCTTAAGTTTTAGATACTATAAAAGGCTTATAGAATGTGTTAGGATAGATATAATTATTACATTCCGTGTGATCACTATAGTAGGTCCTTTTAAGAAGAGGCTGAATAGTGATTTATCGACTATTAGTAATCATTTTCCCATTATAATATTCGAATATCATAAAATTATCAGAGATCTGCAGGCCTGGTTAAAGCCTGGCCTGAGTACACAAGTTGGTCCGTATTAATAATTTTTAAATATACCCAGGCTGGGGATTATATTTTAAAACCAAATATTTTAAATCGCCATTATTAGCTATAAAATTAAAAATAAAATATATTTTAAAAAAAATCCGAACAGGGTCTGAAAGTATAAAATCTGGACTGGAGGCCTGAAAAAAATTTTTGAAAAAAAATCCAAGTCAAGTGGGCGAAAATTTTTTTTAAAAAATCCCAGTCGGGTCATGCAAATAATACCTCTGTGATGGTCTCTGAAAATTATTATTAATAATTTGTAAATGATTTTTATATTAATAAAATTTTTTGATATATCATGAGAATTTTCTAAAAGAAAATATTTACATACACGTTGAGATAATAGTTTTTTATTCGGTAAAAATATTTCTATAAAAATTAGATACTAAAAATAAGGCAATTTCATTTGAAAATTAAAAATTTTATACTGCCACTTCGTTATCACTGCATATATGGTACGATACACAAAAATCATTAAATCAGTGATAAATCAATAAATAGCAAATGTACTATATAAGCATCTCGACCATTAATGGCTTAATTATCAAACTTATATAAATAATGAATATACCTTTTTTTTAAAGTAACAAGACACAGTTAAAGTTTCTCAAAAATTCAGGGCCGTAGCCACGGGGGGGGGGGGGGGGAGCCGGGGGAGCCCCCTTCCCAAAAAAAAAAATTTTTTGGCCCTAAACCTGGCCCCCAGAAAAAATCTTCAGCCCCCAAAAGTGGCCCCCAAAAATTTTTCTGCCCCCCCCCAATTTGAATTTTTTTTTAGAATTGATTATTTTTATATTTTTAATATAAATTTTAAATATTTATTCAAAAATATTCAAAAAACATGTCTATTTAGAATTGATTATTTTTATATTTTTAAAATAAATTTTGAATATTTATTCTACAAACATATCTAGTTTGTAAAATTTTTTTTTATCCTGTTTTATTTTTATTTTTACCCAATATTAAATTATCATTCATTCATTTTTTTTCATCTGTTTTTGTTGTGTATCACATTCTCTATAGGTATCACATTAATATTATAATATATAACCAGTTATTTTATTTTAGAGCGTTTATTTTAAAATTATGAAGAAACAATCAATTATAAACTCTTATTTTAAGTTAAAGTTAAACAAATGTCAAGCAACATCACCTCTACAAACTACTAGTAATACTACATCAGAAATTTCAGAAACTGATTCTTCTCATAGTTAGTATAAATTTATATTATTATTTCATGACTTATATGATATTGATATAGGGCAATATTTGTATATTATTATTTAATATAATATATATATTTTATATAAGATAAGAGAAAGACATTTATTATTAATATTATCATTTTTGTATAATAATTTTAATTATTAAAATAAATATATTTACTCATATTTCAAGATATGAATGAAGCTAATCTAGAAAATCAAGAGGAGGAAGATGGTAAATAGTTTAAAATTTAACCCAAATTTTTCTATTTATATATTTTTGACAATATGAATAGGAGTAGGAGATTATGGTCATTATTACATTTTGATTTTAAAACAAATAAAGACGAAGAAGAGACTCAATCATCTTCATCTAGCAGCTCAGTCTCTCATTGTCAAGAATCAAGTGGTAATTGATTTATAAATATAAAAATATTATATTTTTTTGTTAATCTTTAAAGATATAAGGGTCATTCCATGTCAAATGAGCAAAAAAAATGAGATTTTCGGCCGACCCCCTTCGATTTTTTTAAAATTTAGTAAGCAAAGAAAGGTTAGTGTAGTTAAGAAATAGCCAAAATTTTAGCCTCGTATTTATATTTTTGGAGATATTAGGGTTCAAAGTGGCAAAAATGACGTATTTTTACCATTATCTGCCTTCATTCAATTAAGCATATCTTAAAAACTATCTAATTGTAAATAACAAATTTAATATCAAAATTACGTACAAAGATTCTACTTTTAGATAAAAAAAAAAATTTTTTTTTTCAATTTCCGGCCATTTTATTAAATATATAAGGACTAAAAACGATTTTTTAGAAATTATACGACCTTCAATTTTTTTAAAAAATTTAGTAGACAACACTGAACTCTTCCTTTATATTTATAAAAAAAAATTGATCTGGGACGAGGCCATCTTCATTCTCAAAATCGATAAAAATGTTTAGAAAAGTGTATAAATATTTCCCCGAAAGGGGGCGTCTTTGCATAAATTTATATTTAAATCAGTTTTTAATGGTTTTTCTTAGACTATTTGATATAATTTAAAGGAGTATTTATCTTGTAAGTGAAAATAACAATAAATGGGGCTTTCATTCAATTATAGAAATTGCCTATCGATAAAAGAAATTCAATTTATTACTTTATTTATAATTTTTTATAAAATTTTTTGCTAATATAACATATATTAATATTAATAAAATATATTCAACCAAATTTATACTTCTTGAATATATGAATCAGAATCTTTAGCATTTCATATATGGCGCCCTAAATATTAAAAATAATTGATATAATATAAATTTTAAAATCTAATATATAACTCACTTTTGAAAGATTCTAATTTTTCGGTAGCGCATTTACTTTCTTGTGACGACAATGTGTAACTACGGCCAGTAGCAGTTAACGGTGAAACTAATGTTAAGATATGACATTTTGGCAAGTAGAGAGTGTCGTCTATACTTGGAAATGTAAAGGAATTAGAAGGTCCGGATGGGTGTAAAAACTTTATATATATTTCTTCCTCCTTTTGATTTTTCCCTAAAACTAAGGCTAACCACCAATTAGAATCATAAACACATGTTATATACCCTGATATCTCTCCAAAAATGATACTTTCATCATTATATGATAAATATTCTATATTACTTTCTATTGAATTGGAATACATTTTACTCTTAAATTGATGTAGACCTGTGGGAATCACCGTGTGAATTTTCTGTGTTCCAGGTATAGGTCTCGTTTTTGAAAACCTTTCCCTGAGTAATATTTCTTCGTGATCATAATTTTCTTGGGTCATATATTCAAAATATATGCCATTAATATTTTCTTTAGCGAACTCGTACAATTCATATGATGTGGTTATTTGCTTTGAGTAAGGTCTTTGTAAACTAGCTCTAGCGGCTAATCTTTTAACAGTGCCACCAATCCCATCACAAACACTTTTCCCATGTGCTGTAGCAGAAAAATGCCATTCCGCTTGTATCCCGAAATCCATCTCATGATGGCAAATATTAACAAAATTTTTACGATTTTTATACTGTGCAGCAGATCCATCGGAAAAATAAAAAATTTTATTGGCATACAAATTTTATTAATTAAAAAATTTACCAATGTTTTTTGGAAATAATGTACTGCTATTGTATTGTGTTGCAAAGATTCGGATATCATTACATAATTTAGGCAACAAATATTGGCTAAATTAT
Source organism: Gordionus sp. m RMFG-2023 (assembly GCF_954871325.1). Lineage (NCBI taxonomy): Eukaryota > Metazoa > Nematomorpha > Gordioida > Chordodea > Parachordodidae > Gordionus > Gordionus sp. m RMFG-2023. Next base: position 5,327,785 of record NC_088778.1, on the reverse strand, counting down.
CTTTATAATATATAACAAAAGGGTGAACAGTGGATTGAGCTCTATTCCAATGATAACTTTGTACTTCATCCTGAAGTATAAAGCTATAGTTTTCTGAAAAATCACATAAAATTAAATATTGGCCTTTGTCTAAGTTCAATTTTAGATTTTTTTGATACAATGATTGTTGCGTTGAAATAAAAGAATGGGGTAATAAAGATTCCATTTTTTCAAAAAAGGCATTGATAAATTCATCTACTGGCTTGGTTATTGTTTCAAGAGTGGTTCTATCTACGGATAGCCATTGTTTGTATGTTATAAATTCGATGTCCTTAGAACGAAACAATATTTCTATTTGGTGGCGTAAATTTGTTGACCCTGGACAATTATCACATTTGCCCAAATAACAGGATGGTTGAGGCGGATTACAAATTATTAAGGGTAAAATATGTTTATATGTTTTAATGGGCAACATATCATCTTTGGTTAAATTGGGTAAATTTGATCCAATGATCATTAATTTAAAATTTTGGTGGTAGCTGCAAACACAAACATTATGTGTACCACTACCTCCTACGAGTATACAATTTTTGGGCGAATGCTTGCAAATTTCGAAAAACCGATTTTAACATCAGGCCTCATTTCTTTAAAAAATATATAAATTTCTTTCAAATTATCTAAAATTAATCTCTTTTGTATTGTATTCTTTTTTCCGTCTTCGGTCAAAATTGAAAGGCAATCTTTCTTGCCTGGCATGATTCTGCTTATTTCGTCCGTACAATAAAATTCTTGTACAATTTTAACTGTACATTCGTCTATAGTATTTCCAGGCTTGGGGTTAGGGGTTGATAAAAATCCCTTTTCCGCTATCAATAATTTAGCTTGTCTTGCCATGTATTTTGTTGTATTAAATTCATTCATTATTTTGGACACTGTCCAATTCTTTGGTAATATCGTCAAAATTTTATATTTATCAGTTTTAGATAAGAGTGAAATTTTTTTTTAATATTGCTTAAAATACCATCATCTTTATCGATAGTAGCTGTTACTAAATTTTATATAGAATTTTACATGAATAAATAGTCCTGAAATACTAGGTTAATTTAAATTATAATTATTTGTTTTAAGTTATGATAAAATATATAATATGTAGAGCGAGCAAAATCAGATTAGTGATATCGGTTATTTGGCCGATATCAACATAATATCTGCAATATCGTATCGGATTAACCCCCTAATCGGTACACCTGTAATTATTAGATATTCGGTGATATTTTTATAAATTAATTTGTTTTATCATATAGAATTTCAATAAAATGAACAAAAATCTTATTCGAAAAACTAGATGCTGTAACCCTTTTAAAATACTAAAACATAATAATGTAACTACAAATCTTAGAAATGTACAATCTTGGATGTCACTTCACTCAGATGATAAGATATGTGATAAATGTCGCTCGGAACAGCTAGTAAATCAAATGACGCATTTAAAGACCCTGATATTCATCATATCGAAGAGAACCTGGCTTATGAATCAATTAATACATCATTGATAGAAATTGGAGAATCTCCAATAAAAAAGAAAAGGTTGAGAGAAAAAAGATATCCAATTAAAAAAATTACCAAAATAAAAAAGGCTATAGAAACTCATTTAGATATAAATGCGATTGAGCCAGCTACTATCGATAAAGATGATGGTATTCTAAGCAATATTTAAAAAAAAATTTCACTCTTATCTAAAACTGATAAATATAAAATTTTGACGATATTACCAAAGAATTGGACAGTGTCCAAAATAATGAATGAATTTAATACAACAAAATACATGGCAAGACAAGCTAAATTATTGATAGCGGAAAAGGGATTTTTATCAACCCCTAACCCCAAGCCTGGAAATACTATAGACGAATGTACAGTTAAAATTGTACAAGAATTTTATTGTACGGACGAAATAAGCAGAATCATGCCAGGCAAGAAAGATTGCCTTTCAATTTTGACCGAAGACGGAAAAAAGAATACAATTACAAAAGAGATTAATTTTAGATAATTTGAAAGAAATTTATATATTTTTTAAAGAAATGAGGCCTGATGTTAAAATCGGTTTTTCGAAATTTGCAAGCATTCGCCCAAAAAATTGTATACTCGTAGGAGGTAGTGGTACACATAATGTTTGTGTTTGCAGCTACCACCAAAATTTTAAATTAATGATCATTGGATCAAATTTACCCAATTTAACCAAAAATGATATGTTGCCCATTAAAACATATAAACATATTTTACCCTTAATAATTTGTAATCCGCCTCAACCATCCTGTTATTTGGGCAAATGTGATAATTGTCCAGGGTCAACAAATTTACGCCACCAAATAGAAATATTGTTTCGTTCTAAGGACATCGAATTTATAACATACAAACAATGGCTATCCGTAGATAGAACCACTCTTGAAACAATAACCAAGCCAGTAGATGAATTTATCAATGCCTTTTTTGAAAAAATGGAATCTTTATTACCCCATTCTTTTATTTCAACGCAACAATCATTTCAAAAAAATCTAAAATTGAACTTAGACAAAGGCCAATATTTAATTTTATGTGATTTTTCAGAAAACTATAGCTTTATACTTCAGGATGAAGTACAAAGTTATCATTGGAATAGAGCTCAATCCACTGTTCACCCTTTTGTTATATATTATAAAGATAATTTAGCCAATATTTGTTGCCTAAATTATGTAATGATATCCGAATCTTTGCAACACAATACAATAGCAGTACATTATTTCCAAAAAACATTGGTAAATTTTTTAATTAATAAAATTTGTATGCCAAATAAAATTTTTTATTTTTCCGATGGATCTGCTGCACAGTATAAAAATCGTAAAAATTTTGTTAATATTTGCCATCATGAGATGGATTTCGGGATACAGGCGGAATGGCATTTTTCTGCTACAGCACATGGGAAAAGTGTTTGTGATGGGATTGGTGGCACTGTTAAAAGATTAGCCGCTAGAGCTAGTTTACAAAGACCTTACTCAAAGCAAATAACCACATCATATGAATTGTACGAGTTCGCTAAAGAAAATATTAATGGCATATATTTTGAATATATGACCCAAGAAAATTATGATCACGAAGAAATATTACTCAGGGAAAGGTTTTCAAAAACGAGACCTATACCTGGAACACAGAAAATTCACACGGTGATTCCCACAGGTCTACATCAATTTAAGAGTAAAATGTATTCCAATTCAATAGAAAGTAATATAGAATATTTATCATATAATGATGAAAGTATCATTTTTGGAGAGATATCAGGGTATATAACATGTGTTTATGATTCTAATTGGTGGTTAGCCTTAGTTTTAGGGAAAAATCAAAAGGAGGAAGAAATATATATAAAGTTTTTACACCCATCCGGACCTTCTAATTCCTTTACATTTCCAAGTATAGACGACACTCTCTACTTGCCAAAATGTCATATCTTAACATTAGTTTCACCGTTAACTGCTACTGGCCGTAGTTACACATTGTCGTCACAAGAAAGTAAATACGCTACCGAAAAATTAGAATCTTTTAAAAGTGAGTTATATATTAGATTTTAAAATTTATATTATATCAATTATTTTTAATATTTAGGGCGCCATATATGAAATGCTAAAGATTCTGATTCATATATTCAAGAAGTATAAATTTGGTTGAATATATTTTATTAATATTAATATATGTTATATTAGCAAAAAAATTTTATAAAAAATTATAAATAAAGTAATAAATTGAATTTCTTTTATCGATAGGCAATTTCTATAATTGAATGAAAGCCCCATTTATTGTTATTTTCACTTACAAGATAAATACTCCTTTAAATTATATCAAATAGTCTAAGAAAAACCATTAAAAACTGATTTAAATATAAATTTATGCAAAGACGCCCCCTTTCGGGGAAATATTTATACACTTTTCTAAACATTTTTATCGATTTTGAGAATGAAGATGGCTTCGTCCCAGATCAATTTTTTTTTATAAATATAAAGGAAGAGTTCAGTGTTGTCTACTAAATTTTTTAAAAAAATTGAAGGTCGTATAATTTCTAAAAAATCGTTTTTAGTCCTTATATATTTAATAAAATGGCCGGAAATTGAAAAAAAAAATTTTTTTTTTTTATCTAAAAGTAGAATCTTTGTAAGTAATTTTGATATTAAATTTGTTATTTACAATTAGATAGTTTTTAAGATATGCTTAATTGAATGAAGGCAGATAATGGTAAAAATACGACATTTTTGCCACTTTGAACCCTAATATCTCCAAAAATATAAATGTTACGAGGCTAAAATTTTGGCTATTTCTTAGTTACATTGACCTTTCTTTGCTTACCAAATTTTAAAAAAATCGAAGGGGGTCGGCCGAATCGTGGTTGATTTATCATGGAATGACCCTATAATGTTTATGACTTTTTTCTAGTTTTTAATACTGAAATTTTACTGATCAACTTTACTGATAATCTTCATCAGGGTTGGGCACTACAGTAACTTGTATCTTAAATACAAGATAAATTTTGTGTTTGTTCATTTTCAGCATGCCCTTCCTTCGCCCATCCTGATGACCATTATTATTTATGACCCTTTCCCTCATTACAATTTATTAATTATAATATTTTTAGTGTCAAAAAAGTCCTCTAATGGTTCAATTCAAATCCCTGGTGACCTTGGCCAGAATAAACCAAATCCAATCAAATTAAACAATTACGCGAAAAAAGATATCCATGGAAGGCAAAGATCATTTCAAAAATCATGGTATAGAGGCCGAGACTGGTTGGAGTATAGTGTAGAAGCTGACGCTGCCTTTTGTTTTCCATGTAGGAAATACTTGTGTAATCCAAGTGATGAATTTGGACAAACGGAATTCAGAAATTGGAAAAATGCGTTAGCTGCCAAGAAGGGACTGCTTAAACACGAGAGCTCAAAAGCTCATTTAAATTCAATTACAATATGGCATGATAAAAATCAAAATATAAACAATGGTACAGAAATAACTAAAATGTTGGGAGGTGATCAAATTAATCGTAATCAATATTATATTAAATCAATATTTGATTTGATGCTGTTTCTTAGCATACAAGAGCTACCTTTCCGTGGGACTGGTTCAACAAATATTACGGATGCTGCAAAAGATGAAAACATAATTTATTCTTCTGGACTATTTATAGCAATGTTTTCCTACACCATCCAAAAAGACCCTGAATTAAATAAAATTATGAAATTTATACCCCAAAATGCCCAGTATACATCACCACAGATTCAAAACAAAGTAATATCCATTATGGCAGATATGGTGCTTGAACAAATTTCAGACAAATATAATAAAAGCGAGATGCCTTTTTTTTGTCTTAAGGCAGATGAGACAAAAGATGCTTCAGGTTGTGAAAATCTGAGCATAATAATTCGCTATATTTTTTCTGGAGAAATCCAAGAAAATTTAATAGGAATCATTAATTTAGAGTGTCTTTCTGCTGAAAGCATTACAGATTGCATTTTAAAGCAACTTAATGATCTAAATATTAATTCAGCTAATATAATAAGCCAGGCATATGATGGTGCAAACGATGTCTGGCCGAAATGGAGGAGTGCAAACACTTCTTCAAAAAAAAATTAATAAAAATGTTCCTTTTATACATTGCTACAACCACAAGTTGCATCTTGTGGTTCAAAATTGGTATAATAATATTGTTAATATTTCTAATTTTTTTAATTTATCAAATGCATTGTATAATTTTTTCAGGCGTTTTAACGTATCTAAATATACAGGCCACACCCTTAAGAGACTTTTAGACCAGAGATGGACTGGTCATTTAGAAACATCTCGCATTATTTATGAGAATTTTGAGGCTATTGGTGAAGTATTATTTTACTTTTCTAATAGAACTCTTAATTCCGAGGTTTCAATTCATGATTCAGTCGAAGCCTCTGGTCTTTTATCTCAATGTATTAATATAAATTACATTATATTAGCCATCATAATTTATGAGATATTAATTACAATAGATCCACTAAATAAGTATCTACAATCAGTAGGTACTAATTTAGTGGATGCTAAAAATTGTATTGATTCTACTATCAATATATTAAAAAATAAAAGAAGTGATAATTCTTTTGCTTTGATTATGATTAAGGCTGAAAAACTTTTATCAAAATTTAATCTCACTCCCCAAAAATCATCACGGGTACGTAAAACGCCTAAAAATTTCCAAGATTTTTTAGTTGATAGCAAACTAGAATTCGATTGTGAAAAAGACTCCAATTGGAGTTCTTTAAAAAGGATATATTATGAAATTATAGATAACTTTGTGGATCGTTTTTTAGACCGATTTACAGAAGATGATTTTAATCTTTTTTCATCTTTTAATACATTGTTCCCTCTTGACCCTGATTATTTTTTATCAGATAAAATGGCCCCATTAAAATCCCTGTTAAACTTAAATATGGAAACACTGCATCATGAAATGAAGATAGCAAAAGGATTGCTAGCTTCGGAAGCTAAAGAAAATCATAATTTTGAAAACATCTTACATATTATGTATAAAAAAAAATATAATCATGCATTTAAAAAATTATATAAATGCTATTCAGCAGCGATAATCATTGGGATATCAACGGCTTCTTGTGAGGCCTCGTTCTCTACATTAAAGAGAGTTTTATTGAGCAGTAGAGAGTCTATGAAGGATAAACGTAAACAAAATTTAGTATTAATGGCGTATGAAAAAAGAATAAAGCAGAATTTATCTTTTAGTTCATTTATAATAAAATTTAAAAATAAAAATCGCCGTATTCTATTATAGTAATATTTTGTTTTGTATATGCATATTATAGTATTATTTTTTTTTGTATATTCATATTATAGTATTATTTTGTTATTAAATTTTTAATAAAAATAGGAAAAAATTTCTATGAATGCGTAATTATTTGTTTGATTTTAAAAAAATAGTGCCCCCCCCCAAGTGAGCACTTGGCCCCCCTAAGTGAAAATTCCTGGCTACGGCCCTGCAAAAATTGCAAATATTTACATATAGTAAGTATATAAAAACACTTCATTTTTATATCATGACAATGTATTTCGATTATTTATCAATGAGATCCAAAATGGGAATGAATGATGGATGTTAAATAATCCATCCATGTGATTTTGCTACTGAAAGAAAGATCAGAGCATTTAAACCATTTCTTACATAATAGCCAATAAATAAAGAAATATTCTTCTCATTTATAATTCCTATACAGGAAAGTCATTATTGAATATGTTGTTTTTTTATGTAAAGCATTGCAATAGATTCATTATTTTGCGATAACGACTTGACAGCACAAATATATCCACGATAAAAAAAAAGTTGCTATGAAAAAAATAATGTTTCTAATAACAAATTCGAAAAATTTGCAACTTGATCTGATATATTATTTATATATATTGCATAAAATAATTTTGAATAGGATTCTATCAAATATGCAATGGCTAAAAAAAAAATTATGTCTTTAGAAAAATATTAAAATATGTATAATTTGTTAAGAAATGATTAAGTATATATAATCTTTTTTTAATTTGAAAAAAAATAAGATTATTTAACATTGCATCATGCCCTTTCAAATTACCATAATATTTAAAGAATTGAAATAATTTAATATAGTATATTGTCTATATTCAACAAATCATAGGCAAATCTAGAAATTTAAATTTCTGTTAGAAAATTATTTTTTTCTAATAGTTTGCATTTAATAACTTGTAACTGTTATCAAAATATTAAATTTATATATAAGAGAGTAAAACAATTTATAATTATTACACTACTCTAAGATTAATAGTCAAAATTTGTTGCATAATTGTATAAATCTTATTATTTTAATAATGACAAATTTGAAAGTATTCATTGTTCTAGAATTTTTTTCAGCCATTATTATTTTTTCTGAAAAAAAAAATTATATAGAAATTTGATCTATTTATAAAAAAATAGTTGGATTATTATTTGAAACATATGAAATTTAATCATATATCTGCTAAACTAAAATATTTTTTATACACAACTTATCTTATTCCTATTTAATAATTCTCATTTCTTTCTGTCCCCCCCTCCTTCATTTACATTGCTGGTTTCTCCCCCTTTTAAAAAAAATATGCATCAAAATAAGTTGATTTAATTCTGCAGTATATATATGCATTATAAAATAATTTTTAAGATCAAGGTGGTAACTTTGATTGGTTTCTCTCCTAAAGATATGATACAGTCACAATAATATATAAATATGTTCAACTCCCCTAAAAAAAGTCAATATTACCTCCATAACCAATTGATGAGCACGGGAAATCAATGTTAACCCATTTGTGTGATTGAATGTCTCACTAATATCTTGACCAAAAGTATAACCAGCACCCCGAGGTGATATACCCCACCCTCCTCTGTCATCAGGGTCTGACCATAATAAGTCGCACATTGGCCCCTGTTTATAAACATCATTTTAATATTCAAATTATAAATCCTGAAAATTTTAGATTTTTGAAATAATCTATATTTATTTAAAAATAAAATTAGATGGAATGATTAGTTTACAAGATATTTAATCAAATTTCATTGATTTAATAACAAAATAATTTGTGAACACCAAAATTCCATAATTTAGTGATTAACAGGTCAATAAATAGCAAGCAGTAAATGAACATAAAATAACTAAAATAGCTCTTAGTCTTTTAAAATCTTTTTTACATATGATAAATTAAGTGCAAAGTTTCCACTAATCAGTTATTAAATATAGCAAACTTCAAAACCTCCTATCTAAAATTTCCCAAATTTATTTGTATAAATAAACTCAGTATTATTATCAAAAAAACTTACTTTAATAGATAGTAAAAACATTAAATGTTATATTTATAACAATAAAAATGGTTTTATCTCATAATTTTAATTAATTTAATAATATTTACACATAAGTTTTTATATTAGAAATATGAATATTTTTTCCTTTTATCAAAAAGATTAAACATAATATATTAACAATTTAAATAAAAATGTTAAAACGCAAATATGATAGTAATATAATAATTTTGGCATATTTACTAACTTCATGAGGGACTTCTTGTATTCTATCAATAGAACGTACATTATCTAAGGTATCAATAGATGGTGATAATCCTCCATGTAAACAAAATATCTTCATAAATAATAATAATAAATTGATATTTATTTAAAATACCTGTCCATCAACCAATGCTGTTAATGGTAAATAGTCAAAGAGATCTGTAAAATATTTCCAAACACTAGCATTCCCATATTTTCGAAGACATTCATCATAGAAACCATAAACTTGTGTGATTTGTCTACTCTCGTGATTTCCTCTCAAAATGGTTATTCTATTTTTATGTCTAACCTTAAAAAATTTATAATCAATTAAATTATAATATCAAAATAATAACAAGGCATATAAATATATGCAATAAATATTAATTACTTTTAATGCTACTAATAAAGAAACACTCTCCACTGAATAGTATCCTCTATCAACATAATCACCCATAAATAAATAATTTGTATCAGGTGAGTTACCACCTATTCTAAATAATTCCATTAAATCATGAAACTGCCCATGTACATCACCACAAACAGTTACAGGGCAAGATACATCTTGCACATTTGATTCTTTTGATAAAATTTCTTTTGCCTGAAAATATAGGTTTTATATATGTAATAAAAAATTTATCACCTTTTCACATAATATTTTGACTTGATTTTCAGTTAAGGGTTTACATTGCATTAAGAGAACAATCCACTGATCTAACTCTTTAAAACTAGATTTGATAGATTCTTCCATTATTTCAATTCAACAACAATAATAGTGAATGTTTTTGCGACAAAATAGTTAATACTCATATAGAATGGCAGTTCAAAAAATTGCGAATTATTTTACGAATTTAGAGCAAATAGGATTGAAAAACCGCATTACTTAATTAAATTTTAAAAAAAGTTTAAATTGTAAATAATAATACTGTATCTTTCATTATTTTAACTTTTTAAAATATAATTCCAAGTTAAACATTTATATTTATACCGTCTTCATCAATAAATTAATCAAAATTTTTAAGAAATGATTAATAATACTATTCTAGATATTTGCATGTGTTCCAGATTCTGTAAAAAATATTTAATCATTTTTGCTTAGTCTCCTATCAATACAAAAGGTAGGAAAATGGGACGGCAGTTTGCTTCCTAATTTTTTTAGGGAGGTAAGCATCTAAAGGGGGGAAGATATAGAATATAGACATTTAAAGGGATTGGGATATATTTATAATGGAATTAAAAATTAATCTCTAGAGTAAAGGCAGAATATATTGCTGTTAAAATTTTTTGAATACTTTTATTATACTATTTAATGTACATATAAAAGATTGCTAAGCATCCACCATTAGATATATTGTATATAATATAATAGCTAAGAGTAATTTTACAAAAAAAATTTTATTTCTGGATAATTTCTGCTATCATTTTTGGGAGAGCCTTCTTGATCGTTAGCATCTGCATGACAGATCATTCATTGAATGTAAACCACCCTTAAAAATCTACACAACCCTAACATTATTGATTACACTCTTTTAATGATATATATACTCCCTTATAACTAAAAAACAAATAATTATGTTCTTCTATCAACTATCAAAATATTGTGTATGTAAAAGAGTTATTATTAATAACATGAATTCAATTAGAAATCCCTCATTTACAATGAATGCATTATTATATAGTGTGCTGATTTAATTTAAAATATTTCCATATTTTCCAATTAGTTTGCAAATTAAAATTTTTTTTCTCTCTTTAGCTATCACCTTTTCTGGTGGTAAGCTCCTTCAATATCTCTCTCCATTTTATGTTATTCATACTATCTCTTTTATCTAATTTATACTTCTTCATATTGGCTTTAACTTTATGGCCTCATTGAAGTTTTGGCCTTCCTCTTTTACGTTCACCCATCACTTCCAAACTCTCAACCTTATTTCCTATGTAGTTCATAGGCCTTCTCATTGTATGCCCATACCACCTAACTCTGTTTACCATAATCTTAGTCTTAATGGGCACTACCTTTAAACTTCCTAGTATTCTTGTACTTCGCACTTTATCCTTTCTTGTTATCTCAGCAATCATCCTCAGCATTCTCATCTCCATAGTTTGTAGACTTCTCTAGTCTGATTCCTTGGTTGGCCATGTTTCCGAACTATATAGAATAGTTGGTTGTACTATAGAACTTTAATTTTTTCCCAATTTGTGTGGGATTCTTTTGTCAAATAGCAATCCAGATAAAGATCTCCACTTTAACCACCCTTGATTAATTTTACTCTTTATCTCTTTTTCTATTGTGCCGTTTGTTTGTATAGTGGAGCCCAAATATTTGCAGCTTTCAATTGCCGATTACTGCCATTCATTTATATCAATGCTCTCTGTTTCATCTCCTCCTATCACCATATATTCCGTCTTTTCTCTATTTACTTTTAGTCCGTGCTTTTTTATGATATTTATCCAACTCACTAATCTTTCTTTCATTTCATTCTTGGATTCAGCAAGTATCACCATATCACTGCAAATATCATATTCCACGAGACTCTTTGTGGTATAGACTGTGCTAATATAATCTATTATTGTTATGAAGAGAAGTTGGCTGAGAGCCGACCCTTGATAAACTCCTTGGGCTATTGTGATGTGGACACTCATACTCCATATCTACTAATCGATTATTTTTGTAAAGATACCTTTTACTAATTAATAGGAGATCAACTTGAATTGACCTATGACCCTTTAGGATTTTTAAAAGTGCTTTTTTGGCTCAATCTATAATAATATTTTGTGAAAGGAAAAAAATCATATAATAAAACACAAAATTTCAGGCTGGTTGATCTGAATAGGCTGGGATTTGGACAAATCATGCATATTTCTGATACCAATGCCAGATACCATATTTTTTAAACTTCGTATTTTATTTCATGACTTCCTTTTTTTATTGATAATATTGATTACAGTGTTTTGATGATTTAATGAAACATATTGACTATTAAATTAAAACCCATCCATATAAAAATATTTGCAAAAATAATTAAAATATATAGATAGCATTATTGAAAATTCTTTTATTCCTCCTTTTGTAATTTTAATTATGTTTGCAAACAAAATAATTTTATATGGATGGGTTAAGGATATATTTATCTAACTTAAGACTTACTTTATTCTTCTCTTAAATATTATTAATATTGGTTACAATATTGTTACACTATCTTGCTGGTAGCGAAACTAATAGACACCTCTTTCTTACTCCTCTCTTCATTACTATGCTAGCTGACGACTACATAGTGCTTCCACTATAAAAAAACCGGTATACATTATGTATAGGATCCATATACTAGTGAATATACACGGTGCACCCTATAACTCCTAATGGGTGAAGAAATTGCACTTCGTACAATTTCTGGCATGGTAATGAATGAATAAATGAATTATTACTTTCATAAAATATTAAAGATAAATTCACATATTCTAAGGATAAATAACAAAGGCAAATTAATCCACACAACAATATTACCCTAGCAACAAATTTTGAAAATCATGATTCTCAGAAATATATAATCAATATTTTAAATTATACCCCTCAACCATCAAGCAATTCTAATATTCAACAACTTCAGCAAACAAGGATATGAAAAAAGAAATATTCTTTTAGACATGTTACAAAAAATAAATTTAAAAACCATTTTTTTTTTAATATTTATGATTAATAATTTAACATTATCACCTAGAATTTTCCAAATAAAACTTTCACTTTGTATGATCAATAATACATATTCATTCAAGTCACCACAATTTTTTGCACAGATATGTAATTTATTATGGTAAAATATGTAATTTTTATCACAGCTACTTTTATTTTATATACTTTTAATATTTATACACAACAATTTGTAAAAATGTGAATTTATAGTGTAGCAAGATAAACTTTTAAACATTTCAAAATATAAGTATACATTTATAAAATAATAAGATGAATATCTATATATATAATCCTCAAAAAATGTCAATCAAATTTAGCCAATAGTTTTCTTCTAAATATTATTTGTCCAATCAAAATGATTATAGCAGTCACAGTCACAACTAGTGTTGTTAAAAAGTCGAGTTCATCCGACTCCGACTCAGAGTCTCGAGTCGTTAGTCGAATATGTCGACTAACTCAAACTCAAATCGTGAACTCGAGTCGACTCGAGTCGTGAGCTCAAGTCGACCCAAGTCGTGAACTCAAGTCGACCCAAGTTGTGAACTCAAGTCAACTCAAGTCGTGAACTCAAGTTCATAAAATATTCGTCCTCTAGTCGATTTTATGAACTTGAGTTGTCAACTTGAGTCGACTAGAGGACGAATATTTCAGATTTATTATTATTAATTAAGATAGTTTTTGTAGTTTTTTCGACTTCCAACTTGAGTCGTGACTCGTGAATATAATTAAATAATTGAGTCGACTAGAGGACCAATAGTTCTATGAACTTGAGTCAACTAGAGGACGAATATTTCAAATTAGTTATTATTTAAGATATTTGTTGTTATTTACTTTTTACTTTAAACCCCAAACTTGAGTTGTGAATACAAAATATATAGTTATTGACTAGAGGACGAATAGTTCTCTGAACTTGAGTCGTCAATTTAAGTCGATTAGAGGACGAATAGTTCTCTGAACTTGAGTCGACAATTTAAGTCGATTAGAGGACGAATATTTCAAATTAATTATTAATTTATTTAAAATATTTTTTCTGCTTTTTACATTTTTTTACTTTAGACTTCTAATTTGAATTGTGAAAACTGAGAAGAATTATATAAATTAGTCGACTAGATGATGAATATTCCAAATTAGTTATTATGAAAATATTTTTTGTTTTTTATATTTTTTTACTTTAGACTTCCAACTTGAGTCTTGACGTGAATAAGAATTATATAGTTGAAGTTGAGTCGACTAGAGGAAGAAAAGTTCTTTAAACATGAGTCGACTAGAGGACGAATATTTTTAATATTATTAATAAGATATTTTTTGTTTTTACATTTTTTACTTTAGACTTCCAGTTGAGTCGTGAATACAAATTATATAGTTGAGTAGATTAGAGGACGAATAGTTCAAATCAAATGTTATTATTTAAGATTCTATTATTTACATTTTGTACTTAAAAATTTCAACTTGAGTCGTCAATTTGTGTCGACTAGAGGACGAATATTTTAAATTAATTATTAAGATATTTGATCTGTTATTTACATTTTATTACTTAAGACTTCCAACTTGAATCATGAATACCAATTATTTACTTCATTAACTTATTCCTCATTTTACTTGATCAAATAAATTCTTATTAACATTTTTTGATTGAATACTCAAAAAAATTCTTATTTACATTTTTTTGATTGAATAAAATTCTCAAATAATAAAATATTTTGCAGGTATCTGAATATTTTGAAATTATATCTCAACCATAATTTGAATTTTATATAAGACAGACATGTGATAATAATCAAAACTATCTTTAGCATTCCTCCTCATCTGTATTTAATATATATTAAGTATATTTATAGTACCTCTTTTAGGTAATTATTTTATTTAGTCATTAATGGTTAATAACTATTAAAATATTTTAATAATATCAAATGTACTTGTAGATACATATATAAAATAGAAAGAAAAAAATAAATATACGTGTTTAAAAAATAGCGATAAAATTAAACAAATCTGGCCAGAAAGTTTGTACTTAATTCTGAACTATGATAGGACATAGCGATACTATTAAATCTAGACATACTGCTAGTGTTGTTAATTGGTTGGTTGTGTAAAACCCAGACCCGGGGTTTGGGTCTATATAATCGACCAAACAAGCTCTGAGCACGAACCCCGAGCACAGACCCGGGGTCCAGACCTGGAGTTTAGACCCGGGGTTCAGACTTGGGGTTCAGACCCACCTATGAATTACACCTGGGGCTCGGATAAATGAGAAGTAAAAAAAAATTTTATTTTCTAATCTTAAATTAAATCTTATTCTTATCTTATTCATTCTAAATTAATAAAGCTTTTTTTTTATTCTCATTTTCTTACCATTTTTGGGGACTTTCTTTTGATCAAAAATTTTTATGGTAAAATAAAAATATCAGTAAATATTCAAAAAGAGTAACCCATGCATGACGGAAAAAAAATAAAAAAGTAAAATTTTATTTTAACACATATTGATATTGTAATTAAATGTGGACCAATATGAAAATTCAACGTCATTCATGAATGTATAAATAATAAAAAGAAATGTAAATTTATAATTTGTGATGAAATAATGGCCAATAAAAAGTTTTTCTTTATTATATTAAAGTTATATTCCCAATATTATATATGTCATAATTTTTAAAGGGATGTCAACTATCCAGGATCATCACGGGTTTTAAAAGTATAACTAATAAATTTGGGTTTTAAGTAGGTATGTACCGATATCACTTTTTGGAGGCCCGATCCGATATTCCCGATATTAATTGCAATTCTAAAAGTATATAAAATATTTTTATTGTTAAATAACTTTTATATAAGTAATAAGTAACATTAATCTATATATATAATAAATAATAAACAAATATATTATGAAATTAGAATAAATATTTTAAACAATAGTTAATATTAATAAATCGAAGATTTCTTATTAGAAATACCAAAATTTACTTATTTATCAGAAATCAGTTTACGCTTACGGCGATGTGCTAAGTCAATATCACCAAATTCACTAAAAACAGATTCTGAAGAGATTATCGCACACTTTTATAAACAGAATGCGCAAAAAATAACAATATGGCAGAATGTTTATTAATTAATTATTAATATTAAAAAAATATGGATTTCGATTTTATTTATAAAAATAAATGATTTTAGATATAACTTTTTTTAAAAAATTTTTAACATTTTATTTTTGTTAAAGATGCCATTTTATATCGAATCTGATGGGCAAATTAGAAGTCACTAGTTTGTCTAGGACTACCACTAATGACAATATAAAGATGTTTATGATTGACTTATTTTTTTAATTATATGACAGATTTAAGTGACAACAAGTACTTCTTCCAGGTGATATACGTGATATAGATGAACCCTAATTAATTTAACATATTTGACGATTTATTTTTATTTATTTACTTAGAATTAACACCTATATATAAAAAAATTTCAAAAATCTAAAAATAAAACGTGAAAGGATAATAGATACCCCGTATGTTTTTCATAAACTTAAATTTTCATTTTTTTAAATTTCGCATTAATTAAAAACAAAATGATTTTTTTCTTAAATATTAATTTTTACCTTATAAATATATGTAAAGAATAAAATTACGTTAAAACATTTTAGAAAAATTGCTTTGTCCATTTTTTTATAGCACTTCAATTTTTTATGGACAAATTTTTCCCGAGTATGACCAAGAATATTAACATTGGGGTTACGAGTACAAATATATTTATTTTCAAAATTTGATTATAATAAAAAATATATACAATAATAAAAAATGAATACTTTCAATCTAAAGAACCCATATATCGATATTTTGTTATGATAAATTATTCCTGACCCCCCCAAGACCTAGACCCGCCCTCTATCAGTGATTATTATTATTACAATAAAAAAATATTTAATTATCAACTTGTTCATTAAATCGTTACACGACACGACCTCGGGTCTGAACCCCGGGTCTGAACCCCGAGTCTGGACCCCGGGTCTGGACCTAGGGTCGGCCTGAGCACATAAAAGGATCGTAAATTTTACAAGCAAATTAAGAACACTAGACTCAAGTTCAGAGAACTAGTCCTCTAGTCGACAACTATATATTTTGTATTCACAACTCAAGTTGGAGGTCTAAATTAAAAAGTAAATAACAACAAATATCTTAAATAATAATATCTAATTTGAAATATTCGTCCTCTAATCGACGACTCAAGTTTATAGAAATATTCGTCCTCTAGTCGACTCAACTAACTATATAATTATATTCACGAGTCACGACTCAAGTTGGAAGTCGAAAGTAGTAAAATACAAAAACTATCAAAATTAATATTATATCTGAAATATTCGTCCTCTAGTCGACGACTCAAGTTCATAGAAATATTCGTCCTCTAGTAGACTCAACTATATAATTTGTATTCCTAAATCAAGTTGGATGTCTAAAGTAAAAAAATGTAAATAACAGAACAAATATCTTAAATAATAATTAATTAGAAGTTCATCCTCTAGTCGACTCAAATTGACGACTCTAAAGTTCAAAGAACTATTCGTCCTCTAGTCGACAACTATATATTTTGTATTCACGACACAGGTTGGAAGTCTTAAAATGTAAATAACAGAACAAATAGCTTAAATAATAATATCTATTTTTAAATATTCGTCCTCTAGTCGACACAACTATAAAATTTATAATAACTTAACGAGTCATGAAGGTCTAAAGTAGGAAATGTAAAATACAAAAAATATCTTAATTAATAATACCAAATTTCAAATATTCGTCCTCTAGTCGACTCAAGTAGACGGCTTAAGTTAATAGAAATATTCATCCTCTAGTCGACTCATTTATATAATTCTTTTCAGTTTTCACAATTCAAATTAGAAGTCTAAAGTAAAAAAATGTAAAAAACAGAACAAATATTTTAAATAAATAATGATTAATTTGAAATATTCGTCCTCTAGTAGACTTAAATTGACGACTCAAGTTCAGAGAACTATTCGTCCTCTAGTCGACAACTATATATTTTGTATTCACAACTCAAGTTGGAGGTCTATAAAGTAAAAAGTAAATAACAACAAATATCTTAAATAATAATAACTAATTTCAAATATTCGTCCTCTAGTCGACTCAAGTTCATAGATCTATTGGTCCTCTAGCCGACACAACTATATAATTTATAATAACTTAACGAGTCATAAAGGTCTAAAGTAGGAAATGTAAAATACAAAAAATATCTTAATTAATAATACCAAATTTGAAATATTCGTCCTCTAGTCGACTCAACTATATAATTATATTCACGAGTCACGACTCAAGTTGGAAGTCGAAAATAGTAAAATATAAAAACTATCTTAATGAATAATAAATAATAATAGATCAGAAATATTCGTCCTCTAGTCGACGACTAAAGTTTATAAAATATTCGTCCTCTAGTTGACTACTCAAGTTCATAAAATATTCGTCCTCTAGTCGACGACTCAAGTTCATAAAATATTCGTCCTCTAGTGAGTTCATGATCTGAGTTTATAACTCAAGTCACAGTTTGGGTCAATTTTTTTGACCCAAAACTTGACTCAGTTTTCGACTCAGTCGATTAACAACACTAGTCACAACTGTGACATTATATAGTCAATTATTTTACCTGATAATAGTCAATTATAATTTTGTTAATATATTATGTAATATTCAACTTCTTTATTAATTATTGGACGTTTGTCCTACTTAAATAGGGAGTGATTCTTAATAATATTTAATTAATATTAACAAATTCAGAAGTATTTAAGTTATGTTAAATTGTAGTTTTAATCTCCATAATATTTAGCGCCATCTATATTATTATATTTTATTTTAAATAGCATTATATTTCTAAGTTGAAATGTAAATATTTTGTCTTAATTGATATCAAATATATTGTTCTTTCTATATATCTATAATTTATCTATCTATCTATCATAGCAATTTTAAGCCAATTTAGATCATATTAGCAAAATGGATTTAATCTCCTATAAATCATGGAAAGCATTTCAGAAGTATTTTGAGGCAATAGGCAGGAAGGAACATTAGTATGAAAAAAATGTTTGCAGATAATCCTACAAGAGCTAAGGAATTCAAATCTATAATATATATATTTAATAAAAATCATCATAGCTTAAACATATCAAACACGCATTCATAAACCAAATCGAACCGCCATTTTCAAAAAAAGAATTTCAATACAAAAAACAATTACAAAACATATAATAATATAATAATTACAATAATTGATATTTTTTTAACAGACACAACATCGAGCAAAACCTTCAATCATCAGTAAATAATTATATTTTTTAACAGACACCACATCGAGCAAAACCATATACTTTCAATTTACACATCTTAATCTTGAAGATACTGAAAATCAAGAACAAGTTGAACATTACATATACTTACGTTTTATCTGAGCATTATTTTATATTTGAAAATTCATTTGTCTATTCTATTTTACCCACGTTAAGTGGCAGATTTAGGGAAGTTAAAATTTTTATAAATACTATTTTTTAGATTCCTGCACAAAAAATTAAACTTACATAATAAATACATATAATATTAGATAAGTTTTTTAAGGTTATCTCATAGGCAATGTAAGTTAAAATTTTTATAAATACTATTTTTTTAGATTCCTGCACAAAAACAAACATACATAATAAATACATATAATATTAAATAAGTTTTTTAAGGTTATCTCAAATACTATTTTTTTAGATTCCTGTACAAAAAACAAACTTACATAATAAATACATATATTAAATAAGTTTTTTAAGGTTATCTCATAGGAAATGTAATTTAAAATTTTTATAAATACTATTTTTTTAGATTCCTGCACAAAATACAAACTTACATAATAAATACATATAATATTAAATAAGTTTTTTAAGGTTATCTCATAGGCAATGTAAGTTAAAATTTTTATAAATACTATTTTATTATTTTTTTTAGATTCCTACACAAGATACCATTCAATAAAACCAAACAATGGAACGTTTCATACTACCAAAATCTAAAGAAGGCATTATTGCTTCAACAAGAGTAAATTTTATATTTTTAAGATGTGATTCCGAAATATATATTTATTAGGTGAGGGGCTATTCTAATATTTTCCATTATTTTTTATAAATATGTTTATGAAGTATATATTTAGTAATTTTATTTTATGTCCACAATAATAAATATTTTAAACTAAACTTATTTTTATAAAATTAAGTAATTCTTATATTTTTAAATTTTAATAATAAATTAACATAAGGAGAAAGCTAGAAAGAGACAGGCACTTTGTCGTATCAAGAAAAGGAACGAGCAAAGTCTTATTCCTACAACATCCAACCATCTTGAAGATACTGGAAATAAACAATTTGCTTCAACATCCAATCATCTTGAAGATACTGAAAATCAAGAACAAGTTGAACATTACTGTATGCCATTAAAATCTATTTAATTATTTTTTTTAGATTCCTACACAAGATACCTTTGGTGCAATATCTAAGTACAATTTTTTCAGTGATCCTATATCAATAAAAACAAATCAAGTTAAAAATTTTAATTTATGAGAATAAATAAATTTATTTAAATTAGATTCCACGGATCATATTGCCGAAATGTGCCATTCAACGGACTCTTAATCTACCCAAATCAATAAAAACAAACGAAGTTAAAAAATTTAATTATGTTATCATATAGATTTTTTTAAAATTAGATTCCACGATTTATATTACCGAAATGTACCATTCAGCAGAATCTTAATCTACCAAAATCAATCAAAATAAACCAAGTTAAAAATTTTAATTTATGATAACAAATAAATTTATTTAAATTAGATTCTACGAATCATATTACCGAAATGTACCATTCAACAGAATCTTAATCTACCCAAATCAATAAAAACAAACCAAGTTAAAAATTTTAATTTATGTATAACAAATATTTTAATAAATATAAATTTCTGAATCACATCTCATAAGATAGATAAGAAAATTTTTGATTTATCCATCATCAGGGGTTATTCAAAATTTATTATTTATTTATGAAGTATATGGTTATTAATTTTAATTTATGTCCACAATAAAAAATATATTTCATCAACTAATAAAAAAGAAAATTCTTATTTCACTATCATCTTGACGGGCAAAATATAAGATAAAATAAGTATGTGCTACATAATCGTAATTACCCATGGAATATTTTAGAAAAAATTATTATAAGCCTGGCATATGTTTACATCAGAGCCGGTGTATTGATTGTGAAATCAATACCCATTGTAACTTCAATACCGTATTGATATCATTATAGATTCAATACCGTAGTGATATATTGCTATTGTAGAATCAATACCGTATAGATTTTTAAGATGTTTGCATCGCTTCAAATATATTGGCGACCATTAAAATTATAAAATATTTATTTATTATATATTTTTTCATCGCTTTATAAATATTGGCGGCCATTTTCGATTTGTAAAAATTTTATTTAAAATAGATTTAATAGTTTTAAATATATTAAAATGATAAATATGATTTTCTATTCTTTTATATAATTTATCAGGGAATTTATTTATTTTACAATTCTTGATATCCTATATATTTTATATTTGTTTACTCATTATTTGTAATTTGTGAAGTGCTATATAATTGTTGATTCAAAGTTTTATAAATGATATTATGAATTTAAATAAATTAAATGGACCTTATTGATTGAGTTTATAAAATTTTGTGATTCATATATAAATGTCGAATCAAAGATTTATAAAAATCAATAACGTATTGATTGATGGTATTGATTTTACAATTACACCGGGTCTGCAGGTCTCTGAATAATCACAAAAATATTAAATTATATGTATAATTTTTAGCAGGCCTCAAATTTATTTTATTTATTTTAGATAAATATTTCTGCACAACAATCATTAGTACAAGAACATTATTGTGGATTACTCAACACTAAGTGCGATTATTGCGATTCTCTAAATTTTTTATTGGAAAAACCCACAGATGGCAAATTTAAGAATGGCTGTCATAAGGGTAAAGTTAAGATACCATCAATCCGATATATTCCTTTTTTACAAGACCTTTTATCTAATCCTAACAATGAATTTCATTCAAACTTTATGAAATATATAAGATCTTATAATAGTTCACTTGCGTTCGCATCCATGGGAGCACAGATTTCTAATAGTTTAAACCCAGGCCCATATTGTTTTAGAGTTCATGGGCAAATTTATCACTGAACATCTCATTTATATCCTTCCACTGGGATGCCTCCTAAATTTGCACAACTATATGTCCTTGAGACCACCCAGGCTGTTAATGGCAGGTTACACATGAAAGAAAATTCTGGTTGCAATGAGGATCTCTTAAAAAGATTAGATATTTTAATAAGACAGAATAACCCATTTTCTATTAGTTTTAAAACCTTGGGAGAAATTGAGAAAGAAGAAAAAAATAGGGCTATTCAAGAAAATCGTCCAGTTCAAAAAATCAATATGATTTTTCGTGCAGATCGCTCAAGTGACAAGCGAAGATATAACATTCCTAATATAGATGAAGTAGCTATGATTTTTACAAATGATGATGGTGAACCCCCATTTAAACGGGATATCAAGGTCTATCCTCGAGTTGATGGTAGTGATCTGATAAATATAAATATATTAAGCCCTAATCTTGATCCAATGGTATATCCTCTATTATTTCCTTTTGGTGACCCTGGTTGGAAACCAGATTTAAAGGGTGAAGATACAGGGCGTACAAGGGAAAATATCTCACTACTACAGTTTAAAATATTTAGATTAGCAATTCGTGAAAATGAATTCAACCCAATCCTTTTTGCTGGGAAATTATCACAACAATATATTGTTGATTCCTATTTACAGGTCGAGGCGAATAATTTAAATTTTATTAGACAAAATCAGCCAAAATTACGAGTAGATGAATATTATGGATTAATGGACTACTTGGAAACAAAGTCAAACAATATAATTCCCGGCAAAGCAGTAATATTACCATCATCTTTTCAAGGTTCTCAAAGAAATATGCGAGAACGCTATCACGATGCAATGGCCATTGTGCTCAAATTTGGCAAACCTGATTTGTTTATTACTTTTACATGCAATCCTAATTGGCGTGAAATTAAGGAAAATCTATTTCCCGGGCAAAGTCCTACAGATAGACCAGATTTAATAGCCCGTGTTTTTAAATTGAAATTAAATGAATTATTGTTCGATATAAATAAAAAAAATTTATTTGGTAAATCTATGGCTTTTATATATACAATCGAGTTCCAAAAAAGAGGTTTGCCTCATGCCTATATACTTATTATTTTAAACGATGATAGCAAAATTGAAACATCTCAAGCTATAGATAAATTTGTTTGTGCCGAAATGCCAGATAAAATTATCGATCCTAAACTTTTTCAGATTGTTACCCATTTTATGATACATGGTCCTTGCGGGATATTTAACCCCAAATCGCCTTGCATGGAAAATGGCATATGTACCAAAAAATTTCCGAAGGATTTTCAAATGGAAACAAGACCAAATATTGATGGGTATCCATATTATAAAAGGCGAGATAATGGTATTACAATTCTTTTCGGTAAACCTACGGATAATCGTTATGTTATTCCATATAATCGATATCTAATGTTAAAATTCAATGCTCATATTAACGTGGAAATTTGTACATCTATTAAATCGGTAAAATATATCTTTAAGTATATTTATAAGGGCTATGACTGTACTAATGTTGACATTAATGTTGCTTCAAATATAAATATTCATGTGAAATTAAATCACATTTAAATGCGCGATATGTGAGTGCATGTGAATCAATGTGGAGATTATTAGAAAATAATATGCATGACCGCTCGCACGCTGTTATTTGTTTAGGAATTCATTTACCTTTACAACAGCCAGTATATTTCACTGCTGGACATGAAAGAGATGCTTTATTGAGATCAGAAAATAAACATACTACTTTAACGGCATGATTTGAGTTAAATAAGACAGATCTAAATGCTAGACAATATCTTTATGGGGAAATAACTTATCATTATGTGTTTACAAATTACCATTGGAAACTAAGAAAAAAATGATTAAATGTAATTTCGAGAATGTATTCCGTTCATCCTAATTCTGGTGAACGATTCTTCCTTCGATTATTATTACTTCATGTTTGCGGGGCTACAAGTTTTGATTATTTAAAAACTATTAATGGAATTTTAATGAGTACTTTTAAAGAGGCAGCTATTAAAAGAAATTTGTTATCAGATGATAAAGAGTGGGAATCATGCTTAGAAGAGGGATCAATATATCAAATGCCGCCACAACTTCGGAGTACTTTTGCCTTTATCTGCCTTTTTTGTCAGCCTGAAAATCCTGCATATCTATGGAATAGGTTCAGATTTATGATGATTGAAGATTATTTGCGTCAATATTCAGAAGTAATTGCAATAAACATGGCTTTAATGGACATTGAAAACGTTTTTCTTGATCATGGTTTATGCTGTCAAAGTTTTGATCTTCCTTCACCTACAAAAATCCCCCCAAAACAAATTATGATGCCCATGTTGAAGCTGCCGATTCAATCGAGCGTATATCTAAATTAAACCGATTGCAAAAATATGCTTTTGATTTAATTATACAAGCGATTGAATTAGAAAATATTCCAGAAAGATATTTCTTCGTGGATGACCCTGGAGGTTCAGGTAAAACGTATCTTTACAATACCTTAATGTGTTATATAAGAGCAAAAAATCAAATTGTATTGCCTTTTGCAACCACCGGCATATCCTCTATTCTTTTAAAGGGGGGAAGAACCATTCATAGCGGATTTAAATTACCTGTGCCTATCTTTGAAACTTCTACATCCCATATGAATTTACATAGTTCGCTAGCTCTAGATATTAAAAATAGCAAATTGATTATTATTGATGAGGCCACAATGATGACTAAACACGCTTTGCGATGCATTGACCGATTACTTAAAGACATTATGAAAAATTCCCACCCATTTGGCGGAAAAGTAATTTTATTAGGTGGTGATTTTAGACAGACTTTACCAGTAGTGCCTAAAGGCTCCAAAGTCGATATTATAGAGTCCTGTATAAAAAGTTCATATTTATGGAGTCATTTTAAAATAATACATTTGATTGATAATATGCGTATTTCATCAGATCAAGTTGATTACAATGCTTGGTTACCTAAAATTGGAGATGGGCTATCACGCAGCAATTCTGATCTTCCTACAAATAGTGTTGAAATCCCACCTTATTTGCTTTAAAATGATTCATTAATAAAATGTGTGTATGGTAATTCTATAGAAATTGCTGATATAGATAATCTTTCTACTAAAATAATATTAACCACCAAAAATAAAATTGCACTTACCCTCCACAACGATATCATTAATATAATTTCAGGCCCTATCAAACATTATTATAGAGCAGATTCCATTGAAAGCGATAATAAGGATGATATAATGAATTTTCCACTAGAATTTTTGCATTCACAAACTCCATCCGGTATGCCACCTCAAAGCTAACACTTAAGGTTGGTACAATTGTTATGCTGTAACGCAACTTGAGCCCAAAGAAAGGACTTTGTAATGGTACCCGTTTAATCATACGACATTTACATATTTATTTTATCGACGCTGAGGTATTGACAGGCACTAATAAGGGTTATCGAGTTTTTCTCCCACGAATAGATCTAGCTCCAAGTGACTCTCAGTTACCATTTACTTTAAAAAGACGACAGTTTCCTATAATTCCCGCTTTTGTGATTACAATAAATAAAAGTCAAGGACAAATTTTTGATCATGTAGGCTTATTCCTCCCTGAGCCCGTCTTTGCCCATGGACAACTATATGTGGCTCTTACTAGATGTAAATCTCAAAATAATATGAAAATTATGATTTTTCCATCAGAATTACAAGGAAAAATTTTAAAAAATGATAAAACATTCACACAAAATATCGTATATAATGAAATCTTAAATTCATAATTTGCAAGAAATTTAAAAAAGTCACCAACTTTGTTATTCACCATCAAATCACCAACTTTACATCATCTTCAAAAACTAAACCACCTTGAGCAAAGAAAAGAGAACTTCTTCACCATCGCTAAACCATATTCCTCACCAAAAACAGTATATTCTATTTTATAATTTCAATTTACACGTTTTATTTCAGGTTATTTACAGCAAACTACGAGCAAGAAAATCACAACATCATCTTCAAAAACGAAACTACATTGAGCAAAAAAAAGAGAACTTCTTCACCATCGCTAAACCATCTTTCTCACCAACAACAGTATATTCTATTTTATAATTTCAATTTACACGTTTTATTTCAGGTTATTTACGGCAAACTACGAACAAGGAAATCACAACATCATCTTCAAAAACGAAACCACCTTGAGCAAAGAAAAAAGAACTTCTTCACCATCGCTAAACCATCTTCCTCCACCAACAACAGTATATTCTATTTAATTTCAATGCAAAGAAAAGAGAACTTCTTCACCATCGTTAAACCATCTTCCTCACCAACAACAGTATATTCTATTTAATTTCAATTTACACGTTTTATTTCAGGTTATTTACGACAAACTAAGAGCAAGGAAATCACAACATCATCTTCAAAAACGAAACCACCTTGAGCAAAGAAAAGAGATTGAAATCTCCTTTTTTAGGTAAAATTTTCTATATTATAAAATTTATTATATTATATTTTTTATATGGCTACAAATGCATATGTGTTGTAACCCGATAATCATCAACTCTTGAAGTATAAATATTTATTATATTTTCTTATAATTCATATCTTTGTCTCTTTTTTTCTATTTCTTCCTTCTTATTTTCATTCTTTTTTTCATTTCTTTGCTCTCCTAAAATCCATCTCCTACCTTAACGCGGTGGGGAGTAAACAGTAATTCTGACTAACAGGAGCTCTGGTAAATAATGTTAGTATTTAGGGTGCTAATAAGAGATATTGTTTCATTTTTGTAATTTAAAATATAAATTTCGAAATCACATCTCATAAAAAGGAAAATGTCTGATTCATCCATCATCAAATAAATGTAAAATATATTATTCATCAATCATTGAATAAAAAAGACAATTCCTCTCTCTTAGTCTTAATGGGTTGGAATTGACCTGAAGGAGGAGGGGGAGGGGTAAAAAGAATTATCGTAAAAGAACGAATAAAATTCTCATCCCCGTCATTTTTGACGGGTTATCAACTAGTTTTAATATAAAATTAATTAATTTATTTTAAAAAATTTGTAATTAATGCATGGGTTGAATCATGTATAAATAATTATTTTTCTATAATGACTTCTAGCCTTCTTAGTGATTCTTGGTCCTTCGGGTTTGCAAATCATAGCTTGACTTTTATTAGGTAAATTATTAGGTTCAGGTATATCTTCTATAACATCATTCATGTTAGTCTGCACTATCATACCCTTCTAGAAAATAAGATAAATTCCATTATTTAAACCTCCGATTCTAATCTTTTTTGTTACAAATATCCTAATCATGTAATATGGCATGACAACTTACATTATCATCATGTAAGGCATAAGATAGAAATATGGGATTTATTTCAACCTCTTCTTCATCACCAGATTTATACGCTATCCTCTGATTCTCAATCATATGTAGTTTTATCAAATAAATTGGTTTGAATAAAACATTTTATATGTCATTGATTGTGACCGCCCCAAGCAAATTTTATCATGAAAAGGCTATCATAAAGGATAAATTCTTATAAAAATTGCTTGTGTCACTTCCTGTCATATATTTGATTATTTTTTTATTATACCTTTATTGTAATGACATTTTAAGGATCGAATAACTCCCATATCCAAATGTGGATTAAGTGATGTTGAATTTGGAGGTAAAATAATTATTGTTTTATGACAACTAGAATTGTCACAAGACAATAGTATTTTTTTCTATAAAGACACCCATTCCTCTAAGATATCTTCAACGGTTATCCAACTATTTTTATTAGAATAACATTTTACAGGTATCTTTTTATTTTAAACATCGTGGATTTTTAAATTTACCAATTACATAAAGTTTTTTATCTGAACCATCTCCATTTATGTAACTGTTACCTTTTTTTTTATCTTGTTTAAACCCTAATGGTTGAGTTCAAACTAAATTCCATGGTTATCTTTGTTAACGCCCGGTAGTAACCAGAGAAGGGGGTGTTTTCTTGCTTGCTCCAATGATTACTAATAAGATCTGCACTCCCTCTATCATTGCAGATTAGGTGAAAATTAATACTATGCCTTTTCCTGAATCTTTGCAGCCAATTGACAGTAGGAAACCCTAAAATTTAAAAAAATTTAGATATTTATAAAAATTTAGAAGTACCTTTATAAAAAGTTTTGCTGTAAATTCTAGTCTTTTTAGCATGACAGGGCCATTCAGGTCACAATTTTTGCTTCACATCTATGTAAACCAAATTATAATGCCTCTGTTTTTGGGCTACTATTTCTGATTCTCTATATCTTCTGTGAGGCGTTTAATCTCGAGCTCATGCGCAGCGAGGTTTAAATCATATTGATAGATTAGCAACGATCGGAGTGTATATAAAATTCTTGATATTAGAAGGTAGTTCTTCAATAGGAATAAAGCTTAATGGGCTGGGAGATGGGATAGTGTATCGCGCATAGAGATATATCTCATAAAATATCGGTAAAGAACTTGATAAAAGACTAGTCTTTACCTACTGGGAGATCCGAGATGTTTTGAAGCTTTCAAGGGTATATGATTGGACATAGGATCATGGTTAAGGTCATTGATCCCATGAGAACAATATTCGCACTTGTCTTGATTAATTCACAGTCCTAAACGGCTCTCATTGGAGTTTATTATTTCAATTACCTTCATAACTACATCCTGTGGGCCGCCTAGTATACCATTGTCGATATATCATTTATGAAGATATAGTTTGAATTGGTCATTTATGCCTTGTATTAGGTTATTAATGCCCAGACAGATCAAAAAGGAATCTAGAGGGTCACCTAGTTGCACCACTAGAAGTAATTAATATATCTCAAAATTGAAGATGCTAGGGACTAGTATTACAATCAAAGATAAATTGTGAGTATTCTGGATAGATGGTGAGGATAGGATTTAGAAACGCTTTACGTCTTAAAACGTTAAAATCGTTCAGAAAGTCTATTTTAACTAGGATATCATCGCTTGAGTCTGTTTGAAAATAAATTCGGGTTATGTGAAGGGATACCTCACATCCACCCATTACATCCATCTTTTACGTTGACTCCTAATTGATTGGAGCACAGGTGATTGGACTTTGTGAATAATATTCTGCTTACTACAGATTGGGTGTTAATCTGCGCCTAATAGCCATAGGGCGAATATCTTTATTAGGTTTATGGATGAGCTATGAGCTTAGTTCCGTATATAGGAGTGGAATAATAGCGGGATGCCTCCAGTAAGCATACGGTTGATGAGTTGGGTAATTTTTTCCAAGACGTAACATTGTAGTGTGATGCAAGTTGTGGTTAGATCCTGAATATTTGCCCATCAATCCCAGGTAAGGAATCGCGTTTGAATGAGAGAATAGTCTTTCTAACGTCGCTAGTGGTATAAGTGGCTGCAATTAGAGGAGCCCGGAATAATTTTCTTTGACCAGTATAAACCTTCCTAATATTTAAAATAGATATCAGAAGTTTCATACTTTTCAATTCGATATTTCTAAAATCATTCTCCTTTCCTACTATAATTATCACCAAGAATTATGTTTTTTATTATTTATTTGTCACATAATATCGAATTTACAAAACTAAATAATATGCTCTCTAGGCATCGGCCTTTATAAAACTTAACAATAATTATTTTTTAATGAGTTCCTTTAGAAATTATAAATTACATTGTACAATTCATATATTTTTATTTCCTTTATATATTTTTTATTTCTCAATTATACCTATTTTACAATAACTAATAACAATGCGATCTAAAATTCTTGGTCCGCTCGTGAGATGAAAGATATTCTATTATTATTTGACCCGGGATCGATTTTGTAAATTTGTTAAAACAAATTTCATTCAGAAAATAGTGTACTATTAAAAGATATTTGTATTTTAAAATTTGACCATGGCTATGTTTTTCGTATAACCTTATATCTCTAAGAGGTTAAAATTATCTTTTTTATACTAAGGAACATACCCTTTTCTCGTAATAATTCCTGTCCCATCTCACTTCAACCTGTACTGATGAATGTTAGCAGCGTCTACATGACAGGATTTTCATTAGATGCAAACCCCCTTAAAAACCTTTGCCTACCCCTCTAAAAAATTACTCCGCCTTCGGCGACGGTGTTTTCCTATTACTATTTTTACCTTTTTAATTATATTAATACTCTTTTCAGATAATTTATAAAGGATTACTTAAATTAATCGATCTCTACTACCAACTATCGATAATTAGTGGTTATAAAGAATTTATTTTTTAGATAATAAATTCGATTAAAACCTCCATTATTTACAATAAAATAATTATGGCATTATGAGCTTGCTGAAATATCTAAACCTTTTAAATGTAATAAGTTTTATTTGGAAAACAATGTGTATGATTGTTTGCAATATATAGATTTGGTCGATGAATTGTATTATAATAATTCTATAATAAAAGTATTAATTTTTACAGCAATAAATTCCTATTTCATCTCAAAATTTAATAGATAACCCCCCCCCCCCCAAAAAAAATTTTTTTTTTATCCTAACCTATTAAAGCAGATTACCCTCACCCCCCTCAAAGAAATAGGATGCAAACTGTTCCTACCCCTCCTGCTCATGTATACGCTGAATGTTAGCCAAGTTTCAATCTTGTGTAATAATTGAAAAATAATGTATATAAAATAAAAACTAATAATAGTATATTTCTAAATGATATACACATACAAAGTAAATTTTATTTAAAATAGTATTAGTTGATTCATATATTTTAATAAATTTAGCTTAATTAATAATAAAGAGCTGCAATATGATAATATTTATAAAGGAATTGAGCAATAAAGAGCAGCAATATAATAAGATATTTAAACATAAAGTAAATATAGTTTTACTGTAATTTAACTTAATTTATAATAAAAATATTAACTTTAAAAAATTATTTTTTTTTATCCTTAAGTCATTTATGGCGTAACTTAAAATTTCTTTTTGTTAAAAACAACTTTTATATTTTAAATCAATTTGTTTGTAAACTAATATTTTATAAATCAGTTTCTTTCTTTTTGTTAAAAAAACAACTTTTATATTTTAAATCAAATTGTTTATAAACTAATATTAAAATTTTATATTTTATAAATCAATTTACTTAACAAACGAATGTTCAATTTTTTATTTTTAATCAATTTATATAAATTACATTGTCAATATATATAGCAAACTATTTTTGAATATATTGATTATTATTTTTTTTTTTTTTTTTTTTTTTTTTTAAGTTTAAAATAAGTTTATTGAAATTTAGATTAAAAAAAAAATAATAATCAATATATTCAAAAATAGTTTGCTATATATATTGACAATGTAATTTATATAAATTGATTAAAAATAAAAAATTGAACATTCGTTTGTTAAGTAAATTGATTTATAAAATATAAAATTTTAATATTAGTTTATAAACAATTTGATTTAAAATATAAAAGTTGTTTTTTTAACAAAAAGAAAGAAACTGATTTATAAAATATTAGTTTACAAACAAATTGATTTAAAATATAAAAGTTGTTTTTAACAAAAAGAAATTTTAAGTTACGCCATAAATGACTTAAGGATAAAAAAAAATAATTTTTTAAAGTTAATATTATTTAACAGAGCTGCAATATGATATTTATAAAAGCCTGAACTTAATTCAATTTTTTAGGCTAAAAGCTTGACTAAACCACATACATAAAATAGTATCAATATTTAATAGATGTATTTAATTATGATATGAGATTTCATTTAAAATAATTTTAAAGGCATATGGTGTTGAAAGAATAGAATACAAATTTTCTGGAGTTTAACATGCGTAGGTGACACATGGTAGCCTCTCAATACACATTATATTTCTGTGATGCCTTTCAAAGGCGTGAGAACTAACTACTGTTGATAAATCTGAAAAAAGGTCATTTAAAGGAGAATATTTATTTACAAACTTTTAATTTTTTGATTAAGAGATTATAAACGATTGTTAGTAAAATTGAGCAGATATGCTGGCTCATTTCTCCAATATATCACCCATTCTTTTCTAATAAAGTGCCAATGTTTATTAAAAAAATACAAAGAAACTAAGGGCAATTTTAAATCTATAAGTTTCCCGTAAAGTTAATTGTATACATCTTTAGTCATAATGTATACCTTTTTTCCTAGTATTTCCAGCACTGTTTTAATTTCAGATGTAGTAATTTTTCTCTTTTCAGCTGTAATCTCTCTTTTAAATATCCTCAAAGCATGAAAAATACATATGTGAATATTCACTGCTGGGAAACTATCATAAAAGTCACTTCTATCTGCCATATCTTTATCAGCCCCAATAACTTCAAGATTTGTTAAATTATTATTATGATATTTCATAATTTCACACATTTTTTTTAAAACATTTATAGCTTTCATTTTGTACAAGCCAAAGTGAAACTATTTGTGATTCACTATTTCCATCAATTATTAAGGTAATGAAAAGAGGCATCCCGTAATTATTTAGCTATTAGGTTGCATTCATAAACATAATCTCTGGATATCTTTTGAGATTATGTTGCATCATCTCATCTTGAAAATAAATTCCTAGTAGAATATCATTTTCTTCAGTGACCTCACAATAGATCCCTTAATTTCTTTAAGCAGCTGAAAAATGCTGGCTAAATCATTACACTTCGATTTATTAATGTTAGTTTGTAAATTGTGAATATCTTTGGTGATATTTTTTCCTAATTTTCGCATGGATTCTTGTATTTGTAGCTTGTTAGCTTTTAAGTTTAAGTACTTTTGAACTGATTCTCTCTCTTCAAGAGAAAGTACTCTTTGTTTAGGAAGAGATTCAATTTTTTATCTATTTATATGATTATTATAAATTTATTATAATGTATAATTTTACCTACATCATGGTTTGTATGTTTATTGACCATAGTCACAATTTGTAGGAAGTGGGTATTAACACACACTGAAAATTTAAAAGAGCACATTTTACGGAATGTTGAAATATTCCTTATATTTTTTAGGCAATTTTTTTGTATGGTGCCCATATTTACAAGAATAATAAACCTCTTGATATTTAAAAAGATTTATGAGCTCTTCAGGATGAGGAGCTTTTAACAAGGTATACCTTGCAACATATAAATTAACTAGGCATGACTGCTTATATTCTTTAATAATGCTACTAAGTGAATCATATGATGAAAATATTGCTCCTAGTATCATTTATAAATATAAATTTAATATTTAATTAATCAATTTAAAAAAATTTTTACTATTCTGTAACTTTGTCTAATTCCTACTATGGTTGTTCTCCTTATTGTTGGATTTATTTCTCAAAAAATAGAAACATTAAATATTTTTAAATATAGCGGGCTATCATGTGAAAATGAATTGTCACGTGATAAAATGTTATTAATAATCATGGTGTTAGGTTTAGTATATTTTACTAAATATCATGATTGTTAGCTTTTGTATATTTTACTAAATATCACGGGCGTTAGTTCTAGTCACGGCCATAAATTTTAAGCTTAAGCGAAATTTAGCGAAAAGTTTACCGACAAAATACCTAATTATAACAAGGCGGTAAGATACGACCTGTTTATGATGAAAACTCGGAGAACAAAAGTCACAAAAACCAAAGGTAAATTTCAGTACATAATATCCTATTATGTTAAAATAGAAGGAAATGTTGAAAAAAATGATTCAATTAATATAGAAGAAACTGGTGAAAATATACAAGATAATGAGATGGATATTAGCAAAACACCTATAAAAAAACAGCGTGGTGGCCCAAAAGTTCATACTCCAAGTAATTAAGATGATATTATATCTATAAATACACAAGAAAATGATAAAATTAATATGGACGAACCAAATTTAGAGGAAAGTAAAAACTTTGCTGTAAAATTAATTTGATAAGAGGAAAGTAAAAACTTTGCTGAAAAATTAATTTTATGTTTTTGTCAGATACTTCATGTATCTCATTATAGAATTTTTGCTTTCCTCTAAATTTGGTTCATCCATATTAATTTCATAATAATCTATCAAATAAAAACATAAATGACTTTTAAAGTAGTGATATAAATATAATTGATAATGAAACAACAATTTTTATTGATAATAGTATTGGTAATATAATTCATCTAATTTAATTATATGTATTTACAACAGATGTATTAAAAGATTGTACAACCAAAGATATAGAAATCAAAAAAGTTCAAATATATATATATTTTTTTTTATACAATCTTTAGGAAAGTTTTGTACATGAAATAAATACTGTTGAAGAAACTAAGACAGAAAATATAATTGGCCAATCATTAAGTTTAGAGATCCCATATAAAGATTTGGAAAGACTTGGAAACAATATAAATGATAATACAAATATAATTAAAAATGAACAAGAAATGATTATACATGATAATTTTAAAATTATTCATACAACTATTGAAACTCTCTCATATAATAATGACGTAGAAATAAATCACAAAATTGATTCAAACAAACAAATATATAATAATTATGAGATTATACCAGGTGAAGAGCTTTTTGAACCTCATTTTGAAGGCGATGAAGAATTTAATCAATATTTACAGACCAAGTTAGATTTTATTTAATTATTTTTCAAATTACTTTTTTAAAGGGCTAAGGTGGATTCTGAAACAAAAAATCTCGAGGAGAATATAAAAGAAGTTCTTATACCTGGTATTAAAGTAAGTATAATTTAAT
This sequence comes from Gordionus sp. m RMFG-2023, assembly GCF_954871325.1. Taxonomy (NCBI): domain Eukaryota; kingdom Metazoa; phylum Nematomorpha; class Gordioida; order Chordodea; family Parachordodidae; genus Gordionus; species Gordionus sp. m RMFG-2023. The sequence goes on along the minus strand of NC_088778.1, from coordinate 5,293,068 downwards.
ATATTTTTAATATTGAAATATGCCAACTAGTTAATTATTATTCAATACTTTATAACATCTTTTTTATAATTTATATCTGGTTTGTCGAAATAACAAATTTCTTGTTCAAATCTCCTTCCTGACTATTCAAATATCTAAATTGCAATTTATAGTTAAAATGGGTGAGCATATGACCTAATCTTGATAGATATATATTTAAATCAATCCATTATGATAATCACCTATTTGGATGTCATCCAATTACAAGGTGACATGATAATATATCATAAACAATCATAGCAATAACATGGTAATAATAATAGCAATAACATGATAATAATAACAATTGAGTGATGATAATAATAATAATTATGGGGGTTATTAACATAGCAAAGAAACATCATACACTAATAATAGATATATGTTACTTTCAATGTTCTTGTGATGATAATAATGAGATTCCACAAATAATAATCTAATAACAAATGCTTCAAATTATCTAAATTAAAATCCAATCAATTTGTAATTATACATTGTTTCAAAGCTCAACATATGTATCAGCCATAGTAGTCTTGATGGAAGATAATAGTTAAGCTTATGATTACGTTGATTTGACTGATGACAGTTTATAATGTGTATTATCTATGAATTTTATATCAATTTAACTTTTTTATACTAACATTTTTTAGTTTTATCTCAATCCTTTTCTTAATTATATAGACTCAATCACATGAAAACATAGAAATTCAAAATGGTGAAAGTAAAAAAAAATATTGAAATTTAAAAATTTGCATATAATAAGCAATAAATGAACTTCAAATTAATTTTATTCACTTGAGTTTGCCCCAAAATTTTTACTAACATTTAAGCCTGAATCTGGCCAAAAATATTTATTTAATTTTAAGCCTGAATCTGAACAGAATTTAATTAAACACAGAGAAGAGAGAAAGAAATTCTTTCTTTCTTGTTCTTTCTTTCTTTTTCTTTCTTTCTTGTTCTTTCTTTCTTTCTTCTTTCTTTCTTGTTCTTTCTTTCTTTCTTGTTCTTTCTTTCTTTCTTGTTCTTTCTTTCTTTCTTGTTCTTTCTTTCTTTCTTGTTCTTTCTTTCTTTCTTGTTCTTTCTTTCTTTCTTGTTCTTTCTTTCTTTCTTGTTCTTTCTTTCTTTCTTGTTCTTTCTTTCTTTCTTGTTCTTTCTTTCTTTCTTGTTCTTTCTTTCTTTCTTTCTTTCTTGTTCTTTATTTCTTTCTTGTTCTTTCTTTCTTTCTTGTTCTTTCTTTCTTTCTTTCTTGTTCTTTCTTTCTTTCCTTGTTCCTCTTCTTTCCTTCTCCTTGTTCTTTCTTCTCTTTCTTGTTCTTTCTTTCTTTCTTGTTCTTTCTTTCTTTCTTGTTCTTTCTTTCCTTTCTTTCTCTGTTCTTTCTTTCTTTCTCTTCTTTCTTGTTCTTTATTTCTTTCTTGTTCTTTCTTTCTTTCTTGTTCTTTCTTTATTTCTTGTTCTTTCTTTCTTTCTTGTTCTTTCTTTCTTTCTTGTTCTTTCTTTCTTTCTTGTTCTTTCTTTCTTTCTTGTTCTTTCTTTCTTTCTTGTTCTTTCTTTCTTTCTTGTTCTTTCTTTCTTTCTTGTTCTTTCTTTCTTTCTTTCTTGTTCTTTCTTTCTTTCTTGTTCTTTCTTTCTTGTTCTTTCTTTCTTTCTTTCTTGTTCTTTCTTTCTTTCTTGTTCTTTCTTTCTTTCTTGTTCTTTCTTTCTTTCTTGTTCTTTCTTTCTTTCTGTTCTTTCTTTCTTTCTTTCTTTCTTTCTTTCTTTCTTTCTTTCTTTCTTTCTTTCTTTCTTTCTTTCTTTCTTTCTTTCTTTCTTTCTTTCTTTCTTTCTTTCTTTCTTTCTTTCTTTCTTTCTTTCTTTCTTTCTTTCTTTCTTTCTTTCTTTCTTTCTTTCTTTCTTTCTTTCTTTCTTTCTTTCTTTCTTTCTTTCTTTCTTTCTTTCTTTCTTTCTTTCTTTCTTTCTTTCTTTCTTTCTTTCTTTCTTTCTTTCTTTCTTTCTTTCTGTTCTTTCTTTCTTGTTCTTTCTTTCTTGTTCTTTCTTTCTTGTTCTTTCTTTCTTGTTCTTTCTTTCTTGTTCTTTCTTTCTTGTTCTTTCTTTCTTGTTCTTTCTTTCTTGTTCTTTCTTTCTTGTTCTTTCTTTCTTTCTTTCTTTCTTGTTCTTTCTTTCTTTCTTTCTTTCTTTCTTTCTTGTTCTTTCTTTCTTTCTTTCTTGTTCTTTCTTTCTTTCTTTCTTTCTTTATAAAATTAAATAGAGTAAAAACCAGCAATTGCTTTGTCCTATTTATAAAGAAATTTTATCTTTATAAAAGAAATAAATTTTTTTTATTTTATATATTTTTTAAACATAAACTTAGTTCATTTTCTCATAAATTTTTATGCATTTTCTTTTATCCCACACTTATATATATTTTTTAAAAAGACCAATCCCCCAATGTGAATAAGCCACCACTAACATTACATGGAATGTGGCACACTTTTGAAAAATTGAAAAGTGAAGTCTCTAGGAGTTCTAACAATGCTTCATCTATAATTCATGTTTCAAATTTGGTGAGTTGCCTTTTATTATATTTAAACTAAAATATATGTATTGTTGGTTATCTTTATATAAAGCTTGAATATTAAAGTAAAATAAAAATAGTATATAGGCTATTTTTTGAAAAGAGGACAATTATTAATTGCTATAACACAAAATTTTTTCTTCAAAGGTTCGACCATTTACTCTGAGACAATTGAAAGAAGAATTTCAAAAATATGGAGAATTTGATGAAACTAAAGATTTTTGGATAGACAAAATTAAATCGCACTGCATTGTGAAAGTAGATATTTTTTATATAAATTCCCTTGATATTTTATTATAGGGGGGGGGGGGTGTAGGATAAAAGAAAAATAAATAATGAAAAAATTAAAATAACAAGAATGAATGATCAAAAAACATTATCATATATTTGTTAATTTTTTGTTCACAAAAATATTAATATTAGTACTTAAATGCTGAGTCTGCCTTGGAAGCTTACAATAATTTAAACAAACAAAAATGGCCATTATCTAATCCTAAATTGTTGAAAGTAGAATTCACTGACCAAAATGAAGTATAATTTATTTATCATTTAGCAATTCTTAAGTTTAGAAAATTAAAAAAAATAAATAGTATTGCTAACATTAAGGTAGAAATTTTACTTAATTTTATTAAAACCTTTTATTTTCAATAAGAGTGATTTCATATATAAGGTTTATTTTAAATAATCAAATTTATTTTTCAGTTGGATTCATACAAAAACAACCAGTCACTGGACAAATCATTCACCCCATCTACCACAAATAGGTACAATGCCAAACTGTCAACTGACACAGAAATTCCAGATTTGAACCTCTCCACAACACATTCTGAAGGTGGCATGGATCCCCAAGAGTTTCACTTGCTCAAAAACCTTGCTCCTCTTCTGCCTCCTGGTGCGCTTCTGCAGCAACATAGTCACAGGAGAGGCGTTATCAAGAAAAAACATGATGATAAAATTATAACTGAAAAGGGTTATATAATAAATAATAATGTTGAATTTCAATATCTTTTTATAATGAAACAATTTTAAGATCCCTATTTTTTATACAATAATTTCTTCGTTTTCTATGTTTACCCCTCCCATCCTTCACACGAATAAAAATATTTTCATTAATAGAATAAGCTTTCAAAGTCAAACATGCAGACTAATGTGCATGGGATCTTGGTTAAAATTTAAAGATCTATTTACTTTCATTAGTTTTTCTATTACTTTCTCTAACAGTGAAGGTCAGTGGTATGTTTTTATTGACCTATTAAATAGGACGTTGTATATACACAATACTATATGCTTTATCTACCCTATTTACTATGATTTGTTTTACATGAAATACTTATATTTTAACTACATATTTTTAATTAAGGCCCGTCTGTACTCTATGGCTATCTATTCTATAACAACACTTTTATAAATTCTGTTTTGATATCTCTATTAAGTATTATAATTGAGTCATTAATAACCTGTAAATTTTTTGTGAATTTTCTATTTTATTTATATATTTAGTATTTTAGCTAGACATTAAATTGATAGTATTAAGCATACTACAATTAATTTTGAAATAGTGTTTATCAGAAAAAAATATTAGCTTGAAATTCAAAAAAATATGTCAAAATTTTAATGCGTGGGTTGGCCCATTAAAATTTCATGAAAAATCATTATTTCGACACATGGCTCTTATTTATGTATGAATTGCCCGATCCGTTAAAGTTTTTTCCTTGATAGGTTGGGCATTGAAAGTGTTTCTGTTAGAACTATATTGAAATTCAAAAACCAGCCCGGTTTTTATCCAATACGAATAAAAGATTAAAATATAATCTAGTTTTTTTATTGGAAAAGGCTTTTATAAAATATTTTTCCGTGCCTTTTTTATTGTTAACCACTAAATTGTTTTACAATTATCATTTTTTATGGCACTGATAAAATTACACCAATTCAAATGGTGTTATGCTTAATCAAATTTGTGGGTGACTGTTTTCCTATTCAAAATTTTATTATTATATTATAGAAAGTGTCGCAAATACTTCATCAACCAAATCACCTGAAGAAATGGATACAACTGATGCTAGCAATAAATTGGAAGATATACAAACGAGTCCTGGGAAGGTTAGATACCACCCTACTATGATGGCTATTCATCATCTTATATCAAAAGATACCAAAGAAAACTCGAGTAATGATATGATTGATATCTTTTTATTTTTTTTCCTTCAACTATTAATTCAATGCAATTTAGACATGATTAAGAGTTGAATAATTTTTTTATTTTGGTACATACTTAAAAAACAGAAGTACAACTGTGTTAATTTATTTCGTAGAGAATATTTTAATTCTACAATAGGTATGTTTTAGTCAACATGCCTACCAATTCATTTTTTACAATTATTTGAACCCACCCACCCATGTTTTTTTTAATTCACCTGCCAAATGTTTTAAAATGATTTTAATGACTGGTTTGGTCCTTATATTTTTAATAATCTTTTTAATTAACCCTCTATTGCATACATCATATTTGAATACACATACCATAAAAAAAGGAATAAATTTTAATATAAAATTTTTACTCTTGATGTATAATAGATACACATATATTTTATTTATTTATATAGTTAATTTTGTCAAAAATGAAAGACAGCTATCAATATAAAAATTCTAAAATACGTAGTTTACAATTTTCGAATAGTTGCATTTTTTCCATTTTATAAATTATGTCATTTCTCTTGTAAAATTTTTTTAAGGAACAGGTAGTTAACCCAGATACATAATGCGCACTGCATTTAGTGTTGTTAAACGGCACTTAATATTGTAGCCTAAGCCTCGAGATTTCTATGATATATGTCTAGTCTAGACCTTTGTTCCTTTTATGAGCAAAATCTTCAGGCTTGCATAATATTTTTCTGGATGAAATATTTCAAAACGAGCCGTTTAACACTAACTGCAATATAAATTTGGGCTTTTTTGATTATTTTTTTTATATTAATAAATATTCTTCATTTGCTATCTATAGTCAAAATGTACTGTATTCCGGAAGATAGTTCTGATTCTAATATTAGTGGCTCATCAGATGAGGAAATTCTTGATTCGAGATCAGAAGATGTTGATTATGCAGTATTTCAACTAGTGACCTGCATCGGGCCTAATTTTTCAAGCCCATTCTGGCCCGAAATTTTTTTTAAAAAATGTTTTGCCATCCTGGCTCGAACCTGAAATTTTTTAAAAAAGTTTTGCCAACTGGACCTGAATCTGATTTTTTTTTAAAGACACGGCCTGAATTTATTTAAATATAGAAATTAATTTTTATAATTACTCAAAATAAAAGACATATGTTATATGTTAGTTAAGTTTCAATAAATAAAATCAAAAATTTTTATTTTACATAAAAATTTCAATATAAGATAAATTTAGATATATTTAAAAAAATTCCAAGATCCGACCCGACCCGGCCCGAATTTATTGTAAAAATATTAGGCCCGGGTATGCCCAAACCCGATTATTTTAAGTAGGCTGGGCATAACTTTGCAGATCTCTAATTTAACTATTGGTGCCACTACATTCCATTTTAAAATTGTGTTTTGATAATTGGTTCTGTGGTATAGAAGTTCAAGTATTACTCGCCCAAAAGGGAGTATTGCTACAGCGAGGGCTAGTAGAATTTATAAATGCCAGTTTCTACTGAAAAAGAATTCTAAAAGAAGGAGCGTGAATTCACATAAGATCATGTAAGTGGTATCACCGTATAGTATTCCATATACTTGATATGATGCTCATAAATCTTGGTAAATGTATAGGCTAGATTTTGAAGCTTTAAAGGTACCAGTAAAAGAACATTGTTATTTTCTCTCATTATATTCGATATACAAAAATTCATCATGGTAAGATCACCTAGACAATTGAGTCAACCATCTGGCCCGTGGATGCCGATCTTAGATTTTCATGCTCATGAGCTCACTCCAAATAATTATCTAGAAACCTCTCCCTGCGACCCTGGAATGGCAACGATTATCCCAGCCATACAAGCAATTTCTACGCAAATGGCCGAGTTATCTACCAGAGTGGATATGAACGGGAAACGATCAAGGTCTTCATTTTCATCCCGAACTTTAACGCCCAGAAGACGTGACAGCAGAGCACCTACGCCACCACCACAGCCACCATTGCCATTACCAGTGGTCCCAGCCATACCGCTTAGCCTGAGGAACGTTATGTTAAGCTGTCAAAGTCTGGGCAGGACTTAATCGGGATCTCATCGAACCAAGATATAGAGCAAATGATAGAGACTGGCATGAAACTAAACACATTGCTGATGTGCTGGAGCTACTCTCGGTGAACTCAGATCCTAGGATGCTTGACGAAATGACTAACCTCGCCATTCATTGGAGCTGGCAAACAGCAATGAATAACGACGCTTCGTACCAGAACACTTTCTTATGTGGGGAGGACATAAAGATTTTCCACGAACCAAGGCCCTTTGACAGGGGCCCACAGGCCCCTCAATTTCTGCCAGCTATCGTCGTAGACCGGAGAAAAAGGAAACAGCCACAACTGGCGGTAAGAAGAGAAAGTGAAAGCCGCAACGTTTATTCCTGTCTTTTCTTCTATCCATCTTTCCTCTCATCCGTCTTCTATTCCTCCTACCTCTCAAACAACCTTTCCAGCAACTACAGGGGGTGTTATTCAGGGCAACGGTCACCCAGCCCAAAGGCAGAGAACAGCTCAGTTTCCAACACGGCTAGCATTGGTTAATAAATACCTTAGGGAACTGAGGCACCAGCTGTTTTCTCCAAATGATGATAATTCTGATTCTGGTAACGACGCGGATGAGAATCCTATTAACAATAATCCTCCCCCTGCACGCGATCGACCTGACGCTAGTGCTGCCAATGAATCTGACATTCGGTCATTTTTATCTGAAGACTCAGGAATACCAGAATGGTTGGTACCTAGCCCCCTCTCAATTTCCCTACCGTCTAGTCGGATAGTAGCAATCCAATCTCGTCAATCGTTTTGGAGCTCCTCTATCTTCAGCAATGATAACGATTCTGGCGTGCCACAGGTAGGGTCCACTGCAGCCCCTGACCTCCCGGTATCCTCAATGGTATCAGTAACGTCGAAGGCCACAGTATCTTTACGGATGAACAATTGGCTGCTCTACCCCGCCTCAACATCAGTTCAGCTAGGTTAACCCCTGGTCCACTGATGTCACCCTTCACTAGAAGGGTTGCCACCTGGGGCTTTCGGCCCCGGGACACTTAAAAATCAACAATAATAATAACCATTATTTCAGACACTGGGGCTCTGCCACCGTCCATAACAAATTCCACGATATCATTCGCCAACTTCTAGCTGCTGGTGTTATCGAATTATCTGACGGGCCAAATCTGCTCACAGCTTTGCGTTATTTCCAAAAGCGACGGCTCACCAAGAATAATTAGCGACTTCTCCGAGGTTTCCAAAAACTTTTTATATTACCCCTTCCATTTGAAGTCGATACCGTTAATGTCCACCAAACTGGACCAAGCCAGATACGCCTGCAAGATTGATATCAAATCAGCATTCTTCTCAATTCCATTAGCACCGTAGATAAGATCATTCTTTGGGTTTAAATTCAACAATGATACATACCCCTACAAAGTATTACCTATGGGGGGCATCCTACAGTCCCTACTGCCTTCAAGCAATTATCCTTCATGCCTGTGCCAAAACAGTCAGGAAAGCTAACTATAATGTATATTTGGACGATATCCTTATTTATGGTGACAACGAAAATTATGTAAAATGGTCCACCAGATCACTGCATTGTACATTGGAAGGCTGGGGCCTATAAATAGCTCCCAAAAATCCTTCCTTGACCCTACATCACAAATCACATACCTAGAAGTCCCGATCCACCTCGAAGCTAAAACGATCACGGCGGACACGTATCAGTCGCCACCTCGCCGCTAGAATACTAGGCTTCGTCAACCACTACGCGTATACCATTACAGGAATGTCAAGTTTATTCTCCCCATATTATATCACTATGCAAATTCGCAGTGAGCCCCGGTAGTCGACTCATTTCTAGCATTCAGAAAGGCAGAGAAAATAATTGACGCCCTCAAGGCCCCCTTAGCCCTACAATATTACGCTAACAGCCCGGTCTATGTGGATGCCTCCAACTCACATATTGGAATCAACTTCTGGAGTATAGACAACCTTTCAATAGCCTTTTTCTAAGAATGTCTCCTCTTTGAGATTCCAAGCCATGCCATCGATCATATTAATGCTAAAGAAGTCATAGAAATGGGCATGGGAGCTATCATGGCTATCCACCGTAACAATGAATACCAAATGATGTTCACAGACTCCTCAGTAGCTTACTATACCTTTAGAAAAAGTGGATCTCGGTCGCCATCAATCGAAATCGTCATATTCCAAATTCTTTTCAAACTGGGCCTTAAAAACTTCACCACTATCTCCCAGAACATACAATGGATCCCGTCTGAAGATAACCCAGCTGACGCCCCTTCCAGAACGTGGATGGCTGAGAGAGAACCCTTAGACCTATTCGGTGGCCCTATTCTCGACGCCCCTATCACACTTCAACAACAAGATACCTCCTTATTCGGCGAGGAATCGTCTATCGCGAAACTCCTTCCCTTATCTCTGGATTATCTAACTTAAGCGATCCCTCCACCGATACTTACCAATGGAGCAGTCTATCTATTAAATCAAGGGACCTCCTCGAATAATTCATCTATTAATCAAAAATTTAATACAATAATTATATACTTAAGAACGATTAATCCCTACCTATTTATTTATATAAATATAGAAATTATACTGTAAATTGCCATCATTGTTATTTTCTCTCATTATATTTGATATACAAAAATTTGATTAATAAAAGCCTTAGGAATACCGAAGTTATAAAAGCCAAGATATTTGAGCTTCCCTCCTCTCTAACAACCTTTCCGCCAATAGCAACTACAGGAGATGCTATTCCGGGCAACGGTCACCCGGCCCGAAGGCAGAGAACAGCTCAGTTTCCAACATGGCTAGCATTGGTTAATAAATACCTTAGGGAACTGAGGCACCAGCTGGGTCATTCCATGTCAAATGAGCAAAAAAAATGAGATTTTTGGCTTAATATTTGGTAATCAAAGAAAGGTTAATGTAGTTAAGAAATAGCCAAAATTTTAGCCTCGTAACATTTATATTTTTGGAGATATTAGGGTTCAAAGTGGCAAAAAATGACATATTTTTACCATTATCTGCCTTTATTCAATTAAGCATATCTTAAAAACTACGTAATTGTAAATAACAAATTTAATATCAAAATTACGTACAAACTACTTTGAGATAAAAATTTTTTTATATATTTTTCCAATTTCCGGTCATTTTATTTAATATGCGAGGACTAAAAACGATTTTTTGGAAATAATACTACCTTCAATTTTTTTAAAAAATTTAGTAGACATTATTAAACTCTTCCTTTATATTTAAAAAAAAATAGGTCTGGGACGCGGCCATCTTCATTCTCAAAATCGATAAAAATGTATAAATATTTTCCCGAAAGGGGGCGTCTTTGTATAAAATTATATATTAATCAGTTTTTAATGTTTTTTTTGAACTTTGATATAATTTAAAGGATTATTCATCTTGTAAGTGAAAATAACAATAAGGGCTTTCATTCAATTATAGAAATTGTCTATCGATAAAAGAAATTCAATTTATTACTTTATTTATAATTTATTATAAAATTTTTTGCCCATATAACATATATTTAATGAATATTAATAAAATATGTCCAATCAAGTTTCGAGTTCTTGAATATATGAAATCTTGTGCATTTCATATATGATGCCAAAAATAATATCAAAATTTTCGCTACTCAATTTTAAAAATAATTTGAATTTGTAAAATATTACAAATATTTGTTATTATGAAATTATTATATACAAGTATTATCATCATAAAACCCAAATCAATATAAATATTGGATCGGATTTTCTAAAATCGGCATACCCTTACTTGTAAATAAAAATATTCTTATTTACAAGTAAGGGTAATAAAATAAATTTATGGGCAAATGTAATAATTGACAAGGGTCAACACATTTACGCGATCAAATAATATTGTTTCGTTCTAAGGACATCAAATTTATAACATAAAAATGGCTATCCATAGATAGAACCACTATTGAAACAATAACCAAGGATGAATTTATCAATGCCTTTTTGAAAAAATGGAATCTTTATTACCCCATTCTTTTATTTCAACGCAACAATCGTTGTATTAAAGCAATCTAAAATTGAACTTATACAAAGGCCAATATTTAATTTTATGTGATTTTTCAGAAAACTATAGCTTTATACTTCAGGATGAAGTACAATTATCATTAATAGGGCTCAGTTTAAGGTTCACCCACCCTTTTGTTATATATTATAAAGATAATCTTGCCAATATTTGTTGCCTAAATTATGTAATGATATCCGAATCATGCAACACAATACAATAGCAGTACATTATTTCCAAAAAACATTGGTAAATTTTTTAATTTTGTATGTCAAATGTTTTACACCCATCCAAACCTTCTAATTCTTTTATATTTCCAAGTATAGACGACACTCTTTACTTTCCAAAATGTCATATCTTATCATTAGTATCATTGTAAACTGCTACTGGCTGTAGTTACACATTGTCGTCACAAGAAAGTAAACGCTACCAAAAAATTAGAATCTTTTAAAAGTGAGCTATATATTAGATTTTTAAATTTATATTATATCAATTATTTTTAATATTTAGAGGGCCTTATATGAAATGCACAAGATTCTGATTCATATATTTAAAAACTATAAACTGGTTGAATATATTTTATTAATATTCATTAAATATATGTTATATGGGCAAAAAATTTATAATAAATTATAAATAAAGTAATAAATTGAATTTCTTTTATCGATAGACAATTTCTATAATTGAATGAAATCCCCATTTATTGTTATTTTCACTTACAAGATGAATAATCCTTTAAATTATATCAAATAGTTCAAAAAAAACCATAAAAACTGATTAATATATAATTTTATACAAAGACGCCCCCTTTTGGGAAAATATTTATACACTTTTCTAAACATTTTTATTGATTTTGAAAATGAAGATAGCCGCGCCCCAGACAAATTTTTTTTTTATAAATATAATGGAAGAGCTTAATAATGTCTACTATTTTAAAAAAAAATTGAAGGTCGTATTTAATAAATTTTTACCTTGTTTCTTTTTTTAAAATTATATTTTAACTTATATTTTTCTTTCTTTTAAAACAATATTTAGAATTTTCCTTAACTTATATTCTATTTCTTTTAACACAATATTAAACGCAAATAATAATTTTTATTTCTTTCTTAAAAATATAAAATCGTAATAATCAATTTTATTTCTTTTTTTTCTATATATAAATATATCTTTTTCTACAACTAAAACATAATCATCAAAAAAAAAAAATAATAATAATAAAAAAAATTATATTTCTTTTTTTTACAATTAATATTTAATTATCTAATAATAAATATAAAAACAATAATTATGCTTTCTAATAAAATCGATATTTAGCACTGTATTATTTCCAAAAAATCGTTTTTAGTCCTCGCATATTAAATAAAATGACCGGAAATTGGAAAAAAATTAAAATATTTTTTATCTGTAAGTAGAATCTTTGTACGTAATTTTGATATTAAATTTGTATTTACAATTACGTAGTTTTTAAGATATGCTTAATTGAATGAAGGCAGATAATGGTAAAAATATGTCATTTTTGCCACTATGAACCTTAATATCTCCAAAAATATAAATGTTACAAGGCTAAAATTTTGGCTATTTCTTAACTACACTAACCTTTCTTTGCTTACCAAATTTTAAAAAATTCGAAGGGGGTCGGCCCAATCGTGGTTGATTTGTCATGGAATGACCCAGCTGTTTTCTCCAAATGATGATAATTCTGATTCTGGTAACGACGCGGATGAGAATCGTATTAACAATAATCCTCCCCCTGCACGCGATCGACCAGATGCTAGCGCTGCCAATGAATCTGACATTCCGTCATTTTTATCCGAAGACTCAGGAATATCAGAATGGTGGTACCTAGCCCCCTTTCGATATTCCTACCGTCTAGCAGCTCGGATAGTAGCAATCCAATCTCGTCAATCGTTTCGGAGCTCCAAGATTCTATATTCAGCAATGACAACGATTCTAGTGTGCTCCAGGTAGGGTCCACTGAAGCTCTTGACCTATCCGGTATCCTCAATGGTATCAGTAACGTCGGAGGCCACAGTACCTTTTCGGATGAACAATTGGCTGCTCTACCCCGCCTCAACGCCAGTTCAGCTAGGTTAGCCTTTGGTGCGCTGATGTCACCCTTCACCGGAAGGGTTGCCACCCGGGGCTTTAGGCCCGGCGACCTCTTAAAAACAACAATAATAATAACCGTTATTTCAGACACTGGGGCTCTGCACCGTCCAATACAAATTCCATGATATTATTCGCCAACTTCTAGCTGAGGATTTTATCGAATTATCTGACGGGCCCCAAATCTGCTCACCGCTTTACGTTATTTCCAAAAGCGATGGCTCACCAAGAGTTATTAGTGACTTCTCAAGAGGTTTCCAAATACCTTTTACATTACCCCTTCCATCTGAAGTCGATACCGTTAATGTCCACCAAACAGGACCAAGCCAGTTAAAATTTAAATAGCAGATACTCTATTAATTCAACAAAAATATGAAAGCTAGCGTTGAAAAAAACGAATATCAATTGACACCATTATAAAAAAATCTAGCAAGGGGCCGACAAGTATTATAACGCAGAAAGAAATAAGACATGATTTAGTAACACGTTAACCAAAATATAATAAAAAGGCGCGGTGCAAAAACTCTGGGTGTAAATTGGTTTGTACTAAATATGGTGTATCATTATGTTTTACTATAAAAAACGATTGTTTTTATTTCACGAAAATTAATATAAATTTGTCTTATTACATTATTTATCAAAAAATAAAATTATATGTCTTTATTTTTTTATAATTTTGAAATTGAAAAAATATGATATTTTTTACACGCATTGTGTATTTAAATACACACAATGAAATTTTTTTTTTTTTAAAAAAAAAATTATTTTTAGTTAAGGGCTCTTTAAAGACAAAAATAAGTTTTTTTTTAAAAAAAAGATATCATTTATTGATATGTTACGCAATAGAGGGTTAAACTTATAAAAAAAAATAATTTATAATAAATAGAAGTATATTGCTCATGTCACCTGAAAAATACTTAAAATTCACCTGCCCATTGTTTTTAAAAATATTTTTTAACTCGCTCGTCAACCTACCCAATGTTTAAAATATTTTAGAAAGTGCCAGCCCATTGCCGAACTTTAGAGAATATAAAAAATGAGAGAAAAAATTAGTGGCCAATTGTTACACTTGCGTAAAAAAATTAAAAAATATGAGTTATATAAAATTATTTATAAAGTATGTTAGATAACTAGTTACCTTTTAAGTTTGTAATTTAAAGTAAAATAATATTCAATTATTCATTTAGAAAATTTAAGTACAATTTTGTTTATAAATTAAATTTATCAAATTGATTATTTTAATCAAGACTCCAACAAGGGTGAAAATAAGGAAAAGGAAGGAGGAAATAGGATACTCTATATTAATATTCCTGGAAAGGGAAACAAACCTGTAAACGCCGATGAAGACCCGTTAACTCTCAAAAGGAGGGAGGATAGGGAGAGAGAGGAAAGGGTTCACAATTAATATATTCATTTTCGTGGTTTTGTCGTTTTTATTTTACAAATTCTGTTATATCGTAGATTACATTAAACAAGAAATACTTTTTAATTTGTTGGTATCAAATTTTCATTTAAGCTTATTAAAAATTGTTAATTATATTTCAAGAACTTATGAGATGGTTACAAAGTTCATTAAATTATGAAATTCATATATAAACCAGTTTTTTTCATAGAACTTTTTTGTTTCTCAATTTTTGAGCTTCAAGATTGATACGAATTTCAAAACCAGATAATTGTTATCATCCATTACTTCTAAATTTAATCATTTTATTCATAATTAAAACATTCTTCACGATTTAGTAGAAAAAATTATGTACACTATTTTATTTTTTTTTAAAAAAAATATATATTTATTTTATCCATTAAAAATAATTAACCCCTGAATCAGGGGAGAATAAGGATCACAAAAGATGGAAAAGATGAGAGGCGTAGAGATATAGCAGGTAATTTTATAAATACCATTTTTTATATCATTCACTTAATATAATAATCGTTTTGGACCAGAGATTCACCAATACATGTGGTATTATCAGCCAATAGGGGAAACCAGGGCTAGTCGGTGCAAGGGGTTTGTCGGTTTAGACTAGTAACGGTTATTAAATAAAATTTTGTTCTGAAGTAGAATTCTAGATGTCCATATTAGAGAAAGAAAATAATTTATATTAATTAGTGTTTTAAATTTTTATTTGTTATGATACGTTTTTGATGTGAAAATTGCAATATTTTCCACTTTATATTATTAGGATGTAATAAAAATTTTAAAGTTTGGACATGATAAAAAAGAAAGATAATATATTAAAACTCTATTTTAATATTTATTAAAGTTTCAGATTGATATATAAGGTTTATATATGTTAAAGCATATTAATAATATTACCACCATTGGGGTTAGTAAAATTGTAGCTTGTTGTTGCAATCATTCTATAAAATTATTATGGTACTCAAATATATAAAAATTCCAAATAGGAAAATTTTTACCATTAAGAGTTATGAAGAAGCAATGAAATTATATTAAAATTATATGTCATCACGAAAAGTAACATCTATTATTGGTTAAAATATAATATTTTATAAATTTTAAATGATAATTATTATATAAATTGATTAACGTAAATTTTTCATAATACATTCCTATTTTATATTATCAGACCTAAATAAATCTTGCAAACTAAAAATATATATAATATATTGTGATTGACATATTATTTGATAAATTCAATTTATAATTATATAATCAATCAGATATGAACATTTATTCACCATATTTAAATATTAGCCTGATACTAAGATCAATTATTTAAAATGATATATCTAGCAAACAAAGATTTTCATATATACATATCTATTGTAATTGACAACAATATCTGATTTAAATTATTACATTATAAATATGAACATTTTAGTTATCAAGATATTTATTTTGACCTGATAATAAGATCAAATTAATATTATATATTTAAAAATAGAACCAGATAAATTTTGAATGAATTTATTAGGTATACCTACTAAAAAATTTTTAAGACATTATAAAAAATATAAAATGACTGGCGCTGCCCAAATAGGTCAAGATAATAAACAAAAAATATTTGATGATGACGAGGAAAATAAAATGGTTAAATAACTAATTTCATGAAGCAAATTTTTTTATTATGGGTTATATGCTAAAAAGGCATTAAAAAATTATAGCTGAAATTTTTATCTCATCTCCATTCTAGAAGCATCTTCTATAAAAGCAGAAGAATAAAAAATCAAAAAAACACATTATTAAATTTAATAGAAAATGTCTGTAGGACTATAAAATTTCCATAATTTTGAAGATTGGTTTCAATACAGAGTATGTAAAGGTTGGGTGCATAGGTCTTGTGTCGAAAAAATTTCTATTTTATTTGTTATAATTGTATAATATATAAATAAAGCATATTTAAAATCTGAAGAAATTTTTATTTGTGTCTCATAGGAAAGCCTAATAAAGTTCTTGATTTGACTAGCCCCATCGATGATCTAACTAACCACGGGTTTGGGGCTATGAAGTTCAAAAAATCACTTTTACTAAACCTTTTTTAGAGAAAAAATATTAAATATTTAAAAAAATATAACATTTTGTATTTATAGCTAAGTGTTTAAGATATCGTGGTATTTTACGAGATCTTATACCATTATCTTTTTCAGAGCTGTGATGAATTTGACAAAAATTGCGCCAACTAGCCCCGGTCTCTCAATCAAACAATCCCTAGTCAATACTGCGACAATATATTATTTATATAAAATACAGAAATAAGAATTGCCAATATTAGCATTGACGTTAATTGGGAATGTAAACTAATGAGACTGCCAACATTTTATAGTTCACATTAGGTCTATTAACAAAAAATGAATCAAATAGTATATTAGTAATATATGGTTTGTTATAATTTACAATTGATCTTTTTTAAAAAAAATATAAAATAATTATACGAAAATAATATTAACAGATTTTTTTAAAATTTTTTTTAATTGCACATTCAATTTAAAAAACAGAAAAAGTTATTATAATAATCTGATGATAAAAATATGTGGACAAGTTATTAACGAAATTAAAATGCCTTAATTTATAATTGCCAAACCAATTATTAAGGCATATGGTTTTTCTTGTCGATTCTTCAAGACATGCTGTTTTTGATGGGAAATTAGCTCTGATTAAGAAAAGCCTTTCACAAGCTTTTTGCATTTTTTGTTAATATAACCTGACAGATTGATAAGATTATGATTAGTGATGAAGTATGATTAAACTTTATTATAAAAATATAAATTTTATTTTTCAAAATAATTTTAATATTCAATTTAAATTTTTCGAATAATACGATTATAAAAGAATTATTTGAATCATTTGTCGAATATGTGTGTTTAAACATATATTCAAATTATTTGAATCGGATAATTCCTTATTTATATTAAAAAAAAATCGAATTATATAGTATTTATCTTTGTCACTATTCGATTCTTTTTTGAATAGGCCTAGTTCACACAAAACAAATCTTGTTATATTGGAAATTTTTTAATTAATAAAAAGAAATTACTATTTTAATTTCATAATAAATATGACAACATTGAAAAATAAAAATACTCTCGGAGTTAGTCTAAAAATTAAATAATCAAACAAACCAAACCTTTTTAAAAAGAACCAGATCAGAAATTAAAAAACATGGGTTATTTTACAATAAATATAAATCAGCACAAATATCAGATTATGTATATTGGATTCGATTGGTAAATTTTTTTTATAATTATTAGTATTGGTTGGAAAGGGTTGTATCAGTGCATCTGATATAGCCCAAATATTGGTTTTTATTTTATATATTGATGCATCATCTATGTAAATTTATTTTATTGCAATATAAATCTTATTACAAAAAATCTGAATCAAAGCAGGGGTTACTTTTGATGTACATACACTATTTATATATTTAAAAATTAATAGTGCCTGAGGACAAAACAAAAAGCAAACCTGGGCAAATGATGGACGAATTGTTTCGAAAGACCATTATATCTCCCTGTGTCTATTGGCTACCTTTGAGTGAAACTAAGGTTCATCCATCTGTTATATTCTTATGCTAGCAATATATAATTTATACCTTAGGATAACTATTAAAGAACTAAAATGGATTTTTAAACTATTTAGAGTCGATCAATTAAGATTACAGCGAGGATAAAAAAAATATTTGAATATTATTTTGATATTTAAATTTACTTAAAGAAGGAGCTATAGATTTTCAGGCATATATATGTAATACGATTTTATTTACTTTTCACATATAAAATAGGCTAAGGAAAGGCTGGAAAACCTTGAAAAATCTCATCCTTCCCGCCTATACATTCATGAAAAGGATTGTGAGCGTTCCCGCATATTTTTCCACGATTACTCCAACCTACTACGAAAAATTATGAATAGTAAACCTAATCCATCTCCACTTTTATCTATAAATCATAACGAAGTTTATAAAAATGATGAAAACAATATGTCTAGACAAGAAATGGTCTCTCATAACGCCTATAATATATATGAAGGGGGCAGGTTTAACGATAGATCTGATAGGATGGATCATAGGGACAAAATGGGGTTTGATGACAGGATGATGGTTAATTATGAAAGGGAACGGCCTTTCTTCAAAAGACCCAGGTACGAACAATCATATGAACACAATGAAAGGACGATTTTCAATAATGTTGTCTACAAAGATATGAATCATTATCAAGAACCTCCTGCCGAGGAAAGATATAGCAGAGGCGGCGGAATGGCAAGAGGGGTCGAAAGAATGTACATAGGAAAAAAAGTATTTAGTTATAAAACCACCATACATATATGATAATAGATTAGTCAATCCAGTTCATAAGGGCTATTTTTATATAATATTTATTATATTATATGATTTTAAATTTTCATGTCTCACAATACTTTAGGAAGAAAGAAGTTACAGATCTCCACCTGCACTTAGAAGATCTTCACCCATCAAAAGGGATTACAAACGAATATCATCTTCCGGAGTTCGATCCCCTCATAGACATTGAATAAACAAGAAAATATGGATTTCAAATGTATATATTTAAGTTTTCATTCTTTTCTTTACACTTAATTTTTTTAAAAAATTAAATTTGTGATTGAGTTGTTTTAATGTGATTGAGTAATGTTTTTATGATAGATATAATTATATTTTCTTATGTTCATTTTTATATAGTTCATCAAAGTGTAAAAAGAAAAGGCTTAAATATAAATATTTAGGATATTCATTTTAAAAGTGGATAATTTTCAATAAGGTATAGGAAGTATGATTTAATTATTATGTTTCTATTTATAAGAGATTTTTGTTCATCGGCAAGGAATAATTGGATATTAAAGTTTAACTTTTTTGGAAAAATATTAATAAATATGATTAATAAAATCCTTTTATAATGAATAATTATATATTTATTATTCTATTATACTTCTAAATTATGTATAGGTAGAATTTTTCATACAATATAATTTATTATATTTCAATAAATGTTTATTTAAAAAAATATATAAATTTTGATATTATGTGTATAACAAAATATTTTTTTAATGAATTTGTTTCAATATTTGAATTATGAAAAATCTGCTAAGATAAAATTTTAAATATTTAAATTAATATGAGATAAATTTAATATTTTTTTTCCACTATAATAAAAAAAAATAATACTTTTCATTCATCCCAGAAATAGATGTTCTTGTTACAAATTTTTCTCCCATTATAATATTTAAAAAATAATACGTTTCATCCATCCCAAAAGATGTTCTTGTTATA
The DNA here is from genome assembly GCF_954871325.1 of Gordionus sp. m RMFG-2023. Taxonomy (NCBI): domain Eukaryota; kingdom Metazoa; phylum Nematomorpha; class Gordioida; order Chordodea; family Parachordodidae; genus Gordionus; species Gordionus sp. m RMFG-2023. Next base: position 5,273,385 of record NC_088778.1, on the reverse strand, counting down.
ATGTTTATCACCATTCCTTGACTTTTCCTATCAAAATGAAGTCCTTCATGTTATAAAATTAACTAACTCTTCTAATTAATAGTTAAGCTTAATAATTTATTGACATTTGAAATTTAATTCAATTTCTCAACTTAATTAGCAAAAAATTGTAATCTATCTTTCTTCATAATGCACTATTACAAACAAATTATTTGTTGTGATTGTTTTATTTAATGATTTGTTCCCCAATAAAAATCAAATTTTGATTAATAGTAATTCCTCAACAGTGATATACAACTTTTAGAAACTATTAATTATAATCTTAAACCTTCAAAAAGATTCTCACAATTTTTAAACATTTTACCTTTTGTGGTTTTAATAGACACAAATGTAAGTTTTTAAATAATGATATAGTTTAAATGTTAACAATGACCCTATTGATAACATCAATTTCGTAATCCCACATCTACCTGATAACATTTTCTCCTCCTTATTCTTTGATATTTCCAAGCCTAATGTTTTTACTCGAATCACTAGAGGTGCTCGTTTATTGGTGGTTAAATCTTTCTTTGATTGCATTTCCTCCCTTTTGTATAATTTCATTTGTGAAAAGGAATGGCTCAGGTTTTTTTTATGGCATTTACTTTCAAAATGCCTGACAAATCTTTAACTCAAGATATTAAAAATGCCGCCCTTAACAAAGATCCATACCTTCTTGGTGAATTTTCATCCTATAATTATTGTGCAATAAAAATAAAACTTCTCCTTTAGTGATCAAAGCCAACTTTATAAAAAATTGATAATCTAAACATTAAAGGTGCGTTTAGGTTTCTCATGCTACCTATATCAAGCGCGCCAAACATCCTAACTACCATCAATCTGTTTGATCCTCTTCCATACTCCATTCGCTTGGCTTATTTCACACAGGAAGAAGTTAGAAAAGCTATCCTCACATTCCATCGTGATTCCGCCCATACATGGATGATTAAGATCGGCACATCTTTAGGGTTAATTTTCAATCTAAGCAAATCGGAATTCATCCAACCAAATTGTTCAGAAATTAACTACAACAATTTTAAGGTCATTATTAACTAATTCACTTTAATCTCTGCGTTAAGGCAGCTCAGCTGCTTGCACCTTTCTGGATTCAACCCTTGAGACTCTTAGCAAATTGGGTAATATCCTTCTCCTTTCTTCTAATAAGTCGTTTTTCCCGTTGAAAAACTTTTTTAATATACCACGTATTCTTTACACTCTTAAGGAGTAGAGGTCTGCAATGGGCGAGTTTTTACCCCACAAGCCCAACCCGTCCAATATTTAAAAAAATTTAACTAGCCCGCCCATGCTTAAAAATTCTTTGCCTGCCCGCCCATTAGTCTAAAATTTTTTACCTGTCCACCCATTATATAAAAAATTCTTTTAATCCATGTTGCCCATAAAATTTAAATAAGCTCATTTTTTTCAATTTTTTTAAAATCTAATTAAAAAATGATTTAATTTCTGCGCTACACCACTGCAAAAAAGTTTTATAATTTATGAACTTGTTATATCAAGCAAAATTCAATTCAAATTTCGGATAAGGAATTGATTTGATTAAATAAAATATTTATGTAAAAAATATTAAAGTTTTGTCACTTTATTTTAACATTAAATACGGCAATTCTTAGTTTAATCATTTTAATTTAACATTAAATACATCAATTCGCAGTTTAGTAATTATAATTTAACATTAATTACCGTAATTGGTAGTTTAGTCATTTTAATTTAAGATTAATTACCGCAATTCATAGTTTATTTTAACATAAAACGGCAATTCGTAGATTAGTCATTTTATTTACATTAAACACTGCAATTCGTAGTTTAGTTATTTTAATTTAACATTAATTACCGCAAATCGTAGTTTATTTTAACATTAAAACGGCAATTCGTAGTTTAGTCACTTTATTTTAACATTAAATACAGCAATTCAAAGTTTAGTCACTTTATTTTATCATTAAATACGACAATTCGTAGTTTAGACATTATATTTTAACATTAAATACGGCAATTCGTTGTTAACATTAAATTCGGCAATTCGTAGTTAACATTAAATACGGCAATTCGTAGTTTAGTCATTTTAATTTAACATTAAAACGGCAATTCATAGTTTAGTCACTTTATTTTAACATAAAATACGGCAATTCATAGTTTATTCATTTTATTTTAGCATTAAATACGGCAATTCGTAGTTTAGTCATTTTAATTTAACATTAAAACAATTCATAGTTTAGTCACTTTATTTTAACAAAAAATACTGCAATTCGTAGTTTATTCATTTTATTTTAACATTAAATACGGCAATTCGTAGTTTAGTCATTTTAATTTAACATTTAAACGGCAATTCGTAGTTTAGTCACTTTATTTTAACATTAAATACGACAATTGGTAGTTTAGTCATTATAATTTAACATTATATACGGCAATTCGCAGTTTAGTCATTTTAATATAACATAAAATACGGCCATTCGTAGTTTAGTTACTTAATTTTAACATTAAATACGGCAATTCGTAGTTTAGTCACTTTATTTAACATAAATACCGCAATTCGTATTTTAGTCACTTTATTTTAACATTAAATACGGCAATTCGTAGTTTAGTGACTTTATTTTAATATTAAATACGGTAATTCGTAGTTAAGTTATCCTATTTTACAGCATTTTAGCATAATTTAACATTATATACTGCAATTCATAGTTTAGTAATGGCAATTCGCAATTTACTTGGCAATTCGTAGTTTAATAGCAATTCGTATTTTATTCATGGCCAATAATTACGAATATTTAAAATTTATTTGTTAAATTTAGAAATTTATTAATAAATTCTAACACTATACTATTCCAAGTTCATGCTTTGACTTATATAATTAATATTTTATAATATTTAAGTTTATGAAATAACATTTATTAAGTATGTTTATGTAAATTCTAAAATTTGTAAAAAAAATTAAATGATATTGAAATTTTGGAAAATAGGTTTAGAGGCAGAATGTATAAATTCTAGGACCATTTTTTATTTTTGAAAATTTTTTTTTAAAGTTATTAGGATCTATATGCCTCTCGAAAACTTTCCTCTTCATTAGGATGAGGGAGAATAAATATTACAATATTTATCAAAAATTAAAATTTCAGTTTAGATCTAAATTACTTTAGATATTCTAAGAATAATAATATGGAATCTGGTGGCCTTTTCATTTCTATATCAAATCTATTTTATTTTTAGGCCCGATTTGATCTGAGAAGAAAAAAGAATTGAAATAATTTTTTATCTTGGCAATTAGCTTAGACAATTGTTTTTTTTCTAATTTGAGTCCACCGATCTAAAGATGTATATATAATACTAAATTAGTTGAAAGTGTTCATGCATAGGAGTCAGCTGTAGTGCCATTTTATGGGTTGCGAATCAACTATCTAATTTCCATTATACGAATTACGCATTAATGTCATTTAAGCGATATACAAACCACAAAATGGCACTACAGCTGACTCCTTTGTATGGACACTTTTTATATTCATTTAATGAATGAATCAACAGTATATATATATACATCGTTGATGCGATCCAAAAATGCATTAATAAATCCGATCCCTTTTTATAATTGTCTGTTAAATAAAATAATATTTAAACGAAATCGGAAAAATAAAAAGCGCTCAATGATAATCTCTCCTTAGTTCGGTCGAATCAGAATATTCAGGTTAAGGTTTTACCCATTTCTAACACTATTGACAAGGCAAAACACAATGTATAAGTAACGTGAATTTGAAAATTAGTTAGATGAATAAAATAGCAACAACTATAAGAAAGAAAAATCACGAATTGTAAAACATATCATGGATGTCATGTCGACGCGACATAGAATACTCATATACAGCATTTTGTATAATTCGTCCTTTAATAAGATAAGTTAATCTTTATCCGATTGGGATGTACCTTTTGTAATATTTTCGTTAAATAATCATAGGAGTCCAGATACAGGTATTAGAAAAAAAATTTTTTTAAAAAAATTATGAAATATGACAAGAAACCGATATTATAAATGTTAGATTTAAAATAATTTTTGAATATTATTTAATAATGAAAATATGTGCAGTGTAAATATTTTTTTTTAAATACAAAAACATCGAAATTTAAGAGAAAAAGAAAAAATAGAGTTAATAAAGTACGAATTTCAAAAGGAAAAAGATTCTTAGCTATAAAGTGAATTAAAATTTTAGGAATGTCTTTCGGCGAGCAGCGGTGGATATATATATTTTTTTTTACATAAAAGAAAAGCGTTTATTTTAACGGTGTGATTTTTAGGTTAGTTTCATATAATATATAAATTTTATATGAAATATTTATTGACAATGAGAAACATATATAGTAGCTCCAGGCAAAGGATATAATATGTTATAGGACTAGCTGGAAGGTTAACGATACACTCCTAATTCATCTCAAAAGAAATAAATTATGGATCTCAAAACTGTAATCTTTAGTTTTGATTTTAAGGGGTCACCCATCTAATCCGCAATTTAGTATTCATTCGAAAATCCAGATTTCTATTTGGCGTAAGGCTATCACTTTTAATAGTTATATTGGCTTTCAAATTTTGTAAATACTGTAGTCGCTCATCAATAACCGGATACCTGCTTTGATAATAGGTTTGGAGAAAGTTATTCTCGGTTCTATCTAAGGAGGCCGTTGTTTGATCAAAAGGTCTTTCCTGATGAATTGCTAGGTTTTTTGGATTAATATTTAATTTTAGGTGATTAAGGTGATTGATTTTACGAACCATCTTGGAGCGATGTTTGTGCGGACAGGTAGCTAAAAAAATTTGTTAATTTAATTATTGAAACATTTTAGCTCTAAATGACGAATATATCGAAATTGGGGCATCCGGAACCCCACATGGTAACTGAAATCACTCCATTTCTAACCATTTAGTATTGATGATTTTAATTTTGCAAAAACTTGACGTTACCAGTGAATTCCAGCATGTATTGAGTACATGCGCCATAAATTTTAGAAAATTTTGTCATTATAAACTTATAAAAATATGAAAAGATACGTTATAATATAAAATAAAATTTTAAAGTTAGCCGAAATATTTTCTGAAATTTATAGAATAGGTTCCTTTATATATTATGCTGGAATTCAGGTAAATTAATCGTTCTTAGTAAAATAGTTTAAAATAAGCGATTTTTAAAACGCTGCGGGAGGATTGCGGATTGGTTCTCATTCCAGATTCAACTTATTACATATATATAATTTTTTGATTAAATATATTATACTTGCTAGGGGTATTAAGGTGTATAACGATTTAGGCGATGTTAACTTTTTGGTAGTTTTAGAAGTACGGCGAATTTTATTTGTGGACCTTGTGCTAGGCGTAACCATTTTTAAAGACTTCTTTGTACTAACCCAAACTTTTTTAGTCGTAAGTAAATCTATATTATCAATAATCATTTTCGCGGCATTTTTAATATCGTTTAAATATTTAGCGTCATAACATTCTGCTTTTAAGTGTGGCATAATGGCGCAAGGATTTTTAATATCTATTTTATGTGTGACGACGTCATTACATTCGACTTTTAAATGTGGCGTAACTACGCAGGGATTTTTTATATTGATTTTATCTGTGGCGAATCTCGAATTCGACTTGTTACTTAATATAAGGACACTATTTATTCTATATTCTTTCGTTGGGTTATATCTAACCACGGGGGTAGTAATCTCAAATACGTAAGCCGTTGGCGTGCTAGTGTTATCACACGGCGTCACTAAATCGATTGGAAGATTATTTTCCTTCGCCACACCCACATTGCTGAAAATCCTCCCTAAATCGGTTTCAAGATTTTTTTCTTTACCCATACCAACATTGCCTAAAATCTTTCCCAACTGGAGTGCAAGATTTTTTTCTTCACCCCCACCAACATTTCCTAAACTCCCTAACTGGATTGAATGATTTTGATCCTTACCCACATCAACACTGCTCAAACTTTTTAATTTGATTGGAAGATTTTGATCCTTATCCACGCGAATATTGCTTAAAATATTTAGAATTCTAGACTGATCCTCCAAGATTTTGAGCAACATTTTTTGATTTTTATAATTAACAACTGAAGCGTTATTTGGGTCCTCGGTGTAATTAGAGGCAGTTACATTATCCTGACCGTAAATGTACGGTTTCGTAACCTGCTCTCCGACTCTAATCGAATTCTCCACGAATAAATGTTTTAGAGCGTCGTTATAAATTTCGTTTAGCGAATGTATCGATACACCGTGTAAACTTGAATTATTAGTCATATCCGAATTCGAATTATTGCTGACGTTTTGATTTTCGTCAACTTCTATAAATCGAGCATTGATATTGTCATTGTATGAGTCATTCGCGTGGGCCAACTCAAAATATTCAACATATTTATGCAACGGACTTTCTTCGGAGGAAGCGAGACCATTTTCCGATGTAGTCTCTAATTTAAATAATAATAATAATAATGAATATAGGATATCTTTTTATGTCATATTTGTAATGAAACCATATATCCAGAGATATCCCGAGAAATGGTAAAAAAAAATTTGTGGCTAAAAATGATTTATTTTATAGATATTTTTGTTGATATATTATTAAATAATATACTTTTATCATTTTTAGATTCCTATATTTTGAATTAAAAAATATTTTTTTTTAGTATTTATAATACACCATTTGGATGGAAAAATTGATATATGGTGATTAAAATATATATATACTATTACAAAGTATTCATTGGACATTAAAATGTCTATAGTATTTAATTATTTATATTTAAATTACCTAACGTTAAATTTACCCATTTCATGTTTGAAAAGTCGTTGGAGTGTTCTTTTTGGTAAAAAAAAGACTGATACATTAAATTCTCATCGGAGGAACCATTACTAGTCATATGACCCTTTTTGAGGGCTTCTAATAACCAAACTTTGATTAAAGGTGCATAAGTGGTGAAATCGACTTGATTTAACAACATTATCGGTTTCTGTCGGGTAAAAGGTTTTCCTATTTAAAATATCATAATATTCATTAATTACAAAAAAAAATTAATTTTTTTATTTTACCTATATCGTAAAATGTGATTGGAGCCATGGATATGTTATTAAACATTAGCGATGTATGAAAAAAAATAAAGCATAATATCTTCGTCATCATTGACCACATCGATGGTCGTAATATAAGATATACTTACTACGCGTGTAGTCGTTTTGGTACATATAACTAACAAATAAAAAAGGCTGAGAATTACATCACATAAATATCAATTTAAATATTACGAGAATAAAATGGTAAAATGATCCAACAATCAAATATTTATTATTAAATTATCTGAATTACATGAAACGCATTATTGTAATATAAATGAACAGTGTCTCCATGAACAGGAAATAGTGGTGTAGGAGTAATTTGCTTTCATATATTTCTCTGGAGGTAGGGTAGTGAGTAAAAATATTTTGTGTTATCATTTTTCTCTTTAAGTAGACTCTAGATCGCATTGAAATAATAACGAGGAAGGTCAGACCCTTTAAACCATATACACTTCCTCCCTCTAATAAAAATGTAATTTATTTAAATGGTGCATTATTTTATGACTTATTATATTTTGTCGCAAAAATAATATTTTAGAATTTAAAAAAAAATATTTGTCACATTTTCATTTATAATTCAAATATATAACATTTTTTAAGTCAATGTCATTTGTCAAAAACATAGTGCCCTTCTCAAGAAACTATGAGTGATTTTAAAACCATGTCACTAAAAAAAGGTATATTATTTAGTTTAATTAAATAATGGCGTCTTTGTAAATTTTAATTTTGGAAATATTAATACTAAATTCTATTTATAACCATCCATTAATTTGATTTAAGTCAAATTACTCTACGTATGAGATACTTTATATGGATCACATAATCTGATATAAGGGTTGGGAGATTTAATTTCCTTTCATTAATAGTAGTGTTTCGAAATAACTTTCCTAAAAGTATAGATATCAGTTTTTTTTGTATAATTGTAGCATCATTTTAGTTTTATATTAGTCATTTTTGCGAATTTAAGATTTATAAACGGCTAGATTTTTCCAAATTATATTTTGTAAGCTTGGAGATATTGCTCATAGGTCATAAAGATTTGGAAATCTATTAATAAAATCTCTATACATGCGTAACATTATTTTGGCAAAATTCTTAATGCCAAGGCCAGCCGTTTAACTACCTGTAGGATGTCAAATTTTAAAGCCCTCGGCATTTATTTTTAAACTTGTTTTTTTTGACCCAGTCCGCCTGCCAGGATGTTTATAATTCCTTATTTTAAAAAAGAATTTGGGCTGTATTTCTAAATCATTGTAAATATTTGAAAAATTAGATTATACCATTTTAGACTGATAAACAAACCGGGCGGGGTTATGGGCTAATCCCGGGACTTCTGACATTTTTACCCGACCGGTGCAAAGGAGCTAAATGTTTTTGGGGCGGATTGGACAACTTGTGAAAAATAATTTTATAGGCGTGGTCAAATTTTTTTTAAAGCTATGAATTAGGCCAATTTATAACCTTTACCTCTTATAAAAAAAATTATTACGAGCTGGGTTTAAAAAAAAATTTTCAATAATTTCCAACTGGCTGTTCCGGCCCGCGCTGACCTCGTCTAATATTCTTAGGAAAAATAGCTTGAATAAAAAATATTAAAAAAATTATGAGTATTAAGATATTCATTTATTAAAATTCTCTAAAAAATACTTACATAAATCTTCACTTTCTGTTTAAGTGGCTCTGAAAATTATTTATATAAATCAGGCCTGATTTATAAGATTTCCTAAAGGTAAAGAAAAATTGGATATGCTATAAAATTATATAAGAGATTATACCTCTTTATAATATTGTATTTACAATATTAATCCAATCTACATGTAACTTATTTTTATCAAAGTTGTAAAAGATCTAGTACATTAGATGTTGAATGTTGTATCTGTGTCATATATTGATACATTTTCATAAAAAATATATATTTAATAATATTATTGATAATGATATTATACCTACTATCCCTTATCTCAAACTTGATTAGACTTGGTAGCAAATGTCAGGATATTTTTAAAAAAAGATTTGAGTGATTAGTAGATAAAGTTTAAAGTTTTCACCTGATCTTAAACAGAAAATCTAAGGAAAAAAAATCCAAGTATATAATATTATATTTTTTTTACAAAAATCGCATGGAACGATATGAATAAGGATACAAATTTTGACGCTCAAAACTTTACAATAATTTGTTTTAAAGTGGGTGATTTTCTGGTACTTAAAGATTATTTTAAATATAAAACTTTATTCCTAAAATATAACAAAATCCAGTGATAGAGTCTTTTTAATGCGAATAGTAAAAAGTGTTGCAAACAGTTGAACATCTTAGTAATTGAAACTTAGATAACATTTTATTTATTATAAGCTTGACAATATTCATTTTATAATCTACACATTAAATTACTATTTTTGTTAGACCAAAAACACATTCTTCTAACAAGGCAATAACAATTTCATAAGCTAGATGGGCCTGAATAAATATTAAACGCAACCTTGGGTATTTTAATCCTCCCATACAATAAAATAAATAATAATTGTATGGTGGTTTTTTAAGATATATATATATGTAAGCTTTTTAAATTTGAAAAATCTGATTTGACCGGATATGTATTCCTTGACCGGAAATGCATTCCAGCACATGTAGATTTTGCCATAAACTTTTGTCTATTTTTTTTTTATTTATATACTAAATCTAAAAAACAGACATAAAAATCTTGATGATTGAGTATTGGTTGTTATTCTATATACGCTGTTTTTAGAATATAAGAATTAATGACTTGAAATTCCATTAAACCTTTCATTAAATTGGAAGAATCATAGTAAATTTTTACTCAACTCTAATATCTAGTGAACTCCAATTGTAAATCGGGGTTTTTTAATCTAAAAATTTCAATCCTTGCTTTGTAAATTATAACCTGCCGTTAATTATGAGCACTTCGGTGCAAACAGTGTTACCCATTATTTGACAAGTATTATATTCCTTCTTTATTTATATTTTTGTTCCATAATTGGGTTTAAAAAAAATTGATCAATTTAAATTTAGAATGAGGGTATAAAATAGAGAATCTAATCCATAACGACATATCAATAGCGAGAGATCATAGGGAAAGTTTTCGAATTTTATTTTCAAATATAGAAAATATTTTTAATATATCAATATTATCTTTCCTATGTGATATTTGTGCATACTGCAATTATCTCATAAGAAAAGTCGCATTCGGATAATTAATGTTGACTTGGATAGAGATACAGCTTTTAAAAATTTTATTAGGCTAAAAATTGACTTTTTAAAAATTATGTTTCATTGATTCGATTGCAGGGACAAGGGTTGCCAGGTAAACATTATTCAATACATGACATTTTTATTAGAGATGGATAAGGGCAGTGTAATTAGGTGTGATACTATGAATCATGGTGAGTCACGGCATAAATGTGAATAAATTTTAAATTACTAGGCGTGACTGGGCGTGACAGGCTTCTCCAAAATTATTACCAGGGGTAATTCTGATTGGGCACGAACATAAATTTTCCGTATATCACAGAAATTTTAATTTTTAAAATTGTTCTTTATGAATATGAATATAAATATTATATTTTATATTTAAATTATAATATATATTTTCTAATTTAATTTAATTCTTCTAGAAAAAGGATAAATTTTTAAAATTAAAAATCTTCATTTTATAAACAACGTTATATTCCCTCATCAAATTATAAATTGAATAACAATGAAAAAATTGGGAATTCGGAGACAAAATAAGGAATAAGAAAGCTTCATATGAAATTTAAAGCGTCAGAAAATTGGAATAGCAAAATTTGGGCTAAATTTTTAACAATACTATTCAGGATACCTACAAAACTTTCTTAAAATGGTTAAATTGTCAAAATACTATCTCATAAATGTAACTGAACTAGCCGTTTATTAAAGCATAAATGTGTCTTAAAAATATAAAAAATTATTCTAATCAGACATTATATAATATAATAAGAAACAATTGTCAGACAAATCAAAGCAGTCTTACAAAAATGTTGCCTAATCTCGATATATTTTCTACCACTAAATGCAACAGAAAGTGAAAGCCGAGAGTTAATAAATTTTAGTGTAATTATGGAAAATAAAAAATTTACTCATGAGGAGAAAAGCTTTAATGAATAATACGGCTCCAAATGAAATTAATATATAAAGCAACAGTAATAATTAATTGTTCATAACCACCGATTTGTGGATGTATGATTGTAAAAACAAAGTTTTTTAACCATTATAGGGCATATTATTAATATGGATTTTAAATTAAAATCATTAGTTCTGGTCACAAGGAAATGAACTAAAAAAAGGCGGCGGTCAACAATATTAAAAGAGTAGTCAATTCAATTTTAGAAGAATGCCAAAATATATAAATAAATACAATTTTTTTTTATCACTCACAGTTTTCATATAAACATTTTTACTTTTAATATCTCATATTATATTTAATGCACTCTATTATTTTAATACATATCTTGTAGTTCTATATGAATATTTATAAAAAAAATATACGCATATTTTTTAAAATTAAATTTTTCTTTCTTTCTTTATTCCTTCCTTCCTTCTTTCCTTCCTTCTTTCCTTCCTTCTTTCCTTCCTTCTTTCCTTCCTTCCTTCTTTCCTTCCTTCCTTCCTTCCTTCCTTCCTTCCTTCCTTCCTTCCTTCCTTCCTTCCTTCCTTCCTTCCTTCCTTCCTTCCTTCCTTCCTTCCTTCCTTCCTTCCTTCCTTCCTTCCTTCCTTCCTTCCTTCCTTCCTTCCTTCCTTCCTTCCTTCCTTCCTTCCTTCCTTCCTTCCTTCCTTCCTTCCTTCCTTCCTTCCTTCCTTCCTTCCTTCCTTCCTTCCTAAGCTTCTTGAATAAGTTTACCTCAATTCCAAATCGTATATAAGTAAATCTTTGATTATGAAAAGATTTTCAATATTATGATCTACAAATATTTGCTCTAAATGTAAGGTAGAAAAAAAATCTTTGAATATTTCAAACTTTGCAAAATGAACATTTTGAGGATTGTTTAAAAAACAAATCTGAAGGATTATTATTATAATTAGCTCCTTTATATATAATATAATTAATAAATTCCCCTTTTTTATAATATAGTTTAATCGGATATTGTTGAAGAATCACTGCGGGAAACATAATTTATTTCAGAGTTAAATTATTTCTTTAAATTAACTCCAATTATATTTTCACCAATATGTCAAACAATGAACAAACTTAAAAAATTACCATTTTATTCTCTCATCGATTACGACATGAATATGTTTTAATCAAGATGTATTAATGATCAGTTTAATGATAGCGCATGATAATTATTAATTTTTTCATATAGTGATTTATTAAATAGCTAGAATTGGTTCTGATAAAGACGTTTGCCTTCAGATCTTAAGGTCGCAGGTTTGAATACACTTGGATAATTTTATTGGAGAAAATTAATGATATTTCCGTAAAAAAATTTTCCATCAAAATATAGGATAGTTCATATTAAAGGAAATCAATGGAAATATAATTAGTATATGTTAGATAATCCTACGATACCTTTTTATTCCAATTTATTCTTCTAAAACGTAGCATAATATTAAAATATTAATTATTTTTTATATTATATTTTTGTAAAGCTATTTGCAATGCCAAAAAACTTAATACTAAATTTCTTTATTCAAATTTAATCCATAAAATTAGAGTTTCAAAAATATTATTTTGAATATATTAAATTATCATTTTTAGTATTAAATTATTTCAATTTATTTGATAAATTATTATTTTTTGTGAAAAGCTATTACTTTTATTTTCCAAGATATATATAGAAATTTTATTATTATAAAGATATATAGTTTTTTATTTTTAATAGTTGGAAATTATTGCTTAATTGTTATAATACGATAAAAGATAAATTCTACCTGTTCGTTGCTTCACTATTTACTTTACCCAGATGAAATTGATATATCAAAAGGCATTATTTATCCAGCAATTTTTTTTACTGACTCTATATTAGGGCTATGTTATTAGGTAGCATCATTATATTTAAAAATGAAAATTATTTTGTTAGCATACATTCATAAATTTATATTGAAGCGAGGATGAATATTAGTTTAAGAAAAACTTTATTAGAAAAGAAAGGTGTATCCTTCCATTTATCACAAGCAACATTAATTGAATATTTATCTGAGCATTATTACCTTGAAAATAATAATAACATCTTGGATTATGTTAGCTGGAAAAAGAAATTTCCAAGTGATCTACAAAATTATACTGATAATTTTTTTAAACAAACACAATTTGATATTATTTCTACCCATAAAATTTCTACTATACAAAACAAATTTGACAAAGAATCTTATTCACAGGTTATCTATCTTTACTATTTTTTATAAATTATATTTTTAGTCTCTTAATACATCTTGCAAAATTGAATGGCAGGATGAAACAGATAATCAACTACAACCTCTTAATATTAAAAATAATTTTGATTTAAAAAATGAAAATTTTTCTTATGCTTTAGAAAACCAATCCTTTGCAAATCATCAAAATCAAGAAGAAGTAAATCCACCTAAACTTTTTCTAAATTAATAAATTTCCATAATATAATAATTTTAAATATTAAAAAAAAAAGATATTAGATCTAAATGAAAGGGTATTAAGATTGAAACAAAAAGGACTATGGTCATCTTCTCTATTACCCAAAATAGCAGAAATTCATTTTGACCACTCAACCCAAAATTCTCTAAATAAAGAAATGTGTTGGATGCATCATGATTTTGAACAAGAAAAGATTTGGAAAAAATTACTATTAGACAAAGTATTTATAAACACAAATTTAAATAATTATGTGTATAACTAATATATATATAAGATATCTAAGCAATTGATTTCACTATTTCCATCATATTCCTTATTTCAATCATTCACATGCAACAAATATTCATTTTATCACTGTCAAAACATTGCTATGATAATAAATAATTTTTGGAAGGAAATAAAATCATTGGTAAATTATTAATTTGAAATATGATACATAAAAAGTTTTCTAGTTGTTACAAATGGGAGATGTTAATTCAGTCAAGGTAACAACATTTTTTTTTAATCAGCATAACTTTTTTTGATTATTAGTTAAAACCTATTCATAATTATTGCATTCATTATGCCAACACATACTTAAATGACACAAAGAAACTCAAAGTTTGTTATAATAATGTTAATTTAGATAATAAATTATATATTGTAGGAAATTAACAAATACTCAGAAATTATAAATGAATTACCGCTCACAATTTCAAGAGATGACCCAGAATTAAGGGTAACATTTAAAATCCTCCATAAATATTAGAGCCCTGCATAGACCAGTCAAAGTCTAATCCTAGTTGGATAGAGATTTTCCTATACTTGGTCAGATTCTGACCTTAACTTTAAATTTTATTTTGGACCTGACAAAATTTTAAATTATTTTATGTTTAACATTTTTATGAATATTATTATCAAGAATGACCATATTTATATAATTTTGATCTTGTTTAGTGGTTCATGACTTGTACAGAGTTTTCAAAGCTCGGAGTCACACTCCACCTAATCATTTTTGCAACTTTTTTTAATCTGATTTAGCATATATTTTAAGCATAAATAAACACGTTTTTATACATCATTTTTTTTAAATTAAAAATTATATTATACATTTGAACATCAGATAAAAATTCCTACATGATTAATTTTCTTTATAATTTTAAATTAACAATAAAATCTTAAAATATCAGTTAAAGTCACTAAATTAGAATTTATTTAATATGTTGTCAGCCTATAATTGGAGTACTCCACTTTCGCAAATGTTTAAAATGAGAAAATCAACATTAAAGTTTAAAATCAAATATAGGAAAAGCTTATTGATCAATTTTGACAGAGCTATTTTGGAAAAAATTAACATTTTTTAATCTAGTTTATTTATATATATATATATATATATATTGGGAATAAATAAGTTATAATCCACCACTTGCAACTCAAAAATTTTGAAAATGTCGAATGGAACACTCCAATTCTATACCGACGATATATTGAGAAATTTTTTTTTACCCTTGGCTATGAAGGGTTGAATCCTTTTCTTGTTGCAAAAACAAAAATCTTGTATTTAAGCATTCTTTTAAGAAAATTCAACTTTTTTTAAAATAAAACATTTAACAAGTCACAAATAAATTGAATTTTCGTTCATTTTATTTTACATTTTTATTATTAAGAAATTGTGTAAAATTTAAAAAAAAAATGATTTTAAATTTAAAAATCGGATTTTACTGGAAATCTCCTACATGTTTAGCAATTCTTAGAAAAAGTTTATCAGTCAACTTTTGAACTTATAATATAAAATTTCTCATTAGTTTTTCCTTAGATTTTGTTTACGCAAATTATAAATAACCCTAAAATTAAGGGCAAAATTGCTTGAAATGTGCATGGGTAGGTAGATATTCTAAATATGCTGGAATACATTTTCGGTTAAAATATTTAAAATTTAAAACTCGTGCTCAATAAATGATTTAAATCGCATAAATAACGGAATATATTTGACGCTAAATCTTAAAATAACAAAAAATATATCAGATCTTCCAATGTTTTAAACGGTAAATATCGGCCCTTAATCCGGATAATTAATATCGTCACCTAAAAAAGAATGCTAACATCTTTATTTAGAGATAAAAACTTACCCAAGTTTATTTAAATACTGAGATTCATAGAGGGGGGGGTGATCGGTATCGGTTACCTTCAATTTTAACCGATATCCGAAATAATAATTATTCCTTTTTTAAAGGGCCTATTAGAGCCAGGGATGGGAACCCGATCCCAAACCCTGACCCCGGATCCTCGATATTTCGCTGAACCCAAACTCGAATCCTTTTTAAAAATTTAGGGTTCGGTCCAAGTTTTTTTTATTTTTAATTTTATTTATTTATTTTAAATTATATGTTAAAAATAATATAATATAAAAAACATGTAATTTACGATAAAAGATTTCCTATTTAAAATTGTTTTTTTATTCAAAAATAGTATTAATTTAAAAAAAATTTTTTTTTTGATCATTTTTTTCATGGAATTATTTTTGTTATGTTTAAAAGTCGACCATTTTTTCGTAAAAATTTTTAAATTTTACCCAGCAAAGCAGATTTTATAAGTTTTTTTGATAAATGATGATAATATATAAATAATATCTATTATACCTTGTTTGTGGATTATTATAATTGATAGTAAGACAAAGAGAAGCACGAAATCACGAATATATTATAATTATGATGATAAATTATTTTTATGGCAATACTAAATAAAATAAAATTTTTTAAAAAAAAATGTTTGTTTCTGTTATTTTAACAAATTTTAATAAGTCATTATTTTTCTGGTCTTCGAACTTGAACCTGGTTTTTTAGAAGGAGGGTTCACATCCTTGATTAGAGCCAGGAATTTATAAATTTTTGAAAACAGATAGGGAAGGAGAGCAGAAAAGTTCAAATAATTTACACTCCATCCAATGATGTGTATATACTGCTGGATTGGAAAAATGCATTTATGTCCTTACAGAGTAGTCAATTGTAGAGCCATTTTGTGGTTTACACGTCGATTAAAATGGCATTGATGATAAATAAGACAATTAGTCACATGATCAATGGATCGGCAATCTGGAAATATATACAAATACATTATTGGCTCTATCATATTTTTAATTATTTTTTAACAATATTTCGGAATTAAATATTATTAATGAAAAATAAATTACAGCTAAGAACTTCGTTTAAAATTCAATTAGCAAATATCAAATATGGTTTTAATATTTAAAAAAAAAAATTTTTTTTAGTGGAAAATAAAGATTTGCAAAAAGAGGGGGAAAAAAATTTAATACATATACTCCCCATATTTGTTAGTAAATTATATATAAAGCCAGAGAAGGGTGCATTCACAATACCGATATATGAAAATACCATTGTAGTGTCGCTGTCGCTCAAGTTTTAAAGATGGCTAACCCAATAGTTTATCCAAAAAAAAATATTACGCAAACCTAAGAGATTTTGCTCCTAGATGGCAGAAAGGTTTGGACATCTTCTAGTAACGAAATCTCAAGGCTTGCCTAATATTATTTTTGGCTAAATCTTTAAATTTAAAATTTGATAAAGCGAACCGTTTTAACAACATTGCATTACTAAAAGGTGTAACGGGAACACCCTGACGCAGGAGGCCCAAAACAACTATATAGTTTTTTTCAAATGCAAAGACGATTTTCTTATTTTCTTCTAGAATGGGCCAAGATTTATACGGTGCGGTGCTACAAACCCTAGCTCATATCCACGTTTTACATTTAGTAGGATCAGGCAAGTTCGCCCTAAGGATCATCTGTTAAATTTCAATTTGTTTCAGCAGACCAGGATTTGAACTACCTTTTAGTTTTTTTCTTCTTCTGAGATTCATCACAAATCTTCAAATCTTATTAGCCTGCTAGGTTTTGCCCTTCATTCATTTATTTTTTAAAACCAGAGAGAGGATAGATTTATTTATTTAATTATTTTGCCATGCAAGGTAATTTTTTTACCCTATTTACTTATCACAAGTAAATTGACTTCCAGAGACAAACAATATGCCCCCCCCCCTTCTTTCGAACTATTATGAATTATATAAGACGCTCGAGGAAAATGAGAAAGTTTGCTTTTTTCTTTCTTTTTTTATCTCTAGAAAAGAGGATTTAGAATATCATTGGGAAAAAATGATATTTTGTTGAGATCCGATGTGGAAATTTTAAAATGGATGTTTGATCTAACCGGACTAAAACAGATTCGTTTAGGATTCAAAAATTATTCAAATTATTTTTTTTTTCACCTCAGTGATTTCTTGAATAAGAAAAAAAATTTACAAAAAATGCTTAAAAATTTTTAAAACATTTTATTATTTTTTAAGCTGCTTTCAAAATTAAAAAATTTTTTGAAATTCTTTTACGTGGACATATCAAAAAAAATTTTTTGAATTAATAACAAAAAATTAATTTTAATAATATTTAAAAGTGAGTTTTTTTGTAATTATCTATATTTACTTTATATATATTTCAAATCAGAAACCTTCATGGGCCTAAATTTTTTGATTGAACCCGGCCCAGGGTCGCTGCAAAAAAATATATATATTTGTATATTTTATATTAAAAAAAAAGATATAAATTTAAAATAGAAAAGTTTAATGAATTTAAAATTATTTTTTTTTTGGGCAAAATTTAATTTTAAAATTTAATTTACAACCCCCCCCCCCCTACCATCAAATAATAACATTGTTTATATTATATCTATGTTTAAATATATTTCGATGATTCGGTTATTAACCCTACTTTGTTCTTTTACTCCCTAAAATGTATATTATTAATTTATTATAAAAATTAAAGGTTGGAAGTGAGCCTAATTTTTTTTTCTTAACTCGCCGACCTATACCCTCGTGTTGGCTTAAAAAAATCAAGCAATGCAAAATATTTATTCACGCCTGAAATATTCACAATCACAACAGCCTTTTTTAGAATTTGTATCTGTATTCCTTTCGATACTTTTTAAAAGTGTTGTTAAAAGTCTGCCACTTTAGTTACATTTACATTCAGATATTTTCTTTATAAATCAAATGAATATAAAGACGTAGTATTTTTTACTTTTTTTTATTGAATCAGTTTATTAATTGCTATAAAGACATAATACGTCATTCCGTGTGGATTTAAAATATTTTTTCCTGATTTGCTAATCACGTTTGTAATGTAGCTTAAAATGAATGAACATGAAAATGGACATCATGATTCTCGGGTTTATTATATTATCCTAAGCTATAAGAATATAAAACAAAATATTTTAGTGGGGTTAATGAAATACTGTTTGTATTAATATGCTATTATCCTTTATTATTGTGATATTTTTTTAAAAAAAAACTCACTTCAATAATTAAAGAAATCAATTACGTCCATCAACAGTATCGAAGATTTTCAAACGTACCCCACAGAAGCAGACGATTCGTTCGAAGATACTTATTCGCTACAAACATTTTCAGCGGAACAAATAATAAGTCATCTAATCATGTCCGATAAAATCAATTTCAATGCCAAAGCCAATATCGATTTAAAAACACCCCTAGGTTTTTTTTTAATTTAAAAAAAAAATTTCATTTTGATCGCACCACTTAGATCTTGTTTTGCTATTTTAACGCCAGCTTTTGAGGTAACTCTTCGTATATAGTAAGCTCGATATCGCTCAAGCGATGCGTTATTTATCGTTAATCGACAGTATAACTATCTTGTATAAACCCCCCCGCCTTCGAATATCGCGATTCTCTTTTAATTAATTATGTTCTTTCCGCTATCCGTTTTCAATTTTCTTACAAATTGCTTTAAGATTCACGGACCGTTTGATAAAATTTTAATTACACGTTACCTTGCATTCGCCATTAAACTCGAATTCGCGGCGTGGTTACATTCATTTCTGAATACTGTGTCGCGAATTCGCGCTAACTTTGAAAACAGGGTAACGCGGTTCGAGCTATATCATTTTTTTTACTAATCGGCGTTGAACAAACTTGCTAAAAAATAAACTCGGGATGACATCCCTGTGCCTAAATCTTGATTTCATATCTCAATCATTTAGTGTTTCGAACAACTTAATGTCGCTCCACTTTGCGTAAATAATTTTTTTTTATTTTGAAGGGTTCTACCAACTTCATGCTTACCTCACTGGACCCCTATTCTCAATCGAATATGTATCAAATAATTTACTATTTGCATTCACTTTTAAAAGAATTGAATACGAATTAATTGTGATTCGACTAATATTCTTTTTTGAATAGGCCTATCGTACACTAACCCATTTTTTTTTGCAAAGTGAAATATTTATTCTCGCAGCATTCCATTTTATCCACCAAGTTTTTATTTTGAATTAATGATTACGACTTAAAGAAATATTGGACGCATTTTTGGAGGACGAAATTGAAAACCGAACTCGAATCAACGACACGTTGCTGATTCACTCGAATTATTTTGATTCCCCTCCTTGCTCCCTATTTTTCGATAGCGAAAAAGAAATGGAATATTTGGATAACCTTCCATCGCTTCAAATTGTCAAGCTCGATAACGCTTACGCCGATAATTATTACAACAGAAATAATTACTCCGCCGTGATGGCTAACAATAGCCCGCTAATCTCGAATACATCGTTAACGCCGATCTCTATGCTATCCGCCAACCTCAGTAATCAATCGTCTTCTTTAGGAGCTTCCCCCAAAATCAATGTGTTTTCTTATCAAACTCTCGTCCCCTATTTTTCGCCCGTCGCTTCCCACAATAAGATGACGAAAAATGCGCTTAAATTTCACAATAATCAAGTCGAAAGGGAAACCTTTAATTCCAGCAACACCATTTCCGGTTCTTCTTCTGCCCTTAATTCTCAGGTTACACCGGTCAGTGGCAACGCGAGCGCGAATAGTTTTAATAGCTCTGCTAGTAGTAATAATTGGTTGATCCACGAATCTTGGAGCCTCATCAATGTGAGATTCATTGTCATACACTTATTATTTAGTCCTACATCCATAGTTTTTTTTATTTTTCCGTTAGCTCTAACCTATTTTTTGATAGCTAACAAAGTTACATCAAAAGATAGATTAAACCTAACCAAAAAAATAAACAACCTCTTTGAACAATAGTAATATTTTCTTCTTCTTTTTTTTACCCGTTTATTTTTCGATATCATCAATTTTTTTACTCTGACACATTTTTAAGGGTATAAAATACCTGCAAGGTTTTAGTCTCAACATAATCATATCGACCCCAGCTCATTCCCCTAATTGGGATTTTTCCTCCGAATTCGTGAATTCCGTTTCTTGCAATTACAAATCGGCCAAGGAGTGCAGGACCCATTACGAAAACGTTGTGTTGGTAAGAGAGAGAAGTTTTCAAATGAGCAATAGCAGCGGCAGTAATAGTAATATGAGCGATTTTACGGGAAGTTCGCAACTTAGTCAAAGCGTGAAGCGACAAAAAGTCAGCAAACAACATCATGCCAATAAAGTTTATTTTTGATTTTTCCGTTTCTTATCCTATACATTAAACATTAGAAATATTGCGATTTCGATATCTCATTATTTTTGCGAGGGAATATTTTATTTTATACAAATAAGAAATTAATCTTCCTTAAATTTTTATTATTATCTTTTAGCAAGAGAGTAATACTATCAATACTTACAAGGCCTTCACGCAGGATAAATACAATTCCTACCGAAGATACATAACCGAGAAATTTGACAACGTTCTCAAGCACAAAATTCCGTCTCATCAACTATTTCCAAATAAGGTAGAAAGTTCAAAATCGGCTGATGCAAATGGATTCCAGTTTACTAATGCTAATAGTAGTAATAATTTATGGATGCATACTCTGTACAACTATGGGATCAATTACAATGTACCTTTAGATCCCCTGACCTTGATCAAGGCTAAAATGGATAGAATCAACAGGGAAAAAAAGCATCTACAGATACAAGTATTTGTGTTTTTTTTGCTTCAATAAACTCGACTTATTAAAGAGGATGGAAATGATTTGAATTAGAGTTTAGCATATTTTTATACTGCGCATTAGAACCCCACAAATTCTATTTTTAAACCCTGCCTAATTATAAAAAAAAATATTTAAGTTTCTTGCCAAATTTAATTTGAAATAAACTAAACCGCATTTAGCAAAATTAAACACACTTAAATGACTATGTCCTAACTCCGGAGAAATTCTATCTCACTTTTATTAAGACCTTTGTTTGGGATATATTTTGTTACCTAAAATTTATCTTGTAAAATTATTTATTAAATATTAATTCATTTAAAAAGAACAAAAGTATCATATCCGAGCTCTCCATGATTCCCCCAGCTCAGCAAAAGGGCAACAAATTTAACCTCCACCAAAGTGCATCCGTCGATTGTGGAGTGACTACAGTAGATAATCACGCTCCTTACCCCGAAAACAAATACATATACAAGATTTTATCCAATAATAATAATAATACCTGCTCATCTTTAAATTCTTTCTCGACCGATACTATTACTCCCAACGACATTAATTTTTCTAACATAAACAAGGCCCGCGACTATTTATTTGTCCAACAAGGTCACAATATAGTATCTCACTCCCCGCAAGATTCCGCGTCTAACAACGAGAATAGTAACCTAAAGAGTCTAAGTAATTTCGGTAGCTTGGATAACTCGCTGCTTTTATCCCAACACACTAAAACTACTCCTCTTT
Source organism: Gordionus sp. m RMFG-2023 (assembly GCF_954871325.1). Lineage (NCBI taxonomy): Eukaryota > Metazoa > Nematomorpha > Gordioida > Chordodea > Parachordodidae > Gordionus > Gordionus sp. m RMFG-2023. The sequence goes on along the minus strand of NC_088778.1, from coordinate 5,251,010 downwards.
CTCTCTTTAATAGACTTCAATCCGACCCTACTTCGAACCCTCTGTCATATCCTATTACCACCGGTATTGGCCCCAAAAGGCGCAATAACGTTAATAACAGAGCTAAACAAAACCCTAATAATAATATCAGACCATCATCTCAAGCTAGATTACCGTCAAACATTCCTTCACCTTACTATCTTCAATCATCATTCCCATCGGCTAATGATGAAATTACCCTCTTAGACAGCGGATTAAATACTCAAAAATATTTTACCACCTTAGACCCTGGCGAAGAAGCAAATAAGCTAGATGGTAACCCCTTGTCTTCTCTACCTTCTTCTATCTCATCACTTTATCAAAGAAACGCCCCTTTTAAATCCGGCTCAATCAATTTCCTTAGCCAAGATGAATTGGCAAAGATAGCGATCGGAGACCTTCAGGGAACTAATATCGTGAATGCCACCAAATCTGGAAACTCATCTATGAGGGGAGGCGGCTTGCAAAGCACTATACTCCAATCACATCAAATGAATCAATTGTCTAATAAGACAAAATTAGTAACGTGCCCTAACACGAGTTACCCCAGTAACAATAATACTAACCTGAATATCAATCTAAATAACAACGTTCTAAGTATCAACCAACAAGCAGCTATAAAAAATTCTCTAGGATTTTTTAACCTCATACAAATCAATAATAATAATACCAACGTTAGCAACAGCTGTGTTAATCAAAATTACACGGATAACGTTAGCTCTTACGTGGTTAATAACACAAACTTTACTACGAATAACGCTAATCAAACATCTACCAATTTTACTATAAATTCGCCTCAACAACCCCACCCTAATAATATCATTCTCCTGGGTGGGGATTTGAATCCTTCCTTCAATACCCATTTTCCGAATCAAAAAATATATATAACGTTGAAATCTATGCCGAGCATCATCAGTAATACAGATTTGGCTTCTAACATAAATATAATTCCGAAATGTTTTTCACAGAATATTACAGAAACGCTATGATACATCCATTTATAGCTCCCTTTTTACTATGAATATTATTAAATGAATCGAAATAACACGATATTCAATTATTTATTTAGACATGATATTTAAAGATATTTTAGTTAATAAATCAAGTAATTATTTATAGTTACACCTACGAGTAATTTTTATTAGATAAATAAGAGAAAGGTTTGAACAGTGAAAATTCATGGCTATAAATCAATTATTTCCCTATTTTATTGTGTATAATATCATTTAGGGTTGTGAAAAATCACGATTTTTTGATAAAAATTTTAAAATCTATTTTAAAAATATTAAATTACGATTTTTTAATATTTAAATCATATTTTATTAATGAGGTAATAATTTTTAAAACTCTACCCTTAAAGGAGAATATGGGGCAAAGTTACATATGGAATTTATTGTATAAACCATTGTTAAATTAGCAATATTAAAATTTAAATGTTAATAATGCTCGATTATTTCAATATTTTATAATAAACTAGAATCTGAATTGATCGTAATCAACATTTTAGGTAAAATTTGATCAATAAATCTTCAAAAAAGAAGATTTTTTTTTCAAACAATTTATATCTATAAAACGGCAGAAATAGTTATATAAATTCTTCATATCTCATTAAAATTTTAACAATAATGATTGCCACATGGGTTTATTATACCAAGGAAAAAATATGAAGGATTCACATCACATCACAACATACAAAATTATATTTACATATTTTAACTAATTATTACGAGCAAAAACGAAAATCATTCTATCCTGATTTTGATTTAATCATGCCAGCTAGTGTTGTTGCCCGATTTGGATCGATTCTTGTAAACAGCCCGATTAAAATAGCTAAAATAATATTATCTAAGCCTGGAGATTTGGCAAATAGTAGATCCAAACCTCTCCAGGTTTACATAATATTATTTTGGTTAAAATCTTATTCGAGTCTTTTTTTAAATTCGATTAAATAAGGAACATTTAGCAAACCTTAATGAATCATTTATAAGTTAGAATGCTATCTATAATATGTTTTATTTTTTATTAGTTAATCTGATATTGTATATGGAAATAACTTAGATGAATGTGTATTTAAAATTCTTTTTCTATCGTTTAATTTAGTTTTCCAGATTAATCCGGGTAAACCAGTTTTCCCTCGGATCCCTTTCTTCCATTTTTTTGCGATCCTGGGCGTTGCTATTTCTGAGACCCATTATCATCTTCATTCACATATTCGGTGGAGTTCTCCCTGGCTTTGATTCCATTACTTCCTGGGTAATGGCTAAATGTCGGCTCAATCTTCAGGCGTCTGCCAAATCCGTTAACATTAAATATTAGTTTCTTTCATTGAGCTATCTTATCTAGAAAACAGTCCAAAGTGTTAGTTTTCAGCTAAAAACTTGGTTTTGCCTATTTTTTGGTCCGCTAAAAATATAGTAAGTACCTAAGAATACTCTTAACCCAATCATTTTTCGAATTGATTAATCTTTATTATATTTTTTTTCTACGTGTTAAACCTCTTTTTAAAACATTATTTTTTTTATACTATGATACAGGAAATTATTATAGAATAAATTAGTGTTGTTATAAAGTACTTATCACATTTTTTTTAAAGTTAAGAGTCATCGTTATATTTCAAAAGTATCCAGTTACTTTATAAATTTTATGGAACTCGTCATTTTTATTGTACAAAATTTTGCGATTCGCAAATTTTAATCAAAGGAAAGGAAATTTAAAAAATAAATATAGATACCAAGTTGAAAGCATTTATTTCAAGAGTGTATTTTTTTTAAAAAAACAAAGAGCTCTGTGTCATCTTCTTAGAGGCCAGCGCCAATCATTTTTATTTTATCTATGAATCCCCCTTTTTAAAAATACTATTTTATTTTCATTATTGCAAATTTCAATCAGTTCAACACCAATTCGGAAATTAATTTAATTTCTTACTGTCTTTCTATGTTTCAAACGATTTAATCATTTAAATAATTTTTGACTTGAATAATCAAAAGCACATATGCAACAAACTACGGGCGAATTTTTTTTTTATAAATCAGCTAAAATAAGTCATCGAGTAGCTCAGGCACGGGAGGAGGGACATCTGGTTACCAGTCCTGTCACAAATTGGTCCTTTTCTTAAATATTATTATATTCTAAAGGCTTACAACGTAAAAAAAGGGATATATTTTGTAAATTTCTTATAATAAAATAATCTTCATGGTTCTCTCCCTCATTCAATATTTCTCTTTTACACCCCTTTTTTTTGAGTTCATTATTGTCACTTCTTATACTTCAGAGCAGTGGCGCAGCTACGGGGGTGGTTTTCGGGTTTGGACCCCTCCCAGAGCAAAATTTTTTTTAGATTATACGTTCAAAAGACTCAAGTTACTTTATATCAAATGAATATTTATATTTTTCTATGTTTGATGTTCGTGGAAGGATAATATATTACTATTGAAATTATTCTGGATAGTATTATTATAAAATCATTGAGATAATCTACTAAATTATAATAAAATATTATTGATGCATTAACTATATTTATTATATAATATCGAAGATATTGTTATGATTTTTGAGATAAACCCGGCCGAAGGCCGGGCAAAAGGGCCGAAGACCCGTTAAAGGGGGTCTGGGGGTCGAAGCTTCCCAGTCTTATATATGTATGGACCCCCTCTAAGGAAATTCCTAGCTACGCCACTGCTTCAGAGATTCCAAAATAATCGTTTAATATTATGAGCAAAGTTTGAAATGATCTTCTAATAAAAAAAATCAAAGGTTTTAACTCAATATTTTAGCCAGAAAAATATTACCTAAGCCTCGAGATTTCGATTATATATGCCTAGACCTTTGTTCCTTCTGTGAGCAAAAACTTGAGGATTGCTTAATATTTTTCTGGAAGAAATATAGAGTTAGCCGTTTTTAAAATCGGCTCAAAACGAGCAGTTTAACAACATTAATTATAATAATAATAATATTCTTGATGAAATCACGAATTTACCTAAATTTGGGCAAAAATTATTATAAACAAATCTTTAAAAAATTTTTTTTGTTTTAAACTTTGGTTCCATACAGAGCAATTGGTGAATTTTTAATCAATTATTAATATATATGTCGTAATTTTTATAGGGATCATGACTATCCGAGATATTGACGGGATTTAAAGGGATTACTAAAAAATAAAGGTTTTAAGTTAAAGAATGATAATACGGTATTCGTTTATATCGTGATAAAGAGGAATCTTATTTTTTTCCACGCTTTTCCTTGCGTTTTTCAGTCAAACCATATTAAAATTAGCTTTTATTTGAAACCCATATCGATATTTTTTGTTGATAAAAATATTTCTGACCCCCCCAAGACCTAGACCCGCCCATTATGGTAGAGAAATTGACCTGCAGTTGAATAGATCTTTTGATTAGCTATCGATTGATACCCTATATTAGATATATCTTATATTATAAGGCCAATAAAACAACATTGAAAATTAATGAATAACAATCAAATTAAAAAAACGCAACGAAACTCGTGAACGCTTTTAAAATAAGATTCCTCTTTATCACGATTAAAACGTGATAATGCCGTATAGTTCTTTACCCATTAAAAAATTGAAATTTTAAAGGGATCCCTTTAAATCCCGTGAAGAACCCGGATAGTCATTCATGATCCCTTTAAAAATTATGACAGTGTGTGGCGTAAAAATTTGATATTTAAAAACGTGTAACTCTATTTTAGCCACAAAATATTATACTAACATTGAAATTTTGTTAACAGAAGTTTAAAAAATTGTGTCATCTAGAAATAAAATCTTCAGTCTTACGTAATTATTTTTCTGGATAAAATATTTAGTTAGACGTTTTTCTAATTTAATATTAATAATAACAATAAGCGCTATCTATCGGATTAAATATTGTACAATTTTATTTTTAAATTTCTTTTATAATTTAATTTAAATAAACGTAAAAAAATATATAAGCATTTATAATTTAATTTACTTGAATATGAGTTGAATTAAGAATTGAATGATATTTATTTTTTGATATTAGCCCTTGTAAAAACTCATTTTTTGGAAAATAAGGGTGTGATTGTTGATTTGTAAAAACTCATTTTTATAATAAAAAAAATGATAGTCTCTAAAAATAGATATGATCATAAAAAATCATTATTTACCCTTTCTTCTCAAGTGGAATATGGGTTGAATTAATAATTGAATAATATTTAATTTTTGATATCATAAATTAAAAATATTATTTACCATGATTATAAATGCTTTTTATTTGAGTTTTGCGTTCTTGGATTTTCTTCTCAAAATATTTCACCTATAAAAACAGTTAATAAATAAAATTTTTTATAAATTATAAATATTATTTACCTGGATATAATAGTTGCTTTTTATTTGAGTCTTGCTTTTATAAAAAATAAATACATTAAAAATAAACAAATACGTAGCGATGACATGACGTCCGGAAAATTATAATATAGATAGATTAATTGAAATATAATTAATACTTTTACTTTATTATTAGATTTATCGAATAATTAAATTTTTGTGGTATGTAATCTAAGAAATAATCAGATATCATGTTATTAGCGATGCCTTATTATCTATAAAATAAACGAGTTATTGTGTTCAATGTAGATCAGTTTAGTGTGGTTCAATTTGGTCAAGTTTTATAAACATATAATATATATATGCTTAATTTTTATTTCAAATTAATTTTACCTAATTTTTTAAATTTTATATAATTTCGCAACAAAATATTTTTCTATTTTAAATACCCAAAAGTATTCAGCAGTTTATTTCACAAATTTAAAAAAAAAAATTAAATTAAAAAAAAAAGAAGCGAAGATAAGACAATAACGTTGAACTACAACTTAAAGAGCAAGCATATCTGTTTCACTTCTTTTATATGTAAACTTTGTAAACAGGTCTAAACCTTTTGATCCTAACTGTTTTAAATATCATTATCTCATATTTGATTGATCGATAAACTGTAGGCAGCCATTTTATAATTATTTTATGGTTATAAATTAGGTATATTTTGTATATGCGCCATAATAGTCTCAGATCATTTTTCAATACAATATACATATACATATACATATACATAATTTTTATAACTAAAATTATCAACATGGAATTAATTTTTATCTATGTCCAGCTGTTGCACCCCAACCAAACAATCAATTTTATCAACACAATGCATAAAGTTTAAAGGGGGATCTATTAGGCCCATCATTATTCTGATTAGCAATAGAATTCATAGTCAATAATCGATTATAGCATTTTATTTTTATAATTTTCATTTTAAATAATTAGTAAAAACTAATTATTTACCTTTTCTTTTAATAATATGTATTCATCACTTTGTATCTGTTAAATCTTTTAAAACTATTTCTATTTTTTACAAATTCGAAAGGGAAAATAATTTATCTACCATATTTTTACAAATTCCTTTTATTCAACTACAGATAACAATGTATTCCTTCAGCAAATAAAGTTTATAGATTATAAAATTCTTTTTAAAATTTGAATACTCTATTTGCAGTTTTCACAGTTTTTTTATTGTTTTTTATATGTGTAATACTTCGTGATGAATCATATAATTTTTATATGATACTAAATGACGTCTGTCCTAGTTAAAAAATATAGTAAATTATATTATTCTTTTATTAATAATATATTTTTTCATTTTTATTTCATTATCAATCATTAATATAAAAATTTATCATTAAAACCCTCATAAATTTAGTATGATACTGATTATGAAATATATATTATTATAAATATTTAATAAAATTATATAATATACTTTTAAATGTTTAGACTGGCGTATCCAGGATTTTTCTATGTGGGGGAGGGCATTTTGCCAGGACTTCGGCGGCCTGGTAACTACACTAAAAAATTCTTATATGTTATGATTTTTTGGTGGTCTTTATATAATCTCCGTTAAAGTTGGCTGAACAAACCGTAATTTAAAATATGGCAATGATTTGTGCTTAATTAGTGTTTGATTTTAACCAGTATAATAGCCAGTATAAAGGAAAAAATAATATGTAACAAGATTTTGACCAACTTGATTAATTGACTAAAATCATTTAGTAAATTATATCAATCTTTGGATCATAATAGTGTATTTATTTAATCCGTTTAGTAGATAGTATAAAGAAAAAAGAATATTGCCAAATAAGATATCGTGCTAAAATGGAAAATATAGAAAATTTTATATCTGGGGTGCGCTAATATTTAATGCCTGTCTCCTTTAAATTTTTCTCTCAAATATGAGAACCATCAAATGAAAATGAGTTATAACCAAAATGAAAACTATGACGTCACGCTCTAAGCGTGAAGTTAGACAGGCTTATCTCTGGCTGGGTACGGGTCGGGGCTTGATTTGCAGATCTCTAATTTGTATTCGCTTGAAATAGTAACGAATACAAAATAATTTTTATTTAACTAAATACTTTCGAAAATATACAAGTAAATAACTTAAAACAAATTTTAAATAAGAATTTTTATTTAATATTTTAAAATAAAAGTATACGCGTTCGTTAACTGCCTACCTTAGGCATAAATTACGATAATTTTTAATCGTAATATCGTAAAATTTAAAGAATTTTAATAATACGCTACCTAGCCCAAAAAAGATTGAAATATTTATAACTTATGTATCACAAATGTTTAGTTAAATTATCTTAATGAATAATTATTTATACCTTTTCCAATCATTTATATTGATTATTAAAAAATATCTACTGCGAATTAGTAATAAAAATATTAAATACTAATATATTTATAAATAAATGCCCTTCTACTTTCTAAAAAAAATACTACTCCACATATCTGTGAAATTATTATTATTTAAAATATCATATAAATAAATTTTTCAAATTCGTTGTTTAAATTTTTTTAACTCGGTTTTTTGAGAAGATGGTACTGGTAACACCTGAGTTCAAATATTTTACTATATTATTAAGACCCGAACAAAAGTCTTTGTAGGCAGATAGCCCCTACCACTTTATTAAGTCCATATGTTCAATTTGAAACCTAATAGTATTGGGTAATGTGAATTTTTGCTGGGGAGGGTATATTGAAAATAAGATTTGATTTGATTGTGTTTTTAAGGTATTATTATTTTTCATCATGAGAGATATGTTTTATAGATGTCTTATTAGGTGCCTAATTATTTTTATTAAGAAGAAGATTTAATTATTTGGAATTTTTCGGAAGTTTCATAAGAAATGTATTATTAATGAAAATTGGTGGCTTTTAAATTAAATTCGCAGTATAAAAATAGGTAGACGTTTTGATTTTTTTATTGACTTGGGAAGTTTATAATATTTTTAGGTATATTAAGAATCTGGTAATAATGGTAATGACTGAGAACCAAGAAGTCCAGCATATATCTGGAAAAAAAGAAATGCTATTAAAATAAGGAAATATTGGGAAAAAGATTAATTTTTTTTGATATTAAAAATACCGTTTATTTTGATTAATTTTACTGAATAGAAAAAAATTATAAATAATTATTTTGTTACTAGTAGCTGAAGATACATTAAATTTTATACTGCAGTGAACACATACTCTGTTTTTATTATTGGAACTTTAGCATTATAAGTAAAATGATTCATCGATAACTCATAATTTTCATATTGCAAAATAAAGATGAACTAAAAATTCACAAAAACTAAAATAATGACAACTCTAGAAAAATAATATAAAACAAAATATTTCACAAAATTATGTAAAAAATTTTATTAATAGAACGACAGAGAAACTTAAATAAATATCATATCTTTTGATTTTTCACCATTTTGATTTTGCTTAAGGCGAAAAGTAGAAAATTATAAAAATAAGATGATTATGGTACAATGGAATCAATATTTATCTAAAATAAGCCCTAAAATTTGGTAAGATTGCTAATTAATGGGTGCAAAATTTTTTTAAAAAGAAGAGTGTCAATCCCAAAATTGGCATTAATTTTGATAAATGGGACGTAGCACTCATAAAATCTGGCTAGCGACATCCCTGAAAAGTGAAAACTACGGGAATAAATTTGACCAGTTTTGAAAAAGTATATTATTTTTTATTTTGACCTAGTGATAAACAAAATATTTGATTTTTGAATAATAGGAGCTTAGGATATTTCTCTACTTTAGATTTTTTAATTATAAAATCTTGCGGGTTTCAGCTATAATCTAACACAACAAATGTTTATTATTTTATAGCTGGGTTCACTTTTGAACTTTAGAAGATCTTCATTATGCTATTTAAATCATAATTTATAAATATATGATACTAAAATAATTATATTGATGCTATAATTTAAATTCTATTATAAGTACAAATTCGAAATTTGCATAATAAAATTATTACATGTTTTTAATAAATTAATACCACACATTTTCCTGGCGGTATTGAATTCGACATCGCCACAATTAGATAGTTTTAAAAAAACGTCGCCACAGATAGAACTCGCAGTTTGCACATAAAATATTACCCAAACATATTCAATCAGGTTTCCAAAAATATTTTCACAAAATAGAGCATTTAATTTATTTACCATTTATTTTACCGCTTCATCAATGATTTCCACCAAATATTTTCATTTTTCTAATTAACCCTTCAATAAATACTCCGATGAAAAAAAGGACATTTCAGGTGGGGTTTATCAAACCCCAATTTCAAATGTATATATCTCCATTAATAATCATTATTTTCATTTGATATTTGGATAGAAGATAGATCTACCTTATGCTTGATAAAATATTTAAATATATTTATTTCTTAAGCCTAGATTAAAGATGATGAGGATATTGTGCCAAATTTTTTTAAAAAAGCTTACTATTTTAATTTCAAAAATAAAATTAAAAAAATAACTTATCCATCAAATAATCATGATAATTCATAATATGGATCTTTATTCTTCAATATAAAAAAATATTACACTAATAAATTCAAATATAAAAAAAATAAAGAACATATAAATTTACTCTGGAGGGGTCTCACAAACACCAATCAGTCACAAAATGCTTATATCTTGAAAAGAAAGAAGGACTAGCCTATAATAAATAATTTATTTTATTTAATATAACTAACTTTTACAGAATAATAACAACCTATATATATATTTTTATAAACTAAAACTAGAATACAATATTAAAAAGGTCAAGTTATAAAAATAATAGTAAAACTAAAAATAAAAAATATAATTTGAATAAACAGAATGAATGTACATTACATAAATTAAAACATATTACTATTCAATAACCAAAAAATTTTAATTTATTAATTCCTATTATGTAACATTCTCCCTCTTCTACAAGCCTTCCCATAATTTCATCTAAGAAATCATAGAGAGTTTGTTGTTCAAGTGGTTTATCGTTTTGGTTGTCAATGTTGCATAAGTCACTAATCGTTGGCTTGTCCAAATCGTTGATTTGTTTAAATGGTTTTTGCACGTTTTTGTTTAAATCGTGAGCTTGATATCCTTATGTAAGTTGTCCTTATAAATCGTGACATATAGCTTGCTTGTAATGCTCAGTTGTTATTATCATTTTTCAAAATTGTTATTATCATCAGTAAGTTGTGATTAATGTGAAATAATAGTTGATCAAATTGGATATAAAAATAAGTGAAGAATGATAAATCAATAAGATTGTTATATAAAATTTTCAGCGTTTTAAGTTTTCGCGTTTTAGTGTTCAATTAATTTTTTGCGTTTTAGTCTCCAATTTATTTTTTCGAGTTTTAGTCTTCGCATTTTAGTGTTAAATTTATTTATATTTATAAATTAATATTTTCAATCCTGAGGTTAAGATATGCAAATAAAATATTATTCACATTTCCCTCTCTTTAAAAAAAAATTTAAATTTCACACCCTAGTTTTAATTCAATAAATGTTTCTTTAAAATAATTCTTCATAAGATAATTTTTAGAAAATGATCTCCTCATCACATCTTTTAAATATATTTTTCTAATGTTTAATTTTTACATAACCTTAGGCATTTCACTAAGAAATTCAAAACATCAATAGGCAATTCACTTAGAAATTCAAAATATCAATAGGCATTTCACTTAGAAATTCAAAATATCAATAGGCATTTCACTTAGAAATTCAAAATATCAATAGGCATTTCACTTAGAAATTCAAAATATCAATAGGCATTTCACTAAGAAATTCAACTGTTAATTAGTAAATATTTTTTAAGGATTTTTATATATTCAAATATGTCTATAATGATTGATTTACATTTAAGTTATTTTAATAAGTAAATTTACAACATGCCTTTATCTCGGCATAAAATTTTTTATAATAACTTTTCTTCTTACATGGATTTAGAATTATTAGTAAATCATCATTGGATAGAATTCATAGCCTATCGTTCAACTTCCATATCAATCCTTTCTAGGTTGTCACATTAGTTTAGGTGCTGGTTATCATATTCCAGTCCAACATCCAGAGCCAGGACACCGTGAAGAAAGAAGCTTTATGCTTGAAAGAACGTGCTAAGGTATGATTCTTGGTCTTCTCAATAGATTAGGTAGTCATCTCAATAGATTAGGCATTGGTCATGTCAATAGATTAGGTAGTCATCTCAATAGATTAGGTAGTCATCTCAATAGATTAGGTAGTCATCTCAATAGATTAGGTAGTCATCTCAATAGATTAGGCAGTCATATCAATAGATAAGATAGTCATCTCAATAGGTAGTCATCTCAATAGATTAGGTAGTCATCTCAATAGGTTAGGTAGTCATCTCATTCTAGTCCACCACCCAGAGCCAGGGCACCATGAAAAGAAAGAAGGTTGAGCCTATAATAAATAATTTATTTTATTTAATATAACTAACTTTTACAGAATAATAACAACCTATATATATATTTTTATAAACTAAAATTAGAATACAATATTAAAAAGGTCAAGTATAAAAATAAAAGTAAAACTAAAAATAAAAAATATAATTTGAATAAACAGAATGAATGTACGTTACATAAATTAAAACATATTACTATTCAATAACCAAAATTTTTTAATTAATTCCTATAATATAACATATCTTAAAAACTACTCAACAGAAATATATGAAATTTGGAATATAGATTCTAAGATATATTTGATGAAGCTACTGAAGAATCCAGAACATAGTATTTAACCGTTTTTATGTAATATCATTTCTAGCATGCCTGGGGTTTCATATATCCCACCAGAGTATTGAAGGGTTAATCAACATTTCATATTCCATTTATCATCTTCGCTAGATAAAATAATTAATAATATAATTGTTAATTCCCTTTATTCTCTTCATTAATCTATAATACATAATTTTCAAAATAACATAATAATTAAAACATTTTCACACTCTTTTACATGCATGCATAACATTTAAGCCTAAGAATATTTTTCATTATATTTATTCCAATAGAAATTTAAATAAAGCAAATGTGCTAACGGAAATTACTGGCATTGAACCAAAATCATTTATTGAAGGGGGAAATATCGATGTACTGGGAAATAAGGTAGCTTAAAAAGAATAAAAGATTTTAAATTTGGCAAATTTTATGCTTTCCGCAGTAAAAGTTCCAATGTATAAAAAAAACAAAATGAATTATATTGTTAATATATTTCTTTAAAAAAAAATAACACTCAATGCTTGTTACAAATATGAATGAAATCTACGAATTCATATTTGAGTCTCTTAATGACCAGCGTTATCAATTGCCTTAATATATCTGAAAGATAAATTAAATTGCATCTGTCAACGGACATGATATAGCATTATCCTCATCCCATTACTTTTTGAAATATATTTTGCATTAGCCCATTCTTGTGAATTTTTATTTTATCTCATTTTTATATATCGGTCCGATTAATTTTTCGTTCTTTTGTCATCAAACTATTTGGAGTCAAATGGCAAATTATTTTTCTTAAAATTATATATTTTTCATAAAATCATATATTTTTCTAGAAAATTTTAAAATAAAGACTAAATCAAGCTAATAAAATACAGTACCTCAAGACAAAGGTAATTGGTTTTAATTAATTTTTACATACACATTTTTGTAGAAATTATAAAATAAAACCTCAAAAATTTACATACCATTTTTGTAGAAAATTATAAAATAAAGACTAAACCTCAAAAGCTAATTACATAGCATTTTTGTAGAAAATTATAAAATAAAGACTAAACCTCAAAAGCTATTTACATACCATTTTTGTAGAAAATAATAAAATAAAGACTAAATCTCAAAAGTTATTTACATACCATTTTTGTAGAAAATTATAAAATAAAGACTAAACCTTAAAAGCTATTTACATACCATTTTTGTAGAAAATTATAAAATAAAGACTAAACTTTAAAAGCTAATATCAAATATAAATACAGTACCATAAGGCAAAGGTAATTGGTTTTAATTAATATTTACATACACATTTTTGTAGAAAATTATAAAATAAAGACTAAACCTCAAAAGCTATTTACATACCATTTTTGTAGAAAATTATAAAAAAAGACTAAACTTTAAAAGCTAATATCAAATATAAATACAGTACCTCAAGGCAAAGGTAATTGGTTTTAATTAATATTTACATATACATTTTTGTAGAAAATTATAAAATAAAGACTAAATCTTAAAAGCTATTTACATACCATTTTTGTAGAAAATTATAAAATAAAGACTAAACTTTAAAAGCTAATATCAAATATAAATACAGTACCTCAAGGCAAAGGTAATTGGTTTTAATTAATATTTACATACACATTTTTGGATAAAATTATAAAATAAAGACTAAACCTCAAAAGCTATTTACATACCATTTTTGTAGAAAATTATAAAATAAAGACTAAACCTTAAAAGCTAATATCAAATATAAATACAGTACCTCAAGGCAAAGGTAATTGGTTTTAATTAATATTTACATATTAGTATTAGTAAGATTCTATCTTTCTTAGTATTAGCAAGATTCTATCTTAGTATTAGCAAGATTCATTCGCCTCGCCTAAAAACTATACTCGATAGTGGATTTTATGACGATAGTCCACTCGACCAGCTTTCTCTGCAGAAAATATTTTTCTGAACAAGGCCAAGGTAATTGGTTTTAATGATGTATGGCAAATTTTTTTTTCTAAATTTATTATATATCTTTTATAATTTTAACAGCATTCGAACACATATGGATAAAATTAGGAATATTATATTTTCTAAGAAATAGAACATTAGAAGAACAATAATTATTGCAAATTATTTATATTTTCTTATAGATATTTTATATTTATAATAATCTTTTAGAATTTTTTAAATAATGATACCTTCTACATATAGAAAGTCAAGTTATTATAAAAATAAAATATATTTTACCTGTATTTCTCCAACCTGTCTCAGGAGAGGGCAACGGTAAATTACTTAATATATAAGATGTGATTTATTGTTTTCTAGATATTTGCATAGATTTGAGTGGAAGAAGAGGAAGTATTTTACAAAATTATTTTTAAATTTTATAAATATTTAATCAAATTTTTCTTAATATATTTTTCCTTAAGTCACGACATTAGTGCCTCCTTTGATAAATCCTTGACTAGAAGTTGGAGACAGTGATGTGGGGAATTCTGGGAACTTGTTGGAGGAAAGTCAAATGTTCAATCCTCCACAAGACGTTGGAGACAGTGATGTGGAGATTTCTGGAAACTTGTTGGAAGAAAGTCAAATGTTCAATCCTCCACAAGAAGTTGGAGTCAGTGATGTGGGGATTTCTTGGATCTTGTTGGAGGAAAGTCAAGAGCTCCCTTCTTTGGTTAATCATACAGAAGTAGATGGAGAGAGTGGCCTCCCACTTTTACCATTTTTAGACGAAAGTTTTATAGATAAAGAAGTTGTAGCCGATATCTCCATTGCAGCTAGTAGCTCTGAAACTTTACCGGTAATGTTTAATAACATTCAATCCGCATATTTAAATGTAGAACAACCATATGATTTTATTCTTTCCCAAAAAAACTAAATTTTTTATATCCTAATAAATATCTTTATATTTACCACAAATATGGATTTTTATATAAATGTAGGCTAAAGAATTGTACTGCAAGAGGTACATTGTTAAATATGATGTTTACATTGACACGTATTCACAATCATTCTGATGAATCTGAAGAAGAACTTTATGCAATTTTAGTTACTATGAATAAGTTAAAAGAACAAATTCGAGCATACCCTTATCAAATCAAATGTAAAACATATAATCAAGTTATGCGTATTAGAAAAATGGATCCCCTTGTTCAACTCCATTTTAATGCTCTACCAACATTTATATCTGTGAAAACTATTATGAATCGTGTTATTAAATTATAGACCACTCCCATTTCAAAATCTATAAGTGCTTTAGGAGGAGAAAAGAGTATACCTATAGATCGACAATAGTTTTTTAAAAGATTTAACATTTTTAGATACGTTTCTTTGTTTTTATTTGGCAATAATATATAAGCGCAAGGAATTATTTTATGATTAATCATTATATGAATAGTGTAAAATTGCTTAAATAATAATGGACACGAAAAAAAATGTACCATCCATAAAAAATATTAGGTCGGCATTACAGAGATATTCAAGTAGTTCATGTATAGAAAATATTAATAATTCATTGTTTTCACAGGTATAAATGTTGGTAGAGCATTAGGATGGAGTTGAACAAGGGGATCCATTTTTCTAATACGCATAACTTGATTATATGTTTTACATTTGCTTTGATAAGGGTATGCTCGAATTTGTTCTTTTAACTTATTCATAGTAACTAAAATTGCATAAAGTTCTTCTTCAGATTCATCAGAATGATTGTGAATATGTGTCAATGTAAACATCATATTTAACAATGTACCTCTTGCAGTACAATTCTTTAGCCTACATTTATATAAAAATCCATATTTGTGGTAAATATAAAGATATTTATTAGGATATAAAAAATTTAGTTTTTTTGGGAAAGAATAAAATCATATGGTTGTTCTACATTTAAATATGCGGATTGAATGTTATTAAACATTACCGGTAAAGTTTCAGAGCTACTAGCTGCAATGGAGATATCGGCTACAACTTCTTCATCTATAAAACTTTCGTCTAAAAATGGTAAAAGTGGGAGGCCACTCTCTCCATCTACTTCTGTATGATTAACCAAAGAAGGGAGCTCTTGACTTTCCTCCAACAAGATCCAAGAAATCCCCACATCACTGACTCCAACTTCTTGTGGAGGATTGAACATTTGACTTTCTTCCAACAAGTTTCCAGAAATCTCCACATCACTGTCTCCAACGTCTTGTGGAGGATCGAACATTTGACTTTCCTCCAACAAGTTCCCAGAATTCCACACATCACTGTCTCCAACTTCTAGTCAAGGATTTATCAAAGGAGGCACTAATGTCGTGATTTAAGGAAAAATATATTAAAAAAAATTTGATTAAATATTTATAATAAAATTTAAAAATAATTTTGTAAAATATTTCCTCTTCTTCTACTCAAATATTTGCAAATATCTAGAAAACAATTAATCACATCTTATATATTAAATAATTTACCGTTGCATGCTGCTGTTTCAGTAAATAGGTTATTTACTGTGTAACCTCTCCTGAGACAGGTTGGAGAAATACAGGTAAAATATATTTTATTTTTATAATAACTTGACTTTCTATATGTAGAAGGTATCATTATTTAAAAAATCTAAAAGATTGTTATAAATATAAAATATCTATTAGAAAATATAAATAATTTACCATAATTATTGTTCTTCTATAATGTTCTATTTCTTAGAAAATATAAATATTCCTAATTTTATCCATATGTGTTCAAATGCTGTTAAAATTATAAAAGATATATAATAAATTTTAGAAAAAAAAATTTGCCATACATCATTAAAACCAATTACCTTGGCCTTGTTCAGGAAAATATTTTCTAATAATATTGAATCTTGCTAATACTAATATGTATATATTAATTAAAACCAATTACCTTTTCTTGAGGTACTGTATTTATATTTGATATTAGCTTTTAAGGTTTAGTCTTTATTTTATAATTTTCTACAAAAATGGTATGTAAATAGGTTTTAAGGTTTAGTCTTTATTTTATAATTTTCTACAAAAATGGTATGTAAATAGCTTTTGAGGTTTAGTCTTTATTTTATAATTTTATACAAAAATGGTATGTAAATAGCTTTAATACCTTAACTATTTCGTTTTTCTCTCCCTTTCTCATTACATACAATTTGTCCGCTTTAGACTCCAAATATTGTTAAAAATATTAAAAAAATAAAAACATTTAATTGTACTATAAAATTATTTATTTTTATTACTGTTGACATTGAAATAACGATGTACACTCTAAAACTATTTCTAAAATTACATTTTCTATGTGTAAGCTATTGTGAAATAAAATAGGACAATCTTCAAACTAGCAGCCATTTTTAATAGAAGCATGTGAAAGAATGAAATTAATAGATAGTCTTATTAAGGATAATATGACGACTCTTATGATAAATCTGAACTACAGAGATTTTCAGATAAAGACCAATCGTTCAACGCGCGTTCCTTTTTAAGGTAACCGTAAGGGTTCCCTTTGTCAGATGTAACTGTAACGCGTTTCTTTTTTGTAACGTTTACAGCACTAGAAATAATTAAAAAATTTTAATATGATATACTGGATTATGTTAACTTTTCAATTTTTAACTATCCAATTAAAGATCTTCATAAATATATACACATTCCATTACCAATGTAAAATTTATTTTAGCTTTATATCAGATGGGTTCAGAAATTTCAGATTAATCTTTTACACCTGACAATTAACATAAGCCAGATTGTCTGCATTCTGTTATTAACAATAATCATTTATATTAATTATAAATTATTTTAGCGATGATTATCTATTTAAATACATTCTTCCTATATTTTATTTTATTAAAAATTAGTTTAAATTATAATAAAAATATTTTAAAATATATATATATTTAAATATTACTTTATATATAATTTAATATTACCTTATATATATATTTTAATATTACTTTATATATAATTTTATATTCCTTATATATATATTTAATTAAATATTCATAAATATATATTTTAATATTACTTTATATATAATTTTATATTCCTTATATATATATTTAATTAAATATTCATAAATATATATTGCATAAATTATAATATAAATATTTTAAATGTTAAATGTCTCTTGTTTGTATATACCATCTTTCTTTTTTTTGACTCAAACAGCTGTGGGAATATTTAGGACCCGAACCCATTTTTAGGGCCTGGGCACGAAATACGAAACAGCGAAAATCAAGGAATATTCCCAAAAGATGGCCAACATTTTCGATATGAGAAAAGTATATAATTAGTTTTAATGAAATATTAATAATTTAATGTGATACAGTAAATAAATTTAATAATTTAGGAACAAATTCACAGTTTACAAGCAACTTTCACATAAGAGATACTCATGAAAGTATAAATTTTTTAGCAATTGATTACAAATTTAGATGATTTTAGGCCCAAATTTAATTCAGCCAACCTAAAATACAAAAAGAAGATACAGAGGTCATGCTTACTTCTGCTGAAGGTATAGATTTATTTATTTTATTATATTAAATTAAATTTCTTAGTGGCAAATAATTCAGCTTGCAAATGATAATAAATCAGCAGGAAAAGCAGCTATTGAAGATTATTATTATATGAATAAAATATTCCTTTTTTTTCAACCCTTTAAATAAACATAATTAATAATTTTATTTTAGATGATTGTCAGTTTCCAATAGATACACTGTTAATATTTTATCAATGCATATTGTATTATTATTGTGTTATTATAATATTATATATTATTCAGTGCAAATATAAATGATCTATTGTACACTTAAAATTGAATGTAAAAGATATTATTTAAAATTTAAATAATTAAAAAAACCCTTTATTTACTAATATTAAATTAAATTTCTTAATGGCAAATAATTCAGCTTGCAAATGATAATAAAGCAGCTACTGAAAATTATTATTGTATGAATATAATATTCCTTTTTTTTCAACCCTTTAAATAAACATAATTAATAATTCTATTTTAGATGATTGTAATTTTCCAATAGATACACTGTTAATATTTTATCAATGCATATTGTATTGTGTATTATAATATTATATATTATTCAGTGCAAATATAAATGATCAATCTGTCTATGCAGTGTACACTTAAAATTGAATGTAAAAGTTATTATTTAAAATATAAATAATTAAAAAAAACCCTTTATTTACTAATATTATTTAAATTTCTTAGTGGCAAATAATTCAGCTTGCAAATGATAATAAATCAGTAGGAAAAGCAGCTAATGAAAATTATTATTATATGAATATAATATTCATTTTTTAACCCTTTAAATAAACATAATCAATAAATCTATTTTAGATGATTGTCATTTTCCAATAGATATACTGTTAATATTTTATGAATGCATATTGTATTTATGATTTGTGTCATTATAATATTATATATTATTCAGTGCAAATATAAATAATCAATCTGTCTATGCAGTGTATACTTAAAATTGAATGTAAAAGTTATTATTTAAAATATAAATAATTTTAAAAAACTCTTTATTTACATGAATAAATTTTTATAAGAAAGAAAGATATTTTGTTTGCCATGCTTTTAAATTAAAATTACACAAAATCAGTATTTATAAATTGAAAATATATAAATACCATATTTAGGATATAAAAATGATTCATTTTATATTAGGCAAGGCAATAACAATTGTGAAAAAATTAATAACATATTTATTGGTCTATTAGTTATTTTGTTTAAATCATTTTTATAATATAATTTAAAAAATTAAACATTATATTTAATTAAAAATACAATAAATATACAAAATATATTTTATTGATAATATTTAAAGATAGAGTTTATGTAATGGCCATACATTATTAATGTCGTATAAAATTAATATTAAATATTATATTTAATTAAAAATACACTAAATAAACAAAATATTAGTATTTTATAGATAATATTTAAAGAAGATAGAGTTCATGTAATGGCCATACATTATTAATGTCATATACAATAAATTAGTATTTATAAAGGGACAATATATAAATACCATGATAACTTAATTTATTTGGAAAAAATTAACATATTTAATAATATACTATATATATTAATAATAGATATAATATTATTTTATGACTTTTTAGTGGAGTTATATATAATGGGAACATTTTTTTATTTTTCGCTATTCTGATTTTCGCTGTTTCGTACCTAATTCATTTTTAGATGGGAACATTAACAGCGTCAGTTAATAACTTACAAATGCATTCATTAATCTCGACATCTAATCATAATTCCTTATTCCGGAACAATAATCAAAACAATTCTCTTCTACCTCCTATAGCTGTTTCGAATTTGATTCCAATGATTTTACCATTCGCAGAAAATCACATTCGCGATGTTTGGGCTCATAATTTAGAAGAAGAATTTAGAATTATACGAAAAATTTGTCAAAAATATCATTTTATTGCAATGGTAATTATTTATTATTAACATATTTCTTAATGTATTTTTTTTATCAGGACACAGAATTCCCTGGAGTAGTAGCCAGACCTATTGGGAATTTTAAAAGTGTTTCAGATTATCAATATCAACTTCTTAGATGTAATGTCGATTTATTAAATATTATTCAACTAGGATTTACATTTATGGATGAAAATGGTAAAACCCCACCTGGTTATCTGACATGGCAATTTAACTTTAAATTTAGTTTGAAGTAATTTGTTATTTTTTATAAATTCAATATTTTACTCTAAAATTTTTGTAAGCTTTTAGTTGTGTTAAAATTTGGGAATATGTTAAAAATATTACACATTTAAATTAAATATTAAATTTAATCGTTATATAAGTTTCTGAGCAAAATGATTTTTTCTAATATAATATTGTCCCACATTTAATATGACTAAATTTTATATAATTAACTACCTCATATCTCTAACTCTTATAACTGAATCCTAATCTTAAATCTTATCATCAAATTTCTTAAATCATTTATGATAATTAATACAATAATGTTCTTAACAGTTCCAAAAATTTAATTTTTAAATCATTATAAATAATATTTATAATGGTGCATTCATAAATGTTAATCCTTTTTAATTTCAATGCTTCACATAATAATTATATTACCCATTATTTATTAGAGAAAAACTCTTTTTTTAAAAAAAAATCAAATTAATAATTTAACTGTTTTGTTATATATTGTAGAAGTTTTAAATTTCGATGGAGAATTAGGCTAGTATTTAAATCTGTTTGGATTAAGTCTACATTGGTGGATTTTTTTCTTGCCTTCCCACACCTGCTCATACTTGGAATGGGCATTGTTGGGGTTTTTTTAAAAATATTTTTAACATTAGGCAAGTGGCCAGAGGGTTAAAAAATTTTTAAACTAATGGGCAGGCATGGGCATGTAAATTTTTGATATTTCTCAGGCAAATAGACAGAACAGACTTCAATTTATTAAAAATACTTCATAATATTGCATATTATATATGTTTAATTAAAACTACATTTAAATAAATAAAGAGCCAAACCAGTCATTAAAATAATCTTTAAACATTAGGTGGGGGGGGGGGGGTTAAACAAAAATTTTTGATAAATTGGGGGGTGGGGTGAGTAAATTGTTTAAAAAATTTATAAGTGAGCAGGTTGGTGAGTTAATGGGCAGGCTTTTTGGCTAAAAACCTGCCCATTGCAAACCTTTAGTTACAATAACATATTTATTTAAATTGTAAGCTCTGTATTTTTTGAAAAAAGCAAATTTTATAATTTTTATTCGGATCATACTTGGGGTTGCACATCTCCTTATTGGTGATTTAATTTCAGTATTAACCTATAGAAAAAACATATGATTGACCAATACATATAAATAGTCTAATAATTAATCAATTGTTTTAGCTAAAAAAGATATTGCATCAGTAATATATTATCAAAATTGATTATTTGAATAAAATAGGGATTAGAAATTTAGATTTTGTATTTCTTTTATCAATTATCTCCTTCCTTATACTTATTTAGATGGGCATGATACAAAAAATTATCAATAATAAAGTTTTATGTTAAAATATAATTTTACAAATTATGAATTTTCTCAAATGACAATAAAATTTAAAAAGCTACATGTATCCTTTAATAAAATATATATTTAATTAGTAGTAATATGACATTTATAATCTATTCACACAAAATATGTTAATATTAATATTTTCACTAAAACACCTTTTTAAAAAAAACTACATTTTAATATATACTATGCAAACAAAAATTTAATGGCTGGAAAAGATGTAATACATTTCACTAATCTTTCCTCACAAAGTTATCAACATTCACTCTCAATTATCGAATTTGCCATATAATTTTACTTTCCCCAAAAAATAATAATTTCAACTTTTATAAGTTAACATTTTTTACAATTTTTAATAAAAATATTTGAAGAACAATTTAATGTATTTGTAATAAAATTAAGTCTCCATGGATTATTTTTCATGTACTGTATTAATTAGATCTAAGATGAATTAAAATATAAATAGTACCATATGTAAACATAATAATACTATTAAATCAAAGTCAAGCATTTTATAAGCATGAATAACAAATCTCTTGAAATTCTCTAAAAATATGAATATATCTTATTTTTTCCTTGTATAAATAGAAAAATAATTTAATCAGCAGGTATCTCATTATTTTTTTTTTCGATATTAAATATCTTGATATTTTATCTAAATACTGCATTGGTGTATAAGTAGCATCTTATTTTCTCGTCTATTATACAGTATTTTATTTTTCTCTCTGTAACTTTTTTCCCATTAAGCAATTGAATGAATTTGATGTCCATATCTTGTTTTATTTGTTTTCAATATCAGTATAAAGATATAAATTGGGATGAAAATTTGTTATATCCTCTTTTAGAGAATGATGAAATCCTTCAACTTGGTTGTTTGTTCTTACTCCTTGAACATCATACATGTTCCGCATCTTATATTTAAATTTAGCATTTGAGTTAATCCAAGTACCTTTAATATATGTAAAAATTCTTAAGGAATCTAAATTAAAGGTATTTACTTCACTATTTAATTCAAAAAATGCCAATGGTAAGTTCATTTCAAGGTATCGACATTAGTCTGCTATAAAATCTCTTAAAATCAGGATTAAGATGACGGCACCCTATTACCCTGTATACGTCTTAAAATTCATTGACAATAATGAAAATCTTTTGACAGAAATGTTAAGTTTATTCATAGTAAAATTGCATAATGTTCTTCCTCAGATTCATCAGAATGGTTGTGAACATAATGTAAACTTCATATTTAATAATATACCTCTAAAGGTACAATTCCTTAGCCTACATTTAAATTAAATTCCAAATTTATGGTGTATATATAGATACTTATTTGAATATAATAAATTACGTTTTTTTTGGGAAAGAACTACATTTAAATCTGAGAATTGAATGTTATTAAATAATACTGGTAAAATTTCATAGCTATCAGCTGCTATAGAGATATCGACTACATCTTCTTCATCTATAAAACTTTCGTCTAAAAATGGAAAATCTACAGGGAGGCCTATCATTAAAGGCAAAGTCTCTTGATCCTCTTCCAACATGATACCAGCAATCCCTACACCACTCTCCCCAGCCTCTTGTTCAAGATTGATTACGGAAAAAACAGTCTCTTGATCTTCTTCCAACAGGATACCAGCAATCCCCACAACACTCTCCCCAACTTATTGTGCAAGACTGATAGCTCTGAAACTTTACCAGTATTATTTAATAACATTCAATCCTCATATTTAAATGTAGTTCTTTCCCCCAAAAAACGTAACTTATTTTATTCAAATAAGTATCTATATATTCACCATAAATTTGGATTTTTATTTAAATGTAGGCTAAGGCATTGTAGCAAGAGGTACATTATTAAATATGAAGTTTACATTGACACATATTCACAACCATCCTGATGAATCTCAGGAAGAGCATTATGCAATTTTACTATGAATAAACTTAATTTTTTTGATAGATCTTAGAGATTTTTATATATTGTTTTTTTTACTATAGATAGTTTTTATATATAAGCATTTTTAAAAATTTTACAGATTCTAAAGTGGCTCTTTTTTGCACCTATGAGCCCCTATATCCCGGGAAGCAGGCGTGCTAGCGAGCTAAAATAAACGGATTTCTCATTTTTTTTGCCTATCTATATCTAAATAATTCCAGACATTTAAAAACAATTTTAACAGGGGTCGGCCCAAAATGTGCCTTTTTTGATCTATTTGGCATGGAATGACTATTCTAACGAAACCATAAACCTCCGCCTACATAAATGACTATAAATATTAAAAAAAATCTATCACTTTACAGCGAAGGTTAGCATGACGAAAATTTAGAATCATTTGCATATTGGAAATCTCTTATTCCATGTTTTAATTTATACGACAAAGTTTTAACAGTAATTGTAAAATAATTATTAATACTATATCTTTTATAATATATATTTAGTTTATGAGGTCAGAAAATTAAATATTTGAGAGTATACTGTAATCATATTTTATATATCCACCATAAAAGAATTATTATTCAGGGAAAATAATTAATAATATTAACATGGTTTCCGATTTTCATAATATTAAACCGTAGCCTAATTTATTCCCTCTTTAAAAAAAATAAAAGATAAATGTTTTTCCACAATTAAAAAAATTACATTATTTAATATCCAGGTTTGGTATAAACAGGGATCTAAACCGAAACGAATATCGGTTCGGTTCGGGTTCAGATTCGGATAAAAATAACGGTTCAGGTTCGGTTCGTAAAAAGTAAAAATATCGGTTCGGTTCGAACCTCTAAAACCTGTTTGAACACTTATATTCAAACCTACATTTGAATTATGTATAGGGAAAATATTTTTTTATTTTATCATTAATTTAAAAAACACATATATAAAACATTTTTATTAATTGCACATTATAAAATAGTATTTAATTTATAAATATAAAATAAAAATATAAATCAATGATTTATTTTAATATGAACAATATTTTTTTTTTATACTTAAATTTTTTTTATTAAGCCGCACAATTACTATATTTTTAAAATTCGTCTCACTCAAATTACATCTATAAGGAGATAACATAAATTTAATTGTTGAAACACCTTTCCACACTAACTTGAGTAGCCGGCACTGCCAATATGATATCAGATTTGATGTGTCATTTATAATAATATTTTGGATTTAATTTTTCTTAAGCATTATAATTTATAAGCTTAAAATATTTAAAAAATATTGTAAAATTACAATATACTAAAATTTATAAAAATGATGACCTACACTTATCAATCAAATGTGTTTGATGATAATCTTTAAAATAATTCGAATATAATTGAAATCTAATAATAACCTACATATTATTTTATAAGCATAAAATTATGAGACTCGAACCGGTTCAGAGGCATTTTAGCGATTCGGTTCAGGTTCGACTGGAATTTTTTTAGCGGTTTAGGTTCGGTTCAGGTTCGATAAAAATTACCGGTTTTTAGCGGTTTAACGGTTCGGTTCAGGTTCGATTTGGATCCCTGGGTATAAAGTTTAAGTGACAATATAATTATATCAAAGCTACCCTTTTTTTAACGCGTGTCTCAATTCTTCATGGATTTTCTGGCGAAATTCAGCCAAATTAGCCAACTATGACTTTTATGGCGCGTTTTACCTTGACCTTAATTAGTATGTTACTTTAATCTTTCAAGGAATGACATGTACGCCCAGGACAGTATCGATTTGTTACAGAAGGCTGGTCTTCAGTTTCAAAAGCACGAAGAAGATGGGATAGATCCTGACGATTTTGCTCAATTGCTTATGATGTCCGGAACCGTCTTAATGGATAACATTAAATGGCTCTCATTCCATAGGTTATTAAGATGATATTGTATTTAACATTTAATTAATTAATAAATACAAAAGTTTATAAAAAATTTTGGTAAGCGGGTAGCTATTGAGCTACCCTAACCCATATCCATGTTTAACCGTAGGCTCGCCCAAGAGGTTTATCCTAGATAAATATTCGATTACCTTGAAAAAAAAAATTGTAGAGATCTGCAATAGACACATTTTTAGCATGCTATGGAAAGAGCCAAGCCAACCAATCAAATAATTTTTAAACATTTGGGTGGGTGGGGTGAGATTAATTTTTTTAATACAATGGTAAGACCGGGCATTTGGGTTAAAATCTGCCCATTGCAGACCTCCGCACCCAGACCACAAGGAAACAACTTCCTTTAAAAAAAAATAATGTATACAATTTTGTTTACTTTAAAAAATAACTATTTAATATTAAATGGAGATTATGTTCAACCTGCAACCTTTACATTTTAAAAATCATATGATTAATTAATTAATTTAAAAAAAAATTGAGTTTGTTCAGCACTTAATACTTTTTTTTTATATAAAAAAAACATGATTCAAATTTGTAATCTCGATTTTATATAAAATTCACTGCCAAGCCAAATAAAGCAATACAACCTTGTTTCATCGATAACCTTGAATAATTAATTTTTATTGTTTTTTATTTTATAAGCGATAACTAACATAGGTGTTGTTAAACGGCGCGCGATTTAGCCAATTTTTTTTAAATCTAGATTTTAGGCAAAATAATATTTTGCAAGCCTCAAAACCTTTGAGCAAAATCTCCTGGCTTACGGTGATGTTTTTTTTGGCTAAAATATTGGTTTAGCCGTTTAACAAACATTATAATTACATAATAGCCATTATTATTTTTTTAATAAAAGAATGAGATGGGATGTAAAAATTAATAGTATTTTTAAAAAGTCACATTTTCGTACTGCTAGCTCGATTGTGCCATGGAGTTCTAATGCCCAACGTTTTGAGTAAAATTTAAGTATTTTTTTTTGTTTAGAGAAGATTTAAATCATAAAAATCACAAAAGATTAGGAATTTTATGGAAAATTTGATCAAAAAAAAACTTGTATGAACATTCTCAAAAAAAATTAATCTTCAGAAGATCTGAATCTTTGAAATTTTGTTTTTATTTTTGAGAACATTACTATAACAACCAAAAAAGGCTATATATGAACCTAATCAACATTATTGACCACTTTGAAGATGCTAATAAAAATAAGTTATATAAACTTTACTTTTCTGAGAATTAATCTAGATATCAGTGGGGTCAGCTTATTCACTCGTTCGTTCATAATATTGTTATTTATTGAAGATTTATTCCCCATCTTCATAATAAAAACTACTTCTTATAGTGCCCACAAATTAAGCGTTTCAAACGTAAATAATGCATTTCAAATAGTATCGCGCAAATTGGTCATATTACCGCTTGACCTTAGAAGCCATTTTAAAAAACGCAAACTAGTTTGCATTTTTCGATAGTTTTTTTTATTCATTCATTTTGTACGTTAAGATTTTTTTTTCTCAAGAAGGCCGACAATAATAAGGGGCAGGGCTGTTCCCTTCATATAAATTAAATTAGAATGTTTATAAAATGTAAAATAAATAACTTATCTTTTAAAATGGAATATTTAGAAATTAATGAAAGAAAAGGGCAGACGATAATATAATTTACAAAAAACTTTTTTTATATATATAACAACTTACGCCGCATTTATAGTAAACGCGTTATCTTCAAGCGTTGCGATATTTAACGCAGCGTTATTATAGTTGATTCTTCATGTCGTAAGCTAATTTATGATAAAGCTAAAATAGAACTATTTTATATAATATTTAAAAAAAATTGTGTACCCTTTTATCGAATTCGCTATATCATCACATATTTCTTATTAACGCATCGCAACATATGTTTTTCAAAAAATATCACAGCGTTATCATCACAACGCTTCATATTTATAAATTTGTTCCTATTTATTGACTTTATTTTATAATAACGCTTGAACATAACGCGTTTATAAATGAGGCCTTAGTTAAAAATTTGAATCGACGATACTAATAAAAATGGCAACCTCAATTTAATTTAAGCAAGGAAGGCTGCGTTACGTTTTTTTAATTAAAAAATTACGGCAAAACGCAAACGTTTAATTTGTGCGCACTGTTATAACGTATATATTTTAATTTCTTATTTAAATCAAAGCGGATACGATTTTGGTTATCTATTAAAATTGTTGACCGTTAGTCCGTTGCCAGCTGACGAAAGCCAATTTTTTGAGCTGGTGCAAATATTCTTCCCGTATATCTACGACATTAAATACTTGATGAAAAGTTGTCGCAGTTTAAAAGGAGGTCTCCAGGAGATAGCCGATCAATTAGACGTATAAACCTTTAATCAAATATATTTTATGCTTCTTTATAATATCACCTATCTGGGCGGAAGTCAAGTTTGTTTGAGCCGAACCTCCGAAACATTATTTATATATTGATCGGATAACCCAAACCTTAATCTTTTGTAATCATAATCTTTATGACCTCTTTTGACTTATAAAGGGAGAACGTGTCATAAGGGGCATTTTCTTGAAATAATGCCAATCATCATAATTATATTTTAGTCTTAATTGCTGATTAAAATTAATGATATTATTATTATTGATTTAAAAACAATAATGTTAAGGGCATTTCTTGAATAATGTCAATCATGTTTGTAAATATTAAATAATATTATTAATTTTGTAAACAATAATGTTTTGCATATATATAAGCATAAAAATTAAGACTCTCACCTTATCTATATTTTTAACGATTTTTACCACCCTTCTCTTTCATATAAAATTATAAAAAAAAATAGCAAAAATTGTATATATATAAATGGGTATGCCAAAATAATAAAATACAGTTTATTCTGCTATTATTAATTTATTTCCAAAAGATCGGATCTGGTTAAATAGGACTGCCCCGAACCACAAATTTTTTACCGATCCGATATTACTAAAAACTATACCGATCCGATACTTTTATTGATTTTTATTTACTAATCTTTGTATATCAATGTCATAATACAATATTTTCAATTTTGAAAACCAACTAACTTTCACAAATGATTTGTTTTTTTTTGCAATGTTTATATTGAATGTGTTGTTAAACAACACCATTTGGCCAACTTTTTAAAAAAGGGCAAAATCAATATTTTCGCCAAAATATTATTGCCTAAGCCTCGAAATGTTGCCAATAGAAGTCTACCTTTCTGCCATTTGTGACCAAAATCTTGAGCTAAACATTTTAATTGGCTAAATCGAACAGTTTAACAACACTAGCTGAATTTGACTTGTTAGATAATTTTTAAAATCTTTTTCTTATTGCAAATAATTTAACAAAAAATAGTATAAAATTTGTAATTATTTATTATTATGAAATTATTTATAAAATAAAAATCATAAAATATCCAAAAACAATATCGGCACAACCCTAGTTTTAAATGATATCGGACTTATCGGGATTCTCCCGAAAATCATTAGCATCGATGCCGACCAGGTTTTGAGATGATTTATCGGACAATTATAATAAAAAAAACCACAAATCTTCCATTAAAAAAAAACTTGAAAATTTTAAGGCATAAATAAATACTGATATACAGCTAAAAAAATGATCGAGGGCTATTAAATTGATTTTTTAAAAAACATTTAGTGATATATATTATAAATTCTTATAAATTATTTATAAAAAGCTGGAAAGGATTGGGCCGCAACACACAGCTGGTAGCGATAGTTTATTAACTGGAGCCGCCTTTTTTAAAATGCGCGAGGTAAATCTTATTTTATATCAAAATATACTGTAAGCATTTCTAAAATAAAAAATCGAACGCATTTAACATTCATTGACAAAAATAAACGCGTTTCAGGTTCGTCCAAAAACTTTTATGAATAAATTAATTTTAAAAAAAAAAAATTTATTTTAATATTTAATTTAATATAAATAAATGTCCTGTACTTTTTAACACAATATATTACCCATATTTAAAATTGATAATTATATTTTGATGATAAATACAATAAAGTTCGTTAAAAAGAAAAGAAACGCCATTCGTCATTTTATTTTCAATAAAAAAAAACGAACTTCGTTCACTTGAACACGTTCGTTTACATCATTAATATCAATTAATTCTCTTTTAATTAATATTTATGCCAGCTTATAATAAAACTTTGATTCATTTTATTTATTTCTTTAATGTTAAAATTACTATGGGTCACTAGTTCTATTTGCTTTGACCTGATGGCCTTATATTTTTTTTTTCGATTTTCAGTTTCAATTTTTGTAATTTCGAAAATTTTGACCGAGCTCTAGCCTTGATTGGACCAATTCGGCTGACAAAATAAGTCGAAACTTGATCTGAATGCAGTCGACAATTTTTTTTTCTCTAAGTTTTGACATAGTCAGGACCGGTCTAATTTACCTTAACCTATAATAACATCTCTCGAGTGCACCGATGAAGCATAACTTCTCCTATTTGCTATCTTAAATATTTGTCTCCTTTATTAGTTCTAATTTTTTTATTTTTAAATTTAAAATCTTAGATGTATTTTGAAGATAGCATAGACGATATAAAGTATTCCGGTCATCTTTACGGTTTAGGCGCACCTTACAACACCCTTAACAATACTTCCACCACGAATACACTCATCAATAATAACGCTAATATCAACATCAATAATTCCAATTTTAATAACAATTTAAATTCAACTGCCAATATTCCACTGTCAAATAATGAATGAATGAATTGCATTTTGATCGTTAAAGAAATATATTTTATTTGTAATATATAAGTATTATTTAACAGCTATTTCTTTTTTTTTAAAAAATATTTCTTGAATGTTTGTTTAATAATGATTATTTTAAAATATATAATGACTGGCATTTTTATAAGTTAACTACATCTAATAACTGTCACTTTGTGATTAATAAGTATGAGTTGGAAAATCATTTCATTTCTAATTTTGATGAATATCTTAATGTTGGGCTTTCTTTCTTTTTTTAAAAAAATAATATACATTTTAGTTAAAAATATGCAAATTCAAATATCATAGACATAAAAATAAATTTATATAATTCCAATTTTAGATATTTAATTTGTCTTAAAATTGAATAGTATTTTCTAAAAAAAATCTATTTAAGCTCAATATTTAAAATTTGAATTATAAATGAGTTGGATTAAAGATACATACGAACCTATCCGAATCAGCCCGAGGATGAGGTTTAGTTCGGCTTAATGCATATCTATCTCTATTTCACATAAATTCGTCTCTTAACACTTTATAACCATATATAATCCGATCAGAGCAGTTTTAATTTAATTATTCATCACATAAAATCCATAATATTTTAACTGGTCTAAAAATGGAGATAACGACTATGAATATTAATTTTAAAATCTGGTTCTGATAATATTATAAAAGTTGGATCCGGTGTTTGTAGTTCATTTTCCTGGAACCGATTTCTGAACATTTTTAAATGGATTACTGCTTCAAAATGATGAAAATCACATATCAATCTAACAACCAAATCTGTATATACTGGTATAAATAATGCTATATGTATTACAAAAGTAACAGTATCATTTTTTTAAAGAAAAAATAAGGTAATCGCGTTACTTTTGGGAAAAATTACGAAGTAAAGTAACGCGTTGCTCTTTATTTCTTTCATTACTTATATTATATAGTCATTTTTATTTAATAAAAATCTCTGAATTTATGGTATTTTCTATTTATGTAATAAATATTTATAGATTGATAAAATAAGATAAAAACAATTTAGTAAAGTAATGGCGAGAGAGACACAAAATGCAATTACCTTCCTTTTGTGGGTAACATCGAGAATCATAAATACATTAATATATTTGTGAAACCATATAATCCGAGTGACGGAGAGTCTATAGAAGCATTGCCTACCTTGCCATTTTTCTTAAATAAATATTTAATACTATATGTTGCGTTGAAAAATTTAGAGTATTTTTACTGCGTTATCATTTTATTACTATTTATATTACGTTATTAAAATTAATATTATTTTTACTACGAAGTAAATACTAAAATGCTTTTTTTTCTTAATGCAAAGGTGAAAGAAAAACTTGTAAATTTTAATTTTGTCCTTTTTTTAATATCAAATTTATTATCTTAAATTCGATGATTAATTTAAAATGTTTTAAAATTGCAAATGTGTTCTAAATTTATTGAAAGTAATATTTAGCACAAGAAATTCTGATGTGAAGAAGTTGATTATTGCAAAATAAATAATAAAACCAATTTTACAAATATAAAAAGAAATGAAAACTTGCAAGTTTGATTTATCCATCTAAAAATATGATATGCTCACTGGATGGGAATTTTCTATATTATTACTCATGCCGTCATCCATTGATCATTAAATAATTTTTGCCTCCTATCAGTACTTCATTTAGCTTCATATTTACTTTCAATCACCAGACAGTTTATTGGCACTGCATCCCCTTCTTACATTAGTGAAGTTCAACTAGAAGTTAAGGAAAAAATAGATTTTTTTTACCACAATTCATTAAAAAATTAACAAATTTGATAAGTAATTTTTAAAAAAAACAATAAGGAAATAAGTTTAAAATACCTTAAATCGATTTCACATGATTACTATTTTTTTAATGTATATATATATTAAAAAATGAATAAACCTGTGCTTGTATAGTTTAGTATAAACGAATTAGTTTAATATATAAGTTGCAATAGAAGGATTTCACTGAATAGGGTAGATCTACATAACTTTTTTTATCTAAAAATTAATAAATATTGATACTCCCAAACTTAAAAATGAAGTAACTATTAATAAATATAATGAAAAGTATAAATAATGGATTCAGAATTTTAATTAGTAAAATTTATCCGCAAAAATGGGAAATTACAGACGTTACTATAAAATCAATAAAAGACTAAATAAAAAATAAATAGTAAAACGTTAAAATGAGATGATACTATTCTTTTTCGAATTATTCTTAATCCTATCATACAAGATAATATCAAATTGTATACTTATAATACAGGACAAAGATATTATAATAATTTAATTTGATGGAACTGAACATTATTCAGTTTAATACAAATTTTTATTTTATCCAACCCCAGGCAATAGTTAGCATAAGCTATGGCTTATGCTTTTTTAATTCATCGATTCATGTTCATTTATTTTCTTGACTCTGTTTTATGGATAATTCAGCACCACTAAAAACAATTCACGATTATGCCAAAGAGGTATTCATTATACATAATATAAAATAATTCTTTTAAGAAATCAAATTACATATTAAAATATACGCTAGCTGGTCATACAAGATCAGTTTCATCCTTAAAATTTAGTCCTAATGGGGAATGGTTAGCAAGTTCATGTAAAATATATACATAAAATATCATGTATACCAAAAATTTGTAGCTGCCGACAAATTAGTAAAAATTTGGGGTGCCTATGATGGCAAATTTGAAAAAACTATAGTTGGACACACTTTGGTTATATGCATATCTTATTGATATTTAAAATAATGAATTTAGGGTATATCAGATATTGCATGGTCAAGTGATAATAAGTATATAGTAACTGCATCAGATGACAAAACACTAAAAATATGGGATGTTAATTCAGTATCTCAAATATTTTATATTTAATTTAAATGTATTATTTAGGCCAATTGCCTAAAAACCTTAATTGGTCATTCAAATTATGTGTTCTGTTGTTCATTTAACCCACAATCAAATATGATTGCATCTGGATCAGTATAAAATTTATTTATTTAATTTGTTCTAAG
Source organism: Gordionus sp. m RMFG-2023 (assembly GCF_954871325.1). NCBI lineage: Eukaryota > Metazoa > Nematomorpha > Gordioida > Chordodea > Parachordodidae > Gordionus > Gordionus sp. m RMFG-2023. The sequence continues at coordinate 5,217,223 of NC_088778.1, read as the reverse complement.
CTATCCAATTTAAAAAATTTCAAAGTTTTAAAATTTTAATGAAATATGTTAAATTTTTCTAGATATTTGGACATGTTTATATCTATAGATTTAAAAAAGACTTATTTCTTCTTTTTTGATAGTTACAAAAATTTATGTCAATTTTGTAATATTTTAGATAGTCTTATTTAATTTTTTTAGTTTGACGAAAGTGTACGTTTATGGGATGTTAAAACTGGGAAATGTTTAAAAATATTGCCAGCTCATTCAGATCCAGTGTCTGGAGTAGATTTTAATAGAGATGGCTCATTGATTGTTACCAGTAGCTATGATGGATTAATGTAATTTTTTTTTACATTTGATTTTTCAATTAATTTTTAGACGTATTTGGGATTCTGCTACTGGTCAATGCCTTAAAACATTATTAGGTTTATAATAATACATAAATGATAATAATTTATATATAATTATAGAAGAAGAAAATTTTCCTGTTTCATATGTGAAGTTTTCCCCAAATGGAAAATTCATTTTAGCTGCATCTCTTGACAGGTTTTTATTTTAATAAAACTTTATATTTTAAACTTAAAATTACAGTAAATTAAAATTATGGGATTATACCAAAGGAAAGGTAAATAAAAATAAAAAATTATTAATTGTTTTAGTGTTTAAAAACCTACAAAGGTCATCAAAATCAAAAATATAGTATATTCGCAAATTTTTCAATAACAGGAGGAAAAGTGAGTTTTTTTAAAATACCTATTTGTATTAACAATTACTAGTGGATTGTTTCTGGATCCGAAGATAATAATGTATATATATGGAATTTACAAACCAAACAAATAGTGCAAAAACTCACGGGACACACTGGTAATTAAATATAAAAGCATATGTAATTTGCTTTGGTAACCTCCATTCCAAGTCTATAACAATGAGATCCTCTTAAGAGCACTGTAAATACAATTTTTTGTGTTAACACTCAAATAGGTTGGAGCTAACTCTTGCTCCTACAATTTAAAAATGAGCTAGCTCCCATTATTGACTTTTTAAAGGAAACCAGCTTCCACTAAAATTAAAAAAAGAAGTACAGCTCCTTTGATTTTAATTATTTTTTAATGTAATATACACAAAACAAAATCTTTTTTTTATCTATTCAAAGAAAATGGTGGTTGTTTGAGATAATTTATAATCTTTTACAATTTAAAAATGAGCTAGCTCCCATTATTGACTTTTTAAAGGTAACCAGCTTCCACTAAAATTTAAAAAAGAATTACAACTGCTCCTTTGATTTTAATTATTTTTTAATGTAATATACACAAAACAAAATCTTTTATTTATCTATTCAAAGAAAATGGTGGTTGCTTGAGATAATTTATAATCTTTTATTTGCTAACCTTAAATGTATTTAGTCTACTAATGATGTGCTCAACAGGAGCACTAGAGAAAAGATTAGTATTATATTTTATATAAATATTTTTTAAATCATATTATAATTATTGAATAAATATATTTATTATAGTATTGTTTAAAAAATATTTGTCAAATATATTCTCTTCCTGATAATCTTTATTTGATTGACTCCAAAATAATTTTCTAAATCATTGAAAGACATTTTTTGGTCTGATAGTAGGTATATTTATGTTTGGAATAAATTTCCTTATAAATTTAACCAATTTATTTTTTAGTTCTCTACTTTGAACCCTTTCTATGCATGTAACTTGGCCTAGACTTCAAAAGTGTGCTTATCTTCAACACCTTTTAAGATTAAGGCTGCAGACTTTGTTGTTATGATTTTGATAGAATTTTTTTATACCCAATTAAGTATCTTCTACACTTTAAACTTTTTTACTTCGTCTCTTTAACCTCCTATAAGACGCCAATGAAAGGTTTAAAATAAATTTTATTTTATCAAATTAAATTTTAAAGTTCAAAAGATAATACTACTTCAAAATGATATGTATATATTAATTATATGATAATAAATAATCGATTGTATTAACATATAATCTAAAATACCATTAATCGTTACATTACAGTTTTTAATTTATTTCATATTCTAAAAAATATCTTCCATGTTTTATAAATTTATATTATTTTTATTGTATTTCATTCATCAAAAATACATTTAATTAAGATTATTTTTTAAACAATCTATGATAATATTTAAAAAAGTGGAGGAGCGACACTCCTTCCAAGATAGAGCTAGCTCCCACTCCCAATTTTTGAAATGAAATCATCTGGCAACACGGGTTGAAGGGATAGATATTTATATATATATAAATAGTTTAAAAATTAAATAATTGATTTTAACTTAGAATTATTTCTAACCCTCCCCGTTCTCAACAGTCGATACTCATTTTGTAAAACAAATAAAATTTTCATGTATGTTATTTATATCATAATTTATTTTGTTTGAATATTTTTATAACACAATAGATGTTGTACTGTGCACAGCATGTCACCCCACTCAAAATATTATAGCATCGGGATCGTTGGAGAATGATACAACAATCAAACTATGGCATAGTACTAATTAGTGTTTAAATTCTCACCTTATAGACAATATTTGTGATATTTTAATATATTATATATGTATATTTAAACAAAGTATTATATTTGATAAAATGGTATTCATTATTATTCTGCTTTATGACTAGTTTTGCTAAATCACCTATCTTTAGTCAACTCTAAAATAGCTTAACTCATTTCATACCATAAAAATTTATTCCAATTTTTTTAAACTGAGAATCAAATTAATCCTTATAATTATTCCATTACTAAAAAAAAGACACGTAATAACTACCAGTAAAATTTAAATTATATTGTGCGACTTTTTATTTTTATTTAATATACTCAAGCATACATATAATTTCGAGATAGAAATTTCTAAATTGAACCGACAAATGTTAGCACATACATCGCATTTATCCATTAGCCTTTTTTATCTGTTTTCCCTTCTGTTTTGCTGAGGGATATATTGCCGATGTTATTGGTTTTTTCATTCGTAAATGGAGGTAAAGAGAAAAAGGGAATTTTCCCTCTTTGCCAATCATATAAAACGAGTTTAGCGGCTGTCGATATATCAGGGTCACCTCCTTTCAACAGTTTCCCTAATCTGATGGCTAAAGCTGATAAAAATTCTTGGCTGTCTAAATTTTTTATTTCATTTTTAGGTGATAGTTTGATCGAGTTTCCTTCACCTACTTCTGTATCTAAAACTTGTTCCTTCAAAATTGTACTATTTTTTGAATTCTTTTCGTTGGTTTCTTTATCTATGTCTTTAGATGAATCGTTAACTTTTAAGGGTTTCACACTTTCCGTTAATGGTTCCTTAATAACCTTTTTGTCTGTAGTAATTAAGGGGTCTTTACCTAAATTTTTTTCTTCCGTATTATCAAGACTAATTTGCGTAGATGAGAAATGATGCTTTTGTAAATCGTAGGCATTGAGTAAGTAAGATTGATGTGACATTTTATCGATCAGCGTTTGAATATGATTTTCTGGATCCTTTACATTTTCTACCCTCACCTTTTAAATAGGGTTATATTGACAAAAATATAGATTTAAATATATATTCTTTCAGTATTTTACTCGACTTATAACAATCATATCTTTTCAAGCATATATTTTATATCAAAATAAGAAAGAAGGAATTCATTCAAATTTAAATTCATATTATATAATTATGTTACTCCTCTAACCTGAAAAAAATTATAGTGAATAATATGGATTTAAGGTAGTATTTTAAGAATTTCTTGAACAGTAGAATAACGGATTAAAAAAGTCAAAATTTATCAAAAAGTAAGGTGAAACTATCGATCTTTATTTTCAAAACAAATATTTTTTTTCTATTATTCTTTTTGTTATATTGAAAAAATTTTAAAAGTATGTTTTAAAAGATGTCATATTATAGCTAATAAGAATGTTTTAAAAAATAAAGAAACTCACTACGCCTTTTAAGATCAGGTCTGATTCCGAATTTCCTTCAGGATAAACAACGCCAGGACAGTCTATCAGGTATATACGATTCATGAGCGTTATATACTGCCAAACCTATATTATCAATAAAGGGGTTATTATGACTAACAAGGCTTTTTTTAAAATATTTATTATGCTTCTACAACTATTCTATTCGGAGTTCAAAACCTTGACAAAAAGGGGTTCTACTTCCAGTTTTTGAATATATTTTTATAAAAGGATTAGGGAATTTCATACTTTTGTATGTCCTGGAGTGGAAGCAACCTCACATACCTTTTTCGATTTTAGCGAATTTATGATGGAGCTCTTACCCACATTTGGATAACCGATAAATCCCACACTTATTTGCTTTCTTTCTGGGTGTAACTGTGGTATAAAAATATAATATAGGAAAATTGCCTATTAAATAGTATAAGTATAACATAATGGAAATGCTAAAAAGGAAGAATTAGTCATACGATTGTAATATTTAACAATAAATGTTTAATAATTTAAATTCTTAGATAAACTCCTAATAAGATTGAACCTTATTTTTCATATTCTGAAACGAAATTCTATCATGGTCAAAAGAAATTTTTAAATGATTCGTAGGGTTTAATATGTCTTTTTTTTAAAAAATGAGAAAATCTGTTTATAATCAAAAAAATATAATTTAGCTATTAAATTTTAACTTTAGCGAATTGTCGAAGCAAGTTGATGAGAGACCCCTTACCAAAACATTCATTGATAGAAGCCTTGTAGGCCAACGTAGGATACTGTTTAGACAAGTAAGCAACCCATTTTTTGCACACCCAATTAGGGATGAGATCACATTTATTCAAGATAAAAATCAGATGTTTGTGTGCTTTCTTGTGCTTCAAAAATGATTCAATGTGCTTGGATCGAGTTCCCTGGGGATCCCTTGCATCTAAGACCTGTATCAAAACGTCGGCCGAATCTATTACCTGTAAGGGAAGTAAATGCGTTTTAAATTTGTGTTATTAAAAAAATTATAAAGAGTATTTTTCAGTTATAGATATCTAATTATCCGACAAAAAACAGATAGGGAAAGGGGGCTACCCAACCCTGTAATAATAATTTTTAAAAATATCAAATTTTAAACCACATGGATTATTTTAGAAATATGAATTAAAGGCGAGAAATAATATGTTGGATAGTGTTGTTATAGCGAATTTTTAAAACGACTAACTCAATATTTCAGCCAGAAATATATTGCCCAAGCCTCGAGGCTTTGATAATAGGTAAACCTTTGTGCTATCTATGACCAAAATTTTGAGGCTTGCGTTTTCCTGGCTAAAATAATGAGCTAGCCGTTTTTAAAAATCGAGTTTAAAACACTACTGCTGGATATTGAATATGCCAATTTTAAACGCAAGACAATTTTTATGTGTAATAAAAACCAAAAGACAAATAAAAATAAAGGCAGATTTTAAAAAAGTACTTCCGCTTTATTACAAGATTCAATTTGGTAGTAGGTCCAAATATATATTTTTTATTATATCGCTATTCGATGGTACCAGCCACCCAAGTTAGCATATGTTAAATTCATTCTTCTTTATTATAGATATAATTTAATTGAAGAGAATCTTGAAAATGTTTTAATTGTACATGGCCAGAGATCCTTAAAACCCAGTCCAAACAGGCTCTGGCTTCTAATTTTTAAAAAAATCGAATTGGGCTGGGTCTGGCCTAATATATATATATTTTTTTAAATTTAAGCCAGGTTTAAACTTTATAATATGATATATATTTTTAATTTTTTTTGCAAGAAACAAAACACCAATATTTATTTTTTATTTGTGAAATTATTTTTAATAGTAAATATATAATATATTTAAATAAATTTGGGCTAGGTCAGTCAGGCAAATAATTTGTATTTTAGTTTTGGGTCAAGTTTTTCTGGATAAATAAAAATAAAATTAGGCCAGGTTTGAAGAATTAGGCCCAATGCAGATCATTGTATATGTAGAGAATAGTGATAAAATTTAAAAAAACGCTTGTATGCAAAATATATGAACCAGTTTTTTAAAGGTTCAAACTAAACTGATATTATTATTCTTATAATCGAAACAGAACCGTTATAATTATCTGAAGTAATATTCATTAAATCTTGATCCTAGGTTATAAGGACAACTTTATAGAAAACATGTTATGTTCAAGTAGTGTGTTATTTAGATAATCAAAAAAGATATGTTGCAATATGATGATAAAAAAATATATGTGACATGATTATAAAAATAATAACAAAATTACATTAAGTTTTTATTAACAAGTGGAAGATCATTTAATTTAATATTTATTATAAAGCAGAAGATTATTGGATATTATTGCTTTAATTTACTATAAATTCTAAATAAGGCTCTTTTATTTATTTAAAAAATTTTGTTTTGTAATTATCCTTTTTATGGCCAACTGGATTGTGACCTTCACTAAAATGGATAACTTCAATGATTGAGCTGCTTAAATGAAATTCATATTGATGAAAAAATTTAGGCAGATAAATTTTTAAAAAATATTGAACCCAAATTAAGGGCATAAAAGTATAAGAAATTTAAAAAAAAACTTTGTATAGTTCATTCCAAATTCGTTTTGATTGCCCTTTGCTAAATACAGTATCAGAAACTAAATAATTCACAGGATGTGGATCTACATTTAGAGGATATTTGTTGTTGAGAACAGTAGTGGAAGTTAAAATATCCTGTGATTTACTTTCAAACTTTTCTGTATTTTCATTAACTCGTGAAACAAGTTCCTAACGATATAAGTTTTTAATACATTAAAATAGGATTTTAAAAAATACATTAAAATTATAACTAAAGAAAATAATTATATTATCAGAGAAATATAGTAACATGTTTTTTTTAATTACTATCAAAAATATTTCAAAATTTACTGAATTTTATTAATTCATTAACTAGAACAAGCCAAATATAAATTTTGTGCACTTCATAATCCATGCTATTGATATTTGGTCTTTTTCTATTTGAACGTTTTCCAAACACATCTTGAAATTTAGTAACTTGCAATATATGGGGTTGGGCAAACTATATTTAAGATTTAGCATTACTCATAATTATCAATTATACTTTTTTCTTTTCATGCAAAAGGGTAGTTGGTAGTTTAGATGGAGTAATTATAACTTGATATGGATCATTTAGTGCTGTGTGAATATTATCTTTGAATTTCTGTAAAGTATCTTGAGTTATGGTTCTTGTATTTCCTGATTAAAACTAATATAGTGCCCATTAATAATGATTTTACTCACCAAACCATTTTCTATTAGGTTGAATACGAACTTGAGTCCCAGATGCAAGAATTGATTGAAAAGGAGCTTGTTTAACAATTTTTCCATCTTTATTTCTTTAAGATAACTTTACAAACGATATTATATAATAAATACCTTATTGGCTTGCCAGATTTGGCTATCTTAAGCCTATTTTCTGTGGCTTTATCTCGCGTCGTAAAGTGTTTTTTCTTTTGCACAATTTTCATTTTCAGTTGAGTAAGTTTTGGTCTAAAACACTTATTGTCTAATAACTGCGAATATTATAATATCAACGATATTTTCAATTATATAATATTTCATTTATTAAGTATAAAATAATTATTATTTAGAACAGATTTTCTTAATAGATGTCTATAATTTTAATTATATCAGAAGGATTAAGACTATAAATATATAAAAAAATTGATGGGAGAAGAAAAGGGGGGGGGGGGGGTGAGGATTCATTTTTTATTTTTAAATTAATTATTAAATTAGAATAAAAATAAAAATAACTATTAGAAAACACTCAGATAATATTGGAATTTCAAAATAAAATTTTACTTCTTTTTAAATGTATTTTGTACAGTTATAATTTTTTCTTATACTTTAACTTTTAAATTCGGTATTCATGTGTAAGATAAGATTAAATGCAAAAATTTTAAATTTTGCTTTCTTAAAAATATAAAACTTGTATATTAAGATGTAAAATTTTATAATAATCTTTATTTATAATTCATCAATTGTTATTAAAAAATATAAATAATATAATTACTATATTTTGTAATAAACATAATGTAATATTTTAATATAAAACATTATTTTGTAATAAACATAATTTAATATTTGAATATAAAACAAATAAAACGTTTTAATGTTTAGTTTGATTCAAATAAAAATTATTTTATTCAAATTAACTTAAACAATACACAAAATAAAATTAAGATTTGTAACGACTCCATTAAGCAATGACGTATATAAGTATATTGGTAGATCGGTGGTTTCCGTAACATTATTTATTTATTAAATTTAGGAAACATTATATCCATTTATCTTTTTAACATATAATAATATGTTCAATATAATTTGATATTGTATTTAACCTTGCATACCTATTATGTAGTGTTTTTAAACGGCTCGATTTGAGCCGATTTTTAAAAATGGCTAACTCAATATTTTATCCACTGTTAAGGGTTGGCAGGGAGTAAGCAAGATTAAACTAAAAGATTTACAACTTTTAATAAATAAATTTTAAAAATATTACAACTAAAAAATATATAATAAATTTATTCTTTATATATACAAAAAATCTATTAAGTAATTTAATAAAACTATTTAGTTAAGTTAATATAAATGGTGTTAATTAAATGAATGCAACATATAAAAATTAGCGCTATATAACAACCATTATAATAAAATATAAATCCATGTTTAACATTCCACACTATAAAGGAACCCCGCCTAGGTTCTTTTTAGACGTAAATCTTTCGTGTTCAAGGAGTTTCCCATCTATTTTGATCATAAAATCTGTCATAGTTTCGTCTTGGAATATGATAGTTATTTTGGTTGTAAAATCTTTGGTTGCTATAATATGGTCAAGTCTGCCATGGTTGTCTAAACTGATGTTTGTAATTATTATCATAAAGTCTGTTGTTCTCAATGGCATCAGCTGGGCATTGTCATATCTAGTATTAGTTGGTTCTTGTTAGTAAACTTTCTTATCTTGTCTTACTCCCTCCAAATCTTTGAAAAACGGTTTAGTTGTTCATATGATTTGACTTTGTCATCCTACTGTTAATTATTATCATTGTTTGTTATTAATATATATGCGAAGATTTTAAATGATTTTAGAATATAGGTGTTATTGAATAACGTCGTAATAAAATAAGAATCGTCGAATAATCGAAATAGTATTAATTTAATGAATATCGAATTTGATTAAGAATAATTGAATAAGAATAAATTAATCAAATATTGAATAATCGAAATAATGAATGATTGATCGCGTTTTATTTATTTTATATTATATATATTGAGTTTTGATAATAGCATTTACGTTTCTCAATTCGCGTTTTATATAATAGATTTCGTAATATAGCATTTATTTTTAAGTCTGCGTTTTTTATAATATATCATTATTTACGCGTTTTATATAATAATTTTTATCAATATTAAATTCCAATTTAATCATCATTTATTTTTTAATACCTTTAATTGTAGCGTTTTGTATAATAATTTTTTTATTAATATTAAATTTCAATTATTTTTATTTTTAAATTTTAAATTAAATTTTACTCCCTTGTTTTTCAATATAAACAACTTTTTCATATCATAAATTATCTTTAAATTGTTCTTTCTAAAAAGAATTTTATTTCGCCTTCCATTTCTAATATATGATTTCCATATCATATTCTTAAAAACTTTTTTATCATCAAGATATTTAACTTTCATCTTGCCTTACATTTCTTTATTTTCACAATTTTTTTATCAATTATAAAAGTTTTTATTTCATTAATGTTTATTATCTTATTTTTAAAGTTTATTTCCTTATTTTCTATAATCACAAATGTTTCAAATTTTATTATATAATTGATATCTATTAGTTTATAAGAATCTCTTTCATTTTGAATATATGGTTCTAATTCAATATTTTTCAATTTTTTTTACTAAGAGATTTACAATTAAAATGATAATTTCTTTTATTACAATGTGTTTCTTTATCATATTTATTGTCTAATTTGTTTTTCTTATCATGGGATTCACAGTTATGACATCTAAAGTTTCTGTAGTCTCTACAATTACAATTATAATATCTAAAATTATTATTATTGCAATTTTTATTATAATTAATATCATATCTTTTAACAAAGTTTCGTCCAAAGTTGTTTTTAAAATGCTCATTAGATTTATAATCATTATAATTTCTTTTGTTATAATTAATATTTCTATTATTATTATAATAACCTATGTCACTAGTATTATAATTTTTTTTAGACTGAATTTTGTCAATATCAAATCTATAATGATCTAGGTGAATTAAATACGGCCTATTTACGTTATATTTTTTAATTGTAGCAAGAATTTATCTTTAGGCAATTTAGTTAATTACCACATTTAGTCATTATCCCAGAAATCAAAAATACGAAAAATATCAATTGGTAGATCATCAAGAAATTTAACTGTTATTTCGTTATTAAATATTTTTTAAGGTTATCTAAGTAATCATATATGTTCATTATGACTGATTTATATTTAATTTATTAAGTTATATTGGAATTTATAATAACTTCTTCTTTTTTTTTTACTTGGATTTAGAATATTTTATAAATCATCATTGGTTTTGCTACATAGAATTCATAACCTATTGTCTAACTATCATATTGGTTCATGTAAATTCATATATCCAATTTATAATCATTTCCATTTATAACAACTCATATCCATGATAGCTTCATCTAGTTTGATATCTAGTTTAGTAATTCTCCTCATTGTTGATTTATCCATTTGATCTAAATTATAAAAAAAAAAAATTTAAAGATTTTAAAATTGTAAATTCCACTGCCACCATGTTAAGGGTTGGCAGTGAGTAAGCAAGATTAAACAAAAAGATTTACAACTTTTATTAAATAAATATATTTTAAAAATATTACAACTAAAAAAATATAATAAATCCATTAAACAATTAAATGAAACTATTAAGTTAATATAAATGCTGTTAATTAAATGAATGTAACATATTATAATTTGCGCTATATAACAACCTTTATAATAAAATAATAATCCATGTTTAACATCCATAAAAATATTACGCCAGCCTAAAGATTTCACCCATAAATGGCACAAATGTTTAGATTAGACATCTATTATCGAAATATCGATGCTTAGACAATTGTTTTCTAGTTAAAATATTGATTTAGCCGTTTTTAAAATCGGCTCAAAACGAGCAGTTTAACAACACTACTATTATATTAACTTCATTTTATGTTTTACAATTTATATTTATTATAATAGAATTTATCTTCCATTTTATCATTCTAATTAGTATTATTTTAACTTCGATTTTAGGGTAGAAAAAATATATAATAAAGTTTTAAATTTTAATAAATAAGCACTTTAAAAACCTGCCCACCATATTTTACAACAATCGAAGTAATAGAGACATTTTATGGTTTGTTCATCGACCAATTGTCCTATCAATTATAATATTAATGTCATTTAATAGAAGTACACTAAAATTAAACTCCATCTGACTCCTTTACATCCCACATTTAAATGCAATGATAATCTAATAATATAAAATCATTAAATTATGTTTATAAACATCAATTTCTAATTCTTTAATATAAAATTTGATCCATTACTAACCATTATCAAATTAAGAAGAATTCTTTAACATTAGATATTACTACTAGATAAAAATCAATGCCAAAAAATCTTTTTTTAAAATGCAATCTAAATCGATTCATACTCATTTACTTTTAATTTTTGAATATACTTATATTTGTTATCACCAGTTTGCACATGTACATAGCAACTTTTTTTTAGAATAAGTCGCAGCTTTCTAAAACCAAACCAAAGATAACGTTACTAAATTTGCTATAGTAATTTTTAATAGACTGAACAGCATTATGCTTTCAAGGGAAGTCATATATTATATATAAGGTCAAATGTAAAACGAATCACCATCTAGTGTCAGTGTAGCGTATATAGTCCGTTCCATCCAAGGTATATCTTGCTTGAGAAACCTTCCAGCTTTAAGAAAAATAAAATAATTCATTTGTAATCAAAGAGAAATAGCTAAAGGGTGAAACCATCATATCCATAAACGGGCCGTTTATATGCTTAGATTTAAAAGATCATAAGCAAATGATTTGTACTATAAGTGTCATTACTGATAAATAGCATTAGTTGTCTATATATGAAAAATGAAATATATTCAAATATTTAAATAAAGTATATTTAAAAAAACTTGTCCCACCCTAAAAATTAAGGGGATGAACATTTAACTTTTACCAAATTTATAAATATGTATGTAATCAATCATTAATGCTTTTGATTTTTCTTTAATAGTATGAAATAAGATGATTATAATTTAAAGAGAAAATTTAGATATCGCAAAAACCCGATACGCGCTACTAGATTTAAGTTTTTAACAAAATAGCAACAATTAGTGTTTGCTTATATTATATAATTTGAGTTTATTTATATTTATTGTTAACTAAAAGTTACCAAACACTTAGCTAACTAAATTATTTCATTTAAACCAGAGTTGTACATTTGCTCAAAATAAAAAGATCGTAAAATTTGAAGATCTTTTATTTTTTAAAAATTTTGTGTAACGATCTTCAAAGATCTTCATGATATTTATTTTTTTTACCCCTTTATTAAAAGCCCAGATGTTTTTCAATTTTATTAATATAATATTTCTTTTATGTTTTATACCTCTCCTCCTGCCTTGATGAAAATTGAAAAACATCTGGGCTTTTAATAAAGGGGTAAAAAAATAAATATGAAGATTTTTGAAGATCTTTGATCGTTACACAAAATTTTTAAAAAATAAAAGATCTTCAAATTTTACGATCTTCAAAGATCTTGCTCAAATTTTTGAGCTAGATCTTGCTCAAAAATCTTCAAAGAAGATCTTTTGTACAACTCTAATTTAAACACAACATAAATAATATAATTATGCAATGCAATAAAATTTAAATTTGTGCTTCATAAGTGTCTAATATTCAATTAACTTTTTACTCTGTGTTTTATAAATATCTTCCATTATGAAAAGAACAAAGGAGGCTAAACGTGAGAGTAGATAAAGATATATTTTATTATTATTAATTGTTTCTTTTCTTTTTTACACATGCTATATACAGTGACCCCTACACTTTTTGAGGGATAGAAGCAGAATACCCCCCTAAAGTACCCCCCCCCCCCCCATTGTAAATTATTTTTTGACACCAATAAATTTCAAAAATAATTTTCAATATTTATTATAATATAAATATAATGTAAAAAATATATGCTTTAAAAATATTATTTTTAAATTAATAATTTAAATAAATTAGGGGAAGGGAAAGCAAAAGAATTTATAATTTCATCAATATTTAATTGTTTAAATAAATTATTTTCCATTGATAAAATGGTTAAATTATTAAGAAATGGATCTTTCATGACACTACGAAGTCTTGTTTTAATTAGTTTAATTTTACTCATGACCCTTTCGGCAGTACATGATGTAGTAGGAATAGTTAATAAATATTTATATAAAATTGTTAAATTTGGGAAAGCAGAAAAATTTATAAGCAGACGATAAGGTAAAATAAATGAATAGTTTCTCCAGTCTGAATCATTCATCTCAGAATTATTATCATCATCAGAAGAAGCTAAATAATGTGTTAGTAAAAATATTTTAATTAAATAAATTTACAATTCTCAGAATCTGACAAATCTTCTTTAACCTCTAGGTCACGAGTAATAATTACGTCCCCCGTTTTAGCCATTTTATAAATATTTCTAAACATCAACATTTCCTCAAAAACTTGACTTGTATTTAATTGATAAAATTCACAGATATCCTTGATATCAACTTTAACAATTGCCTTTGCCGCCATTCCCTTTGGGGTAAAAAATGATGTTTGACTCAAAAATTTTATTGATTCATCGTTAAATCTTTCACTAAACTGCATAATAATTAAATCAAGTGCAGCATAAAACACACTGATTTTAAAGCTAAAATAAAATATTATATTTAACGATGAAAGTATATATATACCTCTCCTTTTTGGATTGTAATGTTTGAAGTCTTGAACTTTCAAAATCAAAAGGTAAATTTCTCTTCTTCATAAAATCTTGGGCCTTTGAAAAGACATCCAAAAATTCAGTGTTATTATCTATTTTAGGATTATAAAATAATAAAAGATAATAATTTAAATTATACTTCTCATATTAATCAGGCAATCTTTTGCCAATTGAATTTGATTTATTGCAAACCCTATATCCTTCGAAATGGTTTGCAATTTTGTACAAGCCAAGCTTGTTATCAACAATATTTTATCCAAAACACATAGTGATAAAATAAAATAAAATTTTTCTATTCTATAGACTATAGCACTAGCCATAGTGGAAGTGGCAGGATCTTCAGAATCCTTTAAATTTGCCAAAGCTGCCCTCAAAGCATCATAAAGTAGGAAAAAATTTACAATCGCCTTATAGATGTTAGCCAGCTTCTATAAATATAAAATAAACATTATATATCGAAACAATTAAGATAATATTACCGAGTGGTATTCTTGATACGTAAAAATCTATGTGATTTTGTAGTAAATCACTCTGACATGTTTTGAGCACTTCATATCTTTTAACACCATTAAAATATACGTAAATTTCGTCTAATATTCCTAAGACATTTTGCAGCTCTTTTACTGATTGGCATAATTGAACAACTATTAAATTTAATCGATGACAATAGCACCAAATAAAAGCTGCCTTTGGCGCCTCCGCTCTAATCAAAGCCTGCACTCCATTAATTCTTCCACTCATGTTTGAGGCGCCATCATAGCTTTGCCCCACTAGGAATTCGAGGGGTAGATTCATGGAGCCAAGCTTGGATATTATATTCTTTATAATATCGAGGCCCGTTGTATTTCCCGTACAGTAAATGTCTATCAGCCTTTCAACGGGCTTAGGTGTCTCGCTATTTTCAACATATCTCACTATCAAAGCTATTGCTTCTGATTTCGATACATCATATGTGCCATTAACTATAATTGAATGGGCACCTGTTGAATACAATCTCCTTTTGAAATTTTTTTATAACCATATTTTTCATGGTTTCATTAAGAATATTTATGTTATTATATGATAACAGATTTGAATATAATTTAGATTTTAATCCCTTAATTTTTTTCTCACTTCTTCTTTCTTCATTATCTTATATATACATTTTAAGAACAGGCTCAGAATCTGCAATAAGTTTAATAAGGCTCATCATATTGCCATCTTGTTGCCTGTTCCCCCAGAAGGCTTGATTGCGAGATAAGCATTTATATTTTTTTTGGTTAATATTTTTGGGCATATTTTGATAATGATCTAAAAATTATAAATTTATATATAAGATTTAATATTTAAATTTTTACTATTCACTTTGATAAAATTTTAATTTTGCGTCATCTTGAAAGTGGAAAAATAATTTTATGATAAGAAATATCGGATAACAAACTAATTTGCTAAACATCGACCATAAAAAGTTTTAAAAAAAAAAATAAAAAAATTTTTTTTAAAAAAAGTACCCCCATAGAAATTTATAGAAGCAGTTGCTTCGGACCCCCCCCCCCCCGTTGTAGGGGTCACTGGCTATATATACTATATAAAATTATAATATATATGATTAAACAAAAAAACAAAAAGTAAGGTTACGAAAAATAAAAAGTAATATAAGTTGAATTTAAATTCATAACAAAAATAAAAATATTATTTGAATAAATATAATGAATGTACGTTATATAAATTAAAACATATTACTATTCAATAACCAATATTTTAATTTATTAATTCCTATAATGTAACACATTATAATAGATTATTTTATTATATATTCTTCTATTTTATTTTCTTATTATTGATATAATTTTTAATAAAAAAATATTACTTTTTAAAACGCAGTTCTCAATTATAAATCAAAATAATTCTTTTTACAAAAAAATATTCTATGTATATTGTATTATATAAATTGACTATAATTAATAGCATTTTCTTAAAATAAACAATATCCAATATTTGTTTCCTATTTCAAAAAAAATATTTGCCCCCCCCCTTCCTCCCACCCTACTGTGTAAATATTGATTATCATTATGAGATATATAGAGTTAACAAAATTCTGTTAATATTGACTAGGAGTTAATTATAAAAATTTAAACACTATTTAGATTATTTAGCATTGCGTTGGATAGGCTTCTAGCCTGTTTTCTAATTTAAATATAATATCGAAAGCTAACTATGTTCGAGCTTACTTCAATAAGGTAAATAATTTTTGAATTTAATGTTATACGCAGATATTTGCCAAAATGATATATTTTTGTTTATATTATAAAACAACTAACACTTCAATTTTTAAATAATTGTTAATTTTTGTGTTTTGAGCTTCATGCATTTGAATATTGCAATTCACTGAATCAATTACACATTTGGGACTTACATAACTATACCTTTATAATTATTTGTTTAAACGAGTTGTATATCAAGTATTAAATAAAGTTTTATTATTTACAAATTTTTAAAAAAAATTAGTTATTAAATCCAACCTAAAATTTGCATTTTTAAAATTCAGAACTGAATATCTAATATTTGTTTTAAAATTAATTTAAAATATTGGAAAATCCTTTATAAAAAGGTAAAATAACCAGTTTGGTCACTACCAAATTTTTTTTAGGCTACTTGGGCCAAAAAATGAAAATTTACTAATGATAGAAATATAAAATATACTTATTATTTTCTACGAAAAATCTATATCAAAAAATTCACAGTTTTTATTAATGATGGGAGGAAAAGAGTTCAAGCCCTTTTCCAAGGTCTTTTCTTATGGCCTTAAACCTCTTGTCTAGTAAATAAATATGTAGCTATCTTTCAAAATTTTTCTACTTTTTTAAAGCATATTATGAACTTTTAATGATTAAGTTTTCTTTTCTATTGTGAATCACCAAAACGGGCTAAAAAAGTTTTAAAAAAATTATTGGACTATAGTAAAGATTTTTCAAAGTATATGACTATGTTGCAGAGTTGTTAAACGCTATTTTTAAAAGTAGCGCGCTACCGCTAAAGCTATTTGTCAAAAAAAGTAGCCCGCTTTTAGCTACTTTTTATAAAAAAAAATTTTTTTTGCTTATAATGTAAATGTATAATAAATAATATATAAAAATATAGTTAGTTTAGATTATAAAAAAATAAGCAATATAAATAAATATTTGAAATGGGAATGAATTATTATTAATTAGAATTACTTCTGTATACCCTTTTATAAAAGTATGCTCTTCATCGTTAATATATTTAATTTCAACAAGATCACAGAGATAATTAATCTCTAATCTTCTTTCCTCCAGAAAAAAAGCGATTAGTTTTATTGCTTGGTATACAGAATTCCATCTTGTACGATTAGGTGTTAATAAATACCTCCCTATTTTTTTTTTAAACATGTCAGAACTTTTAGGAGATTTGTTCTGCTTATTCCATAAAGTTTGGCATTTATAAAATGTCGATCTTGACACCCTTTTAAAATCTTCATCATTTAAAGCTCCTTCAGCATCTACTGTTGCTATCAAATTTAAATTATGACAGGAGCATCTCTGATGGCTGGGTAACATTGTAGAGTTAGTTGAAGATCCTATAGAATATTGATTAGATTAACATGTATGATAAAATAATTTAAACCTTCTAAGATCTCATTAATATCATTGCCATCAACACCTATTTCCTCCTCTTCCAATACATGTTGACTATCATTCTGTAACTCATCTTCAGCATTTTCCTCACCAAATATTCTATATTCATATTAAATAGGACAAATTAAATTATTCATCCAGTTTTAATAGAAATGTCTAGTAATATTTATCAAAAATGGTGTGGAATTATCATTTCTTAGTATTCTAAATTTAGAACCTCAGGAATTATAATGTAACTAAGGAAAAATATTTTATCAAATGAATACATTGAATGAATTTCCTGTACTGTATATAAATTGATGGCAATTAATCAATAAGAAATAAATATAGTAAAAATCTAATCATCCATGAAATATTCAATAACCATATCCTATTAAATGTTAGATTAGCTCAATGACACTGTACAATAAAAATTAATGAAATAATCCATCTCTGTTTTATATTTTATTAGTTAATTTCACTAATTTTATTTATAATTTGATATAAATTATGATAATCATAATATTACTAAAATATGTGTGTATTTAGTTAATAAAAATTCTATAAATAATGTGAAATATTAAAATACTAAATATTTTATAGATTAAATAATAACCATTCCATTTTGTTTAATACACTGCCCAAAAAATCATAATTTAAAATAAATATTATAAATAAATTTGTGATATAACCTACTAAATGTCTTCAGGTAGTTAGACCCATTATCAGTAATTATCTTGCAAACTTTATTATAAATCATAAAAGACTTGTGGATGTCAATAATTTTATTTGCAAGTACGTCATATGTCTGGCATCCTATAATCCTTTTAAGGGCTTAAGCTACAGATCTTCTTTTTAAAGTCCTAGGGTCTAACCAATGGCCTGTGATTCCCAGCTCTAAAAATATTTAATAAGATCAATTTATAAATATAAATAAGTTTTTACCTTCTGTTATGTGTCCAACTATCTGCCGTGGTACATACATAAGATATATCTGATAACTCTACTATTAGAGCATCTTTCATCACTTTGAAGTTTTCGGCTATTTTATTCATAAGTGTCTGGCGACATAAAACTGTTGTGCCAGGGGATAAAGTTTTAATCATCATAGTAAATGTTGGATTATCAACCAAGGACAATGGCTGAACTGTGTCAATAATAAAATTAACAATTACTTTATCAGCCAATTTTTGTGAAATATTGGCATGTTTATTATCAGTTAATTTGGTTTGGATAGTATTTGTCTTTTTGAATGAAGATTCTCCTATACCAAATTTTTTTATATGTTTCTCTATTTCCTTATAGTTATAGCAATTGGCGTGAACAGTCTATAAAATAAATAATATTATAATGTAAAAATAACAATTTACCTTTAGGTGTTTCTTCAGGTTATAGCTACTCGATTGATTTGATGATATATTTTTTTTACATTTTAAGCACAGAAATTTGAATCCAGATTTTGTTTTAATATTTATTTTAAAAAATTTTTCAAATCTAGGGAATGGGAAATCGTTATTAGAGCTATTAAGTACATTTTCTTCCATTGAATCTTCCGTGTCCGAATCACTTTCAAGGATTAAGATATCCATGATCGATGCCATTTTAGATTATAAACACAGATTGAAAATATAAATTAAAAATTGAAAATATATTTAAATTTCAAAATTAAGTAATAAATTATAAAAATTATAATTAATTATGATATTATATTTAAATTTTCATGTTTATACTTACATTCATTATATTTTTTTTTAAAAAAAGTAGCGCGCTAAAAAATTAAATAATTTTAAAAAAGGTAGCGGCTATTAGCTATAGCTACCAAAAAAGATAGCGCGTCTGCTATGTTGCTACATTTTCATATCCATTTAATATAGCTATTATGTTCAAATAATCTTTAAAAAAACGATATTTGATTGATATCCATAATTCCATCGATTATAAAATTGATATACACTATTATTGATATGTTGTCGTCAGTGGCCCCTACAACAAGGGAGGTTGGTCCGAAGCAACTGCTTCAGTAAATTTGAATGAGGGAACCTTTTTAAAAAATTTTTTTTTTTTAATTTTCTTTATTATTTAATTCTTTTACTGTTTAGTTACATCCATCATGATCAAGAGATTTCTGGTTTATAAATGTAATAATAAGACCCCCCCCCCCCAACTTAATATTTAATTTAATATATTGACGGAAACTTTGGTCGATGTTTAGTAAATTAGGTTGTTATTCAAGATTTCTTGTCACAAATTATTTCCAATTTAAAAATATGCCTAAAAATATTAACCAAAAAAAATACAAATGCCTAATTAAAAATTGCAAATCGCATAATATAAGAGATGATTAGAAATTGGATTACTTATAGTATTAAAATGAATAAAGTTTTTTGCTTAACATGTCTCTTATTTGGAGGTCTACACACAAATTCAAAATGGACATGTGAAGGTCTAGATAAATGGCAGAATATTAATCGTGATATCATTCTGCATGAATCTTCACAGGCATATATGATGGCCGATTATGGAAGACTTTCTCACAATAAAAATTCGATATTAAAATTTATAACACCCCATAAGGAATGTGAAGATAATAACCGTTCTATCATAAGAATTATAATAAGATGTTCAGATTATTTAATATCTAGTAACCAAGCCTTATGGGGGCAATAGACAACAAGAAGGCAATATGATGGCCCTTATTAAGCTTATTGCAGATTCTGAACCTGTACTAAAAATGTATATACAACAAAATGAAGAAAGAAAAAGGGATTAAAAACGAAATTATATTCAAATCTATGATCATATATTAACATAAATATTCTCATTGAAACCATGAAAAATATGGTTATAAAAAAAAATTCAAAATGAGATTACATTTAACAGGTGCTTTAATAGCTTTGATAGTAAATTATGTTGAAAATAGTGAGACGCCGAAGCCTGTTGAAAGACTGATTGACATATATTGTACCACAGGTCTCGATATTAAGCGTAATATAATATCCAAACTTGGCTCGATAAATTTACCCCTTGAATTTCTAGTTAGGCAAAGCAAAGTTATGATGGCGCCTCAAACATGAGTGGAAAAATCAATGGTGTGCATGCCTTGATTAGAGCAGAGGCTCCAAAGGCAGCTTTTATTTGGTGTTATTGTCATCGATTAAATTTAATCAATGTTCAATTATGACAATCAATTGAACTTCGAAATGTTCTAGGAATACTAGATGAGATTTATATCTATTTTAATGGTGTAAAAAGATATGAGGTACTCAAAGAGTGTCAGTGTAATGATCTAACGATTTCTAGGCATCAAGAATACCACTCGGTAATAGTCTCTTATTTATTTAGATTTATAATGCTTTTTTATTTAGAAGCTGGCTATCGTCATATAAAGCTATTCTACTTTATGATGCCTTGAGGGCAGCTTTAACAAATTTAAAGGATTCTGAAGATCCTGCCACTTCCACTATGGCTAGTGCTATAGTCTTTAGAATAGAAAAATTTGATTTTATCTCATCACTTTGTGTTTTGGATAAAATATTGTTGATAACAAGTTTGGCTTGCACAAAATTGCAAACCAATTCTAAGAATATAGGGTTTGCAATAAATCAAGTTCAATTGGCAAAAGATTGCTTGATTAATTTGATAAGTATAATATAAATTATTGTCTTAATTAATTTTTAATCTAATAGATAATAACACTGAAGTTTTGGATGTTTTTTCAAAGGCACAAGATTTTATGAAGGAGAAAAATCTACCTTTTGATTTTGAAAGTTCTAGACTCAAACATTACAATCCAAAAAGGAGAGGTATATATACTTTTATCATTAAATATAGAAAATTTTTTAGCTTTAAAATAGGTGTGTTTGCAGTTTAACGAAAGATTTAATGATGAGTCGATGAAATTTTTACATCAAACATCATTTTTAACGCCAAAGGGAATGGCAGAAAAATCAATTTTTAAAAAGATATCTAGGATATCTGTGAATTTTACAATTTAAATTTAAGTCAAATTTTCGAAGAAATGTTGAAGTTTAGAAATATTTATAAGATGGCCAAAATGGGGAATGTAATTATTACCTTTTCAAGGGGGTATTTTGCTTCATTCGCTCAGAAAGTGTAGGGGCCACTGGTTGTCGTAATTAGACAAACAATTTTGTAAAAAAAACTATAATATATTCAAAGCATTAGACGGGTTGAATCCTATATCTCCTAATTTTATGCTCAACAATATTACATTTCCTTTAATAGGACATTATAAGTTGCCTCCCCTCTCCAATATCGAATTAAAATGGCAAAAATTTTGTTTTAAAGAAAATTTTCGAAAATATTGTACATCTATGAATTCCTTTCTTAAAAATCTTCAAAAATTAATTATTCTTGATTTGCAAAACATAAAATATTATCATCTTGACCACATCTTATTCATAAGCTATATTTTTCCTAAAAGGTATTTTCAGAAATATTTGAATTATTTTTAAGTTATGTTTGGAAAAGTTTGTGAAATTTTTACAATAAAAAGAAGAAAGTTTTAGATATAATTTTCTAAAATAGTTTCTTGGAGGATATTATGTTCTTAGTTTATATGACGCACAAGGAAAGATTTAGTTTCATTTTCGAATATATTACTTTTTTAAAAATTAAAAGGTCTACTCAAAAATAGTTTTAAAAATTATGTTATCCAGCGATTCAATTCACGTCCAATCATACCAAGTGATTTTTAGGGAAAACTTTTCAGAACCAATCACGTATATTCAAAGATCACTCACACTTACGGCACGACCCACCGTGTCCCATCAGGTCAAGGGGATTTTCGCGGCCCACTTATATATAAAAATAAAAATGCTTTTATTATCTAATTAATTTTTTTTTCGAGAGATTTCCACATTATAAAAAATTCTCCGGTTTAAAGTTAAACGTTTGATGATACAAAGTTATTAATAAATGATTAAGAAATTTTCTTTATACCCGGCCCAGATCTAAACTTGTTTTCCAAGATTTTTTATATATTTTTCTCAACTAAAATTGCTTTTTAGCTGTTTATTTATAGTAAATTGTATCAAAAAGAGAAATTTAAAAAATACGAGAAATAAACGAATGATAAATATTTCCTTATATAATTTTCCGACAAATCATATAATTTAAACAGAGTTTAAAATGCTCTTCAAAGATTTTCTTTTTTAATACTTTCACGATGAAATCACAAATCTAAGAAGAGAAAAAAACTTAAACAATAGTTCTTGGACTAATATGCGTACAAGTACATATAACTTGCCCACTCCCCTAAATTCTGTATAAATTCTAGATGGCAATGAGAAATATCTAGCGTAGCTCTATTGTACCTACATGAGCTTTATCACGTAAAAAAATGACTTGAATCTTAAATAAATTTGAAGGAATTGAGTCCTAGGGGAATGGTGGATGAAGATATTAAAAATCTAAATTACTTATTTGGTAAAGGGATTTGCGCGTACGCAAATCCCAACTATCAGAAATTATATGCTCGAATTACCCACATTTGGAGTAAATCGTAGCCTTCAACTCCGCCTAGAAGTGCAATGACGAAGTCTCCAACTAAGGGAACCGTCTTCTTGATCACGGTTACCCTCGCACTAGGTAAGTAATTTATACTGTTCAAAAGAACTAAGTGATATAGATAGCAATTTGTATCAAAGAGAAGGTTTTATATGCCTAAATATACATGTGAAGGGTGTAATTTATATAACAACAAACATGTATTTTTTGATCAACATAGTTGAGAATTTTATTTATTTTGGAATATTAAAAAAAATTTTTTTTTAAAAAAGTTTATTAATTTCATTAGCTTATAATTAAATTATAAATATTTGGTTTTTAACATCCGCTAGATAGCGTTTAATAATAATATTTTTTTAAAAAAACTAATACTTTATTTACTCAATTTAATAAAATGATAAATTTTTATGTATTCAAAATAATAATTTATTTTTTTTAACCTTTATTTATTTTTTTAATTTAAAAAAAAATGCAAAATAGATTTTTTTTTATATATTTGTATACAACACTTTATAATATATTAAATTATTAAAAAATTACAAAATTACAAAATTTAAATCCAAATTTCTAAAAAAAAATAAAAATAATATTGTTGAGAGGAAATTCTGAAAAAAAAAATGGAAAGATATAAAAGAAGATAGAAGATTTTTTTTTTTATGAGAGATAATTAATTATATTCCTTGCCTGTTGTAAAAGTCTTCACGAAAATTCCCGGAATATTTCCGGATTTGACGGCCGACATCTTTAAAGAAATTTTTAGACCGAATCCCCATATGTGGTTAAAGTAAAGCAAATCAACGTCAAAGATGTTATTTGATGATTCAGCCCTGTATTTACTAATTTAAATATGCGCCCTATTCATAATTTCGTTGATGTTGGACGAGGAGTTTGTTCCCTAGCAAGAAAAATCCCATATTAAAAATTTGCTATGTAACTATGGAATTCGTGTTATACCATCTGGATGTCTATCGTGAAAGAGATAAATGGATTCGTGGGAAAGCCAGCTGATTTCAATACGAAATATATGAGTTGATTGCATTTCGAGTGCCGGATTTATCTACTGAGATTGCGATTACAGTGTAAGGGATGCAGCGCCATATTCTCATCATCGATATGACATTTGCTACATCTATATAAAATGAGAATGGAATGTTGAGCCTGTTACAAAGAGTTCTTACTAGTATATCAAAAAGCTAAACATTTTAGGCCTCTATTTTTTGAATATTTAAAAATAAACCAGATAACCCCTCTTACTTTTCCAAATGACCAACAATTTATAAACAAAATTCCCATGTATATAAATGGTTTTTTTTAGAGGCATATTAGATTAAAATAATATATGGTGAAATGATGAAAAGAGATGTAACTATAATTTGTACAAGTCCTTCACCCGACCCCCCTTTCCCCCACCCCTACAATTTTTTTGTATAACCCTGTTTACTTTATAATCCCATAAAAGCTTATTGCTTATACAAATAATTATCCTTTTGTTTCAGTTTGAGATCCTATATTAGACATTCGATTAGAGATATACCAATCCAAATAGTTTTTTATGAATAAATGCCATGCCTATCTATTGCTACTTAAATAAAAATTTAAGGGGAACTTCATTTGGGAAGCCTACACTTATATTTTTATTATAATTTCATAGATTTAGATAATATTTCACATTTTGTATTTTATATGTTTTCTTTTCATAATTTCTATTTTTATGATTCATTTTCTAAAACAATAATAATAAAAAGTATATATTCAGCATATTTTAATAAATATATTATTGAATTTTTATAAAATATTTAATTTCCAAAGGATTCATTCATTATAATAGAGAAAATATCAAATTATAAATATCATTACAATATTTTATTTTTTTTCAACTGGTAATAATATAATGAAAATAAATAGTTAGTAAATGATTACGAATTAGAAAAAAAAAATCATAATAACAAAAAGACAATATTGAGCATAAATAATAAAATAATGTAAAATACAAAATTAATAAAAACGAAACCAGCACAATTATTCAAAATCCTTCCTCTAATCATCGGGAGAGATCGAGTTCATAAAACAAACATAATTAGCCTTAAGAATAGCTATTGCGATCCTCTGTCTTAAGTAAAGCCCTCGCGAGGTTTCCCAGAATTTGTTCCTGATGCGACTAACGTCTTTAAAATTTTTTTTAGCCAAATTACCATATGTTGTTGAAGTGGAGCATATGATTGGTAGGAATATGTAATTAGAATAATCAGTGCTGTATTTGGTGATATTAAAATTTTGAGCTCTGTTCAGAGAGTCCTTGTTAAAATTGGAAGGGGAGGAAAATCTCATATTCGAAACTTTCCATCTGACCAGGGAATTCGTGCAACTCCATCAGGACGCCTACCATCGGGAAAGAGACCAGAAGGCTCCAATGAGGTAGAAAAACCAGCTGGCATAAGTGCAAGAGATATGATTTGATTGCATCCGGGTTTGCCGACCGGGATTACGATTGCAATGTAAAGGATGAAGCGACATATTTTCATCAGCAGTATGACATTTGCTGCATTTGTATGGTAATGTAAAAGGAATTTTGAGCCTGTTATATAAAGGATAGCCGAGCTCGTGATCCAAAATGACATATATAACTTCATATCCCCGATCCTTGATAAGTTCAATGTATGTGGTCCTAGCCAAAGATGAAAGACTCGGAATAGAATAATCAACGGAGTTTTTCACAAGTGGTAGATTCCACTTCTGTTTTACAAAGATCGGAAATATTGTTGTGGTTGCGATGGATTTTGCCCACTCCGTTCTAGCTGTATTCAAAAAGGGATCATGAACTGATAGATGTTGGTCAATTAATTTATGTGCCTGAAGGTGACTAGCAATGAACGCACATATTGAGATCGATAGTGGGGGTCTTATACCCAGTCCGCCATTTTGGAAGGAAGTGTGGCTTGATGCCAAACAATGTCTGAAAACTTGATATTTAAGCAGTCACTAAGAATTACTCTTATTCTGGTTTCGAATCTTACTAGATGCACCCTCTCTAAAAATAATGGGCTCGATCGTAGGGCGCAAGGGATTTTGAAGAAATTACTAATTAAAAAAAGGCCTTGTGAGCCCAGGACAGGGAAGAATACTTTAAATTTTCAATATATCGTCCATATCGCTAAAAAAAGAATTTACTGACTCCTCGCCAATGGGAGAGCCCAAATGCGATAAATTTTTCAAGGGGACATGCTTAAATCCAAATACGTTTAATGGAAATGTATTGATTTCACAATAGTCCGTTTTTGTTTTGCCCCACATATTTAATTAGAGTACAAAAAAATCTTCAATAAACATGTGAAGATTTTTTTTCGCCAAAATCTTTGATGATCAACAAAAATGTAGATTTTTAAAAAAAATTATCTGGTATTCTGTTGGTTAGCGGAAAACGCCTAATTTCGAATTTTACACGATTTTTAATCCCAAAAAATTATTGAATAGAATTTTTTCATCAAATTTGATTAAAAATCTGAATCTTGATTAACCCTTCTCAGAAACGAAATATAAATTAATTAAATATATTGGGACCGCGCGTACGCGGTCCGCTAAACCCATAAATTTTGCGCTTGGCGTACCCACATTTGGAGTAGCCATAGCTATCAGCAAAACCTGTAGTGCAATGGTGAAGCCTCTAGCTAGAGGAACCGTCTTCGTGATCACGGTTACCTCTGCGCCAAGTAAGTGATTACATCATAATTTTCGTTTTTATATAATCGCAAGTATTTTATCCAAGTTTATAGTTTTAAATGGTTGGATTCGTAATTATTATGAGATTATTGAATTTAGAGTAAGATGAAATTTAATTACTTAATACGAAATTATTGAATTAAACAATATATGATAATTTATTATTTACATTATTTATTGTATTTAATTGTCAATTAAAATGTGAATTTAAACAAATATAATTTAATTTCTCGCTAGATGGCGTCAATAACATATTTAAAAAAAAAATATAATTAAAATTTACATAATATATATATTTTTTTAATGTTTAAAATGTAAAACCTAATTCTTTTTTATTGTACGATAAAATATTTATTTAACGTATATTTATTTTCATCTTCAAATTATTACTCTTTATTTATATTAAAAAATAATTATAATAACATTTAATCAATTTAAAAAAACAATAAGGAATTAAAAAAAGAAATGAAATCAACAATTTAGAAAGAGACAAAAATAAATAAGATTTAATAAAATACATGCTGGAGGGGGGGGGTTAAAATAAATATACCATATTTATTAAAGGTGCAAAAAATAGGGTTCGGACTGGGTCGGGCCTAAAAAATCGGGCAGGGTCAGGTCTTATAAATTTTTTTAAAATATATCTTAAATTTATCAATTTTATGTTGAATTTTTTATTTTAAATTTAAAATATTCTATTTTATTTTTAGAAACTATACGCCATATCTATATTTAAATAAATTCGGGCCGAGCCGGGCCGGTAAATTTTGTTTAAAAAAATTTAAAGTTCGGGGCGTGCTGGCAAAACTTTTTAAAAAAAATTTCGGGCCGGGCCGGGGTTGAAAAATTAGGCCCGATGTAGATCATTAATATTTATATCTAAAAACTAAATATTTGAGTTTCAAAGACCATAAATGTCGAACTGGACATATTTTTAACATTTTTGATTTTTAAAATGTCGGGGCCAAGACCTTATGATATATTTCTGATTTAGGAATGGCAAAGCTTAATTTTTTTACGTTGCTTCCAAAAGCTGTTTCAAAAATATTATCTCAAGCTTCAAGGAAAAATATAAGAGAGACTTTTTAAAAATTTAACAATTATGTTTTTTGGCAATATTTTTATTTATTTTATTTTAAAAAAAAGGCTTATTTCATGATTTTTCGGAATTTTTTTTTAAAAGCCTTAAAAAAATATAAGCAAGCAATATTTGTAAATATTTTTGCTAAATTGTATAATTTTAAATTTTCCTCGTGCATTAAAATTTATCATTTTTAATTTCTAAAATTTTCATTTATTCTATAAATCAAACTCTAATTTTACTATTCTTTATTTTACATTTAAATAGTAGGTTTTGTTGGCCAACCCTGATTTGTTCGAGATTATAGAGTTAAGCTCTATGGCGACTGAACTGTCCTTTACAAAATAAACAGGTTAGAAGATGCCGCAGGATTTAGTTCTCTCAACCTTAATAGACATTTATGGGGTCTACACCCTATGGTTGCCCTCAGCTCCTCATCGTAAACAAAACAATATTGGCACTAGGGACAGTTTTATGCCATTCATGGCAAGATTTTTATCTCAAGTTTTTGAGGATTAGAGTGTCTTCAAAGAAGAGATAGTATTATTATTATTAATATTAAATTTTTTTAATTAGCAAGCAATCAAACATGGCGCAATAAACTGTTTTTTTCATTTAATATTTTTAAATTTTCATCATATGTTAATAAATGTTTTATCTTTCAACATCATGTTGTAATTGCTATTTTTATTTATTAAAATCGAACTAGTGTTTCGCCGTCTAACCCGAATAGAGATCTAAAAAATAATATCCGCAACTTCCGGTCCCGAAATTTATCAAAGAAATTTTAACCCCCATAGAAATTTTTTTTAAAAAAACTTTCTGTTCGTTGCGTTCAGCCGGAAAATGTTTAAAGATGTTGACGGATCAAAAATTAGAAATAATAATTACGTCCGATTCTAACCGACTCTTTGATGAACGAGTTGATTTGAACTAGTGTTATTAAAAGGTTCCATGTCAATTCAGCGAAACTTTTATCACGAAACCTATAAAGCGAATACATTACCGCGAAACTTTAATCGCAAATCAATAATCGCGAAAATTTTATAGCGAAGTTATTATGGCGAAACTCAAATCGCGAAGACAATATAGCGACAATTATTTCGCGAAACATATATCGCCAAGATATTATAGAGAATTTAATATCGCGATAATTGCTAATAATGACTAATTTATTTTTGAATCATTTTTTTATAATTTTATTATTTGAATAATATTTTTTTTAAAAAAAAATAGGTTGAAGATTGATTCACAATGATAGTTTGTAATTTTCTTTTAACCTTAAAAAATTTATATAATGATTAATAAACTTAGATCTGGTTTATGAAATTTTTTATTGGAATTACACTTTTTTCGCTATCCTATCCTTTTCTTTGAAGTTCTTATTTTATAATAATCGAACTCAGCTTTATCAATATATTAATCATCGAGTTTATTAGTTAAATCTTGATATTTACTGGCGAAATTGATATCTGGGTAGCATTCCTATTCATTGTCTGATGACTTAATATTTATAAATTTATCAATGAATTTTGGCCAGGGTAGCAAGTCAGTCAATTGACCAGTCAAATGATTAGATTTTGACGGGTCAATTGAACGGGAGAATATTTGATCTGGTCAAATATTCTAAAAGATCTGAATATAAAAATATGTTTGAAAAAGAAAAAACGATATAAATACATGTGATCACAATGCTGCTATTTATTGATTTCCTAATATTAAGGAGAGCATTTTACTCATAGTGAATTTAATGAAATATGTAATATAATAAAAGAATTAGGCATACAAGGTAGTGATCAAAATATTTCAAGTTATATCATAAATTTCAGAAATAAAAGCGGCAATTTTAATAGAAAATCATGGGGAAAACAGTAACTTCCATAAGAAGCAATCAGATTTCAATCTCAAGCAGTGGAATTAGCTTTGACCAGCATGGCCATTAGGAGAAGTGGCATTACTAACAATTCCTAGATCTAGTTCTTCTCCAGAAAGAAATTGGTCGTTTTATTTCAATAATCTTACTAAAACAGAAATCGATTGAAGATTTAGACAAAACAAAAATTGATTAAAAAATATTAAAGAAAATGATGATATTCAATATAAAAAAATATTTATTTGATTACCATATTTGACCGGTCAAATGCACAACCGTGCTTTTGGCAGTCACTATTCATAAACAGTGTAGATGAATAAAGTCTACAACATTACTGTT
Organism: Gordionus sp. m RMFG-2023; assembly: GCF_954871325.1. NCBI lineage: Eukaryota > Metazoa > Nematomorpha > Gordioida > Chordodea > Parachordodidae > Gordionus > Gordionus sp. m RMFG-2023. The sequence continues at coordinate 5,187,059 of NC_088778.1, read as the reverse complement.
TAGAATGTCAATTTTGAATGGCAATTCAAAAATAAATTACATCTAAGTGAAATAAGGGATTTCCCCTATTTAAACTTATTATTTTACGATCTTTATAGATATCTTTTTATCTTTTCTGTTTATTTTATGGGGGGGGGGGGGGGGTGGCGTGATAAAAATTTTAGTATAATATCTCGACATGAATCTCAATTAATTTAAATATAATTTGCTATGGGTTCTTTCTTATTGAAGCTTAAATAATTTTAAAATATAATAAAAAAATAACTACACTAAAAATTAACAAATAATTAGTGAAATATTTGATAAATTATAACTATTAAAATAAAAGTGTTGCCGAAATTTAAAAAAAATTTCTCGTCTGGCTGGTGCCATTTCCTTGGTTATGAGTTATAAATATTTTCGCCATTCTTTCTTCTTTATATAGGAGTCTTATAAAATATGTTATCAAGCAAAAATAAGGAGATCTTAACTTTTAAAAATTATTTGTTCCGCCTGGATAAAGTAGTCTCAGATACAAACTATTACAGATGCCTTAACCAAGATATATTTTAATGTCCAGTACGATACAAAAAAAATGGTAAGATAAAAGATAATAAAGAAATACATAATCATCCAGAAAATCCAATCGAAATGGAAACCAAGAAAATAATCAATTCAATTAGGAATGAAGCTTTGAATAATACTATGGAAACTTTAAAATTTATTGTGGCGAAACACGTATCTCAATTAAGTGATTCCATATCAATGGTACTACCATCACCGAATCTTATGAAACGTAAAATTCACCGAACGCGGAGTTCAAACAGTTTTGCACCTCCAATCCTTAGCAGTCTTATCGAGCTGGTAATTCCGCATCATACTACATGATGATGGTCAGGTAAGATTTTCTATAAATTTTTTGAAAAAGTAAAACTAAATAATTCATTTTTATTGCGATAAGCTGCCCGATTAGAAACACTTTATTATAATTACTTATTTATTTATCATGTGTGCTAGGTTCCCAACCGTGTTATCATATTTAGAACAAGAAAAAATTTGGACTTCTTAGTTTCATGCGAATATTGGTTTTCTGATGGTACATTTAAATCGTCGCCACCTTTATTTAAGCAAATTTATAAAATTCATGGGATTAAAAATAATAATGTTTTACCTCTCATATATATATTGTCCAATAAAAAAAATTTATGAAACATATAAAAAAATATTTACTATTATAAGTGACAACTTAATATCAACTTCCAAAAAAATTATGACGGATTTCGAAATGGCCAGTGTAAAAGATTTCAATGAAGTGTTTCCCAGTTCATAACACAAATGTTGTTATTTCCATTTTGGCCAATCCTTTTGGAGGAACATTCAAAAACATCCAGAAATATCGCAGAAATATAAAACAGATGTGGGATATAATATACAACTTAGAATGATGGTTTGCTTGGCATTTGTGCCACTATTAAATGTAGTTGAAACATTTGAATTACTAATAAACTCCGAATTTTATTCTAAAATCAATTGTTACTTCAGCCTCTAATTGAAACTTTTGAAAAAGTTTACATTGGTAAAACGTTTGGAAGAGGCAGACTACCTGCTTTGTTTAATGTTGAACTGTAGATTGTTACCAATCAACTCTGAACGGGGAAAAACCAACAACACCGTTGAAGGGTGGCATAGATGCTTCAGTTCCCTCCTAACAAGTCACCATCCAAACATGTGGAAATTTTTATCAAGTTATCTATATATCTATTATTTTAAAATAATTTAAAAAGTATACAGATTTACTAATAAACTTTATAAATTATATTCTAGGCTTAAAAAAACAACAAGGGTTGACAGAGTTAAAAATTGCTTAATATAATTCTGGTGAAACACCCTCTACCAGTAACAATTGTTTCTGACTTCGAAAATCGATCAAGATTAGATTATCTTAATAGAATCGCTATTAATATAACATTGAATGTTTAATTTTTTAAAATTCTTATCTACAATAATAAAAACTTTGTTTGTTTTTTTATAATAGTCTCAAATTTTTTATATTTGCAATATTTTTTTGTGACAAAAATATAGGAAGGTCTACTTTAGTATAAAATTTAGCAACCTACATACAGACTCATTCATCAAGATACAGATTTTATGAGGGTATTTACAAATTCTTTTATATGTGACGCAGTCTTTCTCTACCACATCAATTTCAAGATATTTCAAAAATAACTACCTTTCGTCATGCATTATTAAATTATTTTAAAATTCATATTCTTAGCCCTTGAGTCATATAGTTGTTTTCCCTTACAAATATGATCACTTTTGATGTGCAAAATTATTAGTAAAATATCATTATAAAATAATACTCAAGTATTATACTAAAGGGCAAAGTTAAAACGAGAATTACATTTTCCTTTTATTTATCAAATCATGTAAATTTTTTTAACTGGGGTGTTTTTATCCGATGTTTTTTTCCATGGTTATTTTTAACCAGTCTTTGTCCAAATCAGTGATTCTTTTAAAATTTTATACTTCAGATATATATTTAAGAAATAAACTATTGGTTTAGACGATATGATATAACAATGTTCTACTTTTTCGTTCACATATTCAATAAATAAAAAAATTATTTTTTAAAAAACTTTTTATAATGAAATTTATTTTGTAAGGATATTTATTCTATATGTAAATTAGATATTAAAAAATATGGCCTAAAGGGATCTATTAAAAAAAGATACTTGTTATACCACTTCCTATTTTAACTTAAGAAAAGGACTGTGGAGAATATAATGTATTCACTTTAACAGGGGCTCGTATACCCATCTATAAATGATATCAACCCACTCAAAACTTTTAACCTCCTACCAAATATAAATAATTAAAAAAAGAAAATACCATTCATTCCATTCCAATTTTATTTAAATAATGATTATTATTTCATAACTAACTACTCCCCTCTAATTTCAATAATGCTCCAAGTAAAAGTCCCTGCATTCCAATGAGTTCGCAGTACAAGTTACGATACTGATCTTGCTATAAAAATTTGAAAAAAAAAATTTGTTTGAATTAATTTTGTTATATTATAGCTCTAAAATTCGGTTCATAATTATTTAAATATTGGCATTTGGTTAACTTTTATTATACTATATTCTCATTTGATTTGATAACAATGTAATTGAGCTTTGAATAATAAAAATAAAACTAAAATTCATTTTTTTTGGTTATATTTTTTTATTTTAATTATACTATATTCTCATTTGATTTGATAACAATGTAATTGAGCTTTGAATAATAAAAATAAAACTAAAACATTTTTTTTTTGGTTATATTTTTTTAAAAATTATTATTTTTTTTTTTACTACGTAAATATTAAATTTCTCTCCCTCGAGGAGGGGCATTAAAAATTAAAAAATCTCGCTGAATAATGATAAATCTAAATTTTTTTTATTAAAACTAGATTTAAGAAATTTAAGTAAGAAATTTTAGTGATTCTAAAGTAAGATGAAATTTAATTATTTAATACGAAATTATTAAATTAAACAATATAGGATAATTTATTATTTACATTATTTATTTTATTAGGTGTATTTTATTTGTATCATATATGTCTGTATATGTATTATAATAATAGTAAAGAAAAATTTAATATTAGTAAATCATATTAAAATGTAAATTTTAACATATGAAAATTAATTTCTCGCTAGATGGCGTCAATAGCAATATTAATGTTTTTTTAAAAAGAAATTAAAATTACATAATATATTTTTTTCTAATGTTTAATATTTTCTTCTTCAAATTAATACTCTTTATCTCTTTATTTATATTAAAAAATAACATTTAAAATAACATTTAAAATAACATTTAAAATAACATTTAAAATAACATTTAAAATAACATTTCAAATAACATTTCAAATAAAAAAATTAATATTTAAAAAAAAAGAAATTAAATCAACAATTTAGAAAAAAACAATACATAAAATAAATAAGATTTAAAAAAAAATACATGGGGAGGGGCCTTATAAATATAACATATTTATTTGAGATTTGTAAAAGTAGGCTCGGGCCGGTATTTTTTAAAAAAAATCGGGTGACTGGGTCGGGCCTTAGGAATTTTTTTAAATACATCTTAAATTTATCAATTTTATGTCGAATATTTTTATTTAAATTAAAAGTAATCAATATCTATATAAATTTGGACCGGGCCGGGTTTGAAAAATTAGGCCCGATGGAGATCACTAATATTTATAAACTTAAATATTTGAGTTTCAAAGACCATATTTGTCGATCTGGGCATATTTAAAAAATTTTTTTTTTTAACATGTAATTTGTAGACCAATTTTCTTTACGTTGCTTCCAAAAGCTGTTTCAAAGGAAGTATAAGATAGAGTTTTTAAATTGTTTGACAATATTTTTATTTATTATATTTAAAAAAAAAGGCTTATTTCATGATTTTCTATTAATTATTTATAAAAGCCTTAAAAAAATATAAGCAAGCAATATTTGTATATATTTTTGCTAAATTGTATAATTATAATTTTACCTCGTGCATTAAAATTTGCCATTTCTAATTTCCTTAAAATTTGCATTTATTCTATAAATCAAACTCTAATTTTATTAAAAAGTTTTTTTTTTTAAATTTAAATAGGAGGTTTTAGTTGGCCAACCTTAATTTGTTCGAGATTATAGAGTTAAGCTCTATGGCGACTGAACTGTCCTCTACAATATAAACAGGTTAGAAGATGTGGCAGGATTTAGTTCTCTCAACCTTTTATACATTTATGGGGTATACCATAGGCCACAGCTTAATCTACACCATATGGTCGCCCAAAGCTCCTCATCGTAAACAAAAGGCCAATATTGGCATTTGGTACAGTTTCATGCCATTCATGGCAAGAGTTTTGCCTAAAGTTTTTGAGGATTAGAGATTATTATATAATTATTAAAAACTTTTAAATAGCAATCAAACATGGCGCAATAAACTGTTTTCATATAATACTTTTAAAATTTTCATCCCATGTTAATAAATGTTTTATCTTTCAACATTATGTTGTATTTGTTATTTTTATTTATTAAAATCGAACATGTGTTTCGGCGTCTAACCCGAACAGAAATCTAAAAAAATATCCGAAACGTCCGGTCCGGAAATTCATTAAAAATTTTTAACCCCCCATCCAGCGTTCGGCATGAAAATTTTTAAAGATGTTGACGGATCAAAAATTAGAAATAATGATTACGTCCGATTTCTACCGCCTCTTTGACGAGCGTGTTGATTTGGACTAGTGTTATAAACGGCTAGATTTAACCCGATTTTTAAAAACGCCTATCTCAATATTTTAGCCAGAAAAAGATTGCCTTAATCTTCCAGTTTTAGCTAATAGTTGTCGTGACGATTTCTGGGTCGAGTGATAAACATAAAAGACTTATATCATGGTAGTTAGATAATAGTCATTATTTTTATTTATTATATATATATATTTTTAATTTTTTCATTATAAAATTTTTTTTCTAAAAAGTACTTCTAAAATGACCGCCAATGAGTAAATTTATTGTATCCCCCAAAATTTATTATTTGGCACATACCACATTTTACCACTATAATAGAGTCGATGGTTTAATATTACACATTAAAATGAGGTAAGACATAATTTTTGATTTTTCATTAAAATGTTTCAATTTTTAAATTATGCTTATATTTAAAAAATATAGAATTTTTTTAAAAAAAAATGTAATAATAATGATAGAAACATTAAAATGGCGTTTTACATTTTATTTCTTGGGAGATAGATAAAAATAAATATTCAATATTTAAAATAATTAATAGTTTAGATTAAATAATTCTATAATGATACTTTAAAAATAATTAGTTTAAAAAATAAAAACTAGTTTATGAGATCGATAAGAATAGTTTAAAAGTGTTAGTGTAACCTACTTTATTGTCTTTCTTTGGTAATTTGAAATAGAAAATTTATGTTTATTATATATAATATTTAATCAAATTAATTTAATTTTCTTTTTTTTTAAAAAGTAAGATCAATTTTTCTTTTCTTTTTCTTCTTTATATAAATTCGGAAATAATCATAAAAAAAACAAAAGCAATGCTATAAATATATCCATAATTATTTTGATTACTTCTTGTTTTTCTTTGCTAATAAGATTAGAAAGTCAGTTAACATATGATTTGGATGAACAAAAATACCTTTTTATTTTTTTCGATAATAGTAATCTTTCAAATATTTTTACACATAAATCGATTCATTATAAAGAAGGACTGGAAATCCTCTAGGAATAATCATTCCGAGATTATTCACGAGGAAAACGATATGACCGATGATGACTGTATAAAAAAACTGAAATCAGATTACACCATGATAAACGGGGTTTTCGTCGAAAAAAATGGGACTTTGGATTTGCCAGCAGATTTTGATTTCCTTATAAATCCGCAAATGTCATGCTACGAAGAATCACATTATCGACTTAATTACACGATGGTCACGCGACCAATATTTTTAATGGCGGTGGTTCATACTGCCCCGGATCACTTCAACCACAGAGCATCAATAAGAGAAACTTGGGGATCAATCAAAAAATATTTTAATTATAATTTAAACGTCGTGTTCTTAGTCGGGACAACGTCCATAGAGCACTTACAAAATCAACTCGTCAACGAAAGCCAAACTTACGGCGATATTGTACAAGCTTCCTTTGTCGACTCTTATCAAAATATGACTTATAAAACGGCCATGGGCCTCAAATGGATTTCTTACCACTGCCCTCACGCCGAATTTGTACTAAAAATAGACGACGATATTTACGTGGATATATTTCATCTCATCAGTATGTTGGACAATTTTAAGGAAACCTATGGATCGTATTGGATAAAAAATGTGGATCACATAAAACCACGTAGCAGACTTTTACCGTACATTCATAATCAAACAAAATCGAAGACTTTCACCGAGTACGATTACATGGAGCACGGTGTGTTTTTTAATCGATTTATGACAGTTCTCAAAAATAGGTCGTCACAGGGACAGGAAATCGCGGATTGGGTCATAAATCGCGTGTCCGTGAGAGACAAAACAGTTGTCGATGAACTGGATTACAAATGCCTGAAAAATAGTTCCCTCACCATGTTGGATGTGGATGAGAAACTTTCCATGGAGCATCAAAAGTTATTTGGCAAAATGGAAGGTCAGCTTAGGGACTTAATCCTGTGTAACGTGATTATAAATTCTAATATAGTCAGGATAAAGAGAATGAAGTGGTATACCACGGAGAAGGAGTACTCTGGTAAATTTTTTGAACCATTTTGCATGGGAATGGCAACAATACTCACGCCACCAACGGCGTTCAAATTATATAAGGCCTACTTTACGCAACCCTATTTGTCTATGGAAGATGTTCACGTGACAGGAAAGTTAGCTAGAATAGCTGGAATATTTTTGATCAGCATAGATTATATGTTTATGTATGATTGGAGATATTTGGAAAAATGGATTGAAGATAATAATAATAGAAATACTAGTAATATATTATATAAACCGTGGACAATGTCGACTAGATTCAAGTATATTTTCAATATTAACGGAGGGTTTAGGGATAAAACGAAGACATATTGGCTTAAAACACTAGAAGGTAATTTCCAAGATGATACTTTCACTTTTAAACGTTTTAAATTTTACAAGAGATATTTATAAAAACCATAAATGTTCCAATAAAACACATCTATTTTGCTAAAAAGTAAAGCGATGTAACTCCATGAAGATTTTTCAGAATTCTCCTTCTTTCCATTGGAAGTAGGTTTTTAAATCAAAAAGATGTTTTAATCAATAACACGACCAGTGGCCCCTACAACGGGGTGAGGAGGAAGAAGGGGGGGGGGTATGAAGCTACTATTTCTTAAAATTTTTTAAAATTTTATTTCATTTAATGTTAAATTACACCTATCCATAGCACCAAGAGATTTCTTTTCTTATCATAAAATTATTTTTTTAACTTCAAAATATTCCCCCCAAAAAATACAAATGCTTAATCAATAATTGCGAACGGCATAATATAGAAGATGATAAATGGACACACCATATTAGAAAAAGGACGAGGTTTAAAGATATAAAGAAAAGCTCTAAAATAGTGACCTTTATGGACATTTCACAGAATTGGACGAATAGGCTTCACTCTTACTCCCTTTTCTTATGAATCAAATTATCTAGCCGATTTTTCAACTTTTTGTCCATGTTCGTTCAGTACCAGTTAAAACATCAATATTGAATAATCGACAAATTTATAATTGATAAATGTCTAGAATTAGAAGCTCCCCAACCTAACCATTATTTATTCCTCAAAGATAGTAATAATAATAAAAGACCCTTTAATTATATTTATGAGAAAACTAATATTGATAATATTAAAATTTTTAGAAATTAGATTGTCTACAGTATTAAAATCAATGTGTCTTTTATTTGGGAGTCTACACACAAATTCGAAATGGACATCTGAAGGTTTAGATAAATGGTGAAATATAAATCGTGATATTATTGTGCATGTCACGTGCACATATGATGGCTCATTATGGAAGACTTTCCCACAACAAAAATATATCCAAATCTATAATACCCCAGAAAGATATGTGAATAGCAACCGTTCTATCATAGGAATAATAATAAGATGCCTTGGTTATTTAATATCTCTTGACAAAGCCTTGGGGGGGGAGGCAACAGGCAGATAACATGATGAGTCTCATAAAACATATTGCAGATTCGGAGTCTCCTCAAATTGTATATACAAAAAATGAAGAAAAACAAAAAGGGATTAAAATCCTATAATCTATTGTCGCACAATGAAAAATATGGTTATAAAAAAAATTCAAAAAGAGATTGAATTTAACAGGTGTTTTCAAATCATCCTATATTTCATTTGGCATTTTATAATTAATAGTCATTTTTTGAAATTCAAATTCATAAAAATGCGAGAATTATCTAATGTCCATAGCGTATTTCCATATATTCTATATTTTGTTTCAAACATGTTTGATTCATTTTTGATGATACCTCTACAGGTCTCTGAAATAACAAATATTTCTGGATATTAATTTTTTTCAAAAAAGGCACATCAGATATTTAGACGTGAATTTAGGGTTTTATTTATTTTAAAAATATTTTTTTTTACAGTAAAATGAATCATGATATAAATGACAAAATTATTTTCCAAATTTGAATCGAAAAAATATTTTTTTTACTCATTCTTAGATCGAATTATTCTAAATTATTAGGAAATATTCATAATTATTCTTAATTTTTTGAAATTAATTGTAAATATCAAAAATTTTCGAAATTATTTGTAAGTATTCAAAAATATTCTCGCGGAACTATATTTTTCTGTAAATTTCATTTTTTCTACAAATAACTTTTTTAAATTTTAAATATTTCATTTTTTTTTCTTCATTTTTTGTAATATTTTTAAAAGGATTTAATTTTCGAAATCGAATAATGATTCATTACGAATAATCGTGTTGCATGAATGCGAATACATGTTATAAAATAAAGAAAACACCATTCACATTATCAAGGATTTGAAGTAAAATGTTTTAAATAAAATCTAATTTGTTGTATAAAAATAAGAAAATATTATATAATAAAAATTGAAATTATATTAAAATAACTATAAAAAAAATAGTTTACTACAGTTTTTTTTAGAATTATAATTTATAAAACAAATTTTTATAGTGTAAAAAACGACATTTTTTAAACGCACAATATCGTAATAATGTAGAAAATGAAGGGAAGTGATGATTCCTGCAAAATTATGTATATTATTACTTAATGGATATAAATAAAACACAAATATCATTATATTCCAAAAATAAAAATTTAAAATGCATCACACCAACCAAAATTGAAAAATCCATCGAAGTGAATAGGGCTTCCTTTAGGGTCTTTTTTTTTATGAGTCGGTCTTTTATAAGATTTTGAATATCTCACTAACAGATCTAGCATCTTAAAGAATATTTCATCTCTTTTAACCATATTGTTTTCTTCATAAGGATCCTCTGGATGATATTTTTTAAAAATTAAATAACATATTAAAATCCTTTAACAATTCACTTTATATAGTATAGTAAAAATTAATTATATTTAATTAAAATGGAAAAATATTCAAATAAAATTTCCTATATCGTTACCAAATTACTCTTCACTAAAAAAAAATGTGGGTATTAGAGCTAGTCTCAAAATATCTGTAGTTATGATATAAAATTGGGAAATGTATATAAAATTGAAGGTAATAGCTCGACTCAAAGAATGTTCAACTGAATTTTTTTCAATTGGAAGAGGTATATTTAAAAATAATCAACTATCTGTAGTAAGAAGTAGAATTTTAGGTTAGAGAGTATTTGGGTTAATTAAAAGGGTTTAGAAATATGGGTTAGGTTTTTCAATAAATTGATCAGTTTTAATAACCGGTCTGTGATTATAAATAGACGAATAGAAATTTAAATAAATCAGCTGTTATAATAGAAATTTTCGTGAGTTACAAACAGCTATCTTCCTATTAGAATTGAGCTTTAACCAATTTACCATGAATTATTGTTTTTTTAAAGATAGGACTAGCTTAAGAATTCAAAATAATATTCTACGATTTTCACTTTAAAATTTTAACATAATATAATTAAATGCTAAATTCTGTGTTAATTTTTTTCATAAATCATATTAAAATTTGTTTACGTCGATGTTTCGTCGATTCTCTAGTGTTCGATAGAACTCTTTTGTGTAGAGAATGGGGTCTCACAAGAAGCTATTGATAACCCAATGATGATGCCTGCTGAGTAACAATTCTTTAAATGCAAGATGATATTTTCTTTATACATAATATTTACGATATTTTTAAAATTATGTGGTTCTAACTTCTTCAGCTAATAATCCTTTTGCTATTTCTTTTTTCCACATTTAAGAATAATAATGATTCTAATGGGCCATTTTATCTGATATAGAATGATCAGGATTAAGGGGAGATAATGTACAGGATTCTCCCATATGGCATGGACATTCTTCTTTATCCTTACTTCTCGGGTTCTCCTTCCCATAAATGACTTCGCCGGGAACCTAACCCCATGATGCCCACTTTTATTGTGATACAGAATACAACCAAAATTCTCCATCTTCCATTACTCTCTTTTTAATCTAACTCTTTACAAACTCCAAATATCTTCCTTCTTGTCCATTGGAGCGGGATAATATTTCGGAGTAGCGGTATATTTCACTCCTACAAAACCTGAATGTTGCACTGCTAACTGCTGAACCATTGCCCTGTACTAATACCTCAGGTATTCCGTATTTTGTAAATATACCATCTAATTTTGACAGTAACTCCAGTTGATTGACTATTTACCTTCAGGTATCCTACCTATTTCGATTTGCATTGATACTATTAAGTAAAGCTTATTTTTATTCCCCGTAGTTTATAAGCACCCTTTTCAATAGTTCCCCAGTTCATTTCCAAGATAAGCATTCTCTCTGTGGCATGCCCGACTATGCATTGGATGTTTCCCAACTCTTTGCCATTCGTTCTAGATCTTACGTTAATTTTTCTCCTACTCAAATACTTCCAAGCCCAGATCTTCATGCCTTAATGCCTTGCATAAATAGTGTGTACTATCTCCTTTTTGAAATTTTTAATCCACTTAACAAATATATTTAAATAAATAATCATATTCGCATTATTAACTAATACATATATATATCTTTTTGAAATGTGTTGAATAAAATTTCAAGAAATTGAATCTTAGGTATAAGATATTGAAAGTAAACAATAAGTTAGTTACAAGATACAAATATTCGCATTACCTCCCCCCAAACCCATATATATATATATATATCAGGCCTAAAATAATATTTTCGTATGGGGGGTAACCGACCAAATATGGCATTAATAATTGTCAAGTAAATATACAAAATGCAATAAAAAAAAGATTACTCTTGATGTTGAAATACCAAATATTCGTGTTATTTCTTATCATTTCTTCCCTACATTTGTCTAACTTTGAAGTTCCTTGTTTATATCGGCATTTAAGTTTTTTGATCGGGAAAAATGCAATCCGTCCTCCAGATTTATCTAAGAAAAAAAGAATAATGTGTGTTAAAAATAATTTTAATTGTATCGTTTTTTTTTACTTCGCGAATTCTTTCTTTCTCTTGTTTTATTGGATGTATTGGGTCGATCATACCAACCATCCATATCTCCAGGATTACCCAATAAGAGTTTAAAATCTTTATACCTTTACAAATTTTTAACGAATTACAAATGATTAAATTAATTTAGATTTTTTAAAAAAATGTACGTATTATTGTTACCTTATACCAGCAAAATATCTATTTTGTAACATCAAATTGATCAAAAAATGATTTCTAGGTGCCGGGGCATTTTTATCAATTATACTGTTCCATTGACTTATGCCATCTCCTTTAGAAGATTCTCCCCAATTCCAATAGGAGTGAGGACTTTCTCTGCTACCCCCGGCTAATTCTACAAAAGTTGGGTACCAATCAACAGCATGAATTAATCTGTTTTATAAATCGAAATTGTTTTTTGAAGAATTTTTTTAAGAAGAAAATATGTATATAATTTAAGAATAATGCAAAAACAAAATAAAATTTTAGATATATACTAATAATTTATAAGAACCCCATATAACATTAACTAAACATTATAAATGATGACCTATAATTCCCAGTGCTGGAATATTATAAGCTTAGCTTAAAATTTTACTAAAAATTATCCAAAGTGATAACTTATCATATCCCAGGGTTAGAAATATTAACCTAACCTATAATGAGTTTTAAAATTTTAAAAGAAAAATAAATTAGACAAAAAATAAACAATTATATAGAGATTATAAAAAGAATTTAACTTATTGCTAACATATCCCTCTTTCAGTTTAAGAAATTTGGCGTGGATAAATCCCGCGACTCGTATTCCGCCTTCCCATATTGTACCTTTGTTACCTCTTAGCGGATAGTTACTAGCACCTTGCAGCACTTGACCACCATTCTAAATATTTCGTAATAAAACGTTTCAATAATAATTAATTAATTATTAATATTCTTTTTAAGGTCTCGTAAATATTTATTTTTAAGACGTTTCCGGTGCGGAAAAAAATGGCGAATGATTATATGGTTTTTGTCTAGCAGAAAAAAAAGAGTAGTTTCTTAATTAATTTATAAAAAAAATTCCTTAAATATATTTTATAAAGATTAACTATATCATTTGGATACTACCTTATTTGATCATATAAATTAGTGTTTTTAAAAGGCGCTATTTGTATCGATTTTTAATAAATGTCCCGAATAAAATTTTAGCCAAAATAATATTGTCAAATAGAGATCCAATCTTTTCAGCCGCCATCTGTGAGCAAATTCTCCAAGCTTACATTATATTAATTATATTAATTTAGCTAAAATCTTGATCCGGTCCTTTAAAAATCGACTTACACTGCACTTTTTAACAATACTAATCTAAATTTAACATAAAATCTTGAAAATCTTATCATTTAAAAAAAAAATTCACATGGATATTGATTCCTGTTTCAAATATACGTATATAAATAATATATTAATTACAAATGTGTTTACATGTGTAGGAAGAAAACTAGTGTTGTTAGAAGACACAATGTAAGATCTTAGCCAACATAATATTCTGTGAGTCTAGAGATTTTTGCTCACAGATGGCAAAAAGGTTTTAGAATTCTGATTGCCAAATCTCGAGGCATACATAATATTACTCCTTACTAAAATCTTAATCGAGTAATTTTTTAAAAATGGACCTCTATGGAGGAAAACCTACACTATGATTTTTAAATTTTGATATACCTTTTTAACTTATACATGGATTCTTTAATATAAATTTTGTATGACGTCTGAAATTTTTAGGGTAGGTATTTTAAAGATGCAGAGATATATTCCTGGTAAAATCTAATTAAAAAAAATAAAAATAATAAACGCATAAATTGATCTAAAATTGATAAAAAAATAACATATTGACTGAAAAAAACACATCGAAGCTACCAATTTTATAATCAATATATATGCATAAAAATGTAACTGTTACATCTGATGTAAAGACTATTAATGTATCCCGATAAAGATTATTCCTTTTTAATGCCTTCACGATTTCCTTCATGGACAAATCAACGTATACTAACATACCTAAAAGGTTATTATTTTTAAAATTAAAAAAAAATAAATTAAATCCCAACTTATATAAAAATAGTTATAAATTATATTTTTTTTTCGTTATTCTCTAAAAGACCGAATGCTAAATTAAGAGAAACATATATATATAAATGTCGGTATCTGAGCTTGCCTGATAATAATTATCAGCGCAATCACAGTATCACGAAATATAGGGATGAATCTTTGAACGCGCGAATACAAATTAAAAATAATTTACGCCTCATATAACCCATAACTATGAACGAACAGTTACTCGGTATAAAAATATTTGACGCAATACCTATATCTATATTTACATATTTTCCTATGTAAACATCAACTTTTTACCCCATACTTAAGGCTTTCAGTTATTAATAATATTTAATATTATATAATTTATATTTTTTAAAAATTACTGCAATATACTCGTCGCTTTTTATTTTCGATATGTTGACAGCTAGGCGCGATACGATTTCCTGGTATCTGGAACAATTATAAATGATATATTTATTAACAAGTTCAAACCTTTTATTTTATAATATCTACCGTAATAAATACAACCAAAAGAGTTATTTAAAAAGTCTAGGTAATAAGGATTATGCCATTTGCGAATATAATTTTCATTTATATTCAGAGCTTCAAATTATTCACAACATTTATTGATGAACGAAAAGATTGGTGGTTAGTATAATGGATAAACATAACATAAAAATATCGTAAAAATACATCGGATATTTAAAAGTACCTCTTATCCCTATTAGCATTTATGGACATTTAAAAAAAATTAGAATTTCCCATTCGGGTGCTGTCAGAATATTCTAAATAAAATAGGCAATCAAAAATTCATCTTGGATTAAATTACAGAAAAACCAATAAAGAAATTATCATTTGTGTCGTCAAGTCCCCCCCCCCCCCAATTCATTCTTGCAATATATACCCTGTTTGTTGATGCGATAAGGGATTTGAAGGTGGGAAAAGATAATAGATCTCAAGAACGCCTATTATTTGTAGTTTTTAATATTTAATATGAAAATGTCATATGATTTGAAGCATCATGTGCTCCATATTTCAAAGGTATAGAGGATTTGCTAAGGGTGTCCGAAGATTAAAATCTATCTAAATGTATTTATAATCAGTGATAAATACTCGTAAACATGAAAAGAAATTTTACAGTTATATCAAAACAAAATACGGTATAGATTTGGCATTATTGAATGAGATTTGCATAATTATAGCATAATCGCGGAGAAAAGACTTTCTAATCATCGTCCATAAAGAACAAAAAAGTGGGGCTATTAAATAAATTTTTTAGTTCCTGTTGTCCAAGGGAGTTAGTGATATCGGGCCACATATAGAGGAATGCTGGAATTTGCAAGCAATCCGGATGAACATCTCAAATTTCTATTATTTTCGTGGAAAATCCTCCATATTATCTGAGAAAGAAGCTAGTCGCTTTCGTAGAGTCAATGAAATTATAATATTGGTTGGTAGGGAACAGAAACATAATTAAACTCCATGATTTCAACAACGCTCATTTGTTAAAAATTAGGGGTAAATCGATCAATAAATTTTTCTTCTTTAAATTAGTGTTCTTAAAATTTACTTTTAAAAGGTAACTAGTGACATTTAAGAGTTTCCATCAAAAGTCAACTTATTACATAGCATATTTATCATTTATGAAATAATCTAACACCTTTTAAAATTACTGCTATTGGTCGATCAATAATATATTGACAGCTTGGCATACAATTTCCTGAGATCTGTAACAATGATAAATTATGTATTTTGTTAAAACATGATTTATTTTTAAACGTTAATTTAAAAAAAAAATTAATACACATTTATTGAACAATCTAATAGTTTTTACAAAAATGGAGCTAATTACAGGCTGAAGTTACCTTTTAAATGTACTTGTTACGGTTAAAGTTCCTTAAAAAATGCAATACAAAATCGATAATTTCTATTTAAAAAAATAATTAACATAACTATGGGTGCTACTTTAAAATTTTCCATTTCTCGTGTGGGCCATGTTATATGGTTAAATATTACAACACGAATGGTTAATTAAGTGTATTTATTCGTTTTTATTCCCCAAATATTAATAATCTCATTTACAGTAATTTAATTTGTTGTGAAATATTTCCTTCTGTTTTCACTTCTTTTCAACAAAATTATTTGACTTGTTATTATTTTTATTTATGCCAGAAAGTAATTCGTTTAAATGTTTTTATATTGAGAACTTTGTTATAAGGTTTAACCTCTTTATGAAGACACGTATAAGAGATATGTGTATCTTCCCTTTAATCCCTAGTCTAGCAGTAAAGGAAAATATAAATCCACAGCTAAATGAAGTTGGAGAAGAGTCGACTTGGGAAGAAGACTTTTAAAAGTCGATTACCTGATGGAGTAGAGAATTTGAATTTGGGCCTCATGATGAGCACAAAGATACGAGATATTAGGGTATGCAAGAATTAAATATTCTCTTAGGCGGGATTGGTAACTTGATAATATCAGAACTTAAGTAGCTGGAGAGTCTATATTAGTGATTTTTAATTCCCAAAAAGCCCGACCCGAATAATAAATAGTCTCACCCGGACTCAAAACCCGTTTGGGTCGGACGGTGGGGCAAGTTACGGTCCGGGATTTGCAGATCTATAGTTAGTATATCTTAGTAATAGATAGTTAGTTTGTATACTAGCTCAGATAGTTTGTATACAAGCTATTCCTATAGCTACGTTAGCAAATTAGCTGTCTTACTCTAGTTTATAAACCAACTAGCTAGTTTGCGAACTAATTAGCTGGCTACTAGCCTAGTTTGTATATTAACTGTAACATATATACATCATTGAAATTGAATTCATTTCCAGTTTACAATGCTTTATTAGAGAAAAGCCATTTGTTATACAATTTTCTGGAATATTTTACACCACCCCGAAGATGTCTGAAGAGACAAAATCCCAGTCACAAATCGTCTTTATATTTTTATGTCTATTTACTTAGTCCGGTCTATAAACTATTATGTGCGGTCTGACCAGTGAATATTTTTCACCGTTTAATTTTTTTAATGAAATTATATGCTAGCCCATGATACTATTTATTGTCTGACAGGGTCAGATAGATTTACTCAACATATGCAATTATATAATAAATAATTCTTGAATTAATAATAATTTAACCTGTAAAGGACAATGAACATTTTGGAACGCTAGATATAAGAAAAAGGGTTTTAGGCTATCATGATTCTCTATTATTTCTATCGTTTTTTTTGTGTAAAGTTCCTAAAATATTTTTTTAAACATATTACTATACTTTAATAAATACAATTATCAAACTATTTTTTTTATTTGTCATTTTGATATAAAATATATATAGTCCAAAAAAACTTCAAGAGGTTAACATTTATTTTTAAATACTAAACTGAAGAATAAACTCCGATGGCCTCACGGTAAGGTTTGTAATTTTCGTGAAAATCGTATCCGCTAAATCTAGTACCATTATCCAGTACACCATCTAGTAAAAATTAATGCTTTAGTATGAGGTTATAGGATTAAAATAAAATGTGATAAATATTATTATAGCTATTACGAATATATAAGGATAATACACCTTCCATGTAATATTAGGAAGAACCATTCAAAGTTAAATTAAGGCTCATCTGTCTCATTTAAAAACTAATACTACACGAATAAAACTTTTTACAGCAAATCCTGTTTTCTTGCTCAGTGTGGCGATAGAGTGGGCAATGTTTAAAGAAGGCTAATGGGATTTTGAAGGTTTCCTGTGATCTGGGAAAGAATAGGATCATCATTTCCTCAGTGGGAAAAGGTAATCGAAGAGGTTTATGTCAAGAAAGACTTCCGATAGCAAAATTTGCTACTATGCCTCATTCAACATGACGAGTAGTTGTCACCTCGAGGAAGTTGAGGGAAAAAGACCGAGAGAGCGACCAGTGGTAGATAATGAAATGAGAATGAAAGATTAAATTAGTGACAGCACAATGGATGGAGAATGAGGATTAGATGAGAAATTAGCTTAAACGGATGCACGTATAAAGGTTGATTAAATGGGAAAATGAAAAATAACATTAATATTCAAACATGACTCAAGGTTGATTTATTGAAAGCGTATTTTATATTATCAGCCGTAGTTACGCCATAGACATTTCTTTAATATATTTTTCAATGATAAACTTCAATATTTATATACTTTATTATTCCATTTTAAAGAATCAAATTTCAATCCAGGTTTGTATTAATATCATAGATTATACATAAAAAATTAACAATAATCTATGAAGGTATTTTATTTATATAATTTTTAATAGAAAATATAAATTTTTTTTTATGGATTTATACTCGCATTATGGCGAAAATGGTCTTGGCCTCCTGTGTAATACCCAAAAAATGAATCGAACCCTCTAGAATTCGGGACAAACTTTTTATTGCAGTACCCCAAATGCCATCTATTTATCATGAAAAGTTTTAAAGTTTTTAATAGAATAAATAAATCCTACACGAATAATTCGTATTTTATTAATGTTTTTTAATCTTATAATGAGTAACTCTAAGGACAAACTTGTTGACTAGTTTTTTAAAACTTTAAAAAAAATAGACTTATTTAAAAATTTGTGTAAAAATAAATTTGTCTATAAAAAGTTATTAGCCCTCAAAAAGTATAAAAATGTATACCATATGTTTTTATAGATTCTTACAATAATTAAAAATTGAGCGTTTGCGATTTATAAGTGAGTTTGAAAAGAAAAAAAATTTACGCAGTTTAAATTGACGAATAGTAAACTTAATTGCTATTTTTAATATGATATTTGACGCGACGATAGCATCACGCCAATCTTAATTATTTTATTCCAAATTCCTTATTTGCAATTTAACCCACATCAAAATGACGCGATTTAATAGCAATATTAGACTACCCATACCCAATTAACTTCAATAAACCTTTATTCATAATTCTAAAAATTGTTATGTTTAAAAACTATTCGTAACATAAAACATCGAGTTACGTAATTTTTGTCTCCGTTTAATAAAGTGAGATCTTAGAGTACAAACAAGCCCAACGTAAAATTACCAAAATAAAAGTTAAGTTGGAACTAATTATAATAAAATTATTTAATTAGACTATGGGCAAAAGAACCTTCAAAAAGAAGTAAATAAATTTGCTGAAAGCTTTTTAAAATTTAAAAGATTTGTTTTTTTTTGCCAAAAATACATTCACAGTATCTATTTAATAACACATCCTATAAATCTCAGACAACTAGAAAGGAACTTTTAATTTATTTACTAAATATTTATAGAGAAATTCTACGTATCACCTGCTGAAATATTACTTGATTAGGCACATTGTCGGTGACATAATATAAATCATATTATATTGAGAAATTATATTTTAAAATATTAGGCGTTAAAAAAAAGCAAAATAAAGTCTTCATCATCATTCAAAGAAATGATGGAAGCCTAATTCATTCGAACTAGTAATTTTCGATGGCGAGGCTTTATCTAAGGTAGACCACTCTTGGGGTTTCCCCCGTTCTATCGGATACTTCAAACAGATTCAACATTAAAATTCTAGTATATTAATTTTTCTAGCAAAATTCAGGTTTAGGTTAAAAATAGAGGAATGGTTAAGTTATTTGGGTTTGGGCTAATAATAACAAAAAAAACAAATATACTTTCCAACCATGTAAGTCGAATATCCCAATCGCTTTAACCTCGATGGAAGTAGTGTTCGTTTTAGACTGATTGCGTTGGGTTGAAGTGGTTCTATAACATTTGACTGAAAGTTGTTTTATTTATAGTTATTAATAATAACTAGCAGAATGACGGGGAAATCATAAATTTTTCTTTTATTTGATGGCAGTTGTATCGGCGGAAATTTGCCCATATTTTCTTGAGATATGAATATAATGTGTGCCTACATTTTGTTGAGAGATAGTTCGGAAATTTTTCGTTTTTATGATAATGAGTTAATGAAATTATATATTTTGTATACTTTCTATTTACAAACAAATTATTTGTAACACCATTTTTGTAAATCACATTATTTTTAAAAATATATATCGCAATAATTTTCTTTGGTTTTTGTAGGATAACAAATTTTTTTTAGAAAACA
This sequence comes from Gordionus sp. m RMFG-2023, assembly GCF_954871325.1. Lineage (NCBI taxonomy): Eukaryota > Metazoa > Nematomorpha > Gordioida > Chordodea > Parachordodidae > Gordionus > Gordionus sp. m RMFG-2023. The sequence goes on along the minus strand of NC_088778.1, from coordinate 5,166,754 downwards.
TAATACTAAACCCTTATTTAGCATAGATCACTCAAATTGTTCAAATGAAAATATAGTTGAAAGATATTTTCATTATTTTTAAAACAATTTTACAAAATAATTTACAAATAATTTGCATATAGTTGAAAGTACTAAATATATAATTTCACTTACATATTTTTATCAAAATAGGAAATTTTTTGAATTACCTCTCATCCAATATACAGGTATTTCTAATTCATTTCACAAAAATAGGGTAAATTTCTGATTCATGCTTTATCGAATGAAGGGAAAATGTATAATTCACACATCATTTATTTTACGGGCTATCTGGTAGCTTAAATTATTATTGTAAAGAGAATGTCTAGTCTATGATGATGATGATAAAAATTATGTGGGCTAATTTTTGAGTATGATAAGATATTGTAAAAAGATGGCCTAAACTCATCTAGCCCGCCTTTAAGAATTATACTTGTATGAATTGAATTAATAATTTCCTCGCTATAACTCGGTTTATGATATATTACAAAAAAATCATAAAGATAGTATTAAAAATCTAGTGACTTGGGGTCTTGGGGAAAAGTTTTATTTAAAAATAAATGAAAAGGGTGTATATAAGTTAAAAATAGTAAAGAAGGGGGGGGGGTAGAGAGTAGTAATTTAAGAAAATCCTATAAATTTAATCTCGATTATTACAGAAAAATTACTAAATGAATTTAACATATGCATGATTCGAGAGGAAAGTGTTAATTTTATAATCGTATGAGGGGAATAAAGTTTTCGGGTGAGGATGGAAGATTTGATCGGAAGGAATGGGAAGATGATCTTTTAAATTTAATAAATATTCTTCGCATCTGACAATCAAATTTTTTTTTTATAAGATAAATTTCTGCCAAACCTGGCGAAAACCCAACTCAGCTTTGTCCTTAATGTTTTCGAAAATTTACACTCTAATTGCAAATAATATTAATAAATAATAATATAGCAAAATTAGATATATCACTTGTAATCCCAATTTATAAGGATAATATCCTGTCATGAACGCCGCCCTTGACCTGTAAATTAATAGTATTTTAAAAAAAAATATAGTAATATTAATAATAAATATATTATTTACATTTGATTAACAAGCTCTTTCCCGAACAAAAGATTTGAAATGTAGGTAAGTTGTTCTTTACATTTCAAAATTTGTAAATATAATCTTAAAATTCAAAGCATGCACAAAACCAAAAATAAAGCACGATCTCGACTTAATCAAACCCTATTATATCTTTTACACTTATAATATCGATAATATTCCTCGATAAGTGAGATAATTATCGTTAAGGAGTCATTTAAATTGATAATAAAAAACTGTTTTTGATATATAAATGTCATAAATGAAAATATATAATGTCTCTATGGAACAAATAGGTTTTAAAGGTTATATTTATATTCAGTTAATAATAAAACATGTAATATTTTACGGTGTGCATAGAGGCAAGGCGTATGACTGATTTAATATTATACCATTGTTCGCTAACAAGTTTAAAGTGGGAGTTGGCATATCCGGATTATTCCATCCTACATCATTCCAACCTAATTGTTTTTTTTTGAGATAATTCAGTTATTAAATAAATTACTCTTTCAGTTTTAGCATTTGCTGCCAAAAATATTTTATAATAAATATACATTGTATAATATTGATATAATATATATATACTAACCCTGGTCCCCTTAAGACTTATCCATGTTATATTAGTTTTAGGTAAAATAAAGAAATTTAGTAAAAATTAAAAAAAAAATGGCCATTCAAGAGCTTATCATTATTAATATAATCCTAACCGTAGCCACAAATCCTTCCACTGGGAGGTCATAAAATTAAAAATTTTACATTGTTATATTATATATTTTAAAATGATATTAAAAGAAGTGCAATATCATAGCTCAAGAATAATTCACCTTTTAGGTACAACTTACTGTTCGGACAAGTAACAAAAATCTATATTCGTTTAGGAACGATGTTTTTACCAATTAGGCCTTGATAACAAGATTTAAATTAAAAAAGAGAGAGCCATGCAAATATATTTCTAATTTTACATAGCAGTTGTTTTTTTTCCTAAAAGAATATTTATGGAAGGCTATTAGGAAAAATAGAATTTTCTAAATTTTTGGAATTTTTTTTTCGTCGGAGATCGGCGTCTACATGAGCGGGGTAGAGATGGGAAGGGGGGGGGGTAGTAAGAACAGTTTACATCCAATTATGAGGGGGGAGGGGTAGGGGATAAGAGCTTTTAAGGGGGGGGTTAGGATAAGTTTTATTGGTGGGTTATCTTAAATTTTTAGATGAAATAGGACAAAATATATTGCTGCAAAAATTAATATTGCTGATCATCAACCAAATCTATCATTTAGAAGCAATCATAAACACTATTTTCCAAATAAAAATTTCTGCTAGATTTAAAAGGGTTAGGCGGGAATTTTTTAGGGGGTGGTTAGGTTTTTGAGGAGGGTTAGCATCCAGTGAAAATCTTGTTATGTAGACCCTGTAGGTGATTGCCTCATTTTTATGAATGGAAAAAATCTATCAAGAAGCTATTTGTTTTATTATAATATAAAAAATCAAAGATGTAAGAATCTAGTAGCTTTTAAGTGATAAGGAAGTCCTAGATACAAAAGTCAAACTGATTGAAACCGTACAAAATTTAAAAGTCTATCCATCCTGTTAGAAAGCTCCGAGTTTCTTATCAGATTTTGCCTGTGCTGTTCTGGGAATTCAATTTATCTTTAAGGCTTCTGCAAGAGACATTAGTTTAGCCGCCGAAAAAACAATGCATCCTAGATTTTTACAATCGTTTAAGCTTTTAGAATTTAATGTTGGATTGTTTGTTTTAAATCGCAGCAAACCTATGCTTTCTTATCATTATATACACGGTTTGAAGAACATATTAAATAAGTTCTTTGGGCTCTAAAAAATAGATAAGTTTAGAATAATGCTACTGAAAAAAAAATAAAGATAAATATTGACAATTTTCACTGCAAGTTAGAAAAAATTGGTAAATGACTATTAAAAAATTTAGTCCCAAATTTTCCTCTATTCACCTCCTACTTATATCTGTGTACCTACTCAGGGAGCAAACATTAGTGAAACATCATAGTCCTAGTAATGGGGTTTAAGGTGATTGCAGGAGGCTCTATATATTTCAACAAAATATTAATCAGAGACCTAGAGGTTTGACCCATCCGGTGGCACAAAGCCGGTCTGTAAATTGGTGGGACTAAAAAAAACCAGTCATATTTTAAAAGTATACAAACCTGGATGATAAAAATATATTCATTTTTTTTTACAAATTTCTGGCCGGGTTTTTAAAATTGTTTTAAATTACATCAAATAATCAATTGAAAAATCATATAAATGAATCATTTAATATTCTCTAATTTTTTTTTAATTTCTCTTTTAAAATATTTATAATTTACAAAATACAAATTCAAATTATATGAAATAGCAAAAATTTTAAAAATCCTACTAGATGATTCTTTTTTTAAAAAAATTCAAATCATAGTCTATAAACTCAAGTTTGATTGTAAAAAAACAGATAATGTCATTTATCTAACCTAAATCATCTACGACAACAAAGAGTATGTTTTTCTTCCTTTCAATGGAAGAATAACTAGGTTGACTTGAGATAAAAGAGTATAGTCCTGGATAAAATATAATGTTGAATGTTAAAAACCACAGCATTTTTTTTTTCAAAAATATCAATATCAATTTGGATGAATGTATATTATATTTTATGAAAAATATATTATATCATTTAAATCTGAATTTTAAAAAAATATATAAAAATACTATTTAATCAATTCATTGGGATCTCGGTAAATAAACAATTTATTTTCTATTTGCTGTGATTTAAATAGTTATTGTATTGGAAATATTTATTCTTCTTAAAATAATATTTACCTTCCTAGTATAGGAATATATAATTTGCCTCAATCTTAAATCCATATTATTTATTTAGTAACTAGAAGATAGCCCGTCATAAATGACGGGGAATGAGAATTTTTTTCTTACCTTTATGATAGTTGTTACCTCTTATTTGAAAATAATATCCAATTATTATTCTTTTAATCCCTCCCCCCCCCCTTCAGGCCAGGTTTAATCCATTAAAACTAAGTGTAAATACTATGGTTTAGTAAAATTAAATTTAAAGCTTTGACTTGATTATACCAATATTATTTGTTAAATAATCATTTATACCTAAAATTTAATATTAAAGAAATTCCCAGGCAAAGTACAAAGCCATAATAATTTTGAAAAATTCTTCCAAGCCCAATGAATATAATAATTTTGGTAGTTGAGAACTGAAATAAAATATTTAAATAATCATAATGTTAAAATTACAATCAAAATCAGATTTTCATGAGCCTAGGTTTTTTGATCAGGTCGAGCCCAGGCCTGTAAAATTTTTTTTTCGGCCAATGTATGACTCATAGTTAATAATAAAAAAATTCTCGAGCATTCTAGCTCATAATATTTTTGAAAAATTTTCCCCAAGCCCAGCCTAATATAATTTATAAAAATATTTTTCAAACCCAGCCCAACCTATAAAAATTTTCCCAAGCCTGGCCAAGGTGAGGGCCTGTGAGAGGTCAGTATCTGAAGGAGTAGATCCATTGTCGATAATAGATTGAGCAGCAAGACGAGATGAGATAAAGGCTGAAAGGGAAAGTTGTAAGGGGGATCGAATACCAATACCACCAGACTTGCATGGAAGGGTGGCCTGGAGCCAAGATGAATTGGAGAATTTAAGGTTTAATATGTTTTCTAGGAGATCCTTAATTTGGGTTTCGTGGGAAACTAGCAAATGGCTGCATTTGAAGATCGGTGAGGATCTCAGGGCATAGAGGATTTTGGGTATATTAAAATAGTTTTTGATTAAAAAAAAGGATTGATGAGCGGGTAGGTAATTAAAAAGTGAGTTTAATTAGATAAATTGTCGAGGGATTTGTTTAAAAAAGTTTCGATTGCTTTTTCACCCCCTATCGGTGATCCAAGATGTGTCATCTCTTCTCTGTTGATGGCGAAGAATGTGGTTTCTGAAGGGATGGATGTTGTAGGGTTTAAGAAGCAAATCTCACATTTGGGGAGGTTGATTAAGAAAAAAAATATTTGCCGGGGTTCGAACCCAAGTCCAATAATCCATCTAGATTTGTAAGCGAAGTTCTTGCGCGATTGGGCCATAGGTACTTATAAAAATTAACGATTTTTGAATATATATTATAAAGTGTGATATGTAAAGTGGGACATGAATAGTTTGATATGATTTTGTGACAAGGCTTATATATATATTACAAGGCTTTTATATATTACAAGGCTTTTATATATTACAAGGCTTTTATATATTACAAGGCTTTTATATATATTGATAGATGTTTAAAGATATATTGTTTGTTAACATTTTTTAAATTTAATTTTTAGTTTAATGTAATGTTATAATTGATTTATTCAAACTTAACAAGTGACCAATAAAAAACTTTTACATGAATTTTAAATTTTTGTAATTTTATATCAAAAAAATATATTCATATATAAAAAAATATACAAATTAAATTTTTTCCAATATGCACCCCATCTTGTGGACATATTTTTATTTCTTTATTTTTGTTTTTTATTCGCATAATATTTATTAATTATACTTAGTACTTGTATATTCGATTCGTTCATATTAATATTAATTTAAACAAATTTGAATAAATAATATTACAGTTAATATTCTATAAATTTTGAAATACTACTAGAATAAACATAGTATGTATTTTCAAACGAGAATATATTATTGTCATAAAAATAACAATACACATACATTTTAAAGAAATAAACATTAAGTATATAAATAAAGTGCATTCAGCTTATATTATTAGCGCTACACGCACTATCATAATAATATTTTTAAAAAATTAAAGTTTAAGCTAATATTTTCTATTTTACATGTCAATAAGAACACATGTTGAACCAATTTATAACATGTTCCAGTTGAATTCGAGTTATTAGGCCAAAATTTTAAAACGGTGAGTTTGTTTTTACATTTCATTTTGGTAATGATGATAATCTATTATATTGATAAAACTAATTTACATATATCATTTTATTAGTATTATTTCTACAAAAATTAACCTAGTTCCCTCAAAATAAAAAAAAACCTTCATTTCTTTTTTTAATTATAGACTTTTTGTTGATTTAAAATTTGTCACTTTTTATTATTATTTTTTTAAAAATTATATTTCAATTCATCCGCAAATTCTGTCAACACATTCCTATAAGATCTTATTTTAATCCTACAATACGATACGAGGTATACCCTTTTATTTTATTTTTTTTAAATGATTTTTACACTATATTTTTATAATTCAGCATAAGAGTGATAGGGGCCCGTTAATTTCCCGAACCATTTTTGAAATATATCATGTATCTTCATTCTGGTTTGGGGAAATTGATATTATTTTTTGTTTCGTTTCGGTTTATATAAGTTTTTTTATATAGAAAAAATAAAAACCGAATAAAACTAAAAAAAATAAGCTGAATTTCGTTATATTTTAGTATAAAACTTGAAGAGAAATAACAAATGTAATACCCATTTCTTTTTTAATTTTTAATACTATAAATAAATAAAATTTAAAAACCTAAGGGTGTGTCTTTGTTCGACTCATTTTGATACTTATTTCTGTTTAGCCTAGGCTAGACAGCTTTTGAACTAGGAAACTCTATTTTGATATGTTTAGTATTTCATGGCATTGTTATTTTTCATATTTTTTTGTGTTTTCGATTTGTTTCTTTCGTTTTTTTGTTTATATCTTACTTTTGAAGCTGTTTAGACGAAGCTATTATAGCTATCCAAACAGTCGGCTGTTTACCAATAAGTCGAACCAGGACATTTAGATATTTATAAAGTTTCTCTTCCTTTTCGATTAAATTATAACCATGCGCAGAAAGTAAAATATTTTCCAAGATCCGACGCAACCAGTTTTTCCCTTAAATTCCTAATCCGAACATAATTGACAAAATAGATTTACCCTAAAATTAATTTATTTTTATGTATATTATTAAAAAATATCTAATTGAAAAATTATTCTTATAATCTTTAAAAAAAATGGTAAAATAATCTTAAATGAAAATTGTAAAATTATCTAACATTCAAATTATAAAATAATATACAATGAAACCATGATTTATTGACATTTGCAAATTCCTGGTCCGCTTCCAGCCCTGCCTGGTGTTATTTTTACAAAACAATTTAGGTTCGGGCTGGGTAAGGCCTAATATTTTTAAAAAAGATTCTGACTGGGTCGGGCTGTTATCATTCAATTTTATGAAATAAATAATATATTTTAAAATTCTTGCAAGAAATAAGACGCAATATTTTTTATTTCTAGATTTTTTTTTACAATTAAAAAATTATTAATGTTTTCTATATTTAAATAATTTCGGACCGAGCCAGGCGGACAAATAATTTTTATATAGGGTCACATTTTTTGGGAAAAATATAAGAAAAAATTAAGGATCGGGCAGGGTGGAACAAATTTTTTAAAATAAATTTCGGGCCAGGTCCGGCTTAAAAAATTAATTCCGATGCAGATCCCTATTTGATATCATTTATCAAATTTAAAATTGTACAAAAAAACCCACATGGAAAAATAAATTTCAGACAACCCGGATCAAAAAATAATCACAATTTAACAGGTTGGGTCGGGTTTGGCTAATATCAAATAAACTACAAAATAGTATATGAAAATAGAATAATATTCGATTTTTTAACTACGAGAATAATACTAGTGAATATTTATTTAAATGAAGTTATTGGAATACAAATAAAAATAATAGTATATATTATAATTTGAATCGTTAGAAGCACGTGCACTACTTAAGAAAAATAGTAAATCAATAAACATTTACCTGTATGATTTTTATCATTGTGATGTTTCTTAAATATTTCATCCAATTCGGATAATATAATAATTGGCTTGTTTTTTTTTCGAGCACATTATAATATTATTTTTTAAATAAAAAAAGTCCTTTAATTTTAGATTTTAGTTTGGCATCTATTCCAGGAATGATTGTATAGTTGTTAGTCATTAGTTTTTTTAGAAATTTGATATTGGGTTTGATTTTCAGGCAAAACTAATTGGGGCATTATTAAAAATGATAATATTTTGAATTTATAAATATATAAAAATGAAATTTGAAATTAAGTAAAAAAAAATATTCTAAATCTTCACCCCCACCCCCCACTCCCCCCCCCCACCACCCCCCCTTTTTATCATTTTTTTATCTTTTCCTTTTTTTGATGATAAAAAAATTTTTCTTGTAAATATATTTTTAGAAAATATTCCAAAATTGAAAGAATATGTTTGTTAGTATTTTTATCATTAATCATTTCCTTAAAAAATAACAGACATCCTCCCATATATAATTTTTATGACATTTAATAATATTATTAAAAATTTAAAAAATATTTTAAAATAGAGAAGGAGAAAGAGGAAGATAATAAAAAAGGAAGCATTTTATCAGTGTAGTTAAAAACTACTTTAAAAATAGCGCACCTATTTTACAAAAAAAGAAGAGCGCTATCGCATGGCCAGTTGAAACATATCATGTTTAGACTGGGGCAGAAAATCAACTTTCATATAAAATCATCTAGCTCAAAAACTATCATAGATGCTCTAATTTTATTATAGAGATTAAGGATTGAGCTACACATTGATATTAAATTTATTTGATATATTACCGTTATGTTTTTTTATGTTGAAGCTACTAGTCTTGTTTGATGATAAAACCTTCTATCACATCTTATGGCAAAAATTTATACCCTGTGTTAATTTTTTTATCGAGAATTAATAATTTTAATACATTGGAAAAATAATCAAAAAGATGTTTGAAATGATGCCAAGCATTCATAGCATTTTTTGAGACTGTATCAACCATAGTTAATCTTTTATACCATAGTTGGCATTCAGCTAATAAGGCATCATAAGATAACTTAACATCTTCATGATAAAAATCTGCTAAATAGATTATTTTTTTCTATAACCATCTGAAAAAGGTTGGGAAGGTTTTTGTGGAAGTTATATCTGCAGATTGGTAAGTGCTGCCTGATGAATTAAAAACCGTTCATTTATTTGGGTTATAAATGTATCTAAGAGAGGGATAAAGACATTTATTTTATATTACTTTTCTACTTACCCTATATTAATGTTTGGACGATGAGTTTGTCTTGCTGCAAGTCGAGGGAGACAAATATTAAACTCGTATAGCTCTGCCTTTGATTCAACAATATATAAAATATGAAATTCTTCATCAACAATAGCCCTAATTTTCTTGAGTTCTAAAAAATGCTCTCCGCTGCTCTCATCGTCTCAATCAAGTCAATGTCATGTTTTTTAAAAGTATTACATAAAATATTTGTATAATTTGGTATAAGGATTTAATCCAATAATTTGCTTGCTTCTGAGGAAATATCTCTTTCAGGCCATTGTGATATTTCAGTAAGAGCATTAATAATCGGTTCTTCTTACTCCATAAAAGCTGTTACTGCTTGATGGCGAGGACTCCATCTCGTTGGACAAGCTTTTTGCAATTTCTTTCTCATTGTTGGACAAAGAGTTTCAGAAATAATTCTGTTTAAAATATTATGTTGCTTGGGGTTTTCCATTAATGCAGAATCCCCTAATGCTTTAAATTTTACAAGACCACGAAAATTATCTTCATTATCTTTATTATTGAAATTCAAGCTTCTTGAATCCAAATGGCTACGTAATGCTATGACCTGCAATCCACAATATAGAATGGCCTCTACTTAGTTTGATCTTACATCTATTTTCTTTTGCTATTTTATTTCTATTTTTGTCAATATGTGATAAAATGGGAATCATATCCCCACTTTGAATTAATTTGAAGAAATCATCAGTTCACAGCTTTTGTGATTTGTTTTTTGATGATTGTTAAAGATTTCTCCAGCATCTTTGTACTTGTTGAATGGAGTCTTAACAAGACTGTTAAGCATAACTAAATTTCTTCCAGCATATCTTGGGTCAAACAAGATACATATCTTGCAATAAGCTCCATTGTCTCGGATAGAGGATGCTAGCCATAACCATCTAGTAAAATAGCTGTTTTGAAATTTTAACTTTCGATTAGCACATATAATTTGTGGATATTAGGGGTGGAATATATATCTATTATTAAATAAAATATTTATCATAGGTATCTTTTATGCCTTTTTAAGAAGTATATGTCTTTCTTCGGCTAATTATAAAATGTTATAAAAGTATTTGTACTTTCTTGCTTTTTTGTAAGATTTAGGATCAATATGTTTAAAAAATTTCTTATGTCCATAATTATTATTTGACTAGAAATTTGAAAATGATGGATAAATATTACGCCATTAGAAATTTGAAAATAATAGATGAATTTACGCCAAGGAAAACTTGAAATCGAAATTAATTGATAAAATAACTTAGTAAATGAATGTGATTAATTAAATTATATTTAAAAAGAAAGAGATATAGGAATAAATATTATAAAATATAAACAAAAATATTTTTGAAAAATATATCCGGCATCTGCATTTTTTGGCTTGGGAGGGGGATTTGTTCCCCTGCCCCCCCCGCTGCGTACGCGCCTGCATCAAGACCAAGAATGAATATTTTCAGTCAAAATAAATTTAAATTAGCTTTTATTTGATATCCATATCGATATTTTATGTTTATAAAAATATTCCTGACCCCCAAGACCTAGACCCACCCGCTTTAAGTGATTATTATTATTACAATAAAAAAAATAATTTAATTACCTTTTATTTGATATCCATATCAAAAAAACCTTTTTTTTACCCCCCCCCCTCTTTTAATCCACCTCCCAGGCCAAGTCATACCCATCAAGACCAGAATGAAGGCTTTCAGTCAAAAGATATTTAAATTAGCTTTTATTTGATACCCATATCGATATTTTATGTTGATAAAAATATTCTTGACCTCACAAGACCTAGACCCTCCCACTGATTATTATTATTATTACTATTATTACAATAAAAAGACTTTTTAATTACCTCTTATTTGATACCCATATCAAAAAAAATGATTTTTTTACCCCCCCCCCCCCCCCAGACAAAGTCATACCCATCACGGCCAAGACTTTCAGTCATAAGAAATATAAATTAGCTTTTATTTGACACCCATATCGATTTTTATGTTTATAAAAATATTCCTGACCCCCCAAGACCTAAACCCACCCGCTTTTAGTGATTATTATTATTACAATAAAAAAAATATTTTAATTACCTTTTTTTGATACCCATATCAAAAAAACCTTTTTTTTTACCCCCCCCCCCACTTTATCCACCCCCCAGGCCAAGTCATACCTATCGAGACCAAGAATGAATGCTTAGAGTCAAAATATATTTAAATTAGCTTTTATTTGATACCCATATCGATTTTTATGTTTATAAAAATATTCCTGACCCCCTAAGACCTAGACCCACCCGCTTAAAATGATGATTATTATTATACAATAAAAAAATATTTTAATTACCTTTTATTTAATACCCATATCAAAAAAACTATATTTTTTACCCCCCCTCTTCATACACCCCCCCCCCCCTCCCCCAGACCTAGTCATACCCATCGAATCGAGACCAAGAATGAATGCTTAGAGTTAAAAGATATTTAAATTACTTTTTTTTGATACCGATATCAAAAAAACTATTTTTTGACCCCCCCCCCTCTATCCCCCCCCCCCCCCCCAAGACCAAGTCATAATCCATCAAGACCAAGAATGAATGCTCTCAGTCAAAAGATATTTAAATTAGCTTTTGTTTGATACCCATATCGATATTTTATGTTTATAAAAATATTCCTGACCCCCCAGACCTAGACTCGCCCATTACGGCGGAGAGATTGACCTCTAGTTGAATAGATCTTTTTATTAGCTCTCGATTGATACCCTATGTTAGACCTAACTTATTTCATAAGACCAATAAAACAACATTGAAAATTTTTAAATAACAATAAAATTAAAAAGAAATAAAAAGTAACGCGCTTAAAACGCTTTTTAAAATAAGATTCCTCTTTATCACGGTAAAACGTGATAATACCGTTTTATCATTCCTTAACTTAAAACCCTAATTTTTTAGTTATCCCTTTAAAACCCGTGAAGATCCCGGATAGTCATGATCCCTTTAAAAATTACGACATATATATAATTATTATTATTGTGAAAATAATTATATTATTTCCGGGCATAAATTCTCCAAAAATATAAAATATTTTATATTAAATTAAATAATAATCTAATGCCAGCCCTTGTGAAATGAAATTTTTATAAAATAGTTTCCCTGATAATTCTATAACTACCTTTTTTTTAAAAAAAACTCATCTTCGTGAAAAAATATTTGGCAATGGCAACCCTTCATTACCTTAAATAATTAATATAAAATAATAATTAAAAAAAATATTCAAATATTTACATTTGTTGGTAGATAGGCGATAAAAAATAACCAAATTCAAAATTAAAATAAATAAAAAATATGAATTAGATTTTTAATGCAAAAAAAATGTTACTTAAGTCTGAGTCTATTTTTCGATTCAAAAAGTAGCTGACTATAGGGCTAAGCCATCCCAGCCGTACACTACATGTAATTATAGAAATTATTTCGCCAAATAAAGTTATATATATGCTTAGAATTATTGTGCCACATATTTTCAAGAGAAAATTTAACCAAAGTGTTAAATTAACCACATTCCCCCCCCCCCCTTCCAAACATTCAAATAAATTTTATATAAGGAAGTAAGGCCTTTCATTTGGAAATAATTTTTAAATAAAAATTATTACCTACGTATCCATTAAATATAAATATGATGATATTTATGTTAAATTATGAGCTATTTTAATATATAAAGGGTCATATCTTAACTCCTTGACTCAATGTCATTATGAATTCGAGATCTCCATAGAGCCAACGAATCATCAACCTGAGAGTGAGTAATAACAATAGGTTTTGTTTCAAAATGAGGAGACCTAATCCCAAGACCCAAATTTTATAGGGAGAAAAGCTTGGGCCCCAAGCAATTTTTCCAAACATAAGATTTAGGATCTTTCTTAGTATGTGTCTTGATTCCGGTTTTATATACACTTAAAGAAGTAAGATATTTAAAATCAGATGTAGTCCTAAGTTCGTGAAGAACGGTTATAAAAGTTTTCAAAAGAAAAAACGATTTATGCGAGGAAAGTAGGGAAAGGATATTACCCAACTTCTAAGAGTCACAAGAGTTCAATTCAGTGCGAACGACCGAATTGTTTCCAACCGGGATCCTAAGCATATTAGTTTATCTTGATTAATGATCTCAAAATTGTGTGTGTTGGTTTCGGAATTGTTTGCTTGGATGGATTCTGATTTGCTCTGATTGAGAATTAACCCTAAATAAGAGCGGATCTTTAGGATTATATCAATCGCTTTATTGACCTCATTGCATGAGCCACAGATTATACCATCATCTATGTACCAAACATGGAGAGAAAGGGAGTAGAAGACACTGATTGCCTTGATCATATCGTTGATTCCAAGTTAAATAGCAATGGTCCAAGATGATCACCCTGTTGCATCTCTTCTATAGAGGGAATTTTATAAGAATCAAATTGTAAAGTGGAGGGATATTGATTGAATGGGGAAATTTGCTATATCCGGGAAAAAGAGTGCTCTAGGTATTTAAGAAAGAATCCCAAGACAGGGTATTAGAGGCATTGACAAAGTCGATTTTAATCAAGATTTCATTTGAGGGATTGTTTTCTAAATCAACACGATTTAAATATACCGTATCCTAGCAACCACCCGCGTCTCCCATGTCAAGTTGAAAGGGACTCAAAATGAAAAATGCATCATACAATTCTTAAGGAAAGCATTTTGGCGGAAAGTCCACTAAAGGTTAAGCCTATAGAAATTGTCCTGATATCATTATTAAGTGTAAAGCAATGTGTCGTGCGCCAAAAAGTATAGGAGACGCAAAGCCTGAAACATCACCGCCTTAGATTTTATTTCAGAAGTTGGTGAGCATGGTTAGGATTGAAGAATGGGTGCATTGGATTTTGTTTTGCAGAATAATTAGAGGATAAAAAGTCACCCAGAAGGTATGAATTTTGTTAAGAACAGCATCCTTAATTTGTTGAGTTAAAGATTTGTCGGGTACCTTTAGAATATTAAGGCCATTAAAAAAAACCTGAATTCCACAATTAAAATTTTGTGAAAAGGTGGATATTCAATCAGAGAAGCTTTTAACCACCAGTAATCGAGCACCTTTAGGAATTAGAGTAATATCATTAGACCTGAGGGAAGAAATATTATCAGGTAGGAATTACAATAATGTTGTTATCAATAGGGCTATTGTTAATTGAAACTATATCATTATTCAAGAACTTATATTTGGGTTTAGTAAAAAAAGGAGAAATGGTTAAAACATTGTGGTAGACATCTTTTTGAAGGTTTAAGATATTAATAGTTTTCTAAAAGTTTTCTATAACTGGTTGAGGAATTATTAATATTCAAAATTTGTTAACCACATTTGGGAACAAATCATTGATGAAACTCACAACAAATAATTTGTTTGTGATATTGCATTTATAAGTAAATATAGATTACTCGTGAAATTAAAATTTAAAATTATGAATGAAATAAAAAAGATTTTGTTAATTTTATAACATGTAAGATTGTATTTTGATGGGTAGAGCCAGGAATGGTAATAGACATTATCATGAGCACCTGATGTTTTTGTTTTATACCCAATAAAATAAAAATATTTAACGTACATTTATGATAAATATATAGTGTGGGCACTATAAAACTAAGCCACTTGGAAAAATTTTTACTGAATAACTTATTAATTACTTTCCGATTTTCACTTCAGATTAGTGTTGTTAAACGGCTCGTTTTGAGCCTATTTTTCAAAACGGCTAAGTCAATTTTTAGCCAGATAAATATTGCCTAAGCCTCAAGATTTCGAAATATGTCTAAACCTTTGTCCCTTCTATGAGTAAAATCTTCAGGCTTGCGTTATATTTTTCTGGATGAAACATTGAGTTCGCCATTTTTAAAAATCGGCGCAAAACGAGCTGTTTAACAACACTACTTTAGATGCCAGTGTGCCCCCTAACACGATGTTGGGTATGTTACAATGCAATCATTGAAATTTCAGTTGACTATCAGTAATCCTAACTTTAACAAATATCGGGTTAGTCAACTTGAACTTCTAAAACCTGGTTTGAATTCCTAAAAATTATGATTGAATCTAATTAAAATATTTTCAAGATTTTTTTCCTATAAAATATTAAAGGGCCTTTTAAGGGCTCAGGTTCGGTTTAGGTTCTCTAGATAATAACAGCTGTTATCAGTTTCACCGTTCTTAGGTTTTGGAACACTGCCTAGTGATTCATTTTATATTTTAGTAATCAAAGGATATCAGCGTCATTTATTTAGGGATGGTTTAGTGCACTTTTTTAGATATGCATGATAATAAATTTAGATAGATAAAAAAATTCACCAGAAACAATGTTTTAATATATTTTTACAATTACATATAATTCAAGTTTTTTTTTTGGATAAAATGAATTTTTTCTAAAACACAGCAAAAATAAATAAAATTATTAGAATAAAAAAAATATGAAGAGTACGAAAATATATTTTTCGTCGAATATTATCAATTATTAGATGGAATTTTTCGAAATTATATATATAAAATTATTCGTAAATATTGGAAATTTCGTAAATATTTAAAATTAATCTTAAGTATTAAATGTTCCTTGCTGAAATTTTCATTTTTCTTTCAAACCTTATTTCTACAATCTATAAATCACTTCTTTAATATTTAATAATCCATTTTTTTTTAATTCAGTATTTATTAATTAAATTATTATTGAATGCCATTGAAATACATAAAAAAATTTATTGTTTAAATCTCATTCCCTAGTAACAAAGCTTCCATGTTATAAAATAAATTAAGCATCATTGTAGGATTTATAAAATAAAATAAAATTAAATTTGCGTCTAAATTTAAATAGGAATTTAATGATTGTTAAAATATTTTATATAAATAAATTAAATTTATCAAAAAAATAATAAATATAAAAGTATAAAAAAAATTCCTATATAATTTATTATTTAAAAAAAAATGACTATTTACAAAAATATTTTATAAATTGATAAATTAAATTTATAAAAAATATTATAAAAAAACTACAATTTCTAAATTCACAATATCAAAATAGCAAAACTATATATAAATGATACAAACATCATATGACATTTTATTGTGATTCAAAAAGAATAAAATTATTTAAAATGCATCACACCAACCAAAATTGAAAACTCCATTGAAGTGAATAGGGTGTCCTTTAGGGTCTTGTTTCTTATGAGTCGGACTTTTATAAAATTTTGTGTAGTCAACTAGTAGATTTAGCATTTTAAAGAATGTTGCATCTCTTAGAATCATATTGTTTTTTTCGTAAGGATCCTCTGGATGATAATAAAATAACAAATTAAATTAAAATTCTATTAAAAAACTCTTCTTTTTTTTGTGTATATCGCTTAAAATTTCTCTCGAATACTTTTATAATCTTACTGAGTAAATTCTTTGATAGTAAAAAACAATGATATTCAATTAAAAATTAACCTCCTACTTCGTTATTAAATTATATTATATCGTAATATTTTGTGCGAATACTAAATACAATAAGAACTCTCAGAATTATTCTTCCAGATTATGTAGTTATGATATAGGAAAATATATATAAACCTAAAACATATAAACAAACTATCATTTTTATTAAAATTGTTTAATATTTAATCGTACTAATTATTAACATGTGTATAATCTTAGAAGTGCTTAGATTAAAATAAATGAGAAAAAAAGGTTTGATATCGCCTAGTTTAGTTGTTATTAACGTATTACTTATAATATAATTAGAAAGATCTAATAATGGAAATTTTAAATTTTACTAATAAAAGAATTATTTAATCTCATCTTGCTTGATTTTAATTGATTTTAACCCCAAAATGCATATATTATGGGGGTTAATATATATTATTTTTTAAATGAGGGTTTTAATGTTTGCATTTTCAGGTTTGAGCCAATTTTTAAAAATTTTTATTAAATGAAGATATATAAGTAAACATTTCGAAGAGATATAAACACGAGAGCTTTTAGAAGAATAAAAAAAAAATAATATTTACTTATCGAATAATTAGATTTACACCAATTAAATAAAATTCATTCATTACCATGCTAGAAATTGCAAGGGTATTTTTTTCTTCTCCCTCTATTCATTATTATCCGCCCATCGCTTATTATATCACAAATTTTTAATACTTTATTTGGGAATTTTTCAGAAAAATATATTTTTCAATTACTCTTTTTTTTAAATATAATTTTATATAAGAAGAAAACTCTCTATAGTGAGAATTAGTTTGACAATGATCTTTAAATGGCTAGTGTCAAAGAACGCATTTTTCTACATTATCACGTCTATTGTTGCCAAATACCACCAAGGTTTATAGGCGCTTCAAGATTTTACACAAAAAATACTTAAATTTGGTCAAAAGAGGGTTAGATCTTCATGCCATCTATATGCGAAATCTCGAGGCATAGGTAAAAATTATTTAACTAAAATCTTGATTTTGCTGTTTTTTCTAGATTTTTGACAATAATATCACGTTCTTATAGTAAAAATTCTTCACCTAAGGTATAACTATGATAATTCCTACCATAAAAATACATATGAAGCTATCTATTGCATAAAATCTTATTTTTATACTATTCTTTAGCTATTTTTAATATCTTTTTAATTTAAGAATTAATCTATTTTTTGATACAATGTAGTATTACTTATGTGTAGCCCAACTAATTGTATCTAAAGTCTTTTCGACAGCCTCTATAAATTTTAGCCTATCTTTTTAAAATAAATTTTTATAAATGATATTTTTAACTTTTAGTATACCAAAAAATTATATTGGGATTATTAAATAATATGTAAATTTTAAAAAAAAATATCTATATCTTTTTGAAATACATGTCGATTAAAATAAAAGTACATTTTAAAATTTTTTTATCCCTGAGCACATGATTATTGAAAAATGTTCAAAAAAGATTAAAATATTAGCGATTTGTCCAATTCCGTATATATCGGGTATTTAATCGTCAAGTATTTAATATTAATAAAAAATATAATTGTAAAAAAGAAAAGGTTACCTTTGATGTTGAAATACCAAATATTCGTGCTATTTGTTATCATTTCTTTCCTACATTTATCTAACTCTGGGTTTCCCATTTTATATTTGCAATTATTTTTTTTGATCGTATGTGAGATAGGTCCTCCAGATTCATCTAAGAGATTTAAAAAAAAATAAATAATAATATATTAGATTATAATATTTCTTTTTTTTTTACTTGGAGAATTTGTTATACTACGAATATGCAATGTGTTGGGTATATCATACCAATCATCCATATCTCCAGGATTACCCAATAAGAGTTTAAAATTTCCATATCTTTAATAATTTTTATTCAATAATTATATATTAATTAGAAGAGAATTAATTATTTTTATTGTTACCTTATACCGACGAAATATTTATTTTGCAACACCATATTGATCAAAAAATGATTTCTGGGTGCCGGGACATTTTTATCAATTATACTTTTCCACTGAGATATGCCATCGCTTTTCGATAATTTTTTTCCTGGAGTTACTTTGGAACCCCCAGCTAATTCGACAAAGGTAGGGTACCAGTCAACAGCGTGAATTAATCTATTTTGATAATCGAATTGTTTTTGAAAAAAAATTTGTTTAAAAAAGAGGAAAAATGTGTGGATAAAAATAATACAAATTTATAAGAATGCCATAAACTAAACATCATATAAACTTTATGATCACCCTATATTGCTCCTGGGGTAGAAAATATTAGGATTTTTGAGTTTAAAATTTTGAAAGAAAGAAAATTAGACAAATTATTTCCCATCCCAAAAAAATAAATATGTTTACAACAATATTGTAATGGATGGATATATATATATATAAGAATTATAAAATGAATTTAACTTATTGCTAACGTATCCCTTTTTCAATTTTAGAAATCCGGCATGAATAAAACTAGCAACTCGTATTCCGCCTTCCCATAATGTACCTTTGCTACCTCTTAGCGGATAGTTACTAGCACCTTGCAACACTTGACCACCATTCTAATTATTTTGTAAAAAAATATATATGTTTTTACCAATTTAATTAATTAATTATTAAAATTCCTCTTTAGGTCTCGAAAATATTTATGGGGGGTCTTTCAAGACATTTCCGGTTCGTGAAAAAAAATGGCGAATAATTTTTTGGTTTTTGTTTAGCAAAAAAAAAAGTTTATTTTAAAAAAAAATTTTTTAAATATATTTTATGGAAATCAGCAGAATAATTTATTTTTAATAATTCTATAGTCAAAATATAAAATCTTAAAATTTTTTTTAATATTGATAAATTAAAATAAAATCACGGATTAATTCCTGTTTCAAATATAATATTTGTATAAATAATATATTTAATTTGCGTAAATAAGTAATATGGTTATTCTTTCTTTAAAATATTTAAAAATAAATTTTCTGAGCATTAATTTTTAAGTTTAGTATTTTAAAATTTATCTTTTTCAATTGGTTTTATTGTCGCACATGAAAAAGGGTTAATTAATTATAGATCATATTTAAAATAAAGGTTAGTTTGTAATGCTTCATTTTTAATATCATTATTGCACTAGTATGATAAATATCTTTAAAGTAAATAATTAAACTTTGAAATTTGTTATTAATAATATTTCCCATATAAGGTAACTGTTTCTTGCATTAGACCCCATGAAAGTTTTATTCAAATTTTATTGAAGTAATAAATAATATATAAATAATTGTTACATCAGATGTAAAAACTATCAGAGTGTCCCGATAAAGTTTTTTCTTTTTTAATACACCCACGATTTCTCCCATCGAGCTATCAACATGTGCTACCATACCTAGAGTTTATTGTTTTAAAATAAAATAATTAAATCACAAATTGTTATACAAATTGTTATACAAAATGACACAAATTATATTTTTCTTTCATTTATTTTCTAAAAGGTTAGTAAATTTAAAAGAATATATATATTTAAGGCAGTATATAAATATCGGTCTGATCCTGTCTGATAATAACTAACCACTAAGAATAAATCTTACCTCGCATTCGCAGCTAACAAAAGGTAGCACGACATTCCCTATGTTTTACGAACACCAGCGCGACGAATACAAATTCAAAAATTGATTTTGTATTTATCATCGCGTCATAAAATTACAGTAAAAGTCCACACTATATCTTGTTAATTGTGAATACACGTTTACTCGGTAGGAAAAGTTATGAGCAATGACTACATCTATTTTTTTTTTATTACCTACGCATCATTTCTAAACTCTCCCCTTAAATTTTCTATGAAATAATTTATATCTGTACATGTCATTTCTTATTAATGCTCATGGGATCCTGTTGATCAGAAATAACTTTAAAGCTCTAGGATCGCTATATTTTTTCTAATTACAGTAACATGTTATATATATCCATAATAATTATTTCGAAGGTCAAAATCAAATTATGACATTAATTTAAATAATGTTAACGTATATTTCTTTAAATATTAATCCTTTATAAATGTCTAGCAAATCTGACCCTTAACATATCTTGTCCTTAACATTAGCGTCAATTTGCATTTATATTTTCTAATAATCATTCTTAACCTCGTATTTTTTATTTCTTCTTATGCACAGTAAGACTTTCAGTTATCAATAATATATATATATTTTATATTTAAGAAAATTACTGCAGTATATTTGTCTTTTTTTATCTTTAATATGTTGACATCTAGGCACAATACGTTCCTTTGGAATCTATAACAATGATAAATTATGTATTGTTATTTTGTTAAAATTTTTAGTTTGTATAATGTGTACATGACTAAGAGATATGTGAATCTCCACCTTAATTTCTAGACCTACAGTAATGTAAAATATAAATTTATGATTTTTTTTTGATAGTTTATGTAGGAATAACCTACTGGCGAAAAACACAATGATGATAGTCGTATTGTTTTTTAAAAAATATTAATAAAAAAAATTAAATTTATTTAAGAGCGGATCTCTAATTTCACAAAAATTTAGGATTTTCTGAGAGAAGAATGATAAACAGTCGATACAAGCTACCCTATAACCCCCAGAAGAGATAGATTGGGGAAAAGACTGATATGAATATAGTAGGCCTGAAGTGTCCATGATATATCCCAGAAGAAAATATTCAAAGATAATAATCGCAGATATGTAAAGTAAGATCAGGAAAATTTAAGATTCTAATCTTAAATGCCGAATTTTTTTTTAATTAAAAGACATATTATTAATATGTTACAGCTAATATATAATAGCTATGCTACAACCTAGTTTAAGCTTTCCTTTGTAAGCTTATATACTAGCTAAAACTCTAGCTAGTTTGTATACTAGCTAAACATCTAGCTAGTTTGTACATAGCAAAATTTTCATTCCAGCTGCAACATACTTTCTTTCTTTCTTTATTTATTAAATATATAGTCAACATTCCTCAATTATATATACAAATTATTTAATAAATAATATTGTTTTACGAAAAATTAATTAACCTTTAAAGGACTGTGAACATTTTGGTAAGATAGATATATGAAAAAAGGCTTCACGTTATCATGCTTCTCTATTAAGTCTATCGTTCTATTGGTGTAAAGATCCTTAATTTTTTTTTATAAACATTATTATTATAATAGTTGTATAATTATTAAACTATTTTATATTATCATTATTTTAATAAAAATTTACAGATTGAAAGATCACGATTGATTGTCAATGTCAATAAGGTATCGTTTATTGAAAAGGTGCATCGCTGAGTATTTTTCAACAGCAAGCAGATATAAGGTAAAATTTATATCTATAGAGATGTGCATTATTCCGTGTGATCGCGCAGTCATTATAAATTTTACCTATTATTTGCTTGCTTTTGAAAAAATATCTAACGAAGTTCGCTTATTATAAATGAGGCTTATAAGTCATTATTTATTTTAAATATGAAGTGGTATTTTTTTTGAATACTAAACTGATGAATAAACTCCAATGGCCTTACGGTAGGGTTCGTAATTCTCGTGAAAATCATATCCTGTGAATTTAGTTCCATTATCTAGTACACCCCCTAGTAAAATATATATAATAGCATTAGTATGATGGTGTAAGATTAAAATATAAATATCAATTAATGATAACACACTTTCCATATTATATTAGGGGGGAATTAAATTAAAATTAGATTAGTATTCATCAACTCACATGCTTCTCTTAAAAAAATAATCCTATACATGAATAAAATTCTTTAAAGAAAATCCTGCATTCTGCCTGAAAGGAGTGGATTAATGGAAGTTAAAAGATTATGGGAATGCAATATGTTAGATAAAATATAAAATAAATGATAGATTATACCAGCTTTATGGTTGATATGATCCTGACCTCCCGAGTAATATCCGAAAAAGGTATCGAACCCTCTAGAATTTGGAACAAAATCTTTATTGCAATACCCTAAATGCCATCTATTTATCATGAAATGTTTGCGTTATATAAATTAAAAATAATGAATTCAATCCCTCAGCGAATAATTATTATAA
The DNA here is from genome assembly GCF_954871325.1 of Gordionus sp. m RMFG-2023. NCBI lineage: Eukaryota > Metazoa > Nematomorpha > Gordioida > Chordodea > Parachordodidae > Gordionus > Gordionus sp. m RMFG-2023. Next base: position 5,144,030 of record NC_088778.1, on the reverse strand, counting down.
CTTTCATAATTTATTTGTAGGACATTTAAAAAAATTTTTTTTTAATAATGTTTCCAAATTGAAAGAAGACATGGGAACCTAAATAATTAGAATTCGAGTGGATAATATGGATGATTTTCGAGGTTTCCTTTATATCCGACACTTAAGACAGAACTTTGTAAAAGTTGACGTATAACTAACAGTGTTTGTTATACGGCTCATTTTGAGCAGATCTAACTCAATATTTTATTATAAAAAAATATTATGCAAGCCTGAAGATTTTGGTCATAGGTTGTAGAAAGGTTTGAAAATCTATTAACCAGAGTTGTTAAAGGATCTAGATACTGTATCTAGATATAAAAATTTGGTATCTGTATCTGTATCTAGATATAAAAATTTGGTATCTGTATCTAGATAGATTTTTGATTAAAATATCTGTATCTAGATATTATTTAAGACGATGTATCTGTATCTAGATCCATTTAAAAAGTATCTTTTAACAACTCTGCTATTAACGAAATCTTGAGGCAGACAATATTTTTCTAGCTGAAAATATTGAGTTAGCCGTTTTCCGGCTCAAATCGACCCGTTTAACAACACTAATAACGAACAAGAATAATTGATTAAGTTATAAGCCGGAAATATTTCAGTTTAACCTAGGGAATAAAGTTCTAGTGAATTTATTTTCATGACAGAAACTTTGGCATCGTTTATGAATGGAGGAAAAGTTATTTGGGTTTGGTAATAACAAAAACAAAACAAACACAACCATATATATTACTTTCCAAGCATATGGGTCGAATATCCATTTTTCTTTAATATCATTGGAAGCAATGTACGTCTTAGGCTGATCGCATTGGGTTGAAGTGATTTTATAACATTCGACTGTTTATTAATTTTTTATATAGTTATTATTATTAATTACTAGCACATGGCCCGTAAAAGCATGAAGGATGAATCAGAAATTTTCCTCTTTATATATATATATATATACTCAATAAAAATATCCTTTTCAACTATACATTTTTATTTATAATTTAAAAAAAATTTCATGATGAGTTTTTGTCGGGCACTAATAAGATCGAAAAAAATATAATGCAAAATCCAAGATTTTTTAAAGGAAATAATTTGCAAAATTTCTAATAAAAATATGTTTATTTCGAATATATTTTGGTATAATAAACTATTCAACTAAGTTCATTATATTAATATTGATCAAAAATGATATGAGATATGAAGGAATTTAAAAAAAGAGTTAGTAGTATTCAGAGAAATCAGAGTTGTCGCCATTTTAAATCTCGCCCTTAATACTAATGAAGTCCTTAATTCATTTAGACAAAGTACGAATTCATTTTTTTAAAAAATTTTTTTTTTGTTGACAATCAATATTTGGGTAGGAATTTTTAACCCTTTTAGCGGAAATTTTGATAAAAGGAACTTAATCGGACTTAAGTCAGAACCCGCCAGGGTCCACATTACACGGGTTTACATTTCTGAGCCCGTTCACAACTCTGTACAAAACAATACATATACACAAATGTATATAGTCAAATTACTAAAAATCGGGTAAAATACTCAAAAATGTATAGAAAAAAAAATGAGGGTGTAAGCAAAATTAAAGTTAAATTTAAGTAAAAAAAAAAGAGAAATAAATAATAGAATATGGATGTAAAAATTATAAAATTATAAAATTAAAAATATGATATATATATATATATGAGGATTAGATTTATTACTTGCAATCCAAGTTTAACAGGATGATATCCCGTCAAGAAAGCCGCCCTGGATCTGTAATTAATAGTTAAAAATATAACAATATATTCTTTGCGCATGACAAATTAACGATGAACTATTTTATTATTTTTGTAAAATTGCGAATTCGAGTTATTATGCGGTTTCAATTCGAATTTCTCCTTTACGCAAAAAATCAATTCGCAAAACATAAAATTAAATATTGGTTCCTTATAATTCCAAAAATTAGAGATTTAATAAGAAAAAACTTCTGTAAAATAAATTTAGTCCAATTATTCCAAAATTAAACCCATATTTCATTTAATTTTACACTTATGATATCGTTAATATCTTCTCTCGATTATAAGACAATTTTGTGTATTTCATGAGTCATTTAAATCTCAATTATAAAAAACCTTTTATATAAAATCTCTTAAATGAAATTATAATGCCCCATAGACAAACAAATCACCTTTATATTAAGGTTGAGAGGTATATTTATATATATATATATCAAATATTTTACGGTGTGCATATAGGCAAGGCATATGACTGATTCAGTATTATACCATTTTTTGCTAACCAGTTTAAATTGGGAGTTGGCATCGCCGGATTATTCCATCCCACATCATTCCAACCTATAAGTTTTTTTTGATTGATATTTATGGGGCTATAAAATATTTATTAAAACTGAATATTAAAAATTTGCATGAATTATTTAAGTCTATAAATTCTGACGGGACTTTATCATCCTTAGCCTCCCCATTTATTATTTTTCTGGGGAAAACACGGTTTGCTGGCACCCTACTTAATAAATAAACCCCAAAAAACAGCCAATGGATGGACCTCTGCCTAATTCACGCTGGGAACCTATGGAGTGGGTCTTAAACTCTCATTATTATGTGAAAATTTATTCAATATTTTTAAAAGGAAAACGTATAATAGTGATGCTAAAAAAATAGGGAAATTTTGAATAATATTTCTGAAAAAAAAACAAATTCGACCATACATTAAATCTTTATTTCTGATTAAATTATTATTTCCCTTTTATAAGGGGGAGGGGGGGGGGTAGTATCAAATTTTTTAGGTGTGCCCCACGCCATTCGTTATAAAAATATTTGGATCGACATACTTTCTCAAAAAAAAATGAGCTTTGAAGATCAGTTGAAGTATTGTGAAATCAATACTCATTGTAGCTTCAATATCGTAGTGATATTATCGATGTAGATTCGATCCCCTTAGTGATATTTTGCTAATGTGGCATGTTTTTATCGATTCAAATTTATTATTATTTTTATAAAATATTTATTCATAATATATATTTTTTTTCATCGCTTCAAATATATCGGTGGCCATTATTTTTGTAAAATATTTATTCATTATATATTTTTTCATCACTTCAAAATTATATTTGGCAGCCATTGAATTTGTAAAATATTTATTCATAATATATTATTTTTTTTTCATCGCTTCAAATATATCGGTGGCCATTATTTTTGTAAAATATTTATTCATTATATATTTTTTCATCGCTTCAAAATTATATTTAGCAGCCATTGAATTTGTAAAATATTTATTCATTATCAATTTTTCATAAATTATCAATAGGGCATTGATTTTACAACCGTAAATGTTGTTAAGACCAAGTCTGTGCTTAAAAATAAAAATACACAAACTCTGTTAGATATTCCGTTGATTTTTATGTTGAATTAATTGAAAAGAGAAAGGAATTATAAATTTATATAATGAATTAATTTGTTGAATTTAAAAAAAAAAATTATTATTTATAGATTTGAATGGGTTTTTTAAAAAAAATGGATATTCGGTTAATGGAAAATAAAAGATAAAAAGTTTTATCATTAAATATTTAAGAATATTCTACGAAGTATTATTATCCTTTTTAAAAATATAACAATTATCTTACCTAAATCATCCACAACAACAAAGAGAATGTTTTTCTTCTTTTCAATTAGAGAACCACTAGCTTGACATGAGATTAAAAAAAATCCATAGTCCAGGATAAAGTAAAATATTGAATGTCGAAAACCATGGCATATTTTAAAAAAATATATATCAAATTTTGAATAAATGAATAATTTATAAAAATACATGATTTTATACATTTAAAAATTTTAAAAAAAATACAAGAAAAATTTAAAATTTATAAATTCTTGAAATTGGTAGCTAGCATATTTTCGATTTTTAATTATTATAATAATAATTTATATAAATGTATAAATAATTCTTTATTAACTTCTTAAATAAATATTTGTTTTTTTTATATTATGTATTATAGGGATATAAAATTCTCTTTATCTTACCCTAGTAATTTCTTAAAAGTTTGGTCAGAATTATTATTATGCAAACGTCTCAGGGGACCCCAATGAAGGATTTTACCTTCGCCAGCAGATTTCCCTGGAAATTTGCCGGTCTAATTTTTTAAGTATTCACTCTTCTCTTGGATGATATATACCCCCCTTTTTTTAAATATATATATTTTTTTATAGTCCTTTTTAATGTCTTCATAGATTATATATATATTATATATTTATTTTTTTTATATTTAATTTTTAATATATCCATTTTAATATTTTTAATCCTCTGTAATTTAATGATTATGAATAAATAATAAAGTTTAAAAAAAAAAAAAATTCCAAATTAAAAAATTTCTTATTCATTTATTTTTCTTTTAATATTTTAAGATATTCGATAATTCCTTTTTTTTACTGAGTTTTTAATTTTTTGAAATAAATTTTTTATATGTTATTTTTATCCATTTAATCTATTGCCTGTTTTTTTTGTTTTTTTTTGATGGGGCACAGAATAAGGCTCTATTTTCTTTTTTCCAATCGAATAGGGGAAAAATAATAGAATTGTTAAGAAATACTATCCACAATTTTTTTGACAGGACCAGTTATATTGTCGCATAAGCAAACTTAATTGTTATTTAGTCAATTTTAAAATAGAAAAAATCCATTAACCCGTTTCCTGAGTCGACTTAATTTTGATATTTAATTCCTTTTTAGTAGAGGTTAAAAAGCTTTTGAGCTAGGAAATTGTATTTTGGTTTGTCTCAAGTATTTAGTGGCATTGTTTTTTTCGTATTTTATTCTAGTTTTTTTTGGTTATGTTTTTTTCTTTCTTTTTGTTTTTTTAAATAAATAGCCAAATAAAAGAAATTTAAAAAAAAAAAATCCTCAATCTTGTCTATTTAATCGAGAAACTCTCACATAGTCCTTAACTCACCACCTTAAGTGTGATATTATTTCTTACATCCATTTCATTGACCCTATGCATGGTATGGTAGATAGGGTCCCTATCTACGATACCATGTCATCAGCAGGGATGAGATGATACATCTCGGTTCACCCATAGAGGGAGAAAAGGCTATGGAAACATTTTTTTAAACAAATCCCTCAATAAATTTCTAAATTATGCATAAAATTTAATTATCTTCCTGCAAATCTTTTTTTTAATTAAAAACTATTTTAATACTCCCAAAATTCTCTACCCCTTGAGATCTACACTGATTTAGAAAGGCATCGATCCAATGACAGATTACAGGCGACCCTAACAAAATTCTACTTTCGTCAGCAGATTTTTAACATTTACTCCTCTCTAGGGTATGTTCCTTTTTAACGTTTTTTATATAAAATTTCATATTATAATATTTTAAAATTATTCACGTATAAAATAAATAACAAAAGAGCGAGAATAAAGTACCTAAAAAATAACAATGCCATCAAATACTTAAAACAAACCAAAATAGGGTGTTCTAGTTCAAAAGCTTTTTTGCCTTTACTAAATACAGGAGAAAATCTTACCTTTTGCTCATACTTGATTATATTTAGGTTGGGTAAGCATTGTAACGTTGTTAATGGATGATGAAAAAAATTACGAAATATATGATGATGTCTGTTCCTTGTGGGGAAGTTAGACGGTACATTACAATCGGAAGCTTATGGATATGTGAAAATGTTTCCCAAATATATAGACCTCTGAATTCTGGCTTGGAATGCCATTTATACTTTTTAAACGCTTTCCATAGATTGCAGGTTAGGTATAAGGCAAAGTACGGAACGAGTACTCAAAGGGAGTGTTTGCTCTTTCTGTGAAGTATTGAGGATGAAGTTAGCTTATAGACGTCTCAGATAAAAGGCCTTGGTCGAGTTAGTTGTCCAAAAAATAGAAGTAAAAAATATATTATAGTATTGGAGCAGTGTTGAGATAAGAGAAAGAATGCAAACCATTCTAATTTTGTTGTATGGATCTATCAATAGGTCCCCGAAAGGCCTTTCCTAGTAATAGGACTAGGAGTGTTGCAAATGGATATATCTTACCTGCTAAATAAAATTTCATAAAATTAACAAAAAAATGTCTAGTCAGAATAACCCAATATTACTTTTTGTTACAATGGTCATGCCCGTTAGATAACTTTTGCTATGAAGTATTATTTTTCTTCAAAGAAATGGGTTTAAAAAATAAAGCACTTTTTGATTATCCATACGTATGTTTTTACCCTCACCATAATAACGGATTCGAAATATTTGTATGTAAAATAAAAGATTTATAATCATCGATAAGTTACTTTATTACTAGATTTACGAAAATATATCAAATAAATGCCATATTGGCATTCGATCTAATTATGTTTATTTACTTACAAATCGAATATTTAATTATTTACATTTTTTAAATGTTACCACTTTTTGCGGATAGCTAACTCGACCAAGGTTTTAAATCTGAGATGCATAAGCTCTAAACTTTAACTAGTCCTCTCAATACTTCTCAGAAAGAGAAGACTATGCTACCTTTGAGTATTCTTTCTATGAATTACCTTATATCAAACCTGCAATACATGGAAAGCGTTTACTTATAATATTACAAACATATAATACAAGCATAAAAAATTTATTTAGGGAACATTTCCGCATACCCATATACTTTCGCTTTGTGTGTGAACTAACTCTTCTAATCTATCTTATATATTAAAAACTTTTTTCTAAGGCCGTCTATTATAGACCTATTATAATAATGTTATATTGCATCAACCAAATCTATATAGCATACAATCATAGACATTTTTTTTCAAATTAAACTTATTTCTGAGTAACTTTTTCTACTAATTTTATAAATGTAACTTAGAGGGTTTGAAATTCAATCAGCAAATTCACATTCATGCCACATAATAAACTAAACTTAAATGAAGTTTTTTAAAATGCTTGTTTAAAAAATAATCAACATTCACAATTTTTGATAGTTTGTAATAGAGTATTGATAATTTAAGTTATTCTTTTTAAAATATAGAACGAGCGTGGTACCATTTTATAATTAAAAAAAATGTAAGTCATAAAGTAAGAATATTGGCAAGGGCGTAGGAAATTTATAAGAGGAGGAGGGGGGGGAATAGAAAGGTTAATGAAACTCCCAGTGAATATATTGTCATTTAGATGCTGAAGAAGGTTATTAGTTGTTAAGATTAATAAATTTTGAAGGAAATAACAAATATAGATATTTTCGGCGAATCATTTTTGCTTGACTAATCTATAAAAAAATAAATGACTAGGAACTTGTTGACAATAATAAAAATTATGTAGGCAGCATCTACATGAGAGCCAATTTATTGGAAGAAAATTCCCTCCAAAATAAACCTCCCCACTAAAAAAATCGCGGCCTCCGACCTCAATAATTATCTACCCATTTTACTATAACAACCCTCAATTGAAAAATCTTATAATGAACCATCATTATTAACCTAAAAGATTTTAATTAAGGTTTTTTAGGCCCTTTGATAATTTAAGCCAAGGAATAAGAAATAAACATTAATTGGTGATTATAGCTGTTGTTAACCCATTAGCCATGTGAGTTTACAATTTAAACCTGTACAATAATATATTATCTGTAAATAAATAAGAAATAAAAATCTATTAATAAATTAATTCATTTTTTTATATCTATAATCTACAAAATTGTTTCCCTACCCATCTTTGATATTTATCCCCTACCCTCTTCATAAAAATTAAATCATATCACTCCTACCCACTATTCCATGTAAATCAATGACATATAATAATACCTTTACTGACGATTCATTCATTAAAAGTGTACATCAATACAAATCAGCTAGAGACGCCATCTTGGTTACTGTAATAAATATTAAAATTTTAAACGAGAGCCTAATTTTATATTATATCTGATGCAAACTTTATTAAAGAATTGCCTGATCATCGAGATAATAAGAAAGTAAGTTATCAATTTAATATTAGTTTTTAACATGAAAATAATTATTATAAAGGTTACCAAAATGGCGGGTCCAGCTGATTTGCTTTTAACGACGCTTAAAAATGCATTTTAATGAATGAATCGTCAGGCTAGGTATTATTATATGTCATTGATGTAAACCATATGTATAAGTAAATATTTACAAATGTGGTTCGATTCAGAAATTACATTTTTATTAATATCTAAAATTGTATATGATAAAAAATGGACCTAATTATAATTACTCAGAAAATACACGTAGTTCCGTTTAATGAATAGTTTTGTGAGGGTAAGATGATTTGAATAAATTTGAAACAAATTATCTTTTCTAGTTTAGAAATTGTTTCCGATATATTCTTTATTCAGAAAGAAAATAGGCCTAAGAATTTAAATGCAGATTTAGCAAACAAATAAATAATCTAGCAAAAATTTAAAGTAAATGAATATAAAACGATTGCCGGGGTTCGATAATATATCGATAAAGATATTTCTAATCATAAATTTGAAAATAACTTAACTCTATGAATATTTATCCTGTGGTACTGTCTAATGTAAAAGAGGCTTTCATCTTATGATAGATCATGGTAGATAATCGAGCGGTTAAGAATACAATATGTCTGATTTAATTTTTATAAATATTAAAGACCTTCAGTATCATAATGGATTCCAGATCTATTTATCAAAATATGGATGAATCATCTCGAAAAAATGAAATCTTTTCAGAAAAGAATACAGCCCAGAGAAAACAAGGAAATTTTTAATTCATATATTTTTTAATTCTATTAATATCGGTGGATTTTATTATCTTGTTAACATATAATATAAATAAAGAATTTATTCATTCGTAATAAAATAACTAGATTATATGTATTATAATAATTTTTAATAAAACATAAAATAAAAATCGTACCCCCCCCCTCCCCCAACAAATTTTTAAATACTTCACTGATGTGTATATACAAATAAATAAATTACTTCAAAAATCTAAAATCTTTGATGGAAATTCTATATCTCTCCAATTAGGAATCCCATTTAACTGCTCAATTGCATTTCCACTTAAATGGGGAAAAAGTTGACATTCTGCTCTAAAGTTAATAGTATTCGATCTTCCCTCTAAAACTAGATATCGGGCAAATTTTCTAAATATAGATCATTCTACATGTTAAGATAGGGCCTAAGATAAAAATACGAAAGTGGTATGAAATTTATTTTTATTTATTTAATTTTAAATTTTAACAACTAACTATCTATGAATTTAAACATCTTTAATACATTTATAAATTAATAGTTTAATACAAAATAACTTGATCTATAATTTATGCTATATAATACCTTAGTATAAATTAAATAATTTTATATGTAAATTAACATAACACTAAAAATTTAAAAACAACAGTTCATAATTAGAGAGATCTGGTTTGCTTTTACAAATCATAAACACCCAGATATGGCATATATGTCCAATGGCCTCTACAACGGGGGGGGGGTGATCCGAAGCAACTGCTTCAGTAAACTTGAGTGGGGGTACCTTTTTAAAAAAATTTTTTTTTAAATTTTCTTTATTATTTAATTCTTTTACTGTTTTGTTACATCCAACATGATCAAGTTATTAATGGTTTATAAATGTAATAATAAGACCCCCCCCCCCCCCAACTTAATATTTAATTTAATATATATTGACGGAAATTTTTCTAATTTTTTTTAAGCATAATATGAATAGATAGTAGTATTCATATTTTAATTTAAATATCTTAACTTCCCTCCCTCTCTTTTCTTAGGAATCAAATGATCCCATCAATATTGTTGGAAAAAGAATTGACAAATTTATAATTGATAAATATCTAGAATTAAAAGCTCAACCTACACATTATTTATTCCCCAAAGATAATAATAATAGAAACAGATCCTTTAATGAAAGCTTTTATGAAAAAACTAATATTGACAATAGCAAAATTGCTAGAAATTGGATTACTTATAGTATTAAAATGAATAAAGTCTTTTGCTTAACATGTCTCTTATTTGGAGGTCCACACACAAATTAAAAATGGACATGTGAAGGTCTAGATAAATGGTAGAATATTAATCGTGAAATTATTCTGCATGAATCTTCACAGGCACATATGATGGCCGAATATGGAAGGCTTTCTCACAATAAAAATTTGATATTAAAATTTATAACACCCCAGAAAGAATGTGTAGATAATAACCGTTCTATCATAAGAATTATAATAAGATGTTTAGATTATTTAATATCTCCTAACCAAGCCTTCTAATATGATGACCCTTATTAAGCTTATTGCAGATCTGAACCTGTACTAAAAATGTATATACAACAAAATGAAGAAAGAAAAATTGATAAAAAAAATAATGGATTAAAAACGAAATTATATTCAAATCTATTATCATATAATAACATAAATATTCTCATTGAAACCAAGAAAAATATGGTTATAAAAAAAATTCAAAATGAGATTACATTTAACAGGTGCTTTTCAATCATAGTTGGTGGCACATATGATGTTTCGAAATCAGAAGCAATAGCTTTGATAGTAAGATATGTTGAAAATAGTGAGACGCCGAACCTGTTGAAAGACCGATTGGCATATATTGTACGGGAAATACCACAGGTTCGGTATTAAGCATAATATAATATCCAAAGTCGGCTCGATGAATTTACCCCTTGCATTTCTAGTTGGGCAAGGTTATGATGGCGCCTCAAACATGAGTGGAAGAATCAATGGTCTGCAGGCCTTGATTAGAGCAGAGGCCCCAAAGGCAGCTTTTATTTGGTGTTATTGTCATCGATTAAATTTAATCATTGTTCCATTATGCCAATCAATTAAAGAGTTTCGAAATGTTCTAGGAATACTAGATGAGTTGAGGGCAGCTTTAACAAATTTAAAGGATTCTGAAGATCCTGCCACTTCCACTATGGCTAGTGCTATAGTCTTTAGAATAGAAAAATTTGATTTTATCTTATCACTTTGTGTTTTGGATAAATAATATTGATAACAAGTTTGGCTTGTACAAAATTGCAAACCATTTTGAAGGATATGGGTTTGCAATAAATCAAATTCAATTGGCAAAAGATTGCTTGATTAATTTGAAAAGTATAATATAAATTATTGACTTAATTATTTTTTAATCTAATATATAATAACACTAAATTTTTGGATGTTATTTCAAAGGCAAAAGATTTTATGAAGGAGAGAAATTTACCTTTTGATTTTGAAAGTTTTAGACTTCAAACATTACATTCCAAAAAGGAGAGGTATATATACTTTCATCATTAAATATAAAAATTTTTTTTAACTTTAAAATAGGTGTGTTATATGCTGCACTTCCTACAACCTCATGTACTGCCGAAAGAGTCATGAGTAAAATTAAATTAATTAAAACAAGACTTCGTAGTACCATGAAAGATTAATTTCTCAATAATTTAACCATATTATCAATGGAAAAAAATTTATTTAACAATTAAATATTGATAAAATTATAAATTCCCTTTCTCTTCCCCTAATTTATCTAAATTATTAATTTAAATATAATATTTATAAAGTAAATTTTTTTTATTATTATATATTAAAAATTGATGCAATAAAAATATTTTTGGAATTTATGGGTGTCATAAAATAATTATCATTTTCGAGGGGGGGGGGGTACTTTTCAGTGGGGTATTCTGCTTCATTGCTCAGAAAGTGTAGGAGTCACCAGAGTTGTACAGATCTTCTTTGAAGATTTTTGAGCGAGATCTAGTTCAAAAATTTGAGCAAGATTATAATATTTCTTTGGTGGTATACGATTTTAGAACCTTTTATGGAGGATTTACTTAGTGAGATATCAAATTGTCAAATATTCCTAGAAACCATTAATGTGATGAGAACATGTAGGTTGTAGCTATAATAAATTTAATATATTAGAGTATCATATCTAATTAGATGATTGATCTAAACGTGACCATGTCACTCAATGTTAATATCATTCACATTTATGAATGGATTTGATACAAAATTTAATATTTCTATTCTGAATTTATTATTTCTGGGTATTAACTGCAAATGCTTAGACGCGATTTGACAAGTAAAGCCTTGCAAAGAAAAGGTAAGTTAGCTCTTTACTATGCTCTTTTTGCCAGTGCTTCTGTGTTGTTGGGTGCAATTGGAACATATTTTGATGATCATGAAAAGAAGAAATTAGGCTTACCAACTTACTCAGAAAGACTGGTTAACAATGCAAGACGCATGTCTGATTATTTTTCAAAAAATTCTGTATATGTTGATGATTCTCAAAGAGCTAGAGATGAGGAACTCTATGATGGGTTTACATTTAATTTTAAGCTATTTATAAATATATGCACATACCATTTTTAGTTAGAATTCATATGCATAATAATTTAATAGTTTTATTAAAAAACAAATGTGAAATTCAAAATATTAAAACTTTTTTATTGAGACATAATATTAGGTTTATTATCTAAAAAAACACCAATAAACATATTTTAGATCTCAAGAAAAGAAATACACACACAAACTTTCAGTATCTTACAAAGATTCATAGAAACACTTTTCAATTAATCTGTTACTGTTTTAATAAAATGACAATACAATTATATTAGCACTGAAAAACTCAAATAAAAATTAAGTATAATTTATTGTAATATATATTTATTTTAATTGCCATTCATTATAACATATAAGTCATGATTATGCACAAGAGCAAATTTTTCAGAATATTGTGATATACATTTTTTATGTTAGTCATCTAAAAATTTTTAATGTAATATAAGTTTTATAAATTTCGTTGATTTCATTTTTCCATAAAGTGAAAAATAGATAACATGGTTAAGATTAGTATTAATTTATCATTACAAGATAATATGAAAATGTTTAATATTTTTTTGTAATCATTATTATTTTATAATATTCCAACTAAAAAGTAATTCTCTTTGGTTATCCATTGTTTCAATGTTTTTGCAGACTTGTTCCACTAATGGCTTCTCTTGTATGGGCATATCATCTAGTAAAGCTGAAAATAGAATCTTGCCATAATTATAATTTAAAAAAATTAATATATAACATCAATATTATCAAAAACAAATTATTTTGACGAGAACCCATTTAACTTATAATTCCTATAAAATGCATAAAATTTTACTATAGAAATAGAGTCATAACCAGGGTTGTCAGATGTCACAATTTAGCCGTGACTATACCTACAAAAATACGAATAAATCAAATAATTTATTATTTGTATTCGTATGAATAATAAAATGATTATTTGATTCAATTCGAATTTTATTTACCATGAATTAAAAAAGATCTATTATAAAATTTATTTTGTAAAATTTAACTAAGGATAAAGACAAACAAATTTTATCAGTGAGACAAAATAGAAGCATACATATATAATATATTTATATACAATGTGGAAAAATCAATATGATATTCATATCTATAATGTAGAAGATAAATCTGACAACAGCCAATTTTTCAAACATAAAGTTTTTCGGTTGTTTCCTCCTTTAACGGCATTCTGTATTTTGTAACCATATGAGCTCCCACAGAAAAGAGTCACTCACATGGGGTTGAAGATCCCTGTATCGACAATATGTCCCTCGCCATTTTAGATAACACGGCATTAGCAATATTTTACAAATAAAGTGGTAAAAACTTTAGGCAAAAAGTCAAATTTATGATTTCTCCATCATCAAATGAAAGAGAAATATCAGGTTTGCCCGTCATTCTTGATGTGATGGGATTAACAGTTTATTATAATTGTATATGTTATGTGTTATATAAATTACCTTCTTCGTCCATCTCTATCATAAAAGAAATTTCTAAAGTAATGGTGTATTATGAGATAAATTAAAATGGAGTTTCAAAATTTGGCGCAATTTTCATAATTCCACTAGGAGATTTTATTAAATTGAAATAATTTCAAATAATTCCTAATAATAATATATGATTTATATATGATTATTTTCCATTATATATTAATACTATAAATTATTTTAGTCGAATAATCTCGAATAATTCGATCAAAAAATTATTCAACGAATAATATATTTTTCTTATTCGAATTCGATTCGAATTTTCGAATCGAATAATTGTGTTATTCGTATTCGTAAAATACGAATCGAATATCGAATAACAAATAATTCGTTTTAGGTATAGCCGTGACTCACAATTTCATTCCCAATTTTTTACCCAATCACATTTTCTTACACTCAGGTTTTTTGATCAAATTGAAATATTATCAAATTATTTAAATTTTTTCAAAATATTTTTAGTAACAAATATAAAATTTAATATTTAAAAAAATTATAGTATTTGTTAATGTCCAACCAATCAATCTTATTCATTGATAAATTTTTAATTTAAAAGGCTTTTAGGCATTATCCTTAACGTTGGCACTTAATTAAATAACATAAATTTACAATTAGGGCTGTGCCAATCCACAAATTTTTCATGTCATAAAAATATCCAATTATAAATTACTAGTGTTGTAAACGAACGCGTTCAAAATGAACGCGTTCGTGAACGAAGTTCGTTTTTTTGAAAAAAGGTGATGAACGGCGTTCCTTTTTTTTGACGAACTTTGAACGTGAACGCGTTCCTTTTCTTTGATGAACGCGTTCAATTTTATGTTCGTTCAATTTTAAAAAACACTTTTTATTTATTTGAACAATTAATATTAATCCGCATTTTTTAACAAAAAAGTTTTATATTTTTATTTATTTGAAAAATTAATATTTAATCCAATTTTTTAACAAAAAAGTCTTATATTTTTTAATCAGCTGTTTTTACTTTTTCCTTTTTCATATTGCAATTAACGTACTATAGTGCTACTGCTAGAGAAGATAAGATTAAAGTTTATTAATTTGAATATTTTATATTTTAATTTATTAGATTAGCATTTGCATGGATATAAATATTTCATCATCAGATTCTGAAAATCAAAATTCAATATTAGATGAATTAGAATTACCATGGCCCAAATATCAAAAATATTTCACTGTTTTAAAATCAATTCCGAGATATCCTTTTTATTTGACGAGGAAGAAGAGGGCAGATTGGAGGATGATAACATAGCTCAATTTTTTGAAACAATGGATAAAACATTAAATGTTTTTAATAAATTCCCCCTTTTAAAGGAATTGTTTATCAAGTATAACACCGCAATCCCTTCATCCGCCCCTGTTGAGCGAGTTTTTAGTATAGCTAACGCTGTATTAACCAAGCGTTTGAAAATTTTGAAAAGCAATTATTATTAAAAATTAATAAGAAAATTTTTTTATAAATTTATTTTTTTATCGCTCTATTATATTGTATTTATAATTATATTATCAAAATAAAACTATTATTTTTTATCATGGCTAATATATTGTTTTGAAAAATATAAGGCATTTATTTATATTAAATTAAATTTTAAAAAAAATTTATCATAAAATTTTGAACGCATGAACGCGTTCATGAACTTAAACGCGTTCCTTTTTTTGAATTTGAACGTGAACGCGTTCGATTTTTGTCAATGAACGTTGAACGCGAACGCGTTCGATTTTTTTAAAAATGTTTACAGCACTATATATTACCGGTTAAGTTTAGGAAAGGTTGAGAGTAAGGGATTTTTGTTTGTTTTTATATTTTTTTGTTCTATTTTAAAAAAAACCAACTAACTTTCACGAATGATTAAGTGTATTTTATTTTTTTTATTCTCCAAAAGTTAAATCTCATTTAAAAGACTTGCAATGTTTAGCTCCATTTGACCGATTTTTAAGAAGAGCTAAATGAATATTTTCGCTAAAATATTATTACCTAAACCTCGAAATTTCGCCAATACCTTTCTGCCATATGTGGGCAAAATCAATAAGCTTGAGTAAATTTACTTTTTGGCCAAAATCTTGAGTTAAACATTTTAAAAAATTGGCTAAATTCGAGCCGTTTAACAACACTAGATGAATGTGACTTATTAGCCACTAAATCATTTTATTGTTGCAGATAATATAACAAAAAATATTGCACCATTTTAACTACTTTTTTAAACATTACAACAAATAAATAGTATTTCAGTTCCTTTCATTAATTTTTTATTATAAAATAATTTATATAATTTAAATCAAAATAATTATTTATATACAATCCTAAAATAACCCAAAACTATAAAAATGATCGGTATTTTAAAAAATATCGGTGCCTATCCGATATTTAATATCGGCGCAGCCCTATTTACAACTACAATCTGAAGATGTCTGGACTTGTCAGTAAACTTAATAATTTTTTTAATTTAAAAATTCAACAAAATTTTGCATTTCCATAAACATTTTACAGTGTAATAATGATCACGAAAAAGTAGAAAAAAACGCTCTAATATTATAGATAATTTAATTAGAAAAATGTTCCAGCAGTAGATGAATTTCAAAAAATCATTATTAATTATAAAATACCAAATGCGGATTCAGATATTCTTTTTGAGAAATATTCACATTTTTATTCCTTTACTGCGACAAATTATCCAAAAACAATCACATGAATGCGCAAGAAAAATGGAATGGATGTCCTTTCAAACAATAACACTCCTTAAATAGAGAAAATATGCAATTTTATATTTTTAATTTTCCATTCCAGACTCAAATGCTCAGAGAGAATATTCAGCCTACTGACTATTGCTTGGCGAAAAGAATGTAAAAGCTGAACTTATGATTAAACAAAATTTTAATGATTTATTCAAAAAGTTTTCAGTCTATTTCCATAGCGCCAATGTAAAATGGTTATTGCCTCTTTCAAAATCCTCCATAAATTATATTAATTAATATTATGCTATATTTAAACATGGGATAATTATATATCATGATAATTGTTAATAGTTAAACAATAAGAAAAATAAATTTAATATCTTAAAAATCTTGATGTATTAAATATAACATATTAAGTAAGATAAGTATGCTATCTCGATAAACCTGGCCGAATGCCGGGCAAAAGTGGGCCGACGACCCGCATATTGGGGAGTATGGAGGCGAAAGAAGAACTCACTTTTAGGGGGACAAATATCTGGCAACCCTGACCTCAACACAAAAAAAATATTAGTGTAACCTTTTTAGTCCCAAAAAATATTAATTTTTACATATCCCAATTCTTCTTTCCTAATTAAATGTCATTTAAAAATATGGAAAAAAAACAGAAGATTTGGCACTAAATAGAGTTTCAGATATATTTCTTAATTCCAGTTATAATAAAATCTCTCTGGGCCCAGATTTAACAATTTTTATTTACGAAATGGATTTGGGGTTGTGAAGTGAGGTCTCTAATGAAATATTCACTTACATATCAAACTAGTGTTGTTAAACGGCTCGTTTTGAGACAATTTTTAAAAACGGCTAACTCAATATTTCATCCAGGAAAATATTACGCAAGCCTGAAGAATTTGCTCATAGAATGAACAAAGGTTTAGGCCGCATTCATAGTGGATCCGATTCCGACACGAATTAACAGCTGATCGATTTTTAACATATGTTTATGAGATCAATTTTTTAAAAAAATAACATTAATTTTACTTAAGAAATATTGGTTTTAATAAAGAAAAATTTATTCTCATAATCCGATTTTAAAAATCGACCAGCTGTTAAATCGTGTCTGATCGGATCCACTATGAATGCGGCCTTAGTCATATATTATCAAAATCTCAAGTTAAGCATTATTTTTTGGCTAAAATAATGAGTTAACCCTTTTGAAAAATCGGCTCAAAACTATCATTTTTAATGAATGGATAAAATTGGCCAAATTACTTTAGTTATTTCTTTTAAAGATAAGCCCATTTTTGTAAAGGCAATCATGGGTGGCCCTTCCGAGACTACGCATATATGCAATGGCTCTTCTAAATGTTTGTACATGGAATTTCCGCTCCTCTTTAATTCCTCTTCGATCGCGTTATCCTTCATTGAACCAGCGCCTAATATCATGATTTTGCTTTCCGTTTCATCCTATTTTTTTTAAAAAAGTATGAATTTATATCAGATGAAATTTAACATCAAAACTCGTTCTAGGCTAAATTTTTTCACTTCTTTCAAATCGGTTAAAAGCCAAGACTGTTAGATTTTCGAGCAAATATTATATAATCCTATTAATTTTATTTTGCCTATATATGTGACTAAATCCTCATTTTTAGTAAGCGTTATGTTCAAGTCTTGCGTTATTTAACGCTATCGAAATCAGAGCTGATTCTTAATAGCGTTAATATGAAATTTGCCTTGAAACATATGTTTTAAAATTTTATCAGCGTCATCATCATACTCCATATTTAATTTATACATATTTATTGGCTTGATTTTATAAATAATCCACCGCTTGAACATACTTTTACTATAAATGAGGTCTAAAGGTAATAAAATTCTATGTTTTTTTAAGCCTAATAATATTATTCTAAGGAGTAAAAATTTGAATCAAGCTATAAATTATTATAATTTTAGTACATTTAAATTATTTCACATAATCATAACGCAGGAAAATGCAAAAACATTTTTTTAAAAAAAAGTAATTTTACAAAAATATATAAAAATAGGTTTTACGCTGAATTTATGGTAAACGCGCTATCTTCAAGCTTCGCGTTATTTACAGCTGGTTCAGTTTTGGGAACTAATTTAAGATTAAGCTAGATAAATATTTTTATAAACGTATCGCTTATTTTTTATCAACGCATAGCAACTTATGTTTTAAAATTTTATCATAGCCTTATCATCATAACGCTTCATATTTATGCATTTAAACCGATTTATTGACTTAATTTTGTAATAACGCTGCTTTAAATAAAGCAACGCTTAAACATAACGCGTTTACTATAAATGAGGTCTTAAACGCAGAGTGAAAGAAGCAAGTCCTAACGGCTTCTAGAACAAGACGTTTTCATGGTAGGTAAAATAAATGGGATTCATTAAGAAAGTATCGAAATAACTTGAATCTTTCTCAAAATTTTGCCACCAGCTCCAAGTAGATGACCTTTGAAGTTTATGAAAGGAAATTCTTTCTGAGGAATCAAAATCTTTTCTACCAATTTGATCGAACCTTTCGCTTTCGAATCGATATTATCATCTAAGGGTTTACCTTCCGACACATGTTCAATGGCCTCTTTTAAAAGCCTCAAAGTATGGTTAGGTTTGACTGACAGAGTATTTTCCTCGATTAATTGGAGCAAATTGGCGCCTTCCGCCATCATTTGATTAGTTAATAATTCGCTATTTTCCTGAAAAAATTAGATTTATTAAATTGTAAAATTATTTATATATTGACTTGCATATAATTTTTAGATTTTAAATTTTATTAAGCGGCAATTTATATTAAAAAGGTTTCTAGAATTTATTATAACTCCATTTTGTTCTTGATTTTTTAAAAAATAAAATAGAATTTCACCATGCGCCACAAATAATTTTCTAAAATGATTAAATTATAAGGTATGAACTATTTGGGGCAGGCGTTTACATTCCAGATGCCAGGCGTGTTGGCCTTATGAGAATTAACAATGTGAGAATCCCCCAGGGTTTCATTAAATATTACACGAGGCGAAAGGAAAGTTGATATAGAGTGATAATGGTGAACGGACGGATTTAGATGGGATTGAGGTATCCAAGGGAGAAATGAAAATGTAAGATTAAGGATTGATTCAAGTGTATTTAGGTTAATTTTAAGATCCAACACTTAGAATATATGAAGATTCTGAGATAAACGGAACGAGTGCAGTATTGATCGTTGAAATGATAATTTATTATCATAATTATGGATTCACTTATTCGTATTCCAAACTGCCTAACAAACCGGCTAAAAATATTTTATTTGCAGTTTGCCTAATTGTTTTTGAATGACAAATATGCATTAATTTTTTTTTAAAATAATCTTGGTAATTTAATATTCCCTATGTCTAGAATGAATGCTTCCAATTATTCAGCCAATTATGATATAAAGAGGACCATGGAGAAATCAGTATATAATCATAATTATTTATAGGAGGGATCTGGCAGAAGTCCGGGAAAATGGGGGTTTAAAAAATTTTACCAACCCCCCTCCACCCCCCATAAATAAATTCTGGCTACCTCACTAATCTGTATAAATTAGCTAGTTATATAAAGGGTTAAAAAAGAAAAAAGAGCCAGTTCCCAACATATTTTATATTGTAAATTTGGTTAAAAAAAAAATTAAATTTGTTTAATTTAAGGCAGCAAGTGAGTAGCGCTCGTTCAGATATTTTCCAACTAATGTAAGTTTTCAGTCTAGTAATTTCTAAAAGGTTTAATTAGCCAGTTTAAGAGATGTAGTGCCGTAAATGACCATATGCATAGATTGAGCATTCCATCTATATTTTTATCTAATTGAACCAATAGCTCTCAAAAATAGTTAAGATGTTTCTACATATGTTCATCTATTCCATTAAGCAATCCAAAAAATATTTTTTAAAAAGATATAGATTTTAGCACCTCCTAGAAAAATCACATTATTCATTTTTCGCTTGGTGAAAAAATTACTCATTTCAAATTACTAATATTTTATACAAATATTAAAGGCTTTTAGGATAATCGAAGTAAAAATATTATCGTTAAATAGATGAAGTCTAGTGATAAACTGATGTTAGTATTAAATTAGCTTACAATTCGGTTTTTTGAATACTTAAATTAATTAAAATATGAAAGTTAGCTTTTTATATACCCATATTCTTACTATTTCATATTTATAATGATAAAGTTGAAAACAATAAAGAAAAATATCTGAAACTAATTATCAAAGAAAAAAATAAAATATTTCTATGACCAGTCAAAACATGCCACGTATATTGACCCGAAAAAATAACTCTAAACTCATTTACCTTAAGAAATATGTAAGAGCTTTGATTCAAATTTTATTTTATAGATTAAGGATTGAGCAATAAATACATTTTTATTATATTAAACTCAATTCTTAACTTCATTTTGTACAGTTTTATTGCCAGTTAGCTGAGAGAAAACAATTGAGCCGACTAATCCCGTTTAAATTATATATTTTTCCATAAAATATTATTTACCCAAACATGACATTGGGCATATTGAAGAAAATTATATGTAGGATATCTTATTTATTAATTGGAGATATGTCAAAACTTAAATGCAACATGATGATTAAAATTTGTAGTACAGGAAGCTGGATGAATTATATGAATAAATTTCTATTCCAAATAAGTTATAAAACTTTAAGGAAATCTTTTGAAAATTTCACAAATATGTTTTAGCCCTATTTAAGTTAGTTCTTGAATTAAAATTTTTTTTTTATGTTTTGGACACTTGTATTTGAATCAAATTTAGAATTTATAGACATAAAAATTTGATGATTGATAAGAATATTATTTATTCATATCATACTTTAAAAGAAGAGAGTTTTGCTTTAAAATGATCTTTTTTTTTTCAATATAGATTTATTTACAAAATGTGGGAAAAAGTGGAATCCTTAAATTTTAAGGTTAGATAGCTTATATTGCTCAATTTCCTCAGGGTGTAAAGCTTTTCGTGGTTAGTTATCAAGATTACGGATTGACTTTGGAGAAGAAAAATTTGGCTATTCCCAACGAAATATTGCAAATTTTGGGGTTTATTAACCATTTTCTAAACATTTAGAAGAGGAATTGTAATTAAAAAAAAAATATACAAGAAATCATAAATTATCCTATTTGATAATTTTTACTTAATACATAAATCATGATTTATAAAACGAACTAATTTAATCATTTAATAATTATTTATATTTTCCTATAATATAATGCACATTTTTTATTATCATTTATTACCTATTATATAAATGATACGATTATCACTATCCTGCAATAATCTTAGCCCTTTTATTATATCATCATAAGCTTCATGGAATTTTTTAACCTACTAATTCTATAATTTTCATTTTAAAAAAATTACCAAAAGCACATGCCACTTCCGGTCGAATATGAATGTAATATGCAATTTCTGACATAACCAAAATAAATTGCTTCTTCCAATGCCACCCCCCCCCCCCCCCCTCCACATCCCCAAATAAAATTTATGATTAAGGCGCTGGTAGTGATTAATGTGTACATTATATCTTGAGATATATGCCAGTTAGGTAAGCAAATAGGATTAAGACAAGTCATTGCATTAGCTAGTAGTTAACAGTATCGAATATAATGCGCTACAAAAGATTACAAATTTACTTTATACAAATCAGCATCACATTAAAGCTCAAATAAAACTTAATTGTTTGATCTATTAATATAGATAATAAATAATTTGCATGTAAAAAAAAATATTTATCAAACAAAAATGAAATTATGTATTTTGTCAAAAATATTTGAAGCAATTAAATTGAAAAGCTTTCAAAAATTTATATATATATATATATTTTTAAAAAAATAAAATTTTCTGTGGTAATTAACCTAAACTTCTCTTTTTAATGTTTTTATTTAATATTACAAAAGCGAAATTTCCATAATATAAAATTTTTCTATTTAATTTGTATTAACACTTCATTAAGTTTTTCATTTATATCTTGATACATTTTTTAAAAAATTTGTTTATACTTGGTATAAAAGAGTTTTTTTAAAAAAAAGTTTAAATTTTGAATGAATAGCAATAATTATCATTTAATTTCGAAATAAGTAATAGAAAGCAATGAAACCACAAGTTGGTTTAATGTTTATATGTAATTTATGATTAACCCTCATAGAGCAATCTTCAGTGACAACGAATTGCTCAGCACTGTAAATTGTTTGAGATCGAGATTAACCAGTCGATCTATTAAATCATTTATTAGATTTGAATTTAACAATAAGTTCATAGCGGGACCTGATGGAAATTTACTGTAAAATAATTCGAATAATTAACTATTAAAATTTATAATTTGTTGTAATAAAAATCAAGATTCCCTAAATAATATCCGATATAAATCTTTTACTGTTTCAGAGTTGCTACAGTCATTTTGATTGCAATATCGTAGGGAATACTCCTGTAGTCAAGAATGATTCTACTCTAAAAAAATAAAATAATGTTTTTTTTTAGAATAGAAGGATTCTGAAAAAGTAATCAACAAAAGATTAAAAATTACCCGTCAGCAGATCCATTGGAAAAAATTTTAATATAAAATAAAGTCGAATTTTGCACGAATAGAAACTTGGATAAATAAAAGCTTAACATTCTTCAGATAAGAATAATATTATAAAAATATACAATTTTCGGTTTACAAAAACCGAATACCGGGTACAAAGACTAAGTTTGGACATAACCTAAAAAATTGGACCGTTGACCGTCATTAAATATAACCCACATTTATTTAGAAAAAAAAATTTTTTTTTTCTATGAAGCGAAACATTTAAAAAATATACATAACAGTTTGCTTTGACTTTGAGGGATAGTTATGGTAAATCATTAGAAATTCCAAGCCCGTCTAGCTAAGAATCAGGATATATAGCAAAACTAAATTTTATACATTGTATTGATAACAACTTTTATTAAATTATTTATTACTAGTTGCAAATATCAGTATAAAGTTTGGTTATGATAAACATTTTGTAACATTAATTGACATATCAATTTTTTTTTTTAAATAATATATATTTTTTATTTTTTGATGATAAACGGCGATATAATTAGGTAAGAAATCGATTATATTAAGAAGAATTTAACATATAAAAAGTTAAACTAAAATCTAAATTCATAACTTTTGAATCCTTTGCATATATAATATTTTTTTTTATATGTAATAACAAAATAAAACATTTCCTCAGTTAAATAATGCTATGTATTATCAAAATCTTGTTCAATCATATAATCATTCAATTGTAAATAGAATAGAAATAGATATATATATATATTTATTATATTATGCGAAAAGAATGAGAGGTCAAAATAATAAGCCTTTAATTTTTATTTTACCCATACATAATCTTTAAGGATTAACTTCTTAACAATATGAAAACTTGTTAATATTATAAACAAGAAAGTTAAATTTTTGTATTTTTTGCTGCAATATTGAAAACAAGAAAAATTTTTATAATAAATTTATACCATATATTCATGATATCAAAATTATTATTTTTTAACTTAGAGAATACTTATAGCGGTGTGTCTGTAAATTTAAGAAAAAGTAACACTTTTCACATGTAAGGATAGAAGCCTTTTAAGGGTTTTTCAATCAGATTAATGAAATATAGGTATTTGAAGCTGTAACCAAACAAAATTCCTGACAGAGAGATGATAGGAATCGAAAGGAGACCCCCAAATGTGTCACATCGAAGTTGGATCAGGCTTGTAAGGTCGGACCGGTTTCTGATTTAAAGCAGATTAATTCGGAAAGTTTTTCCAATTATTTCTTTTAATTGTATTTTTACATCAGCTCTAAATATCATAAATTAATATGGATGATCATGGTAAATATTTTTTTAAAAAAAATATCAACCTTTTAAAAACAAGATAAGGTATTGAAAATTCTGAAATTTTATAACATTTTTTAATTATATAACCATAATTTACAAATAATTTATATAACAATTAACTTATTTTTACATGCTGAATTCTGGACTTTTTTCCTAAGTGTAGAAAAGGTGATATTTTATATTAATATCCTCCTGAATTTAACCTTCTGATGATTTTTTTTTACCTAAATAAGTCTTCAAAAAAATATCAAAGAATAAATGTAGGATAAAAAAGAATTAAAATTTTTATTTACACTACAAACTTTTATTTTATCATATCTTTAGGCCCCAGACTGGCTCTCCAAATTCTTGGTTGAAAATAAATATTTATTCTTTTAATTTATAAAAATTATTTAAAGAAAAAATAAAACCCTTTATACCATTTGAAACAAATAACAACTTAAATAATTTTCTTACATTGAATTTAAATGTTAATAAGATTCCTGATAAAAATACTGAGTTCAATTTAAACCTAAAAATTTCAAAAAGTATGGATTTTTTTAAATCTCGCAGAAGGATGAAAGAAATATTTCTTTTAACCCCTCACTAACAAGAAATTAGACCATAAAATAACAAATTTTTTAACCGATAGCTAACATAAATAAAAAATAATAATTGCGAAATAATTTATCTGTTGAAAAAAAACGAAAACTTTAGATTGGAAAACGTAATAAAATTTTAAAATGTTAACCCAAAAAAATGTTGTATATACCTTCCACTTGTTCACAGAAAGATTGGGATATTTTCCACTCAATGAGGACTCCTTATCTAAAATCGAGCCTTCACGATGACAATCTCAGTTTTTCACCAGCAACAATATCGATTTGCTGCTCTCCACTGATGAGCTAAGATTTGTTATTAGATCATGGCTTCAACTATAAATTTGTTCTACCTTACCGATTTAAACATTATAAAACTAGAGTAGATAGCAAGGGTAGACATTGGTTCCCGCGTCGAAACCTTTTTCAGTGTGACTCATTTTGCGTGCACTTAAATTCATAGACATTTCACCATTAAGAACCGATGGCGAACGTCCTGATGGAATGCCCTTAATTCCTTGGGTCAAGGTGTCAGCTTCTGGTTTGGGACTTCACCCTATCTTAACGTCGATGCTATCGACCTTGTAGAAACTCAGAAAATTATCAAATACAGCTGTTTTTAAAAAATCCAAATTTAACAAGAATCGTTCTCTAGTGAATTTTAGCCAATTTCGTCGTTTTTGTCCTGGTAAGTCTTTTTTTGAAACTTATTCCTCGAAATGGAAACACCCTATTTTTGTTTTTTCTTTCAAGTATGTAAGTAAATCTAAATAGTAGAGGAATTTATATAGAAGGCTCAAAGTGATTTCTGTTTAGAGGTAAGATAGGACATTTGCCTTTAATTTTTAATTTTTTTTTTCTTTTCCATTTTTTATGAAAAATTTTCTATGTAACATTAATACAAATTAAGAGTGTAGTTTAAAGGTTTATGGCAAAATTGTCTGAAATTCATAGATTTATATTATATACATGATTGAATACGATTCTGGCAAAATCTGATCCATCCTTCTAAATCAATGCACCATTATATATGATTCAAATTTCGAAATTTACTATTAAAAAAAACTTCCAGATTAGATATATATGCCATATTGGAAAATGGATATTCGTGGGGATTCGAAATCTTTTAATTTTTTTAAATCATTATTTGAAAGCGAATTTTTAATTTTAAAAATAGATTCAACCGGAAATATAATTCTAGCTTACATGTAGTACCAACCGGAGACTTCATTTGTTTTAATTTTTGACCAAACCCGGCCCAGACCCACAGTAAATTTTTTTAGGCCCAAGCCCGGCCCGGCCCATATCTAATGGTAAAAAAATTCCCAAGCCCATAATAAGTTTCAAAAAAATTTCCCAAACCCGGCCCAAGTCCATATCCAAAATTTAATTTCAATATAAATAAACAATTTTTAAATATATTTCAGGCAATAATTTTGTTTATAATACTGAAATTTATTGTTAGAAGAAAAAAAGGGCAATATTTCTTTAAATTAGCAGTCGTTTTAATCTAAATCTAAATTTAATAATTTTAGACCCAAGCCCAACCCAAGCCTATTAAAAAATTTTTTGTAAATCCAGGCCCGGCCCAGCCCGCTAGAAAATATATTAGACCCATATCCGGCCTATGGTCCGTGTATGGGTCTGCGGGCCACGGGCCAGCCAGGCTCATGAAGGTCTCTGGTACCAACACTTTGAATATCAGACATTTGCCATAAACCTGGATTTCATTTTTATATAGAATATTCGTATAAATTGATTAATATACAAAATTTACATATTCCCTCTTTTTGAATTTTTTTTTATCATTATATATGAAGTCTTATAAATGGAATATTTACATATATTATTTTTTAGATTCAAAAATTTCATATATGCTTATCTCTGGCCCCTTGTCCTTTTGAACCGGTAATTGCCGAGTTAGGCAAACGCATTCAACAAAAATTTCATATTAAATGGTGGTGGGGGGGGGGGGGTCTAGGCGAAAGAAGTTAGATAATGGCATTGAGTATATATTTTTGAGATCGTAAGAAATTTTGGATATACTCTAATTGAGTATTTGTAGAAGTGATAAACATATGGAACTATTTTTTTCTCCTTCAAAACGCCATTGGGTAAAATGGCTAATAAATTTGTAAATCGACTCATGTTGAACCTATTTAGGCCTAAGTTTCCTATTGATTTAGATGCTAATATTCTTAATGCGTTCCGAGGGGAACTAATAAAGGAATTCTTTAAATTTTATGCAAGTAGAAATTATGATTATATATATTTTAGTTACTAAATGCAATAAAAAAAAATATCCTAACTAATTTTGAATATTTTAGGGAGGAAAAAAATTATTACTTCTAGTTTCCGATATATTTCATTCTTTCTATTATATATCCTCTGATCATCATCTCCTTACCATGAACATACTTTTTTATAAACTTTCTTTTCCCTCCTCAAAGTTTGTTCTGATGTGATACCTTTATCCCATCCCGATTAATAAATCCCAAAGCTTCCTTCTGTGCCAAAGTTTAAGGCTACAAACGAAGCCACATCACTCCCGACAACTTTAAAGTCTGTATCTACAGTTTGCCAGAGTTATTAAGAGACCATTTCATAATTATGACACTAAAAATTAACTAATAACCCATAATTTAACATTATTTGTTAAATAATAATTATAAATTTAGAGAAGAAAGAAAAGATACTTAATTTGCATTTTCTGACTAAGGAGATATATGGAGTTTTAGTTTATAGGCAAAAGTTTTTATGGTTACTTTAATAATTTTTAAACTTTTTTTAAAGTATCTGTGTGAAAAAATGTCCTAAAAATAATATAGTTATTAAGTTTTAGTTTTACTATATTAATTATATATTTAAAAAAAAAATATTTTGTCGATGTTAATGGGTTTATATTCAAGTCTGATGGAAGGGGTAGGGGGGGGTGGAAGGGGGGGTGTATAAATGAAGTTCCAGATAAATATTACACCTAACACCCACGTAATTTTAGTAAATTAGTCTTTTACAGTCCTCTTCCTACTTATTGGGGTTAATTCTAGTCGGCAAACTCTAGTTCTTTTAGCGAAAAAAGATCATCTCCTCATTTTAAAAAAATATATAGCTCAACTTTGAAGAGAAGTAGAAATAAATTTACTCATGACTCAAATAATTAACCATTTATACTGACTATGGATTAATGTATTAGATTGTTTTGTATGGGGGCAACTCTGAGACTCCTAGTGATCATTATTAAGATGTCTTTTTAAGTGTAGGTCTTTACTATGCGAATAATTAGTCCGTGCTTTTCCTCTTGAGGTGATCAATATTTCTCAATCTGCAGTTAGACAATTTTCACATCCTAAATATAAGCAACCTCTCAAACAAGATATGATCCGAGTATAGTTGTGGTGCGCCCCACACAGTGATGTATATATATACTTCTAGATTGGTGTAGTGCCATTTTGTGGTTTGCACTAAGACGAATTGTCTTCATTTAACATTATAAAAGAGCAAGTTAATGTAATTTAATCGACGTGCTAACCACAAAATGGCAGGTCCAACGAATTCCTACGTATGGACACTTTTAAATGCATTTAACGAATGAATAGCCAATCTAGTAGTATATATGTCGTATGGGGTTTCGGAATCCGTGGGGATTCGGAATCTCTCAATTTTAAATCGTTTACTAAGGGCGATTTTTGGATTTTAAAAATCTGATTTTACAGGAATTGTATTCTTCCAGCATGTGTAGAGTATTTACCCCATAAATTTCAGCCAATTTCAACGATAGACATTTTAGTAATTTTTTAATTTATATGAAAAACCCATATAAAAATTAATATAAATTAGAAGTAGTTCTAAAGTTCATGGCAAAATTGTTTGAAATTTACAGGTTGGGTATACTCTACCCACTCTAGAATACATCTCCAGTTAAATCAAGATTTTTTAAATCGCTCTCGGTAAGTGATTTAAATCAAGAGATTCCGAATCCCCAAGGATTTCGAATCCCAATACGACATATATATATATACACACATCATTGGCGCCACTCTCATAATGTATAGTAAATCCAATTTTTAACATATTAATACATTTTTGACTTCCAAATATTTTCCCTAAAAACAAATAATTCATTATTTAAAAATAAAAATCTATCTTGTTAAAATTTATAGAATTAGGAACACTAAAATATGACTTGTATATTTATATAAATTATCATATTTACGGTTTCAAAGATGAAAATTTCTTAAATCTTCTATTAATTTTTTTATTCTCCCTCTTCTATCAGTTCTCGCCAGTTTCACTTTTTAGTAAGAAAATGACTTTATTTTTAAATAACAATAATATTAATAAAAACAAGTAAAAGTTAATTCAACATTGTAAGATCCCTTTAAATTTTCTCTCTTTTACTATATAAATCTATGTATTATTTTAATATGGAATTATTTAACTTCAAAAAATCTCTGAGAATTTTTGTTTTTTTTTGGTATGAAGAAAAGGGAATTACTTATTACATAAAAATAGTAATAAAATTATGAATTATGACATTTAATTTTATTAATTTTATTTTTTTTTTAAAAAAAGGAAGAAAATTAAAAACATTTTGTCAAATACAAACTTAAAAAAAACATTTAAAATGATGAATGTGTGTGAGTGAGGTTATGAAAAGTTAATATAATATAAATATTATTATATATTATATATTATAAATTAAAGAAATTTAATATTTTTTTTACAAGTAAATAATACATTTAATATATTATATTTAACAATATAATTTGTAATTTTTTTAGTTTGTTTTTATGAGATTTGGTTATTTTTTAAAGTTATTGTTTTGTATGAAAAATTAATGCAAAACCAGAATTTTATATTATTTTTGTATTTTATCATTTTTTTTTTAAAATGAATAAATTAAAGATGATATTAATCATTGAAAATAAAATTAAGAGTTGCAAAAAAAATAAAAGAAATTCATTTCATTTATTGACTTATTTTAAGATAAACTCATCTTCTTTCAAAAAATAAAATAAAAATATAATGATTTAAGGGTTAGAAATAGGAAAAAATCCTAAAATTTTATATTATAAAAAACTGATTACTAGTTCTCTATAACTTATAACGAGATCACAATATTAATTCCCTTATTATTATATTACAATGAAGAATATATTTTTTATAATGAAAATATATCTTTTTTTAAAAAAAGTGATGATTTATATACTATCATAAATTAGGGAATTTCGAAGGGGAAAAAAATAAATAAATAATAGAAAAAAAATGAAATAATATAATGGATAGATTTTATTTTTATATACCATTTTTTATAAGAACCAAATTTCAATATTAAGACCTATTTTTTTTTGGTAAATTTCATAGTAAAAAAAACAATTTTATTTGCGACACTTATCATAATAAATCTTCTTTCAAACCATCTATTTCTTCTATAATCCATTATAATTTGATTAAAGGATAGGAAATGGACTAGAAATCTCTTGAATAATCAAGTCATTTTTTTTATATATGAACAGAACATTATTTATTATACAAATTTAGTTTATTTATACATTCACTTTTTTGTTTGTTTTTAACTTCATTTGACATAATCTTTTCTAAACTCAAAAAAAAAAGAAATGGGAAAAATACATTTAGTATATGAATATAAGAAGTATTATAAGTTAACATTATAACTCGACTATAAATTAATATAAAAATTTAAAATATATTATGTTAATATGCTAAACATAATAAATCTAGAGTGTTTGTTCTTTCTTTCTTTTTTTTGTGTTAAATATATATTTTTTTAAAAAATATTAACACTCACTACATTATATAACTATATAACCTTCTGTTCCTTTGTACTCTTAGGGTGTAGCCAAGATTTTACCAAGGATAGATTTATTCCCCCCCCCTTCCTCTGATGGACTGAACTATAATATTTCAATCCACTTAGATAATTAATTGTGAAAACCATCAATATAAGTTAGGATTTAAGAATTATTCAATACAAATTTAGGCTTAAAAAATTTAAATATAAGAAAGCATACATTTTGGTAATACACAAAGGATTGTCAGGTCAGAATTTTCAAATTGAGGAAGAAATTAGGTAAAAATTTTTATTTTGCAAGAGATATATGAAAATTGTGGCAGAAAATTTTTTGCAGGCCTGGTTTTCGTCCGAGTTTGTGAAGTGGCTTGGTACACCTTTATTAATTCTTATAATTACTCTATATAGATACTAACAAAGTCAGTAAATTTTGATAATATTTTGAGGGATTTATCGTTGTTACGACACGAGAAAATTTTACCCATTTCTCTAATATTTTTGTCCCATTTATTTTGGAAATCATGAGAGCATAACGTTCTCTTCAGACAAGATATGCTATCTTTTTAATATATTTATTAAATTACAAAATACATCATTTGATGGTTTTTTGTTCCAAGGTCATAACATTTATACATTTGTAAAATGAATTATTAAAATCAAATTATGATTCCTAATACTCTAAAATTATTTTAGTAAAAATGTCTGCTTCATTTAGAAAGTCATCAATAGGGCAACATTTAAACAAATAACATTTTCAAGAGCCGTAAAACTCATTATCAATTTTTAACTGTTAGATTAATATAGTTGTAACATATTTTTATTAATTTTTATTAACTAAGATTCTTCTAATTGCAATTGCATACTAACAGCATGTAGATTACTAAATATGTTTTCACAAATTCATTTTCGAAAAAATTTTTCAAAATATTTGGACAGCTTTTATAATTTCCATTAATAAAACATCTTTTTAGAATTTTAAAATTCTATCAATGGCTGATAATAGTAAGGATCATCTGTTAGGGACATGCCGTACTACTAACTCATACCATTCCATATCATACGTGGTGCTTTGTGCATAACATTTGTTGAAATAGGAATTAATTAATGATTTTCTCTTCATAATAAAAATTGAGGAATTATGCAATACTATATTTTAAATAACTGGTTATAATGATAACGAATTGCTCTTGCTCAAAGTGAACAATACTAAATAAAATGAATATCTTATAGAAATAAGTCCGATATAAGTTTATAATTGTGTTATGCTTTTTAATGAACATAATGATAGTTTAATTAAGAGAAAAGAAATTCAACCATCAAAGAAATATAGTTCAATCCAGATAAAATGTTCATATCCTATTAAAATTAAGTAACACAACAACATGGTAAATATGTTGTGTTACTGTTGGATAAAACATATTAGGAAGAAGGAAATTAACAAACTAGACATGTTTTTTTTAAAATTAAAATTTGTTTAAAAAAACAAAAAAAATAATAAAATATTGTTTCTCAAAATTACTTATAAGTTAAAAATATTAAAATGCTAAAGGTTTTAATGCTGGAAAAATTTTAAAATTACGGGAGATTGTTTAGGGTGATTTCCTATTGCGTGAGTTTTGCCGGAGTAAGTTGCTTACATCTAAACTAAATTGCGGGAGTCTCCCGCGGACCGGAGGGGAAGATCTGGGAACCCTGAATACACATCGTATAATTTTTGCCCTTGTGAAGAATAATTACGAACAGGGGAAAAGTGTCTATAAAGAAAGAAAGAAAGTAATAGAAAGACCTTGATATTGTTATTTTCAAAAAATAGGGATTAATAATCGTATTTAAGAGAACAAATTTAATAAATGTAGTTTGACCCCTAACTAGGCCCATGTGTTGGGCAATGTTCATGAGATAATTTTGAATAGATTCAAATAGGTAGGAATTTATATTCACAAATAGGTAGAAATTTATTTCGAAAACATGGCCCAAAAGTATCCTAATGAATTAGAGAAGAATTCTGTATAAAAATTATGGACATTTATTGATCATGAAGTTTTCTATTGAGTCGATAAGATCAGGATTTAATGTAAAAGAAAAACCCGGTAGTACGAATTCCCCTTTGAATGGCCTGTATGCCAAGGAGTCATGTGACCCCAACTGAGAGTAAGTTATAATAAATGAAAGACCTGGTAAGATCAATCTTTATGGGAAGCCAGCCGTATCCAGGACACAATAATGGGCACCCGCAGCAGGTTGCAAAAAGGGTGCAATTGCATCATCCTTGGAAAAAATTACGAAAAAATATTTTTGTGATTGTAAAATTGTAAAGAAACTAATAGATAGGAAAACTCATGAAGAATTCATGGGAGAATGAGGGATACGTTTTTCTAAATTTAGTATCTTTTATTCTTTCTAAAATAAATTCAAATATAAAAAGTTCATGAATGATTCTTTACAATTTCTTTTTAAATGTAACCGCTATTTAGAAATTAATACGTCAGTTAAAATAAATCACTTTATCAAATAAAATATATGTGAAAAAAAAATATGTAAACTACAACAAATATATATTTTTGTTTATTTTTTTTTTAAAAAAAAAGAGTATTTACAGTACAAATATTTATAAACCGTTTAGGTTCATAATTAAAATTAAAAAAATTTAAATAAATATTTATTATCTCTAATACATTTGACATGAATGAAATGATATTAACATATTTTTTATTTATAATTATTTTCTTAATTAAAAAGAAGCAAATAATATAGTTGAAGAAGGTTGTGGAAGTTTCCACAAATGAAACATATTTCAAACATGCTAATTATCTTACAATAAAATTGTGTTATGAGAGATTGTCATTATTATGCATGGTCATTATCCATTGGGCCCGAATCTTGTACAAAAAATAATTTTGTTCAGATATCTTACCACTTATTTTACAAAAAACCTAAGAGATTGCAATCCGAATTAGCATTTAATATAAATTTATAATATATGGAGCTAGAATTTATATTTATATCAATTAAACTAATATTAACTCTAGATATATTGTACATAATTATAATGAAAATAAAGTTCAAAAAATTTTACAATATTTTTACAATTATTTTTTGTCTAAGCTTTCAATACCTGTTATAAAATTATTTCATATTTGAAGCTTTCATTAATTTTTCTTTGCAAAGATCTTCGAGAATATTTATTGGTATAATGGAAATCCATAATACAATATAATAGTTTAAACAAGTAGAGGATATGGATAAGAGAAGATAATTTACCTTCAACCATTTTTACAAACTCTTTTTATTAAACTATAGATAATGAATGTATTCCTTCAACAATAAAAGTTAATAGATTATTCTTTTTATTATTTGAACACTCTTATGGGTTTTTTTAGCTAATGTTTTTGAAGTATTTACAATTTCTTCTTGTTTTTTGTTTGTGAAATACTTCGTGATGAATCTTGTAATCTTTGCATGTTTCTAGATGGCGTCTCTACTAGTTAAAAAATATTTAAGATTAGAGATTTATTTGCTATTATTCTTTTATTTATCAATATTTTTTCATTCTTATTTCATTATCAATCATTACTATAAAATTTATCTTTAAAAAACCTTCTAAATTTAGCATGTAAATGACATGATATTGAATATGAAATAAATATTCTTATAAATGTGATTTTTTAATAAAATTATATAATTTTAGATGCTCAGCGAAATTCGGTGGTGTAGCCAGAATTTTCCTAATAGGGGGTCCGTTTTGCCCGACCTTCGGCCGGGTCACTACTATACAATGCATACTTACTAGTTCATCGATCAGTTTTTTATAGCCAAAATACGAAAATTTCTAAAATTGATACCAGGATTCAAGATAGGACGAAGATTCAAGAAAAATAAAAGCAATTTAAGAAAAATTTAATAAACAAAATATCTAAAGTGTTTTACTATTATTTTCACTATAAAAAATCCTATCATCTTTTATATGAGACTTGATGTCATAGTAGCTTTGTA
This sequence comes from Gordionus sp. m RMFG-2023, assembly GCF_954871325.1. Taxonomy (NCBI): domain Eukaryota; kingdom Metazoa; phylum Nematomorpha; class Gordioida; order Chordodea; family Parachordodidae; genus Gordionus; species Gordionus sp. m RMFG-2023. The sequence continues at coordinate 5,109,269 of NC_088778.1, read as the reverse complement.
CTTTTATATTTAATAGCGGGGCATAAAATGGTAGGCAAATAGACTTGTGGCATATCTGTGTTTAACATTTGTAATTAATGATTGTTTCTTCATGAGGAACTAGATTTTTTTAAAAAAGGAATATGACAAACTATACAAGTTTTTTGCGAGATAATTTTAAATTTATTTTAAAAAATATAAAAATTAATCAAATAAACATAAAAATAATTGTTTTTTTAAATTTTAAGCATTTATATTATCAATTTAGTAAAATTAAAATGAAAAACTTCCCATATTTTTCATAAGGGGGGGGGGGGGAGGGCAGGGATTCCCCCCTTCCCCCTTGCCTACGCTACTGGCGGAATTAGATGACTAGTCTGCAGAATCACTTATAAATTTGTAATATTCTTTAAACTCTACAATAATTTTATGATTGGTATATATTCATGTTAGGTGACTTCAAAAAATTTTCTATTTAATATGCTTAATTTATATTTGTAATTGTATTCTCCATATTTAGCATCATTTTTTTTCACTTTTCCTTTCTATATTTATATCTTCGATAACTTGGTTAATAATTTTTATGACTATGACTTATGATGGATTTATGGCGATTTTAATAAAATATTTTAGTTGTTTAGCCAATTGTTATATAATGATCAATGGCATATATCATTAACCTATCTTAAAATTTTTAATATCGGATTATATTCTTCAATTAAATTTTAAAAATAATGTCCTTTGAAATTTTACTATACTATTTAAATTAATTAATATAATTTTTTTGATTAAGACACACATATTTTTAAATAATTTAAATCTTGAATACAAGTAACAAGATATTTTGTATCGTAGATAAAAATATCCACGATACTGCCCAACACCGCAAAGACCCATTATCAGAATTGATGTAACACGCAACAAGGATTACTAAGTATAATATATCTACAGATCATGTATATATCGGACTCGTATATTATAAAGCATTCTATACATTAAATCATAATTAATTATATACTATATATCAAAGACCTGCAGGCCAGGCCCTAGGCCTGGAGTAGGTACACGGGCCGGACCGTATTTTATTTTTTTTTCAAAAATCCGGGCCGGGCCTTACAACTCTGCAGGTCTTTGCTATATATTTAAATTAGAAAAGGGATAGTTTGGTTTTTTTTGATTAGGTGTACTTTTTTTAAAAATATATGACGATTCCTCATTATTTAATATATAATTATACCTACAAAAATTCAAATCCAATATTTGCATTATTCTTATTCCATTCATATGAGTTAAATAATTCCGTATTCTCGGGGAGTATCATTCGGGCGAACCTTTAAAAATAGGATTAAAACTTTTTTCACTTAAAATCTAACATAATTTAACCGTGTACTATTAAAATAAAGTATTTTTTTTTAATATTATCTTCTCTATTTATAAGGAGGAGGAATAGATTTTAGGGAACACTTCTATTTACTAAAAAGTATAAAAATAATTTCTAATTATAAGTCAAAATTGATTATTAATCATCTTTAAACGAGTTAAAATATCAAAGATTCAAACCCCTTTGCGGGCATTTTTAGAGGTCCGTTTCAGATTTCGGTGACAAATTTTTTACGGTTCAGACCCCGTTTAGATTCGGAAAATAATAACGGTAATACCGGTTTAGGTTCTGTTTGAATCACCGGTATTCGTACGAATATTAAAAAAAAAATATTTTCAAAAATGAAAAATGGGTTTTTAAATATATTTCAAAATAAAAGTGATTTATATAAGTGGAAATAAATTTTAAAAAAATAGGTAAAGAAAATAGTAGTATATATATGAATAATTTCAAATATTTAATAATGATTGATTTCGAATAAAACGAAAAATTTTAAAGATGTAGATCGAATAATATAGATAAAAAAAATAATAATTTAAGGAATAATATATTTTTCTTATTCATATTCGGTTCGAACTTATTCATATATCGTATCGAATATTGTATAACAAATAATTCGTTTTAGATATATACGTATAATTATCATTCTAAAATAAAATTTTCGTATACTTTATATAAAATGTTCCCTTATAGGCCTGGTAAGTGGTAATTATGTATTATCACTCAAAATATAGAGATACCGGTGAAAGGGAGGACTATGTGAGTAATTAGTTCTAAATTATAATTTAACAAAAAAACTTTTAAGACGTACGGTTCTAATTTAATATCATTTATTGGAATATGAGTTAATATAATGTACATCATAATTATATCATTGTGAGTAAATTGTTCAGATTAAAGAATGTTATAAAAAATGACTAATTTTGATTTATGAAGAATATTTAATTCGTTTATTTTCAAAAATTTATTACCCTGCATATAAACCGCAATTAAAAGTGATTATATAATTTTTTTTTTATATTTAGTATAGCAGGAGGAAGATTTTATGTTGGAGGGGTTTTATCCTCACATTTCACCTCATATTTTCATAAATTTTCTTTCTTTTTAAATGGAACTGTAGTATTTCTTTAAAATAACCAACATAACAAGAGAGCTATTGAAGGTCTATATGACAGAAGTTGATACAAGTGACCTTTAAGCATCCTTTTTTTTCTTGTCTCTTATTTTAATTATAATATTAATGATGTTTAAAAACAAATCTTTATTAAAACGAGTTACCGAAAACAAAAAAAAATAACGATATTATTTGATTTAATTTTGGCAATAATTTCTAAAATAAATCATTTGTAAATTATGTTTTAATTAAGTACCGAGATATGTACAAAATAAATTTATTTGTTATATATATATTAGTTTGCTTTTTTTAGAATTAAACAGTTGACGTATAAAAAAAAGAAAGAAGGTATTTATAAACAAAGATATAATTAATTTGACAATCATTATTCAACAGAAGTATTATATTATATTTACTTATCATTTTTTACATTTTATTACTCACATTTGAACCAAAAAAATGTAATATTTTCTTGAATAATATATTCAACCAATTATAATATAAATTAAATAACACATCCTTTTTTTTAGACATTATATAAATATTTAAAAAAAACTGTATATTGCATCGTAATAATAATAATGTCAATTTTATTATATTTTTTAAAAAAAATAAAATAAAATAAAATTTACCAATTCAAAAATATTTAAAATAAATTTTTTCCCATAAAATAATTTATAATTTAATTATCTAAATATTATTGTCAAGTGTCATTACAAATTGGACATTCCTGAAATTCTATCAAGTGCACATTTTCAAAATAATAAATTCATGGGTGAAACGTACCTTCTAAAGGTGCCAATTATTGATAAGGTATCTCTAGTTGAAGAGGAAAATTACATCATAAGCAGCCCTCGGGGAGCTATATATTCCGGATTATCGAGTCAACACGTTAAAAGACCCATGAACGCTTTCATGGTTTGGTCCAGAGACAGACGCAGGAAAATAGCCTTCGATAATCCTAAAATGCATAACTCGGAGATTAGCAAGAAGCTTGGAATCGAATGGAAATTACTTTCTGAAACCGGAAAAAGGCCCTTTATCGACGAAGCCAAGCGTTTACGGTGCCTGCACATGAAGGAACACCCAGATTACAAGTACAGACCTAAACGCAAACAAAGAGGCCATTTGGTGAAAAACGCTTCCATTCAGGCCCGCGTAAATCTTTCCGGTGCCCAGTTGAGCAGCAACAACAAAAATAATAATAATAATAAACAAAATGAAAAACCTGACACAACGACTTCTTTACATTCTCGTCATCGTAGATCGAACGAAATCAAAAACGAAAATTTGAATTTTCCTCTGGCTAGTTCATATCATCATCACACCACGGCACATGGAATAAAATTAGAAAATTATAAAGGCGATCCTTCACCCAATCTTCGCATGTCCAGCCATGTCAATCCCTGTCAGTGCATGCAACCTAATTGGTTACCCATATTCTATAATTATTCTAAACCCGCTAGTGATTTTGGTTGTCTTGATGGGTGCGACGGGAATTACGGCAACCATATGTGGGATCATTTTTCCAGATTTAATAACATCTACGCGAAAAATTTATCTTTCAATATACATATTTGAAGAAATACTCCGTTTTTATAGATAAATGATTTTTTAATTACCCGCAGTTTAACATTATATTGTGAATTTACAAAAATGACGAACCTATTGTTATAAGGTGTGTTGGAAAAATAAAAATCGTCTCGTACGACAAAGAAAAATATTATTTTTTTTCAAAAAAAGATAAATTTAATAGCTTTTTTTTTTGGTTCATACATTTTTTTGGTATATAATAATATTTATCTTATAAGTAATATTTAAAAGTTGCTTATAAAATTATTTGTATATTTTATAATAATTTTTTAATTAATAATTAAAACATATAAAGTAATTTAGTTTAATTTTCTCTCGTTTAGTAATTAAATGAATCATTAGGATAATTTTTAACTGGGAGGGGGGAGTAGTAGGGTAAAGTACTGTATGGGTGACGTTACCAACATTAAGCATAATCAGGAAATATCTGTATTTTTTTGAATTGTTTGAAATTCATAAGGGGATAGTAAAATTTAAAATTAAATTTTCTGAGCGCATTTTTTAAATTAGATGATTTGATTTTGCCTAAAAAACGTGTAGGCTGTACCATTTCCAAGCATGTGTAATAAGCTGAACCATCACGAAAACAATGAATTATTAATTAACTTCTTTAGTTTATATATCTTTTATAAATCAATACAAATACATCAATTAATCATCAAACACAATTAACAAATCTATTCGAATATAATTACTCATATTACCAATTTCCCTTTATCTTCAAGGATAATTGATTCTGTTACATCTATTCTCTCCTTTTTTGGGCTCTCGATTTGGAACAGTGTATATTGTTTTCTTACCCATTTTGGGTAACGGCTAATTGTACTTTCGTTCACCACTGAGGGTTGATCCGTATTATCGATTTCAATCTTTTCATTTATGACGGTGTCTTTCGTTATCGAGTCTTATATAACATCAATGTCTTTAGCTATCGAGATTTTTATAGGAACAATGTTTTTGGCTATCGAGTTTTGTATAAGATCAATTTCATTCATTCATGATATAGTTTGCATAGCTTCTCCTTTTCTTCCTTCCTCTATTTTTTTTTATTTGGAATCGTCGAACCTATGTAATTAAATAATTAATGTCTTCTTCATAAACATAATTTAGTCTCAGCTAAAAACTTCATTGGTCCTGTTCTTTTAACAATGATACCTGGTATCCAAATTAATGATCTGCATCAGGCCTAATTTTTCAAGCACGGCCTGGCCCGAAATTTTTTAAATATAGAAATTAATTTTTATAATTACTCAAAATAAGAGACAATGTTATATGTCGTTTAGTTTCAATAAATAAAATCAAATATATTTTTATTTTACATTAAAAATTCAATATAAAATGGATAAAATTTAGATATATTTTAAAAAAAAATTTAGACCCGGCCCGACCCGAACCCGATTATTTTAAATATAATTAGACCCCGAGCCTAACTTTGCAGATCTCTAATCTTTTTTTTGAAATCTTTTACATATATTTTCTCATTTAAATTATATGGATGAGGATAAATTGGTCTTATTAATTGTAAGGTTCCTATGGGTTGAAATCTAAGCATAAATAAACTTGGTAATTATTTTATGGTTATTTATGGAGTATTTCAATAATTAAAAAGAAAATCTTGTATTTTATTAGGATCATTATGTTTATTTAAAAAATTCTTAAAAATTTGTACTAACCGCTCCGCTTCTCCTTTGGTTCTTGAGTGGCAAGGGGTACCATATATATTTCTAATTGCTAATTGTTAGCAAAATATACTGAATTTTGTACTTTGAAATGGGGGTCCATTATTCGTAAAAATCATATTGGGGTAACCGAAAATAGCAAAAAAGTCTTAACAATATTTTTCTTAATTCAGTAAAACTATTTTTTGAAAGTTTTTGTATTTCAGGCCATTTACTAAAACTATCTATTATTACTAGATATATATATCTCCGTTAATTAGTCCGACAAGATTTAAACAGATTTTTCCCCATAGTTTATTTGCGGAGGACCATTTCCCTATGATCGTTTTACCGCCAGTCCTTTTGATAACAAATCCATAGCTTGTTATGGCTGGCGCTGAAGCTACCCCAAACGGAAGTCGTGTGTAACGATACAATCCACTTGGCGTGTTGATCACTAACATATTTTTTGCCTCCTCATCTAGTGCTATTTGAATATACGCTTCTGATAAATCTAATAGCGTGTATTTCGTGTATTTGGATCCACTACCTAGTGTGACTAATAATTCACTAATTCTGGGTATAGCATATTTATAAATTAAAATATTTGCATTAACCGTTTGTCGGAAATCACCGCAAATTCGTAAGGATACATCTTTTTTCAGTACAGGCAGGATAGAAAAGCAATATTCGAATATTTTAGATTTTCTAAAACTCCTATGGATTCCATTCATTGTAATTCCGTTTCTAGTTTTGTCTTCCAGGAAAATGGTATCGGTCTGCTTTTAAGACTTTGAAATTTGGGGTTGGGTTTTACCGATAAACTTCTTTAAAATATTTCAGTAAACCTAATTTCTTAATATATAATGATGCCCCCCCCCCCAACCTCATTAATTGTATTACATTGATTTATTATTATTAAATTTCTACCTATCAAATTAATATCATTGCTTACAATTATAAATTCATGATATATAATTTTATTTTTATAATTAACGGGTAATATACATTTACCTTGAATATCGATCATTAAATTATTCTAAGTTTTTAAAAATATCCATTTTTGTTACTGGTATTATCTAAACGGTAAAATCCTCTTCTATATTCAAAATGGAGACTGCTGAATCTGTGTCATTTAAAAAAATTTAACACATATTTTATCTATCAATAGTTTCACCTCAAATTTTTTCCGCGACTCCTCTGCCGAATCCCAATCCTCAAAACTTTCTTTCCCCCTTTTTTAGGATATCTATAGTTAGAATATATTCTTTCTTACCATGATTTCTTCTGCAAACTTTCTGTAAATGTCCTTTTATTCCACAGTTATGACAAATTGCATTTAATTTTGGGCACTTTGGTTTTATATAGTTTTCTAATCCACAACAATAACAAATAATTGTCATGCTTCTCCCTTGTCACTTGTTTTTGAAATTTTATTCATCTCATTTCCTGCAGGATAATTATGTATACGTTATCATTTTTCACGTCTCCATGTATGTCGTGATTTGAACCTTTTTCCCATGTCGTTGATTAATAACTTCATTAATATTTTTTTCATTCGTAATTCCCGACACTAATTTATCACGTTACTTTAAAAATCACGTGCTTGCTTTTACCTTTAATTTTATTTATATATTCTGTAATAATTCCTCCTTTTCCTAGTTCCGTTTTTTAAAAAAAAACAATATCTCTTCAGCATAAAATTAGATTTATTCGAGTAATAAATTTTTTAAAAGTTTGATTATATCTTCGTATGATATTTCACCTAATGTCTTAGGTAAACAGAAAGTAAATAATTTTGAATAAACTTCTAATCCAATATTTGCTAAAACGACTTCTCTGTCCTCCATTATGGACATTGAAAAAATGAATTCCATCTTTGATAAATACAATTTCTATCTCGCACTCTTTTATATTGAATTTTTTTCCTTTTGTAAACTGAGCCATTGAACTATCATGAAAAAATTCAGTTATATATATATATCTTTTACAAATCAATATAAATATACCAATTAATCATCATACACATTTGTTGAATACAATTGCTCATATTACCAATTGCCTTTATTTTCAAGGTTAATTGCTCCTATTACATATACATGTCCTGATAAATTGACAAACTATTCAATAACTTTCGAGCTATTTTTAATTTATATTTGCCTGAATCAATGTTTCATTCACATTATTATGAGAGTATATAAATTAGACATGACTCAAAATTTTGTGGATAAATTTTTTTGTTCGAAATCAGGTAAGAAATGAATCGTTCCCTTAGATTATTTTATATATCAACCCTCCAGGAAGGGACCGCCTAGTTAGCTTCAGTAAAAAAAAATATGGTCCTTGCTGGATTCGAACCCAGAACTATCGGATTGGGATGCAAACGCTCAACCGACTAGGGTCACGCTTCTAGAAAACGATGATTTTTTTAAAAATATAAATGAACATTTATTATATCGATCATATCAAATTTTGGTTGGTTTTCCGACTGATAAAATGTTTTATTTTACTTTATGTTATTTTTTAATGTTTCCTTTAACATATTACAATATTCCGTAGGTCACGAGTTATTGTTAAAACTCGCTGTTTTTAAGTTTGGATGAAGGGGTTTTTTTCAGCATTTTTAATATTCTAATTCGACACTACCACATGATTATATATAATGTATTCTAAAAAAATTAGTGTTTTCGGGTAGCGCCAAATTGTTTGATAGCCACTTTGATTGAGGAATCACTTTATACTTCTATCTTCCTGAAAGAACAGATTTTTTTCTGGAGCCAATCTTTAGGATCGGAAACTAGCTCATGATTCCTTTATTATATTTTAAAAATGATATTTTAAATTTTGGCCTATACTCAAAAGGAAAAAACATCTTTCTTATTTGTGTAATAGAGAAAATCGAGGAGGTATAGGATCTGTGCTTTTTTTAGGTAACATTCTAAAATTACCTATAAAAAAGTAGGGGGGGGGGAGCAGCTTCAATAAAATTTAGTCGTTAGTTTCTGTTTCAATAATTGTGTGTTTTTAATAGTGGCCGTGTTCATGCATATAGCCATAATAATAGGCGATAACTATATTTTATTAGGGAAATATTACTGTTTATATATGTGTCGCCAGGTGTTTAGCAAATCTGGATTTTTTAGCAAATATTTAAAAGTTAAATTATTTATAACCCTTTGAATATCAGATAATTTTGGCGTAAAATTTATAACTCACTTATATCAGGTATTTTTGTAAAATTTATGTGATATAATTTACAATGCTCACCCCATGAGCAGGACTGGTAGGGAAATGTCTGGAAAAAATTTATTTGGGCAGGGGACCGGCAAAAAGAATAAGAGACCTGGCCGAGCGGCAAGAAGCAGAGATGCCCCCGTGCTTAATAGATATTAGGAGAAGAAAACAAAATTATTCTAAAGCCTAATTTTGTTAAACTGTTAATAATTTATATGTTTAAATGCCCTGCTACTATAATTATTCATTCATAAATACGATCTTTTTTACTTTTTCTACATTTTATGTTCAATGCTATGATAAGGAAATCATGAAACATCCTCTTCATTATAGGTTATTTTGCCATAAGATATATTTCCAGATTTTTAACATAACGGGAGATGGGAAACCTTATTAAAAAAATTGGAACCTGGAGGCCTAGCGGGCAGGAACTAAATTTCAGCTGCGCTGGGCTTAAAATTTGGCCATTTGCAGACCTCTAATACGAAATGAGGATGGATGAATATACTGCATCGCATTCAAGATTCATTATATATACCATATTATTATACCTTTCTTGCATTTTATATTAATAAATTTTTCTTTTTTTTAAAAAAAATAAAATATTAATAATTTAGTTGAATAATTATGATTAATAAAAAATATTTTTGTCAATTTTTTGATTATAATAAAAATATGTCCTTTTTTTTGGTAACTTTAAAAAAATATAATGATCACGACTTAAATAAATTATATTCATTCAGTGTCATTCCATAGTCTTATAAATTTATAAATTAGTTTTCATAAAAGAAAAGTAGTAATACAAAAAAAATTAATAATTTTTTTTTTCCAGTTCAGATGAACGATGTGAAAATTAGTGGCTTAGCTTACTAATTATAAATAATTCTCTTTTTAATCGTTTACTCAATAATTGCATTTGATTAGCGAAAGAAAAACCATATAATTTTTCTTTTAAAAAATAATAAGAAAGACAAAAAAATAAAGTATAATATTTAATTTTTGTACATCAAAAATTAAATTTTATTCTTTCAAAGGATAAAAAAAAATACTTAATTAACCGTGAATAATTTAATATTTTTGTATACTTTTTCGAGTTTTGTAGTAAATAAAAATATGTTATTAATTTTTTTTTTATAGTTATCAATCATTATTCATAAAGACAATTTAAATGGTTAAAATTAAGTGCGAATATAGAATGTCTTACCATTTAAATCTGATGTTCATTTTGAGTATAAATTTCTTATTCTTTTTATAATATTAATTAGCCCATATACAAGATCTTGAAATGTGACAAAATCAGTCAAAACTGACATATGTCCTTCCTCGGAAAAAAATAATGATGCAAATCTTTATTCTAATATTCTATTACATCCCGTTTTAATGATAATAACTATGCATCATACTTCATTCACTTTAAATTTATTCCGATATGGGAAAATTATTTTTAGAAAACATTTTGTATAATTTTATATAAATAACATTTTTTTAAAAAAAACGATAATAAATTTAAATCTTATTTTTACAGAAGAAATATTATATTTGGGGGTCTTCGGGTCTTCCAGCTTCAGCTAAATAATTCTAACTCTTATAATATCATTATCGATAAACTAAATGTTTTTCATCAATAAAAGTGTTGTTAAACGGCTCGATTTGAGCCGAATTTTTAAAAAGGCTAACTCAACATTATAGTCAGGAAAATATTGCCTAAGCATCGAGATTTCGCCAATAGATGTTCAATCCTTTGTGCCATCTAAGAACAAGATCTTTAGGTTTTCAAAATATTTTTCTTGATAAAATATTGAGTTATCTGTTTTTAAAATCGGCTCAAATTGAGCCGTTTAACAACACTAATCAATAAACAAACCTTTTTTAAAAAAATTGACCTATCTAAAATATTCACACCCAGTGACCAGATTACGATAATATTATATTTTAGAGAATCTTTTAAATCCTATTTGAATCATATGGTACTGTCAATCGTTGCTATTAACCTAAATTAGGGGGTTTAAAATTTTAAATTGTTTAATAGAAATATTTGAGAACACAGGCCAAACAGTGGATAACCTAGATCGACACCTTCAAAAAAAATTGGGTACGATTAAGTTTTTGATAACACTTCCGCTAAATAGAGTTCAAACTTCCTGAAATCGAATTTGGATTCAAAGGACCAGCTGTCAATCTTTATAACTCGCGGAATATACTAATAATAAAAGAAGAAAATATGCATATTTAAATTTATAGAAGAACAATGTATATTTTAACAGAGCAAATGAAATGCAAAATTATGAAATATCTAATTTTTTATTTTAGGTTCTAATTTTCTTTCAACGGTCATGGTTATAAAAATAATTATAGAGTTATTTAATATGTATGCGACATATCATTTAAGGCCTATTTTAGATAATTTCCTTTAAAGATTTTTTGCTAGAAATTTTGGGTATTAAACTTTGTATTTTCAATCTCAAAGTCTTCTCATTTTTTTTACGGTTTATCAGTAGGGTTTCTAATAATTTTATCTTTTTTTAAAAAATCTTGGTATAAATTACCTGTTCATAAACTACGACGTTAATACTAGATGGATTTTACTGTATTTTGTTTTTTTTGCAATTTATGATGTATTTATTATCTTTTATATTTTTTATTATAAATATTTTGGAAAGAAAGTTTAATTCTAATTCACAAGAAACTAAGGAGGCTTTAGGCCCGTTATTTAAAAGCTTTTGATTAAAAAAGAATGCGTTAGTTAGTGTTTATATTGACATCTTTTATTTATTTTTAGGGAACTGAGGGTGCAGAGTAGTGTTGTTAAATGGCTCGTTTTGAGCCGATTTTTAAAAACGGCTAACTCAATATTTCGTCCAGAAAAATATTACGCAAGCCTCAAGATTTTGCTAATAGAAGGAACAAAGGTCTAGGCATATATTATCGAAATCTCGAGGACTTAAGCAATATTTTTCTGGCTAAAATATTGAGTTAGCCGTTTTAAAAATCGGCTCAAAATGAGCCGTTTAACAACACTAGAGCAGAGAGTATACCGGGTAAAAAAACAATTTTTATTTCCCTGCCCTCCTTCCTTGGATACGCTAGGATCTGCATGGCCCCAATTTTTCAAGCCCAGTCCGAAATTTTTTTTAAAAGATTTGTCCAGCCCGGCCCGATCTTGAGCTCTTTTTTTTATTTGTCCCGAAACCCGATCCGGCTTGACCTAAAACCCGGTCGGGCCGAGTATGGGCTGGCCCTGATTTGCAGATCTCTAACGTATATAATATAGGCTATGGATAGTTAAAGTTAAATGTTCCGGTTTTCTTTAAGTGCATTTCTTTATAATCGCAGTTTTAGTTTTGAAAGGATACTTCAAATTATCAATTTATTATTGAATGCATTCTGATGTTAAGTGAAATAGTATGTATTCTATTAGGGTATAAGTTTTATTTATTTAAAATAACAAGGCAAATATTATAAAATTTTTAATACAGACTTCGAACTTATTGTTTGGTAATCATTTTCAATGTTCAAACTCAGATTATCATTTTAATTATCACGAAATTTTTTTTTTCTATAAAATGCAACATATTATGTAATCCATCTTTTTAAGAGGCCTTCTTATATTGCCTATTTTACTATCTGTTTAAAACCCGATATGCAATTTTTTCTAATACAGCTGATTTATTTTTCAGTAAAATTTTTATAAAAATAAAGTAAGATAATCGCGATAATTATTACATTAATTCAAAAACAATATATAGACTTTAGATATCCCATAAAACAAAATATATTAAACAGAAATATAACTGAAACTCTTTGACCGACGAGGAAAAATATTACAAAATGCTTGAAAAATAAGATGAAACCTTCACCTTAAAAAATAACAGCTATTATGGAGTTTGAGGAGCTTATTATAAATGTTCTTACTGAAATAACCCAATGGTCTGGGAAAAGAGATTTCACCAGGAGCAGAGAGATTATTGGCTAAATATTACAACAAAAATCTTTTTTTTTACATTTGAATGTAATAAAATAATTTAACACTCGTTTCTGTAAAATATTTGAAAAAAAATGACATCGATCTGAGTGAGCCGTTTTTAAAAATCGGCTCAAAACGAGCCGTTTAATAACACTACACTTATTTTTTTTTTTTTTATTCTAAACAGATATTTAGTATATTACAAATTGATACTACGCACTTAAGGAAATTAGTGCAAATGCGGATGATGAATTTCATATACTATGTGTCATTGTTGAGCAAGAAGAATTCGATGAATTTCATATTCTTCAACCTCATCTCGCAGCAAAGCCTATCATTCAAAACTTACATAGAATCAGTAGTGTCCCCCTTCTTGGATAAGTTTATTATCCAAAAGAACTAAAGGTCTTTCTTCAATTATCGACAATTCTGCAAATATTATTGCCGCAGAACCTCTACCAATCTATTTCAAATCTTGATAAGGAAAAATTAAATTTTGGTATATATTGTGAAGTAGTTAAAGTATCCTATGATGCATCTAGCTAAATACAAACTATGGTATAGAAGGTTAATTACAGTTGATAATGTTCGATAAAATGTTATGATGCTTTGTATAATTATCCTAATTTAACACATTTTTGACTATTTTCCTAATATATCAAAATATTATATATTTGGGCAAATAAAACTATTAATACTTCCACCAATAAAAGAATATTTTCTTCTTTAAGAAAAATAAGAACATACCTAACAAGGTGTAGCCAATTTCCAAGGGAGGGGGTTAAAAACTTACTGGAATTTTTCCTCCCAGACCCCCAATTTAACAGGCCCTCAGCCCGCTAAAACCGGATTTCAGCTGGGTTTATTTAGCCTCTATATGGATAAAATATATTTGTGAGAAATCTTTATCATATCAATAGTTGATGCAGTTGCGGTGACATCAATAGTAAATGTGGATGTTATAGTTTCAGTGTTAGATATGATTATTGCATCAAAGGTGTTAATGGCTGCTGTGATATAATAATCGTTGGATGTTACAGTTTCCAATATTAGATCTGGTTGGATATCTATAGTAGATTCTGTTGCTAATATATCAGCACTAAATGCGATTGGTGTCGTATCATTAGTAAATATAGTTGTAAAGATATTAGTAGTAGAATATTTTTGGGGGGTAGCCTTAGTAGGTATTGCCGTTGTAACAGAAAGTTGATTTTCTTTGGTTTCAGTAATAGTTGTGGAGGTTGTAGTATCAATATTAAGTGTAGTTGTTGTACTATCAATACTAGATGTAATTGAAATGGTATTATTTATAAATGTCATGGTTTTATTATTAAGAATAGTTGTTGTGGTTTTATTAGTTGATGTGTCAATGCCATATTAGTGGTAGGTGTGTTTTTTTATTGAATCATTAATAGCTGTAGTTTCATTTATATCAGGAATAGTTATGATTTTGATGGAATTCGCTGTTGAAATGGATATAATGATATCGGTATTAGGTGTGGTTGAAATATGAATTATAATAGATTTTAGTTTAAAAAATTATTAAATTTTAAATTCTTTCTTTCAAATTATTATTTCAGATATATGAATACATTTTTAGGGGACAGGAGTTGGAGATGGAGGCATGTAGAGGATATTCTTTAATAGTTAAAAATGATATTCACAAAAAATAACATATTTTTGAAGGGACAAATCCCCCTCATTCCAGCTGCGCCTATGCTTGAGAAGAAGTACTATCTTTAAAAATAGACTGAATGTGATAACAATTCTCAATTTACTAGAGAGTTAACATGAAGTGCCTAGGAAATGATATAAAAATCAACTCAATCCCAAAAATTGAATTTCACATTTATGCTTTTTAATCATATTTTGTCCCTTTTCTTTCATGAATACTTTCTGAGTTTATATGTCTGTAATAATTCATAGGTAAATTGTTGTGCATTTATCCAGCACTGGATGCAAACCCCCTTCAAAAACCTTTGCCTATCCCCTTAAAAAATTTAACCATCTTCGGTGGCGGTGTCAATCTATTATTATTTTCATCTTTTTATTGATACTCTTTTCAGATAATTTATCTATGTTACCTTAAATTAATCTATCTCTACTAACAACTATCGATATTTTGTGAATATAAAGAATTTTTTTTTAGATAATAAATTCAATTAAAACTTCCATTATTTACAATGAATTAATTATTATGTCATTATGAGCTTGCTAAAATATCTAAACCTTTTAAATGGATAGCAAAAAGTTTTATTTGGAAAACAATGTGTATGATTGTTTGCAATATATAGATTAGATCGATGAATTGTATTATAATAATTCTATAATAAAATATTAATTTTTACAGCAATAAATTTTGTCCTATTTCATGTCAAAATTTAATAGATAACCACCAAAAAGTTTATCCTACCACCATTAACGCAGCCTACCCTTCCCCCCCCTCAAAAAATAGGATGCAAATGTTCCAACCTCTCCCGCTCATGTAGACGCTGCATTTATTTATGTTTTATTTTTCTAAATACATAAATTCTAGATTTTTTAAAACTAGTTTTTTTGTGGGAAATTTATTTTAAAGATAGTCACTAGTGATTAATACTAAAATTTGATATGTCGCCACATGTATATTAACAAATTAAATAAAATTTCACGAAATATCTTCTGACTAATAAAGTGGGAATAATATTATTAAAATTTACAAATTATTGTTAAAAATTTGGCAGCTTACTGAATTGATTAGACAACTAACAAAAATAATCGATACAATAGTCACGATAGGAAGGAAATACAAGCCACAATTTAATAAACTCAAATATATTAATTTTCAATGGACGGGAAATCGTATTTGGGGGTGGGGGGTTATTATAGTCTAGAAGTTTGAAAACTTCAGATAGATAAATTAGCGAAACATAGTAAACATAAATATTTAGTATCACATTTTATGATTAAAATATTATATATTGTCTTTAGGGTGATGTGATTTTAGTAATATTAGCTTATGGGATATATAAAACTCTAACCAGACCTACTTAATTTCACAACAATAAAAATAGTGTCAGGATTTAATTTATTTAAAATTTCTACACTTATAATTTTAACTATTTATATCTTTACCTCTTCTATTCGCTATTTACCGACCGCTAAATATTGGCAAAATATAATTTCATTCAGAAAATCATATGGGATTTTTCGGGAAAATTTGTCAAAATCTGCTGCATAATGGTAAAATTCCTATTTTTAGGTGTATTGCAATAGTACAAGTATAATATAATATATTATTTTGCATATTCATTCAATATTTAATATCAAAATTATAATTATTATATTTCAGTAAATGATATGACAATTTTTTAAAGATTTATTTGAATTCTTGAAATTTTTTCTTTACATATTTTTTTAGGTATGTGCTTTAAAGAAATCATCTATTATCATTCCTAGATTGTCTAATCTATTAAGAAAAAATACTTTATTTAATAAAAAAAATATTTGAAGGATAATGTATACATTTACTAATTTTGCTAATTTCAATGTGAAAAATCAAACATCCTTTCACATATTAAAAAGAACATTATTTTTATTAAAATGCACAATTTATACCAGACAAATATTAAATTTAAATAATTTGGTGCGATATTTTTCTAAGGACAAAACAATGGGGTTATCACTAAAATCTCATGTTTATGAGAATTCTTCTGATGAAAATAAAATCAAATTGAAAAAAGATTTGATCAAAATGAAGTTAAAGCAATCTTTATCACATAAATCTAAAGAAAACAAAATTCCTTCTACAAAATTTAGTCGTTTAATTAATTATGGTAGTTTAGCTGCAGGATTAGGTGTAGGAGCTCTTGCTGAAATTGCCAGAAGAAAATTGGGTATTTAATCTATATAATTTTTATAAATGTTTAATTATTAATCAATATTATATAATCCCAACTAGTTCACCGAATTAATATTTTTTCAAGTCAAAGCAATTAAAAATAATGTTAGAAATATTATTTCATACAAATAACTAATCATAAACAAAAGATAAATGTTTCACATCTTTGTTTAGTAAATGGGAAAAGTTTATCCAGATGTTTCTGGATGTTGGTTCCATCCTGTCCAATCCCAGTCTGTTCTTTAAAATTATTACAAATGGTCTGTTCTTTATAATGTTTCCTCAAAAAATACTGACATACCATTTTTTATTATATATTTAGTAAGCAAATTTTATAATAAATTAAATATTGCCTATTGCTTTTTATCATCCATTAATGAGTATTAGTGTGATTTCCTTAATATGTTTTAATGAATAGAGAAGAGTAATATTTAGCATTAGAAGATGGATATAAAAATGCAGATAACAAATTTGAAGAAATTAATGAATTTGATTAATTAAAGATTATCCAATAAGCTTGATTAATTACTATATTATGCATTAAGGGAAATAATTTTTTAAGTAAAATAATTAAAGAAAGCCTTAAGAAGAATGGGCTATAAGTATATTTGTCCAATAATTTATATCCAATTAATAACGATATCCTATTATGATGGATAACCAATGAATGTAGCTTTACTCTTTTAGCCAGAATGGCTAGATGTTATAAAGTACAAGAGTTTTTTAAAGTGGAAAAATGAAATATATCCAAAAATGTTTATTTGATAACATTAGATTCTTGGATTAGGAATGGCTTAAATTTATAGATTGATTGAGGCAAAATAATGATTTCTTTAAATCTAGTTATATATGCTTAAATATTTTCGAAAATTATTATTATAATGATCTAGAGTGTCATGGTTATGTTAGCAACTTCTTAGATATATATATGCGTGATGATTAGGATCTTAAAATAGATCTTTCTCGAAACTTCTGGTACAAACTAAAACTCGGCCATCTGATTTTATACAAAAAAAGAGGTGTAAGGGTTGTCATAATAAGATGGAGAAAGTTGCATATTATTTTGAAGGAGCTAGACCAGTGCAAATGTGTCTGAGTTATCTTCTTAACTCTCAGAATGAAGTTTTCCTTTTATTTTAGGTGCAAAAAAGGGTTATAATTTTTTGTTTAAAAACGACCTATTCAACCATCAATCACAATGGCGTCATAAATCATGATATGCACACCTACGCCATCAATTGTTACCATTTTTTTTATAGATATGCCTATTCTTTCTCATCTTGCCCCAGATTTTCGCCGAGGCCTATTTCCTCATCACTTATATTATCTTTTAAAATAATATATTTTTTAAATTTTTAAAATCTTTGACTTTAAAAAAAAAAAATAATTTGCGAAACTTTTTGATCTTGGGTTGAAAGAAAGTAGAGAAGAAAGAAAAGAAAGTTTAGGTAATTTTTTTTTCTGGCTTTAAATTCGATTTTGTCGTTTTTTAAAAATATTTCTATCGGCGGCGCCATTTAAAAAAAATAAATCAGAAACCTGGAGAGGTACCATTTTTTATAAAATATATTATATTTATTATTTTTAAGTTTTATATCGAATAGTAGCAATTTAAGATATCTCCGGGTCGGGTTTAGGGCTGAGCCGGGCCTGCAGGTTTCTAAAATAAATTTAATACAATTAAAATAATTATGTTCGAAATTTTGAAAATAGTGGCCCCCCTTTGCCCTAACCTAAACAAATTATGACAAAAAAATTTTACACCATTTTAAGGAATAGACAACACAGATGGTGATTCACGAATAACTCCGGAGAACATTTTCTTGAACGAAAGCAATGCTGAGCGCATAGTAGAAACCTTGTGCAAAGTTAGGGGTGCCGCGCTAAAATTTGGTCAAATGCTCAGTATCCAGGACAATACCTTTATTAGCCCCCAACTCCAGGAAATATTTGAAAGGGTCAGACAGGGCGCAGACTTTATGCCACCATCTCAAACTCAGAAAGTTCTAGAAAGCGAAATGGGTCCGGAATGGCGAAAGAAGTTTTTTTTTTTAAAAAAAATAAAATTAAAATTTGTAATATAATACTTATTTGTGTTTGATTTAATGTTTAAACAGTCCTAATCTTAATTTGTCCTTAGTTTAAGGAAGAAGATAAAAATAAGGGAAATAATTGGCAATGATTTATATATTATATATAAATCTTTTTCGCCCGATGATACTTAGAGCTCTTTAAATATTATTTTAAGCCAAAATAATGTTACGCAAGTCTCACAGATGTTCAAACCTTTTCTTGCGTTCTATTTTTTGGTTAAAATATTGGTTTTTAAAGGTACGTTGTGTCCTTTTCGATCCAGGATAAAAGAAACTATAATTTTCAGGGAAAAACAGACGCTTGCAATTTTAAATAAACTTTCGCAATCCTTATTTTTTTAATAAGGTTCACCTCCTTCGACAATAAACCTTTCGCCGCCGCGTCTATAGGCCAAGTACACGAGGCGCTTTCCCTGCCCAATAATCCGTCTTTAGCCACACTAGGCATAGATGAACCTACACAACTGGCCGTTAAGATTCAATACCCGGGTAACTGAAGAATTTTAATATTTTTTTTTCATAAAAATGAGAATTCAATAAAAGCATCCTTACTTCAAAATAGTGTTATTAAAAAGCCCGACGACAAATCACCACACTTACATAATATTATTTTGTCCGAAATTTTAAGCTGGCCTTTTTTCTTTTAAAATCTACCCATATCGGGCTTTTTAACAACGATACTTCATAATGAGAATTCAAAATTTAATATGAATATAGTTTTGGAAAAATTCTGAATTTAAATTAAATCATCAATTAAAAGAATCAGAAAAATAAATAAAAAATTTTTTAACAAAAAAACATACCTTATTTCATTTTTACTGTTTTATATCATTTTATTTTTTGTATTCACAAATCTTTGATGTTTGGGAATAGTTTCGGGAATTTGTCTTATTTTTATTTTTTTTTAAATTCACGATGAAATTATATGATTTATAAAGCTAAATTCATTTAATCATATCTTCTTTAAATTATATTCTTATTCATTCGTCTTAATATTTTAAAATTTTTTTGCTGTGGGTGTTGTAAATATTATAATTACCACGAATATTTGTGCACATTTGTTGCGGTAGCTTTCCTGTAATCGAATATAATGGTGGTAAAAATATTTTATAACAAAACGAAAAACATACTTCAGGCATAGCCGAGAGCATAGACAGCGACGTCGATAACTTACTAGCACTGTTAGAATACACCAATATTTTACCCGCGGGCCTTTTCCTTGATTATAGTTTAGAAGTATTTAGGAAGGAACTTCATTTAGAGGTGGATTATTTGAGAGAGGCCAATTCTAGCGAAAAATTTAGGCTGGAATTGTTGCCCAACGATCCGTTTTTCACGGTTCCCGCCATCGTGAAAGAGTTATCCACTCGTAAAGTGTTGACTAGCCAGCTTATGAAGGGGATGAGTTTGGATAAAACCCTGGATCTCGACCAGGCGATCAGAAATGATATAGGGAGGTAAACAAATTTTTTTTTTAAATGCTAAACGCGATTATATATATGAAAAATAGAACGAAAGGAAGAAAGAAATAAAAAGAGAAAGAAAGAAAGAATCTAAAATCATCTTTAAATCTTAATTCAAAAAAAAACATCATTGACTTAAAGCTATTTATTTTATACTATAATCCCCCCCCCCCCCCACAAAGAAATATTTTGAATCTATGTCTCAGAGAAGTGTTCGAATTTCGATTCATGCAAACCGATCCTAATTGGTCGAATTTCTTGTACGACCCCGAGACCCATAGGGTAGCGCTCTTAGATTTCGGGGCTTGCCGACAATTCGACAAAAAATTCGTCGATATTTATCTTCGATTGATCAAAGCGTCGGCTCAAGCCGACAGAGCTTCTATTTTGAGGCTATCAGAAGAATTGGGATTTTTGACAGGTCACGAAACAAAGGTAAATTTGAAAATGTTTATTTTTTTTTACCAACCTAAAGTTGATGTTTTTGTATGACGCATCAAATTATCACCCCCCCCCCCCTCCCCTAATGAATATCTTTCAATCATATATTTAACGATTAAGCGTTTCCGTGTTAATTTTTACAACAGATTTTTTTTCCGAAATGAATGATTAAATTAGCAACATTGAAACGCTTCTTCAGTTAAGGGCACTTAAAAACGTCGTTAAATGATCGGCGTAGGGAAAAACGCGGATTTAACAAAGAAAATAATTTATTGCCTAATTTGATTAAAATTTTTTTTTAAAACTCATCATTATGTTTAGATATTGTTTGAAGGATAAATAAGTAAAACTTTTTTCTTTAAAAGGCCCATTACTTTATAACCGGAAGTCGAGTTTGACAAAATCTTCTTTGAGAATCGGAAAATTTTTTTTTTCACTTAAAATATTAAGCAAAATAAAAAATTTACAATATCATATCTAATAAATGTAAAATATATCATCAATAATTTTTGAAAATCAATATTGTTATTTTCAATTTTTTTCCCAATAATATAGTATTATCTTATTTATCTACTCCCTAATGATCAGAGAGCATTGCATAAATGAAACGGTTTATATTTTCTATTTATGATGCTTTATTTCGCGCAGATTTTTTTATGATTTATTTGTTATATTAGAATAAATAAAATTTTGAAAAATTCACAAATTTTTACTGGCCGAAGATGGGGTTAATTAGCCTTTCTAATAAATCCTCTTCAGATGAAGATCCAATCACTGTTGATAATTCACGTCATTAGGATCCCCTACTCTTTTAACAAAGTTTTATCCCATGTTAAACCATATTTTAATATATGTTACCTTGTTTGGGGTTTTCTTTTTTCAGTTAGAGGCACTTGATATCTATATAATAAAAATTTTAAAAAATATTTATTAAATTTTATGAATAGATATAAAAAATATATAATTTAAAATTATATATAAGGTAAAATGAAATTATATAAATAATTAATAATAATTTAAAAAAAAATATACCCTAAGTCTAGGTATATGCATGACAAAAAGGCATTATTTAAAAGTTGTGTCTGCAAAATTCATTGCATCTATTGATGAATCAGCAAAAGGTGAAATAAATTTAGAAATTTTTAGTATAGCTTTCAGCCAATCCATAAAATCTCGCTAAAGTTAGCTGCTCAAATTGATTTTTTGGTAGCTACTTTAATTCGTTTTAGGATATTTATTAACTATAATTGCTTCCCAATCCATTCAATTTCGCCAGCATGTCATAGATTGATAATTGCAAATCTCAAATAGATGGTAAAAAAAAATTTATGGAGGATGGTGATGATATTGACAATCAAATGTCTGAAAATGACGAAGAGGAACAAATGCAAAATACAGATAAAGGATATTTGTGAGGAATTATCAGGAATCACGCAACTTTTTTTAAAACAGTTTTGGGAATTGGAAGCAATTATAGAGTTAACAAATATCCCAAAACTAATTAAAGTGGGTACCAAAAAAAATATAAC
Organism: Gordionus sp. m RMFG-2023; assembly: GCF_954871325.1. NCBI lineage: Eukaryota > Metazoa > Nematomorpha > Gordioida > Chordodea > Parachordodidae > Gordionus > Gordionus sp. m RMFG-2023. The sequence continues at coordinate 5,086,940 of NC_088778.1, read as the reverse complement.
TCGAGTAGCTAACTTTAAGAGACCTTTATGGAATATGGCTAATAAAGCTAAACTATAAATTTCTATATTTACTTCACCTTTTGTTCATTCATTGATAGATGCAACGAATTTTAGATAGACACAACTTTTAAAGAATAATTCCATTTTTTTGTCATGCATATATCTAGATTTAATGTATATTTTTTAAAATAATTATTAAATTTGATACCTTATAATAATTTTATTTAACCTTATTTTTTTATATCCATTCATAAAATTTAATGAGATTTTTTTTTGATAATATATAATTTTTATTATGAGATATCAAGTGCTTTTAACTGAAGAAGAAAAACTCAAAGCTAGGGAACATATTATTTAAAATATGGCGTAACATTGAAATTAAATTTTGTTATAAGAGTGGGGGATTCTAGTGAAGGTGAATTAGCAGCACTGAATAAATCTTCATCTGACAAGGATTTATTAGAAACTCTTCTTTAAAAAAAGGATCATAACAAACAAAATCTATTACTAAAATCGGAGAATATCAGAGATATTTTAGTTAATTTTTCTAAAGAACCTAGGTTAAACACGAATATTTTAACCATGAATTATATAAATTGTCTGATAATATATTGGCAGTGCCGCGACCCTAAATTAGAATGGCAAGATAGATGTTTCTCGACAATTAAATTTATACTATCTCATTATAGGTATAATTTAAGTGAGATGAATCTTGAAAATTTATCAAATTGTACGGCTTTAATAAAAAAAAATTTTTTTAAGCAAATAAATATTTTTGAATATTAAAATTAATTTATATTTATTTTTTTTATATTTATAAATTAAATATTATTTTATAATGTACAATTAATAAAAAATAAACACTTGTTTTATATCTGTGTGTTTTTTTTAAAATTTAATAATGAAATAAAAAATAATTCGAATGAGGTTTGTGTTCAAACCGATTTTTTGAGGTTTAAACCGAACCGATATTTTTATTCTATACAAACCATTTTTTTTATTCAAACCTTAACCGAACCGATATTCGCTTCTTTTCGATCCCTGATCAAGACACTTATTAAAAGACAATGCTTTCTACACCTTCCATTACCAGGAACCCTGCTATCTAAGTGCCTTGGGTGCTAACGCATCACATATTAGCACCCATTAAATATAAATAGCAATCTTGAAATCTAAACATCACTTTCCATGTGACATAATCATTTTTTGTTATTTTAAATTTTCTTCCTTTCGCCTTAAGAAAATGCGAAATCGATAGATATTATATATCTTGGTATAAAGTAAATAACCTATCAATATAATTATATGATCCTACACATCAAAATGAATTAGAACCTAATACATAAGAAAACGTTAAAGTTATTAAAATTCAATATACATTCATTTTCGTGCTGATTTTTTGAGTATACAAAAAGTTTTGCTTATTTTCCAATTTATCTGAAAGAAAAAGCAAAATTTTGGGGTTATTTTAACTGCCTTGATTTTTTAATATAAAAAACGTGACGCATCCCTCGTGTTTAAATTGAGGTTGCCTTTTTTATTAATATCGTCGATTCAAAATTTTAAAGAAGTTTTTAAAAGTAAGGATTTGTCTTTGATAATTATATTATCGTCTGCCTTCTTATTTTTTTTAATTCTAAATATTCCTTTTTAGGATGTAAGTTATTTCTCTTACATTTTATGTAATATTACTAGGCGAAGAATAAAAAAAAAGTAATGAAAAAAGCAAACCTATTTACGTTTTTTAAAATTGTTAACGCCAAACGGTAATTTTACCAATTTGCACGATAGCCATTTGAAATGCATTATTTGCGCTTGCAACGCATCTTTTGAAACGCTAAATTTATGCCCACTATTATGAAGGTAAAGTGTGTAAGGTCAGATATTCCTTTGATTAACGAATGTATCTACATTATAATTAATTATAGAAAAATAAAAATAAAATCTAGGGACATAAACCCGACCTGAGGGCGGGCCAAAGCCCCTCCAATGGGTAAGGAGAGCGAAGCTCTTAGGAAAATTATACATTCAGTAAATAGACACTTTTTAACAAATTAATTAGCACCTCCTGAAAAGCCTATGACTCCTCTTGCTCATTAGATATCTAACGGATGAATATGATATGTATAAAATAAATAATAATTTCATTTTAAATGACAAATTAAATCCAAGAAAGTGACTTTTTTAAAAAAAAATAAAATATGTAAGGTTGAAGAAAGCGATTATCGTAAATAAGGATAGCCTAGAAATTATGCAAGTATATTGACGAAGCTACAGTTTTCTAATGATTAAATTCCTTTGGATTGATGAAAATTAAATCAAAAAAAAAATATAATAATTCCAGCCTTCTAGTTTACCTCTTAAAAAAAACTTTTTTTCAGAAGGAAAAAATTTATGTCTTATCATGTTTATTCAAAATATAATTGAAGTTTTATTTATAATTTATTATCCTTTATATACTTTTGATTCATTAATAATTTTATTAAAAATAAATACTTAAAAACAAGAAATAGAAAATATTGTTTAAACCGATCCCGATATTTTAGAAACCAGTACAATATTCCCTTAATTCTTGGGTTTTTTAATATTGGTTGCCAGGCATATGTTCGGGCCCGTGGCCCCAAAAATGTTTGTCATATTACCTCCTTTCTATTCTTCCTGAAAATTTAAAAGTATATATATTTACTATTCATTTTTCATAATCATATTATTATAATAAATAGAATGATAATTGATAAACATCATTAAAAATTAAAGAATAAAACAATTTATTTTAAAGTTTGAAATTTCTTCTCTACAAATCCTCTCTTAAAAAAAATTTATACTCGGGGTTGGAAAAATGTTGATTTTGCAGATCTTCTAATGCTCATAAATTTTACTCAAAATTCTCTTTTTATTTTGATCATTTTTATTTGTAAAGTTTCATGATGAAATCATTTTTAAAAGGGGATATATCTGAGGATTGCAATGAGCTGGTTTTAATCCTAACGCCAGTCCGCCCATATATTTTTTTAATTCTCCCGCTCACTCGCCCAATGTTTAAAATCTTTTCGCTGGACCATTGCAGCCCTCTGATATCTATTAAATTATTTAATTATAACCGGTAAAAACAAATAAGATAATGCAAGAATCCCACGTCGAAGCTGTCCTAATATTAGGGGAAGCCTTTGCCACGGACAAAGAATTCGATTTTTCCAATCATAACGTGACCCGAAGAATACAAAATCTTATGCCAATCCTTCTGAAACATAGACTGAAAGCTCCACCGGAGGAAAGTCTATCCTTACACCGGAAAATGGCGGGGGCTTTTCTTATATGCTCTAAACTCGGTGTCAAAATCCACTGCAAGGACTTGTTCGACCGTATTTACGAGAGTTATTCATATGAAACTAATAGCTTATGATTGTAAAAATGTGTTATAAGAAGAAAAAAAATTGTATTCGGCGTTTAGCAATATTTTATTAGGTCGTCATAAAGTATGTAGTGATAGTTTAGAATTAATCATCATTTATTTCTTTAAAAACAAATAAAATTATGTAGTCAATGAAATATTCTTAGATTTGTTGTGGTTGGTTCAGATTAATATATTTTAACATCCTGAATTGGCAGAGATGTTTTGATTTAAATTGATAAATTAGATATGTTGTCTACAATACACAACTTTAATTTGTTTATTAACAAATTTATATTATATTATCGGTTTTTTTTCAGGTTAACTATTCTTGTAATAATATCGATTTAGCTTATTATTTTTTTAAAAAAACGGCGAAATCAAGATTTTTAGCCAAAACAAATATTACATGATCTTCAAGATTTCTGCAAAAGATGACTGACAGGTTAAAGATCTCTTGGTAAAATCTTTAGGCTTATAGAATATTTGTTGGCTAAAATCTTGATAAAGCCTATTTCTAAGAATCTAGTGATATAAAAAATTTTTCCCCATTATATCCTTTCCAATACCACAAGATCCTTCCTCTTTCATAGCCTGTCTTAGCTCAAGGAAATTAGTTACGAATTTTTTTGTTTCTCTCAATTTAGGAATTATTGTTATCAAATATGCGCGCCCCGAAACATACTAGGATGGAGTAACCATCAGAAAGGAACGCGTTCATAGCATTATGTAACGCCGAATATGTCATTTCACCATGTTATCAGTGTTTGGCTTTGTAGCTTGTTATTTTTTTTACTTAGGTAGTTCAGTTCCCTCGAATCACATTTTTCGATTTTCAACTGTCGTAAGGTGTCACCCATTATCTATATGTTCTGTAGGATTTCGATCTGATTGGCTGCCCCTGAAGCCAAAAATGAGATGACTTTTAATAGTGAGGCACTTGGCCTAAAAATTTTAAAAATATTTAAAAGTGTGGGTCGGGTTTAAAAGTTTTAAAAAAAAAATGAAAAACTGGACGAGACCAATTTTTATATTTTACAAAAAAAAAATTAATATCAAATAATCAATGGGTAAATCTTATAATGGAGAATTCAATAATCATTTTCGTGCTCACATTGATTATTCAAAATTTTAATTCCGACCTTTATAAAATGATCAAATATTAAAATTGGGGCCTCTTTAAGGAGGGAAACGAGCTTGAAGATAAAGAATTGAAATGCGTAGAGGATCTAAAATTACGACTTCCGCAGGTCCATGCGTTAAATTTATTCATCCCAATCATTCTTACACCTTTTCCTTTCCATTTTGTCTCTACTATGCAGATCACGTTTACTCTCTTACAAAGTGTGTCCACCTTTTACCCCGCTCTTTTAGTTACGCTCGTAATACCTCGATGTGATCTTTGTTCGCTATCCCTATTTTCCCACAGTTTTAAGTTCGTTTAGGATTGTCATAACAGAGGTTAAACGGAAAACATTTCCCCCGAAAAAAATATTCCCAAATTTTTTTTTTTTATGAAGAGGATTATTTTTTAAAAAAAATTATTAGGGGAATATCAGACAGATCATATATGTTTTATATTAAAACATATATTAAAGCCTTTAAGATTCAAATTGTAAGAAGAAAAGTTATAAGTTTTAAAAAAAGTTAATATTGGGAAACCGAGATTACCAAAAAAAGATACCCCTTTTCCGATTAAAATTATTGTATATGTTAGGGTCAATCTGTTTTTTTCCGGCAATGATTTTATCGGAAATGTATTCTATCATGTTTGGAATACCTATTTTTTTTAATATAAATTATGAATGACTCAAACGTCAAAATTATCTACGATTCATAAGATAGATATTCTAAACATGCTAGAATACATTTCCCTCAAAATCCGATTTTTTAAATTTAAAAAAATTGGTTTTAAAGTAGAAAAAATAACACATTGTCGGAAAAGACACATTAACGCTAATATATATATATATGATACATAATATTTTTTATTTTGATTCAAAAAATGTATAAAATAATTCTTTTTAAAATTAAAATTACGAATGCCGTTATAATTTATTAATTATGTGAAAGGTCTCAGTGTTTTATTTTCGATACTCTTGCGAGATACATAATTTTTCTTAAATGGCATAAAAATTAAAATACAAAACATCTTATTCTTTGAAATATTTTTTTTTACGGAGACCAGAATGATTAAGACTATTTTGTAAATAATATGTATTTAATCTAACTATGTTGGTATGATTTAGATTTTCTAACCAAAAAAATGTAATAGCATTGAATTGGACCATAATTACGATGAAGAAACTGCCTTACGCTAACAATTATAGTAAACGCGATTTGTTAAAGCAGTGCGATATTAAACGCTGCGTTATTTACAAAATCAAGCCAAGTTATAATTTATAAATTTGAGACGAATTTTTCAAAACTTCTAATCGCTGTGATTTTGACAGGGTTTAATACCGCACCGCTTGAACAAATCGCGTTTACTATAAATGAGACCTTAGATATAAAAAAAAATTCTTAATTAAAAGCATCGATTGCAAATTATATCAGATATCTGTAGATCTGTACCAGAGCAGTCAAAATGATATAATTTTAAAAGACCGGGCCGGGCTTAAAAATTTTTTGCTGCAATCTTGGGCATGGGCTTTAACGGGAATCATCTCGGGGCAACTAGTAAATTTGGTTCTCCAAATCGTTAAGAACAAAAAATAAATTGGGAATTTCCCTTTATATCTCCTAAAAAAAATTTAAGGTATATTTGTAATTAATATTAATAGATGCTCTAGGGAAGTAAACACTTGTTGCGTTAAATTTGAATATTGAAAAGTTAATAGGAAATTTTGCAAATAAAAAAAACATTTTTGATTTTAAAAATGCGATGAAATTGTAACATATTTCATTGTAGATTTTTATTTAAAAATTAGCTATATTCATTCCCTAATCTCTAGTGTCCAAAATTATTATTTTTTAAAGCAAAAAGTCTAAAAAAAAATATTTTTTGAACCTTTATAAATATTATAAAAAGTTATCAATCTTTGCATTAACTGAATTTCAAACATTTTAAAATTTCGGCATAATCTGGGGAAAAAAACACTATAGCACAACATGGCACAAACTTTGTAAAGAAACGTTGATCAGTCTCTGAGGATCAGATATATAAACAGAGGAAATGGTTAACTCTCAATGACATTTATACTAACCTAGAATGATGAATCATTTATTAAAAGTGTATAGATATTGAAGTCAGCTGCAGTCAATGGGTTAAAACTCAATTAAAATGCATTTAGGCAAAATGTTTTTCAAATTTGATTTAAATGTCATTTAATGGCGGACAGACATCAGTGTATGCCCCTTTTAACTGTAAGTTTAGTTATCAATAATTAAGACCCTCCGTAGATCTCTCGGTTTAACATTGCAATTAAAGAAATTACCTTCCAACCCCGGTACGTGATCACATTGGAAATTTTGCCATTTTTTTTTTATAATGTTAGCTTGTATTTTGCCAAATATGTTTCACAAAGAATAAATTGAAAGATGAGAAGTAAAACTAATTATCAAGCACTGCGTCATAAAATTTTCCGACTGATTTTAATTCGTCCAGTTTTCTTAAATCAGGCCGGTTCGTATTTTATTGAACCCTACTCGGTTTTCATAATATTTTTCGAGTTTAAGCGGGTCGAGTTCCTAGCCTATAGGTCTGAAAAAAAAATTATCAATATTTTTATTATCTAATATCAATGAGTCTTGTTAAGTATTATTTGAAAAAAATTTTAAATTTAAGAAACAATTTTTTTTTTTTTATATAAAAGAAATTAGTAATGTTATTTTATAAATTAAAATTTTAGCCGGATTAATATTTCGCAAACCTCAACGTTTCGTTAAGATATATCCAAACTTTCTTTCCTACCATCTAGTGTTATTAACCGGCCTGATTTTTTTAAACGACAAATGATATGATGCAAACTTTTAGCAAATAGAAGTCTAAACCTTTTTTTTGCAATCTATGAGCAAAATCTTAAGACTCACATAATATTTTACTTAAAATCGTAATAGGGCCATTTTTAAAAAAATAGGTCCCTTTAGCAACACTGCTGTCATCTATGAACTCTCCAGGCTTGCGGAATATTTTTTGACTAAAATATTGGGTTAGCCTTTTTTTAAAAAAAATCGAGCTCTTTTAAACAATACTACCAAATTATCAAAATGGTAGACAATTTTTATTTTCTACTTTAATAATATTGATATAATTTTGGGTCCATATTCTGTTTAGAGACGTCTAATTCAAGGCTTTTGGGTGGCATGATCTTAATTTTAAAAAAAATCCGGAAGAATAAATTAAAATGGCAATCCCATGCTGGGCTCAGAATTAAAATTTTAACAAAAAAGTATCATGAAATCTGACCCGGGCCAAATTTATGTTAAAAATTTAGATTGTTACAATTTAACTAAGTTGAAAATGATATAATGGATTTATTTATTTATCATTCATTCATTTCTTGTATTTTCAATTTCCCTTTTGAAATCATTTACAAGATATGATAAATTAACAAATTTTTTGAAAAATTTTAATAGCGGTGAAAGGGAGAGAGGGGTCTGTGCCGGTTTCAAAATTTGTCTTCTACAGGTCTTTGATTCCTTTATAGACATTTTTCACCTTATTTTTTATACCGTTTCAAATCATGTAGCGATATCGAAAACTATTGTAGCGGTAGTAAAGGTCTCCGGCGTAGACTGGTGGGCGGATGAATTTTAAATGTTGGGATGAGCAGGGCTGACTTCAGGGTTGGGAAAATTTAAAAAAAATAAATAATTCGATATAAATAAATACAATTACATTTCAAATAAAAAAAATCATTTAAATAATTACAAATACGTTTAAAAAAATTTTTTTTTTTTTAAATTACAATTACGTTGATGAAAACATTTGGCAAATAATAAATATTTCGATGAATACTTTGTACAAAGTGTTTTTCATACTATTAAATATTAATTTATTTTTTTTTGCTTATATAACATTTTAATTAATAATTTTTTCTAAAAATTCTAATATATATATTATTAAAATGATAGCTCACTTTTTTAATATATTAATAATATATTAAATCTATTCCTTTTTGGCCCTAGAATTTGATTTGAGAAACTGAATAATCTTTCTGCCTGAGGGTAAGGGTAAAATAGAATTATATTTAAAAAAATATAATATAATTTTAAAATTATTTAGCGCCATATATATATATCAAAGAGCTCCCGGCTCTGGTACATGGACCGTATTTTAATTTTTTTTAAATATACCCGGGCCGGACCTAAAAATTTTTTTTTTAATATACCCGGGCCGGGTCGGGTCGTATATTTTAAAACCAAATATCTTAAATCGCCATTATTAGTTATAAAAATTAAAAATAAATTTAACAAATTTTATAAAAATTCCGCGCCGGCTGATAATTCAAAACCCGGGCCAAAAATTAAAAAAAAAAAAATCCTAGTAGGGCCGTGGCTTTGGGATTTTTTTTAATATATCTAAATTTATCAATTCTATATTGAATTTTTAATGTAAAATAAAAATATAAGATTTTATTTATAGAAACTAAACGCCATATAACATATATCATTTATTTTGAGTAGTTATAAAAAATTTCTATATTTAAATATTCGGGCCGGGCCGGTAAATTTATTTTAAAAAATTTCGGGTTCAGGCCGGATCGGCAAAACTTTTTAAAAAAAATTTCGGGCAGGGCCGGGTTTGAAAAATTAGGCTCGATGCAGATCACTAATTTATATTAAAAATCAATTTAAAAATAAAATAAAAAAAATAGTCTTGTAATCTTTATAAATACAAACTACATTTTATTATTTTTTTCAGCATTTAAAATACAAATATTTTTGAAAATATTCGGAAAAAAAAATACTAAGATGTATTTGTAATTTTGAATACAAGTATTCGCGTAAGCTGCCCAATGGCTGAATTATATTTATTAAAAATTAATTTTTAATTTTACAATATTACAATATTACAAATTTTTTAAGTTTAGATATGTTAAAATAAAAATAGAGGTAATAAAACGATTTTTTTTAAAAAAAGAAATAAAATAAATATTCAATGTCATTGGTCACCTAATAAAACAAAAAGTAAAATCGTAATATATTTTTTTTTTAAAAATGTTATTCTAAAAATATATATTAAGACAAATTCTATCCAGATGGTGATAAAAATTAAATTAGTTTAAACGTCAAATGTATGAAACGCTAAAATGAGGATATTATGTAATAAGCTTTAAGAAAAAAATTAATTAAACTCAACTCGGATTGGTTGGTCAAGCATTCCCGGAGGAGAAGCAGTTTGGACGGATTTCAATCTTAAAAATTTTTCTTTCAAGCTCGAGTCAAAAATGAATGGCGGTAAATTAAAAAAAAAAATTTTTTATGTTATATATTTTCTTATAGGTCAGGATGTCGTATTCAAAAGGCGTATATTATTCTAATTTTTAGAACTTGGTCACTAAAAAGTTTAAAAAAAAAGGAGTTCTAGACTTTGATAAAGCAATATTTAAAAAATGGCAACAATAATGGGACCCACCCTGCATGGCCTGATTGGAGTTCAAACTGACCGGAAGTCGGATTTTAAAATTTGTGTCAGAACTACTAACCGAACTTAGACGTCGAAATTTTTTTTTAAAATTGTTTATTTTTCCTTTAAACGTTTTTAATCTTTCCGATTTCGTTGAAATGTCCTACCATTTCAACCCTTCCAATCATTTAAAAAAAGTTATTACTTAAAATTCTTAGGATATTTTTTGACGGAATCTTTTAGTAGCTTTAGCATTTTTAGATATATAGTATGTGTACAAAATTAATTTTGATTTTGTTCTGTAGTTCAAGAGTTATAATGGTTTTTTGGAGCTTGGGGTCACATAGACCCCACTTGTTTATCCGGGAAATTTTTTTTCATCTGTTTTGGCATTATTAATCATAAATATACACTAATTATATATATATTAATTAAAAGTTATAATATATTAATATTTGAACCTTAGATAAATATCATAAATCATCAATTTTATTTATATATATTTTTTATATCATACTTTGACTTTAAAATAATTTGTCACTCCCTTGACAAGAGCTGTAATATAATGATAAAATAACATTTCATTATTAAAATAGTTAAAATCATTAACATATCGTCGATCTAGAATTGGAGGCTCCACTCGACATTTTCAAAATTTTTGAGTTAGGAATATTAATTATTTCCAAAGTTATAATAGCTCTGTCAAAATTGATCAATAAGGTTTTCCTATATTTGATTTTAAACTTTAATGCTGATTTTCTCATTTTAAACATTTTGGCAAGTGGAGCACTCCAATTCTAGGCCGACGATATAGTTTGTTTAATATATTTTTAAATAAACAAATTAATTTGATTTTAATATAAAGTATTCCTGAATTTGGGTCTGAGAGCACCCCACCTATTCTCTCGCCTAATTTTTTTTTGCATCTGTGCAATGAAGGGTTAACAATAAAAAATTTAGGATAAGACTTATTTCTAAATAATTATTTCGGGTTCGGTAAGGCAAAAATTTTAAAATATTTGTTTCAGATCGGATCTGAAAAGGGGAGGGGGACCTAATAATGTTAGAACTGGTTCTTGGAAATTTTTAAAATGGTATTTCTGTCTTTACGAGTTTTTTCAGAGGGATTCCATGCTGATTGCCTTTAGCTACTGCCAAGTCAACATATAGCAATTTTCGTTAAACAACTACCAATTATATTTTTTTGAAATGCAATAATATTCATTTTTCATATATTAGGTGATGGGATCACGCGATCATCTCCGATCTACTATATATCATCATCCGCCTTGGACGGAACCACCAAATTAGTTTCAAAAGAAACAAGGACTATAGGAATGGAGATCCACATATGGCAGTGTCGATCCAAACAAAAAACAAATTAAATACCTATTGGTTCAACACCGCTTTTAGTGGTAAATAACAATAACCAAGTTTCCCGGATTTTTTTTCCAAACTCATGCATTATTCCTTAGCTGTCCCTTTTTTTATTTAAAAAAATATAGAATTTTACTTACTTTTCCTCCTTTTAATTTTTTTTTTTGAATGGTCAAATAATTTCATAAAGAATGTAATGAAATTTTAGAAAGAAATAAAGATTTTAGTAAAAAAAATAAGTAAAAGAAATGATAAAAAAAAATATCTTCGACAAATTTATTTTATTATTATTGCATCATAAATATAAAAAAAAACCCTTTTTTTGTAACAATTTACACAATATATTTTTTCCCCTTTTTATAAATTTATGCTTAAAAAACGTTAAAAGCGACGAATTGTAAGCGAAAACCCCAATTTTTCCCCGAAATTTTCAGCATATTTTTTTCCCATTTCTATTGGTTATTAAAATTAATATTTATTCAATATAATATATAACGGAGACCTGTAGGCCAGGCCAGTATTTTAATTTTTTAAAATATACCCGGGCTGGGCCATAAAATATAAAACCCGGGTCGGGCCGTAAAAAAATTTTGAATAAAAATCCGGGCCGGGACCTCTGCAGGTCACTGATGTATAACACCAATAATAAATATAAAATTAATTCATATTTTTCTGATCAGTAAGAAAAAAATTGATAATCGCTTTTTTCTCCAAGATTGGGACTATTGAAGCCAACTTCCTGGAGCAAATTAAGGCTAAAAAGGGATAGGTTCTAAATCACTATAAATTGGGAATCTCGCTTATTTCCCCTAGAAAAATTTTAAATTAATATTAATGGATGCCAGGGAGGTAAACACTTGTATTTAAATTGAGTTTTTTAAAAATGGAGGAAATATCATCCATTTTACCAATTTGTTAAAAAGTACTTACATCTGAGTATTTGTAATCTTAATAAATTTCTAAGTACCTGATCAATTTTTAATATACTTTAACCAGTGACATATAACTAACGATGAATTCATTAAAAGTGTACATCAATTAAAAACAGCTGAGAAAGCCATTATGACGTCATTTTGTTTTCGTGTAGCATATATAAAAAAAATTTAAATTTTAATGTAGGCGAAGTAAAATAATATGTACCTAATATTTATTCCAAGGCTATTCACACAAGAAAATATGAATTTTATTTAGGTTAAAATGGCGATGTCATGTGGTCTCCAGCTGATTATCATCAGTCTAGGTACTTTATTTTTTCTAGGATAAAACTTGGTTAAACCCATATTGGAGGAAGTTATTTAACAACACCAACTGCAAAAAAAAGTCAAAATAAAAAAAATTAATTCAAATGGTTGAGGTTGAGCATTTTTTAATGCCTTAGATCATGCATATTTCATTGATTACTATAAATGATGTTTTATTATTATAAATTAAAAAACCTTGAGACAATTGGGTTTAGAATTGTTTAATAAATATATAATATTTTCTTAATTTCATATCAAAACTAAGTATGGGGAGACAGTGTGCAACATTCATAATTTTTTAATCAAAATTCATTCATTACAAATCACTTGATATTTTTAATTATTATTTTTTAATTTTAAGACAAGTTTTTTTATTAAATTTAAAAATAGCATAATATATAAAACAATATTAAAATAACATGTTAAAAAGTCATGCATACAATTAAAACAAGATAAAGTAAAAAAAAACATAAAAGGGAGGGGGCAAAAAAAGGCTCCCATTGAGATCACAAAAAACTAAGATAGTTTTTAAACTTATTTTAGTTAGTGAAAATTAAATAGTAACCTTTTCTAAGCTTAAATATTACAATTTTTTCATAAATTTATTTGATCTTATATTTATAAACACTAATAAACAATACTCAAATAAAGGGTTGTTGAAAAGCCCAATTTGAGTCAATTTTTAAAAATGAGCCAGCCGATTAATATTTTAGCCAAAATAGCATCTTGTAAGCTTCGAGATTTGATGAATAGAGGGCTTTCTACCATCTATGATTAAAATCTCCAAGCTTATATAATTTTCCAAATTGAGCTTTGTAACAACCCTATGCATAAATACGACATATATAACTAGTATTTCTTTTTAAATGTAAATTTCAGAAATAAAAGATGTTTTTGTCTAACCCTGTTTCTAAATTTGGATTGGACTGGGCCAAGAGACAGAAGGTATTACAATAAGTTGATTGAAGATTAGGATTATTTGTCTATTATCACCAGAACTTTTTATATTTAAGGATCTTCATTATCCAAGATTAGATAGATTATTTAGCATGAGAGGCAAAGATTTCTGATTTGATTTGATGTGTAATACCAGGTGAATCTGATAACAATATATCCAAGTTATCATCTTTAAAAGATCTTTAAAGGTTGATAATTATAACTTATGGGGTACCTTCACAAATTTTATATATTGTTAAAAATTCTAGGTTACCATCTGTTAGTATGTTCTATATAGCCTCACTTGGATCCTTAATATAGGCAGTATCAAAAATATTTTATCTAAAATATTTAATATTTGGTTAGTTTTATACTTTTTTACATTTTAATTAGAATTAATTAAATATACATAAGCACATTAAAATTTTAACTAATTGGAATTAATGCTTTTATTATTTCTCATCATTAATGTTTTGGGCATTACCAGTCTGCCCTTATAACTAGTGTTGCAAAATAACTCAATTTGAGCTCATTTTTAAAAATGGTAACTCCATTTTTAGCCAGAAAAATATTGCCGATGCCTCTGGCTAATAGATACCCAAACCTTTGTGCCATCTATGAGCAAAATCTTTAGGCTTGCATATTATTTTTCTGGATACAATATTGAATTGAGCTACCCTTCTTTAAAATAAACTCAAACAGAGCAATTTTTATCACTACTTATAACCATGCAATTAAAATACGGTTATAATGGGACTTATCTTTTCAAATTGTATTGATTTTCCTATATTAGTAAAATGTTTACTTTTTCAAGTGTTAAATAGAAGTATAAATGATAAAGACATGGGCATGACTAAAATACACGTCCCCGGTCAAGATAGATTATTTTTATAAAAATGAATATAGAATCGTGTATAGTTTTTCATGGAGATTTCGAAAATGGTATTAAGAAATTTTTTTTTGACTAAACTACGCGTCTCCGAAATTTTTTTTAAAAAAAATTCTTAATACCATTTTCGGAATCTCCATGAAAAACTATACACGATTCTATATTCATTTTTATAAAAATAATCTATCTTGACCGGGGACGCGTATTTTAGTCAAAAAATGAAAAAAATGAGTGTTTTTTTCAAAATTTTACTAAGTTAACACTTCTTTTTTAAATCAAAAAAACATTTTCTGTATCCATTTAATGAGCTAAATATGAATCTGCTTTTATTTTCTAAAAAAAACTGTATCTTGATAGGGGACGCGTAGTTTTTTCATGTAAAAAATTAGAAAAAATAAATTTTTAAAAATTTTACTGTTAACACATTTTTTTTAAATCATAAAAAACATTTTCTATATTCATTTAATGAGCTAAATATGAATCTGCTTTTATTTTTAAAAATAATTGTATCTTGACCGGGGACGCGTAGTTTTTTCATGTAAAAAAATAATTTTTTAAAAATTTTACTAAAATATCATTTTTTTAAAAAAATCATAAAAAACATTTTTTTAACTTATTTTATGAAGCTAAATAAGATTTTTAATTAATATAATACAAATTAAACCTCTTTGACCAGGGACGCGTAGTTTTCAGGGACGCGTATTTTAGACATGCCCTAAAGACATCACTTAAATAAAATATCATAAAAATAAATTTTATTCAAAATTCCAACATTTAAAGCTTTGCCATATGAAATCCAACATATTTTAAAAATAATATAAGCCTAAAATTAAAAAATCAAAGTCAATGATTTAAATAAATCCTGTTAATTCTGCATCTTGCCTGGCCTAATTAAATTAGAAAATTTTAAAAATATTGCTTAACCCCCCTTTATGAAAAAAATAAATCTTGTTGAAAGTTAACTTATTTTAATTGAAATTTAACATATTTTTTTAATGGAGTATCTTGCCAATTTTCTAATAAAATGCTATCAAATCAAAATAATTCTTTTTTTTATTTAAATATTTTGTCTGGTTCAAAAAATAAAAACTGTTGGTATATATATATATAAATAACATTACAGAAATAAATGTAAAAAAATATATTTCAATTTTGGGAATTATAATTTAACACGTATTAATATCTACAAGATTAAACAATTTACATCCCCCATGTCAAAATTTAGTGCAAGCAAATAACCTTTGTGGGTAAATTTTGATACAAAATGATGTTATTTATGTGTATAAGAATAATTGGTTACAAATGTTTTGTTAATAAAATTGGTTTGATGAGAATTTGGTCATGAAGATTCCACTTTTTCCTATTTAATAATTCAATAATTTTTAATTTGTGCTTAATTTTTTTAACTTTTTCTGTAGCTGCGGTTGTGTTGGAAGATATAGAATGTTGATTGAACGATGTTTGGATTATTTGATGTCTTAAAAAACAAAATAATATTTGCATTTCACATATTAACTAATTTACTTTGAGGATATCCCACCTCCAGGTGGATACTCATATTCCTGACGCTCTAATTCTTGCAGTATAAATGACATGTTTGCTGTTGGATTTGTTTCACATATTTCTGTATATATTTTTCAAAAAAATATTGATAATTATATGTAAAGTTAATGGAATTTTTATAAAAAAGCTAACCTTTTATTTTTAAATCAATACTTTGATTTAATTTTGTATCATCTTCTATAGCTTTTGAATTTAATTGTGGTGAAGCATCAAGGGTGACTAAAATTATGCTCATGTTATCACGACTTCCCTTAAAAATATACATAAATTGTAAATATTTTTATATTATTTACTTTTTGTAGGCAAGTGTCCACAACTTGATTACACACACTTTCAAGATTGTCACAAACTTCTAGCCTATTTCTAACATATTTACATATATCATCAGAACTCATAACATCCCAAATTCCATCACATGCTAATATAATAAATTCATCTTTTGTGGGATCTCTCAACTCTATACGAATATCAGGTTCAGGTGAGACTAGTTGATCAAATGGATGTTTACCAGAATTGTTTTTATAATCAAAATCTCCTAATGCGCGTGAAACAGCTAAAGACCCATTAACACGTTGTATCAGCACAGATCCACCAGCTTTAATTATGCGAGCTTTTTCATTTGGTTTTGAAGGTTTATGATCATCAGTACTGTAAAAACATGCATTACTTCTGGATAAAACTGCCCTGGAATCACCACAATTTATAAATATAAAATGTGTAGGTGAAATTATCACTGCAACAGCAGTTGATCCACTTTTATCTTCCCCTTTTTCTAATTTTGGGAATGTTTTAAGTTTTTCGTCAATTTGTAAAAATGCATCTTTTATTGATTTTTCTAATAAACTATAATCTATATTTTTTGGATCTCTTTCAATAGATTCTTTTAATTCTTTGCATTCAAGTATAGAATTAAGAAGATTTTCAGCTAAATAAGATGAAACAAATCCCCCAGCATGACCATCAAACAAACCAAAAAAGGCCCAATCATTCAACCCATTGGGTAGACCCAAACAAGCACAATGTGAATCTTCCATCCTGACTCTCCAGCCTTGCATTGTACTGATACCATATTTTATAGTTTTATTATCCCCATGTTCATTGTATTTTTCAGTCGATGGTTTATCAAGAAAGGTTCCCATGGCGAATTTTTCATTAATTTTAAGTCGTTTTAATAATAATCGTGTGATGATTTTTAGCATAAAATTTTAATTTTATAAATTAGCCAATTGTAAAATTAAGTGACGGGCATCTTTTATAATCATAATATGATATGATAAATGAAGCCAAAAGCCCATTTCTATTTTTATTTTTTATTGTAAATCACAACATATTATACGTAAATTGGTATAGTTGGCCTTTGGTTTATTTATAATTAACTGCTTATTTACTAATTGAAGATCTTGATAAAATATATTTAAATTATCATACCAAATATAAATTAATTCTTTTATGTAGGGGTAAACTGTAAATGTAATAAAATAACTTTTTCAATTAAGCTAGAAAAATGACTTAAATTTATAATTAACATATGGCCTGATTTAAAAATAAGTAATTACAAGTATTAATAGTAAATTATTTGGTTTATTCGAATATTTAAATTGTAAATTTGAATAATTTAATCGAATTAGAATTTTTATAAATATTAACAATAATAATGTTTTTTCTATTGATAACTTATCCAATTCATTAGCGTCTTCATAAGTGTGTAGAGGGAGGGGGGGTAGAAGCGTTCTGCTTTTTTTGTAAGAGGCTAGGCATCTAGAAGGTAGAGGAGAGGGGCAGACTGGAGGTATAGCGGTCACTTGCCATATTTATCTAGAAGCCTCGTTTTTGGGAGGCTCTTCCCATTTTTACCCGGCCTTCGTTGAGCTCTCTACAATAATTTTTACATATTATATATGGTTTCTATTTATATATTTTTATACAAAAACATGCATAAACGATAGGCTTAATAATATATTGCAAACAGTGTTTTGCAAATTTTCAGAATATTGTAAGGTATAGATATATATGATGTTAATTTTGTATTTAAAATATAAGATACTTGGCAAAAATATCAATAAGATACTTTTGTATATCATATTTTAAAAAATAACATCTAATTTACAAGATAATTTTTATCATATTTTAAAAAATAACTTCTAATTTACAAGATAATTTTTATCATATTTTAAAAAATAACATCTAATTTACAAGATACTTTTAAAAATAATTTTAATAAATCGTCAAGTCAAAGATAAAGAAAATATAAAATTAAATTTATCCTTTTTACATAATCTTTTAGTTCAAATATAGATAATGGATGCATGAGTTTTATAACAAACGAAGTATTAATATTATTATTTTTGTTGAAATTTTGTTTCTTTTTTTATATTTAGAAACATTTGGGCTTTTGGGTTTATCTTTTGGCATTGACGATGCTCCTGAGATCTTTAAGTTTTACTATCCCCTACATGATATGATATTTAATATTTTAATAAATTTATAATGCGCCAATATTGTAATTCAATTCATATTTATTCATGCTTTTATTCCACATATAAAACTATCAATAATATAAATTGAAAATAAACAAATAATAATGTTAGACAGTTAAGAAATACTATCCGATATTATAATACATATATAAATATTATTTCCATTATATCAATATTCTCTATATATGTATTATAATGCAATTATACTAATGTAATTTCTATATTACTATAAAATAAATTTCATTATAAATGTGATCTTTAATAAAATAATATATTATAATTTTAAATATGACCAAATTTTATTATAAGTATGCAGAGCCACTTATAAATTTATGGTATTCTTTACACTTGCTTTAGTTTTTTTATTTAGATTAGTATTTTCATGTTGGGTGAACTTTTAAATTTTTTTTTAATATGCTTAAATATATAATGTAATTGTATTCTCATTATTTATTACCATCATTGTTTTTTTTTGATTCTATAATTATAGCTTCGATAACTTGATTCATAATATTTGAGATATTGAGATGTTGTGATTTTAATAAAATATTTTAGTTAGTTGTTTATCAAATTGTTATATGGCGACCAGCATAATATATCATTATCCTATCTCTTAAAATTTCTAAAATCGAACTATCTTTTTCATTTAACAATCCCAACCCAATTATAATGATGAGCTAACTACATATCCTCATTTTCATTTACAAATTTAATTAATAGAATAAACAGATGACCAAAATAATCTATTTGGAAAATTAGTCCTTTATTAAATTTTAAAATGATAATCATTGTTATTAAATTAAATTAGACAATAAGATATCAACCTGTTTCCATTAACCTTATTATAATGCCTCATAATCAATAAAGTTCCTTATCACATTTTTCGATGTTTATTATTTATTCTTATCAACTATGTATCAACAGCTTTTTGTTACCAATACATGTTCTAAATAAAGGTAATCTAACCCTGGTTGGCGTACTATAGCGTTGAAGAATTTCATAGACATATTAAGCAATGTATACACTTGTTACTGAAGTGGCTCAATTTCGCTATGGTCTTTAATTTATCAGAATATTCCCTCTAGCCTTTACAATCTTAGAGAGGGGCTCGAAAATTTGGAGAGTACTTGAATCCCTGTATTCTAATTTACTACAAGCATGAGATGGTATCGAAAAATAAGCTTAGTCTTTTTTAGATATAATTGTTTATCCCATAAAGATATGAAGTATGGCCATTTGTTTCATTTAAAAAATTATTAACTTTTACATTCTTTCAAATTATTGTTTAAGATTAATGCATACATTCTTGGAGGAAAGGGGGTGGGGAAGTGGCCTGGAGGGGGCTAAGGAGAATATTTTTATTAGCTTAAAATGATATTCACAAAAAGTTACAAATTTTTAAGGGGGGATTTCCCCTTACTCTCCCATCATCCTGCTGGCTACAACTATGAAGCAACTGCATCATGTCACCGCTTACACTTAGTTTGCTCTGATCGAAATATCACAGAATTAGATTTATCTTCTCCAATCTCTGCTTGATTTCATTTCGTTTCGGGCCGGGTCGGGCTTTGGAAATTTTTTAAAATATATTTAGATTTATCAATTTTATATTGAATTTTTTATGTAAAATAAAAATATTTGATTTTATTTATAGAACTAGACGCCATATAACATATGTCTTTTATTTTGAGTAATTATTAAAATTAATTTATATATTTTAATAAAATCGGGCCGTGCCCGCAAAACTTTTTTAAAAAAATTTAAGGCCGGGCCAGACTTGAAAAATTAGGCCCTATGCACATCACTAGCTTGAATCATGTCTAACCTCTACCTAGCTAATTACTGAGTTGCACGAAACTCCTTAAGGCTCAGCTGAGTTTCGAAAATCTTTTCCATTCAAGCACAGATTTATTTTGTTTAAACGTATTTTACTCGATCCATTGATTTTTAGAGAGGCCCAGATTTATTTTTAAAAATTTAATCGTATTTAAAAATTTATTATATTTTGTAAATTTTTATAAAGAGAAATGGAAAATATGAACCTCAAATGAATGTCTTCCAACTAAGTTAATTGAAATTTATTTTAAAAGATTCCACCCGGCTTGGGTTAAAAAATATTTTAAAATCTAAAAATCATACTATAATCCAGCCCCGCAGCTCGAGTTTCAGGCCGGGCCTGCAGATCATTTAAATATGCGCCTATATAACTTGAATTGACGATAAAGTTTTAATTTTATTACGCGGCGAAATGACCGTTATTTAAATACAACGGTTAGTTTTATATTACATTATAATTATTTAAATAATTATGAGAAAAAACATGTTACACTGTTAAATAAAGAATTCATATTCCAAGGTTGTCAAATCATTCATGCATATACATAGTCATACAATAATTCAAAATGAAAAGATAAATAATGGGAGATTTGAAATTATTTTACTATCCAAAGAAGAAAGAAAAAAAAATATTTAAAGATTTAAATTAAGATAATGTTCAAAATATGTATTAAGAATGTCGGTAATTAGTCCCATACATAAAAGCTATTTAAACTTGGAGTAAAATGCTTTTCAGTGGAGAATGGAGATAGTTGGCATTAAAAGGTCTGGGTCAAAGCTTAAATATTGGTTAGGGTTTGTTCCAAAAGTAATAATGCTAAATACCATTTTAAAAATTTTTATGCTTGATTTGGACCAGAAACACATTATATGAGTAAAGTCTAGACTCTAGAGTCATATTTTTTTAAAAAAATATTGTCATATATCTCGCTACGGTAAATAATTATGGGATATTTAATAGACTCCCGCTGAGAGTATTATGAAAACGTTTATTGATGGATATGGTAATCGTTAAAAGGAAAACCCATTAAATTTATATAAATAATACCTTAAAATACCATCAGGTATAATATGTAAGCGCACTCAAGATTAAAAATTCATCCCATATTTATACATGTTTGTTGAGAACAAGTGCTCAGTGTCACAGCACAATTCGAAAAAGGACCATAAAAAATCAAAAATGAGATTTTATTAAACTTATTTTAAAAAGTAAAAAAATTTCTAATCTATAGGTGTGGAAGGTTGATTTTGAATACATTTTTGATTTCGAAAAATAAAAAAAAAAATAGCCGATTGGGAATTCAAACGTGAAATTTATTAATAATATTAATATTTTATTATTTTTTTTTGCAGAAGGAATAATTTAATCTTTAACGTAACAATTCGTAAGAAGATATCTTTTATATCTTAAAAATGTAAATGGTTAGCAGGTGCCAAAAAGAAAAAAAATTAGTTTATTTTTTTTTGGAAATTTAAAGGTCAATTTATTCTTTAAAATATAATTAATATTATTATAAATAAATATATATTTTTTTTAAATAGTTAAATTTTGAAGTAAAAAAAAAAGTTGATCCAATCCATGAATTTATTTTTAATATTAGCTATCATTTTATTAAGTAACAAAAAAACATCTAATGATTTATGAAATTATATTATATTAATGTATTATGTATAAAAAATTTTTTTTTTATCCAATAATAATAAATATAAATGTATAATGTTAAATATTCATTCTTATAAATTTATTTTATTTTTTTTTACATAAATTTTTAAAAAAAAATCAATTTAAAATTTTGATATAAATAATAGTTAAGGTGAATAGAGGCGTGTCTTTAGAATCGACACTTGATTATTGCTGCAATCGCGGAAATCTCCAAGCCCTAGAACGAAATCACTGCTTATTCCCTAATCACACAGAAGTAATTTTATATGCAACATTTATTTTAGATGCAAATATTCTGTATAAAATAGTGATCGAGATCGGGTCTAAAAAGTTTTACCCGGCCCGAACCCGAAATATTTTTGAAAAAATTTAACGGCCCGGCCCGAATTTTATTAAAAAATATTAGGCCCGACCCAGCCGAACTCATTTTTTTTAAAAAAATAGGCCCTTAGGGCCAGGCCAACTTTTGCAGATCTCTAGTATAAAATACTTCCTTTTCTTCTAATTTTATTAACTATTTGAGGGTATGTGATTGTGATGTTCAAGTTCAAAATTAAATTAAAATTTTTTTAATTCCTTTCTTTTGGTCAGGACAGGACCGTATTTTAATTTTTATAAATATACCTGGGCCTGGCCAAATATTTTAAAACCAAATATTTTAAATCGTCATTGTTATCTATATAAAGATTAAAAATAAATATAATATATTTAAAAATAAATCCGGGCTGGGCCTAATTTAAAACCATGGCCGGGCCGTGCATATGGTGCCTCTGCAGGTGCCTGCTTTTGGTAATTATAATTATATATATTTTTTAAATATTAAATGTAATCGGTATAATAACATGTGCAAATCTCTAATTGCTTGTGACCTTCCACCTTATTACGGTTACTTATCGGAAAAGATAGAAGTCCACTATACAAATTTTATTGGGGATGAGAGGAGGGGGGGGGGAGGCGAGGTTTTAATTTATTTATAAAAACATATGATCATAAATAGAGAAGCTAAACTATCTAGTTCCAGATGATAGAGCGTTTTGACGCGAGTACCGTTTAGGCAGGAGCACCCGGAGAAATAAATATGAAAATTTTGTAAAAAATATGCCAAGTTTCCTAAGCTTTATTTTTTTTTATTATAATTATATCTTGCATAATGTATATAGTGTATAGTAATATATGTTAATCGATAAATATTTCATTGTCATTCTAAAAGAAAATTAGACTATACCTAAAATACTGTATATTTTTGATGTTATATGCTAATTTTAATTCCAGACTTTTGCGAAAATTTTTCTACATATTATTTATTAACAATTCCCCCCCCCCCCTTTTTTTTTACTATTTCCCGTTTATGCAAGAAATGTAATTTAAAAAAAACGTTATCAGATTAGTATTTCTAGTTTTAAAATTTTATGAACAACAATTCTGAGAGAAAGGAATTCACGAAGATCATTTTTATGTGCAACTGTGCACTGCACCCTTCTACATCTTGCCACTGGTTCCCATGGTTCCAAGATATAACGTCTTCAACTGACCAATGACGGGTCTTTTTTTAATATTTAACAAATCAGTTTTGTATTTTAAAAAATAAAATTCACATTTTCCTTAAAAATAATTGGTTATCATTTTATATTCATCTTTTTGTTTTAGATAACTTCCCGCACCTTTTAAAATGGAGGATATATTGGACTCTGGAAATTTAAATACAAAATTAGCAGAAACCTGTGGAGGTCGAAACAGACCCGATCCTAATTTTTACAAAAATCAACTTATTTTCCAATCCGGTCCCAACCGGGATTTAAAATTTTTTCTATTTTCACGCCCGGCCCGGTTTTAATTTTTTTGGCACGGATAGCCAGGCTTGGAATTTCATATCTGGAACGGGTTAATCTCTATTATCAACTTTCATATTACCTTATTTTTTTTTAATTATAATTTCTTTCCCCAGGGAATCGAAGTTTGGATCAAAGAAGATGACATTTCAAGGTGTCAAATATCTTTCGAAATATGTTGCGCTCAAACATTAGAAACTTCGAGATGCGATTTAACGAAAGAGTTCGTTATTAATGAGGGAATATTCGCGAATTGTTCTTCCGTTCCTCTTTCATTTAACCATTCCACCACGTGCGTCAATGTAAAATTATACTTATGAGATATTTACTTTAAAATCAAGTATAAGCTCTTGTATCATGGGATGATGGGGGGGGGGGGTTAAAACGCAAGATTGTCATGAAATTGAAGAGTGACATTTTTAAAGCTTTTTCCCTAAAATGTTAATATAAATTGTTGTTTATACGGGAAGCCAGCTGATTTGTATTAATATGCATTTAAAGAAAGGGGGAGAAGATGTGGAGAGGGGGGGATAGACTAAATGAGTGTAAAGTGTGTGGGGGAGTGCCAATTTTTTTTTTTACTGGTAGCAGATAGGAGGGATATCTTCAACGGTATAATTAAAAACTAACGGCTAAAATATTTATGACATTAATATACAAGAAATGTTGCGAATGTTGTAAAATCGGACTAATCACATTGCACGACGGAAAATCGTGTTCCGAACTAGAATCCTTGAAATTGTGCGACAATATTGCTTTAGATTGCTGTGAATACAATATCACCAAATTGGAAATTTCGAACGAAAGTAAATGAAATAATAGAGTTTAATAAAAAGTTTAATAATATATAAGGTCCCCAAAAATGTCCTTCATCATCAAGTAAGAGCGGCGAAATGTTGTTATGTTAATAATATTATAATAATTACCTTAATCCTTCCCTAACTTGTAGATAATTATTGGGAAATGGGGAGATAATCGATTTAATAGTGGGAGTGGGCATGAGGTGGTTGAAAGATATAGTTCATCATTTCTTTATACTTTTGTTTAATATAACTTTATTTCGCTTTTTTAATAGGTAATAATATTTGTTTAATATATCTTTTCGGTTTAATGTTGTTAAACGGCTCGTTTTGAACTCTTTTTTAAAAACGGCTAACTCAATATTTTAGCCAGAAAAATATCGCCTAAGCCTTGAGATTTCGAGAATATATGCCTAGACCTTTCTTCCTTCTATGAGAAAAATCTTCAGGCTTGCGTAATATTCTTCTGGATGAAATATTGAGTTAGCTGTTTTTAAAAATCGCCTCAAAACAAGCCGTTTAACAACACTACTTCGATTCTTTTCCATTTTGCCCTCTATATTTGCTTCATATTTTTTTCTTTATCATTGTATATGGGTGACCACACTTTTTCATACTAAAACTTTAATTTGTGCCGTTTAAAATTTTTATTTGTTGTTTTGTTGCCTTCATTATATATGCTTCTTCGCGTATTTTTTTTTAGAAGAGTTTGAATGAATTATATATAAAAAATATATCTTTTTTTGAAATATTTAATACTTTTGGGAAGATTTATAACTTGGAAAAGGGATATATATTTATTTAAAAAATTCATTTCCCACAAAACTAATTATTTAGTTTGCTTTTGAAAACTTTGATCTTAAAAAAAAATTATTTGGCCTGAGTTTAAATTTTTTTACCAAAATATTTTGAAAAATTTAATTTTTGATAATAAAGTTAAACTTATTATTATTATTATAATTTTGAAGTTTGTAAAATTTGGATGAAATTGGATGTTTTTCCTTGAAAATAATAGTGTATTATAATAATTTCATTTTTAATATTATTACGTATAAGGGATTTATATTTTGAGCCAATAATAACAAAGATATTCATATTGGATAGTTTTCATATTTTACAATGAATCACATAAAATAATATGTTTTTGATTATGGATAATATTGAATTAAAATTTAGTTAATATCGGATAATTATTTTTTCGGTAAAAGTCTACTTTTTTTTCATATCTCATAAATATATTTTTTAGGTTAATAATTTTTTTAAAAATGCAATCATCCCAAACCTAGAGTTTAAAAAATATCTTCCAAGATTTTTGAAGATTTTTCGAAGATCTTCTTTGCCCAAAAATTTTGAGTAAAAATAAATCTTATTATAACTTATTATTTTTGTTGAAAATAAGTTGTAGAAAAGACTTTCGATAAAAGATGCTTTGAGCTCGGGCATTGCTCCCCTATCTGCTCGCCTACTATAAACGGGAAAAATATCTGCAAATGTCCCAATGGATTTTATAAAAGGTCAATGGATAATAATTGTGTTGGTAAAAGAAAACTTTAATATTTTATTCGTTTTTTTTTTTAATTTCTAAAGAAACTAACGTGCTAAAAAATTTAAACTGTAAATATTTATAAGGTAAATTAATTTTTATTAGAGACCTGCAGAGGTACCATTTGCATGTCCCTGCCTAGATTTTTTTAAAAAAGATTTTCAGACCCGGATTTATAAAAAATTAAAATCGGCCCGGCCCTAAATCCGGGCAGGGCTTAGAGCCGGGCCTGCAGTTCTCTGAATGGTCAATTCTATATAACTAGAGCACTCCTTATTGATTTGTTTAGAGGAGATAAGAAAGAATATTTTTCTAACTTATTTTTTTTCACATTATCATTATATTTAATAACATGTATAATAACGGCTCAAATCAAGCCATTTAACAACATTACATGTAATAATATAAATTCAGCATGTTTTAAAGCCAGACGGTTTAAAAATAACATTTTTTATAATTAAGTTAGGATGCCGGGATAATTCAAAATATAGATGGCATAAATGCTTATTAAAAATTAGGCCGGCATCTAGTTTTTAAATGAACGCAAATTTTTAAATGTACGAAAAAATAAAAATTTTATCACCAATACTAGATAGTGTTAGCATTTTAAATGATATTTATAATAGTCATCTGTAACATTAATAAATGTTTTTTGTATCATATGATAAAAATAATGGGTTAAACACTATAATTCCTATTAGAATAATAATAATAAGCATGTAGAGGGACAAAGTAAGATGGCCCAAAATGGAATTTATTCTATGCCATATTATAAGCCTATGATCAGACTTATTTCTTGGGATTAACCCAAAAATTTTCTTTGAAGTATGTTTATATTAAATTTCTAAAATACTATTTATATTATATATATTATGCATTTCAAATAGACATAAATGAATGTTTAGAGGGGATCAATAATTGCACCTACAATGAAATGTGTATCAATATATACGGGACTTATAAATGCGTTCCAGATATCACGCCATATTGTGGAAAAGGATTTATATGGAAGTCAAAACTTTTTGAATGCCAAGGTTTGACGACTTTAATTATTAACATACAATTTATGAAATACGAGAATGGATAACTTAAGTTATCAAATGTTGAGCCACTATGGTAATATTTGGAAAAGGTTTATCAGGGACCTCAATATCTTTTTTTACAGGTCACCCGGCCCTAAAATCTTATTACCAGGCTAGACCCCCTCCGTCAAGATGATTATTTAAAATCCAGAGATCGAATATAAAAATGACGAAAATAAATGTATAAAATCAATTTATAAAATTGGGTTACACGCATGCGAGTTAGGTGCGTAGCGAAAAAAAATGTACGACCGAGACCTGGTCCATTTATTTAACGCTGCGTTTACGCTTGCAAATGTTATAAGATAAATATAAAATTTTATAAACTTTCTTTTTATCATTGAAAGCGGTTTAAACGGGCTAGTGTGTTAGATATCGCATAGTAGAACACATAGCAATTGCTAAAAAAAAAGGCCAATTTTTTTTTAAGACTCATTTATTTTAAAATATATATTGTCGGAATCACGTGGTCGAGTCCAATCTACTATACGTCATCCCCTCCCCTCAGGATGATGCCACATCATTGGTTTCAGAATAAACAGGGTTCTTGCTGAATTCGAAGAACTACCGGATCGAGTACACGCACTAATATGACTATGCCAAAAATGCTCCTCGAAGATGACTATTTTTTTAAAAAAAATATATAAATAATCGTAAATAAACATGTGTTATCTCAATCATAACAAATTTTGGTTGGTCCAATATCGCACCACGCGATCGCGATATTTAACATCAATCGTTTTAAACGCGGCGTTAAAGAAGTGCACCAGAACTTGGCCCTAAAAGACCTGCATGATATTTTATTTATATTATCATAGAATTCAAAGTTTTACCTAATTTTTTAGAATAGACATAACTCGCAGTTTTTTTGGAATTATGAGAAGGATATTTTATTTAAAAATGCTAATATAATTGATTATACTTTTTATCAGTTTGCGAAAATTAGTAATTTATATTTTACCTTCGGGGCAAAAAATCTACGAAAAACAAAATTTGTGATTTTATCTTCGAAAGATTTTTTTTTTGTGGTGCATGAAAATTACAAAATAATTTACTTAATAAAAGATCTCACTACGAAAAAAAAAAATATTTGGCATTTTTTTGTAAATAAAGTTAAAAATTAAAAAGGACCGTCGTGGTAATTATGTTAATTTTCGAATATGATGTTTAGATGTAAACGAATGTGAATTTCCTGATCTGAACACTTGCGAAATGGGTATGCGATGCGAAAATTTGCCGGGGTCTTACAAGTGTAGAAGAATACTCGGGTGCGGTACAGGATACATAATCGATAATGTCACTCAAAAATGTTATGGTAATTTCTTACTAGTTTTTTACTTTACATTTCTTTTCTTTTACATATTATTATTTTAAAATAGTAGAATAAATATGAGTATTCAAACGTAAACATTGGTCAGTATTTGGACAGCTGTTCTCGAGAAAAAGACCGACCTCTCAAACTGTTCGGTCCAGTCTCGATCTAAGACCTATAGAACCGGACCTTGATCTCATACATTAGACGAAGGCATTAATGGTAGCTAATCCATTATTAATTTATAATGATAAAAATACTGGATAAATAAATAACAACCTTAATTATTTAATATCACTTCTAGACTTGGAAGCAAAAATTATATAAAGAAAATTAAAGAAAGCCATCTTTTCCCATTATTATATTTATAATATAGTTATAATATTGTTGTTGTATAACGGCTAGATTTTAATCAAAAAAAAATACATAGGGTCCGAAGATTTTGACACACAGGTGACAGAAAGGTTTGGACATCTATTAGCGTAATTTTGAGTTTTAGTATCGAAAATATTGAGTTAGCCGTATTTAAAAATCGGCTCAAATTCGAGCCCTTTAATTAAAACTATTGAGTTATTCATGTCTATATTGAACATAATTTGCCATTAGACGTGAATGAATGCGAAACAGGAACTCACGATTGCCAAGAATCGTTCGAGTGCGTAAATACGAAAGGTTCTTTCAGGTGCGTACGTAAAATCTGTCCCAAAAATCAAACTTTAGACGCCGTAAATGGACGATGCGATCTTAAAGTATGTCCACCGGGCTTCTACTTAGATATTTTTGGCGATTGCGTCGGTAAATAATAATATCTATAATTTAGTTTTTTTCTTCTTCTTTTATCAAACGACAAATCTTATCGCAAAAACGGTAAACTATAATAGAATAAATTTTGATTGACTTAAGATCAAATGAGAGCTTCGAACACGAATTAGGGAACAGAAATTTTTAGAGTAGTATGATTTTGACATTTTGCAAAAAAAATGGACCAAACAGAGACCGATTTATGGACAACTCATGAAATTTGGGGTGTGTTCGAACAGGGGTAGATCGGGAAATTCGCGCTAAATTTAAACATTTTAAACACGAATTCTAGTTCCAAGCCTGGATCGAAAATCAAAAATACGGAAACAAAAATTGAAATATTTTTTCTTATTAAAATTTTTTTTTTTTAAAAAAAAATTAGATATTGATGAATGCAAACAACTTGATATATGCCACGAGGGGCAGGTTTGCATGAATGAACAGGGCTCGTATAAATGTAAAAATACTAAATGCCACTTGGGTTATCAAATGGATGAGGATAGGAATTGCATTGGTTAGTTTATCTTCATATTAGCTGAAATATGAATCATTTCTCATTTTTATTGTATAAGCGTAGCTGGGGGGGGCAAGGGTAAATCCTCCCTCTGCAATACATCCCCCTTCTCCAATCTCCCCCAAATATTTACACAATATATCGGTATTTGGAGAAAAAAAAATAAGTAAAAGTTAATAAATTTTTTTTTAAAAAAATAACGACTTATAATTGATATTTTTTACCAAGATTGTTATATGACATAGCCCAAAGGTCTACAATAAGTCGACCAAAGACATCCAGTAAAATTTATGGCTAATACCCTCCCCCCCTCCTCCTAGCCAAATCTTGGCCATTCCTCTGTCGTGTTGGTACGAATAATAGAACCGATAAAATTGAATAAAAACAATAGAAGATTAAGATTTGGAAAATAAAGTTTTTAACAAAAAAAAAATGGAAAAGTTCCACAAGGAACAATGTTGAAAAATTTACTTACAAATAATTTCATATATTTAGAAGTAATTTTCTAATATTTACTAATAATTCTGTTTTATTTACGAATAATGCTACCGAATAACGAAAATGCTATTATTCGTATTAGATTCGAACTTTACGAAATGGGATAATTTAATCACAAAATAAAAATATATTAATTTAAATATAATTTGGCATCTAAAAAAAACAAAAGATATTGATGAATGCCAGATAGGAATCCATAATTGTCATGGAGGACAAATTTGTTCAAATCTCAAGGGTGGCTTTAATTGCGATTGCCCTCCTAATCATTATTTTGATCGCGATTACAATCAGTGCAAAAGTAATTTGTCTATGTTTTTTTAAAAATACTCATTATATTATTAATAATCTAACATAGCCTATTCAGATCACGGGGGAAATCAAATAATCACATGGAGAAGGGAAGGCGGATAATTTTATTACGGAGAGGGGAATTCATTTAACGGATCTTTAAAGGATGATCGAAATTCATAAATTCCGGTATTTCCACCGGGTAGTTAAGGTAAATCCGAAAGGTTCATACCGCTCCGGAGTATTTGGTTTTCTATAATGGATCTGAATTCAGCCGACCACATTTAAAAAATCTTTTTAATTGTCTAGTGGTCTGAACTGGCTTGATTGATTTTCACTACCACCGGGCATAGATAAAAAAAAATTAATTTAAGAGGCAGCGTCTTAGATTGACTTAATTTTGTTCTTCAATTCTGAATTCTATTCAGAAAAGCATTTTTTTTGAAAAAAATATAAATGATAGATTATGACATAATGTGTTGATATATTTAAAATGAGCATAAAGGTTTACTTATTACAATTTTTTATATCTAAAATTCACTATTTTAGGAACAGCCATCATATTCATAAAGCTTATTTTTTTTGACTAGTGTAAATAAATAAATGTCAACATTTTTTTTAAAAAACAATTTAATATATAAAACGAAACACATATAAATAACACATAAACTACACGTTTACTAGAGGTCTGCAATGCGGGTTTTTAGCCAAAAAGCCTGACCACTAGTTGTAAAAATTATTTTAATGGCTGGTTAGGTTCTTTATTTATATATTTTTTGTGTATATTTTAATTGAGCATATATAATATGCTATATTATGAAATGAAACTATATTTTTTATTAAATTGAAGTCTGTTCTGTTCATTTCGCCTAGTATTTATTTTTTTAACCCGCCCGCAACCACCCAATGTTGAAAATATTTCAGAAAACCCGTCCAATGCAGACCTCTAGTTTATATTTTTGTTCTTTGGTTATATACCACTTTATGCATATTTTAAGACAAAATTTTAAAAACTTATTTTTAGTTCTTATAATTATTGTAACTCCTATTTTTTTTTAGTAAATAGAGTTATTGGCTGTGATCCTTACAAAAATAACTGTGGTTGCGCTTCTGGATTTCAGTTATCTCGCTATTCCGAATGCATAGGTAATTTTTCATTTCATTTTAACCCGATCGTCGCTTGATTATGGGAGTGCGCCTAATCTGTTTTTTTTTGTTTGATAAACGGAGAAAATCGACTTTTAAATTTCAAAAAATTAAAACTCATCGATCAAACTCAGGTCAGACTCACTTCAATAATCTAGCGAAACCTCTACAACAAATTTTGGTTGGGAAGCTTATTCGTCTAAACTGCTAGAATTTTAAAAACGGCTGACCAAATATTTTCGCTAAAAAACTGGAGATTTTGCTCACAGATGGTAGAGAAAGGTTTAGATATCTTATTAACGAAATCTCGCGGTTTGTGCTATATAATTTTGGCTAAAATCTTAATTTACGAATAAAGCTAGCCTGTTTAACAACATAAATTAATATTCACTCTCATGGAATTTTTTTTATTAGTCTCCAAAAGGATGGCACAAAATTCAAACAATTTTAATTATTACCAATTCAGATATAGATGAATGCCTAAATACCACTCTATGTGAGCATAGCTGTAGTAACACACGGGGCTCTTACATTTGCCAATGCAAAGATGGGTATAGGTTGAATGAAAATAAGCATAACTGCGACGGTAAAATTTATTTGCCACTCTCGATTATCATTATATTAATATTATATTCAAAGATGTAAATGAATGTCACGAATTTTTCGGGGCAAATTCCCTTTGCCAAGGAATGTGTATAAATGAAATTGGGTCCTTTAAATGTGGATGTCCTGATGGATACCATCTTTTGTATGATGGGAGATCTTGTAAAGGTATAATTTTACTATAATATTAGCACTTCCTTATTAGATAAATATATGATTTAGATATAGATGAATGCATGTCACCCAATTTGTGCAAGGATGAACAAATATGTATAAACACCAGGGGAAGCTATGTTTGTAAAGGTGTAATATGTCCCCCGAATTATATTCTAAAACCGTCATACAATAAGTTAATAATCACAAAACAAAACAAATAAACAGATTATATTATATGTATAATTAATTTATGTTTAAAACATGCACCAGAAGGCTTTCGGGCTCTTCCCAAATGATTTTTGCCCCCCCCCCCCCTCATCCTTACGATAATATATTTTATACAAATACAAGCTTAAAAATAAACGATTAAATAAATTAGCTATTTTATAACAATTTTTATTTTTACAAAATTTACTAACGAACCCATGATCAGAGCTTTATAAATGCTCATTTTTAAAAGGGGATTGTTCCCATCTTTTTCACTCGTTTCAAATTCTCAAAAGTTTATCTTAAAATTTTTATACTTGTTAACAAGTTAAATCATCAATCACCAACTTATAATATTTAAACATGATATTCATACTCCCTAAATTTATGATAGCTTAAATATTTGTCCTTGAAACTAAATATCGGAATGTACTATTATTTATATCAGAGACCTGCAGAGGTACCCAACCCGGCCCAAATTTTAAAAATAGTTTTAGGCCCGGCCCGGGTATTGTATCTTCAGGCCCAGCCTATATTTTATATTTTCAGGCAAGGCCTGGATTTTTTACAAAATTTAAAATATTTAGTTTTGAAATATATGGCCCGGTAAAGAGAAATTTATAGGCCCGTCCTGGATATATTAAAAAGAATTAAAATACTGCCCGACCCGTGTCCCTTGGCCGGGCTGTGCCGAGCCTGCAGGTATCTGATTTATATATTTTTTTTAAAAAAAAATCAACGATTAATTTTTTAAGAAATATCCAGGAAAATGGTTACATGTGCGATAAAAATTGCGATCCCTATGATATCACTTGCCTGCTAAACAATGTGCTAACTTACAGATATCAATTCATAACTATGCCCTCAACCACTAAATTGTATGAACCCATCTCTATAGCCAGCATATTTCCTATAAGTAACAGCGATAAAATGAAGATACATTGTTCTATAAATTCTGGTAACTACGGAGGCTTTTTCGATATCTTAACCACTCCCAATAATTCGTGTAAGGGATTAAATTATCTATATTTATTTTCAAGAAATATATTGAATAAAGACTCGTTTAAAAACGTTTAAAACTGCAAAAACGCAAAACATTGTAAGTAAAAAAAAATCGTATACCAATTGAGTTCGCTAATTCGGAGCTTTCTATATAAAGATGCTAATCCCACTACCCTACCCCAAATTAACTATTAAAAGAAATGTATCTACTTATAGGACACCTTATATTAATTTTTATCACCGGCCCATGTTTTCAAAAACGAATCCAGTTCTTTATCAGGTTCTTTCTTTCTTTCTTTCTTTCTTTCTTTCTTTCTTTCTTTCTTTCTTTCTTTCTTTCTTTCTTTCTTTCTTTCTTTCTTTCTTTCTTTCTTTCTTTCTTTCTTTCTTTCTTTCTTTCTTTCTTTCTTTCTTTCTTTCTTTCTTTCTTTCTTTCTTTCTTTCTTTCTTTCTTTCTTTCTTTCTTTCTTTCTTTCTTTCTTTCTTTCTTTCTTTCTTTCTTTCCTTCTTTTTAGGGCTAAAGTATGTGATTTTTTAAACATACCTTTTATAACCTAAAACAAATTATTTTTGATCATTTTAAAAGTAATTTTGGCTCTATATACTTTGTAAAATTTTCGAAGGGAACTGGAAAATATGAGAATCGATTGCATGTTGGAATGATCCATCATTCGACTTTTCAATTTGGTTAGAGTTTATATTTAACTTTTAAAAATTCACCTTTTTATAAGCTCCGACCCTACCCGGATTTTTTTTAAATCATTACGATTTTACCCCCTTTGATACTGAGTGGTGGGTCTCTAAAATATAGGGTTAAAACGTGTTTTCTTTTTCATGTTTTGAAAGTTATTTTATTTTTTTCTTTTCAAATTCACCCATTTTTTTCTTTTTCGATGAAAAAAATATAACGAAAATGATGATAATTTTTTGAAATAAAATATAAATTAAATCAACTCAATAATTTAGCCAGAAATACATTAGGCAAGCCTGAAGATTTTGGTCATAGATGGCACACAAAGGTTTGGAAATCTATTGTGCAATATTTTTCTGGCTAAAATATCAAGTCAGCCGTTTTTTAAAAATCGATTCAAATCTAGTCGTTTAACAACACTAAATTAAAAACTTGTTTTTTTAAAGTTTTTTATTTTATTTTATTCAAATTCAATCGTTTTTTATAATAGTTAGAGCTTTGTGAAAATGATAATAATTATTGAACAATATTTATAAATAATAAACAATAATTTCCAGGTCAATTCAGACTTGTACAACCTATATTCGGTCCTTACGACGAAATAATTCACATCAAGATGGATGTCGCGAGTCAGTACTACGTACCCAGACGCGTTTCCCACATGTTCATGTTAAATATATTCGTTTCGAAATACAAATTTTAAGGAAAACTGAAGAAGAATGAAGAGAAAAAAAAAATCAAAATACGTTTATAAAACTAAAAATTTCGCGAATAATTTACTAAATAAATGTGATTTTTAAAAAATTGTTTAAAAATTGTTAAATTTTATTATCTTCTATATTGTACATAAATTATCAATGAATAAATTCAAAAAAATTTTTTTTTAAAACTGTTTATCTAAACCGAAAAAGCGGGAGGAAAAGATTATTTGAAATAGGCAGTGTAGGAGTGCTTCCTTTTCCGGGAATATTTTTGATGCCCTAAATACCTAAAAGCGTACTTATTTAGGAGCAAAGATATTACGGCTAACTTAATATTTTAGCCAGAAAAATATTGCTAATGCTCCGAGATTTCGCTAATAGATGTGCAAACCTTTGTGGTCCAAAATCTTCAGGCTGGCGTAATATTTTTCTGGATAAAATATTGAGTTAGCCGTTAATCGACTCAAATCGAACCTTTTACCAACACTATATTGCTCTAATTGATGGTTATAATATATTAAATTACATTATTAATACATTTTCATGTAGTTTAAATGCATTCGTAGATATGATGTATCGTCCTAATAACGAGCCATGTATCGTTTTTTAGTGCATTTTACAAAATATGAAATGAGTGGAATATTGTTCGGGGAGAACAATTATGCTTCAAAAGGATAGGATCTTTAAAATTTTATATTAAATCATATATAAATTAATAATAGATTTTATCTAATGTCCTTTCATCAGATAGTGTCATCAGTTACTAGCCTAAGTCAGGATATTGAGGACAAACTAGGGATATAGCTACATATAGTTATCTATATGAAAAGGCAGGTAGGTAAGTGGATGCCAACTATGTTCAACGCTTGTCTCAGATCTTTATTAATTGTTATAAAAGAAGCAGGTCTAACGGGAAATTCCGGTGCTTGAAAGAAAATGGCAAGCCACAGTTGGAATTTAACTTTCTCTTAGAATGAAATCTAATGCCGAGATAGGAAGAGAGAGAAAATAAAAGGAGAAAGGAAATGGGAAAGAAAGGGGATGAGGAAAAGAGAAAAGTTAAAAGGGAATGAGAAGGAAAAGATAAAGAAAGAGAAAAAGGGTAAAGGTATAAAGAGAAAGAAAAAAAAATTAAGGATAAATAAAAGCACAATAAGTGAAAGTGATGAAAGGATATCGACCACTAATTAAAATCAAATTTTCTATGCTAGGATAAACATAATCCTTTTGCAAACATTATATTTTGGACAAAAATTTTTTGTAGTATTTTATTTATCAAAATATCGAGAATCATATTATTTATTGATAATATTTTAATTAGATAATGTAATTGCAATAAAAACAAAGTGCTATATTGAAAGAATGTCTATAGGAAGAGGACAAAAATTATTTTAAAATAATTTATCTTAGTTTTACTATTAAAAACATAATAATTTGTAATTTATTTTTTATAAAAAAACACCATATTTGTTCTTAGCAATTTAATCGTAATTTGTCCCAATCAAATATTTATACACTATAACGTCAATATGTTTTTTCCGGCAATGTGTTATTTTTTTCTAATTTAAATCATTTTCTAAGCGCTTTTTTTTTAAATTTTAAAAACTGAAAATGTATTCCACCATGTTTGGAATACCTACTCTATAAATTTCCGATAATTTTGCCATAAACCTTAGAATTTAATAAAATTTATATTACATTTCCCATACATTTTTTTATATAAATCAAAAATGATTCTAAGGTTAACAGCAAAATTGTCTATAATTCATAAGATAGGTATTCCAAACATGATGGAATGTATTTCATGGTAGTTAAAAAAACGCGCTTCAAAATATGATTTAAACTTGAAAATATAGCACTTTTTCGGAAAAAAACACATTGACGCTAACATACATAATTAATGACAAGATGGAAAATCTTGTCTTGAGAATGGAATTGCTAGTAGTGGGAAAACTCTTGCCCTAAGAATGGACTCGCTAGTAGTCTGTCTTGTTGTCGGTTGTATGATAATAATATTTAAGAATGTGAATAAAGCCTTTTATTAAATAAAAAAATTTTATTATAAATTAACTGATGAAATTTATAAATATAAGATCTATTTTTATATCCAAAGTAAATCAATTATGTAAATATATATCATATAAAAATTACGTTTTCTATAAAAATTAATATAAAGTAATAGTTTAATTTTATATATCACACGATAGCCTTAAACCTTCATTATCTTAAATAAAATAAATAAAAATATTAACAAAATAAAATTGTTACAAATTATTTTCATTTTTTTTTTCATAAAATAGTTATACGCCAACTTGCGGATTAAATTTTATAGAATTATATTTTTATTTTAATCATTTTCTAAATATTGAAAGGATTTAAACCATCTCTTGAATTATTATTGTATATGAAGTTTAATGATAATTGATTTAACATTATGTTAAGGATGGAGAAACTCCATGAAGTTACCATAAAGTCTACGAAGACAGGCAAAATATAAATAATTATAATGATTAAAATGATTTGATTTAATACAAATTAAAAACGTTTCTTATATACAAAATAAGGTTGCTGCTTCTTTCGGGGGTCTTATTATTATTTATTTATATAATTTTTTTTTACGTGATATTTTGTATTAAATATATGATTGGTTCTTTTTATGATTGGTTAACTTTTTATTTTATTTTTAAATGAAATGTAGGGGAGACCGGGGTAAAACGATAGGCATTTTGCATATTTACCATAAAAATTTTAAACAAGAGTCAAACACAACAAATTATAGATCAATGTGTAGCCCCATCTCTCTTCTACAAGATAAAAAAAAGTGTAGCCCTCTACCTATAATATTTTAGGAGCTGTACAGGGGTGAAAATGGATAAGCACTAGGGTAAAGTGGTTAAAATAATATTTGACACATAGTTTATTTAACAAATATTACAAATTTAAGATTTATTTATGATTTTTATTTAAAAACTAATCGATACAATAAGGACATGTAAAATAATTATCATAATTAGCACATTTAGAATGTGCCCATTCAAGGCACATTGTACATTTTAGCCATTCATCGCCCTCGCGACTATTTTTATAGTTTTTATTACAAATAACACATAAACAATTATTTTTTGATATCTTTTTTTTCTCTGAATTAATAATTTTTTTTTATAAGGTGTAGATGTTAATATTTCTGAATTCATTTTTTTAGATATTTTATCCGATTATTGAATAATTTTGGAATAGGTATTATAGATGAAGGATTGAATACTTTATTATAATTTTTTGAGCATGATGGTAACATATCATGATAAGGTTCATCAATATCATCTGGAACATTTTCGTTCAATAATATAGATAAATCACTATCATTATTTTGAGTCACTGTAAGATTTTGAGTCACTGTAATATTTTCATCATTATTTTAAAATTCAATATTTGAGTTACCATTTGAATTATTACAGCAGATATAATCTTGTTCTGTAAATATATTTGGGTTTAAAGGAAATATGTCACATGCTAAGAATCCATTTAATATATTATTTGATGTCACTGCCCTTGGTATTTCATTTTTTAACACTCCTGGAATATCATAAATCTGAAATTGTTGCCCCACATGATTTTTAGATTGAGCATTATTAAAATTATGAAATACAATATAATTTCAATTGAGCATTTTTATTAAAGTTACCAAATTAATAATATTTAGATTGAACATTATTAAAATTATGAAATAAAATATAATTTCAATTGAGCATTTTTATTAAAGTTACCAAATTAATATTGATATTTAGATTGAGCATTATTAAAATTATGAAATACAATATATTTTCAATTGAGCATTTTTATTAAAGTTACCAAATTAATATTGATATTTAAATTGAGTTATTAAAATTATGAAATACAATATAATACAAACAATATAATTTAATTACTTGTTTAAGCGTTAATCCCATAAATGACCTACTTGCTTCTAATATGTAGTCACACAATCTAGATTCTTCTTCATTTGTAAATATTTGTTTATGATGATCTGAACTTTTAATACCAATTTTACATCTCCTTCTCAACGTTGTATAAGGTATGTTAAATTTTTTAGCAGACAAATTTAATGAAGTATTATTTGTTATTTTATATTTTATGGCTTCATTGCAGACAAATTTAATGAAGTATTATTTGTTATTTTATATTTTATGGCTTTATTTATTATATTTACATCTCTGTATATGGTTTTTCTTTTATAATTTCTCATTATTTGATTGATACAATAAAAATTATAATAAATGAATTAATGAAAAATTAATGTGAATAATTTTATATTTTAACCGTTTTACCCATAACAGCTTTACCCCTAGGTGACATATATTATAAATATCGTTATTGCGTGACTTCTAATATAGCTAAAGATGTCAGATAAATTTTATTTTATAGCTAATACATTAAGGAACATGTGTGCCAAATTTTGAATCCTGAGGATATGTAAATTTTACTAAAAGCAAAATATACTAGAGAATGATTTTTATATTTTTTGTGTAAAAAACAGTTTTTTGACAAAATATATAAAACCAGGTAAGTTTTTTAAAAGATGAACATAGGTAAGAAATTATATATAAAAATACATCTTCACACCAAATTTAAGGTCTTTATACTCAATGGTTAAAAAGTTATTCGCGTTAACATTGTTACCCCGTCAATCGCTTTACCCCGGTCTCCCCTATCCTTTTTTTGTATTTTAGATACTTTAAAATAAATAAATTAATTTTTCTAAAATAATGTATACAGTGTTTATATATGGGAGGGGAGAGGGATAGGAGCATTGTGCCTGCAAATTTTTTAGAGGGGGTAGATAAATTCTTGAGGGTTATGTATTAAGTTTTCAGATGAAACCAGGGTTGTGTAATTAACAGGTCAACTAAGGTTGAATTCAAATAAATGTTTTTTAAGACAATATTAACTTTATTTTGTATATAATAGTAAAATTTATCTATAATATTAATTTTATAATATTTTTTTAAATTCATTGACATTCAATAAATAATATTTCGTCTTGTTCTGATTCATATTCAATATTATCATTTTTTTAAATAAATTTTAAGCAATTTTCCTGTTGTTGAGATCTTCAATCGATTTCTGTTTTAATGGGGATAGTTAGTAGTTCCACTTCCGTTAATAGGCATGGTGAGCAAAGCCCATTCCATTAACTTGAGACCGGAATCTGATTGTTTCTTATGGAAGTTATTGCTTTTTACATTTGGTATTTATCTTGTATAATTTCTTCTTAGATTAATTACTTCTCCGGTCAATTGATCGACTTGCCAACCCTGGTTGAAAAGCGGTTATTTTTCATTAAATCGAAAAATAGTACTAAAATTTATACAACCATTAATAAAAATCAAATTTTGAGGGGTTATCGATTAAGTTTTTAGATGAAAAAGCAGTTTTATTCATTACATCGAAATATAGTATTAAATAATGCAGTTTTATTTATTAAATTAAATTTATTACTACTTCTTCTTCAGTCGTCGATTCATAAATCGATTGAAGATCTCGACAACAGGAAAATTGTTTAAAAAATATTAAAGAAAATGAAAATATTGAATATATATATAAGAACAAGACTGCCATGGAGAGCAGAATATTAGTTATTGAATGACATTGAATTTTAAAATTAATATTATAGATTCATTTTACTATTATATAAAAAAATAAAATTCATATTTTCTTAAAAATCATTTATTTGAATTTGACCATATTGGCCGGTCAAATATCGGTCAATTGACTGAATCGTATTTGACCGGTCCACACAACACTGGTTTCATCTAAAAATTTAATTGATAACCCCCAATAAATTTTCCAAAAAGATATATTTATTTAAAAATATTATAAAAAATTAAACCAATCAGAAAAAGAACCAATCCAATATTAATATTAAAAATATTACATAAAAAGTATAACATAAAAATAAAATAAGAATAATAAGCTCCCGGAAAAATGCAGCAACCCAAAAATATTTTTGTTCAAACTGTTTTTGAGCGTAAAATGAAATATATATATATATAAAAACTTTAGTTTTAAATGTCTTCCAAAATACAATATAAAAACTTATAATTGTTTTATATAAAATAAAATTTTCAACAGTATTAAACTGTTATATTCAAAAAAAGAAAAAACAGTTTAATGCCCTTTTATAAGTAGAATGAAAACTTATAATAAATATTTATATGTGCACATACTGAAAGGAAAGAAAGGCTAAAATGTTTTCTTGATTTCACTGTATGCGTACCCCCTTCAAAAACTTGCAAACTAACCTCTTAAAAAATTTTATCCGCCCTCGGCGGCGATATTTCCACATTATTAATTACATACTTTTAATTATAATGGTACCCTTTTCATAAATTTAAAAAAATAATAACTTAAATTATCAACACTATACTACCAAAATATTGTGAACTTAATAATTAGTTTATAGACCTAAATTCAATTAAAAACTCCCATATTTACGCGCCAATAATGTCTTACCCCTAGTCGCGCCCCTCCCACTTAGTAAAATTGGATGCAAACGGTTCCTACCCACACCGTTCATAAAGACACTAATCTCATATACAAAAGTTGGAATAGTATCTTACGAATACAACGTTACTTTTTCTCCAACCCTTCCAATTTATGTGAAAATGAATAACTATCATTTAATCGGTCCTAAAACATTGCTGATATCCTTGCTCATTTTCCTACCATAAGTAAAGTTTATAGGGTAAAAATTCGACCCACATTGTGATGATAAGTGGCTCTGTGAGTGTTGTACTACATGATAAGTATATACCATTTCCGCAATTGTATTTGCATCTGTATTATTTCTTAGCATATTTTTGTATTGCAATAGATGTAGATACACTCCTCTGCACTGATTATAATAATAATGTGATTGAACAATAATAAATAAAATATCATTGAAAAAAGTACAATATTACCTTATTATGTTTTTAAATATGTTACATGATACTAGCCCTATAATATTATAACACAAACAAACATCGAAATGATAAAATAAGAATGAATGATGTTAAAAAATTTACAAATTAGACATGTTTTTTGAATAAATATTTAAAATTTAAAAAATATAAAAATTATCAATTACTGTTTAAAATTTTTATTTATATGTTAAAAACATTAAAATGCTAAAAAAAATTGTGCGGGAGAAATTTAAAAATTGCGGTAGATTTTTGCGGTAAATTTCCAATTGCGGTAGTTTTACGGGAGTGAGATGTCTGCGTGTAAGCTAAAAAATTTCGTGAGTCTTCCGCTGATGGGAGATATCCTGGTAACCCTGGTCTCAGGTCAAAAAAATATTCTAGATTTTATCATATATAAAGTTTTTGATAAAAATTTAGTATCCCAAATTTAACTTTAATTAAATATCAATGTCTTAAGTTCTGTCGAGGTGGGTATTAGTTTTAAAGTTGGAATTCTTTCTTATTTAAAAAGATTCATATATATTTCTAAGAAAACTGGAAATTATTATGCTAGATGCTTGACTTTTTCTCTAAATAATGTCGGCAGCCAACTATTTGCTAGATGACATATTTTAACATATCTGACATTTATTTACACATAATTAACACTATAAAATATTTTATGAACACACATCTGCAATTTGTGAAAGAATCTAGTTCATAGTAAAGGAGACCATTCCATTGCTAGTACTCAAAAGGTAATATTGCATATTTTTTTTAAATCATACTGGCCTGTGTGGGACCTATATTTTTTAAATGACGGGTTTAAATTTTTAACTATAATCAAATTTGAGAAATATATAAAATATTTTTAAATATTTTGAATTTTCGGGACATAAAATTTGTTTAGATCGGCGCTCCGGACAAATCTTTAAAAAAGAATTCCGTGCTGGTGAAAGAATTTAAAGGTGGATTTCTATATTTATTTTTTTATATATAATATTTTATCTATTATATTTTTATGCATTATTTTAAAAAGCCATTATGTTATATTTTTTTAGCTCATTTTTTATGTATTATTTTTAAGGGTGATATTTTTTTTATAAATTAGATACCTCAACCTAAAGGTTTGGAAATTATATTCCTCTTTAATAGCTATGATATAAATATTTCGAAAACTCGACATTTCTTCAAAAACTTGACTCGAATTATAATGGTAAATTTCACATATATCCTCGATATCATTACAATGGCCACTACATCAAATCAACATTAAATTTTTCATTAAACTGTATTATCAAATCAATACAGCATAGAATATAAAGGTTGTATAACTATAATAAAATATAATATTTAACAATGAAGTATTTTTATTTTTTGTCATGTTTAAAGCCTAGAACTTTCAAAATCATAAAGTT
Source organism: Gordionus sp. m RMFG-2023 (assembly GCF_954871325.1). NCBI lineage: Eukaryota > Metazoa > Nematomorpha > Gordioida > Chordodea > Parachordodidae > Gordionus > Gordionus sp. m RMFG-2023. The sequence continues at coordinate 5,043,464 of NC_088778.1, read as the reverse complement.
GATTTCTCCCCTTCAAATACTTAATCTGCAATCTATAAAATTATTCACTTTGAAATTTCATCACGTAGAATTTATTTACGATAATTAAAAATATTTTTATTCATAACTTTCAAAATACAAATTTTCATCACAAATTTAAATAACTCAGAAAAAATACTTTTTACATCACAATTTCAATAATGGCCTTTTTTTACAATTTTGCTTTAAAAAAAAATATATATGAACCATCACGTGTTATTTAAATTTTATTATAATCCAATCAACCTTATCTATATCGGTTGATTGGCATTACACAATATTAATATATATTATTTTTTTTTCTTTAGCTTTCACCTTTTCTGGTGGTAAGCTCCTTCAACATCTCTCTCCACTTTATGCTATTCATACAATCTCTTTTATCTAATTTATACTTCTTTATATTGGCTCTAACTTTCTGGCCCCATTGAAGTTTTGGCCTTCCTCTTTTGCGTTTGCCCATCACTTCCAAACTCTCAAATATATTTCCTATGTAGTTCATAGGCCTTCTCATTGTATGCCCATACCACCTAAGTCTGTTTACCATTAACTTAGTCTTAATGGGCACTACCTTTAAACTACTTAGTATTCTTGTACTGCGCACTTTATCCTTTCTTGTTACCCCAGCAATCATCCTCAGCATTCTCATCTCCATAGTTTGTAGATTTCTCTCGTCTGATTCTTTGGTTGGCCATGTTTCCGAACTATATAGAATAGTTGGTTGTACTATGGAATTGTAAATTTTTCCCTTTAATTTGTGTGGGATTCTTTTGTCAAATAGCACTCCAGATAAAGATCCCACTTTAACCACCCTTGATCTCTTTTTCTATTGTGCCGTTTGTTTGTATAGTGGAGCCCAAATATTTGCAGCTTTCAATTGCCGATATCTGCCATTCATTTATATCAATACTCCCTGTTTCATCTCCTCCTATCACCATATACTCCATCTTTTCTCTACTAACTTTTAGTCCGTTCTTTTCTAGGATATTTATCCAACTCACTAATCTTTCTTTCATTTCATCCTTGGATTCGGCAAGTATCACAATATCATCTGCAAATATCATATTCCACGGGACTGTTTGAGGTATAGACTGTGCTAATACATCTATTACTGTAATGAAGAGAAGTGGGCTGAGATCCGACCCTTAATGAACTCCTTCGGCTATTGTGAAGCCTGTTGAAGTACCTGTTGTGCTACGGACCAATGTTGTATGGCCCATACACATATCCTGTATTATTCTTATATATTTTTCGGGAACCTTTTTGTGGCGTAGCGCCCACCAGATTAGTTTTCTTGAAATTCTATCAAAGATCTTTTCTAGATCTAGAAAGACCATGTGTAGCTTTTTGTTCTTTTCCCTGTATTTTTCACTCATTTGCTTAATTGCGCGGATAGCATCAGTTGTTGATCTTCCATAATAAAGCCAAACTGAGTCTCTCCTATTTCGATTATGTCTCTTAATCTTTTTTCTATTATTTTTTCGTATAGTTTTAGACAGTGTGACATTAGTTTTATGCCCTTGTAATTTTGACAATTCTGTGGATCCCCTTTATTTTTGAAGATAGGAACTAGATAGCTCTGCTTCCATTTTTGGGTAACCTCTTCATTTCCAAGTATTTTATTGTACAGATTTGTGAGGAAATGTATTCCATCATCTACTAGTGCTAGGCTTTCTATTGGAATATCATCTGGACCCCTAGCTTTGTTGTTTTTCATATTCTTAAGGCATGTGATTATTTCTTGTTCTGTTATTGGTTGTACAAGGAAATATACGTATATAAAAATAAGACACCTTTGAAAAAAAACTTACAAAAATTCAATGTCATTATCTGTTAAGATTAAAAAATTGATATAAGACAATTTAAATCATAATTCTCAAATCAATCAGGAAATAATTGGCAGATGAATTTTATTTATTGCAAACTCTGTTAAATTTGTACAAGGCCAAGCTTATCCTTTAATTTGTCCAATCATAAGTATAAATAAATTTACAATCGCTATAAATATATAAAATAAAAATTTTAAATTTAAACAAATTAGATAATGGCACCGAGTGGTATTCTTGATTCCGCATCTTTAAAAATTATTGTAATACATGTGAAAAACTTTTTAATTTCTTTATAGATTGTCATACAAAAATTGAATTTAATAGACGACAGTAGCATAATATCAAAGCTATGTTTGGGAAATCATATTAAAGCCTGTACTCTATTGATCCTTTCGATCGTGTTTCTATTATAGTTATACCTAACTGGAAATTCGAGAGTTTTAAGACTAGATAAGATACAAGATACTAACAAGTAAGGAAATTAATTTTCTATTGCCAAATTATGGAGTTATAATAGTGCATTCATCATCAGAGATTATATGAATTAAGCTCTGAGATGTATAGCTATTCAATTCGCCAAATTTTATTTATTCTAACCTGAACCCATCCAAAATTTATATTTATTTATTTTTAGGCCCGAACTTTTCCTGTTCCAAATTTAATAAAAAAAAGTGTAATTAAACGCTTATTTAAACAATTAAATAATATAAAAATTTAATTCCTTTATGCTAATCCTAGAGAAAACATTTATTTTATTTCTTAGAATCTTTAATATTTATTAGTCAAAAAAATGCCTTAGCTCTAATTCAAAAAATTGTTTTTAGTCCAGAGCACACTTTCGGCTTATTTCAGGTTGATTATTTCATTATATGCGATGATCTATAGTTGTGATTATGTATTATTAAAAAAAATTTAGTTTTTAATATCTTAAAATCAATAAAGGGTGTAAAAATTTGGGGAATTAATTGTAGATTAGTAAATATACTCTATGCACTAGATTGGTCATATAATGGTAAAATTTGAAATATCGCTTTATTTGACATTATCTAAATCATACATTTTTGTCTTCAAATAACAATTTAAAATATTATGTAAAAATTAAAACCAGAAAGTCATTAGTTATGCTAAGTTATGCAAAAACGAATATATTTTTAAATTAAGCGATACGATAAACAAAAATGCAATTTGTCATGCGATAAAATATAAACAAAATTTAAATCACACCGTAAGGCATAAAACTAATATATATATATAACATCATAGGCGTAACCAGGAGGGGGGTAAGATAAATTTTCCTCCCCTCATCAGAAATTTATAACTACTTGTGTATATCAATCCTCCTTAGTCCTCTCCCCACCCCCTGTCTCCCAAAAATATGTGCATATATATTAAACAATAATTTGAAAGAAAGAATGTAAGAGTTAATATTATTTTAAACTAAAACTATTGATTATAATTCATACTTTTTTGAAAAAAAAGCATTTATACATAAAAAAAAAGAGAAATCAAAAATGTTTTTTAAGAAATGAAATATAAGCCACAGATAAGTCTTAAGACAAAAGTGAAATGTATTATAATTACTATTAATAGATCCATAAAATTACTAAATACTAATATAAAATATCAAATATATTTTTTTATAAAGTGAGTACTTTAATTGATTTTTCTTAATAAAAAAAAATATAATTATAAAATTATTTATAAAATTAAATATAAATTAAATTTAAAAAAAATTAATGCACAATACAAAAAGTATATTATGTGTCGAAGATTTAGTATATCTAATTATATCTATTATTATCGTTATGGCAATCAAATAATTTTTACCAATAATGAATTATATATTTTACAGGAGACTATAAAATATTGATAAGGACATCAGAAATCTTTTAAAGAATGTAAATGAAAAAAAATAATTCTATATTTCAGTAGCGTCAATATCTAATAAGTTTTATCCATTGTGGAGAAATAATATGATGATTAATTTTAACAACATTTATTTAATTAAATATAAACAGATGGCGTTAAAGAATTGAATACAAATTGTTGCTTATATTTATTATCAAACATTGATTAGTAAAGTTTGTTAAAATATTAACTTAATATATTCTGCAACTGTCAAATATGTCTGTAAAAGTGACATTTTTCCTAATATATTATAACTAATTCTATATAATAGAGGAATATCAACTATATGTCTGCTTACTTTTTATAAAAAAATTTCTTATATTGGTTTGGAATAAATTATTACGCCATTTTTATTAATGTAAATATATGTGTTGTAATGGGTGTCAGAAAAATCTACAAAATGTAATGGAGTTACCCTTATATTCATGGGAAAGTATTAAAGAGAAATAGAAGCTCGCAGGACCTACAGACTCTCTATATTGATTGGTAGGAGTAGATTTTAATTAGATCGGCGAGTAATAATAACTAGATTAGAAATATGGTTTGACCTTTGGGGTGCCTGAAAGTATTGTAACTGTGATCTTCAATTTATTTATAGAGAATTTTAGCGATATGAGAACAGCAATATTTGCCACATTCGTTCAACACCATACCACCCGAAGACAAATGAGAAAGCAGAACAAAACCTTAGGACCTTGAAAGAAAGATTTTATGCAACTCGAGAATCAATCAATGATCTACAAGAAGCAATGACTCCGTCGGGAGCAGAGTATGGGGGAACATAGTTCGATTGGTACATTGCTAGAGAAGATTATGTTCAGTCATCAGATAAGAATTAGTCTAGATTGGGAAAGACCAAAGGTGGAAAATGAGATAAATAGCTCAAAAAGTCTGGAACATTACACTCATTCCAGTGTTGGGGAATTTGACATTGGTCAACATGTATGGATTTGGAACCAAACCACTAAGATATAGAGAGAAGGAATAATCAAGATCGGAATTACTTATTTATCTAACCTTATTTTTAGATAAATATTGTATACAAAAAATATCATCTATATATTAAATATAGTACTATTTATTTCGCAATTTATATTTTTCTACATATTAATTTAAGTTGAAAAAAAATTAATTAAGTTAATATATATTTAATATTTGAATTGGAAATATATGTTTATTTTATTTTATTTATACTCATTAACTAAAATTTCATGTTTCAAAAAATGAACGTGATAACGGTTTATAGGTTTTTCATACCCATATTCAGAAAGAATGGGAAATTTCTATATTTCACTTGCATCAACAGTTCTAGGGATGCTAGGAAATATTTTAACATGCTTGAGTTTCAATGGTTCTAGAAAGAAAAGCGTTGAGGAAAAACAAGAAAACACTTCTACTAAGAATTATTATAATAAAAATGCTGAAAAAATATAAGTAACGCCGACGCTAATAGTGGGGCCAATGCTATTCATAGCCGTTTTGAGTTTTTTTTATTTTGTCTCTGCAAAAATGCCAATATTAACAATAATAATTAATACTTTTACTTCTAAAAATCACGATAATAGTAAAATTTTTAAGTTTAACTCTGAGGAATCTAAAGCAAACTTGACCTAAATAACTATAGTATTTCAATTTTTTTTATGAGAAATACTCAGTGTATAACATCTGGAATTTAAGATAAATTTATGTGCACCAACGATATAAATTGTTAATTTTTAACATCTTGAACTTGGCTAACCATTGCCTCACATTCTACTTTTTTGTTTTACTCAACGATAACTTCATGGAAATTGCTAAAAATATCTTTACTCAATAAATAAGAAAAATGAATAATTGTTTAGATATTATGATTAGTGAGAGAAGTATATATTTTGAAATCGATTCGACTTTATAAAGAAAGAAGGGTTTTTGAATTACATTTTAATACAATATTTAAACACATTGGATTTAAAATATTATTTAATAGAGTAAAAGACAACAAACTTTGGATCAAATATTGTTTTAAAATATTCCCTTATTATTTCACAATATATTACGCCACATATTACTTGTAAGCTATAATAAAACTCGATTTTTTGAAATACTTTTTTTCATCTATAGCTATAATTACGTATAAAACATTAGCCCAGTTTGACCATTTGCCGACTCATAACCGACCGAATCCAATTGAACACTCATTTCTGGCGCTAGAATATAATTTATGGCAAAATATAATTAAAAGTGAATAAATATACAATTAAATGAGGGTCAGAATTTATTTCTTTATTTGATATCATTTTCCCATTAAAAACAAAATAGAAATTAGGAAAGATAAATTTAATATAATTTGGTATTTGTGTGCGATTTGAATATAAAATATCAATAAATAAATAATATTGGGTTCTACAAATTAAAATGAGAAAAAGGGAGATACATAAAAGTTGATGATATGATGGATTATTTAGTGGTTAGGGCTAAGAAATGTATCAGATACAAAAAATCTATTAATACTAAAAATTATAAATTGCATTGTTGTATATATATATGAAAAAGAATACCCGTCGAGGTCCTTATTATTTTTCAATTTTAATTTTTTTTTATACTGATAGTCCTTTCTGTTCTTTTATCTTGAAAAGATTTTTTAGAATTTTTTATGTTTCAAAAAAATCAGTTCTCCGCAAATTGAGTTAGCCATTTCTAAAAATCGGCTCAAACTGAGCCGTTTAACAACACTAGTTGGGCTAGATCCGCAGTAAAAATAGGTAGGTCCAGCTCAACCCTGCCGATATTTATTTTTTAAAAAAATTCCTCCCGGTCCAAGCCATAAAAAGTTTCAAAATTTTTCTTAGCTCGGCCCAAGCTCATATAAAAAAAATTTAATTTATTGTATTTGATGAAAATAAACAATATTTAAGTGTATTTAGGCTATCATTTTGTTACAATACGGAAATTTATTCTTAATAGAAGAAGAAAAAAAATGCAATCTAGTTAGCAACTATTTTAAATTAAATTAAAAAAAAAATTAGGCATAAACCCAGCTCAGGCCTATTGAAAATTAATTTTCAAAAACCCAATTCTAGCGCGGACAAGCTAGACAATATAATAATTGCTCATAAACCGCCTTCCCTGACCAGAAGGTCTCTAATATAGATGTGATATCAACGCAATACATCTTTTAGCTCACTTCGAAGTTTAAATTTTAACATCAGAATCCCAATTTAAGACCATATATTATTATTAATTGAGATACTTTTTTAAAATTTTAAAAATGCAGAATATCAATAAAACGGCCAGTGTAAATTAATCATCCTTATAAACAAAATTAGCTTGTAAAACAGAAAATAAATATATTTAGAAAACTACCTGTTTTAGAAAAACCCCGTGAGTGCTTATCGGTAAGCAACACAGCTGTGACAAATGTTCAGTTATAATATTTGGTCAAGTTAGATTCCAAATCCAACTAATAGTTATTACACTTCACAAAATGTAAGACAAAGATAGGTTAAAAAAATAAGGGGGTTATAAATAAGCAGAATTTGGAACCTAGATTAAATGGATTCAGTTATCCGGTTCTCAAAATTTAAGCTGTTCTGGATCCTCAAATTTGAAAATTTCCTACTGAATTTGATGTTGTTTTGATGCAGGGTCTTCCCGGTTCCTAAAAGGCAAAATAAAAAAATCTATAAAATGATTCACACAACTAGTGTTGTTAAACAGCTGTCGATTTTTATAAACGGCTAACTCAATATTTCATCAAGAAAAATATTACGCAAGCCTGAAGATTTTGCTCATAGAGGGAACACAACAAAGGCGTATCCAGATACCAACAAAATCTCGAGGCTTAGGCAATATTTTTCTAGCTAAAATATAGGCTGCACAACACTACACACCACATTGAAACAATATATGTGTAAATTACTTGCACTTTTGTTGAACTTGTTCCAGAACCGGTTCATAAAATTTTTAAAGGGAGTTCCATGTTTCTGTTTCTTGTTTTTAAATTTTTCTTCCGAAGGATCTAGTTCCGGCGCGATTTCAAACTCTGGTCATAAAATTCTAACAAAAAAATTATTTTTTGAAAATTGGATTTCGATTTGACCTTTATTTAAAAAAAATTTGTTAATCATGTGGAATTATTTTTCTAAAAAGAATATTTCATACTTGCATGCCCAGCGTCTACATGACAGGATTTTCACTGGATGCAAACCTCCTTCAAAAACCTAAGCCTACCCCCCTAAAAAATCGCCACCTTCGGAAGAGGTGTCATCATTAATTTTACCTTTTTATTTATTGATACTCTTTTCAAAGAATTTACAAATGATAACTTAAATTAATCTGTATCTACTACCAACTATCTATATTTTGTGATTAAAAATAATTTATTTTTTAGATATTAAATTCAATTAAATCCTCCATTATTTACAATGAATTAGTTATTATGGCATTATGAGCTTGCTAAAATATCTAAACCTTTTAAATTACATTTAAAAGGATAGTTTATTTGGAAAACAATGTGTATGATTGTTTGCAATATATAGATTTGGTCGATGAATTGTATTATAATAATACTATAATAAAAGTATAATTTTTACAGCAATAAATTTAGTCCTATTTTATCTCAAAATTTAATAGATAACCCCCCAAAAAATTTATCCTACCCCCAATAAAGCAGCTTACCTCCTACCCCCTCAAAAAAATAGGATGCAAACTGTTCCTACCCCTCTTGCTCATGTAGACGCTGTGCAAGCCTAATTTTGTTTACATTCTCGTGATTATGAAAAAGATTTAACTAAGATTCTGGGGATTGGACCTAAAATTTGTAACCAAATAAATGTATGATTTGTTTTCGATATACCTTTTCCCCAAAATTAGCGTTGTGTAAATATTGCAATTCTTCCTAATTAGTCAAACTCTAGGGTATTAAGTTAACCTCTTCGCGCCTCCCGTCCAATATAAATTCTTTTATCTATAGGTTAGCAATAAATAACTCTTATTAAACTAAAAGATTTGATCCAATTTTTTTTTTTTTGGATAGCTAAAAATTTTTTTTTTTATAGTAATGTTTTTGATCAAATTTTTCCCAAAATTTTAAACCTTTTTCTATAAAATCTTTTATAAATAAATCTTTTGCAATTTTTATCTAGTAAAAATCTTTCTTTAAGAAATCCCTCAAGTTTTTAAATAATTTTAAATTTTATTGATTTTAAAAGAATTTTGTCAAACCATAATGACCTTATTTTATTAGGTTAATCGTCGAATCAATGGGGTATTTAATTTGAGATGTGAAGGGGGGGGGGGGTCAAATTTACTAAAAATAGAGTTAATTATTAATATCCAATATTCATAATTTTGAGGCAAAGATTTAATCATGGTTAAAATAATTTTAGAAAATAAAATATAGAGGATAAAAATGTATAAATATTTACAAAATATATTTATTTCATTTTTTAAAAATGTTTTTGTAACTTTTGATTTTAAGTTTTATGTTTAAGATAGATAACATTTTTAATCTCAACTTGGAAGTAAATTAATGCATATCTGGGAAAGGCGGTTGACACCCTCTTCCGCCTTAAATACGCCTACTCCCTAAGCAAAATTTCAAAGATAAAATATTGAGTTCTAACAATAAGATAAATTAAGATTTTACTAAAAAAAAAACCTCCTGTGAAGAAAAATACATGAGGCGTTCTACTGGTAAGATAGGTTTGTGGAATAATAGGATTGCATTTAATAGTTTCATTATCAGAAACATTGTTAAAAATGCTAATATCTTTAATTTATGCGGGAAAATAATATTTAAACTTTTCATTAAAGTTTTGATAAATACATTAGTATTTCTGTTTATTCTTAGATTGATCTAATTTCCTTTTATAATCAAATTATGAAAATCTTACCAAGAATATATTAGAATCACGTCATTCATATATTGAATAAATAATTTAAGCATTAATTCAAATAAATAATTCATTAAACTCTATTTTATTTTTCCGTTTTTAGTGAGGAGCTTTGTATTAATGTTTATTTTTAAGTCCAACCTATAGATGCACCAATCAAATCAAGTTTTCCATATGATTCTTTGTTTATTGTATTTGTAATTTGTCCTCTTGGATTGCTACATAATCGAATTTTCGTATAAATATCGCACTTCTTAAATATAAAAAGATAAATATCAGATACAATTTAAAGAAAATTTATTTTAATTTTCATAATACATGATACATTTAAAGGCCAAAATAATCGATATACATTTTTGAAAAAATATTGCCAGCAAAACATTTTAATGTGTATAAATAATTTGAAAATCTCATTGGTCGATATGTAATTTTTTATGAGCATAAAATACAGTTTCGTTTTAGATCAATAATCCAAATTTTAATAACATCATATGCTGCTTTTGGATGAAGTTATACATTAATTCTGCCTTGTTCCTTAATAAATTTAAGCTAAAATTTAGTGTTAATTTTATTAGCCTCATCGATATCTTAGATAATTCTGGCATCCTCATCAGAATCTGAGATCGGTGGATCTTCTCCACCGACAAAGAAACAACGTGTTTATCCACCCTCTTCTAGCTCACACAAATCTTTTTCTAACATAGAAATACAAGCTGTTGGAAACATATCACCTCTATATCACTTAAAAATGCATCCTAATGGTTGTTTTATGACTGATGATAAATCTTTAAACCCTGATTCTGAAATAAAAAATGTAGGTGAAATCATTGTAAATGATTTTCCAAGTAAAAATGGATCTGATTATGGAATACAAAATCAAATGTTAACCCCCATGCAACTAAAGCAGGCAGCTCATTTATCTGTTTATAATGAAAGAAATTATTGTTCTTGTTGTTGTTGTCTAAAATATAGGAATAATTTAGTAGGACATGAAAAGTCTAACATTTCCAATCTTATAATATTTGCTAAAGAATCTTCTCATCTTAATTTTGCTCATAGTGATGATAAAGTCATTAAAGATTATCAGGACCCACATTTAGACAATATAAAAAATAATGCACCAAAAAAAATTTTAACTAAAATACATATATGCAAAAATCTTAAAAATGGGGATAATATAAAACCAGAATATAATCATGATTATAATATGAGTGAAATCTCTCACATATGCAATTTAAAAGCAAACACACAATCTACCAAACTCTCACAGCCTAAACCCAAACATGCAATTAACAAAGCAAATTATAATCACAAAAATGGTAATAACATGTTAAACTTAAATGATCCTCCAACTAATAAAACATCAAATGCTTCCAAAACAATCAAACACTCTTGTCACTTGCACACCCACAATTTACCTCATAAACATAATAAAATTAAAGAAAATAACAAAACCTTACTCAACAATGATAATACAGGGCTATCAGATGTTCAAAGAAAAAGCTTAATATCCCAATCTGATTATGAAATTATACGAATTATAGGACAACACCTCAAAGATTTAGGATTGAGGTATGCCAATTTAATTTTTTTAAACTATATATTTTTTTATAATGATAACTTGCTTTTTGGTTTTATATGTTTTTGGAAGATAAAGTAAAGATTATTTAAAGAAAAAAATATTAAGTATCTCCTTAAGATATTTTAAAATTATTTATAGATTTTTTTAAAAAAACATCTTAAGATGTAGGCAATTAAAGCTTTTTTTAAGAAAAGATTATTTTATATTTTCAATTTTACAAAATATGGATTTAAATATTATCTTTCCACTCCAATGACAAATATGAACTGGACACCTGGATTGACTTAGATATTACCCCCCCCCCCCATTCCAAATTACATGATTTATCCAAATGATTAGGATGATTTATCACAACAAATTTAAAATAAAATGAATATTTAATTATTTTAAAAACAACCAGCCAACCATACCTATATATAATTTTTTTTAAATACCCCTTCTCTTAATTATACATTTTTATATTGATTATAGATATAGTTGTTAATATAAAATTATTATATTTTATCAATGTATTATAATTAAAATATGTTTTTTTTAAACCATCACATTCCAACACTTCACTACTTATAACAAAAAAAGCGTTTTATATTACAAGGTATCCAATCATTATTGTTAAATGAAAATAATATTCTCCCAGTAACTTGCCAATTTTCTAAGTGGGGAGGGATTGGAGAAATGATTGTTTAATAAGTTATAAATCGATTTTTGGATTTTTTTCCCTTTTGATTTCCTCCTTTTTTTTACAGAATATAATAACATTTTTTGTTAAAATAATACGATATCGTTTCGTTCGTTATTTATTTGTTTATTTATATATCTTTTTCTTTATTATTTAATTGTAGAGGAGATAAAGATAAAGAATTCGAAAATTATTGCCAAATTTGAGTTTAATAATTATATAAAACGGAATCACTCCTGTTTGTATTGCAAAAAAAAACAAGATATAAAGGTGTTTTTTATACAGAAACACTGGAATGTATCGATTTTTCTAATATCGAATTGTATCGTATGTTCAAAATGGCCGATCTCATACGATACATTAAAATGGTGTACGGTACAGTTGCTATGCCAATATTTTGAATCGCGTTTTTAAACTCTTACAGCATACGTACACTGTAACCGTAATGTTCCCATAAAATGACGTTAATAAACTTTTCTATATCTATCCTTAGCCTGAAAAGAGGATACACTGTGTTTGTGGATTGTCTCATTTATAACTTGAAAAATGTCTTTTTTTTCATTTCATTTAAATGATTTAGCCAAAAAAAAATATGTTCTTATGGCAATTTGGCAATCGACAGCTTTTTTTTTTTGAAAAAAAAAATAATATATTGTTAATTTTCTCAGCGTCAGTTTTAATCGTTTCGATTCGCGATCATCTATTAAAGTATTAACTTTTTTTAAATTGGTATGTATATTGGTCGTTACTTTTGACAGATACTTTTTTGAATGTTAACCGATACAAGTCTGATGATTAACCGTCATAAATTAAATGTGTTTATATTTGACTAAGACTAATGAATTTATAGAGAAAATCTAAACGGATAGGGGCGCTAGAATCGAATACCTTACTATTCGCATGCATTTGAATTCGTTTAAGAGAATCGAATACGAATAATTCGTTTATCTTAGACCTTTTCCCTCCTTCCCCTTGTTCTCCCTTCCCTTTTCCTCCCTTACTTTTTCCTCCTTTCTCTTTTCCTATCCTTCCATTTCCTCCCCATTTTCCTTTTCCTTCTATCCCTTATCCTTTCTCATCCTTGGGGCCCTGACTAAAGCCCTGATGAAGATTTTTTTAAAAAAAAATATAAATAAACTCGCGTGCCTGATAATAATGTATAGATATTTTATAGTCCCCGTGACTGCCCGATAAAGAATGGAAAAAATCTTTAAAATTCGATCCAATTATATGTATAATACTTACCCACAACTGACGATACTTTTATTAAAAAATGCATTCTGAAGCGTCGTCGAATACAAATCAGCTGATAATGCGCCATTTTGGTTAATCCCATATAAATTTAGTTTTACCGAATAAATTGAAATTGATTTTTTTTAAAAAAAAGAAGGTTTTCGTAAAATTTTAATGTAAATTATTTAGTATTATGTAGGAAACCAAAATGGTGTATTACCAACTGATTAATAATGCGTTGACCCGACCGTGCTCATCCGAAGTGAAATATTTTTCTACCCGACCCGAATAAAAATTAATCACAATAACTCGGCTAAACCTACTGGTCAGTGGGTTTGGTTTTCAGATATTATCGTCACTGTCCAATTTAAATATTTTTTATCAATTAATCAGTCGAAAATAACGTTGTTAAACTACAAAATATTAAGCAAGCCTGAAGACTTTGCTCATGGATGGCACAAACGTTTGGAATTTATTAGTGAAATCTCGAGGCTTAGGCAATATTATTCTTTCTAAAATACTGAGTTAGCCATTTTTAAAGATCGGTCCCATCGAGCCGTTTATCAACATTATCCGAAAAGATCATCAAATATGGCGTTTAATATCCGTTTACCTGTCATAATTTTCAATTTCCTTTTTTTGGAACTATTTGCAAAATACAGCCATTTATTAATTCAAAAATAATATTAGCTTTAGGCGAAATTTTTTATTTTTTATTTAAAAAATTACAAAATCCAGGCTAGAAAATTTCGACCTTTGCATTGATTTAGCTCCATTCCTTCTGATATTATTTAAAAAAATTTTATCTTTTTTGGGGGAATTATTATTATTTTTTTTTGAAAGTTGTTTGTTTGTATTTTTTTTAATTTTTAGTGTATTCTTATTATATTATATATTTTTTTCGTAAATTAGTTAAGCCTTGCTATAACGGCGTAACTGTTCCTCTCTACCGAGGGGAGCTAAAAAAAATCTCTAATTTTCAATTACAAAAAAATAATCAGAGACCTGCAGAGGACCATTTGCACGGCCGGATTTTTCTAGCCCGGTCCGACTGGGCCCGGCCCGGGTATATTTGAAAAAATTAATATACGACCGGCTCTCTGATAATAATGATAAGAGTTTTCTAGTATCGATTCGAGACAACGAAAATATACGAAAATATAATTATAAATATTATATTTTATATATTTTATTTTTTTTAAAAAAATAATTACATTTTATAAAATTAATACACGACATCTTAAAACTATATATAAGAATTTTTTTTTTTATCTGTTGTGGTATTTTTTTTTTAATTATTTTTTATACCTGGCCCGGGTATATTTGAAGAAATTAATATAATACCGGGTTTCGGGCCGAGCCTACATGTCTCTCATAATAATGACAGCCGGGTTTTATAGTATCGATTCGGGATAATGAACACATAATTATATATATTATATATAATATTTATTACATTTAAAAAATTTATTACACGACATCTTAAATCTATATATACATTTTTTTTAAATCATCTTCTCCATTTTCTTATGTACTCTAATAATAATAATAATTATTATTATTTTTTGTCAAAATTGAGAAGAAATAAAAAATGTAATTTTGAAAAGCGGCTCTTTTTATGCGTTTCAAAACATCATTATTATTATTATTGTTGTTTAAGATGATAAAACCTCTAAATAGATTTGATTTGCTTGTTGCCGGGTACGAAAAATATTTATTAATTTTTTTTAAAATTATATTAAAATCGTGTGAATTTAAATTTACATTTTCTCTATCTTCTTATTTTCCTTGGGCGTTTAAGTAAGCCGTAATTGCAGCTTACCCCACCCCCTTTTCAAACGTGGATGGTCCTTCTTATATTTATTTGCCTTAGTTTTTGGTTTTTTATTTTGAGAGAACCAAGCTGGGCTTAGGCGCTAAATATCACGTGAAATAAAATTTTATCTTAAAAAAAATAAATAATGAATCGAATTCGAGTGATATTGGGGGGGGGGGGTCGGTTGACGTAATCGCCGCTAGAATCCAATAGGTGTTTTATCTCTGGGACATTTCCCGCTATTTGTGCTTAGCTTAAGTTTATATAATTTTTTTTTTAAACTCCTCGATTCGATCTTTTTGACACTCAGGTTTCTAACACTGGGGCCTTTAACGCGCGGTGTAGAGGTGATGGGTGCGGGTCCGAATCAATCTCGTTTTTTTAAATCTCAGGGAGACCCCCTTTCAGTCATAATCAACATAATTAGTCAATATCCATTTTATATTTTAGTCATAGGGGAGGTGGTAGGTAAGGTCATTTGATCCGGTAAACTATAAAGCCAAATCATATAATAACTTCATTTAATTATCTGAATTCCTACTAAAGCCATAATTTATTATTCTTGTATCTCCATCTCAGCCATTAAAAAAAATTTATTTTTCCTAGACATATTGAGCTGGAACTCTACAAGTCGATCCGGTATTAAAACCGGGCGAGCCCGGTTCGGACCAAAAATTCTCAATATTTTTTCCTCGCGCTTTTCCTTTACTTTCTTTTTCCTTAATTTAATTAAATAATCCAGTTGTTCAAATGTCATACTTTTTTAATTTATGAAATTCGTTAATTACATTTCGATCAACCCAAATTTTTTTTTCCTATGATTGGTTAGACCAATGATGTACATATATTCCTAGGATTGGTTATTTATTTATCAAAAGTATCACAACATACTGCACGTCTATTAATTTTTTATTAATCATTAATATGAGCGAACATTAATATTTAATTGACGGGCAAACGGCAAAATGGTGCTACAGCTGACTCCGATATAAGGATACTTTTAAGTGGATTATTTCATTATTTTGAGCCCGGAATCGGATGTCACAAGAAATGGCTATTATGATCACTATTTTCAAAGTCCCCCCCCCCAAAGGTTAGAATTCCATATCAGGGAAATAGGCTAATTAGTTATCTACACCTGATAATCCTAGCTAGCTAACCATTTTAATTGCGCGATTTAAATTTTTCGCCCATCTCTTCTCTTCTTTTCTCTTCTTTTCTCTTCTCTTCTTTTCTCTTCTCTTCTTTTCTCTTCTCTTCTCCTTTAGAAAGAAAGAAAGAAAGAAAGAAAGAAAGAAAGAAAGAAAGAAAGAAAGATGTAAATAATAGGAAGTTGTATATTTTGTTAGGACGCAGGCTTGCACGGCCTATTTCATAATATTTTGTTATCAGTAATGAAAGTCAACTGGATCGGTTCATACCGTTCCGCAATCATGTAAAAGACCGGACTTTCTAGAACACATCTAAATGTAGCTGACCACTTTTATCGAAGATTTTTTTCGGATTGTGGGGCGGAAAAAAAGGTCCTGTGTCGCGATTATGTCACCACGGTTAATTTTTTTTTAACGAAATTAAGTGGATAACTAGCTAATGATCGAAATTTTCTATGCTAGCTTACACTAATAACGAGATATCTTAGTTATACTTATACCTAATCTATCCTTTTCTATCTTTTCTTTCATATTTCGATTAAAATATATTTAAAAAAAAATTTTTTTTTTAAGTATAATAATAATAATAACAATAAATTAAATATTGTTTTCGATTTAAGTTTTGACCTCAAGTTTATTCTATTAAGTATATTATATATGTATATATAAAAAAATATGAAATTAAAAATTTTTTTTTTGTTATATAATTTTTTTTTATACATTCATTATACCGACGCGGTATATGTTATAGTAAATAAAACATACCGTAGTTTGAAAAATATCTGGACCCTCTTAGACCTGATGTGCAGCTCCTAGGCCTTAGTCTTAAATTCATGCCACGAACTGACCCTCCCATATAACTTTTACAAACAGTACACAATAAGTGTAGAGAGAAAGGCGATTTTTTGAGAGGGGTAGCGGATTCAATTTTTCCAACTATACTGACTAGTTCATACTGCAAATTACTTGGCCGGGCCCGGTTTATAAAAGAACCGTGTTCAAAATAACGGCATATTTGTACGAATAATGAAAATTTTGCTATTCGTTATCCAATTCGTATAAACTACGAATATCAACTTAATCGGTTTGAAAGAATCGAATACTAATAGTTTGACTGATATAACAGGCCTACAAATAATAGTTAAGTTGTGAGGGTTAGAGTTTTTGTTATATTTAACGTTTTCGTGAGAAATAAATAAGCCTACGTCCAAAAATAATTGACTGATAAATAAATTACCCAAACTATCGATCCAGTAGGTATGCAAAGTTTATTTTTATAGCAAATTAAAAAAAAAGCGTTTCAATAGCCAATTTTTTTTTTAATATATAAATTTTAGGGAAATGATATATATCGTTGAATGTTGTTATAACGTTATTGATTTTTTTGATGTTTTTTATTAACATATTATATAGCGTTGGAATTTATTAGAATTTTGGATGCGACCACGTGATTTTGTATATATAAATTAGAATAAAAATGTCATATTGCATTTTACCTGCAGGGACACCATTTGCATTGCTCGGATATTTTTTTTTTCAAAATTTTTCTCTATATTTTAAAAAAATTAAAATCTATAGGTCACTGATTTAAATGAAATTTGGTCTATGTTTAGCTAATTGATTTATATGATGACCAACGCTATATATCATTATTCAACCGATAGTATCGACGTTTTTTAATAAAAAACAAACTCTGCCGTTAATTTACTTGATCGCTTTCCCAACTCATGAAAATCGCGTCACGACAACTGACTTATTTAAATTTCTATTCGTCTAGTATCACATGACCTTTCAAATTATTTAGTCCTAGCGCATACCCATTCAACCTTTAATTCTATTTCCAATTATTTTTTTCTCTCCATATACTTATTTTTGAATATATTTCATCCAATTAAAAATTAAATCTCCTTCAAGTTGAACTTTTTTTGCGAGCTAATTATCGTTTCATTTTATCTGGTTTAAAAATTCCGATATTTTTTTCTATCTTTTTATTTTTGCAACTTTTGCACTTTTTTATAAATCAAAATTTATTTATTTATTTAATTTTTATAAAAATAAATTTCTTCTCCTCCCAACTGTAAATAAAAAAGGATTTTCCTTTTTAATTATTATTTATTTTATTATTCATAAAAAAAATTTATAAAAATAATAAAATAAGATTTTTTTCTAAGGTTCAAAAATAAAAACAAATTAATTAAAAATTAATAATTAAATTTACTCCCCCACCCCTTCTTTATTTATGCGCTTCTTCAAACTCAATACCCCGCGAGCGATAATTTTCGCTCCATCTAACCCTTATCCAAAACGCGTTGCCGGTTTTATACTTTTTGGCTAGTAAACTATCATTATATATTTTAGGTCTACCTAATGATATATACATATACTGCTGCTAAATTTATTCGGAGTCAGCTGTAGCGCCATTTTGTTGTTTGCACTTCTACTAATTGTCTAATTTATCAATATGTGAAGGCGCAGTAATAGCATTTAATCCACGCGCAAGCTACAAAATGGCACTACAGCTGACTCCTATGCATGGAGACTTTTAAATTCATTTAATGAGTGAATCGCTACATCATTAGATCTACCCCTCCCGAATTGAACGGATGCCATTTTATGGTTCGGTCTGGCTAATTAAAATGCAAATTTAGGTTCGGACTAGAAAAAAAATTTCATTTTAAAAACCGGCCCGACATTTATTTTGGAAATTATTTTAAGACCAAGTCCGTAATTTGTATAATTGTTATTTCGAAAATTTTGGTCCGTATATTTTGAAAAATTATTTCTAAGGGAAATTGAAAATAAAATCATTTAAAAATGAATATTTAACCCTCCATTTATATAAAAAAAAATTTAGCCACTGATTATTTGACATAATTTTAAAAGTCGGTCCATGCCGGCCCAGATTTTTAAATGTTTAGTCCGACACGGCTTTTAAAGTCGTATTATTTATCGGGTCGGGTATGCAGGTCTCTCATAAATATAATATTTAACCTAACCTTGCATTATTTGTATACTTCCCAACGAATTCGCTAAACTGTGAATTCAGGGTAAGACGGTTAAAACGGAAATGAGTCTACAGATAAAGCCATTTATATCGATCATCTATATATTAAACGAATTAAAGGTCTACAATGGGGAAGTTAAAAAAAATTGAACATCGGGCGATTTTTAAAACAATTAGGCGGGCGGGTGAATTTAAAATATTTTTCAAGCAAAATGAACAGAAAGAGCCAAATCAACCAATCAAATTTCTAAAAAATCGGGCGGGCGGTGAATTTTTTAAAAACCGATGAGCAGGCGATCGCGCGGGTTTTATTAAATTTAAAAACTGCCATTGCAAACCTCTAAAAATGGATACCAAAAACATATCAGAATTTTCACTATTATAATGCTAACGAATTTAATAAAAATCCTAAAAAGTCCTTGATTTTTAATGTTGGAAAGAAGATATCACACAAATGTAATATTTTGGCAATTTTATCGATTTTAAAAATAACACACAATTAAGTCGTTATCAAAATAATATAATTTAATTAGGTTTTAATACTTTTTTTTTAAAAAATAGATCGTAGAAATGTTTTTTTTTACCGTTAGCTATTCTACTATGCTATTAGCCTTAAAACAATGTCCTTCCTTAAATAATTTTAATGTACTTTTTTCAATTTAATAGCTAATTTGTCGTCCCAAACCGGCAAGCGGATATTTACGAAAAGTTTTCCGGTCCGGCTCGTAAATTTGTTTTATCCGACCCGCCATATAATGCTTTTTTTTATACGAGGAAAAGTACATCATCCGGCCCTGCCCATAAGAAATATTTTACGCAAGTTGTCCGCGACGACCTCTAATAAGTTGTGTCTTAATTTGTCAACAGAATTTACTATCCAATTATATGATTCAAAGTGAGGCACGCCAGCAAAATTATTCCAGAATGAAATTGAGCTATTTTCAAAAAAACGCTGACAAATGATTTTAACAGAATTATCAAACTACTCAAATTATTATAATGTGATTTTGATAACTTAAAAATAAATTTGATTTATAAAAAGTTTGTTTCTTTCTTTTCTTAACAGCAGATTTTTATTCATAATATGTCATTTTAAGGAATATTTTTTTTTGATTGGATGAATTTTATTTAAAATTTAACAAGTATCTGTAATAAGTACCGAGATATGGGTTAGGGTTAGGATCAAAAATGGTTTTTTAAATAAAATTTAATCGTTTTTTTTATTATTATTTAATAAAATTTCCCCATATCTGACAGGTCACATGATTAAAATTAAAAATAAATCAGCTGTTCTAATGGCAACTCGGTTTGGAGGGCCTATATCCTAAGCTGATTTATTTTTCTTGAGTAATAATGTATTAGGATTTGGAAAAGAAAGAATGGAAGAAAGAAAGATGGATATAAGAAATAATAAAAAATGAAAAAATTTGTAAAATAAACTGATTTATATTTTATTTTCAAGCGAGACCCCACCCAATATTATTTTTTAAAATACCAACCCGACCCTTCCCAAAAATAAAAACAAATTACAATCTGGGGATCTCTAACTGCGAAGTTTGCTCAATGTAGCACTATTTAAAATATTATTAAAATCGCCACTCCTAGCTCGAATAGAGCATTGAGGAAGTCGTCAATGGCAAAATTATCGGGTCCGACTCGGAACGACGGGAATTTTATTTTTACCCGGCGGCCCGGCTTCGATCCCGACTTGGTCCGGTTTAAAAAAAAAAATTTTTTTTTGAAATACAAGACCCTACACCTAAATATATTTTTTTAAACACCAAAATAAACAATTATTTTATAATATTGGGTAGGTTTTTTTTTTTTTTTTTTTTTTTTTCTCTTTAGCTTTCACCTTTTCTGGTGGTAAGCTCCTTCAACATCTCTCTCCACTTTATGTTATTCGTACAATCTCTTTTATCTATTTTATACTTCTTTATATTGGCTCTAACTTTATGGCCCCATTGAAGTTTTGGCCTTCCTCTTTTACGTTTGCCCATCACTTCCAATCTTTCAACTTTATTTCCTATGTAGTTCATAGGCCTTCTCATTGTGTGCCCATACCACCTAAGTCTGTTTACCATTAACTTAGTCTTAATGGGCACTACCTTTAAACTATTTAGTATTCTTGTACTGCGCACCTTATCCTTTCTTGTTACCCCAGCAATCATCCTCAGCATTCTCATCTCTCCATAGTTTGTAGACTTCTCTCGTCTGATTCTTTGGTTGGCCATGTTTCTGAACTATATAGAATAGTTGGTTGTACTATGGAACTGTAAATTTTTCCCTTTAATTTGTGTGGGATTCTTTTGTCAAATAGCACTCCAGATAAAGATCTCCACTTTCCACCCTTGATTAATCTTATTCTTTATCTCTTTTTCTATTGTGCCGTTTGTTTGTATAGTGGAGCCCAAATATTTGCAGCTTTCAATTGCGGATATCTGCCAATCATTTATATCAATACTCTCCGTTTCATCTCCTCCTATCACCATATACTCTGTCTTTTCTCTATTTACTTTTAATCCGTGCGTTTCTAGGATATTTATCCAATTCACTAACCTTTCTTTCATTTCATCCTTGGATTCGGCAAGTATCACAATATCATCTGCAAATATCATATTCCACGGAACTGTTTGAGGTATAGACTGTGCTAATACATCTATTACTGTAATGAAGAGAAGTGGGCTGAGAGCCGACCCTTGATGAACTCCTTCTTCGGCTATTGTGAAGCCTGCTGAAGTACCTGTTGTGCTACGGACCATTGTTGTATGTCCCATATACATATCCTCTATTATTCTTATATATTTTTCGGGAACTTTTTTGTGGCGTAGCGCCCACCAGATAAGTTTTCTTGGGATTCTATCGAAGGCCTTTTCTAGATCGAGAAAGACCATGTGTAGCTTTTTGTTCTTTTCCCTGTATTTTTCACTCATTTGCCTAATTGCATGGATAGCATCGGTTGTTGATCTTCCAGGCATAAAGCCAAACTGTGTCTCTCCTATTTCGATTATATCTCTTAATCTTTTTTCTATTATTTTTTCGTATAGTTTTAGACAGTGTGACATTAGTTTAATGCCCCTGTAATTTTGACAATTGTGTGGATCCCCTTTATTTTTGAAGATAGGAACTAGATAGCTCTGCCTCCATTTTTGGGGGACCTCTTCATTTCCAAGTATTTTATTGTACAGATTTGTGAGGAGATGTATTCCATCATCTCCTAGTGCTTTAAGGCTTTCTCTATTGGAATATCGTCTGGACCCCTAGCTTTGTTGTTTTTCATATGCTTGAGGCATGTGATTATTTCTTGTTCTGTTATGGGTTGTACAAGGTTTTGACAAGGGGAGTGTTCGTCGAGATGCAATATGTGGGAATTAAAGTTGAGAAGCTCCTGAAAATATTCTTTCCATCTATTCATTATTTCTTTTTCCTTTATTATCAATTTCCCATCTTTATTTTTGATTACTTTCGGAGCTCCGTTTATATCCCTAGAGTTCTTTTCTCGCTGTTTGGCTAATCTGTATATTTTATTTTGCCCTTCTTTGGTATGTAGATCTTCGTACATGTCATCGTATGCCATAGATTTGGCCCTAGCCACCGCCTTTGTAGCTAATCTCTTGGATTTTTTGTATCTTGACTTGTCATCTGCATTTTTGGATTTGTACCATATTTTATAAAGGGCTTTTTTCTCCTGTATAGTGGTTTGTACCTCTTGATTCCACCACCATAGTTCTTTGTGTGATTTGTTGCCTCCTCTTGTCAAGCAGCCTAGCGTCGATTTTGCAGTGTCTATTAATCTGGATGAAAGGTCTGTCCATATTTTTTCACTGACTTGTGAGCAATTTATTGTTTCAATGTTTGCATTGATTGCAAAGGCATCTGTCATTGTTTTTAATTTGCCCCATTTGATGCATGGTTCCAGTTTTATCTTATTTTGAGTGGATTTATTTGAGATTTGTAAATCCATGATTAGTAGCTTGTGTTGCGCGGCGATATCTTCTCCTGGGATGACTTTGCAGTCTATTACATCTTTTAATCTTCTGCGAGAGATTAGCATGTAATCTATCTGTGTTTTCCTAGTACCACTTTCATATGTTATTAAATGACTGTCTTTTTTCCTATAGTAGGTGTTGGTTAAGGCAAGGTCGAAGGCTTGCGCAAATTTCAGTACGTGCTCTCCTTCATCATTTCTTTCTCCGTATCCAAAACCACCATGATGCCTTTTGTAGCTATCTCTTGCTTTCCCCACATGCGCATTTAAGTCACCACCAATTATGACTAGGTCATCCTCCTTAGGGATTTCCATTACAGCTTCATCAAGGATAGCTCTAAAGTCATCTTTCTCTTCTTCCTTGCAACCCGTTTGAGGAGCATATACTGATAGGATGTGTATTATTGATTGACCTATGCAGAGTTTTATCTTCATTAGTCTATCAGAGATCCTGTTGACTTCTACTACTGAAGAGGTTAGGTCTTGGCTGAGGATGATGCCGACACCGTTCCTATTGCTAACAAGTCCATTATAGTACAATTTATACCCATCTCCAATCATCAAAGTTTTCTGTCCTTTCCATTTCGTCTCTTGTATGCACGCTATATCAACTTTTCTCTTGTTCAACATTGATGCCAATTCTCTCGTCTTACCTTTAAGCGTCCCAATATTCAAACTTGCCAGTCTTGTCTTCTTTGCTTTGACCTTTACTTTATTTTTCACAGGATGGAGGTCTACACCCTGCGCGTCGCATGGAGGGAACGCCCTAGCTTTCATATTCATATTTTCATTTGTGTCCTTCATTTTGTTTATTGGACAGGTTATCCTTAGCACCCGGCTGTCCAGGCCTGTCGGTGACCGGGGTGTCATCTCTAAGCTCCGAAATTCATCATACCATATGTCTTTACACATCAGTCATCGAAGAAAAACTTGAAAGTTTTTATGGTTCTTACCAGGATTGAACCCGCGTCCTTGTTCATGCTCGTGTTTCCAAGCCTACATCTTAAAATCACTAAACTTTAGGGTTGTCACTTCTATGACATATCGGCATTCATCAATTTACAAATATTTTTTCTCATTTAATAAAACACATTTATGACAGTATTTGCAACGATATGTTCTGACAGATATAGTATCTATTCAATAGTTTTCTTCTTTTTTTTACCAATTATTTAAAATTGAATATTATATTATATCATTATGAACAATCGCCTACGCGTTTGTTTTCACGTACTTGTTGTACACTGTACACTATTGTACATTAAGTGCGGTATTTTTTTTTTATTTCAAAGCCTTTTATCTTTATTTTATAATTATAAAATTATATAAAATCTATATTTTTTTAATCCGAACCCCTTCTAATTGCCAAATTCGATAATTTTCGATAAGTAATAAATATTTTTAAACATTTCATTAATTATGAAAATAAAAAAAATAATTGGCATCGATATTTCTTTGATAAAATACATTGATAGTAAATTTCGTAATATAGTAATTTTTCTCTTGATCTTACCTCTCATCTCTCATTATCAAATAAATGGTGAATCAGTTTTTTTTTAAATCTTCGACACCTGTCAATCTTTTTTCAATTATATGTGCGATACTATTATATACAGAATGCACCGATACTCACGATATAGGGCCAATATGACCTGCAGAGGTACCATTTGTACGGCCCGACCCGGATTTTTTTTCAAAATTTTTTCAGGCCCGGCCCGGATTTCTTTAAAATATTGGTTTTAAAATATACGGCTCGGCCCGGATATCTTTTTTTAAAAAAATTTCAGGCCCAAATTTACGCGGGCCGGGCTTAGGGCCGGGCCTGCAGGTCTCTGATAAATATATAGTGGATTGGATTCGAAAGTGATGGAAAGTTTATTCACCAATTATTATAAGCCTGGTATAATCGGAGTTTGGTTACAAGGACTAAAGAGGGGTTTTCCAGTTCTTAATATTAATATGATAGTAGTTTCTAGAATTTTTAAATAGAGGGGGGGGGGATCCAGAATCGGTTTCCTAGATTTGTCTTCCGATTCCGCTTCCCAAACTCTGGATATTTCAAGGAGTATATTCTGGAAAAAAACCTATTCCATAAATCGGAGAACGCGACGTGTAGGCAAGGCAGGATTTTACTAATAAGTTTGACTATTTAAAAAAAAAAATAGAAACATAAATTAGAAACACTTTTGACCTGCCATTGAAATTGGTGTCATAAATAACGGGTTTATTTTATATATTAGATATATCAGAGACCTACCTGCAAAAGTACCATTTGCACAGCCTGGTCAAGATTTTTTTAAAAAAAATGTCCGAGTTTTATATTTTTAAGCCTGGCCCGCTGGGCTTAGGACCGGTTTTGCAGGTCTCTAATATATATATACACACACTACTTTTATTGAATTTTATGATTTTTACATAATTTTTTTATAAAAAATAATTTATTTTATTTAATAAAGCCGTTCCACCGAAATTCTAATCAAGGAATCCGGATGTTATTTAGAGCACCCAGCCGCCGCCAACTTCAATAGACATGTTATGAACGGTGAATGGGGAAAGGTTTGTCATACATTCATTATTTATTTGTATTCACAATATTTTATAATGATAATTGTACCATCAGACATACCGTCTACCTTTTCAATATACTATTATTTCCTTGGAAAGAATAAAGGAAGGAAAAAATAATAGAGGAAACACTGCGAGTTAAATAAACTGAACTAAAAGCTATAGGCCTGAGATTGAGTGGATTGGTAGTCTTTTATCTAGAAAGAAAGAAAAATTACGGAATGAGGGAATTGGCTTAAAGCAATTTATACTGTTTCTTACCTTATTTTTTAAAACCTAAAAACAAAATTGATAAAATTCAAACCATTTTTACTTTTTTTTAAATTTTTTCAATCAATCATGTTTCGTGTTTGTTGTACCTTTTGTTAAAAGCACATTAAGGTAAAATGTCTGGTTTGTTAATT
Organism: Gordionus sp. m RMFG-2023; assembly: GCF_954871325.1. Classification (NCBI taxonomy): domain Eukaryota; kingdom Metazoa; phylum Nematomorpha; class Gordioida; order Chordodea; family Parachordodidae; genus Gordionus; species Gordionus sp. m RMFG-2023. Next base: position 5,017,417 of record NC_088778.1, on the reverse strand, counting down.
GTGAATAGAGAGAAAAAGAGAAGAGTTGTTTTTTTTTTAGAAATTAAATGAAAAATGATTGTACTTTTTCTACTGGTTTAATTAGCCATGAATGAACCAAGGGGTTTGAACGCATTTTCGGATTCAAATTGTTTGGTTAGACATTTTTACAAACACAGATCAAACAGGGGCCGATTCTGGGGTGAGTTTGAACTTCTTCTAGAAAATGGGTTATGGTCATGTTTGCATTTTTCAGAATATCCGTTAACAGGGTTTAAAAATTATCGAGTCCTAATTCGAGTTCGAACCCCTGAAAATGAACCTTCTATTAATTGTCGGTTACTTTATAGGCGGGTTTCACGATTCGAGAAAATGATCGACATCCCGAGGTTCGCACCTTTTTGGGATTTTAGCGGCTGTATTTTGTTGAGTCAAAGAAATTATTTCTTTTTTTAAAAACTTTTTAACTTCCTCACGGAAAGTCAAAAAATAGAAGATTTCGAGAAGATGTCCTTTTTTTTATTAAAAAATACATAAATTAATTTTTCCTCCAGTAAAAAAAAATGTAAATAAGTAGGCATAAATGACAAAATATAATAAAAAATTTTTTATCATAATATTTATTGTCAAGGTTGTTTTTTTTTCGGTTATTTTATTTTATATAAAATATATAAAAAAAATTTTTTTAATTCTTAAATCATATATTATCTAAATATTTATTATAATAAAAAAAATAATTATTGATTAGCAAATTTAATTCACTCTCTCTGGTACGGTCACGGACAATATTTACCCCGAACCAGACGATAAAACAAAACGTTTTTAAAATTTTATTTTCGAACCGAAAAAATTAACGTCACTCATTTATTATATTGTTCTATCTCTTCCACATATGGTCCAAGCTCAAAATGGTATCCCTTTAGGAGTCATGTAGTTCTCCTTCCCTTCACATTTTTTTAGCCAAGGGAGTTATGGTGTTTTAAATGGAATATCATGTAAATCCGATCTAAATGGAGTTGGAACATTATCATAATTATCATAGCACTCTCTATACTCTATACGCTCTCGGACAATGGGTGCAGAATCACTATTATCCACTCCCCCCATATGCTAGTATTAGTATATGTCTCCTACCCTTTAGGGTGAGGGATACTCTTAGTTCACTTAAGCTAGTATAGATAGACAGGTGTTCTAGTAAATTTTGATCCTCAACCTTTAAATTATCTTATCATCTCCTTAACTTATAAATGAATGAACGAATTATTTTATGATAAAGAAGGGCCTTCATATATTCTAGTTTACGCGACGGCGACTATCTAACGCCAATTAAAAACAAACAAATGACTAATAGGACTGTTTCACTCTTTATACCATTTCCTCTATTTGAAGAGTAAAAATTTAGATTTAGCTTTGGACATTAGAAAATAAATTTCCTAAAATTTCCCCCGATTTCTTATAAATTATTGATTCTTTCCAAATTCTTAAATCCCAAACAATTCAAACCATAAAAAATTTTTTTAAATCGATAATCGTTTCTTTTTTTTAATTTCCAATCTCCTGATTTTTTCTTCTTCCGCTTCCGTTTCTTTTTACTTATTTAATTTCCTGTTATCATACGTTATTACAGCACTCGTCAATTGGCGCACTGCCGCGCGACGGGAATATCTTAAAAATACCTATTTAGTCCTTCTATAAGGAAAATTACCAACATTTTGATTTGTAAAAAGATAAATATACCTCGAACCCATAACGGATATCTATTGATGGCCTAAAAACAGTTTTTAGCCTTATTAGAATTATGTAAAAAAGGGGGGGGGGGAGTAGCATATTTAATTTTTACACTAAAACCTATATTGTTAAACAGCAACTTAATTTTTTTTTTGCACCTACAAAATTTACTCAATTTATAAATTATTATAATCTATAAGGAGAAAGAATTGATTCCATAGTTGAGAACACTTCCTACGCTGAACTTAGACAGCTAACATCATCAAATACATAAAAAAAAATTTAAAAAAATGGTTAATGAATAATTAAAGATATTTAAATTAATTATTCAAAAATATTCATCACTTACAAATATCACTTGACATTTTTTGGTATACGAATATCTTTTGTATATTATTTAAAAAAATATTATTTTAAGCAAATTTAATAAATGAGAATTATTATTTAAGTGGCCTTCCCTAGGCTTAAAAGTAAATTCATTTTTTCATCAATATATTTTGTGACACTAATAACAAAGTAATTTTTTCTTGAAATGTAAATTTGCAAAAATAACACGTTAGAAAATAATTTTCTAGTGCAAGCATTTTCTCTAAATTTGGATTAACCTAGGCCAAAAGAGTAAAGCATTATTTGTAACAGAAGCTGCTGCTATCAAAGAATTAGTCGATTGGAAAGAATTATTTCCGCCGTATTATCGCCGGCAAAAAATTTGTAGGATAATCACCTCTCAAAGTGTGAGACATTATTTAAATATGAAAGGCGCGAGAAGATTATTTTATTAAACGTTTATGATTATAGGTTTGGGATTTTATTATTAATACCAGGTTCAGTCATTTTTTTTTTGAAATACATCCAATAGAGGCTATTTTATCAATATTTTGTAGTGTTTCTTCACAAATTTTACTTACACACCATTGACTTAAATATGCTTAGGTACTTACTATCTGCTTATATGTTTTAATCTAATCTCACTAGAATTCTTCATTCTTCTTACATAGAGCAGTAGCAAAATGATTATTTCTAAAATATTTAATACTTGATCCTTTTACGCCCTTTACCTCTAAATCATTAGAGGTAGATTAAACATATAGGAAGCCATCCTCATATAGGAGTAAAAATATTCCCTAAATCAGAATTCATATTAATAGTATTTCACTTCATGTTTTTTTTCTGCATTATCCTTAACACTGCTCTTGACATCGTGCAATTAAAATTCTCTTTGTATTTTAATAAACTAGACCTTATATATTTTCAAATTTGTGAATTTAATTTTCTTAAATAATTTTAAAATGTTTTTAAATTTACTTTTTTTTCAGGTATTTAAAATGAAAATGTGAAAGTATTTCTCTTTAATATGAAAGAATCTTACCGTTTCCAGTTCTGTTTGGATCCCTGGGGGGGGGGGGGGGTTAAGAGTAACATATGATTTTGCTGGCTTACTTGCGACCTAGGTCAATGAAAAAGATAGCAAAACGGTCACGACCACGTTTAATTTTAACCCCTAACCCACGGACTGTGTTTAAAAATCATGGGCTACCGCGGTTCATCTAGATTTCTTTTAATTCCTATCTTTAATCTAAACTAAACACCAAGATTGTTAATCTTTTCTTCTTTTTTTAAAAATACTAAAATCACTTTGAACCAAATGAAATACTATTTAAAGATTCGTATTATTTTTTTTTAAGATGACATACATTTCTTCATATTTTAATTATTATTTTTATATAAAACTTATCACGATTTTTCTTTCACGCTATATTTTGGCAAAGGTTACAAAAATATTTTTTGAAAAATAAAAAACAATTTTAAAAAAAACAGGTTATATAAATTGTTTATTTGTCTGCCAGAATAATAGTGCTTACAAATTGAGGGCTTAACGTTCCCTCAAAAAAAGAGAAGTGCTTTCTTTGTTTAAATTAAGGGTGGTATTTTTATTGGAACTTATCTGCCGAAAATAATAAAATAAATTTTTAAACACAAAAAATTGGCAGATGTATTATTACCAATTTGTTTAAGAACTTGCTCTGTGATACTTCAGAAATCTTCGTGGACCTAATATTATATTTTCTAACTAATCTGTGTTTAACCTGGAGGTTTTTGAAAAAGAAAAAAATTTAATTAGCTTGGGCCTAAATTTTTCTAAATTAAAAAAAATGGCCTGGGAACTATTTTTGAAACTTACCATGTACATGGGCCTGGTTTGGGGTTTTTTAAAATAAATATTAAATATAAGCTGGGTCGGGCCTCGCCCTAAAAAATTTGTTTACTGCGGATCTGGGTCGAGCTTGATAAATGAATTAAGGTCCATCAAGGTTTCTGTGAAACTTAGGGCCGTAAATTTGTCACTCATTCGATGTTTATTCTTACATACCCAATATCGATCCGATATGTATATTATTTTTTTAAATACAAATTTTCTGCGCCAAAAATAATAATAACTGCGAAACTATGGGCTAAAACAAGAAACGCTTTAAAATTTTCCGTTCCTAAATAAGCCAAGGCGATATTTGACGTATTATCGGGGTACGCGTACAGTTTTTAAAACGGCGCGATTAGAGTCCGATTTTTTCAATATCCGGAAAAAAATATTAACGCGAGCCTGAACAATTTTCTCATAGATGGCCACAATGATTTAGGCATTTATTAGCCACATCTCAAGAATTCTATTGGTCACTGCGATATCTCCCTCATTATTGGATCCACATGATTAAACATATTTTTTGATTCCATATGAATTAGCAAATTAAAAATATTTATTAAATTATAATTATATATGTGTACCATATTGGGATATGGAATCCATGACGCTATAAGAATCTATTAACTTTAAATCATTTTATTTATTAAAGTAAATTAGTACTAAATTACAAATGTGCCCCAAATACGTATTAACTGTACACAAATAAAATAATGATTAATCTGCATTATATATATATATTCTTTCTGCTTCTTCCTCAACGATGATTGAATTCGTTTAGCGAAAAATCGATGGACAGATGGGACATGCTTTGGTCGGTCAATGTTCATATATGGCACCTTAAATATTTAAATATACACCCTATGGATTTTAGACAATTTTCGCCATTAATCTTTTTTTTTTAGTATTTATTTTTAAAATGGATATCTACAAAAATAATAGGAAAGGTTCTAAAGATTATGGAAAAAGTTCTCTAAACATTTAGAGTACATGTTTATTGGAATGCATTTCCGGTTTTTAAATTTAGAAAATCGCCATCTGTAGGAGGACATAAAATTGAGAGATTACGAATCCCCGTGGATACGACATATATATGATCATAAAATAACCCTAAAACAATGATAATCGCTACACCTGTTTTTTGAAAATATCACCCGTTCGGATTTTTTAAAAAAACCGATAAATATTGGGTTCGGAAATGCTTTAGTTTTTTTATTACGTCATAATATAATTTTATTTACATATTTTTTATTCAATTTTTTTTTTATCAAAACCTACTTTCTTTCATAAACAAAATTCATAATTAAGAATAATCTCCATTTTTTTCTAAATGAGTTTTGATTTGATCTGACAGTTGATTCGCCTAATTTACAGTAGCGAGCATTGCTCGCGTTTAAATTGCGTTTTAAGCCCTGTCAACTTATATATACCCCTCACCCCTCCATCAAAAAAAAATTTTTTTAAATTCATAATATATCTTGTTAGTCCTGCAATTAAGTAATTTATTAAGCTGACAGGAAAGACGTGTCGTGTTTATGTTTCCGGTTTGTCAGATTTGGATTATGAATTTAAATTTTATTTCCTGTCGGCCTGAGATCACTACACAATTTTTTATTTTTGTTTTTCCTAATTTTCTATGTCGGAAAAAAGAGGGATTTTGAAATTCTGATGATAACCCCCCCCCCCCCTTCCCCATTTGTAGCACTTTTTTTAAAAAACACAAATTTAAATATACGAGTTTATTTCTCTAGCACCTAGTATAAATATTTTTATTATTTGCTTTTAAATTCTAGGAAATATAAACGAGTCAATTTTCAGCTATTTTTGTTTTTCGCGACGGCAACCAAAAATAAGTAGAATCAGATCTTGATCTAAAAAAAATCTTTATTAGGACGGACAAAATTTTTTTAAAAAAAATTCTCTGATCGGGTTCGGTCAAATAATCTTCAAAGATTTTTTTTTGGAGAAACGCTCAAACAGGATTTTATGTTTAATTTTTGGAAATTTTTCCAATGATTTTTTTTTTGCTCAATGTTTTGAGCTTTTCCTTCTTCAAATTCTGCCTGTGGAATGATGTTATATATATATATACACAAATACATTGGCGATTCATTCATTCATTAAATTCATTTAAAAGTGTTTATACATAAGAGTCAGCTGTAGCGCCATTTTGTGGCTTGCGCATTTATAAGTCGGCGTGCGAACCCCAAAATGGCGCCACAGCTGACTCCTATATATGGGCCCTATTAATTAATAAATCGTCAATCCCGTAAGATACAGGTTCGATACATGAACTCTAGTTCGTTATTAATTTTTTTTTTTTTTTTTTGAAAAAACAAAAAAGGCGATGAAAGATCTCTCCGCGCTTAAGCCCATGCTGCAAGTTAGCGAAATAGAAGCAATGCCCGTAATACGATTTTATATTTATCAATTTTTTAAAAAATATGAATTTGTTTGAAATCCTCCGGAGTATTTCCCCCCCTCCTCAAACCCTTGCCACTTAAACCTTTATAAGATTCAAGATCATCAGTAAGAGTATTTAGGTTTATCTTAATAAGTTAAGCTAATTGATGCGACCACAATGTAGTGGATAAAATTTTTCGGGGTTCAGACCCTCCTCCTCGTTTGAGTTAGCCCCGTTAATAGATTCAAATTTATAACTTGCATATATTTATGTTGGTCATCTAAACTTCGAAAATGCATCTTGCGTCCATGTAAGATACTAAAAAGGCTTGGAACGAACGAAAAAAATGAAGATGGACAGTACCTATTGTGGAAGATATGGAAAGACGATAGTACCATTATTTATATTATGCAATTTATAGCTCTTGACGTTTCAGGGTTTAAAATTTAAAATGCTTCTCACGGTTAACCAATAATTGATTGGAGTTGAAGCCTCCTCAACTCAACTCCTTTAATATACCCAAAAAAACTTCATTTTTTCCAATATTTTTGAGCAGGAATTGGATGATCAGGAATCAAATGTGATGCACACACCAAGTTGTTCTTTATCGTTATGCTGATTTGGGTTATGGCTAGGATGAAAGATCCTAATAGGAATATTTCTTAGCGAATATAAATTCGACAAATTTTTGAGAGGTGCTTTCCGTTTGCTTTGTATATGATTATGAGCTTATGTTTATGATAATAAACGAATGGACCAGCAGTAATCTTATAAATTTTATAAGCCACGCGAAGCAAGCTTTTAGTAACATTGTCCTCCAAGAAAGTCACAAAATTTCTGGATTTTAAAACCGCAAAGGTTGAATCAAATAGGAAAACATTTGTTAAAGGATATTGATTCTCCCAATAAAAAGTATTTCAAGAGAATTATTACTTGTATCCTAAGTCAAATTATTGGACACTGGATAACTTCAGAACTCTATTCTTGCCATTTACGGAATTAAAGTGGCACCTGCCAATTTATGAGAAGCTCTTTGATTTCAATTCTTTAGGACGATAATGCTAATCATAATTCAATATTATCCCTATATGTCCCATTGTTGCAGTGCCATTTTCATTATTATTGTCCTAATGTAATGTGTTTAGATAATGAAATAAACATGAATTCTATTTTAAGTTTTTATCTTGAAATATTAGAAAATGAAATTTCTTTTGTTGGAACAAAAGTACTTGGAACTTTTGGACGAAGGAAAAACGCTAGACGCTCTCTATTGCCTGAGATTCGAATTATCCGCCCTAAAACAAGATTCAGAACATTTGCACAAACTAAGCAGGTTTTTGTTAATGAAAAAAAAATTGTCGGATCTATAACCATTAATAAGAATAATGATAAGATGACGCTTGGATTTAACCTGAACGTGATACTATTTCCAGAATATTCCAAAAAATTTTTACACGCATATTTTTCTTATTTCAAAAGCTATTTGCTGTGCAAAGGCTCCGACGATGTTAGGTCTACAGCTGCGTGGGAAGGAAAAGGCAATAATTCGAGGCAGAAACTGATGGAAAAACTGCAAAGTAAATTTATGATTTTTTTCAGTTAAGTTATCTCACATTTTTTTTGCTTTATACACTTATTACAACATATTGTCGTGTCACTAAATTTTAAACTTGTGACCTAATATTGAACTAATATATTTCCTCTCTTTTTACTTATATTTTAATTATATTTTCGGAACCCGTTTTATTATAATTTATAATTCTAATCTTTCAACATTACGCTGAAAAGCTTTCCTCCCCGCCAATATAATGTTACCTCCCAAGAGACTTTCCAAACTCCTATCTCAAGCCCTAGAACTTCAAAGGCAAAAGTGTTCGTTCCACAACGCTTCCCCGAATAACCCCCTGAGTGGCATAAATACTTTTAACCGCGCGTCAAACCCTTTCTCCCTCGGAAATCTAAATAGCCGTGAAAACAACGAGCTTTTCACGCGAAACAATAAATATTTCGGGACGAATGAGGGCATCTTCTCACCGAAAGATGGTATAGAGGGGATGGAGATGATTGACGGGACCGACACCATCCTCAAAACCACTAACGGTTTGATTTAATAATTTTAAAAATATACATCACTTAGGTATTTTAGAAATAGATATTTTAATCAAATAGTTCACACTCAGGTCGGGCTTAACATTTTTTGTTATTCTTCAATCATTTTTATAAAACTTATTAATTATGTTTGAAATATTAAAGATAAATAATAAAGATGTACGTATATTTTTAAATTAATACGTGTTACATAGAAGAGTAATAATAGCAAACGTTATTAGGGTGTGTCCAATTTTGACTTATTTTTGATACTTAATGTTGTTTAGCTTCTTTGGCTAAACAGCTTTTGGAATAGGAGCACCCTATTGTGGATTGTTTTATTTATTTGGTGGCATTGTTTATTTGCATTTATTTTCTCGTTTATTTTTGTATTTTTTTTAAAAAAAAAAATTTTCTTTTACTTTTTAGGCCTGTTTAGTCGAAGCTAAATATCCGGCTTAACAGCTGACTCTTTAGTAGTAAGTGGAAATAAGATAAACCTGTAGACTGTGCTCTGATTCGACTTCTTTTGTTTTTTTTAGGTTATTTAGTAATTAGTCGAACCAGGGCACACACTTAATTATATTTGGGTAGATTCTATATTTTTAGCAGTTCGGCTAAACACTACTATCATTTTGTCTTAGGGGGGTTTTTAAAAAAAAAAGAAAAGGATAGCAGCTCAAATTTGGAAAAAAAATTAATACAAATTAAAACGCCTTAATGTTAACGGATTTTCTTCAGCAAGTGTCTGAAGATTGAACCGAATTAGCCTACATTTAGTACCATTATGTTTCATTTATCATAACAATTTCAAGAAGTTTTCCTTTATTTAAAGATCATTTTCAAAGATTAATAAAAAAAAGTAAAATGGTTTCCACTTAATGTTTTATTTGATAAAGCGTCCATTTATAAAAAAAAAATTGTTATTTTTTTTGGTGTCAAGAATTATGTCTGCGAAAGCTATTTGGTAATATTGCTACGGGGTTGAATGGTTTATCTACTATTAGGAGTTTGACTAAAGACGTCATTTTTAAAAAAAATATTTTATGGCTTATGATATAAACTTATCCTTTTTTATGAATTTTTTTTTTTAAAATAAAAAATTAATTTACTATATTTTAATCTTTACATTGTTCACCTGGACAGGGCTTCCAAAGCAAAACTCCTTATTATCTGCCAGCTTGTCGATGCCTTCAACACCCGTAACTAACGTATTCGACAATAACGGTATTACTTTTTCGTGTACGTGCTTTTAATTAAAAGGCAGGGGGTTTACTGGTACTGTACTTAACAAATAAGGGTTTTGGGTTCGGTTCGTAAACAATAATATCGGCTCGATTAGCACCCTTTAAAACCGGTTCAAATATTTTTGGAATTAGGTAAGAGAGAAGCACTGCTGGAATATAATTTCGGCAAAATCAAGTCTTTAAAATGTGTTGAGCGCGTTTTTTTGGAATCTAAAAATCTGATTTTATCATAAATGTATCACAGCATGTTTAGAATACCTATCTTATGAATTTTAAACAATTTTACCTTTAAATTTTGAGAACTCTATGCAAAAAAACCAATATAAATAATATTAAGTTCGAAAGTTCACTGGCAAAATTGCCTCAAATTCATAGGGTAGGTATTCTAAACGTGCTGAAATACTTTTCCGGTAAGATCAGATTTTTAAATTTTAAATGACGCGCTTCAAAAAATGATCCAAAGTTGAAAAAATAACACATTAAACATATGTACTAAACATACAAAACTAAAAAGGTGCTCATTTAGTTACATTGCGCTAAGCTAAAAATAAACATAATATTATATTATTTGTAATCGATACATTTAGGCTGCAATAATAACAAAAATAACCTCAACGATAATTTCCCTTACACCGATAACTTCTTCAGTTTTAACGATTTCGCCAACACCCCCTCCGCCTTTTACAACAACGATAGCCGTAGAAAGCGGCACAATACCAGCACCTTTTACGACCGACACTTCTCTTCGTTCGGTTCGGGCTCTTCCGGAGCCACCTTATTTTGCACGCCTCCCAGTACATCCTTGCTTACCGATCACGTTTGTTCGAAGTAAAAGAAAAAAAAAGATAAAATTAAAATATGACGTGACAAATATTAACTTATAAGGATATACGTTAACCACAATGACATTTATTATGACGATACATTCATTAGAATACATTTTGAAGTCTAGTTGAGTACATATCAGCTGGTGAGGCGCCATTTTGATTTCTCATGTTAAATTTTTTTTTTATATATATAAATAAAACTCTGAATTTTTATTTATCGAATTGACCTATAAATAACAAATTAGTTTTCAACCAAAAATCTTCTTATCTTGATCCCCTTTAAAAATCGGTTCCTTCCGGTCACAATCTTATTTTTAAAAAAATGCAAAATGCTTATTGATCAAAACGGGCTTGATTTAAATTGCTTTATGGCAATAATAATAGTTTTCGTAAAAGACCTGAGCCGTGTTTTTATTTTTTTTAAAAACTAACCATGCTAGGCTTAATATTTTAAATCGCCATTATTACCTATAAGAAATATATATTTTGGAAAAAAAAACCGGGCCGGGCCTTGCAAATAGTAACTCTGCAGATCTTTGGTTTTTCATTAATCCCACATTCACAGCTAGCGCTCACCGCTAATTCGCGCTAACGGTGAATGAGGGGCTAAGAGTATTAAACTTTATAATATTGAAGAAGAAATCGGTCCCTTCCAATTCATATTCAAAGACTTTATTTCATTTATGTAATTGTTATATTTATTTTGATAGTTTCGCTAATATTTAAAAAAAAAAAACCCAACCATAAAACGTAATATTATAATTAAATTATAGCTACTACAAGTTATTATTTAAAGATTCGCTAAAAAAAAATAATAAAACAAAATTTTTCTTTGCAGAGACACATTTCCCCACGAAATCCAACAGATCTTGAGCGATCACATTGACGAGGTCTGGTATTGCAAGTTCTCTCACAACGGTAAATATTTAGCGACTGGCTCAAAGGACTCCACCGTCATTATCTGGGATATAAATTTCGTAAAAATCAATAATAATATCACTAACTAACAATTCTTCGTTCTAAAATTAATTATAAGAAATTTTATAGTTTTTTTTAGTGGATTGAGAAAAATTAGGTTATTCCATATCTACTTTTTTACATCGAATTTTTTATAATTATACAATTCTATATGCATATAAAAAAATATCCGAAATATTTATAAAATAAGTCAGATTATAGCAAATATAAGGGTAACCTTCCTATTGAAAGCAATGGAAACTTGATTTTTAAAATTTTTTTAAGTGAAGATAGAATAATCTAATTCTCAGGCGACGAGGACTAGTAATTAGTTATGTTTTTTTTACTTGTCAAAGGTTTAAAAATATCTTGCTTCCTTCATACATTGTTATAGTTAACCAAGTACTTTTCATATGTATATAAAAAAATTTAAACATATTTGCCGGGTTCAATGAAGGAAACACACCAAGTGAGTAAAAAGCACATGTTGCAGGGTCATTCGTACGGTGTATCCTACCTGACTTGGAGCCCTGATGATTCAATGCTGCTGGCTTGCGGGCCAGATGATTGCCCCGAAGTTTGGTTATGGAACGTTCAAGTAATTTTGAAACAATTTAATATAACTAAGGTGTAATAAAAAAGTAAGGAGGGGGGGAGACGGTGGGTAGCTAAAACCAATCCAATTCCCAATATGGTGAAAAAACTCGATTTTGGTCTATTTTTCTAAACGCCCCAATTAAGATTTTAGCTAAAATAATATTATGTAAGCATCGGGATTTGGCTAATAGATGTCTAAGCATTTCTATTTTGATGTCTTTTAAAAAAGATTATTTCCCCAACCTTTACCCAAAATTACTCGATAATAAAAATAACACAAGTGGTTCTTACAAGATATTCTTTATTAGATATTCTTTATTGTTTTCTTTTAATTTCACACAAAAACAAAAAACAAAACTAAAAAAAAAAATAATTATTTACAATTCTTTTTTTCGCGCATTATGTACACATTTTTTTTTTATAAATAAATAAATAATAATTTTTACAAAAAAAAAACAATTTGCGCTATTTCTTTTATTTATTTTTTATAATAACAACATAATAATAACTATTACTTTTTCCTTTTTTTTAAATATTTTCTTCTCGCCCATTATAACAATGTCCATTTATTTATTATTGTAATTATTCAGCTTCATAAATAAATGAAAATATATTCATTTAACAGACCGGTGAGTTGCACATAAAAATGCGCCATTCTCCAGATGATAGCCTGACAAGCGCAGCGTGGCACAAAGATGGGAAGAGATTTGCCACCGGGGGTACCAGGGGACAGTTTTACTTATGCGTAAAATATTTTTTCGTATTTTTTTCCCCCTACTATTATCATGTTTAATTGTTTTTTATTGAAATGATTAATTGAATGATTGTAAAATATTAATTATAAAGAAATGAGATGCTTATTGATCGATTCTCTAACTCTGCTTAAAATTTTACGAAATTTTCATAAACAGATTTCTGCATATATTTAATTATTTTCCTTGCCGTAGAGTTATGGGTAATGGCTAAAAATAGATTTGGTTTAATTTACAGGCCTTTTTCAAAGGAATCTGCTAAACATTGAAGCCGCGAGTTATTTGATTTCTTTATTGTTGAACTTGATATGGATAGCTTTCCCTTAAAAAACGAGCTTATCCGGCTAAAAATCACTTCCCAACACTAACTTTTTTTATATTTCTAAAGTTGAAATGTCATAGTGGACCTTAGTTACATTTATATTTGGTGCATGATTAAGCTTCAAATGAGATCACTTAACTTTATAATTTAATACGCACATTAGAGATTAGTTTAAGCATTAGGAATGTTTTATTGTGAAAGAAAAATCCCAAAATTTCAGGCCGGGATTTTTAGTCCGTTTCGAGCCTGGTTTGGATGATCCCTATAATATACATTATTATAACGCACAATATACAGGACATAGACGGGAACATCGTGGAAAGTTGGGAAGGAGTTAGAATCCAGTGTATGTGGGCCTTTCACGACGATAAAACTATTCTAGCCTCCGACACGCATCACCGCATACGCTCTTATAATTTTGAAGAACTCAAGGATAAAAATATGTAAAAAAAAATTTTTTTTTTTCAGTTGGATACATAAAAAAGTGTGAGGTTTAAGAGGAATTAATTTATACGAATTATCACCTCTCACCTCGCGCATATCTTCAACACTTTTTTTGGGTAAGGTTACAATGGCGGTGAAAAATAAACTCAATAAAAAATAAAGCAGGGTTTGAGACCACGGACCTAACAGAGACCGACTTATGGGCAACCCATCGAATCCGGGTAACATGGAAACGGGGCGGGTTCAGACCTCTTAGAATCCTTAAAAAGTGATTTATTTTACTGGGAAAATCCATTGAAGTTAACAAAAAACAATATTTATATTTGTTATCGTCGAAATTTTCTTTATAGGTTACAAGAAGACCACGCGATAATGTCATTCATATGTAGCGAAGACGATAAATTAGCCTTGCTCAACGTTGCCAACCAGGTTAGCTTCAATATGTTTTTTTTCCCAATCAATTCGTTATTCTTTCAAATCATTCTTTGAACCGCGATAAAATTATAATAATTTTTGATATCTGAAGATTTTTTTTTTGAGATGAGAATATACTCGAATAGAATTTTTAAGTAAACTTTACCTTAAAATTGACAATTTTATAAGAAAATCCTTTTTTGATTATTATGCATAAAAAAATCCTTCATGATTGAATCACAATTTTTTTCAAAAAAAAGACAATCTTGTGATCTTCAAATAAAAAATTACCAAGTAACAATGATTTTTTTTATAGATTTCTTTACTTTTCTGAAAAGGATTAATATATAAATATTTTTTATTATTCATAAATAAATAGGGAGTTCACTTATGGGATTTAGAGGACAAAATCCTTATCAAAAAATTTCAAGGGTTAACTCAAGGATTTTACACCATCCATTCCTGCTTCGGTGGAGCCAACAAAGATTTTGTCGCAAGTGGAAGTGAAGGTTAAAATAAAAACCCCGTATAAAATTATAAAATTGACTTAGGTTTAAAATAAGTAATGGAAGAGAGTAAATTTATTTTGGCACACCTATGTCACTATTTGAATAAATTAAGGGAAAAGCATTTTCACACAATTATAAGAAAATAAAATCCAACTTTGGACCCAAACCCGTAAAGGGATTCCGTTTGGATACCTACCAAAATTTAAAATAAATAAAATTTTATCATTATTGCTTCTCAAAAAAGATAACAAAGTGTACGTATGGCACATGACCAAGGAAAAGCCTATCGCCTGTCTCTCCGGTCACACTCGTACGGTTAACAGCGTGAGTTGGAACCCCGTATTAAATACCATGATAGCGTCTGCGTCGGACGATTCCACCGTTAGAATCTGGGGGCCTTCTCCACCTTACAGAATCTATAGTGGTTTGATCCTTTCTTCTTCCTTTTTTTAAAAAAAACAACATGGAGCTAGCACGGGTTCTGGTTAAGAGGAAAAAAAAGAGATTTTAAGGCCCGGACCTTCAGTTGAGGACTGGTTTTTACGGCTAAATCAAGATTTTAGTTAAGAAAATATATTACCAAAGCCTCGAGATTTCGAGTAAAAATGGCAGAACGATTTGGCCTTCTTTAATCTCGAAGTTTGGATTATATTTTTTGGCCAGATTCTTAATGCTTTTAGAGCAATGAAATGATGCTAAAAGTGAAACCATGAATTAGTGAATACGAAGAAAGCTAGCCGGACCGGTTTTGGCAGACAAAATAACTATTGTTTTCTAAACTCGAATCTAAGGGTATCCGCCGATCACTTTAAAAAAAAATAATTTTGGAACCGTTTAAACTAATTCTGGCTGACTTTCTCGGGTGTTGCTTTGTTGCAAAAGTATAATTTTATTATAAAAAAAATCTAGACCATTCAAATTAAATAATTTTTAAATTTATTTTAAAATACTTTTAAAGATAAGATAGAAGGCTAGAAAACGGATTCAATGCTTGCTTGAAATAAGCTATTTATTATCACTTGGTAAAAACACCGAATAATTTGGCTCATTTTTATCCTCCATTTTTCTTTATTATATTTTTTTATATCTTACACCAATTTCCAAATTTAGTCATATATATATATTTATGGATAATAATAATAATATTTAATTTTAAAAATGAAAAAAAAATTACACACTTAAAAAAAACTAAATTATTTTTTGAATCATAATATATTGTATACACACCTTATTTATGAATCGCTTGTCTCGTTTTAAAAATCACACTTTTTTCAAAAAGTAAACTTTTTCCTCCATTTTTTTTTGGTGTATTTTTGTGAATCCAAAATTGATCATTCTGTTTAAATGTTAAAAAAAAAATTTTTTTTCATGTTTTTCGTTCTTCTTCTTCTTCCTCTAAGAATACAATAAGATTTTGGCATAAAATTAGGATCATTTTATATTTAATACCTTATATTGACATTCCTCAAAAGTATCGAGATACTATTGGGGAAAAAAAAAATAACTGGGCGACAAAGAATATTTATTGATCTAGCTTACGTCTACACCTTTTTAGGGTTCGTTTTTACTTTAATCATTACTATATTATTTTTTTAATTTTTTTTCTCTCCTAATAAGTATAATATTTTGCGGAAATTATTATTTTTTTTTTTGAGGAATCAAATGTGCATTCGTTAAGTTTTAAAAATCATATCTTTTCCACCATCTTTTTTTTTTAACTCACACTCATTTAGATTGATTTGTTTTTTGTGGATAAAAAGAAAAATGGCTAAATTTGGGGGTTTTTTTTAAAAAAATCTTTTAAAAAGAAAAAATCATAAAATATCTGAACGTGCATTCATTCATTCAATTATTTTTTTTTTGAAATTATATCAGATAATGTTCAATTTTAATTTGATTTTTGTGATTTGTCAAATTTAATTTTTATTATTTATCATCAACTACAAAAAAAATTTTTTTTATTATATTTCGTATAAAAAAAACAATTCCAATTATATATTATAATGATTTGTTCTTCGATTTAAAAAAAAAAATATTAACAAAAAAATAATAAATAAATAAATTTATTTTTTGAAAATGAATTTAAAGTCGAAAGGTTTTATACTTTTGTATTTGACTCAATGGTGTATTTTATACACTACTTGATTGGCAATTCATTATTTAACGCTGCGCATACATAGTAGTCAGGTGGAACGCCGCTATGTATGTACACTAGTGTTGTTAAACGGCCCGATTAAGATTTTAGATAAAATAATATTATGTAAGATCGGAGATTTAGCTGATAGACGATAGAAAGGTCTGGAACCTTTATTTCAAAAATCTTAATATTTTGACTAAAATCTTAATCGGGCCGCTTTTGCCGTAACAACACTAATGTACACTATTAAATATCTAATTGTATATAAATACATCATTGATTTGACCACAGTTTTAAAAAACATAAATAGTTATTACTTATGAGACAGTAATTTTTTGTCCCATCTTTCATAAGCAATTATTAAAAATGGGTAGTTTTATCTTACGAAATAGTCAAAAAAAAATAACCACCTTTTTAACTCTTTATATCAACACGGTATTTAAAATTCTTTGCACAATAAATTATATTAGATATATATATTCCTAAAAACATTACAAATAAAATGCTGAAAATGTAATCATTTTAACTTTGTTTATAAAAACTTGAAAATTTATGGACATAAAAATGGTACATGTGAAATTTATTAAATTAAATCTTAATTGACTTTCCGTCAGTATCATATGGTTAAATGGTATGTAGCGGAATCTAGAACTCTTTCAGATACTCTAAATAAAAACAGTCGGTGCAGCTAAGAATCTATAGCATTCTATTTCACAAAACCAGTTTTTTCAAAATTGTTTATTGTCTTCAGTATTCAAATTTCAGTATGAAAGTTGTTCAGTTTAATTTAAAAAAATACGATGTAAAACAAAATTAATATACTATGTAACAGATAAGATCTAAACAAAATATTTATTTAAAATAAATAAATCGTAAAATTTATAATTTTTGTAAAAAAAAAATAAATAACCAATACTAAAATACCTTTTTAAAATAAATACAATAACAAAAAAGGTATATATGTCTGGCACTTTAAAAACAAGTGTCGGTGGAAGTGATCCTTTTTCTTGAAAGGAAATATCAAGATACATAAAGTGTCGCCTAACAAGCCTGCCTTTATTTTTAAATTTAATCTCGTGAAGTTTCATTTCAACTTGTAAAAACCGCGCCCAAAACATCAAAAAAAATTACGAAATCTTTCAAAATTCTATCGAAAAACAGGTAATGAGCCTTCTTTTTTAAAAAAAATTCAAAACTTTAATACTATTAGGCTTTTCTTAAAGTTTTAAAACAATTTATGGATGGAAGGAATTTAATATAGCTTTAAACTCTCGATGACCGAAACCCCCTGATTGAACATCCTGTGCATTGAATGGAATTAAGCTATTTTGCTCTCAATTATAACGTTGGCTAAAAAGGAACTTGGATCTCAATCGATAAAGACAGCAAAAATTAATGACTTTATATAACTGTGATTTGCTAATCAATAATTGTGATTTAATATTATCAATTAATAACTGATAAGATATACTTATTTAAATTCTAACCCGCAAATAATTCACACTTTTTTCTATAACATATTTAAAATAATATTGGAAAAATATTATAACACAAATCTTCCTGAGTAAAATTATAAGATAATTTTTTTTTTAAACTTAGATTAAAAGGGTTCTTGGGAAAATGACACTTCGATATATATATATAAAGGATTAATATGAGAAACCACTAAGGTAAAATAGCTTATTTAAAAGGAAAATAAATATTGGTTATTATATTTTCTAAGTTCTTAGAAGCCGAAAATGTGTGGTTCTTATGATTCATATTTCTTATTCTTCGAGATATAAACTATAGATATTGTTACAAATTTCGTATTAGGATATGGAATATCTCAGGAATCATTTTGCTGAGGGGCGAATTTTAAACTTGAAAAATCTGATATAATCATATCCATTACACATTGAATTTCGCACAATTTCGCCGGGAACTTTTAAACTATTCTTGCCTTATATAAATTATATATATATACATATGTCATATGTTAGCGTCAATGTATTTTTTCAGGCAATGTGTTATTATTTCTAACACTAAATCATTTTTTGAGCGCTTTTTTTTTAAATTTCAAAATCTGATTCCCTATGAATTTCAGACAATTTTGCCACGAACTCGTGAATTTAATGTAAAATTTATATTATTTTATTTCACGTAGATTTTTTTTTAATACAAATTATAAATGACTCAAAGGTCAACCAACAGCAAGATTGTCTGCAATTCATGAGATTATATATTTCCGGTTATATCAGATTTGAATAAACGCGTTCAAAAATTGATTTTAAAGTTGAAAAAATGAAACATTGCCGGTAAAAAAACTCACTGGCGCTAATATATATGACTCGGAAATATGCAGAGGTGAAAGGCCCGAATCCGGGTTTTATATTTTCATTCCGGATTTTTTTTAAAAATATATTGCATTTATTTTTAATTATTATAGCCAATAATGGTCATTTAAAATTATTCGGTTTTAAAACATCAAGCCCGGTCCGAGGTATATTTAAAAAAAAAATTAAAATACGGCCAGGCAGGTCTCTGATATAAATAAAACAAAAGTTCACAAGCCAAAACAGTCCGAAATTAATAAAGGTGGTAGGACAGGAAGCTAAAGCTACATTTAGCAAATTATATAAAAATTTGAAAGAATTCCAAAAACAAAATGGATTCCGTATCCTAAATACCACAAAATAATGAATATCGCGCAATGATTTGATTTATTGTGTTTATATATTATAATAGTAATAATTTTTAAAGTCTTTGAAAGATGTATGTATAAAGAATATAAAAAACCTGATTATTGTGTTCATAAATTAAAAAAGAAGTCAATGATAAAAATTATGTTTTTTTTAAGGGATTTCCCGAAAGAAGGAAAAAAAATAATTTTTTATACGAAAAGCGCTCGTTATAATAAATTCCAAATATTGCGATAAAAAAAAATATATAGATGTATAATTTTAAAAATATATGAATTATAATAAATTGTCAAAATATGGTTTTCTAATTAGTTATCGAAATAACATTTAATACTAGCATAGATACT
The DNA here is from genome assembly GCF_954871325.1 of Gordionus sp. m RMFG-2023. Lineage (NCBI taxonomy): Eukaryota > Metazoa > Nematomorpha > Gordioida > Chordodea > Parachordodidae > Gordionus > Gordionus sp. m RMFG-2023. The sequence goes on along the minus strand of NC_088778.1, from coordinate 4,997,787 downwards.
GGCGATTAATTTATAAAAAGCGTAAACACATTGAAAAATCAGCTATAGTAGACGCCTTATGTAAAGAGATACATTTGTAATGATTTTGAAATTGTCAGTCTTAGCTAGCATTAATGTCATTGAATAATGTATTATTATTATTGTATTATAAATAAGTCTCGATTCTTTTTCAAATTGCCGAAATATAATTTAGTGTTAATGTCTATATTATAAAATAAATAACAATAATTCTTTTCAACGCGTAATATTATAATAAATATGTTTTTTTTAAAAAAAATACTGCATTTTACATTGGTCCATTATCGTAATCAGGTTTTTTATATTGTATCATTTAACTATGCAATCGATACTTTACTAACAAAAAAAAAGATACTTATTCGTTTTGTAAAAAGATCACAGTAAAAGTTTAACAAAAGTTTTTAGGTCCAATTTCGTAGAATATTTTTGAACTATATTCTGTATTTCAGTTTTGCGCAGTGTCTCCGGGGTAGTGTGACTAAAAGAAAAATAAAATAATATAAATACAAATATCGTTAAAAAAGAATAAAACGACCACTCTTAAAATGTTATCAGTTTCCTCATTTTAAAAAAATTATTATTTTTAATATTTAATTTAATCTGTTTCTTTAAGTTGTTTTTTTTTTAAAAAAAAATTATTAAATTTTAATAGCAAATTTGTCGTTCTCACAAGTGATCTATCTAATGAAATTGAGTTTGTTTAAATTAACCTTTTTATTTATTTTTAATGAAAAAGAAATTTAATTTTATAAATAATTTTTGATTCGTTTTCAAATTTCGTTAAAATATTTTTAATATCAGTCGCCGATGTCCTTTGTAGAGGGAATAAAAAATACCAATTCAGCTTTGGGTAGTAGACGGAAATCGGTTCAAGTCGAATATATAAAAAATGTAAAAATGGCGCAGCGCAGAGTTAAACAAATCCAGAAAGATCAGTTTGCTCATTGGCTGGAAGTATAATGATAAAAAAGGGTGAGGTTCAAAATGACTGATGAAAGGACATTACTAAAGTAACACGAGACAAATGCGGGGTATCGATGTGTCTTACCTCGTCAAATAATTGTTCTATTTCAAAAATGATATTTTTGCATTTGCATATCATTTATTTTATCAATTTAAGATTTTAAGAGAATAAAACAAAAAAAAATTCGGGCAAAAAAATGGTTACCTTGTTTAAATATATATATATATATAGAGAGAGAGAGAATAAATAAAATGAGAATTATAACATTTTTAAATTGTTATAGCGTTTAAAAATGTAAGGCAACGTCTTAAATATTTGAATATAAATATACTGCTATAAAAGAATTTGTGCTCTAACGCGCATTGTCCATGAATATAACATTATTTTTTCTATCAAATATTATTAAGGGGGGGGGGGGGGCGGAGTAATATGAAAAAATTTATGAGTATTCTATCTTAAGCTACGGGTATTTATTAGGATTAGCCACTAGTGACATAAAACAAATGTCTCAACAAAAGGATTTTTTACAAAAAAAAATATAAATTTAAAAATTATATTTTTTAAAAAAAATTAAATGTTAGAAATATCGTTTTATGAACGAAAATATTATTAAGAAATATTGCGTGTTGTTTATAAATTTAGAATTCACCAAAGAGGAGAAAAATATAATTAATAAGCTTATTATAAATTTGTAGTTGAGTTTATTTTTCGATGATTTCAACAGCGTTATGTAAATTCCCTATGTATATTAAGAAGGGCTAACACTATTCAATCTATTTTCAGAGGTAGTAAGGTATGTTTATATTCTTTTTAAATAAGAAAGATGTTCTTTCAATGGTAGAGATGGGTAAAATTGCCAAATATTTAATTTTTTCCTCTGTCAAGAATTTGAAATAGATTAGGAAAGATTCTGTGATATTATAAGTGCTACATGATGAATCAAAAACCCTTTCATTCGTTTGAATGATAAAATTATCCAAGAGGGAAATAGAAAAGTTTATTTTATAGTATTTTTCTTCTGACCCTATATTAATATTGGAACGATGGGCTTGCCTTGCTGCGAGTCGAGGTAGACATATATTATATTCATAGACTCTGCGCCCTAATTTACATAAGTTCCAATATGATACATTCACCTATTCTTTTAATCTTAATTAAATCCATAAAATAGTTGCGTAATTAATTTATTAATACATTCTAATGTAAAAACAAATTCGGTTCTAGTACTGTGTCCAATAATCTATCGGCTTCTAAAGAAATGTCCTTTTCAGGCTATTCGGTCATTTCACAAAGTGAATTTTTAAAAGGCTTTTGTAACACCATAAAAGCCATCACTTTTTATAGGCTTCATCTTTTTTGGGTAACCTTTGTGTATTATTTTTCTCCATGTTGGGCAAAAAAAGCTTCAGATATAACTGTTTATTATATTATGTTTCTTGGGATATCTAAACATCTCATAGATGGTATAGATCTTTTGCCTTAATGTAAATGAGAAAATACTACTAAAAATAAACAAAATTAAACCTAAGCAATATTGATATCAATGGTAGAAAACATGAATCAGAATTTGCGAAGTTCAATGAGCCGCTCATTTTGGGTAGGTATTTAATATACCAGAATTGATAAATGTGCCTGGAAGAGAGCTACAAATATATAATCGTTGGATCTTTCCCTTTTTTAAATACCCGAAGCCCAATGAATTATCCACTCATTGTAAGGGTTCCATCATACCCTTGACAAGATGACTAGGATTTGGGACTTTCATCAATAACTGATAAAATAAAAGTCCTTATATCCATTCCAAAATTTGAAATTGTGAATGATAAATGTAAATTCAAATATATATGCGATAAGAGGTAGGAATGATCATAAAATATAAATTAATAATCATTAAAACAGTAATATTTTGAAAAATATTTTAGTCGTCATCTGGATTTTTTGGCTTGCAAGCTGCGGCGAACGCGCCTGATAGAGTCATTTATAGCAATATTTATATTGAAATATTTAAGCGTTGCATCAGGTTTACAAAGTGCAATAGAGAGTTTAGGCATGTTTTTTTTGTTTTTTCCCCTCGTTTTTTAAGGAAAAAAACAGTTTTTTTAAAAAATTTTTGTTTTACATCTCTAATATTTAAATTTTCATTTAAATCGCAAAATGTAATTCTTAATATTTCTTAAATCAATCACTATTAAAAAGCAGAGAATTAGAGGAAGAATAAAATGTAAACAATTTTAATTATCTTCTTTTCGTACCTTTCATTTTCTAATTTTTTCATTTGGCTAACGTGAATAATGGTTTCGCGTATAAGGGGAAACAAGGTACGGTTGCTTACAACGATGTTTGAGAAGAGCGGAAATGAAAGAGAGGTTCTGCAATAATATTTTTTTTGAAACATGTTCGTTATTTATTTTCTAATTAGATCCCTGCGCGGACCGATGTTGGTCATAACTCTAGCCGGTCGGGCAGGGTTTTTTCGGTCAAGGTCAAATCGAATCTCGATTTAACATTTGTAATCCGGACCTGACCGGGTCTCTAGACAGTACATTTAAATTATTGCAATTAATATTTTTTTTCAAGAATAACACCAATTTATTTTTCCTCTTAAGGAGTATATAAAAATATTGGGGTTCATTTTAAAAAAAATTTTTGAATCGGAATATGATCATTAAAAAAAATTATTAGGATTAGATAGGTCGGGCTAAATATTTTAATTTTTTTGTGGAACGGGCCGGATAAATTGGTCCGATTCAAATTTTATAAGTAGAATTTAAGTTGATTACCTCCTGCCCCCCCATCAAACAGGAGAAATTTTAAAATCTTCCACAAGGGAGGTAGATCCCTCTAGATTCCCTAAGCAAATGAAGCTGAGCTCACCCTCCTCCCTGGACTAAAATATAAAATAGATACTGTAGTAGTGACTATGTGTTGACCAACCCCCTGACCCGCGAGACTTAATGCCGCGATTCCTTTGTACATTCCCGTGTCAGGATGCCCTAGAGGGGAGGGTGGATTGAATTAACCCTATTTTAAATTTAAATATTTTATGAGGAAAAAAAAAATTAGATTTAAAATTTTAAAAGTAAGAAATAGTAAAAAAAAATATAAAAAACAATGACAACTCTCTATAAAAGGATATCAAAGTTTTATTGCGTAAAAAAACAATCGCAATCGCGTAACCCTACATTCACAGTAAGCGGGAATTCGCGGCGAAGGCAGAGTAAAAAGAAAAGTATTAATGTCCCTTTCAACTAACCTTCCCCGCAAAGATGTTTTGACGAAAATGCGAAAGAGTCCGTTTTTAAGTGGGTGAATAAATATGACAAAAATGTCGATTTTATTTTCTTGGGTAGAGGTATTATGACTCGTTTGGTTCGTTGTAGAAGAATGAGATTGTTCGTTGAACGTTTCGTATAATTCGCCTAAAAAAAAATAATAATGATTGATTATTTTAAAAATTTAAAAAAAAAGGAAAATAAGTTGTTGTTTTTTCGGGTAGATTTAAAATGATCATTTGCCAATGATATCAATCATATTTGGCACTAATCACGTGATGGTTGTTAGCTGACATTGACAAAAGTACTAAATGTTCATTTTTTTAGAATAAAAAAATAGCGGCCATATTAACAATATGTAATGATTTGAACTCATTATTAGATACCCTATTTTTAGTTATAGTCAATTTTTAAAAAAAAACAATGGCCTGCAGAGATACAACTTGCAAGGCCCGGATTTTTTTTTAAAAAAAATTCGGCTTTTTTCGGCTCGGCCCGTGTTTTATATCTTCAGACCCGACCCAGATTTTTAAAAAAAAATACATTTAGGCCCGGCCCGTAGAATAGTTAAAAATCCCAATTTGTGTTTATTTTTAAAAACGGGTCCGACTAAGATTTTAGCTAAAATAATGTTATGTAAACCTCGAGATTTGGCAAATAAAGGTCCAAACCTTAGACCCGAATCGGCCATTTTAGCAACACTACCAGCCCAGGTATTTAAAAAAATTTTTTAGGCCGGGTATATAAAAAGATTAATATATGGTCCGATCCGTGCATGGGCCAGGCATGCAGGTCTCTGATATTAAGTTTAAAAAAATATTATCATTCCATTCCTACTAGCAGAGTTGTTAAAAGATACTTTTTAAATGGATCTAGATACAGATACATCGTCTAAAATAATATCTTAGATATCGATATTTTAATCAAAAATCTATCTAGATAAAGATACAAATATCACTTTTTATATCTAGATACAAAATCTAGATACTTGTATCGAGATCCTTTAACAACTCTGCCTACTAGTGATGCAAAATCGCTCTATTTATGCCGATTTAAAACGGCTAACTCTGTATTTTATCCAGAAAAGTATTAGGCAAACATAAGGACTTTGCTCATAGATGGCACAAAGGTTTGGAACATCTGTTAGCCCGAATCATGTGGCTTAGGCAATATTTTTCTGTAGATAATACATATTGTTAGCCGTTTTTTTAAATCGGCTCAGGAGCCATTTTTAATCGCGAATTCCAGCTATAGATTCAGTAAAACTAAAAAAAAATATATTTCTAAAAAATTACCGAAAGGGAAATTTTCTATCGCCAAAAAGGTTTCAAGCCACACCGTGAAAAACATTATCTTCGATTGTTGGGAAATGCTAGAATTTAAATTTCCCATTGAGTCTCCGTGCTGTAATTTTTTTTTAAAAAAAAATAATGGTTTAATTTATTACCTGTCAAATTAAATTTATCTGGGGACGAAAAAAAAAAGAAGTTGATTGTAATCTAATTTTACATAGTATCGCCACCTTGCGGACATAAAATTATTATTTGTAATGTTAATGAATTTAAAATGTTATCATTTTTTACTTTTTTTAACCCTTTATCTCCTTTACACTCATTTACTAAATCTCGCTATTACAAATACTAAATCTCGCTATTACAAAATCGTAAAGGGTGAGTTCCCATTATTTTGTTAAATTACAACTGGGTCCGTTTTAATGATATTCTATCTCTTAACATTACAGGTAGTTAGGATATTCATATTAAAGGTGTTGATTTTTTGTAACGGTAAAATGAAAACCTTTAAATTTATAAAGTGCTGGGAGATACTGTATAATATTGTGGGAGCATTGTTCATTTTAGTAATATGGATGTGTAGCTTGATTTGGGGAAGAAGAGTTAAGAAAAGTCGTAGCGTGAAGATAAAGGGGCATAATGGAGAGGAGGATGTCATGGGAAAGGTAACGTGGCTGCCGGTTAGTAATTAATCAATAGGTGGACAGATAGTGATGTAGATAAATTAACATGTAAGCCTAGAGAGATTCATATACTGATCAGAGGTTGGGGCCATATAGGAAACCAAGAGAGAATTCTCAGGGAAGGAGAGGGGAAATAAGACCAAGCTTTGATTCTAGAGTGAGGGGAAGGATGAAGTGTTATAATGGCGGAAGACAAGGACATATGGTTAGAGATTGTCGGGAGGCAAAGTGTCTCGAATGTGGAAAATTTGGTCATATGGCCCCTTTATTGTCCAGGAAAACAAGAGAAATTACGATGTGCTGCTGTGGAAGATTTGGTCATAATAAGGAGAAATGTAATACTGGGAATTACAATACTCGGAGGTTTCCCGCCATGAGGAATGGGACAAAGTACTTCAAATGTGCGTACTATTGAAAGTGGAATTGAGGGGAGAGGAGTACCTCAGTTGCAGGGAGTTGGAGAGCAAACCACGGAATGTTTTAGATGTCGAGAAACGGGACATGTGGCAAGAGATTGTGGCAATTGGGGACTATATGATTATAAAAAAAAATAAGACACGGGTCCAGGCGTGTCAGTTATTGAAGACAAGCGAGATATATTCGCGAAGCCAAATAAATGTAATTAGAAGTGTAAAGATGATACAAGAAGAGGTAATACATGATCCTTGTCCGAGAGTGATGATAGATTTCAATGGGAATATGGTACCTATGCTAGTCGTTGTTTAGTACTTGCTATATATTGATTATGCGATATACATCAGCCCATCAGACCCTTGTATTTTTTTTCTGAACCCACGTCCGGACCATTTTTAAAAAGTGGAAGATTCGAGATGTCAAAAAAATTCTTTTTCTTCATTAAATTCATGAAAATACAAAAAAACAAATATTTGTATTATATTTAGCTTTGTTATATAAATGTTTAAATTTTACTGTTCTGCGGCTATATACGGAGAGACATAATTATTTTTTCTTGTTATATTAAGCAAACGGTTAAAATTATATTGCAATATATAGATTGTTATTGTTTGTGTTACGTAAATAATCTATAAATTAGTGTCTAACACGATACTTGAAAAATTCCTACACACTATTCTTAATTCTGGGTAAAAATCCCTACATAATAGGAATACGTTGTTTATCTTGTCTTATATCAATTTTAGAAAGTGAAATATTAGAAATTTTGTAGCAAGGGCGAAACCAAAGGGGAGACCCCCCCCCTTCCTATTCTCTAGTATCATTTTAAAATAAAAAAAACCCCACCCACCCCATCCCAATTACGATATATCACTATAATCAAGAATTTAAAAGAAAAATTAAGTTAATATTTGTTAAACATGGATCTATATATATAATTATTTTATTTATACTGGTTGTTGTATAGCGCAAATTGTTATATGTCGCATTCATTTTATTAACACAACTGTTAACTTAATGATATAATTTTCTTTATATTAAATTGATATAAACCTCACTCAATAGTTTTATATAAATTATTTAATAGATTTTTTTAATATAAATAGAAATAATATATTGTATTTTTAATTAAATATTTTTTAAATAAATTTAATAAATAAAAGTTTTAAAATTACTTTATTAAATCTTGTCTAACTCCCTGCCAACCTTATTTTTTTAAAAAAAATAACTACTTATTATAATTCAAAAATTTTTAGGAAAAAAAAAAGTGAAAATCCAAAATTATTTTTATAAACATGTAATACAGCCAAATGACTACGATAAGTGAACCTAAAGATCTAAGGGGGGAAACCCCATTTAATAATACCGCCTCCCCCCCCCATCAATAACAAAATCCTGGATACGCATATGTTTTGGAGTGTAGGTAATAATATTGTATTATAAATGATATCGAGGAGCTTATTGCGATTTGATAAAAGCATTTCAAAAATATAAATTAAGTGCAAAAAAATAAACCCTAAACCGATGATATAACCTAGACTGACCATGCATTCATGATAACGCATTTGAAAAGCGTCGTTGAATGCAAATCAGCTGTACCCGCCATTTTGGTAACCTCCATAGTAATTATTCTCATGTTAAAAACTACTATTAAATCGATAACTCGCTTCTTTGTTATCTCGATGATCAGGAATTCTTTAATAGAGTTTGCGTCGGACATGGGAATAAATTGGCCTCTCATTTAAAATTTTTAATAATGATTCGGCTAACCAAAATGGCGTCCCCAGCTGTTTTCAATGATGTACACTTTTAATTAGTGTTGTTAAACTACCTACCTTTAGTCAACTATAAAACAGCCTAGCTATGTTTTTATTCCAAAAATATTCGTCCACTTTATATCATTATAAATAATATTTTTCAACAACACTACTTTTAATGAATGCATCGTCAGTATAGGTATTATTATTATATGTCATTGACATTTTCTTAATTATTTTTTTTATCTACCTTTTATCAATCACTTCATTTAACATAATTTTACAGTCGATTTTAACTATTTGCAGATAAAAGTTTGGAAAATTTATATCGGACCCGGGGTTTTATAAATAATTTATTTTGACCCAGTCCCTAATTTAAAAAAAATATATATATATTTCTTAATAAAAAAAAAAAATAAGGTCCATCCTGAATCTTGAAATTATAATGACAATTTTACCAACATTTCCCGAATTTTTAAAATTACCATAATTTTAACGACCTTCCAAGTGTTTTTAATTTTTGGCCATTCTAAATAATTTTTCCATGTACACTTTATTTTGGAAATGATTTTCAAAGAAAGGAAAGAAGGAATGATGAAAGGAAGGATGGAAGGAAGGAAAAGAAAAAAAGGAAAGGGGGAAGGGGGAATCCTATCAATATTTAAAATTTTTTTGATGTCAACAATAATCTTTAAATATAATCCGGTATGACTAAATTACTGCATTGCTAGAAAGGAATTAATCAATTTTATTATATAATCTTTTTTTAAATATAATTTTCAGAAGCATTTTTTTTTTAAAATATACACAGATCAATTTTTAATTAAATAAAGAATTGAGATTAAATATCAAATAATTTATAATTCTATTATTACTTATTATTAATGGGGGGAAAAAAAATATTATAGCTTATTACTAGGGCTCTGCCGATCCACATATTTTTCACTGACCCGATCCGATATTTATACTGATTTTTCACCATCACCCCCCTTTGAAACCAAAAGTAATTAAGAAATCAATATTTTTTATGCAAAAATTCGAATTATGCACTTAATTTAATTTTTTTTTATTTCTACAATCAAGACTATAATTTAAAAAAATTGATTTTTCCAATATTTTGCGTTCTTTTTGTATTAGTTAGCTCTTCGAATCCCGATTGATAGTATTAAATGAATTTTTCATTATTCCTCCCCGTGAAATTAGAATTCCATAGATAACGCATTTTGCAAAATTATCTTTTCTAAAATATTTCCATAATTCCGTTACCACATTTTAAAAGATTTAAAATAAATAAAAGTTTGGGTGTTCCTTTCAATTTTTTTTAAAAATAATATAAATCTATTTTATAAAATAAGTAAAATATAGGGGGTGTTGTGCATTTGCATTGTTTATTGTAAATAAAAATTATTTAGAAAATATTATAATAATGTATAATAAATATACATAAAATTACTTTTTTTTTGAATTTGTATCTTTATACAACATAATATATAATATATTAACAAAATTATAATAATGTAAAATAAATTTATACATAACATATAATGACAAAAAAAATGAAAAGTAAAAAGATCGGGTAAATTATTTACAGGTATCGGCCAGATCCGAAATTTTTAAAGCGCTAAATATCGAAGCCGATCCGATATCTGATATCGGCCACAGCCCTATTTATAACAACTCAAATTTTTTTTCAATTTTAAAATTTAACAAATATATATCCATAAGAGGGCGTTAAATGTATAAATTTATAAAAACCAAAATGATTATTGGTTAGAGCTATTTTTTTTATTTAGGTGTCTATTAAAAAATTTTATTAGAAATTTTTCATCATCCATAATCTTTCGTAAATTGAGTGTTTTTTTTAAAAATTTTAAAATGTTTAATTATACTTTCTTTCTATTTTTTTCTTTCGTAAGGAACTAGGTAGGAAGAAAATTGATAAAACATAATAATTTTTAAAATTACCATTTAAAACACAAATAATTAGGAACAAAACTGGAGTATATTCAGCTCACGGGGGCTTCTTACGGTTCCAGGAGAGGGAAAAAATATGTTACTTATGCGAATGATTCGTGCTAAGCACAAACATATCTTTGAAAAAAAAGATGGAGGAAGGGGGAGGGTGTATTAAATATTTTTTGCTTACAAAAGAATAAGGAGGACTCGTTTTATTATTGCATAAATCTTGTACTCTTTGTTCGGCGTCATTATTGTAGAGGGGGTGAACGGTTGACAAACGTGCATAGGTGGATAGGATACATTTTGCCGAATGTTTAGCTAGTGGATAATAAAGTAATAATTCTATGAAATATACTACACAAAATAAATGTCCTTATAATACTTATCTAGACTGACTATTCCTTCATAAAAAAATGTATTTTAAAAAGTCCTTAAATACAAATCATCTGGGCAGGCCATTTTTGGTTTCTTATACAAACATCATTTAACAGAGAAACCGATATGGCGTGTCACCAGCTGACATGTATTGATTGACATTTAAATGCATGAATAAATGGATCGTCAATCTAAGAAGAATTATAGGCGATTGATACAATAAAAAAAAATTGATTGAATGGTATATATTACTATTCATTAGCAAGGTTGAGGTATCGCAAATACCTGCATTTTAAGTACAAAATACTTTTTCCATTTTTTAAAATGGTTAACCCAATATTTTAGCCAAAAAATATTACCCATGACTGGAGATTTTGCTCATAGATAGCAGAAAGGTTCCGACATCTATTAACGAAATCTAGAGGCTTGCGCGATATTATAAAATCGATTAAATCAAGCAGTTTAACAACACTACTTTTGTATCATTTTTATTTTAAAAAAGTAACTCGTATCTGTATTCAAGATACTTTAAAAAAATTGGTCTATCCTTACTTATTAGATTCGTTATATTTACATAGTATAACACACTCCCCCTCCCCTCTCCTAAATAAATAAACAGAGGATCATAACTACGGGTGAGGAGCATTTTGGGGGTTCAACCCACTCACAGAAAATTTTGAAATTTGTTTATTTTTTCTTCACTTTTTAAAGTGTGCGGATATTTATTTTATTTTTTTTAAAAAAAAGGTTTAAATATTATATAAATCATGCTTATATAATTGCCAAATTCAACTACTACAAACAAATTATTTATATTTTACTTCGATAAATTGATACCTAATTCATATTCTAAGTTGCTAATCCACGAACCCCATTTAAAAAATAAAATCCTAAGTATTATTAGCGCAAGAGAAAATGGTAACTGAAAGAATATGACTGAAATATACAATTTTAAAAAGATGTGCCTCCTTCCCCTTTCTTGGAACAAGCGAAATATTTTGGCTTCGACCCTTAATTAACATAATAAAAAATTTACAAGTATTTGGTGGTTCGTTTTTTTCAAAAAATAAACAAATTTAAATAAAAACTTTTATAACTACCTTTCGAGTTAGGTTCTTCTTTCGTGGCTTTTAAATGATTGTCCAACTTCTTAACGAAGATGATCTTCCAATATGAATCAGAATTGATGACCAATGATTCCTCTAAAAAAATTATACATTAAAAAAATGTTTTTTTTTACTCGCTTATATTCATTTCATATTTTTAAAATTAGAATTCTGTATAAAATTTGTATAAATATTACAATACCCGAAATATTATTAGCACCCAAGGTCGACAAAAATTTTTGAAACTTTTCGTACTTTAGGTTATCTTTGTATTGCTAAATATTAAATAAAATGGTCCATATTATAAAATCATTCTTGATAAACATAACTATTACTTAATTTTAAAAACTTTTGAGAAATTTATTGCATTTGCCTCCAACCATGGCAAGGTTGAATATTTCCATATACATCTATAGGATCGATATGGACTCATTTACAATTAAAGAAAATATAAATGGTTTCTTGCAGCAAACAAAGATTTGATTAAAAATTAAGGTTAAGTTTTATTTGGGTTTCAGATACTGAATTGATCCGATATATCGATCCATTACATGTATAAAAACTTTCCAAAAACCCATTGGGGGTTTATAATGTAATAAATTTACCTTTTCTTGATTAAACAATTCACAAATATCTCGGTCTTTGTCATAACCATTACCAGTTTCGTAGCAAACGAAAACAATTTCTTTGGGCTTAGATTCAATGGAATTGAGATTTAGCAATGATTGAGTGAAATGGTGCAATGTCTCCTTCGAATTTTCCACGTTAAGGTGGTATAACTGTTGGGGAAAGGATGCGGGAAATGTGTCTTTGTTGTATTGATCGAAATTCTAAATTATATGGTGTGTAGGTAGCAGAGTTGTTAAAGTATATAGATACAAAAATGTCTAGATACATTTTTAGCAATATCTAATACATTATATTTTTATACAATTTTAATTTTGTACTTGAATTTATTAAATATCTTGTCCGAGTTTATTTCTTTCCAATTCAAGATAAATTTTATTTTACATAATAGATGACGTTCAAAGTACATTTTTAGATGATTAATATTAGTGATACCGGATGTAGAAGAAACTATCAACACCAGTATCATCAAATTTGACATAAATTGGATATAATGCCAAAAAAATTTAGTCGATGAACTTTCAAAGTTTCTAAATGATGCTAAAGAGCGAAGAGAATCACTGATTTTTTTTTAAATAACCCTCAAGAGGATTATGGATACAAAACTTTGAATCATTATTTTTTTTTAAATGGATGTCGTAATCATGATTTTGCTATATTCAGAGATTATTCCTAATATAAAGGTGTTATTCATTAAGTATAACACTACGTTACCTTCCAGCATTACCAGCTTGAAAGACTTTTTAGCGTGAGGAGTAAAAATGTGTGTTACGGATAAACGGGTGATTAAAACTTTGAGAATTTTTTATTGATAAAGGTTTAATGATAATATTTTTATAATCATTTTAATTATATATTTTTTTAAATAATCAAAGTTAAATACAAATATTCGGTTCACTTTACAATCAGTTTTTTTTAAATAGATTTTCAAGATATTATCCGCCACCATCTTACAATGATTATAAATAAAATAATTTGCATCTTAGAAAAATTTTAACGGTATCTAGATACATCTGAAAAGTATATCTTAACAACGCTGGTAGGATAAAGTATTAGCATCTATTTTGATTATACTATAAATTGATTGACAAGGATAACATATCAAAATAGCTTAATTAATTAAATTATCCATACATTAAGAGTAGTTTTTCTTTCTTTCTTCCCTTTCATACGATTATAAATTTTAAAATGCTTTTTTAAGGTTCATCATTTAAAAGGCAAAAAAATATGTGATATGCTCTCTTTTTTTATATTACTTTTGTTATGTTATCCATATTCAAGAATCCCAGCTGGGAAAGGTATAATCGGGGTAAATTGATCTCTTGAATATTCCTGTGTGGGTATAAAATAAACATTTTATAATATAGTAATCTTTCTTCCTTTCCTTCCTTTTCTTTCCTTCCTTCCTTCCTTCCTTCCTTCCTTCCTTCCTTCCTTCCTTCCTTCCTTCCTTCCTTCCTTCCTCTAAACTAAAATTAATTTTTTAGAAAAATACTTTACTTGGGTGGATAATAAGCGAGATTTTCTGGATTCAAAGTTTTAAATACGTCGAATGGTGATAGATGATTCTTTTGAGGAAAAGTGTTAATGGCTTGAATATTTTCTTAGAATTTTTTTTTAAAATTATCATAAAATATTTATTATCATACATAAAAATCACATATGATTTTTTTGCAAAATGTTTTTTGGGGGAATTTTGAGTAAAATTTGATCAAAAAAATCTTCATTTTTTTTTAATCTTTGAAGGATTTTTTGTGAAGCTACGACATATATAATAAATGATTATATTAAAGACAAAGAGAAACCTGGTAGGATTTTCCCTAATCCGTGATATTCGGACATGTGTTGCTTGAACGATTTTTCGAAATCATCAAAATCGTTAGAACTCACGTCTTTCTCGTTATAGACACTATCATAATGGCTACTCACACTGATGCTATCCATGGACGAAAGAAGTCCATCATCGGCGGGAACGCATAAATGAGGCGGTAAATAAGATTGGATATCTTGCGAAATCATTTTATCCAAAAATTCTGGTTTGATCGTTCGGTAGAGGTAAAACGGCTTCTCGCCAAAATTGTGCGCCTTTAGCGTTTCCGCGAGATGCGAGTTGGAGTCGGAAGAGTTTAATTTATGTGGGATGGGGTCGGTTGTTAGGTTGAAATTTTGAGACTTTTTATTGTATAAAACATATGTAGTAAATAAAAATGCTTCTTAAGTGATTCAGCAATATTTCTTAGCAAATATAATAGTTAAACAAATTATTGTATTAGAAATTAAAATAATACCTTCTTTCTTTCCTTTAGATTGTCACTCGTTAATAATAATAAAAATAGGTTGCAAATAGTTTATCAGGTATATCATTAAAACGAGAAAGGAATGTGATATTACTATTCGGCCTGTCGTATGAGTTTTTATTAAGAAATGTCTAAACTTCGACACCAACCCCAAATTTTCCTCAAGATAAAATTTCCAAAAAAATAGTGTAAACTTTTGAATATCGCATATGAAAAACCTGTTTGCGCGGAGAAGTGCCATTTAAGGATTTCGCGTAATTCAACTTCCAAGCCTGCCTTCCAAAACTATTGTGAATCACGAGAATGCATTGATTATTCACGCTTTCTGAATATTTTATTATATTTTTTTATAGTATAAACCAAAATTAATAAGATTTTCGCGCTTTCCGCGTTGGTATCAAGAATTCTACATTTTATACGTTCTCTGTTTGTAATCCGGTAAAAGTTTTATAGTTTCTCCAGTAAAAATAGTGTTTTCTTTAAATTATAATCATAAATGAATCTTAAAAAAATTTAGCATTTTCCATTGTTAAACGTTTAGATTCGATATCCAATTTCTTATCATTTAAAATAATATATTCTATTCTATTCTATTATATAAAATAATTATTTGATAGATTATTAATATAACCCGTGGCTTCATAATTCGTGGGCAATCTGTGGTCGCAAAAAAACCCGAATATCAAATTAAACCCTAGAGAAAAATACTGAGGTCTGTATTTAGGATTATTATTATTATAAACGTAAGTCAACAATTCTATTTCGCGTTTCAATGTGAAATCGTCTAATTCTGTTTTACCGGATATAGTTTTCTGTATTGTTTGTTTGTTTTTTTTTCAAAAAATATATTTTGCATTTATTTGAAATGATTATTCATAAATTAATTCTATATTTAAATAACATTAGAACCGATTTTTCTTTGCGAATCCGCTTCGAATGTTTAAAATTAAACAGATTAGAGCTAGCTAATTTTCAATAGCATTCTAACACATTTTAGCACCTATCTAAATAGATAAAAAAACGGTAAATTGACCATTTAAGCAGGGTTGATTGACATTTTCAGTAAGATTACAAATTGAACTAAAAAATTATAAGATATTGAAAGTGAGACAGTACCAGATGTGTAAAAAGCGAGATCTACGAGGAAAAGGGTGGAATGAATGCTTTTACAGGGGGAAAAGAATAATCCTTCCACAGAAGTAATGTGAAAGCATAAAACAAATCGGATAGCGGATACCAAGAAAAGAAGTTAAAACATATGGTGGCCCAGTATTGATCGTGAAATCTAAAAATTATACGGCAGGTACACATCATTTACTATATGGGCAGATTATCCTTTAGAAAATTCAACCTCATTTGGTACAAGCCACGACCATATCAGCGAGTTGGTAAAAGGACTTCGCGGTACAATTAAAATCATAATACTGATAGTTGCATTGCAAAATAGGTAGAAAGGAAATGAAAACCATTCAGACAGAGTTAATTATAAATGTATTTAGTTAGACATTTGATAATTATAAAATATTGAAAATCTCATGTATCACGCAAAGGGCCACGATGTTAGTAATTAGCCGACTCAAAAATTATCACGGTAGGCATCATATGAAACAGACTAACATCCGTAGGGGCTTCACTAGTTCCTCCCGCAATTATGATGTTGCGAACGAAATAGGAAACACTGAACTAAGCTACTGTGAGTGGGTAACAAAACAAGTCTCGTTTAATCACTAGCCCATTCCCTATATTGACAATACGCGTGCAATGATAAATAAAGTAGGTAACGGGAGTGATAGAAAAATTAATATTCACTAAGATATGGGGACACTGGAGTTGGCATCGGCAGATTCGGGAAGAGGTGCCCGAGCAATTTTAGGAGGAAGGTGATGTGAATAACATTATATTTTATACACGTCAATTTTATATAATTAATCTTCGATTTATTGATCTTGATCTATTCGGAAAATATATTTATGAAAAAGAAATCAACAAATCAATTTCATATCGATTCAAATTTTGGTGTACTCATATTTTTTTTCTAGTTAATGAAAAAACTGGTTTAAATTCGAGGTTTCGCTAATGATTTTTAAAAAATTCATAAAACTAAAGATTTCTGTTTTTCGCATTTTTCTAGCCTTAATCCAACCAATAGCGTTCGACTAGGATGACGCAATTAAAAATGTGTTCATGAATTATAACGTTTAAGGTGAGTATAAGCGCCAACAGATTTTCGGAAGCATTCGCCACCCTCTTGGATACTGGTCGGCATTCCCTTTGTTCCTTGTATATCACTGTTTTATCTTTCGTCTCCTTTTAAAAATATATAAGAATTTTTCTTTAAAATTTATCATAATAATCGGACAGAGCTTTCATTATAAAAAAATATAACGTGAATATTAAATTTTTAACCTACCAAACGAGACTCTATTTAATAATAATATAAGTTTGTGTACAAAAGAAATATTAATTATCAATTTTTTGCGGGTTACAAAAACTCCAAAACATATCATTTTAAAAGAATACCCTAGAGATATGCCCGGTCATTCCAATTTCGGATATTTCCAAGAGTAAATACAGCAAGCTTTGATCGTCTAGTAGCGATGGGTGGTAGGTTAGCCACATGCTCAAGCAAGAGTAAGCAAAAACAATCAACGTATGCAAGTCCTTGGTATGCTTGGTGGGTGGAAGCTGACTACACATTCTCACCACGTGGTTACAGAGAGTTTTTATAATGGTTTCGCATAGCGCTTTTAATTTATGTAAATAATGATATTTAGATCACATTCATCGTGGTTCGTTTTATTTAAAAAATCTTACCGACTTGAATAATATTTTCCTACTACTCATTCAAAAAGGTATTATTCAAATCAAGATCTCGATTTGATCCAATAGATCAATCATACGAAAATAGCCGCCGCGGACTCTTTAATCATTCGAGCGGTGTCAAATAGGTCAACTCTTTTGATTGACACGTGTTTAAAACTAATCTCGAATTTAGGGAATAAAAGAAGAGATTAAAAGGTTAAATTTTACGTTTGTAGATCAAAATCTTGATTTTAGCCATTTGGGAAAGGGTGGCAAGACAACTCAGCGCCACGTTAAAATCTTCCTTTTCTATCCACCATTTATCGAAAGTCTTGAGAACGCTTCCCATTATAGTTTCGAAGAGGCAATCGAAGCACCAGTAATAATGATTCAGACTTTCAACTTTTTGGGAATCTGATTCTTGCGTCATTTTGTCGTTAGGTTCATTAAGGGACCCGTGATCTGAAACACGTGATAATTAATGATTATTAAATCGCTTAAATCTCAGCTGTCTAAGTCATTTTATTTTAGTCTAGCTTCCGTGTATACCAAAGTTAAATGGTTTAGAAAAATCTGGTAATAATGTTATTTGAATGAAAAGTATAGGAAAATAGAAAAATTGAGCCAATAGTTTAAAAAAAAAATTGTTTAGAATAATTCAATTAATATAATTATTATTTTCTTATATATGTAAGGCACCCTTACACCTTAATCAAATTGTTTATAGAGTTAACATAGAATTGGAAAAAGTGTATTAAAAAATTGTGATGACAAAGTTTGAAAAGAGCGATTTAATTTTATGGTTATCAGTGTAACAAACTATGCTATTTTTATGAAATGAGCTCATAGATTTTCAATTGTCATGTATGTAAAAAAAATGCTGTAAATGTGTAATTAGTGTTGTTTATATAGCTTGATTTCTAAGCCGTTTCTTTTTAACGGCAAACTCGATATTTTATCCAGAAAAACGTTAAGAAGGTCCGAAGATTTTGCCCATATATGAGCACAAAAATTTGGACATCTATCAGTCAAATCTCGAGGCTTAGTCAATTTAAGGCTAAAATATTGAGTTCGCCGTTTTTTAAAAAATAAATCGAGCCGTTTAACAACAACACTATATAGAATCTCTTTAAAAAACATTTTTAGGTAAATTAAAAATTAGACAACTGTTTTAATAGCCAAAGCTATCAGAAATTTATAGGGTAGTTACTTTACCCCGCATTCAATATTAGCGCAAATTCGCGACGAAGATATATTCTACATTCATTTTTTAGAAACTTAGCCGCCAATTCGCTCAAATTGTTAATAGCTAGGTTTCTGAAATTACATTTCTTATGAAATCGAATTTTTTAAAATTTAAAAATAGCTCTCAGTAAGTAATTTTAAATCGACGAATCCCCAGTGGATTCCATATCCCAATAATGTCCGCGATACGTATTCCTGACTACACAAAAAGGTTCTTAATTCAAATCAAGCACCGTAAATGGGAAATAGGGGGGGGGGAGGGTATTGAGAAACCTTAATAACATTTTAGTAACAAACTACTGATTATATTTCGACACGTGTAAAAGTATGATTTTTCTTCAAAAACTAGAAATGTCTTCCCCAACGTCATCCTGTAGGTTTTGCGCGTGTGGATCGTGACTCCTTGTTGGTTGCGACGGATAAAGCGACGAAGGTATCGAGGACCTGAGATTGTAATGATGCACTGCCCTCACGATATAATTAAAATTCAGTTTTGAAAAAAAAATATATAATATAATAAATATATAACATGAATATTTATTGCGTAATGTAACAAGTATATTATAACTTATTGATTTGATGCATCCCGCATCCAATATTCGTTCCATAACCATCTACTAACCATTTATTGAATATCATAATTAGTCGCAATGGCGTCGATAACTCCTATTACTTAGAGCGAATACTTAATTATTAATAAAATCGATCTTATTTCAAATTGGAGGATTTTATTTTTAAAAAAACTTGACGGAATCGCGTTTACTATAAATGCCGCCTTCGGTGAGAATTTAAGGAGAATGTGTACTTTAGGACTTCGCCTTACGCAACGCCAATGATTAGAAGATAAAATGATATTATAAAAAAAGAAAAATTCTATAAAACCGATTGAACTGGATGTGGATTTAGTTTGCATTCGTTCCTCTGCATCGAATAAAGCATTTACTTCTCCTTGATACAAGGCGAAATCTAGAAGGATTAGAGACATCAACCCTAGTCAAATTTAATATTTTAATCATTAAGAAAGTTATATTAAAATAGTAGGTTATATTATTTTGTTACACTATATTTTTAGCATTTGCATTTTTTTTTGCTATTCCTTTCAATTGGGGTTCAAAACACGACTTAAAATCATTATTTAAATCCATCTTTTTTATTTTATATAATATTTTATCATTTATACCTCAATTTTTTTTATCATTAATAAATATTTTTATTATTTTAGCAATTATTTTTTTAAAAAATAAACGTTTTTATAATAGAGCATCCATAAATTTATCCGAAACTTAAGCAATTTTATTGATTAAAATCAATTCATTTATTTCTCCTTTTCATGTATAATTTTTTTTCTTGCTTCTAATCTATTTCTTCAATTATTATTTATTTATAAATCAAAATAAAAATAAAAATAAAAAAATATTTATTATAAAAGCTCGAAAAAAAAAAATCTTTTACCCAAAAAATCTTTAAGGATATTTTTCCAAAGATCAAAAAATAACTTGTGATTTGATGATTTTAAAAGACTTTTTATGCATAAAAATCATAAAAAAATTTACTTATTTTTTTAAAAAAATTCTAAAAGTTTTAAAATTTTAATGAAATCGCATGTTAAATTTTTGGAAATTTTTTAGAATTATATTTTGGACATGTTTTTATTTTTATATCAAAAAAAAGCTTATACATTTGTTTTTTCTGTAAAATTTCAAAATTTTGCGAATGGTATTTTTTGATATTTTGGACTTTTACAAAGGAAAATCGGAAATTTTAGGGTAAAATTTGATCAAAAATCTTGTTCCAAAAAAATGTTCTGACAAAATTATGTTAAATACAAACCCAATAACATTTGAACGTTAGAAGAGTAAATCTCGTTTTCCATCGCACCGAACAATAAATCAAGCACCGGTTTTCTTAAGGTGGCAAAAGTTATCCGCCTGTCGATAAGCGATGAATCGAGATTCTCCGAGCCGTTCCTTTTGGCTGGTTCGAAAGTGAAACCTTCGATTGTCAGGTTAGGGTTGTGGGTAGCTAAGCAAACTACGCTGGAAAGGATGTTAATAGCGGAGTTTCTGAGGGCGAAAGAGGAAATCGTGGTTTCCGATATGTATTGATAACTGTTTATTTTAAAGTTTTTTAAAAAAAATAAATGAATACAAACTTAAGGCCTGGCTTTAGCAGAAGTAAACGTCATGATGCCAATTTAATCCAAACATAAAACATATGTTTAATAAATTCATGGCTGTAGCGGAATATTATTCAGCGTTTATTTCGATATTTGAGGCGGGCCTAAATAATCCACGTGATGACAAATACGATCAGTCAATCTCCATTAGTAAAGATAGGAGTATGGTATATATATAACCGAAAATATATTATGATAATTATTGTCGTTTTTGTTGCATACATTTTTTTTGGGTTGTTATCATTTGATTTCAACCATTTTATTTTAAAAACTTTATTTCGTTATTCTTGCAATTTTTAAAAAAAAAAAATTATTAATCGCGTTAAAAAATTGAAGGGTATGAGTTATTAAAGGCCAAGATACCCCCTGATTCTCTTACTCCTCGCACTAGTGTTAAACGGCTAATTCAAATCCAGAAAAGCCTTGAGATTTCACTAATCGATGT
Source organism: Gordionus sp. m RMFG-2023 (assembly GCF_954871325.1). NCBI lineage: Eukaryota > Metazoa > Nematomorpha > Gordioida > Chordodea > Parachordodidae > Gordionus > Gordionus sp. m RMFG-2023. The sequence goes on along the minus strand of NC_088778.1, from coordinate 4,976,355 downwards.
CTAGACCTTTATGCTATCTATGAGCAAAATCTTCAGGCTTGCATAATATTATTCTAGATAAAATATTGAGTTAGCCATTTTTAAAAATGTGCTCAAATCGAGCAGTTTAACAACACTACCTCACACTATAAATTACGTACAAGTGGGTAATATCAAAAAAACATAGGTTCTACTTACAATACATAAAAAAAAAATTTATAATCTAATCTAATTTAATTTTAAATTTCTTTTTTTACATAAAACTTAGTTAAAAAAAAAAATTTCTAAATTTATAATTATATAATTATATAATTAAAAATAAAATTCTATAATTGAGTCCCCAAAAAGGGAACCATAATTGCGTCAAAAATTTCTATTTGAATTTTTTTGTCGAATAAAAAGAAATTTTCTGGGTTCGTTTGTGAAATGTCGTATTTTATTACCCATATTTTTTAAAAACATAAATGTTGATGGCGAAAAAAGCCCGTTCGTAGAGGTCCACTACTGGAGTGAATATGAATTTTAAAAATTTTTGTATTTGTTTGTCTCTTTAATTTCTGCCTGTGTTATTAAATCGAAATTTTTGTTTGAAAGGAATGATGAGATTTACATGTAAGACTGTTCTGTTATATTAAAACTCAACAAATATCAGTAATTTATTTGAAATAACGAAAGAAGCTTTTTTTTAAAAAACTTAAAATTGAAATTCATTTTCTAAAATAAAATAAAAAAGAGTTTATTCAAAATTGACAATGCTTATTTATGATTCAAATATTGATAAAAAAATACTAAATATCTATCACGTATTTTATAAGCTTATATAATATTTTATAAGTATTGATCTTTCAGGAAAAAAATTAAGATATAACAAAGGTTACTTATTTTTTTTGATATTTCGACATGTAAATTTTATGTCGTACATTTTGTCCGAGTATAATAAATACCTCAACAGCAACATATATATTTATTCTTATTGAAGGTACATATATAGTTTACGTTCATATCATTTAATTAAATTATATTTTAAAATAATTAGAATAAGGTTATAAAAAATTGATAAATTTTTTTGCGCAAAATGGCGTCTTTTATTACGGAAAAAAAATTTCCCGATTTTTTTTGTTTTGTAATATTTTTTTTTATAAATTATCTTAAATATTAATATTAATATCTAAAAAAAAATGTTATTTAAAATTCAACTCATTCTAAGAATTAATTGAAACATATTATGACTTAAATTTAGTGTTTGTTAAAAGTATCGTTTTGAGCCGATTTTTAAAAACGGCTAACTCAATATTTCATCCAGAAAAATATTACGCAAGCTTGAAGATTTTTTTTATAGAAGGAACAAAGGTTTGGACATCTATTAGCACAACACTATTAAATTGCTAGACTTGTATTATAATTAATATTTGAATAAATTATAAATGCCGCAAACTGCAAAGGCTAAGGTAATATTCAAATGATGGAAATATTACTTATTTACATACTCTAGCAATTATGTTTAAATTTATTTTCTCTTAAATACACCCTTTTTTCAGTATATTTTTTTTTCATTGTAATTATTTCTTTATTAAGAATTTTCATTTTTAAATGTCTTTTAAAATTAAAATTTGTAAAAATTTAAAATAACAAAATTATATTATAAATGATTGGCTATAAAAATTATTTATAGTCCGGGCTTCGCAGATCTCATTATATTTATATTTAATTATACAAAATATTTCATTTTCAAAAATATCTTTTTTATTTACAGTAATATAAACAGAAGCTATTCATTAGATTATATTAACATTATGCCATAATTTAATTTATAAACAATATAAGAAGTTAGATAAAAGTGCTTTAAAAAAAAATGTTCATAGATAAAATTGCGAAGGCGAATTCTAACATTTTAAACAATATTACTTATCACAAAATTTATATCTTCATTTACATTCCCAAAAATCAATCTTACAGGGGGGGGGGGGGGGGCTAAAATTATCCTTTTATTATTCGTATTATTTAACAGTTAAATTTTGTCAAAAGATGCAGCCAGAGGTTACATTACGAACATTAGTGATAAGATAAATAGGAAATATAATAAAATATGGGCTGACAAAATATATAAAATAATGATCCTAGTGATGATTATCATATTTTTTGGGGTTAGGTGAGCCCGTTTTGTCAGCTTGTGTTTCGCCAAACTCCCTGCATTCTCTCATGATGGAATTACTATTTTTTTAAATATAGCGACACAATAATTAAAAGAATCACGAAATCGCATCATTTCCCTTGTTTTTCATATACCATATTTCTAACATTTGTAATTCGTCGAATTTGTTAAGCTAGGCTAATCAATCATTCAAATTCAAAGGTGTAATATGCTTACGAAAAAAAAGATGGACACATTTATTTAAGGATGCATAAAATTATCCAGGAAAACCCCTTTCTCTTATAGTAACCCGAACCGCATCTGATAACAAGTGGTGTGTACAGATTTATTCAAAAAAATAATCATTTATGATTCATTATCTTTCTTTGAGAACGTTTATTTTTGTGTTTAGATTTGTATTTGAAGACATTTCAAATCAAAACATGGAAACCTGGTCGAATCCAAAAACTGGGATATTTTTTTAAAAAAGGAAACCGGAAAGAGTATATAGAAACCGGAAGAACCAACCCCCCTTTTAGTTCCGGGTCCCTTAAAACATCGAATTCTATTTTCGAAGAAACAAATTCTCGATATCAAATCGATAAAAATGTTGATCAAGTCAGGGTACGATCTTTTCGTATCGATTTTCATGAAATATTGATTGATTTTATTTTTCGTAAAGAAAAAATATATAACTTGATTATCGCGCTATTCGACCCGATAGAACTCCGATTTCCCATCTGACCGGAAGAGTTGGTCAATTGAATATTATTATAATTGCAATTAAGGATAGTGGAATCGATTAGGATCAAATAATCCCTCAATAACACGGAAACCCCTTCCAGGTCAATCCTGAATAAATCGGGGCTATTTATAAGGACGCACGCTTGAGTTATATCCAAATTTTCGACGCTCGTCATATTTGCATTATGATGGGTACTCTGATCAATATTACCGGAAATGGCATGTTTGTCGATAACGAAATGGATCTATATACATTTTTTTTTTAAATTTATTTTTGCGTATGGTTATGGTCACTTAAATTACTTATATAATTTATTTATATAATGTATATAAGCCGTGATCCAACCGCCATTTTTTATCGAACCTAAACCGATAAATCATTTTCTATCCGAACTGGAACCTTATTTTATATCTGAACAGGAACCGATATTCGCTTCGGTTTGGATCTCTGGTTATAAGTGCTTGCGAAAATTTTATTTTCTAATTTTCGTAAAGACCTGCTGTTTTCCAGACGCCGCCAAAAAAATTGTTTTTAAATTCCCAGGGTAAGGGTACTATAATGGGTTGAAATAAAATTGCGGCAAAAACTTTCAATATAAATAAAAATTCGCTAAAAACTCAGGGCAATAGAGCATGGTTATAAACTTGATAAAGACCTGAGACGTTTCACGCATGCTCATATATATATTTTATTCAATTCCTATCATTTACCAGGTTGTAAAAGTTGTAGAGGTATAGCGGTGAAACGGGTTCATCTGTCGTGCGTTGGCATATGATTCTGCAAAGAGTGCCGCAGGCTTCAGCTTTTCCGTATTGAAAAAATATTTCGGAACTGAAAGGCAAGATACCTTTTTTTTAAAAAATAAAAATCTTTACGATAGAAAAAAAAAGACAAATGGAAAAAAAAAGTTTATGATCAAAAGTTTCAAATAAGAGAATACTTTCCTCCAGGATTTTCTAAATATATCTTTTATATTTATAAGTGACACTTGAATGTTTCAAACGCAAATAACGAATTAGAAATGGTATCTTGCAAATTGATCAAATTATCGCTTGGCGTTAGAAAGCATTTAAATGATTCTAGTTAGCTTTTTCATCCTAATTTATTCATGCATTTTTACCCGTTCTTTAATATATTGGGTTTTCTTCGCAAGAAAGTCGACAAAACCTACGGGTAAGACTATTAAGAAGGGGGGGGGGGGGGTGGGGGTGAACAAAAATCCCTTCCTAGTTGTTTTAATTATATGTAAATTAAATTTAATATTTTATTAAATGATTAAACAAAAAATTTTATCTTAAAATGGAATATTTTAGAAATTAATAAAATAAAACTACAGACATAATTCAAAAAAACCAATTATTTTTTCGCAACTTACGCTATAGTAAATGCGTTAATGTTCAAGCCTTGCCTTAATTAACGCTATCGATATCGAAATCAATGCTGATTCTTCATATGCTTTATACTGAATATTTTATAAAAAATGATTTTCTACTTTTTAAATTTTTTTTAATAAATACTTATAATACAATTTAGATATTATTTTTATAATCGTATAGCAAACATATCTTTTCCAAATTTTATGACAGCGTTATCATCCAAAGAGCTCCATATTTTTAAATTATAATTATTTATCGGCTTGATTTTGTATATAACGCACCGCTTGAACATAACGCGTGATTTGTTCAAACAGTGCGGTATTTAAAGCTATGTAAATCACAGCTGATTCTTGAGATCGATAATAACTTTTATAATACGTCCCAACATATCTATTTCAATTTTTTTCGCCGTTTCGCTCCATATTGCCTATTCAGTGGCCTGATTTTATAAATAACGCAGCATTCAATACCGCATCGTTTGCACAAATCGCGTTTACTGTAAATGAGGACTTAGTTATAACTTTGAATCTACGATATTAATATTTTTAAAAAAAGGTAACGTCAATTTAAAAGTAAGCCAAAGCGCAAAGTCTCCATTTGTGTACACTATATGCGGGCGATGTGAGTTGCTACATCGCATCCATTTTTTGCTCCAAAATGTAACTTCTATTACTTACTATTCTAGCAGTTATTCTGTGAAAAATAAACCCTATAGCTATCGGGCGAGCCTCGCCATCTTTTTTGTATAAGGTAATGAATCGCGCGAGGGGATTTCACTTTGTTTAAGAATGTTGTCAGATCGGTTAATAATGTTTTACTGAATGGGATGGATTGATAAGATTTTGGAAAGAGATTGAGCGTATGAATCTTTTTCTAAGGAATTTATTGCAAAGAAGACCTCATTCTCATTGAAATTTAACTATTGAGAATTGGAAGGAGAGGTTGAATCAAATAAATAAGAACCTGAGGGATATTTTGACCAAAAGAATTTTAATATGTTAATATTTATTTTCATTTGAATTTTTTTTGTGATTAGTTTGACTTTTTAATATATTTTAATATTTATCATTCATGGATATCTTTCATCATTAATAATTATTATGATGATGAAGATTGTCTTATTATGATTGGATAAGTTTACAACATTATTTTGAAGGTATATTTTAAAAAAATACGGAAGATGAATAAAAATAATTAAGATCAGTTATAATAAAAGATAAAAATTAGTATTTGTTGATCTTAAAGTGTTAATGATCAGTAACCTCAGCTCTAACACCTCTGGGAAATTTTGTTAATGCAGTTCCTAATTCTAGAAATAAATAAGTATCTGGCTAGTTGGCTTGAAAGTGGGTTGAGTGGATTATGATATTATTGAATACATTTGAATAAATGGCTGTTGATTGATTATTTAAATGCACTAGGTTTGGGAAGAGCTATAATAAATGATGTCAGCGAAGTCCGTCCCAGAGAAAGGACATTGTATTTTTCCATGGCGATGCACTTTTTATCTCACTAGTTTTGTAAATGGCCAGTGTTTTAGATATCATTTTTTTTTAACATTCAAATTTCAATATATATGGAAGATTTTTATTTGATAAGAATAGCCTAGGCAAAAATAACAATAATTCCATAAACCCCACTTCAAGCCAACTAGGCAGATACTCATTTATCTCTAGAGTTAGGATCTACAATAACATGATTCCGCAGAGGTGTCATGGTTCAGATTGCTGATAATTTAACAAGCCAAATACCAATTTTGACCTTTAAAATAATTGGTCGTAATTGTTTTTATCTGCTTTCCATATTCTTAATACACCTTTTTTGTAAACGTGTCGTCCAACCATTAAAATAATTTTTATATAAATGGGACCTCTCCTAAAGAAGTTATAATTTGTATGTGATCGACGTCTGACTTTTTTTTTATTTTCCAAAAAAGTACCTTAGTATTACTATTTATTTACTAAACAACGGCTCAACCTTTTAGAATTTGAGATTAATAAAATCGATTATTTGTAATCGTTTTCAATTTCACCGAAACCAATATATCTTAGTCCGATATCAAATTTTCCAAAGAAGCCACGAGTCTGCTTTTAAGCTACCGCTACTAAATTTTTAAAGTATCACAGCTATAACCATCAAAGTTATAACCATAAAGCTATAACTCGAGTCTCATATTTTAAAATACGATAAAAAGTTATGATAATAATTTGTTTTTCCATATATTGTTTATTTTATTTTTTGATATAATTATACTTTTGTGCTTATATATGTAAATCTTAATACCAATTAGAGAAATTGTCTTATTTAACTAACAATTTTTTGTTTTGTTTATACTGTCGACCAAACTGATTGAGGTATTAAACTAGATTCATAAATATATTAAGATTTTAATTATTTAGCTTCTATATCTATTTTTTAAAAAAAACCTAATAGAACATATATAAATCGTTAAATTGTAATCGCGATTCAAAATCCAACATTTAAGACTCAGCCTAAAGCATGCCGTTATAGTTTTGTTTTATTTTGCTTATAACTAGTTTTTTTTCTGTTTATTGGCTGGAAAAATTGATTGACGAATTAGTAAGTAAAGTACTAATCAGGTATTGCATCTTATCGCACTTTGATATTCGGTGCTTCATAATTTACTTTTTGGAATGAAGTTAATCCTGACAATTCTTTCTTATTTTGCCAAATAATACGTTTCTCTTTAAAAAATTATAACTCGGCTTCCTTTGGGGGGGGGGGGGGGGTTACCAGATCCGATTATGGAATTAATAAATATTAATCATGCAGCAAATTTTAACGCAAACCAGTTTTAGTTCTTCTATAAATATATATATCCCATTCTAGCATGATGGCAATGGCAGTTCATTTTTCTTCTTATTTTGTTATAACCCTTTTCCTTCACGTTTTACTATTTACAGAACGAATTTAATATACAATTAAACATTAATAAATTTATCAGAAGAATTAATATTCCCATCGCTTTTTAATGGTTAGGTTTGCCAATATAATTTTTTTCTTTATACTGGCTACCTATACAGATTAAAGCATTCATAAAAATTAAAACTAATAAAGCATAAAATATTGGCATAGATTTTAGGATTAGTGCTTCTAATTGTTCAACCATCTTTAATAAAGATTATATAAAGATATTTATAAAACGCCAAATAAAAATCCATAGGCGAGACCCAGCTAAAGACCGGTCAGGCAAATGGGGAAGCCAAAGGTCCCCCTTCTCCCAAAAAATATTCGTAACACCCCCCGTTAGATAAATTCTGGTTACACCATAGAGAAACATGAATGCCAAGAATGAAATTTAAAAAAAAAAAATAATTCAATCGTAATTTAAACCGGTATTAAGTGAAGCGCAAGAAAATAACCACTCCCCGAATATTTTAAGCAAAGAATCCCGACTACATAGAGTATTAGAGTCCTTAATTTCCTCCCTTATGTCTTCTCCGTTCTTTTCTATTCGGTCTATAGGCTCGTCAAAATCTCCCGCAACGTTTCCTACCTTTCCGCTATAATGATTAAGGTCAGTTTGCGGATTTTGGTTATCGGGACCTATGGGTATTGTAGTAATATAGTTGTGGCGCTTCGTAGATATCACCAACGGGGAAGCGGTGTTTAATTGGTAACACAAATCAGCTTTGGGATTCAAATTGGTCTGATTTGGCATGCTCGTGTGAGGTCTATTAAAGTTGGAAGCGGTGGATGAAGTATTGTGCAACTTATCTTTTTGATACGATTGAGAAGAAGGGTTATTGATAATGAGGTTATTGGAGGATTGGTTAGATGATTGGTTGCTGGGTGAGTTGGATGATAGGTTGGAAGAAATTTGTTTGGGTAAAGCATCTAAATAAATGATTGATATTACATTATTCCATACCCTTTATTTCTTTAAACATAACTAATAATTATTGAAAGTAGAACCGGGCACATTTAATTTTTTTTTGGCCAGATAAAAAAAATTAAATACAATTTTAGAAAACTGACTAATCGCTTTGTCTTAAACCTCGCTCGGTCCAAAATTGACCGGCCCGAGCCAGGCAGGGCTTCAACCCGAACTTGAACAGAGCTCTAATTGAATTCATGAAAATTATAAGAGACTCGAAGGAGACATATATTATTATTTTAAAAAAAACCTTTAGAGCTGGCTGCCAAATTCGCGTTCTTTTTCTTAGCGGGAGGTGTTGGAGATTTAGTACGAATTGGAACTGTGGCGGAGGCGTGTATGTTAGTTCCGGTTGAATTCGTTATAGGTTCTTGATCGCAACCTATTGTATTTGATGTATATATATATCATAGCCTATATTTTTTTGTTCCTTCTCCCTAAATTTCCGGTTAATCATTTAATTATTCTCAAAATAGATTCATTTCCGAACTATGGAAATTAATGGCGACTCTTCAAGTCTAACAAAAAAAAATCAGTAATCCGATTCAGGAGTTGAAAAGATCTGGAATACTAAGTTGGGTTATTAAAATTTAATGATTTTTTTAAAATTCCTCACGGGCAAGCAAAACAAAACACCAAGTAAGTTTAATGTAGTTACATAATATAAAATGTTATCAATTTTCAATAGTTTACATATGAAAACTTTAATGGATTATTTTTTCTTTCTTTCCTTTCTTTCTTTCTTTCTTTCTTCCCTTTCTTTAATAACGTCATTTGACACCATGAGAAATAGAAAATCAAATTACAGAAGAAAAACAACGAATTGTTCACCTAAAAATATGTCTACAATTTTAGAAATCCCGGTCAAGAACCGCAAAAATATGAGAGAACACAAATGCAAATGATTCCATACGAATGTCTGCTCCAGTGGGTTATTGCTTTTGCTCATTAAATTACTCGCGCTGACGTTATTAAAATTATCGTAATTAGAATCCTTTTTGAGGTTGGAATTATTATTATCATTCTTGGTATGGGAAGCTAAGAAGGAATTTGAGATCTGGAAATGAGGGAAAAGTAATTGCAAATCTTTCGCCCAATCCTTTACGCTCATACTCGTCGAACTATTGCTAGGTTGGTGTCGGCAATAATAGAGCCAAGTATGAAAGCATATGTGTTGAGGAGAACCTATCGTTCTCAGCATCTTAAACCAATATTGGGCTAGCACGTCGAAGTCCATAGGAGATGAAGTTTGAGAATCTTTTTTTTTGAAATATTTTTTTTTTAAAAAAAAGAAATTAGTTTACAAACAATAATAAATAAGAGAAGGAAAAAGAAGATGAAAAATCAGATATAATTTATTCTATGATTGTCCTCACCAAACTTATACAAGTTTCTTCTTTAGAAACATCACAGATCCCAACTCATCTATTTAATCTTTTTTCCTTAATATACTCTTTTGTTAAGTCTCCAAGCTTAGAGATGACCTAAACATTTGGCTAAGCCATTTTGAAGTTGGGAAATTATGTGATTAAACAATACTGCTTAATTTTTCTTGCAATTTCTTAACCAACCAAACCATTCAAGAAGATGTTTGAGTCTGCTAAACTCCCCCCCCCCCCCCGACGTAAGATTTGAACGGATTTCTAGAAAAAATCTGACATTTGTCTTGTAACCGATCCAAAGTTTAAAAAAACAGATCAGAAGTGGCAATCATATTTATATATACCTGTTTGAGATTTTAAGAGTTGTCGGCTCAAGTAAAGGTTGCAAACGCTCCATTGCTCTATGAGAGGTAGATACCTAAATTTCCAAGAAGTCTTGCAAAATTGTTTAAGAGTATTCCAAAATATGGGGGCCGGAAAATAGTGGGAACCCGATCGTATCCAAACGTCGAACAAGGTTTTTAGTGCTTGGTTCCCTACCAAATTACCCAGCGTTATGTATTCTGTCATAAAATAAAATTTATTAACAAAAGCATTTCATAAGTATTATGACAACCTAACTGCCTTATCTTAACTAGGGCTGCTACTAGCTACCCATTATCGTTAATATTTATTTTTTTTACAATAATGAAGATGAAAAATAAAACTCATACCAGGATTCATCGAATCTTGATTAATATTCAATATTGTATCGTTGACACGAAGCAACCATAAAAGTACGTGTTCCCATAATTCGGGAGTTAAAACCTTAAAGCTAGAATTAAATATGGAATCCGCGGACGTTTCCGTGAGACTATTGATTATCAATAAAATTTGGATGCAGGCCATGGCTTGATATCCCAAATTTTCGGTGCCTTATTTAATATTGTATTATTTATTTATTTTTGTAAGCGATTTTTTAAATATATTTAAATAAAATGATTTTAACAAAACTATAAAAAATCTCCACTAGGAGAGTAGTTAACTAGTTTTGAAAGTATAAATTTAATATCTAATCCTCAATAAAACCCCAAAAATCATAAGAGGGTGGAGGAGGCATAATGATAAATAAAACTTTCGAATCAAATTTAAAATACTCGTATCGATGATCCGGGGCAAAAAGGCGTTGTAGAGTTGGTCCAATATCTTTTGGCCGTAAAGATCAGGGTCGTGTATGATTGATTGAGGCACGTTCGGGGATTTTGTGTCTGATTTGAGCACCGAAAGCCAATTGTAATAAATTTGTATAATTTCGTTTATCGTTTCGTACCTGTCAAAGGAGAGGGAAAGACCATAGCCAAAAAACTTAAAGGAACGGGGGTGGGTGTAAAGAAGGATGAATGAGAGATATAGCTATACATATGCTCATTGTCAGATCTAAAGCTCAGAAAACCCGATTTTTAAAAAATATGGTCAAGGCTTGAAAATGGCGAAAATTTATAAACTCGACTCTCTTAAGGTCATATAAAATTGCAAATATTGTGTTTTTATGAAAAATTTTCAAGAGAAGGAATGTAATTATTAAAAATTAAATTAGTGCTGAGAAGATCCAGCAATTTTTTAACCGATCGCGGTCCGATCTGATATTTTTCGATATAATCATACAAAACCGATCAAATCGTTGCAGATATAAACATTGATTTTGATTTGCCATTTATCCCTTGACCCAATGTAATACTAATAAATTAATCAATATTTTCTATGCAAAATTGTAAACTTACGGGCAAAAGCAAGAAATATTTTAAAATATTTCGTTTATCGTGGACAAGGTAATATTTGGTACATTGTCTTATAAAATGGGCAATACTATGAGAAAGATACGTTTGAGGGCTAATCTCCCCTATAGATACATCTCAGCCCCGAATCCTCAAACGAAATTTAATTGCAATTTTCAAAAAAAAATGGGTTACAACAAACGATATATGTATTTAAATTCACTATCCTTTCTTGCATGGCACATATTATACTGAATATTAGTTAATTCATAAAAGTGATATGATTATTAGGACACCCTATTATGGTTAGTTAAAACAGGCATGTGCGGTGACCTGCATAAAGGAGGAGGCAATACAAGGTTCGAAGAAAATTTTGCCAACACCCGGTAAAATCCAACTTATAAAGCTTAAGGTTAGGGTAGAATTATATACAAGGTTCAACTTTCATTTCTCACTTCGCGGAATTAAATAAATGAAAATATGATTTTATTCGCGCCTTATTTATACACATATTTTATATATTTTTAAAAATTGAATCCGACATTTTGAATCCCTCCCCCTTCCTTAGGTTTTATGGGAATCGTTACTAGTGCCCACCCCGGCCCGAAATTTTTTTTTGTCCCTAAAAGAATAGTTAATCTGGGAGTGCACCTACGTGTCATCATTCCCTGCACAATACTGAGAATGAAAAATAAATTCATAAATTTGAAACAAATTTTTCTTAGCCCTATTGTATTAAGCGTCTATTCGCCCATTACCTTTAAATTTTTAAAACTCCATAGGCCATAAAATTACTCACTCTACAAGAGATGCTTGGAAAAAAAAAGATTATAATTATGGGTTCCCTTTTGGGAATACTATCTATATTTTTTTTAAAAAAAAATCAATAACTAACTAACTAGTGATCAAAAAAATGCTAAAATGCTGCGTTTATAATTATTTCAAATCCTTAAATTTTTTAAAAGGCTCCGATTAGAAAATTTCGAATTCTGTTACGACATATATATATGTAAGCGTCATGAGTTTTTTCTAAAAATCGGATTTTACCGGAAATATATCATGTTTGGAATACCTATCTTATGAATTGTAGACAATTGTGATGTTAATCTTTGAGGCCGTATTCATGGTGGATCCGATCCGACACGATTTAACAGCTGATCGATTTTTAAAATATGTTTATGAGATAAATTTTTTTTTAAATATCATTAATTTTTTCTTTACTTCTATACATGATAATAACCTAGGAAATATTGGTTTTAATAAAAAAAAAATAGATTCTCATAAACCGATTTTAAAAATCGACCAGCTGTTAAATCATGTCGGATCGGGTCCACTATGAATGCGGCCTGAGTCATTTATCATTATTGTAAAAAAAATATCGTGGAAAATCTAATATAAATTATAATTAAGTTTGAAAGTTCATGATAAAATTATCCGAAATTCTTAGGGTAAGTATGTATTCCAAACATGATGGAATACATTTTCAGTAAAATCAGATTTTTTTTTAATTTAAAAAAAAGGCGCAAAATATGATTTAAAGTTGAAAAAAATAACACACTGCCGAAAAAATCACAATATAAAATATAATTAGTCAACGATGACATCGGTTTTTTTTGAATAAAAATGATAAGAAAGACCTTAAATGTCATTTTTTTCTCATCATTTCAAAAAATTTCCCTTATAGAATATAAGGAAATATAGATTCTTTTTATAAAAAAAACAAAATAATCACCCTCCCCCTTTTTTCATCTCAACAGCGATTGTTTAGCGAAGCAAATAAACGCAAAAATAAATTCATAAAATGTAATAAAGATAAAGCGTAAATTCGCGATTAAGTTTTATACAAGTAGTAGACTAAAAAATATTATCAATTCACGAGCTAATTTTTGTAACGTAACGCTAGCGATTTTTAATATTAATAATAACAATATGTTCCTTAAAATGTAACCTTTTAATGCCCCTCAGTATTAAAGATAAGTTGAGATAGATTTTTCTTATTATGTAAGTTATTTTATGGATCTTAACTCTTATCTTATCTCTTATAAAAATTAAAAAAATTTTTTCTAAAAAGTAATATATAAATGTGAATTATTATAAATATCCCCTATTTTTAACTATACTATAAATATATATAATATTAATTTGTATAATTAATATCCATTTTATAAAATTTAAATATTATACAAGTTAATTATATTGAATATTTGAATAAAATAAGAAAAAAATCCTTAGATATTTTAAGGGGGGGGGGGAGGTATGGCTAGAGTGTGTTGTCCCCTTTGGAACTTTTCTGAAAAATATTTATTTTTTTAAGTTTTAAACTTTATTTGGGGCAAAAAAAGATTTGGGGAAAAAGAAGGGGGGAGGGGGTGGGTTCAGAACTCAAAAGGAATTATTTACATATTGTATTGTATCATACTTTCCAATTTATCTCTCTGAAAGGAAATTTTAGATATCCTAATGAATGTAATAGCAAGATTATAAATATTATGAGAAACTTTAATTTAATTTCAAAAAATAATTATATAAGTTTAGTGTTTAGAGAAATATAAAATATATTTATGATTTATTAAATTTAAAAAAAAATAATTGTTTATATTTTATTTATGATAAAATCTACATTTAAGACTAATAACTAGTGTTGTTAAATAGTGATTTGGGTCAATTTAAAAAAACGGCCTGATTAAGATTATAACCAAAATAACATTTTGTGAGCCTAATTATTTTGCTCATAGCTGACAAAGACATCTATTTGCCAAATCTCGATGATTACATAGATTGGGCTGTTTTGAAAAATTTACACAAATTGGGCTTTTTAATAATACTACTAATAATACTATTTCAATATAATATCATTTTTATTTTATAAGAATTAAAGAATAATAATAATATGTCAATAGAAAATTTAGGTAAAAAAATGACTAATTTATATGATACTCAGTCAATTTTTTAAAATTAAATGTTGCTGTATCATATCTCCATTTGGGGTGGGTTATAACTTTAATATGCTTCTCACACTCACCTCCATAATTATAGCCATAATTATAGCACTGGGAACAATATTAAACCAAAATACATTTAGATAAAAGGTACACTTTAAAAAACTCAAAAAAGACAAAAGTGCCCTTATTAAAAAAAACTAAAAGTAAAAATAAATATAGCAAAAGTACATTGTAAAAATAACTATCAAAAATGAAAACAGATTTAGGTAAATTGCAACAAAAATGTTATAGTAAAAATAAAATCAATCAAAAAAATTAAAATCGAAAAAATATTGAATAGTTTTAGATTTTTTGGTTTATTTTTGATCTCAGCCCCACATAAATTTATTATGGCAAATAGAATAATTTGAAAAGTAGGTCCCCATACAAACACAATCTTATTATATTTAAATTATTGATGTGGTTTTAAATATAACTCAATTCTTTTTGATGTTAAAACATCTTTCAATATTTAATTAAAAAAATTTTTATTGTAAGTTAAGTCACATAAAAAATTTTTAGTAAACTATTTACTTCCATTATCCATAAAATTTGAGTATTGTCCTGCAATATAACCTTATTAATTTTGTTATTCCTAAAAGCTTTCAATATATTTTCAAGGTAAACTATTGATTCATCATTCCCAATAATATTTAACAGCTTTAAAAAAGATTAATATAGCCTTTTTTAGCTTTAAAAAAACCTTTTGCACAGAGTTATTAGGCTCTACATTCACTCTCAAATAAGCTTTTAATGTCCCGTGAGCCATATGATTTCTTTGGTATGGTAACACTATTTCGAATTTTTAAATATTCTATGTTTTGTCTGGTAATCATTTTTAAATTTATATAATAATAATATATATTATATGTATATATTACTAATAACATTAAAACACAAAAAATATATATATAGAACCATAATATTTAGATAAATTTATATATCTATTCTCTTAAGGATCCTACCTTTTTGTGAAACTTCCCATTTCGTTGCACCCACCATTATTCCCTTTTATTTCTGCGGATCTTGTCATTTCAGCACACCTATCATTATTCCCTTTTATTCCTGCGGATCTTGTCATTTCTGCACACCTATCATTATTCCCTTATATTCCTGGGGTTTATTTTGTATTACTCAGTAAAAATCAAAATAATTCAATAAAATAAACTATACATTGTTCACTATTTTTATCGTATCAAAGGATCAATACAATGATATTTTTATAATTTACATAAATTTATATATCTACTCTTAATGATTCTTACCTTTAAAAGCTAATCATTTAGTCTTCGTACAATATGTCCTACTATTCCTGTTAATTATTCCTAAAGATCCTACCTTTTTTAAAGCTCCGGATGAAATTATAATGGCAGTGTTAATATATTACTACCAAGGTTTTAGAACATCTTTCTGGCATCATAAACTTTTAATTGAGCTTAAAACAAAGTTTAAAAAAATATTAATATTTTTTCCTCGTGGTTTAAAATATAATGGCAGTATCAATTTATTATTAGACAGAAGTTTTAAAATATCTTTCAAGTATCAAAAACTTTAGGACTTAAAACAAAATTTAAAAATTTTTTTATTTTTACCTCGTGGAATATAATATAATGCCAGTTTAACGGTTTTAGAACATCTTTCTACTATTAGAAATTTTAACTAGGATAAAGAAAATTTTTTAATGAATTTTCATAAATATTTTTTCCCTCAGCCAATAAAATATAATGGCAGTGCCAATTAATCATTAGAACCAAAAGTTTATGAACATAGTATCAAAAACTTTTCAAAGTCCCTAAAAATTTTAATATTTTTTTCTCATAGAGTAAAATATTTTAATAGCAGCGCCAATATATTACTAGAACCAAAGGTTGTGGAACATCTTTCTGGTATCAAAAACTTTTAACTAGGTTAAAACAAAATTTAAAAAATTTCATATTTTCTTCCTCGTATATAATGGCAGTACCAGTTTATTATTAAATCCAAAGGTTTTAGAACCTCTTTCTAGTATAAAAACTCTAAACTAGGATTAAAACAAACTAGTTTAATTTTCTAATTATTTTGTTGACCCAGCCAGTAGACTCAATAACTCATCTGGCCCATTGATCAGATCGGATCTGTGACTAAATAGATTGGCTCGGGTTTAAGATCGTTTTCGTTTTTTCGGCTTAAAACTTGTTAGGTTTTTGGCCAAGCTATCCAGCAATTTAATAACAGTACTGGATACATTTCGCCCTCTAAAACTTTTACCTACCCCCTCCCCCCTAAATTGCGCTTTTCATTATTCATTACACTTTTTGATTATAATGGTAATCCCTTCATGAATTTAAAAAGAATAGCTTAAAATATTAATGCTTTAATACCAAAAATCAAAAGATTGTAAAAGTAAAATAATTTTTTAAAACTAGATTCAACCCGAATCGGGGTCAATAAAATTATCGATTTTGGGTCGGGTCCAAAAAATGAACCCCAACTTTGGGTAGAAGGCAAAATAAGGACAGGAATTTAAAGTTGGGTTCATGAATCATGGCGTTTTAACAACACTGCAACTCATTTAATTTTTCACCATTTTCGCTTCTAATTCTGTTAAATAATATAAGGAATATATTTTTTTGTACCGATTAAAATATAATAATATATCTAAAACACTTGAGTGGTGAATCGAACCTACGATATTTTATTTTAAATAGGGTTTCAGTTTTCACAACCTGCTCAAAATGAAAGCTTTAAAAAAACAATTTAACATTGCTCATACAAGATATTTGATCAAAATTGGAAAATCTTTAGTGGTGTTGTTAAAAAGCCCTATTTGGGTCGATATTTTAAAACGGCCAGGTTAAGATTTTAGCTAAAACAATATTATGTAAGCATCGAGATTATTTAAGCATTTAAAATCTTTAGGCTTACATAATGTAGAAAGAAAGAAAGAAAGAAAGAAAGAAAGAAAGAAAGAAAGAAAGAAAGAAAGAAAGAAAGAAAGAAAGAAAGAAAGAAAGAAAGAAAGAAAGAAAGAAAGAAAGAAAGAAAGAAAGAAAGAAAGAAAGAAAGAAAGAAAGAAAGAAAGAAAGAAAGAAAGAAAGAAAGAAAGAAAGAAAGAAAGAAAGAAAGAAAGAAAGAAAGAAAGAAAGAAAGAAAGAAAGAAAGAAAGAAAGAAAGAAAGAAAGAAAGAAAGAAAGAAAGAAAGAAAGAAAGAAAGAAAGAAAGAAAGAAAGAAAGAAAGAAAGAAAGAAAGAAAGAAAGAAAGAAAGAAAGAAAGAAAGAAAGAAAGAAAGAAAGAAAGAAAGAAGAAGAAAGAAATACAAAGTCTTTTCTTAGGCGTGCCCAAATATAAATTCATGTTAATTTTTTTTTTAAATAAAAATGTTATGTATATAATAAAATAAACGATCGACATTTTTAGTAAAATTCTCTATCTGGGGATTTTATTTTCAAAAAAAATCTTGTATTATTTTCATTTTTTTTTTGGCAAAGGATACAGAGGTCCTTTTTTATATATTTTTGTTTGAAAAAATTCAATATTCACTTATTAAAAAAAATTCTTGTTTAATTGCATTTAATTTTGTTGAATTTCCTTTCTTTCTATTATTTAATTAATATTTATCGCTATATTTTATAGAACTTAGATAATTCAATTTTATGATTATTTATCCATCCATATTTGTTTTAAATCACTAAATAAAAATAATCGTCATCTCATTTTTATAGGGTAGAATTAAAATATATTGTATTTATATTTCACCATCCAACATTTTGGATTGCCCCTTGGTAGTTTTTGTTAAAAGGCCCGATTTTGGGGTCGATTTTTTAAATATTTGGTTTTAAAGTATATGGCCCGGCCCGGATATTTAAAAAAAATATTTTTTTAAACCCAGCCGGGCCAAGGAATATTTAGGCCTGATTAAGATTTTAACTAATATTATGTAAGCATCGAGGTTTGGCAAATCGATGTCCAAATATTTCAGCCAGCTATGACCAAAATCTTTAGGCTCACATAATGTTATATTGGTTATAATATTAATTGGGCCGTACTCGACCCAAATCAGGCTTTCTAACAACACTACCCCTTGGACACAACTGGCTATAATATTTGGATAATGTCTTTCTATTTTTAATTATATTTATGTAAATGATATGGTAAGGATATTTTAATTATAGTCGTCTTAAATATCATGTGTTTCTTAGTGTTTCGGATAATTTAAAAAAAAATTTCTTAAGATTTTATTTGGGCTAGTCGGGGGCCTTGAACTATTATTAAATATTCACCATTTTGCCCCAATAATATTTCGCATTAGCTACTAATTTAATGTAATTTTTTCCTAAAACATATGTTTTATATTCGGGTTGACAACCGAAATAAATTAATATCACTTAGTTTGAGGCCAGGCCTTAAACCAAAAAAAAATATTCTCTTGAATTCACAGCTGTTTGCAAAATGATATTGTATTTAGCAAATTTATTAATTTCGCTTTCTTTGCGATAGGCTTTTAAAATTACCCTATACTCCTAACCCAAAATATCTATTATTAAATCCTTAACAGTAAAATTGGCCAATTAAAACATGCCCCTAAAATTTAAAAAAAATTAACAATAAAAATGTTAACTATTTATTTATATAATTGTAATCAGGAATTTTAAATGTAGAATTTTATAATATTAAAATAATATTTGACAAATGGTATTCCAAATGGATTGGGCAGTAAATAAGGAAAATGAAAAAAATCCAAATATTGATACTCCATTCAAAATAATTTCAAAAAAATATTAAATTTAAGTTAGACCTCCGCGGAGTGATGTCATTCATCAAGCAACGCGTAGCGCGATTAACAAAATGCATAACCCTAAATTATACCGCTTAGATATCGTTCAGCAATAAATTAAGTGTCATTTGAGCGAAATCGCGTTATTTTAAGCTTACCTACAATCGTGCCCTAAAATTGCTTGTTTTCTTCCTATATCTTACAATGACTTCGCTCGTCCTAATTTTTTTTACCCCGTTTAAATGGAAAGAGATAGCAGCTTGAACTATTATCAGTTTGCAAAAAAAATAATCAAAAAATTTTTTAAGTTTTTTTATGTTTTGAAAGAAGAAAGATTTTTGAACAAATTTTATTTTTAAAATTACCAAAATCTTTTATAAGTAAAATCTTTTGTGATTTTCGTGTACAAATAAAACTATAATTTTTAAATTAAAAATTTATACATTTTCAATGTTTTCGTTATTCAATCGCTTTTTGATTATATATGTCCTATGGGGATTCGGAATTTTTAAATCCTTTATCGAGGGCGATTTAACCAGAAATGTATTCTAGCATGTGTAAAGTATTTACCCTTTGATCTCAGCCAATTTTGCCATGAACTTTATAGAACTACTCCTATTTAATATTAATTTTTATATGGATAAATTAAAAAATAGTAAAATGTCTATGGCTGAAATTGGCTGAAATTTATAAGGTAAATACTCTACACGTGCTAGATTACATTTCCGGTTTCGGATTTTAAAATTTTTTAATTTCAAATCCCCACGGATTCCATATCCCAGAACGACATATATAATAAATTTTTAAACGAAATTTAATAATATTTTTAAAAAAAAAAACTAATAATGATTAAAAATTAAATACTAAATGCTAAATTGAAATTTCCCAAAATTTAAAATTTGTATTTTTAAAATAAATTATTTATAAAAAATAGTTCAAACTTTTAATAGTTTTATATTTATAAACCCTTGTGAGACCTATCTTCCTATTTCCTATAGTTAGCTTGAATGAATAGTTTAATTTAAGAAAATTAGGTTAGTGAATGAACTAATAATCTAAACTTTCAGTTCAAGGTTTCAAATCAAATAGGATGACTTACTGATTTTAATAAGGTGACCTTCCTTTACTGACCTCAATATTCTATAAAAATAATTCGAGTGATTTGAATTGCAATATATTATTATTTATTTAATTGATACTTAAAAAAAATATCTAAAAATATTTTGCTTACGTGTTTTAGACAAAAGTTAGTCTTTCTAATAGTAAAAAGTTACTCAGCATATTCAATATATACTCACGTAGTAACAATATATACTTTATAAAAAAAAAGGATTATTTATAACTGAATATGTAATTTTAATTTGGAATAATATATAACAAATTGATTCCCTTAAAATTGAATAATAATTTCTAATTATTGAAATAATCATCATATCAAAATCTATGATCCCCTTTCTTCCCCTAAGTCAAAAACTGTTGAGATTTTTAATTAATTTAAAATCATTAAAGGAGACTGTAGATCTAAAAGATTCAAAGAATGATGAATGTAAGTAAAATTCTAGTCATGGATTGAAGGGGGAAAGTTCTTATAAATCGTGATACTCCCACTTGAATTTTGTTTATTTTTAAAATTAGTTTATTTAGGAGATAAATGCTATGAGAGTTTAACTTTAAGAAGGATTTTCAAAACTTTAAATCACTTGCAGGGGCGTGTTTTATTATTTTAAAAGATCCTGGATATTGCCAAAATAGTATTTCAGCATGTGGAATACCATACCTACCCTGTGCCAACATTGCCTTAGATTCACAGGGTAGAATATATTTCTCCTTTCTTAACGTTGGGGTATTTTTAATATAAATTTCAGATTTTTTTTTAAAAAAAAATAATTATTTAAATTTATTCTTTTTTTTGTGTTATATTTTAAAAGGAGGAAAGGGGGGGGGGGTGAATGAATTCAAATTAAATCCTAATGATATAATTATTTTTCTCTCCTTCCCCCCCCCCCCAAGGTTATCAATTATTGAATATTAAAATTTTGCCAAAAAATGTACAAAGCCGTTATCATTTTTGATTAACGAACTTGAAAACCAATATAATAAACAAAACGGAAACGGAAACGGAAACAGGGCGGTGCAAAAATTTAAGGGGAGGGGGGAAGGAATTCTGATGTTTTTATCCTTCATTTAAACTTTTAAAGAACATAAAATAACGAATTCGTCAGATCGCAAATGTGCAGCTTGGAATAGGAAGTAAGTAATTGGTCCTTAATTAACAAAAGTCGAATAAGATGTCTTCAATGTTCATTTACAAGATAAAAAGAAACTCATTCAAAAATCGTAAAACGCGTTCATTCGAATCAATAAATCACCGACTCAATATTATAGTGTTCTATGTCCATTATATAAAATTGTTCAGGAAAACATTTTTTTAGAAAATATTTCTGCATTTTTACAATAGGGTAAAAAGCCACAATGCGATAATGCAAATAAATGATTATTCTCAATTATATTTTAATATTTTTATAGTGGATATATAAGAATATAGTATCCTAAAGAATTCATTTGCCAAATAGAAAAGAAGCATCTTGCAAAAAAAATAGAGATAGAACACTATAATACCAAGTCGCCGAAATATTATACCTTTTTAAAGATTTCATATACATATGTTCGTTTTTCAAAGATATAAGAGTGTCTTTTTTTTCAATACTAATTAAATTAGGCTCCGAGATATTACTTTTATATATCAAATGGATATATTTTACGATTCTAGATAGCTATATAAATAAATACACAATAAAGCCATGTTAGTATTGGATTCATACATTAATATAAGGAAAGTATAAAACAACGATAAAATATGCTTTCAATTGTAAATTTATATTAATGAATAGTTTTTCAAAATTTTTGTCAAAATATTAGAAGATAGGACTAAGTTGTGTTATTAAATGACACGATTTGAGCCGATTTTTTAAAAACGGCTAACTAAATATTTTGTCCAAAAAAATATTACGCAAGTCTAGAGATTTAGCTCATATGCGTGATACAATGATTTGGACATCTATTAGCTTTATCGTCGTCTAAAAATCACACCACGACTAATCGATATTACACTATATTATATCGTAGAGGGAGAATCGACCGGGTTCTTAAATAATTCTTAGAGAATAGATTTGATTTTATAACCGGAATTCCTGTTCAACCATGTAGAAGAGTAATTTCTACTGTGATATGTTAAATTCAAACACACAAAAAATCTAAGATATTTTTATGTATTTTTATTTTTATAATATATATATAGGAAAAATCTATAATATAGAATACTAAATTATGAGTATTTCAAAACGAACGGGTAGATTCTTTGTAAATTCTTCCCAGATTTGCATAAACCTCTGCGACACATACTTATGCTAATTGTGTGTTTAGAATCCATAATTGGGTAATTTACTATATTTTTAGCCGTTCAAGCCAAATATCAGCCCGCTAAAAAATCGGCTAAACCAAGTTTTTAGCGCAAAACTTTAGCCTCGGGATTTTTCTTTAAAAAGATAGCGACTCAAATTTGGAAGAAACTAAATACAAATTAAAAACGCCTTAATGTTAACGGATTTTTTTCCGGTAAGGGCCTGAAGATTGAGCCGAATTATCCGGCATTTCGTCATTACCCATCTGTAGAAGTGAATCTTTATTCGAGCCGAGACCCGGATCGGACCTAACTGTTATACAGGGAGGAAACGTTATAATTTTATAATTATAACCGTAAATGAACCCTTTATAATACAAACATAGATCTCGATATTATGATTTTGATATTCACTATCATCGCCGGTGTAATATTCATTTGACCATGATTTAATCAAATCGGAATTAACCGATTCACAATAAACCGTTACTAATAATAATCGAAATAAAAAGCCGTGACTTCTCTAGTTAACCGGAGCGTAATCGAATAGTAACCGCTACATATACCGGTTAGGAATCCTTGTTACAAGTGATTATGATTAAAAATTGTTTATTTAAAGTAAAAAGAAATAATTTTGATTTGACTAATAAAATAAACAAATATAATATTATTTTTTTTTATAAAACAAAAATTAGGACAATTAATTATTTTCTTTCATTTGAAAAAAAGCGAAAACTTTTAATTTTTGATAATTTTGACTTATTTCACGACTCCTCTTTATCATCTCCAATCTTCTTTTTTTTCTTCGGAATTAGGAATATAAATCAGGGTATTCAAACAAAAATTTAATAATAAAATATATATATATACAAATTGAAGCCTTAATGAATGACCTCCATAAGTGATTGTAAATAGAAGGGTACAATGATTTACGATTTCAAGGTGAACTGCATCTTAATTATTTCCTATTTATAATAATAATATATTAATATATAAATATATTTGATATTTTTTTGCTTTTTTTATAAATTATTATTTAAATAAAAATAAAATAAAATATTTAATTTTTACCTTTTGAAATAATAATAAATTTTGAATTTTTTTTGAAATCAATAAATTAAGCCTACTCAAAATAAAATTTTTTTTAAAAAAAGCTGAAGAAATTTCCTCTTTTTCAATTATATTATCATATTGTAAAATAAAATCGGATTGATACTGCAGCCATCG
Source organism: Gordionus sp. m RMFG-2023 (assembly GCF_954871325.1). NCBI lineage: Eukaryota > Metazoa > Nematomorpha > Gordioida > Chordodea > Parachordodidae > Gordionus > Gordionus sp. m RMFG-2023. Next base: position 4,952,728 of record NC_088778.1, on the reverse strand, counting down.
GTGAAATGTTCGGAATATTGGATTCGAGTTACGGAGATATGTATAATAGGAGTGAGTCATTTAAAATATTTTCCTCTTTTTTTTTGTTAAATTTAAAAAAAATCAAATAAAAAAATTATATCTAACTTATTTCCCACTTTAACTTGATCTATTTTGATACGAGACCTCCATGGGCCCGGCCCGTATTTTAATTTTTCTAAATATGAGATACCCGAGCCGGGCCGAGCCCTAAAAAATTTTTCTTAAAAAATACCCGGGTCTGGCCGGGTATGAAATTTTTTTTAAAAATAATATCAGTGCCGGGCTATTTTAAAACCCAATATTTAAAATCGGCATTATTAGCTATAAAAATCAAAAATAAATATAATCTATTTTTAAAAAATCCTGGCCGAGCCTGAAATTTAAAAAAAGCCGTGCCGGCCATAAAAAATTTTGAAAAAAAAATCCGGGAAGGTCCTTGCAAGTGGCACTTCTGCAGGTCTCTGACAATGAACTTAAAAACCCTAAGTTCTTGAAATATGCCCTTATTATATTTCATTAAAACTATTTAGCTAAGAGAAAGAATTATTTTCATATAATAAAAAGAAGCAAAAAATAATTTAAAATTAAAATGAAATATTTTATTTTTTTAAAAAATCATCTTCATAATTATTTAAAATATTAGATTTTTATAATTTTTTATAATTTTAAAATATAATATTTCTAATTATAATATAAAAAAATTTTTTGGATAAAAATATTTCCTAAATATGTAAAGGAAGGGTATTCCGAAAAACACATGAAGTAATGTTGTTAAAAAATGGCTTGATCAGGGCCGATTTTATAAGAATCAATATTTTATCCTGAAAAAAAATTAGGCAAGCTTGAAGATTTCGCTCATAAATGGCACAAAGGTTTGGGAAAATCTGTTGAGGAACTCTCGAGGCTTATGCGATAAATTACTGGCTAAAATATTGAGTTAGACATTTTTTTTTAAATCGGCACAAAAAGGGCCATTTAACAGCACTTAATATAAAGCTTTCTCAAAATATTTCCAATTAAATTTTTGTTTTTATTTTGGGTCGGTTGATATTTTTGACTTTATTGATTTTAAAAAGCATGCAAATTTAGAACTGAAATATCCTATTCCAAATGTATTCAGAAATTAGTGGCGTGAATATTAATCTTGATAAAAAATTCTGAATCTCTCATTTATCTCGAGGTTATGGGTTGAGCCGATAAGATACATTTTGAAAAATATTTTTAAATAAAAGAAAATTTGGGATAGATGTCGCAAATGTAAATTAAATATAGCGTCAATATAAAATTTATTTTTATCTAAATTAACGATCCCACCTTGGTTACTAACCTTGGCTCAAATATGACTTAAGCTTGAATTGGTTGTAGCATTGATTAATTTTGGAAGGATTGCTTAGTGAAGAGGTTGGCAGCCATTTAATTTACAATTACGGAAATTTATTAATCCTAATAGAAAAAAAACGAGTAATTTAAAAAATTTTAATTTTTTAATATCCACCCGATTACCACTTCCGTTAATAAAATCGGTCCTAACCGGTATAACCAATCGGTTTCAAGAATAAATCGATCCAACTTCAGTAACCATAACCAAACTATACTAAAAAATACACCGTTCCCAATTCCAATACAAAAACCGATACTAACCGGCATTGACCGACCGATCTGTATCGATTAAAATTTATACTGCCGACACCGATATTGACCAATAATGTACCAGATAATTGATGCCAAATATCTGTATCAGGGCATCTCTGCTTTTGATGCAATGCAATTTATACATAATCAAAAATCATATACACTTTATTACAGATGGCGATCAAACTAGAACTAATAATAATATATGAAATTGCAACCCGCAGGTTTCAAATCGTTCGTCCAATCATGAATGATGTAAACTAAATCATCTCTCTTTTCTATCTATAACAAATCAATGCAAATTATCTTATAATTTTCGAATTTATGGGAATATTTATTTTTTATTCTTTAAATAATACTATTATTTTGTACAAAATTATATATGTAAATGGAAAAAATAGATTTAGAATTATTTAATATTATATATATATGATATTTATTTATCAGAAGAAATATAGAAATATTTTATACTATAATATTGTTTTTTAAATTCCAATTATGATTGCATAGAAAAATTAGTTAATAAAAGTAAATTCGTTTAGGCATCCGCCAACGAGTTGATATAATGATATTGTATTGTTATTTGCAGATATATGACGCCTATTTAAAAATCCCTATATTGTATATTTAAAAATATAATATAATTTGATTCGATAATATACACTATAAATAATACTATTTATAATATATTCAAGTTAATTAGTCCTCGTAAATTCTATAAAAGGTGGGAGGGGGGAAGGGGGTGAGAGGAGGGCTATATTCTTTAAAAATTTGACTAGGTCTGGCAAGGGTTATAACCATCTAAAAAAGTTAAACGGGTTCGGTTCAGGGGAATATTTTGAACACGGGTTTGGTTCCGGTCACCGGGTTTTAGAAATATTTGAATTGTATATAAAAAAAAATTTATATATATTTAAATCATAATTTAAAAAAAAAAACTAGATATAATGGTATAGAAAAATAAAATTTTTATTTTAGGCAAAGATTTTAAAAAGAATAAAAGCTCTATAAAAATAATATTTCATTGTTAATATATTTACCGATCTGATTGTGAATAAATTCATCAAGTGTATAAATTGAACTTAGTCTGAAGAATGTAATAATATAGTAAATATATAATCAGCTCACTTAATGTCTAATTAATTTTAAACTTTTACTTTGTTTCTGATTAATATAATTTAATAAAAATAATAATAATTCAAATCAAAGAGATAAAGTAATTAAACCTAGATGGCGTTACTAATTTGTAAAAACAAATAACATTAAAATACCTATGTAAATCATGTTTTATTTATTTTTTAAAAAATAAATTAAATGTATCTTACATAATTTATATTTCTTAAGAATAATAAATTAACTTGAAAAATAATTTAAATTTAGAAATATATATAAATATTAAAAAATTAGCAATAACGACCCTTTTGCTTGAATATACTTTATATTATATAAAAAAAATTATATAAAAATCATCGAGCAAGTTAAATATTACTTCCTTATAATAAATTAGAATAAAGTAACCCGTGACCGGAAATAAAAAACTATTCGAAAATTAATTAATGTTAGATTTTTTTAACCATAATATTTTAAATAAATTTGTGTCATGATATTTATCTTCATTCATTTTCTATAAAAGGATTATAATATTTTCGCTCTTTTACTTTTTCGTTCACGTCAATATAAAGCGATACCCTTTCGGCAAAATGCATTATAGCAAATTTATTACCGCGAAATTAATATCGCGAATGCATTACAGAGAAAGTAATTTCGAAAAAATTACCGGGTTCGGTTTCAGGCTTTTAGAATTTAGAGAAAGGTGTAGGGTTCGGTTCGAATCCTGAGGCCCGAATAAAACAATAATTATAATAATCTCCTCATGAACCTAGTGTATGTACAAGACTAAAATTTTGCTAATTATTTGTATTAATTTAGATTTAGAAACAATGTATAAATAAAATCAATTTTCAAAATTGATGTTTAAATATCACTCGCTTTAACCTTAATGAACGTAGTTCCAAAACTTTAGCCTACCATTGAAATTTTATTTTAAAAGCATTTTTTTAACGCCCTTTAGTTTTTTTAAAACTATATTCAAATTGATTATATATTAATATAAATTTTTATAAAAAATGGCGGTTTCCCATTTATCATAAGATAGTTTTCATTTTTCATGATGGTAAAGAACAATATTTATTTAAGTCAATTTTTCAGGAAATTACCTTTTTCAGAAAATTATAAAAATTTAATTTTTGCGGATATAAATCATAGAGTTGTTAAACGGCTAACTCAATATTTTGGCCAAAAAAATATCGTCCAAGCCTAGAGATTTCGATATTAGATGTTAGAGCCTTCTTACCACCTATGAGAAAAATCTTTAAGGCTTGCATAATATTTTTCCTAAATGAGCCGTTAACAACACTAATAAATCATATTATACATGTTGTACAAGATTATTATTTTAAAAAATATATATAGAATATAATACTTTCGAAATAGATCCAATCCTGACTATTCCAAACTTATTAAATCCCAGGTCTTTATTTTTCTGTATATTTTTTTAGACCACAATTTTGACATTTTATTCTCTCGGCCACGTTGAAAATATGCTCACTATTATGGTAATATTGGACGCGTAATTGTTATTCATACTCCAATATGTATATTTATTAATTATGTTTATAGAGAAAAAATTTTTTTTTTTAAAATCCACATCTTAGGATTAACTATTTGTAATCAAGCGTATGTGACTTGAGGGGGTGTCAAAGTTAAACTAATTTCAGGCAAAATTTAACATGTGTATAATTAACATTTTTCTTATAAAAATAAATTAATTATAATATACCACCATCTAATATTAAATTTCCTCACCGACTTAATATGTAAGATTTTGTCATCTAATGCAAGTCACAAAAAAAGAATTAAATTTATACAAAATTTTGGATATAAATATAAAAATAAAAGCAATCATAACCTTGAAATCTTTTTTTTGGTCCTGCAAAATCAATATTTTCTTTTCACTTTTCAGGTTAATGAAATTATAGAACAAATTTAATCACTTAAATAATATCAAGAGAATGTAATATTTGTAGATTTTTTTTCAAAAAAAATTCAAAATAAGATCTAACTCAGGGATATTGTTAGGTTTGTCAAAACGAATGGGGGAGGGGTGGGCTTCTTCTCCCATGCTAGTGAGGCAAATTCGCTCCACTTGAGTCGATTTTTAAAAACAGTTTACTCATTTTATCCAGAAAAATATCGCGCAAGCCTGAAGATTTTGCTGATAGATGGCACAAAGATATGGGCATCTATTATCGAAATATGGGGGCTTGGGGAATATACCGCATAAAAATTAGGGTCAAATGGAACGTTTTTGAATCACTACCCCATACCCCCCCCCCTTGCTCGGTCTTCTGGCCGGGTTTATGTTCATAGATTAATATCGTCTATTATAATTGATTATATTCCAACTTTGATATGACTTGTAAAAATAGAGGAGAAGCATCAGGGTTTAGCTAAAGAATATGCAATGAACATTTATATTTTTTTTATCATTTTGAACAAAATTTCCAAAAATGTTGGTGGAGTTGGGGGAATCCACCTTAGAAGCATAATCAAAACTATGCTGTTTTTTAATCCTTTTCAAATTAATCTTTATCTTGGATATCGGGGGAATCAATCCTTATTGAAGTTAAAATATGGCAAATTGCTATCTAAAATAACTAAGAACATTTTAAAACATACGCCATTGTTTAGTGCGCAATCGGTAATGACTGCACAAAATTAGCGAAATCAGAAGAGGAAAGTGAGGAACAATTACTATAAGTCATTTTGCAGTCTATTAATTTTGCCGTCCAAAATCTTTAACCCGGATACTGTAGAATTAATAGTTAGTGAGCTATAATAAACAAAATATAAAAGTTTTGGTTAATTAATGCAATCACATTATAATAGTTTGGGAAAATATTTAAAGAATAAAGAAAGAAAGAAAGAAAGAAAGAAAGAAAGAAAGAAAGAAAGAAAGAAAGAAAGAAAGAAAGAAAGAAAGAAAGAAAGAAAGAAAGAAAGAAAGAAAGAAAGAAAGAAAGAAAGAAAGAAAGAAAGAAAGAAAGAAAGAAAGAAAGAAAGAAAGAAAGAAAGAAAGAAAGAAAGAAAGAAAGAAAGAAAGAAAGAAAGAAAGAAAGAAAGAAAGAAAGAAAGAAAGAAAGAAAGAAAGAAAGAAAGAAAGAAAGAAAGAAAGAAAGAAAGAAAGAAAGAAAGAAAGAAAGAAAGAAAGAAAGAAAGAAAGAAAGAAAGAAAGAAAGAAAGAAAGAAAGAAAGAAAGAAAGAAAGAAAGAAAGAAAGAAAGAAAGAAAGGAAAGAAAGAAAGAATATTTACCTGTTTAATGCAAATGTAATTATTTTTTTAATTATTTTAAAATTTATAATTTAATAGTTTTTTTTTGCAGATTTTTGTAAAAAATTAAATTTAAGATAAAACAAGATCCAATATTTGGCTGAATTATATTCAAATCAAATTTAATACTAAAATAAAATATTATATTTAAGAATTAAAATATACATCTTTCCTTTTTGGATTTTAATGATTGAAGCCTAGAACTTTCAAAATCCAAAGGTAGATTTCTCCTCTCCATAAAATTTTCGGCCTTTGAAAAAACATTCAAAAATTCAGTGTCATTATCTAATGAGATTTAAAAATTATACAAGACAATAATTTAAATTATATTTTTCAATTAAAGCAATCTTTTTCTGATTTGCAAACCCTATATCCCTTGACATGGTTTGTTCAATTTTATACAAACCAAGCTTGCTATCAACATTATTTTATCCAAAAACACAAGGTGACAAAATAAAATAAAATTTGCCTATCCCAAAAACTATAGCACAAGCTATGGTAGAAGGAAGTGGCAAGATCTTCAGAATCCTTTAAATTCAGCAAGTCAAACCCTCAACAAGGCATCATAAAGTAGGAAAAAAGGCCAGATAGATATAGAAAACAAACATTTTAAATCTAAACAAATAAGAAAATATTACCCAGTAAAAAAATTATTCGGATTTTGTCGGTAGGTCACTTTGAGATGCAAGTACTGCATATCTATTTCTTAACACCATTGAAATACACGTGAATCTCTTCTAAGATCCCTAAAACATTTTTTAGTTCCTTTATCGATTGGCATAATCAAACAATGATTAAATTTAATTGATTGACAATAGTACCAAATAAAAGCTGAACTTGGAGGCCTCATCTCTAATCAAGGCATGGACTCTATTGATCCTTCTATTCATGTTTGAAACACCATAATAGCGAACTAAGTTTGCATATCATCTTTTTTTATAAATATCAAAACCGCTCATCGTACAATCTTTCAACCGGTTTATGCTTTTTATAACCATTTTCAATATATCTATACTATTAAAGATTGGAATTTAGTTAGCATTTTAATTCAATTAGTTTTTTTATTTCCCTTTTTATTCGTAATATTTTTCTTGTATATATAATTTGAGAACAGGGTTAGAATCTACAATAAGTTTTATAAAAACTATCATTTTGGCTTTCTTGTTGGGTGGTTCCCCCAGAAGACTAGGCTAAGAGTAATCAAATAACCACGACATCTTATTATCATTCCTATGATCGAGTTATTATTGTTATTAACACATTTTTTGGGGGAATATTGGATATTTTTAATATCGATATTTTGTTATGGGGCAAATCTTTCATAATTAGATATCATATATGTCTGTCAAGACTCCACAATAATATCGTGATTGATACTCTGTCATTTATCTATGCCTTCACAATGCATAGTTTAGTAATTACTATAATTTTTAGCCGGATAAAAATTGGGCGAAACCAATTTTCTAGCCGAAAACTATCACTTTGGCCTCGGGGTCTTTCTTAAAAAGATAGCAGCTCAAATTTGAAGGAAAATTAACGAATTTTCTCCGGCTGGCGCTTGAAGATCGAGCCGAATTAGCCGACATTTAGGCATTACCCAACTATTCTTCACAATAAATGAAATTAAAATTTAAACCCCCACGATGATAGGGGGAGTGTATATTTTCAAAAAAATAGTACCCCCTTTTCAAATTTTAGGAAGGAGTTTCTTTGTAACCCCACCCACTATAAACTATAACTGATCATTTATAATATATTTAAATGACATATGTTATGGTATAGTAAAATTGTAGATGTTATAACTAATAAAAAATATTAAAAATTAAAACCATTGGTATCTTTACAGAATACAAAATTAGATATGATATCGGATCGGTTATCGGCCGATATCAATTTAATATCTGGAATATCGGATCGGCCTCCAAAAAGTGGTAGACACCCTAGTTATAGGGGTCACTGTATTTTTGAACAAATAAAGCATTACATGTTGACGAAAGTATATAATTATAAAGAGTTTCATTTCCTTATTGAATTGATTAGTTTCGCCATTACTAAAGATTTTAACTGATTAAAATCATTTATTTTATATATATTATCTGATAATTAATTTTTCTTTAATTTAGTTTTATTTTCATTAACTAACATTTTATGAGGTATTAAAACCTTACAATAAAATATTTGCTCTTTGCAATTAAAAACAAATAAACAACTACAAGTGGCCATTATATAATTAGTGCTTCGGGCTATTTTGAACACAAATGATTGTCCATAATAGTTTGTGATTTTTTAAAAATAATATTTATTTATTTTAAATAATTTTTTTTTAATGATTTTTAATAGTATTTTTTATAATTTTCGAATAATTTTTAATATTTTAATTCAAATTATTATATGGCCTCTTATTTTGGCACAAAAGGAATGCAACAAAGGTTAAAAAAACAAATAAATTTAATAAATATTAATATTATTTAAAATATATATATAGCAATTTTGACATTTTAAAAAAAAAAAAATATTAATCATCGGAATAAATATAATATAGGATTTAAAATCTTTGAGAAAAGAAATTGAATCTCCTGAATTAATAATTTTATACTAGTAATGATCTTATAATAACATAGGGGCGAGGTGGATTTTGCTAAGGGCAGGCACTACTAGGTTCGATTCCCTCATAAATTTGATTGGAGGGCTCTTTGGCTAAGTTACATTATTTTTATAAATAATTTTAGGTTTTCAACTCTATTTTTTTTTTGAATATTTAAAATGCTTTTTTTATTCTTAAAAAATTTTATATTTAGGAATTATTTAAATTTTTTAGTTATTTTTTTGCGATTTATAATGTTAAATTTACATTTTTTTTCTTAGAGAATACATAGAGGGCTGGGTTAAAATTTTTATTATCTTAAAATGTTTACCAAAACAGAAGAATTTCCGAACCTTTTACAATGCCTATGTATATGTACTTATCAAATAAGTATAGAATTGAGTATATATATTTTAACTAAATGGCCTTGGTGATAAAAATTAATCAATTATAAATATTTACGTAATAACGAACAAATAATGGCAATTTTTTAGTCTTTTTCACTTAAGTTTTGAAACAGAAATCTTTTAACAGTTTCTCCACAAAATATAATTTGAAACATTGATTCATACTTTGGAGACAAATGATTTGAAAATCAAATTATTAATATATTTTAAAAAAAATGGTATATTACTTAAAGTTAATATCTTTGTACAATGTTTATTTTTTTTTCAAAACTTTTTAGATTTGAAGTTTAGTGATTTTCAAGGTAATTTCATAAGGAAATTATCTATAGATTTTTTAAAGAATTTTTCCGGAAATGGAATGAGGCTGGAAAGCAAATTTTTGCAGTTAAAAAGTCAGATTCGGATCGATTTTAAAAAAATGACACTATTAAGATGTTAGCCAAAACAATATGATGTAACCCCTGGGATTTGGCAAATAGAAGTCCAAACCTTTCTACCATCTATGAGGATAAATCTCCAAGCAATAATATTATTTTGGCTAAAATCTTAATAGGGTGGTCGCTTTTTTAAACATATCTACATAGTTATGACGCCTGATTCAGTAAGAAACGAATTTCTATCATTCATCAATAAAGTTAAAAGTTGGTAAAAGCGCAGTAATAAGTAAATAACCATGAACCGGGGTTGGATCGAGCTATTCCAAATTAATTTTAATTTATACATTTTTTTAAAAAAACACAATTCTTTAAAAAATCTTTAATTAAGTCTATCCATTACGAATCGGAAGCCTCCCTTGCAACTGTAACGAAGGATGGTACAATTTCTATTTGCCGGACACTAGCAAAACTTTGCGCGGCTATTATGCCATAGATAAAAACGACGGGTCAATCATATTAAAATTCGGAGGCAGGGCTTCTAAGATATGGGATTATGTGAATGAGAAGGATAGAAACTTTGAATTGAACTTGATACCTAAACTGGTTTTCGATTTAGGAGTAAAATTAAGTGATACCATTCCAACCATTCAAACAGATCTACGATTAGACTTTAACGCCGCGCGTACCTATAATCCTTCTTACATAATCGTAAGGTAAAGTATACAAAATAAATATATGTTTATATAGTAGTATATTTGTATCGACGATAGTGTATCCGGTACTTTTATATCCAACGGTAATTAGCAATATTTTAGCAATTTTAACGTATCCATAGACTTGTCCCGATAAATATTTTTCCGAAACTTTTTATCTATAATATTTTAGACTATGTCCTAAATATAATAAATTAAAACTCGGTGATTCTTTAAAAGTTTTAAGAAAAAAATTTAATAATTTTATCATTAAAATTTTGTAATTTATCAAGTTTTTGCGAGAAATATCAAATAAATAAAAATAAAATATGGAATTAATAAATCATTCACAGCAAACATTTTTAATATTTCGGAGAATTTAACAATACTTTTGAAAATTTAAGGAAGATTCGGGTCATGTTTCGTATTTTTCATTACTCACGAAAGTTATGCAATTCTTAAAACTTTTGAGTAGTTTTTTATATATATTTAGGACACAGATTTATATATAAATTTAATAATATTTAAATTGTTAATTTGATTTCAATTTATTAATGCCAGTTACAAACAATGCAGTTACTTATGTTGTCCATAATTTTTTTCTTTACCAATTTGAATTTGGTTAACCCATGGGGGGAATTAAAGGGGAGATATACATTTGAATAAGATAGCAAATTTTTGTATTCAAGAGCATAATATCCAAGACAATAACGGTCAATGGAGTTAACTTTAAAAAAATCTTTAATGCATTAATACATGTTCCAGTGGTATAAAAATGAAATAAGAAACGAATATGAAGCTTCGGGTGAATAAAATAATCATATGCTTATTGTAATCTCTAAACTTTATGAAGATGAAGCTGAAAATCAATATAATCTATTATAAGCTACACCCATATTTCAAGTTCTGGATTTAACTCCCTGATAATAGAGTGAACTAAAAGGAGCGAATATATTGATAGTTACAAGAAGCAGGACAATATGATGAAAATAATTTAAATTTAAAATAATTCCAAAAGTTTCGTAAATGTATCGATAATTATGTATCGGTATCGAATATATTTTGGGAAAATGTATTTGTATCTATATAGGCTTAGATAAGTTTTAAAAAGTAACTAAACAAATCTGCAAAACATACAGTATATAATTAACACAAAATGTCTAATATAAAGCATAGTGGATGGATATTTATGTAAATATAATAAAGGTTCAACTTTCATAATTTTATATATATTAGGGTTATGTATACTTAAAAATGACAATGTATTATATATATACACTTATATTTTATATGTAATAATTTTTCATAATCGCTGTTCATTTTGAATGGAATTATAGGAATGGCAAAAAATTATTCCTTATATAAAAAATTATATTCATTTGCTTAATACAACAGATATTTAAATGACCTATCTCAATCTTACAAATTGTGCATTGACTCTTATGTAAGACCCCCTGGGTACACCAGTGTTGTGTTTGATGGAAATTCTAGGGTAAGATGCTACGGAAAACTGGGGCGAATTATCACAGGTTGCGGTAAATGCGGACTTCCTTTCCTTGCAGAATTTTCCAGACCTTTTATCATTGAAAAGATAATTATGTTATCAAGTGGGGATGAGTATTCTAGGTCAAACCTGGGTGTACGAGACTGGAGGGAATATGGAAACACTTACAATGTAATGGGAAGTTATTACTATATCTCATTCAAACTGAATGAATGCTCCTTTGCCTCAACTGGTTTATAGTTGCTTTTACAAATTCCTAGTTATAATGTATATCTATTTTATTTCTTTCTTCGCAGATTACATCGCGGAAGATTTAGTGACCACTCCAAGCATTGTACGCACACCCATCGCTAGAGTCAAACTTACTGATTCTAGTATCGAAGATATCGTGACAAAAACTACTAAAAGTTAAAAATTTAATCCGACCTTTTTCTATAAAATATTTATAAAAAGGAATAACGTATGAACTTCCATCTCAAACTACCAAAACTTCTACTTGGTGGACGACCAAAGCGACGACGTCAGTCACTCTCACCCCATCTTTTGACGATATCTATTCTGGTATATGTGGTAGGGTAACCATCAATAAAACTATTACTAAAGAGCCATTTTCCACGGGAAAAAACGCTAGGCTTATTCCCGCCAATCAAAGAATCAAGCCATTCTACAGTTCTCGAAATAAGGAAAAATATAATAGAAATAGATATCTTAAACCTCATTCACGTTTCATGGGAGGTAGAAGACGTAAGAAACCATTTCCGAAATTATATATTACCCCTTCAACTCCTTATTGGGATGACTATCAAACTGAATACCCTTATACCGAAGAAGAATATACTCCCTATATGGAAGATGGTTATGAAGAGGTTTTTGGAAGATTGATGAAGAGGTCCACTCTCGAAGACGAGGATAGCAATAAAAAGAAAATTGAATCTAGAATCTTTGGCGGAACAGTTTCCTTGGCAGGAGCTTGGCCCTGGCAGACTAGCATAAGATGGAGAGGGGAACACATATGCGGAGGCTTTTTGATCAGTGACAGACATGTGGTATCGGCGGCCCATTGTTTTTTGAGAGTGTAAGTAAATAAAAAAATAATTATAGAATGTGAATATTTTTCCTCTTATTAATTTGTTCAAATTTTTAAGAAAACATGCTTTAAAATAAATTAACATTAGTTAGAATTTATAAGATAATATAATTTATAAATAAACATTAATATTTTGTCACCAGTAAATTCTGATTTGCATATTTAATTTTTTTAATATAACATATAAGGAATATTCACGAACTCACTGTTCATCTCGGAACCCTTAACAAAAACGGAACAGACAAAACCGAGCAAATTCGAAGAGTCGTTAAGCTGTTTAGACATCTTTATTTCAACAAAAGTTATTTAATTTAAAAAAAAACAACTAATATTCGCTAATGTATAAGAAAAAATTTTTTTTTCCTCCGAAAAAATTGTATATGAGCAAAAAATCTTTTGAAGATTAATAAAATTTGAATCTTTCAAATTTGATCAAAAATTTCGTTTTGAGGATTTTTATTTTATTTTGAAGAGCATTTTTTTAAAAAACTCTGTTATCAACCATTAATTATACAAACGCAAATGATTAGTTAAAAGATTTGATAGCGACGTCGCGTTGCTTCATCTAAACGAACCCGTTGTCTTCAACGAATACATCTCGCCTATATGCCTACCTAAAATTAAACCCACCAAAGATCTATTCTGTCAAGTCACGGGGTATGGAACAACTAAAGGTATATGAATGATAACGAATAGCCCATTATTTTATGTTTTTTAAAAAAAAAAAGGTGCTGGTAAAGAATACGTTTTAAATGAAATTGCCGTGCCCATTATTCCCAACTACGAATGCAATCAGCCCGATTGGTTGAACGATCGCGTAACAGAAAATATGCTGTGCGCTGGGGGCGAATTGGTCGACGCATGCTCTGTAAATTGATTACATTTTTTTAAAACAAATTTATATTTTTATTAAAAATTTCCCATTTATCCGATATCCGACTTAGACCGGGTCAGTCCGATTCGGTCCTCAATCTTAAATTGTCATTTGGACGGATACGAGACCCGATTATAAAAAATAGGTCGAAAGAAAGATTATAATAAATATATATGTTCCACCCCCCCCCCCCCCACCCGAATCTCACAAGCAGAAAGATTGGGAGAGACCAGTTGCGGCTCGCTGCATTTATTCTCTATTGCCTAACACGTTCTCGATCTATCAATCCTTCCTCGCTTTTTAATTAAAATTTTAAAATTAAAAAAAGGGAGATAGCGGTGGGCCATTGGAGTGTCTAGGAGACGATGATGTATGGTACGCGACGGGAATTGTTTCATGGGGCATAGACTGCGGAAAACCTATGAAGCCCGGTGTTTACACGAGATTGATCACCTTCGTGAACTGGATAAAAGATAAAATGAATCAATAAAATTCCGTTACGTTTTAAAAAAAAAAAAAATTTTAGGCCATTTAAAAATATTGCCATTAGATTTTTATGATTATAAAATTTTTCATTTATTATTATTGTATAGTATAGTCTGAATTTTTTATTTTATAAATAGTAAACCAATCGAAAAAATAACTTTTATTTACGAATAATTGTGTTTTGGGTATGACTTTTAAGGTTACAAGAATTAGAGGTAGAATTATATTTAATTAGTAAAGTAAAATATGAGTATTGATGTATAGATAAATTATCAGGCGCTTATGCAGGAATTCGCTAAGGAGGAGGGGAGTGGGAGGGGGTAATTAAATTTTTTTATTTTGGAATGATTCTGCTGAGAGTTATTTAAGAATATTTTAAGTTTCAGTAATTTAATTAGGTATTATAAAATATCGATAATTTCCATTACACAAATTCGAATATAAATTATTGCTAATTGTATTAGATATATATAATCGGCATATGAATCATTACAAAATAAATGTCTCGAAAAAGAACTTTGCAAAAAAAAAAAATTATATAATATTTAGAGTACTTGAAAGTATGATATATAAATTTAAATTATATTTTTTAAAAAAAATTAGATTAATCCACAAAAATATTCGTAAGAATTATTGCATACGCATGTATATAAACATGTAAAAAAAAATATATGGTAAAAAATACAATTAAGAAGTATATTAAAAATTTATAATGTGAAATTCAATATTCTTTGTGATTGAGCCAATTTTTCTATGATTTCATTAGTGCTTGGTGTCAATCAATCCTAAGAAGGACCACACCCATTCCAGGTAGTACTTATCAATAATGTTGTTACGCGGCTCGATTTGAGACTATTTTTTAAATTGTTAATATTTTGAAGAAATCTCAAGGTTTATGGCTATAATCGATCATCCATTTAACAACAGAACTTCTCAAGTATGTTCTTATTCTTGTTAAAACGGAAAAATTCTCTTTCAACGGTTGGAGTGCTAATGGGTAAAGCTGCCAAAATATATAATTAAATTTTTATAATATTACCAAAATAGTCTTAAAATGAAATAAAAGGTAGCAATCGGTAATATTTTTTAAAAAAAGTAGCCGGCATCTAAATGCTTTAAATTGGAGGGGGGGGGCAGGGCAGGTAATTTAGGTTGAAGGTATGATATAGTTAAGCATTATAATTGTTTTGCTTAATTTTTACCTACACTGAGTTTGAGAGAAGGCCATAACGTTTATATAGTGATGGGGGGGGGGGAGTTATGATGAGTGAGTTTCCCTATGAATTTTATTGGAGGTCTTTAGGTCATAGGCCTTTGGCTATATTAGATTTTTATAAAAAAAAATAATTTTGCGTTTTCACTTTTTTTTTATAAAAAAAATTTTAATCAGCCGTTAATTAAAAACGATATAAATTTTACTAATTTTTCTTTCTTCTTTATGGTGATATATTAAATTCATTTTGACAAGAGGGGGGGGGGAATTTGCGATGGGTGTTGGTCCTATCCTTAGTTACGCCTCCGCGTTGGTTTAGCGTTAATTGATAATATTTTAAAAATTTGATTAAGTATAACTTTAAACTATCTTTTTATTGTTTAACAATTTTATTTGGGAATTATTTTTTATATTAATATTTATGAATGATTCTTTTTCTGGGAAATATTAGGAGAAATTTTTTTTCCGGGAATACTTAGAGAGAAATTTTTTTTCCGGCTATTTTCCTATATATTCTAAAACAAAATTAATTTATTTTTAAGAATCTCAAAAAATTGAGGAATTATTTTTTAAATTTTTTCCCTGGGGATTTTTCCTGAGAGCTATTTTCATGGGAACTTGCTTAAATGCTATATTATTTCATGTTTTTACAACAAGAAAGGATTATAAAAATATTTAATGAGTTACAAATTAGTCATAAATATTGCCCATAAATGACTATATTTAGGGGAAATAATTTACTTGATCATTCATTATAGTATACCAAATATCACCATGGCTAGGAGCAATGAAAAATTTTAAAGTGCTCACTCATAAATTGCAATTAGTTATTTTTTTGCATAAAAATTGATTTTTTTTTACGATATTGGTTGAAAAGATGATGGCAAATATATCAATCTAAATATTGGATTAGTTTTCTATGATGGATTAGTTTTCTATGAATATATGAAAATATCGGATCAGCGGAAAATTTCTTATTCTCCCCCCCCCCCCCCATTAGCGGAGGTTTCCCGGAAAATTTTATTCAACAGGTTGCGCAATCCTTCTAAATAAATTTCTGTACCGCAAAGAATAACACGACCAAATGTCCCACTAAATTATAAAAATCAAAAAATTTAGCTAAATAATCATAAATATTAAAATTTGGCATAATTTATAAAACATTCGTTATTTTCCTGCTAAATTTTGAAATAGACTTTCAAAATGATAAGATTATACATTATAAGCTAAATTTGATTTATATAATGTAATTGTTAGATATATAAATTTCATTTCATGTTCATGATGTAAACAATGTAGATGTAATATAACCTATTTAATCTATTCTAATTATAATGTACAATTCAAATTTACTAATAATATTAATTCCATATGATAATAAATTTTTTAAAATTTGTTATACTCTCCAAATTCGTCAAAACTTGAAAATTTATCAGGTTTATCTCATTAAAAAAAAAATTTAAAAATTTTAACTCTAATAAAAGCAATCAACTTAGAAAAAAATATGTAATTATATATTTTCAATCCCTCGTTCAATGTGGCCTTTAAATGAATAAATCTTGTCCAAAACTCGCTTCTCATTCGACGAATTGATGATAAAACTGAATTTTGATATGAAATATGGAGAGTTTGCAAAATTTATGTCTAAAGATAAGAAAATTTTTAAAAATAGATTCTTCCGATAAATATGTAGAGATTCAGATTTTTATTTAATTTTTTTTAATATTTTGATTTTGTTAATATGCATAATAATTAAATAAAGATTGATAATTTCATAATTTGGCCAAAATAAAAATCACATTACAAATTTTTTTAAATAAATTCTTCAAAATCACTTTTAGAATATGGCAGATGCTTAGGCATTCTCCGACGATTTTTTTTAAATTTCTCCTACGTTAAAGTTTTCAGAATGTTAACGTTTTTAATTGATAAATTATAATTTTAGAAACAATACATGTTTAATGAATATAATATTATCTTTTATATTGAAAATTGAAAATTGAAATAATTGTTATGAAATGTTTTAATAAATTCTGTTTACCTATACTAAATGTGAGTGATTGTTTTAAAAGAGTTAATAGAGTAACTTTGTATTGACCTTTTTTTATTTTTGTAACTTTTATTTTTATACTCTTATTCTTATTTTTTTGTAAAACTAATTTTATATTTTATTTTTGGAAAATATATTCAATTGTTATATTTAATTTTGTATATGGTGAATTCCATATCAAATCAACCGAGGTTTCAACCCGACCCCCTTCAATTTTTCTTAAATTTTGTATACTGGTAGTATATACTATAACTAAAAAAAATGAAATTTTACATTCCAACACTGTTTACCCGCTAAGATATGGCCGTTTAAAGCGCGGAAAAATGGTGCATTTTTGACAAAATGCACCTCATTTATTTTCAAATATCTCGAGATATAATTAAGTTAGAAAAATAATTTAAATTTTATTTTGTAGCTTAATAAAAGTTATTTAAAATGACATAAAAATAAACATGATGGACATTTTATTAATATCGAAAACCGGATGTGTAAAACCGGAAATGGTCATAGAAAAAAAAGGTATTTTTTTTAAAAAATTTTTTCTGTAGATAGATATCACACTGCTTTATATTTGTACAAAATCTTAGACTAGAATAAACATGGGTTTAGAATTTATCACTCTTTATATGGCTAAAATTGAACAAATTTAACATTAATATCATCATATTTTTATTTAATGAATAGTTATGAAATAATGATAATAAAATTATATCTAAATGACAGGCCCTTACTTTTTTTATCTTTATCAAAATTTTTGAGAAGTAGCTGGAATAATGAGCTTTGTTTAACACTTTAGTTAAATTTTGTCTCGAAGTTACTTGACAAAATAATTCTAAACATATTTATAACTTTATTTGCCTCAAATTGCATTGCATATAATACAATCAAAATTTTATAATTAAAATATATCATATATTATAATCATCCAAGGAATTTTAATAAATTATGACTTTTGTTTTCGTCTAGGGGAATAAAAGCTTGGAACTTTGTGTTCCAGAAATTCTCTTTGCTCTCAAAAATCTGCTTTCAAGATGACTTTCTATGTTCATACATTCATTATTGCTCACAAATATATAATTTACCCCATAGATATTATTTCTTGCATAGTTAAATAAATCTATTGTTGTCAATATGTGATGTTCATATGGACGTTGCAAGCTTGCTCAAGCTGCTAACCGTTTAGTAACGGCCCCCAAAATGTCGCATGGACTTTTACCTTGTGCGGTTTCAAAAAATGTCACTCAGCCTTTATCCCAAAATTATTTTCATGATTGTAGAGATTAATAAAATCTTTATTTTATATTGGTTACTGCTCCATCAGAAAAATAATAAATTTTAGCCACTCTATTAAATCCTTCCTTCAAGAATACGATCAATTTTTAAAATAAATAAAATGCACATGCGTTATGCTTTAAACAATCTTGATATAACCACTAAATTTACATGTTTTATTATATTGTTCTCACGGTAATAAATTATAAAAGAGTTGATAGTGGCTTGATTATTGGTCTGATTAAATCCTTATGCATGGTTCTGCACTAAAAATGCATAGTTTTCTGAAAAGTCTGCGATAACTAAGAATTCGCCAACATTTAAATTGAATTTTAAAAAGTTTCGAATTAATGATTATCGCGAAGCTATAAAGAACTGAGGAATTAAATTGTTTAATTATTCAATTAAAAAATCTACAATTTCGTCAGCGGATTTTTACATGTTTCGAGGGGAGTTTGATCACCATTGTTTGAATGTTTTATAATCTATAGAATTCTCGTCAAATAATATATTAAGCCTTTCTTTTAATTTTGAATATATGGGGGAAAATTTATTGTTGAATTTCAATTTTGGTAGATTATTTTATGCTATTTCGAGATAAAATTTAACTAAAGTTTTAAACAGCTCATTATCCCAGCCACCTCTCAATTTTTTTTATAAAGATAAAAAAAAATAAGGGCCTATCATTTAGACATAATTTTTAAATTAACATTATTTCATGACTATTCATTAAATTAAAATATGATGATATTAATGTTAAATTTGTTCAATTTTAGCCATATAAAGAGTGATAACTCCTAAACCCATGTTCATCCCAGTCTAAGATTTTGAAAAAATATAAAGCAGTGTGATATCTATCTACAGAAAAAAAATTTTGAAAAAAAAATACTTTTTTTTCTATGGCCATTTCCGGTTTTACACATCCGATTTTCGATATTAATAAAATGTCCATTATATTTATTTTAATGTCATTTTAAAGAACTTTTATTAAGCTACAAAATTAAATTCAAATTAACTTTCTAACTTAATTATTTCTCGAGATATTTGAAAATAAATGAGGTGCATTTTGTCAAAAATATACAATTTTTCCGCGCTTTAAACGGCCACATCTTAGCGGGTAAACAGTGTTAGGCGGTAAAATTTCATTTTTTTCTTAGTTATAGTATATACTACCAGTATACAAATTTAAGAAAAATTGAAGGGGGTCGGGTTGAAAATTGACTTTTTTTTGTTGATTTGATATGGAATTCACCATATAGAAAATTGCAATAATTTATAATAATTTAACTATATTTCATTTGAGAAAATGAATTAAAAATTTACGTTCGTTATTGAGTAATTTATAAAATTGTTGGCAAGTCATATTAAAATATATTAAACCATTAGTTCGCCTCTAATGTTGTCAGTGATAGCCATTTCACTACTATATCCAAGCAGCCCTCATCAGGCTAAATATGACCTATTATGATGAGGCATTCTAATTGGATGAGGATATATGTTCACATATTTTTTCTAAGCTTATGCATTATCGTTATTACGAAAAAAAATCAACCTATTTCTCCTCTTATTTTTAGTATTTCGGAGAATCATAAAAAATAGTAAGTATAACAATGTCTTCAAAACAAGATATCAATATCGATTGGTATTGTTTTAACATATTTATCAAATTGCAAAATCCGTTAATTTAGTGTTGTCAAACGGTTCGATTGGAGCCGATTTTTAAAAATGGCCGACTCAATATTTTAGCCAGAAAAAATATTTCCTAAGCCGCGAGATTTCGTTAATAGATGTTAAAACCTTTGTGCCATCTATGAGCAAAATTTTAAGGGTTACGATATATTTTTTTGGATAAAATATTGAGTTAGCCGATTAACAATAATACATCAATTTGTGGTTTTTGTTGGTCATATAGGATTAGTAAAATCATATTTTGATTGCAAATATTGAAATTGTTTTAATAAAGACATTGCTTGGATTAAAAGGTCAAAAAAGGTTAAATAATCTGCTCAATTTGAAATCGCTTTTTTTAGCAATATAGTCATAGGACGAACACAGTTGTGCCATTAATTTTTCAATCTTTATCAATAACGTCTTCAGATAGCAAATGCATATTACATGTAATAAATTTTCTACATGGGAAAACCACCATGCTTAATGACCCCGCCAATTCATTTTCAAAAATTTTTTTAAAAAAAGATTAGGACAACTTTCAGTGTTAACTATCTAATGGGGAAACGGTGTAAAATCTCACACCATTCTAGATCATACCTGCTAATATGGTGGTGAAAACGTAAAATGAATTATATTATTTTATTTTTAAAATATATTATATAACTTAATTAACAAAATATCTACAATATATATTTTTTTAAATTTTATATTTTATTAAACGTTTATTATATTATTCCCATAAATTTCAAACAATTTTTCAAAAAAGGTGGTTTGTTTTTGTAAAAAAAAAATGGATATATTGGTTAAATAAATATCTGATACTATAAAATTTAGTCCCGCCAATCAGATCAAAAGTTACTTTTATATAATAAAATGAATAAAGCAAATCCCTACAAAGAAATATAAATTAAAACTAAAAATAAAAATAAAAATAAAATATTACCAATTTTAATAATATAATTCAAAAAAATACTTTGTTAAGTACAGAGTGTTTCAAAATATCGGATTAAGTTTCAGGAATTTTTTTTTATAAAAGTACGGTTCGGGATAAGGAATTAAATTTTATAAAGGTTTAGGTTCTCAGGGTTAAAACACTTTTAAATAAAGGTTCAAAGAGGTTCAGTGATTATTTTTTTTATATGGGATACCCATATAAACAATTTTAATCTTATTTTTTTATAAATAGAGGAATAAGATAAATAAAACACTCTTTATAACTAATCTAAAATTTTATTTTTCAATTTTTATTTGTATATATAATTATCATCTAATATATCTTTGTCCAATCTTGTTCTCTGTGATGTTTATTTCAATTTTTTAAAGTCAACCTAAACCTGTGCAACTGGGACAGACATGGATATTTCCGATAGATAGACTTCGGGCTGCTCTTCTTCCTTCTCAATATGCAAATATATCGATGTTTTTATTCCTTTCTATGTCGTTATAAGGTATTTTCTATTGTGTGACATATTTTTACTTTCGCTATTTTCTTTCATTTGTAATGAAGATGGAAATCATCTTCGTGGTTTGGAAGTCAATAATATATATTATTATGCCATCAGG
This sequence comes from Gordionus sp. m RMFG-2023, assembly GCF_954871325.1. Lineage (NCBI taxonomy): Eukaryota > Metazoa > Nematomorpha > Gordioida > Chordodea > Parachordodidae > Gordionus > Gordionus sp. m RMFG-2023. Next base: position 4,930,905 of record NC_088778.1, on the reverse strand, counting down.
ACGTATCTCACATGTCAAGTTTGTATAAAATGTTTTCTAGTCCTTTTTTATTTTTACTGAGAATGTTATTGATATCGAGTATCAAGATATAGACACGCACAGGAATGCATCTTATTTTTAAGGTTTATCTCCCTTGATTATATGGAAGAAATTAGAAAATTTGCATTTTAAGAGAGATAAATAGAAATCACCTTATTACATAATAGTTAAAAAGAACAAATTAATAGACTAATAATATATAATTTAAAAAATCATGTCTAGAGAGAAATGTGCTAAAGGCCAAAGTGATAAGAAGATAAAATATAAATTATAACATTAATTAATATTTATAAAATAAAAACCTATCCTGCTTAAATAGTTCAACAACCGTTTTAAAAAGCTCGGATAGCTCCTATAATTCCAGTTTGATTCAGATTCATTAAAAAATATCAAATTATATCTGTTCTGTTCGATACTCTGGTTAAGTACGATAAAGTAATAATTTTGAGAGTAAAAAGGGAGTCAAATAAGCCATATTCCCTATTATGCAATTTCTAAATTTCTCCAGAAATTTAAAATTGATGAAATTTCTCCGGTGATTTGAAAATTTTGACCAGCTACCCTGATCGGAACCGCTATAATCATCTTAAATTATAATTCTATTTGATGAAAATAACTTAAAATATAAAACAATCATGATATTTTTTTAGCATAAAGATTGAAGATTTATCTTTCAATAATTTTTCTAATATTAAACACTTATTTATTAAATATACCACTATTATTCTTTCCAGTACCAGTTAAAAGCTTATTCCATACCGCTATTATACTGTTATTGATAGGAGAGGATGTCTCCTTGATAAAACTTAAAATCTTTTACTATTAAAATCAAATAATAATATTAAAGCATTGATGCCAATAAGTAAGTTATTTATATGATATGTATTTCTATTTTGTATATAATATGTGTAGCTATTTTTAATATTACATGCATTTATTGATAAATTTTTGACATCAATGTATAGAAAATGTATCAAAGAGGTATCAATCGTTATATGCATCATGCCAAATATATTTGAGAAGTTGTATTTGTATCTGTACCATCGGACCCGTTAATTTGTCTCGGTACCTATTTCGATACATTTTTATATCGTTAGAAAGGCTACTAGTTACATGCTTAAGTCAAATTTTTCAACAAGTATCAGTTCTTCAAAAGATGTAATTAAAAATGATTTTATTTTTGGTTTATATGTATTATATGTAGTGATCTGCATCCGGCATAGTCCGGCCAAATAATTTATCCGGCACAGCACGACCCCAAACGAATTATTTTTAATTTTATCCCGATAAGCCCTAGCCGAAAACATTATTTTTCTGCCCAGCCTTTATTTATTTAAAATGGAAATTTTTTTTTCATTAGTTTTACATTTTTACTCAAAACATTATCGTATTTTTAATCTTTCTACAAACAAATAAAAATATTGGCACCTTGTTTCTTGCAAAAATTTAAAATACATCTATTTTATTTCAAAATTTAATTCCTACCAACCCAGGGAGCGGGATCTGGGCTGGGTTTAGGGCCTACTTTTGCAGATCTCTAATTAATTATCTCGTTTATTGTTCCTAGACATTCAAAAATTTTAAAAAAAAAATTCACCTGAGCCCTAAAGCTAGTTTCATAGAATTGAAAATAATTTAAACCCAATTATATATTTAAAATTGCCATTAAGCATAATTATAAAGATAATTATTATTAAAATCTACGCCTAAAAATGTGAATTTTAAAACATTTTTTCTCTAATATTTTCCAGCTATAGTTTTGCTCTAATTAGCATGTTATAGAAAACAAAAGGGGACAAATTCATGAGTAGCGATAAATATAAAGCTTATAACTTATATGTATAACTTAAGATTTAATTATTAAATAAACATATAAGATTAATATAATCAAGGTCATCTTTAACTACATTATTATTTTTATAATAATCTAAAAAGCTTAGTTTCAATAAGGTGTTTTTTTTTCAAAATTTTTTGGAAGATTATCAATATTTTAAATTTTTTTGAATATGTCATATTTTAAAGGTGTCATATTTATAATCAAAATATTTTGAGAAACATTTAATATATATTTCTAATGAATAATTTATAGGTTAAATAAAAAAAATATTTGTAAAAATTCTTTGTGATTACTTTTTTTTAAAACTTTTGAGAAACTATTAATCCAATAGAAAAATGTATAAGCTTATTGCGTGATAAAATAAACAACAATGAAATTGTCTGATCAAATCTATGACGTATATAAAACCTAGACTGATGATTCATTCATTAAAATGCATTTTTAAGCGTCGTATCAGCTAGACCCGCCATTTTGGTAACAAGTATAGTAATTATTCTCACGTAAAAAACTACTATTAAATTGATAATTTGCTAAAGTTTGCATCAGATACAGGAATAAATTAGGCTCTCGTTTAAAATTTTAATAATGATAAGTGTAACCAAGATGGCGTCTCCAGCTGATTTGCATTTTTTTAATAAATGAATCGTCAGTCTAGGTATTGTATATGTCATTGGATCAAATATAATAAATACTTGCCTAGCCAAATCTTTTAAACACGATAGGTCGTCACTAGATTTTACAGTTTGCCGGCGCTCAAACTCTAAAATTTATAAGCCAATATTTGTTTTAATTTTTTTTTCTATAAAAAACCGAGGCCCCCCCCTTGATGTCTTGATTTAATTACATAGTGGAAATATTGACTATTTATGTTGAATAAGTACCCCCCCCCCCACCCTCGATTTCAATGATGCAGTTGATTCGTACCTTTGATAACGCTGGAGCCCAGCCATCTTAATAATACCACTGATGCGTAACTATTGTAGGTTAAAAATAATATTTTTTTGTAAGCATATCTAGACTTGTCAGAACAATTCGATATGATTTATGATAGAATGATTTAAAAATAGAGAAATGATAAACTGCAAAGTATTTATAACAAATCAATTTATTTTAAAAAGACTAGGCTTACTCGGACAGGGAATTTAACTAATTTATGCCGACCAACATTTTTCACAAACTTAAATTTTTTTTTATTTGAGCAAAACATTTTCTGAGCATGTTTAAATGATAAGCTAATCGTAAAAATTTTAATATAATGATTTGAAATTTAATATTACTTATCAGGGCCAAATTATATATTTTTTTTAAAAAAAATGTTTTATAAAACAAATAAATTAAATAACGAAATTTCAAAAACAATTGATAAATTATTATAAAATGCATTAAAAGTTTTTTTTCCCCATTTTTAATTTTTTAAATTCTGAATTAAAAATAAAATACCGTAAATAAAATAGTGGTGCACTCATGAAAATTAAAAATATATTCAACAATCTTTGGATCCTAATCATTAACATTACCCCTTTGTGCGCATCTCGTAATTTTTGCAACTAAATTTTGGCTTATATTATACACTATGATTTTTATTTATATATATCAATGACATACATAATATCTAGACTGACGATTCATTCATTCATTCATTAAAATTAAAAGCAAATCAGCTGGACCCGCCATTTTGGTAACACATATAGTTAATTATTCTCATGTTTAAAAGTACTATTAAATTGATAACTCGCTTCCTTATTATCTCGATGATCCGGTAATTCTTTAATAAAGTTTGCATCAGATATAGGAATAAATTAGGCTCTCGTTTAAAATTTTAATAATGATTAGTGTAACCAAGATGACGTCTCTCAGCTGATTTGCATTGATGTACACCTTTTAATGAATGAATCGTCAGTCTAGGTATTATATATGTCATTGATATATATATTAATTTTTTTATAAATTATCTAATACTAGTACCAGGTCCAACAGAAACAAGTTTTAATGAATTATTTAGAACGCGTTCGAAAGCGGTGGATATGATTATGATAATCGAAGATGCCTATTTGGATTATAATAACTATTATTGTGCAACATATTTTTTCGAGGTTAGATATATATATTTAGAAAATAAACATGTTATTATCACTAATTCTAATTTAATTAATATTAGATAATGTTGTCCACTTTTAACTATACCAATCCTATTGGGGGGCAAAGAACCCTTGTAGGCACCATCGGGTACCATTCTAATGCCACTGTCAAATTGCCGTTGAGATCTGGGAATACATATGATAATGTTATTTTAAATGGTATGCCAGATATCACTTTGGACATGGGTAACAGATAGTTTATAACATATAGTAGTGGAATGAATTTTAATTCTAAATAATTTTTATAATATAATTTAATATTAAATCTTTTTAAATTAATAAAGAAATTCATAGATAGAATACAGTTCAGCACAGCATAATTATTTGTTCAATATTAAATACTTATATAAATTATATGCCTTATTAATCATTATTATATCCGCTTACAACTATAATTCAAATGAATAAAGTTAACAGCGTTTCTTACCTGGACAACGCGTTGGCTAAGGCCAATCAGATGCTATTAAAATCAGGTCGAAATAATACAAGCAAAATCGTTTTTATGCTAGTAACAAACCCAACTCAAGGAAATCCCGTTCCTATGGCCAATAAAATGAAATCTCAAGGTTATGAAATATTTATTTATGCCGCTGGCACCTCATTAAATGAAACATATATACAAAGTATCGCATCAACACCTCTTAATACTCATATAACATGGTTTACTGACTTATGTATTTAAACCATATTACATAACCATGATGTTGTTTGATATAATGATTAGGTATTTTTATGATTACTAATAATAATTATGTTAATTTTTAATATATAATATTTGAATTTTTTTATAATATGTTTTGGATTTATAAAAGGGCAGACATTTTTTATGTCTAATTTGTTTTAAAATAGTTTATATAATAAAATGAATTATTTCTCTAGTTATATTATCCATCATATTATTATTACACTAATATATAGCTTTTTTGTCACATAATGTCCTTTTCAAACACACAGTGATTTTTTTCAAAAACAACGTGACCGCTCATCCATGTTAATGAGAAAAGGGACACAATGTATTTGGAAAAAAGACACTCTATGTAATTAATAAAGCTTTAAATAAAGAAATAAAAATTATAGTTGGTTATTTATTATATTTTTTAGCCATGCCAATTTTTAGCCGGCTAAAAAATATGGACTTAACCAAGATTTTCGCTGAAAAACTATCACTTTGGCCTCGGAACTTTTTCTAAAAAGATAGCAGTTCAAATTTGAAAGAAACTAATATAAATTAAAGCGCCTTAGTATTAATAGATTTTTTCTGGAAGGCCCTTGACGATTGAGACGAATTAGCCTAAATTTAGCCATTACCCAACTATGACTTAAATGGAAAAAAATCAACAGGGGGTAATTTAATCATGTTTCTTTTAATTGATTCACATGTTTCTGGGCAATTTTTTTATTTTCATCCACGGTATAAGAGTATAGACGGTATGTTTTATTAACTGAGCTTCCGTGCCATCCTTTATCCTTTTAATGTAGGTTTTTTTTATTCATGCAAGATCCTTATGTGCGATTTTGTTTCAACGTCAGGTTCTATAATGGATGTAAGTCTTTCGGTCATGGAAAACCTTATCCAATCTATTAGTTATTTTAGAAAAAACGTTATTTTCCCCAACTGCCTAGCTAAATATTTACCTGCCTGTGCAATGGGTGGCTTTAGATCTTCCCAAACGATCAACTGGTTAGACAATCATCTCCCATCATTGTCTTTTCCGGCCACCAGTCTCAGCCATGAAAACAAATTTTAATTCGCCATTCTATAAATTTACCATCACATTGGCCATAATTGTATCATGAAGTGATAGTTGTTATATTTTATTATTTTAAAAGATTATATTAAACGTTATTTGAATAATATATTTGTCATACAATAATATAACATATTTAATATTTAAAAGGTCAGTTAAATCGAATAATTTTGAAAATAAAAAAATCATTCACCTTATATTTTATGAAGTTTCTTAAAGATTTAAAATAGTAAAAAAAAAATAACATTTTTAAAAACTTAGAATTTATTAAATATTTTTCTCTCTTCTAGAGCTGGCAAAAACCTCGAATCGTTTTCTCGCAAAAATAGTTCTTTATAATTATGAAATTGCTTCAGATGCCAAACCTCCTACAATCGAAAAGCTGCATTTTTTTCCTATGTTAGTTCGCCTTTTAGGGTGATTGAGGTTTCTATCTCCCTCTGCCTACCAATATTATCATCTATTAAATCGATTAAAGTTTAAAAAAACGATAATGAATTTTATTTGTAATTCTTTTGGTATATATACATTTATATAATTAACCAATTTAACTTCTAATAATATGCAATTTGATTAACCTCGATAATATAATACTACATGTCGGAAAGTTATAAAATAACGTCCTTTTAAAATATATAACGTGACCTTTTAAAATATATTTTAACCTAATAATAAATATTCAGTTGTAACATCATCTAAGTCTGTTTTTCAATAACAATAGTTTTTGTTTTACAGTTAATGCCTTTTAACCTCTCATATTTATATTTCGTGTCTTATCCTTGTTGGGATTAATTTATGTGAATTTTGTTTTATCAAAGAAGCACTCATGAAAATTTTCCCATTTCCTACGCAGCTTTCAATTTGCCGGTAGTTGGCATTCTTATGACAAGAAATTTGTTTTATCTCCACCTATTAGCATATATATTTTTATTTCCTTTGTTGATTTGTAGCACATAAATTTATAGGATCTTTATCCAACTCATTTATTATTCTTACATTTTACCATTTGTTTTGGCAAGTGATATTATATTGGGCTAGCACAATTATTTATATAACAATTTTTTTTTATCCTTTCTATTATGCGGAATTAATGAAGAATATTACTAAAGATTTAAATTTACAGAGTTGTTAAAAGATACTTTCAAATGAATCTAGATACAGATGCCGCATTTTTGTATCTACATACTTTAACACAACTCTAAGTGTCTGATATATCAATAAATATAGTAACTAATTTCAATTGTTTTAGCAGATCGCAAACATCAAAGAATTAAGCAATCAGTCAATCTTAGAGCTTTCTAACACAAAATAGATATTCGGGCTTATGGAAATAAATTTTATAGGACTTTTTGGTTTTAAAAAAAAATATCCCATTTCGATATTTTGAAATTTTTTATTTAATAATCATTAGACTTTGTTCTGGGTCGACTTATTACTAAACAGCCGGTTACTTCTCCTGTCCCTTTGGAGTTCCTTCTCATATACTTGTTTAAAATATTTCTCCACTTATTTTTTGATTTTTTTTATTATTATTCTACTACGAATAAAGGGTGGGGGGAGATAATGAGAAGGAGGGGATATTTTGGGGAAAGTCTTTCACCCTGGATATCCAAGCTATGAGATATGAAAAATCTTCGGAATCATAATTGAGATCTATTTACGGTGCGACTCATTCATCAGAGTCAAAATCTAGAAGACCATTGGGCTCGAGTAGAAAAAAAAAATGTCGACAACATTTTTGTACCATAAGGATGGGTGCATTATCAAATAAATCTTAAAATAGATGCATAAAAAGGTGGAAAACATGTTTAAATTTAAAAATAAAAATTAATTCATAAAACCATTTTACCAGAGTCTCATACAAATCAATCACCATAAAAGTGTTTATTAGATTTCCAATGCTTATAATTTTATAGAATGATTATTAAAGTTTAGATATAAAAATATGATTGTAGATAAAATCAATCAAAAAAATGAAGCGAATACAATATTGTTATAACTCTATAAACCAGTAGGGGAGAATGGGGCTATTTCGAACATGGGGGTAAATCCGAACAACCATTCAAAAATTATTTGACTGAGACTTGAAATTTTAGTTTCGGACACTTTGGAAAAATTATAATGCAAAAATATCTCTTTTAATAACTAAAAAAAAAATTTTGTTAAATTTTTTTTAGTTTAAAATTAATTCATTTAAGTTCCACACATTAAAATTGATATTGAGAACAATTTTGAACCCTTAACAAATATGAAATAAAATTAAGTTTTTTTTTGAACAAGGATTTATTTGATACTGATCGCATTTATGTTAAATACTGCTTCGGGGGCCATTCCGGACGGGGTAATTGCGGGACACTATAAATGTTTTCATCATTTATTCATTTTTTTTTATATAATTTTTTTTAAAATACTAAAATATACAAGGTAACATAATCATAAGTTTACTACTATTATAGATTATAACAAAATTTTTTAAAAAATGCATGGCGACAAAGTATCCATTAGAACCATATCAAGCATTCATGTCAATTTCTAAATCAACAATTCAAGATTATTTATCTAAATCTAAAATCAGGCAAAACAAACATTTTTACAAAGACTCGGGCTGAACTTATGAGAGATTATATTCTCGAAGCTGCAAAATTATATATGAATATTTCTCCTAAAAAGGTTAACTTTTCTAATCAAATGAAATTAAAATACTTTGATGACAATTTTAGCTATGATTAATATCACTATTTAATTTCCCATTATATAAATGAGAAGCTTAATCTAAACAAATATCACACTAAATATATGTTTAATTTAAGTCCTTTATTTAGGCTTTCATGTGTCGCTTCATTAAAATTCGAATCCATGTAATATTACCATTTACCGAGACAAAATAAATAAATACAATGATTAACTAATTATATTTTATCAATTTTTTATCTATTCTATTTGACATATATGTCAAGCGACGAAACTATATGTTAAAAAAAACGGCAAAAATCAGCACCGTTACATCAGAAGAAAATATTGATTATGCTTGTTTTTGGGAACTTGTAGTCCCATTTTCTTCTTTATATTATATTTTTTATATATAATAAGGTCAGATAATTGCTTAAAAGAATTTAACGGGCAGAGCCCGGAAATTAGTAAAATAGATTATTGGACCTAAACGAGCTGGGCACACATTTTGGGCTGGACAAGTTGCGGAAAAATTCTTAACGAGCATATTTGGACCGGGCTTTGCAGATCTCAGGACCTCTTAATTTATATAAGGGAAACCTTTAGAATCTTGAAATTCCTGGGAGTTTGATTTTTAAAAATGTACATAAAATTTAAAAATAACATAATTAAATACATACAACTCAGATCCAACTTTGCACGGATCTGAGAAAATAAACTTTTGGGAATAGGTTATGGCGTTTCATGATACCTGGAATGAGTCATATGTTTCTATGATGTCAGAGCTTTAGATATTTTATATTCCGAAAATTTTCCCCTGTAGTGCTGTTACTGTGTGGAGATATTTTTTAAAAAAAATATTTTTTGGTGGATAATTGGTTTTAGCCATAAAAAGATGAAAATTAAAAAAATTAATGTTTCTAATTTACATTTTTTTTATGTTTCCGCTCTTAGCCACGTGGAGGCAACCAACATTAAGAGCTTTTAGGTCTTGGTTTTGCAAAAAAGGAAAAGCACCAAGACCAAGGATGTGTAATGGTTTTAAAAATATTTAAAACCATTACACAACCTATACCTATTTTTAAATAACTTGAATTTAGTTATCATTTATGGGGAATGGGAAGAATTAAAATAATTAATAATATATTTATATTTTTTTTGTATACTTATAGATTATTAAAAGTAACAATAGAAATAAAAAAATAATGCAGTCATCATGGGAATTAAAGATACCTTCTAAAATTCGTTTGCGAATTAAATCTTCCAATCCATTTCGAAATCCTTCTTCTATTTATTTTTGAATTATATCATCTTTTCGATTTGATTCCCATCATCCGATTGCGAGATTCATTTAGTATATCTTAATGAATTACCCTTCTTATCTCTTACCTATATAATATTGATTTTATTCCTAACTCTTAATGAATTCCTTCTTATTTCCCAATTCTAATTCCTTCCCCTAATCCAATTTGAATTCCTTCTCCTAATCTTATTTGAATTCCTTCTCCTATCTTTTATAGAATTTCTACTTCATTTTTTGAATTTATTCTATAATTTTATTGCGAGATCCATTTCCTATATCTATTTGAATTACCCTTCCTATCCCGAATTCCCTTACCTATGCCTTATTGATTTTATTCCCAACTGTTAATCCTTCTCCTTTCCCAATTCGAATCCTTCTCCAATCCTATTTGAATTCCCTCTCCTATCCTTTTTCGAATTCCTTCTTCAATCTTTTAATTATGTATCCCTATTCGAATTTATTCTATCATTCTATTTGCCAGATCTATTTCCTATATCTTATTGAATTACCTTCCTATCCCGAATTCCCTTATATATCCCTTATTGATTTTATTCCCAACTGTTGATGAAATCCTTCTCCTTTCACAATTCGAATTCCTTCTCCTAATCCTATTTGAATACCCTCTCCTATCCTTTTTCGAATTCCTTCTTCAATCCTTGAATTATGTATCCCTATTCGAATTTTTTCTATCATTCTATTTGCGAGATCCATTTTATATATCTTATTGAATTACCCTTCCTATCCCGAATTCCTTTACGTATCCCTTATTGATTTTATTTCTAACTGTTAATGAATTCCTTCACCTTTAACAATTCAAATAGCTTCTCCTAATCCTATTTGAATTCCCTCTCTTATCCTTTTTCGAATTCCTTCTTCAATCCTTGAATTATGTCTCCCTATTCGAATTTTTTCTATCATTCTATTTGCGAGATCCATTTCCTATATCTTATTGAATTACCCTTCATATCCCGAATTCCCTTATATATCTCTTATTAATTTTATTCCCAACTGTTGATGAAATCCTTCTCCTTTCACAATTCGAATACCTTCTCCAATCCTATTTGAATTCCCTCTCCTATCCTTTTTCGAATTCCTTCTTCAATCCATGAATTATGTATCCCTATTCGAATTTATTCTATCATTCTATTTGCGAGATCCATTTCCTCTATCTTATTAAATTACCCTTCCTATCCTGAATTCATTTACATATCCCTTATTGATTTTATTCCCAACTGTTAATGAATTCCTTCTCCTTTCACAATTCGAATACCTTCTCCTAATCCTATTTGAATTCCCTCTCCTATACTTTTTCGAATTCCTTCTTCAATCCTTGATATTTGTCTCCCGCTTTGAATTAATTCTATCATGTTCTTGCGAGAACCATTTCATATATCTTATTGAATTACCCTTCCTATCCCGAATTCCTTTACATATCCCTTATTGATTTTATTCCTAATTGTTAATAAATTTCTTCTCCTTTCCCAATTCTAATACCTTCTTCTAATCCTATTTGAATTCCTTCTCCAATCCTTTTTCGTTTTTCTTCTTCAATCATTTTTTGAATTTATTCTATCATTCTTTGCGAGATCCATTTCCTATATCTAATTGAATTACCCTTCCTATCCCGAATTATCTTACCTATGCCTTATTTTATTCCCAACTGTTAATGATATCCTTCTCCTTTCCTAAATTCGAATTCCTTCTCCTAATCCTATTTGAATTCCCTCTCCTATCCTTTTTCGAATTCCTTCTTCAATCCTTGAATTATGTCTCCCTATTCGAATTTTTTCTATCATTCTATTTGCGAGATCCATTTCCTATATCTTATTAAATTACCCTTCATATCCCGAATTCCCTTATATATCTCTTATTGATTTTATTCCCAACTGTTGATGAAATCCTTCTCCTTTCACAATTCGAATTCCTTCTCCTAATCCTATTTGAATAACCTCTCCTATCCTTTTTCGAATTCCTTCTTCAATCCTTGAATTATGTATCGCTATTCGAATTTATTCTATCATTCTATTTGCGAGATCCATTTCCTCTATCTTATTAAATTACCCTTCATATCCCGAATTCCCTTATATATCTCTTATTAATTTTATTCCCAACTGTTGATGAAATCCTTCTCCTTTCACAATTCGAATACCTTCTCCAATCCTATTTGAATTCCCTCTCCTATCCTTTTTCGAATTCCTTCTTCAATCCATGAATTATGTATCCCTATTCGAATTTATTCTATCATTCTATTTGCGAGATCCATTTCCTCTATCTTATTAAATTACCCTTCCTATCCTGAATTCATTTACATATCCCTTATTGATTTTATTCCCAACTGTTAATGAATTCCTTCTCCTTTCACAATTCGAATACCTTCTCCTAATCCTATTTGAATTCCCTCTCCTATACTTTTTCGAATTCCTTCTTCAATCCTTGATATTTGTCTCCCGCTTTGAATTAATTCTATCATTTTCTTGCGAGAACCATTTCATATATCTTATTGAATTACCCTTCCTATCCCGAATTCCTTTACATATCCCTTATTGATTTTATTCCTAAGTGTTAATAAATTTCTTCTCCTTTCACAATTCGAATACCTTCTTCTAATCCTATTTGAATTCCTTCTCCAATCCTTTTTCGTTTTTCTTCTTCAATCATTTTTTGAATTTATTCTATCATTCTTTGCGAGATCCATTTCCTATATCTAATTGAATTACCCTTCCTATCCCGAATTATCTTACCTATGCCTTATTTTATTCCCAACTGTTAATGATATCCTTCTCCTTTCCTAAATTCGAATTCCTTCTCCTAATCCTATTTGAATTCCCTCTCCTATCCTTTTTCGAATTCCTTCTTCAATCCATGAATTATGTATCCCTATTCGAATTTATTCTATCATTCTATTTGCGAGATCCATTTCCTCTATCTTATTAAATTACCCTTCCTATCCTGAATTCATTTACATATCCCTTATTGATTTTATTCCCAACTGTTAATGAATTCCTTCTCCTTTCACAATTCGAATACCTTCTCCTAATCCTATTTGAATTCCCTCTCCTATACTTTTTCGAATTCCTTCTTCAATCCTTGATATTTGTCTCCCGCTTTGAATTAATTCTATCATTTTCTTGCGAGAACCATTTCATATATCTTATTGAATTACCCTTCCTATCCCGAATTCCTTTACATATCCCTTATTGATTTTATTCCTAATTGTTAATAAATTTCTTCTCCTTTCACAATTCGAATACCTTCTTCTAATCCTATTTGAATTCCTTCTCCAATCCTTTTTCGTTTTTCTTCTTCAATCATTTTTTGAATTTATTCTATCATTCTTTGCGAGATCCATTTCCTATATCTAATTGAATTACCCTTCCTATCCCGAATTATCTTACCTATGCCTTATTTTATTCCCAACTGTTAATGATATCCTTCTCCTTTCCTAAATTCGAATTCCTTCTCCTAATCCTATTTAAATTCCCTCTCCTATCCTTTTTCGAATTCCTTCTTCAATCCTTGAATTATGTCTCCCTATTTGAATTTTTTCTATCATCCTATTGCGATATCCATTTCCTATATCTTATTGAATTACCCTTCCTATCCCGAATTCCTTTACATATCCCTTATTGATTTTATTCCCAACTGTTAATGAATTCCTACTCCTTTCACAATTCGAATTCCTTCTCCTAATCCTATTTGAATTCCCTCTCCTATCCTTTTTCGAATTTTTTCTTCAATCCTTAAATTTTGTCTCCCTATTTGAATTAATTCTATCATTTTATTGCGAGAACCATTTCATATATCTTATTGAAATACCCTTCCTATACCAAATTCCCCTACATATCCTTTATTAGTTTTTTTCCTAACTCTTAATGACTCCTTCTAATCTCCTAATTCGAATTCATTCTCCTATCCAATTTCGAATTCATTCTCCTATCCAATTTCGAATTCCTTCTCCTAATAATAATTAAATTCCTTCTTCAATCCTTGAATTATATATCCCTTTTCGAATTTATTCTATCATTCTATTTGCGAGATCCATTTCCTCTATCTTATTAAATTACCCTTCCTATCCTTAATTCATTTACATATCCCTTATTAATTTTATTCCCAACTGTTAATGAATTCCTTCACGTTTCACAATTCGAATTACTTCTACTAGTCCTATTTGAATTCCCTCTCCTATCCTTTTTCGAATTCCTTCTTCAATCCATGAATTATGTATCCCTATTCGAATTTATTCTATCATTCTATTTGCGAGATCCATTTCCTCTATCTTATTAAATTACCCTTCCTATCCTGAATTCATTTACATATCCCTTATTGATTTTATTCCCAACTGTTAATGAATTCCTTCTCCTTTCACAATCTCCTAATTCGAATTCATTCTCCTATCCAATTTCGAATTCCTTCTCCTAATAATATTTAAATTCCTTCTTCAATCCTCTTTTGAATTATGTATCCCTCTTCGAATTTATTCTATCATCCTATTTGCGAGATCCATTTCCTATATCTTATTGTATTAGCCTTCCTATCCCGAAATCCTTTACATATCACATATTTATTTTATTCCTAACTGTTAATGAATTCCTTCTCCTTTCACAATTCGAATTCCTTCTCCTAATCCTATTTGAATTCCCTCTCCTATCCTTTTTCGAATTCCTTCTTCAATCCTTGAATTATGTCTCCCTATTTGAATTTATTCTATCATTCTATTTGCGAGATCCATTTCCTATATCTTATTGAATTACCCTTCCTATCCCGAATTCCTTTACATATTCCTTATTGATTTTATTCCTAACTGTTAATGAATTAATTCTCCTTTTACAATTCGAATTCCTTCTCCTAATCCTATTTGAATTCCCTCACCTATCTTTTTTCGAATTCCTTCTTCAATCCTTGAATTATGTATCCCTATATAATATCATTCTATTTGCGAGATCCATTTCCTATATCATATTGAATTACCCTTCCTATCCCGAATTCCCTTACCTATCCCTTATTGATTTTATTCTCAACTGTTAATGTCCTTCTCCTTTTACAATTCGAATTCCTTCTCCTAATCCTATTTGAATTCCCTCTCCTATCTTTTTTCGAATTCCTTCTTCAATCCTTGAATTATGTATCCCTATATAATATCATTCTATTTGCGAGATCCATTTCCTATATCTTATCGAATTACCCTTCCTATCCCGAATTCCTTTACATATTCCTTATTGATTTTATTCCTAACTGTTAATGAATTAATTCTCCTTTCACAATTCGAATTTCTTCTCCTAATCCTATTTGAATTCCCTCTCCTATCTTTTTTCGAATTCCTTCTTCAATCCTTGAATTATGTATCCCTATATAATATCATTCTATTTGCGAGATCCATTTCCTATATCTTATTGAATTACCCTTCCTATCCCGAATTCCCTTACCTATCCCTTATTGATTTTATTCTCAACTGTTAATGTCCTTCTCCTTTTACAATTCGAATTCCTTCTCCTAATCCTATTTGAATTCCCTCTCCTATCTTTTTTCGAATTCCTTCTTCAATCCTTGAATTATGTATCCCTATATAATATCATTCTATTTGCGAGATCCATTTCCTATATCTTATTGAATTACCCTTCCTATCCCGAATTCCCTTACCTATCCCTATTTGAATTCCCTCTCCTATCTTTTTTCGAATTCCTTTATCAATCCTTGAATTATGTATCCCTATATAATATTATTCTATTTGCGAGATCCATTTCCTATATCTTATTGAATTACCCTTCCTATCCCGAATTCCCTTACCTATCCCTTATTGATTTTATTCTCAACTGTTAATGTCCTTCTCCTTTTAGAATTCGAATTCCTTCTCCTAATCCTATTTGAATTCCCTCTCCTATCTTTTTTCGAATTCCTTCTTCAATCCTTGAATTATGTATCCCTATATAATATCATTCTATTTGCGAGATCCTTTTCTTATATCTTATCGAATTACCCTTCCTATCCCGAATTCCTTTACATATCCCTTATTGATTTTATTCCCAACTGTTAATGAGTTCCTTCTCCTTTCACACATCGCATTCCTTCTCCTAATCATATTTGAATTCCTTCTCCTATCCTTTTTCGAATTCCTTCTCCTAATAATATTTAAATTCCTTCTTCAATCCGTTTTGATTTATGTATCCCTATTCGAATTTATTCTATCATCCTATTGCAAGTTCCATTCCCTATATCCTATTGAATTACCCTTCCTATCCCGAATTCCTTTACCTATCCCTTATTGATTTCATTCCTAACTCTTAATGAATTTCTTCTCCTAATCCTATTTGAATTACTTCTCCTATTCTTTTTAGTATTCCTTCTATTGTCTCCATTATCGAATTTAATCTATCATCCTTTTGCGAAATAATTTCCTATATTTAATTAAATTACCATTCCTAAAATTTCTTTACATCAATTTTTTCCCTGAATTATATTTAATTTCTTTATCTATCCATATTTGAATTCATTCTCCTATCCTTTATCGACTTCATCCTATTCATTTTCTTATAAAATTTTCTATTCCATTTTTGAATTCCATTCCCCCCTATATAATTTATATTCGATTTTATTTTAGTTATAAAAAATCGTCAAAATTTTATTAAAAAAATATTTATTTAATCTAATCAAAACCATTTCATAGAGCTACTCTAATCCTGGATCAAAATTTTAAAAACTCGCATTTAATTTATGTAAAAATATTTACAAAACTATCCATCTTTTCTACAGTAAATAATAAATATTTCCTGTACATTTTTTTTTGCCCCAATTCCCACCAACCTTTCCCATCATCCTTAAAATTAATGAATATAATAGAATGTAATAACAAATGAAATAACAATTAAACCTGGTACAAATTTTGCTCTTAACCGATCAATAAGTCAACTCTTCATACAGCTATATTCCTATTCTCTATCATGTACTTTATTATATTATATCTTTACCATCCTGTCCTTTCGTATAATATCTTTGTTTCGTTTTGCCTTTATTTTTTTTAATATTGTACATAGATATTTTTTAAGCTGATAAAAAATTTTAGATTAAATTTATCTTTAAATATAATCTACGATACTTATAAATAATTCACAGATTCATCATCAAAATCGTCACAAATAAACCTTTTTTTAAAGAAGCAATTAAAGTATTAGAGCAAAACGTATGAATGATGCAAGATGAAATTTAGCTAATAAAAATTATTCATATATTAATTTTAGTGTTATTATCGGTATATCCTGGAAAAGATTCTGAAAAACCCTCCCAAAGAAATGCTGAGGATAAGAAGAAAAACCCATAAGAAGAATTCTCAAGCTTTCTGTCTCTTCATGTTGCAAATTTAAATCAATCCTTTTTTTTCGTACTATAGGATAATTCGAAGCTCAAAAATACCAATATTTTTTTCCCAACAATAAATATAATTATTTAATGATCAGATAATTTTTATGAACAATCCACGCATCTAGTTCGGATAAAGTTAAGCTGATATTTTATGCTGAAAGAACAAAATTATAAAATTCATATCATTTTATATGACTTTTCACTTATTTTTTACCAAAAATAAATTGAAAATAGAAATTTAGTAATAAGTGAAAGAAATTTCAATATTTTATTGAGTAATATAATATTTGAAAATTATATAATATTTTTAAAAACATTAATTCCTAAAATTTTGCTGGATAATCATTAGCATTCATATAAATATTATTGATCTATCCAACGCCCCTCTTTTTCGGAACATTATATATGAATATATTTTAAACTTAATAACAATTAAACCTGAATTCTTTCATATCAAACGCAATTTAAGTCTCAGCCGTCTAAGAACAATAAGTCTATTCTTCCTGTGACTATATTCCAATAAAAAAAAAATTCTTTAGATATGACTTGCATTTATATATTTTTATTATATGCTATCAATTTATCATTTTAAAGATAGTATTTCAACAATGAATATAAATGATATAAACTTTCATTTTAAAATATAAAATCTACAATACAATTTGGATGTGATTATTGAAAAATTTGACATCATATACATTTTATTTGAAATTATATTTTTTATGTGTTATCATTTCAATGCAACAATTAATATATCAATGATAATAATTTTATTTCTTAAATATATTTCTACAACAATACAATCTGATTTGATTATTTTAATATCATAACACATTTTTTTCTTAAGTTCTTAATTTCTAAAGATTATTTTATAGAATTATCTTCCTTTTTTTTTGTTTACAAATTATGTTAAGGTAAATCCCCGTAAACCTCCTTGTAATCTTCTATACATTAATAAAAATCTTTAGTATAAGTCCTGGTTGAACATTTTACTAAACAGCTGGCATCGACTAAACAGTTTCAAAAAATAAGAGAAAAAAAAGCAAAATAAATGAGGAATAACGAGAAAAATAACACTAAAAATAAGAATACCATCAAACACTTTAACACGACCAAAAGATCTAGTTCAAAAGCAGCTGATTAGTAGCCTAGGCGAAATAATTATCAATAAGTCGAATCCAGGACACGGCCTTAAATGTCAACTCTACTACATTTTTGGGATAATACAAGTCTTACTCAGGGAAATCGCTGGGCTATAAAATTGTTAGAAAAATGTTAATAGATCAGGGATCGGCAAACCTTTCTCGAAGTTAGCCCGAAAATAATATGTTTAAAAAACTGGACCGGTAAAATCCGGATATATTTATTTAGACAGTGTCGTGGTTAGGACTTATTATTTTCGGTAAGCCGGCTAACCAGCTGGCTATTTAGTAATATGTCGAAACCAGGCTTACCCTTGGTATGCTAGAATATCCAAAATACCGTTGAAAAAATTAGCAAGATATGACCTAAATGATTTTAAAAACAAAATTTTAAAAAATTAATGAATAGATCTGAAAATTTATCAAAAAAACCCCATTCGGGCCTAGAAAATTAATTTTTTTCAAAAATTAGGAGAAAGTGGGGGGGAAGGGGGCTGAGATAAAATTATTCTGTCAGGTTATTAATAATTAGGCGATAATTTTTTAACATTTTGTTAGTAGACCAATGGGAATTAAGGATGGGTTGATGAATGATAGAAATGTATTTGGGCAACAACTGAGATTGCCAAAGATTCCTATATGAATTTCACTCTATTTATCATCTAAATATCAACATTTTTCAAACCTTTATCATGGAATCTTGAAAAATTATTGTGCATCTTTGAATAAAATTGTAATATCTCAAATCTCAATTCATTGCAAATGTTCCCTTTATCCAAATCCTTTAGGCATTTTGTCATGGTAATATTATATTTATATAAAATTAACATTTTTATTACAGTTGATTAAATTTACCTTTAATTAATCAATTCATTTTTAAAAACAAGATTCGTTATTTTAAAAAAAATAAATTCTGATTCTTATTGTATACAGAAACGTATCAATGATGTGATGAAGTTTTTAGAAAGAAAAAGAAATAAAAAATTTGTTCTTAATTTACTTGTTTATTAATAATGACATTACGACTCCAAACGTCAAAATAAATAATTCGCTATCATAAATATTATGAATTTGAATGAATATAATTCTGAGTAGATTATTTTTGGAAACCCTAACATAGATAGGCTTAGCCTAAAAAAAAATGTTCTTTATCCCTGAGTTTTATTCAGAATAGCAAACTGGACACCATTTTATTTTAAATTTTGACTTCAGGTGATAAAATCTTTAAAAAATATGCATAAAAATCTTACTTAATACTAAATTTTTTTAAGATCTACACTACAAATATTTAGAATTCATAAAAAAAACCGACGAACTAAGACGCAGTCTTGGAGGTTATAATTTACTCAAAATAAAGGTACTATTTTCTAGCTTTGATATAGATTATCAGAGTTGTACCTAAATACAAATATCTTGATTCTGTATCTTTCGCGCTGGATAGGGTTAATCATATGAATAACTAGAGGCTATTAGAATCAAGGCTAGCTGAATCAATTAAATTATGATTAAAAATATGATATAATAAGTATTTATTTGCTACTATTATAGCTTTAAATTAATTTTATATGATAATTATTATAATTAGAAAAAAAATTTAAAAAATAATTAAAAACTTAACCATTTTTTAAAATTAATAAAATGTCATATTTTGACATTTTTATATGAATTATTTAGATGCAAATGATGTATTATATCAATAAAACATAGTCCATGAAAAATAGAAGAATAATAATTATATTCATCTATGTAAGAGACTTAATAAACCAATGGAATTTGGGGAAAAATTTAACTTTTATTAGAATCAAATAAAATATTAAAAATATTTATTAATGTATAACTTAAGGTAAATGTTAGTTGGGCTACCTCATAGTATTTTATAAATTCAAATACAACAATTATTTTCAGGCTTATTAGGATTTTGACAAAAACGCCGAGTAGCCCTAGTCCCTACTAATGGAAGAAAGTTGATCATGAGATCAAAAATTTAGATTATTTACCGGTTGGCTAAAAAACGTTACGTTTTTCAATCTTTATAATTCTGAAACGCGTCATCGTTCTTTTTATGAAATCTATTTTATTTTTTATCTTAATAATCTCAAAATATTTTAAATTTTAAAAATATAGTCGGGACTCTCATCTTTTTAAAAATTTCTCCTAAATCATAAACTATAACCTAAAAATATTTCGGATTTATCAAAGAAATCTCATTATTAAATGCCACTAACAATATAAGCATATACGGTAATTTTGTAAATTAATTATTTTTTCGAGAGAAGATCTGATAATGATAAAATTATGCCACGAGAAGAAAAATTGGAAAAAAGTTCAATTCCTGAATTTTCTAGAAGAAAGTGGAATATTAGTCTAGTTCAACAGCTTTAAATAGATCGAAAAACTATCAAGTAATAGGCTACAACCTTTTGAATCTTACAAACTTGAAAAAAAAATGGTAAAATATGGCCCTTAATATCAAATTGGCGTTTATTGTCAGGTTCATGCAAGAAAAAAAAAGGATAAATTAATTACATAAATTTTTATTATTTTAATAATTTTAAGGATCTCAAAATATGCTTAAGCGAGCGTCCGGCTATAGAACAATATAACGACGGGAACACGTCTAGCCTATTTTCAAATAAATAAAAATAAATGAGGGTCTTAACTTATTTTTTGTCTAATATTAGTATTTTAAATTTTTTTAAAAAACGATTTAATCTAATTATTAAAAAAAAATTGAGGATACGAAACTTCATAAATAGCAAGTGACGTGCTTTAGAGTTACAAAAATTTAAAAACGCTACGTTAAATAAATATAGAAACGTCGATTAGGCTGGTTTTCCCGTTTTTTGAAAAAAGGTCTCAAACTTGCTAAATGACAATATAATTAGTGAGTTTAAAGAATTTCTTTAGAAAAATAGAGATCGGGAAAAATATTATCAGCTAGGAATTTCCAAAAGGTGACAAATTTATGGTTCCCAATATATTTAAAATATAAAAACATAAAATAAAGATGAACTATTTATTAAGAAGTAAGTGGATAAATAGTAAAGAATTCTAATACTTTATATTAATTATATCGATCATTTGTCAAATATAAATCAGTATTGCATACGTGATAATTAATTCATGATATTACATTCGCGATAAAGAATTAGCTGTAATGCATTCGCGATAATGCATTTGCTATAATGCATTAGAGATATTGCATTCGCGATAATATATTCGCTGTAATGCATTTGCGATAATAATTTCGCGATATTGCATTCGCTCTAATGCAATCGCGCTAATACATTCGCTATAATGCATTAGCAAAAATGCATTCGCGATAATGTCTTCTCTCTAATAAATTCGCTATGATGCATTCGCGGTCATACATTTGCTGTAATTCATTCGCTATAATGCATTCGCGATACTGTTTTTGCTATGATGTATTCGCGATAATGCATTCGCGCTAATACATTCGCTATAATGCATTCGTGAAAATGCATTCGCGATAATGTCTTCGCTCTAATACATTCGCTATGAAGCATTCGCTATGATGCATTCGCTATGATGCATTCGCGATAATGCATTCGCGGTCATACATTCGCTGTAATGCATTCGCGATAATACACTTCGCGGAAAAAGTTTCGCGGTATTGACGTGATACAAATTAGTAAGTGGTCGGTTTTGAATTCGGCAATCGTTCAAACCACAATATTTTTTAAAATATTTATTGGGATAATGTTTCATCTATTTATAGGTATATTAGACAAAAAATAAACATTTTCAACTGATATTACAACAAATTTGGTCAATCGAATATTTAGTAGTAGTCGGTTTTTGAGTTCGGCAATCGGTCAAATCAAAAAAAATTTTAATAATTTTTTAGGATAATGTTATCCAAGAAAATATAATCATTGGAAACATCAGATGAATAGATTTTGATCAATAACGCCAGCAATATGAGCCTTACAAATTTTCTATTACACGATTCTAAACCTATGTCAAAGAATATCATTTATTTTTTTATTTTTAGGTTCTCCACATGTATTTACACCCAAATACTAAAAAAGCGCTAACCATTGATCATTCGGGTTTCACAAGAATGTTATTTTCATATTTATGTATCTAGCGCCCTCTTATGGATATGTATTTGTTAAATTTTAAAATTGAAAAATAAAATTTGATTTGTAATAAAGCTAAGTAAATTTATTTCATTTCCATTAATATTGAATTAAAATAGGAATATATATTATATGATGTAATCTTATTTTTTTAATTAATAAAAAAAATTGATTTAAGTGTATTTTAAAAAAATGTTTTTTAATAAATTTCTAATAAGATTAATTAATAAGTTATATATATGTCGCATTTGGGATACGGAAATGGAATCATGTGGGATTCAAAATCCCCACGTTTTATTCGGAATCTTTTTTTATTAAATTTTTTTTTAAAAATGTTTAAAAATATTCCGAATCCCCATGGGGATTTGGGATATATTTTTTTTAAAAACTATTAAATTATACTTTTTTTTTCTTCCCTTTTTGAGAAAATTTTATTTTTTAAAAATAATTTATTTTCTATATAAGGGATAAGGTCAAGACATTTATGTTTTTGTAAATATGATTATTTATTGCAATTTTTGGGCCTCTGTTCTTGCAGCCTCAATCCATTTGTTTGATTCTAACGATCCATCCACCTCACTAATTCAATCTTTATGATCTTATTTCCTATTCGGAAGTATGAAGCCATCTACAAAAAAATTACTATATAAATATATACATATTTACCCAGGAGGCAACGATATGAACGTAGGATGGAACCATATTGGGTAAGAAAAAGCCGTTTAGAATGTTGGTCTTGTGAAGGGATGCACAAGTTAAGATTTTGTCCCATCTCAGTGGAGACGTCAGATAACAACGCAGCGTTACCATTGCGGGAAAATGGGGAGCAGACAAAAAACGCGGTAGAAAGTTAGTTTTCAAGGGGGGAGATGTTATATTTATGTGTATTCAATTTTTTTATAATTACGCGATAATTTGAATATTCGAACAAGAATTATGATATTATATAATTATTTTTGTTTTGAATATTGTTTATCGAGTATCGACGATTGTAAATTAATATTTATAGATATTTGAATATTTAGTTTTTGGAATAGATTATTTTTTGATGAACTTTTATGTACTTTGATTTATTTTTTTGCATATTAAAAAATTGTATATAAATAGACATAAAATTTTTAAATAAATAAGTTTTTTGTTTTGTTATTTATTAAAGTTTCAATGTTATTTGATAAAATACGGAATAGTAATAGTGTTGTAAATCGTTCTGTGAAAAAAGTCGTAAGAATTATTATTAAATTAATTAATTTTATTAATCTTTTTCTTATTATTTATGTTAGAGATAATTATTTAAAATAAAATTAAAATAAAATAAAATAAATAAAATATATTAATTAAAATAAGATTAAAATAATTATAATATATGAATACATCGTTATTTCTACTGATGACCTTTTATAAATATATCACTTCTGATCTTTTATAAAATATATCGCGACTTTTATAAAACTTATTTTATTTTATATTCAAATTCATATTAATTTATAACTATATAAACTTTAAAATTTAGACATGTTCAATAATGTTAAATTAATTTTTTATAAATAAATTTTTGTGTTCTCATCTATGCCTGCCATAAGGTCTATTTAACATGGTGGCAGCGGTAAATGTTCATTAATAAATATAAAAAAAAAATTCTGATATTTTTTTTACCAAAAATTCTTAAATTAAAATTAAATATAAACTTTAATTAAGACGTATGGGCACTTAGCATGCTATAGATGAGAAACGTCAAAGATAAAATTATTATTGGATGGCATTTTTCTAAAGATAACTATGATGACGAAAATTTAAACCAACCCCTGGCAAAAAAATGATTCTTATACGACTCTAAAACTAACTATGATGACGTAAAAATCTCTCCCTTAAATCCTTCGACAAATATATTACAATTAAAATACGGAATAGTAACAAATATTTTTCAATTTTTATATTTAACAAATATATATCCATAAGAGGGCGTTAAATGCAAAACCCGAATGATTAATGGTTAGCGCTTTTTTAATATTTGGGTGTAAATACATTTGGAAAACCTTAAAAAAAATGATAGGTTTTTTAACATTTAATTTATAATTAGGTTTATAATCAAAAAATAATAGAAAACTTAAGGCATATACTGGCTTTATTGATCAGAATCTCTTCATTTTTGTTTCCAATGCTTATATTTACAAAAAAAATTATCTAATAATTTGTTTTGGCCGATTGCCGAACTCAAACCAGACCACTTACTAAATATTAGATTAACCAAATATGCTAGTAATATCAATCGAAAAATGTTCATTTTTGTTTTATATCTCCATAAATACATGTAAAACATATACCCAAAAAATATTTTAAAAATATCGTAATTTGACCGATAACCGACTCGCAATCGACCTTATTGCTAAATACTGCATTAGCGTTATCCATGTAAAAATCTTCATTTTTGTTTTTATATGTACTACGTGTTAAGCATTATACCGAAAAATATTTTAAAAATATGAGAAAAGGTTATGTCATCATGCGGGGAACTAATACTTTTAAAACCTAAAAATTCTAAAAAAAACGTTATCAAAAAATTAAAATATAAAAAAATAGGACAGTATCGATAAAAAATATTAAAATTGAAATATTGTAAGGCCCTAAACGCCGTACTTTTTTTAATTTTATATATATCAAGTCAATCTTTTAACATAGATTTTTGTATCAGACACACTGCTTCATCCTAATCATTAAATACTCCATCATATAATCAACCTGTTTATTAATTTTTTATTCATATCGCTTACAAATACCAAATTTAAAAAATTTTTACACACATATCATACAAATACAATATTATATTTAATTTATTATTCATAATATCTATTTTTGTTAAATATTTTTTGTAATAATAATATCATATAGAGAAGAACATACTAAAAAATTTTGAATGTTTATGATGATATTTATTAGAAAAAAAGACTAAATAATTAGTAAGTGGTCGCTTTTGAGTTAGGCAATCGGTCAAACCACGATATTTTTAAAATATTTATTGGGATAATATTTCGATCATTTTTTTAATTGATATTACAAACAAATTTGGCCAATCAAATATTTAGTAAGTGGTCGGTTTTGAGAACGGCAATAGGTAAAATATTTTTAAAATATATTTTTTAGGATAATGCTTGACACGTAGTTCATATAAAGCAAAAATAAAGATTTTTCCATGGAAAACGCTAGCGATGCTGTAATTTAGTAATTGGATAGGTTACGAGTCGGTTATCGCTCAAATCACGATATTTTTAGAATATTTTTTGGGTATATGTTTTGCATGTATTTATGCAGATATAAAACAAAAATGAAGATTTTTCAATTGATATTACTAGCAAATTTGGTCAATATTTAGTAAGTGGTCGGTTTTGAATTCGGCAATAGGTCGAATCAAAAAATTTTTAAAAATATTTTAGGATAATGTTATTCAGGAAAATATAATAATTGGAAACATAGATGAATAGATTTTTATCAATAACGCCAGCAATATAAGCCTTACAAATTTTCTATTACACGATTCTAAACATATTTCAAAGAAACCTATCATTTATTTTTAATTTTTAGGTTATCCACATGTATTTACACCTAAATATTAAAAAAGCGCTAACCATTGATCATTCGGGTTTCCCAGGAATGATATTTTCATATTTATATATCTAACGCCCTCTTATGGATATGTATTTGTTAAATTTTAAAATTGAAAAATAAAATTTGATTTGTAATAAGCTAGTAAATATAATTTATCTCCATTAACATTAAGTTCAAATAGGATAGGATTATATATTATATGATATATAATCTTAATTTTTTTTTTTTTTAAATTAATTTAAGTATATTTTTAAAAAAATGTTTTATTTCTAATAGGATTAATTAATAAGTTATATAAATGTCGTATTTGGGTTATAGAATAATGTGGGATTCCAAATTCCAACGTGTAAATTTTAAATAACTTAGTTCATTTATGCCATTTTTAAAATTTTTTTAATTTATCCTCAAAGATTCCTTTTTTTAAATTAAACAAAAATTATTTCAAAAAAAAGTTTGGACCCTGAACCTAAATTTTAAAATAGGTTTTTTCCGCGAAATATCAAGTTGATATAGTTTGTTAAAGGGCTTTGAACCCTCCTAAAAAAAGTGGAGTTTAGGTTGCAAAAAATCTCTGAAGGTTCGGATTCAGGTTAGGTGCCCAGAAAAATAAAGACTTGTAAAATTTAGTTAAAATAACAGGTACATAATTTTATTTAAAATTAGTCTTATTATATTTAGTTTTAGAATTCACCATAAAAATATTTATCATTCGGAGTTTTGGTGATCATCATTTTAAAAAAATAGAACTATATATTACATTCTAGGGCGATAATTTAATAAAATTGGACATTATTTACTCTATATCTTATAAATATAAACCTTTATCTACTATTTATGTATAAATAAGAAATAATTTAATAATTTTAAAAAATCTGAGCTTTTTTCTAAATTTTAAGAGCGTGGATTAATGAATATTCTGATTAAAACGCTTATTTATAAACATATTTTTATTACATTTTCTTAAAATTATGACAACGTAAATATAGGCATCGGGGACTTTTGGGGTAATGTCGGATTAGATTGGCGAAATAATTGTGAATTGGTGTAGCCCTACTTATTAGATAACTACCAGGGGGATTAAATTATTTTTCAGGAATGATATAATCAAATAGATTTTTGAATATTTTGAATAAAAATCCCATCTAGAAATTAGACTCATAGGGTAGTTTATGAATTTAAAAAATAATATTAATATTAAATATTAATTTTACCCAGTGTTATATGCCGACTCTGAATATTCGCACAAGAGTTCAGGGAATTCACTTTTTCATAAACCTTGAAATCAAAGTTTTTTATTATTTGGTCATTTTATTTGATATCAAATAAATTTTATTTGGTCAATTTTAATAAAACCATGATGTTGTTACGTTTTTATAATCTTATTTAATTTAGGCAAGGATGCCAACCCGGCAAAATTTTTGCCCTAGTTCGGTTAGGGTTCGGTTTAAGGTAAAAAAAATACGTGGGTTCGGTTCAGAGAAATATTTTGGAACTGGAGTTTGGTTCCGAGTTCAGCTCGGGTTTAGGAATTTTTGAATTGATAAAAAAAAAATTTAATATTTAAATTAAAAAACTAGACATGAATTTGGTATAAAAATAAAATTACAATATCCAATATAATAATTTTTACCTTCAACAATATCGTTATATATATTATAATATAATTTTTTTGAGCTTGATTTTGAATCCGTCCATGGTCCACAATCATCTATATATAATTTTTTATTCTTATAATTTGTAAAATTCTTATTAGAAATTAAAAAATACACATTATATTTTATACCTAAAGGTATTTCATACAAAATATTATTAGGAGAAAGCAAAATATTTATGGATTTTACAATGTTTAAAAACAACCGTAGTTTGGATGACCTCCTTCGGCTATAATATTGTTTGAAAAAAATGGTAAAGATTTTATTCGGATATCTTTGCTACATGGTTTTTTTTAGAATATTTTCTATCGAAAATGATAAATCTGTTGAATTGGGATTTTATAGTTAATGTATTATTATAATTATTTGATATAAGAGATGCAAAATGATTGATTCTCAAATTAAATGTATCATTTGGACATATGATACATGTCCACATGATTAAAATATGAGGCTTTCTCTGGCTTACTTCCCTGCCATAAAGGATATCGTTAAAAACTTTTAATGATTTTGATGGGCAAAATACATGAATTGGTTCAAGAGCTGCACTTGATGCACATATTTACATTTGCTCAGACCAAAAATTTATATTCAGTGCCGAATCGAGTAACTCATGATAATCACATCTTAAATTTATATTTTAATCCTCTTTTTACTGATGCCGAATAAATTATATTTTATGTAAATATTATATTATAACAGCATTATTATTATATATATATATATCGTGAAATTATGATTTATAATTATGCATCAATAAATAGAATTACTCTCGTTATTAATTACTCTGATCAATGGAAATGGTAAAATTTAAAAAAGACTACTAATTAATTTACTAAAATATAGAAAAGAATACAATAAAAAAACACCGTTAGACATTTTAGTGCATCTTGGTAGAATAAGTTAAAAATAGACCAGTCCAAAATTTTTGTTTTCTAAATTTGAATGATAAAAAATATTTCATCTAGAGGATAGAAAAATATTTTTTTTAACCCAATCATTATTTTTATATTTTTGGTAAAAATTAATAATATTGACCACATCTAACGGATAGAATATTATTTTTTTTTACTTTTATAAAAAAAAAAGGATTATGATTAAATTTAGTTTTATAAGTATTGATGCTAAAATATCTAATCGAAAATACTTGTCCAAACACTTATTTTATTTATAAAAATTAATAGTTCTCAATTAATATTAAGAAAATGTAAGCTCACTTAGAAAATGATCGTAAATATAATATATAAATAAAGGATTATTTATAGCCGTGCTATTCTCAGCCGAGCTATATTTAGTAATAAATAATTTATTATGCGGTTAGCCGAGCGACATTTCTCAGTCGAGCGATATTTATAAAATGATTTATTATGTGGTTAGCCGAGCGATATTTCCTAGCCGAGCGATATTTTTAGCCGAGCGATAAAAAGACCCACCGATCCCCACGTTTTATTTATCTTTTTTTTAAATTTTTTTTAAAAAAAAATTGTTGATATTGAAAATGCATATAGAAGTAGCACAGCATATAATTTAATAATTGGATTGGTTATCAGTCAAATCACGAAATTTTTAGAATATTTTTTGGGATAATGTTTTGCATGTATTTATGGAGATATAAAACAAAAATGAACATTTTTCAATTGATATTACTAGCAAATTTGGTCAATCGAATATTTAGTAGTAGTCGGTTTTTGAGTTAGGCTATCGATCAAATCAAAATATTTTTTGGGATAATGTTATCCAAGATAATATAATCATTGGAAACATTAATGAAGAGATTTTTCAATAAGGCCAGAAATATGAGCCTTAAAAATTTTTCTATTATACGATTCTAAATCTATTATAAATAAAAATTTCAAAGAACCCTAGCATTTATTTTATAATTTTTAGGTTTTCCACATGCATTTACACCTAAATATTAAAAAAGCGCTAACCATTAATCATTCGGGTTTCCCAAGAATGATATTATAATATTTATGCATTTAACGCCCTCTTATGGATATATATTTGTTAAATTTTAAAATTGAAAAATAATATTTGAATTGTAATAAGCTAGTAAATATAATTTATCTCCATTAACATTAAGTAAAAATAGGATAGGATTATATATTATATGATGTATAATCTTAATTTTCTATTTTATAAAAAATGGATTTAAGTGTATTTAAAAATAATGTTTCAATAAGTTTATAATAAGATTAATTAATAAGTTATGTATATATGTCGTTTATCTTCACTCGATACATCTGATATATCATCTCCAAATGTAATATTGCATTGAATAATTGTTGCAATACATTTTTTTTTAATAAAAATATTTATGATTTTATATAAATTTACAAATACAAAATTGTCTTCTTAACCATATTCCATTTCATTCAACTTTTTTTTAACATTCTCTCTTTAAATCCCTTATTTTGGCCTTTCAATTATATCCTTTTTGATAATTTATATCATTTATTTTATTACAAAACAAATAAAATATCTCTAAATAAAATTTTCTAGTGCCAGCCAGACGGCAAAAAAAAAAAGAAAATAAATCTAATTTAATAGTTTTAATAGGGATTCGGAATTTTTTTAAAATAAATATATAAAAAAAATTCCGAATTGATTCAAGATCTCGAATCCCACGTTAGGATTCCGAATCCCACATGATTCCGTATTCCAATACGACATATATCATTTATTTCCATTAGTCATTGCTAAAAAAAATTATTCTAATTGAAATTTAATCAAATATCTACATTTGAGCATTATGAAATTTCTTTGATTTTAAGCAATCTGTGAAACCTAAGATGAAAGCTACTAAAAGGTCTATAATTTTATATTAAATAGATTTTTACTAAATATCTTCAAAATAATATATTACACAATATTTATTTATTTTGTAAATATATAATGATAAATTTATAAAACAAATAACAAGCCTTATAATACAATCAATAAGATAGAATATATAAATAATGTATTTCATATCGTAACACCCCAATTATCTAAGCACATACAATGTTTAAGTGTTGTCGGTGACATCCTCTTTCACGACTTGATCAGAAAATCAAGGTCTTGCTGAAGGCTATCTCACTTGTAACGCTGGACGTTTGTTAAGCAAAGTAATCCTTAGCTCAGGTTGGCAAAAAGCGCTGTTTGCCCACCATTGAAGTATTATGGTTAAAGGTGCAACCGGTTCTTTGATCTATTCTATAATTTAATCACTCGTGAGATATGAAAATTCACAAGCTTCCCTAA
Organism: Gordionus sp. m RMFG-2023; assembly: GCF_954871325.1. Taxonomy (NCBI): domain Eukaryota; kingdom Metazoa; phylum Nematomorpha; class Gordioida; order Chordodea; family Parachordodidae; genus Gordionus; species Gordionus sp. m RMFG-2023. The sequence continues at coordinate 4,900,077 of NC_088778.1, read as the reverse complement.
AATTTATAAATTAATATGACCAAACATTTATAATTAATTTCTCAATTCGTTATGCATACTGACCGAAGAGGGTTGTGTTTACAGTGTTGTTAAACACTACTTTTAAAAGTAGCGCGCTATCGCTACCGCTATCGATTTCAAATTAGTAGCGCGCTATTAGCTACTTTTACGCTATTTTGATTTTTTTTTAAATATTTTTTACGTAACTTTATTTCCACAAATAAAATATTGGTATCGAAACATGATTATAATTTGTTACATATATGTATATATATATATATGATTTATTTATTTTTGCACTTTAATAATAACATTTTTGTACTGTTATCCCCAAGTCTAGAGCGACTATCAGAAAGTATAAGCTTTGCCATACTAAATAATCGTTCAGCATTAGCACTTATTTCTCTCATTTTCTTAAGAAATTTCGCTATCTTCAACAATCTCACACATTTTTAATAACTAGATTTATAATGCTAACTAGATTTATAATGTATATTTTTAAATATTAAATTAAATAAAAGGATTATAATTTTAGATTTAATAAAAAATATATTTTAATAATTTTTAGATGTATTTATTATGTAAAATTGAAATTTCTAAATTAGTAGCGAGCTGCCGATCTCTATTTTCTAAGAAAAGTAGCCCGCTAAAGCTATTGCTACTGAAAAAAGTAGCGCCCTATTTTAACAATAATGTGTGTTTCCATATAATCTAGAGAGGACTCATATACATTCGCTTTGAGCACAGTGGTTTTAATTTTTTATATATATTTTGCTTCAAAATTAGGCATATATTTCATTTTAGTTTTGTGATCTAACATGGTAGCTACATAATTTCTGAATGTGCTCATAAGTTTTTATATGTTCCACATTTTCAGAATTTTTAATAATATCTTGGATGCTTCCCCTAAAATTTTGTCCATCTTTGCTATAAATAAAATGCGGTTCCAGTTATAATTGTATCTGATGATATTTCCAACGTTATTTTATAAAATGGCTTTAAAAAATTTCAATTTCATTTAAAGATTTTGCCTCACTATCGTTTATATCGAAAGGCTCTGTCATACATTTTTCCCCTAACTGTTTAATTGCATTAAATTCTATATAAATTAAATATATTGTAAGACAATGTTATATCTCAAAATGGTTATCAAAATTATAATACTATGTTATTTGATTATATAAACTTAAAAGGTCAATTGAATTAAATAAATATATTATGGTTTAAAAAGTAGGGGAGATTGGGATTTATAAAATGGTTCAGCTAGCCCCAGTCTTTTGTATATAACCAACATTTTGTAATGATGATTACAATTGACCATATATCTTTTAGAAGAATATAAAAGACATTAATTTTGTTATAATTTAATTTGTTCACTGTTGATATAATTATATATTTAGAGTTCCATCTAGTTACTGCATCCAAAGGCATCCACTTTGGAAAGGTTTTGGTGATGAATGTAACTTCTTTACAACATTAGATATTTTATATAGTTTTTTAATCTAAGGCTGAAATCCCCTCTTTAACTGTCAAATTTATAATATGGACTAAATATCGGTGGCTGTATAAGCCTGTTTTATATTTTTAGTGATATGATATATTTATTTTTTCAGCAGCGTTTACTATGTTTGGTGCATTATCGAGCGTGATGGAAATAATCTTGCCCTAGATTTCAAAGTCATCGAGAGATTCTAACAAATAATGTGATAGATAGCTCAATCGAATCTAGACGGAAACTTTCCATTTCTTATCAATATGTAAATACACAAAAATGAGCTGATGGATGTCCACATATCTGTTGTGATGGCCAATTTGCTTTTAACAATTTTCAACTTTGTGGTAAGCTTAAATATAGAACTTTTATATATTTTTTCAATATATTGGCAAGCTGTTCGTCTTGTTCAGATTTTATCATGCTTGAATATGAAGGAAAAAATATCTCTAAACTCCTTAACTACCCATAGCTTTGAAAGGAATTAATCTTTAAAATAAATCTCAAAATTAATTTGTTAAAAAATTGGTTTTATTTAGGTAATAATCTACGAATACCAACTATGTTTTTAAGTATATCTTCATTCTCTTCATTTCCAATTAATTCTGAATGATTTCTTCTAACGTAATTTTTTAAATTGGCTGTAGAAATAAATATAGCTCATGATTTTATTTGTTATATATTTGTTGCAGTGTGAACGCTAATTCGGCGAGTTTTGTTGGGGCTTTATTCATTTATTTAGTCACTTTATATAGGAATCAGATATTACTGCTATCTGCCTCATATTCATGTCTTGATCTTGATCATCCAGAAGATCTTGTTGTTAATATATTAACCCGTAAAAATTGTTAAATAATTCTACTTCCAAGCAAAGGTCTATGTTATCTAGTATAGGGTTACTGTTATCTTCATCACTTTTTTATTAAAAAAAATTTTTTAATTTTAAAAAGCAGATAGGATTATCGAATTTAAAAATAATAGGATCCATATTATATTCATGGATTTTCTACTTGGAAAAAAAAATCTAATAAATTTTACCACCATCTGCTCAAAGACAAACGCCAAGTTTTGTAATTTTTGTATTGCTAAGAAGCGTCATTAGTTCATATTTTATTCAATATATAAAATAGACTGTTCACTCATTATAGATTATCTGAATATAAATCAGTATAGCCTCCCATTTACAAAATGATCAAGAAAAAGATGGTTCGATTTACATTATATATAAAATGAGTAGGTTTTATTTTGCAGGATAAGAATTAATGGGTAGTAGATCATAATCATAATTCTTTGCGAAAAATTTAAAACCAATATTGACAATTTTCTTCTCCACAGGGGAAATAGTAAAAAAAATAATATTGGCAATTTGGTTTTGAAAGTTTTGAGTAGTGGATCAGTATTAAAATAATGTAGGAGTAGTTAAAGTTTTGATAATGAATATTTTTCATTGTTTTAATCGCGGAATAAGGAAAATTGGAAACTATTCGATTTCATGTTTAAAATACAAATTTTTTTGGTGGAGTAAAAAAAAATTGTCATTATTTATTTTCAAACAACTTTCAAAGGTTAAATATATAATTATCACCCAAAAGCAAAACTTTTTATCCAGTCTAAAGCCAACTTTTTACAAACATTTATTACCCTTGTGGAGTAGAAATCCTGACTATCGGTTTTCAACTATTCCCAAAATATTTCTATATTGTAATATAAAAGACAAACTTGCTTGCGTTTTTTGAAACATTTAATTTTGAAGTGAAAATGGATAATATTACAATAAAAGAATAATTATTATTAAATGATATATATATTCTTTTAGGATATGAAACGATGAAATAACCAAAAGGTTCGCAGAAATGCTGGAACCTAATGAGATTATTTGGAATCAACAACATCCAGAACATAAAAAAACTTTTATTGTTATGGAATTTATCTGTTATTGGTTCCAGGTATAAATATATAAGAATATTATTAATTAGCTTAGCTTTGGAATTCCCTGGTTTTGATACCAACCCTCTATATCTTAAGAAGAGATTGAGGAACATGAAGGATCAGTTGACTAAGGAGAAAATAGGAAAACATTCAGACTCTAAAGAAGGATATCGTGAATATAAATACAAGATTTTATGCAAAAGACTGTTGAAGATAGACCAACATCAAGCAATTTTGATATGTCTCCCTCAAAAAGAAAAAAAACTAAAGTACTTAATTAATTTAATAGGTTATTTAATGTTTTGGAAGGAAAGTCATCTGGGATGCAGTAAATCTAATTTTTATCTATAATTTATTTATATTTTCTTTAGACATTTTATGGAAAGCCATGTAGAGGATTCAGAAACCTGGCGTTTAGACAACCAACTGTTGTTTAAAACTGAGGTTCTAAAATTTCTACACTATCTGAAGACAAATGGTATCTTACCAACACCTGCTTATGAATCTGCATTAGATATATTTAATTAACATTATATAAATTATTTATTTATTATAAAAATATATTATGTATCTTATATTATTTTTTATATTGACATTATATTCTTTTAATAAAAATTTTATATATTTGTATTTGTGTCTCAACGATATATCAATTTAATTTTTCTTAACATTCAAATTATATTAATGTCAAAATTAACATTTAATAAAAATTATTCAAATTATATTAGTGTCAAAATTAACATTTAATAGAAATTAAGGGATATATTAATTAAATTTTTATTAATATTCAATTAATTTAATTATATCATTAAATTACTATGGTTGATATTGAAAATATATTTATAGAAGTGGCATTGGCATATCAGATAAATATTTCAATTTTTAAATTTAACAAATCCATAAGAGGGCGTTAAATGCATAACTATTAAAATATCATTTTGAAACCCGAATGATTAATGGTTAGCGCTTTTTCAGTATTTGGGTGTAAATAAATGTGGAAAACCTTTAAAAAAAATGATAGGTTTCTTTGACATTTAATTTATAATTAGGTTTACAATCAAAAATTATAGAAAACTTATAAGGCACATATTGCTGGCTTTATTGGTTAAAATCTCTTCATTTTTATTTCCAATATTTATTTTTACCTGTGTATAATTATCCTAAAAAAAATTTTTTTAATATGATTTGACCGATTACCTACCTCAAAACCGACCACTTACTAAATATTAGATTGACCAAATTTGCTAGTAATATCAATTAAAAAATGTTTATTTTTTATATAAATTCATGTAAACCATATACCCAAAAAATATTTTAAAAATATCGTGATTTGACCGATAACCGACTCGCAACCTACCCAATTATTAAATACTTTTGATAAAGTTGATTTAAAATTTTATACCTTTCGGCTAAATTATTTTTGTTATTAACGTTTTATTTTATCATATTAACATTATTTTACAAATCAATAGATTATTGATATATTTTTTGATATCAATTTTAAACGAACATTTTCATTTTATATAATTGGTTATTTGATGATTTTTGATTATTTAAAAACGATATAAAAGGAACATTTATTTGATTAAAAGATAAATGTAATTTATTTTAATATGAATATTGTAATAATATAAAAAAGAAAATAATAATAATTCTTCAAATAACAAATCTTTTATTTAATTACTATGGTTGATATTGAAAATGTAAATGTATTTATAAAAGCAACAGATAAATATTTTTCAATTTTATAAATTTAACAAATATATATCCATAAGAGGGCGTTAAATACATAACTATGAAAATATCATTTTAAGAAACAGAATGATTAATGGATAGCTGATTTTTTCTATTTGGGTGTAAATACATGTGGAAAACCTTAAAAGAAAATGATAGGTAACATTTAATTTATAATTAGGTTTAGAATCGAAAAATAATAGAAAACTTATAGGACATATATTGATGGCTTTATTAATAAGAATCTCTTCATTTTTGTTTCCGGTGCTTATATTTACGTGTATGACATTATCCTAAAAAAAAACATTTTAAATATTTTGATTTGACCGATTGCCGAAGTAAAAACCGACCAGATCGACCAAATTTGCAAGTAATATCAATTGAAAAATGTTCAATTTTGTTTTATATCTCCATAAATACATGTAAAACATATACCTAGAAAATATTTTAAAAAAGATCGTGATTTGACCGATAACCGACTCGCAACTGACACAATTACTAAATACTGCATTGCTGGCGTTATCCATGTAAAAATCTTAATTTTTGATTTTATATGTATGTGTTAAGCATTATTCCGAAAAATATTTTAAAAATATGATAAAAGGTTATGTCATCATGCGAGGAACTAATACTTTTAAAACCTAAAATTCTAAAAAGACCTAGTCAAAAAATTAAAATATAAAAAAATAGGACAGTATCGATAAAAAAATATTAAAGGAAATATAATAAGGCCCTAAACGCCGTACTTTTCATATATATATAACAAAGATTTTTGTATCAAATACACCGCTTCATCCTAATCAATAAATACTCCATAATTCAACTTATTTATTAATTTTTTATTTTAAAAATTTTTATACACATCGCATACAAATACAATATTATATTTAATTTATTATTCATTAAATCTAATTTGTTAAATATTTTATGAAATACATGAGGAAATAATGATATCAAATAGAGAAGAACATACTATAAAATATCTATCGCTTTTGTGTTTGCTATAATTACTGAATCAAATGTATTTTAGTTAGACATTAATAAAAGTATCTTTTATTTTTTAAATGTTTATGATGATATATATTAGAGAAATAATTAAATAATTAGTAAGTGGTCGCTTTTGAGATCGGCAATCGGCCAAATCAAAATATTTTTAAAATATTTTTTTTAGGATAATGCTTGACAAGTTGTACATATAAAGCAAATATAAAGATTTTCCCATAGAAAATGCCAAGCGGTAATCTAGTAATTGGGTCGGTTACGAGTCGGTTATCTGTCAAATCACGATATTTATAAAATATATTTTGGGATAATGTTTTGCATGTATTTATGGAGATATAAAACTAAAATGAACATTTTTCAATTGATATTACTAGCAAATTTGGTGTATCGAATATTTAGTAGTAGTCGGTTTTTGAGTTCGGCAATCGATCAAATCGAAATAGTTTTGGGGATAATGTTATCCAATATAATATAATCATTGGAAACCTTAATGAAGAGATTTTGATCAATAACGATAGCAATATGAGCCTTACTAGTTTTCTATTATACGATTCTAAATCTACTTATAAAAAAATGTCAAAGAAACCTATCTTTTTTATTTAATTTTTAGGTTTTCCACATGTATTTACACCCAAATATTATAAAAGTACTAGCCATTAATCATTCGGGTTTCCCAAGAATGATATTATAATATTTATACATTTAACGCCCTCTTATGTATATATATTTGTTAAATTTTAAAAATTGAAAAATAAAATTTGATTTGTAATAAAGCTAGATAATTTATTTTATTTCCATTAATATTGAATAAACATAGGATTATATATTATATTATATAATCTTATTTTTTTTAATTAATAAAAAATTAATTTAAGTATATTTTACAAAAAATGGTTTATTTCTAAAAAGATTAATCAATAAGTTATATATATGTAGCATATGGGATATGGAATAATTTGGGATTCTAAATCCCAACGTGGGGAATCGAGATCTTTAATCCCCACGTTTTATTCGGAATCTTTTTTTTTAAATTTTTTTTTTAAAAATATTTAAAGAATTCTTGATATTGAAAATGTATTTCTAGAAGTAGCACAGCAGATAATTTAAAATTGGAATGGTTATCAGTCAAATCACGATATTTTTAAAATATTTTTTGGGATAATGTTTTGCATGTATTTATGGAGCTATAAAACTAAAATGAACATATTTCAATTGATATTACTAGCAAATTTGGTCAATCGAATATTTAGTAGTTTGGTTTTTGAGTTCTGCAATCGATCAAATCAATTCTAAATCTACTTACAAATTAAATGTCAAAGCGACCTATCTTTTTTTTAATTTTTAGGTTTTCCACGTATCTACACCCAAATATTATAAAAGTACTAGCCATTAATCATTCGGGTTTCCCAAGAATGATATTATAATATTTATATATTTAACACCCTCTTATAGACATATATTTGTTAAATTTTAAAATTTAAAAATTATAATTGAGTTGTAATAAACTAGTAAATATAATTTATCCCCATTAACCTTAAATAAAAATAGGATAATTTTTTATTTAATAAAAAATTGATTTAAGTGTATTTTAAAAAAAATGTTTCAATAAGTTTATAATAAGATTAATTAATAAGTTATATATATATATATGTGTTAAAAAATATATGACAGAGTCTTTCGATATAAACGATAGTGAGGCAAAATCTTTAAATAAAGTTGAAATTTTTTAAAGCCATTTTATAAAATAACGTTGGAAAAATCATCAGATGCAACTATAACTGGAACCGCATTTTATATATAGCAAAAATGGACAAAATTTTAGGGGAAGCATCCAAGATGTTATTAAAATGCTGAAAATGTAGAATATATAAAAACTACCTGAGCGTATTCAGAAATTATGTAGCTACCAAATTAGATCCCAAAACTAAAATGAAATATATGCCTAATTTTGAAGCAAAACATGAATATAAAAAATTAAAACCACTGTGCTCAAAGCGAATGTATATGAGTCCTCTCTAGATGATCAGTATGCATAACGAATTGAGAAAGTAATTATAAATGTGTGGTTATATTAATTTATAAATTTTAGGGAAGCTTGTAAATTTCCAGATCTCAGGAGAGATTAAATTATAGAATACATCAAAGAACTGGTTGCACCAGCTTCAACCATTATACCTTAATGGTGGCAAAAAAAGCGCTTTTTACTCAACTTGATATCTAAGGATTAATTTGCTTAACAAACGTACAGCGTTCCAAGTAAGGTAGCCTTCAGCAAGGCCGTTGATTTTTTGATCAAGTCGCGAAACAGGATGTCACCGATATCACTTAAACATTGTATGTGCTTAGATAATTGGGGTGTTCCGCTATGAAATACATTATTTATATATTCTATCTTATTGATTGTATTGTATAATTGTATTATAAATCTTGTTATATTTACAAAATAAATAAATATTGGATAATTAGTAAAAATCTATTTAATATAAAATTATAGGCTTTTTAGTAGCTTACATCTTAGGTTTCACAAATTGCTTAAAATCAAAGATCAAAAAAATTTTATAATGCTCAAATGTAGATATTTGATTAAATTTTATTTAGAATAAATTTTTTTTAGCAATTAATGGAAATAAAAGGTGATATATGTAATTATAGATTTTGATTCGGAATTTTTTTTAAAAATAAAAAAAAATTTCTTTCTTTTTTTGCCATCTGGCTGGTACCAGAAAATTTTATTTGTTTTTTAATAAAATAAATGATATTATCAAAAGGACATATTTAAAAGGCCAAAATAAGGGATTTAAAGAGAGAATGTTAAAAAAAGTTGAATGAAATGGAATAACGTTAAGAAACATTTTTGTTTTGGTAAATTTATATAAAATCATAAATATTTTCATTAAAAAAAAAATTCATTGCAATAAATATTCAATGCAATATTATATTAACAATTTGAGACTATATATCCGATGTTTCGAATTATGAAGGATATTTTTATCATTCAAAGGAATTATAAATCCTTGCTTAGCCATTATGCCTATTCATTATAAACAACTATTGATGTACAAAATTATTATCAATAACTTTTATAATTCAGTGCTTGATCATTTTACTCAAATATAAAGACAAATTCTACTTATTTATATTATGGTTTGACTAATAAATAAAAATAAATTAAAGTTTTCGATTACTTCCCTAGTAGTAAACTTGACGCTTCGTCATTGCACAAGATATCACTATCACAAATTATACCATCAGTATTCTAATTCGACTATTAAATTTTTGTATAATTCATGTCGTTATATGTCACTGAATATAATTAAACTTCCTTCAATGCCTTTTCAGAAATAGCTTTCATATTTTTATTTATACATGTTCCGAATAAAAATATTTCACATTCATTGTAAGCTCTTTATTTACCTAAAATCTTCGGTCAGACAGCCATAATTTGATCAATACTTCAACAGTGCAGTATAGAGACCAATCTAGGGCATTTATCTATTCATTCATTATTTATACATCCTCCTTGTTCAACCTACTTGATTTTTAACATGCTAATTCGTACTCAAATGCTATCTGATAATTTTAAATCAGGAATATTTTAATTTAAATTGATAGTCTATTGTGAATTTGTTTTGATGAATATGAAGGTTATAAAAGGTATCAAAGATCTAGCATTTTCCTTATTTTCCAAGTAAATAAAACATCTGAAGGATAGACGATCCACTTTTTATCTTCTTATAATTATAAAATATGTTTTCTGTTATTTTTATAAAATATATACAAACAAATCCTTTTAATCAAAAAAAATTACCTTAAAATGCATTTAAATATAAATTTTTAGTAAATATTATTTTATATTTAGAATATGGAATCAAATATAAATAATATAATAAATGATCATATATTTAATTAAATTGTCATCGTCAATTGTAGTTAGAATATTTGAAGTGGTTTGTGTAGATCTAAATACCATGAGTTGATGTACTTCTAGTTATTTCGGTTCTATAGTAAGTTGTATAATCATCGTCATTTGTGATTAGAGAATAAGTATTTGGAGTAGTTCAAATTATCTAAATTAGCGTAGTTCTTGTCTGTAAGTTTGTACCGTTTTAGTTATTTTGAGTGTGGTTCAACTTTTTTGGGTCTTGTAGCAAATTGTATGATTGTCTGTCATAATCATTTGTGGTTGAAGAATAAGTAGCTGGAGTAGTTCGTATATTTCCAATTGTTCCCTCAGTTAATCTTATTCTATGATAATTTTTAAAATTGTAGATGTTGGTATAAAATAAGTTTATTCACATCTTTTATCATATAAGACTTTTAAATATCAAAAATGAAATTCAAATACGCGCTATTAATAATATAACTATTGAGAATAAATAATTTAATAATAATAATTAAATTTAAATAAATTAATTACAATAATTTTAATGATAATATAAATATTCAAAATAATTTTTATTTTTATATAGATAACAATTTAATATTCTTAATTTGAACTGTCACCTCTGACAAGATGTGCTCGTCTGTTAATAAAATATCTAATAAATTTTTTTGCAAATTTAAAAATTTCAAAATCAATTTTTTTTATGATATGATATGATGGCAAACAAAGGGACCTTATTTGATTTAAAAAAATTTAGATTCGGAAGTAAAAGTGAACAAAGTACAATAGCTATATATTATTCTAATTGTTAAATTTTTACAGAACACACTTTATATAATGTCAAAGGAATTTCTGGTATATCAGACGGATTTGTCAATTATTCAAATAAGTTTTAATTTGATCAATAAAATAAATATAGTTATATATTCTTCGCAAATTCAAATATTATTTTATTTCTACTTAATCTTCTAAATAAATATTATGTTTTTCAATATTATTTTTCAAGATCTTTAAGATATAATTGTATTAATATTTAATAATATGTAATTTCATTTTTTTAAGGAATTTATTACCATATTGACTATTTAATAGTGCAAAACATTTACCTTCTCTATGACTCAAATATAATGTTATCTTACTTTTTATGAAAATAGTTAAATGACAAGTGTTAATTAAAGTAATTTGCAAAATAAACCTAGATTAACAGGTAGAACTAAATTCAACTTAAGTTTGTAGCACCACATTTTTTTCCTACTCTGACAACCTGATTGTTATAGTCAATTCTAATCTTGTTTATTAGGATAGGGTTTTAAAAAATTAGCCATTAGGAATTACTAAAGTGGCTGACATGAATTTAATGCTTTATTTTAAAAGCTTCTAAATAATCTTTTAAACTAAAAAGGTATGCCCAAATTCAGAATGTTGAAGCCATTTATCGTAAAAATATAAACCAGGGTAAGATTTTAAAAAAATAAAAATAATACTTATGTTATATATTTTTTTAGGAACAAGAGATTATAATACAAATTTTTATACTTCTCCTGTCAGAAGTGGAAATATTGCAAACTACCCTATATCCAATCTTGATTACAACAGGACATTTGTGTCTCACAAAAGGGCATTGCCTAATAATCCTGATGGAACTTCACCCTATTTTAGCCAAAATGTTCCAGAATTTATTTTAAAACATCCAGCATTTAATAAAGCAAAATATATATTAGGTAAAAGATACACTTTACCACTCAAGAAATGTAGAATCAAAGATCTAGAGGCTGATAAAAACAAGCTGGAAAATTTTTGTTTTGTTTGGGAGGCCTTTCCCAAATATTCTGCAAATGTGAGTTGATTTAAATATTTATTTATTTGAAATATTTGAAAATTAATCAATATTATATGCTTACTAACATAACGTTCAAAGAATTGTGTAGATATGATTAGAGTCCTGTAGCAACCAAGTTGGTGGTAATATCATCAACTGAATATACGTTTGGTTTAACATGTGTCATGAGATAATATTTATGCTTCCTCTTATACCTGATTGAATAATATCCAATTATAAAATGAATCTAAAAATAAGAAAAATTTTGTTAAAAAAAATAAGGATATGATTTAAAAATTAATGTTTATGAATTTTTCAAAAGTTGTTTTAATTTAATTTTAAAAGTAACTAGTTAAGTTGCTTAGTTAATTGTTGAAAAATAATTTCTATAACTCATCATTTTTGATATCTTTTTTTGTTACACAAAATGTTTACAAATTTTAATTAAAGGAATTTGAATAAAAATACGACAAAGAGAATACGTACCATCCTAATTATTTGTACGAAAAAAAATAATAAAATAACACAATTCAAAAAAAAATTTGAGCTCAATAAATTTTTAGTTGACTTTCGCAAACTATTTTTAATATATGTGTATTGCAGTAGAGATCTGCTTTTGGACCTAATTTTTTTAAAAAAAATAGGGTTCAGGCTGAGAGGGCCTTATATTTTTTAAAAAAATTCAGGCCAAGTTGGGTAGGCCTTGGAATTTTTTTTAAATATTTTAAATTTATCAATTTTATATTGAATTTTTGATGTAAAATAAAAATATTTGATTTTATTTATAGAAATTAGATGCCATAGAACATATGTCTTTTATTTTGAGTAATTATAAAAATTTAATTTATATATTTAGATAAATTTGGGCAGGGCTGGTAATTTTTTTTAAAAAAATTTCTGGTTTGGGCTTGGCTGGCAAAACTTTTTTAAAAAAAATTCAAAAATTAGGCCCGATGCAGATCACTATATTGCAGTGTGCTTGTTTTCTAAAAAATAAGTTTCCCTACAGTAAACAAACCTTCTAAAGAAGCCTTTTTATGACTATATTTAATAAATAACTTTGAATTTGGGAAATAGTCATATAAAATTATAAATGTGATACTACATATATTTACATTATTTTACCTATATTTTAATTAAAGTAATTCATTATTTTTGTCATAATTACATTTTAATAAATTCGAAAAGGACCAGATAAAGTCCTAAAAAAATATAACTAGTCACTGTTTTTTTCCAAAAATGCAACTTTGCAAACTTAACGTTAACTAGAAACTTTAACTTAAAATTAATTACAAATTATGTTTGAGTTTGAGATTATTTTTATATCTATGCTTTTTATAAAGGTTTGGGTCAAGCACCAGGCTGGGCTTAGATCTAGAAATAATTTGGCACTTGGCTGTGGTTGAGCTAAGTCCAAAAATAAAATCCATTTTTCAGGTTCATAGCTCATATATTTTTCTCTCATGTAACTTTTTTTTGAATGGTTAAAAGAAAGACAAGTTTATAACCATTCCTTGTAGGCCCTAATTATTTTTTAGTCATGTCACAAAAAAAGAACTTACCAATATATAATTTCCTTGTAACATATTTTGTAACAAATGCCTTGTTGCTATTGGTACTTATCCATATCCCTTTTTTATATTATAGCCTCATTCTCTCATTAAATTATCTAAATCTTTATTTATTTGCAATATATTTAATATTTTTAAATTACCTTATTTAATAAAATATATTGTTTAGGATATTTACATAATATTTGACTATTATAACTGGAACATGGAATCAACTATTCAACACCTCAGTGATAAAAATGAAATTCCTGTAAAGCCACTGGTAGAAGATGCACTAAGGGATTTTTTGGAAGAATCAGATGATGAATTTATGGAGGACGACGATTCACATGGTATTTACTGCATGTATATATATCAGAGACCTGCAGCCGGCCCTAAGCCTGGCCCGGGTACCAGGGTCGGGCCGTATTTAAAATTTTTAAAATATACCCAGGCTGGGCCTGAAAAATTTTTTTTTTAAATGGGCCGGGCCTGAAAATTATTTTTTTAAATACCTGGGCAGGGCCTGGTCGTATTTTTTTAAAAAATTTATACAACATGAATTATTATATTCGTCAATTAGATATGGTTATAATGATTATATATAGTTATGATTAATATAATATTTGGTGAAAGTTAACACTAGCTAACACTCATAGTATCTATTACATAATAAAATTATAATTTTCCTGCCATGGAATAAATACGTAAAGGATTAAATACATTATCATATAATATATATGTTATATTTTTTATTAAAAATATCATTTTTATTTTTTTTATAAATACATAGTATTTGTAATATACTAAATATCTGTTTAGAATAAAAAAAATATATTTAGTGTTGTTAAATGGCTCGTTTTGAGCCGATTTTTAAAAACGGCTAAGTCAGTGTTTTATCCAGTAAAATATTATGCAAGCCTGAAAATTTTGCTCATAGAAGGAGCAAAGGTCTAGACATATAGTATTGCAAAAAATATTGAGTTAGCCGTTTTTGTTTAACAACATTAGCTAATATACTTGCTTATTAGATGATAATACTCGCCGAAAAATATGATAAAATACGAAATAATGAATTTTTTGAATATACCAGGTCGAATATAATTTCTAAAAATTCTGAGCCGGGCCTAAAAAAAATTTTTTTTTTTAATCTAGGCCGGCCGGGCCTCAAAAATTTTTTTTTTATATTCGGGTCGGGCCTTAAATTTTTAAACCCGGGTCGGGTAGGTCCGGGTTTTAAATTTTTAAACCCGGTCGGGCCGGGCCGTAAAAAATTTTTGGAAAAAAATCCGGGCCGTATAAATTGTACCTCTGCAGGTCTCTGATATATATATATATATAAAGAATAATTATGGATTTATTATTGGGGTATAAATTTTATTTGAATAAATGTTTTGGGCTAACATTTTAATACAAAGATTTTCTAAAAAAAAAACCACCCAATTTTTAAACAATAATTCTAATAATCAAAATAAGAGTGTTCAACATTCTATATTTTTTTCTAAATGTGTTTGTAAATCCATTTTGATTTCTTAGTTTTAAATTCTCGTATAAAATAATGAGGCTCTCCAATATTTTTAATATACTAAGCAAATATCATTAAAATTAATAAGTATTTTTAAAAAATTGGAATGCCAAACTTTTTCTTTCGCTGATAAAAAGTGGATAAAAACACTAATTTAACAAAGAGGAGTTGAAAGGAGAAGAAAATTTTTGACCGAAATTCACCTCAAAAAAAATATTCTTTTATAGGTAAATTAAATATTTTGTTATTTTCATTAAATAGGTTTCGAAGAGATTTTTTCAATCTTTTTACTAAGGCTGGATTCATCGTGGGATCAGATCCTGCACGATTTATCAGCTGAGTGATATTTAAAATCTTTATATAAGATCACAATTATATATTTTTTTTAAATCGATCAGCTGTTAAATCGTGTCAGATCGGGGGCCGCTATGAATCTAGAATCACTTGTGATCATGTGATGAATAAGGAATTTGAGTTTTCAATCGCGTTATATTTTTGATATAAGAACGCCTAGCCAGAGCCGAATTTGATATGGATGAATACAATTTCATAATGGACTACAATGGATCTACCCATCCTATGGCATTCATGCATTCCCATCAAACGCCTTTCAACCCTGCTAATGCTAACCTAAGCCACCCCTATACTTATAATATCCAAAATCTGCATACCAATGCTCCGGCATCTATATACAACAACGTTAATCATCAAAATATCTCTCCCGTCAACGTTAACCCCAATGATCCCATTGACAAACAATTTTATAATGGTAAATTTAGTCTATTTTTTTTTATATATATAATCTATTTTGGCAGGTTTGAGTGATTTGCTCAAAAAAGATTCGGGCCACGGAATTATAATTGACTATTCGGTTTGACAGGATTAATTTTCACGCCGGGATAGGCAATTCATATAAAATATTTTCTTTTGGGCCAAGCTAAAAAAATAATATTAGGAGGCCAAAAAACAAGTCATTTTTAAATATCTTCACTGGGGCTGGTTCGGACTGTGGCGTGCTGATATCATTAATTACTAATATCAACTTATACTATATTTTTACGAACCATAGATCAAAAAAGGAAGGCTGGGGATAACGTGACCCATGAATCTAATATAGCCCATGGCGCAAATAATCCTAATACGAATTCCAACTCGGGTACCGTTGACTTGATGGATGAGGACAATGAGGCCGACGAAACGAACAACTTGGAAATATCTTTGGATTATGGCGCAGAGGCCTATTATAACGTAAAAGAAGGAAATAGGGCATACGGCAGTATGGTTCAAAAAAAGAATTTAGGTTTTTTTAAAAAAAAAATTTTTTACAATTACGATCATGATATTAAACTGATCCAAATTGATTACACGTAATTATCCTTTTACACCCGCCAAACTAGCGAACAAAAATATTGGGAATTTTTAAAAAAGAGAAGTTTTCAATGAATATTTTTTTTCCAATTTTTCTTCTCGCAAAATCATCAATTTGCCAAACATCCTTGACGTCCACTCAGCCATTGTTAGATTATGATATAACTTCTTTTTTTTATAGAAAGGAAAAATATAAGCTACCAAATATTTTGTATTCATTATCACGAATCATATTATAATTTGCTCATTTTGTTGAATTTTATTTATTTTATTTTTTTAAAAAACGAACTTAAAAATAAATCATATCCTTAAAAACGATATTTGTGCTTGTTTTTTTTCTTCCATTACTTATGTTTAATAATTATTTGTATTTTTTTTGACATCTCTAGGCTACGGTAGTCGAGGAGGCTTGGAAAGAGACCTCATCTTAGATTTTTTCAACACTAGCACTAAAGAGGAACTGCTGAGCTTGAAGCATTGTTCTCTCAAAAAATGCGAAATCGTTATGCAAAACAGACCCTTCGTTAGTTGGGAAGAATTGGTAAATATATCAGAGATCTACAG
Organism: Gordionus sp. m RMFG-2023; assembly: GCF_954871325.1. Classification (NCBI taxonomy): domain Eukaryota; kingdom Metazoa; phylum Nematomorpha; class Gordioida; order Chordodea; family Parachordodidae; genus Gordionus; species Gordionus sp. m RMFG-2023. Next base: position 4,883,211 of record NC_088778.1, on the reverse strand, counting down.
GCCCGACCCGGGTACACGGGTCGGGTCGTATTTCAATTTTTTAAAAACCGGGTCTAAAAATTTAAAACCCGGGCCAGGCTAAAAAAATTAAGCCAGGTCAGGCCGTGCTAATGTTACTTCTATGGGCCTATATATTAAAAATATACTTTCTAGGGGTTTTTCCTTTGTTTGGACACACCTTATATGGTTTATGGTTAAATTGATAAATATATTTTAATAAATTAGGTTAAATTTAACACTAATCATACTTTTTAATTCTTCTTAATTGTTTTTTATTTTGTTTTAAACCTTTTCTTTTTTTGGATGAGAAAATTATTTTCTGTTGAAGGGTTTGTTTTTTTTGTTTTGGAGAATTATCTCCAGTGATTTATACTTTCTTATTCTACACAATTTTTGTCGATTTTATATCGTGGTTTACTGGCTAGGGTTGATACACCAATATTTACCTTTTCCGCCAAAACATGCCTGAATATTCATCGGGAATGTAAATGAGATTAATTTCCGCAAAGTTAAAATTTTATTTTAAACATTGGAGGTGGGGGAGTCTTGATCTTGAATTTCGAAAATATTATATCCATGTATTGTATTTGTATCTCTAACATTGTAATATAATATATTACGTATATAGAACGCTAAATTCGAAAGATTTAAATTTCTCTCGGTGGAATTGATTCAATCGGCCAAGAAAATGCTTTACGTGCGAAGACAAATCGTTAAATTGTTACAACATTGCGAGCAGCTATCATCCGTATTTTTATAATACAAATAATCTTCCTCTTTTTTTTCTATCAGAGCAAACTTTAATTCTAAGTGGTTTATAAAAAATTTTTGCCAGAATATATAGTCTTTAGTGGCGAGCATATTATTTTATAGTCAAACCAATTAAGGTCTAAGCTTCCACAAATTCTCATGGAACATGATTGTGCCATATTATATTTCATGAAGGAACTTTAACCCCTAGGCGGGCAGTTAAGGTGTCCAAGTTTCACACGATCATGATTAATCCTACATTCATATTAGCCCGAATTCGTGGTGAGTGTACATAATCTCACTTATAAACTTTCGCCACAATTTCGTGCCAAATATGAATGCAGGGTAACCCCTCATTCACAGCTAGAGCGATACCACGTATTTTTAATAATTCGCTACGAATGTGCGCTAACTATGAATTGAGGGGTAAGGCAGATTATATTTCCTCGAAGGTCAAGGACATTTAGCCAATAGAACGATCCTATAAAACACGCGAATTGAACAGTGCTAATTTTTGATTATATTTTCTGCGTTATTTATTCAGGTAGATTCAAAACACGAATCGAATCGTATTATTATTTTTAAAAAAAATTTTTTGGTAGAAAGGGTTTTATCTGTTATTATTGGTTATTTTCGTTCCCTGCCTTCCAGAATAAGTGTTTAAAAAAAACTAATGATAATTATATAAATAAGTCTGCTAAATTAGTGGCAAACTAAGAAAAGAGTTCTCCTTTGTATAAAGGGCTTGTAAAAAAAATGGACGAATACATTTGAATGATTTTAATTATCTTTTGCTAACGATATTTAGATTACCAAATGATATGATCAATCATATGTATCGCTTTTTGCAATTGTAAATGGAATACATATCTATTTTATTTTAAAAAATGACACCAACAATCACCTGGAATGAATTTATACTATTTGAATAAATTACACGTGACCGAATCAAATAATTTGTTTTTCGAATATTATTCACGAATATTAATTTCGATTATTTAAACAAACTTAGCGTATTTGATTCGTTCATCAGAATATACATTTTAAAAGCATGCACAATAAAATTTTTATATATAATATATCCGGACATCCCCATTTTATTTATAATTATTTTTTTTTAGGAATTACAAAGGGCAGTAGAGAATATGATGTCAAGGGGACATATGGTTGTTCAACCTTCTAAGTTGATATCTGATCATTATTCACTTAAACCATATCAGGTAGCCGGGATAAATTGGCTCAATCTACTCTTCAAAATGGGCATGAATGGGATATTGGCCGACGAAATGGTGATTTTTTCTCTCACATCTCATTGTACTCTATATATATTTCAATTAAAAAAATAGATTAATGGGTGTGCATTATGTTCTTATATTATACACGATTATTTCTTAATATTTTGTTTGCCAAAATTATTTATTTTTAAAAAAAATTTTAAGAAGGGATAGGTTATATTATATAAAAATCCTTATAAAGTTATGATTTATATTATTTACCTCTATTGATTATATATATATATATATATATACTATACAACGTTTACATATTTGATTACATTTTAAAAGGGATTGGGGAAAACCGTTCAAATTTTAGCCTTCCTTCAGTTCCTCCTAGAAAATGGCATCAAAGGGCCCATACTTATTATAGTACCTGCTTCAACGCTAGGTACGTTTTTATATGCTGCATTAAATTTTGGGTAAAATATGTTCTGGGTGGATGGGGTAGAGATGTGATATGGTCTAGAAGAAAGATGGATAGAAAATAGTTATTATTAATATTAAAATTGGACAATTGGCACGTTCTTTTTAAACGGGCAATTCAATTACATTCTTACCGACAGTTTTTATCTTAAATAAGATATTTAATTTGTTGAGGCATTTGTTCATCCCTGTCTCCCATAAAATGTATTACTTGAATATATTTTGCTCCGATCTTTATTGAAAACAGTGACAAAAATCGTAAAGGAAGATAAACGGGCTTTGGCCCCATCCGTCTGACCGAGACCGGATGGATTGGCGGACCTGTTCCGGTGTTTAATGTTAAAACCGTGATTCAATTCGGACAGTAAACTCTTTAAAATTCCTAGTCTTATTTTTTTTTTTTCATATTAAAATTATTTTATGGAAGATAATTGGACTTCCGAGATAAGCATATGGTGCCCCGTCTCCAAGATAACTATCTATTACGGCTCCCAGTCGGAGAGGAAAGATCAAAGATTTTTCTTGACCGAAGAAAATGGTCTTCAGCAATTGGATATCATTCTAACGACTTACGCTATGGTTTATTTTACCTCCAAATTTAAAATTTATTATTTTATTTCTTTTATATATATAAGAATTGAACACCATAATTTTACAGGGAATTGATTATCTTGTTCATGTCTATAATAAACCACCCAAATTACTAAGAACGCTTACACATAAATGACACAACACCTCTCTTTTTTTTTGATTATTTGAATTTATAATAAAATATTTATATTTTATTTTCCCCGTGTCTGTTAGTTTACCTATTTATATTAATAATAATATATAATTTAATCAGCCCCATATATTAGGTTGATTATGTTTTAATTTTTTTTTTGGGGGGGGGGGGAGGATTGGCTAAATTTTTTTAATCTTAAAAAATATTTTATATTAAACCAAAATATTCAAAGGTCTCCAGTACGGCAGATGACAAAAACTTTTTTAAAAGAATCTTATTCACTTACGTTATCTTTGACGAAGCCCACATGCTTAAAAATATGACTTCCATTCGATACAAATACCTTATGAAGATCAAAGTTTATAAATTTTTAATTAATAATTTATTAGGAATTTTAAAGAAAAAAATTATATTTCTTTTTTTTTATTTAAAATAAGATATCTGAGCATATTTTTTTTAAGAACATTACTCATAAAAATTATTATAACTATCAATTTAAAATAAAGATTTTACTTTATAATTAATATATATTTATTTCGATAACCTTTTGTAGGGTCTAAATTTTATTTGGTTATTTTGAATAATTTTGGCAAATTGTTTCAAAGGGAAATTGAAGATATGAGCATTAAGTGGATATTTAACAATCCATTATACGATTTTCCAGCTGGTTAGTGATGTTAAATGGCTCGTTTTGAGATGATTTTTAAAAACGGCTAACTCAATATTTCACCCAGAAAAATACTAAGCAAGCCTGAAGATTTTGCTCATAGAAGGAACAAAGGTCTAGACATATATTATCGAAATCTTCAGGCTTAGTCAATATTTTTCTAACTAATAACAACACTACTCTTCTCTTATAAAAATTTTATTAAAAAAAAGCTTATTCAAAGATGGTTTTTGGCATTAATGTTAAATACAAAATAAAATTTCAGTCTATGTTTTTACTTATAATAAAAAAAAAGAAAATTATTTTAAAAACGCGGGCTAACTTGTCTTTTACTTTTAAGGCGAAATATAGGGTTTTGCTAACCGGTACCCCCATACAAAATAATCTAATGGAACTCATGTCCTTGATGCAATTCATTCTCCCGGATAAAATATTCGAGGAAAAAACGGAGGAACTTAAAACCGTTTTTTCCGCTTACGAACTAAACGTAAACGCCGCCATAAATTTGGAAGTGGGAAAGACCGCCGCGGAAAATGGTAAGGACGGTGGGACCGGATCCGACAACGAATTAGAGGAAGATAACAATGACGGGAATGTTTCTGGGAGCATTGGTAAGAGGAAACCCGATAAAAGGCAGAGGAGTCAGTTCGAGATGGACAGGGTGGAACAAGCTAAAAGGATAGTTAGACCTTTCGTACTTAGAAGGACTAAAGCGCAAGTAAATAACAAGGATTATTTTTATTCATGATACTCACATTATTGGCATAGGAAAATATTTATATATTATAATGTGTTATAGTATTTGGAGCAGGATGTATAAAAAAATTTTTTTAATGTCATTCATTACTCTTTTAAAACCTAGTAAATCACAAGAGAAAACAAAATCCATTTTTTGAGATTTCAGTTTAAATTTTTGGAACAACGTGTGATTTTTTTTTTGTGTTAAACTCTGAATTATTTAAGTTTCGCTGTTTTGATTTCACATGCCCGGGTATCTTATGGTTTACAATATTTCTCAATTTTAAAGTTTCTTATTTAACCTTTTTAATCAATTCACTCGATTTTTCTAACTTATTGAACCGGACCAATTTAAAAATAAATCTTCGAACTTGGGTACGACTTGCAAGGATGTGCCAAGGAAAGGGCTCTAATACATGTCATAAATCTTATACAGGTTTTAGACCAACTCCCTCCAAAGATCCAAGAAATTACGCTCTGCGATATGACCCCCGACCAGGCTCTCGTTTACAAAGGAGTCCTGAATAATTACAAGGAACAATTGGCTAAAAACGCGAGTAATTCCCTGAACAACAGTAACGTACTGCTCCCACCCATGAATATTCTCATCCAACTCAGGAAAGCTGCTAACCATCCATTAATGCTAAGGAACGCTTACAGTGACGACCTTCTAAGACAAATGTCCGTGGATATGTTAAACGTAAGATAAATTATTTTATTTTTTTTTATACGTTTATAAAAAAAAAAACTTTCATTTTACCCCACTGCTGATTTTTAGGCAAGATTTATTTATAAGAATCGATAGGAAACATATTTATTAAGAAAAATATATATATTAAGATTAATATAAAAAGCCTTACGCCTTAAATAATATTTGATAGTTTGAAAACACTTGAAAATATTTAATCTTTATAAGGTTGTATATTTTTAAAAAGATATTTAATTTATTCTTATCTATTTCCCCTTTTTGTAATTTTTTTAGTATTATTAGATTTTTATTGTGTCCCGCGAACAATAAATTCGTTTATCCTTGAGTTGTAAGTTGATTTTTTCTCTTCTCGGCTTCACTCAAGGTTGAGATATTTTTTTAAGTTGATCATATCTATATTGGAACTCTTTATTAATCAAAATATTTTTTATACTATTCACGCAGGAGCCTACGCACAAGCACGCGGTTCCTGATTTGATATACGAAGATATGAAAGTCTTGAGCGATTTCGAACTTTATAAATTGACCAAAGCCTTTCCGGTTTGTTTACACAAAAAAATTATTTCATGTTTTTTCCCCTTTTCCTAGTGGTTTTAAAAAAAGACTTCTTAACCTTTATTCCCAAATGATTAATACGTAAGGGGCGCGCATTTATAAGCCTGGCACCGATTTGTTAAAAAATTATATATATTCCGAGCCAAGCATGCAAGCAGTATGGTGCTGCTCATGACTAAATTATAAAATGGATACTGCTGACGAATAAAAATTTTTGACAAATAGGATATCCCCCTGAAATGAAAGATGTTATTCTTTCCCTCCCCCTCCGCCATTGTTGAGAGTTTTTTAAAAAAATTGATAGCCTTAGCTTCAAATTATACTATTTTTTTAAAAAAAAAGCCTTCTTGTATAAATTACATATCATTTTTTTTAAATAAGGTGCATGATTGATTTTTTTTCCTAAATACCAAAGTTTCTTATAATAAACAAATTTTGATGTTCCATTTTTAAAAATATTTTTTTTTATTAAAGAGTATTTCCGGTTACAAACTGCCGAATCACGTGATAAAGGCTTGCGGAAAATTCGAATTTTTGGATACCATTTTGCCCCAGATCGTTAATAAGGTTAGTGTTTGTTTTTTTTCCCTTCTCCAAAACATTTTGCGCATCTTAATTATATAGTTGAATGATTTGAGAAATCTTCAAACCAAAATATTTTCTTTCCTCTTTTTTTTTTATTTTTAGAACGAGAAGGGATTAATATTTAGTCAATTCACGTTGATGCTGGACATTTTACAAGAGTATCTATCCATATTAGACTACAAGTTTATGAGGATCGACGGGGCGACTCCTGTCCCAGATCGGTAAAATAAATATATTAGAATAAATAATATTACTTGATAAATTCAGCGTTTTATGTTTTTGTTGCGTTTTCAATAAACAAAAATGAAACGCGCCCACCAATTTGAATGAAACTTCTTCATTTATTTCTTTAAATACAAAAAACTAAGGGGGGGGGGGCATGCTTTAATATTTATTTATAAAATTAATCTTTCTTATAAATTGTTTTTTTTTCAATTAACTCTATTTGACAAAATGAGCTAATTTTAAAATGATCGTGATAATTAGATATTTTAACTAGAAATGTTACTGGATTCAAATTTTCTATTTATTTATTTACCCAGTTCAGGTTCAGAAAAAAAATGTTTATTAATTTATCATATACATTTGAGTATAAATTTAAAAAAATATATTCAAATTTTAAGGATTTATATATATATATCCTTAACAGTAAGAATAAATCGGCAGTGATTCAATATTTTTCTTCATTTGGAGATGATTATCTTGTGTTTGAGTTTTATTTTTAATTTGATATATTTTTAGCAAAATAATATATTTTTTTAAAAAAAAACTTAATACCCCCCCTCCTCGTTCCCCCAAATTCATTTTATTTTTATTATACGATTTAAAAGTCTGTCCCTCATCAAGGCCTTCACTAACGATAAAGACTGCCCTTTCTTCCTCTTATCAACCAAGGCAGGGGGCCTGGGCATCAATCTCACGTGTGCCAATCACGTTATCATATACGACATCGACATAAACCCTTACAACGATAAACAGGCCGAAGATAGATGCCATAGAGTGGGCCAGGAAAAGTTAGTTTCATTGTCGATAAAATGTTTATTCGTCAGAGGTTGGATCGTTTATTAAAATTACACCTTTTTGAGATGTTTACTTTCGTTATGTTTATTTGTATACTTTTTCAGGGGGCTAAATTATTTTAAACCCGGCGTGGATTTGATCGATCATCTCCATTCTCAGGCCCAACCAGTTTAATAACCTGTCTCAGATCTTTGAAATTTATACCTCATACAAATACAGGGTTTCCCATGAGCTTTTTTGTTGCATTCTACTTCTGAAACTCTCATCAGTGTTAATATAGTATAATATGGAAACGGATTTTTGCGATTAAATGTAGTTTCCTTTTTATTATTAAAATAATTCAAGAATTTACCCTTGGTTCTTCCTATTCAACCACCCTTTTCTAGGAAATGAACCTTTAAATTAATTACTTTGAAAAATTGTTAAAATAAAACCTTAAATTCCTAGAAACTTTTTTTTGTACACCAAGGCAGAACATGCAGGGGGCTAGCTGATTTTATACAATGGATTAGATGATTATTGTTGCTATTAATACAAATTCTTGAAAACTGGTAATTTTTTTAAAAAGTTTTATATTCAATTTTTAGATCAAATAAAATATAATCATGATGGTTAATGATTTTATAATTATAGTTATTAATTTTTTTTTTAAACATTTAGAACTGTCTCCGTTAATAGGCTTATAAGTAAAGATACTATCGAAGAACTAATCTTGAGGTGCAACAAGGAGAAATTAAAATTGGAAGAGAGTATGACGGGCGTAGGAAAGCAACAAAATAGCCAATCTTCAGGAATGATATTAGGCGGAAATGACGTATTTGAAGGTTTGTATTGTTTATATCATATTAGTTTTATTACTTCAATAGATTATGTCCAAGGAAGCAAAAAGATAAGTTTATTATATTTACCTAAATCGCTTATTTTGCATTTAAAAAAATTTACTATTATTAGGTGTCAATTCCGATAATCTGAACGACGAAAATAATGACGACATTGCTAACTTGCTAAAGATGGCAGTCGGTTCATAGAAATACTCAAGATATATTATTTTTTTTTAAATTATATAATTTAGATTTTTAAAATTAATATATATATATAGTAAATATTTAGTTTGTTAAATAATTATATGTATGCCTATTTTGTGAATCGTGAACAATAAATTTTTAGTAATTGTATTATAAAAATATCAATTTCCATTTTAAATTATTATGATGAGCCAAAAATTGATGAAGCAATATCGCAATTAATTAGTAAAATAAAATGTCTAAGCAAATAATATTATATTTAAAAAAAATTCATTATTGTTAAAACATGATCGATAACTATGAATTTTAACTAATACTATTAGATATTCAAATATGATAATTAATCTTCAATCTATTTAAAATAATCCTATATTAGTCTATATTCTAGAGGATTTTATTATTTATGGTGAGCTAAAAACCAATAAGACAAATATATCACTAACAATTAGTAAAATAAAATATAATGTTGTGTGATTAATTTATTAATATTTTAAAAATATGGGCAATCACTTTGAATTTTAACTGATACACTATTAATTAGATATCCAAAAAATGGTTATTAATCTTCAATAAATTTAAAAAAAGATTTGATTCTATATTAATATTAATTCAAAGTATCTTTAAAAAAATTCTTTCTATTTTGCTAATTTATTTGTTTCAATAAACATATATTCAAATAATATAAAAAAAAATATGTAAACCATTTAAATCATAAATATAAAACTATATTAACTTCAAAAAATATAAGATGGGGAAACAATGATTTTTTTGAAAAAAAATTTCCTTAACCATCAAAATAATTATTAAGCATATTTTATTTTGAAAATAATTATAATAAAAAATTTTTAATTATTGTTCTATAAACATATTGAAATACTGTTTATTAAATTTATAATTTATATAAAAATAAAATTATATACAAATTTCTAGGGAATTAAATTAATATTTTTTAATCGGTTTGTTTTTTTATAAAAAAAAATTGTTGTCGGCATATAAATTTTTCCAATACAAAAAAAACGATAAAATGGCGCTTTATATTAAAATTTTTTTTAATGCTTTAGAAAATTTTTATAAATATGTGCGATAGTAATCAATATAAAAATAAGCGGTGAAAATCGTTAGCGCCAAATGGGGCGGCACACTCGGGACATTTGCGACGACGTGTGTCGTAACGCAGCTTGAGGCAATGGTAGCAGAACACGTGATAGCATTTAGACAGCATGGCGTCTTTGCGGTTAGATTTGCATGATGGGCAGGTCATTAGAGATTTATAACCACGAATTTCCTCTGCCAGTAAAATAAGTTCCGCTGCCATAGTAGCTGAATCGTCTGTCTGGTTATCCTTATTTTCTATGTTTTGAGAAATCTGTTTTTGAAATTTAATCTTGTCCTTAAGCCTTGAAAGCTGTTCTTTTAGTCTATCACACCGGAAATTCTCCTTTTCTAACAGGGCACTTTTATCAGCCAACGATTGGAGTGATTCAGAAAGTCGGATAGAAAGTTGTTCACATTTATCTTTGAAGGACAAGGTCTGTTGAGCACTTTCGATGGCCTTTTGCTTGAAGGAATTGCAGGCGGATATTCTGAGCCTCATTTCCCGCTCATTGTTTTGTAAGTCGTTTAGCAACTGTTTTTCTTTATCCCTATAAAGCACCAGAACATCATTAAGTTTTTTATTTGCACTTTTAAGAGCTTCCTCCCTATCCAACTCAATGTCTTTTTCTTCCTTCATCAGTTTTGTTAACTGGTTTGCCTTTATGCGTTCTGTCATGAGCTTAAAATTGGCGTCATCTTTCTCACGAAGCTGTTGCAATAGCCTGATATTCTGTTCTTGCATATCTTCAAAGGCCTGACCTGTGACTTCCAATTCCTTCAACAAGGCTTCTTCTTCCTGTTTCGTTTCAAACATTTTCTTCTGCATGCCACAAATCTTATTTTCACACTGAGCCAATTTTTTTGCCATTGAGTGATCATGGCTAGCATCTGAGGTGCTGGTAATAGAATTAGGAGGATTAATGGTAATTGCATCAGTATGATTTGGTTTATTATCTTGCTCTGTGACGTTCTTGATGCCTGTCAACTTATCCCTCAGTTCATTTAAGTCGTTTTGCAGCTTTTTCTCACTGGCCATCAGCTGGGCTTTATCCCTCTGATCTCTTGAGGAATTCTTGTAAACATCCAACAGGAGCTTCAATTCCTTTTGGGCTGAATGTGATTTTTTCAGTTCTTCTTTGAGATCTCTGATCTCGTGAACCATTTGATTAACATTATCAGGTGCGATTGGCAAATTGACCTTGTAAAACTTGGCTTTGACATTTTCATTCAAGTTTTTAGTGGAGGATTGAACTTTTTCATGGACTGGGCTATTATCATTAATAGAAGAAGGGGGGTGAACGTCAGAACTAATTGTTGTGTCTATGGCTATATTATTGATTCTTGGATCATTGATCACCTTGTTCTCATTTGAGGTATGGCTACTATTTGATGTCTCCAAAGTTAAGTTAGTAATCGGATCCAATTTCTTGAAAGGAATTATTAGAGAATGTGAAGTGGTTACATTGAGTGGGTGGTGTTGAAGCTTGTCACCAGTGGGACGTTGGACCAGAGAACTTGGTTGAGCCTGCTGAGTACATCTTTTTTTGTACCTCATGACCTCCCTTTTGAGTTGTCTATTATGTTCTTGTAAATTAGCAATGGTTATCTTAGTTTCATGGTTAATAGCAGCATTCTGATCTCTGGTGGATGAATATTGTTCATGTTCTATGTGCAAAATATCTAATTCCTTCTTTGTCTTCAGCCAATTATCTTGAAGATTTTTAGCATCATCCTTAAATTTTTGGCAATTTTCTGTCTGTACTTTAGCCATTTCCTCCATCTTTTGTGTGTGAACATTCTTAACGGCTTGTAACAACTTCCTAAGCTCGGATGCATGTGCTTTTATTTCTTTATTCTCGTTGAATATTATTGCATGCTGGCTTTGGAGAGATTTGTATTGCTCACTATTGACAATAAAAAGATTTTCATCAAATACGTCCTCCTCATACTCGTTGGTCAGTCCTGTCTCATTCAAATCTTCTGCGTCATTCACGGGTGTCACCATTTTAAAATGAAATCGCATTTTAAAGCAGTTAAGCTTTTCAATCCTATTAAGAGCATCAACGTATTGGGAATGAAGCTTTTCAAGCTCGTTTAATCTATTAGATGATGTTTCCCTTTCCTGACTCAATTCAAACTCTAACATTTGAATGGTTTCATTTGGCACAAAACTTGTGGTAGAAGTTGGAAGTTCTTGAATTATATTATTTGAATCTACTTCATGTAAATTTGGATGAATATTGTTTGATACTATTGCATTAGCTACATTATTAAGAGCTGCTTTTCTGGCATCAATTATTTCTTTGTTCAAATTTGCATAGGAATCAGTTAATCTTGACAATTCCTTGTTTAATTTAATTTCTTTTGCTAAATGTTTTTTAAGTTGAAATTCTAGGTCCTGTATTTTATTTTGCAATTCTCCATTTAAATTCTGTGTCAATTTTAATTGATCTTTATATTCTTTTTTCATTAGAGTGTCTTTGTAAGTATTTTTGTACAATAATGTCATTGAATCTCGTAGCTGTTTATTTTCTAATTTAACCTTTTCAACAAGCTCTTTAAAAGATGAGAAGTTTTGATTGAAATACTCTTTATCATCTTCAGTTTTATATTGAAATATTTTTAATAGTGTGCTATCCCTTAACAGATAAAAAGTTTCAATATGCTTTATAATGTCAAGCATAACTTTTTTGGTAAATTCAACTCTTTGCAATAATTTTTGTTCCAAGATATCTTTATCACACGAAAATAATTCTTCTATAAAATAATTATAAGGATTATCATTATTTATATTTTTATTAAATAAGTCCTTTAAAGCATTATCACCAATTTTTGTTTCATTGTTAATTCTTTTTTTGTTAAAATCTTGCATTTTACGTATTTTGGCAATTTTTCCATACTTCTTACATTCTTGATCAGATCCTCGTTCACTTATTTCTGAATCATTTTTTTCATCTTGGCCTGATCCTTCATCACTTGAACTTGTGTCATTTTTTTTTCTTTTACTGGCATAATGTTTTTGTAGTAATAGTTCATAATTTGTAAATTCCTCAATTTCTCTCAATTTTTGATTAGTTTCTAGATTGTAATCGATTTTTTCCTTTTGAACATTTAATTCAATTGCAACCCTCTCCAAGTTAGCCTTTAGGTTTTCATCCAAATTATTCCAATAGCGATTAAGCACACACATAACTGATTCATTTGAGTGAAATTTCTTTTCCATTTGGTAAATTTTTGATTTTAAATTATTTTCTACATTCTTATAATATTCTAACCTTTCAACCAGTTTTTTGTTTTGAAATACTAAAACTTTATAATCTAACTCTTGCAGATTGGATACTCCCCCAAATGTAATTTGCTCAAATGTGAAAGTGGAGCAGTCTTCGGAATCCATGATTTTTTAATAAATATATTCGAATATAAAAATATAATATACACCTGTCATCTGTCAAGTTCAGTACATTCTTATATTTTGTAGTAGTGAGTGATAATTATTAAAACCAAATAATTAACTTTGCATACATGTATCTAGACAGTCAAAATATGAAGTATTCGGCTAAAAAGTTACAAAATTAATATAATGGAATAATATTAAGAAGAAGTCATTTATTATATAAATTTTAGATGACAACAACAAGACTTTAAATTTATTCGTAATACTTATATTAATACCAGAAAATTTTCTCATTCAACATAGACATTTAAAATAAAAATAAGCCTTTCCTAGCTAATAATGTAATTAAATAACAATTATCGGCAGAGTTGTACAAAAGATCTTCTTTGAAGATTTGCGAGATCTAGCTCAAAAATTTGAGCAAGATCTTTGAAGATCGTAAAATTTGAAGATCTTTTATTTTTTAAAAATTTTGATCTTTGAAGATCGCTGCGATCAACGATCTTCAAGATATTTATTTTTTTACCCCTTTATTAAAAGCCCAGATGTTTTTCAATTTTCATCAAGGCAGGAGGAGAGGTATAAAACATAAAAGAAATATTATATTAATAAAATTGAAAAACATCTGGGCTTTTAATAAAGGGGTAAAAAAATAAATATCATGAAGATCTTTGAAGATCGTTACACAAAATTTTTAAAAAATAAAAGATCTTCAAATTTTACGATCTTTTATTTTGAGCAAATGTACAACTCTGATTATCGGGTTAAGCTTTTAATATGCCCAACTTTTTTTATCTTAGCCTATGGACTTTTAATGGCAGTCTTCGTCTTCGGACTGTTGTAGGGACAGGTATGTACAGCTTACCTATAAAAGTGTTGAGGGCTCCTCATTTTTAATTCTTCCCCCAACTTAATTTATTCCACTTAGAAGGAGATAAGGAATACCTAGGGCAACTCTGTTCTGTTGAACCTTCAACGATAAAATGTAAAAGAGCTATAAATCATGTATCCCTTAATAAATATTTTTAATTTTAACAGTATATAGAATATTTGGGATTTTCTACTTTCCAAATGATACAAATACTTTTGTAGCACAAAAGACATCGATTTTAATTTTACTATACAAAATAAATGATCAATATTAATATACTTTTACTCATTGATGACCATAAGTACAACCAGGGTTGGGCAAATTTTCAAAAAATTGTATTCGGATACAGATACAGATACTTTATAAAATTTTGTATTTAAGATACAAGATACTAGACACTTTAAAAAAATTTCAATTAGGTATAAGATACAAGATACTTGTATTTTTTTAAAAAAAAGTATCTAAGATACAAGATACTTTTTTAAAAAAACTTTAAATAGTCAAAATCAAAATGTATAAAGCTTTATTTTCTCTATAATATAAATTTATAAAAAAATATTTAAAATAAATTGTAGAAAATAACAAATTTATTATAAAAGATAATGCGATATTACATTTAATAATTATATAATTAGTAAATAATAATAAATCAGCATTATTTTTTAATATTATTAATTTTTCAAATGATTTATCGTTCAATCTTTGACGATTTGGTCTATTAACCATATTAGCAAAGCTAAATAATCTTTCAACGGAGAGAAGGGTAATATTGTGTTATATTTAATAAATATTTCTTTTATATATTTATAACTATTTAACATATTTATACTCCGCCTGTCATCTTACATATAATTTAGGACCTCTATTTCAATATCATTTATTGAATTATTAGAATTGGATGTGGTACTTTTAAGGCAAAAGTAATCATCATCTTCATCAATTGAAGATTTTGTTGAAGTATTAATTTCAATATTATTTTTAAAAACAATTAAAACTTCATGTAATAACAAATCCTGAAGGTATTTTTTTCTTTTTCACCATCAATCCAACGATTTTTAAAATAGGGATGAGAATAGTTGCCAAAAATGCACTTTTAAAATTGTTATCAAAATCATATATATTTTTAAATCTTTTATTTAAATAATTTTCTATGGCAATAGCTAATGGTTTGCAAAATTGTAGAATGGTTTGAATTAAATTTGTAATTTTTTTTAACGACATTTAAAATTGGAGCTGATTCTCCATAATTGCAGTTGATTTCACTCTATTTTGTCAATCGCTATAGCCAATGGGGCCATTATATTGCAATATTCTTCTAAATATTGAATTTCAATATCTCTTAATTTAGGAAATTCTAATTTTTGACATAATTTAGGAAGTTCGCCTTTAAATTTTAATAAACTATGAAGACTATCATACAAACTATTCCATCTATACAAGGTGTAACTAATTGTTTTCCTAAAACTGCTTTGATAAGTTCTGCAGTTTTAGGCCTATTATTTGCATTCCATAGTTTAGTACATTTAGCTATTGCAGGATGATGAATTTTAGAAATGTTAGAAGAATCCTTAATTGCTCTCTCGACATCTGTTGTGGCAATTAGACTTATCGTATGGCACAAACAACAAATGTGTTGAGGCAATGTTATTGAGGCATCTTTAGACCCTTAAATAAACAAATAAATAATTTTATTTGAATAAAAATTTTTACTATTTACAATATCATAATAAATTTTAAAGAAGTATTAAATAATACTTTCAATGATTTCGAATTCTATAAATTCATCATCATTGATGTCAAAGTCATTCTCTACAGCTTCCATAGAATATCCAAACTCCTTGAAAGCTTTCTTAAAGTTAGAGCCGTTATCTGTAACAGTTGCTATAACTTTTTCGTCAATACCAAAGTCACGATGAATTTCTTTATTATGATCATCTTGCAAAAAATTTGCCATTAAGTATGCTTAGTTTAAATTTATTGTTATAATTTTCGGTTGAAGAATCATCTGAAGACGAAGATAAACATATTATTCTATTTTCTTCTTCCATAATTTTAAAATAGACAGATATAAAACGATTCAAATATGGTAGTTCTAATTGTTAGCAAATTGCTTTATGACGACCAACGTCATATATCAAAAATTATCTTAAAATATCTAAATTTTGATTAAATTTTTCATTTAAATCTTAAAACAATATCATTTTAAATTTTAATACTATTTAAATTAATCAATATAAATTTTTTTAAAGTATCTGTATCTTTTTGAATACAAAGTTGGTTAAGATACAAATACTTTTAAATAATATGTATCTTAGATACTGGATACAAGATACTTTTCAAAATTTTAAATATCCGCGATACTGCCCAACCCTGAGTACAACTAAATAAAATAAAAAGATAGGTTATTGAAATTAGAAGTGGTATTATTTTAAATGACTTATGTATGGTATTATTTTAAATAACTTATGTATGGTATAATCATAAATGATTGTATATTAAAAATAGTTAGATCAGGCGCATAACCAAGAGGAGGGGTAACGCAGTGACAAAGCGTCCATAGAAACAAGGGAAACATTGCTTCCCTTGAATCATTATTTTCACTAAGTTAAAAATATTATTATTATTTTTATTACGTTAAAAAAATATTTATATATGAGGGAAGAAAATTTGATATTGCTTGTATTTGAAATATATTTTATAAAAATTATGATGATATTTTGGTGTAATTTTTTCATTACGTTAAAAAATATTGATATTGGGGAAAGAATATAAAATAATTTTTCAAATAAATAAAGTCAAAATCATGCGAATGTATTGATCTAAGGCTTATAATAAGTAGACCTAAAGATCTCCAGTAAAATTTATTGGGGAAAACAGCATCTTATCTTTAGCAAAATCCTAGATACGCCTATGAACTGTTTACTTTCGAAAATTATAATATAAAATCAGATTAATAATTTCGAATTAGGTTTCTGCGATGCGGCTTGGAATATTTTTAAATGGAGTTTAATTATATTTGATATATTTAAATAGTTTATTGTAGTTGTTGTTAAATAGATAAATTTGAGTCGATTTTCAAAAACGACTAACTCAATATTTTCACAAATAAAAATATTGCTCAAGCCTTAAAATTTTGTTAATAGTGCCAACTATGAGCAAGATATTCAGGCCTGTGTGATATTTTTCTGAATAAAATACTGAATTCGCCGTTTTTAAAAATTGGTTAAAATCGAGCTTATAACAATACTAGTTTGTTGCATGTGCATCATATTTTTTTAACTACTAAATTATTTTTTTTACATCTTAATTAGAAACTTAAAAATAGCAAGCTGATATGTCTATTAGCGATCTGCATCGAGCCTAATTTTACAAGGCCGGCCTGAAATTATTTTTAAAAAATTTGTTCTACCCGGCCTAATCTCTAATGTTTTATTTGCCCCGAAAGGCTCAACCTGATGAGCATTATTTGCCCACCCGGCCCGGCCCAAATTTATTTAAAAACAATAAATTTAATTTTTTTTCAAATTCGCAAAAATTTTAAAACATAGAAATTTATTTGACAAAATGGAATATCATATTTAAAAATTTAAACCCGGTCTGGCCCATATTTTTTTTAAAAAAACATTAGGCCATACCTAGCCCGAACCGTTTTTATAGACCCGGACCTGCCCGATACTTATTCGGGCCGGGTAATACCAGGGTCCGAGATCTCTATTGTCTACTATGCATTTCAAATCAATCATTTTATACAGTACATTTTGATGGACTCGAGCGGTATGTTTATAACTATGAAATAACATCGATCTCTGAAAATAATATTAAATAAATGTCATGTATGGATTAGTGTAGTTACAAGGCTTGATTCTGGTCGATTTTAAAAAAAGCCAAAATAATATTATGTAAGCCTAAAGATTTTACTCATAGATGGATGAAATGCTTGGCCATTTATTTGCCAAATCTCGCTCACCACATAATATTATTTTATCTAAATCGGGCTTTTTAACAACACTAGTGTTGGTTAGGGGAAGATATTCATGTGAACTAACTTTTAAAAAAAATAAAATAAGAAAAGCACCATAATGTCTGATTATCGTGAAACCTGCTTAACCCATTAATACTCAAGATTTATCTGGTGAATAAAAATGCTCAATTTTTTTCAAATTATATCGAAAATATGATATTTTAATTAAAATCAACCGAAAAAAATAATCTTAAATAGGAAATCTAGCCTGGTGCATATCTGCACCGTTAACCATTAAGAGGTTAAAATTGGTGAAAAGAAAGATGGGAAACAACTTTGATTAAGATAATTTATTTTTACGGTAATCTATTTTAGTTTTAAACTATTATATAAAATAAATTTTGATCCAAGATTTCAAAATCTGAAATATTTTGATGCAAATTTTAAAAAAAATTTAAATTGTAGGTATAATTCAAATGTCCTCGAAGTATTACATTATATTATGGGTAAAGATACGAAGTAGCATCTGGATTAGGGATGTAACCATTTACTTAGTCAACCTACTGTTTACCTGAACAAGATCTCCCTAAATTAACTAATTTAGCTAGAAAAGTTATTTTCAGACCTGCTACGAGAACACCTGGAAAATCATTCGCTGGATTAAACTCAACGGCAAAGGAACATCCAAAGTCCCTACCAATCTTTATAAAATCGTGTCGCACCAATTATCCTTTACCTAAATTAGCATTTTTAAATTTAATTACTATTTTACCAAAATATTTTGATTTGCATTCCGAAATTTATTTCGACATACATTTGTTTTAATTAGAAATTAATAACTCTATGAAATTTTATTGTTGTTGATTGAGTAGAAAGAGGAGAAGATAAAATGTTGCAAATTCGTAAAAGGTTAGATTGAAATAAGTATTGTTATAAAGCCCCCGATATGCGTCGATTTTTAAAAGACCCGAATATGATTTTTTTTTTTAAATCGTATTATGTAAACCCCTCAAAATTTGGCCAACAGACTTCTACCATCTATGAGCAAAATCTCTAGTAGGAGCTAACATAATATTATTTCGGTTATAATCTTAAAAAACTGACCCGCGGGCCTTTTAACGACGCTAATTGGAATACTAATAACATTGGCAAAATCCAATAATAAATTAATTATTAGGTGGCGGGCATATTAGATACGCCGACAATCGCCGATGCAAAAAATAAGAATTAACTGCCGTAGCCGATTTATATTATCGCGCAAATATCTCCTTAATTTTTTTTTTTTTTTAAATGTGATTAATTTTGGCACTCGTTATAGCTGTAAAAAAAAATATACAAACGCGTACAGGAGAATAAAAAAAACTGGAAAACCCTTTTATGAAAAATGTAATAATCGAAAATTTTTATCATCACATATTCATATAATAATTTTTCCCCCATTCGGACTTATTTAATTTTGTTAAAATTGTGTTTATTTTTTTAAAAAAAATTTTATCCGCTAAATTAAATATATATTTGTATAATTGCGCGTGGAAAAAATTTAATAAATGTGAAAAGTATACGATATTTTTTTAAATTTAATTCAAAACGGAAGGTAAACAAATGTTTTTGCGGTATTTTTCAATATTAAAATTTAAAATAACTTTATATTATATGAAAAAATATTTTCAATTTATATCCTTTATTTTTATCTTATTAAAAACAAGAAAGTATATTTAACAAACGAATTAATTTTATTAATTTACTAACCCCCTTTTTTTAAAAAATTTAATTTTATTATATTATTAAATTTAATTATTTTTTGTTTGCTTCCTTTAGGTAGGACTCGTTAAAAATTTTGCCCAAGTTTCCCGACCAGTTATTTAAATGTTTGTGTCCTAATTTTTTCTTAATGTCAATTAAGCATAGGCGTATCCGGAAAATTTTTATTAGCTTAAAATCATAGTTACAAAAACGGGCAAATTCACGATTAGGGGAATTTCCCCCTTTCCCACTTGGTTGTTAAGGATTGGGGAATAGGGGGGAGGGGCTTCTTTTCCTTATAAATTTTATTGAAAGTCTTTAGATCAACTTATTTTAGACCTTTAGCTACGTTAGAAATTTTATAAATTTAATTTTTCACTTTTTATCTATATAAAAAAGCTTTTGTTTCTTAAAATTTAAATTATAGCAAGTTATTTTAAAAATTATTAATTTTTTTTTTCAAATTCTTGTTCATGTTTAGAAGTAATATCAGAAATATGTTACAATAATCATATTGTTTCTGAGAAATGTCAATCAAAATTACATGTTATTCACGTAACTTTCTATTTCCCAAATTATTAATAGCCTTTTTATTGGGGTAAATATACTTTTATTTAGGATGATAATTTATAAATGAATACACATGACCAGGGTTGTGAACCCTTTGACAAGAAAAGAGAATTCGGGTCCGTGGTTTAAAGAACATAAAGAATTATTGCATCAAAATAACAAATTTTTTCCCCCATTTATTTTTTATACATACTCTAATTTACAAGTAAAAAAAATTAATTTATATTTTAAATGTTTTAATCGCATTAGTCTTAAACTTAATATTCTCTATAATTAAATATTACCTACACTATGGAATATAGGCGCATCCAGGATTTTTTTTAGGGGGGGTGGCACTATTATAGTACACACAAATTAAAATTTTAAATGAGTTTTTTAAAAAAAAAGGATTTGTCTTTGGAAATTATATTATCGTCTGCCTTCTTATTTCCTTAATTTCTAAATATTTCTTTTTTAGGTTATAAGTAAGTTATTTATATTACATTTTATATAATATTACAAAGCGAAGAATAATAGTGCGCACAAATTGAGCATTTCAAACGCTGCGTTGCAAACGCAACATTTTAAATAAGTTCTTAAAATAAAGGATTTGTCTTTTGAAAATTATATTATCGTCTGCGTTCTTATTTCTTTAATTTCTAAATATTCCTTTTTAGGATATAAGTAAGATATTTATATTACATTTTATATAATATTACACAGCGAATAATAATAGTAAGTAGTGAAAAAGGAAACCTATTTGCGTTTTTTAAAATGGTTGTTAACGCCAAACTGTAATTTTACCAATTTGCACGAGGTCATTTGAAATGCATTATTTGCGCTTGAAACGCTCAATTTGTGCGCACTATAAAGAAAGTAATGAAAAAGCAAACATATTTGCATTTTTTTTAAATGGTTGCTAACGCCAAAACGTAATTTTACCAATTTGCACGAGGCCATTTGAAATGCATTATTTGCGCTTGTAACGCAGTGTTAGAAAAGCTCAATTTGTGCGCACTATTAGGCAAGTTTTTTTCCCCCATAAATTTTATGGGAGTTGCAGGACTTTGGCTATATTCGATTTTTGTAAAAAATAATTTTTGGTTTCGGTTTTTTTCTAAAAATTTTGAATTATTAGAGTCGTTATTTTGAAAAGTTATTCTTTACTAATTTTTCTTCCAAATTCTTCCTTATAGTAATATATGCGATACATTTTTGGGAGGTGAGGTGTGTAGGGGAGTGGGAGAAGATCCTCCCATTGGTTCAACAAACAAGATAAGCAACTTATTCCTATTACATAGCATATTAATAAATTATCATTTATAATAAAATATAATTATATCTACTCTATAGAATTCACATCGCTTTCTAAAATTGATATAAATTAAAACAAGATTTTATACCTTATAAAATGGAAATATAAAAACTTTAAATTTTTGAAAAAAATGGGAAGAGTAAAAAAAAATATAATTTAATTGATTTTTCATGAATTTGAAAGATTCTTAAAATATTTTTGGCAGCTTGAACCATCCACGATTAGATTATGGTCCGGGGTTGAGTTCAGCTAAAATTCCGGGGTTCGGGGTCCGGTGTAACGTGATATTTTAACTTAAATTTAAATTAACTCCCTTTAGTAATACTGACATTTAATTGACGTTATAATAAAATAACATTATAAAATTTAGTGTGATATTTTAACTTAATTTAAATTAACTCCCTTTAGTAATACTGACATTTATGATTGACGTTATAATAATATTTTATTAAAATATCATTATATAATTTAGTAATACTGACATTTATGACTGACATGTAATGTTAAAAGTTTTTATTATTTAGTAATACTGACATTTATGACTGACATGATATGTTAAAAGTTTCTATTATTTAGTAATACTGACATTTATGACTGACATAATATGTTAAAAGTTTCTATTATTTAGTAATACTGACATTTATGACTGACATGTAATGTTAAAAGTTTTTATTATTTAGTAATACTGACATTTATGACTGACATGATATGTTAAAAGTTTTTATTATTTAGTAATACTGACATTTATGACTGACATGATATGTTAAAAGTTTCTATTATTTAGTAATACTGACATTTATGACTGACAAGATATGTTAAAAGTTTCTATTATTTAGTAATACTGACATTTATGACTGACATAATATGTTAAAAGTTTCTATTATTTAGTAATACTGACATTTATGACTGATATGATATGTTAAAAGTTTCTATTATTTAGTAATACTGACATTTATGACTGACATGATATGTTAAAAGTTTCTATTATTTAGTAATACTGACATTTATGATTATTTAGTAATGCTGACATTTATGACTGACACATAATGTTAAAAATTTCTATTATTTAATGATATTGACATTAATGACTGACATGTAATGTTAAAAAGATTCTATTATTTAGTAATACTGACATTTATGACTTTATATTGCAATATTAACACTTATGACTGACAGGTGATGCTTAAAGTTTATATGTTTAGCATATTGACTCTTATGAGTGATAAATAATTAAAATTTTCTAATATTAAAATTTATGAGATAGATAATATTTTAATTTCTGATATACCTATAAATAATTTAACTTCGAAAACGTCATAGCTTAATTTTTAAAAAGTTTCATTGAAATCTATATACACATGGTAGGTTAATTTATTCATATTTAAACATAAATTACATATCATTGATCAAATGATTCAATATCGTACTTTTTATAAAAATATCTATTAATAAAAAATATAAAAAGCTATATAATATAAATTAGCAATTGAATAGGACTTAACTCATCAAAAAGATGGCTAACTATTGTTTTTTTATAAAAAAAACTATTAATAAAAAATATAATGCAATAAATATATTGTATAAATTCGCAATTGAATAACATTTAAGAAAAAGATGAAGTATTAAAAAAAATATATAATGCAATAAATATAATTTAAATTTGCAATTGAATAGATTTCAACTTATAAAAAGGATGTCAAACTATTGTACTATTTATAAAATATACTATTAATAAAAATATGAGTACAATAAAATTTAACAAAAAGATATTTACCGATTATCATCTTTCAACTAAATTGCAATAAATATAATGGAATAAAAATATTAGAACAGATAATCACATTGATATAATTCTAACAAAATGATTGTTATTTACATTGCATAAATAAATATTTTAATATTATTAAAAAATTTCATGGGCGAATAATAAGCCCATTTATATTGGGTATAGATTAATATATTTGTCTGTAACAATGTGGCCATAGATAATATTTCTACCTCTGTTGCCCAGACACCGTTTCACATAACATTTCTGTTAACTAGGTATTCCTCTACAGGATATCCTATAAATTTTCCCATTTCCAATTTGAAATCTTCGCTCCTCATAATAAGAATGCATTCCTCCCTAAGGTAATTATAATTTTCCTGGCTATTTGATATCTCTTGACTTATACACCTATAAATAGGTAAATAATTTAAATATTATATATAGATTCTAACCTAAAAAAACAGTTCCCATCACCCATAATTTGTGAAAATCTCTTTTAATATACCACATTTTATCTTGGGATAACGTCCAATTACTTTGAAATTGAACCGTTTAGAGTGATATACCTTCGAGTTCCTTGTTGTGGGCAGAAAAAGTTCACCAATTTTCTTTGGTATTATTGCTTCCACAATAATTTGGTCATCTAAATTGGATAATTAAATAATAACATATTTTTAAAAAATATTACTACCCTGATCTTGTACACCTATATATCCTTCCTCTCTCACTATACTTTTAATAGCTATTATTTGATCTTCACCAAAAGTATCTATATCCAAAAAAATATATTAAATAATTTTATATATTATACCCTTTCTCTTGACACGTTTTATTTTAGTATCCTCCTTTCTAAATTCCAACCCCTAGAATTTTAGATTTATCAAAAATATAATTTTTCCAATTTTTAAAAAATAAAACTTTCTCCTGAAACTTTTATTCCACAGGACATTTCTTCAAATAGTGCTTCTTCTAATGAAAATATAATAATTAAAAATATATTTTCCTTTTTCCCAAATGCATTTGTTTACCTTCTCCTTCTCCAACTATAGTTTTAAGAAGCCTACAAACTTAATTATTTGTTCAATATTATTTTATAAATAAACTGATATTACCTTGATCTTGAACACCCTCTATAGTTTCACAATGTGCAATATTTTTGACTGTATCATTACCATTAAAAAAAGTTATATTCATATATTTAAAAAATAATACCTTTGTTACCCTCTATATAGTGCTTTAAATTACTTATATTAGCCTTAGTATGTAAAATTTTTCCTATTGAAGAGGATAATTCTACATTGCCTAAATATGTATAAATATTTTGTTAAAAATAATAAATTTACTATTAACAATTTTAACAATTATATAAGGACCTACCCAAGGCTGCAACATTTTCCCTCCTTTCCTGTCAGCCCGACGATTATTCCATACAAGCACTTTATCATTTATGTGATAAAGTGCATTCTTAGCCGCATTACGAGTTTTATAATCTCGTTGCTGCTTAAGCTGAGCCTTTATAATATTTTTTGTTGCAGTCTTGAATATGCCTTTCATATTGTCTGCCCTTCTTTGGAAATTGCAGTCATAATCTGTATCAGAAAGATCGTCAAGATCTGTTTCTGGTTCTCTATCATCCTTAAATAATAAAAATTTATTACGTATAATAATTTTATACAAATAATGATATATATATCATACCTCACAGGGCAGTAAAGCTTTCCTGCCATACATCATCTCATATGGCGTAAATTTTGAAGATTCATGCCTTGATGTATTGTAGGCAAATACAATACCAGGTAGAACTCCAGGCCAATCTTTCTGATTGCCTTTTGTACACTTCAAAAGGGAATTTTGAAGAGTACGATTGGCTCGCTCTACCATGCCATTAGCCTGAGGATGGTAAGATTATGTCAAAGTACATTTTAAAAGTGTTACAAGCTTTTTGGGTGATATCAGGCTAAATTTAAGCAATATTTTAAAACAATATTCTATTAATTGAAAGAGAATTTTAAATTGAGTACTGTATCCTAGCTTATAAGAGCAATATTTACCTGATTATATGAAAGTACATTTTAAAAGTGTTGCAAGCTTTTTGGGTGATATCAGGCTAAATTTAAGCAATATTTTAAAACAATATTCTATTAATTGAAAGAGAATTTTAAATTGAGTACTGTATCTTAGCTTATAAGAGCAATATTTACCTGATTATATTAAAGTATATTTTAAAAGTGTTGCAAGCTTTTTGGGTGATATCAGGCTAAATTTAAGCAATATTTTATAAACAATATTCTGTTAATTGAAAGAGAATTTTAAATTGAGTAGTAAATATACCTTTCAACTAGTTTATCATATGTCTTGTTGATTCCAAAGTGACCTGATAATGACATTTCTGTGAGATTTGTCTCACATCCTCCATGCAATGATACTAAAAATTTTTGTTTTTCGCTATAGAGTGAGATAACTTGAGCATTATGAAGGTTATGGTATAATTTGTCATTCTCTAAGAAAAACTTGGCACATTTGACTCTAAGGTTTCTTTTTAAGCCATGATCGCCGACATAGGAGTTTGGGTAGGTTTTGCATTTTAGGTAATTATAAATATCATTGATAACATCGTGATTCACTATTTAATATTTTTATATTAAAATAATAAAATATTTTACTTTTTACGTGAACAAGTTACTTTTTAAAAAGGATGTTTAATTTCACCAAGTAGATAAAAAAAATTAAAATTCGATCCAAAATTTAAATTCGAAAATCAAATTTACAAGAATTTCAGCAATATTAAAAAAACTGCATGATCAATAACTCTCCCTATCAATTTACATTGTAATTAATATCTTTGTTACTAATTAACTCCCTCCTTAACACTATTTATCAAAGGGGGAGTTAATCTCTCATAGTTATTACTTAACTCAGAGGTATGTGATAAGGGGAGTTAATTAATCACGCTACACCGGGTTCCCATTCCTGCAAA
Source organism: Gordionus sp. m RMFG-2023 (assembly GCF_954871325.1). Classification (NCBI taxonomy): domain Eukaryota; kingdom Metazoa; phylum Nematomorpha; class Gordioida; order Chordodea; family Parachordodidae; genus Gordionus; species Gordionus sp. m RMFG-2023. The sequence goes on along the minus strand of NC_088778.1, from coordinate 4,857,065 downwards.
TAACTTTTAGTTTGTCCTCAGGCATTATAATATCAAAACTAAAATCAAAATAATTTTAATTTGGGTTGGGCTGTAACAAAAAAATATTTGATCTTGGTTCAGGTTAGGCGGCAAAATTGTTTTTAAAGTCGGGCGCGGGTCGGGTTTGGGTTTCGAAAAATTATTTTACGAGACTCTAGTCATGACTCCGAAGGTTGAATTGAAGTGGCAGTGATTTATTTTTGACCTAGGAACATTCCCCAACTTAGAAAACTTTTTCTACCAAAGCCAGGTAGCTTAGGAAGGAAAGATTAAGAGTTAGTTTATAATTATTGTCAAGTGAAAACATTTATAACAATTTGGCCATGCCCCAACTAAAAAACGCTTTCTATCCAAAAAAAAAATATAGAAAACATTTGACCAAAATCACGAAAATGTAAATAATATTGAAAAGACTTCCAGTTTCTGAGCAAAGATTGTAATTAGATAATTGAGCATCTTGATTAATAAATAAATATTTTCATATTTAGAAAATTTTCAATTTAATGATATATATTGATAATATTTATCTAAAAAATAATACTTTTTTTTAATTAAATAAAATTATTTTTGTAAAATTTATAAATTTATAGTTTTTATGATCAAATAATCAGGATTTTAATCATTTTTTAGAAAAATATTTTTTCCTTTCGGTTCATATATCATAATCGTGTTTTGTTGTTTTTGCATGTACGCTCATTTTCTAGAATATAAATAGCTAAATTCTAGTAATATTTACCGGAAGATAATTTTTACTGAAATTATTTTAAATTTTTAATAATAACTGAAATAAGGATAATGGGTAGGATTAAAGGTTAAAGAGATATAGGATATGGTAGGCCAACTTTCTCTTTTAATTTTAATTTAGCAAATAACAATATAAATTTCGGAAATAATAATTTAATGAAATATGCAACATCGATTTTTATATTAAATTGTTCATTTTTCCATAATGCAAGCGTGTATTGGGGAGAAATTATTTCAATCTTTAAAACACAGCATTTAAAAGCTCTTAAGATATTTACTCAGAAAAATTTGTTAAATCATGAAAGGATTAAAAATGTTCTAATCGAAGGATAAGATACCAATTTGACCCTTATTAATGTTGGGTAGACAAATATAAGAGTGGAATGTATAATAAATTTTTTCCTAACATCCCAACTCTCATTTCCTATAAATTAATTGAAACAGGAAACAATCTTCATACTAAAGAATATATATATATCTAGTAAATTTAATTAAAGCAATTGAATAAATAAGGAAAGCCAAAAAATAAACATAATAAATAATGTAAGTAATGTAGAACTCCTGGACACATGTGAAATTATCAAACATAGAGTCTGGTCTGCATCTATTCAACTTAATATGCTTTTGAAGGATTAACAAATAAAATATTGCCAATTTAAATTTTAAGAGCAAAAGCCTTATAAAATATGTAAAATCTAACATTCTTTTACACACAACAGTAGTTTTACTAAATTAATAATCTGTTAAAAAAAATAAAAATTATTTTGCGGCAATTAATCCATGTTTTTATAGAGATAGTAGATTTAATCTGCTTGATAATGAAGTTTTTTTTTTTAATTGATCCTGAACAAGTTATACAATTATATAAAGTCATTTCTACACAAATAGAGGTTAGTGGAAGCGAACCTATCAAACTTATTTCACATTCCTCAATCATATTCATATCGGAGAGAGATCTCCTATGAAACGAAATTATAGAGATCAAACAATTTATAAAATAAAACCAAAATTTTTTTTTACCGCAGGGACACGACCCAATATTTTCTATATTTTTTAAAAACATTTTGGTGATTTTGGCCAAAACGTTCAATATCCATTCTAGGTTTTGTGATATATACTACGGAGGAAAACTCAAATAAAAAAATTGGTCATTTTTGAATTTTAATTTACAAAACAAATACGTTATATGAAATAAATTTGTAATTCAATTAGCTTTGACAATTTTTAATTATATAAATATTTTATAATTGCAATGTGAGAAAAATAATTTTCTGAGATATTAAAAAATGTTTTTATGCAAAAAAACTAGTCCTTGTAATTGCTTCGAGAATTTTTCTTTTTCAAAAAAAAAAACAACAATTCCATTTAAAGGGCACGAATCTTGAGCTGCTTGAATTTGGGGTTTCTTCTCTTCAGTTCTCTCTTGTACTCTTTTTCCTACAAAATAAAATAGCAAAAAAAAGAGATTAAATGACACTCGCAAATGATGAATAAGCTTTTTTTAAATATAAACTTAAAACAAACTTTCTAATTATTGCAAATATATATCATTTTTTTTAAAGGAATGCGTTTGACTCCCCGAGGGGCGGATTTGTTAAAAAAAATATGTAGAGACCCCACAGACGATTGGGCTAAAAAATCAAATTAAACCTTTCGCCAATCATAACTTTAATCACACTTTGAAAATTTCAATTTATAAAATACAGGCAAAAATTATTGTTGTTTAAATCACTTAACAACTCTCAAATGACTTCCAAAGATCATACCCTAAAAAAGTGTTTTTTAAGTTGTGGCCCGGTTTGTCAAACCGGTTTGTCAAACGGCTCGTTTTGAGTCGATTTTTAAAAACGGTTAACTCGATATTTTATCCGGAAAAAATATTATGCAAGCCTTTGGATTTTGCTCATAGATGGCACAAAGGTTTGAACACCTATCAACAAAATCTCGAGGATGACGTAAATATTTTTTCTGGTTTAAAATATTGAGTTCGCCGGGTTTTAAAAACCGGCTAAAATTTAGCCATTTAACAACACAAGCTATGGTCAATATGAGAAGTTTAAATCCATTCTAGGCTGCCTCTCATATATGAGTTGGTCAAAGGTAGTGTATTTTAACAGCACTAGGATAAAAAAACTTAAGAACCCGTTCTGGGCCGTAAAAATCACAATTTTATAATCCAGGATTCGGCTTTAAAATAAGAAATATATATTTTTTTTAACGATCGAAATCATTCTTTCTTTCTATAAACGATTTTAAGTGACGTTTATGATTTGATCGGTCGAAATCGAAAATGTTTATAACCTCCAATTTTTTCTGCTTCAATGGATCTTCCTCGTTTAACAAACGTTCTTTTTCGGCCTTCCTTTTTTCTTCTCTCCTTACCTGCGCCGCCTCTTGCCTCTGAGTATGTTGTTGTTTGAAAAACGTGTCCTCGACTTTAAACCTATTCTTTCCGCTCTTGATTTTAGCCTTGGCAAATTTTATAAAAAAAATTTTAAATTTACCAATGGCTCCACTTTTTTCAATTAGGTATAAATATAAAAATTACCCAACCTCTTTATTAAAAGATGTATGGAGATAATAGCACTATATGTATGTCTATTTTATTTTCAATTTCAAGTAATCGTATAAATTATATTTTAAAAAATTTTATATTTAACATCAATACTTATATAACAAAAACAAAATTATATTTTAAAAACTAATATAATTTTCAGGTTTTTAAAAAAAAATCGTCAATTTGAACAAAAAATCTTTGAAGAATTTTTATTCCTGAAAATTACAAAAGATTTTATTAAAAAATGATTTTGGCATTTTTAGGGTAAAATATGGATCAAAATTGCCCAATTTTTCTTTATTCCAAACCTCTCGTTATTTATATATTTTAATAATTAAAAAAAAATAGTTTTATAGATAAGGAAACTTGAAAATGTAAGGGCAATATTATATTATAAATTTTTGGTAAATTTAGATCATAAAATGAGATCAGATACATCAATAATCACCGTTTACAGCCGATACCGTGACCGAACCGATACATCATCGTGTTTACCGATACAACCGACGATATCAAAAAATAATGCATGTAATATATTTCCTTCATAAAAAAAATATTTATAAGTCTCGATTAAAAAAAAAATAGCCCGATTAAGATTTTAGCCAAATATTACGTAAGCCTGGAGATTTCGCCTATAGATGGCAAATAGGGTATCTCGAGGCTTACATAATATTATTATCGTCGGTTGTATCGGTAGACATGATGATGTATCGGTTCGGTATCGGCTGTAAATGTTGAAAAAATCGCTTCCGAATCGGGTTATATCGAGAGCACTAGTAAAAATGAAAAATATCGGCTAATAACGTGAAATTTGTTACATCTCTGATCGAGATAACCATAAGGGCGCATCTAAAACACTACTAAATTATATCGTCACTCAGCTACTCCTATAAAGCAAGATTTTAGTCCAAAACAAATATTAACCTACTCTAGAATTTCTCAAAAAAAAAAAGATGAAAGAAAGGTTTGGTTCTATATTTTTTTTGGCAATATCTCGAAGTTCAAATATTAGATAGTAGTTTAGTTAAAATCTTGACTTCTCAATAGAAGTTTTTTAAGAAGGCTTATTCCCTACTAATGATAATTACATTTTGATTCGAATTCTAATCAATTTTTTCGTTTAGCTAAAATCTTGACTTTGCAAATAGAAGTTTTTAAGAAGACTTATTCACTACTAATGATAATTATATTTTGATCCGAATTCTAATCAATTTTTTCGTTTAGCTAAAATCTTGACTTTGCAAATAGAAGTTTAAGACTTATTCACTACTAATGATAATAATTTTTCTGTTTAGCTAAAATCTTGACTTCGCAATAAAAAATTTTTGATAATTATATTTTTGATCTGATTTCTAAACAATTTTTAAAATAAGATGAGGTATTTTTAAAAATATAAAAAAATTGAATCTATTATTAATTTACCTCTTTACTTAATCGAAAACGTTGAACTTTATCTACGCAATAAAACACGAAAAGAAGGAGTGGCTTTAAGGTAGATAATTCTTCTTTCGAATTCCATTTATTTGAGGGAACTTATGGAATATATAAAAAAAAATAATAATATATACTGTTATAAGATTTCTAATGAAAAAAGTTGTCAAAACTAGAAAAACCTTTCATCCAAACAACTAAAAGATACTTTTACCTTTTCATTTAAGCTTATGTTCCTAAGGTTGATCTCGTATTTAAAATATAGTGGCCAATAAAACAATATATCGTCGGCCTAGAACTGGGGTGCTCCACTCGACATTTTCAAAATTTTAGAGTTAGAAGTGAACAATAACTTATTTATTCCCAATATATATATAAATATATATATAAATAAAAACTAGATTAAAAAAATTTAAATTTTTGCCAAAGTTATAGCTCTGTCAAAATTGATCGATAAGCTTTTCTATATTTGATTTTCTCATTTTAAACATTTGCGCAAGTGGAGCACTACAATCCTAGGCCGAAGATACATTAAAGTCAAACTCAATATTCTTGAATTTATCTATTTTTTTTATAATATACTCGAGAAACAAAATCGCAAGCACTTTTTGGTATCCTGAGGTTTTACAGCTTGATTTGCCTCGCTGATAAAATATATATATATATATATATATATAATTAATAAGAATAAAAAAATGGCGCCAAAGTTTCCTTTTCGGAAATATTATATCCTAATTTTGATAGGGATTCCGCTAGTGATATGGATCCTGTCCTGATGTCGACGCTTCTGCGTGAGCTTTAGGCAGTCAAAGATGGAAAATATAAACAGGAAGTTTTACTAGGAACTGAACTTCAATTTTTATTAGCGCGAAAACTTAAGAGAAGGGGATAAAATGTTTTGTGAAAATAGATTGGCATTGGTAATAAGGAGGAAAAGCCTTTGGAAAAACAAAACTCTAACGAAAAAAAAAACTGCAGATAAAAAAAAACAGCTGATGAAAACATAGGTTTTAGTTTGAGGAATTGAAGAAAAAAATTTAGCATATATTATGAACTAAACATATGGAAGCTTCTAATATGAAAATATTCGTTTGTTTTTTTTTAAATCAACCAATTAATCGATAATATTTATTTGCCTTAATAGAAAGAAGAAAAATCTTATAAAAATATTTTTCCTAAAAAAAAATATGTAAATAAAAATACATGTAAATAATTAAAATGCATGTGCATTAATAAAAACCAAAGTATACTCTGGCAGTTTTTTTCCGGCATATTGATCAGAAAAATGAATGTAATCTATATATGTCGCAAATTTGTTAAATGTCGCCATAATCTTTTTAATTTAAAAAAAAATAAAATAACGTAGTATTTGATTTTAAATATTGTAAATTCCCTGGAATGACTACATCTCATTTATTATTTAAAAAATTTATTGATTTAGCCACCTTATTCCTGATTATTATTTTTTAAATTATCAACTGAAAGTTAAAAAAAAATATTGAAATAATCAAAAAATAAACATCGAATCAGTTTTTTTTAAACTTTGTTGTCCAACAGAGATAAAATGGCTTCCCCGATTTCGCTGACATATTGAAAACCAGGTGGTAACCCCAATTTTTCGCCCCCTTTTTTCTCGGGACAATAAAGACTCTAGAAAAAGAATTTTTAATTTTAAATTAATTAATTTGCTAAATAAACTGTCATAATTTTTAAAAAAATTTTTTAATCTGATTTACTATTTCGTAAGTCATTAATATAATTAAAAGTCAAAAAAAAATACTTGGAACAGCTGTATCTTAATACATTATCGCTTATGAAAAGTAAATCAGCTGTGGAAGTAGAGATTTTTAAAAAAAAGGACGAATGACGTTTTGTAAATTTCGATATTGTAAGTAAATCGGTCTTAAATCATGTAAAATATTTCAAAAAGAAAACCAATTTTGAAGCACGAAGGGAAAATGGCACTCACTTCTATATTATTATATTCAAAGATAATATTATCCCAAGTTTTACCCCTAATTCAGTTAGTTGGAATTGGGGGTGAAACAATACAAAAATAGAGCATATTTTGTATATTTCGCTGCAGATTTGCGCTAACCAAGAATGAGAAGGGGTTAGTTTTATATTTCACAAAATACATAATAATCATCGTAGAAAGAAAGAAATGCATCTTTTCTTGAATATTACAGAAATAAAAACAATAATCGATTATCATCATAAAATAAAAGATAGTACTACATTAACTCATAAAAATTAGAAAACTTTACTTTAAATTATAAATACTCGCAAAATCTATGCCACGACATTACCCCAACTCGAATTTTGGTAAGAAGTGGAGTTAGAACTTTATAACACTACTTTAATTTTTTTTTTAAATAAAATGCTTAACTCACCAAATCTTTCATTTCCTTAGCAAGAAAGTTAATCGATTTCTTTTGTCCAATAGCTAATATGTAAGTGTCCATATCTTCGTTATTCATGTAAACGGTTATGATCTAAAAGAAGAAAAAAAAGAATATATTATTTTTTATGTTTTTTAGTATCTAACAGCTGTTCTTTAGACTATTTTTTTTAACTGATAGGTAGTATTCTCAAACGGCTAAATTTTTAAAAATGGCTAACCCAATATTTTAGCCAAAACTATCAAGTGGGCCTAGGAAATTTGCATAAAGAAGGTCGACCAGTTCGGAAACGAAATCTTGAGGATCAGGTAATATTTTTTTGGAAAAATATTGGGTTTCGCCGTTTTTAAAATTCGCGCCACTTAACAACATACTTATGCCCTCTGTCTTGCTCATTTTTATTTAACTTTGGTAGTAAAGTTCAATAAATTAGTTTTAACAAGATTAGTGGGGAGAAAAACTGACCAACCTATGGAATCTCTTCACAAGTAATTCAGGCTTATAAGATATATTTAACTCACAATTTTATCTGTCTCGTGCTTAAAGTAGCTGGTAACGAGACTGAATATGTCCTGCCTTTTGACGAGTTTCAATTCGCTAAGCATACCCTCGCAGCCCGTTCTCCCGCTGCACCATAATAAGTAAATATTTTCTGAGTCCTTGGTCAGGAGTGTTTCATTATCTTCTTCCGAGCCATTATGGTTGTTTTGGTTATCGCAATTGCCTTTATCATTTACAAAAAAATGATATAATTAAAACTTAATCACATTTATATAAGGGTAAAATCCTGTTAAGGCTATCTCAAAAAAAAATCATTTTACATGTAGCTTAGCTATTTTAGTGTAGCTACTATAAAAATTATATCTATTTTTCTCCTTTGTGGGAATAAATAAAATATTATAGTAGCAATTATAATTTTTTTTGAAATATTAAATGAATTTTTTACTTATAATATCACACAATAAAATATTAGTTATATATATATAATTTTAATTATATTTGAAATTTGTTTTAAGAGAATGTGTTTCAGTCTAGCAAAGAACTTCTTTTTCTTTCACCAAAAAACATTTTACTAGACTACACATATCTTAAAAGTAAAACTGGATGAGATAGGAGGTATTATATTTCATGAAGTGTGGTTTTGAAAGAGGACTCTTTAAATATTGTGAGATCTGATTTGGAGAGTCTCAAAAAATTTGTTATATAATCAAACAATATTATTTATATCATCCTCATCGGAAATATCATCAAATATTTGAGAACACAAGAATGTTATCATTTTGTTAGGTTTATTTATTTTAATGTTGAATGGATGATAATATATATATTCCCTGGGATAATCTATGGATTAGTTTATTATCCTTAATTATTGCATCTATCTCTAGTTTCAAACCTGTCCAACTCTATTTAAAAATATTAACATGAAATACTCTTGATATAAGTTAAAATTAAATATTTCCAGAGCTTGTTCAACAATACCTATATTAAACTCCTCTTCTTTGTTTAGTTTTTTCCTAAATAAAATACCCAAATTAAATATATATATATATAATAATAGTAATTATGAATAAGATGTCATCTTCCAAATTTAAATATATATAAGTGAAAGGATTTTAATAAATCTGGTTATTTAAAATATATCGAAGAGCTGCAGAGGTATCATTTGCATGGCACAGCCTAGATTTTTTTGTAAAAAAATTTTTGGCCTGGCCCAGAAATTTTTTAAAATATATTTTTTTATTTTTAATTTTTTGTAGCTAATAATGGCGATTTTAAAATATACATCCCAGCCCAGATATATTTTAAAAAAATTAAAAATACAGCTCAGCCCATGTCCTCAGGCCAGGCATAGAAAAGGGTCTGCAGGTCTCTAAAATATATCCAATTTTCTTATTTATATTATAAATAAAACTTTTTGATCCATAAATTTTTCATAATTCGATTTGATATTTCCAAATACAAATATTCATAATGGTTCATATTTACCACCCATCTTTGAACCAATGTCATAAAAAAAATTGACTAATTCTCATGAATAATCAAGTGTATCCTGATGTTTTTTATTCACCAAAAGTTAATCATTTCATTTAAAATATGGGCAATGTTTATAGCTGAATATAATGTCATCAAAGGCTTAATTTAGCTAATTTTTAAAAAGGGCTAAAAATTTTGTCCAATAAATATACAAACATCTCTGTCATCCATGAGAAAAATTTCCAAACTTAATAATTGTATTCTGGCCAAATTCTTGAGTTAGCCATAAAATTGTCTAAAAAATTGTTTAAAATCACAATATGTTTAAATCTTCTTCTTGTCACAGATAACATATAACAAAAAAATAATACCAAATTTTTAGCTATATTATCTTTTAAAATAATATTATTTAAACATTACAAATAAATTAAATTTTGGTTCCTTTTATTATAAAATATAGAATAATATATTATTATATATACAATAAATAAAATGACTAAAAATAATAAAATTATTTGATTGGATAGGTTTCTTTAAAAAATATTGGCCTAATTTAATATTTTACAAAGAGGATAAATATTAGATGGATCACCACTGCCCTAAATAAAATAATAAAAATTAATTATATTCATCATTTTTTTAAAATAGCTTAATAAATTAGCTATTTTTTAGATATAGCTACATAAAAAAATAGTGACATTATTCATTAGCTATTTTTTTATAAAGGCAGTATCATACCAAGTAGCATACAACCTTTAATATCTATTTTAACAGCATTGATAGGAATGCTTCAATTGTCCCATCGAGTTGCTGAGATCAAAACCATGGTCCCAGATCCAAATGGTACCAGCCAAGTGATTAATGAAAGTGCCATTTAAAATAATATTTATATTATATAATATTCAAATATAATAGGTGTACTCTATAATATCAAAATTACCATTGTTAGAATTTATAGCCATATTTGACATGTCTTCATCTTCTTTAGAATCATTTTTTATAGAATTATTCCCAATGGCATCTAGGTTAGAAGTTTTGATATTACTGTCATCACCTGATTTAATCATATAACATATCTTAAGGTTTTAAATCAATCACATGTTAAATAAAAGAAAGCTCACAAAGAAACAATATGTATTATATAATTTAAAATTTTTTAAAGAATAAAACCAAAATATATTTAATATATTTTACAAGCTATAATATATATTATTTTGAAAATTTTATTGATTTGATAAACTTTTATTACATAATAAAATATTACATGGTAAAGAATATAATGCAATTATATACCTATTAATAAAAAATTTGTTTCAAATATATCTTTATGCACATCAAACCATTCATTTGCTAATTTTGAATTTTTAGCACGTCCTGTAATGAAATTGACTAAGTATATAATCAAGCCTGTCATTAAAATCATTTCAACATAATAACTATCCCAATTAGATCTAAAATGTATTGGGACCTTTTTATTGAATAAAATATTAAGTCAAATAAATTTAATTTTATTCATAAATTTACTTGATTAATTTTCAATTGAGGTGGTGGTTTTGTTTGTGATTTCAAATCCTCATTATTGTCCATTTCTTCATCATCAACATCTACCTCGTCAACATGCAAGTCCTTCTACCATACAAGATTAAATTACTCTAATATTTTTTTTAACCTTTTCATTTCCAGGACAATTATGACCCTTGCATTCATCCTCATTTATATTATTTTTATATTGAGTCTTAATTTCTATTTCTTCTTCTATTTCATCAAATTCTGCAAAATCAGTTTCATCAGTGTCGCTTATTCTTTCAGAATATGAATAAGTTAATAAAAAAGTGAAGCAGAGAAAAAATATAATCATATGTCTGAATGTGGTAAAACTAGCATAAAAATGTTCACACGCGGCCTGTCAGATTTATTATGAATGTTACTTGGCAGTTAATAAATGTAAAATTTAAATATTTCTATTTGCATATTTAGACTTAAGAAAAGCAATTTTTTGACCCCCAATGTGTGGATTCGAATTTTATTGGCTATAAATTTTTTTTTAAAAATGAAAGTGTTAAGGGAAAATGGTCCCTGGTGGTAGGCAATATGGTAAAAAAAAAAGTCATCTATCTGCTACGGCTTGAGTAAGTGTTCTGCTATTTAATGGAAAAAGTGGAAATAGAGATATTATCCCAGGTGATATTTATAGAAAAATCCACTGGGATAGTTATAAAATATTAGTTGTGTTGTTATAAAGCTGATTTTAATCGATTTTAATAATGCTTTTTAAAAACGATCCGATTTAGATTTTAGCCAAAATATTTTGTAAGCTTCGGGATTTGGTAAGCAAAATCTCTAGGCTTACTTGGCTAAAATCTAAATCGGGCCGTTTCTAAAAATCGATCTTTAACAACTAGTCAAATTGTAGGGAGTTTTTGTTTCACAAAAAGAATATTTATTTAAATATTGTTTTTTTTTCCTTTATTTTTTTTAAATTTTTCCATCTAAATATTTGCAGCCTAAAATGATTACTATAAAATATAATTTTCAAACAATATTGGCATAAAGACAACTATAATAGTTTATTTCAATTTTTTAAAATCTTTTATATCTACTACAAAATAAATATATGTTGATTAACAATTTAATTAATCTAAAAATAATTTATCTATAAATCCTTTTTAAATAATAAAAATATATTAAGAATGATAGCGCAAAAATAATCAATAAAACTACCAAAAATGAATGACTTTATAATTACCATTAAAAAAACGACCCACACAATAAGACCCATCGGGCTTACGCTAGCCGCGGTGACAATCATCTGATAAAAAGTTGAGATGTTCTAATATATTAAGTATTTGATACTTATTTTAGAAATAGGTTGAGAAGTTTATTTATTGACAATATCACGTTTAAGACCCTGGCTTTTAATACTAACCCAATCTCTGCCCTTAGCAATAACTGGCAATTTCAATTCAGTCTACTGTAAGGTTAGACTATGTCGCAACCAAATTTTAACCTAGTGTATTATAGCTCTTCATTAGTTAAGAGGTTCCCTAAGTTTTTCCCATGTAAAGCTTTCCACTCATGTCTGCCTATTTTATCTTTATTTGAAAAGGTTGGATGTCCTCAAAGGGAGAGGTGAAGATGTGGATAAAATATAGTAGAATTTTGAAACTAGTAAAAATATATTTTGTTGATTTATATCGGAAAAGCAGTAACTGTTGAAACATTGTTGTGCCACATTTGACAATTGCAAGTCAGATCCAACAAGCCATCAATTAGAGGTGATTAAGCTGGATATTAACGAGTTATTTAATAGTTGGAAAGAAAGGAAAGATGAATGCGACAGGGTTTGAAGGGATAATGGATTGATGCCATATATTATACCAGAAGTTGCTAATCTTTAATTAAATAATAATTTTCTCAAATATGTTTTAAATATGGACTCCAAATTTTAAATAAATTTTTTAAGTAAAAAATTAAGAATATGCAACAGAGATGTAAAATTTTATAAACATGTAAGAATTCGCGGAATATATGGAAGCTCGGATGTGATGGGAGAATGTTTAAGATTGTGTTCAAGCTACATGTGACTAGAGATTCTTCGATTATGGAAGAATGCTTTATGAGGGTAAGCCAAAAAGTGTGAAGTTAATATACTTCGATGGTTTTGTGGGAAGATACTATTTTAGAATTATCTTGAAAGCAAATTGTTTTAGTTGTGTTGAGGATATGATCTGTGTTTTTATGATTGTTTTCAAGGAAGTTATAAACTCTGATTAATTTAGTAAGATGGCCACAAATTTTCCAATTGCCTAGGTACAAGATATATGAATACAGATCAAATTTAGATTAAAGATCATGGATGAAGTCATGAATACCAAGGCAAAATATATGAGGTTATTTGGATCTCCCTTTTAGATGCTTTTACCGGAATCTATGACATTTGTATTGAAAGAGAAGTTTTAATGCTATAACTAGCATATTTCTAATAAATAGTAATTAAGGAAATTTTTGATAGAAACATTTTTAAAAAAGATCACGAAACAAACTATTAAAAGTATTTTAAAGCCCAATAACACTATTGAGAGTAGCATTTTACAAATTCACATGATGAGCTGATTTTGACTTTATGTAAATCTATGAAATTATCAATTATATAAGGAAGAGTTTTATAATACATGAAGAATATTTTACGATTATAATGCTGAAATTAAGGTTTAGTTAGAAGAAAATAAACTCATTTCTTAAACATGATTTATTAATCAATTTCAAAATATCAAATCTTTATTACAAAAATTTCTATTTCAAAATATGAACACACAACGTTTTAATATTATATAAAAAATTACATTTTAATACAAAGTTTACCTCTTTATTATATAAATTTTATGTCCTAATATGATATATTACGCATTGGTTATAGTTATATAAAAAATCTTAGGGCATAAAAAAATTAAAACGAATATTTAGAGTTATAAAAAAAAAATTAAAAAAAATGAATTAAAATTAGTTTACTGGTATAAAAAAAGTTTAAATTGAATGTTTAAGTTATATAAATAAAAATAAAAAATCGAATGTCTCTAGTGTTGTTGAAAAGCTAGATAGTTTGATTTTTTAAAACTTCCCGATAAAGATTTTAGCTAAAATAATATTATGTAAGTCTCGAGATTTGGCAAATAGAAGGGGCAATTTTTCTAATAGCCTTAAAAAAAATTTCAGCTGATATAATATTAATTTGGCTAAAAAAATAATCGGGCCGTATCGACTTAAATCGGGCTTTTAAACACTACTTGTCTACATCATGTATTGATCTGTATGATGACATAGATTTATTTGTTTCTAATATCATGCAAATTATTATTTATTCTTAAATTTAAAATGTTGACGAGACTTAACTTATTCATTTATTTTATATGCTAAGTAGTAAGTAGTATTATAATATAAGTATTTTAACATTTTACCTATAAATGATCTAACTTGATCTATACTTAAGAATATTTAGTTTATTTCTTATTTTATTTTATTACGATACACCTTTATTTTTTTATTTTACTATTTTATCGTTCAAATTAGTATATCATCATTATTATCTATTATATTCTGTATATATATATATATTAGCATGAACAGTCTTATAAAATAAATATTATTATATATATATATACCTCGATTTTATTATATAAAATAGATATTACAAAATTACGATTTAAGAATTAAAAAAGTACGACACATAAAATAATAGTTTGTTTGTTCGTTTGTATAATTAATTTATTCTTATTATTGATCTAGGTTTGGTCATCAGCGTGTGCATGAACGACGGGGGGGGGCACTCATCCACTTTTTATTTGGGGGGGGGGGGGCACATTTAAAGGGGTATGATAAATTTATAGGGGGTAATCTATTAAATTTTTAGATAAAATAGGACGAAATATATTGCTATAAAAATTAATACTTTTATTATAGGCCTATTATAATACAATGATATGGCTGATCATCTACCAAATCTATATATTACATAATCATACATAGACATTTATTCCGAACAAAACTTTTTTCTATCCTTTAAAATATAACTTAAAAGGGTAAGACAGTCTTAACAAACTCATATTCATGCATTCATGCCAAATACTATAATAATGCATTCATTGTAAATGAGGGGGCTTTTAATTGAATTAATGATTTGAAAAATAACTCTTTTATATTAACAATATTTTGATAGTTGGTAGTAGAACTAAAATAATTTAAGTTATCCTTTTTAAAATGTGTGAAAGGGGTACCAATATATTTAAAATGCTAAATTAATAATGGAAAAACATCGTCGCTGAAGGCGCCAAAATTTTTTAGGGGTACAAGCATAGGATTTGGGGGGGGGGTTTGCATCCAGTGAGAATTCTGTCATGTACACGCTATCTGTCATGCATGTGTATTCTTAAGTGGAGCAATTTTTTAGGCGGCATTATTTTTGGTATTGCGTCTTGTCTTAAATGTGATATAATTCTGGTTTTTGTAACTCGCTTATTCGTTAATATAAATACAAGCTAAAATACTATGGCCCCGCATATCTTAAACTGATACTTAATTGAAAACTGAGGGAGGGGTCTAGGCCTCGACAAAGATTATATATTTCAGGTAAAACTATTATATACATTTAGTTTTGGGATCATAACTAATTTTTTTAAAGGGAACTATAACTAAACCACTAATTCCAAAAAAAAAACGAACACTCACTTTTTTGTTTCCCTGATGCCAACTTTATTAGCTATATGACATGGTATGATCGTTAATATTGTGTCTTGTATCGTTAATTTTAATTGTAACTTTATATGCATCATTTGCTATACACTTAATACATCGTCCATATTGTTTATATCTACGTTTAATAAGTTCTACTTTTTTTCTGCAATTTTGACACTGTCATCTAACAGTATTTATTTTAGTTGAATATCCAGCTTGGATTCTTAAAGATATTTGTTGCCTTGATTATAGTGTATTATGTTATAACCTTGATTTGAATTAGCCCTACATCATTTCTGTAAATTATAACGTATCTAATTTCTTAATTGCCAAAGCTTTCTATAATTGTTATCAATAAAGTTGCTAATATCATTCTAACTCTTATAATTAAAATTATATATCAGGATGCCTTATTTGTAAGGTCTATTTTGGTTTTCTTGAATCTCTCATCATGATATAATCTATGGTTGTAGTATCGCATCATTATTTGACTGTAACATCTTTAATTGTTTATATTGACGTCTAATAACGTAATTTTTAATTCGAGAGTCATATCACAGACGTCGAGTCTACGTTATTCATAATTGTATGTAAAACATATTGTTGTTTGAAAATATTGTCGTTTACGATGTCTACAACGTCTACATGAGCGGGAGGGGTAGGAACAGTTTGCATCCTATTTTTTTGAGGGGGTAGGGAGTAAGCTGCTTTAATGGGGATAGGATAAAAAAAATTTTTTTTTTTTTGGGGGGGGGGGGGGTTATCTTTTAAATTTTGAGATGAAATAGGACAAAATTTATTGCTGTATAAATTAATACTTTTAATATGGTATTATTATAATACAATTCATCGACCAAATCTCAAACAATCATTCACATTTTCTTCCAAATAACCGATCCTTTAAATGTAATTTAAAAGGTTTAGATATTTCAGCAAGCTCATAATGGCATAATAATTAATTCATTGTAAATAATGGAGGTTTTAATTGAATTTATTATCTAAAAAATAAATTCTTTTTATTCACAAAATATCGATAGTTGGTAGTAGAGATAGATTAATTTAAGTTATCCTTTATAAATACTTTGAAAAGAGTATCAATAAATAAATAGGTAAAAATAATGATAACAAGACACCACCACCGAAGGCGGCGGGATTTTTTAAGGGGGTAGGCAAAGGTTTTTGAAGGTGGTTTGCATCCAGTGAAAATCCTGTCATGTAGACGCTGGATGTCTATTATCTTGCTGGTTGTCCAATTTTATATCCTAAAACTTTTTATTACTTCCTATTTCACATGAATATTATTTTCAATCTCAGTAAGCGATTGTTTACTGAAATATATTCCTTCAATCTTAGCTATGATTTTATCATCGCTTGACTCTTTATTGTCTATAACGTTGTCTATACTAACTCGTATAATGTCACTTGTCTTTCAAGCTTACTCCCTATTGAATTTCTTTCGATGAGTGGCCATTCTTATTTATTCTCTATATTTAGCAACCCAAAAAGTTACAGTTTATTCTTAGCTGTCACATGCGAGCCGCCCTATAGTCTTATTCTTTATTTGACTTATCACAAAAAAAATTGGTCATCTTTGCGCTTTCTGATTTCTTAGGGTGTTGCAACTTGAATTTGATTATAAGGTTCGAAGGCTCTGCAAGTTCAGTTATAGTGTATATCGCTTGAAATTTACTAATATTCCTAAAGATTTTTTTGCTTCTTACCTTTGCCTGAATGTTTCCGCATATGAAAACTCGAACTTGATTAAGTTGGTAACTGTGATTGAATTATTTTTTATGTCCTTACTTAACGGATTAGAATTATCAGATCCAGCTTCTTTATCTCATTAACTTTTATAATATTAATTTAATTTTATTTTATATTTAAATTTTATTTTATATTTGCCCTAACAATTTCAGTAATATAAGTATTGGAAAAATCTTTTTTAAGGCTGGTAGATCTTTTCTGTCGAATGTAGCGATACATTGGATTGACTACCATATTTTGGAATGAATTGATTGTTTGTTTTAAAGATCAATAAATTACAAACAAGCTGCATCTACACCCCCCACCCACTTACAAATCATGTAAACGCTGGTTTGAGCATTCTGTAAAACATCCTTAGAGATCTAAATCTTTGAAGACTCTTTGTATAATTTATTCTATTTTGTGTTCAACATGAAAATATAATATATTTTTCTTATATGTGTTGTGATTGAATTTCAACCAGTGGTTTTGTTTTAGTCTAGTGACGCCAATGAATCATCATTTATAAAAAGAGTTGTTCAGGAGGCGAATTGGAAAACCTCAAAAACAGCTAGGATCCTTGAGAATAAATATAGAATCTTATTTAAATAATTTTAAAAATATATATATGGTCATATAAATTAGCAAACCACGTATAGTTTTTTTTAAATATCAAATTTCAAAAAGGTAGGATACTTAAGAATACCTATATAGTTTTATTTAAATAATAAAAATAATGTACTATGTATATTTTTATTGAGTTATAAAAATAATCAACATGGATGAACAAGCATATTATTCGCCCCTACAAAATGGTTTAAAAAAGGTAGGATCCGTAACAATCATTAGGGATAAAAGAGTATATTGTTCGGCATGACAAAATGGTTAGGTTTAAAAAAGATAAGAATTCTTTAGAATAGATATATAAATTTATTTAAATTATAAAATCATACTACATATTGTACTTTCAATATGATAAAAATTGTAAAACATGTTCAGTATTTTAGTGAATTCTTTATTTACCGAACAATACAAAAGAATCCGTAGGAATGAGGGAATAATGATAGGTATAACGAAATGTTAAAGTTCAAAAATGATAGGATCCTATACTTGAATGAAAATGTGTGTTAGAAGATATTTTGTGGTATACTTTGCTATTTACTTTTTTTCATCCAGTTTTTTTAAAAAAAGTTAAGCAAAAAAAAAACTTTTTTATCCAGTTTTCAATAAAATATTATTTACGTAAAAATAATATATATAAATAAATACGCACCGATTTTATGGTGTCATATGACAAAACGAGGATTTCAGAAAATTATAATATAGAAACAGATAGTGATAAGAAATCGAAAATGTAAAAAAAAAGAAAATATGTTTATATATATATATATATTTTTTATATTTATTTATTTTTTTTCCGGTCATGGGTTACTTTATTTGAATATTTACTGATATGATATGATGTCAAAATGTATTAGCAAATAATTAATTTTTTATATACTTTTAATTGTTTAATTCATGTAATTTTTTAAATCTAATGTTATAATTATTATTTAGTTATTATGTCTATATTTTTTGCCAAAAATTTCTGTTAAAGTAAAATTCTTGATTAGGATATTTTTTTATTTTGAATTAATTCAATAAAGTTATATATATATATTATTTTTAATTTTTTTGATTACAATGTAATTATTTTTAATATAAAAGATTTTTTAATATTCAATTATATTATTTATTTTATAAAAACTGGCCTCGTGTGTATCATTTAACAAATATCAATTTATATTGAATTTTTAGTTTTACAATAACTTAATAACCTTTAATATTCTAATTAAATATTTATTTGTAATATATATAAATACCTTAAATTTATATAAAATTTTAGTTATTATTTTCTAATAATTTCAATAAATATACTAATAAATAATTATAATAAACGTTTTTTTAAAACAAAGCTCTTTTGAGTAAACAGATGTTTTGGAATTATTATTTTCTGTATGTTGCACCAACTCTATTATAATTCCCTATATTTTTAAAAATTATGATATCAAGCTTTAATAAAAATTCAGTAAACACACAGTAGTATTTGCTATTTAGATTTATATAAATATAGGAAGATTGTACATTAGATAAAGCTCTAAATGAAAAAATTAACAAACTTTGCTCTGAGACAAAACCTCAAATATCAGCTTTGATATGTAAAATTTTAAAATGATATGGGTAACAATGACAATATATTATTTTAGTAAAGATTGATAAAAATAAAAAGTTAATTATACTTGACCAAGAATTGATAGTATATTAGATTATTTTATTAAAAATAAATATTTTTTGTAGAATTGTTCGATTGATGATATTAAAGATACATTGTCAGAAACATTACCTAGATATATAATCATGTCTTATATACTAGATTATCCTGATGGTAGAAAAGGCTTTCCTGTATTTTTATTATTTGTATCACCTTCAGGTTACTTTTTTTAAAACATTATTTATTAATAATATTTAATAAAGGAATCAAGATGGAACTTAGTGTACAATATTCATATAACTTGAAAACTGTCTCAGCCTTGGGAAAATTTACTAGAGTAAAAGATGAATTTATTTAGATATTTTATATTTATTTTAATATATATTATATATAATTTTAACAGGTTATTACATTGTGTAATATTGATGACTTTTCCAAAGAATGGTTAGACAAAGAACTTTTCCGCTCAAAAACATAACATTTTATATTAATATAGAAAATAAAATTATTTTTTACAACTTTTATATAATTTAATTGTGCATGAAAAAAAATGAAAAATTTGATGTGGTTAATAACTCATAAACTAATAATAAAATTTGATTATGGTATTATTAAGTTTAAATGGCCAAAAGAGTTTTTAAAATCAATATTCTCAATATACTATTGATAATATATAGGACTGTTTCAATATTTAATAACAGATCAAATTATATGCCAGAGACCTACTTGTCTAACCCTAATCTGGCCTCAAAATTGGTAAAAAAATGAATAACCAATTTTATTAAAATAAAGTTTAAAAATTAATTATAAAATGGAACATATTTTGCTGCTCAGGCTTCAAAATAGATTTTTTTCTTTAAATCTTTCAGCTTCTGATACAAACTAATAACTGTTTTAAAATAATTATATGGATTGTAATATTTTCTCGTGAGAGTTAAAAAAAAATTAATAAATATAAAACTAATGTTATAAACTTATATTATTCAAATGATATAAGTGTATCACCCAACATTAGGTAGAGAAAAAATTGGGTCGCCAAAGGGGAGTAAGTGAAGAGCCCCCTTAAAATCTTCTCCCCTCAGGAGAATCTTGATTACAATTTTAACATATATTTTTTACTTCTTGGTAAAAAATAAAATGTATCTGCTGATATTGATCCTTACTTATCAACATTGGAACCTCTCATTTTTATCAGGACATTTTATTTTCTCAATTTTCAAAGAAAAAAAAATTGAGGACAATCATTGTGATTTAGATCTTACTCTGAATTCACAGTTTGAATTCAAGGTAGGGTTTACAAAATTTGCACTGAAGAATATACAAAAATGCTGTTTATTTATTTGCTTAATAAATAAATTCATGGTTACTTCATTTATAATGATAATATTTTTTTGTTAGATGAGGTAAGTTGACTCAAAATAATTGCCTATTTCTATTGTTTTCTATTATTTTTTGAACATATGTATTGTATGTATATATTTGCCTTGAAATTTGCATATTCATTGTCATAACTTTTAATTTTGTATGTGTTCATTTTATTTGTTAATTTAGCAAGTCATCATTATCAAAATAAATTAATATTTTTATGATTAGGAAAGAAAGGAGAAATAGTATGAAAGTGGGAAAAAAAGAAGGAAAACGAACATTATGAAATTTGACTTTTTTTAATAAATTATTAAATAATAGAGTTTTTGAAAAGCTATAGAATTATATTAATCCTTTGTAACAAAAGAATTATTAGTACGTAAGCACCAAATAAATTTAACATTATATTTGTGTTTTTGAATACCTTGTGTTCTTGTAGTTAGTGTTAAAAAGCCCGATGATTAAGATTATAACCAAAATAACATTACGTAAGCCTAATATTTTGCTCATAGCTGGCAGGAATGCTTGGACATCTATTTATCAAATATCGATCATGCATGATATTATTTAACCAAAAATCTTAATCGGGTGTTTTGAAAAATCAATCAAAATTGTGCTTTTTAACAACAATACTTGTAGTCTCGGGGTTTTGTATTTTTTAATAATACGAAAATGGGGGATTTGATATTAATTTTAAATTATTTTGGATCATCACAGGATATACAATGTATTAAAAAAAATTTGATTTGTAACCTTAGTAAAAAAACAGAAAAATATATTTCGCTACAAATTACATATTCCATTTACATGACATCTTTTGCTGTAATATCCAAAATGGCAGCTAAAAATAAAGTTCTCATAAGTAAAATTTATATTTATCAGGGATCCAAACCGAAACAAATATCGGTTCAGATTCGGATAAAAATAACGGTTTAAGATTCGGTTCGTGAAAAATTAAAATATCGGTTCGAATCTCTAAAAACCGCTTTGAATACTTTTGTTTTCACACCTACATTCGAATTATGTATAGGGAAAATATTTTTTTATTTTAACATTAATTTAAAAAACACATGTATAAAACCTTCATTTTTATTAATTGCACATTAAAATAATATTTAATTTATAAATATAAAAATATATATCAATGATTAATTTTAATATGAACAATATTTTCCTTTTTTTAATTAAATTTTTTTTATTAAGCCGCACAATTAATATATTTTTAAAATTCGTCTCACTCAAATTACTTCTATAAGGAGATAGTATAAATTTAATTGTTGAAAAACATTTTTCCACATTAACTTGGGTAGCCGGCATTGCCAATATGATATCAGATTAGAGGTGTCATTTATAATAATATTTTGGATTTAATTTTTCTCTAATTATAATTTATAAGCTTAAAATTTAAAAAATGTTGTAAAATGACAATATACTAAAGTTTATGAAATTTATGTCCGACACTTATCAATCAAATGTGATTGATGATAATCTTTAGAATAATTCGAATATAAGTGAAATCTAAAACCGGTTCAGAGGCATTTTAGAGGTTCGGTTCAGGTTCGGCTGAATTTTTTTTAGCGGTTTAGGTTCGGTTTAGATTAGATAAAAATACCGGTTTTTAACTGTTTAACGGTTCGGTTCAGGTTCTGTTTGGATTCCTGATATTTATTAAAGGGTTTTTTTAGAAAATGAGATTAAAAATAAAGAGCTCTTAATTAAACAATGCATTATCGCTAATGTATTACCACTAAAACATTATAGCGAATGCATTGCAGAAAATACTTACCGCGAAAATATTAGAGCAAATTATCGCGAATGCATTACCGCGAATAAACTGCAGCAAATGCTTTACCGTGAATACATTATAGCGAATGCATTACCCCGAATTCATTAAAGCGAATGCATTATCGCAAATGTATTGACATGAATATATAATCGTGATGGCATTATCTCAAATGAAATGAATTACATCAGTTGAAATGTCTGGAATTGAGTAATTGCACATTTATATTTAGAGCTCTTCTATTTATTTATTTTTTAAACTCAATATATATATAAAAGAATTTAAGCAATAAAATAGGTTTCTCAGGATTAGGGTAATGGAATTAAATTTTTATATTGATTAATTGTTTAAATATGCGTTTAGTTATATTATTCAATTAAATTCGGGACAGGATAGGCCTAAAATAATAACATGGATAGGTACAAGATTTTCACTGGATGCAAACCTCCCTCAAAAACCTTACCCCCTTCCAAGACGGCGATGTTTCCCGATTATTAATTATATCTTTTTAATTATAATGATACTCCTTTCAGAAATTTTAATGGAATAACTTCAATTATTTTATCTCTACTACCAACTATAAAAATATTGTGAAAGATTAAGGAATTATTTTTTAGATAATGAATTGAATTAAAAACCCCCTCATTTAAAATGAATGCATTATTATAGCATTTTGAATTTGATGAGAATATCTAACCCTTTTAAATTACATTTAAAGGAATAGCGAAAAGTTTTATTTGGAAAATAATGACTATGATTGTTTGCAATATATAGATTTGATCGATGATCAGCAATATTATTGTATCATAATAGGTCTATAATAATAGAATTAATTTTTGTAGGAATATATTTTGTCCTATTTCATCTCAATATTTAATAGATAACCCCCCAAAAAATTTAAGACACCTACCCCCCTCATGAAAAAATGAATATAAACTGTTCTTCCCCCCCCTCGTTCATGAAGACGCTGACTAGGAGAGGGAAAAATAAATAAAAATTTTGAATTTGGCTCCGGCCAAAATAAATTTAATTTGCAAGACGCTAAGAAATGCCTTATTTAAAACTTTGATTCAAACAGATAATTGGTCCTCGGAGATCATTTACATTATTCTTTAACAAAACATGCCCTAATTAGTGAGGAATTTAATTAATTTTATTATTTCGGTATTTTGACCATATGGATATATATTTTATTAAAGAACAATTTATATAAATCATAAATTATAATTTAACATTTTTTGAGAATAAATTTGTATATAAAGTTATTAATTCATTGATATATAGCTTAATCATAAAGACAAGACCAAAGGCGAATGTATTATAGCGAATACATTATCGCGAAAGCATTGTAGCAAATGCATTATTGCAAAAATATTAGAGCTAATTTTTTTTATCGCGAACGCATTAGAGCGAGTTTACTACCACGAATGCATTATCGCGAATACATTATAGTATATTTTTAGCACAAATGCATTAGAACGAATGTATTAACGAGAAATTAATATCGCAAATGCAATGCGAAAATAATACCGTGCATGCTATATCGCGATTATTACAGCGAATGCATTATAGAATACATTATTGCAAAAGTATTATCGTGGATAGATTGGGAAACTTGAAGATATAAAAAAAAGTCATAATGTTGAAACACAACTGAATAAAATTGAAGCAGAAGACTTTGGCCACCAAAATTTTTTATATATTTTTTTAAGATTTTTGCTCATAATATTTGGGGGAAATAAAAATAATTAAGGAATGTTTTTCAAACCTATTAAATATATAGAGGTGTATACATAGTGAGAATAAAAATGAATAATTTTTACATAAAACTTCAATAATGCTCCATCATAAATTTTTTTCTTGGTACAAAAATATATGAACTATATGTCATTATCTAATTATATTAGTCTCTCAGACAGTTTATTTCTACATCGTATTTGATGTCTCAGCCGCTAGAGTGCAGATTCACTTGCCTTTTACGTTTCGAATAGTATTGTTAAACGGTTTAATTTAAGCCGATTTTTAAAAACGGCTAACCTATTTTTACCAGAAAAATATTATGCCTGAAGATTTTGCTCATAAATTGCACAAAGTGTTAGACATCTACTAGTAAAATCTCAAGGCTTAGGCAATATTTTTTTCGCTAAAGCATTAAGTTGACTGTTTTTAAAAATCGGCTCAAATCGAGCCATTTGACAACACTAGTTCCCAGATGGGAAATAATTTACAGTCCATCCTTTCAATATCTGCAAAATAAATTACTTAAGCAGTAAATCCAAAAGAGCAAAAAAAATAACTGTTCAATTTGAGGACCTCAAATAATTTCGGTCTCAGAATAGTTGGTAAACTTATATTCTCTGAAACTTTCAATTGTAATAATACTCAGATTTCTGAAAAAATTCTAAAATAGACAGATTTTAGCATTGAAATTCTATAATATTTTAAAGCATCCAATTTTATTTTATGCCTTAGAATAAAATATTTTAAAAACCCTTATTTATTAAGTCAGTGTAGGAATAAATATAAACATTTTTTATCACTTTTGTAATTCTTTAGTTGAAAATTTTTTTATATCCGCAATCACAAATATTTAATACTATAATAGACATCGTAGGGAAAAAATGGATATTTTTTTAAAACTTTTGTAATATTTTACTTGCAAAATTTTTCATTCGAAATCACAAATATTAAATGCCCTTTGATATTATAAATTATGTATCAAATATTGTAATAAATAGATATATTTTGTATTAAAAATATTATCTTTAGCTTACCAATTGTCTTGCGTTGTTTAACTTTCAATATATGCTTGTATTTGTATATAACAACATAACAAATGATAAAATATAAAATTTTGAACTAGTTCAGGGTTTGCAAATTTTTATCTAAAAAGTATAATATATTTTTAAAAATCCCAGAGGGATATAAACTTTTTTAGTTGACTTGGAATTATAAAGGCCAGTGATGCACCTGATTTTATGGTTATGTGAGAATATCAATATATGGTCAAATTTAGTTTTAAGTTTGTCAAACTTACTAAAATATATGCAATACAAATTGGGTGGGTATGCCAAATCACCTACGTTACCTCTCGTGTTATATTTTTTGACTTTCCTTTCGAGGGTAATAACTTAATTTTTTTAAAAAAATGATACGAATTCTCTTTATTCTACTAACTAAAGCCTTCGCAAATGTCAGATCAAATGTCTATATATATTATACGCCATTTATTAGGTTAATGAAAAGGGTGATGGGCCAGAAAATAAATTCTTAGCGAATTTCCCAATGTTCGTTAACTATCATTGAAAAAATTAAATTCTTTTCTCATGAATGTCATTATAAACATCAGTTAAATAAAAATGTATAATTTAATAATATAATGGTTATTGTAGATTACTGAAGCAAATAAATTTAATATAGCCAGGGCTTAAAAGAAGTGTACTAAACTATCCAATAAAATCTAATAGTGAGTACAGCTACTTAAAGTTTTTTCTCCTTAAAATATTATGGATAATAATAAGATTCATAGTAGTATCCAATCTGACACGATTTAACTGCTGATCCATTTCAAATTTTGTTTTTAAGATCAATTTTTCTTTATTAAAATAAATAATTCTTAAATTACTGAATGGAATTTAAGCTAAAATTAAATAAATAATTCTTAAATTAATATCATGAATGGAATTTAAGCTAAAATTATTATTAATAAATAATATTAACCTCGTAAACAAAATTTTTATTAATCAACTAAAAAAAACATAAATGTTTTTATGGGTGCGGCATCGCAATTTAAATGGACTCTTACAGGTGGGCCTTTAATTTTAAAGAATGGCATTTAAACCCCAACGATCTATGTTTTGCATCCAAATGTCTATCTTCTGAGGAGAAAACCAGAATTCTTAAATTCCAATATATACGGGATGTGAAAGCAGCTTTGTCTGGACGTTTACTGCTTCATCTTATGTTATGTAGACTCAAACAGTTCATAAAAACCAAAACGGATGACATAAATATTGAATTTACACGCTCAAACCATGGGAAGCCTATTCTTGATATTAAACTTGATAAGCCTGGAACCGGTGATATTAACAATTTATATATGACTGCATTGCATAATTATTCATTCAACATATCTCATCAAGGAAGTTATAGTGTTCTAGCAAGTTCCCCCATTTATAATGTTGGCATTGATATTATGTCAATCGATAATTTTGTTGTTAATGATCCTCTTAATGAAAAAAAAGATAATTCAAATATTGTAATTAAAAAAGATATCAAAAATTTTTTTAACACGATGAGAAATGTATTTACTGATAATGAATGGAAATATATAAAAAGTGCAGCTAAAGATTCAACAAAGATAGAAAGGTTTTTATGCAATTGGTGCCTCAAGGAAAGTTTTGTAAAGGCTAAAGGAAATGGTATATCATCAAAATTATTAAGATCTATTGAATTTTCAAACATAAATTATGATTTAATCTCAGGAGACAATTATTTAAAATCAGGGCCCAAATTAGCTCTAAATAATGTTGTAGATAATGATTGGAGATTTCAATGTCAAAAATTAGATTTACATATTATTGCTATAGCATTTTCAAAACATGTGGATAATGATTGCAAAAATGATATTTTTGATTTAATAGAAAAGGAACCAATGGATTTTACTTATTTAACATTTGAAGATATTAAACAATTGACTGAACAGCTGATATATAATCACGATATTGATGTAAATTTTGCAGATTCCATTATGCAAAAATTATGATTCTGAATATAATTTATTTTTTTGAGTATATATTACATTTTTCAGATAGGAAATAATAAAAACAAGACATCTCTAAAGGAAATTATGATTTATATGAAAATTACAAACATAAGGTGCAATTAATTTTATAATTTTTATCTAGAATTGGAAGTTGAATCTATTTTCTTCTGATGGTGATTCTTGATTAAAGTTATTGCCAAATATTCCACATACTGAATTATTTCCAGATTCTGTAATCATAAAATTAAAATCACTTTTGATTATATCATCTTTGTCCTTTGATTTAATTTCTCCTGCCATAATATTATCAATATCAAAATTTCTAACATTCTTTTTGTCCTCAGTATTTTTATTGAACAAATTTGAAAACACATCATTCCCTTCATTTTTATCCAAGGAAGATTCATTTATTTCCATTTTCCCCGCAATGTTAAAATGCACATCTGAAATATTGTTAGGATGGTAATTAAGATTGATCCTCTCATTTTGTAACGTTTTTATAATGTTGATGGTATTATCATTGATTTGATCATTTTCATGATTATCATTTGCTAATTTTTCATTAACTAATAAAAAAATATATTAAATTAACATTGAATTTATATTTTTTTATTTACCCTACACCCTTCCTTATTTATGTGAAATTTTATATTTATATTTTTACTCCTGAGTTTTAAGTTTTAAAATAATAATTAATATATGACAAAAATGTATTTTTTAGTTTTGGAATCATTGTTAAATCACAAATTTTTCATTTAGATAAAAATTGACATTAACAAAAAATGCCTCATTTTGACTTACAAAAATCTTGTCTTGTTTTTAGTTTAAACGTTTTTTCGCTTTCTACCTCTACACCTGGATTATAGATTACCTGGTCAGTTGCATCATCATTCTCAAACATAAAACGTGATTTAAAACAGCTGTTATATGAGGATTGAGAATCAAAAAATTTCTTTTTGTTCTCAGCATGTTTTTCACTTTATGAAATAAATAGCTCTAATTTAAGATTAAAAATATTTACCTATCAAACACACTAATTTTGGATTTTTGAGACAATGTTGATTCTTGACACCATTATAGAGGGAAAAAAAATAATTATTAAATATTTGAGAAAATATAAGGATAAGTTCTCACTTTCAGCTTCAAAATTTATGTTTAATAGATTTTTTTCTCCCAAAAATTTGTTTTCATCTACACTAGAGATTAGATTCAAATTGTTCTTCATAAATTCAGGCCTTGCCATTTTGTTATCATACAATCCATATCTATCATCACACCCTGTCAATGTATGAGTTGATATCAACACTCTGTTTTCTTCTGTATATAGTTCTTGCCCTGGATTTAAATCATTGTTTATTGGTGTCATTTCACGGGCACTATTATCCTCGGAGTTATTTGTTATTACATCTTTATACGGGAAATTCTTCGGAGTTTTGTCCAGATTATTATTAAATCCTATTAAAAATTTCGATTCTAAAGTCAATTTATTTGTCATTACATCTTTATGGGTATCAACACGTTCATTATCACCTATATTTCTTTCACCTTCGCTTACCACTTGAAAATTGCGTTCGTTGATTTGAGTAATATTATCGTAAATGCTACAATTTGATTCTCCTTTATGTGATTCTGATTGGCTCTGACTTGGCTGAGGTGCCACTATGGCAGTGGCAATGCCTTTTTTCACTCCTTTCAAATTAATCGCTGTTAAGTCTTTGCTACCAGAATTTAAAGAGCACACGGATACGTTACTCGATGAAAGCGAATTTTCTTTATCACCAAGTGAAACGGCTCCATTATGTAACAAGTATCTATCATGTCCATGCCTATCAGCTGTATTATCATTCGTTTTGTAGGTATTAAAGGGATCGTTTAAACAAATATTATGGTCAAATGACATGATTTTCTCGAAATCCGCGTTAAAATTCGACAAATATTTGTTGACCTTTTGGCAATCATTTTTCGATTGGGAATTTTTTTTTTCACTCATACCGTGATTAATATCATTATTATACAAATTCTACAAAATATTAGAATATGAATGTTATATTGTAATAATAAATTAGTTAATAAAATGAGACCTCATTATCTGTAAAAATGGCTTCTTTAATTAATCCAATATCATCTATACATTTGTTCGCCTTTTCCCCATAATCATTTTTACCAGCGTCGACTGTTTTATTATTTGTCTTTATAATCTTCATTAATTTGAAAATTTTAATTGGGTTAAAAAAATTTAAAAAAATAAATCATATGTTGTTTGCTAGGTAAAAAATAAATAAATATTCAATTAATTTTTTAATTTTATCAAAATTCAATTTAAAAAAAATATTTTTCAACAATTTGGAATCATTTGAATCAAAATTATTAAAAATAGAAATATTTATTATAATATAAATTAGAAAGAAATATGATTTTTTTAATAATTAAAGGGTAACGCCAAACGCTTTAAATAAAATAGGCCACCTTATTATCAGCTATTGTGCTATGTGCGGGGTCGTTTCTCAATCCATTCTTTGCTACATAATATTCGGCGAATTTTATTATAATTTCATATTTTCTAAATTTTTTAGCTAAACAAATATGAATTTACAGATAAACAAAACGAATTATAAAACTTTTTCCAATATTTGGGGTATAATGCTCTAATATTGTAGAATTGTCAGAACTATTATCATATAATGATTAAATAGTATATTTATATAAAAAAATATATTGTACCTTGATATTGATTTCTTTATATTCTTTTCACAATCAAATTTATCAAATATCGTTTTATATTTCTTAATTATACATAAATATTCGTTATTCTTTTTGATATCTAAAGATAATTATAATTTATTACATTGTGTATTTTTTAGACATTATTAAAGGCATATATTGATATCAAATATATTTCAGTAATAAAAAATATCAATTCCATTACTGTAATTAATGCATTCCTCTAATTTGCTTTTAAGATGAGATTGATCCCTCAAGGTATTAATCGATAGTTTAAGGTGATCTAGTTGATTTTTATATTCTTTTATTAATTCTTCAGTTTTGGCAATCACATTCTGTGAATAGTCTATAGACATCTAAGGATAAATATTCTTTATTAAATTAGAGTGTCATACCTACTTTAATTTCGTCAATTTTTAAATTTTCCTCTCTTAGTTTTGTTTTCATTGCCTCGATTCTATTCCTTTTGGCAGAAACATTACTCAACAACTTGCTATTTTCTATGTTTGCACGATGTATTATATCTTGAAAATCTTCCATAATTGTAAAAAATTTATTAAAATATTTCTCGCTATATCTAACTTTGTAACAATAACAGACGATATAAATAATCATAACTAAAAAGCAGACGAATTAATTATTGTAACGATATAATCTTTGGATAAATTGAGCATCTCTCAGAATTTCTTCTACCAGGAGTGCAAAAATTGGTTAGGTAAGAATCAAAAGAAATTGTTAAGGAAATAACAAATAGAAAGGAATAATTACTTTTTTTATAGTCCAATATCTCTGAAGATAGAATAAATAATTTAAGCAAACGATTTTTTTTAATGATATTCGTTTTTGACCCAGGTATATTTAAAAAATTAAAATAACGGTCCTGTTTTTATTGCTAATTATTAGAGATCAAAAATCTTAGTCAAATCTTCAATAAAATCTTTGTAAGATCTTATTTAATTTGAAATAAGAATGAGCCACTCAGATCGCGAATTTCTTCCCTCCTCCCCATAATACATGAAGCGGTCTTAGTAAGAAATATTCCCATTACAAGGTTAGGAGGGAATACTCCTGGACCGCTCCAAAAGGAGGAACGCTCTTCAAAATAAACACAATTTCCGTATCCTCTCGCACAGACCGAACAGAGAGAGGTAGAGGGAAAAAGTGCTTACGCAAATTTCGCGCTAAGGAAAAAACGCCACGATGGTCATCATCGTGACTGCGTGTCGACTTTACATTTAGGCGATATTTCGCACGTATCACACTACAGAAATGATCCTGTTGAAGTATGATCTTAATCTTTACATTTACCAATTCGGATTATATATGGCAAATCTTTTTATTCTCAATTATGGTCTTTTGTGATGTAAGAAAAGATTTTAAATATCAAGTATATGCTTTATAAACTTCCGCATTTTTTAAACTATGTTAAATAGCTAGTGCTACCTTTAAAATTAAAAATCAAGAGGATTAATATAAATATTTAATAATAAAGTCTACAAAAATAATAGACAAAATATTTAACGCCATCTATAGGCATTTAATGTATTTTATATTTTATTATAAAAAAAATTTTATATTATTTTTTTTAGAGTCAAATTGGTTGAAAGGTAAATTATTTTTAATAATATATTTGAGTATGAGTTTATTTAAATGTTTGTAATTCCCTGGTTGTAGTTTTCTTATACCCAATAAATGTTTGGGCATTATTTCTTTAGTTTGGTAAATTAATTCCGGGTGTGATATTTTTTTTAAATATGATTTTTAAGGTTGGCTAAAAAATATTAAAAATAGAATTTAGAAATATTATATATTTGTAGCCGGAAACTGTAGATTTTATCACAGTGTACACATTTACTCCAAGATATATTAGGTGTTTTGGAACATATTTTTTATATTATTATTAGATATGAGGTATTATCTATTGAAGGTAAAAGAGCTTTGACTCAATGTCTTGATCCATAAGATCCGCTTATAATTTATAATTATGTTTTAGTAATGCTGTACAAAAATGAAACGCGTTACAGTTACTCGTTTTACGTATGAAAAAAGGAACTCGTTATCGTTACTCGTTACCTTTTTAAAAACAGAACAAGCGCTACGGACTATTCAAAAAAGTTACGGGTTACTCGTTACTTAATAAATTAAATATTATATACAAAAAAAAATATTTATTTTTTTCCTACTATATATAATATAAATAAAACTATAAATATAAAATTTCATGTATATATATATATTATAATTATAGATAAAATTGTACAAAAATAATATATTACATCTTTTTATAACAATTTTTTATTTATTTTTAGCAACAATTGACTTTCAAAATTGTGATCAGACAAACAAAAGCGCTTAATGCTCAACAGCTTTCGCCATGCTAAACACACATTCAATAGGCGGAGAGGATGGGAGAGTTGTATAATATTTAATAAATAAAAATTTTAGTTCGGGGAATTTATTATAAATATATAAAGAATTATATTATTTTGAAAAAAGCTTAATAGATCATCTTCACAAGGAACCTTCATTCATTTCCTCATCATATTAATCTTTAACAGAAAATCTTCTGGTATGTGTGATAAAGTAATTTTCTTTATCAAGTCCTTTTCTCAAACTGGAAATAAGTTCTTGCATTCTTCCTTTGATGACTAATTTTATTCAGGGCCAATCCAATTTAAATAGCGGGTGAATTATTCTGGATATTATATATTTATCTTTA
Source organism: Gordionus sp. m RMFG-2023 (assembly GCF_954871325.1). NCBI lineage: Eukaryota > Metazoa > Nematomorpha > Gordioida > Chordodea > Parachordodidae > Gordionus > Gordionus sp. m RMFG-2023. The sequence goes on along the minus strand of NC_088778.1, from coordinate 4,824,361 downwards.
TAGATGTGTTTTAATCTATTTTGAAAATAAAAAAATAATCAAAATATAAATTGTAAGCAATATTTGAACTATATATCTTTTATCTATGCCTTCCAGGATTGAATTAATAGGTGGTTTACAAAACTTGAAATTATTTAAAGCCATTTTTTAAGTTTTAATATTATAATAGTTATCGTGGGAGTTAGATATCCCAAATTCATTTTTCCTTCGCTCTCTAAAAATAAAATAGCCATAGCAATCGTAAAATTATATATATATATATATATCATATTTCTTAATTAACACTAACTGAGACTTTTCAATATCTGATATCTCTGTAATTCAGATTTATTGCAAGATTCGTCAAATTTTTGACAATTCTCCTTAACAAGACTATTAATTTGAGTTATAAGAAGAGTTTAATCTTGTTATAACCGGTTTAATCAGATATCTTTCCACGTTTTCCTTAAAAATGGCTGCACAGTTTGAAGATTGCCCATGTTAATTTCACAATAGCTTACACTTAGAAAATGTAATTTTTGAAATGGTTGTAAAATGGACATCGTTACCTGCCTTTTCAATGTCAACACTTGCAATGAGATTTAAAGTGCGTGCTGAACAGGAATGATGTTTAGGTAAGTCTACAATACTATCATTAGTATTTTGATTTTCAAATAGAACTAATATAATGGCAGAGGAACTATTTCAGCATCCTATTCCTCTCTTTGTTCATATACTCTAATAAATTTTCAAATAAATATAAATATATTATAATTTTTTTACTTAAAAGCTTTTATATAATTTCTAGCATTGTCGGTAATGCATTTGGTCACTTTATTTTGTATCCTATATGTGGTAAAAATTTCAAAAATTATTTTTGCTAGATAATCAAATGTGTGTTTTTTTAGCCTTTTACAAGCTAGAGGCTTAAACCCTCTCATGAGTGTCTGGGTGGTAGCCAGTGTACCGTCATCCCTAAGAACCATTTTAAAAGACAATATTATCAATCTTATTGGCATAATATTCTTAAAATAAATTATAAAATATAATTGAATATTAATTTGATTAACATTCATAGAAAATTAACAACGAGATTTTAAAATAAAAATGTAGGAATGGTGGTTGATAAGAATTAAAAACTTGTATAAATTATTTTTAATAAAGCTTGATTTTAAAAATGCTTTTAATTTTTTATCCTTAAAAGCATTTTTGAACATTTTTTATGAAAAATACCCTGTTTATGCAAGATTTATTGAACAGTCTTATGGCTGTAGAACCCCTCTCAAATTCGGGGAATATACTATTCCATCTGACGAAGGTATTCAACAAGGAGACCCTTTGGGCCCTCTGATCTTTAGTTTCGGTATACATAACCTAGTTCATTGTCTAAAATCCTTTTTTAATTTAGATTTAAACATATGGTATCTAGATGATGGTACCATTTACGGACCTTCTAAAAATATTCTTGCAGCGTTAGAATATACAGAGAAGAATTCTCTAAACATAGGCCTTACTCTAAATAAAGCTAAATCTGAAATATGCTTTTTAAATTCAAATACTCTTAAAGTCCAAGGGTTTAAAATTATTAAAAAAAGTGAAATTAATCGTCTAAGTTCACCTTTAAGCAGTTTTTCCAACTGTGAGGGGTTCGTGGAAAAATTTTTCGAAGACTTATTAGGACTTAAAACTATTTTAAACGAAATTCCTTCACACCAGAGCTTTTTTCTTTTAAAAAAATATTTATTTTTACCAAAGATTTTACATATTTTTAGATCTTCTTCCTTTTTTTCAAATAATGAAATTATTAATCGTCTTCATGAATTTTTTAGAAGTTTATTAGAAAATATTTTAAATATTAAATTGGAAGATTTTAATTGGGGTTTTTCACAATTACCCTCGAAAATGGGTGGTTTAGATTTATATCCTTTAAATCTTATATCTCTTTCCTCATTTTTGGCATCGCGTTTGATGAATAACGCCATGATATCTTCTTTTATCTCTACTAAAGATAACCTTTTAAACTCAGCCTTGACAGCCTGGGTATCTTTAGCTCCACCTGAAGCTGTCTTACCCACAATAACACACCAATCTATTTTCGAACCTTTAATTAAAATTTTTTTTAAATAATCTCATCAAACCCCCCTTTGGAGTATATTCAACTATTACAGAATGCTAACTGTACTAGTGGTTATGAATGGTTGGAAGCATTACCAAGTCGTAACCTAGGTAACCTCTTATCAGATGAACAATTAAGAGTTGTCATAGGCCATCGACTTGGATGTAACATTGTTCAACTACATACATGCATCAAATGTAAAATATTAGTTGACTCCAAAGGGAGACATGGTCAAAATTGTATTTATAGTCAAGGCAGGCATGCAAGGCTTGCAGCAATTAATTTAGCTATTAGCCGCTCTCTTACCAGGGCTCGAATACCAAACATCCTGGAGCCTATAAATTTATCATAAGATGATGGCTAAAGACCAGATGGCTTAACTTCCGTGCCTTGGTCTTTAGGGAAATCCTTAATTTGGGACTTCACATGCGTATCTTCTTTCCCAAAAAATTTAAATTCTAATCCGGTTGATATAGCTGAGAAAAAAAAACAATGAAATATTTCAAATTCACAAATTAGATTTTTACACCGATCGTTATCTCTTCCCTTGGACATATGCCAAGCGGAACTTTAAAGTTCTTAAAAAATATAGGGGATAAGACAAGATCCCTTACAGCAGAACCAAAAGAATTCTATTTTTTAAAACAAAACCTACAAATCACTATTTTAGATGTGGATATTGGATATTGCGTTGGAAAAATTTTTGTTCAATTATAGAAACACGCCTAATGATACAACAAAGATGATACCTAGCAAATTGATGTTTTCAAGAACAATGAGGACTAAACGGGATTTAATCAAACCAATGGAAGAAAAAGAAAATATATTTAAGAGGAAAATATCGGACAATAGAGACATAGATGTTGGAGAAAAAATTTGGTATAAAACGTTTAAAGAAAATATTTGGGACAAATGAAGGTGATACAAAAAGAAGGAAACTTGACGTACAGAATAGACAATGGACATCATATTATCAGGAGACATTTGGATCAAATAAAAAAGAGAGCATCAATAGATAATACTGAAAAAATTTTTAGAGGGGGAAGAAGTGAACAAGTTCAAGTTCAAAATTCGAAAATTCAAAAGCGAGAATATGACCTACGACATAGAAAATGATTGTTATGAATAAATAAAATTTTGTAAGAAATATATATATATAAAATTTTGAAAGAGAAATGGGATGATCAAACAGCAAATCAACAAGCAATGTTCAACTAACGATGTTTCACGACGTTCGATAACAAACAATCTAAAGATATACGAACAAATGACTAATGGAGCAATTGAGAAACGAATGACTGGAAGTGAAGATAAGAAACTGAGGAATGAAGACATAAAAAAGGGGGGGGGGAAATGTTAATATATAATTTGAATATTTTTTACTTTGTAACTTATGACCTTTTGTAAAAATCTTTTCTTTTTTTTTGATAACCTATAATTTGAATATTTTTTACTTTGACCTTTTGTAAAAATCTTTTCTTTTTTTAAGGACCTTTTAAATTATATAAATGTTAATATGTAAATAACAGAGTTGTTAAAAGATACTTTTTAAATATATCTAGATACAGATGAAACGTCTAAAATAATATCTAGATTATTTAATCAAAAATCTATCTAGATACAGATACCACATTTTTATATCTAGATACAGAATCTAGATCCTTTAACAACTCTGGTAAATAATATTAAAATAATAATATATATAGTATAGCTGTAAAAATTGTAAAGTTTTTCAGTGGTAATTTTTATAAAATTAAAAATAAATTAAATAAAGATATTAAAGAATATTTTTTGGTTTCTCTTTACCAGCCTTCCGTGAAAATATTATGGTGGCAGTGGATTAGCAACTTCGGTCGGATTATATATGGCAGATCTATTTATTCTCGATTATGGTCATTTGTTATATATGTGTAGATATTAAATGTCGGATTTATGCTTCAATAATATACGTACTTTTTTAAATTATATTAAATAACTAGGTTCTACCTGTAAAATAACAAATTGTGAGGTTTAGTATAATATTTAGTATTAAATTTATAAAAATAATATAAATAATATTTAACGCCATCTATATTTATATAACATATTTCATATTATAAAAAAAAATATCCAATTTTATTCTAATTGATTTATAATTTTAATATTTAAATTTTTTTTTATCTGATTTATAAAAAATAATTTAAAAAAAATATCAAACCATTAAATATCTCACCCGAACAGAACTTACAAAAAAAGGATTGTTTATATTTTACTCATGCATGGAGATAATTAATAATCATATTTTGACCTTATCATTATTTTTAGATATTTTTGTATATTGCTTTAAAAGTCCCAACCAAATTAGCGTATAGACTCGATCTTAATCATAAAATTTATTCTTGCTCCATATAGATAGTATAATAATAATAATAATAAATCTATTGTAATTTTTAGCAAACTGAGATTAAAGAAGAAAAAAAACGAATATTCATGAATGAGCAGCTATTATATATATATCACATTTATAATTATGTTATAAAAATGAAATCAAAATTTTTATACTATTTTTTTTATCCCTAATCATCGTTCCTCTTTCTTTCTTCCCTTTCTCGTTCCTTTAACATTCCAGAATTTCCCCAAAGTTCCGTTCTACCCAATGATCCCTTTAAGATTAAAACAAGATACGTTTTCATCCTTTCTAAAATAATTCTTAAATTGATGGATAGTCTTTTGAGATACAATTATATAAAATCTTGTATTCAATATTTATTTTAAAATATATAATTGATATTAATTGACTAAAGAGCCAAAAAGCGATGACATTTTTTTTTATAACCATTTTTCAAATTCCAAAGAAATATATTTCATCTTTCGATTATCAAGCTTTATAAAGCTATTATATCACGCATTTTACAGAAGGTTTTTCGATAGAACCATATTTCGATTTCCGGTCTAAACCGCCAAAACATTCATTATTGCTCCCAATATGAATACCAATCTGGGAATCAAAATGGGAATATGGATGATATTTCCTCCATTTTTTTAGGGATTTTTTTAAAAAAAATTCGATTTAAATACTTGTATTAATATTAATTTCAAATTTACTCTAAATATTCCTAGGCGATATAAACGAGATTATCAATTTTTAGCTATTTTTATTTTATCGATTTAGAACCTATCCCCATATTACAACTGTTTATTTGTAAATAGAGGCTTAAATTTTTTATTTTTTAATTCTTATTCATATTAAATAATTATTTTTTAAAAAATAGGTAATTTGACGTTCTAAAGCTTATCATAATTGATGATATTAATTGATTATAATTAGTTTCAAGAGTTTATATATATAAGTTTAATTTGTAACCTAATATATAGTCAAAATATTACTAAATTTTAAAATAAAGCTATCCGAAGGTAAGTATTTTTGGGATATATTTCCGAAACTTCGATGGTGGAAACAGTGGTAATACTAGTTTATTAATAAACTAGAAGAAGTGCATTTTTAAAAAATTTTTCCATCATCAAATTAATAATTTTCTTTAAAATAAGCAAAAAAAAATTTATTTAAAAATTTTGTAGGGTTATCATCCAATGTTTTTTAGTGGGCCTTATCTGTTCTGCTTCCCACATTGATGCTACTAGTTAGGAATGACCACTAAAGTACCCCCCCCCCTCTCCCACAAATTTTCACTTCATATGGTTAACAGGCCACTTAATAAATTAAATTTAAAAAAGAAAATGTTTATAAAACATTTTTAAAAAATATTTAAAAAATCGCTTGCTACGTTTTTTTGGTTTGTTTTAAGTATTTGGTAATGTTATTTTTCGCATTTTTTTCTCGTTGTTTTTTTTTTCGTTTCTTAGTGCACACAAATTGAGCGTTTACGTTTTGGCGTAATTTTTTAATATAAAAACGTAACGCGTCCGTGTTTAAATTGAGGTTGCCTTTTCATTAATATCGTCGATTCAAAATTTTAGATAAGTTGTTTTTGGAAATTAATTATCGTCTGCCTTCTTTATTTCTATAATTTCTAAATATTCCTTTTTAAGATTATAAGTAAGTTATTTATATTACATTTTTATATAATATAACAAAATGAAGAATAAAAAAAGTGTTGAAAAAGCAAACTTGTTTGCGTTTTATTAAATGGCTGCTAAAGCCAAACGGTAATCTTACCAATTTGCCCGAGGTCATTTGAAATGCATTATTTGCGCTTGCAACTCAGCCTTTGAAACGCTCAATTTGTGAGCACTATTAGGCTATTTAATAACAAATCGACCTAGTACACGGCCTTAAAACTGTTGCAAGGAATTCAAAAAATTAAATATTCTAATTTATATTTATATTTTGATGTTAAAATGAGTTGAATGACTAATTATATTTATCATCATAATAAATAAAATAATATTAATATTTAAATTAATATTTTTGTTTTGTTTGTTTTAAGTCAATGATAGTTTTTTTTTTCCAAAAATTTAATTGATTTTAAAAAGGTTTTTAATATTATTCATTTCATTTTTTTTTGCAAAGGTGTCAAATTAATAATAAATATATTTTTTTTATCGTATAAAATATAAAGAATATGAATTTTATATGCCTTGTTCAATTATCAATCCTTTTGTTATCACTATTTTGCCTTACCATGAATTATAACGCTTTCCGGTTTGCCAATATTGGTATATCTTTCAACCACACGGTTTTCGCTTATAATATTAACTCATTAACACGGATTTTAGCGGCTCCATTCACGACCGGATTTACGGTTTCAAATAGTTACGGTAAAAAATGTATTATATAGATCTCAAAACGAATATTCGAATTATTCGATATCGGAATGCAAATAGTGATACATTCGTATTCGATCAATAATTCGGATATTTTTTTTAAAAATATTTATTTTACTTTAATGCACTTTTTATCAAAACAAAGACAAAACTTCGGGTTTAAAAGTAAGATTGTAACGTTAGTTATATTTTATCTTGAAATGGTAGATTATGCATTAAATTTCAAAGTTTTAGATAGTTTTCATATAAATGCGTCAATAACAATAATTTAATCATTATATCTTGTTTACATTTCAAAAATTTAACAAAATAAACAATATTAGATGAAGAAAAAACCAAAGTTTGAAAGCCGCTTCAAATTAAAATTATTTAAAATATTTTTCTAGAGGTAGTGTTATTAAACAGCTGACTAACTTTGTATTTTATCCAGAAAAAATATTACTCAAACCTTAAAATTTTGACCATAGATAGCATAAAGGTTTGAACTAACGAAATTTTCAGGCTTAGGCACAATATTTTTTCTGGCGAAAATATTGAATTAGCCCTTTTTAAAAATAGCTTCAAATCGAACCCTTAAATTAAATATTTTGTTATTTTTATGAATAAAAATTTTTTTTTTAATTTTAATTATTAATATTCATAAATTTTGGGCAGAAAAATAAAACTTCCTTTAAGATTTTCTTTTCTTCCAAACTCTGGAATTGACGCTGTTATAACTGTAAAAAAAAGAAGGGAAAATTATTGATATCGATACATATAAAACTCTTTAGAAATATCTAAATCTAATAAGTATAATTAGAAAATAGCTAAAAAAAATCTACGGATTTGGCTACAGACGCGTGCAAGAAAATCCCAAGAAACAGTTGACTTATTTACGATTTCCTTGTTGAGGGATATTTTCAGAAAAGCTAAGGTGATAAGGACTGTTTTATTAGCTAGATCCAGATAATGGGATAAAATGGCGAAAAATATAGCAATTTACACACACACAACGGTTGTTAAACGGCTCGTTTTGAGCCGATTTTTTAAAACGGCTAACTCAATATTTTAGTCAGAAATAAATTGTCCAAGCCTCGAGATTTCGTTAATATATGTCCAGACCTTTGTTCCTTCTGTAAGCAAAATCTTCGGGCTTGAGTAGTATTCCTCTGGATAAAATATTGAGTTAGCCGTTTTTAAAAATCGGCTTAAAAGCCGTTTAACAACACTACACACAACTACAATAAATAAGCCACCATTTTTTTTATCTTTTTTTTAAAAATAATTAGATATTACTCGTTTCAAATAACTAGAAAGTCGAATCGTAAAATAGGATATTCCTTTTCTTTTTAAAACAAATCAAATTATTGCTAAGGGTGCATTTTGGCAAACATCTTATTTAAATAAAAAAAAGGATGGATGGTATTAAGTGTAAAATAAAATGGATGATATTAGGTAAAATAATTCATGATATGGGCTACCCGGGTTTAGCCTCGGTGTAACTGGCGCAAAATATTTTATTTCGTAATTTTTTTTTTGTTAATCTTAGAATAATGTATAGTCTTTACGAGTCAATTTGTACAAAAAAAAATTTTATTACCCGACCAAATACCAATTTGTACGGGGCGGAAAAAACGTTATATAAATGTTAACGGGCCGGGTTTCGGCGGATAGTGAACTTAAATCTTTTTTAATGAAATTGGATGTTTAAATTTATTTTATATATTTTAGATAACGAGACTTTAATAATACCCCAATGCGTTTTGACTAAAGATACAAAAGATACTTCTTTTATAACACGAGGTATATATATATATATATATATATAATATATATATATATATATATATATATTATTTTTAACAAATAATAAATAAAGACTTTTCACTGACGTTATTAGGGACATAGTTTAGTAAATGGATAAATGTTGATCAATCTACAGACGCGTAACCGAGAAAATCCGTTAACATTAAGGCGTTTTAATTTATATTAGTTTCTTTCAAATTTGAGCTGTATTTTTATGAAGTTTTCGGCTACAAATTGGGTTAAGCTACTTTTTAAAGGCGCTAAAAAATCGGCTTAAGCGGTTAAAAATTTAGTACAACACTCAAGAGAAATCGACTGAGCAGTGATGGCGGAGTTAATTTATTCACGCTTTCTACAAAATTAAGCAATATTTTGCAAAAAGAAAACTGAGGTTGAGGGATGATAGCTTCCAGCTAAGAACTAGGTTTATGGATCAATTACCCAATTATATTCAAGGCCACCCAAAAGAAGCATGCCTCTGCTGCATAATATAGTAAAGAAAGCGCGAAAATAGCCCATAGTTCTCCATAAATAGCGATATATTTCCTTGATTTTACTATTTCTCATTTCTATCGAAAACTATATCCTACTATTTTTTCGCACTTTTTTTATTAATAAATACACCATAATGGGGGAAAAAAATTAGCGACATTATTGGATTTTTTTCTTAAAATATAATTTTGCATATGTATAAGCCTATAAACATAAGAAAGTAGTTATCTTTAAAATTTGATGGCTATTATAATTTTATTTTGAGCATATCATGGGCCTAATTATTTGGAAGCCAAAAAAAAAGTTATATGATAGTACTGATTATTTGAAAGAAGGAAGTTATAAATTATCAAAATATAATAAAAGGTTATTCGAAATATAATAAAGGTCTCCTCATTATAACTCCTTTTTTTTATGGAATACGGTGCTACGTTTGCTATATACTAATCAATTGCAATCATTTCCATGAGAATATGATATATTTATTATTAGTAATGTGTAAATGGCTGGTTTTACTTGACCACGACCCTGGTTTTTGGTCGAAAAAATGAACCAGAAATAACCCAACCAAATGGATCGATTTGGTCGACCAAATCCGTATACCCGAGCACCGACCCAACCTAAATTGGTGCTTTGGTCTATCGACCAGATCGATTTGGTTGGTTGGGTTAGTTCTGGTTCATTTATTCGACCAAAAATCATGCTAAGACCCAATCAAGCACGGCCCGGCTAGGGTTTTTAGGCCCGACCCTGATTTTTTAAAAAATATTATATTTGTTTTTAATTTTTATAGCTAATAATGACGATTTAAAATATTTGGTTTTGAAATATAAGGCCCGGCCCGGATATTTTTTTAAAAAAATATTTAAGCCCGGGTATATTTAAAAAATTAAAATACGGCACGGCCTGTGTACCCGTGCCGGGCCTGAAGATCTCTGAATTACATAAAAAGGAACGAAAATTAAACTATTCAATATGAATGAAACTGATATCAGTATATGATGATATATCAAATCTAGAAAATTGCTCTTTCAAATTTAAGCCATTTAACCAAAAAAGAAAAGAGGCTTTCATTTACAGAACACCTAGCATTAAAATAAACCCCTTTAAATTTTAGTTTCTTATAAATACCGGATTATTTATCTAAGTTTTCACGAATATAATAACAATAATAATCAGACCCAAATGACGCATTATTAACGTTCATAACAATTGGCGACACTGGAGGGGAAGATTTTCATCCTTACACATCTCATATAGGTAGGAATACCGCTAAAACCTTGGGACTATTTGCCAATCAGAACCACCCGGCTTTTGTTTTTCTATTAGGCGATAACTTTTATCCCAAAGGCGTAATAAATGATACAGATTCTAGGTTCAATGTAAATTGTAGTATATTACCATACTTTTATATAAATTTGTTGTAAATGAATTTAAAAAAAGACACAATAATTGCATAACCCCTCATTCACAATTTGCGCGAATTAGCGATTAAGTATACAAAATATGCTGTATTTTTGTATCCCTAACTGTGAAGGAAGGGTAATATAGTCAAAGAATAGTGAATTGAATATACAATGTCAAAAGAGCATATTCGAATCTTAAAATCAAATGCCTACATTTTTAATTTTTTTGTTTGTTTTATAATACATTTGATTTTGCCGAAATTGTATTTCAAAACACGTTATAAATTTCATACAATTTTATCATAAAATATGGGGTTAATTTCAAATAATAATATATATGGGAAAAAAATTAAAATTTGATTAGAATTTTTTTTGGGGGGGGGGGCATTGTTATCTGAAATTCATAATGGTAAGTTAGGGTACTACTTACCATACTAATAACACGTGTTTAAAATACAATTCCGACAAGGTTCAAGTCTTTAAAAAAAATAAAAAATTAATGTTGCGCTATGATTGATTGAAACTTTAGTGATTCCAGTCTGAATTCCAGTACATACATCCCACGCCTAGCGACATTAAATACAATCGAAAATTAAAAGAATTATTTATTTTTTCAATTTTATATATCGCGTTTTTAAAATATTTAATGGTTCGACTTTAATCAGACTTCGTTCGAAAATTTGTATAATTATCCGGGCTTAGACATACCCTGGTATGCGATAGCGGGCGCGCACGACCATTATGGTAATATTACAGCGCAAATGTCTTACAGATCTTCTAAATGGTGATTAAAATCAATTTCGTTTTAAAAAAAATAATATTGTTATTTATTTATATCATATTTTAAGGAACTTTCCTTACCTATATTATTCAAACATTTACAATATATCGGGGAAATGTCCAACCCAAGGAGCAGATAATGCTAATGTAATTATGCAAATGGTGATGATTGATACCCAAGTTTTATGCCCAACCGCGAAACATGTCAAAAAAAGTTTCGAGAAATTGAAATACATTAATTCCAATAATAAAATCCTTCACTGGAAATGGCTGGAAAACACCCTATCTAAATCAAAGTATAAATTAAAACTTTATAAACATATTAAAAAGACAGATTTTAATAGATATCTTAAAATATACAGAAAATAAATGATTAAATTATTAATAATTAGAGCAGATTTATTGATAGTTGTTGGACATCAACCCATATACTCCATTGCGAAACATGGTCCCATTCCCTGTTTGGTCAAAAATCTTAGACAGCTGTTTTACAAATATAACGTATCATTATACCTTAGCGGCCATAATCATGTCATGGAAGTTTAAAAACGTATTTTAATATTTGGTCATTCCTATAAATAGATTATTTAATATGGTAGCAGTATTATTATAAAAATAAGTCAATCAAAATAATTATTAAATTGCATTGTATAACTAAATAAGAAACTTTGAAAATACATTCAGCACAACAAATGCTCAGTTATCTTTATAAATATACTCCTATAAGGTTATATTTTTTTTATGACTTAGGCCTAATTTATAGTAAACGCGTTATGTTACAGCGGATTTTTCGTAGCGTTAATGATGAAACATTGAGCGTTAATATATTTAATAACGCGAACAATGGAACGTTATAACTTTATGATATAATTTGAAAAACATGTCACGATGGGTAGCGAATTCGATTTAAATTTTATATAAAATAATTATCTCTTTAGCTTTATCTTAAATTAGTTTTTAAAGACTGGATCGCAACGCTTGAAGATAACGCCTTTACTATAGTAGTAGCGTTAATTACAAAAACTAATTCAACATCCATATGATTTATTACATAAAAGTATTTAATGTGTTAAAGCATTTAATCGACAGAGAAGAATCCTCCGGCAAAACAATGAACTATGGGGTTTTCGGATCCGGGTCCAAATTAAACGTTAATCGCAAAACAAACAGAACCTCTAGCCCATTGTGCCTCAGTAAATTTTACGATGAATCCAAAGGTGGCTTTGGCATATTGGATGTTCACTGCAACAAATCACTAACAGTCTATTACGAAAATGAAGAGGGGTACCTAGTACATCACTTTATACTCAGTCCAAGGATTGTTTTTTAAAATAAATATTATTATCATTCATTATAATAAAAAATTGTCTAACTAATTGTATTTATAAATGTGTCTAGATGTAGTAGTTTGTTTTATATAAGTTAAGTAATATTCTTTCTATTTTGCCAAGTATATTTGACATGAATTATTTTTTAGGTGTAATAATAATGTAAACCTCATCTGGTTAGTTAAAAACGGCAAATAACGTAACACTGATCCGGTTGGTTTAATAGCATAATTGCTAAATTCTAAAACCAGGATTTCACAAGCTGTACAAAATCAAAAAATTTTGAACTTTTGCAAATCAAAATAAAATGCTTTTTTTGGGAAAATGCATTAAGCAGGATTTTTGATAAAATTTTCCCCAAAATTCCAAATCTTTTTATAAATTTATCTTGTGATTTTTATCCATAAAAAAATCTTAATTTTGTTTGATCTTCAAAGAATTTTGCCCAAACCGCGAAGAGGCGAACATTTTTGTTAAAACATACAATTTAATTAAAAAAATCTTAAAGATATTTCCAATATTAAAAAAGGCTATGCTAATTTTTTTTATTAAATGACAAAGTTATTGTAACAATAAATTTGTTTTTTTTCTAACATTTATTAATAATAAAATACATGTATAGATATAATTGGATTTAAATTTTTTTAAAATAATTTATAGAAATAATAATGTAGATATTTTATCAATATAATTACAATTAATATATAAGACTAGTATAAGTATTTCTAAGTCTAGTTTATCACAATATCCATTGGTTTGGTAAAATTATTATTTATTATATCACTAACATAATAATTCTTAATATATAATATAATTGGGTATAATATTAATATATACAAAAAAAGATTATAATTATAAGATTCTGTGTCCCGAATTAGGTTCGGTTTACCCTCCTTAAGTAAATAAGCTAGTCAAAAAAATTTGACTACATAACATATATTGTCCGTGTTTAAGCATATCTGAATGTAGGATTTTTAATTATCCTTTTATATATGGGGTCATAAATCCTTCGGCAAAAGTAAATGTTTGACTTATTCTTGTAAAGAGTTTGAAATGATGGGATTTTCCTAGTGGATGAACAGGTAATCATAATACGAGAGGTTGGCAAACGTGGCTCGGCTTTAAATTTTATTTTGGCTTGCAATCTGTTTTTTTTAAAAATAATCAATATATTATATTTATTTATATTAATTTTAAAAAAAGAATTATTGGCATAAAATTGTAATAAAATATATTTTAATATAGTTGATTAAAAAAAATAATTTTTTATTATCAATTTGCTTTTCTATTATAAAATGTAGTTATTTTAGGCAATAACTATAAATATAATAAATATATGTGCTACATATTCCGCTATATTTCATAATTTTAAATTATAAAGGAGGAGCGAGTATAACAATATGCTAAAAATTGAGTTTATTTATTTCTAAGATTATTCGACTCTAAATAAATATTTTTAAAAAATTGTAAAGAGAGTTTGTTAAGAAATTTTATCGTTCGTGTCATTTAAAATTTATTTATGTAAATTTTGGTAAATAGTAAAGACACATCGCGTAGTAAAAGGCCATATCCCCGGGTTTTTTTAGGGTTAATTTTAAAAAAAACTTAAATCACACATAGCCTTGATTTAAACAGGAATCATATTCCAGTGAGTATAGACTTATACATCTACCTCATCGAATTATTTTTAAAATTTATATGAAAAATCGATATATATATAAATTTAAGTGTAAATAATAAGTTCAAGGTAAAAAAAAAATTGCCACATATTTCACAGTATAAGCACTCTAATGTTAGAATAACGATTTCGGCCATGAATAATTTAGGTTTTAAAGATTTTGCTAAAAAACAAGCTAAAATTTTCTAAATCCTCGATGGGCATTTAGATACAATTTACAATCGCTAAATAAAAAGGATATATGCATTTATATTATTATATATGTAAGAAAGAAAAGGTTTCAAACATCATCTATAATTCATTGGAATTCGGGATTTCTTAATTTTATATCATTTACTAAGGAAGATTTCTAAATGTGAAAATTTGATTTAAAACGGAAATGTATTCCAGCAAGTGTAGGATATACCTACCCAATAAATTTCTGATAATTTTCGCCATAAGACTTTTGTGTAGTGTTAAAAAGCCCGATTTGGGGTCGATTTGAAAAAATGGCCCCATTAAGATTATAACCAAAATAACATTCTAAAGATTTTGCTCATAGCAGGCAAAAATGCTTGGCCATCTATTTTCAAAATCTCGATGTTTACATAATATTATTTCAGCGAAAATCATCTACTTCAAAAAGTTCTAATCAAAATTTGTGCGAGTTTCACACAATGGATGCTCTATATATGTTGGAATACATTTCAGGTCAAAAAATCGGAGGAAATAACAAAAATAAAGTCATAAAACCTACAATAGGCGTCGTAGGTAAATACGAACCCCTTATCCTCGATACAACCCACACTCAGGGTATCTATGTGTTTGGAGGCGAAAAGTTCTTTGGGGGACCCATTTTTTATGAACGGAAAATTCTGTTCGCATTTTTGATTGGTCGTAATGGCGAAAAATTTATTTCTAGAAGATTTAATTCCAATATGGTCACCGCGATTCCGAGCGTACATAAAACTTGTATCGATCTCGCTTATCACGGACGAAGCGTCGGAATCCGCGTTGTAAGTCTCCGCTATTTCCACGTGTTCTTTTTGGTAGTACCACATTATTGTCATTTTCATGTCACCTTATTTATTTATTATTTTTTGGTAAGATAATAAAATATTCTTTTATCCGGGGTTCTTTCATTCAATTGTTTCGAGGTTCGGGGTGTACCGGTCCAAAGTTCGGACAAAATGATTACCGGGTCGGATAATTTGTACGAAATTATTTACGGACCGACCGGATATAAAAATTTAGGTTCTGAACAGAAAAAATCGATAAAAATTCACGGACAGACCCGTGTCGATTTCTAATATAAAATACAAATAATTTTTATGATTACACAAGTAAAAAAATAAAATTAAAATAACCATTGTGATTCCAAAAGGCCATAATTTTACCGACGCATGTCACTTGACGTTTGTCAGCCTTACCTTTAAAAGAACGATCCGATATTTCCGATCGGATGAGAACGTCGTCCTTAATTCGTAAAATGTCGCCTCCTTTGGCGTGTTTTATGGCTGGGTAACACAATCTCACATGAGGAATGGAAGAATTCTTTATAAAAATATAATTTTAAAGATAAGAATTAAAAATGAAAATAACTTTTTATGCAATGTATAGTAGTTATCTAGATATAAAATATAAATGTGTATCACCCAAATTTGCCCTGAATTTTCATATAATTTGTGCCTATTTATTAGTAATATTATAATGAAATGAATAAATTTATAAAGGATTTACTAAAATACATCAGGATATAATTTCAAAAGATTTCATATACAATAGTAGAAAGTAATTTCGTTACTTATTATATCCAAAAAAGTAGCTAGTAACGGCATTCCAGTTGAAAACAAGTAATGAATTAAGGTAACGCGTTACTTTTGGTGACATTGCCACATTACGTTCAGGATTGCCATGTAAAAATTAATCGATTGTGGTAGATTTTTGTTAAAAAAAATTTTGTGGCCTTCACCCACAAACCCCCTTTTACCCTGCCAATCCAATGCTGAAAAATACTAATTACTAATTTATTTCATTCATTTTTATTAAAAAGGTTTTTAGTGCTGATTGTTTAATCAATATATCATTTCACAAATTAGCTAAATATAGTATGGCCGTAATTATATAAATCCCAGTAGTTTTATCAGTTATCAAATAAAAAATACTACATTTGAGAATAGGAGGATCCAATAGAAAAGAGGAATTAAATTATCGTGATTTTAAAAATTTCTCTTTTTTACATGATATTTTTTATATCAAAAAGCATGATTTTTGAAGAAAAAAAAATTAGAATTGTGGGAGATTTTGTGGTATATTTGGGAAATTTTAATTTCGACTTTTGTAACAAAATGTGGTAGACCTTGGCAACCCCGATTATTTTATTCGCTATTCGCATTATACACTGCATTGTAAAATGAAATGAAATATATAAAACGAAGTTTTTAAAACAAAAATTATGTAATTTGTCACCTTAATTAGCGGGATATCATTAATTACACTTAGTGTCGTTAAATTACCTAATTTTGACCATCTTTATTGTTGTTTAGTCTTCTAACATTTAAGCATAACTAGAAGCGATTAGATAAAGGGAAGGTAAATACATTAACCTATTTTATAATCAATAAGGTCGAGACCCGATAATAAATATTTTATTTTCACAAAATACAACAGATTGCCCAGATTAATGATATTTCTTAGCTGAAATCTTGGCAAGAAGATACTTTACCATTTACTATCAGGTTAAAACGGCTGTAAAACTCTTATTAATGGTGATCTTGTCATGAAGCTTTGGATTTTAGACTTAAGGAACCGAAATCTAACAGATCACCTGCCAAGCTGTCTAATAGTTTGTGAATGACAGAAAAACATGTAGGATAGTTAATGGGGGAAGGGCATATTTATAAAAAATTCTTAAATTTATTTTTAAATTAGCAAAAACATATATAGAATATTTACTTATTTTAAAAAGTCGAAATATATTAGCAAATTTTCTCAAAATCATGGCAAATTATGCCTGATTGTGGATTCAAATTAACGAGAAAATACCATCATTTAAATATTAATTAATAAATTTTTTTAAATTATATTTACTAATTATTTACCTTTGTTAAAACGTATCCATAATAAGGGCCCCCTTCCCACTTCCATCCGTATTGGGGAGGTGCTCGATCAGAAGATGCGGTGTTTGCGGTGGTAAAGATGTCGCGAATATTGTCATTTTTATCCGGATACAATAAAGATTTAACGGGAATTTCTGGCGCCAGGGCTACCATAGATGATAATTGATGAAAACTTTTAACTTTATTCAAGTCGTTGGTAGGGCGGATGTTCTATTATATATAGGATTATATTTTTAAAATTCTTTAGAAAGGTAAATTATATTATTGACAAACAATTTAAAACTAATTTAATTTTGGCATGACCATGAGTGTTAATTATTATATTGTTATTATTTTTATTTTATTTATTTATTTTTTAAAAAATATATTTATATTAATATTTTCAAAAATTATATAAAAAAAAATATGTAATTTTAACAATGAAGCAGACTGATGAATCATTCATATGTGGACACGTGCAAACAAAAAAAATTTAGCACAAAAAAAATGGAAATTCAAAATCTAAAAATTAGCATAAACAAAAACATGAAAAATTAAAAAATTCTAATTAAGTAATTTCGGGGTTCGATCCCCAAAACGGGTTTTTAAAATATGCCCATAGCATAATGTATATCAATATAAATCAGCTGGAGACACTAGAAATCAAAATGGCGTGTTACCAGCTGAGCTGATTGATTTGTTAAACGCTTCAAATCATTCTAGGTATGTTATAGAAGTTTTAATAAATACCTTATGAGTATTTTTGTGGCCAACGGATGTTGCAGTGTTTAACTCTTTCTCGCCAATTAACAAAGATAGGTCCCGCCGTTTTTTAGCGCGTTTATAATTCGCAAAAGTAGTCGGCGGATAAGTCAAGCCAACATTTAATTTTTTTTTATGATTTGACGTCGGCAGGGAGGGTGTCTTGGTATCAAACAATCTCAAATTTTCAACTTTGCTTGCGATATTA
Source organism: Gordionus sp. m RMFG-2023 (assembly GCF_954871325.1). Lineage (NCBI taxonomy): Eukaryota > Metazoa > Nematomorpha > Gordioida > Chordodea > Parachordodidae > Gordionus > Gordionus sp. m RMFG-2023. Next base: position 4,805,986 of record NC_088778.1, on the reverse strand, counting down.
TTATCCTTTGAATGTAAAGTAGTAGGTAGCGATGCTGATCCATGATCAAGGCTCAGAGATGTTTTTTCTTTTAACAAAGAATGGTTGATCGCCTTCTTGGAGACTCCATTTTTCGCAGGAGAATGCCTTGGTTTGCATGGTGCTGCATCATATTCCATAATCGATAGCGAAACTTTGTCGCGATACTTTTGCAGAGAATTGAAATCGATTAATTTTTCGATATCCTTGATGACTTTCAAACGAAACGTAGTGTTATCATTAAAAATTTCGGCTACGTCATCTGTTCCAATCTTCTTTTTGTTATTCCTCTTAATCTTATTAACAGTTACCGCGCCAATCGTGTTCCGTCCTTTGGGCCCGTTTACTACGGAAATCTTGGATCTATCTTTACGCGATTTTTTGCGCCTTTTAGAGGCCTTCCCACTTTTAGACTTGTCATAATCATTTGTGCTTGCTTTACCCGTTAAATGTTTGACGCTATTCCCAGGGAAATTTTTTTTTTGAAATTTGATATGCAGGGGTGCTCTGATCAATTTATTATTTTTTGGTTCATAACTTAAAGGGGTTGTTATTACGTGATCGGGTGTTTCAGCCAAAAATGATGGCTGCCACGACAAAACAAAATTTTTCAGGATTTTTATCGCCAAATTTGCGAAATCTAAATGGGTGTTGTTTTTTAAAAAAAAAAAATTTATAACATAAACGAGGATTCATTAATAAAGTTCCATAAATCAATCGATTTAACCCTTTATTACAAAGCCGGTTGAAATTTGTCCCACCTAAAAAAGGACCTTTAATACACGGTGGGACATATTTAACCCGGCTTGACTTTTTTTACTTTATTTAATACACGACAGATGACATAAATTTATCCCATTTAAAAAATAATATTATTTATGTATATTTAAATATTTTCGCGAGCAAAAAGTTTCGTATTTTATCAATCATGCCTTTTTATTTTATTCTTTGCAAAATATTTTTTATAAAATTTTTGAATCTACTTTATAGCAAAATTCTGGTACATTTGATAAATAAATAAGTAAAATTTATATATTCTATATATTATCATAAATATCAATATTTTTAAAAATGATCATTTTTTGGCAGTTACAAAAAATGTATCCAGTCATTTTAAGTCCCTCTCTGCAATAATACTTATTTTACATTTATATTTTAAAAATTTTATGTTTTTATAAAATTTTTCAAAAAAATTTTCTTTTCTGATATATGTTCAAGTGATCGGATTCTTCTTTTGAAATATGCTCAAAGGAAGTCGAGGACAACCTATTTGAATTAAATTGGAGGGCAATTACAAAACCAATACCCCCACCAAGTTTTTTATCAGATTACGGCTCTGGTGATTATATAAGAGTCTCTATGTCGATTAAAAATTATCGAAAATCTACTAACTCATAAGATTCTTAGTGTATCATCATCCTTGCAAAGCAATCCAATATCGACTCATTCAAAAGTAGCTGATGATACAAGGAAAAAGGGATCGGATCATATTTCTGTAAAAATTCTTGCTAGTGATTCGGAATCCCTTAAGAAAATATATTAGGACATCCTGGGAATGTTCTATTTGTAAAGTTTCGCTATGTATTAACGCTAAAAGAAATTGTTTTTTTTTCTTTTCATAACAAAAAATAATTTATATAATACACAGTGGAAAAAATATGTCCTCTCCCATTTATAAATTATTTTGTAATTTTGGTATTTTATATTATAAAATTTCAATAAATATCAAAAAATAAAATTTTAAACAATCTCTGATTATTTTATTTGAGTTTTTATAGGTGAGCAATAAAGGGGTTTTTTAATGTTGAATGTAGCAATAAAGGGTCACTTTAAAAGAAAATTGGATTGCAGGGAAGAATGAATTGTTCCGGCTCTTTTATTAGTTGTAGGGGCCACTGGTCACAAACGCAGAAATCGAGAATATGGTTAATTGCGTCAAATGTAAATCATAATAACTGATGGCCCCTTGCTAAATTTGAGCCCAACAAATTCTTTGCATGTTTGCTGCTCCGCCAAACAACTATCTAATTATATTTTTGATTTGGAGTCATTTTTAATACTATATTTAAAAATATTTTTTTATATATATATAATAATAATAATTTCGGTAATTTAGGGTTCAGCATTAAATTTTCAGTATCGGTATTTAATTAGATTTACTAATAAATATATTTAATTGATTTGTTAGAATATATTATTTTTCTCCTTAAATTATATTACCATAAATTATTAAGTGCATTATTTAAATTAATTTATCGGTAAAATAAATTCATTTTCTATGAAATGTTTTATTTTTAAATTGAACAATTATCCATTAGCTTTTAATGGCCTTATATTATAAATAATAGTAATTAAATAATAAATAACAATAAACGCCACCTTGCGGATTTATATTTTATAAAACTATTAATTAATTATTCTAATTGCATTTAAAAATTTTGCCCATAAATTAAAAGAAAAATTATTCTTATGATTATCTTTAATTTAATTAGATTAAACTATATAAATAATATTATCAAGAATATTTTAACTTAGAAATAAATTAATTATTTAAATATTATATAGATTTATATAATATAAATGTATTCATATGTACGCATATCAAATTATGTATATAATGCTTTATCAGTTAAGCTCCAAAAAACTTCATGAATAATTTTTCTCTGATCTGCATTAATTTTTAGATGACATTGAAATATACATATTAGATCATTCTGAACCATCCTTGCTCTTTTCAAATCACCTTTCATTTGCTTTGCTTCTAGAAATATTAAAAAATTGTTAAATTTCATTATAAATATTAAAATTTTCAATTTTTATGAGCAAGTAATGCTTAATAATTTATTTAAATTATGAAAGTAAATTATTAAAAAATTATTAAATTTCATTATAAAGATTGTATTTTTAATTTTTATATGAGCAAGTAATGCTTAATAATTTATTTAAATTATGAGCAAGTTAATTATTAAAAAATTGTTAAATTTCATTATAATTTAATTTTCAATTTTTATACGAGCAAGTAATGCATAATAATTTACTTAAATTATAAGCATAATTTAAAAAATTGTTAAATTTCATTATTGTATATAATAAAAAATTTACCTTGACATTTAATTTGGAATAGAGATATGGAATGAAAATATTTTACAATTCAATATAAAAAAAAAAAATAGGAGGGAAAACAACACGTAATTAAATAACATAATAGGATAGGCCATGCATATGAAGCAACATCGTTATATGCAAATAGCGCAAAATTGACAGAGCTATAACTTTGGCAAAAATTAAGATTTTTAATCAAGTTTTTATTTTTAAATATATTGGGAATAAATTAGTAATTATCCACTTCTAACTCAAAAATTTTGAAAATGTCGAGTGGAGCACCCTAATTCTAGACCGACGATATATTTACAAATATATAATACAAAGATCTTACCAATTATTATAATAAGAGAATTTTTTTTCTTTCATATCAAATTCATAGGAAAAATATCTGATATCCCGTTATCTACTTTTACTCCATATTTATATAATTATGCCTCTTGATTATTAATGATATTAAGAGAATAATGAATATTCATGGTCCTACAAAGGTTTGCTATATGGACATCATCGTGTAACTTGTTAGGACGGTAGTTTGCTAATACGAATTCCCATATCATACCATATTCATAGCGTAAAAAGATTTGGTCTCTATTTATCTACATTGACGTCATATTTATGTAATCGGGGGCTTGATTTGAATATCTTGAACGACGCATTATTTTGTCATTTTTTGGAATTATGATAGTTCAATGCGATGGTAAATTTGGTAAAAAAGGAAATAAAATTTATTTTAATTTTTTTTATAAACAAAAATTATTAAATTACAATTTTGGGGCATTAAAAAATATAATTAAACAAATTATGGCAATATAGGGGAAAAAAATTTATAAAATAAAATAAAATAACAATTTCAAATACTTTTACCCTTGTCACACCTCATGGGATATTACAAACTGGATGAGGCACATAACATATTTTATTTACAATCCCTCATTATTTCTCACATGTGCCTCAAATATTTCCATACTATTACCACAAATATCCATTGGTGTAAGTGACAAGTAAAACAAAGCCAAACAAAAGTATCTATACAAACATTAGACCAATCAGGCGAATCCCCCAATCCTTATTCATTTCTTCTCTAATTGACTTATAAACATAACGGCAATTTTCAATTTTTCTTTTTCAAATAACCATCTACCCTGGTATCTGGTAGACAAAACAAACATTAAAATTTCCGATAACTGTTTTTAAAATTTGAATGGTGGTACTTCTATTTTAATTTTTGCTTTACCACACCCATCTAACGTTGTTAAACGGTTCGTTTTGGGCCGATTTTTAAAAACGGCTAACACAGTATTTTATCCAGAAAAATATTACGCAAACCTGAAAATTTTGTTCATGGAAGAAGCAAAAGTCTAGACATATAGTATCGAAATTTCTTTCTTTCAGCCGTTTTTAAAAATCGGCTCAAAACGAGCCATTTAACAACATTACACCCATCCATAACCAAAAGATTTTTTGTCTTATTAAATTATTTTTCCAATTTCAAAATATGCCCAAAAATATTAACCAAAAAAAATACAAATTCTTAATTAATAATTGCACACGGCATAATATAAGAAGATGATAAATGGATAGACCATATTAGAAAAAATATGGTGGGCTAAATTTTAACGATATAAAGAAAAGCTTCGAAATAGTAGCTTTTAAAGACATTATTAAACTAATTGCAGATTCGGAACCTCTCCACAAAGTATTCCATGTAGTCGTGTGCTGCTATGCCCCATAAAGAGGTAGGCAGGTGGTTGGATCAAATCCAAAAAACCTTGGGAGCGTATCCGCGTCGATTTCTTTGATAAGAATAAAAAATCGTACTTTTTAGTAGTTGATTCGTATTCAAAGTGGAGAGAATATGAAGAGGTACACGGGTATACGACAAAAGGGAATGGCCTGGTTCGGTTATTCGGACATTATTATTTCCGATGGAGATCCAGAATTTATAGGTGATGATATTAAACAGTTTTGTGCCGAGTCACAAACTAAACACATTTTTGCCCCACCGTATCATCCCAGATCGAATGGACAAGATGAGAGAATGGTGGCGATTGTTAAAAATTGGCCCAGAAAGGCTGGAAAAGGAAAGGGTGAGGTTTAAATGTCTCAATTGTATTGTCTTAATTCTCGTAACCGAGAAGGTATCACTCTTTCAAAGTTGTTTCTTAAAAAAGATCTAACCCCACTAAATCAAAGAGTCAAATTTATTGTGGGCCAAATAGATAGGACACGTTTATTTGATAAGAAAAGAGAATAAATGGGCTAAGGGCAAGGTACTAGCTCATATATGATCGAGATTAAATAAAATAGAAATATTACTAATAAATGGTATTACCGTTATTAGACATAATGATCATGTATGATAAGGGGGAAAAAATGTAAAAGTTAATATGTTAAATGTTCTTTAACATTAATATTTTTGTTTTCCCTATAATATGATAGTAGTTTAAATTAATGTAGAATTAATCCCAATGTACTTTGTAGTACAAAAAAAATGAGGGAATTAATTTACTTATTGTATAATACCGCAGTGTAACATGTATATAAAAGTTGTAAATTATTATGTAGCAACTGTGTACTTTGAAAGTATGGAAATATGCAATATAATGATATAATAATGTGGCTGAAATGGCAAAAAAGAATTTTTTTAAAAAAAAATTCATTATAATTTTATTATGTTAAAGTTTATAACAGTAGTTTGGTATATAGTTGAATTAAGGGCAATTAATAAAATTGCTAATTCTCTATAGTTAACAGTTTTAGTTGTTGTTAAAATGAAAAAAAATATAATAAAACTTGGTTGAAAATAGTGAGGGCAGGTTCACTGAATGCCGTCAGAAGTAAAAGTTATTTTATTATCATATTTTTCTTAAAATAATTGTAATTTAAATAAATAAAAATCCCGTCTTGTAAATGTTTAATTATCTAATTTACAGTGTTGAACCAGATTTGATGGAAAACATTTCCATATTTTTCAATTTATCTGAAAATAAAATTATTTGACTTGCAAAAATAATTTGTTAAAATAACATATTTATATATTCTTATCAGGCTGCCTTTCAAAGTGGAGACGGATCAGTCTCCAATGCAGCCTCAATTTTTACAAATTAAATAATTTCATTTACAAACGAAAATTATGGAAATGTTTTTCGTTAAATCTGCACAACACTCTACTTCCATGGATGAAAAATATAGGAACATTTGTTGTGCACATGTCAGTAGCAGTTGAAAAAGAAAGAAATAAATATATTATTTTGATTTTTTAAAAAAAATTTTTATTTATATACATGTCTGATTTATATTTTATAAGGCTGCGTTCAAAATGTTTTTAAAAAATCCTTTCGTAAATTTATAACAAAACACTTTGGACACATTTTAAGTTTTAAAAAAATTAAAATAAAAATTTAAATATTTTAAATACTGGATATGATTCAATTATTAGTTATTTAATATATAATATTTGAAGATACGACTGAACATAGTGATCATAATTCAGGTTATGTTTTTCCAATTTCCTGCCAAATTTATAATTTTGATAATATTATAAGATTTATATAGCTTAATTTAATTAAATTAAAGGTAATCATATTTTTTTTAAATTTGAGCGCTAAAATTTTTAAAATGCAATTAAGAATAATTAAAATAAGAAAATATAATTTTATTAAATATTTAATCCGCAAGGTGGAGTTTATTGTTATTAACTATTCTATTACTATTATATATAATATAATATAAGAACATGTTTAATTTAAAAAATAAACATTTTAAATTAATTAATATGCTTTCATAGAAAAAAATCTCGAAATTTAGATATAATTACTATAATTAATTAATTATAATAATGAATTTATTTTACCGATAAATTAATATTAATTTAAATAATACACTTATAATTTACTGGTAATATAATTTAAATACTAACAAATCTATTAAATATATATATATATATTAAAATACCGATACTGAAAATTTAATATTGAACTCTAAAATACCGATATATTATTAATTTATATTGGTAAATTACAAATTATATACTCAAAATGAAGAAAAAAGAATATATTGGATGTTTTTCGATTATAGTTGATGGTACATATGATGTTTCGAAATCAGAATTAATAAACTTTGTTAGTAAAATATATTGGAAATGGTGGAACACGACTGGTCTTGATATTAAAAAAAATATAATAAGCAAACTTAGTTCCATTAATCTACGCCTCGAATTCTTAGTTGGAAAAACTATGATGGTGCTTCAAACATGAGTGGAAGGAACATATGAGTACAGGCTTTGATTAGAGCTGAGATCTCAAAGGGAGCTTTTTTGATTCTATTGTCATCGATTAAATCTAATCATTGTTTAATTATTTCAATCGATAAAAGAACTAAGAAATGTTTTAAAGATCTTAGACGAGATTCACTTGTATTTTAATAGTGTTAAAAAATATGCAATGCTCAAAGTATCAGAGTTGATGTAATGCCAAAATCGCAAAGATTTATATGCATTAAGAATACCACTCGGTAATATTATCTGAAAAAAATATACCTTCTGATTTTGAAAGTTCTAGACTTCAAACATTACAATACAAATGAGAGGTATATATTTTATATATACTTTCATTAATAAATATAATATTTTATTTTAGTTATAAAACCAGTTTATACTGCAGATTTGATCATTATGCAGTTTAATGAAAGATTCAGTGATAAATTGATGAAATTTTTAAATCAAACCTCATTTTTTTACACCAAAGGCGGAAAAGATATTCGTTAAGGATGATATCGAGGGTATCTGTGAATTTTACCATTAAAATTCAAGTAAAGTTTTTAAAAAAATTTTCCAAGTTTCGAAACATTTATATTATGACTAAAACGAGGGATGCAATTATTATATATGACCTGAAGGTTAAAGAATCTAAATATTTTTCAGGAGAAAAAATTAAAAATATATTTGAAAAAAGAAAAAAAATTATATAAATACATGTGATCACAATGTTGCTTATTTATTGGATCCCCATTATTAAAGGGGAGAATCCTACTGGTAGTGAATTTAATGAAGTATGTGATATAATACAAGAATTCGGCATTTTACAAAGTGATAAATGATCAAAATATTTTAAATGATATCATCAGAAGTTAAAATGGCCAGTTTAATGGCAAATTAAAGCACTAATTTCCATAAAAAAACAATCAGATTGCTGCCTCAAGTTAGTGGAATGAGCTTTGCTCACCATACTCATTAATAGAAGTGGCATTTTACTAACAATTCCTATCTCTACTGTTTTTTCTTAAAGAAATTGGTCGATTTGGATTAATGTTCTTACCCATAAATCGATTCCAGATCTCGACAACAGGAAAATTGATTAAAAAATAATCAAAGAAAATGATAATATTGAATATGAATCATAACAAGACTCTGGGAGAGCGAAAACATTAGTTATCGAATGACAATGAATTTTTTAAAAAATAGGATAAAAATTAATATTATAGATTCATTTTACTATTATATACAAAATAAAGTTATTATTGTCTTAAAAAACATTTATTTGAATTTGACTATATTTGACAGACGTCAATTGACCCAAACATATTTGGCCGGTCAAGTACACAACCATAGTTAGATGTAATAACACCAACCACCATAAGTACCTTACATTTACATATATAGCATCAAATATTTTTAACAGAAAACGACTTCAGAATCTGAAACTTTATTAAACAACAAAATAATGCTATATTTATTCTGTGATGGTACTTCCCCACTCTATCGGAATTATGTGAATTTATCCGATTAGGTTAAATAATAAAAAATTTCTAGTATAAGTCAATTTTAGTAGTAATAGCTGATCTCAATATTGTTTTAGCTGGCTAATTTTGCTCATTTACTTACAAGATTTCTCAATTAAACGGCCCGATTAAGATTTTGGCCAAAATTATATTATGTAAAGCCTGGATATTTTGTTCGCAGATAGCAGAAAGGTTTTCACCTCAATATGCCAAATTTCAAGGCTTACATGTTTTTAAATTCTCAACTGATCAGAAATCCAGAAACCCTTATTTTAATTATAATCACACAAACGCAATTAAAAACAATAACTTAAATAAATATGTAAAATAAAATAAATCAATTTATTATTTTACTTTTTTTTTAATATTAAAATTATCGAGATTTGAATATATTGGACCGTCTTCAAAATTTCATAAAAATTCAAAAAATGTTTAGCGGAAAGAGATAGTTTATATAATAAATATAATATATTAATTTATTTATTATTTTATTATTTAATTAAATATTTTTGCCTTTTAATATCGTTTATTTTATTTACTATTTTTTTTTACTTCTTTTGTAATTATATGTTTTTTATGACTTGAACTACTATTATACGAATCGACATATTTCAAGGTCACGTAAAATTTCGTGAGCCAAGCAGTTATTATACGTTATATATATATTTTTTTATAAATAATATTTATTTTATAAATAATAATATAATTTGGAAATTATGATTGGCATGTTTTGAGTTAATTTATTATTTATATATTATAATTATGATTTATTTTATAAATAATTCATATTTTAAAATAAATAAATGCAAATTTTTATTTTCCGACTTATTTATTACCTATAAAATCTAAGATTTGAATTGACGACAATGACAGTAAGAATGATTAAAAGTGAATCTTACTGATTCAATATAGATTTAAGAAAATGTAAAAGAAGAAAATATTTTACTAATATCATAAGAAATATGTTTAATTAATTTAATATAATAAAAATGAAATGAAATAAACAGAGAAGTTAGCAGGTATATGCATACCTATGGTTCAAGAATTTTTTAAATAGTGAAATAAATTTTTATATTATAATATAATCTAAATAAATTTAATTATTGGGCGATGATAGAGATGTTAAAAGGTTTTTTTTTAAAAATGTATCGATACAGACTTATTACCTAAAAAGGGAATATAGAATAGATATACTCTTTTTATAGATACAATATTTTCTAATAAACATAATGTTCAGTCTCGAGAAACCATCGTACGCCTCAAGAGGTCAACGAATTCAAAAAGTTCGAGTTGATATGCTGTCGCGGTATGCCGTGGGGAGGAGCTAACCGACTCAAGCACAAGAGACGGAATCACAAGAGAATAAAATAGGAAGAATTGCTGTTAAACCAGTAAATTATTTGTAAGATGATTGTGGTAAGAAATGTAATCTATCATACCTATCCATACAATATTTATTTTTTGAAAATAGATTTCAAACATAATATTAATTATGCAGGGGTCCATTTTTGGACAATAATTATCAGAGACGGGAAAACCAAATATTTGATTCTTAGCTGTAAAAATCAAAAATAAATAATATATTTTTTGCTGAAAAATTTTTTTAAAAAATATCCGGGCCGGGTCGGGCTGTACAAATGATACCTTTGCAGGTCTCTGATAATTATATAACAAATTATACATTGAAATGGAAATTTATTAGGCGCATATCCTTAGCCCGTTAAGGGTAGGCATTTTGCAATTTGTATCAAATATATTTACAATGGATTATAACATAGATTCCTTTTTCGCATATGATTTATTCCAAATTTTTTTTAAATAAAAATAAATTTGATTTGAAAAAACTAAAACAGTTGTATTCGATGATTATTGGAAGAATTTTCTGAAGATCAAATATTTATTCAAGAATCTTTGAGGATTAAAATACAAAACTTTTGATCCCATCTCCAAATTTTTAGGCTAGCTTAATATTATTCTGGCTAAAATATTGCGTTAGCCATTTTTAAAAAATAGGGCTTAAAATAGAGCCGTTTAACAACACTAGGCACGGAGCAAAATTTTCAGGCTTGCGTGATATTTTTCTGGATAAAATAGCTCAAATCGTATTGTTTAAGAACACTAGGCGCGTGATCTATTACCTAAATCTAAATAGCCTCTATCGTTTTAGGTTGTTTAGGGGAAGCTACGGTTAAACAACACCCGATCCGAAATAAAATCCAAAAATCAAAGTCCGTAAATCCGGTCCGCGACTGACCCGAGTTCGGCTAAATCAGATACCGAACCAGGATGTAAAATATAACCAATAAAAATATTAAAACATCGATGGAATATACAATTTGGTCTAATCAAAAAATATTCAAAAATCAAAATCTAAATATTAATGAAAAACTCTTTCTGGTCTGGTCTGGTTAATGTTTCATTTTTTTTAAAAAATACCTCCTCATAAATTTATTGAACCTTCTGAAGATAATTGATGTTATGAATTATAGATATTATGCAAATTTCAATTAGAAAATTTAAAAAATATCGATTAGCATACTTAACCGTAACGAATTATCATGAATTGACTTAACACGTAAGGCGGGAGAAGGGCGGATGCGGAAAAAATATACCCTTACAAACCTTCCCCCCCCTCTCCCGGTTATTCTCTCTCCCTAAGAAGGAGTATTGCTAAACAATTTTTTTTTATACGATAAAAAATCTCATTCTTATAGTGAGCACGAATTGACCATTTCAAACGCAAATAATGCATTCCAAATGGCAGGGTGCGAATTGGTAAAATTACTGTTTGGCGCTAGCAACGATTTAAAACTTAAACAGATTTGCTTTTGTCAATAGCTCATTATTCTTCATTTTGTAATATTATATATATAATGTTAAAAAAAAATAACTAACTCTATATCTTAAAATGGAATATTTAGAAATTAAAGAAATAAAAAGGCAGACGATAAATATAATTTTCTAAAACAAATCTTTCTTTTGAACTTAGCTAAAATTTTGAATCGACGATATTAATAAAAAGGCAACCTCCATTTAAACAAGGGATGCGTTACGATTTTCTTATTAAAAAATTACGGCAAAACGTACACGCTCAATTTGCGCGCCTGCGCATTTTTAAGTTTTTGTTTTTGAGGTATATTTAACAAAATAATATAAATATTATGGTTTTTAATATAAAAAAAATGTCATTGAAATATTTACTTATGGATTAATTTATAAAAGGACCTTTTGAAGTTCACCAACCTCCTTTACGAAAAATATGGATATAGACAGGTTATATATCATTCAGCAACATGTTTTCAATGATGTTGAGAATTTCCATATGCCCATCTAAAATGAATCGACAATATATTCTTTTTTTTTAATTTAAAAAAAGAGATAAAACTGATTTAAATGCATTTTTATAACTTCTTATTTAGTGCTCAACCCTTAAATTCCATATTCCGCTTCATTGATTCTTTCTTTCTTTTTTCTTATTTTTATACAGATTTTTTTTTTATCTTTCGATAAAGTAGAAAAGATTATCAGAGGAAAGGATGATAAAAATAATATATTATAAAAGTGTTAAGAAATATTTCATATAAGCTAATTTATGATATAATTATATTTTGATGTTTTTATATTTAAAAACTACTTTTATAAAGATGTATTAATTAAATCTTTTGATGTACAATTATTTTTAATTTATTTATTCATTAAAACATTGATAAATCATTCAAAATAAATGTTTTAAATCAATTATTAATCGTGAATTTGGCCAAAATTTTGTTAATAATAATTTTTTTTTCCCCTCGTCACTAATTATTACTATACCGGCTATAATACTACAAATATTTAAATAAACTACATATAATCACCGGTTAATAAGAAATAGTTTAAACACCTAAAATTTTTACATAAAATGAACCCGACTAAAAGGCTGGCAGGGTGAAACTACCAAAAAATTTGGTAATCCTCATCTCCTCCTGCCCCTACAAATCTTGGACCATCATTTGCTTACACTAATCAAATCAATTTGAGAAAATCTTTGATAAAATTAGTCCAGTTAAAATGGTAAGGTATCAAGAGTCTTAATTAGTATAGGCAAATTTAGTATTTATTGCTATATAGATCCTAACGTTCCCTAGCCCCCGAAATATCGGCGTTATTTTACGGTGCGTGAAAAGTGTAGATCTAGAAGCACATGACATACATTTACCTTAAATATCTTTCTTGAGCTTTGAAAGGGGAAAAAACCAAGAAATTTCAACCTACATCATTCTAAATAAGCTTATTTATTTAAAAATTATCTTCCCCGTTTAGTTCCGTAAATTCTTTATAGTTATTTTATATCAATTCAATAAGCAAGTTTCAATTATAAAAAGAAAATAATATTCTTTCAAATATATTTATATTTTTTGAATGCCAAAAAAAATTTTTTCCGTTAGTTATACTATATATTTTATAAAATCGATTTAAAACGTAAAATAAATAAGATTTTTTGAATTTAAATTTTTTTCAAAATAAATTTCATCAACAATATAATATAAAGAATAAAACCAATAATATCTAATACACTTATATATCTATACATAAAATAATTTTCTTTAGCTAAAATTCCAGATATCCGGAGTCTCTAGACTTCAAGCATTAATGAATATTACCTGTTCTATTTGGAGATTTTTGATGTTGGAAATATACAAATTTTTCCTTCTAGAGGATTGCTGTTAAGATAATTTATACTACATATCATAAAGCGTTTAGTCCAAAATTTAAAAAAAAAGTATCTTCCGCTATTACATCGATAATTTGTATCGAATCCGGTCACTCCTCTTTTCCGAAAAGTATTCGAAAAAATATAATAAGAAAAATAAAACTGCCAAACACAATAGTGTGTTCCAATTTTTAATCCATTATATATATATAAAAAAATTAAATTAATAATGACTAACATTATTTATAATGTGAAGTAATAAAATTTTGTATCTTAATATGAAAAAAAAAATATATTAAATTATGTCCTCAGGTTTCAAAAAAGATTTAACAAAATAAAAATAGTAAACAAAATATTCTTATTATTAAATAAATTACATAGATGGTGTTATATATTTGATAGTAAACTATTTAATTTTAAAAATTTCTAAAACTCTGAAATTTTGATATAAGAAATCTAGGTGATTGATGAATATCTTTTATCTATTACGTTTTCATTTTTGATACCCATAATGGTTATAATGATATCTTTACAACAAAATGAAATCCCATAAGTCACCATACTTGTAAAACAATTTATTTCCTATATATATATAAGGTTAACATTAAAAGTCTTCTAACGAATTTCTGGGAAAATTGAATATATTCTCTAATCGCAAAATAATAGGTTCTCTTTGAGAACATGCAATTAATTTTTTTTTTTCAAGACACCTAAATTAAATAGGGAAATGATGGAAATTGTTTATATTTTTTATTATATAAATCGAATGTGCCTATTATGTTGTACAGTATGTGACTAGATTTATTTATGAATAAATAGGTATTTATTCTGTCACACTCATTTTAGATTATTAAAATAAATTTTTTATGTCTACAATTTTGGTTCTTAATTAATCTTTCACAAATATATGGCATTTTGTTTATGTTACATAATATTATATAGAGTCATAGATTTGCTATTTATTTATGCATCGACCAATCGGTTACGTTCATTTGGGGATATTTTCTTTTAATTTAAATTCTTATTATAAATATCCGGGAATGTGGAAACATACAAATATTTCAGGAACTCTACTACACTATAAATCTGTATAAAATGAAGGATATATAATAATTTTTCTCTTAGTATGTATATATTTAAGCAATATGTCTATCCCCAAATATTATAACAACAATATGAATATCCCATAGATTATAAATAAATATGTCAAGTAAAACATTTCCAGAAGTGTATACCATAAATAAGTATCAAAAATGGACGATTCAATAAATATCATGAACGGTTCCGAAGATACCAAAAACCGATACAATTCAAATGGACGATTCGATAAATACTATAGTTGGGTCAATGCCAGAAATACGATAATTGAATGAATCCTCCGAGGATCATAAACTCAAATTTCATAGGAACTAGGAAGAGATGAACAATGGGCGTATGAAGGGTGGGCGTGTTGCAGTTTGCGAAAACATATAAATTAAAAAATAGATCTTCCAAACACGTATCAATCAATATGAAACAGCTAGTGTTGTTAAACGGCTCATTTTGAGCCGATTTTTTAAAACAGCTAACTCAATATTTTAGCCAGAAAAATATTGCCTAAGTCTCGAGATTTCGATAATATATGCCTAGACCTTTGTTCCTTCTATGAGCAAAATCTTGAGGCTTGCGTAATATTTTTCTGGACAAAATATTGAGTTAGCCGTTTTTAAAAATCGGCTCAAAACGAGCCATTTAACAACACTAGAAACAGCCAATATCTTTTATTCAGAATAATAATTTGTAAAAAATCAAATTTTCCTAAATTTTAAGGAAAAAAAACTTTTACCGTTTTTAGATATAAAAATCCCATTAAAAATAAAAATACAATAATTGATTGATTGACATTTCAAACAATCTATTATTTAATTTTATTTAACTTATATGATCGCAAACTGCAACACAAAAATTTGGCTCACTTCACGCTAAGCGTAATGTCATAGTACTGCTCTTTTTTTGTGATAAGTAGGTAATCAAGGAATTGATAATAAGAATCAGTCAGTTAATATTTTGGCCAGAAAATCAAATATTTAGTCCTTCATATTTTTCCAATCTGGTCAAATTAAATATTTGCTGAGAACTTTTTTTCTTTATATTATCAACTAAGGGGATAAAAATAAAATATGAATCATTAAATCAATTGAAATATCTTTCAGAATAAATGCTTTAAGTGAATTTTGAATTTTGTTAATAATGATTCCCCCCCCCCTTAACACTCGCTAATCGTTACTATACCAGTTATAATACTAAGTGCTTCCAAATATTTTTAAAAAGTAAACTACATATAATCACGAGTTAATAAAAAAATATTTTTAAACAACTGGTCAAAATTTTTCTATAGAATGGACCCGGCTAAAAGGCTGAGGGTGAAGCTCCCACTCCCCGCTCCTAGAAATTTTGGACCGCCATACATGAGAAAATTAATAAAATTAGTCCAGTTAAAACGATAGGGTATCAAAAGTTTTCCTAGCCCTCGAAAAAGACGCCATTATTAATCCCGTTGGCGTTATTTTATGGTGCTTGCAAAATGTAGATCTAAAAACACATGACATATTATCAGGACCAGGGATCCAAACCGAAACGAATATCGATTCGATTCGGGTTTAGGTTCGGATAAAAATAACGGTTCAAGATTCAGGTTTGGTTCGCCAAAAATTAAAATAGCGGTTCGGTTCGAACCTCTAAAAACCGGTTTGAACACTTTCTATTCAAACCTACATTCGAATTATGTATAGGGAAAATATTTTTTTATTTTATCATTAATTTAAAAAACACTTGTATAAAACCTTCATTTTTATTAATTGCACATTATAAAATTATATTTAATTTATAAATATAACAAATAAATATATCAATGATTAATTTTAATATGAACAATTTACTTAAATTTTTTTTTTATTAAGTCGCACAATTAAATATATTTTCAAAATTCGTCTCACTCAAATTACATCTATAAGGAGATAGTATAAATTTAATTGTTGAAAAACATCTTTCCACACTAACTTGGGTAGCCGACACTGCCAATATGATATAAGATTTGATGTGTCATTTACAATAATATTTTGGATTTAATTTTTCTCTAAGCATTATATTATAATTCATTAGCTTAAAATATTTAAAAAATGTTGTAAAATGACAATATACTAAAGTTTATAAAAATTATGACCAACACTTATCAATCAAATGTGATTGATGCTAATCTTTAAAATAATTCGAATATAATTGAAATTTTTTTCAAAATACTAATAATAACTTACATATTATTTTATAAAAATAAAATCATGAGGCTTGAACCGGTTCAGAGGCATTTTAGCGGTTAGGTTCAGGTTCAGCTAGAAATTTTTTACCCGTTTAGATTCGGTTCAGGTTCGATAAAAAATACCGGTTTTTAGCGGTTTAACGGTTCGGTTCAGGTTCGGTTTGGATCCCTGATCAGGACTGTAGCCAGAAATTTCCAGCTGGGTGGGCATCTGCTTACTTGGGGGGGGGGCACTATTTTTTAAAAATAAAACAGATAATTAAGCACATAGAAATTTTTTTGCTAATTTTATTAACAAAATAATAATATAATATAATACGGCGATTTTTACTTTAAAATTTTAACATAAATGAATTAAAATATAAATTCCGTGTTATTCTTTTTTCATAAGCCATTAATAGTAAATTTTGTTTACGTTGATCTTTCATCGACTCTCTAGTGCGTGATATAACTCTCTTTAGTGTAGAAAATGAGGCCTCACAGGAAGTCGTTGATACCCCTATGAATATGGCTGCTGAGTAGCATTTATATGATTCTTTAAATGCAAGATGATATTTATTTGTATACATAATATTTAGGATATTTTCAAAATTATGTGTTTCATAAACTTCTGCAGATAATCCTTTTGCTATTTACATTTCATAATGTAACGTTTCCATATTTAAGTTTATTAATGATTCTAATGGGCCATTTTATCTTATAAAATAATAAAGGTCAATGGGGATAATGTATTAAAACATGATAGAAGATTATAATCATCTTGTGTAAATCTATCTAAAAAGCGATCAACAAAGTAATCAAAAATTTCATAATAATTCTTTTGTAAAGGACTCTAATTGAGTCCACAATCAAATTGTAATTTGGTCTTGATTAAAAATCTTAAAAATTTATAAGCGTTTTACATTGAGAATTTTTGGGTGATGAGATAAAATTTTGCTAAAGGGTTTTCAGCCTTAATTTCTAATAAGATCAAAAGAATTGTCGCTTTTTTATTTTTTAATATATTGATAATTGTTGTAGCTGTTGAAAAAAAAGAAGAAATAAATTTAATATAATATATCAAATGTCAGTTAATTTCTGACAGGGGAATTAGTGTTACCTTGTGGATGGGAGGAAAAAGAAAGGATCACATGGGTTTTTTTGGTAAAGAACAATAAAAGTTTCTTTGTGTGCGGTTTGGAGTGAAGAAGACATTATATTAGATGAAGAGGGGATTGATCGGGAAGATTTAGCAATTTAATGATTATCGTTTATGATACTTAGATATTTTTTTAGATATTTGTATAAATAAATTGGATTTAGATATTTGTATGAATAATTGGATTTTTAGACTATATGAGAACTTTGACTATTTCTAGTTGGATTGTTTTGGATTGATAAGTTATATTTTTCGAGGGACGGATTAAGAGTAAGGGTCAATACAATTTTTAGAATCCGATAGATTAGGATGTACTAACTTAGTGGATCCTTTGTTATTATTATCTCATAAATTATAATGGCTAATATAACATAATTTATAATATTAACGCATTGAGATAGAAGACCAGAGGCTTCTACTGAATCATGAGTGGAAACTTCTGAATTAAGAGTTCAATTAGAAAAGTAAAAAAAACCAATAGCTTCAAAATTCTCACAAATGATGTAAGATGTTTCTAAATGACCAGTCCACCTATGGTCTAAAAGTCTATTAAGAGCATGGCCTGTATATTTACAGGATACGTTAAAACGCCTAAAAATATTATCCAATGCATTGGATAAATTTTAAAAAAATTAGAAATGATAACAATATTATTACATCAATTTTGAATCACAAGATGCAACAATGGTTGTAGCAATGTATAAAAGGAACTTTATTATTAATTTTGAAGTAGGGTTTGCACTCCTCCATTTTGGCCAGACATGACGTTTGCATCATTCTCCTGGCTTATTTTATTCTTTGAATTAATATTTAACTAATTAAGTTGCTTTAAAATGCTACCATTAATGCTTTCAGAAGAAAGACACTGTAAATTAAAAAATCCTATTCAATTTTCTTGGATATCCACAGAAAAAATAGCTAATAATTATACTCAGGTTTTCACATCCTGATGCATCTTTTGTTTCTTCAGCCTTAA
Organism: Gordionus sp. m RMFG-2023; assembly: GCF_954871325.1. Taxonomy (NCBI): domain Eukaryota; kingdom Metazoa; phylum Nematomorpha; class Gordioida; order Chordodea; family Parachordodidae; genus Gordionus; species Gordionus sp. m RMFG-2023. The sequence goes on along the minus strand of NC_088778.1, from coordinate 4,786,983 downwards.
TACAAAAAAAAGGCATATCACTTTTATTATCTTTATCTAAGATATTTTCGAGGCCATTTTTGGAGGTCAAAGATTTTTTCTGAAGACCAAGTTTGGGAGCCTAAAAAATTTATTTTAGGGACATTCCCAACACCCCCCTCCCATTACCCGTAGCTACGGCCTTGAATATATTTACCTTTAATTCTTTCCTGAATTTTTAAAGGTAAAGAAAACCAAAAAGTTTCAGCCTACATCATTAAAGAAAACTTTTTTTAAAAAAAAAACATTATTATTTTAAGGATTATTTTCTAAATAAGCTTATTTATTTGAAAATTGTCTAATTCCCTGTTAGTTCCGTAGATTCTTTAGTTATTTTATTTCAAATCAATATGCAGGCTTCAATTATAAAAACAAAATAATATTCTTTCAAAATATTCATATTTTTTATTGCCAAATAAATTTTTTTACGTTATTAATAAAATATTTATAAAATCGATTTAAAAAGTAAAATAAATTAAGATTTTTAGAATTAAAATTTTTTTTTTTAAATTTCATCAACAATTATAAAAATAAAACCAGTAACATCTAACACACTTATAAATTAAATTCATTTTAAAATAAATAAAAAATATTATTCTTTAGCTAAAATTCCCCATATCATAAGTCTCTAGACTTCAATCATGTGAAACTGCATTAAATAAATTACTTATTCTATTTGGAAATTTTTGACGTTGAAAATATAAATTACATGAATTTACATTTTTTCTTCTAAGGGATTGTTGTTATTGTAATGAGCATTAAATAGCTCATACATCGTCTAGTCTAAAATTTTAAAAAGGTATCTTCCCTTCCGCTATTACATTGATGACTTTAAAGGTATTTGGAAAAAGATAAAAATTGCCTAACACAATCGTGGATTTTTAAAATTTCATATCCATTTTTACGTGATACGTGATATATAGCGCTTTCGCCCTAAGCTACTTTTTATAAAAAAAAATTTAGAAACAAATGAAACAAATTTTTTTTATTTTTTTTTTGCTTATAATGTAAATGTATAATAAATAATATATAAAAATCAACATTTATAAATATAAAAATATAGTTCTTTAGATTATAAAAAAATAAGATAAATAAATATTTGATATGGAAATGAATCATTATTAATTAGAATTACTTCTGTATACTCTTTTATATAAGTATGCTCTTCATCGTTAATATATTCAATTTCAACAAGATCACAGAGATAATTAATCTCTAATCTTCTTTCCTCCAGAAAAAAAAGCGATTAGTTTTATTGCTTGGTATACAGAATTCCATCTTGTACGATTAGGGGTTAATAAATACCTCCCTAATTTTTTTTTAAACATGTCAGAACTTTTAGGAGATTTGTTCTGCTTATTCCATAAAGTTTGACATTTATAAAATGTCGATCTTGACACCCTTTTAAAATCTTCATCATTTAAAGCTCCTTCAGCATCTACTGTTGCTATCAAATTTAAATTATGACAGGAGCATCTCTGATGGCTGGGTAACATTGTGGAGTTAGTTGAAAATCCTATAGAATATTGATTAGATTAACATGTATTATAAAATAATTTAAACCTTCTTCTAAGATCTCATTAATATCATTGGCATCAACACCTATTTCCTCCTCTTCCAATACATGTTGACTATCATTCTTCTCATCTTCAGCATTATCCTCACCAAATATTCTATATTCATATTAAATAGTACAAATTAAATTATTCATCCAGTTTTAATAGAAATGTCTAGTAATATTTATCAAAAATGGTGTGGAAAAATCATTTCTTAGTATTCTAAATTTTGAACCTCAGGAATTATAATGTAACTAAGCAAAAATATTTTATAAAATGAATACATTGAATGAATTCCCTGTACTGTATATAAATTGATGGCAATTAATCAATAAGAAATAAATATAGTAAAAATCTAATCATCCATGAAATATTCAATAACCATATCTTATTAAATGTTAGATTAGCTCAATGACACTGTACAATAAAAATTAATGAAATAATCCACCTCTGTTTTATATTTTATTAGTTAATTTCACTAATTTTATTTACGTGATACGTGATAAAAGCGTTTTCGCCCTCTGGCTGTGGATACAACAGAGCTACGCTAGGTTTTCCTCAAAAAACCATCAAACTGGATAGTTAATTAAGGGGAGAAAAAATGAGGAGCCCTTCACACGTTTGTGGGCAAGCCGCACGTACTTGTACGCGCAACAGTCCGAGAACTGTTGCTTAAACGTCTATAGGCTCATAAACAAAAAAAAATGGGCAAAACAAAAGCCTATACCCATGAACTGTCAAAATAATTTAATTACTTTAAGGGTGGGTGGTGGCTAATTTTAAGTTTAACATCTAATGTAAGCCTTGATAGTTACTAACAATAATTGAGAATGTTTTCATATCAATTGAGATTAGAATTTATTCATGAAAATAAGGAAAAGCTAAATGGGTTTACCGCAAATTGTTTAAATAAGTGAAAATTCCAGTGAATAGGCAAAAACTAGTCAGTAATTGGTTTATGACTATCCAGCAACGAACACCACACAACAACGGTTTTTTCTCCTTTTTTCAGAGAAACAAAATACTCTATGGAGTGATAGATAGATTATATAGCGAAAAAGGTCTTTGATAATGATAAAGATATGAGAGAAAGGAAACTATGACGCAGAAATAGGAACCAGCTCCGTAAGTTTTAGGAAATGGAAAAGTAATTGTTGGCCAGGATTAACAAAAGGCCATATGGCTTGATTGTTATATGATAGTCTATCACTCGCGGAAAGACTCTACCCACAAAACATATTTACAAACCTCGCCACCCCCCTGTCGACTGGCTGGTTTCTCCATAAATGAAATAACAAGTGGAGAAAGACTAAGAAAAAAAACACTAAGAAAAAGCAAAGCTCCGGGGCTAGATAATATCACAGCAGTAAAACCAAAAAATAGCACCTATAACAATATCGCTACCTATTTGCCCTCATTTAATAAAATATGGGAGAGCGGAACTACTGCAGTGGTATGGATCAAATCCTACCTAAGTAACTGCCCAAAAAAACTAAGACTAGAGAAATTAAAGGGTTATTGAGCTATAGCCATCACATCCTATAGCATGGGAAATTTTTTTTTGGTTCACACAAAAACCACAAGCATATCACCCACACCGAAAACTTCCCCCCAAAAAATACATAAGTATATACAGGCCAAGAAAAGAAAATACTGGAGCCAAAAATTAATTTAGAAAAATAATCATGCAGAAAAACTAAGTACAAACCCCCTTCTGCTTTACATTTGTAAATTATAACAGAGCTATTGATAATGTTAATGTTAACCATGCAGCTTTGTCAGAAAAGGGAAGACCCCAACATCTTCCAGATCCAGAAAACCACTAATACATGTTGTGCTTCGAAATCAATGACGAAGAAAATCCCCTACCTCCAAGGTAAAAAGGAGTAAAACAAGGCTAAACTCTTGACACTCCTAAATAAATAAAGATCATAAAAATAAAAACAAGAAGAAACACTGGCAACGACCAATGTATTATATGTAGACTTCAATTAAGATGTAATGTTTTGAAAAAGTTAAAGACGTTAGATCTAGTTAACTAGCGATAATAAAAGAAAAAAGTTTTTTTTTTTTCCTTTTCAAAAACTTATAGTTAGAAACAGGGTAAATGTAGTCACAATGTATTTAAGAAATGTACTAAATAATGGAAGTAGTTGCAAAAGAAGGAGAGAAATTAGAATACAAAGACGAGTGGAAACTTTTAAATGTATACAAAAGTATGAAAGATAAGAGAGAAATCGGTAATTTCTAGACTGAGGACACATCCACTTTTCCTATATTAGTCTATGGAGGGGGCGGACATGTAGAGAGACCAAAGAAACTAGGGAAGAGAAAAATAAATAAATAAATTAAAATAAAATAAAAGAAACAGATGACTATAAACAAATAAATGTCTCATAAACAAAAGAGGATACCCTCTACCCCAGAAGCATTACAAACTCAAAAACTATGGAAAAATTACAAAAACATACCCAAAAACTAAGTTAGAAAGAGCCAAAGAAAAATTTTAGCCCACATAGGAAACGCAAATCACAAACTACTCAAAAATGTCATTAATATATCTTAACCCATATAATGGGAATGCATAGAAGTACAACGTATATGTAATTAAAAATATGGGACGGACTGATTTAAATTAGTCCATTAAGTCAATAGGATAAATAAAAGCTAAAGTCAGTGAAGTAAGTAATTCACAGAAAAGGTGAAAGACAAAATCATGAGGTAAAATTGAGAGATGAAGAAATTAAATAACCTGAAAAAACAGAAGAAAAAAAAATGAGAGGTTTAGGTAGTTCGATTTAATTTTTAGTAATTTTTTTCTATATTTTTTGTTTTTATTTAGCCTTAGGAACTGCTTCAAATTTAAGTTTAGATCCATTATGTCCTTCAAGGCTTAATTTGATATAAATTATGATAATCATAATATTACTAAAATATGTGTGTATTTAGTTAATAAAAATTCTATAAATAATGTGAAATATTAAAATACTAAATATTTTATAGATTAAATAATAACCATTCCATTCTGATTAATTTACTGCCCAAAAAATCATAACTTAAAATAAATATTATAAATAAATTTGTGATATAACCTAAATGCCTTCAGGTAGTTAGACCCATTATCAGTAACCATCTTGCAAACTTTATTATGAATCCTAAAAGACTTGTGGATGTCAATAATTTTATTTGCAAGTACGTCATATGTCTGGCATCCTATAATCCTTTAAGGGCTAAGGCTACAGATCTTCTTTTTAAAGTCCTAGGGTCTAACCAATGGCCTGTGATTCCCAAATAAGCTCTAAAAATATTTAATCAAATCAATTTATAAATATAAAAAAGCCTTCTGTTATGTGTCCAACTATCTGCCGTGGTACATACATAAGATATATCTGATAACTCTACTATTAGAGCATCTTTCATCACTTTGAAGTTGTCGGCTATTTTATTCATAAGTGTCTGGCGACATAAAATTGTTGTGCCAGGGGATAAAGTTTTAATCATCATAGTAAATGATGGATTATCAACCAAGGACAATGGCTGAACTGTGTCAATAATAAAATCCAATTACTTTATCAGCCAATTTTTGTGAAATTGGCATGTTTATTATCAATTAATTTGGTTTGGATAGTATTTGTCTTTTTGAATGAAGATTCTCCTATACCAAAATTTTTTATATGTTTCTCTATTTCCTTATAGCAATTGGCGTGAACAGTCTAATAAAATAAATAATATTATAATGTAAAAATAACAATTTACCTTTAGGTGTTTCTTCAGGTTATAGCTACTCAATTGATTTGATGATATATTTTTCTTACATTTTAAGCACAGGAATTTGAATCCAGATTTTGTTTTAATATTTATTTTAAAAAATTTATCAAATCTAGGGAATGGGAAATCGTTATTAGAGTTATTAAGTACATTTTCTTCCATTGAATCTTCCATGTCCGAATCACTTTCAAGGATTTGGATATCCATGGGCGATGCCATTTTAGATTATTAACACAGATTGAAAATATAAATTAAAAATTGAAAATATATTTAAATTTCAAAATTAAATAATAAATTATACGAATTATAATTAATTATGATATTATATTTAAATTTTCATGTTTATACTTACATTCATTATAAAAAAAAGTAGCGCGCTAAAAAATTAAATAATTTAAAAAAAAGTAGCGGTTATTAGCTATAGCTACCATAAAAGATAGCGCGCTAAGTAGCGTGCTACTTTAACAATTCTGCCCTCCACACGTTTGTGGGCAAGCCACACGTACTTGTAGGCACAACATTTCGAAAAAAGTTGCTTAAACCCCTATAGGCTTTAATTTAAAAGGAGTGGGACAAAGAAAAAGCCTATACCCGAGAACTACAGTATAATTTAATTACTTTAAAGGTGGGTGATGGCTGATTTTAAGCTTAATTTCTTTAGTGTAAATTATAATTACTATCAATGTCGAGATATAATGTTCATAGAATCTGTAAATAAATATGATTAAAATAAAATAATATTTAACGTTCTATCACTTCAAATTTTCCACCGGGTGAAACCGCACCTCGGGTTATCCATATTAGTGTTGTTAAATGGCTCGATTTGAGCCGATTTTTAAAAACGGCTAACTCAATAATTTATCCAGAAAAATATTATGCAAGCCTAGAGATTTTGCTCATAGATGGCACATAGTATTGAACATCTATTGGCGAAATCTCGGCAATTAGGCAATATTTTCCTGGCTATAATTTTGAGTTAGCCGTTTTTAAAAATCGGCTAAAATCGAGCCATTTAACAACACTAATCCATATTAGAGACCTTCATGGGCCTAGATTTTAGGACCAAGCCCAGCCCAGGCCCATCGTAAAAAAAAATTTTAAGCCCAGGCCCGTGCCGGCCCGTTTTTAATATTTAAAAAAATTCCCAAGCCCGGCCCAAGCCCGCTATAATATTTAAAAAATTTCCCAAGCCCGGCCCAAGCCCATAAAATTATTTTATGTATACTTAACTTATGCTGAAGTAATACTAATAGAAATATAATTATTTATTTAGTAATAATATATATATAATATTAATAAATGATATAAACAAAATTTTAATTTATATTTTCAAATTATCATTTAAAAATAATATATTATCTATAATTTCGTTATTTAAATTTGTTCTTCTTTCTACAATAACCCTTCCAATATACTGAAATTCCGTTAACAGGAAACATTAGATGCTGGAATTGCATGAATTTTTTTGGCTAATCTTGCCAATTTTGGTTAGATTTTTTCATGCTTCCTCCAATCTAGGATGCAGTCATCATAGTTGATATTCTCTTCATTTAGCTGAATATCCATATATAAATTAATTTCATCAGCATCCGTCTCATTATGAAGTATTGTATCATCCTCCCATGAAGACATATCCAATAATGAGGATGAAGCTAAAAATATTATATAGCTAAAAAGATTTATAAAGAATAAATTACTGGTAGCTCTAGTGATCCTCGAAGTTTGGCCATCTTTGGGAACATTTTTGGGAATATTCCCTGATTTTCGCTTTTTCTTTTTTCGATGTTTCGTGCCCAGGCCGTTGTGTTAAGTTAAGTAAAATTATACCAATTTCCGATTTAAAAAAATATATACTCTCCCAAGGTGTATAGGAAATTTGATAAATAACACTAATAAAATCAGAATGATTTGTTATATTTGTCCTAATAAATATCCTTAAAATAAGCTAAATTTGAATTTAAAAATTTAGGCCTAAGCCCGGCCCAAGCCCTATTGCAAAAATTTCCAACGAACTCAAGCCCGGCCCATGAAGGTCTCTAATCCATATCCATTTTTGATCCATTATATAAAAAATTAAATTAAAAATGAATGACATATTAAAAAAATTAATTTTATAATGAATAAAATAAAATTTTACAAAAAAATATTAAATTATGTCCTCAGGTTTCAAAAAAGACATAACAAATAAAGATAATAAATAATTCTTATTATGAAATAAATAACATAATATATAGAATGTATATGAATCAAATAGAAAAACGTGCATTATAGGGTTAATAGCATCAATGAAAAGTATTCTGGGTATTGGGAATGAATTATTATTGGGACCTAATCCCAAACTCAAGTATTTTATATATTTTTCTTATTTATTTTCAAATATTTTTATACCTCTTAATACTAACCATAATTATTAATTTTTATTTTCTTATTTTAGTTACGTTTTAACCTACAAAACCTCACAAGATCATCTTGAACTATTTTTTAGTTGTTTACGCAGCAGAGGAGGTTTTAACAATAATCCTTCTGCTTATCAATTACGATCGGACATAAGAGATGTCTTGATAGCAAAACTGGAAGTGATAACAACAGGTAATTGTATTCCAATCGATAATACTAATCTAATTTGTGCAGATTTTTAGAAAAATGCTGACAATAACAACCATATTAATCTTTATGAAAATTCGTTAACATTTGTTCCTAATATTCAGACGTTATCACTCTACCTTGAAAATGTATCAACCTATATAGCAGGGTATATAATAGGCAAATTAATATCTGAAAAAAAAGTAACATGTTATACCAGCATAACAGCTATGATGGATAATCAAAATCATAAAAATAGTGATGCTTATAATTTGATAAAAATAAAAAACAATCAGGGGTTAATAATTCTTTCTAAGATTGTTTCAATATTATGCCAAATTTCTGAAAGTGCATTCCGTATTTTTGAAAAATCATTGCTAATAAAAAAAAAAGATTATTTTCAAAAGGATTGTATCATTTATTCTTTCTAAAGTACATCAAACTAATATTTTTGATGAACTTATTGATCATATGCTTAATCAAGAAGCACTATTCTCCCATTATTAAATTCTAATTACATTAATAATTGAACGTTATTTGCACATTCAATTTCATCATTATGGTAATAATCAAAATAGAAAATCGAATATCAATATTCGTCAGAAATTGACCAAAACAATTTTATTTAATGGCCAATGAATAAATTGTATAGTGTGTCTGAATTAAGATTCCTTTTTTTAAATTTAATATAGTTGATTTATATCATGATCATATATTTTTAAATGTTGATATTATATTTTGTTAAGAAAATTTATTATCTTATAAATTTTCTGTAACTTTAATTTTATAATAAAAATTATTTCATTCTTACACATTTTTAATTAGGTTATGCTTATGATTTTGTAAGAAATACATATGAGAAATGTTAAATAAAATAAATACTGATACAAACACATAATAATAAAAGCCATATTAGAAAATGAAACCAATTTTAAAAAATAAAATATTACAAACAAGGAATGATAAAAACAAGGGAATGACTAAAATACGCGTCCCCGAAAACTACGCGTCCCTACGCGTCCCCGGTCAAAACGATTTATTTTTATTAATATTAATAGGAAATCTTATTAAGCTTTATAAGATGAGTTAGAAAATGTTTTTTTTAATTTAAAAAAAATACGGTAACTATATAAAATTTACAAAAATTTATTTTTTTAAAAAATAAACTACGCGTCCCTACGCGTCCCCGGTCAAAATACAGTTTTTTTTAAAAAATCAAAACGGATTAATATTTAGCTTATTAAAAGAATACAGAATATGTAAATATTATATTTTAAACTATTTTATAACTTAGTGATTTTTTCAAAAAACACTTTTTTTTTCAAAAACACTACGCGTCCCCGGTCAAAAAACCTTTTTTTTAAAAAAATAATAGCAGATTCATGTTTAACTTTTTAAGGAGATTCAGAAAATGGTATTAATATAAAAAAAAATTAAAAAAAAATTTTTTCCAAAAAAATTTTTTTTTGGCTAAACTACGCGTCCCTACGCGTCCCCGGTCAAAATACAGTTTTTTTAAAAAAATCAAAACGGATTCATATTTAGCTCATTAAAAGAATACAGAATATGTAAATATTATATATTAAACTATTTTATAACTTAGTGATTTTTTCAAAAAACACTTTTTTTTTTCAAAAACACTACGCGTCCCCGGTCAAAAAACCTTTTTTTAAAAAAAATAAAAGCAGATTCATGTTTAGCTTTTCAAGGAGATTCAGAAAATTTAATTAATAAAAAAAATTTAAAAAAAAAATTTTTCGAAAAATTTTTTTTTTGGCTAAACTACGCGTCCCTACGCGTCCCCGGTCAAAATACAGTTTTTTTAAAAAAATCAAAACGGATTCATATTTAGCTCATTAAAAGAATACAGAATATGTAAATATTATATATTAAACTATTTTATAACTTAGTGATTTTTTCAAAAAATACTTTTTTTTTCAAAAACACTACGCGTCCCCGGTCAAAAAACCTTTTTTTTAAAAAAATAAAAGCAGATTCATGTTTAGCTTTTCAAGGAGATTCAGAAAATGGTATTAATAAAAAAAATTTAAAAAAAAAAATTTTCGAAAAATTTTTTTTTTGGCTAAACTACGCGTCCCCGGCCAAAATACTATTTTTTTAAAAAAATCAAAACGGATTCATATATAGCTCATTGAAAGAATACAGAATATGTAAATATTATATTTTAAACTATTTTATAACTTAGTGATTTTTTCAAAAAACACTTTTTTCGAAAACACTACGCGTCCCCGGTCAAAAAACTGTTTTTTTAAAAAAATAAAAGCAGATTCATGTTTAGCTTTTTAAGGAGATTCAGAAAATGGTATTAATAAAAAAAAATTTTTTAAATTTTTTTTTGGCTAAACTTCGCGTCCCTACGCGTCCCCGGTCAAAATACAGTTTTTTTTAAAAAATCAAAACAAATTCATATTTAGCTCATTAAAAGAATACAGAATATGTAAATATTATATATTAAACTATTTTATAACTTAGTGATTTTTTCAAAAAACACTTTTTTTTTCAAAAACACTACGCGTCCCCGGTCAAAAAACCTTTTTTTTAAAAAAATAAAAGCAGATTCATGTTTAGCTTTTCAAGGAGATTCAGAAAATGGTATTAATAAAAAAAATTTAAAAAAAAAAATTTTTCGAAAAATTTTTTTTTTGGCTAAACTACGCGTCCCCGGCCAAAATACAGTTTTTTTAAAAAAATCAAAACGGATTCATATTTAGCTCATTGAAAGAATACAGAATATGTAAATATTATATTTTAAACTATTTTATAACTTAGTGATTTTTTCAAAAAACACTTTTTTTTCAAAAATACTACGCGTCCCCGGTCAAAAAACCTTTTTTTAAAAAAAATAAAAGCAGATTCATGTTTAGCTTTTCAAGGAGATTCAGAATAATTTTGGTAGTTGAGAATTCAAATAAAATATTTAAAAAAGCCAATGTCTAGCCCATATTTAAAATTAAAAAATTTTCAAGGATATCTATTTTAAATTTTACCCAAGTTGATTTCTATCATAAATGTAAATTATGATATTTCTAATACCCTTACATTGCAACATTTTTACCTCTTTTTCTCCTAAATATTAATATTTTTATGAAATATATTAATAAAGCATATTTAGTATCGTATACACCTAACTAATTAGTAATTACCCATCAACCTCGTCATTCTGATTAAATTAAATTAATTTTATAAAAAAAAATTTTAATATATATATATACAAATATATCAAAATATAAAATTGACGGGGGGGCTCAATGGTTAGAACGTATGCCTTCCGAACGATAAGTTGCTGTTGCTAGTTCGAATCCCGTGTTGCCATAAAAAATTTAAAAAAAAAATTTTTAACATTAGCGTGATAATAATAGCTCCATTAAGATGATAGGAAAGTTGATAGAAAAAAAAATTTTAACATTAGGAGATAGGAAAGTGAAATTAACGTTAAGAAGATAGGTAAGTTGATAGAAAAAAAATTAACATTACCAAGATACGAAAACGTTCATTTCTTGATTACATTTATAGATAGATAGATATATATCATATTAAATCAATGTGTTAAAAAGCTAAAAAATCAAACAAAGTTGAGTGTTCTAAATCTGATTGATGAATTAGAAAATATTATAATTATAATTTATTTTTCATTTATGTTAGTAATAAGTTTTTTAAAATAACTTTCTAATCTTACATTAATAGTTAAAATTTATCATTTTATATGTTTTGTATATGGGAGACTGGGATTAGGACCCCGGGCTTGGCAAACCACTTAATCTCATTTCAAAATTAAATATCCTAATATAGTTTTTATTAGTTTACATCTATAGACAAAAAATCTTTTGAAATATTTAATTTATTAAAGATTTTATTTAAGAAATAAAATTTTGATGAAATTTTCAAAAAATTTTTACATGACAAAATTTTAATTTTTATTAAAATATATAATCATTTATATCTAAATTAAATTTTATAGTTAATTTTAAACACTCTTCTATAATTTGGAAAAGTTCAATGTGTATTTATTATATCTAGATAATATTTCAATCATAATTTGTCAATAATAAAATACCATTTATATTACATATTATTATATACAATCGTAATAGGTAAAAAAATGTAAATATTCGTTTGTTGTAAAATAATGTGGGTGTTTCAATCACGGTAGTCTTTATAGAATGTTGTTTCCGACGTATCACGATTTAGTTTTCCAATTTCAATCATTGACCAAACTATAATATGATGTTGTTTTCATCTTCGATATCTATTTATAGTTTATATAATAATATAATATATTTATTTTTATATGCCTTTTTACCTTCAATAATTATAGATTTCAAATTATAGGACTTTAATAATTGGTAATATTTAAACTTAAAAATAACTAATGATTTTCATTTTTGTTGAACAAAGGCTGTTATTTTATATAATCACATTTGTAACCACAAAGATATTTGTAAACATATTATGATGTTTACCATCTTATACATAATTGCCTCGGTTTTTAAAATTTATAGTCGAATGATACAATTAGTTTTCTATAAAATAATAAATACTTTATAATTTATCATAATCCATTGTTCCACCATTACAAAATATTTCTTAATCATAACCATTAAACAGTTGAAGAAGGGGGGGGGGAGCGAAGAAAATATGTTTTTAAATAATTTTTATTTTTTAGACCTAAATAAGTTGAAGGGGATTGATAAATTTTTATTTATGTAAAATCCATTGTTTTTTTTACCTATATATAACATATTATAAATTAATCAATTTATATAACTTTATTAAATTTTAAAAAAAAAATATTTCAAACATATAAAAAATTTATCAATTTATATAACTTTATTAAATTTTAAAAAAAAATTTTTTCAAGAATGACTTCTACTTTCCGTGTAGGCAACTATCTCATACGACTTCAAATCCGCATGATTGATGGCTCAGTGGAGTCAGACAACTGGCTAATAAATAAATATTCAAATTTAAAATATAAGACTAATCAACAAAAATTAATCCTTTATTTTATTTATATAGATTTAATACACCTTTGATTCCTAATTAGCTCTCCCAATGCAACATTAACACCCTGAGTTAAGTTCGGATTTGTAACAATAATATTTTATATATCATAAATAAAAATCCGCTAGATGGCGTAAATTATTAAAATTTTAGTTTTTTATTAAAAATAATATGAATTATAGGAGCATAATTCTTCGCTCTGAATTAATTTATTTGGTAGAAAATAATATAAACATAAAATGAAAAAAAATTTAAGATCCAATCATTATTTTTGGAGTTATGATGTGAATTCTCAGTTTAGTCAATTTTTTAGATTTTTGGGAATTAAAAAATATTTTATTTTTTTTGACTCATTTGGTGTAAACTAACTTATAAATTTAAAGTTTCCATCTATATTTTTGGAGTTATGATGTGGATTCTTAATTTAGTCAATTTTTTAATTTTTTTTTAAAATTTTTGGTTAAAAAATGAATTACATTTTCTTTAATGTGTTTAGTACAAAAGATGGGTTGAATTAAAATTTCTACGCAAGGCCGATACCATCCCCAATTCTCCGTCACTCCCAAAAATTAAATTATTTAAGGTTATACGATTTTTTTTAAAAATTGATTCAAGGTGAGAGAAAAAATTATTAAATGTTTGATAATCCGAATTACCGTGTAAAAATATAGGTCCTAAGGAAATTGGATGATCGTGTAAACGGTGAGTTTTTATACATTTATGTTTAAAAACGATGCATGTTACAAACAATTCTCCTAAATTATAAGTTTTATCTATACTTATAATGCTAGGATTATTATTTGAGCAGATATATTTAATGTTATCTATCATGAGGGGAGTATATAAAATAAGAGATATTACTTTATCGGGGCTGATATCAACCTTTTGTACCAATGGGTATTTATAAATGTTTTTAAAATATCAAGAGCTTGATCAGCAAAATTAGACAAGTATCCTGATTCATTTTTGCTTAAAAGATTATATTTAATATTAGCTATTCGTTTTACATTTTGAAGTCCTATTATATCACGATCATCAATTAGTAATTCTTGGTAGATATTACTAGGTGTTTGGTACTTTACTTTATTAGCAATTGTTTTGTAAACGCAATGCGGTGTGCGTAAATATATAGATTGAGATATTTTCTTATTGCCATGAGCTATTTTACCAGGATACTCACCTAAATATTCGGCAATAAAAATATCGTGTAATTGGTTAACTGATGATGACATATTAACCAAATAAGAAATACTTCTCTTATATTTTTCACAATTTCTTAACTCACTATAGTAACGATGAAGAATTACCATATCGTCAATATTTGGCTGAGGCTCAGGTAATTCTAAATTTTTATTATTTTTAATATTTTTAATTTGTTTTTTTTTTAAAAATAAATTATTTTTATGAATATATGGGCCAAAAAAATCAAAATTTTTGAAATAGTATATTGAATGATTCGATCCTATTGGCTTTCCAGTCCAGGCTCCGCAATCATCCTCAAAGACTGATTTTTCGTCAACATTTTTTAATATATTAATTTGATTATTAATTACAAAAACTTTATTATTTTTTATCCCAGTAGGTATTAAATTCAATACTTTTATAGGATGCAAGAATAAAGACATTAATTCATCAGTAGTTAAATATTTACCAAAATTATTAAAACCTTCCCTTGCCATAGAACCTTCTTGAATAGTGGTAGCTTTAATGGTCTAACGCTATTTTAGACGGATAAAGTGCTATAGATGTCGAAGGCTGATTGGACGGAGAAAGTGGTATATATAAATATTCGTCAGAATTTTTAGATTGGGATTCGATTGGATTCTTTAACTCTTCATATACAAAATTAGTAGGTGAAAATACACTAGACGGAGAAGATGTTCTAGAAAGAAAAAATACTCTAGGTGGAGAAGGTGTTCCAGAAAGAATAATTACTCTAGATGGCGAAGATTTTCTAGAAAAAGAAATTACTCTAGATGGAGAAGGTCTTCCAGAAAGAGGAAATTCTCTAGAGGGAGAAGGTGTTCTAGACAGAGAAATTGCTCTAGAGGGAGAGGGTGTTCTAGAAAGAGAAATTACTCTAGATGGCGAAGATTTTCTAGAAAAAGGAATTACTCTAGATGGAGAAGGTGTTCCAGAAAGAGAAATTACTTTAGATGGAGAGGGTGTTCTAGAAAGAGAGATTCTCTAGAGGGAGAAGGTGTTCTAGACAGAGGAATTGCTCTAGAGGGAGAAGGTGTTCTAGAAAAACGAAATGCTCTAGAGGGAGATTTTTTTTTATTTTCCAGTTTATAAATATGATCTGAAGGTGGAGAATGTGAAAGTGTTAAAGAATGAGGTGTTCTAGAAGAAGATAGATTTATAGATTTTACTTTCCAAATCTATATATTCAAATTTGGATGATGATGTTTTCTTTTGTAAATAACAAAAATGATTTGGAAAAAAGGCTGCTAAATTCTTAGGGTATATCATGCATGGCCACATGATATTAATATCAGTCATCGAAGATGGTTTAACATCATGTCCTTTTATAAATTTGGTGTATGGACTATATCCTATCCCAACACCTGGGGGGCAATAAGACATGAAAGGTAGTCTTAAAGCTGCACTCGTTGCATAAAGATGCAAGAGATGGGAAAATCCATTTATATTTAAAACATCACGCAAAATTTTTGCATGATTGCCAGATACAATTTGCTTTTCAATTATAGTTTTATTATTATTATAAAATTTTGAATTTATATCATAAATTTTTTTATTTATTATGATTTCATTGGCTGTTAGAAGATGAATATATAAATGTTCATCTTCGTGTCCATAAAGAGCTAAAGACATTGAGCGATAGAAACAGTTACCATCGCCAATGGCTAATCTCGGGGAGTAATTATTTAAAATTTGGGGTTGAAAAGCTTTTATTATTTTAGATGAAATAATGTCTTCTATTTATCGGAAACTTTATAATGAATTTCTAAAAATCTAAGCTCATATGCGTTTTTGATATTGATATTCTTAATTAGTCTAGGTAAAGTATCATCAATTAAATAACACAATGAACATATATAATTATTATTAGAATCTGACCAATCTTTCATCATCTTTGAAGATAATTTAGGGATCATTTAGCATGAATCCATGTTCGACAAAAATCACAAAAAATCCCAGATTCAGTCATTCCAACAATCACATTGCAAATATTACATAAATCTGACATTGATAATAACTAATAAAAATTGTGCAGAATTATAAATATATATATTTATTAAATTTAAATTGTTTAATTTTATTTTCTTAAGGCGATAAAGATGTTAGCTTGATATTTATAGTAGTGATCTGTGCAACTAGCCTAATTTTTCAAGCTAGGCCCGGCCCGAAATTTTTTTTAAAAGAGTTTTGCCGGCCTGACCCGAATTTATTTAAATATAGAAATTAAATTTTATAATTATACTCAAAATAATAGATATTATCTTATATGTCGTCTATTTCTACAAATAAAATATTTTTTTTTTACATAAATAATTCAGCATATTTTAAAAAATTCCAAGGCCCGACCTGGCCAAAATTTTAAAAAAAAATTAGGCCGTAAGACATCTTTAAATGATAAGTTGTAATATTATAGATTCTTAATTTTAAGTATGACATGTTCTATGGTTTAACTATCCCCTATATTAATTTAAATGTATTGATAAATTAATATAATAGTAAAAAAATTCTCAAATAAAATATTTAAAATTTTAAGAAGCAAAATTTAAAATTCGTAAAATTTCTCAATAAAATCCTAATTTTTAAATTTATATTAAAATAAAAAATATTAATTTGAAAATTTTATAAAGTCTACATATAATCTAATAAGGTTGTAATATTATAGATTCTTAATTTTAAGTATGACATGTTCTATGGTTTAACTATCCCCTATATTAATTTAAATGTATTGATAAATTAATAAAATAGGAAAAAAATTCCCAAATAAAATATTTAAAATTTTAAGAAGCAAAATTAAAAATTCGTAAAATTTCTCAATAAAATCCTAATTTTTAAATTTATATTAAAATATAAAAATATTAATTTGAAAATTTTATAAAGTCTACATACAATCTAATAAGGTTGTAATATTATAGATTCTTAATATTAAGTATGACATGTTTGGTTTAACTATCCCCTATATTAATTTAAATGTATCGATAAATTAATAAAATAGGAAAAAGATTCCCAAATAAAATATTTAAAATTTTAAGAAGCAAAATTAAAAATTCGTAATATTTTTCAATAAAATCCTAATTTTTAAATTTATATTAAAATATAAAAATATTAATTTGAAAATTTTATAAAGTCAACATATAATCTAATAAGGTTGTAATATTATAGATTCTTAATTTTAAGTATGACATGTTATTTGGTTTAACTATCCCCTATGTTAATTTAAATGTATTGATAAATTAATAAAATAGGAAAAAAATTCCCAAATAAAATATTTAAAATTTTAATAAGCAAAATTAAAAAAAATTCTCAAAATAAATTTAAATTAAAATATAATTTTTTTTTAAACTTTATGAAGAATATTTATAAGAATAAATAATTGCTAAGGTAGTAGCTATATATATAGTATCGTGATATACAAGTAAAAAAATAAATATTAAAATAATTAATTATAACAATATAAATTTTTCCCATATCTGTAAACAATATTTTTACCTTGATGAATAAAATATTATGTAAGTATACAATAATATTTCAAGTACCGTTTTATGTAATGTAATAATAATACTAATTTTATTATAAAATTGTTACCTTTATATAACTTGAAAATTTGAAACTAATAATAAAAAATAATTTTGTATGTTTTTAAGATATTTGAAGACTCACTTCCGTTTTTATATTTAATTTAATACAACTAGAATTATTTAAAAAATAGCCACAGGTGTGCAACATAATGTAAGTCGGAGTTTAATCTAAACTAAATTACAGTTAGACCGGAACCAATTGAACGACCCTTCATATACTAATTTTCCCATGATACAAAATAATAAAAAATAGTCCTTGATTAACACTATTGCAAGGTAAAAATTATAAAATGATAGGTTTTTCCAATATTTTTGAAATTGATTAATAGGGGAGACTGGGTTTAGGTAAACCCCGGGGCTTGGCAAACCACTTAATCTCATTTTAAAAATAAATACACCAGAAGGTTAAAATTTTATCCTAATATAGATTTTATTAGTTTACATCTATAGACAAAAAATCTTTTAAAATATATAATTATTAAAAATTTTATTTAAGAAATTAAATTTTATAGCAAAGTTTAAACACTCTTCTATAATTTGGGAAAGTTTTATGATTTTTTATTATATCTAGATATTATTTCAATCATAATTTGTCAATTTAGAGCTAGCGGGGTTTGCTAAACCATACAAGTCAATTATGGCAATTTGAGTCCAAAAAAATAAAATATTTTTAATACCCAAAAATTTAAAAAAAAATTAAAAAATTGACTAAACTGAGAATCCACATCATAACTCCAAAAATAATGATGGAAACTTAAAATTTTTTTCATTTTATGTTTAAATAAGTTAGTTTACACCAAATGAGTCAAAAAAATAAAATATTTTTAAAATCCCAAAATTAAAAAAAATTAAAAAATTGACTAAACTGAGAATCCACATTATAACTCCAAAAATAATGATGGAAATTTAAAAATTTTTTCATTTTATGTTCATATAAGTTAGTTTACACCAAATGAGTCAAAAAAATAAAATACTTTTAAAATCCCAAAAATTTTTAAAAAAATTAAAAAATTGATTAAACTGAGAATCCACATCATAACTCGAAAAATAATGATGGAAACTTATAAATTTTTTAATTTTATGTTTATATAAGTTAGTCTACACCAAATGAGTCAAAAAATAAAATATTTTTAAAATCCCAAAATTTTTAAAAAAAATTAAAAAATTGACTAAACTGAGAATCCACATCATAACTCCAAAAATAATGATGGAAACTTAAAATTTTTTTCATTTTATGTTTATATAAGTTAGTTTACACTAAATGAGTCAAAAAAAAACTATTTTTAAAATCCCAAAAATTTAAAAAAAATTAAAAAATTGATTAAACTGAGAATCCACATCATAACTCCAAAAATAATGATGGCAACTTAAAATTTTTTTTATTTTATGTTTAAATAAATTAGTTTACACCAAATAAGTCAAAAAAAATAAAATATTTTTAAAATCCCAAAAATTTAAAAAAAAAATTAAAAAATTGACTAAACTGAGAATCCACAACATAACTCCAAAAATAATGATGGAAACTTAAAATTTTTTTCATTTTATGTTTAAATAAGTTATTACACCAAACGAGTCAAAAAAAATAAAATATTTTTAAAATGCCAAAAATTTAAAAAAAAATTAAAAAATTGACTAAACTGGGAATCCACATCATAATTCCAAAAATAATGATGGAAACTTAAAATTTTTTTTATTTTATGTTTAAATAAGTTAGTTTACACCAAATGAGTCAAAAAAAATAAAATATTTTTAAAATCCCAAAAATTTAAAAAAAAATTAAAAAATTGACTAAACATAGAATCCACATCATAACTCCAAAAATAATGATGGAAACTTAAAAATTTTTTCATTTTATGTTTAAATAAGTTATTACACCAAATGAGTCAAAAAAAAAATATTTTTAAAATCTTAAAAATTTAAAAATAAATTAAAAAATTGACTAAACTGGGAATCCACATCATAACTCCAAAAATAATGATGGAAATTTAAAATTTTTTTCATTTTATGTTTAAATAAGTTAGTTTACACCAAATGAGTCATAAAAATAAAATATTTTTAAAATCCCAAAAATTTAAAAAAAAATTAAAAAATTGACTAAACTGAGAATCACTTCATAACTCCAAAAATTATGATGGAAATTTAAAAATTTTTTCATTTTATGTTTAAACAAGTTAGTTTATGTTGTATATGCAAATTCGAATGTTAATTTGGAAAAGTGATTATTCATAAATAAATGGTAGACGAAGATAATATTTTTGGGGTAATTTGTCTATGTAAATAATCTTAAATTGAACATAATATTTTTCTATAAATTTTATATATATATTCAAATATGCAAATTTTATATATTTAATTCTTCGAAAATTGTTTAATTTTTTTTATATATATATATACATTGTTAATTCAAAAAAGTTCAGTTTTGGATATTTTGGATTCTTCGAAAATTATTTTATTATTTATTGACCGATGATTTTTTTGATTATTAATTTACAGACGATATTTTGATTATTATTTTGGATTTGATAGAAGTTGAATAAAGAGTAAAAGTAGTGAATTAGTATTAGAAATTATTAATAATTATATATTTATTTATTTATTATTAGTTCCATAGATATTCAGTCTCTCCCACTAGCCTCAGCAATAAATATCAATCCCATATTGGTACAGTGGTGCCTTACAGCGATTGATCCAGGCTTTAGAAGATCAAAAGTCAGTCTAATTATACATTGGAACAAGGTAAAAAAAAATAATAAAAAATATATATAAATTTTTGATAATTTCGGTTCTCTTATTGATGTTATATAAATTTTGGATCTTGGTATTGGTTTTATTCGTATGTTTATATTTATTTAATTGTTTAAGATTAGTTAAAATTATTTTAATCAAGTGGTTATTGAGTACACTTTAATGTATATTACGCAAATAAATTTATTAAGTTTAATACTTGAAAATATAAGTATAATTATATTTTTGGTGCTAATTTTAAGTTTCACGTTAGGTTTAATTATAGGAAGAAATACGACTTACGTTAAGATAGAGATTAAAGAGTTAGAAAATATTAAGAATATACTAAGAGAGGAAGATAAGAAAAGAAATATAAACAACTTCATACGAACGGATAATTACAGACAGATAATTTGCTATAGTTGTGGTCAGCCGGGCCACATGTCGCGCCAGTGTGAGATAACGAAGAATCTAAGATGCGCGAGGTGTGGCAAGAATGGCCATGTGGCTATAAGTTGCAGAGTAAATAATTCAATTGTAAGGTGCAATAATTGTGCCCAAGAAGGACACACACAATAAAATTGCAATAAATGACTAAGAGAGAAATATTTTAATTTTAATGATAAATTTTATAATGATAATAATTTTTCTAAGGTTGATAATTTTAATTCAGGTAAGAATATATATTTTAATTATAATGATAAATTTTGTAATGATAATAGTTTTTCTAAGGTTGATAATTTTAATTCAGGTAAGAATAAATATTTTAATTTTAATGATAAATTTTGTAATGATAATAGTTTTTCTAAGGTTGATAATTTTAATTCAGGTAAGAATAAATATTTTAATTATAATGATAAATTTGGTAATGATAATAATTTTTCTAATGTTGATAATTTTAGTTCAAGTAAGAATAAGTATTGTAATGTTAATGATAAATCCGGTGATGATAATGAGTGTTTTAATATTGATAATTATAATTTGAATAATGATAATAAAAGTATAAGTAAAGAGAGAAATATAAAGATAAAAAGTAGAGATTTTGAAATATATAGAATTAAAAAGGCAACTAGGGTAGACGTACTAAAGATGGAATTAGAGAATTTTTTAATGAAAAATAGATGCCCTAGAGTAAAGATAAACATGGAGGAAGCAGAAATTTGTTTTTTATTAGATACAGGAGCAGAAATTAGTTTAATAAGTATAAAAGATTTTATGAGATTTTGGCCAGAGAAAGAGTTTGTTACTAAAAAGATAAGAGCCAAACAATTGGATGGTAGCATGGTGAAAATTTTAGGGTATTATAGGGTAAGGTTACCAAGAGTTAATAAAAGTATAAATTTGTGGATAACGACGTTGAAGATTGAACCGATTTTAGGATGGGATGATATAAGAACGTTAGGTCCAGTTTATAATTGGTGGAAATTTTTCGATACTATCCCTGTAAGTAATGATGAAAATAGTGAAATGATAGATTTCGATAGATTTAAGTTACCTATTATAGAGGATAAACAAGAATTAGTTCTCGATAAACTTAGAAATCGAACACCAGAATTTTTGATTAAATATAGAAGCAACTTAGAAGAAAATAAGAAAACAAGAGATACAAAGACAATAGAGGTAAATTCAGTCGAAATTAAACAAGAAATTAATAATATGGTAGATCAGAATGTTGTTGAAGATATTTTTGACAAAGAAATAAAGATTATTTTGAATATGTATAATGAAGTCTTTAAAGAAGAATTAGGTACTCTGAAAAATTTTGAGGTAGATATACGATTAGAAGAAAATTATAGACCTAAGTTTTGCGGCATAAGAAGATTACCGTTTTCTTGGATAGAAGAGATAGATAAAGAATTAGATAAATGGTTAAAAGACGGAATAATAAAACCAATAGTGCATAGTGAATGGGCAACACCTTTAGTGCCCATAAGGAAACCAGATAACAGTTTAAGATTGTGTATAGACTATAGAGTAACAGTTAATAAGTGCGTAATAAATGAAAAGTATCCACTACCTAGAATAGAACAACTGCTAGCGAATTTAAGAGGAGACACCCTGTTTTCAAAGATTGATTTTTCGAATGCGTATTTGCAAATTAAGGTGAGTGAAAAGACAAGTAAGATACTAACGATTACAACTCATAGAGGTTTGTTTGCATTCTGTCGATTACCTTTTGGTTTGAAAATATCAGCGCCAATATTTCAAAGAACGATGACGGCGTTATTTCAAGGAATAAAAGGAATAATGTATTATTTAGATGATGTTTTGATATCTGGTAGAACAGAAGAAGAACACAATTCGAGATTAGTTAAAGTGTTAAATATTATAGTAGAAAATGGTTTAAAAGCTAATTTGAAGAAGTGCGTTTTTGGAGTAAAAGAAATAAAGTATTTAGGACATGTTATAAAGGGAAATGAGATTACGCCAATTGGAAAGAATATAGATAAGATCATGAATATGAGAGCCCCGAATAATAAAGCGGAGGTACAAGCGTTTTTAGGAGCAACAAATTATTATCATCGGTTTGTTCAAAATTTTGCAGAAATTGTTACACCGTTGTATGATTTATTAAAGAAAAATAAAAAATTTGAATGGGGAGAAGCACAGGAGAAAAGTTTCGAAAAGTTGAAAATAAAGATGGTAGAGAAGCCTATTTTAAGTTGTTTTAATGAGAAATTAAATATTATTTTAGCAGTAGATGCTTCTAATGAAGGTATAGGAGGAGTTTTGTTGCAGATGATAGATAATGTGGAGAAACCTGTTTTATTTTTATCGAGACGATTTAATAGCACTGAGAAAAATTACTCAACGATAGAAAGAGAGGCTCTAGCAGTGAAATTCGGGCTTACGAAATGTAAGGAATATCTGATAGGAAAAAGGTTTTTATTGTATACGGACCATAAACCGTTGGTAGATTTATTTAAAAAAGAGAATAAGGAACTTATGATTTCACCCAGGTTGCAAAAATGGCTAATTTTAGTTGGTAATTTCGATTTTGAAATAAAATTCAGAGAAGGTAAACAAAATTGCTTACCGGACATTTTATCAAGATTGATTAATAAAGACATTGAAGACAAAGAACCAGTAATCAATAGTTTAGAAGATATAGAAGAAGAAGAAAATGTAAATGGTAATATTATAAGAGCGGTGAGAATAGATACAAGCGAAAAACCTATAACATTTGATATAGTAGATAAGATATCCCAAAAAGATGAAGAATTAATAAGAATTAAAGCTTGTTTAAAAGGAGATATAGAATGGAAAAATGAAGATAAAGCGTTTAAAAAAGTTAAGAGTGAATTAAATATAGAAGACAATTGTTTATTGAGAGGATATAGATTAGTGATACCGAATAAATTAAGAAAGGAAACCTTAAATGTAATACATTCAGGTCATCAAGGCATAGAAAGAATGAAAAATAAAGCAAGAGAATATATGTGGTGGCCTAAGATGAATAAGGAAATAGAAGAGTTAACAAGGAGCTGTGAAACCTGTAACATGTGGGCTAATGTTCCAGCAAAGAATAAGGAAGATAAATGGCCAAAGACAGACATTCCATGCGAAAGAATACACGTAGATTTTTTAGAATATGAGAAGAAAAGATTTTTTATCATGGTAGATGCAGGTTCAAAATGGATAGATTGCCAGCAAGTTTCAGGTTTATCAACAAGAATAGCTTTAGACAAGATAAAGGATTTTGTAGGCAAATATGGTTTGATGAAGACGATAGTATCAGATGGAGGTCCAGCGTTTAAAGGTAGAGCATTTGATAAATTTTGTGATAGGTGGAATATTAGACATTTATTATCACCACCTTATTACCCAAGAAGCAATGGACAAGCTGAACGAATGGTAGCTTTAGTAAAGAGTTGGTTGAAAAAGGCAAAATATGGAGAAGGGCAATGGTGGTTATCATTGTTAGCATACAACAGTACGGAAACAGCAAAAGGAAAGTCACCAGCGGAAATATTTTTAGGAAGAAAGACGAGATCAGAATTAGATTTTTTAAAGGAAAAAGTGATAAGGAGAGAACAAGCAGAGAGTGAAAGATTTCCAGTAGGAAGTTTGGTGTGGGTATTGTTGTTTGATGGTCCTATTAAATGGGGGAAGGGGGTAATAAGCAAAAATATAGGAAAGAAAAAAGTAGAAGTAAAGATTGAAGGACAAGAAGGAACCTTTACAAGGCACCTGAAGCAAGTAAGGTGTAGAAGCTTAAGGCCTTAGAGAGAAATGAGAAATATACGAAGAATTAGAAAGGAATAAATTGATGATAGACATAGTAGGAGAATCATAATTTAGAAAGGAATAAATTGATGATAGACATAGTAGGAGAATCATAATATAGAAAGGAATAAATTGATGATAGACATAGTAGGAGAATCATAATTTGGAAAGGAATAACGTGATGATAGACGTAGTAGGAGAATCATACGTTGTAGGAAATAAAAGGGATGTTAGACTTAATTAGGAGAGTTATATTTTATAAAGAGTTAGAGAAGAAAGTCGAAGAATATATATATATATGTGTACAAAGTATTTGATTTAGATGGCCTCCTATGTTAGAGTGGGTAACAAAATAATGAAGATAGAGATCCGAGAGGTTGACGGTTCAGAAGAGTCCAACAGATGGGTAGAAGCCGCTAGGAACGAAGCAAAACAAAGATATGGAGATTGGCTACAAGAGACGCCAACGAGAGGGGTTCACAGGATAGCACCATATAACACAAGAAGGAGAGTGGAATGTTGGGCTTGTGGGGGAGGACACAAGTTACGATATTGTCCCAGTGTAGAGTTGACAGCGAACAATAATACGAATTTACCGATGCGAAATATGGTTGAATCAGAAAGGAAGGAGGTGTTGTATATGCAAATTCGAATGTTAATTTGGAAAAGTGATTATTCATAAATAAATGGTAGACGAAGATAATATTTTTGGGGTAATTTGTCTATGTAAATAATCTTAAATTGAACATAATATTTTTCTATAAATTTTATATATATATTCAAATATGCAAATTTTATATATTTAATTCTTCGAAAATTGTTTAATTTTTTTATATATATATATACATTGTTAATTCAAAAAAGTTCAGTTTTGGATATTTTGGATTCTTCGAAAATTATTTTATTATTTATTGACCGATGATTTTTTTGATTATTAATTTACAGACGATATTTTGATTATTATTTTGGATTTGATAGAAGTTGAATAAAGAGTAAAAGTAGTGAATTAGTATTAGAAATTATTAATAATTATATATTTATTTATTTATTATTAGTTCCATAGATATTCAGTCTCTCCCACTAGCCCCAGCAATAAATATCAATCCCATATTGGTACAGTTTACACCAAATGAGTCAAAAAAAATAAAATATTTTTAAAATCCCAAAAATTTTAAAAAAAATTAAAAAATTGACTAAACTGAGAATCAACATCATAACTCCAAAAATAATGATGGAAACTTAAAATTTTTTTTCATTTTATGTTTATATAAGTTAGTTTACACCAAATGAGTCAAAAAAATAAAATATTTTTAAAATAAAAAAATTGACTAAATTGAGAATCCACATCATAACTCCAAAAATAATGATGGAAACTTAAAAATTTTTTCATTTTATGTTTAAATAAGTTATTTTACACCAAATGAGTCAAAAAAAATAAAATATTTTTAAAATCCCAAAAATTTAAAAAAAATTAAAAAATTGACTAAACAGAATCCATCCACATCATAACTCCAAAAATAATGATGGAAATTTAAAAATTTTTTCATTTTATGTTTATATATGTTAGTTTACACCAAATGAGTAAAAAAAAATAAAATATTTAAAATCCCAAAAATCTTAAAAAAAAAAACTGACTAAACTGAGAATTCACATTATAACTCCAAAAATAATGATGGGATCTTAAAAATTTTTTCATTTTATGTTTATATAAGTTGGTACAAAATCAATTAATCCAGAGCGAAGAATTATACCCCTATAATTCATGTTATTTTTAATTAAAAACTAAAATTTTAATAAATTACGCCATCTAGCAGAATTTTATTTATGATATACTAAATATATTATGGGTGTTATATTTTCTATATAATAGGTCTGTTTTATACATATTATAAATTTATGGACTACAATATTTTTTCTATTCTAATTTATACATTTAGATAATTTTAATTTTGAATAGATTTGATTTTTACTTTAAAAACATTTTTATTCATTTAAAAATAATTGATAAGCAATAAAATAAAAATAAATTTTAACAGTCAATTCTCAGTTCACATGTCAATTATCAGTTTACCTGTTAATTCTCATTTACATTACACCGTGTAATGTAAATCTTACGAAACCGAAATGCCTTTAAGTTTGAAGTGCTTATTGGAATCTATTCTTCTTTTCACTAATGCAGTTGCGATATTAAATGAAAAAAGATTTTTAGCAAAAAGTGATAAAAATATAATTATTTTAATTTTATTTTTGTAAACATCAGTTGGATGGAATCATGATGCATCACAAACATTTAGTGATTCTCCTGGAATAAAGTCTCAATTGATAAATCTTATTAAATCTATTCAAATGGTAATGAGAGGTACATAAATCTTTCAAATATGTATATGCATTATTTATATAGTACCGCTAATATTTTTGAATATAGTTGTAATTATATTGGAATTGATATTGGGATAAACTATGTTATAAATATATATATATTTTTTAAATAAAAGTCTTATATATTTTTAAAATGTCTGCTTAATAATTTAGCTTTTTCTCTAATTTGGTCTCTTTGTTTAATAAGCTTGCATTCTAAAAGTATAGCTTCTTGTAAAATTTTATCCACTTGTTTTAAACAATAAGGTTCAAAAGATTCTGCTTCACTAAATTTATAAAAAAAAATTAAAATATAAATGATTTAATTCTAACATAAAATAATGTAATCGCTTCTTGATTATTTTCTCAAAGTCTTTTTCTATATCTTATGGTTAATATAATTAAACAGATGTTTTATTATAAAATAAACTTTTTATGTTTTACCTTTTAACTTTTCTTCAATATTCTGGCTGTCAGTATTAATATCATTTTCCTTAGCTAAAAAAGATAAAAAACAGTTTGATTAATGGAAAAAATCTTTTATATTCCAAATTAGAAAATGATTAGATTATCAAAGTGTGTTGTATTCTATTTTTTATATAAAAAACACCCTATTTTAAAGTAAATAACCGCTTATTTATCAAGCCATATGTATTTTAATAATACATATGATAGTAATGTTGTTAATTTATTCCCAAATAACAAACTAGGGCCCAATTTCAAGACATTTTCTAATATAAATTCATATTAAGTTACTGAGGAGTTGGAGAAAAAAAATGTTTAAAATAACAAGTTTCATTTTTGAAAATTTATATTTTGTAAAAAATTATTATATAAACAAGTTTTATAATATATTTATTACATTTTACCTAGGTCTTCTTTTAAAGCAGAGTTTTGAGACAGATTGGTTTCTTTTTGCATATATTTTTTATCAGGAAATAAAATGGGATTAGATTTCATTATCTGATTATTCTCCTTTATAATATCTACTGTAGTGTCATTTTCCTTACAAGAACAAAGTTATAACATTTTATTAATATTATACCTCCATTTTAAGTTTTTTATTATCTTCATAATTATTTGCAAAAGAATCACAAGAAAATGGTGATTTTTGCATGTTTATGATCGTCTGCTTATTATGATAACTTATTATCCCACGCAATATTTATTTTATACATTGGTATATAAATTAATTCTTGGAAAGAAAGGTCTTTTTTAGATATGGGGATGGCTGAAGCCTGGGTGAAAATAGAAAATTGGTTCTTAAGAATCTATAATTGAAAATATATAAATATTTTAGCCTTTATTTATTTATAACATTATAAGTATTGCTATATTCAATTGCACTTTTTAGTTTTAAAACTGTGCTCTGGTTCAACTTATTTTTGATAATTATTGCAGTTTTGCTGCTTAACAGCTTTAAAACTAGGACACTCTATTTTGGGTTGTTTTAAGTATTTAGTGTGGTGGCACTTTATTTTTTATGTCTTGTTTTTTTCAATTTATTTTTCTTTCTTTTTAGGGTGTTTAGAACCATATAGCCAAGTTCACCTGACTCTGACTCAGAGTCTGAGTTGTTAGTCAAATTAGTTGACTCACTGAAGTTGTAAACTCGAGTCGTAAACTCAAGTCGACTTAAGTCGTGAATTTAAGTCGCTAACTCAGGTCAACTTGAGTCGAAAACATGAGTTTTTCACTTGAGTCGTGAACTTAAGTCGACTAGAGACGAATATTTCGAATCATAATATTTTTGTTACAATTAATTTGTGGTTTTCATGCAAAAATTTTAAGCAAAATTTGAATTGATAAGAATTTAAAATCTTCTTTTTTAAAATTTTTTTGTGAATTATTAATCTTTAGTTGAAATCTTTTATAGGTTTATTTTTATCATTTTTGTAAAATTTTCTATTTTTTAGTTTATTAAATGAATTAGTTTAAATAATTTATCTTTAAATATTTATATTAAATTTTTATATGTTATTTTTAGTGTTGTTAAACGGCTCGATTTGAGCCGATTTTTAAAAACGGCTAACTCAATATTTTATCAAAAATAATATTACGCAAGTCTGAAGATTTTGCTCATAGATGGCACAAAGGTCTAGACATCAATTAGCGAAATTTCGAGATTTAGGTAATATTTTTCTAGCTAAAATATGGATTTAGCCGTTTTTAAAAATCGGCTCAAAATGAGCCGTTTAACAACACTAGTTATTTTACATGATCGTCTTATAATATTTTAATGTGACAATTGTCATGTTATTTTTTAACATTTTTGAAATTTTGGCACAAAAGGGTAAAAATATAATTTATATTATAAATATGTTAAATTATAAATTCAATGATGATGTTCCTTTAAAAATGACAAATATCATAATCTGTGTTTTAAAACATATTAGTTTATTTTTGACGCTAATGGGTAAAAATATAGATTGTAAATATTAAAATTTCAGTGAAGATTTCCCCTAGATAAGTGACAATTGTCATAATCGTTATTTCTAAAGTTTTTGGAAATTTTTTGGCACAAATAAGTAAAAATATAGGCTTTTAATTAAAAATTCAGTGAAGATTTACCATAGATATGTGACAATTGTCATAATCGTTATTTTTAAAGTTTTTTGAATTTTTTTAAAGCAAATGGGTAAAAATATATATTGTAAACATGTTAAATTAAAATTTCAGTGAAGATATACCATAGAAAAGTGACAATATAGTTTTCTTTGAACTTTTTTAAAGTAAATAAGAAAAATTAAATATGTTAAACCATAGAAAAGTGACAATTGTCATAATCGTTATTTTTGAACTTTTTTGAATTTTTTTAAAGCAAATGTGTTAATATATATATTGTAAACATGTTAAATTAAAATTTCAGTGAAGATGTACCAGTCATTCCATATCAAATCAATCACTTTACAACCCGATCATCTCAGATTTTGTTAAAATTTGGTATTTAAGTTAATTAAGTATTTTAAGTGACGAATCCAAAATATTAGAGTCTTAACTCTATTAGAATTGGAGTAGGGCTTCAAAGTGGGTCAATTTGGTCATTTTTCGAAAAAAATGATTTTTAAAAATTGAGATAACTTTTATATTAGATGCACTATGTATATTTATTATGGCTCATTTTATAGCCCTAAGTAAACTCTTGAACATATGTTAGATAAAATTAATTTTTAGTTTAAATTTTTTTTTAAATTGCGGTTAAAAATTTGTAATTAATTTTTTAAAATGTTAGATTAAATTTTTTTTTCCAAATTTCAGATATTTTGTAAAGAGTACCAAGAACTGTTCATATAAAAAATTTCAGAGTGGGCCCAAAAAAATTAATTAGATAAAATTGCATTTTAAAAAAGACCGCTAGATGGCGCAAGAAATTTAAAATATTAATTTTAACAATAAAAGTCATTCTAAGAATTTTTTTTTATTCCATAATATAATATTTATCGAATAATTAATAATAAGCGTATAATATAAATATTTAAAATAATTTTAATAAAATTTCTTTGAATGATAACCACCATTCATTATCATATAAACATGTAACATACCCTTTAATATCTTTAGTTAATATTTCGTTTTTTTTGGATTTTTTCTAATTTGACTTCAATAACACTAGAATATTTTTTTGTATTTATTTGTGATAAATTAACAGGATAGACTGCATTAATTTTTTGAATCCCAGATATTGAAAGAGCTCTTGAAAATCGTTCCTCTAAAAATTCTTGCTCATCTTGGTATTCTTTATGGGATGTATAAGAAAAATAAGTATTTTTAATATTTTCCTCAGCGAATTTAAAGAATTCATAGGGAGATTTTATTTGATTTTCATAAGGACGTTGTAAACTGGCCCGCGCAGCCAAGTGTTTAACGGTTCCCCCTATTCCATCGCAAACATTTTTCCCATGGGCAGTAGGAAAAAAATGCCACTCTGCTGGGATGGGGAAGCCCACTTGATAACACAAATTTATAAAATTTTTCCTATTTTTATATTGCGCCGCGGACCCATCGGAATAATAATAAATGTATTTTGGCTCAGATAAAAAGTAATTTTTTAGAAAATTTATCATTTTTTTTTGGAATAAATTGAATAAACAAGTGTTATGTACCAGCGACTCGGATATGGCCACATAACTTATATGATTTAATACATTATTTACTTTATAATATATACCAAATGGATGTAGGGTAACCTGAGAAGTGGCCCAGTGATAACTTTGGACTTCATCTTGAAATATAAAAGAGTAATTTTCAGAAAAATCGCAGATAACTAAATAATGATCTAGCTCTAAGTTGTTTTTAAGATTCTGATGGAATCTATTTTGTTGTTCAGTAATAAAAGAATGGCGAATCAAAATAAATATTTTATCAAATATAATTAAGAAATTCGCAGTTTGTGTTAGGGTCTCTAAACTGGTTCTATCTACAGTTATACATTGCTTGAACGTTATCCTGTATATATCATGTGCAATTAATAAATTTTCTAATTTAGCCCTTAATGCTTGGTCCCTAGGACATTCATGACATTCGCCAAAATAACAGGCTGGCAGTGGAGGATTGCAAATCATTTTTGAAATTATGTCTTTGTAAGTCTTTATCTCAAAATCCCTATTTTTTGTCAAAGTTGCTAAATTGCTACCTATTATTAGCAACTTAACATTCTGATGGATTAGGCAGACCAAAACCGAGTGAGTGCCACTCCTGGCATTATGCAATTTTTAGGGCGCAATGAGGTGAATTCTGAAAATCCGATTTTAAGAGTAGGGTAGATAGTTTTAAAATTTATATAGATTTCTTTTAAATTATTAAGAATTAACCTTTTTTGAACGTTAATCCTTTCATCATTTTCAATTATAGAAACGCAATTTTTTTTTCCGGGCAATAATCTACTATATTCGTCATTTAAATAGAAACTTTTAACTACGTCAACTGTGTTTTGATCTATAATTTTACCTGCCTTGTGATTAGGAGTTGAAAGAATCCCCTTTTGACTATGAATGTATTTTGAATTACGGATCATATAAAACGAAGCGTTAAATTGTTTTTTAATTTTATGAATGCTCCAATTTGGAGGTAATGTTGTTAATAATTGATATTTTTGGGTTTTAGACAATAATGGATAATTATTTTTCATATGAATTATCCAATCGTCGCTATCATTTTTATTAATCTTTGGTTGTAGAATTTTCCCAATAGCTTTTGAAATTCTGCTGAGCTTTTTCTTGGGATATCCTTTTTCTCTTAGTCTCTTTTTTTTTACTGGAGAATGCCCCATTTGATTTAAAGTAGAATTTAAGGATTCTAAAAAAAGTGTAGAGAGTTGCGCATTGTCGTCATTAATTGGATAATCATTTTCTATATCGGTGGAGTTTAAGAAATTTGAAGTTGTAGGGATATTGCTATCCTCTAAAATTGGAATACTATTCTTCATTTTATATAATAATTTGCGACACTTAGCACAATTATATTCTCCTTTCTTAATTTTATGATACATTGTCATCCATAGGGGCACATTGCACAAACCTTTTACGGAATAGTGATTTGGAAGATTCAATGGATTTGTACAAAATATATTTAATAAAATATTAATAAATTATTTAATTTTAATTATAAATTATAGGAAAAAGTAACAGATAAAAAAATCGGTAAATTAATTAATTTTAAAAATTATAAATTTTAGGAAAAAGTAACAGATATAATTATTGGAAAAAATATTTCGAAAAATCGATAATTCAATTAATTTCAAAGAAATTAAATAGGTAAAAATATATAGTGTTAGATAAGTGGACGATTATCATAATCGTTATTTCTAAAGTTGTTCGAAATTTTTTGACGCAAATAGGTAAAAATATATACTGTAAATATGTTAAATTAAAATATCAGTAAAAATTACTAGACATCCTATATTTTATTTTAAGATTTCGAATTCTATAAACATGATTTATCCCCAAAATCCGGGGCAAATTGGAATTTTATTACCCCGTCATCGGGAAAGAAATAAATATATAAAATTACTATGATAATATCTTATCCTAATATAGAAATTATTTTTTTTGTCTATTTTCATCAGACAATCTTGTTTAAATTGCGGCTAAATATTTTTTCTATATTAAAATTAATATTGATGTAAAAACACAAAAAATAAGTATAAAAATATTTGGAGCTATAAATTAAATGTCCTACACTCATATACAAGCTAGATTATTTTCTAATACAATATTTTTTATACCTTATTTTTATATTCATTTCTTCATAAACGTATTAAATATGATATATTATATTTACTAACGACTAACGAATAAAATTATATCTATCAATTATATAATTTATTTTTCATCGCATATATTTATTATTGATATATGCAAAAATAAAAAAAATTTCATTTTATTAATATTCTACTATAAATAATAAAATATAATTATAAAATTAAAAAAGAGTTATAAATTTGCAACTTAGACATTTTAATAAAATTATAGAAATAATAAATATATCCACTCCCCACATGTCATTAATTACCTTTTTCCTGACATTTAGACATAAACACCATCTGAGTTTATTGTGGGGGGGGGGGCTAATCTAACATGGTAGCTATATAATTGCTGAATGTCATGTAGTTTTTATATGTTGCACATTTTATCAACATTTTTTACTTGCCGCATTTTTAATATCACTATCATGATGATTTTTGGAAGCCTCGTCTAAAATTTTCTTCATCTTTCCCATAAATAAAACTCTGGTTCCTATCCAAACTTATTTTATGGAATGGCTTTAAAAAAAGTTTAACTTTATTTAAAAATTTTGCCTCATTATCGTTTATATTGAAAGGCTCTGCTATACATTTTTTTCCTATCTGTCTAATTTCTTCTAAATTCTATATTCATTAAATATATTATTATGCAATGTTTTTATATCTCAAAAAGGTTCAAAATTGTATATTCATTGAATATTATATAGACTTAAAAGGTTATTTCATATAAAATAAACAAAAAAAAACACAAAAGGTGCCAGCTAAGCGCAAAATCAACTTAAAATAAGAAATAAATAATATAAGCCTTCTTGCTAAATTTAGTGGTACTTTGGTATAAAAAAATAAGCTTTTTTATTTATAATGTAATAAATTTTAAATAAGATTAGAGAGAAAGACGAAGGAGGGATTGGTTATTTATTTTTTTAAATAATAATTATAAAAAATATTAAATAAATTAAATAATTAATAAATAAAATTGCAAAATATGAATGATATATTTTATTATAATTTAAATTTAAACATTTTTATTTTT
This sequence comes from Gordionus sp. m RMFG-2023, assembly GCF_954871325.1. NCBI lineage: Eukaryota > Metazoa > Nematomorpha > Gordioida > Chordodea > Parachordodidae > Gordionus > Gordionus sp. m RMFG-2023. The sequence goes on along the minus strand of NC_088778.1, from coordinate 4,752,675 downwards.
ATTAGTTTTTTTTTAAATTTTTTATCTTTAGCTTTCACCTTTTCTGGTGGTAAGCTCCTTCAACATCTCTCTCCACTTTATGTTATTCATACAATCTCTTTTATCTATTTTATACTTCTTTATATTGGCTCTAACTTTATGGCCCCATTGAAGTTTTGGCCTTCCTCTTTTACGTTTGCCCATCACTTCCAAACTTTCAACTTTATTTCCTATGTAGTTCATAGGCCTTCTCATTGTGTGCCCATACCACCTAAGTCTGTTTACCATTAACTTAGTCTTAATGGGCACTACCTTTAAACTATTTAGTATTCTTGTACTGCGCACCTTATCCTTTCTTGTTACCCCAGCAATCATCCTCATCAATCTCATCTCCATAGTTTGTAGACTTCTCTCGTCTGATTCTTTGGTTGGCCATGTTTCCGTATATATATAGAATAGTTGGTTGTACTATGGAACTGTAGATTTTTTCCTATAATTTGTGTGGGATTCTTTTGTCAAATAGCACTCCAAATAAAGATCTCCACTTTAACCACCCTTGATTTATCTTATTCTTTATCTCTTTTTCTATTGTGCCGTTTGTTTGTATAGTGGAGCCCAAATATTTGCAGCTTTCAATTGCGGATATCTGCCAATCATTTATATCAATACTCTCCGTTTCATCTCCTCCTATCACCATATACTCCGTCTTTTCTCTATTTACTTTTAATCCGTGCGTTTCTAGGATATTTATCCAATTCAACCTTTCTTTCATTTCATCCTTGGATTCGGCAACACAATATCATCTGCAAATATCATATTCCACGGGACTGTTTGAGGAGGTATAGACTGTGCTAATACATCTATTACTGTAATGAAGAGAAGTGGGCTGAGAGCCGACCCTTGATGAACTCCTTCGGCTATTGTGAAGCCTGCTGAAGTACCTGTTGTGCTACGGACCATTGTTGTATGTCCCATATACATATCCTGTATTATTCTTATATATTTGGCGTAGCGCCCACCAGATAAGTTTTCTTGGGATTCTATCGAAGGCCTTTTCTAGATCGAGAAAGACCATGTGTAGCTTTTTGTTCTTTTCCCTGTATTTTTCACTCATTTGCCTAATTGCATGGATAGCATCGGTTGTTGATCTTCCAGGCATAAAGCCAAGCTGTGTCTCTCCTATTTCGATTATATCTCTTAATCTTTTTTCTATTATTTTTTCGTATAGTTTTAGACAATGTGACATTAGTTTTATGCCCCTGTAATTTTGACAAATGTGTGAATCCCCTTTATTTTTGAAGATAGGAACTAGATAGCTCTGCCTCCATTTTTGGGGAACCTCTTCATTTCCAAGTATTTTATTGTACAGATTTGTGAGGAGATGTATTCCATCATCTCCTAGTGCTTTAAGGCTTTCTATTGGAATATCGTCTGGACCCCTAGCTTTGTTGTTTTTCATATGCTTGAGGCATGTGATTATTTCTTGTTCTAGGTTGTACAAGGTTTTGACAAGGGGAGTGTTCATCGAGATGCAATATGTGGGAATTAAAGTTGAGAAGCTCCTGAAAATATTCTTTATTTCTTTTTCCTTTATTATCAATTTCCCATCTTTATTTTTGATTACTTTCGGAGCTCCGTTTATATCCCTTTCTTTTATCGCTGTTTGGCTAATCTGTATATTTTATTTTGCCCTTCTTTGGTGTGTAGATCTTCGTACATGTCATCGTATGCCATAGATTTGGCCCTAGCCACCGCCTTTGTAGCTAATCTCTTGGATTTTTTGTAACTTGACTTGTCATTGCATTTTTGGATTTGTACCATATTTTATAAAGGGCTTTTTTCTCCTGTATAGTGGTTTGTACCTCTTGATTCCACCACCATAGTTCTTTGTGTGATTTGTTGCCTCCTCTTGTCAAGCCTAGCGTCGATTTTGCAGTGTCTCTTAATCTGGATGAAAGGTCTGTCCAGATTTTTCCCTGACGTGAGCAATTTATTGTTTCAATGTTTGCATTGATTGCAAAGGCATCTGTCATTGTTTTTAATTTGCCCCATTTGATGCATGGTTCCAGTTTTATCTTATTTTAAGAGGATTTATTTGAGATTTGTAAATCCATGATTAGTAGCTTGTGTTGCGCGACGATATCTTCTCCTGGGATGACTTTGCAGTCTCTGCGAGAGATTAGCATGTAATCTATCTGTGTTTTCCTAGTACCACTTTCATATGTTATTAAATGACTGTCTTTTTTCCTATAGTAGGTGTTGGTTAAGGCAAGGTCGAAGGCTTGCGCAAATTTCAGTACGTGCTCTCCTTCATCATTTCTTTCTCCGTATTCAAAACCACCATGATGCCTTTTGTAGCTATCTCTTGCTTTCCCCACATGCGCATTTAAGTCATCCATTACAGCTTCATCAAGGATAGCTCTAAAGTCATCTTTCCCTTCTTCCTTGCAACCCGTTTGAAAAGCATATACTGATAGGATGAGTAGTATTGATTGACCAATGCAGAGATCTTCATTAGTCTTCTCAGAGATCCTGTTGACTTCTACTACTGAGACACCGTTCCTATTGCTAACAAGTCCATTATAGTACAATTTATACCCATCTCCAATCATCAAAGTTTTCTGTCCTTTCCATTTCGTCTCTTGTATGCACGCTATATCAACTTTTCTCTTGTTCAACATTGATGCCAATTCTCTCCTCTTACCTTTAAGCGTCCCAATATTCAAACTTGCCAGTCTTTTCTTTGCTTTGACCTTTACTTTATTTTTCACAGGATGGAGGTCTACACCCTGCGCGTCGCATGGAGGGAACGCCCTAGCTTTCATATTCATATTTCATTTGTGTCCTTCATTTTGTTTATTGGACAGGTATCCTCAGCACTCGGCTGTCCAGGCCTGTCGGTGACCGGGGTGTCATCTCTAAGCTCCGAAATTCATCATACCATATGTCTTTACACATCAGTCATCGAAGAAAAACTTGAAAGTTTTTATGGTTCTTACCAGGATTGAACCCGCGTCCTTGTTCATACTCGTGTTTCCAAGCCTACATCTTACCCATTAGGCCACCCCGGTGATATTTTTATTAGTAATCTTGTATAAATTCTTTTTTTAAAATTTTTTTATGTCTTCTACATATGAAAAATACATATTCGAATCTGTAAATACAGACTCCGAAAATATAAGTAATTGTAAAGAAAGTGAGGAGGACGACATTTACCTTAAGCCTGATGATATAGACCGTGACAGAGGTAAAATTATACATTTTTTCCGTATTTATATATTTAAAATACATGTAGACTGTAACATATTTATTCATAGATATTCATCTCTAATAGTTCTACTCAAGCCTATTTAATTATTTTTCTTTTAGAACTATACTTATATACCCTAATTTAGAATATTTAATTTTTACTTAATGTTGATTAACACCAAAAGTATTAGTGTGAATGTGGACAAAATGCCAAAAATATATTAATATTATGGACAATTTCGAAATTTATTTATGTACTCAGATCAAAAGAACTTTTATACCTTAATGGATGAATAAAGTATGTTTATATGAATGAGGGGGTATGTATATTTTTCCATTATACTATAACTATGAAATGTTCTCATAAAGTAGATATACTTAATTTTTTTTTAAAATTTCATTATGATCGCGGAATGCCAAGCTGATTCTATCATCTCAGCCTCGCCTATAGTGTTGGATTTCAGATAGTGTCTATGTCTAAATGCCTAGAAAGTAATTAATGACATGTGGGGAGTGGATATATTTATTATTTCAATAATTTTATTAAAATGTCTAAGTTTTAAATTTATAACTTTTTTTTTATATTTTATTATTTATAGTAAAATATTAATAATGTATTATATATCACGAAAATATATTCAAATATATCTATCAATTGTATAATTTATTTATCATCGCATATATTCATTATTGATATATGGATTAATAAAGAATAAATAAATATAAGATTAAACTGATTAACCATTCTAGTGAAGGGTTAAATCGAAATATAGTATTAAATGACGCAATTTTATATAGTATTCAAATTTATACACGATATATAGTATTAAACAATTTTAAATGTCAGAACGATTTAACAATTTATATTTTCTAAAATATCTATATTCAAGAAGATATTCATGAATATTATCGCCATCCCCATGTCTTTTGTAGTTTGTTTTTAGATCCCGCCGCAGGACCCATTACCTACCCCTCTCTCTCCCATATATAAAGGATGCGGAATTAATTTCTATATTTTTTTTTACCCTAATACAACATTTTGTAGAAAAAATTTTTCAAAATATCTTAAATAAAAATTTATAGAAAAAACTTTTTTAAATATCTTAAATAAAAAATTAAATTTGTAGGCAAAATTTTCCTAAAAATCACTTAAACTTCAAAGGTGGGGTCAATAAAAATTTGTAGACCTAAATAAAAAATATAATTTGTAGGCAAAATTCTCCTATAAAATTAATTTAAATATTTTACCACAAAAAAAATTAAATTTGTATACAAAATTCTCCTAAATATAATCTAAATATGCGGAATTAATAATTCCTATATTTTACTACAAAAAAAATTAAATTTGTATGCAAAATTCTCCTAAATATAACTTAAATATGCGGAATTAATAATTCCTATATTTTACCACAAAAAAAAATTAAATTTGTATGCAAAATTCTCCTAAATATAACTTATTAAATATGCGGAATTAATAATTCCTATATTTTACCACAAAAAAAATTAAATATCCATGCAAAATTCTCCTAAATATAACTTAAATATGCGGAATTAATAATTCCTATATTTTACCACAAAAAAAATTAAATTTGTATGCAAAATTCTCCTAAATATAACTTAAATATGCGGAATTAATAATTCCTATATTTTACCACAAAAAAAAATTAAATTTGTATGCAAAATTCTCCTAAATATAACTTATTAAATATGCGGAATTAATAATTCCTATATTTTACCACAAAAAAAATTAAATATCCATGCAAAATTCTCCTAAATATAACTTAAATATGCGGAATTAATAATTCCTATATTTTACCACAAAAAAAATTAAATTTGTATGCTAAATTCTCAAAAATATAACTTAAAAATAAAAAATTGATAAAAAAAATATCATAAAAAAATATTATAAAATAATAACATAAAAAAAATAACAAAAAAAATAAAATAATATACCCCCCCCCCCCCCCCCCCGAGAGTGGCAGTAACCAAAAATTCATTCGCGTAGATTTGTTAGTTATTAAATGTCTTATTTATGTGAATGATTTAATAAGACATAATTTTTGATATTTGAAAATTTTCTAAGCTGAGGTAATTTTAAAATAAATTCACTCTTTACATAAAAATTATTTATTAAAAATAGAGAAACATAAATTAAAATGTTTTTGATCCATGATTTTAAATTTGTAAAACCTTAGATAAAATCTAATAAAAAGAGGCCTATAATCTTATCTTATATTAAATAAATTAATACTAAATATCTTCAAAATAATATATAAATTACACAATATTTATTTATATTTTAAATATTTATTGATAACTGTATAATGCAAATAACAAGATTTATAATATAGGAAAATGATTTTTTCAAATATGTTTTCATTTAAAATAATTTAAAATATGATTGTGCAATAAAAAAATTATTAATAAAATATAAGAATAAATAATTAAAAATTATTACCCCTCACACTTCAATAATAACCAATCCCTCCCCTTGTTTCTTTCTCCCAAAATAAATCTATCTATTTATAAATAAATTTTTGATATGTTCAAACGATTGGCGAAGTTTTTCCGGTTCATCTTTTGGAAGAATATAACTTAACAAATGAAATGGAATTTTCTATAGATTGAAATATTCTTAACTCATTCCTTATCATGAATATAACTATTCAAGATTAATAAACAAATAAGATATATATGCCTTATATTATTATTTATTTAAATTACAATTACAATATCGGAAAGGGTAAGTTCCACTCATTTAGTAAACTACAACTGGGTACAAGGTTTGTTGGTATCCTTGAGAAAAAAAATCGGCATAATTTTATGAAGGGTGGGCCTTCATAAAATTCACGTTCGCTCATTTTGGGCAGGTCTATGACCAACATGCTAGATAAGATAAGATAAGATAAGATATTTTTTAATAAAAAAAGAATAGTAGTAAATAAATCACGTATTAAAATTGCACATATACAGTAATAATATGATTTGTTATTGTACAAATATAACACTATTTATTATAAATCATTTTACGTGATATATAGCGCATCGCCCTCTAACGTTGAATACACAACAGAGCTACGCTAGGTTTTCCTCATTTCCATCTAATTGGAATTTATTAATTTGGGGGAGAAAAAACAATATGAGGAGCCCTCCACACGTTTGTGGGCAAGCCGCTGTACGCACAACATTTCTAAGAAATGTTATTAAAACGTCTATAGGCTTAAAGGAAAAAGAGCGGGACCGCCTATACCCAAGAACTGCATTTGAAATTAATTACTTTAAAGGTGGGAGATGGATAATTTAATTTAAAAAATTTTACTGTATTAAAGCAAGTTTATTTATTATTGAGGTAAATTAAAGAAAAATACTTTCGAGAGGAATAAATCCACATAAGAAATCGAAAAAGAAAAAGTAAGGAAAATGTATGTGAACGAGAGGTCCCCAGGAACAATTTTCATCTGAAATATATATTTGATGCGAAAGAGTTTTCTGATAGACCTTTTGCAATTATTAAGCTTTATAAATTGTTTCATGTTTACATTCAGCTCCATCACGTCTTTTATAACTTTGTAATACCATAACGATTTGTATTTAGTATACTATTTCCCTTTATGTGTATATAACCAAGCGATAGCATCATGTGCAAGGTTGTGATCTGAATTCCTTATTATATGGGCTAGGAACTGTATCCGTCGTTTTTTTAGCGTAATATTTATCAGAGTGTGGCTAGATTTCCTCTAGAGGTTAGAGTTAGAGATGACTCTGGGATAAAAAATACCATTTATCGTTCTCAGACAATTGTTTATAAAGGATTGTATACGTCTTAGGTCAGTCTTGTTAGCTTCCCATATGTCACTTCCGTATAATAAAATGGGGATAATCGTAGAGTTGAATAGCCTCAACCTCGTGAAAACCGATATTTCCTTAGTCTTCCAGATTTTCATGTACATATAGAACGCTCTTTTGGCTTTTTGCGTTCTAATCTTCATTTCCTCCTTGCATTCACCTTTGTTATTGAGCATCACACCTAGGTATTTGATATTATCTACTTTTTTGATAACGTTGCCACCTACCAAAAGATTTTGGAGTGATGGTGTATTTGGCGAGGGAAGAATGACCGTTTTATTGAAATTAATTTTTAGACCAACTCTGAGGCTTATGGTTTTGATTAGGTGAATCAGGCTTACAGTCTCTTCAATATTTTTTGATATTACGACAATATCGTCGGCATACGAAACGATCCTATTAACAAAGTGAAAGTTTTCATTAAACCCAAAGTCTGCCAAGTCGGCTGCAGCATTTACCTTCTTTATGACTTTATTTATTATGATGTTAAAAAGGAGCGGTGATAGGGTGCAACCTTGTTTTACTCTTTTTTTTTATCTTGAAGTAGGGTTATATTTTATCGTTTGTTATAAAACATGAAATTAATTTGGAATAATGGTTTTTTTAGATGGAGATAATATTTGGTTCGATGCCGGACTCTGATAGTGCTTCCCATAAGGCGTTATGGTCTACATTATCAAAGGCCCTACTAAAATCAATAAAAGTGTAATAAGAGGGAATCTTTTATTTCCAGCACTTTTGCATAATTATTTTCAGTGATAAAATAGGCTCCAAAATGTTTTTATTAGGCCTATATGCGCAGATATATTTAGAAAGAAGGTGGGGCGTTGAAATTAAGATCCTGTTTTTGATAAGTGTCATAAAGACTTTTGATACACAGGAGGTGAGAGCTACTGCTGAATAATCCGCAAATTTCATAGGTTTTTTGATTTTCGGGAAGTTACACAGGAGAGATTTATTCCATTCTGTCGGAGTTTTCCCACTTTCCCAAATTTTATTAAAGAGAGCAAGGAGGAAAGAAGAGATTGTGTTCGGGGATATTTTTAAATATTCAGCTGTGATGTTGTCTAAACCCGGAGCTCTATTGTTCCGTAATTTCTTTACAATGTTTGAAATTTCATTAGAAGAGAAACCAACCGGGGATACGATTGTATGAGAATTCATAGTGGTTAAAAGAGTAGCCTTGCGGGAGTCGAAAACCGACATATAATGATCAAGCCACAGTGCCATTTGCTCATCTTGGTCTGTTATGGGTTTCCCATTCTCTAAGACGATCATAGGGAGTTTCATGAAGCAACCAGATTTGCAGAAGTGCTTCAATTTTTTATATACATCATAGATTCTGTTCTCTTTCATATCTCTGCCGCTCTTTTAGCTATAAAAATTATCTTTCCTTAGTAATCTTTTAATGTCTTTCCACAAATCATTGTTAGAGCTGTTCATCGTTCTTAGTTGATATATTTTCCTAAGAATTTGAAAATAAAAATATTGACAAAGAAGCTTCTAAATATAAGATATTATTCCTCCTTCCTACCCTATGACCCCCCCCCCTTCCCTGATAATGAATTTTATGTGATATATCAAATTTTATCACCGATCTTTGAATTAAAAAAAATTGATAATAAATTTAAATAAAAGTCAATTAATTTCATTTCAAGCTTCTTTTTTTAATTTATAATTAAACCCCCTTTTTAATATGAAATTTATATGTTTTATCACATATTCAATCAATAAGAATAATTTTTTAATATAAACGCCCCTTTTTTAAGAAAATGTTTTTCGATGTTTTGATTTCTTGTCCCTCGAGGAAACGCATAATAAGAATCAATACATTATTTATCAGAAACCTGCAGAGGTATCATATGTACGGCTTAAAAAAATGTCGGCCTGGTCCGGGTTTTATATTTTCAAGCTCGGCCCGGATTTTTCTGATAAAATATTTTTCGGTCCAGATTTCTAAAAAAAAGATTTTCGGCTTGGGTGTATAAATTTTTTTTGTTTTGGGTTTTAAAAAAAATATTAAAATATACCAATTCGGCATTTTACGGATCTTTATGTGATATATTATTCTATGATATCCAATTTTTAAATATATATATTTATTTTTTATATATAATGGCGATTTACAATATTCGTCCAGGCCTGGAAAAAAAGTTCCTGTTATTTATAAAGAGAATCTAATTTCACTTGTGACTAAATTTATGGTAAATGTATAGCATTTATTTGAATATTCATAAGAATAATTTAACATACTTTTGTTGGGTCTTAACATTCAAAATATTCATATTTATCATGCCATTTTTGATCATATTAGTAGACCCCAGGAGCTTAGCCAGGAATTTGCTTGAGAGTGGTGTGAGGGGGTGGGGGGGGGGGGGTAATTTTTATAAAAATAATTCAAAAATTTCTCCTTAAATAAATATTGAACATCTAAAATTTTGTAAATTTATTTATTAGGATTAATGACTAGAAAAATAACAATTACTAATATATTAATAATCTGTAAATAAATATCAAATATACTTTCTAAATAAAATAAATATAATTTTATCCACCGAAATTCTTTTATAATGACTAGATGTATATAAATAGCATATAATCACGAGGCTTGGATATTCGGCTAAAAATTTGGTTTCACCGTTTTTGAAATCGGTTGAAACAGCCACTATAATATAAATACCTCCTGAAAAAAATTTATACAAAATAATATATTTTTGAACCTTCAACATGTATATAAATCCATTTCATTTAATTCTGCTATTAAATTTTTGAATATACTGGTAAATGAACACAATTCGTTATGTAATTTAACGCTCAATTTATTTGCGAATTGTGCCAGTTTTTCCAAGGCATTTTCAGAAACCTTTACTATTTATTTCATCAAAATGCCTCATTTAAATTTTTTAATAGGTTCACTCGCACTTTTTAAAATCAATTGTCATCTACATATTTACTGAAATTTTAATTTAACATGTTTACAATATCTATTTTTACCCATTTGCTTTAAAAAAATTCAAAAATAATTTACAATTCTCATTTTTTTATGATGCACCTTCACTGAAATTTTAATTTAACAATAGTAAATTTAATTCTAAAAATTTCTAAAACTCTATAAATTTGATATAAGAAACCAAGGGTGATTGATGGATATATATTATCTATTACGTTTTCCTGTTTTTGACACGCATAACGTTATAATCAAAACTTTATAAAAGATGAGATTCATAAGTTACCATACTTGAAAATAATTTATTTTCTATATATATATAACGTTAATATAATTGCTTCTAGTAATTTGGAATTGTTTATTTAAATAATAAAAAATAATTTTTATTCAAAATAATATATAATAATAAACAAATACATATATTAGTAATAAGGAGGAAAAAAACAAAAAGAGAGGGGGGGCGGTCACAAAAAGTATTCAGAGGCTGCCTATGAAGCTAATATATATAATTTGCCTTGTGTATCGCTATGGCGAGTCTTTGTCTTAAGAAGAAGCCTTCGCGAGGTTCTCCCGTTAGTTGTCGAATGTGAGAGCCAAGTTCCTTGAAAAAAGATAAGGCACATTTCCCAAAAGTTGTAAGGGTTGTGGAAATGATGGGAATGAAAATGTATTCTTGAGAAATTTCAGAATATTTAGCTATTATAAGTGACTCCTTTTTCTCAAGAATATTAAATGTTAGGTTGGATGGTGCAAGTGGATCAATACAGGAGTAATCCCAGATCAAGAATTGAACGCGCTTCCAATGAATTTGCATGTAAATAATTTTTTTTCTTATAAATTTAAATATAAATCGATATATATTTAAAAAAATATTAGTACTCTACTATATATTATTAGATAATATATGTGCCTATTATATTGTACAGTGTTTTATTAGACTTATTTTATAAATATAAGTATTTATTCTGTCACACTTATTAGGTTGTTAAAATAATTTTTTTCATTAATGTTTATGTACTTATATAGATTTGAGAGACTCAATTATTTGTGTATCGGCGAATCGGTTACTTATCATTTGGGATATTTTGTTTTTAAAATTTATATCATTATCATTTTGATAAGTTCTAAATGAACTTTCACAAATTCGGCATAATATAGATATACTAGATGAAGGAATATCCCGGAATAAGGAAGTCTACACTATAAATCTGTAAAAAAATGAAGGGTATATAATGATTTTTTTTATATATATTTTTAAACCACGTTATATTTGACAGCAATATGTCCATCCCCATAATAGGAAAGTGGGCGTGTTGCAGTTTGCGAACATATTAAAAAAAGAAGAAAATTATTGACTAACACAATCTTGGATTTTTATTTAATATCGAATTTTGAATCCATTATAAAATAAAAAATATTAAATTATGTCCTCGGGTTTCAAAAAAGATTTAATAAATAAAAATAAAAAACAAATATTTTTATTAAATTAATAATAAATATATAGATGGCGTTATATATTTTATAGTAGATTATTTATTTATAAATATTTATAAAAGTCTTTAACTTTTGATAAAAGAAACAAATTTTGATAGATATATACTATTTATTATGTTTTCATTTTTGACACCCGTAACGTTATGATTAAGTCTTTATTAACAAAGGAAATGCCCATTAGCCACCATACTCGTAAAACAATTTTAATTTTATATATAAAAGGAATATTTGTTTTGTAAACTTAAGATCATACTTCAACAGGATCATTTCTGTAGTGTGATACGTGCGAAATATCGCCTAAATGTAAAGTCGACACGCGGTCACGATGATGACTATCATGGCGTTTCTTCCTTAGCGCGAAATTTGCGTAAGCGCCATTTTTCCTCTACCTCTTGCTGCCTTGCTGTGCGGAAGGATATGGAAAATGGGTGTTTACATTGAAGAGCGTTCCTCCTTTTGGAGTGGTTCTGGAATATTCCCTCCTAACCTTGTAATGGGAATATTCCTACATGTGACCGCACCATGTAATATGGGGAGGAGGGAAGATTCGCGTTCTGAGTGGCTCTTTTTTAATATGAAAAAAAATTTAGATATAAAACTACCTCTTTCTTTCTTTCTTTCTTTAAACGCGACGTATATTTTTTTTACATATAATCTATTATTTCCTTTCTTTCTAAAAAACAAATTTTTTTTTTCTGTTCGCTCACAAAACTTCCTACGGACACCGGGGATAGTGTTATCCTGGGGAGGGTAATTTCTTCTAAAAAATAATATAAATTTTTTAAATCTAAAATGTCAATGGTTTTTAAAATGTTTAAACAAATATTAAAACATATTTATAGATTCAATTTTTTTGAGCATCTGCACAAATATGGGGGTTTAGACAATCTGATACAACCATTATACCTAAAAAAGAAACTTCTACTTATTTCCACTGGATCCCCTGTTATTTAATTTGTTATGTTTTATCTGATAACAAATAAAAGAAGGGGATTTTATACAATTAGCGGCCGTACAATATAAGGTAATTTGGAAAATATTCAAAATAATCATTATTAAAAATAAAAACTTCCCCCCCCCCCATCCCCCCTATATTTTAAAATTTGATAAAAGATTGTGCAACCAGTATTCAGTAATAGCATAATTTTTGCCTGGAACTTATTATAATATAAAACAAAATATTTGCCAAAAACTTTGTTGATTTTTTATTTGTTCTATAGCGTTAATGACGTATAATTTGTATTTTATTTGATATTTTAAAAATTTTTTATTTTATTTTCGTTATAATTTTTTTCAATATTTTTTTATATAAATTTTAACTTCCGGGGGGGGGGGGGTTACCTATTCTTTTTTATTCTAATTTTTTTAGGTTACTGCCACTCTCGGGGGGTATATTATTTTTATTTTTTTTGTTATTTTTTTATGTTTATTTTTTTATGTTATTATTTTATGATATTTTTTTACGATATTTTTTTTTATCAATTTTTTATTTTTATGATATTTTTTTTTATCAATTTTTTATTTTTAAGTTATATTTTTGAAAATTTTGCATACAAATTTAATTTTTTTTGTGGTAAAATATAGGAATTATTAATTCCGCATATTTAAGTTATATTTAAGAGAATTTTGCATACAAATTTAATTTTTTTGTGGTAAAATATAGGAATTATTAATTCACGTATATTTAAGTTATATTTAGGAGAATTTTGCATTAAAATTTAATTTTTTTTGTGGTAAAATATAGGAATTTATTAATTCCGCATATTTAATAATTTATATTTAGGAGAATTTTGCATACCAATTTAATTTTTTTTGTGGTAAAATATTTAAATTATTTTTATAGGAGAATTTTGCCTATAAATTATATTTTTTATTTAGGTCTACAAATTTTTATTGACCCCACCTTTGAAGTTTAAGTGATTTTTAGGAAAATTTTGCCTACAAATTTAATTTTTTATTTAAGATATTTAAAAAAGTTTTTTCTATAAATTTTTATTTAAGATATTTTGAAAAATTTTTTCTACAAAATGTTGTATTCGGGGTAAAAAAAATATAGAAATTCTTAATTTCGCATCGTTTATATATAAGGGAGAGAGGGCGTAGGTAATGGGTCAATCATTATCGAAATTTTGTTGATCCTAATGACAGATCCATCCACACCCAAAAAGTCGAAAGGCTGGGCGGGATCTAAAAACAAACTATAAAAGACATGGGGATCGCGATAATATTCATGAACTTCTTGAATATAGATATTTTAGAAAATATAAATTGTTAAATCGTTCTGACATTTTCATTCATTTTATAAATGATTGTATTAACTTTAATAATATATTTATTCAATGAATAAAATTGAGTATTTAATTTAATACTATATATCGTGTATAAATTTGAATACTATATTTAATTGATTCATTTAATACTATATTTCGATTTAACCCTTCATTAGAAAGGTTAAAATCACTTAAACTTCATAGGTGGGGTCAATTAAAATTTGTAGACCTAAATAAAAAATATAATTTGTAGGCAAAATTCTCCTATAAAAATATTTTAAATATTTTACCACAAAAAAAAAATTCTCCTAAATATAACTTAAATATGCGGAATTAATAATTCCTATATTTTACCACAATAAAAATTAAATTTGTATGCAAAATTCTCCTAAATATAACTTAAATATACGTGAATTAATAATTCCTATATTTTACCACAAAAAAATTAAATTTGTATGCAAAATTCTCAAAAATATAACTTAAAAATAAAAAATTGATAAAAAAAAATATCATAAAAAAATAACAAAAAAAAATAATATACCCCCCGAGAGTGGCAGTAACCTTTTTTTAATGTTATTTCTTTTCTATGTATTTTTTTTAATGTTATTTCTTTTCTGTGTATTTTTTTTAATATTGGATTCTGATTGGTTAATTATTTTATTTTAAAAATAAATATATCTTTTTATAGATATTTTAAAATAATTATTTTCTAAAATTTGTATACGGCGTTTATATATGGAAGGTGAAAGGGGGATGGGGCTGGGGGTTATCAATTACATTTTTAAATGAATGTATTTGATCAGTCAAATATCACATTCAAATCAATGTTTTTTAAGACAATATTACCTATATTATTTACATAAAAGTAAAAATAAATCTAAAAATTTATTGTAATTCGATAACTAATATTTCGCTCTCCCTGGCAGCCTTGTTCTGATTCAATATTATCATTTTTTAACATTTTTTAAGCAATCTGTTTGTCGAGATCTTTATTCGATTTCTGTTTTAGTAAAGATATTAACCCAATCTAGTAGTTTTTAGTAAAATGTCACTTCTAATGAACATGGTGAGCAAATCCCATTCCACACTAACTTGAGCCCGGAATCTAATAGCTTCTTATGGAAAATACTGCTTTCCACATAATTTGCTATTAAACTTATAAAATGCCTAATTCTTGTATTATATCATGTATTTTATTATATTCACTACTAGTAATTGCTTCCCTTTATATGGGACCCAATAAATAAGCGGGATTGTGATCATTCGATCGTGCATTGGTGCCGAAGAGCGAAAACAAAGTTGGACCAGATTCTCCTAATTATTCAATGCAAATCAATGGTTACAGGGAGACAAGGAATGGTGTCAAACTGCATTCGAATACAAAAATTCCAAAAATAAAAAGGTAAGAAAAATATTTAGAGAAATGTAATTAAGAAGGACATATATTTTTTAAAAAAAAATATAAGAAGAAAATTTATCGTTTGAAATTAAATTTACTTTGGGTATGAACGATTATTTAGAGTTATTTAAATCAAGTTTTAAAGACGTATGTTGAAAAGTAAGAAATTATTTTATGGCAGCTCATATAGATATCGGTAGTGTTGTTAAACGGCTCGATTTGAGCCGATTTTTAAAAACGGCTAACTCAATATTTTAGCCAGTAAAATATTGTTTAAGCCTCGATATTTCGTTAATAGATATTCAAACCTTTGTGCTACCTATGCGCAAAATCTTAAGGCTTCTTACTAATAAAATATTGAGTTAGCCTATTTAAAAATCGGCTAAAAAATGAGCCGTTTAACAACTAGATATCGGACTATTTTTACGGTTAAGATACAAAATAGCAATAAAATAAAAAAAGATAAAAAAAATATAAAGGTATCATTTATAGTAGATAGGATACTAAGAAGTTTGAGTTATAGTTACTTAAAGGTGATAATTTATGAAATTAACAGAGAATTTACTGGTAAACTTAGAAACTTACTGAATCTAATTGAGACTATAAAATGTTTTAGATTTTAAAAATTATTATAAGTTATTAAATAATTGATCACGAGATAACTATAACAAAGAAAAAGGAACATAAATTGTGGAGATTAAATAAATTTATTTGTAAAAACATAGTAAAATTTAAATGCGAAGATTAGGATTAAAGACTGAAACTAATACAAATAGTTTGGTTAAAAGATACTGTAATTTAAAAGTTTTGGAGAATAAGATTTTGTTAGAAAATGGTTGATGTTGAAATTAAATTCTTATTAAAGATTTAGGTTTAATTTTTATTTAAGTTAATAGTTTATAGTGAAATTAGGTTGTTTAACAAAAATCTTCAGGAAGAGAAACGACTTTCATCATTATAAAATTTATGCCGCAATCGAGTTCATTTAGAGATCACATCTTTATTTTTGATCATTAATAAGATTTGAGATTAATTATGCAACATTATTCTCTAATAATAACAGAAAGAAAAACATGCCTTAGAAAAATATGTTAGCTACTTTTCAATAACGGGTGTATGAAAAACTATAATGATTAGAGTCGAGTGGTAGTTCAACAACGTGCGAAAACCATAATGATTAGATTTCATTGATTTTTCAACAACGTATGTGCGAAAAGAGATATATTTTTTAATAGTTTTTTTTTCACAACGGGTGTTAGCTGCGTAGAGGAGAAAAAAATAAATAAATATTATGTTTATTCTTAAAAACTTGAGCGTCCAAAAGTGCATAAAGTATGAGGAAATTTGGTATATAGATTTAGAATTTAGAAATTTTTTTTATTTTAATTCAGCTGTAATGAAGATAAGGGGCTAAGCTAATTGTGGGTAAGGGGTGGTAGGATTTGACATAATTATATAATTTATTTAGTATATTTTGAAAGGGAGCAAATATTTCAGGAAGTAAGAGAGGAGTTAAGCAGAATTAGATTTAAAGGTGATAACCTTATACATTAAGGTGAATTTGTCATATTTATATATTTTATTTGTATATTGGACCATGTATTGTAAATTTAAGAATGAATGTGAGATAAAATGATAAAATTTTTCAGAAGTTATGATGATTTTAATAGAATATTTTAGGTAGAAATTTAGGAAACGACTTAGATATTAAGACTAAGATCAAGTTAGGATAGGCAAACAACAGAATCGATATATCGGCAAAGGCAAACTCTAGTATAAGATCCAGAAGTCAGCGATCACAGGTACAAGAATTCGTGAAAACAATAATTAATAGCTCAATTATCGCCAATCGCTTACAGAATAGATAAAGAGCTAATCGTTTACCAGGGGTTGGCAAGCAACAGAAGATGGGATTCAAAAATCAAGCTTTTACTAAAAGAAATAAACTTTGCAAAGATAGAACGGTTATCAGATACAAACAGTCGTTAAACCTAAGAATACTAGACAAGGGACAGCCGCCGTTAGAACTTAGAAGACATAAAAATTAAGAAGACTAATTGGGTGGTAAAGCCAAAATCGAAAGGAAAGTTGGTCGTTTACAGAATGTTCGGCCTAATTTAAGTGGAAGGGTGTTGTGATATTCAAATGAATACCTTTATTTAAAAAAAGATGGTTTAAAATAGACTATGTAAATGAGTATATTTCGAAAATATTAATTTTAAAATAAAATGATATATATATATAGATTGTTGATAGAATTCAGTCGTTATTTTTTTGTTGAGTAAAGAATATTTTTACTTTACTTTATTTTAATTTTTTTTAACTTATTGCACCCCATTTTTTTTGAATTTCGAATTTCCCGTCTGAATTTCGAATTCTTGCGCTTCCGGTGGAAAATTTGAAGTGATAGAACGGTAAATATTATTTTATTTTAATCATATTTATTTACAGATTCTATGAACATTATATCTCAATATATAACTTACACTAAAGAAATTAAGCTTAAAATCAACCATCACCCACCTTTAAAGTAATTAAATTATACTGTAGTTTTAGGGTATAGGCTTTTTCTTTATCCCACTCCTTTTAAATTAAAGCCTATAGAGGTTTAAGCAACATTTTTCGAAATGTTGTGCCTACAAGTACGTGCGACTTGCCCACAAACGTGTGGAGGGCTCCTCATATTTTTACTTTTATACCCAAATTAAATTGTTCCAATTAGATGGAAATGAGGAAAACCTAGCGTAGCTCTGTTGAATCTTCAACGTTAGAGGGCAAAAGCGCTATATATCACGTATCACGTAATATATTTTACTTTATAATTTATTAATTTATATTTAATGGAGATGAATACCATAAATATTTTATTGTTTCAATTTTCATATCCTTCATTATTTAATCTATATATATATTTTTTTTTATTTAGATTCAACTTTTTATCTTCTACAATGGAGTTAAAACTTTTCAATTATAATTTTTTTTTTAAACTTGGTGTTCCTCGGAAAAATTTTTCAGGGCTCATCTTTATAACGGACCAATTGAGAGTAAATATTAAAAAAGCGTTGGAAGGGCAAATTTAATTTATCGATTAGGTAGATATTATAATAATTTTTGAGAGATTTTGTATATATCTAAATGTAAAACATTCATATTTGGAAAACTATATTTTCGGTTTATTTTTTTAAATATTAGATTTAATAAACTAAACTGTTCAACACATATGTTGAACACGATACTTCGCAATGCATTCCAGTCAAATTTTATTTTGGGAAATTCTCCAGAGATTAATAATATTTTGGCAACTGCAAAGTTGACCACATATTTCAAACAAAGTGGCAACGAAAAATATCTAAGCAAGTCGTTACAATAACATATTTATATGAATCAGAATACAAAGCATAAGATGCTACAAAGTATTTAAATAATGTATGTATGACAAGATTATTTTGTTTCACAATCTCGTGATATGAATGAAAAAATTGAATCTATGGGTAAGGAATTTTTAAAAGATTATTTGAAGCCATATAAAGATGCAACTAATGCTCTTGAGGGCGACTACAAGCCTGCTCTACTTAATAAATATATATTTTGCGATTTATGCATATTTTTTCTTTATAAGAAAAATTAAGTATAATCTGCTTCTACATGAGCATAATCAAATAAATATAGATATAATGGAGAGAAAAACAAACTTCGAAAAAGAAATAGATTCAATAAAGAAGAGCTAAAAATTTTTATAATTGAGAAATTTAAAATCCATATGCAGCATAAATTTTCAACATTTTTAATACCAAAGTTCCGACAAATGAGGATGCTGTCGTCGAAAACCTACTTATTAAATGCTATGTTTGAAATAAATAGCACCCGCGTCAAAACCAAAACAGATGGGAGGATAAGATTGTTAAGAGGAGAGTACCGTACCTAATGACATAATATAATATTTAAATTTTAAAGTAACTAGTTTTGATATGCATAATTTGGCAAAATTTTTGGCTGTATATTACAATTAATTTAAATTTAAATTATCTTTAAAATTTATTATTATTGGTTTAACTTATATTTAATGATCTCACGTGAGGAAGAGGATATACTTCAAACGGATTTCCAATGACTGGAAAAAGATTTACCAAAGTTATCAAGATTAGCAAGAAAAATATAGCCAGTTCCTACAACGAGTGCTTCGTCTGAACTAGGATTTAGCATTGCTGGAAGGTTATTAGAACAAAGAAAAACGTGTTTAAATCCAGAAAATGTCGGTTTTTTTAAATTATTATTTTTGCATTATAATTATATAATATAAATTTAATATTTATATTTTTTTTCATAAATATTTTATTTGAACAAATAAATTATTCAAAATTTAAATTGAATATTTTATTATGCTTAATATAGTAATTTACTAAATTATAAAACTTTTTATAGAGGTGTAATACTGAAACTGAATTATTTTTTCTATTAGATGGTTAAAAAATTATAAAAATGGTCATAATTAAATTTTATAATAGCGAGTTTGGGTAAAACTTTTTAAAAATAATGGCCGGGTGGGTATTTTATTAAAAACTATGGGCGGGCGGGGGTGTTAAATTTGTTTAAAACATTCGTGGGCCGGCTAATGAGTTAAAAACCCGCCAAATGACCTCTAATATATAAAATTACCAGGCCTTAAACGCTTTTCGAAAAGAACAATTTATTTTTACATAAGGATGAATTACTCCTCCAAAATTTTAATAAAAACACATTAAAAAAAATAATTATTTAAAGATATACTAACATATTACCCTAAAACACGATTTCTTTAATGCTAAACGTTACTAGAATGTATACTCGATAATATTTTATTTTTTATTCTAAACATTTTATCGATGGATTGATAGAATTAGGGGGTGCAGGTTAGTTAAGCCGAAGCGAGTGGCTCAGAGGTGAGAAAGAGTTGACGGGATAGAAATTAAAGATCTGCGAGGCCCATTTGACCCGTTAAGAATGTTTGTATATGTTTTCGGGCCTGACACGGCCCGCTAGATTTTTTGCTCCATCCGGTCCAAAGCTTATTGAAAAATCTGCTCGGAGCCAGGCGCAGCCCAAAATTTCTTGTGTGCATTTTCTATTAGATGATTAAAAAAACACATGTCATTCATGTGAATTTTTAAAAACACTTTCTTAAAAATTAGAAAAAATGGGCATGAAACATTTAAATATTGCTCTGATTTAAAAATGTGGTGGCTCGATAATTCGCATAAAAATATAACAAGATATATTATTTTAATTTAAATGATATAATCCTATAATATAAATCTATAAATGAAATTTTCCAAGCACCAAAAGATATTTGAAAACCACAAACTATTGAATGAAATTAAAATAATACTCCATATATTAAGCTACTAAAAAATCTAGACAAAAGTCTTTACCTTGATTTTTTAAAGTCTTTTATGAATATGAAATATTAGTTTAACAAGGTAGCGACGTGGTCATAATTCAATATATTTTTTTAAAATAATTTAATAAGAATAAAACCCATATACAAAAGTTTTTATGCAGATTATAAATAACTCTCTATTTATACTGTTTCGAAATATTTGTTGTTAAGTTTTTCAACAATCACGAAACTTAAAAATCTCCCCAAAAGTGATATATAATGTGACCTCTGCAATATTGACCGTTTTCAATCACCATAATAGAGCCACATCCCATTCGCCTCATTTTTTATTCTATTTTTTAAAAGACCTTTTAGTCGCGTTTGCTTAAGAAAGATAATAAGCTTAAAATAACGACTAGGGTCAGATATTAAAGAATGGATAAATAAAATTTGATGGTTATGTACGAAATCTGAATGTGTTATTAACATTAGTTTTTATATCTTATTAAAATATCCTTTTTTATTTGGAAATAAATATATAAATAAAAATATAATTAATTATATTTTTATTTACTAATACTTTATAAACTTTCATATGTTTTTAATTCAATTGTTTTTTGTGGAAGCTTATTTTATTATCAGATGGAATTTTATCATTAAAAGATGAGCTTTTTAAATGGCTCATAGTGAGTTGCATAAGAAAAACCCTCATGAAGATTTTGAATTAATTCAAAAAGTAGGTAGTGGGACATATGGTGAAGTCTATAAGGTAATTTTTTTAAATTTAATTTTTATAAAACTAATCTCATTAACAATAAAAATTACGTGATACTGATATTAAACGCTTAACCCTAAGCATCACATATATATAACAGTTATATATGCAACAGGGTAAAGCTTGGTTCTCTCATTAAAGCCCATCAGACTGGGATAAAAAATAGAAATAATGAGAGGACCATCCATGTTTTTTGGGCAGGTCGCAATTACCTGTGCACGCAAGAGGCAAGGCCACTTAATTGCCCATGGGAAATAAGAGGGGGTAAAAAGCCCATGCCTGATTAAATAAAATTTTATTATGGAAGAGTTATGTTGGCTATGTTAATTTTACTTTTGTTTAGCATTGTGAGAACCTAGAAGTAAACATACATAGATTAAATAAAATAGGAAAACTGATATAAATATCACAATAAAAGCTAATTAATATGAATTATTGTTTTGATATGTCACATTCAATTATTTTAATAATAATATATTAAAAAATACAATAAACCACAACATATAGTTATATCTTTAAATTTTTAATTTAAAAAACAGATTAATACTCTATATTGTTATACTTGTTAATAAAATGTTGCCTTAATTAAGTTATCCTAGATTTATCAGTATAAATCTAAAAAAATTAGTTAAGAAAATGACATTAAATTAAGTACACTAAAATCGATTGTATATCTAATATAAATTGCACTATGTTTTTGTATATAAATCATTTTTTTATAGGGCTGTGCTAATATAAAAATGATATGGTATAAATGTATATATATTGAAATTGGCAATAGACAGTAGAATGTTAAACAAAAATTATTTTAAGGATAATATTGACAAATCAAATCTGAATATTTTTTTGCCAGTACAATCCTAAACAAATTGATTTTTACCAATTATTGCCTCCTTATAATAATTTTGTTTTATAACCAGTTTTAATGTTATACATTATTCCAAGATATATTTATGCATAATTAGATACAAACCTGATGCCAATTCTGTAATTTAAACATTTATGACCAAGCTATTTTAATATTGGCTTAACCCTAATTATTATTTTATCTTTTTAATTCTTACAATACTCTTGATATTTGTTAAAATTAATTTTGTTGTATAATTTTATTGAACTTGATATTTTATTTAAGTTATTACCTTGATAAAAATAATAAGATTTTATTAAATTTAGAACAAAGAGAAGAAAATATTGTTTTATTTCGACTTATATTTTGTAATAAAAAAAAATTAGAGTAATGTCAATTCTTGTGGAATAAATATTGTATCACTATAATAATAAGACAAGACCTATCTGAAAAAATAAAATTAATCAAGTTTTGTCCAACCAACCCTTACAAAAAATCAAATTGGAACTCATATTTCTATAAAAATAAGTATTTTATGAATAAGAAAAATACAATTTTTGAGGAAAGTCAAACAATTATAGCTGAGCTCATGGAAAAAATTTTTATTCGTGAAACGAATATTTTATAAATCACATTTAGGAAAATAAAATATTAAAAATGGTGGGCAAGGTTTGAGTCTGTAGTTCATTAAGGGCAAATTGGAAATACCAAAAGTGAATGAATGTTTAAATGATCGATCATCTGATTACTGGCTAATTTTTTAAAATACTTTAGGCTCAGCCAACCTATTTATTTATTTTTTTTTAAAAAAAAAATTCTAATTTTGTCGAGTTTAAGGCGTTAGGCCAATTATCTTTATTTACCTTATATAACATTACGTATATTTATTACCCTCGAATAAAAATTTACAAATTTAAAAAGGGGGGAAAAAAAAATCAAATTAAATTAAAGAAAAAAATAAAGTAACAAAATTTTAGAGAAGATAATTTATTTAAGTTAATATAATATAAATAATTGTAATGTAATAATCTAATATTTAAAAAAAAATATAAATAAAATTGAAAACATTTTTGTAAAACTTAAATAGGTTATTATTTCTGTTGTATTTATTCATTATAGATTTTAAAATTAAGCACAAACCTTTATTTTCCTTTTATAAAACTATTTCTAATAAATTAATGATAATAATCTCATTTTCTATATCGCGTAAGCTAAACAAAGAAATTTTGCGTTTTTAAAAAAGAATTATAATATAAAATTTCGACTTTTTTGAAAATAAAATTATAAACAGTATATAATTACTACAATAAGAACAAATTAGTAATCTTATGGACCAATCAAATAATCAATCAATATTTGAGATTTGAAAGAAATAATTTTATATCTGAAATATTCGGATTTTAATCGATATTCGCGAATCTCGAATAATGAAATATTCGATTTTTTTTTAAAAAAAATCCCTTATAAGCAAGCACTCCTGTTTTTATATTAATTTGTTCACAAATTCTCATTATTTTCTTATTTTTTATATCGATTATCGTATAGTATTTACAAGGGCTATGCCGATCCACAAATTTTTCACCGATCCGATATTTTGACAAAACCAATCACATGACCGCTACCGATTCCATATATAAATTGATTTTATTTACCATATGCCTTTCAAATCAAATGTCATTTAAAAAAATAATTGATATATAACTTTTCACCAATCATTTTTTAAGTGTATTTAATTTAAATTAAAGTAATTTAATTTAGGGCTATGTTTATGGCCGAAATGTGCTTTGTTAAACAAATTGCTCAATTTAGGCGATTTATACAAAAAAAAGACCATCAAGGTTTATAATTTAGAATATTATTAACTAAGCCTCAAAATTTCAACAGATGCCCAAATCTTTATACCAACTGTGGAAAGAATTTTCCAAGCTGGATTATTGACTTTTTTCTAAAATTACTAGTTAGCCGTTTAAAAAAAAATTCTGTCGAAATTAAGTCGCTGATAATACTGGCGTAATGTGACTCAATCCTTTTCTCGTTGTAGATATAACAAAAAAATTAATTAAATTTTTGCTTTCTATTTTTTTTTCAAACATTATACGAATAAATTGAATTTTAATGTCTTTTATGAATTTAATGTATAAAAGATATTGATTGTATAATTATACTTATACACAATAAAAATATAACCAATAGCAATGAAAATATTGGTGGATCGAAGCTGTTTTATCGTTCCTATCCTATTTATCACAGCCCTTATGTATCCACTTTATATATATATATATTATTTTATATATATACATTATTTTATATATAATAAACCAATAAAGGGTATCAATATGCATAGTTCGGAATTGGCTGCCATCAAAATAGTTAAATTGGAGCAAAGTAATTTTAAAAATTGAAAAATTTTCATTTTTATATTTATTTATTATTATATTTTTCAAAACCATAATTTCAATATTATAATAAAATTTTTTATATTATATTTTATGGAGAAAAAAAAATAAAATAATTGAATTAAATTCTACTTTTCTGGGGGAAAAATTGTAATAAGATAAACAGGTGAGAATTGTGTAACATATTCTCGTTACTTTTTTATAATGCCATTGCCAGGCCCATTTTTTAGATAATTCAATTTTAAAAACATATTAAAGAATTAAAATATAAATTGCCGAAAGCTTTTTCGTCTATCCAATTATTTTTGGGCAGATGGTGGTGGGAGGGGGGGTGTGGTAATTTTTATAATTTAATTAGAATATTGTTTAAACTTTAAATTAAAATTTTAAAATCATTCTAACTGAGTGCTATTTTAAAATAAAAATATGATTTGACCGAAAATGAATATAAAAATGAATTGTGAATTTTTTGAACTTTTAACTTATGCGAATTATTTTATGTCCAAAGTCGTTATTAAAAAATTCGAAAAGTCAAAATTTTCGCAAAATTTAAAATTTTTTGAAATTTATAAAATTTTCTAGAATTAAGTTTTGAACATGTTTTTATTTTTATATTTAAAGATAGCTTTATTTATTTATTTTCATTAAGCTTCGAAAGTTTGAGAATTAAATTTTTTGATATTACTGAATTCCGTAGGGTAGGTACTCTTCACCAATGACAACTGACGATTCATCTATTAAAACATTTTGAAACGTCATTAAATACACGTCAACACGTGACACGCCATTTTGGTTTCCCATATAATTTTAAATGAATGAATCGTCAATCTAGCCACCTATGACACGTGCTAAAATACATTTCCGGTTCCGGTTGAATCATACTGTTTTAAAGATTAAAAATGGCTATCATAAAATTGGGAGATATCGAAATTCTTGTAGAAATTGGATATCCCAATTGCTAAAATATAATTAAAAAATCCATATTAAAAAAAAACACTTTGATTTAAAAACGAATTTTTTTTTTTTATAAAAATAATGTTTTTTTTAATTGGCAAAAATTTAATCAATAATTATTCAACTAAGTATTAAATCATACACGCTAAAAAATTTTTTTTTTATGAAAGAATGAAAGAAAGAGTAAAAATAAAACGCCTGTTTATTTCATAGCAGAATAGAAGACGTAAAACTTTGCAGAAATATTTAATTTGTTAATAATTTTTTAAAATTATGGGTTTGTAGCTATGACCCGCTCCTTTAAAATTCAAAAAAATAAAAATATAAATGTAATCAAATGACGTAGTTTTCTTTTAAACGTTTCCTTTTTTTTTCATTTGTGACAAGATTAGAAATTACATCCTCCCCCCTTTAACAAGGCAATATTTATGACCTCCCCCCTCTCATTCACAGCAATAGATAGGATTAAACTTTTTACATTTACAATAGCGAAGATCTACTCGACCGATTTAGGCTGCAGATTTTTTTGCGAAATAATTAGATTCTATCTGGTTTCTAAACTCGACTTGAATGCTGCCGAACATTTACAAAAAAATGGATTCTGTAGTGACCTGAACCGGGTTCGATTGACGTTGACACCTTCCGCTACCGCTACTCCTTTACTCTCGTTATAGATATATTTGTCTATCAGAATAAAAAAAAGGGGTTAACTTATTCTAGAACACACTATTTATTGTTAAAAAAAACCCATCATCTTGTGACAAGTGGTCTCACTAACCTTTTCAGTTTACCGGGGCTCAATGAGCTCTTTTGTGAGGGGTGGGGTCCAAATTGTTGTTATGGGGCTAGAACAGCTGATTACTCTTCTTTGGTGAATCGTGAACTTTAATATTATATTATTTGTATAACATTTAAAAAAATATATATAAATAAGGCGATGACCTTAGAACTATACAGCAAGAGATTTTGATGATGAAGGAGTGCAAGCATCCCAACATCGTCGCCTATTTAGAGAGTTACATAAGGTTTAAACAATTAATATTTATTTTTTAATGATTCTTATTTTTTTCTCCAATAATAAAAAATTGTATTTTTCAGTATTTTTCGGTAAATTTAAACTGATTTTCAGTTGTTTTTAAAAAAATTTTTGCCAGTTAATATATGCTAGCGGCTGTATGCGTTTTTTTCCCGGCAATGTGCTATTTTATTTTCTAAATCGTTTTTTAAAAAGCAAAATCTTAGCGAAAATGTATTCCATCCTGTTTGAAAGAATACCCAATTTTAGACAATTTTGCCATGTACGAAAATAATATAATTTATATTCGTTTTTTCCCATAGATTTTTTTAAAAATATAAACTATAAATGACTCAAAGGTTAATGGTAAAATTGTCTACAATGCAAAAAAAAAATGTATTTCTAAACATGCTGGAATACAATTCCGTTGAAATCAGATTTTTAAAAATAATAAAAACGCGCTCAAAATATGATTTTAAAAGTCAAAAAAAATATTACATTGCCGGAAAAAAACATAATATTTTCTTTTCAGTCTTTTAATTTATTTGCCCTCTAAAAACATTTTTTTTTTCTCCATTATTTTAATCATTTTTTTACGAGTAAAAAAGTATACATCATTAATTTTTATTAAATTTACTTTGCCAGACTATCATAATTAGTTATTATTTATAATATGAAAATTTTGAGATTTTTTATCTGAAAGATAGAAATTGCATAATTCCCATAAAATTTTAAATTGGCCAGTGTTGTTTAAAAAGCCCGATTTTGGGTCGATTTTTCAAAACGGCCCGATTAAGATTATTCAAAGAGTTAGATGGAGAGAATTCATCGTTAATCGTATTTCCAAAATTGGACACTTTTTCCTTAATTGAGTCAGATAAGTTATTTATTTTATTTTTGGGTTTAACTAGGACTCTAAAACAAAAACTAACCAGGTCTAACCAGAAGGGTAGTGAGGAGAAATCTGAATTCAAATTATTTATAAGTGACGTGAGGAACCTTGAGATAGACTCTCGAGCGGCTATAGAGATCCTAGAAAGAACTGGGGGCTTATGAGAATTAAGGAATAAATCAACAGATTTCTCCCTTTCAAAGCCATCCCATGGTTAACTCTTGTTGTCAAGTATGCTTAAAAATAATTTCGCTTAATTTAAATGGCGTGTTTAGGAAGCATGGTTCACCCGCTTGCCACAATTCTGGAAAATTTTCCCTCTCTTACGGCCCAGATCCTTTTCGCTCCTCACTCGTATGACCCCAGTCCACCTTGTTCCTCAAGCTCTGTTGATTTATTCCTTAATTCGCATAAGCCCCCAGTTCTTTCTAGGATCCCTATAGCCGCTCGAGAGTCTATCTCAAGGTTCCTCGCGTCACTTATAAATAATTTGAATTCAGATTTCTCCTCACTACCCTTATGGTTAGACCTGGTTAGTTTTTGTTTTCGAGTCCTAGTTAAACCCAAAAATAAAATAAATAACTTATCTGCCTCAATTAAGGAAAAAGTGTCCAATTTTGGAAATACGATTATCGATGAATTCTCTCCATCTAACTCTTTAAATCCCAACTCCTTCCGTTGCAAATTGATCTCTGAAAAATTAGATCTTGGAGATATTAGCAGTGCTGCCCGAATATTGTCTTCCGATGATTCTATTTCACCTATCAACGTTACTATATTTAAACAACTTCTTGAAAAACATCCACTAGCGTCCCCTTTTAACATTCACCCTGCCTCTTCCCCTATTCCTTTTACCTGTGATGAAGTACTTAAGAGCTTAAAGTCCTTTAAAAAAGAGACGACAGGTGGGTTGGACGGCTTCAGACCTGGTTTTTTTGTGGATTTAATTCAATGCTCTGATAGTGGCTTCATTGACCCTTTGCTGAAAGCATTAACCGAACTTTGCAATAATATCCTCGTATGCGAAGTTCCTCTCTTTGTATTCGTCCTATTATTTTTGGCGCACGTCTTGTTTCTTTAACCAAACCGAATGGTGGCGTTAGACCCATAGCCATAGGGCCATTCTTTCGTCGTTTAGTCGCCAAGGCTATTGTAAATATGATTCGGCCTAAGACTAGTTCCTAAAAATTTTTTTTTTCCAGTTGTACTGCAAGTGCGCCATGTTCCGTCCAGTTGCGGGCGATGATCTAATATTAGATTAAATGAAGAAGATTTTTATTGGGGTTGTGTATTTATTTAACCGGTCAAATATGATTCGGTAAAATGACCGATATTTGAACGATTATATATGGTCATTGAAATAATTGTTTTTAAGACAATTTACTCCTTTTTTTATATATATAATAGCAAACTGAATCTATAATATTAATTTTTTAATATTTTTTAAATTCATTGTCATTTAATAACTAAATTTTCACTCTCCTTGACAGAGTCTTGTTCTTATTCATATTCAACAATATTATCATTTTCTTCAATATTTTTAATCAGTTTTCCTGTTGTCGAAATCTTTGTGTTAGTAAGAATATTAACCCAATCTCGGCCAATTTATTTCTGGAGAAGATGTAGAAATAGGAATTGCTAGTAAAATGCCACTTCTATTCATGGGCATTAAAGCCCATTCCACTAACTTGTGGTAAGAATTTCTAAAGGAAGTTACTCATGCCGCTCTTACTTCTGAAATTTATTATCAATTGAAATATTTTGATCATCACCACCTTGTAAAATGCCTAATTCTTGTATTATATCACCTACTTCATTAAATTCACTTCTAGTAAGATATTCCACTTGGGGACCCAATGAATAAGCAGAATTGTGATCACATGTATTTATATCGTTTTTTCATTTTTATCAAAAATATTGTTAATTTTTTAGAGTATTTGACCGTATTTGATCAGGTCAAATACTCTTCCGGTCAGTTGACTGAATTTGACCGATTTGCCAACCCTTAATATTATACCTTTAAAACTTAAATTATAAAGGCTAAAGAGTGCATAAATTTTCGGTTTATCTCGGGCATTTATAGTTAAAAAATCTCTCTTACCTTTTAATTTAACCTGCCCTAACCTCGTTCAAAAGATATGTTTAAGAGCATTTCCTTGTTCCTCTTCTGGGCATCAAACGCCATGAGATATTTGCGGAAAAGGAAAATTGTTTTTAGGATAATCAACGACTTCTATCACTACACTAGCCAAATTCCAATTATAAAAAAAAATCTAACTGATCAAGAAAAATAATGATATAACGAATATTAATTTTATTTTTACTTTTACTGGTAAAAAAATAATATTATTCACACTCTTGTTTTAAAGTTACTTCTCTCAAATTATATATATATATATCTCTTTACTATTATTATTATTAATAGACGCGATAAATTGTGGATTTGTATGGAATATTGCGGGGGTGGATCGCTGCAGGACATTTACCATTGTATGCACAATTTTTTTTTTATATAAAAGATTTTTCAACTTTGAAAATTAACCCGATTCAACAAATGATTTCTAAGTTTAAATGAAAATTGTAACCCATTTGCCGGAGAAATTACTGTTTATTGTATATTATATTAAATATTAAAATTTTAATTATCAATTGAGAAGAGACTATTTAATTATCAAAATACACTCGTTTATACTAATGGTAATGTGTTGTTAAAGGACCCTCGAATTTAGTCGATTTTTTAAAAAATGGTTAACTCAAGATTTTAGAGCCTAGAGATTTTGTTTACAGAGAAAATCTATTAACGGGAATTAACGTAGCTAAGATGATATAATTTTTTGCGAAAATCTCGAATTAACCCGTTTTTAAAAATCGGCGACATCGAGCCGCTCGTTTAATCAACACCACTAACTAATGGTAATTTTATTTTTCTTTCTATTTTCTCCACTTTTGGTTTTAACTTAAGTCGTAATAAAGAAAGAAAGAAAGAAAGCTTTTACCTCTTTGCTATTTTACTTTATAAATACATTAAAACAAAACTCAATATAGTGTATAATGATAAAAATTATACTTCTTACCAGTGTTGTTAAACGGTTCATAGCCAGAAATATATTACCTAAACCTCGAGATTTCGATAATATATTCCTAGACCTTTGTTCCATCTATGAGCAAAATCTTCTGGATTGCGTAATATTTTTCTGGATGAAATATGGAGTTCGCCGTTTTTTTTAAATCGGTTCAAAACGAGCCGTTTAACAACACCACTTCTTACTTTCTTACAGTGTTAGCCTGATCGCAATAGTGTTTTTTTAAAAAAAATCTCTCCTGTAAAAATTGATGGAATTGGAATATTATTGCTTTTTAAATCTAGAAAGTTTAAAATAAATGCAATATATATGCCTAAAATCTATTATATTCTTTCTTTTTTTTTCTCTCCATTAAATTTTAAAGTGATCGGACATTTAAACGAATTACAGATAGCTTACGTTTGTAGAGAAACTCTTAAGGGGCTAAATTATTTGCACAATCGGGGTAAAATGCACCGGGATATAAAGGTTTGCTCGGATATTTTAAATTACTTTTTTCTTCCTTCCTTTTTACTATATCTACGTTATAATATTATATTAATAAACACTCTTACTATTTTAAATATTATAATGATTAGTTTGACATTGTTGCCATCTCTACCTCTAACCATAAATTTAAAAAAAAATTTGCTCTCAATGATGAGCTGTTAAAAGTCGTCCATGCAGTGTTATTAAACAGCTCGAATTTTAAAAAAAAACGGCGCGCCCAATTATTTTAGCCAAGAATATTTACCTCAAGCCTGGAATTGCGCTCACAGATGGTAGAAAGATAGCAAAATCTAGAAGCATGCCTACTATTTTTTGGCTAAAATCTTAGCTTAAAATCGGTTAAATCTAAACCATTTAATAACACTGCATCCACGATCAGTTTATTAATATTATTAAAATTGCTGAATTCCTAGTGGAATATTTTAATTTTAATTAATTTATTTTTTTATAAAAAAAAACAAAAACAAATTACTCGGTTTTTGCGATTCGTGAAAACAATTGAATAATGAAGGGAGCCAATATATTGTTAACCGACGATGGGGAAATTAAACTAGGTATTTTTTTATGAACGCAAATTTTATATATAATCGGTTGAGTATTAAAGTGTTCTATATTCACTTTTTTTTTGATAAATGAATTATTCAGGCTGTCTCCTAGGTCGACTTATTTACCAAATAGCCAAAAAAAGAAAATAAATTACGGAAAATAAAAACGCCTTTAAATACTTAAAATAAACTAAAATAGGGTGTCCTAGTTCAAAAGTCTTTTAGTTTACCCTAAAAAGCGATTTGGTATCAAAATTAAGTCTACCCAGAACACGGCATACCTATATTCTTATAGGAAAAAATTGTTAAAATATAATTGAGGATAAGTAATTTATTTAACATTGTATAATGCAAGTAATCCATTTAAAAAAAAAAAAAATTACTCACTTGAATAATTTTTCTAAAAAAAAATGGAGGTAGAACACTCTAAAACTTTGCCGTCAATATGTATATCGAAAGGCTCGCGTCTAATTTATTGCGTGATTAGTTATATATTTAATAATGTTATGAGAAATATGGGTAGAGATAATTGATCATAATTGTAAAGTTATTCTAAACCTAAACATTTGTCCCAAATAATATTATATTAATTTAAGTATGACTAATTTATCGCTTATTGAACAAATATTTTTAAAATAAAAAAATTAATCCCTTTTTTATGTTTAAATTAAACTAGATTTAGATATCGATGATTTTACCTTCTATTATTTTTTTTGCAAATTGATTATTATCTAAATTTATTCTAATATTTCAAAAAATCTACAAACATCTTTAGCCGACTTCGGGGTCTCCGCTCAGATAACCCAAACTCTGTGCAAACGAAAATCCTTTATAGGCACTCCTTATTGGTTAGTAAAAAAAATAATATTGTTTTTTCAAATATCAACAATATGTAGATTTTATATAAAATCTAAAAGAAAACAATTTAAAAAGTCAAAATAACAAATATTATTTTTTAAAAAATATACATATTTATAAATTGAGTTCCTTAAAAATAAGCGATAATTTAATCTAGAAATTCTACTCGGATCTCTTTACATATGATATAAAAATTCCCTGGAATCATTTTGTTGAGGTTCCTTATTTTTGATGGTGTAAAAGTTCTTGAAGTAGATATGATTGTTGGAGGAGTGAATTAATAATTTGTTAATTTTTTGATATTTAATTTTTCTAGATTCTCTGCTAAAGTAAAGATTGCTCTTAATATTTAATGACGAAAGATGATATACGAAAGTAAAATAAAATCCCCATTAGGAAATTTTCCTAGAATCAATGGGACTGTGATTAACCCATCTGTTTTTAATGCGTCATTCATCTGTAGAGAAATTAGTTGGCTTGATGAAAGTTGAAACACATTTCGTGACTTTCCCAACATTATTATCAATTAATCCGTTTACTTTAACGGAATCTAAAAAAAAATTAATAGAAAAATTAAGATACTTATTTACTCCTTTAGTCATTATAATATTACCTAGACTGACGATGCATTCATAATAATGCATTTGAAAGCAGCTGGACCCGCCATTTTGGTAACCTATATAGTAATTATTCTCATGTTAAAAACTACTATTAAATTGACAACTTGCTTCCTTATTATCTCGATGGTCAGACAATTCTTTAATAAAGTTTGGGTCAGACATAGGAATAAATTGGCCTCTCGTTTAAATTTTTTAATAATGATATGGGTAATCAAAATGACATCCCCGGCTGTTTTCATTGGTATATACTTTTAATGAATGCAGCATCAGTCTAGGTATATATGATATGTCATTGTATATACTTTAGAAATTTTTTCAACTTTATAATTCAAAGTTAAAAAATTAGGGACCTCACAAATGAATCCCAAAAAATTTTACGTATTCTAATTGGGCGTAAGAACAAAATTTAAAATTTGATTGTGGGAACTCAATTATAATACAGTGAAACTTTCATAATATATTGATAATTCTGGCAGTTCCCTAATTTGACTAAAATTTAGAGTTCCAATCAAATTCCTATTGCTACTATGTATTAAAAAAAATGCCTTGATAAATTGTGCAACTACCTAATTTGGGCAAAAACTTCTGTAGCAAACGGTGCCGAAATAAGACAGATTTCACTCCACCATCTTCCTTGTTGATTATAAACTATATATATTTTAATTTTAAGTTTTATTTAGTTTTAGCCACCCGATCCTAAACGGGATCTCTAAAATTGTCGTCGAATTTATAAGCCATTTATTCGCTTAATTTTCACCCATCGTAATTTTCTCATTTTTTTTTCCTATCACATAATTTAACATGGCGGATTAGGGGGAGAGCGATTCGTCCAAAACACGTGTTTTTAATTTTTATACATATTGAACAAATATATATTTTTTTTAAAAATGAAATGTTTATTAGTTAAATTATTTCTTATAACACGCACATGTACAGGATGGCTCCAGAGGTGGCCGCGGTGGAAAGGAAAGGTGGTTATAACCAGCAATGCGATATTTGGGCGGTCGGTATCACTGCCATCGAATTGGCGGAACTGCAACCCCCTATGTTCGATTTACATCCCATGAGGTTTTTTTATATATATAAATTATATATCCCTTTTCATTTTCATGACGAATCGTTTAAATCTTCGCATTTTTTTTTATGAGAAATTATTTTTCGTTATTTTGACAAATTTTTTCCCTGTTTTACATATATATTACAAATTTTATTTTAAACGAATTTACATATTTTTTCAAAAATTTGGACTTTTTTACAGTCAATGAAATGGTTTCAAAAATAAAATATAAATTTTTTTTGACTTACTTTTTTTTTTAAAAATGATTTGATTTGTTTATATAAAATAAAATTCCTGATAGATCTCTAACATATTAAACGAATGTTGTATATAATTTTTGGCGCATTGTGGGAAAATATATTTTATTCATATACTTTACAATGATATCAAAAGTAGTTATGATATACTGATGAGACCTAACAAAGGTTTGCCGAACTCGCAATTAACGCAAAATTCGCGGCGAAGTACACAAAATTAGTTTCGAAGAATACAAAAATACAGCTTTGTATAATTCGCCGCTAACTCTGAATTTAGGGTAAACCGGTCAATAGTTACGAGATTAATAACTCATCTTTATAAGAATTATTTAAGCACCTAATTTCTAGCCAATTAAATCGTTTGCCTCCCTATTATATGTATAAGAGATCCAATGGCTGGAATATAGGCGAATAGTATATATAACTGGTATTCGCTAAGGTAACCCCAACACTTTTGAACCTCAAATAAAAACCCTGATTATAAAGCAAGAGAATTAATTATTATTCAACAATAACATATAAAATATTTTTTTTTGTTAAACAATATTTAGAGCGTTATTCATTATGTCCAAAAGCGGATTTAAGCCACCCTGCCTGAAAGACAAAATAAGATGGTAAGAATATTTACATTTTGGAAATTTTTTTTTTAATGCTTAATTATTATTTTTTTTAGAATATAATAAACTTTTAGTCGCAACCAATTTAATGCGTCGCAACCAATTTAATGCGTCGCAACCAATTTAATGCATAAATGTTTTATTTTTTCAAATATTTTTTAACCTAATTTTTGTCTAAAATAGTATACAAGTATTAATATATTTTTTTATATAACATTTATATATATATTTTAACGACTTTCTTATTAAATTGTTTAATTTATCCATGATTATTGTTAAAAATATGATATAATTTTTTTTAAAAAAAAAATGAAGAAAGGTTAAAATTATATTGAAATTTTTTTTACAGGCTAACTCGATATTTTAGCCAGGAAAATTTTGCTTAAGCCTCGAGACTTCGCTAATAGATGTATAAACATTTGAGCTATTTATGACCAAAATCTTCAGTCTTTGCGTAACATTTTTCTGGCTAAAATATTGAGTTAGCCGTTTTTAAAAATCGGCTCAAATCGTTTAACAACACTACTATTATGCTTAAAGAGAATGTTTAAATTATTTTTTCATTAAAAACAAAATGACTTGAGATTAGTTTAAATGTGTTTTTTTTTTAAAAAATTTTGATAATTTCATAGGTCTGCTGTATTTCAAAACTTCGTCAAAATAGCCCTCACTAAAAATCCGAGAAAAAGACCAGCGGCTGACAAATTATTAATGGTAAGGTTTCGTGTATAAGATTTCACTATATTATAGCATTTTTAAATTTTTTCAATCTTGCAGGGTTATTTATTAAGGAAGAAAGGGAATAAAGGAAAAGGAAAAGTTATCAGATCGTCAAGGTCTCTTCCAATATTCTAAAACGACATAGAAAGAAAGAATGAAGAATGAAAAAAAGAATGAATGAAAGAAAGAAAGTGCTTAGTTGTATGAAAATTAACCTTAAACCTGTTTAAATCATCAAGTTATCTTAGTTACATCTGCATAAATTAAAAGTATAATAATATATATTTAAAATAGTCTAAAATTTATTTACCCAAGTTAATGTAATCGTAATGTTCAATATATTTTTTATGTAACGTAGCAACCACAATGAAATGTTATAAATACATTAAACTATGCCTTCATCAAGTTTTGGGAAAAGTTGGCATCTTTTGTTACCCTGAGATTAAGAGATAATAAACGCGCGAAGGATAAATATGTGGGAGTGTTGGGTAGGGAGATTATTATTATAGGATAACCTTTAATCTAATTTTAATTTGTCCCTAGGAAAGGGAAATACCTATTTAGATTT
Organism: Gordionus sp. m RMFG-2023; assembly: GCF_954871325.1. NCBI lineage: Eukaryota > Metazoa > Nematomorpha > Gordioida > Chordodea > Parachordodidae > Gordionus > Gordionus sp. m RMFG-2023. The sequence continues at coordinate 4,716,442 of NC_088778.1, read as the reverse complement.
TATTTTTCCATAAAAAAGCATTCATTTGTCAGGAACCCTAGCTTGAGCAAAAAATTGGGTAAAGATCTCCTGGACAAAGTCAACAACCCAGTCTCTATCACTAACAATCGCCGCAATTCTAGTGTGCCCCATCCTTCCGACCAACCTTCGAATAACGAGAACGGGAGCAAAAATGATAGCGCATCCCTGAAAGCGGGTGAGGAGCATGTTAAAGATCGAATTTGTGGCAAAATCACGTACTCCGACATTAGGGAGGAGGGTGACACCGACGAAGATGTAAATGCTAATAATTAAATAATTAATGGCGGGCTTTAGAATTATTATTCTTACTATTCATTTAAATTTGTTCCTTCTTCTTCTTCTTTTTATTCTTAAGTATTCGCCCAATTTAAGCGTACCAAGGCGTATAACTTCTCATCAAGCGCCGAACGGATTGTGCAGGGAACTCAGAACCAAGTCTGAAGCTGAAAGTTTGCCATTTTTTTTTCTTCTTAATAATCATTTAATTGTCATTCATCTCTATTTTTTTTTGCGTGGATTGATTTTACCTCATCATGACTTTTTTCTTATTAAGATAGATATTTTCCAGTCACCCCCCCCCCATCTATTCTTTTCCTCATAATTAGACAATCCTGAACATCGCCTTTATAACTTTTTTAAAACATTTCATGTCCCTTTACAACCTTCAAATAATTTTTCTTTGGCAACTTCTGGGTATTGATTCTGTACACCTTTTATATTATAAATATATTAATTTATCCCATTTAATATTTCTTCACTTCGATAGTATAGGGTTCTAACCATACCTAGATCAATTTTACAGCAAACCATCTTTTAAAAAAAATTCGTCGTGTCATTTGCTTGAAATGAATACATTGAAAAAGAAAATTGATATTAATTTTGTTTTATTAAAATGAAAAGTTGATAAGGTTTTGATCCTAATTCAGTTCTCAACTACAACCGGTGCTTGAGTTGGAACCTTATAATATTATGAGCTATGATTTTTTATAAATATTCCTTTTATTTGGTTCATTTTTTAAATCCTTATATCTCATTAATTCAATAAATTAAAATCGTATTAAGTTTATACAGCGTTTTAATTGTATTTTTTATTTTTTTGCATCGCCTAAAAGTGGAAAATTTGAAGTTTTGTCCCCCTTTGCAGAAACAAACGGATGTTGAATTCGAAGAGGTTATTTTATTTTTTAAAAAATAAAATATATTATTTTAATATTAAATAATGCCAATTTTCAATGCTGCTAACTAACGATATTTGATAAAAAAAAAGTTTGCTAATCTAAAAAATAACTTTGCTATAATATAGCTTGAGACAACTGCCTACTTTTTTAAAAAATAAGTGTCTCCGCTACTTCAGTTAGTTATAATTTTAAATTTAACTTCCTGGTTTGCCCTTTAAAGGCAAATAAATTGAAATACTGTAACCGCTGTGATATATATAAGTCTATTCTAATATATTCAGATTGATCTAAAGTCGGTTTAAGTTTGAAGTGTAAAGAGAAGTCCAATTTTACACAAAATAAAAGATTTTTAATAAATATTGATTCATTAATTAATTTTTTTAAAGAATGAAAGTTGTATTGAACCTTATATTTTAGAAGTAAGTTTTTTTCAATCAACAATAACTAAACATTAATTAAGTCATTCTCTTTAATAATTTTTTTACCTTTTAAGGAATTTGTGCTGAATATTCCATTACATATAGTTATAATTTCTTTTTATTTTGGCCAGTTCTTCAAATCATTTATTTGGGTAAAATAATAAAATAAGAGCATTTCAAATGTTTTATTTATAAATTAAAAGCAGACGGTATTTTAAAATGATAAAAATTTTTTATCGTTTGCCCAAATTTGAGAATTTAAAAAAAAAATTTATTAAAATTTTTAAGAGATTTTGATGGGATTTTATTGATGCACAAATAAAAACCTTTAATGCATCTGGATTTCCTCCTCATGAAATATTTTTATCACATTTTACTAAAGGTTCTGTGCACTTGTAAAAATTTTAACAAGGAAATCTTAGAATCGTTTTATAAGATATATTTAATTTATGTCTTACCACCCTAAGTATGTTCGTTAATATACTTGTTTTCACCTGATGAAATAGAAAAGTTGAAATTTGATTTTTTTATATATTATTTCCCCCTATAGTACTTGCTACTTTTTAAATCGATTGTGTTGCGTTTTTTGGATTAAGTTTTTCACCCCATTTTGGCGATGATATATATAAATGATTTTTTTTGCATATTTGACAAATTTTTAGTGGGAAACCTTTATTTGAATCTTTAGATTCTATGAGATTTAATGGGTAACAACTACAGCTTCCTAATTATCCATAATCTATTTTTACCAAGAGGTATGAAAACAGAGCTGTAGCCATGTCACCCTAAACAGGTGCTTATGAAGAGATTACTAGCGCGATATATTATCCATCCTAACCCAACAAGTTAGAACTCAACATAAAATCCTGGTCAATTGATACAGAGCATATTGTTTAAAGAATAAAGTTAATGAAATGTGTGTGGGGACTTACATACCCCACCCCCACCCCTTTTAGCAAATGAACCCACAGATTCAATTTTTTTCATCTGTTTAACACTTTTATAGAAGTGGAACTCTTAGCGAATGCCCTAAATATAGATATCATCTAAGGGATAATCATAGATGCATGAGTTCTTATTACGATTCAATAATATTTCGGATTAGGGAGAAATGCAAACTTCCGAATACTGTTAACCCCCCCCCCCTTATTATCTAACATCTCAGATTTCACTGATTATTAAAACTATACGCGCTAAATAAAGTACATAGATAGATGTTGGTTAAACGGCCCGATTAAGATTTTGACCAGAATAATATTATATCAGGAGATTTTGTTTATAGATGGGCAGAAAGGGTTGGACATTTATTTGTCAAACCTCGAAGCATACATAATATTATTTGGCTAAAATTTTGATCAAGCCTCCGATTCGATCCGTTTAACGACACTAGACAATAAGATTTAATTTGTCGTTTAAAATAAATAGCTATTTGCTAAAAATTATTGGTAGGCGTACTACTCACCAATCTCAATTTAAATGTAATTTATTATATGATTTTATTAAGATAATATCCCCATGTCAAATGCGGGTAATTTCTGACGAAAGGTAAAGAAAAGTATTTTTTTTTTTTAAAAATCATTTTATTTAAAATTTATCAATTTTGCCTATCGCTAAGGAAAAAAAATAGATAGAAACATAAAAAAGAAAGTAAGAAAAAAGAGAAAGGAAGGATGGAAGGAAGGGAAAAAAAAGTAAGAAAGAAATGTTTATCATTTTAGCATTAATATGACTCTATTAAATTTTTAAAAGCAGCCTCACTAATGGTATCAAAACGTTAACGACCAAAGAACCTGAAAGGTATTTATTATAAAGTTTTAATCCCCCCCCCCACTTCTATTGTAAACCTAGATGATTTTTCTTATTATATATTTAAATATTCGTTCATTAAAGTTTTTTTTAAACCGTGTTTAATAACCTCTTAATTTCTCACTTCCTTCAAAAAAAAATAAAATAAATAATATAGATCAATCCATGTCATTCATTCATCTAGGGGCCTTTATTTTGTTTTCTACCATCCCAAAATTTTGCATAACTTATCTTCCTATCCATTTTTTAGTCATGATATCAAATAAATACATAAACTGGGCAAATTTTTTTTTTTGAAAATTATATTTAACAGCTCAATATCCAAATCATCGACCTCGTCCGCCTCGGTCCTATCTTCCTCGGGTAGCGAAGAGATTCGTTCCCCGGGTCTTAAACATAAATCTAACGACAATCATCACCACCCTCTTCTCGTCAACGATCTCCGTAAAAATAATTCGCAAAATTCGCAGCCGCAAAATTTGCAAAAAACGCGCGTCTCTATCTCAAGCAACGCCAATAATCCCGGAAACAAGATCATATCATTCTCCAATTACCCGGACCTTTCGTTCGACTCCTTTTCCGCTTACCTCAGCAAAATACTGCCCAACAATCGGAAAAATCAATCGAAGTTGCTCTTGAATATCGAAAGAGAGGCGCTCAATGGGCGCGACGGATCCAACGTGCGCAAGAACGACTACGTGAACTGGAAGCTACCTTGTCAGCTTAGCGTCGTCGATAAAGAAAATGATGACATTCTATCATCCGCAGAGCCTAAAGAAGTTAGAATAAGCAAATCCGTAAGATTTACTCCGCTTACCTCATCGAGTGCAGAAAATGGCGAACAAAGTATATTTTGGGAGAATCTTTAGGATTTCTTATTATTCTTGGGGTTTCTAGTTAGCCTTAAATATTAGGGTTATTGAAGGCTGTGTCCGAAATATCAAAAATTTAAACTCTCAAACTTTCGAAACCTTAAATGAATTTAAATAAATAAGCTATTTTAAATATACAAATAACATAATTTATAAATTTCAGAAGTTTAACATATGATTTCATCGAATTTTTAAAATTTGCTAAAGCTTTAAAACTTTTGAAAAAGATTTTGGACATAAAAAGTTTTTTTTATGAGGAATCGCATTTTAAATAGTTTTTACCTTTGAGTTTTTGAAAAATCGAATATTGATTTTTTTTAAATAAAAATCCTTTTTTTATATTCAGCCTCGCATATAGAGAATAATTTTCCAGCCGCGATTCGTGCTAAAGTCGAAACAAACGGTTGTTTGATCCCACCGCGACCCTCCCGCCTAGTCAAAAAGAAGAATTTATCCAATTTTTCTCGGGTCAACCCTAACCAGGTTAAAACTAGCAACAACCCTCATATAATATGTAGTCAAGCGCCGCCTAGATTACCGCCCCCGCCTCCGCCACCTCCCATCGTTACGCTTTCCTCGTTACCGGAAGAGGGTAATATTTCGCCTATAGCCAAATTGAATGGTTCTTCGAACCCTTCTTTAAATGAGTCCGAAGAAATGGGTAAAATGAATTCCACGCTGGAAGGCTTTAATAACGTCAGGAGAATGATCGGGATGTTAGAGGGTTCCAAGAAATTTAATTTTAGTAAGCCAATTTATTTTATAATATTATAACAAAAAAAAATTAACCTCGTTAAAGTTACCACTGGAGGTTTTTCTAGTTTGAATTCGACACCTTCATCGGTCCTTGATTTTCTGATCAGGCCGGTCAGGCCCGCAGTAAAAAAAAATTTATAGATCCGGCCCTGCTCATATTTAATATTTAAAAAAATGCCGATCCAAATTTCAAAATTTTTTTATTAGCCCCACACAATCCCATATATTTGTTGTGTTCATTGAAAATAAACAATATTTCTGTATATTTAGCCGATAATTTTGTTTTGCCAATACCGAATTTTTTTTCGGATTTTTTAAGCCCCTAGACTATTACATTTTTTTTTCAAAATCCAGGGCCTTACACAGGCCCGCTAGAAAATATAATATTAGGTCTATGGGCCACAGGTCGACATGGCTCATGAAGGTCTTATGGTTTGGATAAATATAATTTATTTTTTTTAATAAACAGCCCGCTATTTTTAAAAATAAACAAATAACCAAAAAAATTCACTTTTCAATTTTCTTTGTTTTGTTAGTCATCATTTTTTTTTAAAAAAAGGGTGTGCACTTATCAACTCAACATAATATTAAAATATTTTGAAAATGTTATAAACAAGAGATAGTGTTAAAATGTATACTCCACAAATTTATGGTGTAAAATTATATTCTTTTAACGCGCCTTCTTTTGGCTGATTAGGTAAGGAGATGAAAAAAGATTTTTTCGCAGCTGACCATTCCATCAACACCATCTTGTACAATAATCACGAATCCTACTCCGGATTCAATCTCTCCGAGAGCACGGAACCTACCGAAGATAACAAAGCAATTCTCGATTCCCTATCAAACGGTTACGAAAGTTCGTGCCTATCTAACCCTTATACGCTTCCCGACCACGTTCTCGCCCTAACGACCCCTTACAGCGCGGAATTAAAATTCTCGGAAGCGTGTTCTCAAAATTCGAAAGCTACCGGAAACGCTTCGAATTTACTAAACTCTCACCCCGTCGAGAACCATAAGCCTGAATACGATTCGGATATAGATCTCAATGCAATTCCTCCCCCTGTCCCACCTCGCAGAAAAAAAATGGATAGAAATCGTTCCCAAGTAATAATTACAACTTCTATATGAAAGAAAGAATATAACAAATATAAAAAAATATTATAGAAAGAAAGAAAGAAGGAAGGAAGGAAGGAAGGAAGGAAGGAAGGAAGGAAGGAAGGAAAGAAAGAAAAAAGAAAGAAAGAAAGAATTATATATGTTTTGAAGTATTTTACGGTTAGATATTCATTAATGAACATTGACATTAGGATGTTGCGTATATCTAAGTGATAAGTTACCAACTATTTTAATCAACATCAAAAATAGAAATTTCATATTAAAATTTTAACATTTCTTCGATCAATCTATCTCCTCAATATTATTTATTTGCCGGCTTTTCTAACATTGGTGCATCATTCTGGCTGCGCGATCTTCCCATTCGCAACTTACTTTTCATACAATGGGGCGATAGTTTAATGCGATCGTGGTTCTAAATTTTGCGAAGAAAGAATTTATTTAGTCATTTCTTAAAAATCGGCTCAAATCAAGCCGTATAACAATAACTGTACTCCACAATATCATTTTTTTTCGCCAAAATATTTGAACTATCGAATGAGACGTGAATCGAAATTTGTTTTTATCTACTGATACAGTTTTGCCTGGAAAAATAATTCCAATTACTCAGTAAAGCTAAGAAAATTTTTATTGAGAGGTGGGTGGAGAGGGTGGGGAGTGATGCAATATCCCAAAGTTTTTTTGCATAGGGGAACTACATTATATTCTAGAAAATTCCTAATGTTAATGTTAAATAATAATAATAAATATATTTTTTTGGTTAGGTGGCGGCGGAATATAACGGTTTACCGCCTACGCCCAAGGTCCACATGGGAGCTTGTTTTTCGAAAGTTTTTAATGGGTGCCCATTGAATCTCAATTGCACGTCGACATGGATCCACCCTGAAACAAGAGGTGTTTTTTTTTGCAGATATTACGATTATAATACGTTTGTTATAAATAGTCTGGAACAAGGACTTCTGGACTTCCGTTCTAGTTACGGGCGAACTGTTCCGTTAATATTTTTAGGAATATTCCTATAGATTCTTTTTTTACATTTTACGTTGTGAATCTTAGAACCCGCTCTCTGGGTAAATACCTCAGACCCTCTCTCTCCATAATTGTACCATTTTTTTTGACACGGGCTCCAAGGAAAAATCCTTGTTACTGAAGTAAGGAATAATAAGTGCTCAGGTGATATTAATAAATCTTGACCTGATCAGTTTTTTTTGCTAAATATTGTATAATAATATCAGTTTTTGTAAAGGAACAGAGAAAAATATATTTATAAAATATGGTAAAATGTAAGCGCATTTATAGTGAAATTCCTTTTTTTTTTCACACAATTTTTTTAGGCTTTTTTTTGCCTTTGATAGCATTTAAATAAAATAATTATGCTACATTTTTTATAAGTTAAATGGATTGATCAATTAAAGATCTTGATCCATTAATAAAATCAATTTCCCCCGACGCGTATTATATGCATAATACACTTGCACAGAAACATCTTAGATTATTTGAGGAAACTGAGGCAAAAACAAATGCCGCCGACATTTTTCGAGTCCTCTTCAATACTTTTCCCCAAAGAACTTAAAAAATTCAATAATTTTTGATAGAATTATATTTATAATTATTTACTCAAGGCTATTATCGATTTCCTAAATCTCCATAGGCTTTTGGAAGTAACTAAATTTAGAGAATGCTCTTCACATTGCACATAGACTAAGGGCACTCTTGATTATTTTAACTATTGTTCCTTTTTAGGATTCCTAATTATATTTTCTTTTTCTTATGTTGCGTTGCCCTGTAACATCTTTGAGCGGAATAATGTAGTAAAAATTCATTAATTTTTTATATCCAATCCAGGTCTAATAAATCTTATGGCCAAAGACATTTGCTGTTGGCTCTCAAATATCGGTTGTTTCGTCTGCCATTGCAAAGATTAAATCTAATTTTTGAATTATATAATTGTTGCGCATGTTTGAATATCTAGAGAAATATACGAGGCATTTGTTACCCACATTGTCGAATATTATTTTGGTAGCATCACTACCTAGATGACAATTAGGATTATAGTAGCTCTTTTAAGTTATCCTCATTAACTAAAAATTTTACTACTGAGTTTCCCACTATTTTTTTTTTGGTGGCCTCTTAATGGCATTCCCTACCTTTCTACGTGTAAATACTTGCCATTATTTATGGCCGCTATCGCTTTTAGATTGGATAGTTATGTGAGCATCTGAATTTCCCCTTTGAAAGTTTGAGCTGACTCAGTCATTTTTTGATATTTTATGATAACTGACATTTTTGGTAGTTAATTTCTTTATTTAATTATTTTATTGACAAAAAAAGGATAATAAAATATTAACCAAATACATGATTATCATTGTAGAAATCGATGAAAATTCAATAGTATTTTTTTTTTTTACAAAAATATAAACACCGGAATGTAGTATATGGACGCTATTTTATTTTGTATGATTATTTTAATACATTTTTAGAACATGTATTAACAATTTTAATAATAATTTGAAAGAGTATTACCAATGGCTTTAATAAAATGATTGAATTTAATAAATTTTCGGATACTTTATACAGAATAATTGGTATAAATTCATTAATGATGTCTTTCCTTCCAGTAATATAAACATCAAAAAAATTTTAATATTCATTTTCAACAAACACCTTATATCTAAAATGTATTTTTTTTGAGCTACTAATTTGAATATTGAATAGTTACTTAATCTCCCCCCCCCCCGGTGGCTACCCCACTGCTTAGATAAATTTAGTTTGATTGGCTATTTTTAAATTGGGCTTGTATAGTGTTGTTAAACGGCTCATTTTGAGCCGATTTTTAAAAACTGCTAACTCAATATTTTGGCCAGAAAAATATTGCCTAAGCCTCGATATTTCGCTAATAGATGTCCAAACCTTTGTTCCTTCTACAAACAAAATCTTCAGGTTTGAGTAATATCATTCTAGATGAAATATTGAGTTAGCCGTTTTTAAAAATCGGTTCAAAACGAGCCGTTTAACAACACTAAGCTTGTAAAAGGCATATTTATGGGATACGATCGCCTATTTCATCAATAATATTCACCATCTATTAACAAAATTTCAAAGATTGCATAATATTATTTTGGCTAAGATATTTGGGTTAGCCGTTTTTGAAAATTCGACCAGTTTAATAACACTTAGGTCGGGTAATGCTTTTTTTTTCCCTACTGGTCCTTGTATCAAAAAAATTTGTCTTTCACAATTCTCAATTATTCCACCTAATTTTAAACTTAAATGACCACGGATAAGGGTTTCCTCAAAACGAAGATATAAAATAATTAAACTTACTTTTTTTTTTATACATACATGAATATATTTATCGAAAAATACTTTTAATTATTGAATGGTAATGTATCGGAAGAAAATAATGGTTTAATCTAGAAATTTGGATGATTTTGAGAAGGGTTACTTTTCTACACCTTTTTTTATTTCGTTTCGACACTTAAATAAATTAAAGACAAAAACTTTGAATTTTATTTTAACAAATTCCTTCCTTGAAGCTAATTTTTTTAAAATATTTATTCATAAAATACAAAACTCCACAACCGCACTCTCCGCCCCTGTTAAATATATAAATCCGTTTGTCTAATAGTGCACACAAATTGAGCGTTTACGTTTTGCCGTAATTTTTTAATTTAAAAAACCTAACGCGTCCCTCCCTTTTTAAATTGAGGTGGCCTTTTTATTAAATATCGTCGATTCGAAATTTTAAATAAGTTGTCTTGAAAATTAAATTATCGTCTGCCTTCTTATTTCTTTAATTTCTAAATATTCCTTTTTAGGATATAAGTAAGTTATTAATATATTACATTTTATAAAATATTACAAAGCGAAGAATAAAAAACTTATGCTTTTTTTTTGAAAATGGTTGCTAACGCCAAACGGTAATTTTACTAATTTGCGCGAAGCCATTTGAAATGCATTATTTGCCCTTGCAACGTAGCGTTTGAAACGCTTAAATTGGTATGCACTATAACTCCTTAACTTGAACATTTTTTTATATTGAGTCATTTGGACATGAGCAGGCAATAGAGAGCCGCCATTTATTACAACATATAGACGTTTATTTTTTCAAAAATCAATCATAGTTTTTTTTCTAATCTTAATATCATTTTTTTTTAAACAAGATCAATATGTCTTGCTGGGCGCCGAGGAAGGCGTATACACCCTAAATTTGAATCAGTTACACGAGACGGTTATGGACCAAATAAACGAGCGGCCTTGCAAGTGGATCCACGTCGTCAAAAACTCCCTCATCACCATTTCCGGTTATTTATTAAACTCCTTTATAATTCATTAGTCTCTTCCTTAGCTTTCTTTGCAAAATATTTTCGTTATTCTTTAACGTTCCAGTGGAATTTATATATATATATATTCCCATTGGGCCGATTTTTAATGACTGCTAACTCAATATTTTATCCAGAAAAATATTTCCTCAAGCCTGAAGATTTTGCTCATAGATGACACAAAGATCTAGACTTCTATTAGCAAAATCTCGAGTCTTAGGCAATATTTTTTTTGGCTAAAATATTGAGGCAGCCATTTTTTTTCCCCAATGGATATTTTAGGTTTTAGAAAGAAAATATTTTATTAAAATGCCCATTTTTTTTTATCTAAGAGTAATAATACAATTTTGAAACAATCTCATAATGACATTTTACTGGCATAGATGTTTATTCCTTTTTGATCGTTGATATTTAACGAATTAATGTTATCTAAAAAATAATATAAATGAGCCATAAAAGATTTTCCTCTACCCTATTCCATCAGTTGAGTTTTTCAAAAATATGTACTTATTTTAGGGTATTTGAACTTGATTATGGAAAAATTAGTATTTATATTGCATAGTAGGAGTTGGTTATGCTTTTAACCTCGACCCTAATATGAATGGAACAGTATATATTTTTTTATCTGGTGTATAATTCCTTAAGTTTCAAAGCACAGTATTTATCTCTCATTAAAATTTTTACAAACAATTAATTAACCTAAAAATATTGAGTAGGACAAAATTCTAGCACGAACTTAGCCTATAAATTCGTCAAATAGTATAATCAATTGGTGACCCCAAATCACCTCCCATTAAATTTTTTATAATTGTAGGAATTAGGGTTCCTAACCGGGTAACTCCGAACAAAAGCATTTTTGCGGTCGTGTTCCATTTCCATTCCGGCTAGATAAAAAAAATTGTGCTTTCCATTCTACGATATTCAATTTTATTTTCTATCCAATTCATTCATTTTACAATTATTTATATTTAAGGTGGTGATTGTTATTTTTAATACTTACTTGGTAACAAAATTATTCCATTTATAAAATCTGAAATTTTTAATTATAATATTATTTTTATACAAATTATTTGCAAGAACGCCTTTGCTTTTACTTTTATTATTCCTTGATCGGAATTAAGTATATCTGAAAATTTGAAAAGTTGAAGTTCAAAGATGATAATTCTTATTATCCTAAAAAAATATGTTTTTATGATATTAAAATCACTTTATAATAATAGATAGTTATAATAATTGTTTTTGTGAAGCAAACTGGAATTCAACATATTTACAAAATTAAATAATAAAAAATAATTTGAAATTATTTTTTTTAGAACCTTTCAGAAACTGTTCCGGGAAGGAATTGCCCTTCCAGTTTCCTTTAGCATTCTATGATTTTTCTCGCGTTCCATTTCTAGAACGTTTCGCTCCATGCCCTTGGGTTTACTTATCCATTCAATTCTCAAATTATTGCCACTCTTACATAATCCCATCAGTGTTATACTTTACTATATAAATATATTTATTTAAGATTTGATGACTAAAGTGAGATAAAATTAGTGTACATTTAAAGATTTTAGGCTGGCATCATAGCTCTCGCTTTATATCTTTTTATAAAATTCCAAATTAACTGTCCGTCTTTAAACCTTTATAAATATAAACTAAACTTAAAACGAATTATTCAATATTCGATTCGTATTTTATGAATACGAATAACCGAATCGAATACCGATAATGAAAATAAATTATCTATCAAATAATTTTTTTTAGCTATTATTCGATCGCGAAATTATTCGAATAACATAAAATAAATCCGTAATTTTTCCCTAAATATTCAAAATCATTTCTTGAAGTTTTATCACATGTTCCTTGCGAAACCTTTATCACCTTTTAAAAAATTTTAATAATCAATTTTTCAAAATATTTTAAAAAGAATTTAATTTATGAGAATATTCGACAATGTTTTTATTGTTCTCAAGAATACGTATAAGAATTTATTCGATATCTCAATATATATAATCCAGAAAAGTATTAAGCAAGGCCTGAAAATTTCTGCTCGTAGGTGGCACAATGGCTTGAACATCTTATAGGAGAAATCTTGAGGCTTAGAAAATATTTTTCTGACTAAAATATTGAGTTAGCCGTAAAATCTGCTTAAATCAAGCCGTTTAACAACACTAGGTATATTGAGCTGTCATCTCTCTATTAAAATAAGATTTTAATAAAAAGCTAAAAATAGGGGTCTCCCAGCTGTTTTTCTGAATGGTTTTAATTGAGAATCAAGGCGAACCGGAACTTGTATCTATTTTTTTTTATAATATAAAATGTATTTACATTAAATGTATTTTTTTACCTAATAATTTTATATTATAAGTATTTTTTTAATATATTTGCAATATTTTTATTTATTATTATTTACTATGTCACTAAGAACAATATATAATTATTAGCGTCAATATGTTCATTTCCGGCAATGTGTCATTTTTTTGAGCGCGTTTTTTAAAATTTAAAAATCTGATTTTACCGGAAATGTATGCCGTCATGTCTGGGAATACCTTCCAAGAACTTTTTAAAACTTAATATAATTTGTTATTAAATTCTTCCCTATATTTTTTTTTATAAAAATTTATAAATGATGAAAAAGTTATCAGAGAAGAGAAGAGAAGAGAAGAGAAGAGAATCTACGATTCACAAGTTACGTATTTTCTAAACATGCTGGAATATATTTCCGGTAAAATCAATATTTTGAAAAATAACACCTTGCCGGAATAAACACACTGACTCTAACATGTATATATATCAATCTAAATTGTCAAATATCTTCTCTTCTCCTCTCTTCTCTTATCTTCTCTTCTCTTCTCTTCTCTTCTCTTCTCTTCTCTTCTCTTCTCTTCTCTTCTCTTCTCTTCTCTTCTTCTTCTCTTCTCTTCTCTTCTCTTCTCTTCTCTTCTCTTCTCTTCTCTTCTCTTCTCTTCTCTTCTCTTCTCTATAATTATTTTATTATCTGATCCTAAGTGTATAATTTTCTATTTCCATATTTCCAAAAACACAAAATAATATATTTAAAATTGCGTAGCGCTTTTGCCCTCTAGCGTTGAAAGTTCAACAGAGCTACGCTAGGGTTTTCCTCATTTCCATCTAATTGGAAACTAATTTAATTTGGGTGTAAAAGTAAAAATTGGAGGAGTCCTCCACACGTTTGTGGGCAAACCGCACGTACTTGTAGGCACAACATTTCGAAAAATGTTGCTCAAACGTCTAAAGGCTTAATAATAAAGGAGCGGGGCAAAAAAGGAGTCTATACTCTAGAACTACAGTGTAATTTAATTACTTTAAGGGGGGGGGGTGGACAAATTTTAAGTTTATGATATCTCTGTGCTAGTTGATTACAAATCGGTGTTGAGAAGATTCCAGTATTTGATTACTTTATGCATTACTTTATGCATTGAAGAATTTATTGATTACTTTATAGTAATTTGTCTTAGTAAGTAAACTCGACTAGGGATGTGTTTAATTAATAATATTTTTCGTTCTTCGATTGGACGAAGTTTTAGATTGTGAGCCTTCATTTGAAATATCTCCCTTTAATGCAAAAGAGTTTTTTTGATATAGTTTTATAAGTTGTTTCATATTGATATTTAGTTCCATCACATCTTTATAGTTTTATAGTACTATAATGATTTATATTTCGTGTACTGTTTCTCTTTGTATGTGTAAAGCCATGTTATGGCATCGTGTACTTGATTTTGATCAGAGTTCCATATTATGTGGTTTAAGAACTGAATTCGGCGTTTTTTTTAAATTTTATGTTAATTGGAGTATGATTTGACTTTTTCCAAAGATTTGTGTTCGAGATGATTCTTGGGTAGAAAATACCATTAATTGTCCGGAGGCAATTATTTATGAAGGATTGCAATCTCCCGTTTTCTGTCTTATTTATTTCCTATATATCTTCTCCAAAAAGCAATATTGGGATTATTGTTGAGTTAAAGTTTCTTAGTCTGGTGAACACTGAGATTTCTATGGGTTTCCATATTTTCATATACATTATATAAAGCACCCCTCGCCTTTTGTATTTTAATCTTCATTTCTTCTTTCCAACTGCCTTTGTTATCTAACGTTACACCTAAGTATTTTATTTTGGCCACGATTTTAACTACATTTCCTCCAAATGTAAGATTTTCGAGCAATGGAGCCTTTGGGGAGGGGAGAATAAAAGTTTTGTTGAAATTTATTGCTAGTCCGACTCTATGACTCAAGATCTATAATAGGTAGAGTAAGTTTTTGGTTTCGTCTATACTTTTGGAGATTATCACGGTTTCATCTGCGTATGATATTATTCTGTTTGCAAAACGTATAGTATCATTAGACCCTAAATCTGCTAGATCAGCTGCACCCAGGGCTTCCTTTATGACTTTATTTATAATGATATTGAACAGGAGTGGCCATAGAGTACAACCCTGTTTTATGCCTTTTTTTATTCTGAAGGAAGGGGATATTCCATCTCTTATTTTGGAAACTGCAACCAGTTTAGAATAGTGATTTTTAAGGATGAGAATGATGTTGGGTTCAATTCCTCACTCTGACTGTGTTTCCCATAGTGCATCATGGTTAACATTATCGAAGGCTATGCTAAAATTGACAAATGTGAAGTAGGCAGGTATTTTATATTTACAACACTTCTGTATAGTTATTTTGAGAGCTAATATTGGCTCCAGTGTGCTTTTATTCGGCCTGCACGCTCAATTATATTTGGGTAAAAGGTGCGGTGTAGATGATATGATTCTATTTTTTAAGAGGACCATAAAGATCTTTGGGATAAAAGATGTGAAAGCTACGGCTCAGTAATCCGTAAATTTTAGTAAGTCTTTAATTTTGGTGAAGTTGCAAGGCAGGATTTTTTCCATTCCGCTGGAATGTGTCCTCCATATTTTGTTGAAAACTCAGTAAATTACAAACGCTGGAAGATGCAATACTTTTTGATCAAGCATTGAATCAGAAAATAGCTAACTTTCTAAATGTAACCATGCACGGAAACGTAGAAGAATGCTGGAAACTTTTCAAAAGAGATCTTGCTGAATCATTTGATGGTCTGCCGAATGCAAATCCTTTTTCAAGGAAAGAATGGTGAGAATTTGGAAAAAATCAATCACTTAAGAATGGAGAAGGGCCCTAATAGTGACTTATGGAAGAACATTTAAAAATTACTACGGAGTGACAGACTGATTTACATAGTGAAAAAAGCCTTCGCAATCGATTAAGACATGAAAGAGAACAGGATCTATGACGCCTATAACAAATCAAAATATTTCTGTAAACCTTGCAGTTTTAGGAAATTCCCCTCTATAGTTTTAGGAAACGGAAAGGTAATTATTGACCAGGATGAACAAATGACATTTTTTGATTATTATATGAGGGTCTTCGACTCGCGGAAAGCAACACTAACAAGCTTATACAAAACCTCGCCCCACCCCATCTGGCTTATCCATGAATGAAATATCAAATGTAATCAAGAAACGACGGAAAAACAAAATGCCGGGGCTAGATAATATCCGGCAGAATACCTAAAAATAGCATATTTGACAATATCTTCATTAACCCTCTTCAATAAAATATGGGCGAGCGGAAACACTCCGGCGGAATTGAACACATCCTGCCTATGTAACTTCCCTAAAATTAAAGACCCACAAAAATTTACGGATTACCGTTCCGTAGCCCTCACATCCTACGTCTCAAAGATTTTTATGGTCCTCTTAAAAAATAGAATCATATCAGCTTCGCCTCATCTTTTCCCCAAAGACATTTTTGCCTACATACCAAACAAAAACATACTGGAGCCATAGCCATAAAAATAATTATGCAGAAGTGTTATAAATACAAAATACCCTACTACTTTTCTTTTGTAGATTTTAGTAGAGCCTTCGATAATGTTAACCATGATGCACCATGAGAAACGCTGTCAGAGTGTGGGATTGAACCCAACATAATTCTCATCCTTAAAAATCACTATTCTAAACTGGTTGCATGTTCCAAAATAAGAGATCGAATATCCCCTTCCTTCAGAATAAAAAAAGGCGTAAAATAAGGTTGTATTCTATCGCCACTCCTGTTCAATATCATAATAAATAAAGTCATAAAAGAAGCACTGGGTGCAGCCGACCTAGTAAATTTAGGGTCAAACGATATGTTTGGCAAACAGAATAATATCATACGCAGATAACATCACGGTAATCTCCAAAAGTATAGGCGAAACCAAAAATTTACTCTACCTATTAGAGATCTTGAGTCAAAGAGTCGGACTAGCAATAAATTTCAATAAAACTTTTTTTCTCCCCTCCCCAAACGCACCACCGCTTAAAATCTTACGGTTGAAGGAAATGCAGTAAAATAGTAGACAAAATTATGTACTTAGATGTCACACTAGATAACAAAGGCAGTTGCAAAGAAATGAAGATTAGAAAAAAAAATTAATAAGTCAGTGAATGAATGTGTTTTTTTTTCTAACTTTTTTCACGGTCCTCTTGTTTTTCTTTTTTTCTAATCGTCACCTCGCATAGTTCTTTATATGACAGTTTTTTTTATTAACACGCAAAATATTTTTAGGTAAAACCACGACTTATTTGTACAAACACGATCTACTGACATTAATGAACAAATCCGGGCATCGCTTTTCACTCCCCATGGGAAAATTACCTGAAAAATTATTCGCCAAGTTTACTATTATACATTAATTATTTACTTATTTATCGTTAGTTTTTTTAAGTTTTGTTTTTTTTCCTACAATAAAAAATGTATACAATAAATTTAATTCTTCTTTATTAGAAAATTCAATAACCCCTCATGCAAGATAACAGACTCAAAAAACGTTTTCAAATGCTCCGTAGCCCGCAACCCTTATAATGGTAACAAGTATCTCTGCGCCGCCCTTCCCACCTCCATCGTCCTCATGCAATGGTACGAACCCATGAACAAATTCATGCTCGTCAAAGTTTGCCATTTCATTCATTCAAAAAAATCATATAATTCAGAGAACCGAATCGAACTTAAACAGTTAAATCAAGCTGCTTCTTGGAATCATTTTTTTTAACAACTAAAACCGTGACCTGACTGGGGCCGGTTTGGACTCCAAGGAGCCTTGGCTGATAAAATAATTTATGATTATTTAAAAAAAAATATATATATTTCGTTTTCTCATCGAAAAAAATATAATTTTTCTATAAATTTTCAAGACCTTTCCTTGTCAACTGTCGCCCGACCTTAAAGTGTTCGAGCTCATTATTGTTCCAGAAATGGAATACCCATTCGTATGCGTCGATGTAAGAATCAAGTAAGATAAATTTTCTAATATTTTGTCTTGAAGAGTATCTTTTCAGAGATCTATTTTTTAATGTTAAAGGAAGGGGTGTATGAAAAGGGGGACCTCTGAATTTTTTGAGTCTTAAATTTACTTTATACCAGAACCCAACTCTTATTCTAAAAAAAGGATTCAGGGTTGGGTTCTGGTTCGGTAAAATTTCTCTTGAACCGGGTTTTCAGGGTTCATGGTCCAAAAGTGAATTAAATAAAATATCAAAAATGTTATTGGAATTGCAGTTTTTATTGTATTTAATTAAAACTTCTATGTTATCGTACAACAAGAGCCTTTTAATTATTTATACAAATTATAAGTTATCAAGAACATTTTATAATTATCATATCAAATATATAAAATTTAGTAAATTAACAAATATAAATATATCAAATATTAGATTTAAAATGGAATTGTTATTGCACATTGTGTCATTTGAGAAAATCTAAAAAAAATAGGAAATTATTTATAAATGTTTATATCTAAATGATAACTAAAACTTACATGTTATTGTACAAAAGCCTTTTTTAACCTTTGAATTATTGAAGGTAATATTAAATATTTTTTTTAGGAAATTTTTCATAATCGTATTAGGTTTGAGACCCATAATAAAGTTTCTATCCTTAATTTTACATCACTAGGCATTTTGAGAATTTCAGTTTCAATAAGTTGACGAGTATGATATTGATATGTGTATGTTGCATTATCATTATTAGAATTATAAAGGAAATAAATTCTTGCAGCATATTGCGCTCCTCTTTTAAACTAGTTTACATCTAAAATAAATTTTCTTGCCCTTTTCTGTATCATTTGTATAGTACCCAAGAATTACTATTAGATATTCATGGAGACTTCAGCATTTTTGAAGATCTATTCCTTTAAACCAACAATATCTTTGATTTTTTTTTCATAAGTAATCAGATGAATCCGAACAATATTCATCAATTGGTTATCCATTTTAAAAGTTGGTGTAGAAAATTAAAACTGCCCAGGTAAATATAAAAAACTGACTAATTATTTATTAACTGACCAAAAATTTAAAATACTAACCATATGTTTTTTTACTACTACCCCATTTTTGATTTATTTTACTGCCCATTTCTTAATAAAAAAAAACAACCCGAATAATATGTCGTCAAATTAATGTATCAATTTTTTAATGCCTAACTCTGACAGTGCATCGCAACTTGTAATTAATAAAGCTATTTTACCCTGTGATTGGCTCCTTTTCTTTGGTCTTACTTTTAATTTGATAATCCAACAAAACAAAAAATAAATATTCCTGAAATATGTATTAATTTATCTATTATTTAAAAAAAACATATAGTTACAAAGATGGTAAAATTTTTATAATTTTTTACATAAAATGGAGTAACTCTAAAATATAACATAAAAAAAAAAGATTCCACTAAAAATATATTTAATTTTAATATAGTTTTATTTATTTTTTTATATTATGTTATTTTTAACATATTTTTTAAAAAATAAATTTAAATTTCATATTTAAGAAAAAAAAAAGTTTCGGGTTTGAGTTAAGTAAAATATTTAGGGTTCTCAGGGTTCGGGTTTCACAGCCCTGATTTATAGTGAGCACAAATTGAGCGTTTCAAACGCAAATAATGCCTTTCAAATGGCCTCGTGCACATTGGTAAAATTACCGTTTGGCATTAGCAACCATTTAAAAAAAACTTAAATAGGTTAGCTTTTACATTACTTTTTTTTTATTCTTCGTTTTGAAATATCATATTCTTCTTCTTCTTCTCCGTTTTATGGCGATTTCCAGGTTTACCCGGGTAGGCCAGTTTTCCCTCTGATTTTTCTTTTCCATTTTTGACGGTCCTGAGCATCAATACTTGTAAGATTCAAGCTTCTCATATCCGCCGCTATCACATTTGTCCACGTCATCTTGGGTCTTCCTCTAGGTCTTGATCCTCCTACTTCCATCATTGTGCATCTCTTTACCCAGTCATCTCTTGTCATACGTTCCACATGCCCAAACCATCTTAGTCTATTTCGTCGCATTACCATACCAATCATTTCTATACCTAATCTTGCTCGCAATTCCTTGCTAGTTTTTCTCTCTCTCAGAGATACCCCACACATCCATCTAACCATCCTCATCTCTGTTCTTTCTAATTTGGCTTCGTGAATTGCTTTCATTGCCCATGTTTCACCGCCATAAACTAAACAACTCCTCACACAGCTTACGTAAACTTTCCCCTTTAACTTCAGAGAAACTTTTTTATTTGTAAGAATAGACGACATCTCTCTGAACTTCTTCCAAGCTTGTCTGATCCTTGCAACAACAGCAGAATCTACACCACCATCTGCGTTTAGCATATCACCTAAATAACAAAACTTATCCACTTTTTCTAGGGTTAACCCATTGCCAATATCCAGACCACCATTTTTTAGGTTATCATTATTATGTATCCCTTTCATGCATGTTTTACAAATAAAGGTCATTCTTTCTAACATCAAACTGCCTTTTTTCCCACTACATCTTTTATGTACCCATTTCTGGCATCTGGTGCATTGGATAGAATTTCTAGCAACGCCTTTCCCACATACACCACAAGGCCACTTACCTGATTCTTCTATCTTTAGATTTTCCCCACCAATCATCACCTTTGTTTTTGATGCATTCATTTTCAGGCCCTTTGCTTCCATAGTCATCTTCCATTTACTAACTTTATCCCTCAATTCTCCCTCACTGTTTGCCATTAATACAAGGTCATCTGCATATAATATCTCCCAGGGAAGTCCTTCACGCATTTCTCTACCACATCCATTACTAAGATAAATAATAATGGACTCAGCACGGATCCTTGATGAAGTCCTACCTTCACCTCAAAGCTGTCACTATCACCATAATCCGTCCGTACTGCTGTTTGTGCTCCAACATACATTGCCATCACTGCGGTAACTAACCATTCCTCCACACCGGATTTTCTCAAGGCCCATCTTGTAATCTCACGCGGCACCCTATCAAATGCTTTCTCCAAATCAACAAACGCATAATAGAGTTTCTTTTCCTTCGCAAGATACTTCTCCTGAATTTGTCTCACCACAAAAATTGCATCTGTCGTGCCTTTTCCCGATGTAAAACCAAACTGCATTTCATCAATTTTGATTTGTTCCCTTATCCGCTTTTCTAACACTCTCTCAAATACTTTCATTGCATGTTCCAAGAGTTTAATAGCTCTGTAAGACCCACAATCTAAAGGATCACCTTTCCCCTTGTATACTGGGATAATTATACTTCTTCGCCAGTCCTCGGGAATAGTACCTTCTGTGACAATCTGATTTGCTAAATTCATTAACCATTTAATCCCTAAATCATCAGAACCTTTAAACATCTCTGATACCACCATCGTTAAACCCGATGCCTTCCCTTTCTTCATCTTTTTCACTGCTCTCCTTATCTCGTCCTTGCCAAATTTACACCCTGGACCTTCTACCTTTGCACAACTAATATTATTATTCCATTCATTTTCTTCATTCAAAAGTCCTTTCATGTAAATCTTCCAGGTGTTCTTAATACCACTACTATCAATCGTCATTTTTCCTTCCATATTTTTCAAACACTTTACACCTATCACATGCCTCTTTTTTGACATCTGTTTTGCCATTCTAACCATATTTCCAATTCCATTAGCGCATTCCATTTCTTTAGCAAACTCGTGTCTTTTTATATAAAAATGTAATATAAAAATTTTCAAAGACAAATCGACAAATCCTTTTTTTTTAGAAACTTATTTTAAATTTTGAATCGACAGATATTAATAAAAAGGCAATCTCAATTTAAAACAAAGGAATGCGTTACTTATTTTTAATTAAAAAATTACGGCAAAACTTAATCGCTCAATTTGTGTGCACTATTATACTCGAAAATGTCAGTTAAAACCTTATAATAATCAAGAGCGTCATGTATTTTATTTTATATAATTATATATTTTTTTTAAAAAATATATATATTAAGAATGGAAAATGACAATAACGATGTTGACAACGAAAAATTGACCATAAATATGGTGGATCTCAACGCCAATCCCTTGTGGTTTACCGGTAAATTCCATCGCGTTTGAAAATTTTATCGATTTCCTCAAAAAAAAATGAGAAGAATGTTTAAAAATAAATTGGCTCAAAACTATTGGATATGTTAAAATTTTTGCGAAAATCATACATTTCTGAAATCTAGGACCGGCTCAGCGGATCCAGTCGAGCTACTTGATCCTTTGGGTTCGAAAATAGATATCCGCATGCGACCGGCCCATTTTTTTGAAAATTCGTTCGGTCCGTGTAGCGGTCTTAACCGCACCGTTAACCTTCTCTTATAAACAGCTCTATAATATATTACTATTTTTTTTTATAGGGAAATATGTTTTGGCAATTTAAAATCTGGGGAAAACTGTCAAACCTGTCAAATTAGATGATAGATCTCTTGGGACCCGAAATCATAACGAAATTTTTTTTAACAAAAAAACGGGAAAATGTTATAAGAGGATTATAAGTAAAATTTAATAGCGTCTCTAGCTCGTTTCACCTAAGATGGCTTGCTCAAATAAGCTTTTAGGCCTTTTGAACACTCCCCCCACCCCTCCCTCAGCGACACCACTGACCTTTAATATATTCTCAAAATAATAATAATGTATAGGAAAGAAAGGAAATGAGATTATTTATTGTATTATATAATATATAATTTATTATTTTCGGCAGATAAAATTTCTGACAACGAAAGAAAAGTCGACATTGTCAATATGACTCAACTTGACAAAGAATCATTACTTTTGTGTTATAATCGTAAGCGCCATTTTTTAAAAAAAATTATTTATTCAAAAAAATAACTGGTCAATCGATAATTATCAATTATTTATACGTGATTTATTCAATTTAACCAAAATTAGATTACAATTTTTATTGACATAAATATAATAATTGAGACTAAATTAAAACTATGGGTGGGCGTATCTAGTGGCTATCTTTATAATGAGTATTACGGGCACGTTTAAATGTCCCATAAACATGCATGGTGAAGGCAATATATAGGGTAGGGGTTAGTATCTATTGGATCTACTCATTCTAAAAGCCGAATCGAAAGAGCTTCGAAAGGAGACTGAAGGTTATATTACAATATACGATCCCCCATTTTGATGATAATCGTTCTTTTTTCGGGAAAACAATTTAAACTGATACAGACGATATAATTTTACGCATATATTATCTGTATATTTATGCTATAAACAGGAAAGGTTAAGGTGATCAATCTTAGGACCGATTCCAATAGCGACGATCGAACCGTCGATAAAATATACTCCTATAATTCAAACTTGCAATTCGATTTTCAAATTGAATCCATAGGTAACAAATAAATCAAGATTTTTAATATCGACAATTTAATCTCTCTCTCAATCACGTTTCACGTGACACTTTTTCACTTTTTTTTTGGAACATTTCTATGCAAAATTAATACACCCGTTAGCTATAATCTTTTTGATGGAATTCGTTAACAAAGCCAACTTAACCCCTCATTTATAGTTACCCGCGAATTCGCCGGTAGGGATTCAAAATACGCGGTAATTTTGTACACCTCCCCGCGATATTCGCACTAACTCCGAATGCAGGGTTAAGACGGTTAATCAGCTGTGTGCCCGTAAATCTTTAAAAAGATGGATAATATTTTTATTTATTTTTTATTTACATAAAATAAATTAGTTTGTTTGACCGATAGTGTACTAGCGTTCCACAAACACGGTATGCAAGGTCGAAGTTTTTCGCAGAACGAAGTTAGTTTTTTTTTTAAAAAAGAATTATATTATAAATTTTTTTAGAAGAAAATGTTTTAGGTATTTTTATTTTTTTTGACTTTTTTTTTTATAGAAGATAATTATTCATTTTTTTTGTGTGACAATTTATTTTTTTAATCAATCAATTTTTTAAAAAAAAATCAAAATTTCTAATTATTTTTTTATATATTAAATTTGATATAATAAACTTTTTCATGTTTGGTTTTTATTTTATTATAGATAACTCAAGAGATTTGTGACAAAAGCCGTATTTTTAAGCTTTTAGGCTCCGACAAAACTGTTGTGTTAGAGAGCAGACCCTCCATAGAACCGTCCTCCGCCACTTGCAACCTTTATATATTGGCCGGTCATGAAAATAGTTGATTTAAAAAATTATATATAAAAAAGATAAAATAATAGGCACATCATTCCTTTAGAAAAATCTTATTTTTTTAATTTTTATATTTTTTTTATAAAAAAAAATAATGGATAAACTTCTAAAAAATTTAATGTATTAGATATTATATTTTTGATATCTAAACAAAAGACAAAATATGAAAGATAATTTTCTACGGACCCTTGTGGTTTGTTACACGCAATTATTAAACATATATATATATATTATTTTAAACTGACAATTTAGATTTAATTTTTGAAATATGATCTAATATTGCGAATATATCTTAAATTCGTAAATCTCTATAAAAAAAATATATTATTTTAAAAAACAATTCTACGATATGCTATTAAATCCAATCACGTATCCTTTTTAAAAAAATGTTTTATAAATCCTCACGCAAAAATGGCCTTTATTTTTTTTTCTTCCTACTTAAAAAAAACCATAAAATTAAGCGTTTTTAAAAAAATTATTGAGTTAGATCAAACGTGATAAAAGACTATTTTTAAAATACCCAAATTCCCTCCAAATGTAGAATTAATCTCAAAATATTTTTCGGGAGTTTAAATGTCTACGTATAAAAACATATGACTTAAAATGTGTATCCACCGTGCAATTGTAAACCCAATTACAGAAAAAAAAGAAGAGAAGATATTATTCTCTTAATTTACTGCATAATGACATTTAAATATTTTTTTTTTAAAATTTAATTATTTTCACTTATATAACAGCAATTTATATTTGCATATCTTCTCTGCGACATTTGCCCAACATATTTCCCATCTGGTTATTTGTATTATAAACATGCAACCCCTAAATCTCAAAATCAGTTTCTCAGAATCGACAAAACATTCATATAAATGCATATTTTAAAATAAACATATATCTCGTCCATTTTTTTTAAAAAAAAAATAAAAAAATCATAATAAGTTTTTAATTTACCATCGCCATTTTTTTTTAAAGCTTTTATCCATTTGCCCACATCGTCTGTATTAATGTAATTTGTATACGTGTCACACATTTATAGAATATATGTATTATTACTTCATTTTTTTTATATACAAAAATATTTAAATATAAATATATATATAACTTATAAATAATTTGTTCGAAACTTTTAGTACAAAAAGATATTCATTTTCTTATATCCGTTAGTCTGTGTTTTTTCTAGTATATATATATATATATAAAATATTAAAAATTTTGAAAATAATTGTGATTATTATTTTATCAAGAAATGTTCTTTTATTATAAAAAAAAAATGATATTATGGTAACTATAATAAAGACGAATGCCTATTTTTATCATTTCTTGCAATTAAATTTAAGGAAAAGAGAGAATGTATTGCTATTATATGAAGTGTAGCCCCCCATTCCGTGCCGATTCTGTTGGTCATGCCCCGCGTGATAGAATTTGTTTGAAAATCATTTTAAGATTGTAGGAAAACTGACTGAGAGAAGCGATCAATTCCTCAATCGATGTGGAGAGTGACTCTAAACCTATTTTTGTTGAAGAAAGAAAGAAAGAAAATTTTAAATTTATAGCGTCATATTTTATGATGGAACTGTTTATGATTTAATCTTACTTAATGCATTATCGCCTTTTAAGAGCTTGACATTAAAAATTTAAGATATTTTAGTCATATTAGTGTCATTATTTATTTATTTTTTTAAAAAAAAATCTAACTAATTTGAAAAATAACTCCGAAGCTATAAATAAATTATAATCTAATTTTAAAGGAATTGACCATTTTTTCAAAAATATTTGTCCTTTACTCTAAAATTTATATTTTACAATAAATCTCTAAATGATTGTTGGAACTTAGTGATTCAAAGTCGCTGCATTTGAGTCGATTTTTAAAAAAGGGCGAGCTTAATATTTCAGCCAATGCCTGAGACTCGAGATTTCGTTGAAGCAAAATCTTCATGCTTGCATAATATTTTTCTGGCTATAATATGAAGTGGATTTGTATCATTAGTTGGAACCACAATTCTTCATATTTTATAATTGTTAATATATCTAAGGAAGATAAATTCAACCTAGTTAAGAGTTTAAGTACAGTTTGGATCCTTATGTTTGACAACTCAAAAAGTCGGCATGACAGAATTTTCTTTGGAAGCCAACACCTTCTCCCCCCTTTTAAAATCTACCCGCCCCCTCCAATACCATTTAAACTCGATTATGATAATAAAAACATCCCTAGGATATTCCTTCATCCATCCAATAGAATCAGGCATCCATGATTTAGGATAGAAATAACAAATAAACATTGATTGGTGATAATCAACTGGTTAAGCCCCCGAGGATGTATTAAGTTTGCCAGTTATTTTGACTTAACTTTACCTTATCCCCCCACCCTAGCCTGCCTCTCGCGGATACCTAAAGACAAAAGACATTTCTAGGAAAAGTTTTTTTCATAGCCGTTTCCAGGGGGTTTAGTTCAAGATAAAAATGACGGTTAAAGCTCGGTTCGAAAAAAGGTGTTTCAAACTTTTTAGCGTACAAGCGTATATTAGAATTATGTATAGGAAAGAACATTTTTTTAAAAATTTTTACTACTATTCTCCAAGAAAAATATTATTGAGCGAGCCCGCATATTACAATTAAAATATTTAAAAGATTTTTCTTCTGTCGAATTATATCAATAAGGAGGAAGAATAAATTTTATGCCGAGAACAGCTGGCACCGTTCAAATAGAAATACAGAAAAATAGCGAAAAATTTATTATTAATACTTGCTTGTCGGTCAAAACTGATTATTAACCATCTTTAAATGGGTGAAAATACCAAAAGGTTGAAACCGGTTCACAGTCATTTTTGTGGGTAAGCGGAAAATAATTCCCCAAAAAATCCCCGAAAATAATTCCCCAGAAAAAAAATCAACCCGGAAAAATATTCCCCTGGAAAAAAATTCCCATAGAAAATAATTCCCCGGAAAATATTTCTTCGGAAATAAATTCCCCATTTTTTAGATTTTAAATTAAATATGGGGGATAAAATTAATTATCGGAAAAAAAACAGGAAAAAAATCCCCGAATAATTTTTTTAAAATTATCAAAAAATAATCTCGCCGCTATAAAATAAAGATATTTCTAAAAAATTATATTAGTATTTTCTGAACGTTGAGAGTATTTCTTTTTTAATTCCAAAAGGGCAATCTTTAAATGAGAATTGATAAATCGATTGGTAGTTTTTATATTTTATAATTTAGTAGATAGCATAAAAAGTATAGATTTGTGACGATAGATTTTTTATAGAAATATATGAAAATTATGAAAGAGGTTTTACAATTTAAAATTGAAAAGAAAAATGTGAAAGCAAATTTTTCTCTAGAAAGAGAAAGGTTATTTCCATAATCCACTTTTCATCTAGACTTGAATAGATATTATGAAAACAGGTAATTAAACCACATTATAATTACCATGAAGATGGGGGGGGGGGGTTATTTCTAACACGCCACTAAGGTTAAAATATATATAACATTAAAATGAATATTATGACACTATTCTGTTCCGTTCGTTTATATCAGTTTGAACCCCGGACAAAAATAACATAATGGAAATTTTTTATGTTTAATACTATTGATTTTAAAAATTGTATCTGATTATAAATTTTCAAAAAAAGTGTTGATCCTAATCACTGATTACACAAGCTTATTTAATTCAAAGACTATCTCAAGTAATTGAACGCTACCTATAGTATTTATTCTAAATAATATTTGCTTATTTTTATAAATATTATAATTTTAAATATATTTAATTTATCAAAGAAAACACAGGAGGTACTATAATCTTTAAAATACAAAACTTTTTTTATTTGAAAGTTTCCAACTCCGGAAATGTTATTACATAATCGCAGTTAGTTCCCTAATATTATTAATATTTATAACGTTGAAAGGAAAGTTATGCTCAAGAATAAATAAATTTATATATTTGGGTGGTATATTCTTTGTAATTTTGAAATAAACGATTTTCATTTAGTTTTTTAATTACTTTTTATAAAATTTTCTTTTACTATTTTAAACATTTTAAACATTTTTGATAATTTTAATAAATTTTTTATGTTTTTCCGTTAAGTAAGCATGCTACATGAGGGCTATTCCTACAATTATCATAAAACTACGAAAAATTTTAAAAGATACAAATTTACATCATATAATGCTGAAAAATGCCCAGTTATTTTGAAATAATACAATGAAAATGACTATACATTGAAAAATACGCCTCATATTCATCCTATAAACCCACATGAATATCAAATTGAAAACGCTATAAGCACGATGAAAAGAAGCATCTGAAACAAATCCAAATACTTGCCAAATATACGCAGAAGAAATGTCTAAATTGTCTCCCGAATCCAGAAAAAGACTTCCGAATGAAGATAGTATCAAGAGGACACTTAGAAATCACAAAATAAAAAGGTTTCCTCCTATTCCGGCCACATTGGAAGAATTAAGCAATTCAGGTTAAATCATATTTATGTCTATAAATAACTTTTTAATTGAAAATATCTTTACGAATGAGAGATTTCTTTTGCATGAAAATGGCGGAGATTCTAATGAACGAATAATTATATTTGCCACCGATTCTATGCTTAAAATGTTAGCCAAAACGAAAACTTGGTATATAGACGGAAATTTTAAATTGGCTCCTCATTTATTTTTGCAGCTATATGTAATTAGAATACCCTTTAAAACACTGTTTATTACAGCGGCATGTTTTTTGTTACAAAGAAAAACGTATACAACGTAGGAAGAAATTTTTGAGATTTTACTCGAAAAAGCCCATAGAACGGAATTTAGTCATAGATCCGATAACAATTTTTATGGATTTTGAAAAGGCCGCAATCAATCCCATCGAAAATACTCTAGGTTTCTTTTTACGATTTAATTACAACTATATACTAATCGAGATATGTTAGGACCTTGATTTTAAAATGTATTTTGGACCGTGGACCTTGAAATTTTTTTAAATTCTATTTTCCTTTTTCTGTTGTTTTTAGGAATATTTTAAACGGTTTTTTTATGAGTGTAGGATGAACGCACCAACCTCTAGTAATTAATGAAAATTGATAAAGACATAAATATTAAATAAAACAACCTATACAATAATTTAAATCTATATTCAACTTTTAGGTAGAGATATCATCATCCAAGGATGTTTTTATCATCTAACTCAATCCACTCATAGGAAGATTCAAGAATTGGGGTTAGAATCATCATATCGAAATGATCCAACGTTATGTTTATTTGCAGCTATGATCGATGGATTAGCATTCTTACCTATACACGATGTCAAACGAGGTATGGAGTATTTAAAAACCATTGTATCGGATGAAAACTAAGAATTATTAATTTATTTTGAAAAAAATTATTTGAATGGAGAATTTAGATATGGGAGAAACTCTCAAAGGCAAGTATAGCCATTGTTCCCACCTGAAACATGGAATGTGTTCAACGTTACGATTGCTACGATTGCTGGAAAAAATCGAACAAACAATGTATGTGAAGGATGGAATAATCGATTTCAGCATATTATAGGCCACAAAAAACCTAAGATATGGGAATTAATCGAAAAAATGAGGATGGAAATAGCCGTCGACATCGGCAAAATCGGCCAATGGAGTACTGGGACATACATTCCCCAAAAAAATCGTAGTTATGCAACGAAACAAAATATTTTAAAAAATGTATGTATTGATTTTTTAGAAGAGAGAAAGGGACTTGCCTAATTTTCTCTCTTCAATTGGAGAACATATACGTTCTAGAATTGTTTCATTTGAATATTATAATTTATTATTCCATACATCATTTAATAAAATTATAACTATTTCTTTTCTGCAAATTTTAAAAAAAATTCATAGGCAAAATAATGATTGTTAGATTCGAAAAATATAATAGTCACTGCTGATAATCACCTCTGGATGTATTTTGATTAAAATGGTCAGCATTTTTCATTACTTTTGGCAGTATTTAATTAAAATTGGGCAGTAAAAAATATAATTTTGCAAGTTTTATATTGATTTTGTGTTCAGTCAGTTAAATTCTTGGGGATCAGATTGAATTGCAAATTTCCTATTTCGCCACAGAATTTATAATTATATTATTTAATATTTAATAGCTCATCTTTATAAAAACAAAAAAGGGCGCTATTTAAGAGTTAGTAAATTGTGAAAAGCCTCTTATCTCCAACTGATATTTAAATTTTTAATATATTTCTAAAAAAAAAATGATTAAAATTTGTGTAAAGATAATTTTTTTTTAAAGTAAAAATTTGATTTTCAATAAATATCTAAAAGTTGATGAAAATGTGTAAAGGTGAACTAGATTTATTTAACTTTCGTTTTATTATTTAAAACCTCAAATCCTCGAAGGAATTTGACTTTAAAAAACATTTCTATTTAATTAAATAGTGTAATTTCCTAAATTAAGAGATATTGAAATTCAATATTTAGAAGAATATTGCAATATAATGGCCCCATTGGCTATAGCGATTGACAAAATACAGAGTGAAATCAATTGCTATTATGGAGAATCAGCTCCAATTTTAAATGTCGTTAAAAAAAATTACAAATTTAATTCAAACCAATGTACAATTTTGCAAACCATTAGCTGTTGCCATAGAAAATTATTTAAATAATAAAAGATTTAAAAATATATATAATTTTGATGAATTTTGATAACAATTTTAAAAGTGCATTTTTGGTAACTATTTCTCATCCCTATTTTAAAAATCGTTGGATTGATGGTGAAAAAGAAAAAAAATACCTTCAGGATTTTTTATTACATGAAGTTTTAATTGTTTTTAAAAATAATATTGAAATTAATACTTCAACAAAATCTTCAATTGATGTGATGAAGATGATGATTACTTTTGCCTTAAAAGTACCACATCCAATTCTAATAATTCAATAAATGATATTGAAATAGAGGTCCTAAATTATATGAAAGATGACAGGCGGATTATAAATATGTTAAATAGTTATAAATATATAAAAGAAATATTTATTAAATATAACACAATATTACCCTCCTCAGCCCCCGTTGAAAGATTATTTAGCTTTGCTAATATGGTTAATAGACCAAATCGTCAAAGATTGAACGAAAAATTAATAATATTAAAAAATAATGCTGATTTATGATGCTAATTTATTATTATTTACTAATTATATAATAATTAAATGGAATATCGCATTATCTTTTATAATAAATTTGTTATTTTCTACAATTTATTTTAAATATTTTTTTATAAATTTATATTATAGATAAGAAAATATAAGCTTTATACATTTTGATTTTGACTATTTAAAGTTTTTTAAAAAAGTATCTTGTATCTTTAGATACTTTTTTTTAAAAAAATACAAGTATCTTGTATCTTATTGAAATTTTTCTAAAGTATCTAGTATCTTAAATACAAAATTTTATAAAGTATCTGTATCTGAATACAATTTTCTGAAAATTTGCCCAACCCTGATTATTTTAATGATTTATATGCTAATTTATTTTGTATGCATAATATAATAAATGACAAAATATAAAATTCATAATAATTGTTCAGAGGGAGCAAATTTTAAAAAAGTATAATATATAATAAAAAACCCGGCCGAAGGCCTGCAAGAATGGGAGTATGAAGGGCTTTGCACCCCCCACTCTACCCCCTATAAATTATTTTTAGTTGAGCCCCCTGAGATTGTAAAGGCTAGAGACGCCCCTGCGCCTATGATGGAAATTTAATTAAGATCATAGGCATTACGCAAGTTAAAGTGACTTATGAAGGTATCTCAAAATATTTACAAGCGGTAGTAGTTGAGTCTGTTGGGACGTACATGGATTAACGCCTTCAAAAATATTTTAAAAAATTTATAGTAAATATTGACAAATTACGATAATGAAATTAAAAAATTGATTAATGAGTGCGAATCCAAATTGACTAACGGTCCAATTAACAAAGCAAGTGTCAAGTTACATTTAAGAAGAGATGTACAATCTAAAATTATACCACCTAGACGTATACCTTATTCAAAAATTGATCTTGTGGGCAAAGAACTTAAAAATGGATACATGATAAAATTATTGAGCTTGTGAATATGATGAGCAAGTCCTATTACCGCCGTCTACAAAGATGATGGGAGCATTAGACTTTGCGCTGATTTTAAGGACACCGTAAACCCAGCTCTAGAAGATTTCAGATATCCACCCACGAATTAATGATCTAATAGCTAAACTTTCAGAAGGAAAGAAATTTACGAAGATCGATTTTAAAAATGCTTTCTTACAGATCCAGATGTATTTATAAATCCGGGCCAAAATAAAAAATCTTAGTTGGTAATAATATTTAGCATAATATCAGAGAGACTAGGTATCCAATTCGTTTATTTTATAAATATTGCTTTGTTTAAATTTTTCCTAAACCTGGGTTGGGCATAAGTCCATAACATTATACATTATATTTATCAGTATTTAATTAATAATTTAAGTTTTTGTTAGGTTCAATATTAATCACAAGTACTATTTTATTTTGAAAACTTTTATTTGGAAAAATTTTACAGGAATTTTCGACGATTTTCTCAAAAAAATAATTTAGAGATTTTTTTTCTGGGGAATTGTTATAATTTTATAAAAATAATTTAATATTTTATAGGATTTAAAAAATGAGGAATTTTTTTCCGAGGAAATTTTTTCCGGAGAATTATTTTCTATGGGAATTTTTTTCCAGGGAATTATTTTCCTGGGGGTTTTTTTTCCGGGGAGTAATCTTCCGGGGAATTTTTTTCCCGGGGATTTGATTTCCGGGGATTTATTTTCCTAGATTCATTTTTGTGGTACTGGAGACAAATTTTTAAACAGTTCGGGTTCGGTAAATAATACCGGTTTAGGTTCGGTTTTGAATCCCTGGCCGTCAACAATTTATTTTTAAATATCCGAACAGAATATTTTTTTTTTGTATAATATAAAAATGACTTAATAATTCGCGGTTTTATGACGCCATTTAATCGATAATATTAATAAAAAAATTATTAACAATTGGCTTGATGTTAATTAACCAAATCTAGAATTCTAGAATCTACTGCTATGGAACATTTTTCTTAGTCAATAGCGTTGACCGAATTGGGCACTTGTTATATCATAACTTGACGAGGCATTCCTAAAAAGAGGCACCCCAGCTGTGTCCATTATTACCACAGGTAGGGTCCTTGTCCGTGATCAAATTCTAATATTGATTTGGGTCTCGCACTTAACGTCTAACGGATGATCACCATATGCAGTCAATGGACTGGTTGGCCTAATTTTTGGTCGTTCAATACTTGTCCATGTATCAATTTTTATCAATTACCCCTGTGCACTGGTGTCAAAATCATATTCAACATCTAACCCATTTATCTCTGCAGTTAGTTTTGCTCGATTTTGTTGAATTTTCCCTATATTATGAATAGAATCACTTGATGACACTCCTATATAATTAAAATTCTTATCAACAACAAGCTGCAAAATGACCTATTCTTTTACATTTGTTACATGCCGCTCATGTAGCTGGACATCTCACTTCTCGGTTATGAATAAACCCATATGAAAAAAAGAAGTTCTAACTGGAAATGGCTAAACAGCTGATTTTTCGCTGTGTAGGGGGGGGGGGGTCACAAAAATGAGAAAGTAAATCATAAATTGTAATTTATTCTTTCTTTTTTTTTTTTTACTAAACTATGCATATAAACAGGAAAAATTCTTTTGACAAAAACAAAAATCGCTAGAAATTAGGAATATCGCGCTTGTATCTCCTATAAAATTTTTAAAATAAATTTGAAATTAATATTAATAGACACTGAGAAAATAAACACTCGTGAATTGAATATTTTTTTAAAAAAA
Source organism: Gordionus sp. m RMFG-2023 (assembly GCF_954871325.1). Taxonomy (NCBI): domain Eukaryota; kingdom Metazoa; phylum Nematomorpha; class Gordioida; order Chordodea; family Parachordodidae; genus Gordionus; species Gordionus sp. m RMFG-2023. The sequence goes on along the minus strand of NC_088778.1, from coordinate 4,682,584 downwards.
TCGCTAAAAATATTGGGAATATTCATCCATATTTCCAAATAGACAATTCATACAGGGAATTTAGATCATATTTCCTCCATTGTGTTTATTTTCCTAACATGTTAATATTAATTTCAAATTTACTTTAAAATTTTCCAATTAGATATAGACGAGATATCCCAATTTGTAGCGATTTTTGTTTTCGCGATTTAGAAACGGGAACCTATAATAATGTTAAATCTAGAATTTTTAAAAATGGAAATACTCAAAGTTAGTTGATTGGAGAAATAGCTCAGGTAAAGTTCTGCAAAAACCTATAAAATGTAAATAACAAATAAATACAGAAATGGGTTTGCCACACCTATCTCTAAGATAGAATCTGATAAAAGGCTAAATGTCGGATAATTCCGCTCAATCTTCAGGCTCCTGTCGGAGAAAATCCGTTAACACTAAGGCGTTTTAACTAGTATTAGTTTCTTTCAAATCTGAACTGCTATCCTTTTTAAAATAAACCCCCCCGAGATCAAAGTGATAGCTTTTGAGTCAAAATAAAAAATTGACTTAAACCACTAAAAATATAGTAATTACCCAAAAACTATACCGATTACATAAACAATAACCTAACTAATTAAATTATGCAAGTTGGGTTTTGCCAATGTTAAAAGCTGATTTTAGATAAAAGGAAAAATAAGTTAAAAATTATACGAGTTAAAGAATCAAAGAATAGGGAGAAAAAAAAATACATGGATTGGATTTGCCTAGATAAAAAAAAATAGAGATATATTCTAGGATTGAGATCCAACTTACAAAAAAATCGGTCCTTTGAGGGAACTCCGGTATATTTCTAAACAATTATTTTTCGATAATATGACAAACCAGGCCACTCTACTCGATAAGAAGAAGAAGAGGGGGGGGGGTGTACTAATCAATTGTCTCACTTTATATCTAGGGTAGGGTGGGGGGGGAGGGGGTGGATACCCTATTCTCCTATATTAATTGAATTATTTTAACCTTCAGGTTGGCACATTAGCTCGGAAGTTGAATCACGTGACGAACAATGTTAATATTAGGGGGACACAAGTCTCGTATTTTAAAGTCGAATCTCTGTTCTTCTTTGTAAAAAAAAAAACTATAAAAAATATAGAAAAATAATTTCAAATTTAATTATCAATAAATAATTGGGACGATTTAAAATGTAACCTTTAGCTAATCAAAACATATAACAAATATAATTTTTCGTTATCATCAATTATTTTTTAGAAAAATTAAATGAAAAAAAATAGATTATTATACGAGTTTCGAGTTATATATATATAATATATTATAAAATGATAAATTAAAATCGAAATAATCCCACTCTTGATATTTTAAGCCTTTTTTTTAAAAAATAAAAAATATAAAAAATTTATATAATAATCCCCCCTTTAAAAAATACTTTTTGTAAAAAAATACTTATTTCAAAGTAATTGCAATTCCAATAAAGGCTAATTTCGAAAATAATTTTATATATTAGTAAAATAGAGTAAGGTTTTTTTTTAAAAAATGGAGATAATTATATATCATCAAAACAAAAAAATTGAGAGAGTTGAAATTTACAGTTTAAAAAGCTTTATTTATTAAAATTAGACAGTCTCGGTTTTAGCGATTGTTTAAATTTTCGTTATATAAGGTTAAACCGCTCATTTTGAGCCGATTATTAAAAACGGCCAACTCAATATTTCGTTTAGAATAATATTACGCAAGCCTGAAGATTTAAGAGAAGATAAGAGAAGAGAAGAGAAGATAAGAGAAGAGAAGAGAAGAGAAGAGGACACCCTCTATTGGCAAAATCTAGTCAGCCAATATTTTTCTGGCTAAAATATTGAGTTAGCCGTTTTTAAAGATCGGCTTAAAACGAGCCGTTCAAACAACACTACAAAGAACATATGGGTAAACTATGATATTATACATAAAAATTTTTAATAAATTTATACCTAATAAAACGAATCATTCGATTTTATGGAAATGTATTATAACAAAATTATTCGTTTATTAGAATTGAATATCTCTCGAATTATTAATTTTTTAATTATCTATATATTCGAAATAATTAGTATTATTCGAAATTATTCTTAAATATTTAAAATTGTTCATTAAATATTCAACATTATTCTTAAATATTTAAAATTGTTCATTAAATATTCAACATTATTTCCCAACGGGAACTTATTAATTTTATTTAACACTATTTTTTTTCCACATTTGTAAATCACCTTTTTAAAAAAATTTAAATAATCCATTTTTGAAAAATATTTTTTATGGAATTTAATTTTTTGAATATTTCGACAAGTCTAAATAGAATAAATGGTAATGATGAGAAATATTAGTTTCGTATTTTTGTAGGTATAAAAGAAGTAGTTTAAAAGTTCTAGGAAAAATTGACTGAAATCTAGAATACGAGAGGTTAGCAGAATTAGGTTCGCGCGCTTTTAAATAATTCAAAATTTTAAAAAAAATTAGTATGACAAAATTTATTGGCTGGTTCGAAATAAATTAAGCAAAAGGCGGGTAAAATGGGTTGAACAAATTATCTAGAAAATTTTAAAAAAAAAACAATCTTCCATTTTTCCTTAAAAAATATGAATCGCCATTTTGAATCTATTCATAACTTTGACATTGAGTTGATATATTTATTTATTTTTTTAAAATTTTTTAAAATTTTCAAAAGCTCACATCAAAAAATAAATATTTTTTTATTATGACATTTAATCGCTGGGAAACAAAAAATAGATTTTAATTTAAAATTCCGTAAAGTTTTTTTAGTTTCAATTCTTTCTTTCTTTTTTTTAATATTTATTTCATTTTAAAATTTATTTTATATTTTTTTTTTGATTTAAAATTTTTATTTTTTGTGATTATAGGAGAGAGGGGTGGAATAGTCAATTGAAAGAAAAAGAAAGAAAAAGGGTAGAAGATTCCTCCAATAATAATAATAAAAAAAATTATATTGATTGGAAACCATTATCGATTTTTATTGATTTATTAAATAAATAAATATAAAATATAATTATTAATGAAACAATTTTATATTTTTCGATTCCGAAATTTTTTATTATAAAAAAATATAAAATATTAAAAAAATTATCATAATAAAATATATATATATTTTTTTGTTTGATTTATTGAAAAATATTTGTGTGTTTGTGTTACAATGTTACAATTGTTGAAAAGGAAACGTGCTAAATAATAATCATTTAACAATTTATTTTTAATCTCTTCCTTTTTTATTATTGTTTGAAAATCATAATTGTTTAAATTTTGAGAGATAAAAAAATTTACATTGTTTTTAGTTGGGTAAAATTTACTACATTCTTTAGGCCGTTTAAGTCAAATTTTAGCCGGCTAAACCAAGTTTTTCAGTAGAAAAAAACTATCAACTTTGACCGCGGGTAAAAAGATAGCTGCTCAAATTTGAAAGAAACTGCTATAAAATTAAAACGCCTTAATGTTAACGGATTTTCTCCAACTACTGGCGTCCAAAGATCGGGCAGAATTAGCCGACATTTAGCCATTACCCAAACATATTTGAAATTTAAAATCATTTTTGATTATTTTTATATTTAGTTAAAAAAAATAAAATCGGATTAATTCAGGGGGCTTTGTCTACAAACCCATGCCGGAGAAATGGTGGCTAAACACGGAGGGTGTCTTTGAGCAAAAAATTCGAGCTTGACCAGTGTACCCCGAATTGGTCGCGGACCAGGTTATATCAGGCCGTGTCGGATAACTTGGGTTAAAGCATTTACCCGACCCACATTGTTATTATGGACCGATGTGCCAGAAATTTAAATGACATAATTAGGATATTTTTCGGACATCTTGCAGTTTAAGTTTGAAAAAAAAAAATTAACCATACATTTAAATAATTCTCATTTGTGACATAATTCCTGATCATCATTCTCTAAATCTCACGATTTAATATTTTACTAATGCTAAAGTAACGTAGATAAAAGTAACGATGAAAGTAACGTAGATAAAAGTAACGATAATGGTAACGTAGATACTAAAGGCGTTTTTTTTGAGTAACGAGATTTCTTAAAAGAGGAAAAATTTTATTATATATATTTTTAAAAATTTTATAAATAAGATTCTATTTCAAATCAATTCAAAGTTTTTCATATATTTTTTATATAATTATATTTTTGTTTATTAATCTAATCAATATGGAATGAATCAATCAAGGTATTCTAATTTTTATATACTTCTAATATCATATTTTATTTTTATATATGTCAATAGTACCTTACCTAGCTCTTCATACAAAGACGATTTAACTCTGCTCTGGCCCCAGCATGAAATTTTTCTTTAAAGGCTCTATAAAGAAAGTTAAGGGTAGAGATCTGCAAAAGTAAGCCCGGCCCGTACCCAGACCGGGCCCTAATATAAAAAAATTCAGGCCGGGTCGACTGGGGGGGCCTTGGATTTTTTTTTTAAACATATCTAAATTTATAAATAATTTTATGTTAAATTTTTGATGTAAAATAAAAATATTTGATTTTATTTATAAAAACTAGACGCCGCCATATAACATGTATCTTTTATTTTGAATAATTATAAAAATGAATTTCTATATTTAAATTTTTTTAAAAATTACGGGCCGGGTTGGGCTTTAAAAGCCTGATGCAGATCTTAGTTAAGGGTACTAGGTCTACACTTTGTAAGTGTAGATTGTGTCCTAGTTTCAAATATTTTAAAGCTCGAAAAAAAATGGATCTCGACAACTACAAGCAGTTTCTTTAAATAAAGGTGCATACCAGATTTAACCTCTGATAAAGATAAACGAATAATCCCGATAAAAGGATGTGAATGAAGATATTTTCGATGATCTAATTTTGTAAATATGGATCATTTCTTAAATATTTATAATAAATTCCCCATAATTATAATTTTTATACCCACTGTGTCGGTTAAACGTGTGTTAGGAACCGCGAACGCTATGTTAAGCACCGGGTGTTCCTGACCAATTAATCTGATCAAAATTTTTGAAAATCAATTTTTTTTAAAAAAATGAAAAATTTATATTATAAAATATAATATATTTAAGATATTTTTTTAAGTAACGCGTTACTTTTTTTTTTGAATATCAAGTGATACCCCCAATGACATATATAATACCTAGACTGACGATTCATTTATTAAAATGCGTTTTTAAGCGTCGTTAAAAGCAAATCAGCTGGAACCGCCATTTTGGTAACACATATAGTATAATTATTCTCATGTTAAAAACTACTATTTAATTCATAACTTGCTTCCTTATTATCTCGATGATCCGGTAATTCTTTAATAAAGTTTGCATGATATAGGAGTAAATGAGGCTTTCGTTTAAAATTTTAATAATGATTAGTGTAACCAAGATGGCGTCTCCAGCTGATTTGCATTGATGTACACTTTTAATGAATGAATGGTCAGTCTAGGTATTATATATGTCATTGGATACCCCTTCCTTTTTCACAAGGTATCGAGAATTGGTAGCCCGTTACTTTAAAAAAAAAATATGTAGAGAGTATGTTATTTAGAAAGTAATTTTTTTATAATTTTTCTATAAATTCATTATTTTAATTTTATAATATTTTAATGAAAAAAAATTATATTATAAAAAATATAAAAAATTTATTACAATATTATTTTTGATTCATTTTTTATATAAGATATTTTTTTATATAATCTATTGATTATTTTTGTTAAATTTTTGGCTTTATAATGCTTTATAATGATACTTTTTTATATAAAAATATATATTTTTTAAAAAATTTTTTTTTATCAATTTTAATTTAAAAAATTTTTTTTTATCAATTTTAATTTAAAAAATGATTAAAAATATATCTAATTTATTAATAGAGAAAAAAAATATTCGAATTTTAATCATATTTTTATATGAAAGAAAATAATGATTTTTTGTATAAAAACAAAGTTGAAAATTTAAAATCATGGATTCCTAAATTTATTCCATTTTAAAATAAATATCAGATTCCCAAAAAAATTCTTACACGGAAACAAATTCAAATTATTCGGATTATTACATTATCCCTTTCATTAAAAGACAATTAATAAAATTTGAAATTCTTAAGAATATCTTAGGATTATGGCGGAGAAAATTTTTTATATTCCTTTTCACTAATTTATAAAAAAAACAAATAAAACAACATAATTATAAATATAAAAATAAAAGCATAAATTACGTTATAAAACATATAAGACACAGAAATTATTTCTAAAAAAAATTTTTTTTATATTGGCTATGGTGGATTTAGGGGCATATGTTCTATTACTGATAGAAACCAAAGATAAAAAGATCAAATTATATGGTAAAATATTTTATTTTTTTTCATTTTCTTCCATTTTATTTTATTTTTCAAAGTTTCGCAAAAATAAATATCATTATTTTATCTAAAAAAGTGCTAAACTTTTATCTAATATGAACAAAACTGTACGGTCATAAGTAGTAGGGGTGGGTGATGGCCGAACAGCTTATCTAATATGAATAAACGGTCATAAATAGTAGGGATAGATTGATGGTTAAAAATGGACTAACTAATTTTGCTAAATTTGCGGATGCATTGTTATAAGGAAACTGAGTTTAATAGTAATTGCTTAACTATAAGGAATGTGGGGGGGGGGGGGAAGATAATCGCGCAGTTAATGACATATATTGCTTTAAAAAAGTTATTTAAATCATTGGATTGGAGGAACAGGAACGTGTTCTTATCCGGCATACTTGAATTTTATTTTGAGAAATTGGATCAGAGTCTTGCGTTAAATAAAATAACGATTCGGAGACTTTTATAACTGGCAGTGGGGCATGACGGGAGATCGTCATTTGGATTATATTTTATCTGGATTTCCATTTTTTTTTGCTATTTTTTGATAGGATATGGGCAAAGTGGCACGTGGGAATGAAAGTTGGGGGTAGGGCGTTTAAAAGTCTCTGAAATAGTGTTGTTAAACGGCCTGGACCAAATATTAGAATATTACCTAAGCCTGGAGATTTTGCTCGTAGAGGGTAGAATAGAAAGCATAAACCAAATCTTGAGGCTGGCGTAATATTTTTGGCGAATATTTTGGGTTCGGGCCGTTTAACAAAACTACTCTGAAACAATTCACTCATTCTTATTTTTTTTTATAAATTTATCAATATTTAATAATGTATTACATATTATACTAGTTTGTATTTTAATTAATAAGTAAGAGAAAGTTTTGATTATGCTCGATGTCATCCTAAGATCTAAGCATAAAATACGATTCAATAATTGTTACAATCTTGAATAATATTATAGAAGGAAAAATACAATTTTATCTAAGATCTAAGCAAACAATTAATTCATTCTTAGTTTTATAAATTTATCAATATTTATAATGTATTACATATAAATTATACTAATCTGTATTTTAATTCATCCTGGTATCATCCTAAAGCATAAAATAGGATTCATTATTGTTAGAGAATAATATTAGAGAAGGAAAAAAACAATTTTATCTAAGATCTAAGCAAACAAATTGACATTCTTATTTTTATAAATTTATCAATATTTATAATGTATTACATATTATACTAGTTTGTATTTTAATTCATCCTGGTATCATCTTAAAGCACAAAATAGATTTCATTATTGTTAGAACTTGAATAATATTATAGAAGGGAAAAAAAATACAATTTTATCTAAGATCTAAGCAACCAATTGACTCATTCTTATTTTTTATAAATTTATTATAACGTATTACATATTATACAAGTTTATATTTTAATTCATAAGTAGGAGGAAAGTTTTGATCATACTCGGTATCATCCTAAGATCTTAATCATAAAATACTATTCTTTATTGTTATAATCTTGAATAATATAAGAGAAGGGGGAAAAAAATACAATTTTATCTAAGATCTAAGCAAACAATTGATTTGTATTACATAATTATTTAGTTTATATTTTAATTTAAGTAAGAGAAAGTTTTGACTCTGCTCGGTATCATACTAAGATCTTAATCATAAAATACGATTCTTTATTGTTATAATCTTGAATAATATTTGAGAAGTAAAAAAAAAAAAGACAATTTTAATCTAAAATCTAAGCATAAAACAAGATTCATTAATTATTATAATAGGGGAAAAACAATTTTACTCTTATATACACTAATAGACTTGGGGATTGTTAATTATTACAACTATTTTTCATAATTTAGAAGAGCATTGCTCATTAAAGGAAAAACATAATCTTTTATCTTAAATGGAACATTCCTCAAAAATAAATATAACTTCCTCATAGAATAATAACCCATTACTTATTCCATCTCATATTCAGCATATCGATTTTTGTTGTTGTTGCTTGAATCACATATACTGTCCTTTTTTTTCAAAATTCACCATTTCTAATTGAAAGAAAGACTATTAAAAGTCCCTTTTTTTTAATGCGATTTTTTTGGATAAAAAATTAAAATTAAAATTTTACTTTTTTTTATATAAAACTGTTTTATGCGCCATTAAATTCAAATATTGATCTTTACACAAATCTTAAAACTTTATACTTTTAAAAAATCTTCAATTTTGTCATTTTACATTAAACCAATTCTTATATTTTAAGTATTTTATATAAAAAAAAAAAAATTTATTTTTATATAAATATAATTGATAAATTTTTATATTTTGTCGTGGATGTTGATGTCGCTTTAGATTTTCAAATATATAATTAAGATGTTCGCCATCTCAATTCAATACAACATTCACATTTAATTTTTATTTTCCCTATTTACCCCCCCCCCCCCCTCACATAATTATATACTCATTAAATTTTTTTATTTATTTTTTTTAAATTAATGTTATTAAAATCTTTTTTTCTCTATATTTTCCTATAAAGAATTTTGAAATAAAATTTATTAAAATATTGTATTTTATTTTTTAGTGAGCACGAATTGAGCCTTTCAAAGGCCGCTTTACAAGCGCAAATAATGCGTTTTAAATGGCCTCGTGAAAATCGGTAAAATTACCGTTTGGCTTTAGCAACCATTTTAAAAAAAAACGTAAATAGGTTTGCTTTTTCATTACTCATTTTATTCTTCGCTTCGCTTTGAAATATTATATAAAAATGTATTATTAATAACCAGAGTTGTTAAAAGATACTTTTTAAATGGATCTAGATAAAGATACATCGTCTAAAATAATATCTAGATACAGATATTTTAATCAAAAATCTATCTAGATACAGATACAGATACCACATTTTTATATCTAGATGATCTAGATACTTGTATCTAGATCCTTTAACAACTCTGTTAATAACTTACTAATAATCCTAAAAAGGAATATTTAGAAATTTAAAGAAATAAGAACGCAGACGATAATATAATTTTCAAAGACAATTCCTTTTTTTTTAGAAACTTATTTAAAATTTTGAATAGACAGATATTAATAAAAAGGCAACCTCAATTTAAACAAGGGACACGTTTTTTTTATTAAAAAAATTACGGCAAAACGTAAACGCTCAATTTGTGTGCACTTTGACACTGACAAATACTGCAGATAGAAATCCTGAAATCCCTGTTTCCCAACCTCATAGGATTTTCCATCCTAACCCTACCATTCTTCTCATAACGAAGAGGCTGGCTGCTAGCAGCCATATTGCTTCCCACAACCCCTATCTCTTCGTTAGTGACATTCATAGTTAATTTATGTATATACTTCGCCGCTAAATTTGGGATAAAATATGAATGCATACTATTTCAATTCGTCTTCATTATATAAATAATAGAATTTTACTATTCTTATTTGATTGATATGAGCGCGAATACTAATTTGAATACAAGTAATTCGATATACCTGAATATTCCGAGAAAGACACAAAAGGAGTTTAGAAGACTCAAATTTGTGTGCGGTAAAAAAACATGCAAATAACCGTGAATGTTTCAGTATGATGGACTATTTGAAGGGGGGTGGGTGTATGATTCTTATTTGAGAGAGTCAATAAAGGTACAGATTAAATAGAGGAGAACAAGTGTAGTGCTACTGAATAAGAGATAAAAGATTGCGGCTAAAATTGTAATTAAAGGTCTGGATGGCAGAGAAATCATTTTAAATACCTTAAATGCGGTTATCAGATTCTAAGGCAGTAAAAGGAGGATCATGCGTGCAATAATAAACAAATAAGGGAAGATTTGAGGTATGGGGGGAGGCTGGCTGAGATTGAGAATAAACTTGAGAGAGAGTGAGTTCTTAGTTCTGACATCTACAGAGAAAAACTATATTTTTTAAAGATGGATGCCCTGCTGGTGGAGAGCATATATTGTTCCTTAAGAAAAATAGAGAAGAATTTGAGATATTCTAGACTGCGAGGTGGCATCAGATGATACGGATGTCGAAAGGTTTTTGATCATCCTTAGGAAGGAGGGATATATTAATTCGCCGTGTCAACGAATATTCAAATTTGTTAATTATTTGATTTGCCATTTTACATGAAATAGGGCTTTAGGAATTAAATTTATTTTTAGAAATAAATTACAGAAAAAAAAATACTTATAATTTCTCAATAGTGATATGATTCGGTCTTCAGTTGACCATCTGTTTTATTGAAACGTGGATGGAAATAGAAGATTGGTATTGCATGGAAATAAGGTAAGTATGATGGGAAGCGAATTGCGTAACAAATTCCAGGTGTTACCTTGGGATTGGGGGTGGGGGGGGCATATTCTTTGGGTTTAATCGCATAGTCGGTAACCATTTTATAATTGATTAGTTAAGTCATCAGGGATTGGGGATTCTAGTTCTAGGCTAAGGAGAGTCTAGAGGGCTCATAGGGGTATTATAATGAAATCAATGTCAAAGAAATGATGTAGGGTAATGGCCATATAATTGATTTTTTGAAAATAAAAAAAAATATTAAAAATTTGCTGTAATAAACGTTACATGCGTGTTTTTTTAAAATTTTTTATTGGGGGTTCCTTTTGGAACTCTTGCTTTATTATATGAGTCCTTCAACGTTTTCGTTATGAAAATAGTTCTATACTTTATTTTTCTTTCTTATGTTAGGTCATATACCATTGGTTCAGTTCGACTTGACTTGATGATCGAACAACACTAATTAGTTCGCGAATCAAACACTTCAACCCTACATCTACGACCTAAGCTGTGAGACTCAGAATTATAAAATCTAAAACGATATATATAATATCCTATCCCCCCCCCCCATCTCCCGCCATTCTTCCAGCTAGAAAGATCCAATCTTCTTATTATCGTCTTAACGAAAACTTAAAACATATAAAAACATCAATTAATTTTTTTCTGAGAATTCTGACATACATATTATATTATATTATTTTTTTCATTTCGCTTGTTATTTTAAAGGAAAGCATCTTTGTTTAAAAGCGATTTAAATTAATTAATCCTACATCTTGTTTTTTTTATTTACAAAAAGAACAAAATTGAAATATATTATTTTACGGAATAAAGATGAGCATGGCATTTAATTAATAAATTATTGATCATACATAACATATTGATTTAAATTTATTGAATCCATATAAGTTATCTTATTTCGCGATCATTTTCGTCGGTCTGGAATAGATCTCGGCTAGAAACGGATCAGATAATGATATGAGTTAAAATATCCGGGCCGGGCCCGGCCGATTTAAATTCTTTTTTTAAAAAAAATTAATTATACCAAATAAATCTATTGAATATTTGTTTTGAAAAGTTATATAATTAGATAGCAAATTTACTGCTCATATTTTCAATTTAACCTTTTGAAGCAACTTGTATGATTACAAGCCAAAAAATGATTTAAAAAATTTCTGACAAGGGTCGTAAAATTATGGACCTCTAGCAGATTCTCTATAAGATGCTTTTACATAAGAGAGATACAACTAACAAGAAATGGGCGATTTATATTTTACAATTATCTCTTAAATATTAGGAAGATGGAGACCAGGGATGGTTGGCACACTTTTCGTTCAAGCCTAAATAAATAATATTGATTAATCTGAATAAATAATACACCTTCTGAATCCTAAAAGTATAGGCTAATTAATATATATATTTCATAAAAACAATTTTTTTTGGACCAACCATGTCCATACTATAGGAACTTATAGAGTTGGTCGTCCACACATAAAATAAAAGTCTAAAGTATAAAATGAAATATTTATTTTGATATTGTTTTAATACTACCAGATAATATTATAATACGAAATAATAAAAGTAAATTAAATATGGAAAGATTTTAAGAAATTTTAGGAATTTTTTGTAAAATAAGATATTATTTAAAGTATATTATATTAAAAAAAAATTAATATTTAAGATTGATAAATATTAATTAAAAATTACTGATATTGTTATAATAAAAAAAAAAATGTAATTATAAATAGGACCAACTATCCTATGACCAACCATGACCTATCCCACTAACTTTATAAATAACATTCAGAATCATATTAATTCAATTTTATGATTATGATAAATTATCGGATTAAAAAAACAGGGTCAAACTTTCCCTAAAAATTTATTCGTTAAGATTTTAACGATAAAGTTTAAAATTATTGGTATATAATAAAAAAACACATTTTCCTATGCAAAAATTAAAAATACTAAATATTTTACAAATATTTTTTTTAGCCAATCATGTGCCACGTAATTATCCGTATTGGACTTTAATTTCCAGCCTTACATATTATAATTGGAGTTGACTAACTTTCCCCTCTACTTCAACATGTCAAGGTTTCAAGGTTTCCCCCTATGTCTATATTCAAGCCACCCCCTCCCCTCCGTAAGAGGGTATGTATTTCTTTGAGTTGGATTTGTCAGTTCTAACGACCCTAAGGTAAGGCGTTTAAATAAGGGCAAACCAGTGTTATATATACTTCAGGGATATTTAATATGGTACCAGCAAATTATTCCTGGCAGGGGTCAAATATGGATATAGATATATCCGAGTTTGTTTGTCCTAAATGGTTCTCAACATAAATATAATATTATTTTTAAATATTCATATCCTAATGAATTTTGATATTTATATAAACAAATCTATTGGGGGGATGATGATACTACCATTAAGGGGAATGAATTTAAGGTTGGCTAGATTTCTGATATATCAAATTTCGTTTAAACTTGTAGGTTTAATTTAAAATAAATATCATAATCTTTCATAAAATTATTAGTTTACGTTTATAAAATTTGTAATATATATATATATACATGATGAATTAATCTTTCATTTTTTCAACCAAAGAAGATAATCTAATATTAAAAGCATAAATTTGTAAATTATATATTATTACTAAAATATTTTAATTTTTAAAGGGAAAAATAAATTTACAATAAAATACGACTTTATTTCATTTAATATAATCGGCAAACCCTCTAAACCTCCCCCCCCCCTCTTAGCAATGACGATGACTATTACATTGTTCACCAGAGACCCTTAAAAACGGTATAATTTTTAAAATCCGGGCCGGGTTGATTAATTATCAAATAAAAATCCGGGTTGGGCAAGAATAAATACTTTTAAAAAGCCGGGGCTGGGCATGAATATGAAAACAATTTTCAAATCCTAGCCAGGTTGGACCCTAATATTAGACCTCGGCAGGGCTCAGATGGTGACCAAGAGGAAACGGGCACCCCCTGCTAGTTACCTCTCCCCTGAGGCAGTGACGCTATGATATATCACCCTCCCCCCCCTCCCTATCCGTGTATAACTTATTATATTGTGATGCTTCCTTTCAAATATTTAAACTTTTGAACAAATTATTGACAACTTGGATTTTATAGAGAGTTTAGAACCTGGACTAAAGTTCCTTCCGGTTCTAAATAACTTTTGTTTCCGATGAGGGTTTCAGAAATCATTAAAAATGGCGCCGTTTCCTAGAAATTAAGTTCTGGTTCCAAGATTTGTTTTCGATCCCGATGGTTTCTCTGTTTCCGTTTTTTTTATAATTAAGAAGCGTCTTAATTTGAAAATAAAATTATAAATTTATTATCATCTACGTCATTTAGAAGAGAAAAAAAATGGTATCCCATATAATTGCATTAAATAGAATATAAAGTGACCAACAAAATTATAATATTTTCTTTTTACCCGAACCCAGTTTTCGGGCAGGGGTAACGCCAATCAATCACACTGTGCACTATTTATGACTGGCATTTTTGCCACCATTTTGGATTTTGATATTTAATTTTTTTTTTAAATTTTGTTTTGTAAAAATGATAAATAATTTTGATATTAGAAATTAGATAAAAAAATAAAAGTTAAATTTATCATATTTCTACTAATAAAGAAAAAAACAATATAAAAAGATATGAGATTTGATTTTATAACAATTTCTAATTTGAGCTCTCGATAATACTAGCTCCATAATAAATTGGGTAGCTGTCTAAGTTGGTCCAAAACTTCCGGTCTTAACAGTGCCTAAAGTAGACTTATTTTAATTGTATTTACTTGTGGTTTGTCTTAAAAATTCGCAAACCGTTTTACGCGATATTGTTTCTCTATAAATAATATGTAAAAAATAATAATATCATCAATCATGTAGGAGAAAGTGAGTAGAAAAGTAAATGGAATTAATTGCATATTATTTTATTTTTTTTGGTAAATCATATAGCATGGCAAGGTCAGATAACCGATTATATTATATCACCAAAACTCTTAATACGTCTTTCAGTGCGGTTTTAAGCTCATTGCCAGATTCTAAAATGTTTGTCCAGTTTCAGAATTTAGGTAGTATAGATTAAAGGAAAATAAGTTTTATTCGGGGTTTTGGCCCTATCCATCATTGTTATACGGCCCCATATTTTTGTACCCCGGGCTAAATTAGTCTGCCCCAACCTCTATTATAGATTATTTAAAAAAAAATAGATAACATTGACAAACAAGCTCGATTTCATCATGTATAAAATTGTAAGAAGATTTAATGTGGTAACCTTTATCTAGAAATAAGGGCTTAAAAAAATCTACAAACCTGGATCCTTACCAAACCCCTGCAAAATTTTTGTCTCTTCCATCTCTGGCATTTAGGGGAATATAAAATACTTTCCACTTTTCACCATTCAGAAAAATAATAAATTAATATGTCTGTGATTGCATTTGCGTTTTATTTATTTGGTAATTCCCCCCAAATAAAATCAATATAATATGATTTTTTCAAATATTTCTTATCCTATACTTAAAAATTACATTGAGATATTAAAAATTATTACATTCGCCTTTCCTTTATTTTCTTCCCAATTCTCCGCTTCACATATTTTGCTTTAACATTTTTTATTCCCATTTTTACCCTTTTTTCTATTAGTTAGAATTATCTAAAACCTTAACTAAATACAATAAATATAATTAATTTTTTGGTTGTAAACTGTTAATTATATTTTAAAATTAATCTTCATTTTATTTAATAAAACTATTTTTTACAAATTTATTTTTAGCTAATAAAATTTGATAGAATAATCAATATTAAAAATTTTTAAATTTATCAAAACATCTTAATGGATAATTTTTTATATATATATATATATTATATTTATCATTATTAAGATATTTTATAGCAATATTAATTATTTTAAAATAAAATTTAAAAAATTAATTACATACATACAATATTAATTTAATTTTATTATAAATTTTAATTTAATTTAAAAAATATATTATATTAAACTTATTAATTTTTTATGAGATTTCGTTATTTTATTTTTTAAAACGAAATAAAATAAATATAAGGGGAGAGTATGCATACGCAAAGAAACAGATGAGATTTATTCAGTTTTTTTTAGTTCTAATAATTATTATTTTTCCAAATCCAATTATAATCTAACATATAAATTCCTACCTAATATTTTATCGTTTAATAATATAAGCAGATTTGTGATTGGTTTAATTCCCTTAAGATCGCCTTTTTTTAAAATAAATTAACGAATGAAATTTCTGAGAGTTTGATTTTAAATTTGATTGGGTCGTAAGACCTGGTTAGTCATGACTAATGGAATTCGACCACCAGTAACATTCAATGATCATAAACAAAATATAGATTTATCTAGACAACGCAAGAGAACTTGGATTTTAGTAATATTAGGTTTAGGTAGTTAAGTCTAGATACCAGAACGGCAAAGGAATCGTTATGGATCAATAACAACTTAGAATGATATTGATTAAGGCATAGTGCCAGTAAAAGGTCCATCAAATTGTATTAATCTGGTCACCAGACTTTTGACACCTTCTTATCCCTGAAAAATTTCGAAGGCCAGCTGTTGTAAAAGTTAATGAATAATGGTTAATAGGTTATCACCAACTTTTCTTTAAAAGTTATTTATTTCTTGTTAATCGTCATATTATCTGATTGGGTTTATCATATTAGATAAAATGGGATTAAAGGATTCGAAAGATATCACGGGAGACGGGTACGACGATATGAAATGTATACGAAGGAGATGATATAATGGTGTTTGAAAGAAGGATAGGGGGGTGGAGGAGGGTTAAATAGTCGACTGCAAATACCAATTTAATTGTCTGCCGTCATGCGTAGATGTATAATTAAAAAAGTATCGTATCGATAGCCTACGCGAACTAGAAAAGTCGAAATTATTTGGCGACAACCCTAATGAGAAACATGATTGTGAATGATAGGAGAGGAGTTAGAAAAGAAGCTCTTATTCTATCACAAATATTTTAGGAGATCACGTAGAATGTTAGCTAGTTGAAAAAACAGGTGTTTATAGAAACTTGTTTGATAAAAAGCTGGAAGGACTTGTGCATATTCATTATAGTTAGGCAAAATGTAATGAAGGATTTAAATAAACATGAGAGTATATGAAGACGGTTAAATGAGGATTCAATCAACATATACCTTTATCGAGAATAGATAAGTTTTGCCATGTGTAACGAAAGGAGCTAAATATGTATAAGTTGGATAGTGAATAGAAGTTGGTAAAAGGTATAGGCATAGCCAGGGTTTTGCTAAGATGAGGGGAACACTGGTGGGTTTTCTCCCATAAATTTTATTGGAGGTTTTAAGGTCTACGTATTATAGATCTTTGGCTGTATTATTTATAAAGTTAATTTTTGGATTTTCACTTTTTTTAAATATAAAATTTTGAATAGTATTCGTTTATTATAAAAAATAATTAACTTTAATTATTATTTTATATTTTTATTTATGTCTACCTTTGGGGTGAGGAGAAAACGGATAAGGGAGGGGGGGGGGGGGTGTAGAGGGAAACTTTTTATTAGCTCGAAATTAATATTTAAAAGAACAGACATATTTTCGGAAGGGGAAATTTCCCATTGCCCCCCCCCCTTCCTCTGCCCCGCCCCCTATTTAAGCCTATGGTAAAAAAAGTAAAGAGTAAAACCTAAAGATACGGACCCGAATAGAAAGGAAAGTTTAATTTTAAAAGAAGTTGTGAATGCTAAAAGATCTGACCACTAGACTTGAGCAGCTGTAAGATAAAAAAAAGGGACATATGTTGAGGGAACTAGAGTGCTAGGAGGTTTCTAATAATGTATAGTGCGCATTATACATTTTTCTATCTAATATATTATATTTACTCAAGAATGATTTTTAACTCTCTATCTTTTTCACGTTCTCGATTTCACATAAAACGGTCAGAAATTGATATATAGATTTTTTTGGATATAGAAATCATCATAGATGGAAATCGATGCGATGCCGATTAGTGCTTCTTGCGTAGATTTATTTTTAAAACTTCCCAAACTTTATTTTCACTTATTTTGGATAAAGAGTTGCGGTTCATTATCCTCCCATATCGATCTTCAATTAAATCAAAAATAAATTGTTATAAGATATATTATAATAATATAGTATGCAGTTGTAGATGACCAAATTTCAGACAGATACCCCCCCCCCTCCCCTTCCCTAGTTTAAATAACGAGAATAATTATGATTTATACCTTATTAACAAATCTTTTCATTTGTTTATTTTTTTTATAAAAAAATAATAATATATATATTAGAAATAATAAGCATATATAAAAATATATTAAAATATAAAAAACATTTAAAACTATTTATAACAAATTTTTAAAAAACATATTTTATAAAAAATGTACGAAAAAAACAAATGAATTTAGGAAAAAAAACGAAAGAAAGCTCTCATTGAGATCTGAGAAAACTATGATAGTTACCCCAGAACACAGCAAATCCCCTAATTTGCGAATTTTTTTCTTAAAATCTTAAAATTATCTTTTTTTTAATAAATTTATAAATTTGTGTGGTTAATAGCAGATTTCTTTCTTATTTTTATATTCATTTATAAAGATATATTATATAGCACATAAATATGATATTTTAAAAAATTATTAACAGTTAAACTAGGTAAATAACAACGGTTAGCGGGTTTAGACCGGCTTGCCTGCATTGCTATATGGAACCATGAATAAGCGATGCATACTTTGATGAATAGCCATCATAGTAAGTTTGTTTGAAATAGATGGCTTCATTACGATACTCACTTGTTTGGCTTAATTGTGGTTTATTTAAGGAATTCCTCATCAAAAACATCAAGAGTATTGGACAACTGGGACATACACTTCGTTAGCGGTGTCTGAATATTAATTTATCTTCAAGATTTCTGTCGGACTAATTGCTGAGGCATTTCTGTTGGATCGTGATAGAAGCATCTGTATACCAAGCAACTGGAAGACCAAGGGGCCAAGGTATTAAGCTGATACCATAGGATCTTCTGTTATTGCCTGAGCATAAATGATTGGGCTTTAGGGTATTTGGGATATTGGCCCTCTTAAGAGATTTTGGGATTAAGTTATTTAGGTTTGTATGCAGTGGGAGGTGGACTTTGGAATATAGGCAATGTAATGAATTGTGTCCTTTGGAATCAGATGATAAAGGATAAATAATACAATTGAAAGGAAGCGATATATCTCACCCGAGATGAAGCGAAATACCTATACGAAATTTTTCATTCGTGAGAAGAAGACCTAGTAGACAGTCACTCGTAACCCGATTTAGAATTCAGAACAGCTTGTTTGGAACATTGTTTTCTAAGGAATCACTCGATAAGAGGAAATCAACGGAGTGAGACACTAGGGGATTATCCCATGCTTTCTGAAGGGATGGGTCTCATAATTGCTCGCCAAGTGTGATAGACTTTAAAATTGAACTGCTTTATCTTGAGGAGGTAAAAGCAGCAAAAAATGAGAAGGGATGCCGAACTAAAACTAATCTTGAAGATTTCATTTAAAAAAAAGAAGAAATTATCGATTTCACCTTGAAAGATTTTTTTTTTGAATTACATAAGATTTTACTTATAAAAGATTTTAGCATTTTTAGGTAGAATATCTATTTCTGTTCTTCAAAAGAGAAATCTTTTACTTTATTTTTATATGATAAGATTTTTTTTTTAGTCAATCACTAATTTTAGCCTTTAAATTAGTAAGGAGATATTTATTTTAAAAATCTTTAATATATAGCTTTTGTTTTGATGAAAAACTATATGAATATTCATTAGTTTTTTTTTGTTAAAAAATAAATTTATTCTATACTCTTTAATAGATTTAAATTAGTTTGAAGAAGATAAAAAAAATAAAATAAGAATTAACATATTTATATTAATATTGTCTTTTACATGAATAATTCATATAAGATTTTTAAAAAATGATCCTTGTTTTTTAAAACCATTATTTTAGGAATTACGTTAGAGCCGTTAAAATTTGAAGAATTAATTCATTTAAAATGACCTTATTACATATTCCAACAAATTTGATTTAATTTCATATTCGAATTTCTTGGTGAATAAAATATCATAAATATTTAACGATACATCAAAAAAAAAATATACATATTTAAGTATTTTTATATTTTCAAGGTAATATATCATTTCTACCACAGTATGCCCATCTAAAAAAAACATTCATTTTAAAATAAAATTTAACGATATAATACATAGACTATGCACATCCAAGATTTTCTCTAGATGGTAAGAGGGAGGGGGGGGCTCTGGGTGACTTTACCCTTTACAAATTTCATTGAACGGCGAAGCTAGCAATTTTTCGGTAACAACCTATGAGAACGAAGTAAGGGTTAGGATGAATATTAATAAACAATGACTCAATAGCTATTAGAAGCTTTGCGCGGAAAGATTCGAGTTAGTTCAACTCCAATCTCGAGCCGGTCATGCATAATCATTTCTAGAAAGTTCTTCTTTTTTTTTGTTAAAAATAAATAATAAAATAATGATTTTCTTTTAGTGACATTTGATTGATAGATAGATGGTAACTAAAATCAATTTAAATATCGGTTATCGGATCGGTTTTATAGTAATGTTGGAAAATTTAGGATCGGGTAGGTGAAAAGTTTGCGGATCAGCACAGTCTTAATTTTAGTTTTTAATCTACAAATAGTGTTTTGATTCATTTTACCCCTTTGGATGACTACCCCATTACAACCCCTTCAAAGAAATCGAAAGCAAATGACCCCTATTCCGATCACCACCCCCTCTCATACCCCTACTCCGATCACCACCCCCTCTCATAAGGACGATGGCTTCCCACTCCATATCTTTAATATATTAATGTCTTTGTTTTATTTCAGTTCCCAAGGCCTCCTTAACATATCCACATATTAGATTTTCTCACTCATTCTTTTCCTGTTCTATTCTCTCTCCCCTTCCACCCAAAATAATTTTTTAAAAAAAGAGGATATCACTCCGTTAGAAGTTCCTCGAGACTTTTTTAAAAATCCGCTTAAGCGTCTTCAAGATACTTTTTAAATCCAATTCTTATTGATTTGACAAATTCTAGCGAATTCAGAAAAACTTTAGATTGAATACCTTAGTGGGAATCTATACTATTTTTTATAAACCTGTCTGGCTCGAAACAATTTTATCTTGTAAATCCGGTGGGATTAATTTTCGTTCTCCTTTAATTCATCATTTTAAAAAAGTATTAAATAATTATTTAACGCTTCATTTAGACGGTATGAGATCGACAATAAATTCAGGATATATTTTAGAAAAGAAAACTAGAGAAAATAATATTAGTAGATAATACTTATACAATTGAGTTTTTTTTCTAAAAAAAAATGGGTAAAAGGGGAGTTTTCGTAAGTATTCTAAGCCAGGAAATTTTTTATTGAATGTTTATTAGTAATATCTCAGAAATATATATATTTCGCAATTTTTTTTAAAATCAATTGAAGTGTAAGTACATCTACCATATATCATTTTCCAGATTTTTTAGAATTTATAAGATATCCATTTTCGACATTCTCGATCGGGAACCTATAAAAATGACGATCTCTTTTCTCTAGAGATCTGTCGCGCAAATTTTCTGAGAATTCTTATTGGATAATATTTTTTTAAAATTTGAATTTCTTTCATGTGACAATTATTTTTTTTTGGATATTTTTACTTTTTATTACCGTTTTTATAATCCTTTTTTTTCCAAAAGTTTAATTTGAAAAAAAAGAAGAAATAATAATATTGATTTTATTTAAAGGGGAATAATATTAAAAAATTCGAAATTAAGAATTTCGGTTTTATTTATAAGAGCCAATTCATTTTTAATTCACCGTTTAAATTGGTGTTGTTACCTTGAATTCATAGTGGAGCGATTGCGATCGCAATTTAACAGCTGATTGATTTTTTAAAATCTGTTTATGAGATCAATTATTCTTTATTAAAATCAATATTTCTTAGATTATTATTAAAATATGAATTAAAGATAAAATTAATATTAACAAATAAAAATTGATCTCATAAACAGATTTTAAAAATCAATCAGCTGTTAAATCGCCATCGCAATCGCGCCACTATGAATTCAAGGTTAAACGGCTCGTTTTGAACCGGTTTTTAAAAACCGGTAACTCAATATTTTACCCGGTAAAATATTGTCTAAGCAGCCTCGATATTTCGATAGTGTATGTCTAGACCCTTGTTCCTTCTGCGAACAAAATCTTCAGGCTTGCCGAATATTTTTCTGGATGAAATATTGAGTTAACCCCTTTTTAAAAATCTGCTCAAAACGAGCCGTTTAAACAACACTAGTTTAAATGGTCACCTAAAAATTAATTTTCGCCACGACATCAAATATTAAACTCGAAAGAAAGGGGCAAACGTTAAAATTAGCACCTCCCCCTTAATTTTTTTAAAATATTTTTTCACCCCCTTTTCCTTGAATTTATAATGGCACCACTGCGATTTAACAGCTGATCGATTTTTAAAAATCTGTTTATGAGATTCAATTTTATCTTTAATATCAATTCAGAATAATAATAATCTAAGAAATAATCATTTTATAATAAAGAAAAATTTATCTCATAAACAGATTTAAAAAAAACTGTCAGCTGTTAAATCGCGATCGCAATGGCGCCACTATGAATTCGAGATTTGTTTTGGTAGGAATGCGATACCAAACGTCTAACGTTTTTAAATTTATTTATTTATTTGATATGAACCAATTTTTAAAAACGTGTAACTCAATATTTTAGCCAATAAAAATATTGCCTAAGCCTACAAATTTCGCTAATAGATGTTAAAACTGTTGTGATTGACGGTGGAGTGTTCAGAGACGTCAATCAACAATAATTAATTTTTTTATATATATCTTTATATAACGTTCGCAAAAATGTAATTGCAACATTATTGTCATTGGGATTAACATATATATATATATATATATATATTATTGATTATTATCATTGGCAATAAATTGCAACAAAAAACTTTGTGTGTCATTTACAGGCTTGCCTTATATTTTCCTGGATAAAATATTTAGTTATAGCCGTTATATAAAATAGGCCCAAATAGAGCCGTTTTTAACCACACTTAATTTAATATAAAATAATATCAAATAACAATAAGCGCTATCTATCGCATTAAATATTATACAATTTTATTTTCTTATATTTAATTGTTTTTAATTTAATTTCCAATAAGTTTAAATAAAACAGCAATTATTTATTAGAGTAATTGAAATATAATTAGAATACTTTATTAATAGATTTATCGATTGATTAAATCTTTGCGGTGTGCTTAATTTTCATTTTTGGTTTAAGTTATTTTTACAAAATTTTTTAATTTAAATTCAAACAATTTTTTATTCACAGATGAATATTCTTTGTATTTCAATGTTTTGGTATATTCTATCAAAATTTTTTTTAAAATTTTAATTCACGCAAATAATTAAAATAAGACAGATCTTGATACTACAAACTCTCAGTAAACATTAACCGGTCTAAACCTTTTGATAGTCTCCGAACTATTTTAAATATTGTTATCTCATATTTGATTGGTTGATAAACTTATAGGCAGCCATTTTATAAATATTTTTATGGTTTATATAAATTAGGTGTATTTTGAATATGCGCAATAATAATATAATAAAGGCTCCTATTTATTGCCTTAGATGAAACTGCTTCCTAAGCCAATATTACTGCTTAACAAGGCCCATTTAAAAGAAATTAAATCATTTGTTTTTATAAATATGATAGATGGAATAAGGATAGAATTAAACATTTTTTAAATTTATAACTCCCCCTGAAAATATTTTTATTTTAAAATAAATATTTAAACTCAAAAATCCATAATTTTTTTTTCTTTTCGCAAATTTAATTACTATTTTCTTGATATATGGTCCAGCACTCGTATAAAAAGTATGAATCAATTTTTGGATCATTCTTAGTTGTTATTACTTTTAAATCATATTTTCAAAATTATATTAGTTTAATTTAAGATCCATGTCAAGATATTATATTATAATTCCACCATGGGATTGGGGGTTGGAAGCGAGATCGTCATTGAAATCTAATTGGGTAAATAGTTATTTCCTTATCGTTATTGAAATGAAGAGGGGTTGGAACTAGTTTAAAATCTGATTTTATTTTGCTGATTTTAATTTGGTAAGGATGAGGGTAAAAATATTCAGGGTGATTAAAACTATTTCCTTAATGGGAAGTCCATTTAAAACCCTTCTCCCCGCCCGACCATCCTAGTTTTTTAACAATGAACCAACCGACGTAGGCTAGGGGGCTTAGTTAAAAATCTCCCCATAACAGACCTTTACTGTTTATAAATTAGAAAATATCAGTCGTGCCATCTATAAACAAAATCTTCAGGCTTGCCTGATATTTTTCTAGATGAAATATTTAGTTAGCCATTTTTGAAAAATAGGCCCACCTCGAGCCGTTTAGCAACATTAATTTAATACAAAAAAAATATCAAATAACAATAAGCGCTATCTATCGAATTAAATATTGTACAATTTTATTTTCTTATTTTAATTGTTTTTTGATTTAATTTTCTAATATGTTTATATAAACCATCCATTATTAGAGTATATCAAATATTATCAGTACTTTTGCTTTATTAATAGATTTATCGAGTTATTAATATTTTTGTGATTGTTATAAATAAGATATATTATATATATTATTAATGTTATAAATGTCATATACAAATCAATCAATATATATATATACACCAATTCACCAACTATTGCTGTTGTGACCGCTTATTACTCGATCAGCAAAATGAAAATAACTAAAAATGGAGACAAAATTTTATTTTCTAATTTTTTTTTACAATTTTATAATCAAAAAAAAATATCAATTAATTTTTACAATATTTCGCTTCCCTTTTATAGGTAAGCGCATAAATACAATTTCATAATGATCCTGCAAAATTTAATTATTATTTAAAAATAGAATATCAACAAAAATTAAAATACAATTTCACAATGATCTTGCCAAATTTAATTCCTATATCTAAAAATAAAATAAAGCAAAATATTAAAATTATTATTATACACGCGAATACGTATTTTCAAAAATTATCAAATACGTCTTGTCACCTCATTCATGACAGTCATATGATAGAATACTTGATTAATATTATTCGTTTCATTTGATATATTCAATTCACCACTAGTAATTGGTTTAGTGATATGCTTAATTTTTTATTTTCATTATAAGTTAATTTTACCAAATTTTTAAATTTAAATTTCACACAATTCAATTATTTCGCAGAAAAATAGCTTTTATGACTTTGTTGTTGCATTCACTAGAAGATATGTAAATGTCATTTCACAATTTTTTTTATTAAAATTTTCAGAAATAAAAACAAATTGTGAACAAAAGAAAAAGAGGGAAAAATAACAATCACGTTGAACTAAAACTTAAAGAGCATGTACATCTGTTTCACTTCTTTTATATGTAAAGCTTTGTAAACCGGTCTAAACCTTTTGATATCCTAACAGTTTTAAATATTGTTATCTCATATTTGATTGGTCGATAAACGATAGGCAGCCATTTTATAATTATTTATATGGTTATTAAATTAGGTATATTTTGTATATGCTCAATAATAATATAATTAAGTGCTCCTATTTATTGCCTTAGATAAGAAACTGGCTCGCGCGGAATTGCTCAGATTAAAAAATAAATAGCTCAGATTAATATATCAAACGCTTAGAAATTAGTCACTTAATTTAATTATTATTTTCTAGATATATGGTCCAGCATTCATATAAAAAAGATGAATAAATTTTTGGATCATTCTTAGTGGTTATTACTTATATTTTAAAAATTAATTTTAGATCCATATATCAACATATTATATTATAATTCCCACAGGAATGGGTGTGGGGGATGAATGACGTAAGATCGTCATTGAAATCCAAGTAGGTCGATAGTTATTGCCATATCGTTAATGAATTTAAGAGGGGATGGAGACCAGTTTAAAATAGGATTTTTTTACTGAGAAGTAAGGTATTTTTCTAAATGTCCTCCCCCCCCCCAACCATCCAATTTTTTTAACCCGCCCAATGTTTAAAATTTTTAACAATGGACGGACCAATGTGGGCGGACGGGCGTAGTAAAAACCCACCCATTACAGACCTCTATACTATTCATAAATAGTAGAGAATATATCATTCAAAATTGTAAATTCAAAAGATTTAAATATTTTATAAATGATCATATCCATCAATAAAAGATATATACTTCAGCATCATCACTATTAAATTGTATATACTTATTACATTTGTAGGAAAAGCACATTTGGTAAAGAAAATAATATTCAAAAATAATAGTCCATATCAGATTTTTTTTGGAATCAGCTAAATTCTGGTGTCTATAGAGGACTAACATAGCTCATTTTTATAGATAAATATTTTAAAATAAATATCACAAATATTGCAATAAATATTTTTTTAAAAATATCTGTCCAATATATTTTCATTAGAGTTATGCTATTTTATTTTAAAAAAATAATTATTCGAATAAAACAGTAAATTTTTTATATTCGTTTGAATCGTAAATTATTTGATTCGTTAAAATTATTTGAATATAAATAATGCACTATCTATTTCTTTCATATTCCTTCTTTGAATTGGCATTCGTCAAATAGGCTTCTTTCTGATCAGACTTTCCCAAATTTAGTCGTAAAAGTTAAATTATAATATTAAACACGTTTAATATTTTATAAAATAATTGGTTTGTTCTTTTTTTCATCTCTAATTTATTTTAATGCCTCATTCAATGCATTCCTTCATATAAAACTTTGTAAACAGTCATATTGCATCAAATCATACTTGGGAAAAGGGCTCACACATTTCTGTAAGATGTGACTAGCCTAAAATATTTATGAAATACAAAAATCCACTATTATAGCAATGCATTTTTTATTAACACACGTGATAAAATACTTACCGGACATGGCATTGAGTACAAACTAAAATATGTTAAAAGTTTCGCTTCAGGGATTGAAATAAAAGTGGTGTAAAGTTTGATAGTATTTCATAAGAAAATCTTTGCAAGTGTATTCTTTGACATTTCTATCTGTTATAAAATATTAATTTTTTTTGTTTGGATGTCAATCAAATTATCAGTAGTGGGTCAGAATAAGTAGGACTCGGCACATTTTTAAAATATTTTTCGTATCAGTTTAATAACCACCAAGCCAAACAACAAAGGGAAAAAGAAAATGATTATTGCAACTTTCTCTTGTTGCCTAAAATAAATTAAAACTTAGTTAAAATATGTAGTTGGTATTTTAAAAAAATTCTATTAAAAATAAATGAAAAACATACATTATATTTGTATTTATATATGTTAAATAAAACGCCGAAATCCTAAGGGACGAAATTTTTTTCCTCCGTTTTTGCAAAACTTTTTAAAACTATTTAAAAATAATGCCTCATGGACATCATTGATCCGACGACAAGATTTGGTTAAACTTTTGTAATTTAGAATAATTCGGAAACCGCCCTTGATAATATTTTAAACCACTCCAACCCAGTTAATCATACAATTTCGCGTATTCTTTAATTATATGAAAAAATCTATAAGATAAAAATTGTTTTAAAATTTCAGGGCCAAATTTTATGAAATTTAGTTTTACTTCCAAACTCCTCTTAGCTTGAATACCTCTTTTTTTATGAGGCGTTTTAGCCATTTTTCAGCCAGCAATATTGGCAACAGCAAAAAAAATGTTTAACGAGACCTGATAAATTGTTTTTTTTAGCCTGAGCCTAACCGAAGTCAGATGAAAAATTTAGATCATATGAAATTAGGAATATATCTCCCTCTAACTCAAAATATTTATTTTATTCCTTTATTTGCATTATATTTAAACTTCCAAAAATTATATTGATAATATAATAATGATTATCAATACAATTCTGTGGACGTGTTGACTCTTTCCTATGCAGATTTAGCTTCTATTCCTATAATTTTTTTCTAATATCATCTAATTATTTGATATATAAAAAATTACTTCAAAATCCATGGGAAAATAATTATGAACATATTTAAAAGGTATTTGAGAATAATATATAATATACGTTGCAATTGTGAATCAATATACAAAAATATACGATTCGACGATAAAAAGATGGACACATGGGAAAATTAGTGAATATAGAGAAAGTTTTATAAAGGAATATTTCTAATTTATTGAAAATAAATCTGAAAAGTGATATATTAAGGTTTGTAAATTGTTGAAATAAAATATAAATATGTCATGTCATATTTGAAATATAAATTGTTCAATTTAAGCTATATTTTATTAGTATCTAAAAATTTATGAATATTTTTAATAATAATTTGTATTTTTTATTCAACACTGTCTTGATTTCTCTTGGGAACATACATTGTTGTGATTGTAAAACCGTTTTTAGATATTTTATAAATCTAAATAAAAAATTTATATCTTAATTTCTATAATAATGATCTGCACATTAAAATTAAAATATCAGATAAGTAAAAATTTTTGTCATAATAATAAAATAAACCGGATATAAATAAATTATATTAAAATTTTAATAAAATATAGAATTATAAATGAATTATTTCTTATTAATTTTATAGGTTCTCCTGCTGAGAAGAATAATCTAGAAATAGGTGATGAAGTGCTTGAGATAAATGGCAGATCATTGGAAAACTATTCTCACGATGAAGCAATCGCTTATATACACAAAGTATTTAAAATAAATTTTAAATATTATTAAAAAATTTTAGATTTTTAAACTAAGTTTATTATTTATTTAAAAGATTTGGAAATTATATTACAATTCAAGTTATTAATTAAGATTATTGTTTTCCTAGAGGGATAAAATATACCACCTGTATACATTTACAATTCTTACCTGCTAAGGTATTTAAATTCATCTTAATTATTTTACATTTTTATATAAATTGTTATTTAAAATTACTTTAAACGCATGTTTTTAATAACATAATGTGTAATAAATTCTGTTTATCTCTGTAGTATAATTTAAAAATTTACAATAATTGTTGAATACTTTAATTAATATTTATTAAAATTCTTATATTTTTGATATTATATTAATTTCTTAATTTAAATTAGATTTGATATAATAGCAAAATGAAATATATTATCATAAATTTTAATACCATAAAATATTATAAAAAATCATTTTTCTTAAAAAACTGTATAATCCTATTTTATCTACCAACCTTTGCATAATAGTAATATTTTGAAAGAAATCATAAATATAAATACATCCAAATTTGTAAAAATCTGTGAAACCAGGGCAATTGCAATATTTACTATTAATTAAATTAAATAGCAGATCTAAGATTAAATACTAGGTTTATTTAAGAAGTATAATATAAGTTAGTAAAATTCATTAGTATAAATTGCTGTATTTATAATGTAGAAACTGATACTACCCTTGATATACCATAACATTTCTTCTTAATTTTATGGAGAATTGGAAATACAATTGTTAATTATAATTCATAAGCAAATATTAATTTTTAGATAGTAAATACATTTTCAAATAGGACGAGTGTCTTAGAGCCACTATTGTTAACATAATTTACTTTCTTCTGGGTAACAATAAAAAAATGAGGAAGGGCCTTCTGCATTTTTTACCTGAGCTTCCAATGGGGTGGAGTGGTAGACTAATTTGAAGTGAAAGAAATATGAAATTATAAATTATATTTATAAAAAGACTTCTGCTCATAATATGTATATTATAATTTTTAAAAAAATTGAATATACCATTTTCAAAATGTAAACTATTCAGTTGCATATTTCTCCAAAAATTTTTAAACTATATTTTAACTTTTAAATTGGATTTTAATTAATATATGAGATATTATGCCCTAACCCCCCTTATCTCCTCTATCCACTCCCAAAAATCTATTAGATTAATCCATGGTCAATATTCAAAAAGCCTTTCTATTAGTTTTTATCGACAAGAAGTATTTTGTAAATTGAATATAATAATTTAATTCCGATATAGTCAAGGATATAATTTAAAAGGAGTTTGAAAAATATTCTTTAAAAAATTTTGATCAAATTTTACCTAAAATTGCCAAAAATCTTTTTTTTTAAAATAATCATTTATAAGTAAATATTTTGTAATTTTTTTGCATTAAAAATCTTTCAAGTTGAATTTCAAAAAATTAAAAAAAAATTTTGCCCATAATTATTTTGAAGATTTTTTCACAATCTGATTTAAAATAAATCTTGTATTAGGTGCCTGAGGAAATCAAATTTTATGATAAAAATATGCTTAAATTTTTTATTATATTTATATCCCTCAGATAACTTGCTAAGGTATAAAAAAAATTGATACAGAAAGTATTTTTTTTGTTAAAAGCAAATATCTCCTATTCATTAATTGGAAGATGAGTAGGCTGCTTGATTTTAAAAGATCTACTATCCATATTGCCTACTCTTATTTATTCAAATAGAGTATCTAGCTAAACCCCAGGGATGCTTATAAAAATTTTTTATAGCTCTCTTATGATTTGAAATTAATAAAAAATTGCAAAATTGTTTCAAAGTATAAAAATTTTTATTGACCTATACTTTAGATTAGAAGATAAGATATGTAACTAAAAGCAATATTTTTAACAAAATAATATTACAATTTTTCTTTACAAAACCGGGAGTCAATTTTGATTGGCCAAAAATTATTTCCTATAATATATTACAAGTGCGAAATATTTTGAATTTTATACCCGTTGATTGGTTATTTTTTTTATAAAAATCGACCGGATCTTATTATCTTATATCCGGTAGTTATTTCTAGTTTTGATTTTAATAAATCTGTTTATTCTGAGACTCGCGGGCATGATATTTGATCTATAAATGCATTTCAGCTTCCCAAAGAATGCCGTCAAACTTTTACACATTTTGACTGACGTATCTCTTTAATAATTACTCAATACATATTTTCGCTCATCATTCCTCGCGACAACATTGACCGTGGCAAATACAAAACGTTATAAATGTTTTCTGTTTTTTTTTAAATAAAAACATTCGACATGCCACCCCCTAACAAACGTTGTCACTCATTGCCATTTTTTTTCAGAGCCAATTAATTATAAGTTTTTAAGAATTTGGTTGATGTAACATTTCAATATAAAAAGTTCAGTTTTTTTTCGCTAGTTATAAAAACGATACTTTTTTTTTAACAAATAATAAATAAATAATGAATGAATGAATCAGATGCTGATAACACACCAAAAAAAAGATTATATGAATTACGATATTTTATCATTTTTTTTATTATCCCCAACTTTGGCTTCGAGGTGTAAATTAAATTATCTTAAGAATTTATATATTTTTTTTTATTAGACAATTATTTAACATTCTAGTTTATAAAATATTTTCACTTTAATTTCTTCACCTTTTTAAATATATATATTTTTTGTACCTATTTTTTTTGTTGTAAGATAGTTGTTTTTTTTTATCAATGGAATGGGATAATAAAAATCAAATATCATATTTTTTTTAAAGAGGCAGGCATTTATATATATTTTGTCATTTTTTGTTCTATTTTAAATGATAAAATTATGATATATACCCTTAAAAAATTCAAATTTATTAAATAATTATTTTTTTAAGCCTTTGAAATCTCATTACTTTTGGATGTCACATTAAAAAATAATGATGGAAAATAATATATATTTTTACAACCGCCCGATTTGGGCCTATTGTAGTGTTGTTAAACGGCTCGATTTAAGCCGATTTTTAAAAAAGGCTAACTCAATATTTTAGCCAGAAAAATATTGTATAAGTCTCGAGATTTCGTTAACAGATGTTCATACCTTTCTGCCACATATGAGCAAAATTTTAAGGCTTGCATAATATTTTTCCTAATAAAATATTGAATTCGCCGTTTTAAAAAATCGGCTCAAAATGAGCCGTTGTCGATTGTTAAAGGGGATTGAGGAAGATTTTAACCAAAATAATATTAAGTAAGCCTAGAGATTTGGCATATAGAGGTCGAAACCCTTCTGCTATCTATGATCGAAATCTCCAGTTTTACATGGTATTATTTTAATTAAGATCTTAATCCGACGGTTTTTTAAAAATCGACCCAAATCGGGCCGTTTAACAACACTAGGTTTATATAAATCAAAAAAATTTCCACCCAGATTCTATAATACTTAATTAATGAGTTTTAACATGTCCTAAATAAAGGAAGTTAATTTTGAAAAATAAGTGCTATAGTTACAATTCACATTCTTAAAAAGGAACTTGTTACAATTACTAATTTACAGTTATATTTTTTATAAAAGTAACTCGTTACATTTTTAAAAGTAACTGTTTATAAAACAAGTTACTTGATAAATTGTTTTTGTATGTACATACAATCTTAATAAGGAAATATTGCACTGAAAAAAAATATAATATTTATTTATACTGGATCATCATTATTTATTACTTTTAATGGCAGTTTCTTTAAGTTAATCCGGGTAAACAAGTCTGATCCCCTTCTCCATTTTTTTTACTGCTCTAGGCAACGCTTTTGCCACGCATTTTTAGCTAACCCCTGACGTTTATCTCATTACGATTTTTGTGCTTTGCTTCCTTGTATATCTCTATCATCAACCTCTTTGCCATTACACCATCTTTTGTATTACCTCCTTTTCTTGTCCAGTACCTTAGCTACCTCCAAATTTCACATGTTAGAAAGAAAGAAATAAGGGAGGAAAAGTTTGACGTTAATTGAACCATTTATTTATTATTATTGAATTTATAAGACAATCCACTAAGTCTAATTTAATCATTTTTTTTTAAAAAAAAGAAGTATTATTGATAAGAATGGAATGTTTAATATTTTTTAAATGTTGTTTATGCTAATGACGATTGTTTTAATTTAAAAACTTATTTCGATAATATTTTGACTAAACAAATATTTTTCTCTCTCTCCTAAATTTGAGAAATAAAAGTTATAAAATATATTAATTAATGAATTAATCAATTAATTACCTGTAAACATTGTTTTTTTATACCTCCATGATGTCTAATCTATTTAAATTTCTTTTGTTTTTTTTTGTTTTATGTTAATCGATAGGACTGGCGGAACGCATAACTTTAAAAATGTTGTTTGTTAATGACTTATTTGTGCCAATTAGTGTTGTTAAACGGCTAACTCAATATTTTAGCCAGAAAAATATTGTCTCTAAGCCTCGTGATTTCGTTAATAGATGTTCAACAAACCTTTGTGCCGCCTATGAGTAAAATCTTAAGGCTTGCATAATAATTTTTCCTAAATAAAATATTGAGTTAGCAACCGTTTATTAACAACACTAAATGCCAATTATTCTAATTTATAGGCGTGTATTTTTATTTTTATATATAAGTTATTATAAAAAAATAAATTATAATTTATTCCTTACAAAAAATAATAATTTTTGACAGTATCCATATTCATTAAAAACTATAACATAATTTTTTTTTTGTCTCTTTTAAAAACTATCGTAAATTTTGAAAATCATTTTTAATCTTTACTAATTAACCTGTAAGCGTTATTGCTGTTTTATTTTTAAAAACTCATTTTGTGTATCCTAATATAGTTTAATTCTTGTAAAATTTTATTTATATTTTTGTAAGAAAAAAAAACTATTTGTTTAATTATCCTATTAATTATTCATGTTATTTTTTATTTTAATTTTTAATAATTAATTCAGATCATTGGATTTCACTTCACAATCGAATTTGAAAGATTTGGATGGCGGCAAATGTGTTTTTTTCCCGGAAATATCTTATTATTTTTTCAACTTTAAATCTTTTTTTTAGCGCGATTTTTAAAATTTAAAAATCTGATTTCCTTTCCTTTCATTTCCTTTCCTTTCCTTTCCTTTCCTTTCCTTTCCTTTCCTTTCCTTTCCTTTCCTTTCCTTTCCTTTCCTTTCCTTTCCTTTCCTTTCCTTTCCTTTCCTTTCCTTTCCTTTCCTTTCCTTTCCTTTCCTTTCCTTTCCTTTCCTTTCTAGGTATTCCAAGCATGAGATAGAATACTATCCCGGTAAAATCAAATTTTTTTAAATTTAAAAAAAAACGTGCTCGAAAAATGATTTAAAGTTGAAAAAATAACACATAGCCGGAAAAAAAAACGCATTGCCGCTAGCATATATTTTTTTAAAATGAAATCGATATTAAAAATATTTTGAAAATAGATTTCGTATTTAAAACTCTTTGAACAATATTTATTTTTTTAAGAATACTACGGCTACTGCCGAAGTATTCTGCTTCAGCGCTTTAAGCTCTAAGACCGTTTCCTGATTCGTTTTACTTTGGAGGCTAAACAGATTTTTTAACTAGGACACCCTATTTTGGTTTGTTGCATAAATGTGCAACTAGTTGTTGTTAAACTGCTCGATTTGAGCCGATTTTTAGAAATGATTCTCATTATTTAAGCCAGAAAAATTTTGCCTAATACCTCAAGATTTCGCGAAATATATGTTCAAACCTTTATGCCATTTAGCAACCAAAGTCTTCAGGCTTGCTTAATATATTTCCACCAATAACGCCTTACCGTTTACTTAAATCTAAAAGATCTCTTTCTTTTTAGTCCGTTTAGAGGAAGCTATGCCGGTTAAACATAACACAAAAAACCAGGATACGACCTAAGTATTCCCCTCCCCCCTAAATCTATTGACTTAAACGTTAAAAAGTTTGCTATTACTCATTTGTGAATAAAGGATTGGACAGAGGCATATCTCAAAATTAGCAAAATTTGTGTCATTCACGACGAGTCCTCCCAGCCCCGGTATCAAATTTGGCTTGGTCTTACCCGCAGGGATGTGAACCCTTCGACAAAGAAAAGGGTCCGGGTTCGGGTCCGGGTTCAGAGGAAACATAAAAATAATGACTCAAAATAAGACTTTTTTTCATTCATTTTTTATTACACTTCAATATATACACATTTATAATTCGAAATGAGATAATTTATATTTTGAATATTTTATTCAATCGCACAATCATGATATCTTCTAAAATATTATCCTTCAGATTTCCACGTAAATTAGACAAAATATATTTCAACGATGAAAATCCACGTTCTACGCTTACCTAAAATAGATAGTCATTTTTATAATACATAAATTATTGTACTTGTGTCGCCGGTACAGCCATGACGATTCTAGACAAGGTATATAATTCTGGATATATTGAAGAATTTTCCTCCCAGAATTTTAAAATGTTTGCATCTCTATTTATTCTAACTTCCGAGAACTTTTCTATTAAAGATACAATAGATATTTTTTGCTCCTTTCTATCAGATGATAATTTAATTTTTTTTCTCTATCTAATAGTAAAATTTCCAGATCATCAATATCGTTATCATTATCATTGTTATCGTTAAAACCAGTAGATATTGTTGTAATCTCCAATA
Organism: Gordionus sp. m RMFG-2023; assembly: GCF_954871325.1. NCBI lineage: Eukaryota > Metazoa > Nematomorpha > Gordioida > Chordodea > Parachordodidae > Gordionus > Gordionus sp. m RMFG-2023. The sequence goes on along the minus strand of NC_088778.1, from coordinate 4,647,477 downwards.
TATTGTAAATAATCGAGTTTTGGGTATGCCATAAATCTTCAAGATGGTCTATAGCCATTTGTTTTTGCTCACTACTTAATAAAACCTGATATCGCGGGTCTAAATATATCGAAGCATATACACACTATTTTGTAAATATTGTTGCTCTCTTATTTTCGTATTTTCCAATACTTCATTTGAAAAAGAACTTGTTAATCTCCCTAACTTTAATCTACATCTTAACCATATTCCATAAAAATTCGATAAACATAATTGTTCTGCTTGCACTCTTAATGTTGTTATTTTTAAAGGAACCAACATACTAGTAAGCTCTTTTACTTGATTCCAATCATCATCTGACAAAATGATTTCACATGCTCCTATGATTAAATCATTACAGAAATCTTTCAAACTTAATAATCGCTCTAGCATCATACATATAGAGGACCAACGTGTTGTCCAATCCAAAATTGCCATTTGCCTTTTCATGGATTTTAATATTCTAACAATTGTGGGAGTTCTTAAATATTTTACAACATCCCTTGCTTTATCAATTATAGTTTTAAAATGACTATTTTTTAGGGAGATTTCACGAAAAAAATTAATAAAATTATAAAAATTTTACATTATTTTTTAAAATTAATAAAATTATAAAAATTTTATATCATTTTTTAAAAATTAATAAAATTATAAAAATTTTATATTATTTTTTTAAAAATTAATATAACACCCTGACCCCTTGGACCCTCCACTTGGGTCCGGGGGGTTCAGCCAAAATACGAGGGTTCGGGCCTGGGTTCACATCCCTGCTTACCCGTACCCTTGAGGGAGTCTCCATCCAACCTTTTTTATTTATTGCCGAGTTTTTTTCTTCCTATCATGATTGAAATCTCCTCCATATATCTATCTTTCACCATATACCATCGGCCTTTACCGATTTTAGGCATCCATAACTGTCACTCATTTCTCACTTTTCTAAACATCCCATTTGTGAAAATTTTTCTTAACCGATCCCGAATTTCCTGAAAGAGATAGAAAATGCCTTTTAAAACTCTGGACCCAACAAATATTTAAGTTCAGTGCGACCTAATTGAGCTTTTGCGTTTCGTTATGCAAAACGCAAGCAATGCATTTCAAATGGTAATCGCGTAAATTGATTAAGTTTACGTTTTTTTTGTTTAAAAATGCTCAATTAGGTCGGTCGCACTTTTTTTTTTGAAATAAAACGCTAAACGTAAACGCCTCATTTGAGCACCATAATTCATTTTACTTTTTTTTTATACAAGAAACGAATGTAACATAAAACTTCCTACGCCATTTTTTTTTGAACAGCTTTTTAATTTTTTTTATAAAAAAATTTATTAACTGATAATAAGCACATTTTGATTTCTCTAGGAAAATATTTTTTAAAAATATTTTATGAATCAAAATTTTTAATTATTGTGGTTAATAAATAGTAACCCGCATTTTTTTAATAAAAGAAAGTTTTAAATTCCATGCCTTTTATTTTGGTAAATTGTTTATTTTTGTTTTCCTGGAGGAAAAATAGAATGCTCGTAGTAAGTTTCATACATGATATGACCTCTCCCCTCCATGGAACCTTGTTTTTTATTGGCCACTAGAACATAAAAGGTATATAAAATTAAATTTATAGAATGCGATTGGTTCGGTGTCACGTGTGTTAGACGCTATTCTTAGAGCTATCTCGTTCCCTTTTTTTTCCTCACGGAAAATTGAAATTGTATTAAAAAGAAAATAATAATATAACCGCAAAATTTGATTTTTTATATTGACAAATTAAATTATAAATAACTTGTATATTTTATTATTTTTTTTTAACCTAAAAACTACATAATTATATTTTAATAAAGAAATTGAAAATTATTAGTAAAAGAAAAAGTTTGTAAAATAATTTATTATTGCAAACATTTCACAAAAACTACAAGGAGAATATAGGAATATATGTAATCATAAAAAGAAAATTGAATTTATATTTTTTATTATACAATTTTCTTAATAATAATAATTATTATAAAAATTAATATAGTAAATATATAATAGTAATAAATAATAACCTTGGACACTTAAAATAAATTACGTTTTCCAATCTAAATTATGCATTAAATTATTATTTTTTAATACCAGATATCTATAGAACAGATAACCCGGTTTCACACTTTTTTCCCATTTTCAAAGCCTCGACCCGGTTTTTGAATTACTCGGCCCGGATTTTCGAAATTATATATTTTTTTCCGATAACTATTACACCGCTCCTTTATCCTCCCTAAATCCGATATATAAAATGGTTTTATTTTGAGAGATCGAAGAAGAAGAAATTTAAATTTATTGCCTGATCTGGCTTAGTTTAGGTGATCCTTGTATCCGGTTTATTCAGATCGAGTCTAGTCACATGACCGATCTAGGCTTCGAGGAAGGTTCGTAATGGACTTTAGCTTTTTAAAATTAGCTTAGGTTAGAGATGAGTAAAATGAAATTTAAAAGAAAAAATAATACATAATTTCTTTTAAAAAAATGTATAATTTTTAGAAATCTTCAGTTCGTTATTTCAACTTTAGTTTATTTTTTTTAATACTAAAACAGCTGTTTACTCTTAGAAGAACTAATAGTAACCCTCCGGTGTTTAGAATATTTAACTTACAAGTTTCTCGACAATTTGGCTCTTAACTTTTTTTGGGTGATATATGATTTATTATTTGTTTAAAAATAAAATCTATGGAAAAAAAATGAATATGAATTGTAGTTAAGTTCAAAGGTTCTAGGCAAAGTTTTTCTAAAGAAAAAATTATAGAGCAAAGCTTTTTACACATGCCGGAATATATTTATTAGGCCCAGCCCGGATATTGATATATTGTATAATAAGAATTGAATGTAAAGTGAAAACGAAAGAAACGGCCAGACAAACAGATGACGCTTGACACTTCACTTAACCCGTATTGACGTTTTCTTTGATACATTTTAACATCACTTATTTTATATACAATTAAAATGCCTTAAATTATTTTATTTTTAAAATTCAGTGCGATTAAAAAAAAATTCCATATTTTTTTATTATCTTCCCTTTTTGTTCATGGTGTTGTTGGGAATAGAATTGAAGGTATTTTTTTATTATTAAATATTATCTAATTTATATTAATCCAATCCCTATATATTTTATATAATACAATAAATATACCATTATTGTTTATTTTTTTATAAAAAAATATAAAAATTTTTATTATAACAATTATGCTGGTTTATTTTTCTTCTCTTAATTGTGTTATCAATTTTTCTATAGTTTTTTAGTATTATATATAATTTTAATTTTTCAAATATTTTTTGTTAATAATTTTATATTTATATAAATAGGTTTAAATTCACACATATCTTATTTATTTTATTTAAAAAAAAAATATTTTATATTTAAATCATGGATTAGGATTAGATGGATGAGGAGCGAGAAATCGAAAAGAGAGAATAGAGAAAATTTTATTTAAAAATTAAATTAAATTTTGTTTTTTATCTTTCTTTCTTTGCTTCTTTTTTTATTTCATAAATATATTTAAGATAAACAAGCTTATTATACATAATATTGTTTAATAATTAAATATTAATTAATTTTTAATATATTTATATATTTTTTTAAAGTAAATAGATTCCATTATATATATATATAAATAAATTAAATATTATTCTAGTGCATAAGATCCAAAACTATATGCCTCAAAGTCAAGCGGAAATCCGAATCAGATGGTAAGCAGTTTAAATGTTATATATATTTTTTTCTTCTTTATTTCACTAAAGTTTTTTTTTTGGCAAGTGTTGATAACTGAAACTCAATCTGAGGGGGGGGGGCGTAGATTTTCTTTAAAACTCCGTATAACCCTATGCATTTTTGGCAGCTACTCTAATAGTAGTTGGGTGGGGATTAAAAATCACGCTAATACGGCTCTATGTGCAGGCGCGTGTCCAAAGAAAGTCCGTGACGGGATTGAGACGCGTGCTAATTTAGTTAGGCCTTCTTCAAAGTTTAGTTATATTTTCGGGAATAAAAACTCAAGGCTATTGTCATATTTTGAAAGGATAAATAATTAATTAGCCAACAATTTATATGACAAATGGAATGACGTTATTAATAGTTGTAATCAAATTTGGATAAGAGAATCTTATTAAAAAATTTAGAAGCCCTGTAGATCAAATTCGAATCGAACGGAGACCTAAATAAATTTTTGAATCTTTTGACGGGAACTGGACCGGATATGCAAAAGCAGGCATATCATATTGATAAATTTTATTTGGTCAAATAGATAAATAAATAATACTATAATTGCGATAAAACCACAAAGATATCGATTCGCTCAACGATATAACTGACGCTTACGCTATCGCTGTCGAAAAAAAGGCCAAAGAAAGGCTAGAAAAACTCGCGGCTAAGCACAATTTTTGCCCCTTAGATATGACAAAATTGTCGGAACCTCTTACATCCCCATACTCTGACGATAATTTTGAATTGCCTACGTCATCCACTCACGACGCTAAAGATACTGACTATCCTATTCAAGATTCGCGCGCGAAAAAAGATATTATAACGCGTTCTTCTGCTGTAACGACAACTGTTGTTTTGGCGGCCTCCGATATAGCTTTAGCCAGGCAACCCTCTTTACAACTCCTCCAGAAACTGAGGAAATCAAGCGCGATTGAAAGTAAATTTATTATTTTTTTGTTTAAATTAATGCATACTCGGTAAAATTAGCCATTTTTTTTTGTTAAATTTCGAATCTCAAGTTATACGAAACTTAAATCTTAAAAACGTTGAGCCTATCATTGACGCGCTGATAGGGAAAAAAATTCATATGCACTAACTCCTAACCTAATGAGTAAAAATTGTTCCAGACTCAATCTCAAACCGAGATCAGCTGGAACCTATCTATTTTCAATCACGGCTTAGTCACGCGAGACCTAATATTGTTTGTTTATATAACAATGTTTATAATATCTTATATTTTCCAGAAGGTTCCGCCCCCGTAACATCCCAAAGAAAATACTCCACGCCGTCTTCAATTTACACCATATCCGGTCTCACGGAAAACGAGCAAGATTATCTAGTTTGCTTTTTTTTTGAACAAAAAAATAAACAACTTTTATTTATTGTTGAGGGAGGGTAGCTTTTGAGCAATTATTTTTAAAATTCAATTATTTAAACTCCACAGTTTCGAGCCAGATTTAAGAAACCCTAAGAAAAATGAAACGGGGGGGGGGTGGATTTAGGAATTTTCTTGAAAACTGGGTTTTAGAAAATTGCAATATAACATTGGAACGCGCGGAATTACATTAACTCTAAGAACGGAAACCGGAAGTCATTTTTCAAAATTGGAAGAACCCTAAACAAATTTTTTTTAAAAAAAATATATATTTAGAACCTAAACCTGAACTTTTTTTCCTAATCTCGTCCAATGAGAAGTTTATTTCGGACATATTGTTTTTCATTAGGGATCGAACTATAGAAGAAGAAAAAATACCACAGTAAATAATAATAATGTCTAGATAAAAACTACCCACTCAAAATATTTAATTTTTCTATTTTTATTCGTGTTAATATTTAACTTAAATCTAAGAATATAATGTTGGAAAGATTTATATAATTTTAACTTCTTTTTTTCCCCAAGAGGCTAACTGAAGGAGGGGGGGGAACGGGGGCGTACTTCGATTTTGTAATTATCTTGAGCCCACCCCCTTCTCTATCCTAATGACGTCATTGGATTTCCTTGCCAATCGTTAAAAATAAAAATCTTAAATATACCGATTTTCAGATATACGATATTATTAAGTATGATGACAGTTATCGTTTTTGTTTGTTTTTTTAAAAAAAAAACTTTTGTCTTTTTGTTTTAATTTTGAGTAATAATGATAATAATGGAAAGTTTATTTTTGGCAAAACATCATTTTTTTTTTATTAAAAAAAAATTTTTTGAAATTTTTATTAATTATAATTTATAGCTGTTATTCTTTATTAAATTTTAAATATAAATATTTAATATAAGAAGAAGAAAATAGGAAAAGGACTTATATTTCAAATTATTTTTTATTTTAACAAAAAAATAATGTATTGTCTTTTTATTAATGTGGTATCATTTTTTGTTTTGTTTAAATGATATGTTCTTTGCCTCATGCCTCGTTTATAGCAAGCGCGTCACACAATCGTTGGGTATTTTATTTTTAATTTTTTATAAAGCAAACAAAGTAATAGGTTAAAATGTTATATAATCTATAGCTATTCTCGCGATTATTTTTAAATTTTTAACCTATTATTTTGCTTGCTTTTTGAAGAAAAAAAATTACGCAACAGATAAGTGTCCCGTTGCCAGAGAAATACGCGCTTATACTGTAAATCGAGGCACCTTAGATGATGTATGGCTCGATTCTTAGAAACTCTAGCCAAAAAAATTTTTTACGCAAGCCTGGATATTTTTGCTCATAGATGCAAGAACGGTTTGCACATGCACATCTATTAACTAAATTTTCGACGCTTGCGCAATATTATTTCTTGGCTAGAATATTTAGAGATAACAACACTTCGGGATGAATATTAGAATGTTCTATATTCCATTTAAAAAAAAAAATTAAGGATTTCTTTGAATTCTTTTTAAAATTATCACGATGTAATAATGCGAATTAAATGATTATTCTCAATTAACTTTTGTCAAAATTTGGGGACGGTTGCGTTATTAATATCTTACCCGCGTAAAACGATTCATTTTTCAATTAAGAAAAATAAGCAATAGGCTCTCAGGCAGATTCAAAAAAAACTTTTTAACTTTCGATGCAAAAGGGTAAAAGATTGTTCCTTCAAGATCCTTAGCTAACAGTTTTCTTTTTTAAGAGGCGATTAGTTTCCTTATAAATCTATCCGCTTGTTTTCACTCGCGTTTTTTTATATAAATTACCCTCTATTGTTTATCAGATCTTTTAACATAATATACTGACCGAACCATCGAAACTGTTTCGCGCATGCTCTTTTCTGTTTCCTTCCAAACTCAATTATTAAGTTGGGACTTAATCTTTTATTATCGATTATCCCTCCCCACTTCCCCTTCCTTAATTACCTCGCAGAATCGAGATTACATAATGCAAACACCGCCTCCCGATCCATTATTAACCAGGCTCAATGGGACGACCGTTCCGGAAAACCGCGAGCTAAACGCTAAAATAGAAAGTTACAAAGCTGATTTAGGAAGAGCCGAAAGGGATAGAAGGTCCAGCCAAAAGGAGAAAGAGTTTCTGCGGTCTTCCCTCCGGGGTTCCAAGAAGCTGCAGGCCCTCGAAGAACTACAACAAAATAATACGAGGCTACCGGTGAATGACAGGATCGACAAAGAGCCCATTGATAGTATATTTTTATTTTTCTATTCTGATCTTTAAAATTGATTAAATTTGTTGTTAACCAGTCACATCTACTTATCTATTGTTATCAACGAATAAATCATTCGAGTTCGATTAGTATTTTACAATTACGATTATAACACGGTTATTTGAATCGAATACGAATAGCCAACTTACTCGATTCGTATTTTCAAATTATTATAGATTACAAGACCGGGTTTAACGCCAACGGTTTCGATAACGAGGCATTTTCCCCAGAAGACACCAACTTAATAAAAAATATAGTTGGCGGACCCCTTCCACCGTCATTCTCCTCGTCTTATAAGCCTAGAATAGCGGAACATTACGAAGATTTAGGTTTTTAATTCCTCAAATTAAGATTTTATATGAATGAAGATTTTTTTCAAATGATGATTTTTTTTGAGAATGATGATTTTTTATGAGAATGCTCAAGGAAGATTTTCGAGTCAAATTTTATCCGATTTTAATTAAAAAATATTTCATTGATTAAGATCAGTAAAATAAAATTTAGAAAATTTTGAATAATGGGTCTTAAATAATAACATGGTATATTAGTAAGAAAGATAGTAGTAACTCACCTGCGTAAATTGAATATCATATTTTAAAACCATATCTTGTCTTCTAAATTAGATATCGACAAAATACTAGCCAAAATGAACGAAATGCTTAAAAATGGCCCCGATGACTCCAACGGACGCAACGAAGATTACAATAATATATCGACTGTCAAGGCTTTTCTACAGGACCGCAAGTTTATGGAATCTTTTAATATTTACAAAAACGTCGTAAAATCCCTTAAAACGTCCTTGGATAGAACTAACGGACATAGAGATTCTATTAGCCTCCTTAATTCTACTCATCAGGTTTTATTTGTATATATGTATATTTTTTTTTATCATCATTTTACTATTAGTATTGCCTCATAGATTTTATAATTATTTCGAATGGGGTTTTTCCCCATATCATTCCATGTATATTATCCTGTCTTCTGATTTGCAAATGGCGAAAATATATATTAAGTGCCTTTTTTTAAATTTAAATTTATAGGCACTTATATATATCTATTGCTTTATAAGGATACAACACAAATGCGGTTAATATAACCGAGTTCTCCCCCCCCCCACCCTACCTCTTTCAAGATCGATATTTTTTCTGCGTTTTATTTTCCCTTTATTTACATAGAAAAAATATATATTAATCTGTATAAACAAAGAAGTTACATAAATGATTTGTATGTTATATTTTTAGAAATACACCTTAATAAGCAATTTGTAAATTCTAAAATAATGGATATAGGGGAAGATTAGTAAAAATTTTATAATTAAAATATACACGAATAATTATTCTTAAAAAATATAAAATATCATGTCCATTTAACAGAAACCCCCGCTGCTTAGGGAAGCCTAAGATAAATTTTAACAAATACAGAGGCCTTAGTAGGCGCCCTCGAATTATTTGTAGGGACCCTATAAAAATCTATATGCCATCTAGTTTTTTTTATTACCGATTACTATGTAACTCAACCTCATCAAAAACAAATATATATTTTTTTATTTAAAAAAAAATAATTTTTCTAGATCTTAAACAATCCTCAATTACAAAAACATTCCACGCAAAGTCAACTCAAAGACCTCTCCTTCCTTTTACAAAAACCGCCTTTAAAGGGTCTCCTTTCGGCTTACGATGACATTCTAACTAATCGTAAGTCTTATTTAAACGACAGAACATTTTCTCGAGCCTTGTCTTCTGATAAACGCGGTTCGACCACTGACAACGAAGATAATCGAGGTATGATGCTAAGTAAGATTAAGAACGCATTCCTAAACTTTGGAAAATTTACTGAACTATTTTTTTTATGGGGATGGTAGATAACCTCGACCATATTAAAATATTATATAAACATATGTTTTTTTTCTTAAATAAAGTTGAAAACCTCAGTCTTGGGATGACCAAGAGAGAAGGGTACAACACGGGTTCGGAGGAGTACTTAAGTCATACGCTAGATCAATATCCCGAAACGGCCAATATTAAAATCGTCAGAATAGAAAAAGGACTCGATCCATTGGTATTATATTAGCCATATTTCCCCCCTAATATTTGTAAATGTTTAACAATTGAATTACTAAATAAAGGGTGCCACGATCCGCAACGAAGGCGACTCCGTGGTGGTAGCCAGGGTGGTGGCTAATGGCGCCGCTGCTCGTTCTGGGTCTCTTCTAGAAGGCGATGCCCTACTTGAATTGAATGGGACCCCCCTGCGGGGAAAATCGGTACACGAGGTTTGCGATATCATTATGCGCATGAGCAGTGCTGTTGGGTCACCTGGGGATAGGATTACTGGAACCGAGCCTCAACAAGAGCTCGTATTCGTGGTTGATCGCACCAGGTCTAAGGTAGAAGGAGATGGTGTTGGAACAGCAGGAGCCGAAAATACTAATGAAAATGTGGTAAGGCCAAATAATAATGATATATAATAGCATTATATTCATATTTTGTTATAACCCCATCTCCCAAATAGATCGGCTTTGGAGGTCTATAGTAATTGTCAAACAATTACTTCATAAATACTTTTACTCGATGCACATGTTTAAAATGTTAAAAAAAGACTGTCATAACCATTCCCCCCTTTCCTTGCTAAGATATATTTTTTAAAATTTGATCCTCCTCATGATTTGTAGTGATGGAGATGATTAGCAAAACAGTAGCAGGATAATTTTATTTTAATTCATGTCGAAGTATTATGATATAATCTTTATTCCCGCTCCCTTTATGTTAGAAATATTTTACCCATCCCGCCCTCATAACTATGGTTCAGACTTGAAACAAAGTGTCTGTATCATGAATATAAGTTAAATATAATTTTTAAATTATCTTTCATTTAATATTCTTATAGAAATTTATTTTAAAGTATATTTTTTACACCGCCCCCCCCCCCTCACTACCCCTCCCCCCCCCTAAACCTCCACATATCATATTAATGAGATAGATCAAAGAACCTAGAGAGATAATAACATTCAAAAAAATATTTTTATTCGCTTTCATTTTATGTCCTTGTCGGTTAATTCTTGTAAAAGAAATTTAAATCTCTCCAACTGGATAATTTTTAATAGTACTCAAAATCATTTTCTTGGTTTCCACTTAATACCCTTGGCTGATTTACCTCCACCCCTTCATGACATAAACCAGAAGACATAGAGTAATGATTAATTTTAAAACTCAAAAAATCATATAGGCATAGCATGAATATTTTCTAAGAAAATCAATTCTGAGAAATTTTTTACTTGGCAAAATCATTTCTCGGGAAATTCGGTAAAAACATTCTGAGTAATTAATGAAAAAAAATAGAGTATATGTTGAAGCAATAACCCACATGTATTGTAATTAAGCATTACATATTATCTTAAACTTCAGAATTAGTTCTCCCAAAGTTTGGTAAACCTTGTGCTTAAGGCTACGTCTTAATAATTAGATTCAGATTCCTGTGAAATCTTTTGAAAATGTAACTAGTATTTTGTATCCTAAGTAAACAGAAAAGATAAAAAAAAATTATCTACAAAGATCGTAAATTTATAAGATTCAGAAATATTTTGAAATTGGGAGTTTATTTCATTTCGATGCAATTTATTTTTAGTCGCCATTCGTAATTCGATAAAGACAGAATGAGTATATAGTTTTTATATAACATTTAATTCTGTTTTTGGTTAGTTAGTGACTGGCAAAACTGATTAATGAATTTATAAGTTTTCATCAGACAATAAATATTGACGCAACCCAGATATCTTCGCCAATAAGGATTGTTTAACTAACGAAACTCAATGATTAATATAATAAAAAAGCCTGAGTTTTTTTGTAGCGATTCTTAATGAGACTTTGAGGAAAGACATAGAACAGGATTTCACAAGATTTTTTTTATTCCAACTTATATTAATCATTATATAAATTTAAAGGAAATTAAAAACTTTTATCATTGAATCAATCTTACACCTATTTTTTTAAAAAAAATTCAATTAATATGATTGTAAAAATAAATACTTTTGAGATACTCTTTTATTTTCCAAAATTTGAACTTTTATTTTCTTTTTTAAAACCAATAAAAAAAAATCAATAATATTTTAATACATGAAAAAAATCTATAATATTTTAATAATCATAAATAAACAAACATATGCCTAGAACAGTTTCAAAATAAAAAGGTCATTATTAGCAATTATTGCGATATTGACCTCTATTTTATTTTCGCGATTCTTTCGCGATTATTTATTAGTAATAAAAGTCTCGCTATAATGTATTCTAAAGGTTTAGCTATAAATAATTCGCGATTTTGTCTTCGAGGAATAGCATTCGTTAATGTGCGTGATAAAAGTTTCGTTATAAAATCCATTCGCTATAAACCATGTTCGCAATGAAGATTTTGCGAAAAAGTGTTTTCACAGTAAAAGTTTATCAAAAAAGTGTTTCGCGATAAAAATCTCGCTGAATTGACGTGGAACCAAGGAAAAGATGGTACATCATCTAACAGATTTATAATATGCTTTTAAGAAATTGCATAGAAATCATACGGGTATTGCAAAACTAATATAATACAATACATTAAAAATTAAATTAAACGACTGATAATCTATATCAAAATAAATTGATTAATATTTTTTATTAACTCCCCTAAAAATGGAATATTATTGAGGTATTTTTATGCTAGATGTAAAAGTCTTTTTTAATCCTTTATACAATCATTATATTTTGGATATAGTTTTGCTATGGTTATTATAAATATTGAGAATATGACATTATTATATTGGAAATATTGTAATTAATCTATGTAATGTAATAAAATAATGCAATAAAAAGATTTGCTTATTAAGATTATTTTTCATTTTATTATATTTTTTTTATACAAATACATATATCCCAGTGAAATTATTTTTATCTTTATGTAATATTATTATCATTTATTTTCCCAACTCTGCTAAATTTCTTGATAAATTATTAGAAAAAATATCAATAGTAAAGTAGGCCAAAATTATTTAAAAAAATATTTGGTTTTTGTTTAGGCTATATTTATTAAATAGACATGCATTAAAATTTATATTCAAAATCTAACATTTTAAACCGTAATATGTTTCAATCAATTTTTTTAGGTAATAAATAGAGAAAGTTTATATTTAAGAAATCATTTTAATATAATTTAAAAAAATATATTATATAATATAACAAAAAAAATTTTTAAATTTTTTTAGAATAAAACGCCATCTTGCGGATTTAATATTATATAATTTTTTAAATTTTGATTATTTTTAAATTTATTTATATTAAATATTATTATATTAAAAAATTTAAACAATCTATTAATTGATTATTTAAATTATGATTTTTAATTTATATTTACATTATTATTGAATATATCTAGAAATTTAATTTTTATAACTATATCTTAAGAATATTTCTCAACTAGTGTTGTTAATTTGCTTCGTCGTAACATATTAAATATAAAAATTTTAAATTTATTTTATAAAATAAAAATGAAAATGAAAAAAAAAATCTATTTAGAATTAGAATACAATAATGTATATTCTTTATTTTTTAGTTAAAAATAGATTTACTTTTAATATTTTTTAAAAATCACTAAAAATAAAATGTTAAGCTATAAAAAATTATTTTCCCAGATGGAATTCAAAAAATAATAATAGATTTTATACTATAAATAACTTTATTTTACATCCGTTTTTTTTATTTATAAATATTTATCCTTATTAAAAAATAAAAACTATATTTTCATTCCCCCTTCCATCTGTTTTTTTCCAAAAAATTATTATGGAAATAAATCATTTGATAATAAGTTATTTTAGTATTATATTTTTGCTTATTTCACAAGTATAACTAAACAATATAAAAAAATTAAAAAAGGTAAAATAGTTTTTACCATTTTTAAAAAATTATACCGGTTGATTTAAATAACAGTGTTTTTATGAAAACACCGCTAAACGCTTCTACTCAATTTGTAAGCAATTTTACTCATTATTTTCAAATAAAATGAAATTAAAATACATGTGAAACCGGGGCAAAATGAGTTAAGTGTTTATTTATTTACTCTTACATATCTTACACTTTTTTTTGGATAAGGGGGCAGGCCTATCTTTCAGCATAAGAGTTCTATATAGGCATAAATATCATATGAGATAATTCAAAATTGAGTGAAAAATCGTGACAATACTATTTAAAAAAAAATATTATTCATTTAATATAATTATAAAAAAATGTTTCGAAATAAATTAGTCATTATTAGCAATTATCGCTATAATATCTTCGCTAGTTGTTTCGCGATATTGTATTCGCGGTAATGTATTCGCTTTAAAGGTTTCGCTATAAAAAATTCGCGATATTTGTTTCGCTATATTGTATTCGCGGAATAGTATTTGCTATTATGGATTCGCGATAAAAGTTTCGCCATAAAATCCATTCGCGATAAACGACATTCGCGATAAAAGCTTCGCGAAAAAGTGTTTTACGATAAAAGTTTCGCTGAAATGTATTTACTGGCTATAACATATTATTTAAGAATTATATTATAAATATGAAATACTTGCAAAAGACCAATCTTATATATTTCTTCAATTTTTAGGTATATAAAAATTAATTATACACTAATTTAATTAGTGTTATTAACATATACACATTTTGACCAATTTTGAGAGAAATCGGTCCAATAGATAAAAAGTTAAAGGGTGGTGGCCAGTCTTCAAACATGGTCATTTATGGCACATTTCCCCTAATGGTAGAACAAAATTTTGACATGATTTGTCTTCTCCTATGTATGCAGAGCCTAAATAATGATTTCACAAATTTACACAAAATTGATATATATAATATAGATTTACTTTTTATAAAATAATAATATTCTTTAAATAAAATTCTTTATTATTTTTTTTAAAAATAATGGGTTTTTGTGCTGGGTCTGTGCTCGGGGTTCGTGCTCAGAGCTGGTTTAGTCGATATTTTCGACCCAAACCCCGGGTCTGGGCTCTACACAACCAACCAATTAACAACACAACTTGAGCTCTGAAATAATTTTTGTTAAATATTGAATTTTTACGTTGTGCCCTTTGGAATAAATCCGAGAGGCTCCTAAATAATTTATCTTTCTAATTTCTTATATTTTAATTTTTCAAACAAGTGACTTTTTCCAAAGATTAGGGTTTGTTTGAGATAATTCTTGGATAAAAAATGCCATTTATTGTACGTAGACAATTATTTACAAATGATTTCTTATTTGCTTCCCAAATATCACCTCCATATAATAGAATAGAAACTATCGTCGAGTTGAATAACCTCGATCTGGTAAATACCGAAATCTCTTTGGTTTTCCAAACTTTCATGTACTTATAGAAGACACCCCTCACCTTTTGTATTCTGATCATCATTTCCTCTTTTCCACTGCCTTTGTTATCTAGTGTTATACCTAAGTACTTTATTTTGTTCACAACCTTAATTGTACAGAAATGCTATAAATACAAGATATCCTCCTTCTACACTTTCATATATTTTAGCAGAGCTTTCGACAATGTAAACCATGAAGCTCTATGGGAAACGCTGGCAGAATGCGGAATTGAACCCCAAATTCTCATTTTAAAAAACCACTACTCAAAATTAGTTGCGTGTTTTAAAATAAATAATAAAATATCCTTTTGTTTTAGAATTAAAAAAAGGAGTAAAACAAGGATGTACTCTACCACCACTCCTATTCAACATAATAATAAATAAAGTCATAATGGAAGCACTGGGTGCAGCTGATCTGGTAGATTTAGGATCTAACAATTCCATATCTTTAGTCAACAGAATAATATCATTTGCTGAATCTCCAAGATTATAGATGAAACCAAAAATTTGTTATACCTACTAGAGATTCTAAGTCTAAGAGTTGGACTTGAAATAAATTTCAAAAAAACTGTTATTCTCCCCTCCCCAAATGCGCCACCGATGGATAATCTTACATTTGGAGGAAATACAATTAAGGTTGTGAACAAAATAAAGTACTTAGGTATAACACTAGATAAAAAAGGCAGTGGAAAAGTGGAAATGATGATCAGAATACAAAAGGGAGGGGTGCCTTCTATAAGTACATGAAAGTTTGGAAAACCAAAGAGATTTCGGTATTTACCAGATTGATTCAACTCGACGATAGTTCTTATATGGAGGTGATATTTGGGAAGCAAATAAGATAGAAATGAGACGACTACAATCATTTATAAATAATTGTCAACGTAGAATAAATGGCATTTTTTATCCAAGAGTTATCTCAAACCCTAATCTTTGGAAAAGTCAAATCACACGCCGATTAACATCACTTTAAAAAAACGCCGGATCCAGTTCCTGGCCCACATAATAAGGAACTCCGATCATAATCTAGCTCATGATGCCATAGCATAGTTGTACCCACATAAAGGAAAACAATATACAAAATACAAATCCTTATGGTACTATAAAACCATAAAAGATATAATGGATTTAAATATTAATATGAAACAATTCATTAAACTAAATAACAGCGAACATCAAAAAGCTTTTTTCGCATCAAAAAAAAGTTACCTCAAATGGAAATGTACTTCGAAATTCTTTGCTCACATATCATTATCTAAATGTTTCCACTCTTTCTGGAAGTATTCTTTTTAAAATTTCCTTACTATAACTAGTACTAATATAGTAAAATTTTCAAATTAAAAATGATCCATCGCTCACCCTTAAAGTAATTAAATTATAACTGTAGTTCTCGGGTATAGGCTCTTTTTCTGCTCCCTACCTTTTTTTAATAAGCCTATAGAGGTTTAAGCAACATTTTTTCCAAATGTTGCGCCTACAAGTACGTGCGACTTGCCCACAAACGTGTGGAGGGCTCCTCATATTTTTACTTTTATACCCAAATTAAATTAGTTCCAATTAGATGGAAATGAGGAAAACCTAGCGTAGCTCTGTTGAACCTTCAACGAAGGGCAAAATCGCTATATATCACTTGACATACGAAAAAAAAAATATTAATTAATTTTTACAAAATTTTATTTTCAATATATATATATATATATAAACTGACTCATGGATGAGTGAGTCTCACAATACCAAAAACAGATCAATGCGCTAAGGTTAACAAATCACAAATCGGATTATTGCGCGTGATAAAAATACATATAATAAATTTACAAAAAAAAAAACAAAATATATATACCAATACAATAATTTTTTTTTAAAAAAACGCCAATTATGACATATTGAATATTATCGATAATTTTCATAATGTTAATTAAGGACTCCATGGTAATTACCAGAGTTGTTAAAAGATACTTTTTAAATGGATCTAGATACAGATACATCGTCTAAAATAATATCTAGATATCGATATTTTAATCAAAAATCTATCTAGATACAGATACAGATATCACATTTTTATATCTAGATACAGGATCTAGATACTTGTATCGAGATCCTTTAACAACTCTGGTAATTACTATATTTTAAGCCAATTTTTTAGCCGGTTTGATATTGGGGCTTTTTCTTAAAAGGATGGCAGTTCAAATTTGGAAGAAATTGTTATAAATTAAAACGTCTCAATGTTAAGGGGATTTTCTCCGGCAGGCGCCTCATGATTAATCCGACTTTTAGACGTTACCCAACTATGTGATCACGTGTTGGTAATTAAAGAGAATATTCAACAATGGTGTTTGTTAAATATTAAAATGATTTTTTTTTTGGAATGTTAAAATTTTATTAGAACTAATCAATATAAAATTTGTTAAGAACCAATCAAGTTTTAAAAAAAATTGAAATTATAGAATCTAACAAGTTAATCTTCTTTTAGAACAGAGTAATCTTATAGATAAAAAGCTAATCTTCTTTTCGATTGCGCCAATTTTTCAATAATTTGCCAGTATTGGTACATTAAGTATAGCTAATCCATTCAATCAATCTTAAGATGTCATACCTTTTGAATCAGGTTTTTATTCTCCTTAATGAAGTTTATTTGTGCTAATATTTGTTATTGTTGCAGTAATATTTAATATATTTTTGCTAATAAGATTAATCTTTCATACCAAGATTTAAATTCTGAAATTAATTGGCCTTCAGATACACTTTATCCCCTTTAGTGTTTGTCAAACGGCACTATTTGGGTCGATTTTTAAAATATTAGCTGAACCGGAAATTCTTAAATTTAGACCCGGATATTTTCAATATTTAGGTCAAGAATTTTTCGAAATTTTGTCATTTTAAATAATCTTGGCTTGTATTTTGTAAAAAAAATTTTTGAAAGCAGTTGAATGAATGCTAAACAAATTATTTATAAGTAAGTTAACTAATTGATTGACGTCTGCCCGAATTTTTATAAAATAAAAATATTTTTAATCTCCGTCCCTGATTTTTAAAACTTCGCTATTTTAGGGCGCCCGCTCTGGGTCGGGTCTCCAGGTCTCCGCTAAAATACTCGACACGCGTTACTTTTAACCGAATTTTTTTTTTAAACTTAAGATGTCGGTCAGAGCCAATTTTAATTACGATCCAGAAGAAGACCTATACATTCCTTGTCGAGAACTCGGGTTGTCTTTCCAAAAGGGCGACATATTGCACGTGATAAATCAAGACGACATCAATTGGTGGCAAGCTTACAGGGACGGGGAAGATATGCAAGGATTGGCGGGCCTCATACCTTCTAAAAGCTTCCAAATCCAGTAATTACAACATTCAGTCTTTCTTCTTTTTTTAAAAAGGTTCAAAAATTTCAACCAAAATAAGAATAAAATTCGATATTTTGTTTTGTTTAGGTTTTAAAAAAAAAATTCTAAAAGTTTTAAAACTTTCGTAAATTTTTAAAATTTTAAATGAAATCGAATGTTAAATTTAATTCCCATGAAAGAGGTTTATTTTTTTAAAAAAAAAAATATTTTGTTAAATTTTTTTCTTTTTTTTCCCAAAATGAATAAATATTTTAGATTTATTTTATTAAAGAAGAAAGAAAGAAAAAAAATTCTAAACGTATAATATTTTGAACTTAAATCTTTTCATTTCAAACATATTTTTTTCCCTGACTCGTTTACAACTTCTCCGCTAATTGGCGCTAACTGTGAAGAATTCAGAGTTGGTTATGATTAGTCTATACAGATAGATTGGCAGGTCATAATATCTAATGTTAGTTAGTGAGATAAAATGTCTTTTCTTGATAAACCAAATAAATCCCTTCCTAAATTGATTTTAATCCGACCTTAAAATGTTTTATTTTTTTTTTCATTTTAATCAAAATTAATTAAATGAAAAGGCGGGAAACATTGAGAATGGCGCTATTCGCTTCCGAAGATCCCAAATCTAAAAGGTCACGTCAAAACCGCAAAAAACATAAATCCGCGTCCAAAACTCCTCCTGATGCTCAGTTATACCTTAACAACTCGCTCGCCTCAATGGATAAGTGGCGAGAGTATCCAAATTCCTCAACTTCGAACAACGTCGCCGCCACCGCCCAACAACACCCAAAAAATACGAATACTTCGAATGGCTTGTGTGGGCCCGAAAGTTTGGCCAGCAGGTTATGCCAGAACGCTGTCGATTATTGCAGCAAGAAGAAGGGGAGCGCTAACGATAAATATAATTATCCCGATGGTATAAATAAACATAAAATTTTTTAAAAAAAAATATGTGAACAAATTATTCATAAAGTAAGAAAGAAAGATAGAAAAGAAAAGAAATAACATTTACTCCCTCTAAAAAAACAGAATACGAATGCGACGAAATACTAACTTACGAGGAAGTTGAACTATGTTACCCGATACCCGACAAGAAACGGCCCATAGTTTTAATCGGGCCTCCCGACATAGGTCGACACGAGCTGAGACAGAAACTTATGGAAAATTTCCCAGAAAGATTTGCGGCATCCGTTCCACGTAAAAGCATTTCTACCTAAAAATTGCCTAACATTTTTTATTTACTTCTATCCATATTATTATAATAAAAAAATTTTATGACCAGTTTATTTGAGATTTCTTTCTCTTATTTAAATTAGACACCAGTCGACCCCAGAAATTCGGGGAGATTGACGGACAGGATTACCATTTCCTGAATCGGCAATCTTTTGAAGCCGATATCATGGCGGGAAAATTCGTGGAACATGGAGAATTCGAGAAATCTCTTTATGGAACTAGTTTAGCTTCCATTCGCCAGGTTATCGCTTCCGGCAAGAATTGCGTCCTTAATCTGCATCCACAGGTAATGTGATTTTGATAAGGAAACTAATTTATTGTTTTCGATATTTATCATTATAAGCTTGGAACATCTTGCAATCTTATCCTTAATTAAAGTTTATCGAGAATTGAAAGATATTTCATACAGTATCGATTGTCTTTTGACTTAAAGAAATCCGAGAGATGATATTTTAAATCCTTCACAATTTATCTTTTGAAAAAGTGGTTAATTAAGGGAAAGGAAAATCTGATAATCTTTAGATAAATGAAAAATTTGGTTTTTGATCTTTCATTAAAATCCTATTTTTTATTTTCTTCGTATTTCTAGTCATTAAAAATATTGTACGAATCGGATGTCATGCCATACGTCGTGTTCATAGCTCCTCCAAATATCGAAAAATTAAAACTGATTCAGGAAAAGCGCGGGGTTTTTAAAAAGGTAAATTTTTTTATAAACAGTTGATTTATATATTTAAGAAGCGATTATTTTTGTACATTAGGTTTTGGTATTTTATTTTAAAGTTGAATTCTCTTAATTTTAGGATATCAGGTTATCTGTTCCTGATTGAACTCGAACTGATGGTTGGCCTGTCTATCCAATTTAAAAATTCTAACCTAACCCTACAATTTTTTTTAAAGGTTTAATGGAGTACTGGAACCCTATGTTAAAGCTAACATATCACAATTATAAAATCTCTTAGATTGTTTATTAATTTTTTTGGGCAGCAAATATCTTCAAACCTTGTCAATTAAAATACAAATTATTTTTTACAGGAAGAAGAGCTCGCCGAAATTATAGAGAAATCCCGTGAAATAGAAGAAAATTTTGGCCATTATTTCGACGTTTTCATAGTCAACACAGACCTGGACAAAACCTACAATCAGCTGTTGGAAGAAATTAACCGAATCGAATGCGAACCCCAATGGGTGCCAAAGTTTTGGCTCCATTTAAACACCTATTCCCCCTCCCGCATTTCCGACGAATATCATATGCAGCAAAACTATGATCCTTCCTCCCAAGCCCACATCAACGGGGCGTATCAAAACAGCAACGTTTTTGACAGCTACAACGTAAACGGTAACGGACCGGCTAGCGGAATATACGACGCGGACTATTACAATATGGAGTCTAACGTGGACGACGAGAACGAATTTCGCAGGCGTACACCCTCGAGCGATTATTACGCTATGAATCAACAAAATTTCATACCTTGAAACAATGATTTATCTTTTTCTTTTTTTTTCAAAATTCATTTTTTTTTGTTATCAAACCAAACCAACCCCAGTAAAAAAAACAAAGCAAAAAATTATAAGTGCTAAATTCAAGAAGCTATTCGCTCAATGATGGGAATTTAGGATTTGATATCTTAAACTTCAACGCGAAATTTTTACGATTTCTATTTAAATACGATGAATTAAGTTATAATCCTAATTTTAGTGCCTTCGATATTTTACTCTTTAAAAGGCCTTTTAAAATGATAAATAAAACACGCATTTTTCTAATCAATTTGTTGATTAGTCATTTTTTTTTGTCACTGATAGAAATTATATTTTTATAAAGACCTAATTTAAAACGACCTTTTTTTCATTGGCAATACATTTAATTGCAAAATTGTAAATTTAAATGACGAAAGGATCAAATGTACCCCGCCATTACGAAAATGAACGTATAAAATTATTATATTTATATCATATTTTATAATACTTCGCCACGAATTCGCGCTAACCGCGAATGCAGGGTTAAATTAATTTTTACCCTCTCGATAAATGCGTTTTTTCTATCGGTTTCCCCTTTGGGAACATTTTAAAAATTGTATTAAATTATTTCATTTTTTTTTTAAATTTTAGGTGTAAAATTATTTTCGAGACAATATTTTAATGTTGAGCGCAAAGCAGGGCCCGAGGAAAATGCTGCCTTTATTTTATTTTTTAATTCATTATATTATAAATAATATAATTTTTATATTTGAAGAAATATGAATTTTAAAATAATAATCGTGATTTTAAAAATTATTGTAAATATGTAATACGAAATAATTATTATAATATTTTTTTATATATATATATAATTTTTATACTCGAAAATAAATGACCGAAAATAAATGACCACTGAAATAGTAATAATAAAAGAAATCGAAACAATATTTTTTTAATTCTTATCAATATCAAAAATTGTATAATTTTCTTTATCGTCAAAACAAAGGCAATGATAATAATATTCTCAAGATTCCATATAAAATATAAATATTATATCTTATAACATTTATAATTACCGTATAATATTTCATAACACTAATATTTAAAAAAATCACATGATTCAAAAACAATGATCATCTTCTCGAAAAAATATATTGAAAAACGTCCATATCTGTCAATTACGAATCGACAGATACAACAGAAACATTCAAAAATTTTGCTATAATTTTTTTTGAAAGAGATTTAGGGTTTTTTTTAATCGTACATCATTATATAAGTTAAACTGTTTAACTGTATCTGGATGAATGTTCAAGTAACTATATAGATGAATCTATGTTAAAAGTTTTAATTTGCATTTTTTTTCTCCCCAGTGGGAGCATATGTCCGTTTGGCAATTGCTTATGGATATAACTATGGTTAACCATGCGATTATTGTAATCTTATAATTTTATTAATTTTTAAAGTTCATTCCTTCAATTTTTTTTTTATAACCACTTTACGCAATAATGCCCATTTTGAGTGAAAGGAAACAATTATCATTTTTTAAAATTAAAAACCAAGATTTACTTAGAGATCGAAAACAGGAAATCGTAAGGCAAGTTATTATAAACATTGATTTACTAAATTTCCATGTCACTTCTGAAAATTAATGCCAAGTTCAATGTTGGCCCCTTTTTGTGACGATAGAAATTCAACTGTTTCTTGAAAAATTACATTATTAGTCCCTTTACGACAACCGAATTTAGGGTCTAAAAGTTTAAGCGATAATTTTTATATAATTCTTTTCATATCTAATTTTATTTTCTGCATAAGAAGGAATATTTTAGGATTTAATTCAAAGTCTCATAAAAAAATTAGGTATTTAAATGTCAGAAGAAGTTGCATAAATTTTGACAAAATTTATATAATTGTTTAGGAACGATAATAATCTTGATTCCTTTAATTAATGCTGTTAATGTAATTTGCTTTTTATGTCATTATCTCATTTGGAAATCTTTGTTCAATTTAGATAAATTTATCCTTTCATACTTATATTAAATCCTAAACTTCATTAAACCTGACATAATTAAAATGAGTATTTAAGGCTATTACTCTCAGTAGACCCCTAGTCTCTTGATCATTCCTTTCTTTATTTACTTTTCTTGTAATTCATGTTTTCATTTTATCTTGTTTAATTTTATGTATTTCGATAAAATCGCCCTTTAGTTATTTAATATTTAAGGAATGATTTTTAACAAAATATGTTTTTAGGTATTTTAAGCTGTAAAATTAATAAAAAAAATAATTTTTATTCTAGTGAGTTATGAGTAGAATGAATGGGGTATTGGTAGGAATCTAATGTTAAATTGAAAAAATAGATAAATTCAAATAAAAGATGAGTGGTAAAAATAAAGAAGGAGGTGGAAATTAAGATGGGAAGAGATTTGGAATGAATGAAAGTGAAAGAGAAAAGACTTATAGTGGAGTTTTAGTGTTGTTAAACAGCTCGTTTTGAGCCGATTTTTAAAAACGGCTAACTCAATATTTCGTCCAGAAAAATATTACGCAAACCTCAAGATTTTGCTCATAGAAGGAACAAAGGTTTGGACATCTATTAACGAAATCTCGAGGCTTATGACAATGTTTTTCTTGCTAAAATATTGAGTTAGCCGTTTTTAAAAATCGGCTTAAAACGAGCCGTTTAATAACACTAGGAGTTATAGGGGGTAAAGTGAGAGGAAGGGGGTGGGGTCTAAAAATTCAATATAGATAAAAGAGGAGAGTATGAGATTAGAGTGGGTAAATACTAGGAAGCAGATCTGGACTAAATAGAGCTGACTAAAATAAAAAGTTATGAAAGTAGAAAGTTTTGAATTTCAAAATTGATTAAAATTTTATTTTTTGAATTTCAAAAGCCAATATAAAAGGTATTTTCTCGAATATTTTCAAAACCAAATAATCGCATATTATAAAGCAAATATTTTAAAATACAAAACCAAAAACTAAATTTGTAATTTTCTTCATTTTTGTTACCCTATTTCTGTATATTTACCTGCTAGTCTGCTATATATATAAAACAAAAATTAAATTTTTTTATAGATTGATAAAACGCCATCTTGCGGATTTAATATTGTAGAATTATCATTTAAAATTTTAATTATTTTTAAATTTATCTATATTTAATATTATTATTAAAATATTTCTAACAAAATTATTTATAAAATATCAAATGACTCTATATTAATATTTATTATATATTTAATCTCTCCGATTATATATATATTCCTTAATATATTGATTCTCAATTGTTTCTCTTTACAATTTAATAATACTTGCTATTTATTCTACTTTATTTCCATAAAATTCATAAAAATTTATATATTCATAATTTTATATTGTCATAATTATATTAATTCCAACAATCTTGTCATAATTATAATAATGAGTACAAAAACATTCGTTTCTTTGTTTTATAAAACCTTCCGAGCCGATTATCATATAATAATCAATATAAACAAAAATCAATATTATTACTAAATAAAAATATATTTATAATGATTGACATCTATCAATCATTTAAGAATAATAGTTTAAATATATATAAAATATACATCAATTATATTATATTTTTTTTAAATTTAAAATAATGATTATTTTTTAATTAAGTGTAATTGAATCAATCAGGCAAAATTTATTTAAAAAATTTAGAGAAATATTTAGGAAACAAACATTATTTCCTTTCGAAACAATTAGAAGGGCTAATAAAATGCTTATCAAATATGACTTTATCTTTAATCAATGATTTCAGAATTAAAAAAGAGATATTTATAAATTTAATTTCATTTATAATATGCACTTCATTAATATCTTGTAAAAATTAATCTGAACCAAAAATAAATGATTAGCATATATAAATTTTAAAATCATTTTAATAAGTTCACAAAAACTGCCCTACATTTAACAATTTTTAAGTTAGATGTTTAGAATTTTTTAAATTAACAATATAATAATTTTTACTTTGATTTGTTAACCATTTTCTTCTAATTAATAATCTTTAAGAATAATAAGATAAAAATTTAAAAATAAATGGCGTAAATTAATTCAATTGTTTAAAATTTTTTAACACTCCAATAGGAATCGAGAATAAATTTAAAAATGGCATAAATGAATTAAGTTGTTTAAAATTTATTAACACTTCATTTAATTGGTAATTGGAAATTTGAAAATATAATATTTGTATTTACATATATTAATATATGATTTTAAATAATACACTGAACCCGGTTGAACCCGGGTTCAAATAAAATTTTTGGGTTCGGTTCGGGGTTTTGAAAATTTTATAAATGGGGTTCAGGTTCGGTTTGGGTTCAGAGTTTTTTTCTAAAAACCCGGGTTCACTTCTCCGGGTTCGGGTTTGGTTCGAATCCCTGGCTAAAGTATTGGGCATATATAACAATAAAAATTATTTAGGATCTATTTTCTAAAAATCATATTTTTTGTTTATATAATTTTTGGTGCATTATTTACTTTTCATTTATTTCTAGAAAAATAAAAAAATTATATACTTTTTTCTTAAATTATTTTTTCCATTTTTATAAAAAAAATACATATTACAATTTTAAAAAAAGTAAGAATTTTACATAAAATTTTATGAAATTTTTAAATTGAAAAATAATAGATAAAAATAAATATAATAAAATAATTTTATATATTACATCTAAAAAGATGAAAAACCATTATAGTCAAAATTTTCAAATCGAAATTATTAATGATAAAATTGTTTTATTCCATAAAAGCGGTAAATTAGTTGTTAAAGATGAAGATATATATGAAATACTCCATCAAGCTCATATAGGGGAGACCGGGGTAAAACGATAGGCATTTTGCATATTTACCATAAAAATTTTAAACAAGAGTCAAACACAACAAATTATAGATCAATGTGTAGCCCCATCTCTCTTCTACAAGATAAAAAAAAGTGTAGCCCTCTACCTATAATATTTTAGGAGCTATGATTAGTTATGTAAAACTACTCATTTTCGCCATTTTACCCTGGGTACTAGGGTAAAATGGATAAGCACTAGGGTAAAGTGGTTAAAATAATATTTGACACATATTTATTGTTTTATTTAACAAATATTACAAATTTAAGATTTATTTATGATTTTTATTTAAAAACTAATCGATACAATAAGGACATGTAAAATAATTATCATAATTAGCACATTTAGAATGTGCCCATTCAAGGCACATTGTACATTTTAGCCATTCATCGCCCTCGCGACTATTTTTATAGTTTTTATTACAAATAACACATAAACAATTATTTTTTGATATCTTTTTTTTTCTCTGAATTAATAATTTTTTTTTATAAGGTGTAGATGTTAATATTTCTGAATTCTTTTTTTTAGATATTTTATCCGATGAAATATTGAATAATTTTGGAATAGGTATTATAGATGAAGGATTGAATACTTTATTATAATTTTTTGAGCATGATGGTAACATATCATGATAAGGTTCATCAATATCATCTGGAACATTTTCGTTCAATAATATAGATAAATCACTATCATTATTTTGAGTCACTGTAAGATTTTGAGTCACTCTAATATTTTCATCATTATTTTCAAATTCAATATTTGAGTTAGCATTTGAATTATTACAGCAGATATAATCTTGTTCTGTAAATATATTTGGGTTTAAAGGAAATATGCCACATGCTAAGAATCCATTTAATATATTATTTGATGTCACTGCCCTTGGTATTTCATTTTTTAACACTCCTGGAATATCATAAATCTGAAATTGTTGCCCCACAGGATTTTTAGATTGAGCATTATTAAAATTATGAAATACAATATAATTCAATTGAGCATTTTTATTAAAGTCACCAAATTAATAATATTTAGATTGAGCATTATTAAAATTATGAAATACAATATAATTTCGATTGACATTTTTATTAAAGTTACCAAATTAATATTGATATTTAGATTGAGCATTATTAAAATTATGAAATACAATATAATTTCAATTGAGCATTTTTATTAAAGTTACCAAATTAATATTGATATTTAAATTGAGTTATTAAAATTATGAAATACAATATAATACAAACAATATAATTTAATTACTTGTTTAGGCGTTAATCCCATAAATGACCTACTTGCTTCTAATATGTAGTCACACAATCTAGATTCTTCTTCATTTGTAAATATTTGTTTATGATGATCTGAACTTTTAATACCAATTTTACATCTCCTACTCAACGTTGTATAAGGTATGTTAAATTTTTTAGCAGACAAATTTAATGAAGTATTATTTGTTATTTTATATTTTATGGCTTCATTTATTATATTTACATCTCTGTATATGGTTTTTCTTTTATAATTTCTCATTATTTGATTGATACAATAAAAATTATAATAAATGAATTAATGAAAAATTAATGTGAATAATTTTATATTTTAACCGTTTTACCCATAACAGCTTTACCCCTAGGTGACATATATTATAAATATCGTTATTGCGTGACTTCTAATATAGCTAAAGATGTCAGATAAATTTTATTTTATAGCTAATACATTAAGGAACATGTGTGCCAAATTTTGAATCCTGAGGATATGTAAATTTTACTAAAAGCAAAATATACTAGAGAATGATTTTTATATTTTTTGGGTAAAAAACAGTTTTTTGACAAAATATATAAAACCAGGTAAGTTTTTTAAAAGATGAACATAGGTAAGAAATTAGATATAAAAATACATCTTCACACCAAATTTAAGGTCTTTATACTCAATGGTTAAAAAGTTATTCGCGTTAACATTGTTACCCCGTCAATCGCTTTACCCCGGTCTCCCCTACCCACCGGGCATGGTAGTAGAGATATATTACACCATAATATGAAGTCGCACTACTACAATATTACCCGAGAAACAATTAGATGTTTATTTAAAATTGTGCAAGGAGTGCCAGTTAAAGAAAAGCAAAAGAAGTATTGGATGAGTTACCAATCCCATAATTTCAAAAGACCACAATTCTTGATGCCAAGTAAAATACAATTTTGCTAACGTTATTAAACGTCTCGTTTTGAACCAATTTTTAAAAAATGGCCAATTATATTTTAAAATCCTGGTTAAATTTGGAAAAATATATAATAGTATTATGGGAGATGCGCCATAAATGGCCATCTTTTTGTTTTAAAAAAGGCATGATTCAGATTTAACCAAAATTTTATATCAATATGTAGCCCAATTCTTATTCTTAATTTAAATCAAAGCGCTTCTAAAATAATTTATGAGGTTATGTGAAAGTTGTTTTTATGGCCAGTCAAAACTAATAACTTTTCTAATACCAAATTTTAAATTAATGTGAATTCAAAAAAAAAATATATAAACCGGCATTGAAAAACTATAATATAAATGTGAATTATAAAATATAAAGGGAATATAACCACGATATGAATTACTTAAATGACCCTTACTAATGGGAAGAGTTGCTAATATATATATAACCATTTTAATACATTGGGAATATAATCTAAAATGTGATTGAAATAATGCAAAGCATCCATAGCATTTTTTGGAACTGTATCAACCATAGTTAATCATTTAATCATAGTTATTCAGCTAATAAGGCATCATAAGATATTCATCTTGATAAAAATCTAACAAATATATTTTTTTCTATCACCATCTGAAAAAGGTTGGAAAGGCTTTTGTGGAAGTAATATCTGCGGATTTGTAAATGCTGCATGATCAATTAAAAACTATTCATTTATTTGGGTTATAAATGTATCTAAGAGAGGGGACATTTGTTTTATAATACTCTTCTACTGATCCTATATTAATGTTTTGACGATGAGCTTGCTTGCCGTAAGTCGAGTGAGGCAAATATTAAACATGTATAGCTCTGCCTTTGACTCAACAATAACATATAAAATATGAAATTCTTCATCAACATTAGCTCAAATTTCCTTGAGTTCTAGTAAAATCCTCTCCGCTATTTTCATCTTCTTAATCAAGCCAATGTCATGTTTTTTAAAAATATAACATAAAATAGTTGTATAATTAAATATTATTTTCTAATGAGAAAAAAAATTTGGAATAAGTTTTGAATCCGATAATTTTCTTGTTTATGAGGAATATTTCTTTCAAGCCATTGTGATATTTCAGTAATAGCATTAAAAATCGGCTCTTTTAACTCCATAAAAGTTGTTACTGCTGGATGGCGGAGACTCGATCTCGTTTGACAAGCTCGCAATTTCTTTCTCTCTGTTGGACAAAGAGTTTCTAAGATAATTATTATTTGACTAGAAATTTAGATAACTAATACGGCACTAAAATTTGAAAATAATAAGTAAATTACGCCAAGGAAAACTTGAAATCGAAATTAAATGATAAAATAACTTTGTAGATGAATGTGATAAATAAATGTAATAAAATATATATATGAGATAGGAATAAATATTAACAAATATAAATTAATAACAATAATATTTTAGAAAAATATAATCCGGCATCTGCATTTTTTGGCTTTTGTTTGTAGGGGGGGGGGGGAATTTGTCACCCCCTACCCCCCCCCGCTTCCCCGCTGCGTACGCGCCTGAATATATCTTATAACATCTATAATTAGCGTATAATATTTCATAACACCATTTTTAATAATCTTTTTTATAAACAAAAAAATCACGTGATTCAAACAATGTTCAACTTCTCGAAAAAATAATATCTGTCACAAATCGACAGATACAAAAGAAACATTCAAAAATTTTGCTATAATTTTTTTTGAAAGAGATTTAGGGTTTTTTTTAATCGTACATCATTATATAAGTTAAACTGTTTAACTGTATCTGGATGAATGTTCAAGTAACTATATAGATGAATCTATGTTAAAAGTTTTAATTTGCATTTTTTTTCTCCCCAGTGGGAGCATATGTCCGTTTGGCAATTGCTTATGGATATAACTATGGTTAACCATGCGATTATTGTAATCTTATAATTTATTAATTTTTAAAGTTCATTCCTTCAATTTTTTTTTTATAACCACTTTACAATAATGCCCATTTTGAGTGAAAGGAAACAATTATCTTTTTTAAAATAAAAACCAAGATTTATTAGAGATCGAAAACAGGAAATCGTAAGGCAAGTTTTATAAACATTGATTTACTAAATTTCCATGTCACTTAAATTAATGCCAAGTTCAATGTTGGCCCCTTTTTGTGACGATAGAAATTCAACCGTTTCTTGAAAAAAATATTAATAGTTCCTCTACGACATCTGAATTTAGGGTTGAAAGTCTAAGCGATAATGTTTTCTAATTCTTTTCATATCTAATTTTATTTTCTGCATAAGAAGGAATATTTTAGGATTTAATTCAGTGGCGTAGCTAGGAATTTTCCCTAGAGGGGGTCCATACATATAGAAGTCTGGGGGGCTTCGTTCGGCCGGCTTTATCTTAAAAATTATAACCATATCTTCTATGATATATTGTTGATTGATCATATATTTAAATAAATTTAAATAATTAATCTTAAATTTAAATAGTTAATCTTATATTATTAATTGATATGTTTGATATAATTTAACTATTTCAATTACCATAGTCGACTTTGGTTATTTTTAATTTACTTATTATTCACTAAACGTGATTGTAAACATTTGTTATATTATATATTTTTCAATTAACTTTTATATATATATACTGATATATTTTTAGTTCTTTTAGATATATAGAATAATAATAAAATATTTTAAAAAATAATTAATTTGAATAGCTTACTTCATATATAATAAATATATGCATCAATAATATGTTATTAAAATATTGTAGATTATTTTCAATGACTTTATAATAATACTATCCAGAATAATTTCAATAGAAATCTAATATTCTTCCACAAACATCAAAACTAAAAAAATACAAATATTCATGGTATTTATTTGATATAAAGTCACTTTTGAGTCTTTTGAACGTATAATCTTAAAAAAATTTTGCTCTGGGATAGTCTCATAAAAAATAAGTTATTTAAAGGTCAGAACAAGTGTACAAATTTTGACAGAATTTATGTAACTGTTTGGGAACGATAATAATCTTGATTCCTTTAATTACTGTTAATGTAATTTGCTTTTTATGTCATTATCTCATTTGGAAATCTTTGTTCATTTAGATAAATTTATCCTTTCATACTTATATTAAATCCTAAACTTCATTAAACCTGACATAATTAAAATGAGTATTTAAGGCTATTACTCTCAGTGACCCCTAGTCTCTTGATCATTGCTTTATTTGCTTTTCTTATAATTCATGTTTTCATTTTATCTTGTTTAAATTTATATATATCGATAAAATCGCCCTTTAATTAATTAATTATTTAAGGAATGATTATTGACAAAATTCATGTTTTCGGTACTAAGCTGTAAAATTAATCAAATTTTTTTTACATCCTATTGAGTTAGGGGTAGAATTGAATAGGGTATTGGTAGGAATCTAATGTTAAATTGAAAAAAGAGATTGAGAGGTAAAAATAAATAAAGAGGTGGAAATGGGGAGAGATTGAAATGAATGAAAGTGAAAGATAAAAGAAGTATAATGGAATTATAGGTGGTGAAGTGAAGGAGAGCGAAAAAATTAAATCTAATATAGATTAAAGAGGAGAGTATGAGATTAGAGTGGGTAAAGACTAGGAAGCAGATCTGGACTAAATAGAGCTGACTAACATAAAAATTCATGAAGGAGAAAGTTTTAAATTTAATAAACTGATTAAAATTTTATTTTTGAATTTCAAAAGCCAATATAAAAGATATTTTCCCGAATATTTTCAAAACCAAATAATCTCATATTATTATAAAGCAAATAATATTTTAAAATATAAAATTTGTATTTTTTTAATATTTTTGTTGGGCCCTATTTCTGAATATTTACTAAATTTGATATTAATTATTTTTTTAAAAAAAAACATTAAATTGTGCGAAAAAATTGAATTTACTTCCATCACTCCTAAATTTAGATCTCCTTGGATACCATAATTAGCAAAACTTTCGATCTCCACCTTTTCTTAATCTTCATTATTGTAGTTTGAATTGAATTTCTTTTGTAAATAACAGAGACCTGCAGGGCCGACCCTAAGCCCGGGGGCCGAAATGCGGGCGGGGCAGGTCTGCTATATATAATAAAACAAAAATTAATTAAAATTTTTTTTATAGATTGATAAAACGCCATCTTGCGGATTTAATATTATAGAAAATTTTATAAAAATTTTAATTATTTTTAAATTTATCTATATTAAATATTATTATATTATAAGATTTAAACCATCATTAATAGATTATATAAAATATGATTATTGATTTTTTATTTACCTTATTATTGAATATATCTAGAAATTTATATTATAACTTTATCTAAAGAATATAAATTCTAAACTTATATATGAATAATTTTTTATATTTTACTTTCATCTATTATTATCTTAAATTTGTACCATATATCTGATTTTAAATTTATCAGTATAAATTTTTAAATGTATATATGCCAATGACTAGTGTTGTTAAAAAGTCGAGTTCACCCACTCCGACTCAGAGTCTGAAGTCATTAGTCGTGAACTCCAGTCAACTCGAGTCATGCACTCAAGTCGATTTGAGTCGAGAACATGAGTTTTCCATTTGAGTAGTAAACTTAAGTCGACTAGAGGACGAATATTTCGAATAGGTATATCGTTCGTTATTTTTAAAATTTTGTGAAATTATTTAAAGCAAATGGGTAAAATATATATTATAAACATGTTAAATTAAAATTTCAATGGAGATCTACCATAGATAAGTGACAATTATCATTTTTTATTCAATTTTTTTGAACTTACAGGGTAAAATAATAAATTGTAAACATGTTAAATTAAAATTTCAGTGAATATGTACCATAGATAAGTGACATATCTAATTCTCAACTCCCTTTTGAAATTATTTTATTATATATATTTTGAAATTATCACATTACTCATATCCATTATTTTTAAATTAGGTTAATATGATCTTGTTGGGAAACACTTAAACCTCTGGGCAGATGATAATAGTATCATATAAATTTTTTGAGGCAACCGGAATGGAGTTGAACTAAAAAGATGCATTAATATAAACATGATATTTTTGGGAACAACAAATTTAAAAATATTTTTTCTTTAATCTTTAAAATCAATTAGAAACTACTATTTGGATATATCTAGTAAAATAAGCCCCCCTCTGATTATACTATTCATACAAAAAATCTATTTATATTGTTATTATCTAAATCAGTCATATATATGAATTTTTATTTATTAAAATTTCAATGTAAACAATAACTTTATAATGAAATAGGTTATATAAATAATGATTTAAAATATCACATTATTTAACAATGTACGATTAAGCTTTATAATTAAAATATCATCAAGTATATCTTTGTCTAATCTTGTCCTTAGAGAGGTTACAGTTAGTGCTAATGCACTAAATGCTCTCTCAACTGAGACCTGGGTGCAAGGAGCAGCAAGAATTATTTGACATAATATAATTCTGCATCTTATTTTTTTTATTTTGCATTATATATAAAAAAAAAATTTTGTAATTTTTAATTTTAAGTTTAACTTTCTTGTTTTTTCCTTTTATTTTTATTTTCACTTGTTTATTATATTTTGAAATAAAAAATCAGGAATTAATAATGTTATATAAAATAAAAAAAATGAATAAAATAATTGTTTTATAATAAAACCCCTATTTATAAATTTGGGTGGGATACATTTATTTAATGTTTTTTTTATTTATATTTATAAAAAATAAAGTATAAAAAAGGCATTTCATTTTCTTTTCTTTTCGTTTTTCCCATTGTCTCTTTCTCTCCCTCATTTATTTATTTTTATTTAATGTTTTGCCTTATGAATTAAATAAATTTTAATATTGAAAAGGCTAAATATATTTTAAAAAATATGAACCATAAAAATAAAAAGAATATTAATAAATTATTAGATTTTTTTTTGACTGTCTCATTCTCATTAATTACTTTATATAAATTGTAGCAAATATGATATTATTAAAAAATAATGGCATATAATAGATTTTTTCTAATATAAAATAAAGAGTAAAGACTCTTGGACAAAAAAGACACCATTTAATCATTTTTTTTTAAATGTTAAGAAAAAGGGAAAGTTTAAAAAAAATTTATTAATTTTTTCCATACATTCACTAAAAAAAATATTTGGTTAATAAGTTGTAGCAGTGTTCGCTGGTTTTAAAAGATGGTTCACATATGTGAATTAATGGGATATTGTTATTTAAAGTTTGTGACTACAAAATAAAACTCGTTATAAAGGCTATAATCCAAAATTTTTAAAAAAAATTCGAAAAATTTTAAAATTGTATGTTTAAGTATTAAAATTTAGAAAATTGTCAAGTATGTTTTGTAAATGTTTTTATTTTTATGTTTAAAAATATAGACTTATCTTATTTATATATTTTCAATAGTTTCGAAAGTTTGTGAATTTAATTTTTGAAAATTTAGGACACAACCCAATGAAAATTTTTTGCAGTTTGATAAATAATTAATAAAAAAGATACAAAAAAAGTTGTTATTTAATTGACATCTGGTAGGTAGTGAGTTCCG
The DNA here is from genome assembly GCF_954871325.1 of Gordionus sp. m RMFG-2023. Classification (NCBI taxonomy): domain Eukaryota; kingdom Metazoa; phylum Nematomorpha; class Gordioida; order Chordodea; family Parachordodidae; genus Gordionus; species Gordionus sp. m RMFG-2023. The sequence continues at coordinate 4,613,083 of NC_088778.1, read as the reverse complement.
TCAGAAACTGTTTTTAGGGATCCCAATTTTCTGAAACTAGCCGGCACTAGCAGTTAGCAAAGGATTATCCCAAGGTCAAAGTGATAGCTTTATATAATTCTGCATCTTATATTTTTTATTTTGCATTATATATAAAAAAAAATTTTGTAATTTTTAATTTTAAGTTTAACTTTTTTGTTTTTTCCTTTTATTTTTATTTTCACTTGTTTATTATATTTTGAAATAAAAAATCAGGAATTAATAATGTTATATAAAATAAAAAAAATGAATAAAATAATTGTTTTATAATAAAACCCCCATTTATAAATTTGGGTGGGATACATTTATTTAATTATATTTATAAAAAATAAAGTATAAAAAATGCATTTCATTTTCTTTTCTTTTCGTTTTTCCCATTGTCTCTTTCTCTCCCTCATTTATTTATTTTTATTTAATGTTTTGCCTTATGAATTAATAAATTTTAATATTGAAAAGGCTAAATATATTTTAAAAAATATAAACCGTAAAAATAAAAAGAATATTAATAAATTCTTAGATTTTTTTTTGACTGTCTCATTCTCATTAATTACTTTATATAAATTGTAGCAAATATGATATTATTAATAATGACATATAATAGATTTTTTCTAATATAATTTTTTTATAATGTCTTTTATATTCTACTAAAAGATATATGGTCAATGGTAATTAATTTTACAAAATTTTGACTATATATAAAGGGAACTAGGTCTAGTCGAACCATTTTTTTACAAATCCCAGTCTTCCCTACCTTTTAAACCATAATATAATTATTTTATTCAATAATATTCAAATAATAGTTTTACAATTTTGAAATTTTAGTGATATAACATTGCATAATAATATATTTAATTTATATAGAATTTAGATGCAATTAAAGACCTTGGGAAAAAATATATGGCACCTTTCGATATAAATGATAGTGAGGCGAGATCTTTAAACGAAATTGAAATTTTTTTAAAACCTTTTTATAAAATAACACTTGAAATATCGTCAGATACTTCTACTATTGGAACCTCAGTTTTATTTATGACAAAGATAGAGCAGATTTTAGACGAAACTTCGAAAAATCATCTCGATAGCGATCTTAAAAATGCGGCTAGTAAAATGTTGATAAAATGTGCAACTTATAAAAATTTGATGAGTTCATTTAGCAATTTTGTATCTACACTATTAGATCCTAAAACTAAATTAAAATATATGCCTAAATTTATAGCAAAGGAGGATTATAATGAAAAATTTAAATCATTATATAAAAGCTATGGTTGGCCATCGCAAAGAGCGAATGTTTATGACTTCTCAAAAGATGATATGGAAACACAGCCCTATTCGGTTTGCATGCATAACGAAATGAGAAAGTAATTATAAATGTTTGATATATTAATTTATAATTTTTAGGGAGGCTTATGAATATCCAGATCTCAGTAGAGATGAATTTATAGATTACAGCAAAGAACCGGTTGCACCAGCTTCAACTAATATACTTGATTGGTGGGCCAAAAATAGTGATTTTTACCCAACGTTGTCGCTCATAGCTTAAGATTTCTTCGCACAACAAACAACAAGCGTTCCTAGTGAAAGAGTCTTTAGCAAGGCCGTTGATTTTTTAACGAAGAAACGAAATAGGATGTCGGGGACAACCGTTAAATATTGTATGTGCCTTAATAACTGGGATGTTAGAGATATAATATATAATATTTCATTTATTATCTATATTGTATCTTATTTATTGTATTATGTTAAAAAGTTATTTTATGTTTACAAAATAAATAAATATTGTGTAATTTATATAATAATTTGAAGATATGTGGTAAAAATCTATTTAATATAAGATTATAAGCTTTTTAACAGCTTTTATCTAAGGTTTCACAAATTGTATAAAATCAAAAAAAAATATCATTTCAAATGAACATATTTGATTATATTTTCTATCAAATCCAATAATGTTTTCATTATTCGAACCGATACGAATAAGGAATTATTTAATTCGTACTAATACGAATAATATAATTATTCGATTCGAAAACAAGAATTATGTAAATATATGATTTGATTCTTATTTTTGTAGGAGATTCAAAGAATTTTTTATATTTTTATGTAAATAAACAAAAAATAAAATATTATTTGAAAAAAAACATGATCTAACTTTGTCTGTTTATAAAATAAATATAAAATATAAAAAATGTATCAGACAGGACTTTGCAAAAAGTAAAAATAATTATATAAAATAGTTAAAAATAAATTTTATCCACGCCTTTATTTCATTTTTTTTCTGGAATTATTTAGAAGGGTAAATAAATGAGAAAGCCGTTTATTTTAGCTCGCTATAACACCTGGTTCTTGAGATATAGGGGCTCAAATCTGTAAAATTTTTAAAATGCTTATATCTCAAAAACTAATTATATATCATATTGTAAGTAAAAATATTCTCTAAAGGGCTATCAAAAAATAATAAAAATTGGCGCCAAAAGACAATTGTCACTTTTCTAGGGTACATCTTCACTGAAGTTTTATTTAAATGTTTGCAATACCTATTTTAGTCTATTTAGGCTAAAAAAATTAAAAATATTGAAAATAAAAATAACGATGACAATTGTCATTAGAATTTATTTAGGGTACATCTTCATAATTTTTAATTTAACATGTTAGCATTCTATATTAATGCCCATTTGCGTAAAAACTTTAAAAATAACGATTATGACAATTGTCACTTTTTCAGGGAACATCTTCACTGAAGTTTTATTTAAATGTTTGCAATACTTACTTTAGCCTATTTAGCTAAAAGAAACAACTTTTTGCCCATTAGCGTCACAAAAAAATCTTATATGTTTAAAAATACCTACCTATTATAATTATCATTTTTCCAGGGAACATCTTCATTGAATTTATAATATAATATCTTTACAAAATAAATTATATTATAATCCTTTTGTGTCCAAAAATTTCAAAAATCTTAAAAAATAACGCATATGACAATTGTCGCATTAAAAAAAAGTTTGACATAAATATTAATAAAAAAATAGAAATAAATTAAAAAGGAATAACTAAAATAAATAAAAGTTAAAGAAAAATTGACAAAAATAAAAAAAATATTATGATTTTCTTAGTACATCTTCAATAAATTTTTATTTAAACATGTTAGCAAAGCTTATTTTAGCCCATTTACGTCAAAAAAATTCGAAAAACTTTAAAAACAACGATTATGACAATTGTCACTTATCTAGGGTACAACTTCACTAAAATTTTATTTAAACATGTTAGCAATGCTTATTTTAGCCCATTTTCGTCAAAAAAATTCGAAAAACTTTAAAAACAACGATTATGACAATTGTCACTTATCTATCGTACATTTTCACTAAAATTTTATTTAAACATGTTAGCAATGCTTATTTTAGCCCATTTACGTCAAAAAAATTCGAAAAACTTTAAAAACAACGATTATGACAATTGTCACTTATCTAGGGTACATCTTCACTTAAATTTTATTTAAACATGTTAGCAATGCTTATTTTAGCCCATTTACGTCAAAAAAATTCGAAAAACTTTAAAAACAACGATTATGACAATTGTCACTTATCTATCGTACATTTTCACTAAAATTTTATTTAAGCATGTTAGCAATGCTTATTTTAGCCCATTTACGTCAAAAAAATTCGAAAAACTTTAAAAACAACGATTATGACAATTGTCACTTATTTATCGTACATTTTCACTAAAATTTTATTTAAACATGTTAGCAATGCTTATTTTAGCCCATTTACGTCAAAAAAATTCGAAAAACTTTAAAAACAACGATTATGACAATTGTCACTTATCTAGGGTACATCTTCACTTAAATTTTATTTAAACATGTTAGCAATGCTTATTTTAGCCCATTTACGTCAAAAAAATTCGAAAAACTTTAAAAACAACGATTATGACAAATGTCACTTATCTATCGTACATTTTCACTAAAATTTTATTTAAACATGTTAGCAATGCTTATTTTAGCCCATTTACGTTATTTGCAACTCAAGTTGGAAGTCTAAAATAAAAAAAAGTAATAAACAAATATCTTAATTAATAATAATTAATTTGAAATATTCGTCCTCTAGTCAACGACTCAGGTTTATAAAAATATTCATCCTCTAGTCGACTCAAGTATATAGACTTGAGTTCACGACTTGAGTTCACAACTTGAGTTCACGACTTGAGTTCACGACTTGAGTTCACGACTTGAGTCGACTTGAGTTCACGACTTGAGTCGACTTGAGTTCACGACTTGAGTCGACTTGAGTTCACGACTTGAGTTCACAACTTGAGTCGACTTGAGTTCACGACTTGAGTTCACAACTTGAGTCGACTTGAGTTCACGACTTGAGTCGACTTGAATTCACAACTTGAGTCGACTTGAGTTCACGACTTGAGTTCACGACTCGAGTTCATAACTCAAGTCAGTTTGGGTCGATTTTTTCGACCCAAAACTTAGACTCAGTTTTCGACTAAGTCGACTCGACTCAGTCGATTAACAACACTACCAATGACATATAATATACCTAGACTGACGATTCATTCATTAAAAGTATACATCAATACAAATCAGCTGGGGACGCCATTTTGGTAACCTATAAAGCAATTATTCTCATGTAAAAAGCTGCTATATATTTTCTAATTTTTTGGTATTCTTGAAGATGTAGATTTGGAGAAACCTGCTAGTCATGTAAGCCCTATTTATTAAAATTCTTGTGAGATTTATTATTTGTCTATATTTTAATATTTATTACAATATTTATATTATAAAACATATTTTTATAAGAATGTTTCAAAAACAATTGACACTATTAATATTCTTGAAGATGTAGATTTGGAGAAACCTGCTAGCCATGTAAGCCCTATTTATTAAAATTCTTGTGAGATTTATTATTTGTCTATATTTTAATATTTATTACAATATTTATATTATAAAACATATTTTTATAAGAATGTTTCAAAAACAATTGACACTATTAATATTCTTGAAGATTTAGATTTGGAGAAACCTGCTAGTAGTGTTGTTAAATTGCTGGGTCGGGTCGGCTTGACCGAAAACCCAGCAAGGTTTGAGCCGAAAAAAACGACCTTAAACCCGAGCCAACCCATTTAGCCATAGATCAGACCCGACCCGACCCAATGGGCCACATGAGCCGACCCATTGGGCCGACCCGATGAGTCGGCTTGCTGGGTCGGATTGTTGGGTCGGCTTGATGGGTCGGCTTGTTGGGTCGGCTTGATGGGTCGGCTTGTTGGGTCGGCTTGCTGGGTCGGCTTGCTGGGTCGGCTTGTTGGGTCGGCTTGGTGGGTCGGCTTGCTGGGTCGGCTTGTTGGGTCGGCTTGATGGGTTGGCTTGCTGGGTCGGCTTGTTGGGTCGGCTTGATGGGTCGGCTTGCTGGGTCGGCTTGCTGGGTCGGCTTGCAGGGTCGGCTTGCTGGGTCAGCTTGCTGGGTGGGCTTGCGTTAAAATTTTTCATAATCGTCATCTTTAGGTTTTTTCGAATTTTTTTGAAGCAAATAGGTAAAAATATATTTTGTGAACATGTTAAATTAAATTTTAGTGAATATGTACCTTAGAAAAGTGACAATTGTCATAATCTTCATTTTTAAGTTTTTTCGAATTTCTTTGAAGCAAATAGGTAAAAATATATATATTAACATGTTATATTAAATTTTCAGTGAATATGTACCTTAGAAAAGTTACAATTGTCATAATCGTCATTTTTAAGTTTTGTCGAATTTCTTTGAAGCAAATAGGTAAAAATATATATATTAACATGTTATATTAAATTTTCAGTGAATGTGTATCTTAGAAAAGTGACAATTGTCATAATCGTCATTTTTAAGTTTTGTCGAATTTTTTGAAGCAAATAGGTAAAAATATATATTGTAAACATGTTAAATTAAATTTTCAGTGAATATGTACCTTAGAAAAGTGACAATTGTCATAATCGTCATCTTTAAGTTTTTTTAAACTTTCTTTTAATCTTAGTGGTTTTTAATATTATAAAGTTCAAAAATTTTATTTTTTTTATCACCACGCTTGAAATGTAAAAATTAAAAAAACATTTTATTTATGTTTAAAGTCTTGTAAAAAGTTTTGGATATTTAATAGATTTTCTAAAACCATTGAATCTAGTAATAAGGTGTCACTGCAATTATATTTTATTCCAATGAGGAAAATTTTATTTAAAATTGTTTTAAGCCTATTTAAAAAAATTTTGATATTGGAAAGATGTTATAAAATATTTGGATTCAGTAAGAAATTTTTTCTTTCATTACTTTTTGACTCCACCCTTAAAAATCTAGAAATATAAAATAAATTATACTTATTTTCAGACTAGTAAAAAGTTTTTATAATTAGAAAAATATTTCTAAATCTCTAATATTGATACTGCTATTATATTTCATTCTTTTTTTTTAACTTGAACTTAGTTTATAATATTTGGTATTAAATATGAGTGGTATATCCTTTGAAACTTTTTAAAGGATTGCTAGATAATAGGAAAATACAGGGAAAATTGAGCAAGGAACTCATTTTTAAATTTAAGACATTCAGATATATTTTTTCTAATCTTATAAAAATATTAAGTAATATGTAACTACTATAAATTTTTTATATCAAATTTGATTTGAAACACAAGATTTTAATTATTATTTGATTTAAGATCATGGATATAATTCTTGACAAATTTTAAATTATTTTTCATAATTTCTGAGTTTTACAAATATTTTGTTTACATATCACGATTGTTAAAGCGATTGTTAGCGGGCCTTGCTAAACCCCCTAAATACTTTCTACCACTATTGCATCATTATAAATTTTAATTGATTTTTTTTCTTTGGTAATTGTGTGGATGACTTATGCAAAATCCAATTATTCATACTTAAGAATGAATATCATAGAAAAAATTTGGAAAACATTTAGATCTTCAGAGATACTACTAATTAGGAATTAAAAAATTTTTATCTATAAACCCCCCCCCCCTTTTCTTTTTAGAAATATTAACTATTATTTTTTTTAAAATGATATATTTATTATTCATTTATCGCAAGTAGGCTCTTATATTTTATAAGTAAAAATTTACAAATGCAAAATAAATAAGGCACATTTTCATATCTTTATTATTTTCATAAATAAAAAATAAAAATTATATGAAATCAAATAACAAATAATTGAAAAATAACAAATTATACAAAAAATTCGTCACGCAAATTTAAAACATTAACATCCCATGAATTTATACATAGGCATTGTTTTAACGTTGAGGCTGACATCCTATTCCTCTTCTTAGTAATGGTTGCGCCGGCTCGAGAAAAAATACGTTCGCTTGCTACGGACGTAGTTTGTTCGCATAAGTAATCCTTGGCCATTGTCGACAGCTTTGGAAAACGATTAGCGTTTCGAGACCACCAATCTATAATATCAACAGAGGTTTGAGCAACCGGATCTGTTAAATATTCTTCGATTTCTTCTCCGTCTAAATTTGGCATAATGTATGATTTCCTTAATATAAAATATTTAAATTAAATTAACTATTTATTATATAATCAAATCCATTGTAAAACCTTGTAACAAACATATTTTAAAAATGCCTATTTTGCAACTATATGCTTTATTAATTTTATAAGTTCTTAAGTCTCTATTTTTAAATGTTTAATAAATATTTATATTAACTCAAATAACTATCATAATTTTTGTTTAATGTAAGCATAATATTTAAATTTAGTCACTCCAATATAGCTTCAAAAATGTTTGTTAGAAGTTTTTATGAGTATTCTATATAATTAAGTATTTATATTTACCTTCTTAACTCATTCAGAATATTGACAGACATTAGATTGGATTCATTATTATCCTCCTCCTCGAAATCATATATTGATTTCGATGTACCATAATCATCAAATACTTTTTTGAATTTTTCATAAAACCCAAGGTTATTTATGAAATTTGGTAAAAATGTTTTCTTAATTCTTGGATCAAGAAATGATGATGCATAATTTGAAAATGTGGTGAAATATTCGATATAAATATTACATTTTTCTTTCATTATATTAGCAGCACTTTTTATAATTATATTTTTATGTGATTGGGCATTAAGCGATAAAGAATTCGCTATATTATCTAAATATAAGGCTGACATCCCAATTGTAGATGATGACGCCGAACTTATTTCACACGTGATTTTATAGAATGGATATAAAAATGACTCTAGCTCAATCAATAACTTAGCCTCCTCCTGGTTCAAATTATCTTTATTGGGTAAATATCGCCTACTTATATTAATGATGGCATCTATATTCTATTAAAATATGATTATAAAAAATATCAAATGATAAAATATTACTTTATTAACAGTAGTTATCATTAAATACATACTGTTCCATCTAGTGGCTATATCTAGTGGTATCCTACAACCTCCACTTAAATTGATATACTCTTGCATAAACTTTGGGCTTTTATGCATTTCTAATTAAAATATGTATTTTGGCAAGATGAGTAGATAAGCTGTCTAAGCCCGCTTGAACGATAATATTAATTACGTGTGCTAAGCATCTATTATTATTTGCATTGGCGTTACCATTATTTATGAAATAATCTACCAACAAATCGGCAGCTAATATAACATTTGCAGCATTATCATGGGTTATAGATAATATTTTTTTTTCAATTTGGAATTCCTCAAGAGTTGATATTATCAACTCAAATATATCTATTCCCGTGTGAGGATGCGGGAATTCTATTATATCTAGTAAAAAAATTTTCAACTTCCAATCCTTATTTATAAAATGGACTGTTAGTGCACAATATGATAGAGAATTTAGCCCAGTCCAGATATCTGTAGTTAATGATAACTGACATTCTTCTTGATTCAAAATGTTTATTATATTGTTTTTGGCACAATTATATAATGAGCCTAGGTGCTTGATGGCAGTTTGCCTGCATCATATTTTGACATTCTTATTTAAATATCTAAATATGTCCTTAAAATATTGACTATCTATTGTATGAAAGGCAATATTATTTTTTATCTGTTGGTAGATTATTTCATAAATAATGGTAACGCCAATGCAAATAATAATAGATGCTTAGCACACGTAATTAATATTATCGTTCAAGCGGGCTTAGACAGCTTATCTACTCATCTTGCCAAAATACATATTTTAATTAGCAAAATGCATAAAAGCCCAAAGTTTATTATATAAAAATTTACCTATTCGGTATTTTACCGTATTTTTCAGCGAGAATTATCATTTAATAAGCATATTTATTTTATCTTTTAAACAAATATTTATATTACATATTGATACTATAAAAAATTTGTTATATAATAAATTGTATTTGTGGTAATTTTAATTAGTTTATAAAAAATACATGGTAAAAAATAGTGTTGTTAAATGGCTCGATTTGAGCCGATTTTTAAAAACGGCTAACTCAAAATTTTATCCATAAAATTATTAGGCAAAACCGGAAATTTTGATTATAGATGCCACAAAGGTATGGAAATCTATAAGCTAAATCTCGAGGCTTAGGCAATATTTACCTGTCTAAAATATAGTTAGCCGTTTTTAAAAATCAGATCAAATCGAGTAGTTGAACAACATTAGTAAAACGCTAAAAGTTTGAGAATATATAATATTGTATTATAAAAGAAATAACAGTGTTATTTATAAAAATAAAACTAATATTCATAAAAATGTAAGATAAATTTTCTTTTAAATATTTTAGATTACATTGACAAATATAATTCATCGGGTATCTAAAAAAAATTTCAGGCTTAAAACAAACAAATTTTGATATTACAATCTATTCAAGGTATCTGTCATTTTCAATAAAATTGGTTAATTTTATTTTATTATACTAATTTTTAAAATTTATTTAGATTAATATTAATAGTGACAAAGAGGAAGAGAAAGAAGTAATAATCAATGAAGCATCAACAAGTTCCGACATTGTTTATCCATGACAATTTATAGAGCATATTTTAAAAAATATTTCAAAATAATGAAAACATATCTGCCATGTCTACCAAAAAATATGAAAATTTTAGTTAGCATTACCTCAACTTGCAAGTTGCAACACTGCAGCCATTTTCAGTTGTTGAAAATGTTTCATTTATAAAAATAATCAAAACATTAGCTCCACAAAAAAATATAATTTGCCGACATACAGTTGTTGGCCGATTTTTTCAGCAACCCATAGCAGCAGATATGATTGTTTAATGATTTAAATTTTGATACAAATTTTAAATTATTTTTTCAAAAAGTCGAGATTTTAGTATTTTTAAGCGCCGAAAGACTTAGTAGTATAGCTAAAAATGTCTTTTCAAATAAACGAGGGTGCTTTAATGACCAAAATTTTGAAAATATTTTATTACTGAAATAAATAATTATTTATAATCATATATTTCGATTTCCATATATTAAATTAAAATCTAGTGTTGTTAAACGGCTTGAGCCGATTTTTTTAAAAGCTGAAAACGAGCTGTTTAACAACAATATTAAAATCTAAAAATCATTATTTTAGTTATATTTTGATAAATATGATAACGAGTCAATATTTTTAGTTCATTTCATTAATTTTTACAATAGAATCTAATTTAAGATTATACAAACTATATTAGTAGTGTTTAAAGTCCGGTCGGACGTCGGGCCGACGGTCCGGTCCAAGTCGGTCCCATCATGCTCTTGTGTCTAATGGGACGGTCCGGTTCTACAACACGGTTCTGTGTTCCGGTCCGATTGACGATTAAAGAAAATAAAAGTTTACAATACTATGATTAAATTAAATTTTTGTGATTGAATACATAAATCCTAATATTAAAGTGTTCACTTATACTACCTTTCGGAAAAAAAAATTCTAAACAATTACCTAGGTAAAATGAGTCATAAATATTCATACTAGCAAAATTGCCAGGAAAAACTTTTGTAGCTTAATAAAAAAAATTATATGGGACCGACCGGACCGGACCGATAGTCACACGGTCCGGTCTCATTTGACTTAACGGTCCATTATTCCGATCTTATTTTAGAAAAAAGGGACCGGACCATTGCAAACACTATATATAAGAGTATAATAAAAATTGTATCTATATCTAGATAAATTTTCAGACGATGTATCCGTATCTAGATCCATTTAAAAAGTATCTATTAACAACTCTGATATAATTGATTATTGAGTAGGTATTTTATATTTAACATGTATATTTTATTTTATAGTGCTATATATAACTATATTTAATACAAGATATATATGTGCAATGAATATGAATTTAGATAATCAATTTAAAACAAAATATATAAGTATGATGTCATACTATTATTTTTTTAAAAATGTAAATAGTTAGTTATAAAAATCATATAATTTGAAGAAACCATTTAAGGGAACAAATGAGGCCGTTATAAATGAATGCCCACGAGGCCGTATCGTAACGAGTCCACCCCCTGCCGGCGCGGTTTAAATTTTTTAAATTATTAAGCCCGAACTAAATTATTTTTATAAAATAGGTCTCGGGCCAGGAATGTTTAATATATTAACTTGTAGTTATAAAGAATATTTGAGCAACCTAATTTAGCTAGTATACTCATGTTCTGAACAGGGTTGCCATGTCTCCCCCCATCAGTGGGGGTCTCCCACAATTTTTTAGTTTACCCACATACATCTCACTCCCACAAAACTCCCACAATTAGAAATCTCCCACAAAAAGCTCCCACAATTTTTTTTTTAGCATTTTAATGTTTTTAATATATAAATAATAATTTTGAGAGACAGTATGTGATTATTTTTATATTTTTTTTAAAATATTTATTCGAAAAATATGTCTAGTTCTTTTATTTTATTTTTCCGCTCTAAAATATATTTTTTATAAAATTCTCCAATTCTCCACTAGACATTTTCAAAATTTTTGTGTTAGAAAGAATAGAAGTTAGAACAGTATGTATAATTATTATAAATATATTTTAAATTACTTAATATATTTTATATCGTTATCTAGAATTGCAGTGCTCCACTTGACATTTTCAAAATTTTTGTGTTAGAAGAATAGAACTTTTAGAAGTGGATATTATTCTAATCTCTAATTCTTTTAAATAAATTTAGTGGATGAATAATATTGATTAAATAATATTTTTCACTACTTACTTTTATACTATTCCATAAAGTATATGTCAAGCAAAAGATTATAAATATAATTGATATATTATTCAAGAATTGAGGCAGCTCAATAATGAATTAATACCAATTGGCTGTATATGCCATATACTGCATAATTCTTGCAAGAAGGCAATGAATATACTATGTGTATATGTCGAAGTAATTGTGATGAAATGTTTTAACGAATTTAGTTCACCAACTAAAAGAGTCACTGAATTAAAAGAATTGGTGGAGTGATCTGATTTGGAATGGTGTGAGTTGTTACGATATGTACCTATCAGGTGGTTATCATTAATACCTGCCATCGAGAGGATTTTAAAATTTTCCGAACCCTTAAAGAAATACTTCTTAAATAAAGATTTTAAAAGCTGTCCTAAAATTTTGAAAAATTTTTTTGAGGTTGAAATGTCAGAAGCATATTTGGGATTAGTTTCACATGTAGGAAATCTACTTCATGTAGTTAATATTCAGTTGCAATCAGAAGATTCCTTATTGATAAAGATTCACAAAATCATGCTACAGCTCTGTTCATCTCTACAGTTAAAAATAGATAATAAATTTTATGGCGCTATTGCTAAAAATATTATAATAAAATGTTCAAATAATACTCTAATTAATACATTTTTAAATGAAGCAGATATTTTTATTAAGACAATTTTAGAATATTTACAATCAAAATTTGATTTTAATAACTCTATTTACAAATGTTTAAATATTATGACCTTGGAACAGAAGCCATCATTTGATGGTTTTTGTAATTTAATAAATATATTAAAATTACCAATAGACATTGAAGCCTTGTTTTAAGAGATTGTAATTTTTTCCATTTTTTATGATTCGCCAGAATACTTAAAGTTAGATGGTCTAAAAGCAGAGGAGAAATGGGTGGAATTTTTTTGTAATAACGATAAATCCCCATGCTTGGGAAAAATTTGTGAGTATGTTTTCTCCTTACCTCATTCTAATGCCTCATCCGAGCGCATTTTTAGCCTGATGAGGACTGCCCGGAGAAAGGAGAGAAATCGAATTGCTTAAACAACATTAGAGGCCGAGTTAATGGTTAAACAAAATTATAAAATGTCATGCCAGAACGACGGTAAACGTTTAGTTCCATTATTTAAATCTCAAATAAAATATAATTAACTATAACTATTTGACTTTCTATATTTTATAAAATCTTATTTTTACATTTGCATAAAATCAAATAAATTAATTTTTTACATTGTAAAATTAATATTTTGAATATTTTGGCAAATCATAAAAATAAAGAAGCATTACAATCTCCTCAAACATGACATGATATTAAATCTTATTAATAATTATCCGATAAGAGTAATAATATTCTTACTTTGGTATTTCTGCAGCATAATTTAGTGAACCTTTATTAAATTATATTCTTCTGATTGCAACTGCATATTAACAGCATATAGTAGATTTCCTATATGTAAAATTCCTAAATATACTTCTGCCATTTATTTTTGAAAATTTTTTTCAAAATATTAGGACAGTTTTTATAATATATTTATTTTTTAAAGGTTTGTAAAATTTTAAAATTCTACGATGGCGTGTATTAGGAGGAACCTGTCAACCAACATTATGCTGACTCAATTCTGTAAATACACTCTGGTTTTTGCCAAATTCACTGAGGAATTATCAGATCAGAAAGCTGCCATGCAATTCATTGGTATTGCCAAATCTGCCATATTTACCATTATATATGGTTAGCTATGTCTTTGGATATTTCATATCTGGAGAAATTTTTTTTAATAGTTTTATTGAAATGACATTAATTTTGTTGAAATAGGGGAGGATCAAGGAAAATGTTTTGACATCTCCTTATTAGATGCATTTGTTAGAATTGCATATGTTTGCACATCTTTCAAATCGTCAAGAATTGACCTTCTGGATTTATATCCTATAACATTGATGATAGCCTTGCTCATTTGTGTTCTACATAGTATACTTTTCATTTATATTAGTCGTTAAATATTATGGGGAAAGATTCTGTAGCTCTCTGAATGTTGTATTGCATGATAGGTATTTACCATTTCAGCAACTGTAGTCGCATCTGTATTATTCCTTATTTTTGAAGAATATTTTTGTTTTGCAATAGATGTTGATAGACTGCCCTGTACTGATTTATGCTTTGAAGATTTTTGATGCCTCAAAAATCATATTCCCTTCCCCCATTGTATTAACTAAATACTGTAGAACAACTTCCCCGCACTGATTATAATTATTTTTTACATTGTAAATTTAAAATTGTTTGTTTTTTTATAAAATCTTATTTATACATTAGCATAAAATATATTTTTTTACATTGTAAAATTACAATTTTTTTATAAAATTTTATCTTATTTACATTCTTTTGTATTTAAAAAAGATCGTTGGTTATTATTTTTAAACAAAATTAATATATTATAATAAATCAATATGTTATTTTAATAATAAAGATAGTATTTAAGAAATTTTGTGTCGTACTATAATTACCTATTTTGAAAAATAGTTGCGTATTATATTTTGGAAAATAGTTACCTATTTTATTTTGAAAAAGAGTTGGATATTTTATTTTGAAAAATAGTTGGTTATTTTATTTTGAAAAATAGTTGGCTATTTTATTTTGAAAAATAGTTGGCTATTTTATTTTGAAAAATAGTTGGCTATTTTATTTTAAATAGTTGGCTATTTTATTTTAAATAGTTGGCTATTTTATTTTGAAAAATAGTTGGCTATTTTATTTTGAAAAATAGTTGGCTATTTTATTTTGAAAAATAGTTGGCTATTTTATTTTGAAAAATAGTTGGCTATTTTATTTTGAAAAATAGTTACCTATTTTATTTTGGAAAATAAAATTTTTTTTTTTAGCAATTTTCATATTTCTCCCACAATTTTTATATTACTCCCACAAAATACCGAATTTCTCCCACAATTTGAAAATTTTGACCTGGCAACCCTGGTTCTGAATAAATTTTTTCACTCAAAATAGCGATGGCACACTATTTCTACATAATTATAATTTTTAACTTAAATCTGAATAAATTTTTTCACTCCAAATGGCGATGGTACACTATTTCTACATAATTATAATTTTAATTATTAATCAAAAGTAAATTTTTGCTGAAAAGTCGGCTAGAGCAACTCCTGAGCCAACTCATATGGCTTATTGAGCCAGCTTGTATCTGAGTAATTTTTCTACTCAAAAACTGTCTGAGTTCGGCTTAGCCCTTTTACAACACTAATATTTTATTACGTAAAAACAAAGGTACAATAAGGTAAAAAAAATATATTTAATTAAATCATTCGTTAAAAATTTTTATGCTAATTTTACGTATTTTATATATTAAAAAAAATTTACTTGATGATGTACTTATGCGATAGGTTTTGTTACACAAAGTACATTTTCTATTCCCTTTTCTTGATGTATCCAAAAAAATTTTTTTGACACAAGGATCATTGGAAGATTTCAGCGGAACCAAACTTTGATCTAATATCTTTTTAAAAAAAATATCATTTGTATGATTTATATATGGGTCAGGATTTAATGGTCACTTTAGCTAACTGCAATTAGAGACCTTCATGGGTCGGGCCGGCCCACGGCATTATAAATTTTCTAGAGGGCCTGGGCCGGGATCTAGACCCATGAAGGTCTCTAACTTAAATATAATTTTACCTGAAAATCTTCACCAAATTGAGAATGACTTGAATTTTCAAATGGGGAATCGTATAAAAAAGATAGAATGTCAGATGGAGAGGAATCCATAATAAAAAGTAAAAAAAATTTTTTTAATTTATAAGAGTAAGGAAAAAATATTATATTTTAAAAGTAATAAAAATATTATATTTTTTGAAATAATTTTGACGGGTTTCGTTTTGTTAAACCAAACCTTTAAATTAATAATACCCCCATGTGGGATTAAAAAAAATTTTCTATACCAGCGATAATAAAATGACGGTTTATGGTATGGATAAAAAGGGAAGATTTGAAATGTAATTTTGTTATTTATTAAAAATAAGTCATAAAAAAAATATAAATTGAATAAAATGATTATTTTTTTGTTGACCATTTTTATTTAAAAGAAAGGAAAAAAAGAAATGTGTGTTTTGAGATAAATAGTTACAATAGGTCATATTGAAAAGTGATTTGGTTTTTTGCTTTTTTTTAAACATATTTTTTTAAATTTAATTCGAGCCGTGCATGTGTTTGTTTTGTTGTGAGTATACATATAAATTTGATTGTCTTTTTTTTATTTTTTTTAAAAAATATGAAATGAATCCTTTGACTTTGTATTAATTAAAATTTATAATGAAAATAAACAATTCATCAATCTGGATGATTAATATATAATTTAAAAAAATTAATAAATTAATAATTTATTGTGAATTTTAATTTTTAGTTTATCAAAGATTAACTGTCAATGCAGGGTAAAAGAAACCCCCATTTTTCTCAAAAAAAAAGAAGATATATATATAGAATAATACCACATTACAATTGGCCAAACTACCCCTTCTACCATATATTTTCTTTTAAATTTCTAAAAATCTACTACCACACATTTTTTAAAAAGACAGAAAAAAATGGCTAATTTGTTAGTGAAAAAAAATATCAGATTTTACTTCGATTTTTATTTATTAATGTTGATCTTGATCTTTATATTTATAGATCAATAATTACATCTAAACTTCCTTAAAGATATTCTCTAAAGACTATCATTTATATGTGTGAAGCGGTATTAATAATGTCTAAAAATTAGAAATGACTTATACTCTCATTTTTTATATTTAAATTAGACAGGTTTAAGGTTTTATTTCTTTAAACAAACAATCGTTGCCAAAAATACGTATTTCCTGATGACAACCCCCCATGTATAATATACCTATTAGAGATCTGCAAAGTTAGGCCCGGCCCGTACCGGGCTCGAGTCAGGCCCGAACGAGCTTCGGTCCGGGCTCGGGCCTAATTCTATTTAAAATAATCGGGTTCGGGCCGAGTCTAATATTTTAAAAAAATTTGGGCTAGGTCGGGTCGGACCTTGCAAATTTTATTAAATATATCTAAATTTATCAATTTTATATTGAAAATTTTTGATTTAATTTATTGAAACTAAAGGCTATATAACATATGTCTTTTATTTTAAGTAATTATAAAAATTAATTTCTATATTTGAATAAATTCGGGCCAGGTCGGTCCGGCTTTTTTTTAAAATAAAATTTTCAGGCCCGGCCAAGATTTTTTTAAAATAAATTATATTTATTTTTGATTTTTATAGCGAATAATAACGATTTCATATATAGGCTGTTCTAAAAAATACAGCCCGGCTTGGGTGTTTTTTTTTAAATTTTCGGGCCCTGGTCGGGTATATTTAAAAAAATCAGGTCTCCGAAAAACATACCAAGAAGTACAACATCTGAAAGTAGATTTAAAGGTTTGATCTTTTGAATATTCATAGGCATTTGACAACAAGCAAGAATGAGATAATTGAAAAATTAGCTCAATCACAACGAAGATTGGATTTTGCATTGTAAATATATAACATACAAAATGCAATTATTCCTAAGAAACTTTTTGTGTAAAGGCTCAAAAAATTCAAATTTCTATTTTGGGTCATTTAAGTGATTTTTTACATATAATTTTTTTATAATTCACATTAATTTAAAATTGTGTATTAGAAATAGTTATTAGTCCTGATAAATTTATGCTTGATATTTTTAAAAAACAATAATATTTCTTCAAAATTTATTACCCCCCCCCCTCCAGACCGAATTCCCGCGTACACGCCTGAGTCGATATATTTGGTATAATATGGGATTCAAATCATATTACTTATATTTAAAGAGCAATAACTATTGTTCTAGTAATCTTCAGTTTAAGATTCTAAAAATATTAGCTATAGGGTTGTTAAACGACTCGATTTGATCCGATTTTTATCACATCCAATATTTTAAGAAAAATATTGTCTAAACCTCTAGATTTTTCTGATAGATGTTTAAATTAAAGGTCAGCAACAGGCGAGTTATCTCATGCCAGCCTATGCCCGGCTATAAAAAATTATTTTAAATATTTTAACATCCTTACAATATATTTTTTTAACTATTTAATTTAAAAAAATTCGAAAAAATTTAAAGATGACGATTATGACAAATTTTAACGCAAGCCGACCCAGCAAGCCGACCCAACAAGTTGACCCAACAAGCCGACTCAGCAAGCCGACCCAGCAAGCCGACTCAGCAAGCCGACCCAGCAAGCCGACCCAACAAGCCGACCCATCAAGCCGACCCAACAAGCCGACCCAACAAGCCGACCCAGCAAGCCGACCCAACAAGCCGACCAAATGGGTCGGCTCAACAGGCCCATTGGGTCGGGTTGGGTCGTGGTCGATTTTTCAACCCTGGCTCAGGGTTGAGCAGATTTCTACGACTTCGGCTCGGGTTGTGGGTCGTAAAAAACCAACCATTTAACAACACTACCTGCTAGTCATGTAAGCCCTATTTATTAAAATTCATGTGAGATTTTTTATTTGTCTATATTTTAATTAAGAGAAAATATGCTTCACAAACAATAGCCAATGATCATATATATTAAGCCAATTTATCATTCTTATCAAGAAAGATCAAATATCAAGATAAATATATTTTAAAATTAAGAAAAAAAATGAGCGCCTCTTATAAGAGGGAAACTATAAGAAATAAGAAGATTATCGATTTAAAATCAATTATTAAACAATTGAAGAATAAAAATTTAATATGTGGTGAAGGGGAGGATCAATTGGAAAAATTTTTTACAGGCATCCCTTACGTATGCCACATGATTAAGTTGTTGAGAAATCTTCTCGGTGATAAAAAATTTTAATTTATAATAATGGATCAGTAATTAAATTACTATTAAAATATATATTTTTATAAATTAATAGATAATAAATTGGAAATATATAGCTAATCTTCACAATTTACAAGATAAAGAAGGACTTTGTGCTGCTAATAAAATTAATAAATCTCATATTGACTATCACAAACAAAAAATGAAAGTACAATTAAAAATACTACAATACTTATATTTTTTTTAAAGGTTAAACTTGCTGTACAAAATGTATTCTTTTGGCACAAGAGCTAAAGATTGATGGGTTTGAAAATTGTGAGAGCACAGTTGACTTTATTCAAATGATTGATCAGTATTAAAATATATTAATATTTTAAATAATATTTTTATAGAATGTATGACTTTTTAAATACACGGAACATAGTTGCTAAAGGGTTTAAAAAACCACTAACTACAAATTCACTTTCTTATTATGAAAATTTTTTTGAGATGTGCATTACAACTTTAAAATCCTTAAAGTTTGAAAGTGGAAAATACGTTTATAGATCAAAAAAAAAGTCTGCATTATAGGCTTAATCTTGTCAATGAAAAGCATTTTGGGAATTGGGAGGGAATTATTATTAAGACCTAACCCCAAACTCAAGTATTTTATTTAGCATTATATATATTTTGTATATTTATTGCTTTTCATATTTTAGATATCTTTTAACCTACAAAACATCTCAAGATCATCTAGAGCTCTTCTTTAGCTGTTTACGAAGCAGAGGAGGTTTTAATAATAACCCTTCTGCCTATCAATTACGATCAGCTATAAGAGGCGTTATGATAGCAAAGATGGGAGCCTTATGCACAGGTAATTGTATTCCACTCGATAATACAAATCTTTTTTGTGGAGATTATCAAGATAATGATAATGACAATATACAAGCTATAGATTTTTCTTTTATAGATGTTCCAGATATCCAAAAATTATTGCCATTCATTGATAACACGCAACTTATATATCAGGATATATAACACGTAAACTTATATTCGAAAATAAGGTAAAGTGTTATATATGTATTTCTGCAATGATTGTTAAAAATTGTAAAGATCAAGAGAGCTATAATTTAATTAAAATTAAAAACAATCAGGGATTAATAATTCCTTCCAGAGATGTATCTAGATTATGCCAATATGCTGAAAGTGGTTTCCGTACATTTGAACATAATAATCAAATTAAAAGGCCTTGTATATTTTAACAAATAGTATCTTTTGTGATTTCAAAAGTGATAGAAACAAATATTTTTGATAATCTGGTTGATCACATGCTAGATCAAGAAGAAACATCTAGCCATTATCAAAAATTAATTAGATTAATAGTTGAACGTTACATAAACATAAGATTTTATCATTTTGCAGATAAACAAAATAAAAATGAAAATACCAACATTCGTCAGAAGCTGACCAAAACCATTCTATTTAAAGGACAATAAATATATCTATATAATCTTTTTTAATTTAAATGATATTAGATATATATTGTAACTATATATATTTAAATATAAATAATATCTATAAATCCTTTTTGTAATTCATGAATATTATTTCTATTTATTAATTTATAATAAACAATTATTGATTTTCATCATAAGATTAATAATCTCATAATATTAAGTTATGAAATTCTTCAAAAAATAAAAAGGTAAGATTAAGCTAAATTTATCTGAAGTCTTTAGAAATGTTTTAATTTATTTAATCTATATTTTTTTTATTGATAAAATAAACTGGATAATATAATATAAGGAAAAATAATTTTTTATTTGCAATACATAATTTATCCTAAGATATATCTATTAAATCAATATGATCCAATTAGCACAACTGATTAAAATATTAAATTCATATTGTATTTCTTTAATAATATAACATATTTTTTATAATATATATATTATTGAGAATCTGAAGATTAAACATTTACTTTATATTTAAAAAAAAAGAAATACCTCTATTTTTAAGATTCAGGATCAACAACTTTAAAATTGAGAGAACTTTACATTTATTATTTAAGAAAAATATTGGAGAGGATGCCTAATATTCTGGATTTATAAGTTATATTTTATCTTTTTATTAATATCATAATGTAAATTTTTAGCTAGAATTCTTTAAAAATTAACTTATGTTTAGATGTTTAAGCCAAACAATATGAATATTTATAATAAAAATCCTGATGATTCAGTTTATCACCTTGTATGATCCGAAATATTAAAAGGGCAAGTAAAGTCTCATATTAAGATAAACATAAATTTAAGCAATGATTTAAATATATCTACCTTATTAGATATTTTAATAATAGAATAGAAACTAAAAACAATTATATTGTGTCTTAAGAAAAACAAATGATAAGTAAGGGAACTTTATTAGATACTTTATATTCTATGTATAAAAAAATGTTTAAAATATAAATTTTAATAATTTAGTCATATAATTTTAAATTATTTGAATTTGGTCTGCTAAATATATATCTTCTTGGAAGAATAGCCTTGGAATATTTGTGGGATAGGATCCTTGATGGTACATTAATGCAGATGGATGTGGATTTAAATTCTTTGTCAAGTATCATAGGAAAAATTTCAGATATAGTAATAAATTAAGCTCTCGTTTAAAATTTTAATAATGATTTCTGTTACCAAAATGGCGGGTCCAGCTGATTTGCTTTTAACGACGCTTAAAAATGCATTTTAATGAATGAATCGTCAGTCTAGGTATATTATATGTCATTGATATATGCATTCTAATTTTATCAATTCATTCATTCATTACCACGCCAGAACGTGCAATTTCATCACCACCAGGAGTTGAAGTGTGCATCATGTATCTTCACTAGTATATAGACCCCATACATGATGTTTACCCGTTTTATTATAGTGGACGGTACCACTATGTAGCCAGTTAGCAAAGTGAAGAAGGAAGAAGTAAATGGTGATGTATTAGTTCCGTTACCGGCAGAATAGTGTTAAGGAAAAAAATAAATAATGTCATATAATAATGTACCTGCATCCTTAAGTGGTATTTAGTGAGGCAACAAAAAATAATAACCCTTATATCTTGGTAAGTATTGAGAGTTTATGTTAAGTTTGCACGAAGAGTCTCTTCCTTGTTTGTTGTTCGGTGTGCCAAATATCGTATGTCCTGTAGATCTTGTATGTGTTGTGCCAATGATATTTGGGTTCGTCCGAGTTATTGCGTTATTATTATAACCAGTCAGTGGCGTAGCTACGGGGGTGGTTTTCGGGTTTGGACCCCTCCCAGAGCAAATTTTTTTTTGAGATTATACGTTCAAAAGACTTAAAAGTGATTTTATATGAATTATATTTTTCTGGTTTTGATGTTTGTGGAAGGATATTATATTACTATTGAAATTATTCTGGATAGTATTATTATAAAGTCATTGAGAATAATCTACTAAATTATAATAACTGCAGTAAAAAATATATTTATTATATATTCTCGAAGATATGGTTATGATTTGTAAGATAAACATGGCCGAAGGCCTGGCAAAAGGGCCGAAGGCCCGTTAAAGGGGGTCTGGAGGGCGAAGCCCCCCAGCTTTTATATGTATGGACCCCCTCTAAGGAAAATTCCTAGCTACGCCACTGTAACCAGTGTACCTTCTCATTGTCCATTATACAACTAATAGTCTCGTAATTGTTATCGTTATCGTCGCCGATATCATGTGTCCAGAAAAGAAAGGTCGTGGGTTAATAAAGGAAGTTAAGTTATGTTGTTGTTGTTCAGGTTATTATCATTATCAAACATACTTTATTCTATTTATTGCAAGAAAGTAAAGGAGAAGAACGGTTTCAATGTTAATTTAGGCCATATTTTAACATGTATTATAAATGTTCTTTTAGGTGTTTCTTTATTTTGCTGTGCCATGAAATCTGCAAACGAGAGGTTAATCAGGTCCATATCTTTCAAACATTTCGCCAATCAATAGTATTTAGGAGTTTTCTTCCTACCGTCAGGGCACTATTTCAAGAACGAGAATATCATATTTTCCTGCGAGTGTCTTAAGCTATGGCCTAGTATATCTAGTCTCCTCAAGGGTATGAGAGGATTGATTGGTAGGATGTCGCATCTATTCCAGATCGTTGTATTTGATGTGTTGTATGGGTAATACGTTTTGGTGATTCTTCTAAGGCATTTGTTTATAAATGTCTGAATTGTGTTTATGTTACTTTTTGAGGCCTGCCAAGTCTCCAGGCCGTAGTTAAAAATGGGTACAATTAGGGACTTGAAGAGTCTTATTTTTAAACTAGTTGATATTTGGTTGGATGACCATAATTTCGACAGTTGATGATAGCGGAGTCTAGCATTATTCGTTCTCGCTTTCGTATCTAAGTGAGGCCTAATGATGTTATCCTGGTTCCTAGGCATTCAAAATCTGACACTAATTCTATCGTATTCCCCCCAAAGTTAAAGGGGTTTAAGTTACTCGCATCGGTATTTGAGGTGATCAGCTTGGTTTTTGTGTAGTTAACTCTTAAACCATATCCATCACAGTTATTGACAAATAATAATAAAATATATCTTAATTTGTATTCTGAGTTGGCTAGAATACATACGTCGTCGGCATAACATAGAAAGTTTAGAGAGTTATGCATATCATTAAGGTGCTGTTGATCACTGTAATATGTGTTGAGTGCATATTCCTGTTTAAGGGATTTATTTAGGATATCATTGATTATTACATTAAAAATAATCGGTGAAAGGATGCATCCTTGTTTGAGGCCCCTATTTGCTTTAAAAGGTTGTGATTTCATATTTAGATGTTGAGGAACTACGCTATGATTGTCGTAAATTATCTTAATTAGCGCTATCAGATGCTTATCTATTCCAATGTTTTCCAGCAAGGGCCATATCTTATTCTGAATTATGGAGTCAAAGGCTTGACTTAAATCAATCATTAGGGCAAAGATGGGGGATTTATGCATTCTGGCCTTTTCCAGAATGACCTTAAGTGCCATAGTCAACTCCGTAGTATTTCTGCCCTTCCTGTATGATGTGATAGCGTTAGAAAGGAACCTGTTAATGATTGGTTTAATCCTGACCGATATAATGTATGTGAACATTTTTAGTGTGACTGAGTGCAATACCTCTGTAATCCTTAAGGCAGTTTGCGGACTTATTTTTAGGGAAGTTTAGTATAATTGATGTCATCCATTCGTCAGGAAACTTACCCGTATTCCAAATCTCCCTAAAGAAGGGAAGTAGTAAGCTGGCACTTAGGTCTACCTCTATCTCCCAGAGTTCTGCAAAGATCCCATCAGCTCCAGCAGCTTTATGCATTTTTAGACGTTTGATGGCACCGACTATATCGGACTTGTGTAGATTCTGACTGGGTGATTGGAAGGGGTAGTCACATCTAGGTCTAGGCCATCTCGTTCTGTAGAGGTTGATGTAATGGTCTATTCATAAGTCTAATTGTTCCTTAGGGTCAGTTATAATCTTGTTGTTATTTAATTGTAGTCTTGGTAATGGATTGGTTTTAAAAGTGGTGAGTAGTTTAAGAGATTTGAAGGCCTTATAAATATTATTATTATCAAAATTGAATTGGATAGAATTCGATAAGTTAGCAATAAACAGTCTTTTGTCAGCCCTTATGCGGTGAGTAATGTACCTACTATGATGTCTTGCGAATTGGTGGTGGGATATATTTGTTGTAATATTCTTAATTATTTGTATTGTTGAAGGGGTGAGCCACTCTCTGATGTTAATTTAGATACGAACTCTTCTTTCACCTCTAAGTCATAGTTGAGCCAAATCTTTTCTAGCTATGTATTATACAGTGGTGAGACTGTTCTGTCTAGTGTGGTTTGGGAAGATACTGTTGTTAATTTTGAGTTCACAACCCAGTGGATAATGGTCCGTAAAAAGTGTAAGGTTTAATTTACTGATTACTCTGATGTCTCTCACCCACTTGAAGATCTTAGTGGAAATTACAAAGAAATCTATCTGCGAGGTAGTTCCAAAGGAAGGACTCTTGTAAGTCATGATGTGATGAGTTGGATGATTGAAGAAAGTATTTCCAATTTTCATGTTGAAAAGCTCACAGATTTCTATTAACCTTTTACCGTTGGGGTTCGTATTTTGTATTAATGTGGCGTTTCCAAGGCAGGAAGAGTTCTTATATTTACATACCGAAGCATTGAAATCGCCTGCTAGAATGATGCCATCCTGATGCGGTAGTTCCTTTAAGACATTCTCCAATTCCATATAGAAAACACTATCATTGTGAGGCGCGTATATATTAAACAAATGAACTTTTTTGTATCCTAAGTTTAGGGTAAGGCAGCATATTTGGCTGGAGATTGGGTTGAAGCATACGAATCTTTTTAATTTATTATGTATCATAATCGCCACCCCAGCCCATACGTGTTCAGCATTTAAACTGCAATATAAGGTGTAATCTAAGAGGTTCCTTACCATAGTTACTTTAAGGTGGGTCTGCTGTAAAAAGAAGATATCTTAATGTTGGTCTTTCATGACTTGCCTAAGTATAGTTTGTTTATCATTCAGGGATCTTATATTTAAGAGATCATTTTAATATTGTGGTCCTTCATTGAAAAATTTTATTAAAATTTAATTATGATTACCGTGCCGATTCTGTAAGGGAGATAAGGGAAAAAAGGCAAAAAGTAATATATGTATATATATTCATTTTAATTATGTCATTCTGATGTAAATATCGTTTACAAAGTGCCATTACTTATTTGTGTGCTACCTACAAGATATATTTAGAGTAATTCCTTATTGGAGATAAAGAGACCTAACTATCTATCTATTTTCATTTTTTGTGCTACTCAAAAAATATATTTTGGATGATATCCTTGGTATCAAATATTATAAAAGGGGAGGGCAGGGCCAACTAATCAGGTTATTATCTTATATTATAAGGTATTTATAAAATATAAGCATTAGAGTGGAATATTGATTTATTCGTTATATGTTATATTTAAATAGTATGACGGGAAAAGGAAAAAATTCTTAACAGGACATATTTTGAATAAATATATTCATAAACTTAATTTTTATTAGAATACAAAATATATCAAAAGAACCATCTATCAACTAACAAGTGGTACGGGGTTGGGACTATGTTAGTTTTCAAGGTTAATGAAGCAAGATTAATTATTTTATTTCTATAATTTATTTCAATTATTTTATTTCTAAAAAAATTTTTTATTCCCTTTAAATTTAAAAAATGCCTATCTTAAAAACATAAATTCAAGAAAGGGTGAGAGACTATCTAATATATACAACTGGAAATTTAAAAGTTTTATCCCTATTAAGAAGTTTGGATGGAGTTATAGCCAAGATAGAAGTTTAGGCACCAAACCTGAAACCCCTCTTAATTAACAACAGTATCTTCCCAAACCACACTAGACAGAACAGTCTCACCACTGTAAAATACATAGCTAGAAAAGACTTGGCACAACTATGACTTAGAGGTGAAAGAAGAGTTCGTCTCTAAATTAACATCATGGAGAAATACAGTAAATGGCATGATAAACCCAAATCTGACCTGGAAGGACATTAAGCTGAATTTATTAGGTAGTATAACATCATGCTTAAGACCACGCATCAAGCGCAGAGAGTGGCTCACCCCTTCAACAATACAAATAATTAAGAATCTTACAACAAATATATCCCACCACCAATTCGCAAGACATCATAGGAGGTACATTACTCACCGCATAAGGGCTGACAAAAGACTGTTTATTGCTAAATTATTGAATTCTATCCAATTCAATTTTGTTAATAATAATATTTATAAGGCCTTCAAATGTCTTAAACTACTCACCACCTTTAAAACCAATCTTTTATCATGACTACAATTAAATAATAACAAGATTATAACTGACCCTAAGGAACAATTAGACTTATGGATAGACCACTATATGAACCTCTACAGAACGAGATGGCCTAGACCTAGATGTGACTATCCCTTCCAATCACCCAGTCAGAATCTACACAAGTCCGATATAGTCGGTGCCATCAAACGTCTAAAAATGCATAAAGCTGCTGGAGCTGATGGGATCTTTGCAGAACTCTAGGAGATAGAGGTAGACCTAAGTGCCAGCTTACTACTTCCCCTCTTTAGGGAGATTTGGAATACGGGTAAGTTTCCTGACAAATGGATGACATCAATTATACTAAACTTCCCTAAAAATAAGTCCCCAAACTGCCTTAAGGATTACAGAGGTATTGCACTGATTCCAGTCACACTAAAAATGTTCACATACATCATATCGGTCAGGATTAAACCAATCATTAACAGGTTCCTTTCTAACGCTATCACATCATACAGGAAGGGCAGAAATACTACGGAGTTGACTATAAGGCCAGAATGCATAAATCCCCCATCTTTGCCCTAATGATTGATTTAAGTCAAGCCTTTGACTCCATAATTCAGAATAAGATATGGCGCTTGCTGGAAAACATTGGAATAGATAAGCATCTGATAGCGCTAATTAAGATAATTTACGACAATCATAGCGTAGTTCCTCAACATCTAAATATGAAATCACAACCTTTTAAAGCAAATAGGGGCCTCAAACAAGGATGCATCCTTTCACCGATTATTTTTAATGTAATAATGAATGATATCCTAAATAAATCCCTTAAACAGGAATATGCACTCAACACATATTACAGTGATCAACAGCACCTTAATGATATGCATAACTCTCTAAACTTTTTATGTTATGCCGACGACGTATGTATTCTAGCCAACTCAGAATACAAATTAAGAAATATTTTATCATTATTTGTCAATAACTGTGATGGATATGGTTTAAGAGTTAACTACACAAAAACCAAGCTGATCACCTCAAATACCGATGTGAGTAACTTAAACCCCTTTAACTTTGAGGGTAATACCATAGAATTAGTGTCATATTTTAAATACCTAGGAACCAGGATAACATCATTAGGCCTCACTTTTTTAGATAATTAAATCACTAGTATTCGTCATTGATGTGATATTTAATGTTGTTTCTATGATTAATTAATAATAAAAAATATAAAATTTTATTTTACCTATAATTTGATTGATTTCTTTGAAACCTTGTTTAAATCCTGGCTGAATTTGGACAATTTGTGCATATATATAATAGTGATTCAATTTTTTAGACCATAAAATTTTATTTAAAAATAATATTTTGATGAATTTCTTTTAAACATTGTTTCCTGGCTGAATTTGGATAATTTGTGCATATATAATAATATTTCAATTTTTATAAAATTTTATTTAAAAATAATTATTTTACCTAAATATTTTGATTTTGTATAAGATTTTTATTGGCGGAGAAAAAAAAGGTTGCACGCATCCTTTGCGTATTTATTCCATGGCAGGAGGAAAAATTATATTATACAATAGATACTATGAGTGTCAGATAGTGTTAACTTTCACCCAATATTATATTAATCATAACTATATATAATCATTATAACCATATCTAATTGACGAATATAATAATTCATGATGTATAAATTTTTAAAAAAAATTTAACGGCCCGGCCCAGGTTTAATAATCTTAGGCCCGGCCCGGCCCGGCCCGGGTATTTAAAAAAAAATTTCAGGCCAGGCCCTACCCGGGTATATTTTAAAAATTTGAAATCCAGCCCGCCCAGGGTACCCGGTCAGGCCGGGCTTGCAGGTCTTTGATAAATAACAAATAATTATTTTAAACTTTTTAAAAAAAAATCAAATATTTTGTATTATAAAAATAATGGTTTATGATTGGTTAAATAAATACTCTATCTGTAATAAATTTAAACATTAGGTCAAAAGGAAATTTTAAAATTATTTTTAAGGCGGTTTCTTAAAGTAAAGGAGTGGAAGGAAATTCCTAAGTAACTCAATTTCTATTAAAAGTGGACTTAGGACCTGCTAAAGCTAATATCAAGAATTTATCAAGTAAAAATATTTTTCAACCCCTTAGCTTTAAAGGTTTTTTTTATGATAGATTTTCTATAAGTTTAAACCAACATAAATCAATATCAATATTTTTTTATAACGTATTAGTAAAAAAAAATATTTGATTTTAAAAATATAAAAATCGCTTTATTATTTTTATTTAAAAAAAACGGTAGTGCTACAGAGTTTTTTCAGCTAATGTGCTCTAAAACCTCATTCACAGCTGCCGCTAATTCGCGTCGAAGAATACAAAAATACAACCCGGATTCAAGCTAACAGTTAATGCAGAGTGAGAAATAATAAATTCTTACTAAGTAAAGTAGATTTTTAAAAAAAATCACCTACACCTACCTTTTTAATAAAACAAATTTATAAATTTTTTTAACAACGAAATTACTCATTATATAGACATAGGTGTTGCAGTTTTGCTTTACAAAAAGATGCATTATGCAAATCGTAAACAAAATAATGTTTTATTAAAATATCCCCGTCTATGTAAATGAGAAAAAAACGCGTGATATTTGTAGATTTTTTCATACTTTAACTACTTCGCTAGGAAGACTATGTAAATGTTGATTAAAGAAAAAGAATATATAATGGAGAAATTATGATGCGAAAAGGATATATTTTTTTAACTAAAATTTACTTTTTCTTTTCTTATATTAGTTTATTTTTCTTTTACTTTGATTATGTTTTTCACTTTGTATTTAATTATATTTATTATTATTTAATAAAAGATTCAACTCTAATTTTAGTATATATTTCTTTTTATATTTAGGTTTTGATTCCCAATGCCAAATTTTTCAATTGTGACAGTGTATAGTTTGAATTAGTGTTGTAATTAGCCAAAATAATATTACCTGAGCTTCTAGATTTCTTTGATAGATCTCCAAATCTTCCTGCCACCTATGAACAAAATCTTCATGCTGGAATGATATTTTCTTGGCCAAAATATTGAGTTATTTCGAAGCCCTGACTTAATCGACTTGCTTATCAATACTAGTTTGTACCCATGGCGATA
Organism: Gordionus sp. m RMFG-2023; assembly: GCF_954871325.1. Classification (NCBI taxonomy): domain Eukaryota; kingdom Metazoa; phylum Nematomorpha; class Gordioida; order Chordodea; family Parachordodidae; genus Gordionus; species Gordionus sp. m RMFG-2023. The sequence goes on along the minus strand of NC_088778.1, from coordinate 4,583,105 downwards.
TTCGTGCTCAGAAAGGTTCAAATATCTTTTGCCGGAATTTTGTCAACAAATTTAATAATAACCGGTTTTACCACACGATTATCATGTAAAGAAAGACATTGTACCATATAAGCGTAATTATGGTAAAAATATTTGAAAGTTTTATTTTTCTTAAAATAAAATCCCATTCATAAAATATTGAAAAACAAAAAGTTTGAGAAAAATTGCCAGGAGGAACGTTTCTTAAATACGTTACCGATTATTTTGATTTTCTGGTTACCTCCAATTTTTAGCCACTTGAAGCTGATTTACTTGGACACCCGAATAACCGTATGCAGACATTATCTCCAACATTATATTCTAGTTGAAAAATTATGCACTAAAATATTTAAGCTGTTACGGAAGATAATTTCGGGATTAGTAAATTCACTTATCGGATTCTGAAATGATTATATTGCACCACGAATTTAACTGTCATCCTTGAGGAAAAAAATCGGCATAATTATATTTAGGTTGGGCCTTCATATGATTTACGTTCGCTCACTTTGGGCAGATCTGTGACAATCTTCTAGATAAGATAAGAAGAATATGCAAAATATGTACACAGCTGTTGATATGCACCGATTTCAGTTAACTGTAACAAGGCATGGTTAGACATATAAAATTAACATAGTTAAATACGACATATTTATGAAAATATCACCAAAAGTGTTTGCTATAAATAATAAATAATTTAAAATGTTAGCAATTTTATTAGGTAATTTTTTTTAGAGACGTTGCTAAACATTTGATTTTTATTTATGTAAATTTTATTTTTTCTGTTTTCTTAAATATAATTTAATAAAATGAGTATAATAATATGTAATATAATAAAAGGTATTATACCTTTTTTAGAATGAAAGTATATGTAATATTTTTTTAGATATCATTTTTAACTCTAACAGATAATTTTTGTTATGTAAAAAATACAAATTGCATTTTTAAAAATGCACCATCTTGCGGATATTTTCTTATTACTATACTCTTTATTTTATATTATATTTTTATAATAATTGCTCAATATATAAAATTAGCTATTAACTTCATTTAAAAAATTAAGGGTCTACTATTGTATAACAATGTATATGGTTAAAAGAAAATGTTGATGACATTACTATTCTTACTGAAATGAACATATTATTTAATAAGCAATTGTTATGATCAAATAAAAATTCCACACTATTAATATCTATCAAATTTAATATTCTTATAATATTCACCAACTGCCTAACTTAATTTTTATAAAATATATGCTAGTGCTTGCTACCTACCTTTATCATTATTTCCTTCAATTTCTATTTGTACATTTTTTTCATGCTCAGACCTATTTAAATTTTGTATATCTTCTGTTCTAAAGAAAAATGAAAAATATAAAATTAGATATATTAATTAAATTATATACCGTTTGTTTTCAATATCTTTGTCTTTGACTAAAAATTTGTCCATTTATTATATTTTTTTTTGAATAATGTTAATGTACTCACAAGGAAAGGAAATTTTAAAAAAATTTATTTATTAAAAAATAAGTTTTATGTTGGAAAATTGATATTCAAATATTTGTAAAATTTTGATTTATGGGGGGGGGCGGGGGGGGGGTGAGTAAAATTTTTATTAGCTTAAAATGATATTTATGAAAACAGTCAAATTTACAATGGGGGGGGGAAATTTCCCCCTTTCCCCCCCATTGGTTACGCGCCTGACATTACCAATATTGTATGTTTTGTAGATTATATTACTATTACTTGATATTTATTAATGAATAAAAACTAGATCAAGATACTAATGCTAACAAAGAAAATGATAGCCCTATATTTATTAATAATTTAGCTTCATTTATCTAAATTTTCCCAATTTTTATATTATATTATTTTCATCACGATTTTATTATATAACTCAAATATAATAATTTATATCATTTTTCCATATAAATTATCTTTCTAAATAAAAGTTATTATTGGTTTTCCAACAGTTTATTAAATGTTGGTGAAATTATTTACAACATATGTATTTATTATAAGTATATAAATAATATTTAAATATAACCAATATCAAATAATAGTGTCATACAGAGTTTAATAGCTGAAAGTTAATATAAAATAATAAATACAAACAATCAAACAGTTACATATCTTTTAATAAATAACTAATAATTGAATCATATCAAGCATTTTGAATATTTAACTTGTCTCCAAAATGTTTTGTTATTAATTTGCAAAAATTTTTTAAATTTTAAGTATTTTTTCAAAACATTTTGGACACACAGCCTAAAATAAAATACCATTTACAAAATATTGAATAAAAAAATTTATGAAAAATTTCGCTTTAGGCATTCCTTAAATAAGCTATTGATTATTGTGATTTTCTTATTACCTCCAATTTTTAACCATTTGAAGCTGATTTACTTGGACACCATCATACGCAGACTTTGTCTCCAAAATTATATTCTGGTTGAAAAAAAATGCACCATAATATTTAAGCTATAAGGGAAAATCATTCGGGATCGATAAATTAGCTCATCCGATTTCTGAAAATGATTGCATTGCACCACGATTTTAACGACATTATTGATATGCCAAAATATGAACACAGCTGTTGACTTTTCACATATTTCAGATAATACGTATAATAAGGCTGGTTTGGACATTTATAATTAACCTTAGTTAAATACAACATATTTATGAACACATCGCCAAAAAGTAAATTTATTAGGTTATTTTTTTTAGAGACGTTATTACATTTGATTTGTATTTACCTAAGTTTTACTCTAGTGTTGTTAAACGGCTCATTTTGAGCCGATTTTTTAAAACGGCTAACTCAATATTTTAGCCAAAGAAATATTTTCTAAGCCTTTAGATTTCGAATAATATATGTCTAGACCTTTGTTCTTTCTATGAGCAGAATCTTCAGACTTACGTAATATTTTTCGGGATAAAATTTTGAATTAGCTGTTTTTAAAAATCGACTCAAAGCGAGCCGTTTCACAAGACTATTTTACTCTTTTTCTTTTCTTAAATGAATATTATACTACCTTTAATTTATTGAAACTTTTATCAATCAAATCTCTAAGTATTTCAAAGAAGTTATCTATAGGAATTAACCTATTCTATGACAAAATAAATTAATAGTAAATTTATTAAAGTTGTAATATTAAAGTATCATTTTATATATATACTTGAAACATACTTATAAATATCACGCTATAATATAACTAAACACATTCAAAGGATATTAAGGGTTAAATCATTATAGCCCAATAATACTTTCTAGTAATATTAAATAATAGGAAAATATATTTAGGTTATTGAAAAATTATATTTTTTTAAATATCTAAGTATTTATTTCAAAGAAGTTCGCTGTAGGAATTAATCTCTTTTATGACAAAATAAATTTATAGTAAATTTATTAAAATTATTAAGTTTCCTATAGTAAATATTAAGTATTTTTTTATTTATATGTAAAACATAGGTAAAAACGCTTATTACCGCTAAATATAACTAAAAACAAGTGATATAAGGGTAAATCATAATAAGCTAATAAATAGCTTCTAGTAGTATTAAATAAATAGAATATATTTAGATTATGTTGAAATTATTTTTCTAAATATCTTGTTCTAATGAAGTACTTTATAGGAATTAACCTATTCTATGACAAAATAAATTAATAGTAAATTTATTAAAAATATAAGTTGATCCTATCATTTTAGTGTAAAATTATATTCTATATAATCTTTTAAATAAATTTATGATATTCAAGCCTAAGCTCGACTCCTTTTAAAAGAATTTTTTATACAAAAATTCTAAAAATTTCTACCTGGAAAAAGAAAGAAATAAAGTTGCAGGTATCAACTTTCAATTATTTGTCTTATAAAAGAGTGGCCAGATGGCGATTGGTAAAATTTTGTATCCATGTTATCAGACTGATTTTAATGAATATGGACCGTTTGAAAGCTTTGTTTTGGTTAGGGATGTTTTTGAGACTAACACCAAAGTATAATTATTGACAGAGCTGGGCAGGTCCTCCGGAAAAAGAATCTAGATACAGATAGAGATTCTTTATTAAAAAATGAATCTTAGATACAGATACTAGTATCTTTTTCAAAATATCAAAAAGATACAAGATAAAAGATACTTGTATCTATTACTAAATTAGAGTATCTTAAATACAAGATACTTTTAAATTAACATTACCAATTAAATTAGAATAGTTTATACAGTTTTATTATTTATTTGTGAAGAACAGAGCATACACATATAAGAATAAATATTTGCAATAATTAATAAATATTTATTGATGAATTAATTATAATAACCAGGGATTTTAATATTAGTTTTTGCCCAATCGCTTAAACGGGGAAGGGAGAGTAGTATATTTAATGGGAGTTTAAAATTTGCAAATAAGAAAAAAAAAATTAAATCAAATGATTTATTAGAATTTGCAGGTTTTTTTCTGTGTTGTTTTAAATATAGCTTATATTTGGAGTATGCTAAATGGCATCTTTAAAAAAATATACTAGTTTTATTCATTATCTTTTATAAGTATTTATCATTACTTGTTTGTGATATTTATGTATTTTTTAAATTAGTTTTATTTTCTAATATGACTTATTAATTCTTGCGTTTGTAATATCATATATATAAATATCATTTAAATCTCTTTTCAAATTTTTTCTATATATTTCTTGCATAATCATTAATATTTAATTAATAAATACGTAACAATTTACTTTAATGCATTTTAAATTGGTTAAATTTTGTAAATTACTGTAATGTAATTTTACTTATATCATCAATAAATAAAAGTAACTAATAAAGTTAAATTCTTCCTTATCATAATTATTTTATTAAGATCCTTTTAAAATTATCTAATGTTATATATCAATTGTAGCTTAAATATTTCCTCTAATAAGAACTTGCTAAAATAATTATATATAAAATATATTAGGGATGTGCCAATATTTTTTATCGGATCGGGCCGATATTTCATCCATTTTAAAATATCGGTTATCGGCCAATATTATAAAATTTGATTCGATTAACAATAAAAATATTTTATATACTTTGAAAATTGCAATTTATTTGAATATAAACTACAACTGATCATTATAATATATTTAAATGACATAAGTTATGGTATAGTTAAATTATAGATGTTATACTAATAAAAAGTATATTATTAAAATCATTGGTATTTTTACGGAATACAAAATTAGATATGATATCGGATCGGTAGTCGGCCGATATCAATTTAATATCGGGAATATCGGATCGGATTGGTCTCCAAAAAGTGGTATCGGTACACCTTTAAAAAATATATATCCAAAATGATTTTAATATGACAATCAACCATCATATAAAAAATTTTAATAACAATTATCTAAGAGGGACTTAAGTATAGGTATTATTATGTTAATAATTATAAAATAAAAATGTATAATATACTTTAATATGTTTAACAAAGTTTGTAGAGGAGTTTGTTGAACTTAATAAATTTTTTACCTGTGCAATTTTGACATTCAGATTTTGTCCTTTTTCACATAAATTACTTTATAAAATTTTCCATCTAGAATTTTAAGATTCTGATTTGATTCAGGAGAACCTATCTCCATAATTTCATCTTCACTACCATGAATGTTAAAAATTCTACCAATGAAAAAATATTACATATAAAATATATCCTTTACTTATTTAGTTTTGGTGTTGTTATTTTTAAACTATCTATCTTTATGACCTGTAAAATTTCCAAATAATTTTGGTTATCAATATATTTAAAATATAGCGGGAAAAAATAAAGAAAATAATACAAGATTTCACGATAAAGTTACATTGTATGATATGTAAATGTTTTAAATATGAATATTAAAAAGAATCTGTATCTGTATCTTTTTAAAGAAAATGAAAATGAAAAAGATACAAGATTCTTTTCAAAATAAAGAATCTTAGATACAGATACTAGTATCTTATTAAAAATGTCAATAAGATACTGAGTAAAAGGTAAAAAAGTATCTTGTATCTTGAATCTTAGATACAAGTATTCGCGGTACTGCCCAACTCTGATTATTGATGGGTGGATAATGTTTAATTTTCTGCATTTTCTAATAAATAATTCCTTCCAGAGGTTTATGAAACATTTTAGTGCTTAATTGTAAGGCAAATAATTTCAAAATATTTATTGATTATAAAATTTATTTGTTTTAAAAGCATACATTTTAAAACTAATCTTTATAATTTGTATTTTAATTTCTATAATATAATAATAAGAATAAATAAATAATATGAGATGTCTATTACAATATTTAAAATTTTGCTTTACCCTTCTGAATAATGAGCTACTTTTTTTTTATTAATATGTAAGTAAATTCGGTTGTTCTATAAGAATCTATTCTGCTTGTAATTTAGGATTTTTAAGCGTTTCATTCATTAATTTAAATTAGTTATTTTTTATTTTATTATTCATATGCAAATGTTAATTTACTTATATATCGTTCATAAATGATTAATTATTAATATATCATTATAAATGGCCGGATATAAGCAACACGAAAATGACCCAACTGCTGATACGGAATTAGAATCATGGCCAGAAGATATAAATGGAAGAGTTCGTGTGTATGGGCCGAGCTTTAAAAAAATGATTCCTCGTAGCAATGTCTTATCAGTTCTAGCTATGTCAATAGTATTGAGTTTATGCTTTGGAGTTCTAATTGGATATTTTGGACATGCTGTACATCATCCAGAAGATCATTGTTATAGTGATACACTTGTCAGATTAACATCCGAAGCTCATGATAAAATTACAGAAGATATACTCTCAAATGTCAAGGAAATTAATATCAAACACTATTTAGAGTAATAAACTTGAACATACATGTTTTTAAATGAATTAAATTTAGAAATTAATTTTTAAATATTTATGCATGGCTATCCTAAGACTTTTGGCAGCCCAGAACTAAATTGAAATTTGTTACTCTTTAACCTATCCCCCATTTACCTAAGATTTTAAAAATCACATAATAACAAACTAGTCTTGTCACATCAAAAATGTCATTTAAGGGTACTAAACAGCTTAGAATATTAAATTTGTTAATATTTATGCAGTATATTATAGTATAAAAAATATTTTAAACTTAATTTAAGATGATGGGCTTAATTTATATTGCACAGACCTATTTAATTGGATTTGGACAGACATTTCATCAAATTTAAACATTGATTCTAAATTTATGTTAGACTCTAACCCTAAAATAAATTAATAATATTATTTGCAACCAATAAAAAAAAATTGAATCAGATTGGATTTAGATTTATAAAATGAAATTTAGGATTATACTAAAATTTTCAATAAATGGGATTGGACCATTTTTTGATTGTGTTATACATAAAAAGAATAAATATTAGCAAGGGCTCTAATTTTTATAATTTATATAATATTATAACTTTTAAATTGAACTTTAAATGCAAAAAAAATAATTTGGTGACTTTTAAACTTAATTTAATTGAATTTTTGCTTCCCCTATTTATATAAGCCTGATTTTATAATTAAGTATTGATTGACCTTTTTATGCTGATTTATATAAAAAATTATGTTACAATTCAAAACTATTCATTATTAGTTATCTATCATTATTTATATATAAGAATATTTGCATTAATTAAAATCATATTACTAGTCTTTACAAAATAAAGGGGCTAATTTTTTTTTTGAAAAAACACATATAAATTGAATTCCAAAATTTTATATTGGCAAAAAATAACTAATCCAAATTCTAGTTTTTAATTGACCAAATAGTTGGATAGACAATCCATTTGTCTAATGTTTAAAATGATTTGATTGGTTGGTTTTTTTCTTTTTTATTAATTTTTTTTTGGTTTTGCTATTTTAATCTATAACTTTTATATATGTATATACTTAAACATATAGAATATGCAAAATTTTGAATTACAAAATATTTTTTAAATATAACCCCATTATGCTTATTTTGCTTATAAAATATTTTAAACTCAGTCTACCCTACATGTTCCTTTTTTAAAAAAATTCTGCATTGTATAAAAACACCTATTGCTGACATTTAACTTGAGCACACCTTATCCTTTATACCCTCAAATGCTACCATTGATTAAAATTTGTTTATTTAGGTTTTGCCTTTATTCTGAAGATTTATATTAATTTCATTTTAATAATACTATTTTTTTAAAAAAAAATTACATTATAATACTAATTTAATTTTTAGATTTATATTAAATTTTGTTCATTATATACTAGTATTTCATAAATAAACTATATCAAAATAAAAAAATATTTAAAAAAACGCGAAAGTGTAGCTCTTATGTAGCGTTACTTACATATTGCAATTCACATCCTCTGGAGATGGTAAAATTTTTCCCGAGAATCGCCTGAAATTACATTGTCATGATTGCCAAGGTATCTTGAAGATATTCTTTGGCTTTCAATTTTAATAATACATAATTGTATCGGAAACAATGGGAATTAATATAATAATTCTCACCATTAATAAATATATTTGATATTCATTACTTTTAGTTGGGATCAAAATTTTATGACCAAAATCCTGGTTAGAGGTCCGCTAAACCCGATCGGACTCATGGATAAAAGACGCGATCTATCGGGAATTTTTTTATACAAAAAAAAAATTGTTTAAAATATCCAAAAAGAACTATCTTTTATTGTTTCTTTAATAACAAAATAAATGAGCAATCAAAAAAATGAATTCATTATCATTTATTTTTAATTTTTTTTTTCACTTGCTCAATTTGAGCAGATTTTTAAAAACAGCTAAAAATCAATGTTTTAGCCCGAAAAATATTGCCCGAGCCTCGAGATTCTTTGATAGATGTCCAAACCTTTGTGCCACCCTATGAGCAAAATCTTCGGGTTTGCTTAATATTTTTATGGATAGAATACTGAGTTGGTCGTTTTTAAAAATCGGACGAGATTAAGGGGACAGAGCTAAAAGGATCGAGCCAGTGGAATGGTTAAAATAACAATTGACTTACCCGAAAATACCATTTTTTTTAAAATTAGTCAAATGTCGCGTTTTGGTTTAGTATATATAAATATTAATGTATCTCTTAATTTTGTAAATAAATTTCGTTTACATTTTTCCCTATTTTTTAATCAAAATTTGGAATCAATTTTCAAATATAACGCCAAATTATGTTGTCACGGACGACAAAAAAAAAGAGAAAAATTACATTTATATTTCATGTTAAAATTTTTATCAACATCGTAATATATATTTTTTAAAAACCAGTAGTTTTGTTAATGATTGTCATAATATAATATGTATATTTTTTTACCTGTTGTTATCATTGTCCCCCACGGCTTTTCTTGTCTTATATATTTTTTAAAACTTATTATTATTTTTTTTACAAATTGTTTCTATTCCTTATATTTTTAATAAATAAGTAATAAAAATATTATTAATATTGTTTAAAGGAGGGTTTTAAATGTTGTTAAAAATAATAATTTTAAAACACATTAATATTTTATTTATTTTTTCGACGTTAAAAATGACAAAAGCGAGAAAAAATTTTTTTTTGGTGGTTACGATATATTTTATCTTGCCAAAATAAAATTGATTTGAAAATGTCCTTTTTCACATTTTGTCTAAAAAATGGAAATCGCCAATTTTTAATTAAGTAATTGACGTCAAATGGTCTCCAAAGCCGTATTTTTTATTTTTTTTAAATATATATTGATTTTAGGCATAACCTTTACTACCTGGCAGGACTTGAGACGGGTTAATGCTCTTAGTATGATGTAGGGGGAGTTTAGCCTGAAAACTTTAATTTCAGTTGGGAGTTTTTTTTTTGAAAATAAAATAACTGACGTCTTAAATCTTGGTAGATTTTCTACGGAACCCTTCCTCCCCATCTTGAGCCGAATTAGTCACGTTTTAGGCAACAATTACCTAACTAATCGTTCCATCACGTGGTTCATTCAAATAAATAAAAAATTTTTGAATAATAATTTAAAATCAAAAAAAAAATATACTATTTGTATAAAGAACTTCGTTTCAATGCATTACTCCCAGAACGTGACTAAATTGTGATAATAAATAACTAGTTTATAAGTTTAAAAAAAAGGAAAATAAAAAATTTAAATATCTTAAAATTAGAAAGTTCCATCTCCTGATAAATAATTATTTTCTGGTAGCCATTTCTTCTTAAATTCTTTGTTTAATCTAAATGTCATTTTTCAAAAGAAAAATTTTTGAGACAAAACATCCAAAATATATAATACATAATAATAAGATCGATAACCAAAAATTTATGAACGAATAATAATATTAATAAAATTATCTCTACAATTAAAAAAAATGTTTTATTTTGTTACCATCTCTTTTTACTACCAATATAATAACCTTTAATAAAAAGTATGGGATGTCCTAATTGCTTTTCTGAAATAGATTTAAGACATTTACAGTACAGAACCTAGCCATCATAATCTTTTTCCCTTTTCTTCCTTTGTTTTAGCCTTATAAATATCATATCTCAAAAAAATATTGTTAAACTACCTAATTTTAGTCAACTCTATAACAGTCATGTTTTTAACCAAAAAATATTCCAATCTTTCTTTCTTCCTTTCTTTCTTTCTTTCTTTCTTTCTTTCTTTCTTTCTTTCTTTCTTTCTTTCTTTCTTTCTTTCTTTCTTTCTTTCTTTCTTTCTTTCTTTCTTTCTTTCTTTCTTTCTTTCTTTCTTTCTTTCTTTCTTTCTTTCTTTCTTTCTTTCTTTCTTTCTTTCTTTCTTTCTTTCTTTCTTTCTTTCTTTCTTTCTTTCTTTCTTTCTTTCTTTCTTTCTTTCTTTCTTTCTTTCTTTCTTTCTTTCTTTCTTTCTTTCTTTCTTTCTTTCTTTCTTTCTTTCTTTCTTTCTTTCTTTCTTTCTTTCTTTTCTTTCTTTCTTTCTTTCTTAGTTGAGTGTCAGCTTAGAGGCTCAATTCAATTTTTTTAGGCTAAAAGCTTGACACAAATGAGAATGTAAAAGTTAGGCAATTTAATAACACGATAAAAATGGATCATAACTGCCCCAACCTCGGGAAAAATTTTCCCCCCTTTTTTTTACACTTTAAATCAAATTTTTTTTTTTTGTTTTTACCCTAATTTAAACAAAAATTATCTAATTAATATTATGATCTCACATTACAATAATAATTATACCCTCTTTCAAAAAAAAACTTTTTTATTTTTTGTAAATATGGATCATAACTGCCCCAACCTCAAGAAAAATTCCTCGCCTTTTGTTTTACACTTTTTAAAAATCTAATTTCTTATTTTATCAATCTTTTATATTTTTTTTCTCCTCTAATTTAGAAATAAATATCTAATTAAAATTATATTATATATCATATCATATTAAAATGTATTATATAATAGGGAGGGGGATAGATGGGATTATTAGTGCAACGTACTGTTTAATATTATTTGTAAGTTAAATATAAAAGATAAAACCCTATATTGAGTCGAGAGTCGCTTCTTTTTTTTTCATGAAAAATAACCAATTTTTTAAATAAAATAAAAAATTTTTATCATAATAAAAATATCGATCGGGCTCTCTCCTTATTTTTATTTTTGGTAATTAAAAAACATATTGTTTGTGGTTATTGCGTGTTTATAAACATGTGATTATTGATCGTTCAACCAATCAGGTTCTCTCAAGACTTTAGTTCGTCTGCTTCCAGGGTTCTAAGCTCCGCGTAAAGCAATCGAAGATTTTCTAAAAATAAATTTGAAATGAATTACATTGCATTTCAAATCTAGACAATATTATATTATTACATTATTTGCACTTTTTTTGAAACCGGTTCCTGAATATTTTTTTAAAATTGGATTGTAGTCTTTGATTAGTTTATATAAAATATAAGAAGATTTCCGCTTTATAACTTTGCCGATAACTCCTCACTTTAAAAGGTTTCTTATGAGGGATTCGAAATTTAATAACGACCTAAGCGGGAGTTATAACTAGACCTGTGCGTCGCCGGAAATTTGCCAGGATCACTGGCGGTGACGCGGCGTGTAAAATTTTTTAAAATGCTATTCAATTACACATATTGTGTAATATATTATTATTTTTTTAAATTTGAGTATTAAAATGAAGAAATTATAACTAAAATATCAATTGTATTGGTATATAATAGATACGTATCATTAACGAGCATTCATACATTATATCATCTTTTTTTAATACCACCCTACACGTTTTAGACCATCCTATTCTATAATATAATTATGAAATTTATTTCTTATAATAAATGGTTTAAAAACTATATTAACTGGTTACAATTGTATTTTAAAAGTAACTAATTACATTGCAAGTTACTTTATAAAATACATTTATATATAATGTTGAGTTCAAATATCTTTTAAAGAAAAGAAATAATTTAAACCAAAAATAAAAAATAACATAATATCATTTATTTTCACTGGAAAAAAAAATCACATTATAAAATATAACCGAAAAAAATATGCAAATGGATTTACGTTTTTTATATAATATGGTTCCGCTTTTAATTCTTAAAATTTGGAAAAAGTAGGTCTGCTTCCGGTAGAGTTGGCAAAATTTTTTTTTTTAAAAAAAAGCCAAAAAAATCCATTTTTTAAAATTACAATCACGATTTAAACCAAATACTAATATTTCTATTAGGGAAATTACAGATTTAGATTGAAAAATATCATTATTCATAAATTTTTTTTTAACCTTAGTATAATATTTCTTTGTAAGTAAAAAGTAAATGCATCAGGAGATACGGTCAGAGAATTATTAAAAATATGTTGATAAGTCATGAGTTAATTTGATATTTTGTCAAATGAAAAATCCGACTTTCAATTAAAAATTTGATGACACGTGAAAACTGGTCTTTTTAAAAAAAATTTGACTAGTCGATATCAATGAATCAAAAAGAAAATTATTCATTTTCTAAAATGAATACTATTATGAATGCTCTCAATAAAACTCTTAAACCAGATTTAAAATGTCATTTTTTTTCTCGCATAATTAAATAATGGTGGTTTTTTTAAATATTATTTTAAATTTTAAATACTGTTATTTTCCTAATTGGATATCCTGATGATGCATTGGTAAAATTTAAGATATTCTTTGATCCCCTTAATTTATAGATAATCTTGATGATTAATTTTGTGGTATTTAAATTCTTCTAGTAATAAATGTGATTCATTCACTATGACACAAAATCGTTCTCAGGGGTTTTCCGATGATATGACGTCTCCCACCATTCTACCTGGTACCAATGCCAGTTTACCCCGTTCTGTTACCCCGCAACATAAAATTGATATCTCATAATTTGCGTAACTCTTTAAGTTAGTTGAATAGCCAGGATTTAATGAACCATATATTGAAATACAATTGGATGGGAAAATTTCGATAGATATATTTTGAACAAGCTTCGGATCCGCGGGGGGCAAATAATTTTTATTTCGGGTCGGGCTTTTCTGAAATGTTGTAAAAAAGCTTTCCGGCCCGGGCCGGGCTTGAAAAATTAGACACGATGAGGATCACTAGGAATGAATGCTCTTATTTTGATGGCTATATTAGTTTTTAAGTTTTCCGCTCTCATGATGGAGTTGGTGGAAAGAGGATCTGGCAAAAAAGATTTAATGTTACCAACAATTGCCGGTGTATTTATTTAGGCGATTTAGATAAATGGGATATCAAAGGGAGCATATAAGATTATTTTATTTATAAGTTTCACGCGTAAGGTATATCTATATATTAAAACCGCGCAAACCGATTCACATCCGGGAATCGGGTCGGTTGGACTCGGATAGACATTTTTCGGGCCGGTCGGATGCGCACCTTAATTTTGTGATTACACCTCAGATTCGGATTTCGGAAAAATTATATAAATTATTTATTTTTTTTTATTAATTAATTCCTTTATTTAAAATCAATTTTCATAGAATAAACCGCTTAATTTATAAAATATTGTTCCTTTTCATTAATTCGATAAAAAAAATATTCGTCAGAAAGGATTTATTAATTTTTTTATAAATTATTATTCCTCTGATGGAGGATCTGCGATACATAAACCGAATAAATGGATAATAAAATAATTCTTTTACATTAAACACCATCTAGCGGATTTATTAATCAATTTTTTTATAAAAGAATTGTAAAATTAACTTTTGAGGATATAAAGTTAATGAAATATAGTTGATATGCCCCATTTTGGCGTGAAAAATTAAATAAATGAAATTAGATTTACCTAATATTTAGAAATATGTTTCAACAGTTTATGACAGTGATTATATAAATATTGTAAATATTATACTATATTGGAAACCATAAATATATTGGTTATTTTTTCCAGCTCATTTATTATAAATTTTATTCGATGTATGTAGTAATATTATAACTTCATATAATTTTTTCATATTTCTGTATAAACATTTTTTCGACAAAATTCGAAAAGTTTTAAAATTCGAAATGTTGAATTTTTTTTTAAGAATTGTATATTTTTTTTAAAATGGTTGGTTGTTTCTTTATTTAAATGATAAAAAATTGTCAAATTTACCCTCCCGCCCATTGGTTTAAAAAGACGCGCCGAGCTATAAAACACCCGCCCCTCCCCCTTTACGTACATCTCATATAAAGTGCGTCACAAATTGGAAATGGAAAACTCTCTATAATTAAAAAGGTGAGTTACCATTTCTTAGAATAAACCATCATTTTTTTGTTAACATGTTGTTCCTAACTCAGATTTCTTATGAAGAGTTTTTGGATTCCCCCAAAAAAATATTGGTCCCACCAGAGATCGAAACAAGATAAAAAAAAATAATATATTAAAATATAGATGGCTTCAATAGTTTACCCACTTACCGACTAAATTATTTTAAAACGAAAATAATTTAATTTTTTTTAAACTATTTTAAAAGAATTCCTCCTCTCCTTTCTGCTTCAATTCAAATTTTTTTAAAACAACTCATTCATTCATTTAGCACGATGCCTATCTTTGTATTTTCCCCTAACTAGCGAGCTTGTCATTTTTAAAGCCAGGAAAGATAATAACCAGGAATTTTTTACTTGGATGAATAAAATACTTACGCGTTAAAAAAAATATTATTCATTATTCTCCTGGAAAAATAAATGCCAGATTTTAAGATTGACAGTGACAGCAATTACTTGAAAAAATATCACGGGATTTATAATCTAAATTTTCTAAGTTCCCTTTATAATCTTTATTTATATATTTTTTTTTACTTCGTTGAATTTTATCACTAGATTTATATCTCTCAAAAAACCTACTTTATTACATTTTGATATTTGTAATTTTTTTTTTTAAAAAAAATATTGATTTAATTTTATTTTGCCCAGTATAAAATTCTTCGCAATTAATTGCACCATAAATTATATGAAAAAATTCAAATTCCTTAGATTTTTTTTAAAGCGTTTTTCCCCCCTTCTTTAAAAACTTTTATGAAAACAACTCTCAATTGCTAAACAGGAAATTTGAAAATTAATATATATTAAAACTATTTAAATTTATGGAAATTTGATACATAAATTTATTGTATTCGTAAACTTTATTTGAATATTAGAAAGAAAAAAAATAAAAATATAAAATAGTTATCGATTTGAAAAAAAAAATGAAATAAGAAAAATTTTTATGAAAGTTTGTGAACTCGCCACCTACTTAGAGGTTGACGCGGCCCGCGGACCGGACCAAATGCAGTCCGGGCCAGAACCGACCGGGCAAAAATATTAGGTTTAGACCGAAAAAAACTTTTTCAAGGAATTTAAGGCCTTTTCTCCAGCCGATCCATGCCCATACACATCTCGCAGCGAATAATTTTTTTTATAGTTGCGTAAAAGTTAATTATTGACGAACTAGTAGATTTGTAACGGCTCGATATAATATTGCTAGTTTTTTGGATTTACTGCGGTTTTGTGCCTTTTTAACACTTTAGAACTGGAACCAAATTAAGTTATCGACCAATCGAATACGTTCAAAATCATGGTATAATTACAAACAGAAAATGGCTACCTTGCGCGCTAATTAGACGTTTAATTAAAATTTAAATATAATTTACTTTAAATTAAAACTTAATGGTAAAAAAAAAGAACAAATATTTGTGACAAAACAAAATGTTAAATGTAACAGAGTCACTTCCAAAATATAATTAATTACTCAAATTAACAATGCAACCACTTTAGTTATTCGTTTTACTGAAAAACCTCACCAATTTGAAATTATTTTAGGACAAGAAAAAATAGAAAACTCAGACAAAAGAGTGCGCACAAATTGAGCGTTTACATTTTGCCGTAATTTTTAAATAAAAAAAACGTAACGCGTCCCTTGTTTAAATTGAGGTTGTCTTTTTATTAATATCCGTCGATTCAAAATTTTGAATAAGTTCTAAAAAAAAAGAAGGATTTATCTTTGAAAATTGTATTTTCGTCTGCGTTCTTTATTTCTTTAATTTCTAAATATTCCTTTTTAGGATTATAAGTAAATATTACATTTTTATATAATATTACAAAGCGAAGAATAAAAAAAAAGTATTGGAAAAGCAAATCTTGCGTTTTTTTAAAATGGTTTCTAACGCCAAACGGTAATTTTACCAATTTGTACGAGGCCATTTAAAAGGTATTATTGGCGCTTGCAACGCAGCTTTTGAAACGCTCAATTTGTTCGCACTATTAGTATTTAAATAAAATATATATCTTTTGAAAAATGTCTTAATCCAAATAATTTTATACCATATGTTTATTTTTTATTTTCGATAGCCACTTGACTAAAAAAGTTCATCTAGCCGGCACCGAAAGGCAACGTCAGTTAGCGAATGACATATCGAGCGAATGGACAAAAAACAAGCTGGATAACGTTCAAACGATCACCTACGATGTCATGTTATCCTACCCTGATTCAGAGTTTTTTCATTATATATATTTTTTTGGGGGAAGGGGGGCGAATAGTTAAATTGATAAGCGTGAATTAAAACGTCTATCAATTTCAACGACATTCGAATCGTTTATTCGGGCACGGCTGTTTATTTGTCTCTTTAATCGGTGAATTTTTCTATCTCTGTTTCAGTTTTGGAAATTTATCATCTAAGCTTATTATATTTTTTTTTATAAACTTATTAGTTATCAATTTTCCATCTTGAAAATCGATAAATGTAGAAGGCATTAGATTTGCCCTAATTAGTGATTAAAAATGGACAAAATGGAGTCTCAATTTGTTTCGATATTTTTCTCGTTAATTCTTTTGGTTGTTATGACCTTTTTTCCCCTGATATATTTCGTTGGTTTATGTTTATTCCAAATGTCTTTTGCGTAAAATATTATTTATTTAAGTACAACGCCTTTTTTTTTACCACAGGGCTTCGAACCCCGCGAAATATTTTGACTTGATTCGGTTCGAGTTTAAAACGAGATCGAAATCGTGAACTAGGTTCGGGTTCAAAATGGGTTTGGCAAAAATAGAGTTTTATTTGAATTCAGAAAAGTCAAATCTAATTTTTTAAAAACAAGTCAATCAAAATTTAGAAAATGCCCCCCCCCCCCCAAAAAAAAAACTATTTTTTTAGGATATTAGTCAAATTCTAATTTCGGCTAATTAATTTTTTGTTATCTCGGATGGTAAATTAATAATATCTAATGTATAAAGCTAATAAATTCCTAAATCCAGATAAATTATACAATAGATCATTTTGCGGTATCTTTTATACGTTATCCACTAGAAGTTTATTAATGTATAAAATAAATTAAATTTCGTTAGGAAATTTACAATTTACGCAAATAACATCATTGGACTTGGCCATCTTGTATATTGTTCAAAATTCAATGTCTTTCCACCAAGTAACTTATAAGAGAAGGAGGGAGCTCTGCATATACAATATATTTTTTTTAAAAACCTGTTTCATATTGCTCCTTTTGGAATTAAATTTAAAAACATTTGGTTGAGTTATAACAAAAATAACGTTCCGATAGTTGCATACCCTAATAAATCTTATGCAACATGAAACACTTCCATTTTTATGGGCCTTTAAAAAATCATAATAAATATTGCCCTGTTACTGTATCTTTCGCATAAATCGTTACGATTTAAATTAATTATTTCCCTCTGACGTTGTTACTAGCACTGCTTATCTCTTAACACATTATTGGGAAAAATATGTATTTTATCAATAATCCTTTACGTATTTCGCTGTTTTTATACAAAATTCACTGTCTAAATAATCGAGGGAAAGGGGTAGGTATATATCGTTTGCCTGCATATTTTTTTTTCAAGGAACATGCGGTGGACTCCTAGAAAATAAGGATTAAAAAATATCCCTGGGTCGGAGTGGGAGAAGATGGATAAATCTGGGCGTGTTGCCTCTATTTTTTTTGAATGACAGATTCTAATAATGGAGTTAATAGTCTATGTTGTTCGAATTATGAATCGTTATCCTAAAAAATAATCAGGGAAAGTGGATAGGGAGTAGTAAGCAAATTTGTATTCTAAAAAGGGGAGGGGGTGGTCCTAATATTTACATTACCAGACTTTCACCCAGCCTGTTTCTGGGTTTTCTTAGGATCTTGATCCTATTGCTCCAACACTGCATCTCCATTTACAATTAATATATTATTATAAAGTGCTCTTAAGAGGAAATGATAGAGCTCGATTAATCCTATTAAATTATCTATCTCATTTATTACCTAAGAGATTGCAACATTCTAATTTACTTGTTAGAAAAAAGTGGCAAAAATAGAGTATATCATGATATTATTAGTTTATTAGATATCGATTTTTTATAATAGAAAAGGAATCTATGAGTCTGTTGACTGTTGACTGTTGTGCCTGAGTTTCATAGGATTAAAAAAGATTTTTTTTTTACAAAGCAAACCTAATAGAGTAAGCCTACTAGACCAATATGGGAACGTTCAGTGGGTCTCGTCCAAGATGGAAAAACCTTTACGCGCCGATGAAGAAGATCCCAATATCGTCGCGCCATTTAACGCCTATTCCGCTAGCGGCTCTGTCACGGTAGCCTCATTTCTTTTACTATTTAACTCTCTGGGCCCCCGGTATGAGAAATAACGAGTGTAGTAGAATTCAGAAAGAACTGAATTGGATTGGAAGATAGATGGATAGATAGATAGATAGATAGATAGATAAAGAATAAAAGAAAGAAAAAGTTTAATGATAACCTATTTATAAATGTTTTTAAACTCTTCTTATATTAATTTCTTATATCAGAGTGACCTGGTGTACGTTAATTATGGAAGGTTCGAGGATTTTCAGCTGCTGCAAACCGAATTTAATGTATCCTTACAAGGTAAGATCGCTATAGCCAGGTACGGAATGAACTTCAGGGGAAGCAAAGTAATTAAATATTATTTTGATATATCTATAATAAAATAAAACACATTTTAAGCTTGATACAGTTCGCAAAATTCTTGTATATAATTGCTCATGAACATTATATTCTATTTTAAAATTTAATGGATATGTTTAAATATGTAATTTAGAAGTTAAATTCACAAAAACAAAATAGCAATTATAAAATATACGGAACAATTGACATGAATATTCAAATCAATATCAGATAATTTTATATTATATAATATTAACATATAATCTAGTATAGTTGTTTAAATTCCCTGGAGATCTAATAACAACCTAATTTTGTTAAAATGATTATATTTCATATTTAATGTTCCATTTTCCAAATTAATATATTTTTTTATTGTTTTCCAATTCATACATTATAATAATTATAAAAAAAATTTTTCAATCAATCAGAGATGATTGTAACAAAGTCCATATTAATAGATCTAAGAAGGATCACGTGATGAATGAAGTCACGTTGATGAATGATGACCGCTCCTCTTCAGGGTAAGATGAAAGAAATCAGGTTAGATTAGATTGGTCATGTGAAGGAGAGAGAGAATATATTGGAAAGGAAATAGTGAGATTAAAAGCTGGCGGGTAAACGTAAAAAATGGCGTTTAATTAAAAAATTTAGGGACGTGATTTATCTATAATGGAGGACTTGGGGTGATTAACAAAAAAAGTTTTGAAGGTGTGTCCTGGATCGATTTATTTTTTGATACTTAATGCACTTTAACTGAGACTAAACTGCTGACTCCTTATTTTGGCTTGTTTTAAGTATTTGGGCGGTATTGTTATTTTCCATATTTATTTTCTCGTTTTTTTTTGTTTTTGTTATAATTTTGTTTTAATTTTCACTTTTTTGGCTGTTTTGTGGGAGCTAAATATAAGGTTGTTTAGTAAAAGTAAAATCAGCACACACCCTGAGCGCTGGAAGGACTGGTGACGCAAGAAATCTAATAAATATGAATTTAGATAGGATTATTAACATTATATTGAATATATAGTAGTCTCTAGTCTTAGACGTATTGTTTATGGCTTGCTTCTCTTCTCAGTTGTAACAAAAATTTAGATGTTAGGAAATTAATTACCAAAGGTAGGTAAAATAAAATAGAGTCTTAAAATAAATAGATGAAATCGATAATCAAGATTTCCCCCCCCCCTTACCATCTGTTGAATCGCCAATTTGATTTGAGGAGATGGTGAATGTTGACGCGTCGGGAGAAACACAGGTGTGGCGTGTGGAAGCTAGAAAGAAAGGCTGCTACGTTGTTCAGAGAGCATGAGGTGATCAGTACACAATAAATTCTTAGAATTTCGCCAACGAGACGAGACCTATCTGAACAGCCTACAGAGGAGACGATTGGATGATCGCCGTAGAGCATCAACTTGAACACGCTATGCCGGAAAGACCAGTTAGGTAAGAAATCTAGATGGGGCCTAGACGCATACTTTGTTTCGAAATGGGAATACCACATCTCAGACACCTGTGTAGAAGATTATTCAAGAACGTTTGTATGCTCACACTATGGTCAGAGAACGCATGCAAATGGTAGGGGGCATGCCAGAAAAGGCGCAGGAAGAAGGAAAACTTCTGAAAGAGTTTATGAAGGAGGAGGATTGATGTCTTATTCGATCACGACAAGTAGAAAAAATCAAAGCAGAATCAAAAGACATTTAACTATCTTCCCCCTCACGACATTTCCTTATCCGAATAAATGAGTATTTAATTAAAATAAAACTGTCTTTTTTACCTCTAAGACTATGATTAAAATTTAAAATTATGAATTGTACTTTGAAACAATTTTTAAACATCTGTAAATTCATCAAGTTTACGATGTGTCCTTAATAATTCATTTATATCTTTTAAGTCACATGATGCTCTTTTTGGAAAACAATGGTGTCTTTTATCTTGCTTATTTAAAAAGTGGCACCACGATTTTTGAAAAAATAGGACACGTGACTAATAATTCTATATATGCTCTATAACTTTGAGATATGAAAATGGCCTGTCAAATTTGTCAACGGCCAGCACATATATCATACCTCCCTCTTTGAAGGCAAAACTCTCCTACCCCTCTTCACTCATGTACACGGTGGGGAAGCCGATAAAACGACCTATCATTATGTCAAACAGATTTATACAAGTCTTAAGGCAGTCATTGATCATCCTAAATTTCTCAATGTTTTTGTGCCATATAATAGTCGCACTTTTTTTTTGAAAACATTTAGGTCAAGCACGCCGAAACTTTCAACCTTTCGGGCATCATACTATATTCGGATCCCAGGGACTCTGCCCCCCATTCCGGCAACGTATTTCCCAACTCTTGGTGGATGCCCGACTCCGGTGTGCAAAGGGGCACGGTATACGATATGAATGGCGACCCTTTGACTATCGGCTATCCGGCCAATAGTAAAATTTCATTCGTTTTCGATTATACTTCCAAAACCCTATTATCGACCATATCAAATTTTTCTCCCAACGAAACCTTTTATATAGAGTGAATCTATCACTCCCCTCGAAAAATTTAACTCTGAATATTTAAAATACAGTTATTTATTTATTTATTTTTTGGATAGTAATGTTATTGCAAGCCCCTTATTGGTTAATTTTTTTTTAAAAAAAAATATAGGCACAGTGGGTTGGAAAACAAATAAATTTCTATACGCCAAGATTAATATATTTATAATTATAAATCCCCTTCCCATATTGGCTCCTATCTACTGGAGTCACGTGGTCCTTGATTTGGACAAATGTTATTTCATTTTCTTGATTGTCAATAATTATTTTAACAAAATCAAAGCATTTTTTCTGAATACTTTTTTTAAAAAAATAATAAAAAGTATTAATATCTTACTTACACTTAATTACCCTCCTCTAGGAAAAATTTATTTTTGTAAAACACACTTTAAAAAAATATATATAGGTGGTAATTAATATAATTATTTAAATTACAAGTTTTAAATTGGTTATTTTTTGTTTCAAATCGGCCATGTACGAATTACAATTAACGGTCGTTGATATTACCTTGATAATATATCCTGGCTCTTATTGAAATATTAAAATCAATAATTTATTTTAATAATTTTTAGTAACCCGCATTTATTTTAAGTTTTATTCATTTATCCAAGGTTTAAAAAAAAATGACTTGATTCATGTTTATTTTTTTTCAAAAAAAAATCGAGTTTATTAAACTTAAAGAGCGAGAAAGTTTTTTTGTTTTGTTTTAAGGACGAACAGGTGATGGACGATCAGGTGATGTCAACCGATATAAAATTTTATTGGAAAAAAAATGTATATAGAAGAATAGAATAAGAATAAATATCATTAAAGATGGCAAGAAAGAAATATAGAAATAAATAAATAATCATCATATTAAAAAAAATTCTGTAATTTTGATATCTTATCCGATAATTTTGGCATATCAGCTGATCCAACATTAAAAAAATAATAGATTTGCATCTAAATTTTAATATAGTTAGATTATACTTTATGCATCTAAGTTTTGTTCTATATTATATATACAATATATATATATATATTTAAAAAAAGCTTATATGTATAGAGAACTGCCTCGGAAAGGTCTCCTTCCGGCCATTCCGGTCTACCCTATCTCCTACTCCGACGCTTACCATTTGCTAAACGGTATGGGCGGTGCTCCGGTTCCGGTTTCTTGGAAAGGAGCGCTCAATTTGACTTACAGGACGGGACCCGGATTTTTGGACGATAAGAAATATTGGTATAATATGAATATAAAACTAACTTTTAAAACCGCTTCGAGTTTTGGAAATCTAATCCCACCTTTATCTATATCTCTTTTTAGCGTAGGCTAAACCGATTTTGAACTAGAACACCATATCTTGGTTTTTTTCAAGTGTTTGGTATATTTTTGTTCGTTTTTTTCAATGGTTTTTTTAAAATATTCTTTCATTGTTTTTTTAAATATTTTTTTAGTTGGAACTTTGTTTTTTTGGTTTTTTCTATCCCTAAAATTATATACTTCACTTACTACATTGATGAGTGCAATCTTTATTTAGAAAATTAAATGAGTGGCTTGTTTAAAGACAAAATTTCCTCATACTTTTTTTAGGCTGTATAGCCGTAGAAGCTATATATAAGTGGAATCTAACATGGCCTGAAGAATTTTTTTTTAGGATTTTAATCGTGAAAGATTTTTTATGCATAAAAATCGCAAAATTTGAAATTTTAAGGTAAATTTTGATCAAAAATTTTTTGACCTTTTATAAAAAAATATTTGAGGATTTTTTTATTCTGAAGTTTTTTTAAAAAAAACATTATAATTGTTTTTTAATGGTGATGTTAGTTTTTTTCGAATATTTTTATCACGTGTTTTATAAACAGGTGGTAATTTTAGGTTAGCTACTTTAAAAAAAAAATTCATAATATATCTTTTATCTGGGAAATATAATTAAGGAAACCTTGAAATCAATCATAGTTTACTACTTAGAAAATGTTTGATAAATATAAATACCGAAAATAAACGACTTTGGTTTGGCATCTATCCACCTTTTTTTCTCTCTCTCTCTCTCTTGCTTCCCCATTTTCACATTATTACACATTTTTTGACGATAAATGAAATTTCCGGGAAAAAATTTTTAAAAAAATGTAGGAAAGTCAAGTTCGAAGTGAACCTTAAAAGCCAAAGAAAACCGATTTACAATGTCCTAGCTCGCATCAACGGCACCATAGAACCAGATCGTTACGTTATACTGGGAAACCATAGAGATGCCTGGACTTTTGGAGCAACCGATCCTTCTAGCGGCACGGCTTGTTTACTGGAAATCAGCCGGGTGTTGGCTAAATTACATGAACAAGGTTTTTTTTTTGATAAAGAATATGTTTCTACTCTCTTAATATATTATAGAAGAGATCTGACATCCGTAGCGGGTAAAATCAAGATCGAAGGTCACGGTTAATGGTTCTTAAGAGGCTCGATCTAGTCGTAATTTTTTTTTCTGGATAAAATACTGAGTATGCGCTGTTTTTTAAAAATCGGCTTCAAATGGAGCGATTTTGCAACACTAATGACAACATCCAAATCGAACAAAGAAAATTTAAACACACGGAAATGTTGTTTTAACAATTTATTTATTGTATAACTAACTGTATCAATCATTTATATATTACTACGCCACAAAAAAGTTCCCGAAAAATATATAAGAATAATAGAGGATATGTATATGGGTCATACAAAAATGGTCCGTAGCACAACAGGTACTTCAGCCGGCTTCACAATAGCCGAAGGAGTTCATCAAGGGTCGGCTCTCAGCCCACTTCTCTTCATTACAGTAATAGATGTATTAGCACAGTCTATACCTCAAACAGTCCCGTGGAATATGATATTTGCAGATGATATTGTGATACTTGCCGAATCCAAGGATGAAATGAAAGAAAGGTTAGTGAATTGGATAAATATCCTAGAAACGCACGGATTAAAAGTAAATAGAGAAAAGACGGAGTATATAGTGATAGGAGGAGATGAAACGGAGAGTATTGATATAAATGATTGGCAGATATCCGCAATTGAAAGCTGCAAATATTTGGGCTCCACTATACAAACAAACGGCACAATAGAAAAAGAGATAAAGAATAAGATTAATCAAGGGTGGTTAAAGTGGAGATCTTTATCTGGAGTGCTATTTGACAAAAGAATCCCACACAAATTAAAGGGAAAAATTTACAGTTCCATAGTACAACTAGTTCGGAAACATGGCCAACCAAAGAATCAGACGAGAGAAGTCTACAAACTATGGAGATGAGAATGCTGAGGATGATTGCTGAGGTAACAAGAAAAGATAAGGTGCGCAGTACAAGAATACTAAATAGTTTAAAGGTAGGGCCCATTAAGACTAAGTTAATGGTAAACAGACTTAGGTGGTATGGGCACACAATGAGAAGGCCTATGAACTACATAGGAAATAAAGTTGAAAGTTTGGAAGTGATGGGCAAACGTAAAAGAGGAAGGCCAAAACTTCAATGGGGCCATAAAGTTAGAGCCAATATAAAGAAGTATAAAATAGATAAAAGAGATTGTATGAATAACATAAAGTGGAGAGAGATGTTGAAGGAGCTTACCACCAGAAAAGGTGAAAGCTAAAAGAGATAAAAAAAATATATATATATTAGGGCTGTGCCGATCCACATATTTTTCACCGATCCGATCCGATATTTTTCGATATTGCTTCAAAACCGATCCGATATTTTTACTGATTTTTAATCACCCCCGTTTGAACCAAATGTAATTAAGAAATCAATATTTTTTATGCAAAAAATCGAATTATGAATTTAATTTTTTTATTTTTACAATTAAGACTACAATAAAAAGATATATGTATAATAATATATCCATTTTATGTTGGAATTATAAAATTTGTTATATAAAATTATAATATATTAGATTTTTTTAATAAATATCAGAGCCTCTTGAAGGTAGACTCAGATGATTCTGCAAATAAATTTTGCAAAATTATCTTTGTCTTTCCATAATTTAGATACCATATTTAAAAAAATTCTTTTATTTAAAGTATAAATAAAAAAATTGGCGTTATTTAAAAAGATTTAAAATAAATAAAACTTTGGGTGTTCCTTTCTATTTTTATAAAAAAAACTTTTAAAATACTATAAATCTATTTTAAAAAAGAAATAAAATTTAAAAAAATTATTTAGAAAATATTATAATAATGTAAAATAAATATACATAACATAAAATAACAAAAAAAAGAAAAGTAAAAAGATCGATCGGTTTTTTATAGGTATCGGCCCGATCCGATATTTTCGGAAAACGCTAAATATCGGTACCGATTCGATCCGATATTTAATATCGGCAGATTTTTTAAAAGTATCTTTAAATAGAATAATATAGAAATTATTATCTTTTTTTTTTAGTTTGTACAATTAATTATAATCTTGGATTATGATGTTTCTTTATTCCTTGAGGAAGAACACGTTTCTTCTTCTATTTTTTGCACAGTAGCGCATTTACTTTTTTTATTTAAAGTAACCCCCTAATATTTAATCCAACAAGCTATAAAAAAAGAGTAATAGTATTTTATCTCTTAAATCATTGATTATTAAAGTTAAATATTATTATATGGAACAACCAAAAATAAATTCTGCTAATTGCCCTACAGGCACTTACCGAAGATCCGCTAGGTAGCGAGCACGAATTAAATCGTTTTCGCTTTCTCCAAAGTTTATTTTTTTTTAAAGAAACCCCGATGCTAACTAAAGTGATAGTTTTGCATCGAAAATAGGTTTAGCCGATTTTTTATTCGGATTAAATAGAAGCATCTAGAAAAGGGATTAATATTTAGATTTCTCTCTACTCAGCGATCCGACTTCAGGAAATTGCTTAACCGATTTTTCAGACAAAAAAAACGATGGCTCAAGCCTCAAACAGCTAAGGTTTTTTTTGGCCAAAATTTCAACGCCAGCTGTCTGTACGATGGAGATTACTATAATAAAAATTTTCTCCGCTTATTAATTCACTCAATAAGTTGTTTAATCTTTATACACCATTTTTGATTACCGCGAAGGCTGGAAACCGAGAAGGACCATAATATTTGCGAGTTGGGACGCTGAAGAATATTCTATAATCGGCTCGACAGAATACGTGGAAGATCGGGTCAAGATTCTCAGGGAACGGGCCGTGGCTTACTTGAACGTCGACATTTCGGTTCTAGGTAATTTGGTTTATAATATTTTTGAGAAACTAACCAACTATTAGGCTAATTTAGCGTGCTTCTTCAACCTAGATATACTCTTTCATTCCAGTAGCTTATAATCGGATGTGAGGTGGGGTGAGTATGGCTTAAGATCGTCATATAAATTAGAGTGGGGTATTCTAGATATAAATAAATTTGGATGGGGGGGGGTGTAGTGGGTAAATTTTTTTAGGGTAAAAATCGTCACTGTGACAATAAGGCCACGCAAACGCTAATCTTTGTCTTTTTTTATCCTTCATTCTCCTATTTTAAAACGATACCATACATATATAAATATTTTGATTAAATATACTATGGAAATTATTATATATAGTTGATTCGTATGTGAATCAAAATTTATGCACTAATGTGGAATAGGGAAACTTTTATATGAGTGACAAAGATTCAGCTTAGTGGCATAGTTAACTAATAGAATTTATGTAGGGTGGTAAGGGTGTAGAAGTCCTTGCGTTAGTTATGTTTTTTTTATAAATAATTTATATATATATGATATTTTTTTTCTTCTGTATTTAATTGATAGGTAATTATTCACTTAGAATTGACGCGTCGCCGCTACTAACCCAGGTGGCCTATGATGTTGCGAAAATGGTAATAATGTCAATATTCGATTTATACTTTTTCAATTCAACAAATAAACATGACGTTAAACATAATTTTATACGGTACATGTCTTTGGACCATCTTTATTGAACCGAATAGTTAACTCGCGTCTAACTGTGAATTTCCTGAACCGTAACCACGAGTTTTTTATACCGAATTCGTATCTAACCGTTATATCGATTTACTTTTTTATCGAATTTTTCTTTTATATAAAAAAAATAAAGGTACTTCATTATTATTATTTTTTAATTAAAGAAGGATAAGTGAACCGAACCATTGTATTTATCACCTTCTTTCTTTCTTTTCTTTCTTTCTTTCTTTCTTTCTTTCTTTCTTTCAACATTTATACATACCGGTTCAAAGCGCTGCTTTCAACTAACGTTTTATTTTTTTGCTTATGAATATAGATTCCTAATCCCAACCCTTTAGAAGTAAAATTAGGGAGGAAAACGGTTTACGACACGTGGTTATACACAGCAACTACCTCCGACACCGCCAATTCTCATTATTCCACGGATAATCAACCTAGGATAGGGGTTTTGGGTTCAGGGAGTGACTTTGTAGCGTTTGTTAACATTGCCGGAGTACCTTCCATCGATATGAGATACATGTTCGATCGGGTAAAAAGAAATACATGTTTCTTTCAATCTAAGCAAAAAAATTTTTAATACAATACGTAAAACTACGTCTTACCTTTTACGTCAGAATGAGCAATAAAATTGAGATTTTCTGGCCGACAATTTCCATAAAAAAATTGTAAGGCCCGTAAAAACGAAATTTTAAATTAGTTAAGCAATTATCTTATTTGAGATAATGGCGATTTAAAGTACAAATCGACCTTTTATGATCATTTTGTCGCTGTTAAATTAGTTATTAATTTAAAAAAGCTAAAATCAATTTGAACATTAAATTTTTATATTTATAACTAAATCAATAATTGGTAGTGCTGTAAACATTATCTAAAAAAATCGAACACGTTCACCTTCGTTCAAATATTTATGAATAGATTTTTTTTTAAAAATTTCATTTAATATTTAATTTAGTATAAATAAATATCATATATCTTTTAACACAATATATTAGCCATCTTTATAATTAATAGTTTTGTGTGAACACAAAAATAATCCTACATACTTTAAAATAAAACTTATTTAATTATAATTATATATAAACTTTTATGTATCATTAAAATTTAATTATTTATTTAAATTGTGTTTAACTAATATAATATAAAACCCTTGGTAAAAACTTAAAAAATAATAGCGAAATTTATAATAATCACATTAAAGATAAATTAATTTTAAAAGATATTAACTATTTCTTCTATTACAACAATCTAAAATAAATTATCAACAGGGATACCTATAGTTATATTTAGTGTTGTAAGGTGATGAACGGCGTTCCTTTTTTTTGACGAACTTTGAACGTGAACGCGTTCCTTTTCTTTGATGAACGCGTTCAATTTTACGTTCGTTCAATTTTAAAAACACTTTTTATTTTTATTTATTTGAAAAATTAATATTAATCTGCATTTTTTAACAAAAAAGTCTTATATTTTTATTTATTTGAAAAATTAATATTTAATCCAATTTTTTAACAAAAAAGTCTTATATTTTTTAATCAGCTGTTTTTCCTTTTTCATATTGCAATTAACGTACCATAGTGATACTGCTAGAGAAGATAAGATTAAAGTTTATTAATTTGAATTTTATATTTTAATTTAATAGATTAGCATTTGCATGGATATAAATATTTCATCATCAGATTCTGAAAATCAAAATTCAATATTAGATGAATTAGAATTACCATAGCCCAAATATCAAAAATATTTCACTGTTTTAAAATCAATTCCGAGATATCCTTTTTATTTGACGAGGAAGAAGAGGGCAGATTGGAGGATGATAACATAGCTCAATTTTTGAAACAATGGATAAAACATTAAATGTTTTTAATAAATTCCCCCTTTTAAAAGAATTGTTTATCAAGTATAACACCGCAATCCCTTCATCCGCCCCTGTTGAGCGAATTTTTAGTATAGCTAACGCTGTATTAACTGACAAGCGTTCATGCCTATCAGATGAAAATTTTGAAAAGCAATTATTATTAAAAATTAATAAGAAAATTTTTTTATAAATTTATTTTTTTATCGCTCTATTATATTGTATTTATAATTATATTATCAAAATAAAACCATTATTTTTTATCATGGCTAATATATTGTGTTGAAAAATATAAGGCATTTATTTATATTAAATTAAATTTAAAAAAAAATTTATCATAAAATTTTGAACGTATGAACATGTTCATGAACTTGAACGCGTTCCTTTTTTTGAATTTGAACGTGAACGCGTTCGATTTTTTTAAAAATGTTTACAGCACTAGTTATATTATATAAAAGAATAAAAATTACAATCAAGTATCTCTTCTCTTTAAATTAGAACTTGAAGATTTTGTAACTGATATTATACTTTTTGGACACATTTTACATTTTTGTAAGGATAGAATTAGTTTATTGAATATATGTGGCCATGGTAATGTTTTAATTCATCTAATTATGAAAATGACATCATCCATGCTTACGCTATTCTATAAAGTATAAATAATAATATTTTAAATTAATAAACTAAGGACAGAAATAGTAGCTGGTTAAAAAAAAAATTCAAATTGTGATAAAGGAAACAAAACAGCTGATTAAAAAATAACCCTTTTTTTCTTAAAAAATTTCATATTAATATTCAATTAAATATTTTTTAAAAATTTGGGGGCCTGACGAAAATTCTTTTTTTTTGCTCATTTGACATTGAATCACCCTTTTACAATATCCACGCATCAAAGTACCCCTCCCTTCCCAATCTACCCCAATCCCCTAAATGTATCTTGTTTTCTGGCAGAAAAGGATGGATATAAGCACGTACCCTTTGTACCACACAAGGCATGATACGTTCTTCGATGCTATCAACTACATTGACCCCGATTTCGTTTATCACAAAGCTGTTTCCCAATACTGGGGCGAATTGGCTCGGGTTCTGGCCGATTCCTACGTCTTGCCCTTCACGCCTTTTCATTACGGGAAAGCTTTGAAACGGTTTTTGCACGGTATAGTACAAGCCTACGATACCACTATAATCAGGAACGATATTAATCTGAGTTAGTGCTTCTTATCTGCATTGCTTGATATAATATTATGATCTATAGACTCAATTTATTATATTATTTTTATATAAAAAATATATAATTTAAATCCAAGTCTTAATATGCTTCCTTCCTACCATAAATGTTATTATAAATAATAAAATATTGACAGATCCTCTTACAGAAGCAGTCAAAGATTTTCAAGATGGTTGTTTAGCTTTCGCCACTCGTTACCCTAATTTTTCCTTTCACCCTGACGACGATAATCAAATCAACGATATTAACTATTCACCTTCGCATTCCTCGCACGGTGATACCCACAACGCTAACAAGAACCCTTCCGAAAATCCCCGCGCCGATCCTGTCCAAGTCAGGGCCTTCAACGACAAGCTCATGCAAATAGAGCGAGCCTTTTTGGACCCAGGGGGTTCTCCACTCCAACCCTGGTACAAGCATCTAATATTTGCTCCCTCTTCCCTAAATTTCTACAACGGTTCTGGATTCCCGGCCCTGTCTGATTTGCTTTATCTGCTGACAAATTTACCCTTTGACAAGGATAGAAATGAACGCAATTTCGACCCAAGCCGCGATTCGATATTTCGCCGAATTCACGAGCTTCTAATATCAACAGCCAATCACTATTCCTCGCTCAACGAATTATCGTTAACCGCACCTTCTTATTACAACTCAGATCACGCTAAAGCTCTGATAATGGGGACTTTCGGACTTGAAAAGCTTGCCATGGACTTCGAAAACCCGGCACCTTTTCACGTCAATATGGTTGACGGGGGCAACAGCAGGAAAATAACTAAACATCTGTTGCTCAAAGTTATCCACAAACATATAGCCGTGCTCGCTTTTACGATAAGATCGGCAACTTCCGTTTTGGAAGATTAAAATGACTTGTTTCGATTATAAGATTATTCTTATAATACATATTTGTAAAAAAAAATTATTATATTTTACTATTTAAAAAAAAGAAGAAAATTAGAAAAGTTGTGCCATTGAGTTTATTCCTTCCTATCCTATATGTAATATATTGTTAATAATTAAATATATTTTTATATCAGATTTATATATATATATATACCTATTGGTAAATATTTGTAGAATTATTTTAGAAACTTTTGGTCCATTTTACACATTTTTTTACTCTAAAAAAAATATATTGGTGATAAATAATATATATGATCCTCATAATTCAATACTGTGTAATTATTATAAACTTTTCGTTTTAATTATAAATAATAAGGCACATTTATTACAACACGTATTTAAAAAGCATAATATCAAATTATCATTTTTTTTTAAATAAAAATTAAATGTTTATAATAATCTTGTATATTGTTTAAATCACATTTTCACCTATATACATATCCAGAATATTTTTAGTAACACTGGTTTATTTTTGTTATATTTAAATATAATATAGATTTATTCTCTATTATGAAAATACTTAGATTGATAGAAATCTATTTATATTTTTTTTTGTATAGAATCTTTATAATCGTAATCTTTTAGTCTTTGAAGAGATTGGTTGATTTTTTATTGGTAAAAACGGTATTATTTAAAATTTAATTTTTCAAGCATAATATATTGTGTGGAAGGAAAAAAAAATTATATACATTGGGCTTAAAACATAGACCTTATAATTGTATAATAATACATGATAAATGAATACTTTTATGTTATATCGAATTTAAAGTGCTGAATACTAGCATTGAATGATTATGCCATTTTTTTTTTGCGATAAATGATTTATAAATATAAACAGAACAACCATAATAAATTTACTTGTGACTAGAAATTGTCATTATCTTACCATCGAGAATTTTTTATTTATTTTATATTAATAATTGCTTTAGTTTACATTCATTCATTAAAATTTGTAATTATATAAAAAAAATATTGCTTAATCATCTAACATGTCAGCGGAAGATCTTAGTGTAAATGCTAAAATAGCTATATGCTTTTTGATGGCCTCGACTATGAAACTCGATAATTTACAATCACTCGTGCTCTTAGATGTGCTCGAATATTCGCAAGCTTCTGAACTTGATGACTTTGGATCTCCGGATGAATTGACGATAAAGTTGTACGAGTCATCAGAGGATGTATAGCTCAGTAAATCATTTTGATGATCACTCCCGTTGTTGCACTCTTTCGGGTCCATTTTAGAAATCGCATCGCCAACCCAAAACCTTAAAATTTCCGGCTCGACTTTCGAATTAATAGATTGATTGAGGGCGTAAAGTAAGTCGTTTAAAGCCGGAAACCCGGATCCGCTATATTGATCCGTTTTAGATGGCGCTAATATCAAGTGTTTATAAATAGGTTTGTTAGGCAACCCATTGGTATCTAGGAGACTTCGTTCGATTAGCATTAATTTATCGTTCAGCGAACGAGTTTGTATGGCGGAATAGTTTTGATTGTTTGATAACGATCTCTTTTGGAAAACGGTCATTTTGTCGTGGAAATAACTTATGGCTGCCCTAAAATTGTCTAAAATATAAAATACTTTTATTTTTCTTTAATATTAACAAGTCATACGTTCAACAAAAAAAAAACTCAAAATTACAATTAAAGGTTTATTACATTTTAACATTATCCCTCCACTGACTGGACTACCTTGTCGGTAGCTGAAAATCTGCTGTAAGTCTTTAGCTACTCCTATAGGTTCTAAATCACTGGAGAAATGTTGTTAAAAAGCCCGATATGGGTTGATTTTTAAAAACGGCCCGATCCAGATTTTAGCCAAAATAATATTATATAGGTCTCGAGATTTGGCAAATAGACGTCCTAACCTTTCTGCCGCCTGTGAGCAAAATCTCTAGACTCGCATAATATTATCTTAATCGGGGTCGATTTAATCGAACTAAATCCGGCTTTTTAACAAGACTATACTAGAAAACTAGGGGTAAAATTTGTAAACCTTTTATTATTATTATCATTTGAGTGTGGAACGTAGGATAAATTATTTTGTAATGTTACCTGAATTAAACATAAAAATCTGGGAGTTTATACAATAATTTTTATCCTTCATCTGCAATTTTAAAAGATAGGCCCTTAGAGAGGGGAAAAAAAATACAAGATTTTAAAATTGACATTATTTTTTATTTTTAAAAATGGATTCCTCCATTTATTAATTTATTACAAAAAAAAAAATTAGTTTTTTAACTTGGTATATCAGGCACCATTTGCCCTGCCCAGATTTTTTTTCGGCCCGGACCGGCCGAGGTTTTATTTTTTCAGACCCAATCCGCGAAAGATTAATATACGGCCCAGGCCATGTACCCGGGTTTCGGGCTACAGGTTTCTGATGTATATAAACAAATAAAATTAAAATTCTGCAAACGAAATTATTCTTTGGGAGAGATGAAATTTGAAAGGCAGATTTACAGCATAAAAATCTAAATTATGAATGCTTGCTACAATATTAAAAGCCCTGTCTTGAAATCGCGAGCGAATATTTAAATAAACGAGGGGTGGAGGTTATGGTAAATAGCTTTTCAAAGACAACATTTTAGAAATCGTCGGCTGGGATAGTGTTGTTAAACGGCTCGTTTTGAGTCGATTTTTAAAAAACGGCTAACTCAATACCTCATCCAGAAAAATATTACCCAAGCTCGAAGATTTTGCTCATAGAAGGAACAAAGGTCGAAACATATATTATCAAAATCTTGATTAGGCAATATTTTTCTGGCTAAAATATTAAGCTAGCCGTTTTTAAAAATCGGCTCAAAACGAGCCGTTTAACAACACGCTGTATAATAGTTCAATATTTTAAAAATTTATCAGGAGAACCCTTTGTTAAAACAAAATTTAAATTTCTTGCATTTTAAATCGCAGATAACTATAATAATGCAAAATTAAAGGATTATTCTAAATTATATTGTTGATATGGCACTGAGGAATTGATTTCTCGCAAAAATATGATAGAACATTATAATTCTCAGGTTAATTTTATAAATAAACGTAGATTATTGAAATTTACCCGTACATATCCTGTTCGACTTTAGGGTTGGCTCGTAGTTTTTTATTACATCTTCATAAAATCTTTTTAGCGATTTTCCGTAAAAAGTTGGCGATAGTGGTAAGATGAGAGAATCGGATAGGTAGCGGATCAATATAGCCAAATATTGACTCATCGCTTTGTGATACGTGAACCCCGGATCTATGTACCTTTGAACATTGTAAAAGGTGTCATACCTAGTGTGGTATAAAGGGTAATTCGAAATATTCATCTCTTCCTAATATTTTACAAAACAAAATATTATATTGGCACCTTTTTTTAAATATATATATATCTACTGTTATAAAGTTAATCGTTTAAAAATTTAGACGGGGTATCATTCTGTCAACCGGATCGGTTGACAAACCACTTTGTCTACCGGATCGGTTGACTAACCACTTTGTCTACCGGATCGGTTGACAGACCACTTTGTCTACCGGATCGATTGACTAACCACTTTGTATACCGGATCTGTTGACAGACCACTTTCTCTACACATTTCAAATCGGATTTGAATATATTTTTAAAAAAAGACAAAAAATACGGGGGAATATATAAAACGAAAAAAAAAAATCAAGCTCAAATATATAACGATACATTTACAAAATGATTAGTGCGGGATATTAAGTAAATATTGGTAGATTATATTTTCCATGAGGATTTTAGTGGTTGCAGGGACATGAAACAGATCGTTTTGGAGATGTTCCGAAGAACAGAACCTGGAAAAAATTATGGAACGAGAACAGTGATTCCAGAAAGTCCCGATTTTATATGTAGTATTGGGCTCGATTTTGGTTTTAACCAGAAAAATAGTGCCCTAAGTTACGAGATTTCTTGGAAAAATGTTCAAACCTTTGTGCCATCTATGAGCAAAATCTTAAGGCTTTGCGTAATATTTTTCTGGGATAAAATATTGAGTTAGCTGTTTTTTAAATAAATTTGGCTCAAAACGAGCCGTTTAACAACACTAGCAAAATGAAAATTTAATTTATTTGGATATTTATAAGCATAATATTTATAATGGGTCTTCAAAAATATCCGTTTTTTTTTAAATTCCCTTTCCCAGTTCGCTTCATATAAAAATTTTACTTCTTATTTTAAAGTGTTTGAAAATTGAAATTTAGTATATTAATATCACACTGATGATATAAATGATTATCTTTGAGAGAATATCAGAAAGAAAGAAAGTCTCTCCTCTCTTTTAATGCTTAGATAGATGTAATAAACTGATTTATATTATAAAGGATTAATGAACATAAATAATTGTTTTTTTTCCTTATGAAATGTGTCCAAACTCGGGAATGGAACATCTTATTTGGGTCTGAATGAAACAGGAATATAAAAATTCTAGCGTTCCGGGTCTCTAGTAGCGTATTCTTAATTTTTGGAAGGTAATTAATGATTCCTCTATCTGCTGAAACTTATCAGCAATATAAGATTAGTAATAAAAAATCCTGGAATTTTATCGGATTAGAAAAACTAGAATTCAATGTAATTTTTTTAAAAAAAACTTTGCACCATATTTTAAATACATTTGAAATGAGACCTTAGGAGATAAAAGGATACAATATTATATAATGAGCGATAAAATAGGAAAGAAATTTTACTATTTTAGTGATATTATGGAGACCAGGGGAACCAGGATTTAAAATTTGCAGAAAGTAGCGAGTAGAATCCATTTTGAAATTCTTAGGCTCCGGTTCCGGAAATAGAATTTAAAACCGAAACCCGCGGAACCGCGCCAAATTTTAAAATCCGAATTTAGAGTTTACTTAAAAAATTTTTTTTTTAAACCGGAAACAAAGCTAATTTTTGAAAGATAAAAATTTTTCAGGACAAGTACCCTTTTTTTGTTCAAAATTTAAAGAAAAATCTAATTGAGTTTGGAAAATTCACATTCTTTTTAAAAGGATCGATGCGGATTTATTAATAAAATGTTAAAAATTTAATTGGTTTTGAGAAATAATTTAATTAAGAGGCATTCAGTGTACGTGATTCGGCAGGGAAGGAGGTGGGGTGGGTAACTATCAGCTGTTATATATATCTCAGGTGCTCATCCACGCCAAATTAGGGAGATAAAGGAAGTACTCACAAAACAACAACCGCAACATTAGATGTTCATAATGTTCCATTTGTCATTTCATGTTTATTTTATTTTTTTTTATAATTTGTAAATATTTATTTTTAGTTTTATTGTTTGTAAAAAGAAAGTATTTATTTAAATAATAATTCGTGGAAAATATTATTTAATAATCAATCATTTAGGACGTATCATTTCGAATTTCTAAAATTATATATTTTTTTGGGATAATGATGTCTGAAGTTCCTTATTTAAGTTTTTTTTCTTCTTAATATTAGCATATAATAATTCATTTTTTATCAAACAATAATAATTATACCTTATTAAATATATAACGCACGTCGATACAAGGAACACCGGCGTAATACATGAATGGCACAAAATCACTTCCAGCACCTAGCTCACCTATATAAGGGTTTTCCTTCCGAGATTTCGGTATAGAACTTGCCCTAAGCCAAGTGTCGTAAATCATTTTTCGGCCTAGATCAATTTCCGTCTTATTTGGGTTTGGTATCTGTGATAATTCGATTATAATATTTATTTTTACTTTCCTTCCTTCCTTCCTTCCTTCCTTCCTTCCTTCCTTCCTTCCTTCCTTCCTTCCTTCCTTCCTTCCTTCCTTCCTTCCTTCCTTCCTTCCTTCCTTCCTTCTATCCTTTCCTTCTTTCTTTCTTTCTTTCCTTCTTTCCTACTTTCCTCCTTTCCTTCTTTCGTTCTTTCCTTCTTTCCTTCTTCTTTACTTTCTTTTCAATAAATAAATTATTTAGTAATTATTCACACATAAAATTAAATAATCGAATTAAAAATTTATACCATTTTCGCAACTTCGTACGCAATTTTAGATAATAATGGGGACGAGTTTATTTTTAGGGAGTAGTTACCTATAAAAAAAAGGTATTTTTTATTTAATTTTTTTTAATATTATTACTTCTCCAATCTAAACATGAAATTTCTGACTTTAACCTAAATCGAATACTGAGCTACCGCTGGTGTAAACTTATACGCAGAGCCCTATAAAAATTTTCCCGACCCGAACCCGACCAAAGCCGGGCTTAAAAAAAATTTGCTATCCGATTTCGACTCCAACCCCTAGCACAGTAAAAGACTAAGGAAGTATATAATTCAAACTCGCTCCTGAATGAGAGCTTACGAAGCTTTGAATAAATGAATTTTTTTCGTTAGAACCTGTAACACATATATCGACATTTAAATAAGCTACCGCTCTTTGTTTTAAAACTTTCAGATTCTCCTCTACGTATTCCGTGGAGCCTATCAATCCATACTCCTCCGCATCCCAACTAGCGAATATTATGGTTCTTCTAGGCTTCCAACCTTATGTTATTTTTCAATGTTATATATCATAATCTATTACATGAAATAATCTATATACTCTTTTAAAGAAAAAAAATCAAATATAAAGAATATAATGTAGATTCTCCAGATCTATGCTAACCCTCTATTCCCCCCCCCCCTTCCCTCCCCTCATAATCCTAATCTTAATGGTGATAAATTTAAATACCGCCTTGACGTAACAGGGCAAAAACCCTCGTAACTTCTAACAAGCACGCCGTGCCGCTTATAGGATCGCTGCCTCCATATGTCCACGCGTCCCTGTGATTACCTAAAATTATGTATCTATCCGGTTCTATATCTCCATTTAGGCGCCCTATCACGTTGTAGATTGGTCTTTTCTCCCTTTTGAAATTGACCTCGAGCTTAACTTTCCTAATTTTTTTAAATTTTTTTTAGTAATTCTCATATCGTTTTTATTTTAAAAGGTTCCATCTACCGAATCTATTTCTTTTATTTTATATTGAATCGGGGATGTATAATTCCAAAATATGTTGTAGGGGGTTTAAAACTCAGAATTCTCTTTAGATTCCTTTAGATTTATATATTTACTTAAGGTATATTGGAATGTAAGGTATATTAGAGAACAGAAATTTTGTTAAAAATTAAATTATTTATATCTTCCATTTTTTTCAATTCAAGTATCCGCCCTTATAAATTAGGAAATGTTGCCCTCAATTCAGTCTTAGTGATGTTGATTAATTATTAGAATAAAAATACTTAAAATATTAAAAAAAAAAAATTTTAATTTAGCGCCGAAAATCGGCAAAACCCCGGCGTTTATAATTTTTGACCCTTTTTGGGAACACATTTATCTGTGCCTTTAAATGTTACTTTAATTATAGTTTTTTAATTTATATTATGTTATTGAATAAATAAGTATTAATTTTTTTAAGAGAAATCCATGAATTTTTAGTACAATTATATAACAAATTAGGCGACAATAATACAATTATAATTTTTTTTTAATAATGATGAGGTGTGGTGCTTCATTTAATTATATTTCCCTTCCAATAGTTATGTTATCAATGTTCCCCTATCTTATTCTCCAATTTCAATATATCCCACCACAACGATGTATTATAACACTATGTGTCATTTAAACCCAATTTTTTATATGATTTAAAAATATAAAAATAATCAATCTTTTTTTTTTACCAATCAGATTTGTAATCAATAAATCCAGGTCCAGTTCTGTATGTAGTGTTTATGCTGCCCTGCCATGCTTTAGGAACGGTTGAACCACCCATGCTGCTCAATAGGTGCCAAGCATCAGAGTACGAGATGGGGTAAACTGGTATGGACGGCAGATCGCCCTTTGAAGGCATTTCTCTATACATGGATGCTTTATGATAAATTGTAAAATAAACTTATTCAAAATTTCTTTTATTTCCAAGCTTTTCTTTATTATTAATTATATTAACCCATTAAATGAAATCTGAATTAATATTTCTCCATTTATCACTAATAACTTTTTTAAGTGAGTGACAAGGTCAATATTTAGGAATAATGTCACTCATTTATAATATACTTAAAAAGTGACAAAAAAATATAGTAGCAAGAAAACTGAAAGACGACAAATCATATAATTACGAATTGAAGGGTATCCCATTGTCATAGGGTCACCATTTATAAGTGATAAGGATCCCCTCTGAACACCCGATTCAGGCATCCACCAGCTGTTAGGGTATACTTCCTTAGTATCTGTACCTTCGGCAGCGCAATTGGTGGGATCGGAATATAGGATCAGACCGGCAAGTTTAAATATTTCCGAATTTTTGACCTTTAAAGGAAAATTTGTTTTTTAAATATGAACTTAGAAGAAAAAAAAGAAAAAATAAAGAGGAAGAGAAAATTTTATATTTGAAGGTTATCTTTTTAAAAAAATATATAATACCAAAGCTGATCACAATTAAATTTATCATTCGATTGTGTAAATTTGAAGGTTATTCTTAACAAGAAAATTAATGTCACCAATACTGACTTTATTATACTCATTTAAATTTATGGTTCGATTGTGTAAATTATTATGACAATGTCCCTTCAGAGAAAGAGAAAGAAAGAGAAAGAAAGAAAGAAAGAAAGAAAGAAAGAAAGAAAGAAAGAAAGAAAGAAAGAAAGAAAGAATTTATAAAATTTTTTATTATTTTTTATTTGATAAGAATTTATTGATATACCTTAGTACCCCTAAAGATAGAGCCGTATCTTGCTATGCCTATTTTACCGGACAACGAAAGGTTCAGTCCATTTTTTAGACTCAAAAAATCATCGTAACGACCATAATTGACGTAAACTAAATCGCTCTAAATAAAGCAAAAATAAAGCTGTGCATTTAAGATTGATATACGTTTTTATATAAAAAAGGTTATAAATTTTGGATAATTATTAACGAAATTCTGTAATTATAATAATAATATTTCTTGTCTAAACTAATAGTATAAAATTCCGCCATTTTGTCGGATATTACCGTGATATTTCCATCAGCCGAATACGCGTTGAAAGGTGACACAAGTTTTGTATCATTATTGTCCGGTGACAAGTAATCTTCCATCCCCGAAGATTCCCATTTAACATTTCCCATGGTGTCAATCAACGAAACCTTGTTGTATTTTCTAATGAATATAATAGTATATATATATATATACAATAAAACTTAAAATAATATAAATTAGGAATAGGGTCTTGTTCCAATTCATTCATTTAGAGATATACCTAAGGGCCCGCCTCAACCCAAGCTAATTGAACCTGGTTACGTCATGACAGCTCAAAATATACAACATATGGTGAGTCTAAAAATTACGTGAAATTTACATCTATCGTGAAATCCTATTTGACAAAATGGTGGCTATTTTGCTTAGCTTTTAATCCTAATAATGAAATTTATTCATTTAATATACATCTTTTTATTGTAGATTCCAATCTGCAATATATTTATACTAAAACTAAGCCGATAATTTAGTGTTTATAACTGACTCAAGTTTGAGGGATAGTATGATGATTAAGAGATGTCATATTATTTTTTTTTGAGAATATTTAATTAAAATTTTTTATTTTGCTATTTTATTTCTAACTTCTAAAATTTCCATTAAACAAAAAATATTGTAAATGATCAAAAAAAACCCTATAATAGTTTTATCGGCGAGATCCAAGTAAGGCTAATAATAAATAATAAATCATAATGAATGTTTAATGTATATGTAATCATAAAAATTCGTTTTTTAAAAGTTTGCACATATAATACTCTCTATAATAACTCTTGGCTCCTATTTTGATAGCTGAAAATTAAAACTGATCTTCTCAGAACAAAAAAAATCCTTAAAAGGGTCTCAGAAATTAATATACTTTAAAGCTTAGAAAAAAAATAATACAGAATGCTCAGATTTATTTCTTACTGTTCAGATAAAAATTTTAATTGCATAGAAAAATTGGCTCAGGTATCGTAGGCCTAAAAATTGGAGTGCTCCACTTGCGCAAATGTTTAAAATGAGAAAATCAACATTAAAGTGTAAAATAAAATATAGCAAAAAGTTATTGATCAATTTTGACAATAACTTTGGCAAAAATTAAACTTTTTTAAATCTAGTTTT
The DNA here is from genome assembly GCF_954871325.1 of Gordionus sp. m RMFG-2023. Lineage (NCBI taxonomy): Eukaryota > Metazoa > Nematomorpha > Gordioida > Chordodea > Parachordodidae > Gordionus > Gordionus sp. m RMFG-2023. Next base: position 4,541,229 of record NC_088778.1, on the reverse strand, counting down.
TATTTTTATAATATATATATTGGGAATAAATAAGTTATTATCCACTTCTAACTCTAAAATTTTATAAAATGTCGAGCTGAGTACTCCAATTCTAGACCGACGGTATAAAACCGAAAAGCTCAGTGAATCTTAGATTTCGAGAAGAAAATAATCTGTGAAATTCATAAAATATTCTGAGCTAAACTATATTTTTTTTTTGATTCTGAAGCAATTAATGGGGAAAAAAATATTCCCAAAAGCGCGAAATAAAAATCGATCATGGAAGATAAAAATAAAAATGGTATCTATTATCGTTTAATTTTTATTTAAAAAAAAAAAAATGTGAATAACATATTTTAAATTTTAAAAATTAAATAAGTTTGAGGTAGTAATTCGCTAAACGGTTCGATTTGAGTGATTTTTTTTTTTTTAAAAAAACGGCTAACTTAAAATCTTACCCAGAAAAGTGTTACGTAAAGTTTAAAGATTTTGCTCTTAGATTGCTCAAAGGTTTGGACATCTATTAGCGAAATTTCGAGGCTTAGGAGCAATTTTTTGGTTAAAATATTAAGTTAGTTGTTGTTTTTTTTTAAAAAAATCGGTTTAAGGGGGCAAAAAATCATTTTTTTTTGATATGGGTATCATAGACTCCTCCCTCTCTGATTATACTTTAAGAGCTGTGATTAATTATGGTGAAATATATCATTTTGGCCATTCCATTTAACAACACTACATTCGATAGGAACTTTCTGGAATCACTGTTCTCGCTTAATATCTTTTCCGGAAAAATGTCACGCAAAGCTTAAAGATTTTGCTGATTTGGACATCTATGAAATCTCTAAGCTTAGAGGCAATATTTTTCTGATTAAAATATTAAAATTAGTCGTTTTTTTTTAAACCGGTCAAACCGAGTTCATTTAACAACACTAGTTATGAAGGTACCCTTTTTTTTTTTTACTAATAAATTTAATAATATATTTTCAATTTAAATACTTCTCATCGGGATAGGTTAACATGACATGGTACGTTTGAGTTTTGACGCTATCGAGCTTGAGTTTAAGCCATTCGTCGTGAATAGCGTAGGCGGAATCTTTCTGTCTCTCAGTTCCAGCCACGTGAACTTTTTTACTGAATTCTCTTGAGATTAAATTTGAAAAAAAAAATATTTATTTAAATCATTACCATGAAATGGAGAGCATTAATTTTTTCCGGCAAAAAAAATCGGTTCACTTCCGGTCCGGTTTTGCGCTACCGAACAGTTAAAAGTGAGTAACTATTGAGCTACTATTAGTATATGTTCGAGAACCCGCATGAGACCAATATTTTTCTGAAGCCAATCTCTGCATATGGTTAGAGTCAAGGTTAAAAGGCCATAGAGATGTGAGTTGGGGGGGGGGGGTAGTGAATATATATTGACTCAATAGATGCCCACCCTCTTATCATAAGTTACAAGATAAGGCAAGGGGAGGGGGTACTAGTTAAAATTGGGTTGTACAAACCTGACGGTAGCAGCTTAAAAAATTTTCTGAGAGGCTGTATAATTTTTTTAAAGAAAATTTGCTGTTTATATTATTTATTTCGTAGAATATTTGGATAGGGGCTAGAGCCACTCTGCCCCCGTGAAGTCTGCCCCTATGGGTGATTATTCTTGTTTTTATTAAGAATATTCCTTTTATTAGCTTTTAAATCAAAACTATCATTAGGAAGGAGAATGGGTTATTATGTATAATTAATGAAATTATTATGATTCATAAATAACTCTTTAATATTTTTTTTATGTCAAAATAAATATTTTATTTTTATTATTTTTTATCTTTTGACACAAATCTATATCATTTTTGTAATTAAAAAATTAATAAATTTTTTTTATTAATAATTATCATCATATCGTCACATGGTGATACATTATATCTTGATATTCATTTTCAACAATTCTTTCGAATGTATGTTTTTAGGCTAGTGGGATTAAAGATCATATAAATGATCAAAGACTTAAAATATTGCTTATTTTTCGTTATTTTAAAAATAATTTTAGATGAAATTGATAAATTTTATACGAGGGTTTATTCTTTCGAAATAATCTTTATTTTAAAATTAGGCGAATTCTATTTTCCCTCTAAATTAATAATTTTAAAATTCCCAAGAAAGTGAACTTTTGTCCCTTTTTACGTTTTGGTTTTTTATAGTTTAAAAGTTTAATTTAAAAAAAAGCGTCTTATTTACACAGGTCACGGGTAACTGTATGTCAAATGCAAGAATATATTTCCGCTGGTAAAATGAAAATTGCCCTTTCGTAGTAAATGATTCAAAAATGGACCCATATGTGTAGTTTCTCTATCGTTTTTATAAAACTAAATACCTTAAATAAGACGTTAGTTAATCTTGTGTTTTGTATATAAAGCCCATTTAATCCATTTACATTTTTCGATAAACCTTAAAATGGAAGGAGCGGATTGTATTAAAATTAAAATGATTTTATAATATTCCAATTAAAATTTATATTTATTGTTTCCTGCCGAATGTTAACTAAAAAAAAACATTTATTTTTTGGTCTGATAATGTTATTTTATCAACCAATAAATATTATTGTTAAAAGACTTAAATATTATGCAAGCCTTAGAGATTTTGCTCATAAGTGGCACAAAGGTTTGAAGAATTGATGAAATCCCGAGGCTTAAACAATATTTATGGCTAAAATATTGAGTTAGTCCGTTTTAAAAAAATGGGCTTAAACCAAGCCTTTTAAAACTACCAATAAGTTCTTATTTAAGGACATGGCAACCGATTTTGAAGGAAGATTTTTTTTTGCATGAAAATTACAAATGTGGCTATTTGAATTTGAGGAGGATTTAATGTGGTATATAGACGATTTTGACATCTTTATAAGCGCGAACAAATTGACTGTTTCAAAACGCTGCATTGCAAGCGCCAATGCCTTTAAACTAGTAAAATTACCGTTTGGCGTTAGCAATCATTTTTAAAAAAAGGCAAATAGGTTAGCTCTTTCATTACTTTTTTTATTCTTCGCTTTGTAAATATTATATAAAAATTTAATATAAATAAATAACTTACTTATAATCCTAAAAAGGAATATTTAAAAAATTAAAGAAATTAAAGAAATAAAGAACGCAGACGATAATATAATTTTCAAAGACTACTCCTCTTTTTTTTTAGAACATCCAAAATTTTGAATCGACGGATGTTAATAAAAAACACAACCTTAAATTAAACAAGGGACGTGTTACGTTTTTTTTATTTAAAAATAACGGCAAAACGTAAACGCTCAATTTGTGCGCACTATTAGGTAATATTTGATCAAAAGTCTCTTCAATTTGAAAATTCTAGAAAGTTCTTTGAAATTTATTTTGAAAACTCTATTAGGGCCATGTCCAAACTTATCGATTTAATATGTAGGTTAATTTTTAAAAAAAATAAGAGCAAAAGAAAATATTTCTTATTTTTGTATCTAATTCTCATATTTTTTATATCTAATTACTTTATATTTATATCTAAAAAAAATTTGTAAAACGTAATCAAATTCCTGCAGTTTTATCTTTAAGGCATTAGGAGTATAAAATAACAACAAAAAAATTTTTAAGGCGGACATAGACATAAATTATAGAAAGAAAGAAAGAAGAGAAAGAAAGAAAGAAAGAAAGAAAGAAAGAAAGAAAGAAAGAAAGAAAGAAAAAAAAATTTTCTTTTTGTTCTATTTACCGTAGATATGATTCGATGCGAGATTCGTTGACGTTTTCCAGAATATTTTTATCGATATCATCACGATCATTAGATTTTAAATCGATTAGATTTGGGCTGGTAACGAAGTTATGTAGGATGAAAAGGTTGAAAGTTGCACTGAATAAAATATGAAAAATCATCTGAAAATTTTTTAAAAATAAAAATTTTGAAAACTGAAAATCATTTATTACTCCTCGAATTATATAGGAATTATTTTTCTTCCGGCATTAAAATTTATATTTTTTTAAAAAAAAGTTTTCTTTTTGTCTCTTTTTTGACAGAATTATGAAAATAATAACAAGATAATATATTTTTATTGAGTAATAAATAATAATTTGTTTTAAAAATAAAATTTATGGAATATCATAATAAATATTTTTTAAAATATCGAGCGAAAAAGATAATAAAAATAAGTAACTCTAAACGCTACTTTTCTGCCGATACATGTCATTACTTTATAGGATTAGTTAAAAAAATTTAAAAAATAGTATTTGTGTCAAATTTTAAAAATCTAATCTAAGCCTCATCCTTCTTCCGTTTGCTAAGTGGATTAGGATACGCCTCTTGTTATATAATCTCAGTTGATAACCTTATCGAGCCTTAAGAAGTTGAGTATATTCTTCATTTAAACAGCGGAAAATTTTTCGCCAAAAAATTACCTTCCAGATTTAAACCTTCTTTTATTTAATGAAAATTTAATGAATTAGCTATAACTGCCACACATCACTTATGCATACAATACCGAATGCACACAAGGCAAACATAGTTTTCATTCCCTATCCTGAAGAAGCCGTTTCCCTAAGGATTCTCAAACAATTGAAACTATAAAACGGGCTTAGACTTCTACAATAATTTTTTTTAAGCTAAAGCTTAATGGGCTCCTCAGAACCGATGTTCCCCCCACACACACCATATATCCTTAATCCCACAGGAAGTTAATTATTAGTTTGAAGCAATTCGTTTTTTATCGACCTTACTTTCCCTTCTCTCCTAAACTGAGATCTTGAAAAACAATAAATACATTAATTGATATAGTTCATATCTTTTCCTCTCTTTCATCGGGTGAAGTTTGATAAGGAAGCTTTTAAACTTATCATTGAGATTGGTCAGCGCATCACCGATACCCGAAGGTTACTGCCTTTAACAAAGGCTTGCCATAAACATTATTCTTAAGCTTCATCTCTTCCCTGGACATAAACACCCACAAATAAATCCTTTAAAAAAAATTCTAAAATTTGAATCTTTTAAAAAATATGTACATGTTTAGAGCCAATGTGTTTTTTTTCTACCGGGAATGAGTCATAATTTCATATTTTAAACTCGTATTTTTAAATTATTCAAATTTTACCGGGAGTATATTCCAACAAAATGTTTAGAATATTAACCTTATGAATTGAGGACAATTATTCCGTTAACCTTTTGAAACCATTTTAAATTTATAAAAAGTGAATTTACAGAGATTTTCAATGACTAAAATGATGAATGATCGGAATTAAGCGGGACACACGCAAACACTTTAGTATCATCGAATTCTTTCGTCAAATTACGAATAATATCAATCTTTATTCAAAATATAAAATAAACTAAATAAAACCTCTTTATACACTTATCAGAAGAATCTTTTACTTTAAAGTTTCCGAATAAATTTTCGCCAAATTTTCATAATTCAACGTCAAAAGTTTGCTTTACCATAAATTCGGCTTCTAATAATCGAATGAGAGCGAAAAGCGTTTTTTTCGCCAAAACTTATTCATTAAACTAAAAAATTCTCTCTGAGGCCGTAATTGAATGGGGGAATTAAAAATACATAGATTTTAAATTTTTACTAAGTTTGTTGCTTGATTAGGTTTAAAAAGTTCACCCATTTTTTTTGATAAGATATGCCTGATAAAATATCCGTTTTTACTAATTTGAAATGCGTAACAAATTCCAATTATATCATCAATATTTATTATGATTAGAATAATATCTTAAATACATAAATTATAATGTATAATTGTTTTTAATAATTCTGAGCTATTTCCTTAAATGCTTCGACTTTGTCTATGTCAGAACACATGCTTAATGAACATTTTACAATTGAACTCAGAATTCCATGCTGATATTGAACCTTAATTATTCCAATTGCATTGGATTCAAGCATTTTGTTATTTTATCTAAATGGCTGTATACATTTAAGATCGAGCAAAGATAGGCTTCTGCTAATTCTTCTTTGACAGATTTCATGAAAAAAAATTTTTTTTAATGTTTAAAATTTTTATACAGATTTTTTTGTAATTTTTGTAAAATTTGATCAAAATTTCTGTCTGATTAAATAGGCATTCTCAAATTAATCAAAAATCTTTAAAGTATTTTGAAGAAAAGTTTCAAACTCTTAAATCTTAATATTTAGTATGTTGATGATGTTATTTCCGCCCACTTTTTCAGGATTCTAACACGTATATAGCTTAGACGCTATGTTAGGATGAATATTCTGCACTTAATGATGTAATATATTTCCGATAAAATCAGATTTTTAAAATTCTTTTAAAAATGAGTAAAAAATAAAATAATTTAAAAGTTGGAAAGAGTATCACAATTTATTGAGCGCTTTGTTTAACTTTGAAAGTTCTAATTTTTGCCCGAAAACGTATTACAATAATATATGTGTGATAATAATCATATTAATATTAGACAATTTGACGCCGTCAACTCAGTCATTTTTAATTTACGATTATTGACTACTGCAATTGGTGTTGCTAAAAACCTCGATTTTATCGATTTTTAAGAAAAACTTCTTAGTTTCGAAATTTCGTCAAAAGAAGTGCTAAATATTTTTATCATTTGACTAAATATCAAGACTCAGTATTTGTATAGCTAAAAATGTGATACAACCATAGTCGGTTACACATAGTTTACAACATCGATATATCATAAAAAACCATTATTTTTAATCAATAGTTTTGTTTTTTTTAAAAAAAAATAAATAAACATTAACGCCATCTAACGGAATTTATTTTATCAAATTACCTATTTGTAAAAATTAATCTTTACGATATTATGGGGTTGGGAAATATGCATACCATATATTTCGGAATTTCGAAGGTTCCACTAATTTCAGGGCGCTGGATACCACTTCCACTGCACCATTGAGTATAAGATTATATACTATTTAAAAAAATTATTATTATCGATATACAGATTGATTTATATATAGCATGAAGTATCCAAATTTTGTTGGCAGACATAAAAGACATTTGTTGTACTATTAGTATTACTATTAGCTTTTACTATGTGGAATTCGAAATAATTTTTCGAAACTTGGCCAATCAATGCCATATTCATTTAAAATAATAAGTTAGAATTCATCAATGACATATTATAATACCTAGACTGACGATTCATTCAATAAAAGTGTACATCAATACAAATCAGCTAGAGACGCCATCTTGGTTACTGTAATAAATATTAAAATTTTAAACGAGAGCATAATTTTATATTATATCTGATGCAAACTTTATTAAAGAATTGCCTGATCATCGAGATAATAAGAAAGTAAGTTATCAATTTAATATTAGTTTTTAACATGAAAATAATTATTATAAAGGTTACCAAAATGGCGGGTCCAGCTGATTTGCTTTTAACGACGCTTAAAAATGCATTTTAATGAATGAATCGTCAGTCTAGGTATTATTATATGTCATTGGAATTCATATTTTATTTTGTGCATAGGGGTAGCCCCCTTCAGGGATAGGATATAACTCGAACACGTACCCTGAACCCTCGTATTTTGGCTGTACCCGGACTCTTTTTAAAAGGGGAGGGTCCAAGGGTTCTAGGTGTCATAAAAAATTTTAGAAATAAAAATATTTTTTTAAAAAAATAATATAAATTTTTTAAATTTTATTAACTTTTTTTTGTGGAATCATTTATTTTATCTTCGTGTTTTTCTTCCAATTTTTTCCCTGGACTTCCATTTTATTTAGAGTTTGATATCATAAATTATTTTCCAGTGTAATAATATTTTATTATGTAAATTTATTAATATGCTACGTTATAGAAATACGTTGATTATTTTGAAAGTGAATTATTTTGTAGTAGTAATAATATTTTAATGATAATGCACAACACGTTGGTCCTCAATTTGTATTATGCTAGAACGATTAAGTTTGAAAGATTTCTGTAATGATTTTATTATAGGAGATGTGAAGTCATTTTGTCGGAAGATGATTTGTGCCAAATAAAGGACCTTAATATTGTATTATTTCCTTTAAAAATAACAATATTAAGATTACAATCAGAACAATTATTTTTTTTTGATTTTAAGGCATATGGATTAGATGCCGATTAGATTTAGAAAATTTTACAATCCTTTTTATAAGAAATATTAGAAAAAATGAAAATTCGAGAGCAACAATATTTGCAAAATAGTGTTGTATAGGCTTCAATATATTTAGACCCTCGATATCAAGTTTTATTGAGTATATGAGCAAAAACAAATGGCTAAAGACCATCTTAAGGGTTTATGGCATAAGCAAAACTCCATTATTTACAATTTGCAGGCTACGACAATACCTATTGGTTGTAGTGATAATAATCATTGATGATCTTGAAATTTTAACTTTTAGATAGAGAAAAAAAAATCAAATTATCATCAGACAGAAAGGAGGATCAAAAAATGCCTATTGCATCTTTAATAGTAAAGTTCTCAGAAGTTAAGAGAATAAATAAGGATATAAATATATTCTTTAATATATTCAGAATTATATATCTTATCTAGAATCTTCATGGCTGTACCGACGACACAAGTACAACAATTTTATAAAGATAACTATCTATTTTAGGTAAGGGTAGAACGTGAATTTTCACCTATGAAATATATATTGTCTACTTTACATGGAAATCTCAAGGATGATATTTTAGAAGGTATTATGATTGTGGGAGAATAAATCATTTAAAATATAAATTATTTCATTTTTAAATTTTTCATTTGTAAATTATGAATATGTATACATTGAAGTATAATAATAAATGAATTTTTAAAAAAAATATTATTTTGAGTCATTATTTTTATGTTCCTTGAACCAGGACCCGAACCCTGGACACGGGTCCTTTCAAATTTTAGTCCTGCATCCGAACCCGGACCTGGACCCTTTTTTTTGTCAAAGGGTTCGCATCCCTGTTAAATAGCATGCTAAGCTAGGTGAAATCCACCCACCCTCCACACATATAACCATCTTTCCAAAAATGTATGCCGATATATGATTACAAATTAGGAAATTTAAAATAAACATAAGAAAAAAAATCTTTTTAATTTTTGCTTTTATATAATAAATTATAGTGTTGTTAATCGACTGAGTCGAGTCGACTGAGTCGAAAACTGAGTCAAGTTTTGGGTCAAAAAAATCGACCCAAACTGACTTGAGTTATAAACTCAGGTCATGAACTCAAGTCGACTCGAGTCATGAACTCAAGTCGACTCAAGTCATGAACTCAAGTCGACTCAAGTCATGAACTCAAGTTGACTCAAGTCATCAACTCAAGTTTATAAAATATTCGTCCTCTAGTCGACTAGAGGACGAATATTTTATGGACTTGAGTCGTCGACTAGAGGACGAATATTTTATGAACTTGAGTCGTCGACTAGAGGACGAATATTTTATGAACTTGTCGACTAGAGGACGAATATTTCAGATCTATTATTATTTATTATTCATTAAGATAGTTTTTATATTTTACTATTTTCGACTTCCAACTTGAGTCGTGACTCGTGAATATAATTATATAGTTGAGTCGACTAGAGGACGAATATTTCAAATTTGGTATTATTAATTAAGATATTTTTTGTATTTTACATTTCCTACTTTAGACCTTTATGACTCGTTAAGTTATTATAAATTATATAGTTGTGTCGGCTAGAGGACCAATAGATCTATGAACTTGAGTCGACTAGAGTACGAATATTTGAAATTAGTTATTATTATTTAAGATATTTGTTGTTATTTACTTTTTACTTTATAGACCCCCAACTTGAGTTGTGAATACAAAATATATAGTTGTCGACTAGAGGACAAATAGTTCTCTGAACTTGAGTCGTCAGTTTAAGTCTACTAGAGGACGAATATTTCAAATTAATCATTATTTATTTAAAAAATTTGTTCTGTTTTTTACATTTTTTTACTTTAGACTTCTAATTTGAATTGTGAAAACTGAAAAGAATTATATAAATGAGTCGACTAGAGGATGAATATTTCTATTAACTTAAGCCGTCTACTTGAGTCGACTAGAGGACGAATATTTGAAATTTGGTATTTTTAATTAAGATATTTTTTGTATTTTACATTTCCTACTTTAGACCTTCATGACTCGTTAAGTTATTATAAATTTTATAGTTGTGTCGACTAGAGGACCAATAGTTCTATGAACTTGAGTCGACTAGAGGACGAATATTTCAAATTAGTTTTTATTATTTAAGATATTTTTTGTTTTTTACATTTTTTACTTTAGACTTTCATGAGCCGTTAATATAAATTATATAGTTGTGTCGACTAGAGGACGAATATTTGAAATTTGGTATTATTAATTAAGATATTTTTTGTTTTTTACATTTTTTACTTTAGACTTTCATGAGTCGTTAATATAAATTATATAGTTGTGTCGACTAATCAATAGTTCTATGAACTTGAGTCGACTAGAGGACGAATATTTCAAAATAGATATTATTATTTAAGCTATTTGTTCTGTTATTTACATTTTAAGACTTCCAACCTGTGTCGTGAATACAAAATATATAGTTGTCGACTAGAGGACGAATAGTTCTTTGAACTTTTGAGTCGTCAATTTGAGTCGACTAGAGGATGAACTTCTAATTAATTATTATTTAAGATATTTGTTCTGTTATTTACATTTTTTTACTTTAGACATCCAACTTGATTTAGGAATACAAATTATATAGTTGAGTCGACTAGAGGACGAATATTTCTATGAACTTGAGTCGTCGACTAGAGGACGAATATTTTATGAACTTGAGTCGTCGACTAGAGGACGAATATTTCAGATCTATTATTAATTTTGATAGTTTTTGTATTTTACTACTTTCGACTTCCAACTTGAGTCGTGACTCGTGAATATAATTATATAGTTAGTTGAGTCGACTAGAGAATGAATATTTCTATAAACTTGAGTCGTCGATTAGAGGACGAATATTTCAAATTAGATATTATTATTTAAGATATTTGTTGTTATTTACTTTTTAATTTAGACCTCCAACTTGAGTTGTGAATACAAAATATATAGTTGTCGACTAGAGGACGAATAGTTCTCTGAACTTGAGTCTAGTGTTCTTAATTTGCTTGTAAAATTTACGATCCTTTTATGTGCTCAGGCCGACCCTAGGTCCAGACTCGGGGTTCAGACCCGAGGTCGTGTCGTGTAACGATTTAATGAACAAGTTGATAATTAAATATTTTTTTATTGTAATAATAATAATCACTGATAGAGGGCGGGTCTAGCTCTTGGGGGGGGGGGGTCAGGAATAATTTATCATAACAAAATATCGATATATGGGTTCTTTAGATTGAAAGTATTCATTTTTTATTATTGTATATATTTTTTATTATAATCAAATTTTGAAAATAAATATATTTGTACTCGTAACCCCAATGTTAATATTCTTAGTCATACTCGGGAAAAATTTGTCCATAAAAAATTGAAGTGCTATAAAAAATGGACAAAGCAATTTTTCTAAAATGTTTTAACGTAATTTTATTCTTTACATATATTTATAAGGTAAAAATTAATATTTAAGAAAAAAATCATTTTGTTTTTAATTAATGCGAAATTTAAAAAAATGAAAATTTAAGTTTATGAAAAACATACAGGGTATCTATTATCCTTTCACGTTTTATTTTTAGATTTTTGAAATTTTTTTATATATAGGTGTTAATTCTAAGTAAATAAATAAAAATAAATCGTCAAATATGTAAAATTAATTAGGGTTCATCTATATCACGTATATCACCTGAACTGGAAGTACTTGTTGTCACTTAAATCTGTCATATAATTAAAAAAATAGGTCAATCATAAACATCTTTATATTGTCATTAGTGGTAGTCCTAGACAAACTAGTGACTTCTAATTTGCCCATCAGATTCGATATAAAATGGCATCTTTAACAAAAATAAAATGTTAAAAATTTTTAAAAAAAAGTTATATCTAAAATCATTTATTTTTATAAATAAAATCGAAATCCATATTTTTTTAATATTAATAATTAATTAATAAACATTCTGCCATATTGTTATTTTTTGCGCATTCTGTTTATAAAAGTGTGCGATAATCTCTTCAGAATCTGTTTTTAGTGAATTTGGTGATATTGACTTGACACATCGCCGTAAACGTAAACTGATTTCTGATAAATAAGTAAATTTTGGTATTTCTAATAAGAAATCTTCGATTTATTAATGTTAAATATTGTTTAAAATATTTATTCTAATTTCATAATATATTTGTTTATTATTTATTATATATATAGATTAATGTTACTTATTACTTATATAAAAGTTATTTAACAATAAAAATATTTTATATACTTTTAGAATTGCAATAGAATTGAATATAAACTATAACTGATCATTATAATATATTTAAATAAATGACATAAAAATTAGAAATGATATCGGATCGGTAATCGGTCGATATCAATTTAATATCGGGAATATCGGATCGGGCCTCCAAAAAGTGATATCGGTACATACCTACTTAAAACCCAAATTTATTAGTTATACCTTTAAAACCCGTGATGATCCTGGATAGTTGACATCCCTTTAAAAATTATGGCATATATAATATTGGGAATATAACTTTAATATAATAAAGAAAAACTTTTTATTGGCCATTATTTCATCACAAATTATAAATTTACATTTCTTTTTATTATTTATACATGCATGAATGACGTTGAATTTTCATATTGGTCCACATTTAATTACAATATCAATATGTGTTAAAATAAAATTTTACTTTTTTATTTTTTTTCCGTCATGCATGGGTTACTCTTTTTGAATATTTACTGATATTTTTATTTTACCATAAAAATTTTTCATCAAAAGAAAGTCCCCAAAAATGGTAAGAATGAGAATAAAAAAAAGCTTTATTAATTTAGAATGAATAAGATAAGAATAAGATTTAATTTAAGATTAGAAAATGGAATTTTTTTTTTACTTTTCATTTATCCGAGCCCCAGGTGTAATTCATAGGTGGGTCTGAACCCCAAGTCTGAACCCTGGGTCTGAACTCCAGGACTGGACCCCGGGTCTGTGCTCGGGGTTCGTGCTCAGAGCTTGTTTGGTCGATTATATAGACCCAAACACCGGGTCTGGGTTTTACACAACCAACCAATTAACAACACTAGCAGTATGTCTAGATTTAATAGTATCGCTATGTCCTATCATAGTTCAGAATTAAGTACAAACTTTCTGGCCAGATTTGTTTAATTTTATCGCTATTTTTTAAACACGTATATTTATTTTTTTCTTTTTATCTTATATATGTATCTACAAGTACATTTGATATTATTAAAATATTTTAATAGTTATTAACTATTAATGACTAAATAAAATAATTACCTAAAAGAGGTACTATAAATATACTTAATATATATTAAATACAGATGAGGAGGAATGCTAAAGAAGATCCACCCGTCATCTCTAGTTTTGATTATTATCACATGTCTGTCTTATATAAAATTCAAAGATATAATTTCAAAATATTCAGATACCTGCAAAATATTTTATTATTTGAGAATTTTATTCAATCAAAAAAATGTAAATAAGAATTTTTTTGAGTATTCAATCAAAAAATGTTAATAAGAATTTATTTGATCAAGTAAAATGAGGAATAAGTTAATGAAGTAAATAATTGGTATTCATGATTCAAGTTGGAAGTCTTAAGTAATAAAATGTAAATAACAGATCAAATATCTTAATAATTAATTTAAAATATTCGTCCTCTAGTCGACACAAATTGACGACTCAAGTTGAAATTTTTAAGTACAAAATGTAAATAATAGAATCTTAAATAATAACATTTGATTTGAACTATTCGTCCTCTAATCTACTCAACTATATAATTTGTATTCACGACTCAACTGGAAGTCTAAAGTAAAAAATGTAAAAACAAAAAATATCTTAATTAATAATATTAAAAATATTCGTCCTCTAGTCGACTCATGTTCAAAGAACTTTTCTTCCTCTAGTCGACTCAACTTCAACTATATAATTCTTATTCACGTCAAGACTCAAGTTGGAAGTCTAAAGTAAAAAAATATAAAAAACAAAAAATATTTTCATAATAACTAATTTGGAATATTCATCATCTAGTCGACTAATTTATATAATTCTTCTCAGTTTCCACAATTCAAATTAGAAGTCTAAAGTAAAAAAATGTAAAAAGCAGAAGAAATATTTTAAATAAATTTAATTAATTTGAAATATTCGTCCTCTAATCGACTTAAATTGACGACTCAAGTTCAGAGAACTATTCGTCCTCTAATCGACTTAAATTGACGACTCAAGTTCAGAGAACTATTCGTCCTCTAGTCAATAACTATATATTTTGTATTCACAACTCAAGTTTGGGGTTTAAAGTAAAAAGTAAATAACAACAAATATCTTAAATAATAATATTGAAATATTCGTCCTCTAGTTGACTCAAGTTCATAGAACTATTGGTCCTCTAGTCGACTCAATTATTTAATTATATTCACGAGTCACGACTCAAGTTGGAAGTCGAAAAAAATACAAAAACTATCTTAATTAATAATAATAAATCTGAAATATTCGTCCTCTAGTCGACTCAAGTTGACAACTCAAGTTCATAAAATATTCGTCCTCTAGTCGACTAGAGGACGAATATTTTATGAACTTGAGTTCACGACTCGAGTCGACTTAAGTTCACGACTCGAGTCGACTTAAGTTCACGACTCGAGTCGACTTAAGTTCACGACTCGAGTCGACTTAAGTTCACGACTCGAGTCGACTTAAGTTCACGACTCGAGTCGACTTAAGTTCACGACTCGAGTCGACTTAAGTTCACGACTCGAGTTCACGACTTGAGTTTGAGTTAGTCTACATATTCGACTAACGACTCGAGACTCTGAGTCGGAGTCGGATGAACTCGACTTTTTAACAACACTAATAAATTATATAGCCAAAGGCTTACGATGATTGTACCAAAAGGCCCGATTCGGGCCGAGTTTTAAATACGGGCCGAGTAAGATTTTAGCCATTATATTATGTAAGCCGGAAGATTTCGCTTCTAGGATGGCAGATAGGTTTTTAACCTATATTTTGACAGATCGGGAGGGATTACATTGATTAAAATCTTAATCGGGCCGTTTTTGAAAGTCGACTAGAAATCGAAACTTTTTAATAAACACTAACCTAAAGACCTCAGATAAAATTTACCGGAAAATCCACATGATAATGCCGTTCCCTCTAACAATCCTGGTCACTCCTATGATTCTGTTTATATATATGTTAGCGGCAAATGTTATTTTTTCATCTTTAAATTATTTTTTGAGCGCGTTTTTTTTTAAATATCAAAATCTGATTTAACAGGAAATAAATTCCAATCATGTTTGAAATACCTACCCGCTGAATCTAAGAGTATTTTGTCACGAACTTTTGAACTTATTTTAATTTATATATTCGTTTTTCCATTTTTTCATTATAAATTATAAATGGCTCAAAAGTTAACGGCAAAATTGTCTTCTACAAACTAAAATTTAGTTATTTATGATAAACATGTATATTTTGTTAATATTTTTTTTAAAGTCGGTTAGCGACAATGCGTTAATATTTCAACTTCAAATCATTCTTTGAGAGCGTTATTTTAAATTTAATAATCTGACTCTACCGGAAATACATTCATCATGTGTTGAATACCCTAATGAATTCCAGATAATTTTGTCATGAATATTAAGAACTTAATAAAATTTATAAGGTATTCTAAACATGCTGGAATATATTTCCGGTTTTTAAATTTAAAAACAAAACTCACTCAAAAAAATAATTCATAATTGATCAAATATTGTTAGGAAAAATCACATTGCCGTTAACATGTATAAATATTACAAAAAAATTTAAAAATTCGAAATATAAAAATATTAGATTTGGATGTTTTGAACATAGTCTAAGTTCCAATTTTAAACTATTGTTTTAAATGCTATTTTTGGAAAATGAAATTAGTTTTTTATATACCGAATGCAAATGACATATAATAATACCTAGGCTCGACGCTTTCATAATCATGCATTTGAAAGAGTTGTTGAATGCAAATCAGCTGGACCAACCATTTTGGCAACACATATAGTAATTATTCCCATGTTAAGAACTACTGTTAAATTGATAACTCGCTTCCTTATTTTCTCTATGATCAAGCAATTCTGTAATAAAGTATGCGTCAGACGTAGGAATAAATTGGCCTCTCGTTTAAAATTCTTAATAATGATATGGGTAACCAAAATGACGTCCCCAGCTGTTTTTCATTGATGTACACTTTTAATGAATGAATCGTCAGTCTAGGTATTAGTTATTTCCTATCATATTTTAGCATCCGTGTTCTCAATATTCACGGAATTATAGTTTCATACACTTTTTATTAAAATATGAACTAGTGACGCGTTTTAGAGTTATATAAATGTAAAAACTTGGCTTTTTTTTAAACCAGCTGATTGTGATCTTATTTATTAGATTTTTCTATGGCGATAAGTAGAAAATTTTTAAATATAATATAGATACTATTTTTCCAAATTCCAACTTTTTTCTGAATTTATAATTTTAGGAAAACTTTCTTTTTTACAAATTTTTAATAAAAATATATTCAAATTAGGAAACAGGAAATCCTAACTCTTTCCTAAAATTTAAATTTTTTCTTTTAAAATTTTTCATTACAAATTCTATATTAACATAATTTTCAGAATTGTTAAAAGATATTTTATAAATGGATCCAGATACAGAATCAAGATATTTGTATCGAGATACTTTAACAACTCTGTTAATTTATATCAGCTAGAATTCGTAGAACATCGTCAAATCCCCAAAAATATAATACCTTTATTTAGAGTAAATTTTAAACTCTAAGGCTGCCTCTTAGCTCCTCCTTTTTTTTTAAGAATTTTATTAGATATCTTTTCTAAATAGTTGATTTTATTCTATTAAATACTTTTTTATGCTTATTTTTAGTGATTATTTATAATTTAAGAAAATGGTGTCCAGTCTGCATTTTGTATGGAACTCAGGTTTCAAGAAAATTATTAAGTTTTTTTTATTCTAAAGTTATCACTTCTATCTCTAGGTCTATCTATGTTAGGATTCACAAAAATCAGCTTAAATCTAACATATGTAAAAAATTTATCCAGAATTATATTCATTCAAATTCATAATATTTGTGATTACCAAATTATTGAACATATATTTTGACGTTTGTTGGAGTTGTAAATGTAATGTCATTATTGAACAAGTAAATATAGAAACAAATTATTTCTTTTTCTTTTCTAAACTTCATCACATTGTTACGTTTTTGCTTATACAATAAGAATCATAAATAATGTATTTAAAATATGGAATCTTTTTCTTTGAAATGAATAGAAGATAAATTTAATAAACTGTAATATGTTAATATTATAAAAATAATTATAAGACAAAATGCCTAAAGATATTAGACAGAGGGGACACGTGCAGAGAACTACTATATTACAATTTACTTCAAAGAAGAACAATAATTTTTCAAGATTCAGGATAAAGGTTTAAATAATGTTGATATTTTAAATGTATAAATAAATAAGGTGAATATTATATAGGGTTCTTTGGCAATCTCAGCTGTTCCTCAAATTTAAAAAATGAATTTCTATCACTCTTTACATTCATAATTTATAAAATTTTGAAAAATCATCTCTTAAGTTGGATCTAAAAAGGTCAAAATTTCGGCCTCGATTCGAATTTTTTAAAAATAATTTTATCTCACCCCCCCCCTTCCTTCATTCCCTTTTTCTTATTTTTGAAAAAATTTATTTACTAAGCCCGGATCGGAATCTATTGATAAATTTTCGGATCTCAGAATTTTTAAAAATTTTGTTTTTTGAATCATTTAGACCATATGTTGCAAATTTTTTTTCAAGTAAATTTAAAATATAGAGTATATCAAAGGTGAGCCTGGGTTCGACATATAACTAAATAGCCAGCTATAGCCGGCTTATCGAAAATAATAAGTCGAACCACGACACGATCTAAATGAATATTAAAGACTTCACGATACGATTACCCAATCGATTGTGATTGGTAAAATTTATTATTTTAAAAATGGGACCAATCGGGCTGGCTCAATTTTCTAAACATATTATTTTAGGCCTAATTTTGAAGAGGATTTGCCGATCCCTGATCTATTAACAAATTTTTATAGCCGAGTGATTTCCCTGAGTAAGATTTATATGTATGCACAAAAAATGTAATAGAATTAATATTTAAGGCCGTGTCCTGGATTAGACTTATTGATAATTATTTCGCTTAGGCTACTAGACAGTGCTTTTGAATTAGGAGTACATCTTTTGGTTTGTTTTAAAGTGTTTGATGGTATTCTTATTTTTACAATTATTTTTCTCGTTTTTCCGCATTTTTTTGTTTGTTTTCTCTTATTTTTTGGAACTGTTTAGTCGAAACTATATAGCAGGCTAAAGAGCTGTCTGTTTAGTGAAAATGTCCAACCAGGACACACACTCAAGGTTCTTATTTTTTTTTAAATATAATTCTCTTATTCTTTGAGCTGTTTAGTCGAAACTATATATCCGGCTAAACAGCTGACTGTTTAGTAAAATGTCCGATCATAATGTAAATAATATTACAATGAAGTTTG
Organism: Gordionus sp. m RMFG-2023; assembly: GCF_954871325.1. Lineage (NCBI taxonomy): Eukaryota > Metazoa > Nematomorpha > Gordioida > Chordodea > Parachordodidae > Gordionus > Gordionus sp. m RMFG-2023. The sequence continues at coordinate 4,522,623 of NC_088778.1, read as the reverse complement.
CAAGGAAATTATTATGACCTTAACTTGATTTGAAAGCATAAAGAGAATTCTTATAAAATAATTTTTAGAATCAAAATATTTAAGAAAAAAACGTATGATATTTTAAAATAATTTTGAAAATTTTTTCATAATCCATCAATCGTATTGTAGAGATATTTAAGATATTAGAAATAAAGTTAATATCATTTATATTAATTGTTGCAGTAAAATTATGGCACATAAAAAATGTAACTCCAGATAATAGGTGTGATATTAAAAATAATTTTGATGTTAAATTTTTTCAATAATCACATCAAAATGTATTGTTGTAGACTTATATTTTAGAAGTAAAGTTCATTGTTGCATACTATCGTTAAAATGGTTAAATTGATAGCCTATAAAAAAAATATTGCAGAATTGTCATATTTTAAAAAATTATGTTTTTGTATTTTTTATTGAAATATAGTAACAGGAAGAATAGACTTATTGTTTTTAGACGGCTTAGAAACTAAACTTGCGTTGGATATGAAAGAATTCAGGTTTGTTTGCTATTTAAGTTTTAAAATGTATTCATAACTAATGTTCCAAAAAAGAGGGGCGTTGGATAGATCAATAATATTTATATGAATGCTTTAGATCATCAAGCTTTAGGATTTAATTTTTTTTAATATTACATAATTCTTATACTAAATTTCTATAATGGTGTTTAACCAATTAGATAAACCTTAAATCATTTTGAATTTATTTTTGGTATAAAAGTCATATAAAATTATGATAGTGAATTTGTTGTTCTTTATCTGCTTAAACTTTATCTGAACTAGATTTCTTGGATTGGTCATAAAAATAATCTAATGAATAAATTATTTTTTGCTGGAAAAAAAAATATTGGCATAAAACGCAAGTTTAAAATGCTAAATATTGAGCCTTAAATAATCCAATAATATGAAAAAAAATGATTGATTTAAATTTCCAACATGAGAAGGCAAGATGTATGAGAATTCTTAAGAGTCTTCTTACTTATCCTTAGCATTGGGATGAATTTTTCAGATTCTTTTCCAGGATCTCGATAATAACACTAAAATTATATGAATAATTTTTGTTTTCAAAATTACATATCGCATCATACATACGTTTTGCTTCAATACTTTAATAAATCGTTAATATAACTGCATCTTTAAAAAAAATGTGACGGTTTTGATAGAGAATCTGATAATTATTATTTAATATCGTGATTTATATTTAAAGATTAATTTAATCTAAAAAAAAATTTTTTTAGCTTACAAAAATATCTCTATGTACAATATAAAAAATGAAGATAAAAAGAAGAAAAGATAATATTATAAAATAGAGATGACGTGAACTTGTAATACAGAATAAAGCTGTATGAAGTGTTGGCTTACCGCTAAGAGCAAAATGTGTGTTCGATAGGGAAAGAAATCAAGTTTAATTGTTATTTCATTTGTAATTACTTTCTATTAAACTTACATTCATTGATTTTAAGGATGAAGAGTAGGGTTGAAGGGGGGGGGGGCAAAAAATTAAATATTTTTACATAAACTAAATATGAGTTCGTAAAATTTTGTTCTGGATTAAAATAGATCTAAGAGATGATTATGATTAGGTTAGATTGAAATTTTTTCGAAAAGATATTTATATTAGTAGAATATTTATGACTAAGATAAAATTGAATATAAAATAATATAGGAAATGGAATTCAAATGTGGAATATAAAATTTGAAAAGAAAATGAATAGGAGGAATTAGATAAAAGATAGGAGAATGAATTCAAATAGGGATAAATGAAGGAATTAAATAAAAGTTTGGGAAATAATTCTATAAAAAATAAGCAAAGGAATTCGGGATAGGAAGGGTAATTCATTAAGATAAATGGATAATGGAATATATTCCAAAAAGTGATGACATAATTCAAATATGGATTGCAGAAGGAATTCAATAGGAATAGGAGAAGGAATTAAAATTAGATTAGGAGAAGGAATTCGAATTGGGAAAGGAGAAGGAATTCATTAAGAGTTAGTGATAAATTAAATAAGGGATAGGAAAAGGAATTCGGGAAGTAATTCATTAAGATATAGGAAATCATCTCGCAAATGGATAATAGAATATATTGCAAAAAGTGAAGACATAATTCAAATATGGCCATGACTAAAATACGAATTGCTAAAAACTAGGAATTGCCAGGTAAATTGCGAATTGCCTTACTAAACTACAAATTGCCATATTTAATCTTAAAATGAAGTGACTAAACTACGAATTGCCGTATTTAATGTTAAAATAAAATGACTAAACTACAAATTTCCGTATTTATTGTTAAAATAAAATGAAGAAAAAGTGCGAATTGCACTATATAAAATTAAAATATAATGACTAAAGTATGAATTGCGGTAACTAATGTTAAATTATAATGACTAAACTACAATTGCCTTATTTAATGTTAAAATAAAATGACTAAACTACGAATTGTCGTATTTAATGTTAAAATAAAATGACTAAACTACGAATTTCCGTATTTATTGTTAAAATATGAAGAAAAATTGCGAATTGCACTATATAAAGTTAAAATATAATGACTAAAGTGCGAATTGCGGTAATTAATGTTAAATTATAATGACTAAACTACGAATTGCGGTAATTAATGTTAAATTATAATGACTAAACTACAAATTGCGGTAATTAATGTTAAATTATAATGACTAAACTACGAATTGCCGTATTTAATGTTAAATTTATAATGACTAAACTACTAATTGCCGTATTTAATGTTAAATTATAATGACTAAACTACTAATTGCGGTAATTAATGTTAAATTATAATGATTAAACTACGAATTGCAGTATTTAATGTTAAAATTAAATGACTAAACTACGAATTACCGTATTTAATGTTAAAATTAAATGACTAAACTACGAATTGCCGTATTTAATGGTAAATTACAATGACTAAACTACGAATTGCTCTATTTAATGTTTAATATATAATGACTAAACTACGAATTGCTGTATTTAATGTTAAAATAAAATGACTAAACTACGAATTACCGTATTTAATATTAAACTATAATGACTAAACTACGAATTGCCGTATTTAATGTTTAAATAAAATGACTAAAATACGAATTGCGGTATTTTATGTTAAATTATAATGAATAAACAACGAATTGCTGTAATTAATGTTAAATTATAATGACTTAACTACGAATTGCCGTATTTAATGTTAAATAATAATGACCAAACTACGAATTGCGGTAATTAATGTTAAATTATAATGACTAAACTACGAATTGCCATATTTAATGTTAAATTTATAATTACTAAACTACGAATTGCCGTATTTAATGTTAAATTATAATGACTAAACTACTAATTGCGATAATTAATGTTAAATTATAATAACTACTATGAATTGTGGTAATTAATGTTAAATTATAATGATTAAACTACGAATTGCCTTATTTAATGTTAAATTATAATGACTAAACTACTAATTGCGGTAATTAATGTTAAATTATAATGACTAAACTACGAATTGCCGTATTTAATGTTAAGATAATATGACTAAAATACGAATTGCATATTCAATGTTTAATATATAATGACTAAACTAAGAATTGCCTTATTTAATGTTAAAATTAAATGACTAAACTACCAATTACCTTATTTAATGTTAAAATTAAATGATTAAACTACGAATTACCGTATTTAATGTTAAATTATAATGACTAAACTACGAATTGCGGTAATTAATGTTAAATTATAATGACTAAACTACAAATTGCCATATTTAATGTTAAATATATAATGACTAAACTAAGATTGCCCTATTTAATGTTAAAATTAAATGACTAAACTACGAATTACCGTATTTAATGTTAAAGTTAAATGACTTAACTACGAATTACCGTATTTAATGTTAAAATTAAATGACTAAACTACGAATTGCGGTAATTAATGTTAAATTATAATGACTAAACTACGAATTGCCGTATTTAATGTTAAAATAAAATGACTAAACTACGAATTACCGTATTTAATGTTAAACTATAATGACTAAACTACGAATTGCCGTATTTAATGTTTAAATAAAATTACTAAGATACGAATTGCGGTATTTAATGTTAAATTATAATGAATAAACTACGAATTGCGGTAATTAATGTTAAATTATAATGACTAAACTACAAATTGCCTTATTAAATGTTAAGATAAAATGACTAAACTACGAATTGCCATATTTAATGTTAAATTATAATGACTAAACTACGAATTGCCATATTTAATGTTAAATTTATAATTACTAAACTACGAATTGCCGTATTTAATGTTAAATTATAGTGACTAAACTACTAATTGCGATAATTAATGTTAATATATAGTAACTACTATGAATTGTGGTAATTAATGTAAAATTATAATGATTAAACTACGAATTGCCATATTTAATGTTAAATTATAATGACTAAACTACGAATTGCCTAATTCAATCTTAAATATATAATGACTAAACTAAGAATTGCCTTATTTAATGTTAAAATTAAATGACTAAACTACCAATTACCTTATTTAATGTTAAAATTAAATGATTAAACTACGAATTACCGTATTTAATGTTAAATTATATGACTAAACTACGAATTGCGGTAATTAATGTTATACTATAATTACTAAACTACGAATTGCGGTAATTAATGTTAAATTATAATGACTAAACTACAAATTGCCATATTTAATGTTAAGATAAAATGACTAAACTACAAATTGCCATATTTTATTGTTAAAATTAAATGACTAAACTACCAATTACCTTATTTAATGTTAAAATTAAATGATTAAACTACGAATTACCGTATTTAATGTTAAATTATATGACTAAACTACGAATTGCGGTAATTAATGTTATACTATAATTACTAAACTACGAATTGCGGTAATTAATGTTAAATTATAATGACTAAACTACAAATTGCCATATTTAATGTTAAATATATAATGACTAAACTAAGAATTGGCTTATTTAATGTTAAAATTAAATGACTAAACTACGAATTACCGTATTTAATGTTAAAATTAAATGACTAAACTACGAATTACCGTATTTAATGTTAAACTATAATGACTAAACTACGAATTGCCGTATTTAGTTTAAATAAAATGACTAAGATACGAATTGCGGTATTTAATGTTAAATTATAATGAAAAAACTACGAATTGCTGTAATTAATGTTAAATTATAATGACTAAACTACGAATTGTCGTATTTAATGTTAAGATAAAATGACTAAACTACGAATTGCGGTAATTAATGTTAAATTATAATGACTAAACTACGAATTGCCTAATTCAATGTTAAATATATAATGACTAAACTAAGAATTGCCTTATTTAATGTTAAAATTAAATGACTAAACTACCAATTACCTTATTTAATGATAAAATTAAATGGTTTAAACTACGAATTACCGTATTTAATGTTAAATTATAATGACTAAACTACGAATTGCCATATTTAATGTTAAATTTATAATTACTAAACTACGAATTGCCGTATTTAATGTTAAATTATATTGACCAAACTACTAATTGCGATAATTAATGTTAAATTATAATAACTACTATGAATTGTGGTAATTAATGTTAAATTATAATGATTAAACTACGAATTGCCTCATTTAATGTTAAATTATAATGACTAAACTACTAATTGCGGTAATTAATGTTAAATTATAATGACTAAACTACGAATTGCCGTATTTAATGTTAAGATAAAATGACTAAACTACGAATTGCATATTCAATGTTAAATATATAATGACTAAACTAAGAATTGCCTTATTTAATGTTAAAATTAAATGACTAAACTACCAATTACCTTATTTAATGTTAAAATTAAATGATTAAACTACGAATTACCGTATTTAATGTTAAATTATAATTACTAAACTACGAATTGCGGTAATTAATGTTAAATTATAATGACTAAACTACAAATTGCCATATTTAATGTTAAATTATAATGACTAAACTACGAATTGCCATATTTAATGTTAAATTTATAATTACTAAACTACGAATTGCCGTATTTAATGTTAAATTATATTGACCAAACTACTAATTGCGATAATTAATGTTAAATTATAATAACTACTATGTATTATGGTAATTAATATTAAATTATAATGATTAAACTACGAATTACCGTATTTAATGTTAAAGTTAAATGACTTAACTACGAATTACCGTATTTAATGTTAAAATTAAATGACTAAACTAGGAATTGCGGTAATTAATGTTAAATTATAATTACTAAACTACGAATTGCCGTATTTAATGTTAGAATAAAATGACTAAACTACGAATTACCGTATTTATTGTTAAACTATAATGACTAAACTACGAATTGCCGTATTTAATGTTTAAATAAAATGACTAAGATACGAATTGCGGTATTTAATGTTAATTTATAATTAATAAACTACGAATTGCGGTAATTAATGTTAAATTATAATGACTAAACTACAAATTGCCGGGTCATGACTAAACTGCGAATTGCTATAAACTACGAATTGCCAGGTAAATTGCGAATTGCCATGTCTAAACTACGAATTGCGTAAATTAATGTTAAATTTAGATAAAATTATGGAAGATTGGATGACTAAACTACGAATTGCCGTATATAATGTTAAATTAAATAGAATAAACTACGAATTGCCGTATTTTATGTTAAATTAAAATGACTAAACTGCGAATTGCCGTATTTAATGTTAAAATAAAATGACTAAACTACGAATTGCCGTATCTAATCTTAAAATAAAGTGACTAAACTACGAATTGCCGTATCTAATCTTAAAATAAAGTGACTAAACTACGAATTGCCGTATCTAATCTTAAAATAAAGAGACTAAACTACGAATTGCCGTATTTAATATTAAAATAAAGTGACTAAACTACGAATTGCCGTATTTTATGTTAAATTAAAATGACTAAATTGCGAATTGCCGTATTTAATGTTAAATAAAGTTACTAAACTACGAATTGCCGTATTTAATATTATAATAAAGTGACTAAACTACGAATTGCCGTATCAATGTTAAAATAAAGTGACTAAACTACGAATTGCCGTATCTAATCATAAATTAAAATGACTAAACTGCGAATTGCTGTATTTAATGTTAAAATACCGTATTTAATGTTAAGATAAAATAACTAAACTACGAATTGCCATATTTAATGTTAAATTATAATGACTAAATTACGAATTGCCATATTTAATGTTAAATTTATAATTACTAAACTACGAATTGCCGTATTTAATGTTAAATTATAATGACTAAACTACTAATTGCGATAATTAATGTTAAATTATAATAACTACTATGAATTGTAGTAATTAATGTAAAATTAAAATGATTAAACTACTAATTGCCTTATTTAATGTTAAATTATAATTACTAAACTACTAATTGCGGTAATTAATGTTAAATTATAATGACTAAACTACGAATTACCGTATTTAATGTTAAGATAAAATGACTAAACTACGAATTGCATATTCAATGTTAAATATATAATGACTAAACTAAGAATTGCCTTATTTAATGTTAAAATTAAATGACTAAACTACCAATTACCTTATTTAATGTTAAAATTAAATGATTAAACTACGAATTACCGTATTTAATGTTAAATTATAATGACTAAACTACGAATTGCGGTAATTAATGTTAAATTATAATGACTAAACTACAAATTGCCATATTTAATGTTAAATATATAATGACTAAACTAAGAATTGCCTTATTTAATGTTAATATAAAATGACTAAACTACGAATTGCATATTCAATGTTAAATATATAATGACTAAACTAAGAATTGCCTTATTTAATGTTAAAATTAAATGACTAAACTACCAATTACCTTACTTAATGTTAAAATTAAATGATTAAACTACTAATTGCGGTAATTAATGTTAAATTATAATGACTAAACTACAAATTGCCATATTTAATGTTAAATATATAATGACTAAACTAAGAATTGCCTTATTTAATGTTAAAATTAAATGACTAAACTACCAATTACCTTATTTAATGTTAAAATTAAATGACTAAACTACGAATTGCGGTAATTAATGTTAAATTATAATGACTAAACTACGAATTGCCGTATTTAATGTTAAAATAAAATGACTAAACTACGAATTACCGTATTTAATGTTAAACTATAATGACTAAACTACGAATTGCCGTATTTAGTTTAAATAAAATGACTTAGATACGAATTGCGGTATTTAATGTTAAATTATAATGAAAAAACTACGAATTGCTGTAATTAATGTTAAATTATAATGACTAAACTACGAATTGTCGTATTTAATATTAAGATAAAATGACTAAACTACGAATTGCCATATTTAATGTTAAATTATAATGACTAAACTACGAATTGCCTAATTCAATCTTAAATATATAATGACTAAACTAAGAATTGCCTTATTTAATGTTAAAATTAAATGACTAAACTACCAATTACCTTATTTAATGTTAAAATTAAATGATTAAACTACGAATTACCGTATTTAATGTTAAATTATATGACTAAACTACGAATTGCGGTAATTAATGTTATACTATAATTACTAAACTACGAATTGCGGTAATTAATGTTAAATTATAATGACTAAACTACAAATTGCCATATTTAATGTTAAGATAAAATGACTAAACTACAAATTGCCATATTTTATTGTTAAAATTAAATGACTAAACTACCAATTACCTTATTTAATGTTAAAATTAAATGATTAAACTACGAATTACCGTATTTAATGTTAAATTATATGACTAAACTACGAATTGCGGTAATTAATGTTATACTATAATTACTAAACTACGAATTGCGGTAATTAATGTTAAATTATAATGACTAAACTACAAATTGCCATATTTAATGTTAAATATATAATGACTAAACTAAGAATTGGCTTATTTAATGTTAAAATTAAATGACTAAACTACGAATTACCGTATTTAATGTAAAATTAAATGACTAAACTACGAATTGCGGTAATTAATGTTAAATTATAATGACTAAACTACGAATTTCCGTATTTAATGTTAAATAATAATGACTAAACTACGAATTGCGGTAATTAATTTTAAATTATAATGACTAAACTACGAATTGCCATATTTAATGTTAAATTTACAAATTGCCATATTTAATTATAAATTTTAATGACTAAACTACTAATTGCGATAATTAATGTTAAATTATAATAACTACTATGAATTGTGGTAATTAATGTTAAATTATAATGATTAAACTACGAATTGCCTTATTTAATGTTAAATTATAATGACTAATCTACTAATTGCGGTAATTAATGTTAAATTTTAATGACTAAACTAAGAATTGCCGTATTCAATGTTAAGAGAAAATGACTAAACTACGAATTGCCATATTTAATGTTAAATTATAATGACTAAACTACGAATTGCCATATTTAATGTTAAATATATAATGACTAAACTAAGAATTGACTTATTTAATGTTAAAAATAAATAACTAAACTACGAATTACCTTATTTAATGTTAAAATTAAATGTTTAAACTACGAATTACCGTATTTAATGTTAAATTATATGACTAAACTACGAATTGCGGTAATTAATGTTATACTCTAATTACTAAACTACGAATTGCGGTAATTAATGTTAAATTATAATGACTAAACTACAAATTGCCATCTTTAATGTTAAATATATAATGACTAAACTAAGAATTACCGTATTTAATGATAAAATTAAATGACTAAATTACGAATTACCGTATTTAATGTTAAATTATAATGACTAAACTACGAATTGCGGTAATTAATGTTAAACTATAATGACTAAACTACGAATTGCTGTAATTAATGTTTAAATTATAATGACTAAACTACGAATTGCGGTATTTAATATTAATTTATATAGACTAAACTACTAATTGCGGTAATTAATGTTAAATTATAATGCCTAAACTACGAATTTCCTATTTAATGTTAAATTATTATGACTTACGAATTGCCGTATTTAATGTTAAATTATAATGAAGAAACTACTAATTTTCGAATTTAATGTTAAAATATAATGACTAAACTATTAATTTCCATATTTAATGTTAAATTATAATGACTAAATTACGAATTGCGGTAATTAATGTTATATTAAAATGATTAAACTACGAATTGCCGTATTTAATGTTAAACTAAATTGTCTAAATAGTATATGATGTTAAAATTAATGACTAAACTACGAATTGCGGTAATTAATAGTTGCATTATAATTACTAAACTACGAATTTATATTTTATAATAAATTAAATTGTCTAAACCATATATCATTGAGAATAGTTTGTTATCATTATCAAGTTTATATTATTTAATTTCAATATTTATGAATATTTTTATTATTCTAAAAATTTTAATTTTCATATCATATTTTATTTTAAATGTCATCAAATTATGAATATCAACTTAAATATTTTATTTACTTTAAATATTTTATTAATTACTTTAAATTTTTCATAAATTTCCCCTCCTTGAAAATCCTGAACCTGAGGTGGAACAGTTAGGTTTAATCCAAATTTATAAATATGGAATTTTTTGTTTTATATTTTATCATATTTAACGATAATTGTTATCATATCGCCACAAGAATTAAATAGTCTTCATCTGCTTGCCAAATGCCCATATGTATTAATTTAGATTTCCATATCTGAAATTTTTTTATATTTACTAATAAACTATTGCCGCTGCCATCATCATCATGATGTAAACACACAGTGGCAGACCTAGATAAAACTATTAAATTTATTTAAGACTAATATGAATTTAAGATTTCATGAAAACATCTAAAATTTTAAGTTTATATAATGTTATAAAATAATTTAAATTTGAATATAAAATAAAATGGAATAAGTTTGTAAAAATCGCGACATATTTTATAAAAGGTCATAAGTATAAATCGCGATTATATTTTATAAAAGGTTATTCGAATATTATAATTATTATAAGTTTAATTATTATTATAGTTTAAATTAATTAAATTAATATCATATTTAATATTATAATTTATTTTATTATAATTTATTTTAATTAATATTTAATTTATTTAAATTAATTTGATATTATGTTTTATAATTATTATTTTATAAATTTATTTTAGTTAATATATTTTATTTTAATTAATATATTATTTTATTTTCAGTACATGTATAACAATTCAAAAATAATTAAATACGAGAATTAAAATATGCCTAAGAGAAGGAATTCGAATTGGGAAAGGAGAACGAATTCATTAAGAGTTGGTGATAAGAAAAGTAATTTATTAAGACAGAGGATATGAATTTCGAAATTGGATGATTTAATATATTGGTAAAAGTGTGGACACAATTCAAAAATAATATTGCAGAAGGAATTAATAGGAAAGGAGAAGGAATTATAATATGATTAGGAGAAGGAATTCGAATTGGGAAAGGAGACGGAATTCATTAAGGGTTAGAAATAAAATCAAAATGGATAGGTAAAGGAAGCGATAAGAAGAGTATATCATTAAGATATAAGAAATGGATCTCGTAAAAGGATGATGGAATAAATTCCAAAAGGTGAAGACATAATTAAAAATAAGATTGGAGAAGGGATAGGAGAAGGAATTTTAAAGGAATAGAACAAGAAATTCTATAAGAATAAGCAAAGGAATTCAAATAGAATAAGGAGAAGGAAATCTAATTGGGATAGGAGCAAGAATTCATTAATTTAGTGATAAAATCGGAATAGATAAAGGAATTCGTGATAGGAGAGTAATTTATAAAGATATAGGAAATGGATCTCTCAATGGGATAATAAATTTGGAAAAGTGAAGATTTATTTCAAAAATAGAAGAATAATTTTGAAAATAGAAATTTGCATAAGAAATATAGAAAGAATCTTAAATTCCCATGATTACTTCTTTATTTTTTATTATTTTTTTTACTTATAATAATGGATAATAGACAAAAAATATAAATATATTATTAATTATTTCAATTCCTGCCATCCCCTTAAATAATAATTAAATTTAAGTCATTTATAAATAGGTTTAGGTTGTATTATGGCTTTAAATATTTTTAAAACCATTACACATCCTTGGTCTTGGTACTTTTCCTTTTTTTAAAACCAAGACCTAAAAGCTCTTAATGTTGGTTGCCTCCACGTGGCTAAGAGCGGAAACATATAAATGCAAATTAAAAACAATAATTATTTAATTTTCATCTTATTATGGCTAAAACCAACACACCCCCCAAAAGATAAAAATTAGGAATTATTTCTTATTGTTTACTTTTGCAAAATGTAAAGATACTAATTTTCAGATTTCAATTATATGATTAAAGAATCCTGAGATCTGTAAAGTCCAACACAATTTGGGCAATAAAGAATATTTACCAAGTTGCATTTCCCGAATTGTAAGCCCAACTCGTTTAACATCAATAATTTGAATTGGCATCCCCAGTCTATTACAATTTTACAAAAATCAGGCCCCACCCTTTACATTTTTTTTAACAAATTATCTTATGATAATTTAAAATTATAAAAGAAAATAGGAATACAACTTCCCTAAAAACAAACAGAATTTAAATTTTTGTATTTATCTTTGTTTTAGAGAATAATGAGTTAATCAGTATTATTTATTTATTTTATCTCTCCAATATTAATTGGATTCGAATAAGATTCTTTGGAAAAGAAGAGACAAATATAAGCCAAAAGTAAGGACATTCATTAAGACCAAGTTAGAAGTTCAGCCATCTATGATAATATATTGGCAAGTTCCAAAATATTTGTATTCGGGTCCTTAGGTAAGATAATCGCACACTATATTCCTATTATCAATAAAAAAAATGCCAACCTTTTTTCTTGCTCATACGCCATTCTGGATTGTCAGTATTTTACGAAGATATTAATAACAGACAAAATATATATTGACAAATTTAATCAGCAGTTAAACATTTTAGTTTATCATAAATTTCATTTCCACAAAATTGATTATTCCTGAATATGTTTGCTATCATTATAATGATATGGTCACGTTAATATTAATTGAATATTAGTAGTGATGTTAAAAGTTACTTTTGAAACATAACTAGTTACAGTTACTAGTTACATTTTTACAAAAGTAACTAGTTATTAGTTACAGTTATTTTCAAAAGTAACTAGTTATTTACTTTATACATCATTCATATTCACATTATTTATTTATTGAATGCATTTATTTAATATAAAAAAAATTAGGATAAACAAAGTATAATCAGTTATTTAAAATAATATACAATTTATTTATATAAAAAAATATCGCAAAATTGAATATTTACATCGAATATAAAAATATATATTTGCATTGAAAAAAAAACATTTATTTTTCATAAAAATTAGAATCTAATAAATGTTTATTTACTTTTAACAACAAATTAATTTCAAAGTTATTATCTACGAGACGTGCTCGTTTATCTCCAAAGATGAGCTTACCTAGACTGAACAAGCGCTCTACGGGAACACTTGATGTTAGAATAACATTATATTTAATAAAGAGTAATTTTAACTTTGGAAGATCGTTATATAAAGAAAAAGTGTTGTTATTAGATTTGATAAAGTTTTCTATAAGTTCATTATCCAGAATATTTTGGCGCTTTAGGTCAAAAAATCCAACTACATTAAGTGATGTTGGTTTTGAGCATGATTCATTCGTCTGGGATTCACTTTGAGGTATTAAGGTATTTATTAAATTTAAAATTTCCTCCTTTTTTGCTTTATTCCTTTCTTGCCTAATCCAAGGCCAGTCAGTTTTAAATAAAGGGTGAAGAATTTCAGCAATGATGTTGTCATTATCATAAAGATTATTAAACCTACTAGTTGATAACCCGTCAAAAATGACGGGGATGAGAATTTTATTCGTTCTTTTACGATAATTATTTTTACCCCTTCCCCTCCTCCTTCAGGCCAATTCCAACCCATTAAGACTAAGAGGATGATTGTCTTTTTTATTCAATGATTGATGAATAATATATTTTACCTTTATTTGATGATGGATGAATCAGAAATTTTTATATTTTATGAGATGTGATTTCGAAATTTATATTTTAAATTACAAAAAATGAAAATATATCTCATATTAGCATCACACTGATCACCCGTCAAGAATGACGGGGAATTATAATTTGAGATGTGATTTAGAAATTTATATTTAAAATTACAAAAATGTAGTGCTGTAAACATTTTTAAAAAAATCGAACGCGTTCGCGTTCAACGTTCATTGACAAAAATCGAACGCGTTCACGTTCACGTTCAAATTCAAAAAAAGGAACGCGTTCAAGTTCATGAACGCGTTCATACGTTCAAAATTTTATGATAAATTTTTTTTTAAATTTAATTTGATACAAAAAATGCCTTATATTTTTTGTAAATTGTAAAATTAAAAATTGTAAAACTTATTTTAACTATTTTATTATTCTTTTTTTCATCCACAAAATTATATATATATATATTTTAAAAGTTAATTGAACAACTTAAATATAAAAATAAATAATATTCAAATTTAAATCACTCAACATATAAAATAAATAATATTCAAATTTAAATCAATCAACATTCCCCCTCTTCTACAAACAACGAAGCTTCTTCTCAGCAGTCATCGAGAGCTTGTTGTCCTAGAAGTTTTTCCTGTTTCGATTGTACTCGGTTTAATCTTGGTTAGCGCATAAGTCTCAAATGTTCTCGTAGGCTTGATTCTATCACGTAGGTTTGATAAAATCGTTTATTAGAGTTGCGTGAGTTTGTACGTTTTTCGTAGGCTTGAATCATTCGCGTAGGTTTGATAAAATCGTTGAACGTTATCGTTGGTTTGATATCCTAATCGTATGTTGTTCACATTTCTCAAAATTGTTATTATCATTAATCCAGTTAAATATTGGAATTTGGAATAAATCAGAATATGTAATTTGGAATAGTTGATCAAATCAAATATATGAATAATATGCACGAATAAAATTTTGAATTTCGGAACAATAAAATATGTAATAAGGAATGATAATTTATGGAATAAGGAATAAAATCCAGAATAAGGAATGATAAATCATAATGATTATTATATTATTTTTTAGGTGTTAAGTTAATCATAGCGTTTTATACTTTTAGCGTTTTATGCGTTTTATATTTTTAGCGTTTTATATTTTTAGCGTTTTATATTTTTTGCGTTTTATATTTAAATTTTAAGCACGTAATCTTTTAAGTAATCAGGTTTATTTTTAATTCTTATTGGTCTAGTAATTGGTTTCTTAATCTCATTCTTTGTGTCCACACTTCCCCCTTTAGAGGAATTTTTAGGGTCAATTTCATAAAATTTTAAACTGTTGTAACATTCTCTTTTCCTTAACTGATCAATATGCCTACTTACTATCCCTTTATCAGTATAAACTTGAAACATGGTGTTACTCTCTTTAAGCTTGATGCTGCCTTTGCACCACGTATCATCACCCTGTTTCTTATACCAAACATAATCTCCTCTATTAAAAGTTCGATTTCGTGGTAACGACATGAAGACTTCACCAACTTTGTCCTCCAAAGGTTTTAATAAATCCCACTTTATTCTAATGTCGCGGTTAAACATTCTTTTGGACGGTGTAACTCCCGTAGTGTCATTCGGCGTGTTTCTATAGTTGAACAAAAATCTGTCCAGCGCAGTTTCTAAGCCAATCTTTATGTTTCTTTTCATATGAGCTTTAAATGTTCTCACCATACGTTCAGCTTGTCCATTAGATTGCTGATGGTAGGCCGACGTTAGTACATGTTTTATACCATAATTGCTACAAAATTTTTCAAAATCTTTGCTCGTGAAATTGGTACCATTATCTGTAACAATGGTTTCAGGTATACCAAATAGTGAAATAGTTTTATAAATTTCCTTTAACGTGAATTCAGTCGTAATACTCTTTACTGGAACTATAACCGGAAATTTACTATAAGCATCAACGATTATCAACCAATTCTTTGTAAAAAACGGACCCGCATAATCTATGTGTATCCTTTCAAATGGTTTAGTTGCTGCTACCCATGGATTTTGTATTTTCTTTGGATTGTCATGATAAATATTACAATCATCGCAACTTTTGACTTCCAAATCAATGTCGTTGACCATACCAGACCACCACATACGATCTTTGGCTAAGGATTTAATTTTACCTGCTCCCAAATGACCTTCGTGTAACGCCTTCAGTATGTTCTTTCTCAAACTTGACGGAATTATTATTTTGTCGCTTTTGTACAGACAATCTTTAATGATACTTAGTTCTTGTTCAATATTTTCATAAATTTTATTTTGGATAGGCACATTATTTCTTATGTCACTCATAACTTGAGATAATTTAAAATCTTTGGATGTTTCATCACGTATTCGGTCAAAACTAAGAGGTATATCGCCAAAGTCATTTATAATCGCGATATCATCAATAACGTCATCATCAATTACTTGTGGTAGTCTTGAGAGGCAATCGGGAACAACATTGTATTTACCAGCTTTATATCTGATGTTAAAGTCGTAACCCCCCAAAATTATACTCCACTTCTGTAACCTTAATGACATGGTGCTATTATCTTTGAGCCCTTTGGTGAAAATATGGATTAGCGGCTTGTGATCCGTTATAATAGTGAACTTAGTCCCTATCAAGTATTCTTGAAATCTCTTGATAGCAAACATAATGGCCAAAGCTTCACGCTCAATATTGGTATAGTTTGTTTCAGATTTTGCTAAAGTTCTTGATGCAAAAGCTATCGGTTTTTCTTTGCCATCTTTTTCAGTGTGAAACAAAACAGCTCCTAAACCTCTTTTAGATGCATCAGTCGCAATTCCGATAGGTAGTTCAGGATTAAAGTACGTCAAAGCTGGAGGAAGACTAATCAATGTCTTTAGATCTTCAAAACTTTTGGAGTGTTCTAAATTCCACTCCCATTTTTCTTTGTTAACAATCTTGTATAAAGGATCAGCTATTTCAGCGAAGTTGTTCAAAAATTTTCTGTAGTACCCGGCCATACCTAGAAACGTTGACAATTCCGCGGCTGATTTTGGTTCCGGCATTTTAACGATCGCCTCGATCTTGTCATGGTTGGCGTGGATCCCCTTGGCGTCGATGTCGTGTCCTAAGAACCTTAGACTTTTTTTGAAAAATAAGCTTTTTGCAAAATTAGGCGCTAAACCATGAGATAGTATTCTTTCAAAAACCTTCTTTATGTTGTTGAAATGAACTTTGTCACTACTTCCCGTAATTAGTAGATCATCAACATAAAATATGACATCTTTCATGTCACTGAAAATTTGATCCATAATTTGTTGAAAAATCGCAGATGAAGTCTTTAACCCAAAAGGAAGTCTGGTAAACCGGTAGTACCCCCTGTGTGTAGATATAGTTAATATGTCTCTGCAGGTTTCATCAATGGGAATTTGTAGGAACGCATCCTTGAAATCTATCTTGGTGAACTTCTTCCCTTCCTTGAGCTTAGCGATAAGGTCATTTATTCTTGGAAGTGGGTATCTGAAGTCCTCAAGGGCTGGGTTGACAGTGTCTTTGAAGTCGGCGCAAACCCTAACGCTCCCATTATCCTTGTAGACAGCGGTTATCGGACTTGCCCATCGGACATCTGTTACAGGCTCAATGATTCCATCTCCTATCCATCTCATAAGTTCTCTAGTAACAGCGTCTATCTTTGAATAAGGTAACCGTCTAGGTGGTATGATTTTCGGTTTGGCGTCGTTACGTAGATATATTTTGACATTCCCTTTATTGATCGGTTTTTTAGTCAGTTTAGATTCGCAATCTTTTATTAATTTCTTTATTTCATCTTCATAGTTGGTATCAATGTTTGCTAAAAATTTGTTCAAAATATTACTAAAGGCATTAATCCACATACGTCCCAATAACGCATTTTTATTAGATTTAACGATCACGGCTTGCAAGTGTTTGGTGATACCTTCGTAGGTTACTTTAACTTGAGTGACGCCAATAATCTTGATTAAGTTTCCATCATAAGCTGAAAGTTGTAGAGTGGACTTTTTAAGATCTTTAATACCTATTTGTTTAGCCATTTCATGAGGTATAATTGTAAACTTGGATCCCGTATCAACCTGCATAGTAACAACAGCATCATTTACTTTTAAAGTGGTCATGAACGCATTATCATTATGTTTAAACTCAGTTAAATTGTTGATATTAAAATCACTACCATTATTATTTTGTGTAGGGTTATATTTTTCTTCAACAATCTCTTCAATGTTCATGTTACAATTGATGTTACTTTGATTCACGTCATTATATTGTAATGGTTTTCTTTGATTAATATACTGATTATAATTTTTCCACGCATTATTTTCTCCATTATTGTTGTTATTATAGGATTGATATTGATAACCATATCGATTATTATATTGACTCTGATTTCTTTGATTGTTGTAAGACCAGGAATTGTTTCTCCCATTATAATTATTGTTTTGCCAAGTACCTCTACCATAATTGTTTGAATTGTTATTGTATTGCCAGGCATTGTTTCTATTATAATTGTTTGCATTATTGTTGTTGTGCCACATGGAGTTTCTTCCGTAATAGTTTGAATTGTTATTCGAAGATTGGTTATTACGAAAATTTCTAGAGTTACCCTCACTGTCTCGAAAAATATTGTTTTGATAGTTTCGGCTAGCACTATAATTAGGCCTAAAATCATTATAATTTCTCTTCTTAAAATCAAAATTTTCCTTATGAATGTTACGTCCATTATAATTAAAATTATTTTCTTTAAAATTATTATGTTCATAATCATTAGAATTATTCTCATTATTACTAAAAGTACTTTTGCATGGTATTTTATCCATGTTTAAATTGTAAAACTTTTTATTTTTATCCAATTTTTTATCATTATCTACATAATTTGTATCGCTAACGTCTGGTTTAATATTGCTGCCATCTAACTCCACTCCTAATTTCATCATCTTATCTAAACCTTCGTGCTTATGTTTATTTAACTTCCTTCTAATATTATCATTTAAAGAACAAGTTATTAATTTCTCAATCATTCTTGTATCGTTATCAAAATCGCATTTTTTATGAAGTTTTGAAATTCTAAAATAAAAAGTATGGAAGGACTCCTCGGCACCTTGTACCGCTAAATTAAAGTTCTTTATATTTACATTAATGTCCTCACTTGGAATTAACAGTTTCAATTTACCAAAAACAATATTAAAATCTTTTAACTGTGCTTTAGAACATATCGACGTAACTTGGTCTACAATCTCAATTGGTAAGCTGCATAGTAGTGTCCTAATTTTAGATGAGTCTGACTCAATATGTCCTTCAAAGTATGTTTCTATTAAGTTAAGATAAGTCTCAGATAATTTTCCTGATAACTTGGGAAATTTAGGAACATATTGAGTGTGTGTAAGAGTTAATTTTTCGTCCATTATATAATTTTATTTGAGTAAAGTAAACTTTCAATATTTAAAATCGTAAAAGCAAAACATTGTCGTTCATTAAAATCAAATTTAAGTTGTCTAAAAATTTTAATTTTAATCAAGAGAATATGGTCCACTAAGTTTTAATAGTTTATCTATAAAAATTCTAATTCGAATTCGTAAAGAGGATTTGATCCACTAAGCTTCAATATAATTTGTCTTTGAAAAATTTAATACTAATTCGTGACTAAGTTTTTAGAAAAAATTTATTGACATTCTATAAGTTAAATATTACGTAAATTTATAGAGAAAATTTTCTATAAATATAATGTCAAATATCTAAAGCATAAAGATATTTAAATTTTAATAATCAATAATTTTACAAAATATAAAAATAAAATTATTGTCATCTAGAATATATGGTTTGCCATTAAGACACATAAATGCATTAATCATTTTACGTAAAGATTTAAAATAAAAAACAATTTCGTTTGTCCTATTATCACGTACATAAGAAAATTCTTTAATTCCCATTACATTTAACATATCATCAATAATAACGTGTTGAGGTATATCATACGTTTTAAAACAAAACATTATTTTTATGAAAAATATTTTTTTATATTTGTATATATATACTCTTTTATTTTTTTTATATATATATATTTTTTTTTTACCTTTTTATAAATTTGTAAATTTGGATAAAATTTTGACTATCGAAAAGAAAAGTCAAAAAATTTTATTTTTCCTTTAACATCTCCCATATCGAACGACGAATTTGATAAGTATTTCGTTTACTTTTTATTTTTAACATAAGAATTCAAGGTAAGGATATTTTTTAAATTTTTCTTTTAAAACTTTTATCATTTAAATTTAATTTAAAATGAAAAACGTACCACCGTAACCGGGGCACCATGTAAATTGTAAGATTAAAAATTGTAAAACTTATTTTAACTATTTTATTATTCTTTTTTTTCATCCACAAAATTATATATATATATATTTTTAAAAGTTAATTGAACAACTTAAATATAAAAATAAATAATATTCAAATTTAAATCAATCAACATATAAAATAAATAATATTCAAATTTAAATCAATCAACATTTTTCAACACAATATATTAGCCATGATAAAAAATAATAGTTTTATTTTGATAATATAATTATAAATACAAATATAATAGAGCGATAAAAAAATTAATTTATAAAAAAATTTTTCTTATTAATTTTTAATAATAATTGCTTTTCAAAATTTTCATCTGATAGGCATGAACGCTTGTCAGTTAATACAGCGTTAGCTATACTAAAAACTCGCTCAACAGGGGCGGATGAAGGGATTGCGGTGTTATACTTGATAAACAATTCTTTTAAAAGGGGGAATTTATTAAAAACATTTAATGTTTTATCCATTGTTTCAAAAAATTGAGCTATGTTATCATCCTTCAATCTGCCCTCTTCTTCCTCGTCAAAAAAAAAGGATATCTCGGAATTGATTTTAAAACAGTGAAATATTTTTGATATTTGGGCCATGGTAATTCTAATTCATCTAATATTGAATTTTGATTTTCAGAATCTGATGATGAAATATTTATATCCATGCAAATGCTAATCTATTAAATTAAAATATAAAATTTTCAAATTAATAAACTTTAATCTTATCTTCTCTAGCAGTAGCACTATGGTACATTAATTGCAATATGAAAGAGGAAAAAGTAAAAACAGCTGATTAAAAAATACAAGACTTTTTTGTTAAAAAATTGGAGTAAATATTAATTTTTCAAATAAATAAAAATATAAGACTTTTTTGTTAAAAAATGCGGATTAATATTAATTTTTCAAATAAATAAAAATAAAAAGTGTTTTTAAAATTGAACGAACGTAAAATTGAACGCGTTCATCAAAGAAAAGGAACGCGTTCACGTTCAAAGTTCGTCAAAAAAAAGGAACGCCGTTCATCACCTTTTTTCAAAAAAACGAACTTTGTTCACGAACGCGTTCATTTTGAACGCGTTCGTTTACAACACCACAAAAATGAAACAATATCTCTTATTAGCACCCTAAATACTAACATTATTTACCAGAGCTACCTGTTAGTCAGAATTGCTGTTCACTCCCCACCGCGTGAAGGTAGGAGATGGATTTTAGGGGAACAAAGAAATGGAAAAAAGAATGAAAAAAAGAAGGATGAAATAGAAAAAAAGAGACAAAGATATGAATTATAAGAAAATATAATGATATTTATACTTCAAGAGTTGATGATTATCGGTACAACACATATGCATTTGTAGCCATATAAAAAATATAATATAATAAATTTTATAATTTAGAAAATTTTACCTAAAAAAGGAGATTTAAAATATTTTCAAAATTAAGAGGGATGTAAGAATTTTAAGCATTAGTCGGGTATATCACCATATCTTGACTTTTATTTGTTAATGTTTTGCCATGGCTCGTAGTTTGCCGTAAATAACCTAAAATAAAACGTAATTGAAATTATAAAGTAGAATTTACTGTTGTTGGTGAGGAAGATGGTTTAGCGATGGTGAAGAAGTTCTCTTTTCTTTGCTTAATGTGGTTTCGTTTTTGAAGATGATGTTGTAATTGCTAGATCTATTCGTGGGAGCATACCTCATAAAATAGGAAAATTCTGATCCATTTTGATTTTAGCTAAATTATTTTGTAAAAATAAAACAACCTAAAAAAAGTATATCCACATTTATTAATTAAGGCCCCTGATAATTTTAATTTTTTTCTAGATTTATGTTAATTGAGGTTGGCTTTCTTAGCTAAATTATTCTGTAAACAAAATAAATCAAAATTGTAAAAAATTTTTTACCTTGTTTTGTTTTCTTTCCATTATTTTGTAACCTATGAAAAAACTTTTTATATATGTGTATTAAATTATATATTATATATATTATCTTTAATCAAAATTGTAAAAAAAATTTTTACCTTGTTTTGTTTTCTTTCCATTATTTTGTAACCTATAAAAAAACTTTTTATATATGTGTATTAAATTATATATTATATATATTAATAAGAAATATCTGTAAGATGTAATAGTAGATGAAATTATGGTTTTTTTTGTAATGATATGGTTATAGAGTGATGTGGTATGGTTTTTATGGAAGTGATTTGTGAATGAATGATTTAGTTTTCACGTTGATTACCATTGATCAAATTTGCTATAATCATTTTAATTAGACAAATAATATTTAAAAGAAAACTATTGGCTAAATTTGATTGACATTTTTTGAGGATTATATATATAGATAACATGATATTATTAATTTATAAATAATTATTTGATTTAAGTTACCTTTTTTCAATACTAGCTAATATAGTATCCTTTAGAGGTTGACAATATTTTAATCCCTGCACATCTGCCATACATATAAGTATTTGTGTTATTGTTGGGGTATAATAACCCAGATACATGTATTTTTCCCTTTCAAGAATATCAATAGCTTTGGACACTGGTTGCATAATCTAATTTTTAAATTGTAAATTTTTATAAGACATTAATTTAAATTTACACTACAATATTCTTTTATAAAATCACGATCATCTGATGTGAATCTACACAATTTTAATTCATCACATAATGAATCAAATTCCACAGGCACTTGATTTAAAAACGATAATATTTTGGCCAGGGATTTATAAAAGGAACCCCATCTTGTTATAACGGGATATGGGAGTTGAGAATGTAATTTTTTTAAAATAAGTTTGGCGGATGGCCCAGATTTATTTTGGAGGTTCCACAAACGTTGGCATTTAGATATAGCTAAGTTATAAACTTTCCTATACCCCTCATTGTTTAAAAGTAACTTGTTGGCATCTTGTGTTGCCACTAAGTTTAATGTATGGCAAGAACATCTTCGATGCCTGGGAAGGTAGTAGAAGTCATTAATATCATAACTGGAGAGCCCAGAAGAAGACATTATATCTTCTATTGAGATATATTCAATATCAGAAACAGAATCTTCCTCTATTATAATAGATGGGCAGCTAAATATTCTAAGAGAAATAATTTATAAAGTAAATTAGTTAGGCATCCTAAACGCCTTTGAAAAGTTGTTTGCATTATCCGTTATTGTGCAGATATTTTTATTTTGGATATGGAACTCCTTAAAAACAGCAGTTAAGGCTTTGCTGATCACATAATATGTATGCCTACCTTCAGGGTTGGGCAAATTTTCAGAAAATTGTATTCGGATACAGATACAGATACTTTATAAAATTTTGTATTTAAGATACAAGATACTAGATACTTTAGAAAAATTTCAATAAGATATAAGATACAAGATACTTGTATTTTTTTTAAAAAAAAGTATCTAAGATACAAGATACTTTTTTAAAAAACTTTAAATAGTCAAAGTAAAAATGTATAAAGCTTTATTTTCTTATCTATAATATAAATTTATAAAAAAATATTTAAAATAATATGTAGAAAATAACAAATTTATTATAAAAGATAATGCGATATTCCATTTAGTAATTATATAATTAGTAAATAATAAAAAATCAGCATCATAAATCAGCATTATTTTTTAATATTATTAATTTTTCGTTCAATCTTTGACGATTTGGTCTATTAACCATATTAGCAAAGCTAAATAATCTTTCAACGGGGGCTGAGGAGGGTAATATTGTGTTATATTTAATAAATATTTCTTTTATATATTTATAACTATTTAACATATTTATACTCCGCCTGTCATCTCATATAATTTAGGACCTCTATTTCAATATCATTTATTGAATTATTAGAATTGGATGTGGTACTTTTAAGGCAAAAGTAATCATCATCTTCATCAATTGAAGAATTTTGTTGAAGTATTAATTTCAATATTATTTTTAAAAACAATTAAAACTTCATGTAATGACAAATCCTGAAGGTATTTTTTTTCTTTTTCACCATCAATCCAACGATTTTTAAAATAGGGATGAGAAATAGTTGCCAAAAATGCACTTTTAAAATTGTTATCAAAATCATATATATTTTTAAATCTTTAAATAATTTTCTATGGCAACAGCTAATGGTTTGCAGATTGGTTTGAAATAAATTTGTAATTTTTTTTAACGACATTTAAAATTGGAGCTGATTCTCCATAATAGCAGTTGATTTCACTCTGTATTTTGTCAATCGCTATAGCCAATGGGGCCATTATATTGCAATATTCTTCTAAATATTGAATTTCAATATCTCTTAATTTAGGAAATTCTAATTTTTGACATAATTTAGGAAGTTCGCCTTTAAATTTTAATAAACTATGAAGACTATCATACAAACTATTCCATCTAGTGCAACAAGGTGTAACTAATTGTTTTCCTAAAACTGCTTTGATAAGTTCTGCAGTTTTAGGCCTATTATTTGCATTCCATAGCTTAGTACATTTAGCTATTGCAGGATGATGAATTTTAGAAATGTTAGGAGAATCCTTAATAGCTCTCTCGACATCTGTTGTGGCAATTAGACTTATCGTATGGCACAAACAACGAATGTGTTGAGGCAATGTTATTGAGGCTTCTTTAGACCCTTAAATAAACAAATAAATAATTTTATTTGAATAAAATTTTTTACTAAATTTACAATATCATAATAAATTTTAAAGAAGTATTAAATAATACTTTCAATGATTTCGAATTCTATACATTCATCATCATTGATGTCAAAGTCATTCTCTACAGCTTCCATAGAATATCCAAACTCCTTGAAAGCTTTCTTAAAGTTAGAGCCGTTATCTGTAACAGTTGCTATAACTTTTTCGTCAATACCAAAGTCACGATGAATTTCTTTATTATGATCATCTTGAAGTACTTCAAAAAATTTGCCATTAAGTATGCTTAGTTTAAATTTATTGTTATAATTTTCGGTTAAGAATCATCTGAAGACGAAGATAAACATATTATTCTATTTTCTTCTTCCATAATTTAAAAATAGACAGATATAAACCGATTCAAATATGGTAGTTCTATTGTTAGCAAATTGCTATATGACGACCAACGTCATATATCAAAAATTATCTTCAAATATCTAAATTTTGATTAAATTTTTCATTTAAATCTTAAAACAATATCATTTTAAATTTTAATACTATTTAAATTAACCAATATAAATTTTTTTTAAAGTATCTGTATCTTTTTGAATACAAAGTTGGTTAAGATACAAATACTTTTAAATAATATGTATCTTAGATACTGGATACAAGATACTTTCCAAAATTTTAAAAAAGATACAAATATCCGCGATACTGCCCAACCCTGCCTACCTTGTAGTATTTGGCAGGCTAGAATAGCTGAACGCCTTTCCAATTTCTCCACATCAATCCAATGTACTGTTATACCAATATAGGAGATATTATTAATATAACAAAAGATAACCAAATGTATTGTGCATTTTAGTAAAAAATAATATTTACTGATTAAATGCTGTCCAGCAGTCAGCTGTTGTAAAAACATAATTAGGCTCTAACAATTTTTCTATTAGAATATCCTTCATTTGAACAAAATATTTTGATATTCTTAAGGTTAAGGTTTGTCTGAATATAATCTTCATATTAGGTTGCAAGATGTTTATCAGCTCAACAAAATCTTCATCATCACAGGTTGTATATGGGTGATTTCCATTTATTATATATTTAATAATTTGTGAATCAAATTTATCTTTGCTGATACCTTTAAAATTTGATTTTCCACCAAAGTCAAGTTTAGTTTTGTTGTAGCTATTGAAAAAAAGAAGAAATAAATTTAATATAATACATCAAATGTCAGTTATTTTCTGACAGGAGAATTAAGTTTCCTTGGGGATAGAGGGAAACGTGATTATCACATGGGTTGTTGTTAGAAAAGAACATTCTTTGTTTGGATTTGGAGTGGATATATTGAAGACGGTCTGGGGAAGATTTAATGTGTTTATATGTTATATAAATGCTGAATAAAGATGAATTGTAGTAATGTTTATTATATTTATTTAATATTATTAGAAAGGATTATTTTGGATTGATAAGTTATATTTTTATGAGGAAAGAGTTGAGAGTAAAGGGCATTTTTATTTATTTTTTTTTCAAAAAGTTTGTTTTAACTTACTTGATGTGGCTGAATTAATTTTCTTATTATCTATGGTTTGTTTTATATTTACGGATTGGTTAGGATGCTTTCTCTATAGATATATGTTTTATATATATAAATATTTAATTAATATTAATTATTCTTATAAAGTTAATTCATTTAATTATTCTATATAATATTAATACAATTTTGTTGTATTAGGAAAATTATCTAAATTTAAATTAACTTTGAAATTGTAACTTTTAAAATTGTATAAATTATCACTGTGGGATATTAAAGATAAAAGGTTATAAAATTTGAACATTAACTTTAAAGTATATTGTGATTATGACTTTAGGTTGTTAAAGTTTAATTTGTTTTTATAGATATATATAGTCGTGTTTTTTGTTAATTATTTGAGTTAGTTGTAATATTATGTAATAAAATAAATATTGAATAAAATACGTTACTCGTTTTCAAGTTGTAAATTTATCGAAACAAATGTCTTAAAATATATAAAAATTCACTTAAATAATAATTGCCTTCCGTATAATTTATTATGGTGGCAGCGGAAAAAGTAGTATGATGAATAAAAAATTAATTATTTTATAATTTTTCTAAAATAAATAAATAAATAAAAATTTAGGTATCAATGGTTGATGGAATTGATACAAGTGAAAACTCATGGACAAAATATTATGGAAATGGATTCTTAAAGATCATATTTAATAAATTCTAAAACACGTAAGAGATATAAAATAAATATGACGTATAAATATAAAAACTTAAAGTAAATTAAAGTAAATTAAAATAAAATTAATCAAAATGGACTATCCAAAATATGATAATGATGTAAATAAATATATAAATGAATTGGAGAAATTTTTTTTGATATATGAAGTTGAAAATAGTGCTAAGGTATTGCTTCAAAATCTTCCAGAAGGTCTATATTTGGAGATGGACGTATTAATGGAAGCAATAAGGTTTCCAACAGGGAGAGATGCAACTTTTGAGAAAACTATGACAATATTAAAATATTTATCTGGCTATAAGGCAGAAAAGGAGATAAAAGAAACACCTAAATTACATCATAATTATTTAAATGATAAAGTGCAAACCAAAAGTTATAGGAATAATTATAATAATCATTATGAGTGTAAAAATTGTTACGAAAGACATTACAATAAGGAATATAATAATTATGCGAGATTTAACAATAGAAATAATAATCATAATATCAATTACAATAAGTATCGATATAATAATGATAATAATCATAAATATAATAGTATAAAAAATAATGAAGTAAAAGTAAAAAACCAGTCAATGTAAAAATAGAAGTAAAAAAACCATTAGTGAAGGATAAGCCAATTGATGTAGAAATAGTATATAGTTCTTTATTTCGTAGTGATATTAATAGTAAATCGTATGAAGAGTGGAAAACGACTAATGAGTTTAACAAGAGACAATTTTGTAAAATTAATGCAGAAAAAGTAGACATTTATAAAACACAAATTGTAGAAAATTTAGAAATTAATACTAAAAATTTTGAAATTACGTCGGTAAAAATATTAAAAAATGATATAGTAGAAACGTTTATATATAGTTATATTAATCACATAGTAAAATTTGAAGAAATAATAATAAAAGAGAAAAAATGTGATAATATAAATAATTTAATTAATATTGATAAAGATTCTAGGAAATGCAAAAATTTAAAAAAAGTGAAAAATATTACGTGTAAAAGTAGGAATAATGTTAAAAGAAATAGAAGTAGTGTTAGAAGAAAGGATGACAAAATTAAAATTGAACATATAAAAGAATTCTTAATGAAGGAGAGAATAAAATTGTTGAGAATAAAATTTATTTTTAAAAGTTTGAAATTTGATTTTAAGAAAATTTTTATAAAAAATTTTTTAAACTAAAGAATAAAGGAGTTAAGTTCAAATTAAAATAAAAAGAATAAAAAAAAAGTACGTAATATAAAATTTTAATTACTTCATGGATTAAAATTTTTTAATATAACATATAAATTAATACTATAATATAAAAAATTTAAACAATACTAAAACGCGATTCTATAATCAACATTTTATGATGATATATTCTTATATTCGATTGGATCGATTCTTATTATTCCTAATTATTCTTGATTGACTAATAATAATGATAATAACAACGATGGAGGGCAAACGAGCAAACAAACAAACAACAAAGAGACGAAACGATCATAACAAACCAACAACGATAAAACGTGACAAAAGCAAGACAACGATAAAAGATGAAATCAACAATTACTTATGCAACAATAAAAAAAAAATAGCGAAAATGACAAACTAATAGTACAACGGACGCACGAGTTTTAGAGGGTGAAGAAGTGAAATAAAATCGAAATCAAAATCAAGTTCGAGGTCAAGTTCAAAATCAAAAGGAACAAAATCGGAAATATTATCTGAGACCGAAAAAAGATTTATCAAATTATATATATAAATAAAATGAAATTTTTTTTAGCTAAATCTGGGTAATGAACACTGAAAGATACATGGACGTAAACGGATAAAAATCTTAGTGACAACTTCAACATATGATACGATCGATAGACACAATGAAGGGGGAAACTAAAAGAGAGGGAAATGTTGTTTTAGGAAAATTATCTAAATTTAAATTAACTTTGAAATTGTAACTTTTAAAATTGTATAAATTATCACTGTGGGTTATTAAAGATAAAAGATTATAAAATTTGAACATTAACTTTAAAGTATATTGTGATTATGACTTTAGGTTGTTAAAGTTTAATTTGTTTTTATAGATATATATAGTCGTGTTTTTTGTTAATTATTTGAGTTAGTTATAATATTATGTAATAAAATAAATATTGAATATAATACGTTACTCGTTTTCAAGTTGTAAATTTATCGAAACAAATGTCTTAAAATATATAAAAATTCACTTAAATAATAATTGCCTTCCGTATAATTTATTAAATTTATTTAAACTTACAGAGATATGTTTCCATAAATTAGCTGTGGATGACTTAGATGCTGCAATATACTTTTTATATGGTAGGCATAAGAGACATTTGACAATAATATTAGTATTACTACCAGCCTTCTCTTTGTGGAATTCAAAATATTTTTCAAAACTTGGCCAAGGAAGGTCCTTTTTTTTTGCAATTATTGTAGAAGGAGAAGGTATAATTTCTTCATCATCTGACTCAGAATTCATATTGTATTCTGTTTCTATCTAGGAGATAAATATAAATAACACTATCTAAATTAGGAATAGAATAATCAATTAATGAGTGAAGCATACAGTTCTAAAATGTGTCTAATTTATATATAATTTGATTATAAATAAAAATTCAGGCTAGACCAAAAATAAATTTTAGAAAGCAATCATTTTTTAAAATTTGAGTAATGTGCTTATGCTTTTGTTAGACTTGGTTCTTGTAAGTAATGATTAATAATTTAATATTCTAAATAATCTGTCTTTATTTTTCCTTATACTAAATTAAAATTTTTTTTTATTACGTATGATATGAAGTTCCAATGCTTGTTACTTGACGGAAAAAAATATATTGTGCTACATTTGTAAATAAATATAATATTAAAATTTATTAAATTACTTGAATTTGCTTACAAAATTATGAAGCCCAGCAGCAATGTAACAATTTAAGAAAAGAAAATCAATTTGAACGGGAAATTATAACAATCAGACATTTTCACAAAATTTTAAATTAATAAATTTAATTTAAAAAATAAATTTAATTTAAAATTAATTTATCACAACATATTAAAAATAAAATTAATTATTTAAATATATCTTTAAAAGTAACTAGTTACTTTTGGCAGTTACATTTCAAAAATTATAACTAGTTACAGTTACTAGTTACAATTTTAAAAATATAACTAGTTACAGTTAATTTTTAGCCAAAATGTAACTAGTTACTAAATATTAGTATAATATTGCATAGAATTTAAGATAATAAAAGAAAGTTGATCGATAGATTGGATAAAAATGTTAATCATAGGGATCTCCTTGTCTGATAAAAATATTCTAGTAATATCTCATAAAAAAAATTAAACAAATGAGAAAAAATATAATTAGGCTATATACCAAAATCAAATGTTGCAATATTTAATTTAATATCATAACTTTCTCAAGTTTTATATTATGAATACATTTATAGAAATTTTTTTTACAGCTTTTCATATTCATTAAATTTACAATTGTTAATTACTTGGATAATGCATAAAGGCAAAAGCTCTTAATATATTTATTACTAAAATGTTTAAAAATTGACCTATTTTAAATTAGCACCTATAGTTTTATTATTATTGTTTCTATATTAACAAAGAATTATGAATTAGGCATATAGTGCATAGTCATTAGTTGGAATTGGGCAATATACATTTTTTAATGAGCAAAAATGTCTAAATTTTTGAAATAACATATGAGATTCTTGATATTCTTTGAAAATTTTAACTTTAACTTAAATGCCGTTGGAAAAATATGATATTTCAGAAAAATTCTAAGCATTCAAATTTAATAAACAATTCAATTGTTAATCTTGAAAATAATATTCACAAATACAAAATATTTTAAAATAAAGGTCTAAATCTGATCAAGTCAAGATAAATATCTTTTGAGTATGATTCAGATTGATTTTTGCAAGGCTCAGTAAAATGAGAGCAGTTATAAATATAATTTTTTTGAAATTTAAATATGCTTTTACTTTTTATGCATGTATATTAATAAATTTAATAATAAACAACTATCAAAGGCCTTATGGTAAAATGTTGTATACCATTTTTTTCCATTCAGGGAACCTATTATTTTTCCAGATTTTAACTGATGAATGAGTTACACCCCAAATAGATATCAAATCTGATTCCAATCATATCATTTTTGTATTTTACCTAATAGGGGGCTAATAGCACCTTTAAAATATAAAGCATATTTAAAAAATCGCTCCTTTATTAGATAAAATTAGGGTTTAAAAGTATTGCTAGATAGCCATATTTTTGTAAATGTCCTAGTCAAAATAATATTATGCAAATCTCGAGATTTGCAAATATATGTCTAAGTATTTTGGCCATTTTTCATAATATTATTTAGGTTATAATCTTAATCCGGTTTTTAAAAATCGATCCGAAATAGGATTTTATTACAACTCTATTAGACAAAGTGTATAAAATACAATTAATAAACTATTTTCACCTGTCAGGGTTTAGAACTTATCAAATATGAGTTAAATTCTATATATCGCACTCTTTATTCGATATGGGTAAGATTAAAATATCTAAACCTCGAAAGAAGAAAGTTGTTAAAGAAGATCTGAAATTGTCAGATAATGAAGACATTTATGATGATATTGATAAATATCATATAAACGTAATTTTTACATTTATAATATTAAGTTAAAATTTGGTATTTAGAATGAAAAAAATATAAACATTGACCAAGATCTAAGTCAGGAAGAAAATGATACAATAAATGAATCTCTATTCCCTATAGAATCCTCTGAGAATGAAGATGACGAAAATGAGTTGTTACGTAAGTGAATGTTCTAATTTAATTTGTCACTGCACAGATATGAGCCTTTTATATTCTAATCAATACCAAATTAAAAAAAAAACAAACTTGGGATAGAAATAATTTTTTTTTGCAAAACCTAACCTGAGGTCACTTTTAAAATAAATTGGAATTATTCCAATAAACAAGTTGGAAAATTATCTAGTTGATCATATTTTAAACCACTTCCTAGCAATTTACTAAATTTAATTAAAGCTTAAAAACAATTAAAAAATTAAGGCTCTGTTTAATAATATAAAAACCTGAGCCACATTTAACTAAAAATCTGAGCCAATACATAGGAAAATTCAAATACTGGCTGTGCATAAAATTTTGACCTAGCAATGCCTCTGGTAATAACAAAAGTTTAAAAAAATAAAATATACTATCAAAGTTCTCTAACCTTATAGAGATGTAAATTTCCTGTGAAACTAAAATTTTTTAAAGAAATGGAAAAGAATAAGGAAATTTTGTTTTATAAAATATGATTTGAAAAAAATGTATTTTATATTGACATAATAAATACCTCCATATCAGATCAAGCACATCAATGCTCATAATTAAGTGGGTGTATGATCTGGCATAAGGGAATCATTTTTTGTTTGGGAATAATAACTCATAAAAATAAAGCTTAAAATCAAAATAATAAAAAATTTTATGATTGATATTTTAAAGTTTACTTTAATTACCAGATTTGACTTGGTAACCAGTCCAAACCATAACAGAACAAAATACCTTATGTTACTGTTAGATGAATAATTGAGCTAGGGAAGAAACATATGGCATCCTTGTCAATTATCAGGACAAAAGGAAGAAATATTCCTAAAGGATAAATATCATTATAAGTACCAAAAGGGAAACTTTTTATTTATTATATAAGCAAAAATATTAAATATTTTCATTCATTCCTATCCAGCCAAAAAATATTTTTTGTTTTGGAATGTTCCAGACTGCTTTGATAAAAAAAATACTTAACTTGATTTCTACTTTATTATATGTCATATCAAATTTTACACTAATGTGTGGTGATGTTTACAAAATTTGAAAAACACTTTTCAAAACTATGGTAGTAATATTATTCATTGGAATTTAAAGCTTTTATTATACAATATTAATTTTATAATAAAGTTAAAATGATATTAAATATGATTCAAATTTTTTTTCTGACCAATACCTAAAATCACATAATAATAATACTAAATAGTAATACTGTAAAGTAACATAAAAAGTAATTTATTACCTTTTTTTAAGTAAAGGAACACCATTTGTTACCTTCTACTAGTGGTAACCATAATGTGTTTGAAAGTCAGCCTTGGCTATAATATGAAACATTTTTTACACCAATAAAGAAAACTATGGGTACAAAGTTTACAGTAAATTATGTCCTTACTCAAAGATCTTAATCTCAATTGTGTATTAAACATGGGCATTCTCCAAACTGTTCAGCCCATTTTAAGGAAAAAGGGATATTAAATTAGTTATAACAAGATGAAACACTTTCTATAACTTTGTAAAATATATATAGTTTTCTTAAGAAGAATGGCCAAAAATTTGACAAATCTTTTGATAAATCCAAATTACAAGGATTTTCTGATAATAACTTTTATAACTTGAAGAAACCTCATAATATATGCTCAATTATACTTATTCTCAATTCTTGTGTTTTCCAGCTGAGTTTGTATCGAATCCTCTTTGCCAATTTTATAACTAGAAGAAACCTCATAATATATGGTCAATGGCAACTTTTTATTCTCAATGTATATATAATATTCTTAAATTATTCAATTTATTAACTAACCTTTTATATAATATTTATTATAAATAATCTCAGGAGGCTCGACAAGAAAATTTTTTATGGGAGCTTCACCTTTCTTGCCCAATAATATGTGGGCCCTCAGCCCACTTTTTCCCAGCCTTCAGCCATTTTATGTTTAGATATTATACCTTTTTAATTGAAATTTGCTAACTCTGAACATTAATCTAAATATTATTTTTAGTCATTTATTATATTATGCATGCATAATAAGCATATAAATAATTAAAACAATACAAGACATTTCTAATATAATATTTAATACAAAATCTTATTACAGCATAAAATATTTCGATTGCCGATATAAAAAAAATTTTACTTCTAAAGAAATACAAGTGATAAAAAAGTTAATTAATTCATACATATGCCTCAATTGATAATGGTTTTTAAAAACCACTCAAAGCAATATAATTCTTAGCAATCATTGCTTGGTCACAAAACTAATATAACGTTGTGTTACCATTTTAGACAATGTTTTATAGAATGGAGTAATAATAAAATATTTGTAGGCCTAACCAAATCTTCTTAAAGAATAGAATATAAACGACTAATCTAAATCATAAAACTATATGGTGGTCAGAACTCTTCTTAGATGACTTTATGGAAGCTGGATAAGTAATCGAGAAAATTATTGTGAGATATTAAATTTCTAAAGATTATCTTCCATTTTTAATGGTATATAAACGACTTGACAGTTGACCATTATTGCTTATCTAAATTATGCAATCTAATGCTCTCAGTAACAGGATTAATAATCTTTAAATTAGAAATAAATCATTTAGTAACTAGAAAATAAGGACCAGAGTGATATGATGAAAGCAATTAAGATTTTATATATTATTGTCAATGTATTTAAATATTTCTAACCAATTTTTTGCAGAAACAGATTCGGTCATATCATAAGAAAGCATTTACTGTTGGTTTCTGATTTTTTCCAATCTCAAAAGAGAAAATTTTTATAAGTACCATGTCATTTAGCTAATTTTGAATAATGATAAAAAAATTTTACAAAATAAATATCAAACGATATGTTCACTCGCAGATACTAATGCCTAAAATTGCATTTCAAAATATACTTAAATTATAAGGTTAAATTATTTGATAAAATTAGTTCTCCTCACTGGTTAATCATTGTTGCATATTCATTTATAATGTGATCCATAGGAATGTTATTGATAATATTTTTTTTTACTTTCCTGACCCATTGTCGATCGAATATGTTTTCACCCTTTTTTAATGCTGAAAACGATCTTTCACCTGGGCAGGAATTAAAAGTAGTTAGCACATTTTAAGGCAATTATATATACGAGGGAATATATCGATGGGTATCATTTTTATCAAATCTATTATTGATTTATACATTGGTTAGTATTTTTTATTATAGGTTAAAATATAAACCTTTAATATTCTGCATTCTTCCATTGTATCAGGTAGATTATAATGTAAGATAAATGGTTTAATGATATCATTGTTTAAAAAAATGGGGAGAAGGGATGTAAAGCACTATAGCTATTAATATATTCAGTAGCATCACAGTGCGCAGATCGGGCCCCCTGAAATTTTGAATGGCCCCTTGAAGCAAATTTTTTTTCAATAGCTCTTTAATATCCCCATGTAGTGTTTGCAACGGTCCGGTCCGATCTTTTTTTTCTAAAATGGGACCGGACCGATGGACCGTTAAGTCAAATGAGACCGAACCGTGGGACCGTTGGTCCGGTCCAGGCGGTCCGGTCCCACCTACTTTTTTTTATAAAGCTACAAAAGTTTTATTCTGCATTTAAATTTATTAAAAATGAATAGTTAAACTACCCTATTAATATTTCAATTATATCATCAATTCATTTTTATTATATTATACACAAATGCCTAATCAAAAGAATATTAAAATACAAATTTATTTAATATAAATTATATCAATAAGAATATGATTTACATATTTAATTAATTTTTTTGATATATATATTTGGTTATAAAATAAATTGTATATAAATAATTAAATTATCTTCTAAAAAATCAAAAATGATTCCATTTTTTATCCATGATTCAAGTGCCATCATAGATTGAACCATCTTTGGATTCATTCTATTGCGTTTTTTAGTTATTTATATGTTCATGTACATACATATTAACTATAAAGCAATTTATAGTAAACTTATATTCTTTAATCGGTCTTCGGTCGGACCGGACTGTGGGACCGTGTTGTTGGACGGGACCGTTCCATAAGACCGAAAAGTCTGATAAGACCGGACCTGACCGGACCGTTGCAAACACTATCCCCATGAATTAAAAATAATTTTTTTTTGATGAACGATTTCTTTTATAATTCTATTAAGTAATATATATATAGATTTAATTTTATTATTAAAAAATTAATAAGACTATTTAAATTTATATTAAATGAATGCTATTTTAATTATTAGATTAAATTAATACTTTTAAATTATATTTTCACTATGTCAGCTTGCAATCTATGTTAAAAATGGAATATCAGTATAAAGCAATGTCTGAATATCAATTTAGCATTAACAGTTGAAGCTTAATTGATTTTCATTATTTAAATTATTTATAATCCTAATTAAATAAATATAATCATTTATTAATTGAAAATCAACAAATTTAATATTGTAATTAGCCAAATTCAAAATCATTAATATATATTATTCCTTTTTATATTTAATTACCATGCCTCTTCTTAAAAATCCTTCCATAAGAAATTTCTTTTTAAAAAGAAAGAATGAAGAAAAAAGTAGTAATTATTTTGAGATAAATGCTGTAATTACTGAATACAATAACAATTTTGATATTTTAGACTAAAAAAGAGGATTCATTAATAAAGTTGGTGGTGAACAAAGTATATTTAAAATACAGGTTTTCAATTTCAAACTATGCTTAAGATTAGTGTTGCGTAATCGGCTAAAAACTACGCCTAAGCCTAATAAGGCTAAGCCTAAAAATCGGCTAAGCCTAATTAGGCTAAGCCTAAAAATCGGCTAAGCCTAATTAGGCTAAGCTTAAAAATCGGCTAAGCCTAATTAGGCTAAGCCTAAAAATCGGCTAAGCCTAATTAGGCTAAGCCTAAAAATCGGCTAAGCCCTATTAGGCTAAGCCTAATAATCGGCTAAGCCTAATTAAGTAAGCCTAAAAATCGGCTAAAACTAAAAATCGGCTAAGCCTAATTAGGTTAAGCCTAAAAATTGGCTAAGCCTATATATATCTGCTAAAATTAAATTAGTCAAAATTCTGCATCGATGCTTAGTATTAATTATTATTTATTTATTTTAGTAAAATAATTTATTTTATTTATATTTAATGTAAATATTTTATTATTATCAACAAATAAACATGATATGATTTAATATTTTTTATTTATATTATTATATTTTGAAATGAAAATAAATTTATTTATTTGATGTTATTTTAATAAAAAAAATAATATGCTGCTATATTGTAAAATTGTAATATTCTTTTTAATATAATTTATTAGTGATTTTTACAATCTTCTTTATAAATACATCTTTTATTGAGGAATTATATTGTAAATTTTATTAGATAAATAAACAATTTTTTAGGTGAAATCTTTTATAATTTTTTTATCATTTAAAATTATCTGTTTTTTATTAAATGATGGATTTTATAGGTGGATTTTATGAAACTTTTTTGATGATTTTATATGATCTTTTTAAGGATAATATTTTAATGTGACAATTGTCATAATCGTTATTTTATAAGTTTTTTGAATTTTTTTGAAGAAAATAGGTTAAAAAAAGTATTAATAACATGTGTAAATATAAATTTAGTGAAGATGTACCAAAGAAAAGTGACAATTGTCATAATCGTTATTTTATACGTTTTTTGAATTTTTTTGAAGAAAATATGTTAAAATAAGTATTAAAAACATGTTTAAATAAAAATTTAGTGAAGATGTACCATAGAAAAGTGACAATTGTCATAATCGTTATTTTATACGTTTTTTGAATTTTTTTGAAGAAAATAGGTTAAAATAAGTAGTAAAAACATGTTTAAATAAAAATTTAGTGAAGATGTACCATAGAAAAGTGACAATTATCATAATCGTTATTTTATAAGATTTTGGAATTTTTTTGAAGAAAATTTGTTAAAATAAGTATTAATAACATGTGTAAATATAAATTTAGTGAAGATGTACCATAGAAAAGTGACATGACAATTGTCATAATCGTTATTTTATACGTTTTTTGAATTTTTTTGAAGAAAATATGTTAAAATAAGTATTAAAAACATGTTTAAATAAAAATTTAGTGAAGATGTACCATAGAAAAGTGACAATTGTCATAATCGTTATTTTATACGTTTTTTGAATTTTTTTGAAGAAAATAGGTTAAATAAGTATTAATAACATGTGTAAATATAAATTTAGTGAAGATGTACCATAGAAAAGTGACAATTGTCATAATCGTTATTTTATAAGTTTTTTGAATTTTTTTGAAGAAAATATGTTAAAATAAGTATTGATAACATGTTTAAATAAAATTTAGTGAAGATGTACCATAGAAAATTGACATTGTCATAATGGTTATTTTTAAAGTTTTTTGACGAAAATATGTTAAAATAAGTATTAATAACATGTGTAAATATAAATTTAGTGAAGACAATGAAAAGTGACAATTGTCATAATCGTTATTTTTAAAGTTTTTGAATTTTTTTGACGAAAATATGTTAAAATAATTGTCACTTTTCTATGAATCATAATGTACATCTTCACTAAATTTATATTTACATGTTATTAATACTTATTTTAACATATTTTCGTCAAAAAAATTCAAAAAACTTTAAAAATAGCGATTATGACAATTGTCACTTTTCATTGGTACATCTTCACTAAATTTATATTTACACATGTTATTAATACTTATTTTAACATATTTTCGTCAAAAAAATTCAAAAAAATTTTAAAATAACGATTATGACAATTGTCACTTTTCTATGGTACATCTTCACTAAATTTATATTTACACATGTTATTAATACTTATTTTAACAAATTTTCGTCAAAAAACTTTAAAATTAACCATTATGACAATTGTCACTTTTCTATGGTACATCTTCACTAAATTTATATTTACACATGTAATTAATACTTATTTTAACATATTTTCGTCAAAAAAATTCAAAAAACTTTAAAAATAACGATTATGACAATTGTCACTTTTCTATGGTACATCTTCACTAAATTTATATTTAGACATAATATTAATACTTATTTTAACATATTTTCGTCAAAAAAATTCAAAAACTAAATAACGATACAAAAATTAACAACTATGATCACTTTTCTATGGTACATCTTCACTAAATTTATATTTACACATGTTATTAATACTTATTTTAACAAATTTTCGTCAAAAAAATTCAAAAAACTTTAAAATTAACCATTATGACAATTGTCACTTTTCATTGGTACATCTTCACTAAATTTATATTTACACATGTTATTAATTCTTATTTTAACATATTTTCGTCAAAAAAATTCAAAAAACTTTAAAATTAACCATTATGACAATTGTCACTTTTCATTGGTACATCTTCACTAAATTTATATTTACACATGTTATTAATTCTTATTTTAACATATTTTCGTCAAAAAAATTCGAAAAACTTTAAAAATAACGATTATGACAATTGTCACTTTTCTATGGTACATCTTCACTAAATTTATATTTACACATGTTTTTAATACTTATTTTAACAAATTTTCGTCAAAAAAATTCAAAAAACTTTAAAATTAACCATTATGACAATTGTCACTTTTCATTGGTACATCTTCACTAAATTTATATTTACACATGTTTATGTTAAATTCTTATTTTAACATATTTTCGTCAAAAAAATTCGAAAAACTTTAAAAATAACGATTATGACAATTGTCACTTTTCTATGGTACATCTTCACTAAATTTATATTTACACATGTTATTAATACTTATTTTAACAAATTTTCGTCAAAAAAATTCAAAAAACTTTAAAATTAACCATTATGACAATTGTCACTTTTCATTGGTACATCTTCACTAAATTTATATTTACACATGTTTTTAATACTTATTTTAACAAATTTTCGTCAAAAAAATTCAAAAAACTTTAAAATTAACCATTATGACAATTGTCACTTTTCATTGGTACATCTTCACTAAATTTATATTTACACATGTTTTTAATACTTATTTTAACAAATTTTCGTCAAAAAAATTCAAAAAACTTTAAAATTAACCATTATGACAATTGTCACTTTTCATTGGTACATCTTCACTAAATTTATATTTACACATGTTATTAATTCTTATTTTAACATATTTTCGTCAAAAAAATTCGAAAAACTTTAAAAATAGAACGATTATGACAATTGTCACTTTTCTATGGTACATCTTCACTAAATTTATATTTACACATGTTATTAATACTTATTTTAACAAATTTTCGTCAAAAAAATTCAAAAAACGTATAAAATAACGATTATGACAATTGTCACTTTTCATTGGTACATCTTCACTAAATTTATATTTACACATGTTATTAATTCTTATTTTAACATATTTTCGTCAAAAAAATTCGAAAAACTTTAAAAATAACGATTATGACAATTGTCACTTTTCTATGGTACATCTTCACTAAATTTATATTTACACATGTTATTAATACTTATTTTAACAAATTTTCGTCAAAAAAATTCAAAAAACTTTAAAATTAACTATTATGACAATTGTCACTTTTCATTAGTACATCTTCACTAAATTTATATTTACACATGTTATTAATTCTTATTTATTTTCGTCAAAAAATTCGAAAAACTTTAAAAATAACGATTATGACAATTGTCACTTTTCTATGGTACATCTTCACTAAATTTATATTTACACATGTTATTATAATAATTATTTTAACAAATTTTCGTCAAAAAAATTCAAAAAACTTTAAAATTAACCATTATGACAATTGTCACTTTTCATTGGTACATCTTCACTAAATTTGTATTTACACATGTTATTAATACTTATTTTAACATACTTTCTTCAAAAAAATTCAAAAAACTTATAAAAGAACGATTATGACAATTGTCACATTAAAATATTATCCTTAAAAAGATCATATAAAATAACATCAAAAAAGTTTCATAAAATCCACCTCATTTAATAATAAATAGATAATTTTAAAAAAATGATAAAAGATTTCACCTAAAAGATTGTGTATTTATCTAATAAAATTTACAATATAATTCCTCAATAAAAGATGTATTTACAAAGAAGATTGTGAAAATCACTAATAAATTATATTTAAAGAATATTACATTTTTACAATATAGCAGCATATTATTTTTTTTATTAAAAAAACATCAAATAAATAAATTTATTTTCATTTCAAAATATAATAATATAAATAAAAAATATTAAATCCTATCATGTTTATTTGTTTTGTTGATAATAATAAAATATTTACATTAAATATAAATAAAATAAATTATTTTACTAAAATAAATAAATAATAATTAATGCTAAGCATCGATGCAGAATTTTGAATAATTTATTTTAGCCAATTTTTAGGCTTAGCCCATTTTTAGGCTTAGCCAATTTTTAGGCTTAGCCGATTTTTAGGCTTAGCCAATTTTTAGGCTTAGCCGATTTTTAGGCTTAGCCTAATTAGGTTTAGCCGATTTTTAGGCTTAGCCTAATTAGGCTTAGCCGATTTTTAGGCTATACCTAATTAGGCTTAGCCGATTTTTCCACCTAAAATCTCGGCTAAGCCGTTTTTAGTCGGCTAAAATTAGCCGATTACGCAACACTACTTAAGATATTGAAAAACGATTAATTGTAGTTCTAAGAGATATAAATATTGAAAACCAAAAAGTTAAAAGAGAGAAAATAGGTAAATTATTATAAAATATTTTATTTATAAAATAATAGAACCTATACTTGTGTCTCAATCTGAAAATATATGTGAGATCCAGCCCATAGATATCTCAGAATGTATTAATTTTGTAAATATAAATATAAAATTTGATATAGGCATGGAATCTGATAAGGATGCGTCAACAAGCCCAATTGTTGGTAGCAATAATCCATATAAAGGTATATTGGATAAAGAAGTTGTATTAAAACAAATAACATTTGATGAAATACATTTTAAAATTTAATCTTATTTAGATTTTTTTTGGATAATGAAGAAAGAAGGATAATTGTGAATGAGAGGATTGTAAATAATGTAGGGACAGAAGGAAAGAAAATAGCTAATTAATTTATATTAAAGATATTTTATTTATATAATAGAAGCTATATGTGTGGTTCAATCTAAAAATGATAATACAAGAGTTTTTTAAAATATATTTAAAATAGATGATATAAATTTGATTTGCATTTATATTAACACTTTATTTATCTATTTTTCTTCAACTATGCAATATTTATCATCACTTTCAGAAATGCAATAACAATATTTTATTCATATATTTTTTATTTGTCACTTTTTTCAGAAAAGCTTCAATTGGGTACAAAAACAACTAGTATTAGGTGCATATCCATATACTGGGTTGGAGAAAAATAGAAGATACTTTCAATATCAGTGGTATATTCCTTTCCTTGGATTGAATATAGCATTCACAAACTCTATTTTTTGTTTTCCTTGTCATAATTTTCCTGCACAGCCTCACAAAGTATACCTTTTTGATAAAGATTATCAAAAATTTCGTAAAGTAAAAGAATTAGCGACTCACACAGCAATAAATGGTCATACAAAGAATATAATTCTTTGGAACCATTTCAAACAATCTTTGATAGGAGGGACCATTAAAGAAAAATTTATAGCTCTAAAAATCGAAAGAAGAGAATATTTGTTTAAGTTAGAATTTCACTTTAGAGAGCATGATGAAAGTGAGACAAGCAATAATTAAGGAAATTATTGTGAAATATTAAGCTATTTGGAAGAGTATGATCCATTTTTAATGGCATATAAACAACAAGGCATTGCTAATTATTGCTCACCTCAATCACAAACATATGCTATCTGCAGTAAAGTATATAGCTTCACAATGGCTAACGCGTGAATCTTAGTTCATATGAGCAATTTATTATATGTGTTAGATATGTTAATAAACAAAAGCACCAAAGGAATCTATATCTTTTCTAAAAATTCTGCAGAGTCATTAATGAAGACAATAATAACAACATTGAACAACAATTTCATAAATACAATTTGGTGCAAATGTTATGAAAGGTCATCTTTCATTTTTAATTGCAAATCAAGAAATTTATTATGATGGACAACAGATATTGAAATAAAAAGCATGAATACCTTCTAATACATTATAAAACTTCCTAGGACCTATTGATTTATAGACAGGGATCAATACAAGTGATGAATTTATGCGCATAGTAGTGAACATATATAGCCATTTTGTGATTATTGCTATATCTTTCCTGGACTCCTGAAAGATGCCCTTTCATAACGCTTGCATAATCATATGCTTGAGCAACACAGGGCATTTATGAAATTGTTGTTTAATGTTGTTATTAGTGTCTTCGTAAGGAAAACAAAAAATAGAGTTTCTGGTAATGCTATATTCAATCCAAAGATAGGATATACACCACCGAGATTGAAAGCATCTTCTATTTTTCCCCAACCCATTATATGGATATGTACCTAATATAGGTTGCATAGGTCTAGTTGTTTTTGTACAGATCAAGCTTTTCTGAAAAAAGTTACAAATATTAATATATGAATTAAAATATTGTTATTGCGTTTCTGAAAATAATGATAAATATTATATATTTTAAGAAAAATATTGTTAAAATAAATAAATAAAATGTTAATATAGATGCAGATCAAATTCAAGTTATCCAATTTTTGATTATATTTTAAAAAATACTTGTGTAATTGTCATTATTAGATTGAGCCACACATATAGCTTCTATTATTTTATAAATAAAATATCTTAAATATAAATTAATTTGCCTATTTTCTTTCCTTCTGTCCCTACATTATTTACAATCTTCTCATTCACAATGAGCCTACTTCTCCATTATTCAAATACGATTAATTTGGAAATGTATTTCATTTCTATCCAATATTATTGCTACTAACAATCTGGCTTGTTGTAGCATCCTTGTCAGATTCCATGCCTATATCAAATTTTATATTTATATTTAGAAAATTAATACATTCTGAGATATCTATGAACTGGATCTCACATATATCTTCAGATTGAGACACAGGTATAGGTTCTATTATTTTAAAAATAAAATATTTTATATACAAATTAATTTACCTATTTTCTTTCTTTTAACTTTTTTTGTTTTTAATATATATATCTCTTAGAACTACAATTAATCGTCTTTCAATTTCTAAAGCATAGTTTGAAAAACTGTATTTTAAATATGCTTTGTTCACCACCAACTTTATTATTGAATCCTCTTCTTTGGTCTAAAAAGTCAAAATTTTTATTCTTACCAGTAATTACGGTTGGTATAACATTCATATAAAAACTTTACATATAAAAAATAATAGCGACTTTATACTAATCAACCACATTTTGTTATATGATAAAATTTCAATATTTGATATAATTAAATGATTATGCTTAATAACAAAATATATTTGATATAAATTAATTAATAATAATATACAATTTTAAATATTAAAGTAAATTGGTTAAATAATTAAGAAATATAGTTAAAATATAATATATGGAATTTTGATGTTAACGATAATTTTAGAAATCTATAGACCATATATTTATTTTATAAATTGCTAATATTTTATCTTACAATTATTTAGATATGTTGGAA
This sequence comes from Gordionus sp. m RMFG-2023, assembly GCF_954871325.1. Taxonomy (NCBI): domain Eukaryota; kingdom Metazoa; phylum Nematomorpha; class Gordioida; order Chordodea; family Parachordodidae; genus Gordionus; species Gordionus sp. m RMFG-2023. The sequence goes on along the minus strand of NC_088778.1, from coordinate 4,477,874 downwards.
TTGTAAATTTTAATACTATTTCAATATCTTTTTAAATTTATAGTTGAATATAAAATACTACATCTAAAAGGCATTTTACATAACTTCTATATTGGCTAGTTGTATATGAGGTATACTGTCATTAAACGGCTAAATATGTGTCGATTTTAAAGGCCCGATTAAGGTTTTAGTCAAAAAAATATTATGAAAGCCCGAAGATTGTGGAAAAAAGTTTGGCCCTTTATTTTCTAAATCTCGAGACTTATATAATATATTTTAAGTAAATCCGTATTTGTGCCATCTTAAAGCCAAATCGAATAGCGCCGTTTAACAACTCTAATTAGATATATCTATATTTTTTATAAATAACTCTTTAATTTAAGCTATTATATAGATTTCTCAGATAAATTACTAAATACGCCACAATTCATGGCTATACTCAAATAATATTTATTTAATATCCTCGAATATTCGAATAGTAACAAAATATTCGGATATATTTATATTTTTTTAATACGTATTTTTGCAAATATTCCATACCTTTGAGATTTGGAATTGGGGAATCGTAGTCTGATGTCAATATTTATTTTGGTAAAGATGAAGAGGTAGTCTCACTTATTCTTTTTTTTAGTTAGTATTTTAGTTTTAGTTTTCTTTTATATAATTAGTAAAGGGCGTTTCTGATCTCTACAATAAAAATATATATAGTCCAAAAAAAATTTTCCCTTAAATTGCATATAGTAGTTTGGCATACAATATCTAAACCTAGTTAAGGGATTATTGATTCCTAAAGTGGCCGATAGATATAATGCTATTTTAATTATGTATTCCATTCATTTGGTATAAAACATGATATTTGATAATACTTCATTTCTATTTTTATTATATCAAATATTTTCTATATTATATTGGAAAAATACGTACCCATATAAAAATAAAATAAGATTTTTTGAATATAAATAAAAATTGATTAAGTAAAATTATAACTATCGATTAGATTTTATTTTTATAAATATTATATTTTATTTAAATATTTTTTTATTAATTATTAAAATTAATATCAAATAATATAATCAATCTGGAAATATTATTTCAACATCTATTAGAATATTTTAGAGATTACAAAATAATTTTTTTCGAATTATAAATTTATTTAACTACTTTCACTATTTAAGGAATAATTTTGTAAACACGGTTAAAAAAAATTCAAATATTTACTTCATTATAATTTTGATTTTATTCCTTTATAATATATTCATGGATAATATAAAAAGACTAACGGGCTAACCAGTTACTAATAACGGGATTCGGAAATAGTTGTGAATAAGTGGTAAATAACTGGTGGAATTAATAGTAATAAGGCTAGTGGCCAATCAGAAAATAAAATATTTTCGTAAGACTATGCTGAAAAATATGAATTATCACCAGTGACGAAGCCTCCATTAAAAATTTTCTTTTATCATTACGTTGAAAAAATTCCTATTATTTTTAGCACATTATTACTTTAAAAAAATAATGTTATTTTTATTACGTTAAAACATTTATTATTATTTTTAACGGATGTGCTTCGACAAAAAAAACGGTCCATGTCCGGGTACGAATAAAATTTAAAGGGTCCGGGTTCAGGGAACATAAAAAAGTGACTCAAAATAAGATATCTTTTTTTTTTATTTATTATTATACTTAAATATATACACATTCATAATTTACAATTAAAAAGTTTTTAAATGAAATAATTTATATTTTAAATATTTTATTCAATCGCACAATCATAATATCTTCTAAAATATCATCCTTGAGATTTCCACGTAAATTAGACAATATATATTTCAAAGATAAAAACCACGTTCTACTCTTACCTAAAATAGATAGATATTTATATAATACATAAATTATTGTGCTTGTGTCGCAGGTACATTCATGACGATTTTAGATAAGATATATATAATTCTGGATATACAGAAGAATTTTCTTCCCAGAATTTTAAAATATTTATATCCTTATTTATTCTCTAAACTTCTGAGAACTTTTCTATTAAAGATGCAATATGAATTTTATAATCCTCCTATCTGTCTGATGATAATTTGATTTTTTTTCTCTATCTAAAAGTAAAATTTCAAGATCATCAATGTTGCTATCATTATTATTATTACTACAACCAGTAGGTATTGTCGTAGCCTCCAATTTAGTTTTGCGTATGACATAAATCTTAAAGATGGTCTTTAGCCATTTGTTTTTGCTCAATACTCAATGCGTATACAACACTATTTTGCAAATATTGTTGTTCTCGAATTTTTATGTTTTCTATTATTTCGAATGAAAAAGGAATCGACATCTAATCCATATGCCATAAAAATATTATTAACATAATTGTTCTGATTGTAATCTTATTATTGTTATTTTTAAAGGAACTTACACTAGTAAGGTCCTTTATTTGAGCCAATCATCTTACCACAAAATGACTTCACAGGATCCTTTAATAAAATAATTACAGAAATATATCATAGTTGAATAGTGATTTTTAACTCGGCTAATTGCAATATTAAATTGGATAATTCAATTAATGAATAATTGTTATATATAAAATATTTAAGTAATAAAAATCAATTAAGCTTCAACTGTTAATGTTAAATTGATATTTAGACATTATGGGTGATATTGATATTCCATTTTTAACACAGAATTCTATTGCAAGCTGACATAGTGAAAATATAATTTATATGTATTAATCTAACCTAATAATTAAATTAGCACTCATTTAATAAAAATTTAGATAGTCTTATTAATTTTTAAATAACAAATATATATAAAATACTTAATAGAATTATAAAAGAAATTGTTCAGGGGGCTATAAAAAAATTTATCTTAGTTCAATGGAATATTAAGGAGCTATTAAAACATTTTTTTTCTTCAGGGAGCTATTCAAATTTTTCAGGCGACTAGTGTAACCCCCCTACCTCCCCCCGTATATATTGAAATACGTCCGTCCCTCATATTGTGCCTACCAATCCGAATATATTTTATTTTATGTAATGTTTTTTTTCAATATTTTAAAAAGAGAACATATAAACGCCATTCTTTTTTCTTTTATCCTTTATTTATTCTTAAAAATAACATGTATATAGATGATTTATTGCAATGCGACAAGGATAAGCTTTATTTAAATATAATATATCGAATAAAAAACATTATTTAAAAAAAAAGATAAAATATTCAGGAGAAGGTTTTGGATTGATTTCCTTTTTTTAGGGTTTTTATATAATTTTTATTTTGCTGATAAATATTAAATTATTAATGATCAAAAAAAATAAATATTTTTTATAACAATTATGACTGAAATAACAATATTGATATAAACAATTTAAAATACAAGTGTGAAAATATATAACAAAAAAAAGGGGGGGGGGTGCAAAAAAGCTTTCATTGAGATTCGAGGAAAATAAAATAGTCACCTCTAAACGATATAAGTTAAAACATAAAAAAAACATTTTTTTTGTAATAAAACAAAGTTATAATAATAAATATATTTATAAAGGATTTATAATAGGTACATATTGTTTAATATTGTCGGATATTTTTTTAAAATATAAATATACATCTATTTGTTTATTATTATATTGTAATGTAATTAAATTAATTCTCCTTTCTCGCCTCTCATATTTAGTATTAGATTTGGATATCGTTAACCCAAGGCTATATTGTTGGAGTTTTAATTCCACATTAGCTTGAATTATTTGCAATTTACTAATAAACGTATAAATATCCGGGTGGGCTGTTTTAATTAATTTTTTCAGCTCATTATGAAAACCCTCCACGTTATTATTAGTTCTTGGGCCTTCTACGTTGTAGCGACTCCAAAACGTGGAGTTAAAGTTATTCGTACATATGTACGTGTTTGAAAATTATAACATAAATTGCCTCAGAGCTTCGATATTTAAAGCCTCTGACTCAATAAATGTCTGGGTATACACAGTGGATAACTGCGAAGGATTGCAAAATGGTAGTGCAAATATCCTCCGAAGTATACCCTGAACATCGGCCCTTTCCTTATAATCTCTGGTCAATGATAAGCTTTGGATTTTCCTCCACAAAGATTGACCATAGTGGAAGAAGCACCCTGGAATAAATAAATATTATTAAATATATATTGTTTTAATTTACCTCGGATCAGAGCATAAAGAAAAACAATTAGAAGAGCTAGCTTCATGCTAATTTCAAAATCGATTTGAATCGATTCGGGCTCTAGTAGAAGTCATCCATGTAGAGCGCACTTATCTTTAACCATTTCTAGGAATTTAATATAAGTTGATTTTCGCTTATCAGGTAATATAGCGAAAATCACACATATCATACTTTTCCCGATTAATACATGTATTGTATATAATTGGGTGAAATGAGTTGGAGTAGTAAAAAACGTGCCATCCATGTATAAATTTTTGGATGAGCACATAAGTTTAAAAAAATCAAGTGTCCCATATATTATGATATCTTTATTTGGTGTATGTGCCAATAAAAATGGTGAGCCCTGAAGAGTATTATTGTAATTTGTTAAATTGATTGAATATGTGTCCTGAGGGAGGAAAGGCACATAACCAGGTACCACTCTTTTCATCATTTTTATAACAGAATGCAAGGGTGGGATCGTCTCTGGATATTTATGTATCTGGATTAGACATAACTTCAACCATCACATTACTGTAGATGGTGGAAATATTTTAAAATGGATTTGCTATCATCGCATTTTTAAGACTATTACGGGTTTTTATACCATAATATTCAGATAAATCATCAATATGTGTATGTGCATATTTTGATTTTACATGGAATTGATTATTTGTGAATATAGCGCGCGAGGGGCAGTTTAGTTGGCGGCATCTGTTTATAAAAAATTAAAATAAAATATAAATAAACACTCAAAATATAACTTCGTAGAATATTTATTTATAAAAGTTTGTTTAATTACATATAATATTTGGTCTATAGATACTTTTGATGAAATATCAATAAATTGTATCTTTTTGATTTAATATATTCAAAATTATCTGCAAATATTTAATGTAAAAATTAATCATCATAATATTTTACTAGGATCTTGATGAATTAAATTTGATTTATCTAATGAATCAGTTGTTACTATGTCAGAAATGAGATCTATAATATAGAATTAGAAATTGATTTAAAGTATTATCGAATACTGAGATTAGTTTGATTTGAAACAAAACCATCGATCGCTAATCGAATTCCATCATTTAAACTTCTCACTATTGACAGAATAGAATAAAATAATTTAAAAATAAATACCAAAATCAGTTTGATTAGAAATAGAATTTGATGAAGTTCCACCACCAAATCTCGTGCTTCGAATAGAGGTTTGATCTAAAATGTTTAAATAGTAAAAGATTTGAAATATTATAAACATAAATATTAATTATATAAATAAATTTTAAATAGATGAATCAAATTTAATTCATCAAGATCCTAGTAAAATATTATGATGATTAATTTTTACATTAAATATTTGCAGATAATATTGAATATATTAAATCAAAAAGATTCAATTTATTGATATTTCATCAAAAGTATCTATATGTTTGCAATCGAACTTACAAAGAGACCAAATATTATATGTAATTAAACAAACTTTTATAAATAATAAATATTATACGAAGTTATATTTTGAGTGTTTATTTATATTTTATTTTAATTTTTTATAAACAGATGCCGCCAACTAAACTGCCCCTCGCCCGCTATATTCACAAATAATCAATTCCATGTAAAATCAAAATATGTACATACACATATTGATGATTTATCTGAATATTATGGTATAAAAACCCGTAATATTCTTAAAAATGCGATGATAGCAAATCCATTTTAAAATATTTCCACCATCTACAGTAATGTGATGGTTAAAGTTATGTATAATCCAGATATACATAAATATCCAGAGGCGATCCCACCCTTGCATTCTGTTATAAAAATGATGAAAAGAGTGGTACCTGGTTATGTGCCTTTCCTCCCTCAGGACACATATTCAATCAATTTAACAAATTACAATAATACTCTTCAGGGCTCACCATTTTTGTTGGCACATACACCAAATAAAGATATCATAATATATGGGACACTTGATTTTTTAAAACTTATATGTGCTCATCCAAAAATTTATACATGGGAGGCACGTTTTTTACTGCTCCAACTCATTTCACCCAATTATATACAATACATGTATTAATCGGGAAAAGTATGATATGTGTGATTTTCGCTATATTACCTGATAAGCGAAAATCAACTTATATTAAATTCCTAGAAATGGTTAAAGATAAGTGCGCTCTACATGGAGGACTTCTGCTAGAGCCCGAATCGATTCAAATCGATTTTGAAATTAGCATGAAGCTAGCTCTTCTAGTTGTTTTTCCTTTTGCTGTGATCCGAGGTAAATTAAAACAATATATATTTAATAATATTTATTTATTCCAGGGTGCTTCTTCCACTATGGTCAATCTTTGTGGAAGAAAATCCAAAGCTAATCATTGACCAGAGATTATAAGGAAAGGGCCGATGTTCAGGGTATACTTCGGAGGATATTTTATAAAATAATTTAAATAATAAAAATCAATTAAGCTTCAATTGCTAAATTGATATTAGACATTATGAGTGATATTGATATTCCATTTTTAACATCGAATTTGATTGTAAGGTGACATAGTGAAAATATAATTTATATGTATTAATCTAATCTAATAATTATAATAATAATCATTTAATAAAAATTTAGATAGTCTTATTGATTTTTAAATAATAAAATTAAATATATATATTAATTATATAAAAGAAATCGCTTAGGGGGGTATTAAGGAGCCATTAAAAAATTTTTTTTGTTTCAGGGACTCAAATTTTTTAAAAGGCCCGAGCCCCTACGTCCCTCGCTAGTGACTCTACTGGTAAATAGTCATAATATTGTTACATGAGACAAACCGGGGTTAATAAATTTAATAACGATTGATCCTCAATAAATGTCAATCAAATTATTCTAATAGTTATCTTTATTGGAATATTCACCCAATGGCATTCTTTATACCAATATTATTCCAATGATAATCATTATATTGATTTCTCCATCATATTGCTTATCTTAGTTGTGTTTTATTTCCTTTATAAGATTAGATATATCCAATTTGGGATAGCTAATCAAAAGATCTATCCAGCTGGAGATCAACCTCTCCCAGTGTCTACATTAGAGGGGTGGGGGGTTAGCAACAGTTTGCATCCAAATTTTTTTGAGGGGGTTAGGTGCCTTTGATGGGGGTAGGATAAATTTTTTTGGGGGTTATCTATTAAATTTTGAGATGTAAAAGGACAAAATATATTGCTGTAAAAATTAAAACTTTTATTATAAACTTATTATAATACAATGATATTTCTAATCATCGACCAAATCTATGTATATTGCAAACAATCATAGACATTATTTTCCAAAATAAAACATTATGCTATCCTTTAAAATGTAATTTAAAAGGTTTAGACATTCTCAGCAAGCTCATAATGCTATAATAATGCATTCATTGTAAATGTGGGGGTTTTTAATTGAATTCATGATCTAAAAAATAACTTTTATATATATAATATTTTGATAGTTGGTAGTAGGGCTAAAATTATTCAAAATTAAAAATATTTTTTGATTGTAATAATAATTATCACTCTAATTAAGCGGGTCTAAGAGGGGGGGGGGGGGGGTCAGAAATATTTTTATCGTCACTAAATATTGATATGGGTTAAAATATAAGTAAAAAATAAATGTATGCAAATTACATCTAAAAATAATAATGAATGAATGCGTTTTCAAGTTCCTTTTCGATGGTCCTTTTTATTTCTAATTATCACCTCATATTTCCATATAATGGCTACCGAATAAAAAGCTAATTAAAATAAAGGAGATAATTATGATGCGACGTCATTCTTGACGGCATATCTAGCTAGTTATATATAGTTATGTATAAAATAAACCTTCAATTATTATTTGGGACATTTCACAACTGTTTTCGGGAACATTCTCGGTATCACTTTCCTTTCACCTTTCATAATATTCCCAAGGTGATTTTTCATGTTTATATTAGAGTTATCAAAAAAATAAAAAGAATTGTGATTAAAATAAGATTGATGTGGTAAGTTGTGTTAAAAGATACTTTTTTAGATGGATCTAAAAACAATACAGATACCACTAAAATAATATCTAGATACAGATTCCACATTTTTATATCTATTTACAGTATCCAGATACTTAATAACTCTGCTAATTTTAATTGTTTAGTTTTGACATTATTTTAATTTGAGTATACTTTAATTAGATTCTGGACATCAAGGAATTGAAATTAGCCAATTCTATAACTTTCTATCTATAAAATGGATATTTCTTATGAAAATCTATTTTCGGACCTTCTCGTTTCTTTGAATCCTATTTTAAGATTTTGAGTAAACGTGATTGTTTAATTATATATGATAATATGCCCTTGTTAACATTTGGTAACTGAGCATTAATGATTTTTTGTATTAAGACTACAAGCCATTAATTTATATTTTATATTATGGTAAACCAGGGAAAGACTTTAACAAAGTTCTAGAAGAAGGTGACAGTGATAAAGATGAAGAATCGGAATCCGAAGAAATTACTAGAGATAACTGGGGAACATCCAAATCAATATATTATAATTCAGATTCCGCTTCTCTCAAAGCTGACCAAAAACGAGGTCTAAAAGGTCCAAAGTTATCCAAAATCGAGAAAGAATTGGAACAAAAAGAAGTACATAATTTAAATTTTTTTAAAAATAATGGTGGGTTGGGCTTCGGGATAGCAATTCTAATATTTTATTTACATTATTAGCTATTGAGGATGGAGGAAGAAGAAGCACTAATATTACAAAAGCAAATGATGGAAGAGCTAAAGGACGAAGATTTCGGTTTGGATTTTATCAACGTAAAATACTTTTTTAAAAATCTCAAATTAAATTATATTCCAGGAAATGGCCCAAAAATTTAACGACACAAATTCTGCGGCGGATACTGATTTGTCTAGCAAAGACTTTGCTGACAATATTTCTAACCAAAATACAACTTATTTACCAAGAGACTTGTCCAACATGAATAACAAAGAAAAGATTTTGTTACTTAAGAAGGAATCGCCAGAATTTTTACCCTGGACTAAAGAGGCCTTGCAATTTTTCAAACTATTGTCTTCCGTTCTTCATCCCGTGTTGCGTTGTTATTACATATACAAGGCGTCAACGGATTACGGAAATGTATGCAAAACCAGTGCGGCTGATCAAGACATAGCCACATTAGAATCATTATTTTCGAATATAAACCCCCAAATAATTAAATATCTATCCCTCAAACGACATCTTGTCTCTTTGTACCTTGTTAACTTTACCTACTACCTATACCACAAATCTTTGAGCCCAAAGACCGCTTCTGACACTCCACAACTAAACGTTTACACCCATCCCGTAATGATTCGTTTGAGGTCTTACAAAAAACTCATAGAGACATTGGATAAGAAAATTGATTCCTCCAATCCAACCCTGCAAGATGACATACAAAATTTAGCAACTTCTTTACCATCATCCATTACTAAAAATCCAAGGATCGATGTCAAAGTCCATGACAAATCGGCCAAAGTTACGATTGATGATGTATCAGCGAACATTCTTGGTTACCATCCTAGTCAATATCACAAAGTTCTCGATTTGTCAGAGTCCCTAAGGCCTACTTCACTCAAAACTATTAGTTCTCCTGGACCCACTTCCATCCAGAACCGGGAACCATTTAAATTAAACAAAGGTAAGGACTCTTACTTTAACACGAAAAATCAACGTAAGCAAGCGAAATCTGTCAAATTCAAGGAGGAAAATCGTACGACTGATATTTACAACTCTTTTCCGGCGGAAGTCGATATGGACGGTAAACGCCCTATCAATTATGAAATGGCTAAAAACAAGGGGCTCACTCCTAAACGCAAAAAAGAGTATAAGAATCCTCGAGTTAAACATAAGATTCGATATAGGAAAGCATTGATAAAGCGGAAGAGTCAAGTTAGAATACCCAAGAGAGAGATAAATAAATACGCTGGGGAATTAACTGGCATCAAGATCGGCTTGAAGCGGAGCATAAAGATTCGTTAAGAAATTTTTTTTTGTCTAAATAATTTGTGAATGAAGGAGATAAAATATGTAAATAAATAAAAGTTTATTTAAACATGTGTTATTACATTATTTAACTCATAAATTAGTCCAATATGATAAACATAAAAATTAGTCCCGTTATATAGGGAAAAAGGAGCAATTATAAATTAAATTAAAAGTGGCGCAAAATGAAAAAAAGATCTTTATATAATTGGGGATAAAACCAACCCCCCTATACATTTCGGAGCTCTAATTATACCTTTGGATTCAGGACGATCTCCTGGATGAAACTATCTAAATTATAATTAATGAAACCCTTACTTAGGAATCCAAAAGTATGACAAACCCCTAAAGAACACAAATGTTTTAATTTTAATGTAATTAAATCTAAACAAAAAAAGGACTTAAAAAAAATTATTTTATGGGAAATAAATCACCCTAATAAAGGGCAAAAATTAATATAATATTTAACACATGTTATGGAAATATAACAAAATATTTCTTATAAACTATAACACCAACTAACGGACAAAATTTCATATTATTTTAAAATTATAAAATAGCTTCCAATCAAAATAGATCAGAAAATACTATAACATTATAAAATGTGTAATTCGTATTCAATTTATATACTATAATTTGTAGCATAATAAGCGTATCAAAATATAAATTGGCGTAAAATTGTAAGTTTTAACATTTTGTGATCACGCAATCTATGAACATAAAGTTCTTATGTTGAATAATATGCGGTCTCCCATTCATTAACATATAATTGCGTAACATCACAACACAACCACACATATCACGAGCATAGAAAGTGTCCGGCAAATTAATCGCCTTAAATTCAAACATTAAAAAAAAAATTTTTTTTCACCTTTTCTATATGTATATATCAGAATAATATTTGACTATTTTTTTTTCTAAAAAAAAAGACAAGTCATATCCTTCGAATTTAATTTTCTTTTTCACTTTTTTTTAATTTAAGGCAAATTTTATTTTATTTTTACAAAAACGTGCCGGGGCACCATGAAGGAAACAAGTTATTTTTTGAGTTTTAAATTAATTTTATTTCTTCTTTTAAAAAATCAAATAATAATATGTATAACAATCAACTAGTTTATTTAATAAAACATTTTAATAAATATTCAAATTAATACTCAATTAACATTAAAATAAATTATTTCAACTGATCACAAATTTAAATTAACATTACAATAAATCATGTTAATTGAACACAATTAACAGTAATACTTGAAATCGTTTTAAAGAATTATATGCAAGATGGTTTAATTATTTGCAAATGGAATAATATAATTGTAACGATAGAAGAATTAGGGAGATAATATTGGCTATAATTAATTTGATAAGTTAAAAGTCTTAAGATTTTTTGAAATAAACAGATTAATTTATTCTTAAATAATGGATCTATAAAAAAACATAATTATTTTTGATAAAAATGGAGATAGACTATTCTAATTCTCTTGGCGACAACAAGTCTCATATTTTTTACTAATTGGAAAAATAATTAAGACACAAAAGTAACAATTTTCCTAGTCGCAAATAAGTTCATGATAAAAAATTGTAACACTACCAAATACTTCCTCACCAACACTGGGAACTATTTTAAGATTTGGGTGGAGGTCGAATCTTTTTTTCACTTTGTAATCTGTTCAGACTGGATGCCAAATCGTATGGGATAAATAAGCGAATATTTTTTGTGGCGGGTGACAATTTATACATAAAAAAAATCAAGGCCGGACCTCTCATAATATTTAAATAAAAAATTTTAAATTTCAATACCTTGAATAATATCATGTTAAGATACATTATAATATGCTTATTTTGTTGTATTCTAAGAGCTGTCATACCTAAAATACTACACCATAAACAAGTTATTTATGATATAATCCAATTACAAAATATACAATACAGATATCAAACACAATAGCTTAAAACGGTGATAGAATAGATAGTCATAGAGAAGAGATACAAGAGCTTTAATTTATAATGGGTCAAAAAATAGATATTAAAAATGTCATGCTTACAAAAATAGTACATAAAAATTTAAAGAGTCGGGGCAAACTCATAATATTTTAACTTATTCCTTTCATTTATCCATTCTTTCTTTCTCCTATCGCGCAAATTTAAAAATATGTATAACGGGTCCGGTTAGACAAAATAATAAAACGGGCCTAATAACTGGTGCGAAAATTCTTAATGGACTCAACTTTGTAGATCATGTTAAAAAAAATAACATACAATATAATATAATTCACCGAATCACTTAAGCATTTAGTTGAGAGAATAATAATTCAAAAAAAAACATATGTAAAGGAAATACAACAAAATATTTTATATAAACTATAACGCCAACTAATGGACAAAATTTTATTTTATTTTTACATTGTAAAATAACTTCCATAATATGTAAGATAAAGACAGGCAGAATTAGAAAAGAATTATATGATATAATAATTAAATAATTCAAAATGAAGAGTTATTGAGAGCATTTTTTAAGAATTCCTTATCTCTATTTTGAATATAAGAAATGCTTTCCTAATTTTTTTTTTAAATTTAAGGCTGTTTATATTTAAAGGTTCCTACCACCTTATTAAATAAAATACCGTACATCTAAATATTTTTAGATAGGAAATTAAATTCTGAGTTTAATGATATAAAATTTTTTTTGAGATATAATGAATACCAAATTTAATTTTTATTATTTTAAGAAATATTGTTCTATCTACAACCAATTTCTATTTAATAAGACCAAATTAGTTCATGTATTCGAAATCTTAAGCTCGATACTAACCGTGGGATTTCCAATGATACTCATAGCCATATTGAGTTATTATAGTTGTTGCTCACAGAGCCTATTTTAAGAACAGGAAAAAGATGAAAGTATCGTTTCATATGAATAAAAATATCATGATAAACAAAAGTAATGTTAGAGATGATAATACTTCTAAAATTCACGGTAATAGAACAAACTTTAAATTGAGCACTGAGGAGTCAAAGGCAACTTTGACACAAATAACTATAGTCATTCAATTTTTCATTTGTTAAATACCTCAGGAGATAGCATCTACATTTTACTACAATTTTATGTACAAATCTCTGAACGGTTTAAATTGCATTTTTAGGAATTATTTAGTGTTAACTAACGTTTTGTGGCAGGCTAACCATTGCCTCACTTTCTACATTTTTATGATATTCAACGATAACTTCAGGAAACTCGTGAAAAATATCTTTGTCCAGTAAATATAAAAGAAATGCAAAGTAAGTTGTTGATTGCGCTCAAATATAATAAATAATTTTAATTTGTAGACATTTTGAAATGAATTCGACTTAATAAATAAGGATGGAAAGTTTTTAAAAGCCAAAATCTTATATTAATAATGATATATATATCCATATGGAATCAAAAATATAATTTAGTAGAAAAATCGTATTTTATGCGAAAATTTTGCAATTAATAATTTCCATATACCACTTTATCTATTTATTTTTAGACCATATTTTGAAATACTTGCTTATTATTTTTTAATGATATAATTTTTAATTAATATTCTTTAATTTTGGTCATATAATTTATAATGTGTTACATTTTAATTCTATAGTATATAATAAACAATGATATATTTTAAAAATAAAATCAAAATATATATGAAGGGACAGTAAAAAAATTTACCACCCTCACAAAATTTAATTACAAACACCTCGAACCAGGTGTTATATTTGAATATCGTAAGTAGTGTTGTAATTTAGAAACAATTATAATAATCCGAAAATTAAAAATAGAGATTACTTGTTAACCTTTTATTTTATAACTTAAATAGAATTTCCCTAATATTGTAACATGCTCATAGAAAGAAAGAAAGAAAGAAAGAAAGAAAGAAAAAAAGAAAGAAAGAAAGAAAGAAAGAAAGAAAGAAAGAAAGAAAGAAAGAAAGAAAGAAAGAAAGAAAGAAAGAAAGAAAGAAAGAAAGAAAGAAAGAAAGAAAGAAAGAAAGAAAGAAAGAAAGAGAGAAAGAAAGAAAGAAAGAAAGAAAGATAGATAGATAGAAAGAAAGAAAGAAAGATAATAAATTTTTTTTAAAATACTTAAAAAAACACAAATTAGAGATAACTTCAAAAGTTAAATCTCGTCTTTTTTTTCAAATACCAGAATGAGACGCTTCCGGATTCTAGGAAAAATTAACGTCGCCTTAACTAGTTTTCGTAAATGAAACTTATAAATACTTCCTAAACCATATTCATCTAGTAGTAAGTTATTTACCAGATTTTGTCCTGTGGTTTCGGTGATTAGTCAAAAATTTTATTAAATAGCTCTAACCCATATCTGTATAACCCTAAGCATACTTCTGATGAGTTACAGGACAAACCTTATTTTGTACTAGTTTCGTAAAAAAAAAATATATATTATTATTCTATAATTGAACTTACTTCAACAATTGATCACTATAATTTAGACAATTATATCATAAATCTTGATTATTAAAGAAATACAAAGGAATAACATAAACAAGTCTACTAGACCGAACCACCTCTTACAATTATAATCAAATTCTAACCGATATCTATCCAACTATCTAATATACCTTACCAGGCCTTAGCCAATATAATCTTTCATTAAAAAAATATTATTATTATAAACTAACCCTAAACTATAACTCTTTAATTTTACCATAACCCTAAATCTCCTGTCAGGCTTTATCCTGTACCCATATCCGTTTCCGTGAAATTAAACCAAACTAATATTATTACAATCTTAAACTAAAACCCCATACCTGTAAGGCGATTAATATAGACTAGTTTTAAACTATTTCTGTCGAACCCTAATAAATATAAAACTATTAAACTAATTATACTGCATCAGTTTAACCCTAACCCTGGCTTGCCAAGTATCATCTAGTTTTGCTAAAATTAAGCAAAACATTTATTTTAGCAAATTTCGCCTATTAAAAGTCAAAAAATATATGGATTGTTTATTAAATTTAATATTACAATCATTAAAAAAATTTTTTTTTGCTCTTTTTGCTAGAAAAATTTTGGACTACTACCTTAAAACTTAATATGCTATTTATAATTAAATATAACACCAAAATAACCTTAATCTTTTATCGGTCATTGCTGACTTCTAATCTAGAAAAATTCTTTCAGCACTTGCCAAGGTTAATAATCTGGAATTCCTAAAATGGGCACATTTCCTTATTGCAAATAAATTTTAGTAGAACCTGCGGTCACTTGACAAAAAATATTATTTCTTCATAAAAGTCTGAAACATAAATATATGATAAAAAACTGCCAAATCTTTTACAATAGTTCCTGTTTAGACCCTTTACCTTCAGAGTTGATAATTTGTTTCTTTTAAAAATCGGTTCTGGAGAAAATTTTTGCTGGTATATCAACGGTAGATTCAGGCTCGCGAGCGTCTCACGACTGAAATATTCTGATATCCTACCTATATAAGAATAGTGGTTACACGACAAATCAATTTTCCTGATAGTCTTTAAAATTAAAATAATTAATATAGATAAACTTATATCCCTCATTTAAATGTTGCAACTGATTGCGTATATAAGATAAAAATTGTACTTAATATTCCTTACCAAATTATAACACAGCAGGAATTATAGTGATAAATATTTTTAGCAAGAACATGAATCGTCTTTGGTTCGAAGGCCTATGGAGATTTTTGATCCACATTTCTTATACATTAATACGTATTAGCTATTCTTGATTTGGTATCCAATTATGAAAAGAAGCTTTCAGCTGACAAATCTGAGTAATTACTACCATTTTACAAAACTTATCCCTTGATTAACTTAACATTTAATGGGATTGAAATTTGATCAATGCAAATCTATGGTATTATATTCTTGCAGATTTGGGTTAATGCAGGCTAAAAAAACTTCAGAGAAAGTTAAATGTTTAGATCTATTTGCCGCACCAAAAGCGGAATTGAGATTGCTCCTATCTTATTGGCAGTTGCTTTCCTTGGATAAACAATTCATTAAAACTTTTATATTCTTTTTATGATATGTATTCTATATAATGCCCCCCTGGCCAATAATTTTGCTGATTTTTGTTGGAAATATATAGGTTGCAGAAGATCAAGAAATTTTTGAATAACTAAAATTTTTATAATAAAATGTAAAAAAATATTTTTAATTATAATTTTCAAGGGCAAATTTCAAATAGCATAAATCCTTAAAAATAATATTTAAATTTATATATATTATTATTTTTTCCAATATATTTATTGCACATTATAATAATTGGTGGGGTTGGGTATGTGAAGTCAGTATCATAGAGTTATCATCAACCTGGAAGCGATAAATGATATGGATACGAGATCAAACGGCTAAAGAGACTCAAGATGTGTTCTTTCTTTCTTTCTTTCTTTCTTTCTTTCTTTCTTTCTTTCTTTCTTTCTTTCTTTCTTTCTTTCTTTCTTTCTTTCTTTCTTTCTTTCTTTCTTTCTTTCTTTCTTTCTTTCTTTCTTTCTTTCTTTCTTTCTTTCTTTCTTTCTTTCTTTCTTTCTTTCTTTCTTTCTTTCTTTCTTTCTTTCTTGCTTTCTTTCTTTAGTTCTGTTCTTTCTGAGGTGCCCGGTTAATTATTCCATATCCATTTTTTAAAAACGGCCACCACAATATTTTATTAGGAAAATTATTATTCAACCCTTAAGATTTTGCTCATAGTTGCCACAAAAATTTGAACACCTATCAACAAAATCTCGAGGATGACGTAAATATATTTCTGGCTAAAATATTAAGTTAGCGGTTATAAAAGATCGGCTCAATTCGAGCCATTTTAGAACACTAATTACATTTGATATATTGCCATATGACAAATGCCAGTCATTGTTTTTATGGCCTTTGGTAATACTTTGAGTCTAAGTTAAATATTGTGAATAAATAAATAAATATATCTATATTTATTAAATATAATATTTATTTAATTCGCACATTTAAACTTAATTACAAATATTAGTTAAAATTAAAAAATAACGAATTAAGTTAATTTACATTTAATATTTTGAATTTATAAATTTTTATACTAAAATTCTCACACTATAATTCAATAATTACTCATATGATTGAATTGAAGACGGTTTCTGGTTTTTTCATAACTAATTTCGAAATAGTAGGATATTGTTACATTTCACTAGTTTTAACAGTTCTGGGGATGGTAGGAAATATTCTAATGTACCTGAGCTTCAACAATTCAAGGAAGAAAAGTGGTGGGAAAAAACAAAATATTGAATCTAGTCAAATAACTACTTTGACTCATAGTATATATAATATTAAAAAAACAGTCATTGAGGATATCGAAAAGGGTGAAATAAAGAAGGACTTTTGTAAAAAAGATAAAGAAGGTATGAAGATTGAAGAAAGATTTTTATCGCCTAGAAGAAATCAAAAATCCAATGCTAACAAATTAGAATCATGTAAAAAAATGCACTCTATCAATTTGAATATTTCGCATGTAGTATCCAAGATTCATTCTATTGCCCGGAAGATAGTTAGCAGAAACAAAGGTCTGGCCACCGTCACCACTTTTTACGCCGAGTGTCTGTCTGTTAATAATTTTATATTTTGTTTGACGCTCACCCCATGGCCTTTGTTATATTATTGGGGAACCTATAATCAATCTCTGTTTTGGAGATCCAAATATTATAATTTATTCATGAGTAACATAGAGTTCCCTCTAAGAAATATTTGTTCAAAAATATCAACAGGAATAACATTAGCCATGACAGTGGACAGATTCATAGCTCTGAAGATGCCTTTAAGATATAAATCGCTATCTACACTGAAGAATAGCAAAATAGGTATGATAATCATAACTCTAGCTTCGGTTATGATAGAAAGTAGAACAACAAATTGGTTCCGCACGGTTTATGTCCATTTCATCGTCATGAAGAATTACTTGTACTACAACCCATTGTCGGATAAATATATCGAACGTTGGCTTTCTCTAAATAATTCTAATATTTCAAATATTCAACCTAATTTAATTCAGAGTAATTCTTCGATTCTACTAAAATCAAGTATCCAATATATCAATGTTTACAGTGGGTACTTCTTGGAACCTGTTACCCAGACCAAATTACTTCATATACTCGAAATCATATGCGAGATACTAGCCGTGGGAGTTCCAATGCTAATCATAGCCGTATTGAGTTATTTCATAATCGTTGCTCTCAGATCCTATTTTAAGAACAGGAAAAAGATGAAAGAATTGTTTCATAACAATAAAAATATCAATATAAACAATAGTAATGTCAGAGATGATAATACTTCTAAAATTAACGGTAATAGAACAAACCTTAAATTGAGCGCCGAGGAATCGAAGGCAACCATGACTCAAATAACTATAGTCATTCAATTTTTCATTTGTGAAATACCTCAGGCGATAACATCTACATTTTACTATAATTTTATGTGCGAATCGCTGAACGATTTGAATTGCAACTTTAGGAATTATTTAGTGTTAACTAACATTCTAATGCTGGCTAACCATTGCCTCACTTTCTACATTTTTATGATATTCAACGATAACTTCAGGAAACTCGTGAAAAATATCTTTTTGCCTAGTTAATATTGCAAACTATTGTTAAATGCGCTAAAATATTATGAATAATTTTAAGTTGTAGTCATTTTGAAGACTTAATAAAAAGGGAGGAAAAGTTTTTAAAAGCCAAAATTTAATATTAATAATGATATCCATGGAATCAAATATTTAATTTAACAGAAAAATAGTATTTTATGCGAAAATTATGAAACTAATAATTCCCATAAGAGAAGAGAAGAGAAATTTTTAGACCATATTTAGAAAATACTCACTTATTATTTTTTGAACATCCTTTTGATAGTTTCAAATTATTCTTTAATTTTGATAATATAATTTATAACGTGTTACATTTTAATTCTATAGCATATAATAAACAATGATATATATATTTTTTTTTTAAAAATCACAATGTATTATGTAGGGACAGTTTGTTCCTAAAATCTTCTTTTTTTAAAAATATTTACCATTCTCACAAAATTTAATTACAAACACCCTCGAACCAGGGAATTCTTATTCCTTAGGCAGACATACAAATAAAAATTTTCAAATTTAATTATTGTTCCTTTTTTCTAACACAGTTAAAATTTTCTTAATTTTAGTTATTATCAATTTATTTTATATACCTATATGTATTGCTTTAACATAATAAAAATCGAAAATTTATGGTTTTTTATATTTTATTTTTCATTATAATTATTTCTTGAATATCAATTATTATATTTATCCGAGCTATTAAACCATATAATTTTAAAATATATCAAAAAAAATACCTATACTTAAATTCTGATCTACCAATGCAAATGTATTTTTTTAATAGATACATTAAAAAAAGATATAATTTCTATACAATTTTTTATTTCATTTATTATTAAATTATCCACATATACTGTAATTATTTTTAAGGAAATATCCCCTTTTTTAACATTTTATTAAAATATTTATTCATATATTAAGTAGTAGTGTTGTATTTTAGAAACAATTATAGTAATCCGAAAATTAAGAGATTATTATTTTATTTCTTAAATAGAATTTCCCTAATATTGTAAAATTGTCATAGAAAGAAAGAAAGAAAGAAAGAAAGAAAGAAAGAAAGAAAGAAAGAAAGAAAGAAAGAAAAAAGGAAAGAAAGAAAATAAATTTTTTTTAAATACTTAAAATAACTTCAAAAATTAAATCTCGTCTTTTTTTATATATAGCAGAATAAGAGCTTCCGGATTCTAGGGAAAATTTTATGTCGTATTAACTAGTTTTTGTAAAAGAAACTTATTATAAATACTTCCATATAGATCTAGCTGCAGATACAACGTATAAGATATATAGTCTTAAAATATATCTAAATACAGATACAATTTTTATTATACTTAGGTAAGGTTATGCGTAATGTCTAATTTATAATTCTCTTGTTATAATTTAAATCTTGAAATGAGCCAAAAGAATTATCGATATATATATATAAAATATATAATTAAATGATATATGATAATTTTTTACATCTTATTACATAACAAAATATTTAATTAAATATTTATAAATAATCATAGTTAGATTTCAGTATACATTTTTCAAAAATTTTTATTATTAAAACATTCCATTATCAATAAAGGCGGTTGTTTAGACACATTAAAAGTTCTACCAGGGTAGATGAAGGCATTGTTGTGTTATACTTTCATGAATATATATAATGATAATCTTTACCAAAATCGCAACACTCATTTAAAAAAAAAGATTATTTAAAATTTAATGAGTGTCAAATATTTATCAATTTACAATTACTTGTAGACTTTGAAAGTTCATCAATTTCTGTATTAATTGGTTTAATTTTTTTAATAGAGGTTTTCTTCCTTTTTTATTTTATTTAAATCTAATCAAGTTTGAAATAAAAATGAATTTTATAATAGGCTTTACAAAGGTCTTAGAAATTAAATATTTGAACCAGCTGATGCTGAGTTGATTATTTTTTTGTATCTATGATATTGATGTGTGTATATAAAAATTTAAATTTAAATTAATGTAAATATTTAATATTTGACGTCATCTATCGTGTAAAAAAAAATTTGCCTGGATTGTTTTTGTAATGAAATAAATTCGGATATAATATTAAATTTGAAAAGCAAATAAATTATATCAAGAATATCTAAAATGTATCTAATAATAGATACAGATATTTTTAAAATTATATTCTATAGTAGAGAAACTTTTTAAAGGTGTAATTAAGATACAAATACCACATTTCTTCTTCTAGATAATTAAAAATATTACACCAAAAAAAATAGAAAATTTTTTAACTAACCTACCTTTTAAATAATATATTGGTCACTTACAAGATGACAATAAAAGCTCAAAAATTAGTTAAAATAGGCACTTTACCATTAGCAACATAATTTTTTTTTTCATTTTTTATGTGCAAGTAATTTGATAACTTTAAGTGACACAAAAGAACAACAATTAAATACAAAAATAATTTATAAACTAAATTTAAAAAAAGACATTAATTAATTATAAATAACATTAAGCAGAGCATATATTATTTTCTTGGTGAAATTTTTAATAACTACTGATTAAATGAATTAAAATGATTAATAATTAATCTTAAAGGATATTCAATGTCATAATACATATTTTTGATATTTTTGATGTTATATAACTGTATTTTTTTATGGATGGAACTTTATATCGACTAATATGCAATTTTGCAGTCATCTCCTGTAAATCATATCTTAGATTCTTTCCGCGTATCAAAAAATTTTTAAAAAAATGTCTGATAATTGGAAACCATTTAAAAAGATCAATATGTAAATGCTATTTGTTCAGTTGGTTTAACAATATCTCTGATTACAATTTTTAAACATTAGATCACTCCTCAGAGTTATGATCGGGTTAGCTTCACCCTGAACTCACAGTTAGCCCGAATTCGGGGCGAAGAATAAATACAAGCCATTTACCTTTGTATCTATATAATTTTCTTTTTTAATATAACGTAACAAGCTATTTGGCTATTTTTTTTACAATTAATTAAATCTTCTAAAAAATTTCAGAATCATAATAATTGATTAAACATTCAAAAAAAATATTTTTTTTGTTAATTTAAATAATAAAAATTAAAAACTTTAAATAGTGGATCTAGTTAGAATTATATTTTTTTACTTTTATAATTAAAGAATCTTAGAAAATTTTTTTAAATAAAAGTAATTAAACTAAAATATCTAATAAATAATTTTTATACCATTCCAACAATTATTTTTAATTAATAAATATTCTCAATTCATATTAAAAAAATGAAAATCCACTGAAAGATGATTAGAAACACATACTGTTAAAACTTTTTCTATTAATATTATATTAAAACATTACATTAGCTAACTTTGTTATTGAATATTGATAACTGTCATTAATAATTTATTTATAATTATTTTGGAAATGGTCATCCATTATACAAATAATTTTATAATTTGCTTTATAATTTACTTCCTGTTAAAATATTATCCATTATGGAAATAACGATACATTTCTATAATCAATCTTTATAAAACCAATATTCTATTTTGTTAAGCACAATATCAATTATAATAAATATCAGATACCAGTAGAGATACCATTTCCAGGGCCCGGCCCGAATTTTTTTTTCAAAAATTATTTTCGGCCCGGCTCGGTTTTTTAAAGAAAAAAAAGCCCGGCCCGGACTTTTTTGATTTTTATAGCTAATAATGCCGATTTCAAATATTTGGTTTTAAAATATAGTGCCAGGCCCGAATATTTTTTTAAAAAAATTTCAGACCCGGTCAGGGTATATTTAAAAAATCTAAAATACGGTCCAGCCCGTGTACCCGGGCTGGGCTTAGGGTCTGCAGGTCTCTGACAAATAATATTAAATAATTATAATTATATATATATATAAATAGTAGTGTTGTTATACTTTTGAAACATAACTAGTTACAGTATCTAGTTCATTGGTAAAAATATAACTAGATACAGTTACTAGTTACATTATAAGTTACTTTCTGGTTCTTATAAATTTTAAAATGGTCTATTAATTCTAAACATAGGTTTCAGGTTATTTAAGAATTAATAATTATTTCACTCAAATATTTGCAAATATGATATTTATATATTACAGTTGTTGCAAATATTTATTTTAAATATGTTGCAAATAATATATATTTTAATGTTAATTCAAATAGAACTGTATAATATTGGAGTTTTTTTGTCAAGAAAATTATGATAATAAGAATAATAAGGGAAGGGTATTTAGATAATTTATTTTTTATTTAATTATATATGCATTACTTTAGATCATAGAATTTACCTATTTTTTTAGAAGGCAAAAAAATCCTGAACAAGAGGACCATGATAAAAATACCCTAGATAATTCTCCAATTTCCAAAATTTAGCCCTATAGAATTAAGGTTATTTGATTAATCTTTTGTTGAAGAAATATTTGTATACTGTAAAATAATAATAATGACATTGTAATATTTATTTGCGCTGAAAATTAGGCTTAACCACTGGAACAAGGTTTTATTTGATTTATTGAAACTGAAAGGAAATATTGAGTCTTCGGACCATAAATTCAAAGGAATTAAATTTGTGATTGGCTAAATTGTGTGGGTGCGAATTTATAATTAAAAGAAGTATAAATGGGAAAAGGGTATTATAGTGGACAATTAAATTCAAAGTTAAGCATAAACGGAAACCGGGGTTGAAGTGATCCGTCATCCAACTCAAATAAATTTTTTTTAAAAATGTGAATTCAACATTATACAATGAAGCATATAAGGTCGTATCCTGTTTAATAAATATAATTAAAACCAAGTTTTTGTGAAAAGACACATTGATATATATATAAGTCAGGATGTTCGTATTATATTTCTATCAATATATATCTAAGCAAAAAAAAAGGAATTATTAAAATCGAACAAAGTAGAATTCATCGCTTTATCGACGAATTTAAACAGGCAAAAGTACAGATTTAATAAAAATCTTTGTATACTTTGTAAATTTATAGAAGATTAATAAAGATTAGGACATACCATAAATATTAAATATTTGGCAGTGTTACAATTTTTTTATCATGAACTTATTCGCGGACTAGGAAAATTGTTACTTTTGTGTCAGTTAATGAAAAAAATGACACATGTTGTCGCCATGAGAATTAGGATATTCTATCTCCATTTTTTTCAAATATAATTTTTTTTGATAGATTATTTAAGAATAAATGAATTATTTATACATCAAAAAATCTTAGAATTTTTATTTATAAATTAATTATAACCAGTATAAGATTATTCTATCTCCCTATTTCTTCTTATTGTTACAATTTATATTACTCCATTTACAAAAAATATTTAACCATTTAGCAATTGATATTACTAACCCCAAAATTTTTTTTTTATAAAAATAAACATTTTTTATCATTATTTAAAGAAACATTCCATTAAAAATATTATATTAAATTTGTAAAATAAAATTTTATTTCGATGTAAAAATATAATATATTTCTTTAATAAAAAATGCGGGTATGGTCGTGCAAATGGTACTTCTGCAAGTCTTATCATTATAATAAAATAAAAAAAATTATATATTTCTATTGTCATTTTAATGAAATAAATTTAAAATAAATATATGTGATTTACAATTAAGGGTTTGTTGATCGATTGATTTTTATTTAACTTAAATTGTTATTATAGCCTTTAACTATGTATTTCGTTTAAATTGTTTTTTTTATAATACATATATATATATATATACCTTATTTATATTTATTTTTAGTATCATTTTAGTTTTAGAATAAAATTTATTATAAATCAAAATCTCCACCGTTTTCTATCACCACTGTTATCACCTATATAACATCTCGGCCCCGGAATGATAACTCACAATGATATATAAAAAAATCTCATATATATTGTGCATATGCCGATAAATGACACACACAAAATTATGACACTGAAATGTACCAAATGATGATCAAATAGATGATTCAACTGGGAAGGAGAATTACTAAACTTAATATCAAACTAGACGAATCTATCATGGATAATGGAGTTGTTATAAATGGAAATGATTATTAAAATTGGGTATATGAACTTACAAGAACCAATATGATAGTTAGACAATAGGTTATGGATTCTATAGAGTAAAACCAATGACGATTTACAAAATATTCTAAATCCAAGTAAAATAAAGAAGAAGTTATTAAAGAGTTGTATAAAATAACTTAATAAATTAAATATAAATCAGTCATAATGAACATATATGAATAGTTAGATAACCTTAGAAAATATTTACTTAATAATGAATTAACAGTTAAATTTCTTGATGACCTACTCATTGATATTTTTCGCATTTTTGATTTCTGGGATTATGACCAAATTAACTGAATTACCTAAAGATAAATTCTTAGCTATAATTAAAAAATATTATGTAGATAGGCCATATTTAATTCAAATCCCGGATCATTATAGATTTCATATTGACAAAATTCAGTCTAAAAAAAATTATAATACTAGTGACATAGGTTATTATAATAATAATAGAAATAATAATTATAACAAAAGAAATTATAACGATTATAAACCTAATGAGCATTTTAAAAACAACTATGGACGAAACTTTGTTAAAAGATATGATATTAATTGTTATAAAAATTGCAATAATAATAATTTTAGATATTATTAAAATTGTAAAAGTAGAGACTACAGAAATTATAAAACTAATAACTTTGGAGGTCATAACTGTCAATCCCATGATAAGAAAAATGTTCGTAATAAAAATTTTAATAAATCTAATAATGAGAATTATTATAAAAATAGAAAATTAGACAATAAATATGATAAAGAAACACATTATAATAAAAGAAATTATCATTGTAATTGTAAATCTCTTAGTAATAAAAAATTGAAAAATATTGAATTAGAACCAAATATTCACAATGAAAGAGATTCTTTAAAAGAGATAAATTATATAATAAAATTTGAAATATTTGTGATTATAGAAAATAAGGAAAATAAACATTAAAGAAAACAATGAAACAAAGATTAAGAAAATAATAAAATTAATAAAACTCTTATAAGTAACACTAAATGCGATAAAATTTGAAGACAATTTAAAGTATCATTAAGAGAAGATATAAAAACTAAACGTCTTCATTCTAGAATAATCCTCAAGGATATGATGAAGAGATCTTTTTCTAAAAATTTAAGGCTTAAAAAATTATTTTTTACTAAAAGCAATCTTATGAATAATTATTATTTCAAAATAATTTTTAAATTAAAAAATAAGCGCATTAAGTATAAATTTCTGAAGAGAGAGATGGATGTACAGATCTTTTATTAAAAAAAAATACATAATAATTGATTTTTTTTTTTAAAAAAACGCGTAATTAAAAATAAATATAAAATGATATATTATAAAAAAAGCGGAATTAAAAATAAATGATATATTATGAAATCTATTATATAAAACGCAAAATTGAGAAATGTAAAACGCTATTATCTTAAACGCAAAATATATATAATATAAAAAAATATAAAACGCGATCAATTATTTATTTTATTTCTATTCAATATTTGATAAATTTATTCAATTATTCTTAATCAAATTCGTTATTCGTTAAATTAATTCTATTTCTTTTACTCGACGAATCTTATTCTATAACGACGTTATTCAATAATATCTACATTCTAAAATCATTCAAAATCTTCATATAATAACAAATAATGATAATAACAATTTTAAATAATTGATAATGATAAACACTGATAAATGAAGCTTATGATTTAAATAATCCAACGATTGAGACGACATATGCAACAACTTGACAATCAAATTGATAAATCATTTGGACGACAAGCTTGCTATGACAGCTCAGATGGATTGTGGCAATGCTTTTTAGAAGAAGGGGAATGTTGATCGATTGATTTTTATTTAACTTAAATTGTTATTATAGCCTTTAACTATGTATTTCGTTTAAATTGTTTTTTTATAATACATATATATATGTTATTTTATATTTATTTTGAGTATCATTTTAGTTTTAGAAAAAAAATTATTATAAATTAAAATCTCCACCGTTATCTTTCACCACTGTTATCACATATATAACAGGGTTATTAAATTATATTTTCATATTATGAAAAGTAATTATTATTACAACAATCTTTTTACTTGTAAATTATTATACAGAGAAAAAAAAATAGAAATTATTAGTAATAAAAATCTTTTCTTATTATATTAACTCTTCATTTGGAATTACTAATTATTATATGATAGAATTCTTTATTAAAATTCTGCTATCTCCTTTATCTTACATTTTGTAGAAGCTATTTTTATAATATAAAAATAAAATAAAATTTTGTCCGTTAGTTGGCGTTATAGTTTATAAACAATACTTTGTTGTATTTCCATAACATGTTTTTTTGAATTATTATTCTGTTAATATGTAGTGATTAGGTGTTAATTATATTATAATGCATGTATTTTCTTAATATTTATAATAGTGATAAGCAATGAATCCCTTAAGAATTTTCGCACCAGTTATTAGGCCCGTTTTATTTTTTAACTACCGCGACCCTTTATACACTTAATTTTTTAATTTGTCCGGTCAGGGAAAGAAAGAAGTCTAAATATTATGAGTTTGCACAGACTATTTAAATTGTGTACTATTTTTGTGGGCAACACATTTTTAATATCCATTTTTCCCCATCGTAAATTAAGGCTCTTAGATCTCTTCTCTATGACCATCTATTCTACCCACCGTTTTAAGCTATCGTGTTTGATATCTTATTGTATATTTGTAACGGGATCATGTCATAAATAACTTGTTTAAGGTGTGATATTTTAGATAAGACAACTCTTAGAATACATCAAAATAAGCATATTATAATTAATCTTCAAATGTTATTAATCAAGAATATTGAAATTTAAAAAAATATTTATATAAATATTATGACAAGTTTACGAGGTCCGGTCTTGATTTTTTTTTATGTATAAATTGTCACCCGGCCCAAAAAATATTTTATATACGAATATTTTTTGCCCGGCCCCGCCCTTTATATTTTTTTAAAAATATACCGTGCTGGTTTTTCGCATGTTCCTGGAGAGTTAAATTTTATAGCAATTTTATAGTAAATATTATTTATAATCAATTAATCTAGAGAAAGAAAAAGAAATAAAAATCTGGATTCAAATTTCAAATTTTTTTTTTTTTATGTTTTACAATAGTTTTAATTTAATGTTCGCTTATTTATCCCATATGCTTTGCCATCAAAGTCTCAACAGGGCATAAAAGTGGGAAAAAAAAGATTCGACTTCCACCCAAATCTTAAATAGTTCCCAGACCGTATAAGTGAGGTAGGAAGCCCGGGTCGGAAGCTCGGGTCGGAAGGTCGGGTTATTATTGGGTAATCGCAATTGTATTTTCTGTAGATTACAAATAAAATTATCATATTTAAATACAAAACAGAACAATTTTTTTTTTCATAAAAAAACCTATTTTGGAGTCACTAGAAAACCTTTTAGAGTTCACACAAATTGAGCGTTTCAAAAGCTAATAGGTAGTGTTGTTAAACGGCTAACTCAAATAAAAACATTATGCAAGCCTTAAGATTTTTCTCAGGTGGCAGCACAAAGGTTTGAACATTTATTAACGAAATCTTGTTGGCTTAGACAATATTTTGCTGGCTAAAATATTGAATTAGTTGTTTTTAAAAATCGGCTTAAATGGAGCGTTTAATAACACTACCAATAGGTCGAATTCAATTGGCGCTAGAAGCCATTTTAAAAAAAGCGAAATAGTTACTTTACAAAAAAAAAACATTTCTTTTAGTTATAAAAATTTGAATCGAAGATACTAATTTTTTTAAAAAAGCAACCTCAATTTAGACAAGGGATGCGTTAAGTTTTTTTTAATTAAAAAAATTGGGTATAAAAAACTCTTATAAGCGATTTATTCAAGCGGTGCGGTATTTGACGCTATAGAAATCACAGCTGATTCTTTGTAGCTATCGCTCTATATTTATATATTACACTCATTTAAATTCTTGATTTTGAAAATCGCAGCCTTAAATACCGACACCTTGAACAAAACGCGTTACAAACTTCTTTCTTATTTATTATATTTTATTGCGCGCTTGTAATTACCTTTTTAAATCTTCCAATCTATACTTTGCATACTGTGATAAACAGACGTGATGAACACGCAGACATTTGATGAACACCTATCGTAATTAGATATTTATTGGCATTCCAGATGAATTTCTTATGTTTTGTTCATACACATTATTTGAATTCTAATAAGATGCTTAAAATCCATTCTGTGAGGGAACTCTGGAGAAGACATTTTACGAATCGATGAAGTGCAGATGACTTTTTTTTTTATTACTAAGCTACAATTTTTCGATGAAAATCCAAATTTATTGTATTTTTACAATCTAATCTTTTCGTTTACCCAAAATTATTCATAATTCTCTATCCCTTTTTTACATTCAATTTTTCTTTTCGAAATTTTTTTATTACTTATCTTTCTTAAACCAATATTACAACTCTTGTAAATCATACCTGAATTATAACTTAAAACCAATCTTTTTTTATTTCTCATGAATTAATCATAAAAAAACGATTTAAAGTTAAGACTGATCATCTTGTGGGATGAGGCTGCCTATGAAACCAAAGTAATTAACCTTGTGAATCGCGATGGCTAGTCTTTGTCTTAAGAAGAAACCTTCGCGAGGTTCATCCGTAAGTTTGCAGATGTGCGAGCCAAATTCCTTGAAAAAAGATAATGCACGATTCCCAAAGGTAATTAAAGTAGTGAAAATTGTGGGAATAAATAAATAGATGTTTCAGAATATTTTGCTATTTTAAGAGACTCCTTTTTCTTCAGAATGTTGAGAGTTTGATTGGATGCAAGGGGATTAATGCAAGAGTAATCCCAGACCAGGAATTGACCGCGCTTCCGGCGAATTTGAGAAACCCATAAGGACGTTTCTATCGAAACAAAAGGGCAGAAGGTTCAAGAGTGAAAGGAATTTGAGCAGATCTCAAGGCCCTAAGGATGATCGAATTGCATAGATTATGTCTAATGATACGACCGTGCACAAACGACAATAGAGGCTGTGCTTCCATTAACCAGGCCAGAATTGCAACCTGAACAGATGTGAGGTTGGGTTATTAGACAATTTAATACCAATGGCGTGAGGTAGCTCATTTTGGTTTAGTTGTAATTGTAAAATAACTGAGGGAATGGCTTCAAGGAAATCATGGCCAAAACCATTGAGCAGCGAGAAGAATAAAAGACGGTAAGATTGCATTCTGGAATGGAGTGATTCAACGCAGTTTGCAATAATAGGCCCGTCCCAGTCCTTCTGCTTATAAGTTTCTGGTAAAGGGTGATCAGCAATAATTTGTGATTTCAACTCGATAATGGCACCATTATATGAAGGGTCAGTCAGTGTTATCAAATAGGAATTTACTATATTTTTTGTTAAAAGCCAAATGAATATGAAGGCGGTTAAGGCAAGATAGGAAGTAGATCTAATACCGAGTCCACACATCTTGGTGGGTAAAGAGGCTTGTGTTCAGGAAATTTTATCGAATTTGAGGTTTAAAATACTTTCGATTAGGGCTTTAATTCCATTTTCATAAACACCAAGAGGTATTAGATATTTAAAAATGGGAGTTGATCGAAGCACATGTTAAATACGAGGAAATTGAAATATTTTTGAAGAGGAAAAAGGCTTTATGGGAGGGGAGAAGTTAAAGAAATAAATTCAGATTTCTCAAGGTTGATGGAGAGCCCAATAGCATTTCCAGCCTCCGTGATTAAATTCACTGCTTTTTTTACCTCTTCATTGGAAACAAGGATACCATCATCAATGTACCAAGCAAGCTAGGATAATGAGTACTTCAAGTTAATAGATTTAACTATGTCGTTGATGCCTAAACAGAAAAATAAAGGGCCTAGAGGGACTTCCTGTTGTATACCCTCAATGGATAGAATTTTATAAGTATCTAAATGCAGGGTGGAAGAAAGTTGGTAACAAGAATAAAAATTTTTTGTGTAACTAGGGAAAAGAGTATAAGAAGAACTAGGAAAGAATTCCAAGAAAGTTTATTATAAGCATTGGAGAAGTCAATTTTGACTAAAGATTTATTGATTGGCTGATTTTCTAAGTGTAATCTCGTTAAATGAACAACCGCTTCACAGCCACCAGGGATCCCAACATCAAGCTGGAAGGGGCTTAGGAGGCATGAGGCTTATGCTTCATTCGAAAAGATATCATCTTGGCAACTAAGCGAAGAAAGATAGAACCATTAACAATCGGTATGATATCATAATTGGGCTTTGAAGTGCTATTAGCCTAGCACCAAAGAAAATTGGAGAAACAAAGCTTGATACATCACTTTTAAAATTTGATTGCAAAAGTTCGTAATTTTAGAAAGAATGGGAGTTTGTAAGCATATTGAGGGGGAAGTAATGTCTTGGAGAAATATAGGGCGAATGCCAACAAGATCATGGGCAGAATCTCGGTGAAAGGAGCTTTCCTCACTTCTTTAGAAGTAAATAGTGAAGCACATGCTGAGTGAGGTTGTGGGTAATTGGGATAATGATAGCCGTTGGATGTTGACAGAGCTTTATATAAGCATCATTGGATGGCTCAGAAAGAGAGTCATGTGTGGAAACAATTTGAGAGCCCCTTTAATATTAAGATTGTCAATCTTCTTCCATATCAGATTGGCCTTCATCTCAATCAATGAGTGTTTTATTTTATTTTTGAAAGGCAATGGCATTCTGTATTCATGGAGATGAGGGGCATCAATCGAAGCAGCATCATTAATTTTCTGGATAAGATATTTAAGTGAAGTTTTGTCAGGCACCCTGAAGTTATTATAACCATAGAAAAGGAATTTTAATTATTCATTCTAATTGCTAGTTTAGTAGTAGTGATAGACAATCAGCGAAAAATTTAGCCACAAGCAATCTTGCACCTTTGGGGATCCTTGAAATGATATTAGGTTTGAGATGGTCAAGAAAAAAATCTGAGAAACAGTGATTTAAATTTAGAAGAGGTGGAGCAAAGCCTTATCATCATAACACTTCATATTTTTTTAAATTATAACCGATTTATTGGCTTGATTTTGTAAATACACCGCTTAAACAAAAAGGCGTTTACTTTGAATGAAACCTTAAGACATAATTATATTTTCCCAGATAATTCACGAATTTTTTGGGCCTGATAAAAATTTTGCCTTTCCTGAGTGGGTCGGTCGGGCCAATATAATGTACATCAGATGTAAATTGGCGTGTATTTTTTTTTTGATGGGATATTATCAACTCACATGCTAGAGATTTTAAATGGATTTTAATAATTAATATCTTAAAGGCAATTTCGCTTTATTTTCAATCAGAAAAACCTGGTCCTGTCAGGATTGGAACCCAGATCTATACGATAGCTGACATATACATTTACTGATTAGGCCAAGACGCTACGGTATCTTTTAATAAGGCACATAAAAAATCAATAACGTTTAACTCTCATCATTAAGAGTTTTATTATAAATAACTTTAATTAAAAAAAAAGACATTATAATAATACACCATTTTTAATAATATAATATCTTTCCTATAGTTTTTCCAAAAATTATATACACATATATGCTTAATCATCTATGAAATCTGCAGTTGATTTGATCGTAAAAGCTAAAACGGCGATATGCTTTTTAATTGCCTCAACTAAGAAACTTGATAATTTACATTTAGATTTACCATTCACTATATGTGAAATATTTTGATCATTTGAAGTAGATGGTGTAAAATCTATGGATGGATCGGTAAAATTACACAAATCAGGATACGTATAACTCAATAAATCATTTGAATAGTCATTCCCACTATTACAACTCTTCCAATCGGTAATGATATCGCCTACCCAAAATTCTAAAATTTTTGAGTCAATATCGGAATTATTCGACAATTGTTGCAGTGCGTAAAGTAAGTCATTTAAGGCTGGAAAACCAGACACACTATTTATATCTGTATTAGATGGCCCTAATATCAAGTTTTTATAAAAATGTTTGTGGGGCAATCCATATATGTCCAAGAAACCCTTTTCAATTATCATTAATTTATCGTTCAATGAACGAGCCTGTATGACCGAATAATTTTGTGTATTTGACGAAGTGGTGTTGGTGAAGGAGGGTAATAGTGAATTATTTTGGAAAATTGTCATCTTACGATCGAAATATGTTATGGCAGCCATAAGATCATCTATATAATGTTTATTTTGGAAAGATAATAATAAATCATAATATTCATTTCAAAAAGTCTACAAATATTTCAACCAGAATAAATATTACTATATGCCAAAATATACTTAATTTTTCTATTTATTTAAGACCCGGATATAAAAGATTCTTTGAATTTAAGATTTAACAATTTCGACAATTTTTAAATAAACCAAAAGAAAAAATCCGCTATGCAAATGAGTGGAATCATATAGATTCTTAAATGCTGATATCAGTTGGGGGAAAATTTTATATTTAAAAAAATGGATAATGCGATGACAAACAAATCAGTAAAAAGGTTTAAAAAAAATAAAACAAAGAAAACAAAAGAAATTATAAAAATGATATAAGGATCCTTAGAAATTATTTAAATTATTATGAACGTTTGTGAGATAATTTACTCATGCATATCCTACTGAATTCCAGGGTTGAGTTGAAGTCTTTAATTATATTTCTATAGAATTTCGTTAGGGAATATTCATAAGAGGCAGGTGATAGGGGTACGATTTGAGAATCAGACAAGTAATGAACTAATATAGCTATTAACTGACTTACCGCTTTGTGATAAATAAATTCTGGATCTATGTGTTTGTGAACATTGTAAAAAGTGTCATATCTAGTATGGTACAAAGGGTAATTCGGTATATTCATATCATCCTATATTGTATATAATTTAATAAATGTTTTAATATTAGTTTGCAAAATATAAGATTTACTATATAGGTATATTTTCAATAGGCAACCAGGTCGGTAAATGACTTTTTATTTTAAATTATTTAGAGTTCAATATTGTAAAATGTTTGGGGGGGGGGGTTATCTTATTTGGATTATGAATATTAAAAAAAAAATAATAAGCTTTTATTTAAAATAAATAGAAATAATTTTTCCATAGCCAATTATACGCCGATTATATAGGTAGATATCTGTGGTTTTGATATTTATTTCAATTTTTTTTTTACTCTGTAGCGCATTACCTTATTATACACATAACGTATATCCATAGAAGTCACACCGGCATAATACATGAATGGGAAAAAATCGCTCCCGCTACCTAACTCTCCTATATTAGGGTTACCACTCAGGGTCTTGGAACTTGCTAGCCAAGTGTCATAAACCGTTTTCAGGCCTAAACCTATTTCAGCCCTATTAGGATTGGGTATCTGTTATATTTATGAGATAATATTTTATTTTACAATTAAATGCTATATATATTTTATAGTATACTCTAATTCAAACATTAACCATCAAATCCTAATAAATAAAACAATTAATTCGTTCAAAAGGACGTATTTTGTACTTCGAAATCATTATTTAAAACACCCTAACTTTTAAGTATCTATAAATATGAAAAAATTATGTACAAAGAAAAGGTAACTTTTTTAAAATATAATCGAAAAGATATTTTTTTTTTTTACCATTTTTGAAACTTCGTACACGATTTTAGATAAAAGTGGGGACGCGTTTATTCTAACCGAATGGTTTCCTAATTTAGAATATCACAAAATATTATTGATTTATTTGATTAGATTTTCCGTTTCGGGATTAGTTTCTGATTGGTTGCAATCTTTTTTTTTAATTATCTTTTCCAAATCTATCAAAAATCTTAAATTCCATATTTTTAAATTTCGATAAACTTTTTAATATATTTTTTTTTTTTCAAATCAGAGTATAATATAAATTGTTGTGGACAAAAAAAATCTTTGAAGATCATAAAATTTATGATATTTTGTTTGAGAGCTTTCAAACTTAATTTAAAGCAAACAAAGGGTTGAGATATTTATGATTAATTAAAAGTAAAATTCCAATGTTTATTTCCTATATCTGTGGACGATTAATAATAGTACATGTTTAGGATTAAAAAATGTGTATTCTGTTCTGGATTAGATTCTAAGCGAATATGGATTTGGTTTCTTTTTAGGTTCTATTTTTAAATAGCTTGACTAAGAAAAAAATAACGAAAGACAAATAGACCTGTAACACAATTGTCGACGTTTATATAGGCAACTGCTCTCTCTTTTAGAATTTTCATATTTTCCTCAACGTATTCAGTGGATCCTACCAATCCAAATTCTTCCGCATCCCAACTGGCAAAAATTATGGTCCTTCTAGGATTCCAACCTCATGTTCGTTAAATATTATTAATTTTTTTTTTTAAAGGAAATCAGTATAATAAGAATATTTGTAATTGAAATGGTAGACATCAATTATTTTAAAAAATTTATAACATATTTATTAAATTTAATGTGTGCAATAAAAATCTTTGATCTGAACTTACCTAATATTGTTATGATAAGATTCTCCGTATCTGCACAGCCCCCCCCCTTTCCTTAATTCATATTTAAACTAATTATAATGAATGATACCATTTTTATGTAACAGTGCAAACACCCTCGAAATCTCTAACAAGCAAGCAGTACCACTTACAGGATCACTGCCTCCATATGCCCAAGCGTCCCTATGATTACCTAAAATTACATATCTGTCAGGTTCTATATCTCCATTTATACGGCCTATCACATTGTAGATTGGTCTTTTCTCCCTCTTTAAATTTACGGCGAGTTTAACTTTCCTTTATTAGGAGGAATGGTTCGATTATTGTATTACATTTACAAGAGATTATACAATAACTAATTTAATATATATTTTTAAATTTTTTTTATATATATTCTCAATGTATCTTTATGATTATTTTAAATATAGCCTGACACTTTTATTTTAACCGTTCTATAAAAAGGCGAGTTAATAATTTTAATTTTTGAAAAAGTATAAAGTTCTCAAAAGTTACCTTTGCAGTTATAAAAATCATAAGATCAAATATATTTAAAAAAAAAATAATAGACTAACTACCAACCAAATTTATATAAAACGCAACTTAATCTTATCTAAATTTTATATAAAACAAACCAGAGTTTAAAATGTTCTTTAAATTATTCAAAATCTTTAAAACTTTTGAATCTACGAAAATTTTTTAATAGAAGATTTTGATGAGATAGATGATCAAATTTTACCTAAAATTTTATATCTTTCATAGATAAATTTTTTGTGATTATTATGCTTAATAAATCTATCATAATGAAAACCACAAATTTTTAAAATTATTTTATGATTTTCTTTAAAAATGTCATTTTGATTAGCTTTTTTTGATAAATATATTTTTGCCAAAAAATAAATCTTTAAGTTATCCTTGAATTTTTTTTTCAAACCGAACTGAGAATAAGGAATCTAAAACACGAATCAATCAATTTTGTTTTCTTTACCACTCAGATTTTGAATCAATAAATCCAGGTCCAGTTTGATAAGTCAAATTTAAGCCACCCTGCCATTCCTTAGGAACGATACTGCCATCCATGTCACTTAATAGGTGCCAGGCATCTGAGTATGATATGGGATAAACTGGTATGGAAGGTAGAGAATTTTTTGGCGGTACATCCCTATACATAGAGGCTACATAAATTTTTTTTAAAAAAATAAACTTATTTAAAATATTACTGTTAAAATAATATTAACTTAGGAATAACAAACGGTAGAATGTTAAGAAATTCATTTTTTATGCGACAAATCTAGTGTGTCAGCAAGATTTTAAGGAGAGTAAAGAATTTGTAGGTTAGAGGTAAGATTTGCGCAAAGTTCGGCCTAAATCAGATGTGGTTTTGCCCTGACCCTTTAAATTTAATTAATCGGGAGAGGCTAAAGATTTTGGCCTGAACCGGGCTAAATATGGCAAAAATGCAAATCACTGCCATATCATCTCGATCTTCCCTAATAAAAAAATGTTCTTGTTCGATAAATTTTTGTTTATGGCGAATAGCTAAAAGGGTATTTTTACCTCTATTTTTAAGATAGTGGATAAATTTAAGTATTTTAACTAATTTTGATAAATGCTTTGAAGGTTGGAAAAATATACATCAGATATCCGCCTGCCCTAGCTAACTCTAAAACTCAGCCAGTGGGTTGGGTAGGGCTAAAAAATTAAAAATTAGGTCTAATTAGGCTCTTTCTGAAAAGTATTTTTTTGGAGCATCCCAGAATTTTGTATATTTTAAAAGCTTGTATAATATACAATTAGCTTAGAATAATTTATACATTTAAATTTTATATTATTATAAAAGATATATAAATTTCAGCATGGACATTAATTTTTATATGATGTAGATGTTTAGTTTTCATTTTTAAAATTAATTCTATTGATAATTTCAAAACATTCTTTGCGTTATTTGTTCTGCAATCTCAATTAAGATCTTTATTAGACTATTAATCCCTAAAAATAATATTTAAGTTAAAATTTTTTCTCTTTTTCTTTCTTTCTTTCTTTCTTTCTTTCTTTCTTTCTTTCTTTCTTTCTTTCTTTCTTTCTTTCTTTCTTTCTTTCTTTCTTTCTTTCTTTCTTTCTTTCTTTCTTTCTTTCTTTCTTTCTTTCTTTCTTTCTTTCTTTCTTTCTTTCTTTCTTTCTTTCTTTCTTTCTTTCTTACTCCATTCCTTCCTTCTTTCCTTCCTTCCTTCCTTCCTTCCTTCCTTCCTTCCTTCCTTCCTTCCTTCCTTCCTTAATTCCTTCCTTAATTCCTTCTTGCTAGGTTAATTAATTAATTAATTAGAAATGCATTTTTTAATACCTTCATAAAATAGTTAACTTTTTATTCTACTCCGAAAATCTTGACGAACAACAAAATAAAACATTACGTAGAGAAGGATATCCCAAAGTCATAGGATCTCCACTGAAAAGAGATACGGTTCCCATCTGAATACCTGATTCCGGCATCCACCAGGTATTAGGGTATACTACATTTGAATCTATACCTTCGAGAGCGAAATTGATAGGATCGGGGTATAAGATAAGACCAGCAAGTTTAAATACTTCTGCATTTTTCACCTTTTAAAAAATTTGTGTTTAAAAAAAAATAAAAATTTAACCGTAGGGTCTTAAAAAGTAAATATGGAAATGACGAATGTGATGTTTGGAGATGAAAGTTTAGAAAAGATAGAGAAAAAATGAAGTGACTATGTGGTGTGTGGGTAAGGATGTTGATAAAAACTCCAATAATTTTACTTACTCTGTCGTAAATGAGTTCACTCCAATAATTGTATCTACTCTATCGTAAATGAGTTCACAATGAAAAGATTGCGACAAAAGCAATAGGTGATGTCGAGAGTAAAAATAGACTAAAATGGTGAGGACATGTTGAACGGAAGGTAAATATTAGATGCCGTTGATTGGAATTAGAGGGAACGACCCAGAGGGCGACCAAAGGCAAGTTTCAAAATGATTGATAATGAAATGGAAATGCTAGGTTTGACAGGCGGCGATGCTTAGAACCTTTGAAAATGGGAAAAGGGGAGTGAATAGAGAGATGTCTCCAATTTTAACGAATAAAAATGTCTCTCTAGCTTTGAAGGGTAATGTTTATGCAAGGTTTGCGGGAAGTTACATCATGTACGACAGCAAGACATGGCAAAGAGCTGGAAAGGATTGCGATAGAAGCAATGGATGATGTAGAGAGAAGAAATAAACTGAAATGGTTTGGATATGTTGAACGGTAAATAACCAGGAGGTTTAGATTCTGGTGATTAGAAGTAGAGGAACATGACCCAGAGGGACCAAGGGCAAGTTTGAAAATGATAGATAATGAAATGAGGACCGTTGAAAATGGGAAAAGGGATTAGAATAAAAAATGGTCTACCAGAGTAAACTTAGAAAAAGACCATTAAACGACGTCGAGGAAGAAGCGTGATGTTCCTACAAATATATATTAAATCTAGGACAGAAAAAAAAAATTTTGTGTTATCCTTTAGTTATTTAAAAAAAATTTTTTTTCAAAAGTTGTAAATTTTAGAGATCTGGAAAGCCCGGCCTTTGGAATTCTTTGAAGATATTCCTCTGGGACCTTATGTAATAATTATGAAGGAAAAAAAGTCACGTATTTGCCTAATTGTGAGCTTTTTTAAAAAAAATTACGAATTTTCTTCTAGTCGGTAGCAATATTTTGCGCGAGCAGTTCAGCCAGGCCTAAAAATCCTTGCCTTAAATTAATCCCACTGGGGTAAAAAAATAAATAAATAAGAGTACTCAGACTGTATAACGAAATATTTTTCTAATTTTTCGTCTTTAACTTCGGCGTCTCTTAACATTAATAACAATCTTTAAAAAAAAATCTATGAAAGTTTAATGCTAATCAAGAAACCGATCTCCCCTCCAGGGGATTCTGTGACTCCTCAAATTTTGTATCAAAAGGAGTTTTCATTTGGAAGGATGGTTGGAGAGAAGGGTAGCCCAGATGTTTTTTAGGGTGCTCTAATAATCCTAACTTTTTCTTTCAAATGTAATAGATATTTAATTTATGAGGATAGGAAGAAAAATAGTTAGAATATTAGGTTAATTTATTTATTATGGTAGAATTATGAAGATCTGAGAATTTTTTTTTAGCATACATGAAAAAGCGAACGAAAAGAAAAAATTTAAAAAAAAATAAGAAAAGATAATAAAGGAGATGTGAAACGAATATGGCAAGTATAAGTTGATTCAAAATAAAATTAATTTATGGTGGTAGAAAGAAATTATAAGATCACGTTTTATAGATATATATCATGTAAATATAAATTAAACTTTATTAGCATTATAATTTTTAATAAATTTTTCGGTTTGTGAAGATTCATTATCGTTTTCAGTTCTTTTATGCTGTTTTTGAAGTAGTGTTGCTAAACGGCTCGATTAGAACCGATTTTTAAAAAATGTTTAACTCAATGTAAGCCTCTAGATTTGGCTAATAGATGTCCAAACCTTTGTGTCATCTATGACCAAAATCTTCAAGCTTTCTTCGGCTTTTTTTGTTTTACTAGATCAATTTTTTTTTAAAGAGTATGTAAATTACAAATAAGTATAATCATAACCTTGGATCCCCTAAAGATGGAACCATATCTGGCGATACCAATTTTACCTGACAATGAAAGGTTTAATCGGGTTTTCAAATACAAAAAATCATCGTAGCTACCATAATTGACGTAAACTAAATCCGACTTGTATTTTTTTTAATATTTCAAATTATAGTCACTAAAAAAATGGCAAATTATAATTTCATTTCTTTATCCTTTGAGTCATTCCAGCTTGTTTAAAAAGGGTTTAATTATTTTTTAGCATAAGAAGATACTTCCTTCATAAGACTGTGTCCTGTGATTCGATTTAATTTTGAATACTTAATTTGCTTTTTAGTATAGACTAAAAAGCTTTTGAGCTAGGCACTCTATTTTGGTTTGTT
Source organism: Gordionus sp. m RMFG-2023 (assembly GCF_954871325.1). Taxonomy (NCBI): domain Eukaryota; kingdom Metazoa; phylum Nematomorpha; class Gordioida; order Chordodea; family Parachordodidae; genus Gordionus; species Gordionus sp. m RMFG-2023. The sequence continues at coordinate 4,437,610 of NC_088778.1, read as the reverse complement.
TTAAATATTTGGTGGATTATTTTTTTTCGCATTTTATTCACGTTTTGCCTTTTCTCACTTTCTTTTTATTTTTATAAACCTTATTGTTTTTTAACTTTTTTGGCTATTTAAATCGATGCTAAAAATAAATATTAAGCAATAAGTCGACCAAGGACACAGTCTAAATGCTAATATCAAAATTAAAAAAAAAAGAAAAGAAAAGTAACCTCGATATTTCCATCAGCCGAATTGGCATTATAAGGAAGAATCAACTCTGAGTCATTTTTATCTGGAAACGAATCTTTGTTTATACCGGTAAATTCCCATATGACGTCACCACCCTTGTCAATCAATGAAACCTTGTTGTCTTTTCTAAAGGTAGGTTTATGATTCAATTACATTATAATACTTAGATAGACTGACGATATATTCATTAGAATGCATAAGCGCTCGTTGAAAAAAAAATGTCAGCCGAGAGCATGCCACGTTAGTTTCCCGTATAAGAATCGCGATTTCCCAGAATTATTTAAAGAGAAAAATAAAATTCAGATCTACAGAATATTCTAGTCATTCCTATAGCCATGTACCCATTAGGGATTTTCGGCAACAAAACCCCATAGGTTTGCCGATCGAATTATATCATCAGCTCTCTTCGGGGGCCTTGGTAAAAAAACTCACAATTATATAATTTTTTAAGTTTTCGTTAAATTTTATTTTTAAATATTTTGCATTAGGAAACTAAAAAATGGCGTGTCATCAGCTGTTTTGTAATGATACATATTTAAATGAATGAACCGTTAGTCCTAATCAGTGTTATATGTTATTATGTCAGGGGATATGATCTATATAATTTTTTGGTTTTAAAATTTTCCTCTTAAAAAAAATAATGGTTAATTTTAAAGCAAAGGTTTTAACAAAAAAAATTATGCATTTGAAAAATTTTTAACTGCGAAAGATTTCTTATTGTTAAAAAGTTCAATTTTGGTCGATTTTTAAAAACGACCCGATTAAGATTTTGACCAATATATTAATATGTAAGCCTCAAGATTTGGAAGACAGAGGTCCAAACTGTTCTGCCGCTGAAGTTTCCAGGCTTACATATTTTGGCTAAGGTGATTCAAATCTTGCTTTTAAACAACAAGAACAACAACCTTAGCTAACCTCAATGTATTTTTTACGTGAAAGCATTATTTTTTCAAGTTTAAACCATTATTTGAGCGAGTTTTTAAGTAGTCATTTATTATTTATTAGATAAATCTTTGAAAATAAAAATAATATTTAGTTCAAAAGTTCATGGGCAAAAATATTCTAAAAATTATTGTAATAATAAAAGTTTTAGGAACTCATCATATGGTTGGTTACTGAAAATTCATGAAATCCCAAGGATATATTAGAACCGTAAATACGTCAATTTCTAAATTAGGCTAAAAAAACATTATTTTGAAACTTCTCATTCGGATAGGTCAACATGACTTGATACGTTTGAATTTTGACTGTATCGAGCTTGAACTTGAGCCATTCGGTGTAAATAGCTTCAGCCGAATATTTCTGCCTTACAGTTCCTGCCAAATGAACCTTTTCACTAAAATTGCTTATAATTCAAAAAAATTTGATAGTAAAAATAAATTAGTATTAAAAAGGAAAACCTTTCAACCTTTTTTTTTATAAATTAGGTTCAGCTTTTTAAGGCCCATAAAAAACACACAATAGTACACTTGTCTTCTGGAACGATTACTTAACCCCATTTGGGATAAAGCCAAATATTATTTGAACCCAAAACTGAAAAGTAATTATTCTGGTAGAAATGCTGGCGATTGTTGGAATAAGGGAGAGATGAGGTCGGTGAAGAAATGAAAGAATACGGTAAAAATATAATATGAGCGTATATTAAAACTTGAGCCAGAAATGACACTAAATAGACCTTAATAGAAAATAAGCATTATCGTTTACAGAGATTTTCTGCCCAACAAGATAAGATCCGGGATTTCTAAATTATCTGGGATTATTAGAGTCATTTAATTTAACTCCCACGGGATATTATAACAAGTAAAATGGCTAATTTGTGGAGAAATAATTTCCCATGACAAAATTTCTAAAAAGGGTTAAATAGGTATTCTTCATGTGGAATCTACCCGCTAAACTATATTACTTTTACCTGTAAAGATGGGTATCTATATAGGAAATTATTTTTGATAGCATTATTCTTAGTGATATACCCAAAACGCTTATTTAAATCTCGAAATAGCTGATGAGTTTATAACTGAATCACTATCTAATCATGATAGCAGACACTTTTACCATATAGGTAAGGATATGCAAGATCGCTATTAAAGTTTAATAAAAGGGAAAAGCAGATGAGGAAAGGGGTTGAAGGAGGGCAGGAGTTATGGTTATGTATGCTAATTTTGATGCTTTCGATTTACTATTTTAAACAGGGGATGGTAAAATCTTTAGGGATGTAAAATTGTCATTTAGTAATATGCGCGAAGATTTAATATGCTAATTGTCTCGAATGAGCATGTCTTATATGGGCCAGGAATTATCTATTTTTTTGTATCTTTATTGTGGAGTTACGTATAAAATTACAATAATTTTTTTTATAGTTTTATGGATTAAATTACCATCTTACCCCAAAGGGCTCTCCATCTTACCCCAATATCTTGGTAAATAGTTAAAAGCACTACCTTAAATTAATCCTATTCTCACAGTATAAAATATATAAAACCTCAGTTATTTTAAAAAATATTTTGCAAAATAATGATGAAGCTATGATACAATTAGTTTTATTCTATAAAAATAAAATCTTATCACAAAATAGCAAAACATTTACCATATAACCTCGGTCCAATGGCTAAATGAAATTAAAAACTTTAAGAAAATAAATTATATGGCTTCCTTTGAATCATTTCGAGAAATTAATGGAAGAAGGAAAGTGCAATCATATTACATTATTTAATATCTTCTCTAAATAATATTATTTTTTTTCCATTGTTAAAAGTAATAAATTATTAGGAAAAAAATTTTTTTCATCGTGCCTTGAAGTCAAGATATAATCAGCTTGAATTTACTCATTAATCTTCTTAATTTAATATTATTATGGCAAAACCATAAAACAATGTACTTTTTCTTTATATTAAGCAAACTTCATTTTCTACATCAATAACATGATTTTTATCATCAGAATAAGATATTATATTTTCTTCTAAAACAGCTTCTTTAGCAAACATTTTAAAAAGCGAGATAAAATATTTTTTAAAAAAATATATATTATTACATTTATTTCTTTTTTTTCTTTAAATTGTGTTTTATTACTTATTAACCTATATTTAATTACGAAAAGAATATTTTGTCTTATCCCAAATCTGTTGTTCATTTATCGTCCCTAGGACTTGCAATGATTTATTGAGAGGTGCCATTTGCATGGCTCGGCGTTCTTATAGATAATAACAAGCGATTAATTTATACCCGATTAGACCCGGGTTTATTTAAAATTACTAAAATAAGGCCCGGCCCATGTTTCAGGGCTGGGCTTAGCGTAGAACATGCAGGTCTCTGATATCTGGGCACTCTTTGAAGGTGAAAGAAAATCAGGATTAGGAATGAGATGGATTCAAAATCATAAATAAATTCAAGCATCCCCCAAACTAGAAGTCTGTAAAACTAGGCCCTGCCTGTACCCGGATCGGGCCTAATATTTTTTAAGAAAATTCGGGCCGGGTCGGGTCAGGCCTTAGAATTTATTTTAAATATATCTTAAATTTATCAATTTTATATCCGAATTTCTTATGTAATGTAAAAATATTTGATTTTATTTATAGAAAACTCCATATAACATGTATATCGTTTATTTTGAGTAATTATAAAAATTAATTTCTACATTTTTAATAAATTCGGGTAGGGCCGGGCATAACTTTTTAAAATTCAGGTTCGGGCCGGGCCAGCCATAACCTTTTACATAATTTTGTGCCGGGCTTGAAAAATATTAAGCCCGATGCAGATCATTACCCCAAATTCTTAGATTTTTGATAAAAATACTAATAAAACAAAAAAGGGAATTATTAGTTATTGGGGGGGGGGGTTAAAAAAACAATAAATAAAACTATTATGCGAAATTCGAAGTAATTTTTTTAAAAAATTTAAAAATAAGAATTTTTTTTATTATTATATAAAAAGCAATTACTTTAAAAGTGTTTACTTACTCCTCCAGGAAGTAAAATAATAGTACAGCCCCCCCCCCCCCACCGTTGTAGCGGGTCACTTATTCATAATGTAGTTACTTCCACACACGCTGGAATACATTTCCGGCCAAAGCAGAATTTGTTTTCAAATGCAAAATTTAGCCATAATAAATAATTTAAAATAGAGAGATACCTAATCCCCATGGATTGCACATTCCATCACGACATACATATTAATTAGTAAGATTTTTTAAAAAATGGAGGATAAACAAAATATAAATTACTAAAATAATAGCTTTTTACCGTAAATATGATTCAATGTTCGATGCATTTATGTTATCCAGAATATTTTGATTAATTTCATCGCTGTTAATGGATTTTGAATCGATTTGATCTTGACTTATTAAGTTATGTATTATAAGACAAAAGTAAAACACTGTAAAAATATGAGAAAACATTAATTAAAATAATAAAAATAAATTTTTTTTATTATCTTTTATACTATTTCTAAAAAAAAAAAAATTTAAATTCACAATTTTGCCAGTTATATTAAAAAATGGTAACGTAATTGAATCAGAAATTTTTTGGTATATTTTTTAAAACTATTTTTCATTATTAAAAAAAAATATTTTTTGATATAAACTGGGATGGATTTGAAACCAATTTCCGTATTTCCTTACTATCTGTGAGATATTCAAAATAAATAGGCAGGTTTTATTTGTAAATTCTAATATTGCTGGGTTACCCTAAAGTTGGTCTTGCCCATTTCTTCTTTGAATATCTCAATCGGTGATGGGCATACAAATCGAACTGAAAACTCAGAAAAATCTAAAATGGCGGGTTCAACTTTACCGATATAAATTTAAAGCGACGCATTATTATTATTATTATAAGAGTGGTAGGGTACTTTTTAAATTCCAAAATGATCAGAATTCTCTTAAATATAGACAAATTTTAAAATATTTATTTTTCAAGCTACAACAATATAATTGAAAAAAAAGATTATTCTGTAAAATCTTTGTCATAAATTTTTACTATCCAAATAAACCAAATTATGCATACTTATCGAATTTAGTGTGTACGGACATGAAGGGATCTAAAGGCTAACATTTTACAACGGGGAGGAAACAATCGTGTCACTTGTATATTTGTGAATATTGCTAATTTAGAAAAAATATTAAATTTTATTAAATTTTTAAATTGCCATAAATTTTAAAATTATATTTTTAAATGTTTAATATTTTCATATTTATTCAAATAAATTGCTAAATTATTTAACGTGATTTCGGTTGTAATATTTCTAACAGGAACTATAATTGTAAATTTACTGTAGGCGTCGACTATTATCAACCAATTTTTTGTGAAAAATGAACCCGCGTAATCTATGTGTATCTTTTCAAATGGTTTAGTCACCGAGACCCATGAATTTTGTAATTTCTTAGGATTGTCGTAATAAATATTACAATCGTCACAACTTTTAACTTCCATCTCTATGTCATTATTCATACCAGACCACCACTAAAATCTTTGGTTAAGGATTTGATTTTACCTGCTCCCAAATGACTTTCATGTAATGTCTGCAGTACGTTTTTTTAAAATTTGATGGAATAATAATTTTGTTGTTTTTGAAAAGACAATCTTTAATAATGCTAATTCCAATTCCATATTTTTATATATTTTATTTTTTATAGGCTCATTATTCCTTATATCATTTATAACTTGAGATAATTTCTAAATCTTTGTAAGTTTCATCACATTAAAATTAATAGGTGTACCGGCAAAATCATTTTCGATTTCAATATTATAACATCATCTTTCTTGTGGTAATCTTGAAAGGCAGTCAGGAACAACATTGTATTTACCTGCTTTATACTTTATGTTGAAATCTTAACCCCCCAAAGTTATATTTAAGGACATGGTACTATTGACCTTGAGTCCCTTGGTAAAAAGATGGCCTAATGGTTTATGGTCCGTAAAGCTAGTAAATTTAGTCCCACAAATATTCTTGAAATCTTTTAATTGCGAACATTATGGCAAGAGCCTCACGCTCAATATTAGCATAATTTATTTCGGATTTTTTTAAGGTTCTTTGCGCAAAAGCTATAGGTTTTTCTTTGCCATCTTTTTCTGTGTGAAATAATACAGCCCCTAATCCAGATTTGGATGCATCAGTCGCAATTCCAATAGGTAATTCCAGATTAAAATAAGTCAATGCTGGCAGAAGACTAATCAACTTCTTTAAGTCATTAAAACTTCTGGAATGTTCTAAGTTCCATTCCAATTTCTCTTTGTTAACACTTTTATACAAAGGATCAGCAATTTCAGCAAAGTTATTCAAAAATTTTAGAAACCAGTCACGCCCAGAAATGTTGATAACTCAGAATTTTGGCTCTGGCATATTAATTATTGCTTCAATTTTGTCATGGTTAGCATGAATCCCCTTGTCGTCAATAGCGTAACCCAGGAACCTATAAGGATTTTATATCATTTATAAATTCAGTTGGCTTTCTATGTATTTCCTTTGTGTATTAAACGAATGAGATTGAAGGCTAAGAAAGCTGTTAATATGTAACATAACACTCCTTTTTCTAAACTAATTGATTTTTTGTGTGTTTTCTTTTATATATGGATATTATGTAATGATAATGAATGAATAGATCTATTTTCAATGACCAACAGATTTGACCTTTAATATAATAGTATAACTTATATATAGAATACAAATTTGATTTTTTATCATCATCATATTGCTAAAAAATGAATAGATTTATTTTGAATGACCAACAGATTTGACCTTTAATATAATAATAAAACTTATATGTAGAATATACAAATTTGATTTTTTATCATCATCATATTGCTAAAATTCATTATAAATTTTTTCTGGACAATAAATTTGCACCAAATAAATCTGCATTCTGTGCAATTTTTTTGATAGTTTACTTATGACTTTCTCCTCTGTAATAAATTATAGTATTTTCATTTTTTTTAAAATATAATGAATAAAAATTAAATGGTTAAAAAATTACATTCTCAAGAATATAAATTAATTGAAAACAACTCATTGAAGAGCAGGGATTCATTTAGTATAAGAAATAATACCAAATAAGTTATATAAAATATCAATACAAATTTAAATATAAAAAATTAATTCCATTATTTAACATATGAATTGAGAATAAACTACTTTATTAATTAAAAAATAATTGTTGGAAAGGTATAAAAAAGTATTTATAAGATATTTTAGCTTAATTACCTTTATTTAAAATTTTTAACTTCATTAGATTCTTTATTTATAAAAGTAAAAAAATAAAACTCTATCCACTAGATGGCGTCTATTTAAAATTTTTAATTTTTTTATTTAAATTAACAAAAAAAATTTATTTTTAATGTTTAATCAATTTTATAGGGCTGAAATTTTTTAGAAGATTTAATTAATTTAAAAAAAATAGCCAAAAAGGTTGTTATGTTATATTAAAAAAGAAAATTTTATAGATACAAAAATAAATGACTTGTATTCTTCGCCGCGAATTCGGGCTAACTATGAGTTCAGGGTGAAGCTAAACCGATATCATAACTCTGAGGAAAAATTAGTGATCTTATGTTTTAAAATTGTAATCAGAGATATTGTTAAGCCAACTGAACAAATAGCATATACTTATTAATCTTTTTAAATGGTTTGCAATTATCAGACATTTTTTTTTAAAATTTTTGATACGATCGAGGCTATTAGAAACGAACGGGATAATTCTAAGATATGATTTATAGGAGATGACTGCAAAATTGATATTAGTTGATGTAGAATTCCATCCATAAAAAAATACAGTAATATAACATCAAAAATATCTATTATGATATTGAATATCGTTTAAGATTAATATTGTACATTTATTCATTTAATATAATTTCCAAATTTTTTTTATCAGTTATTAAAAATTCTCAATTTAAAATTTTAACCAAAAAAATAAAATATGCTCTGCTTAATGTTATTAATAATTAATTAGTCTTTTTTTAAAATTTAGTATATAAATTATTTTTGAATTTAATTGCTGTGGTTTTGTGTCACTGAAAGTTATCAAATTAAAAAATTTTATTTTGCTGATGGCAAAGTGCCTATTTTAACTAATATTTGAGCTTTTATTGTCATCTTGTAAGTGACCATATAAATTATTTAAGATATTATTTATAGGTAGTGTTGTTAATTTGGTGTAATATTTTTAATTATTTAGAGACAGAAATATAGTATTTGTATCTAATTACTATCTTTAAAAAGTTTCTTTACTAGATATAATTTTAAAAGGTATCTATTTGTTTTTAGATATATTTTAGATATTTTTGATATAATTTATTTGCTTTTTAAATTAAATATTATATTCGAGTTTATTTCATCACAAAAACTCCAGACGAATTTTATTTTACACGATAGATGACGTCAAATATTTAATACTTATAATATTGATTTAAACTTTTTTTATATATACATATCAATATCATAGAAACAAAAAAATAATCAACTCAGCATCAGCTTGTTCAAATGAATTTCCAAGACCTTTGTAAAGCCTATTTTAAAATTCATTTTTATTTCAAACTTGATTAGATTTAAATTTAAAAAAAGGAAGAAAGCAACCTATATTAAAAAAAATAAACCAATTAATACAGAAATTAATTGATGAACTATCAAAGTTTACAAGTAGTTGTAAATTGATGACATCTAAAAAAATAATATCCGATTTTTTTAGTACCTCAAAAAGGATTGATAAATATTTGACACTCATTAAATTTTAAATAATCTTTTCTTTTTAAAAAATGAGTGTTGGGATTTTAGTAAAGGTTATCTTTATGTATATTCATAAAAGTATAACATAACACCTTCATCTACCCTGGTAGAACGACTTTTTAATGTGTCTAAAACAACCGTCTTTATTGATAACGGGATGTTTTAATAATAAAAATTTTTGAGACACACACTAAACATAAGTATAATAAAAATTGTATCTGTATTTAAATATATTTTAAGACTATGTATGACGTTGTATCTGCAGCAAGATCTATTTAGAAAGTATCTTATAACAACTCTGATAAAAAGTAATAAAAAATATATATATTAAAATAACACGCAAACTATTTTTAAAAATGGATATCGGATAACTAACCGGGCACCTCATCGATTTCTGAACACATCTTGAGTCTCTTTAGCCATTTGATCTCGTATCCATATCATTTATCGCTTCCAGGTTGATGATAACTCTATGATACTGACTTCACATACCCAACCCCACCAATTATTATAATGTACAATAAATATATTGGAAAAAATAATAATATATATAAATTTAAATATTATTTTTAAGGATTTAATGCTTTGAAACTTGCCATTGAAATTAAAATTAAAAATATTTTTTTTTACATTTTAATATTAAATTTTTAGTTTAAAAAATTTCTTGGTCTTCTGCAACCTATATATTTCCAACAAAAATCAGCAAGATTATTGGCCAAGGGGCATTATATAGAATGCATATCATAAAAATAATATAACAGTTACCTTTAATGATTTGTTTATCCAAGGAAAGCAACTGCCAATAAGATAGGAGCAGATATCTAAATTCCGCCTCTGGTGTGGCAAATAGATCTGAACATTTAGCTTACTCTGAAGATTTTTTTCAGCCTGCATTAACCAATTTTCAAACTGAAAGAATATAAAACCATAGATTTTCATTGATCAAATTTCAACCCCATTAAATATTAAATTAATCAAGGGATAAATTTTATAAAATGATAGTAATTACTCAGATTTTTCAGCTCAAAGCTTCTTAAACACAGTAGAGTTACACATTGGTGTAATTCATAATTGGATACCAAATCATGAATATCTAATACGTATTAATGTATAAGAAATGTGGATCAAATCTCCATATGACCTTCGGACCAAAGACGATTCATGTTCTTGCTAAAAATATTTATCACTATAATTCTTACTGTGTTATAATTTGGGTAAGGAATATTAAGTACATATTTTTTCTTATATACGCAATCAGTTGCAACATCTAAATGAGGGATATAAATTATCTATATTAAGAATTTTAATTTTAAAGACTATCAGGGAAATTGCTTTGTAATGTAACCACTTTTCTTATAAAAGTGGGATATCAGTATATTTCAGTAGTGAGACACTCGCGAGCTTGAATCTACCGTTGATATACCGAAAAATTTCCTCAGAACCGCAGATTTTTTAAAGAAACAAATGATCAATCTGAAGGTAAAGGGTCTAAACAGGAACTATTATAAAGATTTGGCAATTTTATAATCAGCAGATTTATATCATATATTTATGTATGATTTTTCAACGAGTTAGTGACCGCAGGTTTTACTAAAATTTATTCACAATCAAATATTTGTTCGTGGAATTCGGTACCAGTAACCATGGCAAGCGCTGAGAAAATTTTTATAGGTTATCTAATTAGAGTCATTTGAGGTCAGCCATGCCCGATAAAAGATTGAGGTTCTTAGTGAATCCGAAATGGCATATTAAGTTTTGAGGAGTACAAGATTTTGCAATCAAAAAGAGCAAAAAATATTTTTTAATGGTTGTTATATAATAAATTTAATAAACAATCCAGATATTTTTTGGCTTTTTAAGAGGCGAAATTTGTTAAAATAAATGTTTTGCTTAATTTTAGCAAAACTAGATGAGACTTGGCAGGCCAGGGTTAGGGTTAAACTGATGCAGTATAATTAGTTTAATAGTTTTATATTTAGCGATTTAGGGTTCGACAGAAATAGTTTAAAACTAGTCTATATTAATCGCCTTACAGGTATGGGGTTAATGGTTTAAGATTGTAATAATATTAGTTTGGTTTAATTTCACGGAAACGGATATGGGTACAGGATAAAGCCTGACAGGAGATTTAGGGTTATGGTAAAATTAAAGAGTTATAGTTTAGGGTTAGTTTATAATAATAATATTTTTTTAATGAAAGATTATATTGGCTAAGGCCTGGTAAGGTATATTAGATAGTTGGACAGATATCGGTTAGAATTTGATTATAATTGTAAGAGGTGGTTCGGTCTAGTAGACTTGTTTGTGTTATTCTTTTCTATTTTTTTAATAATCAAGATTTATGATATAATTGTCTAAATTATAGTGATCAATTGTCAAAGTAAGTTCAATTATAGAATATATATTTTATTTTTACGAAACTAAGTACAAGATTTTAAAAGTCCTTACTATAAACTTCAAATGGTGATCGTCCAATTAATTCATAAATATATCTAATTACAATCATAAACGATAATATAAACATTAATATTAATATGTAAACACATAACCAATAACCGAAATCTTCACTATAAACTTCCAATGGTGAACGTCTTCATAAAAAAATATCTAATTACAATCATAAACGCTAATATAAACATTAATATTAATATGTAAACACATAACCAATAACAGAAATCTTCACTATAAACTTCCAATGGTGAACGTCCAATTCATAAAAATATCTAATTACAATCATAAACGATAATATAAACATTAATATTAATATGTAAACATATAACCAATAACTGAAATCTTCACAATCTCATCCATTCTTTGTTCTTCCCCAGCTGGCATCCCGTAATCTCCCTTCTCTCTTCTTCCCCCAAGGAAAATTAATTGTTCTAGTCATAAAAAATGACTAACATTTAGTATATTATATTAAATTTATTTCTTCTTTTTTCTAACTGCTACAACAAAGATAAGGTTTGTCATGTAACTTATCAAAAGTATGCTTAGGGTTATATAGATATGGGTTAGAACTATTTAATAAAATTTTTGAATAATCATCGAAACCACAAAACAAAATCTGGTAAATAACTTACTACACTTCTAGATGAAGATGGTTTAGAAAGTGTTTATAATATAATAAGTTTCACTTACGAAAACTATTTAAGGCGAAAATTTTTCCTAGAATACGAAAACGTCTCATTCTGCTATATGTAAAAAAAGACGAGATTTAACTTTGACGTTATCTCTAATTTGTGTTATTTTTAATTTTTTTAAAAAATAATTCATTTTCTTCTTCTTTCTTTCTTTCTTTCTTTCTTTCTTTCTTTCTTTCTTTCTTTCTTTCTTTCTTTCTTGAGTCATTTATAATTTATATATAAAATAATCTATAGAAAAATGAATATAAGCTAAATTAAGTTGAAAGGTTCATGGAAAAATTGTCTGAAATTCATAGGGTAGGTATTCCAAACATGATGGAATACATTTCTGGTAAAATCAAATTATTAAATTTAAAAAAAAGCGCTCAAAAAATGATTCAAAGTTATAAAAATAAATCACTTTGCATGGAAATACACATTGTCGCTAATATATACAAATATTATGTATCATGATACTTAAGTCATAATAATCTATACGATACTTCTTTTTTTTTGGTCACTATGTTTTATTTATTACTAAAATTAATTTAATATAATTTTTTTTATATTCAAATTTAAAAAAATAAATAAATTATATTTGCTTGAATGGAACTGAACCTGAAACCCAGTATTGTAGGTAAGACCGATTTTCGATATTCTCATTGTCCCAATTTTTAGCTATGATAAGAAAATTATTTTTTTAAAAAAAGCATTGCTTATTTTTCTTATTAGCTTGTTAAATATTAGGGAAATTCTATTTAAGTTATAAAATAAAAGGTTAACAAATAATCTCTATTTTTAATTTTCGGATTATTATAATTGTTTCTAAAATACAACACTACTACTCCATATATGAATAAAAAACTTTTTTTAATTGTTGAGAAAAAATGTTAAAAATTGATAGAAGGAGATATTTCCTTAAAAATAATTGCAGTATAATATATATGTGGATAATTTAATAATTAATAAAATAAAAAATTGTATAGAAATTATATCTGTTTTTTAATGTATCTAATATATTTTTTTTTAAAAAATGCATTTGCATTAGTATTTGAAAGACTTTTCAAAATTTAGATAAGTATAGGTTATTTTTAAATATATTTTAAAATAAAATTATATGGTTAAATAACTCTGATAAATAAAATATTTGATATTAAGAAAAATAATTATAATGACAGATAAAATATGAAAACAGATAATTTTTCATTTTTAATTACTTTAAAGCAATACATATAGGTATATAAAATAAATTTTTATAACAAAATTAAGAAAATCTTAACTGTGTTCGAAAAAAGGAACAATAATTAAATTTGAAAATGTTCATTCCCGGCCTTCGGCCGGGTCTTATTTAGCTATTCTATTAAATTATGAATAATTTAATAATAATTATATTTCTATTTTTAACTATTATTTACTAATTCGTGCTTATGGATAGGATATTACAAGCCTCTTTTTTATTATTTCAAGTTAGGTATATTATATTTAATAAAGTTTTTTTAAATGTAAAGGTTTTTTTAAATGTAAAGTTGAAATAAAGTGTAATGTCATTTTTTTTATAAAATTTGCTTTAAAAACTAGCCTCAGCTTAAATTCTCATACAATATAAGTAGAATATACTTTTTTTATTGAAAATACTAATAGTAGTTTAAAATATTGACTAGAAAATAAATAAATTAACAAGTTTTTTTAACTTCTTATCAAATACAAGATTTTTAATTATTTCGTTTGTCGTTGGAACCAAATCTCTGTGTATATTTAACAGAGCTAACCCATTTAGCCGAGATTCAGTACTTCGTAAATATGTTTTCAACCTTCTCAAGTTAGAAAAAGTCCTTTCATTCGTACATGTTGTAATAGGCAAACATGCAAGAATATAAAACAACTTCGAAATATTAGGAAATTGAGCCAAGGTTTCTTTACACCGATTGAGCGCATCAATAGCATGCTCAGGTAAAATAGCTAAACGTATAAATATTTGTACCACAATTCGAATTCACTGATTAAATTTATTTCAGTATCAATCTCATAGGAATAAAATTTCTAAATATTTAATTTTACCAATAGTGGCATTTGAAAATGAAGAAGGATCTTTAGGTAATAAAACTTGAAGATTGCTAAAGACTTGTTTTTTATCTAAAACCCGTACTTTTATTTGCGATAAAAAAGTATCTAAGAATGGGATGAAAATGGATATTTTATAATATTCTTCAGTTGAGCCAATATTTATCTTCATCTCAATAATGGCCTAGGTGCTAGACGAGGTTTAATTAGTATTATATCATAAAATTTAGCCTTCGATTCAACGTCTAGATAAATATTATGAAAATATTTATCTACATTTAATTCTTATTGTATCTACCTGTTCATGTATATTTTCCGCCAAATCAATAACCTGAACCAAATCTAAATTTGGTTTTTGTAAATTTCTACAAAGTAGTGAGCTAAAAATAATTTATTGATGCAACTAGCAGCAATGATAAACTCTGATTGATCAATTGAATTCAATAATGATATCGCTGCTAACGACACATTACTTTTTTTCATGCTCAGCCTTATATATAAATTATCGTTTGATTTCAATCTCTTTGACTAAATATTTTTCCATTTTATTAATATTTTTGAATAATATGTTGGAAAATTGATATTTAAATATTTGTAAAATTTTGATTGGTGGGGGGGGGGGTTCTGGGGGGTGGGGGTAAAATTTTTATTAGCTTAAAATGATATTTATGAAAATAGTCAAATTTGCGATGGGGGGAAATTTCCCTCTTTCCCCCCCCCCATTGGTTACGCGCCTGATGTTCTGCCTAAGGAATAAGAATTCTCTGGGTTCAAGTGTTTCATAGTATATTGAAATTTTATCATTGTTTATTATATACTATAGAATTATAATATAACACATTATAAATTATATTATCAAAATTAAAGAATAATTTCAAACTATCAAAAGGATCATCAAAAAATAATAAGGGTCTAAAAATAAATAGATAAAGTGGTATGTGGGAATTATTAGTTTCATCATTTTCGCATAAAATACTATTTTTATGCTAAATCATAATATTTGATTCCATGGATATCATTATTAATATTAAAGTTTGGCTTTTAAAAACTTTTCCACTTTTATTTATTAAGTCGAATTCATTTCAAAGTATCCACGACCTAAGTTATAAAAACTTAGTTGAAATTCTTTTATATTTTATGGACAAAGATATTTTTCACGAGTTTCCTGAAGTTATCGTTGAATATCATAAAAATGTAGAAAGTGAGGCAATGGTTAGCCAGCATTAGAATGTTAGTTAACACTAAATAATTCCTAAAGTTGCAATTCAAATCGTTCAGCGATTCGCACATAAAATTGTAGTAAAATGTAGATGCTATCGCTTGAGGTATTTCACAAATGAAAAATTGAATGACTATAGTTATTTGAGTCAGGGTTGCTTTCGATTCCTCGGCGCTCAATTTAAGGTTTGTTCTATTACCTTGAATTTTAGAAGTATTATCATCTCTGACATTACTATTGTTTATATTGTTATTTTTATTCATATGAAACAATTCTTTCATCTTTTTCCTGTTCTTAAAATAGGCTCTGAGAGCAACGACTATGAAATAACTCAATACGGCTATGATTAGCATTGGAAATCCCACGGCTAGTATCTCGCATAAGATTTCGAATACATGAAGTAATTTGGTCTGGGTAATACCATCCAAGAAGTACCCGCTGTAAACATTGATATATTGGATACTTGATTTCGCAAGTAGAATCGAAGAATTACTCTGAACTAAATTAGGTTGAATATTTGAAATATTAGAATTATTTAGAGAAAGCCAACTTTCGATATATTTATCCGACAATGGGTTGTAGTACAAGTAATTCTTCATGACGATGAAATGGACATAAACCGTGCGGAACCAATTTGTTGTTCTACTTTCTATCAAAACCGAAGCTAGAGTTATGATTATCATACCTATTTTGCTATTCTTCAGTGTAGATAGCGATTTATATCTTAAAGGCATCTTCAGAGCTATGAATCTGTCCACTGTCATGGCTAATGTTATTCCTGTTGATATTTTCGAACAAATATTTCTTAGAGGGAACTCTATGTTACTCATGAATAAATTATAATATTTGGATCTCCAAAACATAGATTGATTATAGGCTCCCCAATAATATAACAAAGGCCATGGGGTGAGCGTCAAACAAAATACAAAATTATTAACAGACAGACACTCGGCGTAAAAAGTGGTGACGGTGGCTAGACCTTTGTTTCTGTTAACTATCTTCCGAGCAATAGAATGAATCTTGGATACTACATGTAAAATACTAGAATTGCTAGAGTGCATTTTTTTATATGATTCTAATTTGTTAGCATTAGACTTTTGATTTCTTCTTTGCGATAAAAATCGTTCTTCAATCTTCATACCTTCTTTATCTTTTTTACAAAAGTCCTTCTCTATTTCGCCTTTTTCGATATCCTCAATGACTGTTTTTTTTTCATTATATTTACTAGATAAATCCTGAGTCAAAGTAGTTATTTGGCTAAATTCAATATTTTGTTTTTTCCCACAACTTTTTTTCCTGGAATTGTTGAAGCTCAAGTACATTAGAATATTTCCTACCATCCCCAGAACTGTTAAAACTAGTGAAATGTAACAATATCCTACTATTTCGAAATTAGTTATGAAAAAACCAGAAACCGTCTTCAATTCAATCATATGAGTAATTATTATTTTATAGTGTGAGAATTTTAGTATAGAAATTTATTTTTATAAAACTAATTATTTAGGTTAAATATTTTTAAAAAATAATTCAAGAGCATTTTAAATTTAAAATATTAAATGTAGATTAACTGAATTCGTTATTTTTTAATTTTAACTAATATTTGTAATAGAGTATAAAGTGCGAAATAAATAAATATTATATTTAATAAATATACGTTTTTTGAACTTTAAAAATTTGATATTATCGGAAATGTATTTCAACATGTTTAGTAAAAAACCTACCCTATGAATTTTAAGACAATAAGATCATTAAAGAGTTATTTATAATTTATATAAAAAAATATGAAAAAACGAATATAAATTATATTCAAAATTTCATAGCAAAATTTAAATCACAAAGTAGGTTTTCTACATATATATCCAACATAATAATATTATTTAAAATTTTTTTAAAAATAAATATAATATTTATTATAGACGAAAATAGTGTGTTTGGTTTAATATAAATTTTTTTTGATAAGGACTATAATAAAACGAAATTGCCTATAAAATATTAATTAAATTACATATTTTTATTAATTAAAACCTATTCAAAATATGCTATTATTAACCTTTATTTTTTTAAATGGTAAAAGTTAATAATATGCATTTTGGCCTTTAAAAAATGTTATATCTTAAATATTTCCATATAAATAGAGAAACATAGTTTAGCATATAATAGGAGAGAGGTGGGCACTAAAGTTTTTTTTAATTCCCACCAAGAGCAAAATTTTTATCAGGCCCGAAAAATTAATGGATTATTTTTAAAAATATAATTGTGTCTTAAAGTTTCTTTCATTTATAGTAAACACGTTATTGTTTAAGAGGTGGCTTTATTAACAAAATCAAGCCAATAAATCGGTTAGGCTCAAACAAAACGCGTTTACTATATATATTCAGCCGTATTTATTTTCATATGCCAATATATTTTTTTATTTTATTTTAATTACTCGTCTTTTCTCTAGTAAACGATTATTAAACCGCTGGCTGGGGCTGGCAAATTTTTTTTTTGAAAAAAAAGATGACAGTTAGACAAAATTTGGAAATTTTGATTATAATAAATCAAATGATGGTTTTCATTAAAATAAAAAAAAAATGTTAGATATTTTTGATGGCAAAAACTTGTTATCCAAGAATCATGAGGGATGGTTGAATAAAAATCCTTTCCTAGTTATTTAATTGTAATTTTATATCAAATGTAAAAATAATAACTTGTCTTTTAAAATGGAATATTTAGAAGTTAATGAAATGAAAAGTCAGACGATAATATAAAAATTTATAAAAACTAATGCTGTTATCGTTATTTCAAAAAAGAAACGTGTTACTCGTTACGTGTGAAAAAAAGGAACTCGTTATTATTATTCGTAATGGCTATTAAAAAAAAGTAACGGGTTACTCGTTACTAATATATAATAAGATATCTTTTTATAATAATTTTTAATTATATAAGTTAGCGTCAATGTGTTTTTTTCAGGCAATGTGTTTTTTTCCGGCAATGTGTTATTTTTTAAACTTTAAATCATTTTTTGAGATAGTAATTTAAAATTTAAAGATCTGATTTTACCGGAAATGTATGTCATATTTGGAATTAATACCTACACAATGAATTTCAGGTCAGGCAACATTTTCATAAACCTTTAAACTTAATATAATTCACATCAGATTTTCCATATATTTTTAAAATAAATTTTAAGTGATTCAAAGGTTAATAGCTGTCTACAATTCATAAGATAGGTGTTTTAAACATAGTAGAATACATTTCTGGTAAAATCGGAATGTTAAATTTATTAAAACGAACTCAAAAAAAGAGTTGTAAAAATAACACATTGCCGGGAAAACACAGAGGCTAACAACATATAGATATAATTTATAAAAATAATAGCAAAATAATAAATTTAATAAGATAAGATGCTTTTAAAATAATTTTTTCTATTTATTTTTAACGACAATTGATTTTCAAATTTAGAATAAATAAACTAAATGCTCAACTGTTACAGAAGATGGGAGGGTTATATTATATTGGATAAATAAAAATTTTAACTGGGGGAATTTATTTCAAATTAAGGAATAATATTTATTTTCAAAAATAAAACTCAGTTCATCCGTTAAAAGAATCTTCATTCAGATTCTCATCCAATTTTTTTATTTATATCTTTATTAGAAAATAATATGTAAGTATGTTGTTTTTAAAAGGATTCAAGTCTACCTTATCTTTGTCAAGATCTTTTCTCAAACAGGAAATAAGTTCGAACTTTCTAGTTTTACCAGGGTCACTCTGATTTTAGCGGGTGAATTATAGCTGATAATATATTCAACTGAAATAAAATATAAATTGTGGGACAACATTTCAACTGTATACCTTTTATCTTTGTCTTGCAGAATTGCAATTAATAAGTGGTTTACAAAATGAAATTATTTAAAGCCATTTTTTAAATATTATAATAGTTATCGCGGGAGTGAAGTTTCCCAAATGCATTTCTCTCTCTCTAAAATCGAAAGAGCCGTAGGAACAGGTTTCATGAAACCTTTAGATTAATTCAAGTTATAATTTTAAGGAAAACGTCATATATAAATTTATGACATATAAAAATTTGATAACTCAAATGAATAAAAGTAGATGTTAGATAATTTAGCAATTTATTTGAATAAATATGAAAATATTTAACATTTAAAATATAATTTTAAGTGGAAATAAAAAAATTTTTACATATTTAAATTTATGGCAATTTAAAATTTAATATCTAATATTTTTTCTAAATTAGTAATATTCACAAATACACAAGTGACACAATTATTTCCTCCCCGTTCGTAAAATGTTAGCCTTTAGATCTCTTCATGTCCATACACACTAAATTCGCTGAGTATGCACAGTTTGGTCATTTGGATCGTAAAAATGTATGACAATGATTTTACAGAATAATCTTCTTTCAATTAAATTGTTATAGCTTGAAAAATAAATATTTTAAAATTTGTCTAATCGCTTTAAATGTTTCTTAAAGTTGATACCGCCATTTTAGATTTTTCTGAGTTTTCTCGACTTGTGTACCCATCACAGATTTTGAGATATTCAAAGAAGAAATGGGCAAGACCAACTTTTGTTTAACCCAGCAATATTAGAATTTACAAATAAAACCTGCCTAATGGGAAAAAATTGGTTACAAATCCATCCGAGATAAATTATCAAAAATCTAATGCCGGGGCGAACTTCATGGACTTTTTAAATCAAAATTTATTTTTTTAATAATAAACTATAATTTAAAAAATATACCAAAAAATTTATGATTCAATTAGGTTACCGTTATTTATTATAACAAATTGTGAATTTAATTTTTTTTTTAGTAATAGTAATAAGATAATAAAAAAAATTTTATGATTCAATTACGTTACCGTTATTTATTATAAGTGGCAAAATTGTGAAAATAATTTTTTTTAAGATAATAAAAAAAATTTAATTTTAATTATTTTAAAAATGTTTTCGCACATTTTTACAGTGTTTTACTTTTGTCTTATAATAAATACGTAACTTATTAAGTCAAGATCAAATCGATTCAAAATCCATAAACAGGGATGAAATTAATCAAAATATTCTGGATAACATAAATGCATCGAACATTGAATCATATTTACGGTAATAAGCTGTTATTTTAGTAATTTATAATTTGCTCATCCTCCATTTGTTTTTAAATCTTACTAATTCATATGTATGTCGTGATGGAATGTGCAATCCATGGGGATTAGGTATCTCTCAATTTTAAATCATTTATTATGGCTAAATTTTGCATTTGAAAACAAATTCTGGTTTGGCCGAAAATGTATTTCAGCATGTGCGGAAGTAACTACATCATGAATCAGTGACCCGCTCAGGAGGGGGCGGTGTGTACTATTATTTCATACAATTTTCCTGGAGGAAGTAAGTAAACACTTTAAAGTAACTGTTTCTTATATAAAAATATTATGTACCCCCCCCCCCTGACGGGGGTATTTTTTATTAAATTTTTTTTTCTTATTTTTAAAAATTATTTCAAAATTTCGCATAATAATTTTATTTATTGTTTTTTAAACCCCACCATAACTAATAATTCCCTTTTTTGTTTTATTAGTATTTTTCTCCAAAATTTAAGGGTTTGGGGGATCCCTGAATTTATTTATGATTTTATATCCATTTCCTTCCTAATCCTAATTTTCTTATAATATCAAACATTGCCTTGATATAAACCCTCAAGCCCTGCCCTAAGTCTACCCCGGAAACATGGACTGGGCCTAAAAAATATTTTAAAAAAATATATCAAGGTTGGTTCGATAATTTAAAAACCAAATATTTTAAATCGCTTATTATTATCTATAAGAACGCCGGGCCTTGCAAAAGGTAAATATTCAGATCTCTGCATATTAACAAATAAATGATTCAATGAATCAAAGCGACTAATAATAAGGAACGATAAATGAACAACAGATTTGGAATAAGAGCAAAATATTTTTTTCATAATTAAATTTAGGGTTTTTACAAATCTTAAAAAGCTAAGTATTAAAACACAATTTAAGAATGAAAGATTTTGCCATCATAATATTAAATTAAGAAGATTAATGAGTAAAAATCAAGCTGATTATATCTTGACTTCAGGGCACGATGGAAAAATTTGTTTTATTAATAATTCATTACTTTTAACAATGGAAAAAATTTTTATTTAAAGAAGATATTAAATAATGTAATACGATTGCACTTTCCTTCTTAATTTCTCGAAATGATTCAAAGGAAGCCATATAATTTATTTTCTTAAAGTTTTTAATTTCATTTAGCCATTGGACCGAGGTTATATGGCAAATGTTTTGCTCTTTTGTGGTAAAATTTTATTTTTATAGAGTAAAACTAATTGTATCATAGCTTCATCATTATTTTGCGAAATATTTTTTTAAAAAACTGGGGCTTTATATATTTTATACTGTGGGCACTAATTTAGGATTAATTTAAGGTCGTGCTTCTAACTATTAACAAAGATCATGGGTCATGTTGGTATTATCAAATTTAATTCATAAAACTTAAAACATGGGTCATGTTGGTATTATCATATTTAATTCATAAAACTTAAAAAAAAAATTATTGTAATATTATACGTAACTCCACAATAAAGATACAAATAAATATAAGTTTGCTCATTCGAGACAATTAGCGCATTTTATCAAATCTTCGCTCATTTTACTGAATGATAATGTTACATTAATAAAGATTTTAACTACCCCTTTTATTTTAAAGTAAATCTAAAGCATCAAAATTGGCATAGAATACCATAATTCCTACCCTCTTTCAACCCCTATTTCATTCTCTCCATTATCTTCTTATTATTAATAGCAATCTTGCGTCATATCCATGTGGTAAAAGTGTATGCTCTCATGATTAAATAGTGATTCAGTTATAAACTCATCAGCAGTTTCGAGATTTAAATAAGCTTTTTGGTATATCACTAGAAATAATGCTATCAAAAATGATTTCCTATAGATAAACCCATCTTTACAGGTAAAATATTTTAGTTTAGCTGGTAGATTCCACATGAAGAATACCTATTTAAACTTTTTTAGAATCGTTATCCTGGGAATTTATTTCTTGACAAATTAGCCATTTTACTTCTTATATAATCCCATGGGAGTTAGATTAAATGGCTCTAGTATTCCCAGATAAGCTAGAAATCCCGGATCTTATCTTGTTCCTTCTGTCATCCAGTGATTGGGCAGAAAATCTCTGAAAACGATAATGCCTATTAAGGTCTATTTAGTGTCATTTCTGGCTCAAGTCTTAATATACGCTCATATTTTATTTTTACCATATTCATTCATTTCTTCACCGCCTCATCTCTCCCTTATTCCAACAATCGCCTACGTTTCTACGAGAATAATTACTTTTCAGTTTTGGGCTCAAATCATATTTGGTCTTTATCCCAAATGGGGTTAAGTAATCTTTCCAGAAGACAAGTGTTCCATTGTGTGTTTTTTTATGGGCCTTAAAATTCTGAACCTAATTTATAAAATAAAGTTGAAAAGTTTTCCTTTAATACTAATTTATTTTTTAATAATACAATTTTTTTGAATTATAAGTGATTTCAGTAAAAGAATTCATGTGGCAGGAACTGTAAAGCAGAAATATTCGGCTGAAGCTATTTACACCGAATGGCTCAAATTCAAGCTCGATACAGTCAACATTCAAACGTATCAAGTCATGTTGACCTATCCGAATGAGAAGTTTCAAAATAATGTTTTTTTTATCCTAATTTAAAAATTGTTGGATTTACGGTTAGTAAAAAAAAACAATAAATATATTAAACTTGATTGAAAATGTAATTGTCAATATTTTTTTTAATTATTGAAAATTTAACGTATTTTCCCCACTATATAAAATACGTTATAATGTATCCATGGGAATTTCATGAATTTTCAGTAACCAACCATATGATGTGACTGCCTAAAACTTTTATTATTACAGTAATTTTTAGAATATTTTTGCCATGAACTTTTGAACTTAATATAATTTTTTTTTCAAAGATTTATCTTATAAATGACTTCAACACGCTCAAATAATGGTTTAAACTTGAAAAAATAATGCTTTCACGTAAAAAATACGTTCAGGTTAATAGGGTTTTTGTTGTTGTTTAAAAGCAAAATTTGAATTTTTAAAAACGAGCTGATTAACATCCTAGTCAAAATATTTAAACCTAGAAGTTTCGGCGGCAGAACAGTTTGGACCTCTATCTTTCAAATCTTGAGGTTTACATATTAATATATTGATCAAAATCGTAATCGGGTCGTATTTAAAAATCAACCCAATTCGAGGTTTTTTAAAATAAGAAATCTTTCACAGTTAAAATCAAAATTTTTTTACCTTTTTGGGCAAAAAAATTTTTAAATCAGAAAATATTTTTCAAATGCTTAATTTTTTTTAAAACTTTGCTTTTAAAACTAACTATTATTTTTTTTATAAGAGGATAATTTTAAAACCAAAAAATTATATAGATCATATCCCATGGCATAATAACATTCACTTATTAAAATAACGGTTCATTCATATTATGTACCAATACAAGACAGCTGATGACATGCCATTTTAGTTTCTTATGCAAAATAATTTAGAATAATATTTGTTGAAAACTTTTAAAAAAAATCAGAGTTTATTCTCAAGGCGCCGAGAGAGCTGATGATGTAATTCGATTGGCAGACCTAGAGGGCTTAGTTGCCGAAAGTCGCTAAGGATATAGTTGGCTATTAGAATGGTTAGTATATGTAGATCTGAATATTATTTTTCTCATTAAATAATTCTGGGAAATCGCGATTCTTATACGGGAAACTAACATGACATGCTCTCAGCTGACTTTTTTTTCAAAGAGCGCTAATGCACGTCAGTATATCTAAGTATTGTAATGTAATTGAATCATAAACCTACCTTTATAAAAGAAAACAAGGTTTTATGATTGACAAGGGGGGTGACGTTATATGGGAATTTACTGGTATAAACAAAGATTCGTTTCCAGATAAAAATGACTCAGAGTTGATTCCACCTTACAATGCCGATTCGGCTGATGGAAATATCGAGGTTACTTTTTTCTTTTTAAAATTTTGATATTAGTATTTAGACTGTTTGGTCGACTTATTGCTTAATATTGGTTTTTTGTATCGACTTAAATAGCCAAAAAAGTAAAAAAAAAAGGTTTATATAAAAAACAAAACGAAAGTGGGAAAAAGCAAAAAAACGTGAATAAAATGCGAAAAAAAATAATCCACCAAATATTTAAAACAAACTAAAATAGGATGCCCTAGCTCAAAAGCTTTTTAGCCTATACTAAAAACCAATTTAACAAGACAAATTCTTATGGAGGAAGTATGACTCAAAGGATAAAGAAATGAAATTCTTTCATAATTATAATTTGAAACATAAAAAAAATACAAGTCGGGTTTAGTTTACGTCAATTATGGTATCTACGATGACTTTTTGTATCTGAAGACCCGATTAAACATTTCATTGGCAGGTAAAATTGGTATAGCCAGATATGGTTCCATCTTTAGGGGCTCCAAAGTTATGAATACTAAAAATTTACACACTCTTTAATTTTTTTTTGATCTAGTAAAAAAAAATAATTTGCTGATTTGAGCCGAAAGCTTGAAGATTTTGGTCATAGATGGCACAAAAGGTTTGAACATCTATTAACCAAATCTAAAGGCTTATATTGAGTTAAACGTTTTTTTAAAAAATCTGTTCAAATAGAGCCGTTTGCAACATTACTTCAAAAACAACATAAATGAACTGAAGACAATACTGAATCTTCACAAATCGAAAAATTTTATTAATAAATGTAATAAGTTTAATTCAGGGATCCAAACCGAACCTGAACCGAACCGTTAAACCGCTAAAAACCGGTATTTTTATCGAACCTAAACAGAACCTAAATCTCTAAAAAATTTTAGCCGAACCTGAACCGAATCGTTAAAATGCCTCTGAACCGGTTCTAGTCACATAATTTTATGCTTATAAAATAATGTGTAAGTTATTACTAGTAGTATATTGCAAATTTTTTTAATTATATTCAAATTGTTTTAAAAATTATTATCAATCACATTTGATTGATAAACGTCAGTCATAATTTTTATAAACTTTAGTATATTGCCATTTTACAACATTTTTTTAATATTTTAAGCTAATAAATTATAATGCCTAGGAAAAAATTAAATCAAATATATAAATTATTTACATATAGTATTATAAATGACACGTCAAATTTGATATCATACTGGCAATGCCAGCTACCCAAGTTAGTGTTGAAAGATGTTTTTCAATAAATAAATTTATATTATCTCCTTATATATGTAATTTGAGTGAGACGAATTTTGAAAATATATTAATTGTGCGGCTTAATAAAAAATTTTAAGTAATTTTTCATATTAAAATTAATCATTGATATATTTATTTGTTATATTTATAAATTAAATATCATTTTATAATGTGAAATTAATAAAAATGAAGGTTTTTATTTTAATTATGAAATAAAAAAGAAATTTTCCTTATACATAATCCTAAAGTAGGTTTGAATACAAAAGTGTTCAAACTGGTTTTTAGAGATTCGAACCGAACCCATATTTTTATTTTTTACGGACCGAACCTGAACCTTGAACCGTTATTTTTATCTGAACCTAACCGATATCTATTTCGGTTTGGATCCCTGGTTTAATTTATATTTACATGATTTATATCTATAAAACGTGTTCTTATAATTTCTTTCTACCACCATAAATTAATTTTATTTGAATCAACTTATACTTGCCATATTTGTTTCACATCTCCTTTGTTATCTTTTCTAATTTTTTTAAAACTTTTCTTTTCGTTCGCTTTTCATGTATGCTAAATTTTTTCTCAGATCTTCATAATTCTACCATAATAAATAAATTAACCTCATATGCTAACTATTTTTCTTCCTATCCTCATAAATTAAATATATATTACATTTGAAAGAAAAAGATAATTATTAGGATTGTTCGAGCACCCCAAAAAACTTCTGGACTACCCCTCTCTTTAACCATCACCCCAAATGAAAACCCCTTTTGATTAGCATTAAACTTTCATAGAATTTTTTTAAAGATTGTTATTATTGTTAAGAGACGCAGAAGTCAAAAAATTAGCAAAATATTCCGATATACAGTCTGAGTACTCCTTATTTTTATTATTTTACTCCAGTGGGATTTATTTAAGGCAAAATAATTTTCAGGCCTGGCTGAACTGCTACCCACTAGGAAGAAATTTGGTAATTTTTTTTTTACAAAACTCATAATTAGGCAAATGCATGACTTTATTCCTTCATAATTAATACATGAAGGTCCAGGCAGAGGAATATCTTCAAAGAATTCCAAGGGCTGGGCTTCACCGATCTCTGATATTTACAATATTGCAACTTTTGAAAAATATTTAAAAAAAACACTAAAGATAACCCAAAAAAAACATTTTATTTCTGTCTTAGATTTAATATATATTTGTAGGATCATCGCGTGGTATTCTTCTTCTTTCTCGTCGTCGTTTAATGATCTTTTTCTAAGTTTACTCTGGTAGGCCATTTTTTATTCTAATCCCTTTTCCCATTTTCAAAGGTCCTGAGCATCGCCGCCTGTCAAACCTAGCATTTCCTTTCATTATCTATCATATTCAAACTTGCCTTTGGTCGCCCTCTGGGTCATGTTTCCTCTAATTTCAATCTGATCTAATATTTACATCCCGTTCAACATGTCCTAACCATTTCAGTCTCTTCTCTCGACATCACCCATTGCTTCTGTCGCAATCTTTTCACTGTGAACTCATTTACGACAAAGTAAGTACAATCATTGGAGTTTTTATTAACATCCTTTACCACACTTCACACCATAGTCACTTCATTTTTTCTCTATCTTTTCTAAACTTTCATCTCCAAACATCACATTCGTCATTTCCATATTTACTTTTTAAGACCCTACGGTTAAATTTTTATTTTTTTTTAAACACAAATTTTTTAAAAGGTGAAAAATGCAGAAGTATTTGAACTTGCTGGTCTTATCTTATACTCCGATCCTATCAATTACGCTCTGGAAGGTATAGATTCAAATGTAGTATACCCTAATACCTGGTGGTTGCCAAAATCAGGTGTTCAGATGACCGTATCTCTTTTCAGTGGAGATCCTATGACTTTGGGATATCCTTCTCTACTTAATTTTGTTATTTTATTGTCTGTCAAGATTTTTAGAGTAGAATAAATTAAAAAATGCATTTCCTGATTTTTAATTTCACACTGACCGAGTTCGAGTTAGCTAGGGCAGGCGGAAATGTGATATATATTTTTCCAACCCTCAAAGCATTAATCAAAATTAGTTAAAATACTTAAATTTATATTATCTTAAAAATAGAGGTAAAAATACCCTTTTTTAAAGGTTTTAATTTGTCAGTGAGGTATTCGCCAAAAACAAAAATTTATCGAACAAGAATATTTATCAGGGAAGATCGAGATGATATGGCAGTGATTTGCATTTATGCGATATTTAGCCCGGCTCAGGCCAATATCTTTAAAGCCCTCGTCCGATTTATTAAATTTAAAGATCCTGGTAAGCTACATCTGATTTGGGCCGAACTTTCCACAAATCTAACCTCTAACCTACAAATTCTTTACTCTCCATAAAATCTTGCTGACGCACTAGATTTGCTTGCACAATTAAAAACGAATTTCTTAACATTCTATCTACTGTTTTTACCGTTTTTTATTCCTAAGTTAATATTTTAACAGTATTATTTTAAATAAGTTTATTTTTTTAAAAAATTTTATGTAGCCTCTATGTATAGGGATGTGCCGCCAAAAAATTCTCTACCTTCCATACCAGTTTATCCCATATCATACTCAGATGCTTGGCACCTATTTAGTGGCATGGATGGCATCATCGTTCCTCAGGAATGGCCGGGTGGCTTAAATTTTACTTATAAAACTGGACCAGGATTTATTGATTCTAAATCTGAGTGGTAAAAAAAAACAAAATTGATTGATTCGTGTTTTAGATTCCTTATTCTCAGTTCAGTTTGAAAAAAAAATTCAATGATTACTTGAAGATTTATTTTTTGGCTAAAATATTTAGCAAAACAATAAAGCTAATCAAATTCACAACTTTTAAAGAAGATCATAAAATAATTTTTAAAAATTTATGGTTTTCGTAATGAAAGATTTAGTATGCATTATAATCACAAATAATTTATTTATGAAAGATATGAAATTTTAGGTAAAATTTGATCAAAAATTTTATTTGATCATCATTCTCATCAAAATCTTCTACTAAAAAAAATTTCGTGGATTCAAAATTTTTAAAGATTTTTATAATTTGAAGAGCATTTTAAACTCTGGTTTGGATTATATAAAATCAAGATAAGATTAAGTTGCGTTTTATATAAATTTGGTTGGTAGTTAGTCTATTATTATTTTTTAAATATATTTGATCTTATGATTATAACTGCAAAGGTAACTTTTGAGAACTTTATACTTTTTCATAAATTAAAATTATTATTTATACTACCGAATGAAGAGATAAACTTGCCTTTTTATAGAACGGTTAAAATAAAATTTCGGGCTATATTTAAAATAATCATAAAGATATTGAGAATATATATAAAAAATTTACATTAGTTATTGAATAATCTCTTGTAAATGTAACATAATAATCCAACCATTCCTCCTAATAAAGGAAAGTTAAACTCGACATAAATTTAAAGAGGGAGAAAAGACCAATCTACAATGTGATAGGCTGTATAAATGGAGATATAGAACCTGACAGATATATCCAAGACCCTAAGTGGAAACCCTGATATAGGAGAGTTAGGTAGCGGGAGCGATTTTTTCCCTTTCATGTATTATGCCGGTGTGACTTCTATGGATATACGTTATGTGTATAATAAGGTAATGCGCTATAGAGTAAAAAATATTGAAATAAATATCAAAACCACATATATCTACCTAATAATAGGTGTCTATAATTGGCTATGGAAAAATTATTTCTATTTGCTTTAAATAAAACCTTACATTTTTTTAACATCCATAATCCAGATTTGCTACCACCTCCACTCCCCAAACATTATTCAATATTGAACTAAGAAGTCATTTTCCGACCTCGTTGCCTATTGAAAATATACCTATATAGTAAATCTTATATTTTGCAAACTAATATTAAAACATTTATTAAATTATATACTACAATATAGGAAGATATGAATATACCGAATTATCCTTTGTACCATACTAGATATGACACTTTTACAATGTTCACAAGCACATATATCCAGAATTTATTTATCACAAAGCGGCAAGTCAGTTAATAGCTATACTAGTTCATTACTTGTCTGATTCTCAAATCGTGCCCCTATCACCTGCCTCTTATGGATATTCCTTAACGAAATTCTATAGAAATATAATTAAAGACTTCAGCACCCTGGAATTCAATAGGATATGCATGAGTAAATTTTTTCACAAGCGTTCATTATAATACTAATTTCTAAGAATCCTTAAATCATTTTTATAATTTCTTTTGTTTTCTTAGTTTTATTTTTTTAAAATCTTTTTATTGATTTGTTTGTCAACGCATTATCCTTATTTTTTAAAATATAAAATCTTCCCCCAACTGATATAAGTATTTAAGAATGATTTCCCTTATTTGTAAGCCGATTTTTTCTTTTAGTTTATTAAAAAATTGACGAAAATGTTAAATTCTTAAATTCCAAGAATCTTTTATATTCGAGTCTTAAATAAATAATGAAATTAAGTATATTTTGGCATATAGTAATATTTATTCTGAAAATATTTATATACTTTTTGAAATGAATATAATGATTTATTATTATTTTCTTAAATAAACATTGTCTAGATGATCTTATGGCTGCCATAACATATTTCGATAGTAAGATGACAATTTTCCAAATGAATTCACTATTACCGTCCTTCACCAACACCACTTCGTCAAATACACAAAATTATTCGGTCATACAGACTCGTTCATTGAACGATAAATTACTGATAATTGAAAGGGGTTTCTTAGACACATATGGATTGCCCCACAAACTTTTTTATAAACACTTGACATTAGGCCATCTAATACAGATATAAATAGTGGGTCTGGTTTTCCAGCCTTAAATGACTTACTTTACGCACTACAACAATTATCTAATAATTCCAAAACTGACTTACAAATTTTAACGTTTTGGATTGCGATATCATTACCGATTGGAACAGTTGTAATAGTGGGAATGACTAATTAAATGATTTATTGAGTTATACGTATCCTGATTTGTGTAATTTTACCGATCCATCCATAGATTTTACACCATCTACTTCAAATGATCAAAATATTTCACATATAGTGAATGGTAAATCTAAATGTAAATTATCAAGTTTCTTAGTTGAGGCAATTAAAAAGCATATCGCCGTTTTAGCTTTTACGATCAAATCAATTGCAGATTTCGTAGATGATTAAGCATATATGTGTATATAATTTTTGGGAAAACTATAGGAAAGATATTATATTAATAAAAATGGTTTGTTATTATAATGTCTTTTTTTTA
Source organism: Gordionus sp. m RMFG-2023 (assembly GCF_954871325.1). Taxonomy (NCBI): domain Eukaryota; kingdom Metazoa; phylum Nematomorpha; class Gordioida; order Chordodea; family Parachordodidae; genus Gordionus; species Gordionus sp. m RMFG-2023. Next base: position 4,406,707 of record NC_088778.1, on the reverse strand, counting down.
TAATTAAAGTTATTTATAATAAAACTCTTACTGATGAGCGTTAAACGTTATTAATTTTTTATGTGCCTTATTAAAATATTAGATACCGTACCGTCTTGGCCTAATCAGTAAATGTATATGTCAGCTATCGTATAGATTTGGGTTCCAATCCTTAAAGGACCGGGTTTTTCTGATTGAAAATAAAGCGAAATTGCCTTTAAGATATTAATTATTAAAATCATTTAAAATCTCTGGCATGTGAGTTAATAATATCCCATCAAAAAAAACACACGCCAATTTACATCTGATGTACATTATTTTGGCCCGACCGACCCACTCAGGAAAGACAAAATTTTTATCAGGCCCAAAAAATTCGTGGATTATTTGGGAAAATATAATTATGTCTTAAGGCTTCATTTATAGTAAAAGCCTTATTGTTTAAGCGGTGGGTTTATTTAAAAAATCAAGCCAGTAAATCGGTTATAATTTAAAAAAATATGAAGTGTTATGATGATAACGCTTTGCTCCACCTCTTCTCAATTCAAATCCCTGTTTCTCATATTTTTTTCTTGACCATCCCAAACCTAATATCATTTCAAGGATCCCCAAAGGTGCAAGATTGCTTGTGGCTAAAATTTTCGCTGATTGTCTATCACTACTGCTAAACTAGATATGAGAATGAATGATTAAAATTCCTTTTCTATGGTTATAATACCTTCAGCGTGCCTGACAAAACTTCACTTAAATCTCTTATCCAGAAAATTAATGATGCTACTTCGATTGATGCCCCTCATCTCTATAAATACAGAATGCCATTGCCTATCAAAAATGAAAGAAATTAATTGAGATGAAGGCCAATCTGATATGCAAGAAGATTGACAATCTTAATATTAAAGGGGCTCTCAAATTGGTTTCCACACATGACTCTCTCGCTGAGCCAACCAATGATACTAATATAAAGCTCTGTCAAAAACATCCAACGGCTACCATTATCTCAATTACCACAACCTCACTCAGCATTTGCTTCACTATTTACTCCTGAGAAGTGAATAAAGCTATCCTTTCCTTTCACCGATGCCCATGATCTTGTTGGCATTCGCCCTATATTTCTCCAGGACATCACTTTCCCCTTAATATACTTACAAACTTCCATTCTTTCTAAAATTACGAACTTTCGCAATAAAATTTTAAAAGTGATGTATTAAACTTGGTTTCTTCAATCCTCTTTAGTGCTAGGCTAATAGCACTTCAAAGCCCAATGTTGATATAAGACTGATTGCTATTAGTTCTACCTTTCTTCCAGTTGCCAAGATGATATCTTCTTGAATGACGCATTAAGCATCATGCCTACTAAGCCCTTTCCAACTTGGTGTTGGGATTATTGGTGGCTGTTAAGCGGTTGTTCATTTAACAAATACACTTAGAAAATCAGCCAACCAATAAATTTTTAGTCAAAATTGACTTCTCCAATGCTTGTAATACATTTTCCTGGATTTTTTCCTGAACTCTATAATACTCTTTTCCCTAGTTACACAAAATTTTTTTAATCATGTTACCAACTTTCTTCCACTCTGCAGTTTAATACTTATAAAATTCCTTCCATTGAGAATAAACAACACGGAGTCATTCTAGGTTCTTTATGTTTCTGTTTAGGTATCAACGACATGGTTAAATCTATTAACTTGAAGTACTCATTATCCTTTCATGCTTGGTACTTTGATGATGGTATCCTTGGTGTTTCCAATGAAGAGGTTAACAAAGCAGTGAATTTAATCAATGATGCTGGAAATGCTATTGGGCTCTCCATCAACCCTGAGAAATCTGAATCCATTTATTTCCTTTTCCACTCCCATCAAGCTATTTTCCTCTTAAAAATTTTTTTCAAATTCCTCGTATTCAATATGTGCTTCGATCAAATCCCATTTTTAGATATCGAATACCTCTCGGTGTATATGAAAATAGAATTAAAGCCCTAATCGAAGGTATTCTAAACCTCAAATCGATGATATTGCCTGGACAAAATCCTCTTTACCCACCAAGATGGTTGGACTCGGTATCAGATCCCCTTCCGTGCCTTAACCACCTCATATCTAGTTGTCTTTTAGCAAAAAATATAGTAAATACCCATTTGATAACACCTGTCCCTTCATATAATGGTGCCATCGAGTGGAAATCACTAATTTTTGCTGATCACCCTCTACCAGAAATTTATAAGCAGAAGGACTGGGACGGCCTTTTATTGCAAGCTGCGTTGAATCACTCCTTTCCAGAATGCAATCATCTTACCGTCCTTTATTCTTCTCTCTGCTCAATGGTTCTGGCCATTATTTCCTTGAAGCCATCCCTCAGTTAATTTACAATTACAACTATACCAAAATGAGTATACTCACGCCATTGGTATTTGTTTAAATTGCCTAATAACTCATCCTCACATCTGTTTAGGTTGCAATTCTGCCGTCCTGGGTAATGGAAGGCATAGCCTTCATTGTCGTTTGTGTAAAGGTCGTATCGTTAAACACTATTTATGCAATTCGATCTTCCTTAGGGCCTTGAGATCTGCTCAAATCTTCCATTCTTGAACCTTCTGGCCTTTTCAGATTCGAAACGTCCTTATGGGATCTCACAAATTCCCTGGAAGCGCAGTCAATTCCTGGTCTGGGACTACTCTTGCATTAATCAAACTCTGAATATTCTAAAGAAAAAAGAGACTCTTAAAATAAAAAAATATTCTAAAACATCGAATATTTATTCGGCAGCCTAATCCCACAAGATGATCAGTTTTAACTTTAAATTGCTTTTTATAACTAATACATGTATAATTGCGTTATTTACAATAAAATTCTAGCTTATTTAATAACTAGTGATGTTAAAAGTTACTTTTGAAACATAACTAGTTACAGTTACTAGTTACATTGGCAAAAACATAACTAGTTACGTAACTAGTTACATTTTTACAAAAGTAACTAGTTATTAGTTACAGTTATTTTCAAAAGTAACTAGTTACTTACTTTATACATCCTTCATATGCGCATTATTTATTTATTGAATGCATTTATTTAATATAAAAAAAATTAGGATAAACAAAGTATAATTAGTTATATAAAATAATATACAATTTATTTATATAAAAAAATATCGCAAAATTGAATATTTACATCGAATATAAAAATATATATTTGCATTGAAAAAAAAACATTTATTTTTCATAAAAATTAGAATCTAATAAATGTTTATTTGCTTTTAACAACAAATTAATTTCAAAGTTATTATCTAGGAGACGTGCTCGTTTATCTCCAAAAATGAGCTTACCTAGACTGAATAAGCGCTCTACGAGAGCACTTGATGTTAAAACAACATTATATTTAATAAAGAGTAATTTTAACTTTGGAAAATCGTTATATAAAGAAAAAGTGTTGTTATTGATAAAGTTTTCTATAAGTTCATTATCCAGAATATTTTGGCGCTTTAGGTCAAAAAATCCAACTACATCAAGTGATGTTGGTTTTGAGCATGATTCATTCGTCTGGGATTCACTTTGAGGTATTAAGGTATTTATTAAATTTAAAATTTTCTCCTTTTTTGCTTTATTCCTTTCTTGCCTAATCCAAGGCCAGTCAGTTTTAAATAAAGGGTGAAGAATTGCAGCATAAAGATTATTAAACCTATAACATGATATTATTAATTTATAAATAATTATTTGATTTTAGTTACCTTTTTTCAATACTAACTAATATAGTATTCTTTAGAGGTTGACAATATTTTAATCCCTGCACATCTGCCATACATATAAGTATTTGTGTTATTGTTGGGAACAATCAGACATTTTCACAAAATTTTAAATTAATAAATTCAATTTAAAAAATAAATTTAATTTAAAATTAATTTATCACAACATATTAAAAATAAAATTAATTATTTGAATATATCTTTAAAAGTAACTAGTTACTTTTGGCAGTTACTTTTCAAAAATTTTAACTAGTTACAGTTACTAGTTACAATTTTAAAAATATAACTAGTTACAGTTATTTTTTAGCCAAAATGTAACTAGGTAACTAGTTACCTTAACATCACTATTAATAACCCTTTAAAATTTTTTTTATTTTATTTAAATTAACAATAGAAAAAAATATTTTTTTTTTATTTCATTAATATAATAAGCACCTAATCACTAAACATTAATAAAAAAGATGATTTCATTAAAAATTTATAAAAAACAAAAAAATAAAATTTTAGAAAATCTTACTCTAACTAGCAAAATTTATAATATTTTTAATTATATAGATTTCGCAACATATAGGATAAAGAGGTGGTAGAATTAGTAATGCATGCTATTATATAATAACTAGCTAATTCCAAATAACAAGTTAGTTCCAAAAAAAATTGTTTTAAATATAATTAATCTTCAAATAAAAAAAAGTAAAGTATACAGGTTGAACAAAAAATCATCTTAATAAAGATAAAATTACCATAAAGCTTGAAGTAAAAGATCCAAGCTGAATGAAGAAATAGTTAATTTTTGAATGAAGATGAAATTGAGATTCTAAAATTTCTGAAGAAAAAAAGAAAAGATTGGTTTTAAGTTCTAATTCAGGTGTGATTTATGAGAGTTGTAAGATTAATTTAAGAAAGATAAGTATTTTTAAAATTTTCAAAAATGAAAAAAAGGGATAAAGAATTGTCAATAATTTTGAGGAAAAGATTAGATTTGTAAAAATACAATAAATTTAGGTTTTCATTGAAAAACTGAAGCTTAGTTAAAAAAGTAATTTTTCTTTAAAATCAAGCATAGTTTATAAAGCATGTTGAATTAAATGTTCAATGACACAAAAATAAAATAAATGGTTTGGTATAAATTTTAGAATTAAGAGATTTTTATCTACAAATTAAAAAATTTTAAGCTTAAATTAGCAAAAGACATGGTTGACAAGAAAATGATAATCAATAGCTAATAGACGATTATAGGCAGATTTCAATGAGCTTGTGGTACTAGATTACATTGAGGGTAAAAAAGTAGTAGGATTTGACATAATTATATAATTTATTTGGTATATTTGAACTATGTATTATAAATTTTAGATTGAATTTAAGAGAAAAATTTGATTAAATATTTCAGAGATTATGAAGTAAGTTAGGCTGTTTAATAGATGATTTTAGGTAGAATTAGGTGAGATGATATAAACTTAGACCTTAAAACAAAAATCAAGTTAGGATGAAGAAACAATAGAATCAATATCTAGGCAAAGACTATAAGAAATGAAAATCCACGATCAGGTTATTATCATTAGAGATATGAAAAGGTAGACCCGGCCCGAATAGACTTTAAACCGGGCGGGCCTATCGGATTCGAGCTGAGTAGGGCTGAATATTTTTAATAAAATTGGGGTCTGGTCGGGCTTTGGAAATTTTTTTTCAATATATCTAAATTTATCACCTTTATGTTGAATTTTTATGTAAAATAAAAATTTTTAATTTTATTTATAGAAACTAGACGCCATATAACAGTATACTTTATGTGTATAATAATTTTTAAAAAATTTAAATTATGATTTTAAAAAAAACAATTAATTTTTTTATTTAAATAAATTCGGGATAACTTGCATAAAGGAAAGCTCATTTGGTTTTATATGATTTAATTAATCTCTGGTTGGCTATTTACAATATGGGCCAAAAATTTTAGAAAAAGAAAGGGACAGCACTTCATCGATTTGTAAAATGCCTTCTCGAGAGTTCCCTCACATAATGGATTTTAAGACTATTATTAGAATTCAAATAATGTATATGAACAAACATAAAAAATTCACCTCGAATGCCAGTAAATCTCATTATGATAGGTGTTCATCAAAGGTCTGCGTGGTCATCACTTCTGATTATCACAGTTATGAATTATAGATTGGAAGATTTATAAAGGTAATTACAAGCGTGAGCTCAGGTTGATTCCATTAAAATGTAATATATAGTAAACGCGTTTTGTAGGCTTTTTTCAAAAAAAAAATTTCAGGCCCAGCCCGGACTTTTTTAAATATTATATTTATTTTTGATTTTTAATAATAATGGCGATTTCAAATATTTTGTTTTAAAATATAGGGCCCGGACCGAATATTTTTTTAAAAAAAGATTCAGACCCGTACCGGGTATATTTTAAAAATTAAAATACGGTCCAACCCGCGTACCCGAGCTGGGCTTAGGGTCGGACCTACAAGTTTCTGACAAATATTAAATAATTATAATTTTTTATCTAAATAATAGTAAACTAATAAAATTGAATCAAAAACATAAAAGGAACATAAAATAGGTTAACAAATATATTCATTTACATAAAATTGGTATTATTATTAGATTGATAAAATTTTCAAGCCCGTTTTGAATTTAATAATAGAAATTTTACCCCTAGTTCATGCAGATCTATTTTACAAATAATATCGAGTATTAAATCAATATTAACCTTATTTTTACTAAGTATAGTATATTATTAAAGATATAGTTTGTTTATGATGTATGCTTGGAGCAGAAGGTCCCAGGTTCAATCCTGGTAAGGAACATAAAAAGTTTTAGGTTTCTTTGATGTCAGATGTTTAAGGGCATATGCTAGAATGATCTGAGCTGGGAAATGCCACCCCAGTCATGACAAGCTTGGACAGCCGAGTGCTAGGATACGTCCAACAAACCAAAAATGAAAGATGACCAGCTGATCTAGTGGGCCATTCAAAGGGGGATATCTGTCTATAGAATACTCTGGTGGGATATCTGTCGATATTAATACTTCTGTGTGAGATCAAGATACAAGGATGGCGATACTCTGGTGGAGGATCCAAATGGAATAGATAAGGAATTACGGTGGGGGATATCAGAGATAAAAAGAGATAGATGGCATGAATAATAAAGTAGAGAGAGTATTGAAAGAGCTTACCATCAGAAAAAGGTGAAAGCTTAAAGAGAAAAAATTAAAGATATAATTCATTCTACATAAATACCCAATTTTTAAAGGCCCTTTTTGTTTAAATATAATTAAGAATAATTATAATATATTTTAAAAAAAATAGGGGCAGGGCCTTACATAGGTGCTTCTGCATTGATTATCATTGTAACGATATAAAAAAAATTATTTATTTATTTCTATTGTCATTTTAATGAAATAAAATTTTTTTTAAAGGGTTATAAAATTGTATTATCCATATTTTGTTATTTTACTTGTAAATTGTTAACCGAGATTGGCTTTTATAATTTGTTTAACTTAAATTGTTTTTATTTTAAACATGTTAGCCTTTAATTATGTATTTAGTTTAAATTGTTTTTTTTTATAATACATATATATATACCTTATTTTATATTTATTTTTAGTATCATTTTAAGTTTTAGATAAAATTTATAATAAATAAAACATTTTTTTTTGTCCATACAACACCACTGTTATTGATATATAACATGGTGCCCCGCTTTGTATGGTAACTCACGCACAATGATATATAAAATATCTCATATATATTGTTGCATATGCCGATAAATATAAAAAATAAAAATTATTTTTGGAATTATGTAATAAATTATAAAAATTATTCGATATAAAGAACATACACAAAGTATATGACTTTACAACGACAATATATATCTTTACGCTAATGTAAATAAAGTTTTAAAATTGGATAAAAAAATATATACATAATTATATGACTTCGAAATAAATAGAAATTTTCAGTAATAAAAATTTATTATTATTATAGTAACTATTCATTTGGAATTACTTAATTATTATATGATAGGATTTATTTATTAATTCTGCCATCTCTTTATCTAAGTTATTGTGGAAGCTATTTTATAATACATAAATATAATAAAATTTTGTCCGTTAGTTGGCGTTATAGTTTATAAGCAATATTTTGTATTTCCTTAACATATTCTTTTTTTTGAATTATTATTCTGTTAATGTGTAGTGATTAGGTATTTATATTATAATACCTGTATCTTCTTAACATTGATAATAGTGATCACCAATGGACCCATTCAAAATTTTCGCACCAGTTATTAGGCCCATTTTGCCTACCCCGACCCGCTATATACTTAATTTTTAAATTCGTCCAGTCAGGGAAAGAAAGAAAGAAAAAAGTAATAAATATTATAAGTTTCACCGACTCTCAGGGATCGAAACCGAAACGAATATCAGTTCGGTTCAGGTTCGGATTAAAATAAAGGTTCAAGGTTCAAGTTCGGTTCGCAAAAAATAAAAATATCGGTTCGGTTTGAACCTCTAAAAACCGGTTTAAACTCTTTTGTATTCAAACCTACATTCGAATTATGCACAGGTAAAAAAAATTTTTATTTCATAATTAAAATAAAAAACACATACATAAAACCTTCTTTTTTATTAATTGCACATTATAAAATAATATTTAATTTATAAATATGACAAATAAATATCAATGAATTTTAATATGAACAATTACTTAAAATATATTAATTAAGCCGCAAAATTAATATATTTTTAAAATTCGTCTCACTCAAACTACATTTATAAGGAGATAATATAAATTTAATTGTTGAAAAACATCATTCCTCACTAACTTGGTTAGCCGGCACTGCCAGTATGGTATCAGATTTGATGTGTCATTTATAATACTATAAATAATTTATATAATGGAATTAATTTTTCTCTAGGCATATAATTTATAAGCTTAAAATATTTTAAAAATTTGTAAAATGGCAATATCCAAAAGTTTATAAAAGTTATGACTGACACTTATTAATCAAATGTGATTGATAATAATCTTTAAAACAATTCGAATTAAAATTTTTGCAATATACTAGTAATAACTTACACATTATTTTATAAGCATATGATTATGAGAATCGAACCGATTCCGAGGCATTTTAGCGGTTCGGTAGGTTCGGCTAGAATTTTTTTAGCGGTCTAGGTTCGGTTTAGGTTCGATAAAAAATACCGGTTTTTAGCGGTTTAATGGTTCGATTAAGGTTTGGTTTGGATCCCTGCCGACTCTTTAAATAGTTTTATACTACTTTTGTGGGCATCACATTTTTAATATACATTTTCCTCATTGTATATTAATACTCTTAAATCCAGTTATCAATATATTCAATAACAAACTAAGCTAATGTATGTTTTAATATAATATTAATAGAAAAAGTTTTAACTTTAATAGTATATATTTCGAATTATATTTCAGTAGATTTACATTTTCTTAATATGAATCGAGACTAAATAAGTTTATTAGTTATTAAATAATTGTTGGAATAAAACATTATTTATAAGATATTTTAGCTTCAAATACTTTTATTTAAAAAAAATTTTCATAATTTTCTTTATTTATAAAAGTAAAAAACTATATGTAATAGAATCAATTAACCTAAAAAGACTGTGATTAATTGTATTTAAATATATTTTTAATTGTGTATAAAGATTAAATGATGTTTTTAGAATGATTTGAAAAAAATATATAAACTGAAATACAAAATATATTATCTTATCTTATCTTATCTTGCACGTTGGTCATAGACCTGCCCAAGATTAGCGAACGTGAATTATATGAAGGCCCATCCTTCACATAATTATGCCGATCTTTTTCTCAGGATACCGACAAACCTTGTACCCAGGAAAACTAATATATGAGTGGAACTAATCCCTTCCAATGAAGAGTATAACAGGAGATAAATAGAATTATATTATAAGGAGAACTGAATAGATATAGGAAAACTGTGTAAAGTCTTCCAAATACAACCGTCTAATTATCATTTTAAGGGATAATTAAATATAATTAAATAAAGGAAGGAAGAGCCATTATCATTTAGCCAATAATAAGAAAGACTACTGATCCCTAAGAGTATATCACAATTACTTAAATTATAACAATTGGGACTAGGCTTAGAGAAGAAGAAAAGAAACTTAAATTATGATAAATTAAAGAAGAGACCTGGTCAACTTTAAATTAAACAAATATCAAACAGTAACATATGATTAAAATACAATCGGGATAGAATAGAATAAAACTAAAAATCACAATAAATTTAGAGAAAAGGTTTGGCCAAACTTTTAATAAAAAAAACAACTTATAATAAACAATTATTAAGACGATTATGGAAAGAAACCTTAGGTCCTAATAAATATTAGAAAAAAACCCTATTTCTAGAAAATAATAGCTTAAAATACATATTTTGAAACATATCAAATATAAAGTTATCAATTTTAACCTCATTTAGCAGTTATTTGTCATATGTTCATATATGAGACGCAGAATATATTTGAAAATTTTCCTGTCTGATGAAGCCTTCTTTAAAAAATCCCAAGATAAATCGAGTTCTACCAAAGATCTTACCATTCTTCCAAACCAACTGCCCTTAAAGGATAGAAAAGGCTTAAGAGCAATGTCTTCCTGAGATTGATTTATAAGGGCTTGATGTATTAAGTTGTTCGAAGGATGTCTTATTATGTGACCCACCAACTCGATTTTCCTATATTCTATCATTCTATGAATAGGAAGAATATCACATCTAGCCCAAAGCCTATAATTTGTAGTATTACGAGGATAGAAGTTCTAGTTATGTATCTTAGACATTTATTAATAAATATTTGCATCTTGTTATTATCCACTTAGTATCGTTCCATGTTTCTACAACGTTGTAAAGAGAAGCCATAATTAAGACTTTAAATAGTTTAATCTTCAATGGAATCGAAATTTGCTGTGAGGACCAGATCTTCATCAGAGCCCTATACTTTATTCTCGTCTTATTTAGTTTAGCCTGTTGATCTTTTTTTGTACAACCTTTCCTGTCCAATAAAACACCTAGATTTTTAAAGTAGATACTTCAGTAATCGTACATCCATCTATAGTTAAATTAATCAGTGAGAAGAATAGTAGGACGTCATAACTTTTGACTTGTTTTTATTTAATAATAGGCCAAGTGTCCCGCCTCTAGGATGATACAATTTAAGTCTGACTGTAAAACCTGAGTCGATTCACCGACTAAACATAAATTATTGGCGAAGGCTATAATGCTTAATTTTCCAGAAAACCATTGAGCAGAGTGTGTATCTCTGACTTTAATTATAATATAGTTAATAACCATGTTGAATAAAATCGGTGATAAAACACAACCTTGCTTCAATCCCATCATTATGGGAATTTTCGGTGATCTTTCCCCCGCATGAACTATTTGAATAGAATAATCCTTATAAATTAATTTCAACAGACTTAACAAAATTACAGGAGTACCCAACTCCTCTAAAGTCCTCCAAAGTTTGGGAAGTATTATCGAATCAAAAGCTCTTTTAAAGTCTAGTGCAACAATTATCCATTGTCTTTTCCTTACTAGCGCTCTCTCTAGTTGAATTTTTAAAGCTAGAATCGCCTCCAATGCATTTTGATTCTTCCTAAACGCAACCAAAGAGTTCACAAATAAAGGTTCCACCAGAGGTTTTAATCTATTTAGTATAAGATTTGCAAAAATCTTATACACCACCGAATTTATTGATATTCCCCTCCAATCCTCAAGGGATTTAGGATTTTTGATTTTGGGGAAATTTACTAAGATTGCGGTGATCCAATCATTCGGACAAAACCTTTCCGTCCATACCCTAGATATAATTGGAAGAAGGATCTTCGCACATAACATGGGGTCAGTCTTCAAGTATTCACTATGTAGTAAATCCTGACCACTTGCCTTATGATTTTTCAATTTCCTAATTATTCCAACTAATTCAGCTTTTGTTGGTTGTGAAATCCTAACATCGGATGAGATTTGGACCATAGATGAACTATGTTGGGGAACATTGGTTCCATTATTTAAGCTCATTAGTGGAGGCCAAATATTCGAAGGCTGTTGGTCTATTAAATAAGAGAAATTTTTAATATTGTATCTATTAGAGTGAAGAGGGAAGTTGGAGTGGGAATAATGTAATGGTAGTGAAGATTTGATAGTAACATCATAATTATTGGGTTGAACACGAAGATGAGAGCGATGTAATAATGTATTAATAATAGCGGAATTTGAAGATGGGATTTGTAAGGGCCAAAGCTTAGAAGTGGAAGGACTATGATTATCAGTAGAATTTACAGAGCTTACCTGGTCACTAAACAAATTTGCATAATGATTGTACCAAATGTCCATTTGGGACTTTGGATTTGTTATTAGGGTATTCTGATGCCAGACTTTAAATATACCCTGTTTCCGGCCTGATGTAAAGTATTTTATTAGTCTGAAAGCCTTGAAAGAGTCATTTTTATTAAACAAGTTATTAATTTCTACAGCACGGCGTTCCAAGTATCTACGTTTGTCTCTCCTAAGTTTGTGGCTAATATCATCTAATATGTATTTAGCCCTATTTCTTCTATAGTGGCCTTTCCCATTTAAATTAACGAAAAGACTTTTAGATTCAGTCGAAATCCAATCCGGATAATCATCTATTTCTGGTAAGGACATGGCCGCCGCCTCAGTAAAAATACAACGAGTATTTTCCCATAACGAATCAATTGATAATTTAGAGAGAGAATCTTTCTGAACTAAATATCTTTCCCGTACCAGTTTGATATATTTATCCTTTATATTTTGATCATTATGTGCCTCAATATCTAATTTGGGCCTTTTGATATTATACTTTCCTGTAGATTTTCCCCTCTTGTACCAGACACTTGAATCAATCACCATGTAGCAAACAAGGAACTTATGGTCTGAATTAAATAGCACACGATGAAGAACTTTCACATTTTTTTATCCAGTCACTCATTGAACGATTATTTAAAAAGTAATCAATTTGTGATCTAGTATTATGGGACGGACTGTAGTATTTCAATATGTCACTAATGTCACGATGTTGGAAGAATGTATTTGTTATCCTAAGCTCTAACTTAAGGCATAATTCTAATAGCTTCTTACCTCCTACATCTGAATGGATATCTAAAGCTCCTGGACCCAACGATAAGTGATTTTTGATACCTCGGGGCCCAACTTGGACATTAAAATCCCCTGCGATTAGGAGGTTTTCCCGTTTAGGTAAGGAATGTAAATAATCCGATAGAAAAGGGAAAAATGCCATTCTGCTTATATACTGTGCTGGTATATAAACATTTACTATGTTTAACGTTTTACACTTGGTTTTTAACTTTATGTAGCATAACCTACTACATATAGCCTCGAACTTAATTATATAGCGAGATAAATACTGCTTTATTATAATGCTCACGCCCGACCATTTATCATTTGATTCACCAGAATTAAATAGGATATAGCCCCTACAAACTAATTTATTGGTTTCCATCCGGTGGGTCTCTTGAATACAAGCTATATCAATATCTAATGTATCTAAGAGAATCCTTAATTGATCAATTTTATCATCTGTCATAGACCTAATATTTAGAGATAACACATTCAAGTTTCCCGAAAAGAACGTCATTTACAAATTATTTATCGAGAGTAAAAACAAGAGAGATTAAATAAATTCAAATTCGGTATATAACAAGAAAAAATATTAAAATCTATTAAATAACGTTAGTTTGAAAGAAAAATTACAAGTAAACTTAAATTTATCTTCAAGCGTAAGAAGAAGATAATATTATAATATTTTCTTTTACATAGTATTAATGAAAGGGAATCGGAGACATGTGCAAAGTCGGTGAAACTATATTCTTAGAATGAGAGGAAAGAAAAATTTTTTTTTATTATTTCCAAGTCAAAAATAAATTTTCTTGGAAGAAGAAGAAAAAAATAATAAATTCTATATCAAAAACGAATATATTAATATATATTAATTTCCAAGTCAAAGATAAATTTTCTTGGAAGAAAAAAAAAAAAAATAAATTCTATTTCAAAACGAATATATACATAATTAGCACATGTGCGTCGTAAAAAAAAATATTTAAAACTAAAAAATTTATCAAAAGTAAAAAAAACAATTATAAATCGAACGTTAAATAAGTTAATAATTATAAGTTAATAATTATGAAATCCTAGTAAGTTACTTTCCTATTCTTATATTTAGTGAAAAATTAGAAATCTTCTTTTTTATTTATTAAATAATAAACAGTTAAAAATATAATAAATTGTTTAAGATTATTTAAGCACGTCAATATAGTTCATTATTTATGATCATTATAACTTGAGTTTTTACATAATATTAGAAAAAATATATTGCTAATCATATTTCAGTGGATTTTCATTTTCTAATATGAATTGAGAATAAATTTGTTTATTAATTAAAAAAAATTTTTCTGGAAAGGTATAAATATTTATAAAATATTTTATCTTCTACTTTTATTTATTTTCATAATTTTATAGTAAAAAAATAAATTTATACTCACTAGATGGCGTCTTTTTATATTTTTAATTTTTAGCATTTAAATTTAGAAAAAAAATATAAATTTTTGAAGGTTTAATGGGGGCTGAAATTTTTTAGAAGATTTAATTAATTGTAAAAAATAATAGCAAAAAGCTTGTTTTTAGAGAAAATTTTATAGATACAAAAGACGAATTAATAGTTATCGCGAACTCGGGGTCATATACATATGCTGTATAAGCTAACTGTAAATTCAGGGCGAAGATGCTATATCAGATCTTTGAGCAAAAATTGGTGATCTCATGTTTTAAAATTGTAATCAGAGATGTTGTTAAGCCAACCGAACAAATAGTATTTACTTATTAATATTTTAAAATGATTTGATATAATATTATAAACTTAATGCTAGCGCAGCATAATAAAATAAATCATTTGTTAAAAATATGTAAATAAGTTTCTTAGAAGTATAAGATCTAATTTGTTAAATATTGGTTTACAATGTAAAATCAGACGTTTAAAAAAATTTATTGATACGATAGAGGCTATTAGAAACGAACAGAAAGATTCAAAGTGATTTATAGGAGATGGTTGGAAAATTGCATAATAGTCGATAGAGAATTCCATCCATAAAAAAAATACGACTGTAAATATAGATTAATTATTATTCATTTTAATTCATTGAACATCAAAGGTCTGTGTGGCCATCACTTCTGTTTATCACAGTTATGCAAAGTATAGATTGGAAGATTTAAAAAGTTAATTACAAGCGCGAGCTCAGATTGGCCATTAAAATGTAATAAATAAGAAAAATATTTATAGTAAACGCGTTTTGTTCAAGAAGTCAGTATTTAGGGCAGCGTTATTTTCAAAATCAAGCAGTATAATATATAAATATAGAGCGATAGCTATAAAGAAACAGCTGTCAAAGTAGTGTCAAATACCGTACCTCTTGAATAAATCGCATATAACAGTACGTTTTGCCCTATTTTTTTTAATAAAAAAAAACTTACGCATCCCTTGTTTAAATTGAGGTTGCCTTTTTTAAATTAGTATCTTCGATTCAAATTTTTAACTAAAAGAAATATTTTTTTTTGTAAAGTAACCATTTTGTTTAAAATGGTTTCTAGCACCAAATGGTAATTTGACCCATTGACTTTTGAAACGCTCATTTTGTGTGCACTCTGAAAGCTTCTCTAGTGACTCCAAAATAGGTTTTTTTTTATGAAAAAAAAATTGTTCGGTTTTGCATTTTATATATTTTACACTTTTATATGATAATCTTATTTGTAATCTACAGAAAATACAATTGCGATTAGCCAATAAAAACACGGGCTTCCTACCTCACACACACGGTCTGGTAATTATTTAAGATTTGGGTGGAGGTCGAATCTTTTTTGGCCCACTTTGTGCCCTGTTCAGACTAGAAGCCAAAGCGTATGGGAATAAGCGAACATTAATTAAAACTACTTAAAACATAAAAAAATAAAATAAATTTGAAAGTTGAAAGTTGAATCCTCATTTTTATTTCTTTTTCTGATTAATTTAGATTATACTGATATAAAAAAAAAATGCTATAAAATTTTTATTACTCTCCAGGAGCATACGAAAACCCAAACGGTATATTTTTTTTTTTAAAAAAGGGCGGGGCCGGGCAAAAAATATTGGTACATAAAATATTTTTTGGGGCGTGTGACAATTTATACATAAAAAAAATCAAGGCCGGACCTCGTAAACTTGTCATAATAATTATATAAATAATTTTTTAAATTTCAATATCTTGATTAATATCATTTGATTATAATATTCTTATTATGATGTACTCTAGGAGCTGTCTATCTAAAATACTACATTTTAAACAAGTTATATATGACATGATCCAATTACAAAATATGCATTACAGATATTAAACACGATAGCGCCAAACGGTGGTAGAATAGATGATCATAAAGAAGAGATATAAGAGCTTGTATTATTTATAATGTGGAAAAAATAGATATTAAAAAGGTGATGCCCACAAAAATAGTACAAAAATATTTAAAGAGTCGGGGCAAACTAATAATATTTAGACTTATTTTTTTCTTTCTTTCTTTCTCCTACCGGGCACATTTAAAAATACGTATAACGAGTCTGGTTAGGCAAAAAATAAAACTGGCCCAATAACTGGTGCGAAAATTCTTAATGGGCTCAACTTTGTTGATCACTATTATAAATGTTACAAAAATATAACAAGCATTATTATATAATTCACTGAATCACTAAACATTTAGAGAATATTAATTCAAAACAACATATGTAAAGGATACAACAAAATATTTTTTATAAAACTATAACGCTAACTAACGGACAAAATTATATTTTATTTTATTTTATTTTTTAATATAAAATAGCTTTCACAATATGTAAGATTAAGATATAGCAGAATTAGTAAAGAATTCTATTATATAATAATTAAGTAGTTCTAAATGAAGAGTTAATGAGAGCAATTTTAAGAATACCTAATCTGCATTTTGAATATTAGATATGCCATCTATCCTAATTTTTTTTTAATTTAAATGTTTATATTTAATAGAAATACCATGATATATTTCTCAAAAAATCGTTTTTAGAGATAGAATAAATACCAAATTTAATTTTTATAATTTTAATTTTTATAATTTTAAAAAATATGTATTATTTTTTTTGATACTATTACACTTTTCATTATAATCTATCAAATAAAATTATATGAAAATTAACATAAATATAAAATAAAATAAAACCTTATTCTATAAAAACGTAGGTGGGACTACAAGTTCCCAAAAAACAAGAATAATTATATTTTAAAATAGTAATTTGTAGATTTTTTTAAAAAAAATAATATTCTTTAGGTTCTGATGTAAGGGCTCTTATCTTGTGGCCTATATTTTTTAAAAATTTTAAAGTTCCACTTGTCATATGTCTTAGGGAAGAGATAACGATTGGTATAAAAATATAATTTGTTAATTTTGGAAATTTAATTGTTTTTTTTCTCTGCTATATCAACCGGATTAGAATTTAAATTTTTTGGAAAAGAAGATACACATGTGAAGTCCCAAATTAAGGATTTCCCTCAAGATCAAGGCACGGAAGTTAAGCCATCTGGTCTTAGGCCATCATATAATGATAAATTATTAGGCTCCGGGATGTTATTCGGGTCCTGGTAAGAGAACGGCTAATAGCTAAATTAATTGCTACATGCCTTTCATGCCTGCCTTGACTATATAATTTAAACCATGTCTCCCATTTGATGAATGTATGTGGTTGAACTATGTTACAACCAAGTCGATAGCCTATGGGAACTCTTAATTGTTCATCTGATAAGTGGTTACATAGGTTACGACTTGGTAATGCTTCCAACCATTCGTAACCACTAGTACAGTCAGCATTCTGTAATAGTTGAATATATTCCAAAGGGGGGTTTGATGAGATCATTTAAAAAATTTTTTAATAAAAGGTTCGAAAATTGATTGATGTGTTAATATTGTGGGTAAAGCAGCTTCAGGTGGAGCTAAAGATACCCAAGCTGTCAAGGCCAAATTTAAAAGGTTATCTTTAGGAGTGATAAAGAAGATATCATGGCGTTATTCATCAAATGCGATGCCAAAAATGAAGAAAGAGATATAAGATTTATTGGATATAAATCTAAACCCTCCATTTTCGAGGGTAATTGTGAGAAACCCTAAAATCTTCCAATTTAATATTTAAAATAGCTTCTAAAAAATTCATGAATACGATTAATAATTTCATTATTTAAAAAAAAATAAGAAGATCTAAAAATATGTAAAATCTTTGGTAAAAATAAATATTATTTTAAAAGAAAAAAGCTCTGGTGTGTAGGAATTTCTTATAAAATATTTTCAAGTCCTAATAAGCCTTCGAAAATTTTTTCACGAACACCTCACAGTTGGAAAAACTGCTTAAAGGTGAACCAAGTAGATTAATTTCCCTTTTTTTAAGGATTTTAAACTATTGACTTCGAGAGTGTTTGAATATAAGAAGTATATTTCAGATTTAGCTTTATTTAATAAGGCTTATGTTTAGAGAATTCTTCTCTATCTCTTTGCAACAGAATATCGTTTCCGAAATATAAGACTCTGGAAAAAAAAATATAACTTGTTACAGATATTTTTAAAACCTTATCACCTAGCTACTAGTAAAATTTTAATTGGTTCAATAACTATCAACGGGTAAAAACCAATTAACGTTTCATGCTGTTTTAAATCCATTTATAGAAGTGCTCTTATCTCTTGGTTTACTCGTCGGTATAGTCAATCCAGACTTAATAACAATACTTTAAAAAGTATCGAGAACTGATACAGTCATAAATTCTAAACCGGCCGGCCGATATCGACATTGTTATATATTTTTTCAAATATATTAGTAAATACGATTTATGAAATCATCGTTACATTTTTAGAAAATAATTATTAACAATTAACAAATACATCTATATTAAAATATAGCAATACATATTATATAAAATATTTACAAGCTATTATTAATAGCAAATAAATATTTATTAGATTTCAATAAAAAATTTTAAAGTTTTTATCAAAGAGATATCCCCTCCTATCATTAAATTATTTTTTTCTGTATAAGTTCAACACATGCGCTGGAAAGAATGGTAGGGGTTGTATGCAATAAATAAATGCTTCATATTTCAGAAATTATCAAAATTGATAAAATCGTTAATCTTTATGCTAAAAAAAAATTTATCAAGGTTTTGTTTTATAAATAAATTAATTTTACCATAATAAAAAATGAAAAATAACTTAATCAAATAAACAATTTTAATATATTTTTATTTCTAATTTTTTTTATTAATAAATAGAGAATTAAGTAATTAAGATTTAAAAAATTCCCAATAGATACATAAAATGTATCGGGTTAAGATGACATTACATTAATTCAAAAGTATTACCGATACCATTGTATAAAATATATTGAATGTATTGTTGATACAATAATATACTTTAACAATCTGAATAAAATCAAATAGCTACTTATTACTATTTTTCGCTGAATATTCTTAGGAATCCATTTACTGTAATGGAAGTTGCATTCACAAAAATTCAGATTTTTTTTAGGAAATATATTCGCGAATTCTGGGAGTTAGCATACCAAAAAATTCATGCCAATACCTCTAATTGATAAATAAATTGTAACTTGATACAATAAATTGAAGACAAGACAGAAAAGGGTTTACAAATTTATTTTATTTATTTAATAATACTGAAAATTTACATAATACTTCGGATAATAAAAAAATGGAACTACAAAGTTTAAAATTAGGTAAAAAATATTAATTTCAGCTTTTTTGTATAGAATTAAATGGATAAAATTAAATATAATTATCTTTTAAATCATTTTTTGTTACTTCTTATTTTAGGTTACTTTTTTCATTTGCCGTAAAGCAAATTCGTTAAAAGTAACGTCTCCCTAATAACGTTACTTTTTAATTCTGCTTTTGGAAAGTAATGAATAATGTTTCACTTTTTTTTAAGTAAATATTATTAATTTTTTTTGAATATGAGAGGACTCTTTCTTTCTTGAGTGTAAAATTATTATAGAGGGTCAAAATTTAGGAAATTACAATTAGAGCAGTTGATTCATTTTCGTAATTGGTCTTTCTTTAATAATATGACCTCTCAGATTAAATAGTTTTCAATAAAATATTTAAATTTTATAAAAAAAAATCGTTAGCTATTATCTGTAATTAAATTAGAGAAATATTTATCACCTAAATATACTGTTTGCTGTGCCAAGGACAGGTTCACTGGTGCAGATGATGTTAATATATAATTAAATTTTTAAAAAGTATACATAATCAAAGGTTGATAAAAAATAAATTTAAAAATGGATAGAAAATGTATTGTAGTAGCATATTAATAATTTTGTTTGTCGAATTTTTTTATTTTTATACATTTTATTATTCAAATTTTTCGTAAGTGACTTTGGTTAATGTAACTAAAAGAAAGTATTTTGGATTTAAGAAACTATTTAAATTACTTCTTTTTTAAATCAAATTTTATTATATATATTATTTCTTTTTAGTATCTATATATATAAAGTTTTTAACATATTAAACAATCAACGTTAATTTATTTTAAAAATAAACAATATTCAAATAAAACTAAAATTAACTATTCAAATTTAAATTTATTTAAATATATAATCAATCAACATTCCCCCTCTTCTATAAATAATGAAGCTTCTTCTCAGCAGTCATCGAGAGCTTGTTGTCCTAGAAGTTTTTCCTGTTTCGATTGTACTCGGTTTTATCTTGGTTAGCGCATAAGTCTCAAGTTCTCGTAGGCTTGATTCTATCACGTAGGTTTGATAAAATCGTTTATTAGAGTTGCGTGAGTTTGTACGTTTATTGTAGGCTTGATATCCTTATCGTATGTTGTTCACATTTCTCAAAATTGTTATTATCATGTTTCATAATTAATCCAGTCGAATATTGGAATTTGGAATAAATCGGAATATGTAATTTGGAATAGTTGATCAAATATATGAATAATATGCACAAATAAAATTTTGAATTTCGGAACAATATGTAATAAGGAATGATAATTTATGGAATAAGGAAAAAAATTTTAATCCAGAATAAGGAATGATAAATTATTATATTATTTTTTAGGTGTTAAGTTAATCATAGCGTTTTATACTTTTAGCGTTTTATGCGTTTTATATTTTTAGCGTTTTATATTTTTTGCGTTTTACATTTTTTAGCGTTTCCATATTTAATTAGTAGCGTTTTAATACTTAATTTATTTTTATTTATTTTCAATCTCCGAGGTTAAAATATGCAAATATTATGCAAATTTCCCTCTCTTAAAAAAAAATTTAAATTTCACACAATATTTTTCTAAAATAATGATGTTTAATTTTTACATAACCTTTTGTCTTCAAAAGCTTTATTTCAAAAACATTTTTATCATATTAAGTATTACTTATAAGGGTTATTTAAATCAATCCCTTTTAATTCATATGTTTTAATTACACTTTAATATCATTGGTCTCACAAAATAGAATTCATAACCTATCGTTCAACTTTCATATCAGTTCTTCCTAGGTTGTCACATTAGGTTAGGTGCTGGTTATCATATTCCAGTCCAACATCCAGAGCCGGGACACCATGAAGAAAGAAGCTTTTTGCATGAAAGAACGTGCTAACATCTGGTCATATCAATAGATTAGGCAGTCACAATAAATAAGGTAGTCATAATAGGTAGTCATCTCCATAGGTTAAGCAGTCTCCATAGGTTAGATAGTCATAGTAGATTAGGTAGTCACAATAGATAAGGTAGTCATAATAGGTAGTCATCTCCATAGGTTAAGCAGTCTCCATAGGTTACGCAGTCTCCATAGGTTACGCAGTCTCCATAGGTTACGCAGTCTCCATAGGTTAGATAGTCATCTCAGTAGATTAGGTAGTCACAATAGATAAGGTAGTCATAATAGGTAGTCATCTCCATAGGTTAAGCAATCGTCACAATAGGTAGTCATATAAATAGAGTCATCTCAATGGATTAAGCAATCGTCACAATAGGTAGTCATATAAATAGAGTCATCTCAATGGATTAAGCAATCGTCACAATAGGTAGTCAAATCAATAAATAAGGTAGTCATCAATTTCAAATTTAATTTAATTTATACTTTTTTATTTTAATTTTAGGCAAATTTTCTATATTTTATTCTTTTTTTTTTTTACAAAAACATAACAGGGCGCCATAAAAGAAACAAGAAGTTAACAAATATTTATTATAAATAAAATTTTTTTACCTTTTATAATTTTGTAAATTTGGATAAAATTTTGACTATCGAAAAGAAAAGTCAAAAAAATTTTATTTGTCCTTATATCATCTCCAATATCGAACGACGAATTTGATAAGTAATTCGTTTACTTTTTATTTTTACTAAAGAATTCAAGGTAAGGATATTTTTTAATTTTTTTTAAAACTTTTATCATTTAACTTTAATTTAAAACGAAAAACGTACCACCGTAACCGGTATAAAAGAAAGTATTTTGGATTTAAGAAACTATTTAAATTACTTCTTTTTTAAATCAAATTTTATTATATATATTATTTCTTTTTAGTATCTATATATATAAAGTTTTTAACATATTAAACAATCAACGTTAATATATTTTAAAAATAAACAATATTCAAATAAAACTAAAATTAACTATTCAAATTTAAATTTATTTAAATATATAATCAATCAACAGTAACGTTCACACCACCACCACTATTATTATAAAAACTAAGTGTTTCAGATTCAATTTTGTTAGTTTACTATTATATACATAAAGGATTATAATTATTTCAACTTCGGGCTGGGCCGTATTTTAATTTTTTTATATATACCCGTGCCAGGTCTATATTGTTTTTAAAAAAGTATCAGGTCCAGGTCTCAAAACCAAATATTTGAAATCGCCATTATTAGCTATAAAAATTAAAAATAAACATATTATATTTTAAAAATGTCCGAGCCGGGCCTGAAATTTTATTTTAAAAAAGCCAGGCCAGGCCGAAAAAAATTTTTGAAAAAAATATCCAGGCGTTTAATGGTATTTCTGCATGTCTCTGATATTTATTATAATTGATATTGTGATTAACAAAATAAAAATTTAATTCTTTGTATTTTTACACAAATTCATTTAGGTTTTATAAAGATTGATTAAAAAAATGTTTCATTATTTCCATAATGGATGGTATTTTACAGAAAGTAAATTATAAAGCAAATTATAAAATTATTTGTATAATGGATGGCCATTTCGAAAATAATTATGTATTAATGACCAGTTATCTATATTCAATAACAAAGTTTGCTAATGTAATGTTTTAGTATAATATTACTAGAAAAAGTTATAACTTTAATAATATATATTTCTCAATATATTTCAGTAGTTTTCATTTTCTTAATATGAATCGAGAATAATTTAGTTTATTAGTTATAAAATAATTGTTGGAAAGGTATAAAAAATTATTTATAAGATATTTTAGCTTCAATACTTTTTTTAAAAGATTTTTTCATAATTTTCTTTATTTACATAAGTAAAAAAATATGTGTAATAGAATCAAATCAATTAACCTTAAAGGAATGTGATTAATTATATTCAAATATATTTTTAATTGTGTATAAGGATTAAATGATGTTTTTAGAATGATTTGTAAATAAATATATAAACTATACAAAATAAAAAAACAGTTAAAAAAAATATAATAAATTGTTCAACATTGGTTAAACATGTCAATATAGTTGATTATTTATGATCAATATAGATTGCAAATAATACCAATTAGGTATATAAAATATCAATACAAATTTAAATATAAAAAAATCAACTCCATTATTTAATACATAATATTAGAAAAAGTTTTAACATCAATAGTATATATATTGCTAATCATTTTCAGTGGATATTCATTTTCTTCATATAAATTAAGATTAAATTTGTTTATTAATTAAAAATCATTTATAAAATATTTTAGCTTCTCATTTTATTTATTTTTCATAATTTTATTTATTTAAAAAAGTAAAAAAATAAGACTCTATCCACCAGATAGCGTCTATTAATTTTTTTATTTAAATTAAAAAAAAAAATTTTTTTAATGTTTAAACAATTTTATGGGGCTGAAATTTTTTAGAAGATTTAATTAATTATAAAAAAAAATAGATAGATACAAAAGACGAATTCATAGTTATCGCCAACGCGGAGTCATATACAAAATATGATGTCTAATTCGGGCTAACTGTGACAGGGTGAAGCTGAAGCTATATCAGATCTTTGAGAAAAAATTGGTGAACTTATGTTTTAAAATCGTAATCAGTGATATTGTTAAGCCAACTATAATATTTACTTATTAATCTTTTTAAAAGGTTTACAAATATATAATATTATAAGCTAAATGCTAGGCATAATAAAACCAATCATTTGTTAAAAATACGTGAATAAGTTTCTTAGAAATATTAGATCTAATTTGCTAAATTGGACACCGTTTACAATGTAAAATCAGGCATTTTTAAAAAAAATTTATTGATTAGAAACGAACGGAAAGATTCTAACATATGATTTATAGGAGATGACTGCATAATTGTATAATAGCCGATATAGAATTCCATCCATAAAAAAAATACAATAATATAATATCAAAAACATTTTTTAAAAAGTATTATGACATTGAATATCTTATTAATTATTATTCATTTTAATTCATTAAATAAAATTGCCATCTTTTTTATATTAGTTATTTAAAATTCGCAATTTAAAAATTTCACCAAGAAAATAAAATACGCTCTCTTAATGTTATTAATAATTAATTAATGTATATTTTTAAAGTTAGTTTATAATTTATTTTTGTATTTAATTGTTGTTCTTTTGTAAAATTATGATGGTAAAGTGCAGTGTTGTTAAAGCAGCGCGCTACTTTTTTCAGTAGCGGTAGCTTTAGCTGACTACTTTTTTAGAAAATAGCGATAGGGGTAGCTCGCTACTAATTTATTTACATAATAAATACATCAAAATTATTAAAATATATTTTTTATTAAATCTAAAATTATAATCCTTTTTATTTAATTTAATTTTAAATTTACATTTATATTTAAAAATATACATTAATCTAGTTAGCATTATAAATCTAGTTATTAAAAATGTGTGAGATTGTTGAAGATACCGAAATTTCTTTGTAAAATGAGAAAAAATATTATCCTTTCCCAAAATTCAAAAAATACTTTAATCTTGAAGAAAAAATTACTACTGGATATCGGTTTCAATGCAAGAAAATTTTGCCAACCACTGGTAGAGTCTAGGCTAAAAGGCATTGAGAAAAGGACAAAACTATTATTATTTTCTATTATACAATTATATAAAAGAATGAGTTATTGCTTGATTAGTTATAATTTAAATTGGCTTAATTTACAATACAGTCTATAATATTAATATATAGTATTAATATAAAATTCAAAATTAATATATTATTAATTACCTTGTCTATAATAATTATATTTTTAAAATCTTTATTTACCATAATTTAATGCTATTTTAATATTTTTTTTATAAATGAATTTAAATCTCAGATAAATTTAAATTTTGAAAATTAAAAAGGTATTCTTCTTATTTTATAATTAATACAATCGCTTTATATAAATTAGATTTCCAGATCTGTATGATGATGATAATGTAATAGCTGCTATCGTTCATCCTAGTTTCAAGTTAAATTGGCCATACATTAATTTGACTGAATCTAAAGGGAAACTTAATAGGCTGATGGTAACGTTAAAAAATGTCATGCCTAACCACGATACTAATACTATAGCTAGATCGAAACAGCGGCCTTCCATAGACGATATTTTTGAAATAATAATAATAATATTATTGAATCTCTAGAAGCTTTTTTTAAATCTAAAATTACTCATTTAAATATCTTTGATGATTTTTTTCGTATAAAAAGTGTGTTTATTAAATTTAATACTGCGTTGCCCTCAAGTGCTAGTGCTGAACATATTATTTAGTATAGCAAAGCTTATACTTTCTGAGCGTCGCTCTAGACTTGGGGATGACAGTACCGAAATGTTATTATTATTAAAGTGCAATATTGAATAAATTATATATATATATATATATATATGTAACAAATTATAGTCATGTTTCTATACCAATATTTTATTTGTGGAAATAAAGTTATGTAAAAAATATTTTTAAAAAAAATCAAAATAGCGTAAAAAGTAGCTAATAGTGCGCTACTAATTTATAAACGAAAGCGGTAGCGATAATAAAATAGCGGTAGCGATAGCGCGCTACATTTAAAAGTAGCGTTTCAACACTAGTAAAGTGCCTATTATAACTAATTTTTGAGCTTTTATTGTCATCTTGTAAGTGACCATATAAATTATTTATAAAGTAGTTTAGTTAAAATGTTTTTCTATTTTTTTGGTGTATTTTTAATTATCTAAAGATAGAAAGGTATTTGTATCTAATTACACCCTTTTGAAAAGTTTCTTTACTAGATATAATTTTAAAATGTATCTGTATCTGTTTTTTAGATACATTTTAGATACTTTTGATATAATTTATTTGCTTTTTATATTTTAACAAAAAAAAATTAATATTATATACGAGTTTATTTTATTATAAAAACAATACAGAGGTATTTTATTTTACAAGATAGATAAAGCCAAATATTTAATATATATTAATTTAATTTTTTTTTTATCAACATATCACAATCATAGAAACAAAAAAAATATTCAACTCAGTCAGCTGGTTCAAATATTGAATTTCCAAGACATTTATAAAGCCTATTTTAAAATTCCATTTTTTTCAAACTTAATTAGTTTAAATAAAAAAAAGAAAGAATTAAATAAAAAAAGGAAGAATTAAATAAAAAAAGGAAGAATTTTTAAGGATTTTATGCCATTTGAAAGTTGACCTTGAAATTAAAAAAAAAAATTTTTTACATTTTATTATTAAAATTTTAGTTATTCAAATGTTTCTTGGTTTCCTGCAACCTATATAATTCCAACTTCAAGAAAAATCAGTATATAATTATTGGCTAAGGGACATTGAATGCATATCATAAACATTATATAACAGTTACCTTTAATGAATTGTTTATCCAAGGAAAGCAACTTCCAAGATAGGAGCAAAAATCTAAATTCCGCCTCTGGTGAGGCGAATAGATCTAAACACATAACTTCCTCTGAAGATGAAAAATATGAGAAATATTTTTTCAGCCCATATTTAGTAAGTTGCATTACTCCAAACTTCAAATCTGCATAAATATAGAACCATAAATTTTCATTGATCAAATTTCAACCCCATTAAATGTTAAGTTAATCGAGGGATAAGTTTTGTAAAATGATAAAATTACTCAGATTTGTCAGCTGAAAGCTTGTTAAACACAGTAAGAATTTCACATGGTGTAATTTATAATTGGATCAAATCATGAATGGCTAATACTTAATGTATAAGAAATGTGGATCAAAAATCTCCATTTGACCTTCGGACCAAAGATGATTCATGTTCTTGCTAAATATTTATCACTATAATTCTTGCTGTGTTATAATTTGGGTAAGGAATATTAAGTACATATTTTTTCTTATATGCGCAATCAGTTGCAACATCTAAATGAGGGATATAAGTTTATCTGTATTAAGTATTTTATTTTTAAAGATTATCAGGGAAATTGATTTGTCATGTAACTACTTTTTTTTATAAAAGTGGGATGTCAGTATATTTCAGTCGCGAGATACTTGCGAGCTTGAAGTATACCAGTAAAGATTTGCCCTAGAACCGCAGATTTGTAAAAGAAACAAATTAACAACTCTGAAGGTAAAGGGTCTAAACGGGAACTATTGTAAAGATTTGGCAATTTTATAATCAGCATATTTATATCTAAAATGACGGTAATGAGTGAGGATCATAGGTAAAAATTAGATTGCAAATCTTATATTGCATGTATCAGACGTTTATGAAGAAATAATATTGTTTTGTCATCTGGATCGTGACCGCAGGTTTTACTAAAATATATTTACAATAAAAAAATGTGCCCATTTTAGGAATTCGAGAACATTTACTATGGCAAACGCTGAAAGAATTTTTCTAGATTAGAAGTCAGCCATGACCGATAAAAGATTGAGGATTTTTTGGTGTTATATTTAATTATAAATGACATATTAAGTTTTAAGTCCAAGATTTTTAAACCAAAAATAGCAAAAAAAATATTTTTTTTAAATAGTTGTTATATAATAAATTTAATAATCCAAATATTTTTTGACTTTTTAAGAGACGAAATTTACTAAAATAGTTTTGGTTAATTTTAGCAAAACTAGTAAATAAGACTTGGCATGCCAGGGTTAGGGTTAAATTGATGTAGTATAGTTAGGTTATTTTATAATTAACGATGTAGGGTACGACAGATATAATTTAAAACTAGTCTATATTAATCGTCTTACAGGTATGGGGTTAATGGTTTAAGATTGCAATAATATCAGTCAGTCTAGTTTAATTTCACGGAAACGGATATGATAATGGGATGAAGCCTGACAGGAGATTTAGGGTTTGGGTAAAATTAAAGAGTTATAGTTTTAGTTTAGTAGTTTATAATAATAATGAAAGATTATATTGGTTAAGGTCTGGTAAGGTAGATTAGATATTTGGATAGAAATGGGTTAGAATTTGGTTATAATTGTAAGAGGTGGTTCGGTTTAGTAGGCTTGTTTGTGTTATTCCTTTGTATTTCTTTAATAATCAAAATTTATGATAAATTGTCTAAATTATAGTGATCAATTGTTGAAGTAATTTCAATTATAGAATAATAATATAAATATTTTTTTACGAAACTAAGTACAAGATAAGGTTTGTCATGTAAGTTATCAAAAGTATGCTTAGGGATATACAGATATGGGTTAGAGCTATTTAATAAAATTTTTGACTAATCACGGAAACCACAGGACAAAATCTGGTAAATAACTTACTACTAGATGAAGATGGTTTAGAAAGTATTTATAATAAGTTTAATTTACGAAAACTAGTTAAGGCGATGTAAATTCTTCCTAGAATTCGGAAGCGTCTCATTCTGGTATATGTAAAAGACGAGATTTATCTATCTATCTATCTATCTATCTATCTATCTATCTATCTATCTATCTATCTATCTATCTATCTATCTATCTATCTATCTATCTATCTATCTATCTATCTATCTATCTATCTATCTATCTATCTATCTATCTATCTATCTATCTATCTATCTATCTATCTATCTATCTATCTATCTATCTATCTATCTATCTATCTATCTATCTATCTATCTATCTATCTATCTATCTATCTATCTATCTATCTATCTATCTATCTATCTATCTATCTATCTATCTATCTATCTATCTATCTATCTATCTATCTATCTATCTATCTATCTATCTATCTATCTATCTATCTATCTATCTATCTATCTATCTATCTATCTATCTATCTATCTATCTATCTATCTATCTATCTATCTATCTATCTATCTATCCATCTATCCATCTATCCATCTATCCATCTATCTATCTATCTATCTATCTATCTATCTATCTATCTATCTATCTATCTATCTATCTATCTATCTATCTATCTATCTATCTATCTATCTATCTATCTATCTATCTATCTATCTATCTATCTATCTATCTATCTATCTATCTATCTATCTATCTATCTATCTATCTATCTATCTATCTATCTTTCTTTCTTTCTTTCTTTCTTTCTTTCTTTCTTTCTTTCTTTCTTTCTTTCTTTCTTTCTTTCTTTCTTTGAGCATGTTACAATATTAGGGAAATTCTATTTAAGTTATAAAATAAAAGGTTAACAAATATTCTCTATTTTTAATTTTCAGATTATTATAATTGTTTCAAATAATGTTAAAAAAGGAGATATTTCCTTTAAAATAATTACAGTATATAATGTATATATGTGGATAATTTAATAATTAATGAAATAAAAAATTGTATAGAAATTATATCTGTTTTTTTAATGTATATACATTTTTAAAAAATGCATTTGCGTCGGTATTGAAAGACTTTTCAAAATTTAGATAAGTATATTTTTTTTTTTGGATATATTTTAAAATATTATATGGTTAAATAACTCTGATAAATTATAATATTTGATATTCAAAAAATAATTATAATGACAAATTAAATATAAAAAAACAGTGAATTTTCGATTTTTATTATGTTAAAGCAATACATAAAGGTATATAAAATAAATTTTGATAATAACCAAAATTGAGAAAATTTAACTGTGTTATAAATAAGTAACATATGTGTATGTTCAACCTAATAAGCATTCCCTGGTTAGAGGGTGTTTGTAATTAAATTTTGTGAGGATGGTAAACTTTTTTTAAAAAAAATGATTTTAGGAACAAGCTGTCCCTTCATAATTATGATTTTTTATTTTAACAAAAAAATATATCATTGTTTATTATATACAATAGAATTAAAATGTGACACATTATAAATTATATGACCAAAATTAAATAATATTAATTAAAACCAAAAATATCATTAAAAAATAAAAAGCAAGTATTAATATGGTCTAAAAATTAATAGATAAAGTAACAACTTAGTTTGCAAGTCTTTTATATTTATTGAACGAAGATATTTTTCACGAGTTTCCCGAAGTTATCGTTGAATATCATAAAAATGTAGAAAGTGAGGCAATGGTTAGCTTGAGGATGTTATTTATCACTAAATAATTCCTAAAATTGCAATTTAAATCGTTCAGCGATTTGCACATAAAATTGTAGTAAAATATAGATGTTATCGCCTGAGGTATTTCACAAATGAAAAATTGAATGACTATAATTATTTGAGTCAAAGTTGCCTTAGACTCCTCAGCGCTCAATTTAAAGTTTGTTCTATTATCGTGAATTTTAGAAGTATTATCATCTCTGACATTCCTATTGTTTATATTGATATTTTTAATTATGTGAAACAATTCTTTCATCTTTTTCCTGTTCTTAAAATAGGCTCTGTGAGCAACGAACAGGAAATAACTCAATACGGCTATGAGTAGCATTGGAAATCCCATTAGTATTGCGCTTAAGATTTCGAATACATGAACTAATTTGGTCTGGGTAACAAGTTCCATGAAGTACCCATTGTAAACATTGATATATTGGTTACTTGATTTCACAAGTAGAATCGAAGAATTACTCTGAACGAAATTAGTCTGAATATTTGAAATATTAGAAATATTTAGTTTAAGCCAACGTTCGATATATTTATCCCACAATGGGTTGTAGTACAAGTAATTCTTCATGACGATGTGGACATTTACCGTGTGGAACTAAATTGTTGTTCTACTTTCTATCATAACCGAAGCTAGAATTATGATTATCAAACCTATCTTGCTATTCTTCAGTGTAGATAGCGATTTATATCTTAAAGGTATCTTCAGAGCTATGAACCTGTCCACACTCATGGCTAACGTAATTCCTGTTGATATTTTCGAACAAATATTTCTTATAGGGAACTCTATGTTACTCATGAATTTATAATATTTGGACCTCCAAAACAGAGATTGATTATAGGCCCCCCAATAATATAACAAAGGCCATGGGGTGAGCGTCAAACAAAATATAAAATTATTAACAGACAGCCACTCGGCGTAAAAAGTTGTGATATTGGCCACTTTGTTTCTGTTAACTATCTTCCTAGCAATAGAATGAATCTTGGATACTACATGTAAAATAATCAAATTGCTAGAATATAATTTGTTAGATGATTCTAATTTGTTAGCATTGGACTGTTGATTTTTTTGTTGCGATAAAAATCGTTCTTCAATCTTCAAACCTTCTTTATCTTTTTTACAAAAGTCCTTCTCTATTTCACCTATTTCGATATCCTCAATGACTGTTTTTTTTATATTATATATACTGTGAGTCAAAGTAGTTATTTGGCTAGATTCAATATTTTCTTTTTTCACACCACTTTTCTTCCTGGAATTGTTGAAGCTCAAGTACATTAGAATATTTCCTACCATCCCCAGAACTATTAAAACAAGTGAAATGTAACAATATCCTACTTTTTCGAAATTAGTTATGAAAAAACCAGATGCTGTCTTCAATTCATTCATATGAGTAATTATTATTTTATAGTGTGAGAGTTTTAGTAATTAAATATTTTTTTATAAAACTAATACTTTAAGTTTTCGTTATTTTTTATTTTAACTAATATTTGTAACAAAGTTTAAAAGTGCGAATTAAATAAGTATTATGTTTAATAAATATAGAAATATTTGTTTATTTCTTTACAATATTTAATTTAGACTCAAAGTATTACTAAAGGCCATAAAAACGTTGACTGGCATTTGTTAATGGCAATATATCAAATGTAATTAGTGTTTTTAAACGGATCGTGAGCCGATATTTAAAAACGGCTAACTCAATATTTTAGCCAGAAAAATATTTTCTAAGCCTCGAGATTTTGTAGTTGTTAACCTGGATTTTTAAATTTATTAAAACGAACTCAAAAAAAGATTTAAAGTTGTAAAAATAACACATTGTAGGGAAAACACATTGACGCTAACAACATATAGATATAATTTATAAAAATAATAGCAAATCATCCAATTTTTTAAATTATTTTTATTAGAAAATAATATGTACGTGTGTAGTTTTTTAAAGGATTCAAGTCTACCTTATCTTTGTCAACATCTTTTCTCAAACAGGAAATAAGTTCGAACTTCCTTCCTTCGCTGACATCTAGTTTTGACAGAGCAGCTCTGATTTTTGCGGGTGAATTATTGCTTATTCAACTGAAATAATATAATCAAAATATAAATTGCGAGCAACATTTCAACTGTTATCTTTGTCTTTGCAGAATTGCATTAATAAGTGGCTTACAAAATGAAATTATTTAAAGCCATTTTTTAAATATTTTAATAGTTATCGTGGGAGTGAAATTTCCCTAAATGCATTTTTTTCTTCTCTCTTTCTAAAATCGAAAGAGAGTAGGAACAGATTCCATAAAACCTATAGATAAATTCAAATTATAATTTTAAGCAAACCCAAAAAAATGTCATATATGAATTTATGACATTTAAAAATTTGATAATTCAAAATGAATAAAGTAGATATTGGATAATTTAGCAATTTATTTGAATAAATATGAAAATATTAAACATTAAAAATATAATTTTAATGAGAAATAAAAAAAAATTTGCATATATAAATTTATGTCAATTTAAAAATATAATTTAAATTTAATAAAATTTACCATCTTATATTTTTAAAATAGCAATATATTGACAAATTAAAGGCGACATGATTGTTTTCTCCTCTTTCGTAAATGTTAGCCTTTAGATCCCTTCATATTAATACACACTCAATTCGCTAAATCTGCAAAGATTAGTCTATGATTTTACAGAATAATCTTTTTTTCAATTAAATTATTATAGCTTGAAAATTACATAGTCTATATTTAAGGGAACCACGGATCATTTTGGAATTTAAAAAGTACGACCCTTATAATAATAATAATGCATCGCTTTAAATTATTTTTAAAGTTGACCGCGCCATTTTATACCCATCACAAATTTTGAGATATTAAAAGAAGAAATGGGGACCAACGTTACTATAACCCAGTGATATTAGTGTTTATTCTTTGAATATCTCACATACGGTGAGAGTACAAATCAAACTGAAAACGGGAAAAAATTGGTTACAAATCCATCCGAGATAAATCATCAAAAATCAATAAATAGCGTGGGCCAACTTCATGGACTTTTAAATCAAACATTTTTTTTTAATAATAAACTATAATTTAAAAAATATACCAAAAACTTATGATTCAATTACGTTACCATTATTTAATATAACTGGCAAAATTTATAATTTAAATTTTTTTTAGAAATAGTACAAGATAATAAAAAATTAATTATTATTATTTTAAAAATGTTTTCGCATATTTTTACAGTGTTTTACTTTTGTCTTATAATACGTAACTTAATAAGTCAAGATCAAATCGATTCAAAATCCATTAAAAGCGATGAAATTAATCAAAATATTCTGGATAACATAAATGCATCGAACATTGAATCATATATACGGTAACGCTATTATATTAGTAATTTATATTTTGTTTATCCTACATTTTTTTTAAAAAATCTTACTAATTATTATGCATTTCGTGATGGAATATGCAATCCATGGGGATTAGGTATCCCTCAATTTTAAATCATCTATTTTGGCTAATCTTGCATTTGAAAACAAATTATGTTGATAAGAAATGTATTCCAGCATGTGCGTAATTATCTACATTATGAATCAGTAACCCGCTACAACGAAAGGGGGTGGGGTGTACTATTATTTCATACAATTTTCTTGGAGGAACTAAATAAACACTTTTAAAGTAATTGCTTCTTATATAAAAATATTAATATTGTGTACTCCCCACGATGGAAGTATTTTTTAAATTTTCTTATTTTTAAATTTTTTTAAAGAATTACTTCAAAATTTCGCATTTTAAAACCCCACCATAACTAATAATTCCCTTATTTGTTTTATTAGTATTTTTCTCCAAAATTTAAGAGTTTGGTGTAGTGATCTGCATCGGGCCTAATTTTCCAAGCCCAGCTCGGCCCGAAATTTTGCTTAAAAAGTTTTGCGCGGCCCGGCCCAAACCTAAAAATTTTTCAAAAAAGTTTTGCCGGCTCGGCCCAAACCCCAAATATTTTGATAAAATTTACCGGCTCCAGCCAGAATTTATTAAAATATAGAAATTAATTTTTATAATTACTCAAAATAAACGATATATGTTATATGGCATCTACTTTCTATAAATAAAATGACATATTTTTATTTTACATAAAAAATTCAACATAAAATTGATAAATTTAGATATATTTTTTAAAATATTTTAAGTCCCTAAGGGTATAGTTGGCTATAGGAATGACTAGAATATTCTGTAGATCTGAATATTTTTTTCTCTTTAAATAATTTCTACCTGGGAAATCACGATTCTTATACCGGAAACTAACATGGCATGCTCTCAGCTGGCTTTTTTTTTCAACGAGCGCTTATGCATTTTAATTAATTTATCGTCAGTCTACCTAAGTATTATAATGTAATTGAAACATAAACCTACCCTTAGGAAAGACAAGGTTTCATTGATTGACAAGGGGGGTGACCGGGAATTTACTGGTATAAACAATGATTCGTTTCCAGATAAAAATGACCCAAAGTTGATTCCTCCTTACAATTCCGATTCGGCTGATGGAAATATCCAGGTTACTTTTCTTTTCTCTTTTAAATTTTGATATTAGCATTTAGACTGTGTCCTTGGTCGACCTATTGCTTATATTGGTTTTTTTAGTATCGAATTAAATAGCCAAAAAATCAAAAGAAAAGTTTTATAAAAAAACCAAAAAAACTGAATAAAATGCGAAAAAAAAATAATCCACCAAACATTTAAAACAAACCTAAATAGAGTGCCCAACTTTTTAACCTATACTAAAAAGAAATTTAAGTATTCAAATTAAGTCGAATCACATGACACAGTCTTATGGAGGAAGTTTATTTTTATGGTAAAAAAAAATAATTAAACGTTTTTTAAACAAGCTGGAATGACTCAAAGGATAAAGAAATGAAATTATAATTTGCCATTCTTTCGTAACTATAATTTGAAACATTAAAAAAATACAAGTCGGATTTAATTTACGTCAATTATGGTATCTACGATGACTTTTTGAATCTGAAGACCCGATTAAATCTTTCATTGGCAGGTAAAATTGGTATAACCAGATATGGTTCCATCTTTAGGGGATCCAAGGTTATGATTATACTTATTTGTAATTTACACACTCTTAAAATTTTTTTGATCTAGTAAAAAAAAACGGCTTCTTTGACGCCGAAAGCTTGAGATGGCACAAAGGTTTGGACATCTATTAACAAAATCTTGAGGGCTTATATTGAGGTTAGACCTTTTTTAAAAATCGGTTCAAATCCATTCGTTTAGCAACACTACTTCAAAAACAACATAAAAGAACTGAAAACAAAAATGAGTCTTCACATATCGAAAAATGTTATTAATAATTTTAAATGTGATAAGAATAATTTATATTTGTATGATTTATATCTATAAAATGTTCACGTATAATTTCTTTCTACCATCATAAATTAATTTTTTCCTTTAAAAATATATTATCTTTTCATGTATGCTAAATTTCTTCTCAGATATTCAATATTCTACTATAATAAATATATTAAGGCGTATACCTCATTATCAAACTATTTTTCTTCCTATCCCCATATATTAAATATATATTACATTTGAAAAAAAATAAGACACAAGATCTTTTGGTTCGAGCACTCCCAAAAAAACTTCTGGACTAGATCCACTCCCCTCCCCCCAACTATCCTCCGAAGTGAAAACCCCTTTTGATAAATTTTCGAAGTCACAGAATCCCCCTGGAGGGAAAATCGCTTTCTTGATTGGATTTATTTTTCATAGATTATTTTTAAAGATTGTTATGATTGATAAGAGAGTAGAAGTTAAAGTCGAAAAATTAGCAAAATACTCTGATATACAGACTGAGATGCTACCGATTAGGAAGAAACTTAGCAATTTTTTTTTACAAAGCTCACAATTGGGCAAATATTTGACTTATTTCCTTCATAATTATGTGCAAGTCCGGGCCTAGGAATCTCTTTAAAAATTTCCACGGGCTGGGCTTAAGGGATCTCTTATATTTACAATGTTGCAAATTTTGAAAAAAAGTATTTTATAAAGAAAACACAAAAAAAAATTAGTTTCTGTCTTACATTTAATATATATTCTTTAAGAGCATAGCGAAAAATATTATTTAAACTATTTGGTATTCTTCTTCTTCCTCATCGTCGTTTAATGGTCTTTTTCTAAGTTTACTCTAGTAGACCATTTTTTATTCTAATCCCCTTTTTCCATTTTAACGGTCCTTATTTCATTATCTATCATTTTCAAACTTGCCTTTGGTCCCTCTGGGTCATGTTCCTCTACTAATAACCAAAATCTAAATCTCCTGGTTATTTTCCGTTCAACATATCCAAACCATTTCAGTTTATTTCTTCTCTCTACACCATCCATTGCTTCTATCGCAATCCTTTCCAGCTCTTTGCCACGTCTTGCTGCCTACAAGATGTAACTTCCAGCAAAGCTTGCATAAACATTACCATTCAAAGCTAGAGAGACATTTTATTCGTTAAAATTGAAGACATTTCTCTGAAATTCTTTTAAACATATCTTATCCTTGCCATCACTGCCAAGTAAACCATCAACTGCGCTAGTATTGAACTTCTCCAGTTTTTTCAAAGCTATTTCATTTTCGATATAAAAAACAGTCTTATTACCATCATCTTTCACTCCTTTCACACATTCAAATATCGCGCTTGCCTTCTGCACGTATCCCTTTACACCACTACATCACCTATTATGAACTCATTTACGAAAGAGTAGGTACATTTATTGGAGTTTCTATCATCATCCTTGCCAACACACCACATAGCCACTTCCTTTTTCCTCTATCTTTTCTAAATCTTTATCTTCAAACATCACCTTCGTCATTTCTATATTCATCTTTTTAAGCACCTACTGTTAAATTTATATTTAAAAAAAACACAAATTTTATATAAGGTCAAAAACGCAGAAGCATTTAAACTTGCTGTCTTATCTTATACTCCGATCTTATCAATTTCGCTCTAGAAGGTATAGACTCAAATGTAGTATACCCTAATACCTGTTGGATGCCGGAATCTGGTGTTCAGATGGGAAGCGTATCTCTTTTTCTGGGATATCCTTCTCTACGTAATTTGATTTTATTGTCTATCAAGATTTTCGGAGTAAAATATAAGTAACTACTTTACGAAGGTATTAAAAAATGCATTTCTAAAAAATTAATTAAATAATAACCTAGCACAGAAAAAATGATTTAAATAAAGAAAAAGAAAGAAAGAAAGAAAGAAAGAAAGAAAGAAAGAAAGAAAGAACTCAAATATTATTTTTAGGGAATAAATATTTAAGGGAGAAAATTTTTTTTAGGGAATAAAAGTTTAAATATGGATCTTAATTATTTGAATTTAATGTTTTCGTGAGATTGCAGAAGAAACAATGCAAAAAATGTTTTGTTAATTTTTTTTCCAAAATTAATTTTAAAAATGAAAACTAAATATCTACTTATCAATATAAAAATCAATGTCCACGCTGCAATCTATTTATCTTTTATAATAATATAAAATTTAAATATATAAATTATTCTAAGCTAATTGTATATTATTTAAGGTTTTACAAAGAATGCAAAATTCTGGGATGGTCCGAATAAAAATTTCAGAAATCTCCCAATTAGACCATTTTATATTTTTAACCCTACCCAACCCTATGGTCAAGCTTATGGATGAGATTTGGCAAGCTGATATCTGATGTATATTTTTCCAATCTTCAAAGCATTTATCAAAATTAGTTAAAATCCTATTTTAAGGGTTTAAGTAATTTGACAGTTCCTTATTCGCCATAAACAAAACAAAGAGCTATCGAACAAAAATATTTTTTGATTAGCGGCGAAAATCTTTAGAGCCTTCTCCCGATTTATTAAATTTAAAGGGTCCAGAGTAAGCTACATCTGATTTGGGCCGAACTTTGTTCAAAGCTGACCTCTAACCGACAAATTCTTTACTACTCCCGCTTAAATATTACTTTTGTTGTCACACTAGATTTGCTACAACAATTAAAAACGAGTTTCTTAACATTCCACCGTTTGTTATTCCAAAGTTTATATTATTTTAACTGGTTAAACAGTAATATTTTAAATAAGTTTAATTTTTTTTAAATTTTGTGTAGCCTCTATGTATAGGGAAATGCCTCCAAAAAATTCTCTACCTTCCATATTAGTTACTCCTATATCATACACAGATGCCTGGCACCTATTAAGTAGCATGAATGGCACGATCGTTCCTAAGGAATGGCAGGGTAGCTTGAATTTTACTTATAAAACTGGGCTTGGATTTATTGATTCTAAATCTGAGTGGTAAAAAAAAATGATTGATTCGTGTTTTAGATTCCTTATTCTCAGTTCGGTTTGAAAAAAAAATTCAATTGATTACTTGAAGATTTTTAAAGAAAATCATAAAATAATTTAAAAAATTTGTGGTTTTCATCATGAAAGATTTATTAAGCATAATAATCACAAAATATTTATCTATGAAAGATATCAAATTTTAGGTAAAATTTGATCGAAAATTTTATTTGATCATCATTCTCCACCAAAATCTTCTACTAAAAAAAAATTTCGTGGATTCAAAATTTAAAAATTTTTTTAATTTGAAGAGCATTTTAAACTCTGGTTTGGATTATATAAAATCAAGATAAGATTAAGTTGCGTTTTATATAAATTTGGTTGGTATTTAGTCTATTACTTTTTTTAAATATATTTGATTTTATTAATTATTTTAGGATAATTAATTAATGATCTGCATCGGGCCTAATTTTTCAAGCCCAGCCCAAAAAAATTTGTCGATCCGAGCCTATCCCAAACGAATTTTTTTATTTGTCCCGAAAAGCCAGACCCGCTAATTTATTTAAATATAGAAAAATTTAATATATTCTAGCAAATAAAAAATATTAGGGTTGTTTCTTGCAAGAATTTTAAAATATATCAATTTATTTGACTAAATATAATGATATTATATTTAAAAATTTAAGCCCGACCCGGCCCGATTTTTTTTTAAAATATTCAGCCCGAACCAAATTTGTTTTTAAAAAATAGACCCGGCCTGGCCCAGATTTCTATAATAAATAATATATCTTCTAGATTTATTATAATATATTATTATTATGCTGTGTTTTTTAAACAGGGTGTTGAGCAAGGCCGCATTCCTATTGGGATACGATCCGTCATGATTTAACAACTGATCGATTTTTAAATCAAATCTGTTTATTGGGATCAATTTTTATTTGTTAATATTGATTTCATCTTTAACATTCATGATAATAATCTATAAATTATTGATTGTAAATAAATAAAAATTGATCTCATAAACAGATTTTAAAAATCGATCATCTGTTAAATCGTGACTCAATCAGATCCCGCTACAATCATACAAGCTTAACTGTTCAGTTTCAGCAGGAAGACAAGTTTGAATTTCTTTTATTTTATTATAAAATATGAATATGATTAGCATAACATTGTTTATTTTTTTAGGCATTTATAATATCGCGCACACATTTTTAATGCTTTTCAAAAAAGAGGAGACGCGAATATATGAAGCCCTGAATCTTATTAAGCCAGGGAGTATATTAAGCCTCTCCTATAATTATATAATCTAAATGGCTAAAAAAAAATTATTCAAAGTAATCCAAGCATAATAAACAGTTATGATGCTTATTTAATTTGAACAACATGATTTATTGTAATTCAATAATTTTTGTAACTGTAAAAGTAACTTTTAAAAGTTTTATACTTTTTTAAAAATATATGTATTATTATTTTTATTATCCAAATATCTTCTACGAAGAGAAAAACTCCTATTTTTTATAGAAGGGTTAACATAAAACTGTCGGGCTCTATTTATAATAATCATAAAAAGTA
This sequence comes from Gordionus sp. m RMFG-2023, assembly GCF_954871325.1. NCBI lineage: Eukaryota > Metazoa > Nematomorpha > Gordioida > Chordodea > Parachordodidae > Gordionus > Gordionus sp. m RMFG-2023. The sequence goes on along the minus strand of NC_088778.1, from coordinate 4,366,319 downwards.
CATTGAGAATTTACGAAAAAAATTTGAAAATATTAGTTATTCAATAATATCTTGTAAATGTAATATAATAATCCAACCATTCCTCCTACTAAAGGAAAGTTAAACTCGATGTAAATTTAAAGAGGGAGAAAAGACATATCTACAATGTGAAAGGGCGTATTAATGGAGATATAGAACCTGACAGATACGTAATTCTAGGTAATCTCAGGGACGCTTGGACATATGGAGGCAGTGATCCTGTAGGTGGTACTGCTTGCTTGTTAGAGATTTCGAGGGTGTTTGCACTGTTACATCAAAACGGTATCATCATTATAATTAATTAAAAGATGGATTAAGTAGGGGGGGCGTAGAATATTTATCATATTAACATTAGGTAAGTTCAGATCATCAAGATTTTTATTACATACATTAATTTTATTAAATATGTTATAAATTTTAAAAAAAATAGGATGTCTACCATTTAATTACAAAATGTATACTAAATTTTATTTATATATTTCTTATTATATTGGTTTACTTTAAAAAAAAAATAATATTTAACGAACATGAGGTTGAAATCCTAGAAGGACCATAATTTTTGCCAGTTGGGATGCGGAAGAATTTAGATGTAGGTTCCACGGAATACGTTGAGGAAAATATGAAAATTCTAAGAGAGCAGTTGCCTGTATAAACGTCGACAATTGTGTTACAGGTCTGTCTGTCTTTCATTCTTTTTTTTCTTAATCAAGCTATATCAAAATAGAAACTAAAATGAAACCAAATCCATATTCGAGTAGAATCTAATCCAGAACAGAATATATATATTTTTTATCCTGATACTTACTATTCTCCACAAAAATAAACATTAAAATTTTATTTTTAATTAATCATATTCAACCCTTTTGTTTGCTTTAAATTAAGTTTGAAAGCTCTCAAAAAAATATATTAAATTTTATGATCTATAAAGATTTTTTTGTCCACAACAAATCTTTGAAGATTTTATTTTAAACTCTAAAAAAAATATATTAAAAAGTTTATCAAAATTAAAATATGGAGTTTAAGATTTTTGATAAATTTGGGATAGATAATAAAAAAAAATTGCAACCAATCAGTAACCAATCCCGAAACGGAACATCTAATCAAATAAATCAATAATATATTGTGATTGATATTCTAAATTAGGAAAGCATTCGGTTAGAATAAATGCGTCCCCACTTTTGTCTAAAATCGTGTACGAAGTTTCAAAAATGGTAAAAAAAAATATTTTTTCGATTATTTTTAAAAATTTATCTTTTCATTGTACATCATTTTTTCATATTTATAAATACCTAAAGATTAAATTTTATAAATATTGATAAGTGGGTCATTCCATGTCAAATCAATCACTTTACAACCCGACCATCTCAGATTTTGTTAAAATTTGGTATTTAAGTTACTAAAGTATTGTAAGTGACGAATCCAAAATATTAGACTCTTAACTCTATTAGAACCGGAGATATAGGGCTTCAAAGTGGCTCAGCTTGGTCATTTTTTGAAAAAAATGAATTTTTAAAATTGGGATAACTTTTATACTAGATGCACTATGTATATCTATTATGGCTCATTTTATAGCCCTAAGTAAACTCTTGAACGTATGTTAAATAAAATTAATTTTTAGTTTATATATTTTTCTTAAATTGCGGTTAAAAATTTGTGATTAATTTTTTAAAATGTTAGACTAAAATTTTTTTTCCAAATTTCAGATATTTTGTAAAGATTACCAAGAACTGTTCATATAAAAAATTTCAGAGTGGGCCCAAAAATATTAATTAGAAAAAATCTCATTTTTGAAAAATCCGCTAGATGGCGTAAGTAATTTAAAATATCAATTTTAACAATATAAGTCAAATTTTTTTTATTCCATAATAAAATATATATCGAATAATTAATAATAGTAAGCTTAAAATAATTTTAATTAAATTATCGATTTTTCGAAAAAATTTTTCCAATAATTTATCGTCTGTTATTTTTCCTAAAATTTATAATTTTTAAAATTAATTAATTTATTAATATTTTATTAAAATGTTTTGTACAAATCCATTAAATCTGCCAAATCATTATTCCAAAAAAGGACTTCGTAAAGTCAGTATTTGGATGACAATGTATTATAAAATTAACAAAGGAGATTATATTTGTCCTAAATGTCGCAAATCTTTATATAAAAAGAAGAAAGATGTTTCAATTTTAGAGGATAGTAACATAGCTACAACCTCAAATAATTTCCTAAACTCCATCCATATAGAAAATAATTATCCAAATAATAATGATAATGCGCAAATCCCTACAATTTTTTTAGAATCTTTAAATTCTACTTTAGATCAAATGTGGCATTCACCAATAAAAAAAAAGAGACTAAGAGAGAAAGGATATCCCAAGAAAAAACTTGGCAGAATTTCAACCGCGATTGCCAAAATTCTTCAACCCAAAACGAATACAAATGGTAGCGAAGATTTAATAACTCATATGAAAAATAATTATCCATTATTGTTGATCCGTAATTCAAAATTTATTCTTGGTAAAAGGGTATTCTTTCAACCCCCAATCCGAAAGCAGGTAAAACCATAAATCAGGGCACAGTTGACACTGTAAAAAGTTTCTATTTAAATGACGAATATAGTAGATTATTACCCGGAAAAAAAGATTGCGTTTCTATAATTGAAAATGATGAAAGGATTAACGTTCAAAAAAGGTTAATTCTTAATAATTTAAAAGAAATCTATATAAATTTCAAAACTATCTACCCTTCTCTTAAAATCGGATTTTCAAAATTCGCCTCATTGCGCCCTAAAAATTGCATAATGCCAGGTTCAAGTGGCACTCACTCGGTTTGTGTCTGCCTAATCCATCAGAATGTTAAGTTGCTAATAATAGGTAGCAATTTAGCAACTTTAACAAAAAATAGGGATTTTGAGATAAAGACTTACAAAGACATAATTCCAAAAATCTCCCCTACCAGCCTGTTATTTTGGCGAATGTCATGAATGTCCGGGGGACCAAGAATTAAGGGCTAAATTAGAAAATTTATTAATTGCACATGATATATACAGGATAACGTTCAAGCAATGGATATCTGTAGATAGAACCAGTCTAGAAACCCTAACGCAAACAGCTGACGAATTTCTTAATTACTTATTTGAAAAAATATTTATTTTGATTCGCCATGCTTTTATTACTGAACAACAAAACAGATTCCATCAGAATCTTAAAAATAATTTAGAGCATAATCATTATTTGATTATCTGTGATTTTTCTGAAAATTACTCATTTATACTTCAAGATGAAGTCCAAAGTTATCACTGGGCCACTTCCCAGGTTACTCTACATCCATTTGGTATATATTATAAAGTAAATAATGTATTAAATCATATAAGTTATGTGGCCATATCTGAATCGCTGGAACATAACACTTGTTTATTTTATTTATTCCAAAAAAATTGATAAATTTTCTAAAAAATTACTTTTTATCCGATCCAAAATACATTTTTTATTATTCCGATGGGTCCGCGGCTCAATATAAAAATAGGAAAAATTTTATAAATTTGTGTTATCATCAAGTAGACTTCGCCATCCCAGCAGAATGGCATTTTTTTTCTACTGCCCATGGGAAAAATGTTTGCGATGGAATAGGGGGAACCGTTAAACGCTTGGCTGCGCGGGCCAGTTTACAACGTCCTTATGATAATCAAATAAAATCTCCCTATGAATTCTTTAAATTTGTTGAGGAAAATATAAAAAATATTTATTTTTCCTATACAACCCATAAAGAATACCAAGATGAGCAAGAATTTTTAGCGGAACGATTTGCAAGAGCTCTTTCAATTCCTGGTACTCAAAAAATTCATGCAGTCTATCCTGTTAATTTATCACAAATAAATACAAAAAAATATTCCAGTGCTATTGAAGCGAAATTAGAAAAAATACAAAATATAATAAGCGAAATATCAACTAAAGATATTAAAGGGTATGTTACATGTTTATATGATAATGAATGGTGGGTAGCATACATTCAAGATATTATTAGCGATGCTGAAATAAAGGTAATTTTTTTACATCCAAAAGGACCTTCTCAATCCTTTTATTATCCATCAATACCAGATATTCTAATTATTCCGATATATGATATTCTCACAATTGTCAACCCCTTGACAGCCACCGGAAGAACATACACTTTAACTAATGATGAATCTAACTTGGCAATATATAAATTAAATTTAAAGAAATTTAATTAAAATTATTTTAAGGTTACTATTATTAATTATTCGATATATATTTTATTATGGAATAAAAAAAATTTGACTTATATTGTTAAAATTGATATTTTAAATTACTTACGCCATCTAGCGGATTTTTCAAAAATGAGATTTTCTCTAATTAATATTTTTGGGCCCACTCTGAAATTTTTTATATGAACAGTTCTTGGTAATCTTTACAAAATATCTGAAATTTGGAAAAAAAATTTTAGTCTAACATTTTAAAAAATTAATCACAAATTTTTAACCGCAATTTAAAAAAAATACATAAACTAAAAATTAATTTTATTTAACATACGTTCAAGAGTTTACTTAGGGCTATAAAATGAGCCATAATAGATATACATAGTGCATCTAGTATAAAAGTTATCCCAATTTTAAAAATTCATTTTTTTCAAAAAATGACCAAGCTGAGCCACTTTGAAGCCTTATATCTCCGGTTCTAATAGAGTTAAGAGTCTAATATTTTGGATTCGTCACTTACAATACTTTACTAACTTAAATACCAAATTTTAACAAAATCTGAGATGGTCGGGTTGTAAAGTGATTGATTTGACATGGAATGACCCAAGTATAAAAATGGCCCTTTTGAACAATTTAATTGTTTTATTTATTAGGATTTGATGATTAATATTAAATTAGTGTTGTTACTCGGCTAGTTTTGAACCGATTTTAAAAAACGGCTAACTCATTATTTCATCTGGAAAAATATTACACAAGCCTGAAGATTTTGCTCATAGAAAAGGTTTAGACGTATATTATCGAAATCTCGAGGCTTAGATAATATTTTTCTGGCTAAAATATTGAGTAATGAGCTGTTTAACAATACTAATTTGAAATAGAGTATACTATAAAATATATGAATCATTTAATTTTTGCAAAATGAATATGATCTTATAAATATAACAGATACCCAATCCTGAAATGGCTGAAATAAGTTTAGGCTTAGAAACGATTTATGACACTTGGCTAGCAAATTCTAAGACTCTCAGTGGAAACCCTAATATAGGAGAATTAAGTAGCGAGAGCGATTTTTTCGCTTTCATGAATTATGCCGGCGTGACTTCCATGGATATATACGATATGTGTACAATAAGGTAATGTGCAACAGAGTAAAAATTGAAATAAATATCAAAACCAAAGATATATAGGTATATAGAAAAATTATTTTATATTTGTTTAATATATAATTTTTAAAAATCCATAATCAAGATTTGATACCCCCCCCCCTCTTGCAAGACATTATATAATATTGAACCCAAATAATTTAAAATATGAAGCGTTACCTACCTGGTTGCCTATTTAAAATATACTTAAATAAATCTTATATTTTGCAAACATATATTATAAATTTATCAAACTTTATACTACAATATATATAAAGGAAGAGATGATATGGAATTACCCTTTGTACCACACTAGATATGACACTTATTATAATGTTCACAAACACATAGATCCAGAATTTATTTATCACAAAGCGGTAAGTCAGTTCATAGCTATATTAGTTCATTACTTATCTGATTCTCAAATCGTACCCCTATCACATGCTTCTTATGGAGAATCCCTAAAGAAATTTTTTAGATATATAATTAAGGACTTCGGCTAAAACCTTGCATTCAATAGGATATGCATGAGTAAATAATTTTACAAACGTTCATATGATTTAAATAATTTCTAAGGATCCTTAAATCATTTTTATAATTTCTTTCTTTTATATATTTAAACTTTATTTGTTTGTCATCGCATTATCATTTTTTAAAAATTAAAAATCTTCCCCCAACTGATATTAACATTTAGAAATCTATAAGATTCCCCTTATTTGCATTGCCGATTTTCTCTTTTAATTGCTAATTCAAAAATTGTCGAAAATGTTAAATATTTAAAATTCGAAAATCTTTTATATCCTGGTTTTAAATAAATAATGAAATTAAGTGTATTTTGGCATATAGTAATTCTAAAGTTTTTTATTTTGGTAGAAATTTTTATAGATTTTTTAAAATGAATATCTATTGTTATTTTTTTTAAATAAATATTATTTAGATGATCTTATAACTGCCATAACATATTTCGATCGTAAGATGACAATTTTCCAAAATAATTCACTATTATCCTCCTTCACCAACACCACTTCGTCAAATAAACAAAATTATTCTGTCATACAGACTCGTTCATTGAACGATAAATTAATGCTAATTGAAAGAGGGTTTTCAAACACATATGGATTGCCTCACAAACCTTTATATAAACACTTGATATTAGCGCCTTCTAATACAGATCTATATAGTTGGTCTGATTTCCAGCCTTAAATGACTTACTTTACGCACTGCAACAATTATCTAATAATTCCGATATTGACTCAAAAATTTTAGCATTTTGGGTAGGGGATATCATTACCGATTGGAACAGTTGCAATAATGGGAACGACTATTCAAATGATTTATTGAGTTATGCGTCTCCTGATATGCGTAATTTTACTGATCCATCCATAGATTTTAAATCATCAACTTCAAATGATAACATTTCACATACAGTGAATGGTAAATCTGAATGTAAATTATCAAGTTTCTTAGTTGAGGCAATTAAAAAGCATATCGTCGTTTTAGCTTTTACGATCGTATCAACTGCGAATTTCGTAGATGATTAAGCATATATGTATATATCATTTTTAGGAAAGATATTATATTATTAAAAATGGTGTATTATTATAATGTCATTTTATTTTATATTAAAGTTAAATATAATAAAACCAATAAATGATGTAGGGCATTAAACATTATTTTATTAAAATATTATATATCTTCTTATTTTTATCCTTATACACAAAATAAAATTGTTTTTTGAATAGCCTCTTAGCTTAATCAGTAAATGTATATGTCACCTATTGTATAGATCTAAGTTCTAATCCTAATAGGATCAGTACTTTCTGGTTGTTAGTAATTTTTACTTTGACTTGTCACTTTCATTTTCCTCTCATTAATAATCTTTAAGAATAAGTTATACCTTTAAAATAAAATCCATTTAAAATCTATAGCATATTTTCCATTTAAAAAATTTAAAAAAATTTATCTAAGATAAGAGCATGAAATTTGTTTCCCAATTATAATGTGAATTAATAATATCCATCAAAAAAATATACACGCCAATTTACTTCTGATGTCCATTATGCATTATTTTGGCCCACCGACCCACTCATGAAAGGCAAAATTTTTATAAGGCCAGAAAAATTCGTGGATTATTTTGGACAATAAAATTATATCTTAAGTATCTATTTATAAGTAAACGTCTTATTGTTTAACCTGTGGCTTTATTTACAAAATCAAGCCAATAAATCGGCTATAATTTAAAAAAATATGAAGTGTTTTGATGATAACGTTATGATATATTTTGAAAAACATATGTAAGTGAATGCGATGATAAAAAATAAATAGCTAATTCGATAAAAAGGTATGTGATATTTTTAAAATTTTATTTATAATAATTATCACTATTTGGCAATATCTAATAAATCATCGCTGCGAAGAACCAGCTGTTAATTTGATAGCGTTAAATAAACCCATACTAGTTATTTAATTATATGTAAATTAAATTTAATATTATATAAAATGTAATTATAATAACTTGTCTTTTAGAATGGAACATTAAAAAATTGATGAAATAAAAAAAGCAGACGATAATATAATTTATAAAAACTAGTGCTAAAAATGTTACTTCAAAAAAGGAGCGCAGGAACACGCGTTTTTGACTATTTAAAAAGTAACCCTACTCTAGGCACGTTTTTCGCAATATTTTTTACTTCCAAACAAGCAACGATTTATATTATACAGCTGTTTTTTTATACAAATGAATCTTATAACAAGCCATTTTATTTTGGAGACATTACAAAAAAAAAGAGAAAAACTATTATAAAAATAATAACGAATTCGAAAAAATAAAATAATGTATTGTTAAAATAATTATCACTATTCGCATTATCTTTTAAATCCTCCCCCGCGAAAAATCAGCTGAGATTTTGAAAGCGTTAAATACAACGCTCGAACCTAACGCGTTTACTATATATTCAGCCGTATTTATTTTCATAATTTTACATAATCGTCCAAATTTATAATTCAAAATCTTTATTTAAAAAATGAAAAATGCCAATATATTTTTATTTATTCTATTTTAATTACTCGTCTTTCCTCTAGTAAACGATTATTAAACTGCTGGCTGGGGCTGGCAAATTTATTTTGAAAAATAATATGGAAGTTAGACAAAATTTGGGAATTTTAATTAAAATATGTTAGAAATTTTGATGACAAAAACTTGTTATCTAAGAATAATAAGGGGGGGGGGTGAGGAGATGGCAATAAAAATCCCTTCCTATTTATTTAATTATATGTAAATTAAATTTAATATTATATAAAATGTAAAAATTATAACTTGTCTTTGAAAATGGAATATTTAGAAGTTAATGAAATAAAAAAGCAGACGTTATTAGTTAATAAAAACTAATGCTGTTATTACTCGTAACGTTGGCGCGTTACTGGTTATTCAAAAAAGTAACGGGTTACTTAACTTAAAAAAAAATTAACTATTATACACAATGAAAATTTTTCCCTATATATGTACTATAAATTAAAATTATGCAAAAAATATTATATATCATTTTATAACATTTTTTTTGTATACATAATTTATAAAATAAAATAATACAAAAATCTATATATATAATAGCCATATTCAAGAAATGAACGTTTTCGTATCTTGGTAATGTTAATTTTTTTTTGTATCAACTTTCATATCTTCATAACGTTAATTTTTTCACTTTCCTATCTCATAATGTTAAAATATTTTTTTTCCATCAACTTTCCTATCATCTTAATGTTAAATAAATCGAGGGCTATTATTATCTCGCTAATGTTAAAACTTTTTTTAAAAATTTTTTTATGGCAAAACAGAGATTCGACCTCGCGACCTATCGTTCAGAAGGCAAACGTTCTTCTTACCATTGAGCCCCCCCACTTCAATATTATATTTTGATATATTTGTGTATATATATGAAGCTTTATATACTTTGCGCATGCGCCTAATTTTGACGTAATTTTTGAATTTCTCACCAATATATTTTTACCGTTATTCAATTAATTATACCGCCAACAATATTGGAATCTCTTGAAATGACATTAGCTACCCATTTTTATCATGCTTCCTTCATTATTGATTAAAATTTCATAAAAGTAATTATTAAAATTTAGATCTATTATATTTAGCTATTTGACAAACAAAAATAAATCTCACAATACACCCTGACATTAGCTACCCATTTTTATCATGCTTCCTTCATTCTTGATTAAAATTTCATAAAAGTAATTATTAAAATTTAGATCTTATAACTATTCTTTAAATTATATTTAGCTATTTGACAAACAAAAATAAATCTCACAATACACCCCAAACAATATTGGAATCTCTTAAAATGACATTAGCTACCCATTTTTATCATGCTTCCTTCATTCTTGATTAAAATTTCATAAAAGTAATTATTAAAATTTAGATCTTATGATCAGGCCGAGCCCAGGCCTGCAATAAAATTTGTTTTAGTTCATCTGACTCATAGTTAATAATAAAAAAATTCCCAAGCCCAGCCCCATAATTCATCTAAAAATACAATCAGAATATGAAAGTCGCATAGGCCTTGGTTTTTTGATAAGGCCTGGCCATGTCTGCGAAAAAAATTTCCCGGCCAATGTTATCTCTATTTTAAATTTTACTTAATATGATATCTATTGGAATATAAAATTAAATTTAAGAAATTGTTATTAAATTACAATAAAAAATAAATGAAAATTATATAAAAGTTGCATTGGACTTGGTTTTTTGATCAGGCCTGGCTATGTCTGCAAAAAAAAATATCAGGCCAATGTCTATATCCCATATTTAAAATTAAAAAATTTTCAAGAATCTCTATTTTAAATTTTACCCAGATATTTCTAATACCCATAATGCTCGCGGGTTACATTGCAACAATTTTACCTCTTTTTCTCTTAAATTTTAATATTTTTATAAAATATATTAATAAAGCATATTTCTTATCATATACACCTAACTAATTAGTAATTACCCACAATAGAAATAAATGGAATATTAAAATTAAATTTAAGACATTGTTATTAAATCAAAATAAAAAAAATGAAAATTTTATGAAAGTTGCATGGGACTTGGTTTTTTGATCAGGCCTGGCTATGTTTGTAAAAAAAAATTTTCAGACCAATATCTATATCCCATATTTAAAATTAAATTTTCAAGGATCTCTATTTTAAATTTTAGCCAATATGATTTCTATCACAATTTAAATTTTGATATTTCTAATACCCTTAATGTTCACGTGTTACATTGTAACAATTTTACCTCTTTTTCTCCTAAATTTTAATATTTTTATAAAATATATTAATAAAGCATATTTAGTATCATATACACCTAACTTAATAATTACCCATCAACCCGTCATTCTAATTAAATTAAGTTAATTTTATTAAAAAAAAGTTTCATATATATACAAATATATCAAAATATAATATTGAAGGGGGGGGGGAGGCTTAATGGAAAAAAGTTTGTCTTCTGAACGATAGGTTGCGAGTTCGAATCCCAGTGTTGCCATAAAAAATTTTTTACATTAACGAGATAATAATAGCTCTCAATTTATTTAACATTAAGATGATTGATAGGAAAGGTGATAGAAAAAAGATATTTTAACATTAGGAGATAGGAAAGTGAAAAATTAACGTTAAGATGATAGGAAAGTTGATAGAAAAAAAATTAACATTACCAAGATACGAAAACGTTCATTTCTAGATTTAGGAATTTTTTTGTGTTACCAGTTATTTGAAAATAATATTTAATTTTTATTCTTTGTAACGTTAATAAATAGAATACTATGGAAAATAGACAATCTCCCAAACAATTAAAGGAAAGTATCCGCAAATTACGGAATCACATAAAATCCAAATATAATAATCCTAAATTAGTTTCATTAACTACAACTCATAATCCTAATTCAAATTTATATCTCCCAATTGATTTATCAATTAAAACTGCTATGATTAGCGCATGCATAAGCCGTTTTCATCAAAAAATTAAACAAATCTTCCCTACCACTTACACTTCTATTTTGGGAAATAGAAAAAGATTAAACATAACAAAAGAAGTTTTATTTTCCAATAATTTAGATAAAATATTTTTATTTTAAGGAAAGTGGTCGTAAAGTGCGAAGTCATATAAAATCCAAGAAACCCAAACCTATAGTAGCTTTAGTACCTACACCTCAAAGTATTAATTTAAATAAACCTTTTCCTATTGATATATCAACTAAAACTGCTATGATGCGGGCATGTGCTGCCCGTTTTCGTCTAAAGCTTAAACAGATTTTCCCCACCACCTATACATCTATTCTTAAAAATAGAAGTAATTTAACACATTTTAATACTAATGATATTCACTTAATAACTGAACATACTTGCGGGCCTATGAATATCAATGTCAATTTTGTTTTTCCATGAATTTCATAGCTGAGAGACCGACCGACGGTAAATTCACACAGTGCTGTCATAAAGGGAAGGTTATCCTTACCCAAATACCATATCCTCCTTATTTAAAAAATCTTATATCAAACCCTCAAGATAAGTTACATAATAATTTTATGAAGAACATACGTTCTTATAATTCAGCAGTAGCTTTTGCATCGATGGGCGCAAAAATTTCGGAGCTTACAGGTAGTGGCCCTTATTGTTTCAAAGTGCACGGCCAAATATATCACCGCACATCTAATTTATACCCACCTTCTAATGCTTTGCCTACTTATGCCCAGTTATACGTGTTAGATACGACACAGGCTATAGATAAGCGTATACACCATCCAGCAAATAGTAAATGTAATAAAGATATTATGAAGCATACCTTCACGCGGTGGGGAGTGAACATCAGACTAACAGGAGCTCTGGTAAATAATGATAGTATTTAGGGTGCTAATAAGAGATATTGTTTCATTAAAAATAATATTCCCCGTCATTTTTGACGGGTTATCAACTAGTAATATATAATATAAGATATTTTTGTAATATTTTTTTTTATATTTAATTTAGAGTCAGGCATTGTTTTTCTGGCCAAAATGTTGAGTTAGCCATTTTTAAAAATAGACTCAAATCGAGGTTTTTAATACTAATACTTTGGAGATGGATTTTTTAAAAATTTTATTTTATAATAATAAGTTAGAAAAATACATTTTTAAAAAGATAGAAGGATCTAATGTTAAATAAAATAATCATGATCCTCAATTTAAGAGAAAATTATAAATCGGGATAAATGGTTCAAAATTAGGATCGAATCCAGGATCGTCGATACTTTGATCTCTATCCTTTAAAAACTCTGTAAAAATTATTTGAAAATGGTTAAACATAATCTCTTCGAATAGTTGTAATACATAGGAATTTCTATGGAATTGAAAGATTAAAAATTTACAAAATGTATTGGGATATTCTATAGAATAGCAATATTAAGAAATTATTAATTATTTATTTTAATTATATATGTTTTAGATGGTCATGACAACAAGTTTTACATTTATTGATAATGCTAACATCAATACCAACAGAATTTTATTATTTAACCTGATATTTAAAACTAAAATCTATGCACAATTCTCGGGTATACCTTTGCTTTGCCAAACTCTTTTTATCTCAGCTCGAACTGTTGTGCGTAAAAGTACGTGCAGCCCCCCCCCCCTCCAACGAGTTTTTCAACAAACTTAATTTATTCCATTTATATGGAGATGAAGAATACCTAGCGCAGACGTGTTGAATCTTTAGCTGTAAGTAAAAGCGCTTTAAATCATGTATCACGTGATTTTATAAAAAAAAAATTAAGAAAATTAAACAATTTATTTGAATGTAATTAAAATAATAAACATATAAATAAATTAAAATTATAATTTTAAAAGAAAACCAAAAATTATGTCATTTAAACATTTTATAATTCAAATGAATAAAGTGATAGAGAAATTTATATGAATAAATATGAAAATATTAAACATTTTTTCATATAATATATTTATGTGAATTTAAAATTTAATTTAAATTTAATAAAATTTGACATCTAAAATAGCAATATTCACATAAAAATAGCGCTATTATTATCTCCCCAGTTCGTTAAATATTAGTCTGTAGATCCCTTCATATTCATAACTCACTCAATTCGGTGAATCTGCATAGATTAGTCTTTTGGAACGCAAAAATCTATGACTATGATTTTACAGAATAATCTTTTTTGCAATTAAATTGTTATATCTTGAAAGATAAATATTTTAAAATTTGTCAATATTTAAGGGAACCACGATCATTTTGGAATTTAAAAAGTACCGTACCACCTCTTATAATAATAATGCATTGCTTTAAATATATGTTCATAAAGTTGACCCCGCCATTTTAGATTTTCAGGTTCGAGTTCGATTTTGCACCCGTCACCGTTTTTGAGATATTCAAAGATTTAAATGGGCATCTCAAAAACGGTGATAGTACAAATCAAACTGAAAAAAGGAGAAAACTACAAATCCATCGGAGATAAATCATCAAAGATCTAAAATGGCGGGGCCAACTTTACGGATTTTTTAAATCAAAAAACTTTTTTTTAAAATAATAATAAAAAATATACCAAAAAAGTTTTCCGTGATTTCAATTAAGTTAAGCGTTATTTAATAAAATTGGCTACAAATCCATCCGAGATAAATCATCAAAAATCTAAAATGGCGGGGCCAGCTTTATGGACTTTTTAAATCTAAAAACTTTTTTTTTTAATAATAATAAAAAATATACCAAAAAAACTTTTCCGTGATTTCAATTAAGTTAAGCCTTATTTAATAAAATTGGCAAAATTGTGAATTTAAAATTTTTTTAGAAATAGGAAAAAAAAAAATTTCTTTTATTTATTTTATTTTATAAATGTTTTTGCATATTTTTACTGTATTTTACTTTTGTCTAATAATAAATAAATTAATAAGTCAAGATCAAATCGATTCAAAATCTATTAACAGCGATGAAATTAATCAATATGTTCTGGATAATATAAATGCATCGAACATTGAATCATATATACGGTAATAAGTATTTTGTTTATCCTCCATTTTTTTAAAATCTAATTCATATGTCGTGATGGCATATGCAATCAATGGGGATTCGATATCTCTCAATTTTAAATCATCTTATTAAGGCTAAATTTTGCATTTGAAAACAAATTCTGGTTTGGCCAATGTATTCCAGTATATGCGTAAGTAACTAAATTATGAATCAATGACCCTAACGGATGGGGGGTGTACTACTATTTCATACAATTTTCCTGGGGGAAATATGTACACACTTTTAAGGTAATTCCTTCATATATGAAAATTTTGTGTAGCCCCATGATGGGGGTATTTTTATTTAAAAATTATTTTTTATTTTTAAATTTAAAAAATTAATTATTTCAAAATTTCGTTTTTCGCATAATTATTTTATTTATTGTTCACAATCCCGTTTTTGTTTTTATTAATTTTTCCCCAAAATTTATGAGATACTTGCATTTATTTATGTTTTAAAACCAATTTCCTTCCTAATCATGATTTACTTTCAATGTCAAACATTGCCCCAGATATCAGAAACCTGCAGGCCCGGCCCTAAGTTCAGCCCCGAAAACATGGAATGGGCCTTATTTTAGTCATTTTTAAATATTACCGAGTCGGTACAGGTATAAAAATTTAAAAAATACCCGGGCCGGGCCAAATATCTTAAAGCCAGATATCTTAAAGCCAAATATCTTAAAGCCAAATATTTGAAATCGCTTATTATTATCTACAAAACCGTTGGATTGTGCAAATGGTACCTCTGTAGGTCTCTGCCAGAAAATGTTAACGAATAAATGACTAAAATAAATGGGACGATAAATGAACATTTATTTTGGAATAAGAGCAAAATATATTTTTATAATTAAATATTGGTTTCTACGAATCATGAAAAGCTAAGTATTAAAACACAATTTAAGAAAAAAAGAAAGTTTTAAAAAAAAATGAGAATTAGATGTTACAATATATTTTATTTTAAATAATTTAGTTTGCTTTCTAAAGTGTATGCTAAAGAAGCTGTTTTAGAAGAAAATTTAGCATCTTCTTCTGATGATATTATTCATGTTATTGATGAAGAAAATGAAATATGTTTAGTATATAGAAAGATGTACATTTTTCTGATGTTTTTGTTTCTCATTGTAATATTAATTAAGAAGATTAATGAGTAAAATCGAGCTGAATTTAAATCTTGAATTTAAGCCTGATGAAAAATTATTAATAATTTATTAATTTTTTCTTAACAATGGAAAAAAATAAATATTATAAATTTAAAGTAGAATTTTTCAAAGGAAATCATAAAATTCACACTCTTAAAGTTTTTAATTTTATTTAGCCATTTGGACCGGGGTTATATGGCAAATGTTTTGCTCTTTTGTGAAAAAATTTTATTTTATAGAATAAAATTAATTGTATTGTAACACAAAATATTAAAAGAAAATTGTTCTACCTTTTATACTGTGGGCACTAATTTAGGATTAATTTAAAGTTGTGCTTTTAACTATTTACCGAAATCGTGGGGTAAGATGGCAAGCTCTTTGGAGTAAGATGATAAATGAATATCAAATTTAATTCATTAAATCTAAATAGAAAATTTTGGTAATTTGATACGTAACTCCACAATAAAGATAAAAATTAATAGATAATTCCTGGCACATATAAGATATGCTCATTTGAGACAATTATCGCATTGTGTCAAATCTTCGCGCATTTTAAATGACAATATTACATCTCTAAAGATTTTACAATCCCCTCTTTAACATGATCCTTATATATTTTATAAAAATTGAAGCATCAAAATTAACTAAAATAACCATACCTCCTACCCTCTTTCAACCTCTATTTCATTCTCTCCTCCCTATGTGGCAAAAGTGCTTACTCTCATAATTAAATAGTGATTCAGTTATAGACTCTTCAGCTGTTTCTAGATATAATAAGCGTTTTGGGTTATCACTATATAGGAATAATGCTCTCAAAAATGATTTCCTATATAGAAAGAAACCCATCTTTACAAATATAATCGGTAAAAATATTATGGTATAGCGGGTAGATTCCATCTGCAAAAAACCTATTTAAACTTTTTTAAGGTCGTTGTCATGGGAAATTATTGCTTCACAAATTAGCCATTTTACCTCTTATGTAAACCCATGGGAGATTTATTAAATGACTCTAGTAATTTTAGATGCTAGAAATTTCGGACCAAGTTTTATCTAGTTTCTTCTGTCATTCAGTGATTGAACAGAAAATCTATGTGAACGATAATCCTTAAAGGTCTATTTAGTGTCAAGTCTGGCTCAAGTCTTAATATACGCTCATATTCTATTTTTGCCATATTCTTTCATTTCTTCACCGGCCTCATCTCTCCCCTTTTCCAACAATCGCCAACTTTTCTAGTTTTTGGGTTCAAATCATAATATGTTTTTATCCTAAATAAAGTTTTCTCAAAATATGTGCTTAAAAAAACTGAACCTAATTAGTTTTCCTTTTTTAATATTTTTTACTAATACAATTTTTTTTTTGAATTATAAGTGATTTCAGTGAAAAGGTTCATGTGGCAGGAACTGTAGGGCAGAAATATTCGGCTGAAGCTATTTACACCGAATGGCTCAATTTCAAGCTCGATACAGTCAAAATTCAAACGTATCATGTCATGTTGACCTATCCTAATGAGAAGTTTCAAAATAATGTTTTTTTTTATCCTAATTTAAAAATTGATGGATATACGGTTAGTAAAAAAAAACAATATATATTAATCTTAATTGAATGAAAATTTTGTTAATATTTTTTTTCCACTTATTGAAAACGATATAACATAATGTACGTTATATTATAATATATCCTTGGGATTTCATGAATTTCCAGTAACCAACTATTTGACCACCTAAAAGTTTTATTATTACCGTAATTTTTAGAATTTGCTTTGAACTTTTATATTTAATATTATTTTTTTTCAAGTAATTTAAAAGTTAAAAAAAAATAATGCTCTACGTAAAAAATACGTTGAAGTTAACTAGGTTGTTAAAAAGCCAGATTTGAATCGATTTTTAAAAATGAACGTTAACATCTTAACCAAAATAGTATTATGTAACCCTAAAAATTTCGGCAGCAGAACAGTTTGGATGTCTATTTTCCGAATCTCGAGGCTTACATAATAATATATTGGCCAAAATCTTTATCGGGTCATTTTTAAAAATCCACCTAAATGGGGCTTTTTAACAACCGCTAACATATGTATAAGAAACCTTTCACAGTTGAAATCAAAATTTTTCATTATTTTGAAAACTATTTGCTTTTTCTGGTCGAAATAAATTTACAAATGCGAAAATATTTTTCAACTGCATAATTTTTTTGTTAAAACCTTTATTTAAAAATTAACTATGGTCCATTCATTTAAATCTGTATCAATAAAAAACAGCTGATGACACGCCATTTTAGTTTCTAATGTAAAATAAATAAGAATATAATTTGATGAAAACCTTAAAAAAAATATAGAGTTTTTTCCCAAGGCAGAGAAATCTGTTGATATAATTTAATCGGCAGACCTTAATGGGCATGTGTAGCCTAACATAAAATCCTTCATTTCGGCTCCCCTGTGTATTTATATATTTTTCCCTTCATTAATATTTTATTGAGGGGGCTTCATTGCCGAAAGTCCGTAGATGTATAATAGATGGCTATTGGAATGACTAGAATATTTAGATCTGAATATTTTTTTTCTCTTTAAATAATTTCGGTTTGGGAAATCAAGATTCTTATACGGGAAACCAACATGGCATGCTCCTAGCTGATTTTTTTTCAAGTAATGAGAGCTTATGCATTTTATTAAATATATCGTCAGTCTATGTAATTATTACAATGTAATTGAATCATTAACCTACCCTTAGAAAAGACAACAAGGTTTCATTGATTGACACGGGGGGTGACGTTAAATGGGAATCTTCCGGGATGAACAATTATTCGTCTCTAGATCAAAATGAGCCAGAATTGATTCCTCCTTATAACGCCAATTCAGCTGATGGAAATATTGAAGTTACTTTTCTTTTCTTTTTAAATTTTTTTTCTTGATATTAGACCGTGTCCATCTAGACTCCTTAATATCCGACTATTAAGCCGGTTTTTTTAATCAACTTAAATAGTCAAAAAAAAATACGTAAATAAAAATGCAAAAAAAATTATAATGACATCAAATATTAAAAATAGGGTATCCTATTCAAAAGCTTTTTAGCCTATACTAAAGAAGCAATTAAGTATCCAAATTAAGTCGAATCACATGACACATCGTTATGGATGATGCTAAAAATAATTGAGCGTTTTTTAAACAAACTGGAATGACTCATTTGCCATTCTTTCGTAACTATAATAAACATTAAAAAAACAAGTCGGATTTAGTTTACGTCAATTATGGTACCTACGATGACTTTTTGTATCTGAAAACCCGTTTAAACCTTTCATTGTCAGGTAAAATTGGTTTAGCCAGATATGGTTCCATCTTTAGAGGCTCCAAGGTTATGATTATATTTATTTGTAATTTATACACTCTTAAAATTTTTTTGATCTATTAAAAAAAAATACATTTACGACAGAGTAGGTTTAATTATGAGTTTATAACAACATCCTTTCCCACGCACCACATAGCCATTTTATATCTCCTCTATTTCTTTCTAAACCTTCATCCCCAAACATCACCTTCGTCATTTCAATTATAGATTTATATCATATTTTAAAAGGTCAAAAACGCAGAAGCATTTAAATTTGCTGGTCTTATCTTATACCCCGATCCTATCAATTTCGCTCTCGAAGGTATAGAAGTAAATGTAGTATACCCTAATACCTGGTGGATGCCAGAATCAGATGTTCAGAGGGGAAGCGTATCTGATTTCAGTGGAGATCCTATGACTCGGGGATATCCTTCTCTACGTAATTTTTTGATTTTGTTGTCTGTCAAGATTTTCGGAGTAAAATAAAAAGTAAACTACTTTACTAAGGTATTAAAAAATGAATTTCTAAAAAATTAATTAAATAATTAACTTAGCACAGAAAAAATGATTTGATTAAAGAAATAAGGGAGTGAAGGAAAGGAGAAAGGAAAGGAGAAAGGAAAGGAGAAAGGAAAGGAAAGGAAAGGAAAGGAAAGGAAAGGAAAGGAAAGGAAAGGAAAGGAAAGGAAAGGAAAGGAAAGGAAAGGGAAGGAAAGGAAAGGAAAGGGAAGGGAAGGGAAGGAAAGGGAAGGGAAGGGAAGGGAAGGGAAGGGAAGAAATTTAACTCAAGTATTATTTTTAATGAATAAAAATTTGCAAGAGAAAAATTTTTTTTGGGAATAAAAGTCTAAATAAGGATCTTAATAATTTTTATTGTTTTCGTGAGATTGCACACAAATATTCCAAAGATATGTTTTGATATTATCCATTTTTTTTCCAAAATTTTATAAATGAAAACTAAATATATCTACTTATCATATAAAAATCAATGTCCAAGCTGTAATTTATTTATCTTTTATAATAATATCAAATTTAAATATATAAAAATTATTTACGCTAATTTTGGGCCTATTTATAATCATATTATACTTTAAAATTTTTTAAATAAAGGTATATTTTAAAATAAAAGTTTAATTTCTGAATCGAGCGACATTTATAAATATTCAACTATACATGATATTTAAATATTATTGTCAACATGTACCTAATGATTCATTTTTTTTAAATATCAGTCAACCAATAAAAATTGTTCACTGGCAAAGGAAAGCCGAACTTGATAAAAAAAATATCACAATTTATTAATTCTAAAATAGATTGATCACAAGTCTGGCATATATTTGGTCACAAATTTTTTTTTAGGAGAATTTACTTTCTAATGTATAGCTCATTTTTTTTTATTTTTCACTTGGACAACGAAGGTTCTATATATTGCGGAGGCTTTATCGGTAAAGATCAGAGCGGCCCGACCCAAAATGACCCTTTAAGAATTTTGAAAGAGTATTTTAGTAACAGCCCTAAAAAAATTGGACTTCCCCGCCCGCACATGATAAATTTCTGTGAAAGAAATATCATGAATTTTATAATATTCAAGGTTTACAAAAGAATGCAAAATTCTGGGATGGTCCTAAAAAATATTTTTCAGATATCGCCCAATTAGACCTGATTTTTTATTTTTAGCCCTATCTAACCCGTTAATCTAGCTTTAGGGTTAGCTAGGGCTAGCGGATATCTGATGTATATTTTTCTCGCCATTTATAACATTTGTTAAAATCCAAAAATTATTTATTATCTTACAAATTGATGTTTAAATGCCCTTTTTAAAGGTTTTAGTAGTTTGTCATTACGTTATTCACTATATTTATCTAACAAGAATATTTTTGGATTATGGAAGATCAAGGTCATTTAGTAGGGTTTTGCATATTTGCGATATTTAGCGTGGAACAGGCCAAAATTTTTAAAGCCCTATTCCATTTATTAAATTTAAAGGGCCCAGGGAAAACCACATCTGATTTGGGCTGAACTACGCTCAGAGCTGAGCTCTAACCGACAAATTCTTTACCTCCTTAGAATTTTACTGAGGTGCTAGATTTGCTTGCACAATTAAAAACGAATTTCTCATTCCACCATTTGTTATTCCTAAGTTTATTATTATTTTAACTGACTAAACAAAAATATTTTAAATAAGTCTATGTTTTTTTAAATTTTATGTAGCCTCTATGTATAGGGAAATGCCGCCAAAAAATTCTCTACCTTCCATACCAGTTTATCCCATATCATACTCAGATGCCTGGCACCTATTGAGTAGCATGGATGGCGCGATCGTTCCTAAGGAATGGCAGGGTGGCTTAAATTTTACTTACAAAACTGGACCTGGATTTATTGATTCTAAATCTGAATGGTAAAAAAAAATTATTGAATCGTGTTTTAGATTCCTTATTCTCAGTTAGGTTTGAAAAAAAAATTCCTTGAAGATTTTTTATTTGGCTAAAATATTTAGCAAAACAAAAAATTAATCAAAATCACAAATTTTTTAAGAAGAAAATAAACTTGGCCCGATCCCAAAGGAATTTTCATTTTTATTTGTCCCGAAAAGCCCGACACTAATTAATTGTCCGCCCAGCCCGGTCCGAATTTATTTAAATATAGAAAAATTTAATATATTCTTACAAATATAAAATATTAGGGCCTTGTTTCTTGCAAATATATTAATTTATTTGACAAAATGTAATGATTTCATATTTAAAATTTTAAGACCGGCCCGACCCGAAATTTTTTGAAAATATTATGCTACCTCCAAACCAAAATTGTTTTTAGAAAAACCCAGCCTGGTCCAGATATCTATAATAAATGATATATCTTCTAGATTTATTATAATATGTTGAGCCGTTAAGGCTGCATTCATAGTTGGATACGATCCGTCACGATTTAACAACTGATCGATTCTTGAAATCTGTTTATTGGGATCAATTTTAGTTTTGTTCATATTGATTTCATCTTTAATTATATTCAGGATAATAATCTATGAATTACTGATTTTAAATAAAGAAAAATTGATCTCATAAACAGATTTTTATCGATCAGCTGTTAAATCGTGACCCAATCATCCCGCTATAAATGCAATCATCTAAGAATGACGGTTCAGTTCTGCTAGGAAGACAATTTGGAATTTATTTTATTTTATAATAATATATGAATATGATAAGCAAGCATAACATTGTTTATTTTTTAGGCATATTATAATAAAACGCACACATTTTTTTTTGATTTCATCATGCTTTATTTTATCATAATACTTTTCAAAAAAGTGAAGACCGCGTATATATTAAACCCGGGAGTATATTAAGCCCTGGTTAGAGCGAGATGTAACCTTTTTCGATAATAATATAATCTAAGGAGCTAATTATTCAGAATAATCTAATGCATAATAGATAATACTGTTATGATGTTTATTCATTGTGAACATGATCACGATTTTTGTATCTGCATAAAGGTAACTTTTTACTTTTTTTCAAGAATCAAAATTATTATTTTAACTACCCAAATATCTTATATGAAGAGAATAGAGAATAACTCTCCTTTTTATAGAAAGGTTAAAATAAAAGTGTTGGGCTTATATTTAAAATAATCATAAAAGTACATTGAGAAATTATAAAAAGAATTATGAATTTGAAAGAAATATATTACATTAGTTATTCAATAATCTCTTGTAAATGTAATATAATAATCCAACCATTCCTCCTACTAAAGGAAGGTTAAACTCGAAATAAATTTAAAGAGGGAAAAGAGACCAATCTACAATGTGATAGGGCGTATAAATGGAGATATAGAACCTGACAGATACGTAATTATAGGTAATCACAGGGACGCTTGGACATATGGTGGCAGTGATCCTGTAAGTGGTACTGCTTGCATGTTAGAAATTTCGAGGGTGTTTGCATTATTACATCAAAACGGTATCATCATTATAATTAATTAAAATATGGATTAAGGAAGGGGGTATGTCCTGATCAGGAGAATGTTTATCAAAACATTAGGTAAGTTCAGATCATTAAGATTTTTATTACACACATTAACTTTATTAAATGTTATAATTTTTTAAAAAAGTCGGATCTTTACCATTTCAATTACAAAATGTATACTAAATTTGTTTCTTATTATATCCTTTAAAAAAATTAATAACATTTCACGAACATGAGGTTGGTATCCTCGAAGGACTATAATTTTCGCCAGTTGGGATGCGGAAGAATTCGGATTGGTAGGTTCCACTGAATACGTTGAGGAAAATATGAAAGTTCTAAAAGAAAGAGCAATTGCCTATATAAACGTCGACAATTGTGTTACAGGTCTTTCTTTCTTTCTTAATCAAATTTTAAAAATAGAACCTAAAAAGAAACCTAATCCATATGTGCATAGAATCTAATCCAGAACAGAATTATATATTTTTTTAATCCTAAACCTGTACTATTATTAGACCTGTGCGTCGCCGGTCAAATACGCTGACAAAAAGTGGCAGAGCTCAACACGCCACCGCCGATGTAAAAATTTGGCGGCCTGGTAGAGTGTTACATATTTTTTATCATTAAAAATAATATTTATTTTATATATTATTTATGAATTGTAATAAGAAGAAAAATAATATTAAATATTTTTTATATTACTAAAAAATGCGATTTTATTTTTTAAAATAAATAAATATTACTTGCTATATAAAAACATTTGATTTTTAACAAAATGATATCTTATTATTAGGGTAGTAATAGGTGTTAGGATCACTTTTGGATCCTCGTTTTCAATCTATAAACGTAATAAATGAATATTTAAAGGAAAAAAGTATTGTTCCAGTATAACTTTTTCAAAACGCTACATCTCTGTTGCCTTACACGGACGAGAATTAACCTATAGTGAAACGATGGAAGTTGCTTCAGAATTCGATCTTCTAAAGTCATTGTCTAACAAACATTCATTCATAACAATCTGGAACAACAAGTCTATTTAACTAATCTAGAAAAAAAAGTGTTATTCAATATTTTGGCCTTATAATTTAGAGTTAAAAGATGTCTTATATTTTTGAAAGATAAGAGCATTGAATCTTCCTAAATTTTCAATATTAGCTAGAAAGGTCCTTTGCCTTCCAGCTACGAGCATACCCAGTGAGCGTGTATTTTTAATAGCTGGCCTCACTCTGAACTCTAAAAAATCATATTTCCTCTAAATCTAAATAAATCAATATTTATATATGATAATTATAAACTTAATAAAATCGTTAAATTATAGTTGTAAACATAATAAGGAATAAATTTTATTTTAAATATGTTACCAATGAATTTATAATTTTAATTAAAAAATTTAAATTAAAAAAAAATTTGACTCCGTCGCGCCACCGCCGATTTTTTGTTGCAGCGTCTAAATTATTCACCGCTGTCAGCCAATCGTTTTTAAAAAAGAAACGCCGCCACTGATAATGTTGTCGGGGCATAGGTCTAACTATTATTAATTGTCCACAAGTATAGGAAATAAACATTAGATTTTTTTTAAAATTAATCATAAATATCTTAACCTTTTGTTTGTTTTAAACGGAATTTGAAAGCATTCAAAAAAATATTAAATTTTATGATCTCCAAAGATTTGTTGGGACAAAAAAAATCTTTGAAGATCATAAGATATGATTTTTAAATAGTAAATTATCCAGAATTTACTATTTCGATAAAGAAAAAAAAAATAGTAAAGAGCTTTTCAAAATTAAAAATATGGAATTTAAGATTTTTGATAAATTTGGAAAAGATAATTTTTAAAAAAAATTGCAACGAATCCGAAGCCGATTCCAGAATTGAACATCTAAATGAACCCGAAATAAATTAAATAAAAACTCAAATATATCAATATTATTTTTTGATATACTAAATTAGGAAACCATTCGGTTAGAATAAACGCGTCTCCGCTTTTATCGAAAATAGTGTACGAAGTTTCAAAAATGGTAAAAAAAAAATATTTTTCAAAAGTTATCTTTTCACTGGTATAGTGATTCTAATTTGAAGTATAAAATGATCCTTTTGAACGAATTATTTGTTTTATTTATTCGGATCTGTTGGTTAATATTTGAATTAGAGTATACTATAAAATATATGTATCATTTAATTTTTGCAAAATAAATATGATCTCATAAATATAACAGATACCCAATCCTGATATGACTGAAAGAAGTTTAGGCCTTAAAACCATTTATGACACTTGGCTAGCAAGTTCTAAATCTGTGAGTGGAAACCCTAATATAGGAGAGTTAGGTAGCGGGAGCGATTTTTTCTCTTTCATGTTTTATGCCGGTGTGACTTCCATGGATATACGTTATGTGTATAATGAGGTAATGTGCAACAGAGTAAAAAATTGAAATAAATATCAAAACCACAGATATCTACATATATATCGATGTCGATAATTGATACTTAAATAAATCCTATATAATGCCAAATATTAAAACATTTATTAAATTTTATACAACAATATATATATAGGAAGAGATGAATATACCGAATTACCCTTTGTACCACACTAGATATGACACTTTTTACAATGTTCATAAACACATAGATCCAGAATTTATTTATCACAAAGCGGTAAGTCAGTTAATAGCTATATTAGTTCATTACTTATCTGATTCTCAAATCGTACCCCTATCACCTGCCTCTTATGGTGATTCCCTAAAGAAATTTTATAGAAATATAATTAAGGACTTCGGCTCAACCCTTGAATTCAATAGGATATGCATGAGTAAATTATCTCACAAACGTTCATATAATTTAATTAATTTCTAAGGATCCTTAAATCATTTTTATAATTCCTTTTTTTTTATTTCTTTTATTTTTTTTAAATTTACATATGTCGCATTATCCTTTTTTTAAAATAAAAATCTTCCCCCCAACTGATATTAACATTTAAGAATCTATATTCCCCTCATTTGAATAGTAGATTTTCTCTTTTAATTGCTTATTCAAAAATTGTCGTAAATCTTTAAATTCAGGAATCTTTTATATCCTGGTCTTAAATAAATAATGGAATTAAGTATATTTTGGCATGTAGTAATTCGAAAGTTATTTATTCTGGTTAAAATATTTATAGACATTTTAAAATGAATATAATGATTTATTGTTATTTTAATAAAAATAAATATTGTTCAGATGATCTAATGGCTGCCATAACATATTTCGATCGTAAAATGACAATTTTCCAAAATAATTCACTATTACCCTCCTTCACCAACACCACTTCGTCAAATACACAAAATTATTCGGTCATACAGACCCGTTCATTGAACGATAAATTAATGCTAATTGAAAGGGGTTTTTCAGACACATATGGATTGCCTCACAAACCTTTACTTAAACACTTGATATTAGCGCCATCTAATACAGATCATAATAGTTGGACTGGTTTTCCGGCCTTAAATGACTTACTTTACGCACTGCAACAATTATCTAATAATTCCGAAATTGACCCAAAAATTTTAACGTTTTGGGTGGGCGATATCATTACCGATTGGAACAATTGTAAAAGTGGAATTGACTATTCTAATGATTTATTGAGTTATACATCTCCTGATTTGTGTAATTTTACCGAACCATCCATAGATCTTACATCATCAACTTCAAATGATCAATATATTTCACATATAGTGAATGGTAAATCTGAATGTAAATTATCAAGTTTCTTAGTTGAGGCAATTAAAAAGCATACCGCCGTTTTAGCTTTTACGATCAAATCAACTGCAGATTTCGTAGATGATTAAGCATATATGTGTATACAAATTTTGGAAAAATTTAGGAAAAATAATATATTTAATTGTATTATTAAATGTCATCTTATTTTATATTAAAGTTATATATAATAAAACCTCTTAATGATGTATGGCATTAAACGTTATTGATTTTTTATGTGTCTTATTAAAATATTAGATATCGTCTTATTTTTATCTTATACACAAAAAAAAAATTGCTTATGAATCTTGGCCCTAATCAGTAAATGCATATGTCACCTATCGTATAGATCTGGATTTCAATCCTGAAAGGGCCGGGTTATTGCAGTCAACTAAGTAGTTTTTTACTATTAGCGAATCGCTTGATTCCCTGAATATATGTTTAAATAAAAAAAATATGACTTATTGCATTTTTATCTCATTTTTTAGCAAATTGCTATATATTGGTCAACCTAATAATATGATTATCCTCTCGAGTTCAATATCTTAATTTATAATTGCTTCCTCAATAAAGGTATAGTAATTATATTTTCCAATTGTTTTAGGTTCATAATTATATTTCATAGATTTTTCTTCACTTAAATCATAAACCTTTGAAAAAATACTGTTCATTGTTAACTGTTACTTTCGAAAATTAACTAGTTCCATTTTAAAGTTACTTTATAAATTTTTTGAAATCACTTATATATTTTTTTTATTTATTATATAAAATTATTATACCATTCATCAATTTTAATCAGGGACGAAAATAAAATTGGAAAAAAATAATTGCACTTCAAAAAATATCTCACAATAATATTTAATTTAAAAAAAGGTAGAACAATAAAGGCCAATGATTGGGTGGAAACACAGTTCCCTAACTCCAGTTTCATAGCTGACAAATAAAAATTTTAAAGGATTTATTATTAAATAATATAAAAAAATTTTTGTAAAGGTCGAAACCGAAATTGTCTTTAAAATATTAATTTTAATTCCATATTTTTTATAAAAATCCATTCAAAATCTCTTGGCATGTTTTCCATTTTAAAATTAAAAAATATTCTTTTTATTTTTATTTTTTAAAATTATCTAAGAGCATAAAATTTGCTTCCTAAATATGTATTTTTGCCTACAAAAAAAATGCATATAGATTAAATATTATTCCATATATATGGATAAATTTTGGCAGAAACCTAGTTTAGCATAAATTGGAAGAGAAGTAGGAATGGGCATATTTTTATTTAATTCACGACCCAGCAAGTCACTTTTGCAATAGCAAAAAAAATACATGCCAATTTATTTCTGATGTTCCTTTTTTTGGCCCGAGCGACCCATTCACGGCAAAATGTTTATCAGGAATTCGTGGAATTTAAAAAAAAATATATAATTGTGTCTTAAGGTTTCATTTATAGTAAATGCGTTATTGTTCAAGCGGCGGCTTTATTTATAAAATCAAGCCAATAAATCGATTATAATTTTAAAAAAATATGAAATGTTATGATGATAACTCTATTATAAATTTTAAAAAACATATGTAAGTGAATGCGATGATAAAAAATAATAGCTAATTCGATAAAAAAAAGGTATGTATTTTAAAAATATTATTTAAAATAATTATCACTATTGGCAATATCTATTAAATCATCGACCCTTACTAGTTATTTAATTATATGTAAATTAAATTTAATATTATATAAAATGTAATTATAATAACTTGTCTTTTAGAATGGAACGATAAAAAAAGCAGACGATAATATAATTTATAAAATCTAGTGCTAAAAATGTTACTTCAAAAATGGAGCGCAGGAACACGCGTTTTTAACTATTCAAAAAGTAACCCTACTTAAAAAATTAAATATTATAAATTATTACAAAAATAATATATTATAAGATAAAATATTTTTTGTGATAATTTTTTTATTTATTTTTAACAATAATTAATTTTTAAAATTTTGATCAGATAATTTCATTCAGGTTCTCATTCAATTTTTTTATCACTCCTCTAACTGTTGTGCGCACAAGTGAGTGCAGCTTGCCCACAAACGTGTTTATCACGCGACTTGATTTAATCCAGTTAGATAGAGATGAGGAATACCTAGCACAGCTATATTGAATCTTCAACGATAAGCAAAAGCGATTCAAATTCACTTATCCCGTGATTTTATAATTTTTTTTATAACATAATTATTCAATTTATTTGAATGGACATGAAATATTAATCATAAATAAATTATAATTTTAAAGGAAAACCAAAATTATCACATTGGAATTTATGACATTTAAAAATTTGATAATTCAAATGACTAAAGTTGATTATTAGATAATTGAGCAAATTTATTCGAATAAATATGAAAATATTTAACATAAATTTAATAAAATTAAGACATCTAATATTTCTAAAATATCAATATTTACAACTATACAAGTGACACTATTATTTTCTCCCCAGTTCGTGGAATGTTATATCTTCTTGTCCATACTCACTCATTGGTTATATAGATTGGTCATTTGGATCGTAAAAATTTTGACTATGATTTTTACAGAATAGTTGTATGTTTTCGATTAAATTGTTCATAGTTTTTGAAAAATAAATATTTTAAAATTTGTCAATATTTTAGGGAACCGTGATCATTTTGGAATTTAAGAATATCTACCAGCCTTTTAATAATAATACATTGCTTTAAATTTATGTCCGGAAAGTTGATCCCGCCATTTTAGATTTCTTTCAGTTCGATTCGTATACCCATCACTTAAAGAATAAATGGGCAAAACCAAACTTTAGGGTAACTCCTCTAATATTAGAATTTACAAATCCTGCCCATTTATTCTTTGAATATCTCACAAAGGGGAATAGTATAAAATCAAACTGAAAACGGTGAAAAAATTAAATCTAAAATGTAAAACAAAATTTATTAACTTTTTAATAATTAAAAAATTTATCTATTGCGCCCAATGACATATAATGTTACCTAGACTGGCGATGAGTTCATTATAAAAGTGTGAATCAATGGAAAACAGCTGAGGACGTTATTTTGTTTACCCATAATTAAAAATTTTTAAATTAAATTTTTAAAAATTTAAAAATATATTATTCCATGGTTATATTTATAAGGAATTTTTTCTCCAATATTTTATTAATTTTGTAATTTTTAATATCTTATAAAAACTGGGATTTTTTTTTCCGGGGAATTATTTTCCTAGATTCAATTTATTCCTATCCTATGTCTAAAAGCAAGAGAAAAAAAAAATTATAAAAATTTTAGACTACACTAATAAAATGAAAAATATAAAAAATAAATAAATTTAATTTACATTACAATTCGCTCCCCTTTTATAGGGAAGCTCCTAATTGTAAAAAAATATATAAAAAATAAAAAGTTATAAATACATTTCATTAAATAAATTACAAAATCACTCCCGAAAATAATTATAATGAAATAACTCATAAATCGCAATTATATAGTG
Source organism: Gordionus sp. m RMFG-2023 (assembly GCF_954871325.1). Lineage (NCBI taxonomy): Eukaryota > Metazoa > Nematomorpha > Gordioida > Chordodea > Parachordodidae > Gordionus > Gordionus sp. m RMFG-2023. Next base: position 4,336,259 of record NC_088778.1, on the reverse strand, counting down.
ATTATACAAAAATTAAAATTTATAATATAATTTTAATAATTCCTAATAAACGATGAATTTACAAATATTTATATTCAATCATTATATAAACATTTGTACACATATTTCTTAAAGCTATGGTTATAAAATAAAATTTATCGGAAGTTTATAGCTTAACTAGAAGTCATTTAATAACAAAATATACAATTTATATCACCTTAGGGTAAAGATGCTATTGGTTAAATTATACGTTTAAAATGTTCCATCTGATTTAAGGTGTTAAAAGATAATCATTAAATGTTAACATCAACACCATAATAAAGATACTTTTATGAAAAAGTAACATTAATAAATCGTTTAGGTGTTATTTAGAATAAAATTTTATAAATAGTCGAGGGGGAAAATAAATTGAAATGCGATTTTCCTAAAATGAGCATATTTGAATAATTTTTCACATTCCTATATTAAATTGATAAATTGAAGGTAGTGCCTATTAAGACTAAATGGTGAACAGACTTAGGTGGTATGGGCACACAATGAGAAGGCCTATAAACTATATAAGAAATAAGATTAAGAGTTTGGAAGTGATGGGCAAACGTAAAAGTGGAAGGCCAAAACTTCAATGGGGCCATAAAGTTAGAGCCAATATGAAGAAATATAAATTAGATAAAAGAGATTAACAAAAGGTGGAGAGAGATATTGAAGAAGCTTACCACCAGAAAATGTGAAAGCTAAAAAGAAAAAAAAAATTATATTCATGAATTGTCAAAATTGCAATATTTTGTCCAATTAAATAATATAGTTATTTTAAATTTTATTTTAACCACTTTACTCCGATGCTTAGCCAAAATGTCATATTTCGCATATTATTAACAACTACTAAATTATTATAGGTAGTGAGCTACACGTTTTTTATTTTGTAGATTAAGAATTTGATTACTATAAATATAAATGCAAAGAAACATGATAATGTGCATGTAAGTAAAATTGTGTTTATTTATATTTAACTTTATTATCACTTACTTTTTCATTTTATACATCGTTTATATACATTTTTATAAGTCCAAATTAGAATACAAACGAAAAACAAAAAAGTAAAAATATTATAAAATATAAAAAGTAAGGTTACGCCGTACATAAAAAATAAAGTTATAAAAATAAGGTTACTCAATAAAGTTATAAAATTAGATTACAAAAAATAATAAAAATTAGATTACAAAAAATTCAAAAACAAAAAGTAAAAGAAAGAATTATATTATAACTCAACATTCTACCTCTTCTGATAATTTCATCGGAGAAGTCACAGAGGGTTTGTTGTCCAAGTGGTTTATCGTTTTGGTAATCAAGTTGTATCACAAATCATCATAACGTTGGCTTGTCCCAATCGTTGGTTTGTTTAAATCGATTTTGCACGTTGGTTTGTTTAAATCGCAAACTTGATATCCTTATCGTAAGTTGTCTCTATTAATCATAGCTTGTTAGGTAGTACTCAGTTGTTATTATTATCATTTTTCAAAATTGTTATTATCATCAATAAGTTGCGAATAATAAGAAATAATAGTTCATCATATTGGATATAAGAATAAATGAAGAATGATAAATCAATAAGATTGTTATATATAATGTTTTCAGCGTTTTAATTCTTTGCGTTTTAATATAAATATTTATTTTATATTTTAAGTTATATAGTCTTTTAAATAAATAGGTTTTTTTTTAATTCGCACAGGTCTAGAAATAGGTGTTATATCGTTATTATCAATAATTTTTATATTTTTGTCCACACTTCCCTTAAAAGAATCCTTAGAGTCATAGTTAATAATTGTGTTAAAACAGTTTCTAATTCTTATTTAATCTAAATGTCTCCTCAAAATACCTTTCTCAGTCTAAATTTGGAACATCATATCACTTTCTTTATTGTGATTATACCTTTGCACCATTTATCATCACCTTGTACTTTATACCAAACAAAATCTCCTACGTTAAAAGTTCTATTTCGTGGTAAAGTAACGTTTATTTTATTCTCCTTCTCCTCCATCGGTTTTAATAAGTCCCATTTAATTCTAATATCTCGATTTATGCGTATTTCTGTAATTAAATAAGAATTTGCTAAGTGCAATATCTGGGTCAATTTTAATATTCCTTTTCATATGTGTTTTGAACGTTCTAACCATGCGTTCAACCTGGACATTGGATTACTGGTGATAAGCAGATGTAAGCACATGTTTAATACCAAAATTGTTGCAAAATTTTTCAAAATCGTTACTCGTAAAGTTAGTGCCGTTATCAGTAACTATAGCTTCAGGTATTTCATATAGCGAAATAGTTTTAAAGATTTCTTTTAAAGTAACGTCAGTCGTAATATTTTTAACAGGAATAATAATTGGAAATTTGCTGTAGGCATCGACTTTTATCAACCAATTTTTTGTGAAAAACGGACCCGCATAATCTATGTGTATCCTTTCAAACGGTTTGGTTGCCGAAACCCATGGTTTTTGTATCTTTATAGGATTATCATGATATATATTACAATCGTCACAACTTTTCACTTCCATAACTATATCATTATTTATACCAGGCCACCACATGTAATCTTTGGCTAAGGATTTGATTTTTCCTGCTCCCAAGTGACCTTCATGTAATGACTGCAGTATATTTTTTCTCATAGAAGACGGAATTATGATTTTGTTGCTTTTGTAAAGACAATCCTTAATTATACTTAATTCCAATTCAATGTTTTTATAAATATTATTCATTATAGGCCTGTTGTTATTAATATCACTTATGACTTGTTTTAATTCCATATCCTTCAAAGTTTCATCACGAATTTGATCAAAGTTAATAGGTAAATCCTCATATTCATTTATTATAATTACATTTTCAATAGTTTCATCACGACATTCTTGTGGTAATCTCGAGAGACAATCAGGAACAACATTATATTTACCGGCTTTATATTTAATATTAAAATCATATCCTCCTAATGTAATATTCCACTTCTGGAGTCTTAACGACATGGTGCTATTATCCTTAAAACCCTTGGTAAAAATGTGAACTAGAGGCTTATGGTCAGTAATAATTGTAAATTTTGTGCCTATTAAATATTCCTGGAATCTCTTTATAGCGAAAATTATAACGAGAGCCTCACGCTCAATATTGGTATAGTTCATTTCAGATTTTAATAAAGTTCTCGACGCGAAAGCTATAGGTTTTTCTTTACCATCTTTTTCAATATGAAATAGTACAGCTCCTAAACCACATTTCGATGCGTCAGTGGCTATCCCTATAGGTAATTCAGGGTTAAAATATGTCAAAGCAGGTGGAAGACTAATTAACTTTTTAAGATCATTAAAACTTTTAGAGTGTTCAAGGTTCCAAGCCCATTTTTCTTTGTTGATAATCTTATAAAGAGGATCGGCAATTTCCGCAAAATTGTTCAAAAATTTTCTATAGTAGCCAGCCATTCCCAGAAATGTTGATAATTCAGCAGCTGATTTAGGTTCTGGCATATTAATTATTGCTTCAATTTTGTCGTGATTAGCATGAATCCCCTTAGCGTCAATATCATGACCCAGGAACCTCACTTTGTTTTTAAAGAACACACTTTTGTTAAAGTTAGGTATTAGCCCAAACGATGATATTCTATCAAACACTTTTTTTATGTTGTTAAGGTGGGTTTCATCGTTTTTTCAGTTATAAGTATATCATCAATATAAAATATGACGTCATCCATATCACCGAAGATTTGATCCATAATCTGTTGAAATTGCAGATGAGGTCTTAAGCCCAAAAGGAAGTCTAGTAAATTGGTAATATCCCTTGTGCGTAGATATGGTTAAAATATTTCTGCAACTTTTATCAATTGGTATCTGTAAGAAAGCATTTTAAAGTCAATCTTCGTAAATTTCTTTCCTTCTGAAAGTTTAGCAATTAGATCATTGATTCGTGGTATAGGGTATCTAAAATCTTCTAGAGCTGGGTTTACAGTGTCCTTAAAATCAGCACAAAGCCTAATGCTCCCATCATCTTTGTAGACAGCGGTAACAGGACTTGCCCATCGGACATCATTCACCGGCTCAATTATTTTATCATGTATCCATTTTTTAAGTTCATTACTAACAAGATCAATTTTTGAATAAGGAATACGTCTAGGCGGTATAATTTTAGGTTGGGCATCTCTTCTTAAATGTAACTTGACACTTGCTTTGTTGATTGGCCCATTATTCAATTTCGATTCACACTCTATAATCAATTTTTTTATTTCATCTTCGTAATTAGTGTCAATATTTGCTATAAATTTATTTAAAATATTTTTGAAAGCATTGATCCATGTACGTCCCAACAAGGCATTTTTACTTGATTCGACGACTACCACTTGTAAATATTTTGAGATACCATCATAAGTCACTTTAACTTGAGTAGTTCCGATGATTTTGATTAAATTCCCATCATAAGCAGTGAGTTATAGCTCGGATTTCTTAAGATCTCTAATACCAAGTTTTTTAGCAAGACCATGAGGTATAATAGTGTATTTGGATCCAGTGTCCACTTGCATACAAGTAACAATATCGTTCACTTTTAAAGTAGTCATAAATCCGTTATCTTTGTCATTAATCATGTCACCAGATAAATTGTTGACATTAAAATCATTATCATCTTTGTTCTTTACAAATTTCTCTTCAATAATTTCTTCAATATTCATGTTGTAATTATTGTTGTATTGTATTTGATTTCTATTATTTTCGTCGCCACCTCTATAATTATTTAAGTTGTTGTTATATTGTATTTGCTTTCTCTGATTATTATCATTACCTCTATAATTATTTGAATTGTTGTAATAAGATTGGTAATTGTTACGATTTCCGTCACCGTATTGGATATGTTTTCTTTGATTATTATTATACCATGTATTATTTCTACCATAATTCGATTGATTATTATTATTATAGCGATAATTGTTATAGTTATAATTGTTATAATTATCGTGGTATCGCGAATTATTATTACCATAATTGTATCTAAAATTATTGTAATTCTTATTTCTATATCTATTATCATAATTATTTCTAAAATTATTCCTAAAATTATTATCACTTCTACTGCAAAAATTTTTATCTTTATCGGACTTTTTATCCTTATTTATATAACTTATATCATTATCCTCCGACTTAATATTACTAGAATCCAATTTCACCCCTAATTCCACCATCTGATTCAATGTAAGGTCAAAATTTTTGGAGAATTTGTATTTAATCTTATCGTTTAAGGTAGATGTCCGTAATTTCTCTTTCAATCTAGTCGTCCAAAAAATTACATTTTTTATGAAGTTTCGATACTCTGATGTACCACAGCATAAAACTCTCTGATGAGTTTTGTTGAAGAAGATTAAATTTATTAATTAAAGTATTTATATCTTGCACTGGTAAAAGGTAAGTTAATTTTTTAATCACAATTTTATGATCTAAAATGTCGGTATCAGAACGAATTGATTTAATATTGTCAAAAACCTCATCGGATAAATTATTAAGCAAAGTGTTTATTTTAATAGAGTCCGATAATTTACTGGTCGAAAAGTAATTTAATATTCTGTCTAAATAAATTTCGGTAAGAGGACCCACTAACTTAGGAATCTTATGTATAAACTCTTGTTTTATTTCCATGTTTTATTAAGTAAGCATTATAACATTTATTATTTTAGCAATTCATATTTTAGTATAGCTATTCATGTTTTGGTAAATATACAAATAAATTCGATGAAATCATTGTCACTATAGATATAATGCTTCCCATTTAGCAATTCGAAACAAGAAATCATGTCTCTTAAATTTATAAATTCAAACAAAACGTCCTCCGTTCCAACTATTCTGGAATAATTAACGTCACAGTTGTAAGTTAAGTCGAAAAGGATATCATAGATTGAAATATGGTAGGGGATATTAATTATCTTGAACGAACATAATATAAAAAAATGAATTTACTTTTCAATCTTCTTGTATATATAGGGAGAAAAAAATTTTTATTTATTTTTTTTTAAAAAGAAAAACATTTAATTTCCATTAGGTGAGATTCTTTTACCTCTAATGGAGCACCATGTAAAGAAACATGATAATGTGCATGTAAGCAGGGGTTCGAACCGAACCGAACCGCAAAACCGGAATGAACCGTTATGATTTTCTGAACCGTAACCTTAACCGAACCGTTATGAAGAAAATATTAAAAGAGCAAACCGAACCGTTGTAAATAATTTGAACCGGTTTAAACCGGTTCAAAACGGTTTTAAAAATAATTAATTTTAAATTATTAACCTAAATTTAAAATTTTAATTTTCCTTGGGGGCATTTTTTAAATTGGTGATTTCTTTTCAAATTAAATATTTCCATATTATCAACATTATATATCAAATTAAATATTTTTATATTATCAACATTATATATCAAATAGTACCAGGTTTGTTGTTTTTTCTTTAAATACTTAATTTATAAGAGATTAGACAATTTATCTGTTAATTAGATAAGATATCTTAAAATCAGACATAATTATTCTTGGCTAAATTAAATTTTTTATCTCATTATAAAAACTTGGATCATAGAATTTAAATGACAATAAATAAAATAGTCAGCAATATTTTAATGATATAATAATTTTTTATTTATAATCATTGTTTTTTTAAATTCAGAATTCTAATATTATAAATTATTTATTATTATAATATGTTAGTTAGCATTTACCATTATCATATATGCAAAATAAAAAAATATGATTAAAGAATGGCATTTGTAATGAATATTTTTCTAAATCTGTATTTTTAAATAATAAAAATCTTACTATAAATCGTTTAAATAAGTTAATTAACATTGCATTAAATTATTTTTATACTTTTATTTATTTATTAATGTGTTTTATATTTAAATAAACTTACAGTGAATTAAAAATAGGAATTACATTTTGATGTTAAACTAAATATAAATACTATAGTTTAACTTAAATTACCTATTCTGTCATATTATATTAACATCTAACAGAAATAAAGTACTGACCAATTTTTATATAATATTGTTTTACAATAATTTCTTATTAATTGATATATTCAAAAAAAGTTTATCTTAGTTTATATAGAATATATCAGAGTGGGTAATTTGAATTAAACTATACTAGTTATATTTAGTTTAACATCAAAATGTAATTCCTATTTTTAAATGTAAGTCTATTTAATATAAAACACAAATAAATAAAAGTATAAAATAATTTAATGCAATGTTAGTTAACTTATTTAAAATGAAGATTTATAGTAAGATTTTTATTATTTAAAAATACAGATTTAGAAAAATATTCATTACAAATGCCATTCTTTAATCATATTTTTTTTTATTTTGCATATATGATAATGGTAAATGCTAACTAACATATTATTTTAATAATAAATATTAGAATTCTGAATTTAAAAAAAATATGATTTTTCTAAATAAAAAATTATTATATCATTAAAATATTTATTGCTGACCATTTTATTTATTGTCATTTAAATTCTATAATCCAAGTTATTTAAAAAAATAAAAATGAAGGTAAAATTTTTCTATTAAGCTTTTTTATTTATTCTATTTATATAATAAAAGATTTTCATCTATCATCATATAGCTTTTTAGTTATCTATTAAATGGTTCGGGAAAAGTCAAATCCTTTGCGTTCCTTTTTAAATTAGATATCATAAAAAATCAATCTATTTGTAAAATAGAAGATTGTGGTAAGATCTTAACTGGAGACCATGCTGCAAATCTTGAACGACATATAGAAAGATTCCACAATAGGGAATTCAAATTATTAAGAAAAAGAAAGAAAATTTGACTATTAAAAAAATTCAAATAACGAAAACGGCAAACCAGTATAATACAATCCCAGATGCTTTTAAGTCCAACACTACTACAATACAAATCAATATAAATAAAGAAACTTTAATCCGCTCCTGCACCGAGCTAATAACAGTTCACGGTAGGCCAAATTGACGACAAAGCATTTCGAAATATTATAGATCCAATAATTATAGGATTGGGTGGAAATTTAACTATCAATTCGGAAAATATACGCAATATTATTAAAAAAATGGCGTTAGATTTTTCGGAAAATATAAAAAAGGAAGTGTATCAAAAACTTATTTCGTTAAAATTAGATATAGCAACTAGATATGATAGGTCCATATTGGGGATCAATATTTAATTTATAAATAACGGAAAAATAAAATTAAGGACTCTATGCATGAAAGTGATTAAAGAACGACACACATCAGAATATCTTAAAAAAACTATTCTAGATGTTTTAAAAGAATATGAAATAAAAATTGAGCAGATTTACACAATAACCACCGATAATGCAGCAAATATGATTAAGTTAATTAAGCTATTAATACTACACGATGAAGAAGATGATGACCTTAAGATTATTTAATTAATGATGATTTAAATAATAATGATATAGATAATGATGATTTAAATAATGATATAATTCATGATGAAAATAAAGAACCTTTTAATATTGAAAATATTAATCTTGCATCAAATGGCAGACCCATATTAATAGGTGTTAGATGTGCTTCACATACATTTCAATTAGCAATTAATGATTGCATTAAAAATTCAAATGAAATTGTCATTATAAATAAAGCAAGAAACATCTGCAAAAAAATAAGAAATCAGACAACAATGGCTATTCTCTCAAAATTAAATTTGAAAAAACCACTAATAGATTGTTGCACAAGATATACTCTATCTATTTAATGTTGGAGAGATTACTAGAGTTAAAAAGCTTTTGCCAAGAAATATCGCTCCAAAGCGATCAAAAATGTTTATCAGATAATGAATGGGAAATAATTAGTGACATATTAAAAGCTTTATATCCAGCTTATGTTTTGACAAAATATTTACAAAGTGAACAATTGACAATGGGCGATTTTTATGCTGCGTGGATCAAATGTCTCATGCAAACGAGTAAAGTAGACACTCCATTTGCCAGACTTTTAGTTTCTACGATGAAAGCATGAGAAATAAATTTTAAAAATGAAGTTTTTTCTCTGCTATTTATCTCGACCCTAGATATAATGTATTTTTAACTTTTGAAGAAAGAGAGATCGCCAGAAAACATCTTTGTAAAAATTGGAACTTGACACAAAATCTAAATAATCAGAATATTGAATTTCTAAATACTATGCCTACGTGATCGTATTCGAAGGATAATTTAGATGATGATTTTGAAGATTTATTAAAGTTGCATGAAAGTTTTAAGAATAATTCTCAGGGCATCGAAAATTATAATAAATGTATAGAAATAGAATATATAATTCGGTCATTTGATAATAAATAGAGATTAGAAAAAGATACTAATCTTTTGAATTATTGGGAAAATGTAAAGAATAGTATGCCAGAACTTTATAAGTTAGCTATAACTGTGCTAGCAGTTCCAGCTACGCAGGTCTCCGTAGAAAGAGCATTTTCAAGCCTTAAGTTTATACTCTCTGCGCAGAGAACTAAATTATATCCTGAAATATTAGAAAATATTTTAGTTATCCGTTCGAATTCTCTTTTTAAACCTAAATAGTATAGTATACATATTATTTTATTGATTATTGTATTTACGCATGTTTGTTTTTATCTTATTTATTTATGAAATAAAAAAAACTAATTTGTCTAATTTATATTTCCTAAATTTAATAAAAATATCTATTAGATTATCATGGATAAATTAAATAAGAAATTATAAACTAAAAAGATTTTTCTCTAAAATTAATATATACATGGTTAATGATTAATTTTTTTTAAAATTAAATTTATAAAAACCGGAACAAACCGAAAAGAACCGTTATAAATTATAAACCGAACCGAACCGATATGATTTTTTTTAAAAAAACCGAAATGAAACAAAACCTTTATAAAATTTTAAACTAAAAACCAGAACGAACCGAACCGTTTAACTAAACGGTTCGAAACCCTGCATGTAAGTAAAATTGTGTTTATTTATATTTAACTTTATCATCACTCACTTTTTCATTTCATACATCGTTTATATACATTTTTATAAGTCCAAATTAGAATACAAACGAAAAACAAAAAAGTAAAAATATTATAAAATATAAAAAGTAAGGTTACGCCATACATAAAAAATAAAGTTATAAAAATAAGGTTACGCAATAAAGTTATAAAATTAGATTACAAAAAATAATAAAAATTAGATTACAAAAAATTCAAAAACAAAAAGTAAAATAAAGAATTAGGTTATAACGCAACAATAAAATTTAATTTTTTTATAATTTTTTAAAAATATTAAGGAAAGAATGCAAAATGCCAATCTTTTACCCAGGTTTCCCCTAATCAGTTGTCTTTGAACTCAGCTGTTTCCTTTATTACGTTTGAATTTCTTTATAATTTCGTTACTAGTATTGTTAAAACGCTATGAGTTGCGAGTCAAAATTATTCGTTGTTTTTTCTACTCCAATTCAAAATTCGGGTGTTTTATTGACCTCGACCCGAGTAGAACCTAAAAATATGACCTCTACCCTAAATCTGGGTCTCTTTTTTCGACTCAGATTTAAAGTTTGGGTCTTTTTTTATAATTTCGACACAAAGTTGGGGTCGGTTATTTTGACCCTACTCGAAATTCGACCTGAATTCAATTCGGGTATAATTGCTATATTGTTTAAATTAAGTTTATAAATTGATTATATTTATTTTATTATTTTGATTTTAATTAAAATAAAATATAGTTTTTGGAAGATAAATCAGAAACATTAAAAAGTGGCAATTTACATATTCATTATTTTTAAAAATTTTACAAGCATTTGGGTAACAATATAAATTGTAAAGATAATAAATTAAGATATATGTAAATTTAAACCATATTTTTAAATTTTTTTGAAGTAAATGAGTGAAGGTATATTGAATATGAAGATGTACCATAGAATAGTGACAATTATCATATTCGTTATTTTCTAGAATTGAAGCAAATAGGTAAAAATATAAATTTCAAAATTAAAATTTCAATGATGATGAACCAAGAAGAATGACAATTATAATAATCGTTATTATTAAACACTTTTTTGAAGCAAATGGATAAAATTATAGGTATAGAAACATGTTAAATTAAGATTTCAGTGAAGATGTACCATGGAAAAATGACAATTGTCATAATAAATATTTAAAAACTTTTAAAATTTTTTTGGAGACAATGCATAAAATATATAATATTAACATGTTTCAATAAGGATATACCATAGAAAATTGACAATTGTCATCATAGACTTATATTAACATAAACTGCAGCGCCAATATAATGTTGTAAAAAATCGCTCATTTGGTAGCCATTTGCTAAGAAGAAACATTCATTTTAATATAAAAATATATGTTCTATTTGTTCCAGACAGCTAAATTTTTGATGCTTGGTAACATTCTTATATTTAAAAACTAAACTCCTATCCAATAAAAAATATTTTCTACCTATGCCGAAGGCTGGGCAAAAGCGGGCTGAAGACTCGCCAAAAGGGATGGGGAGCTCCCACTTAGGAAAATTTGGGATATGCCTGTAATAAGTTTTATTTGATAAATTATATATTTGATCGCTATTTTGTAATATCATTTTATTATAATAATTATAAAAGTATTAAATATATTTTCACAATATTTCCCTATTTCATTAGAAAATATAAATGTTAACCATCTAATAAATTCATCCTTCCATAGCTTAACCATCTAGTCCACCGGTCTTAAATGTCTACTCTATTTCCATTTTAAAAAAATTTGGGAAGCAAGATGCTTCTTGACCCTTCTATTTTCCCCACTCATGTAGACGCTGGAGTTTCTAACAATATGTATTTTTTAATCCTAGGGAAATTTATATTTAGTTTTTTTATATTAATTCAATTAGATTTTAACTTCACCAAAGGAATGAGGGGCACTACTATTTGGGATATTCTCCAAAATATTATTGGACAATGTATGTCTTCTTTTTGCAAACATTTTCCGGTTATATTTTTTATATTTGTATTTTTTTATATAAAATTTTTATTTTCTTAAATTTTTGAAGTATAATCATTAATTCAATAACTTAATTTAAGTTTATCTCTTTTAAATTATTGGATACCATTTTTGGAGAGAAAGGGAGAATTGGAAGGAAAGTATAGATAGGGGACAAATATATTAACTTAAATGATATTTACCAAAACAGGGAAATTTCTGAAGGTACAAAACTAATTCACGCTCCCCCCGAAACGCATATGAGCTATTTTAACCAGTTAAATTGATAGCCCCAATATTATTTAAAAAGGGCACTTAGTTCACTTTCTGGCCTTGAATTCAGAATAGCGAGAGTGCGAAAGCGATTTAACAGATCGATTTTTAAAATCTGTTTATGAGATCAATTTTTATTTATTAATATTAATTATCTCTTTAAATCGATTCATAATAATTAATCTAAGAAATATTTATTTTAATAAGGAAAAATTGATCTCATAAACAGATTATAAAAAATTGCCAGCTGTTAAAGAGATTGCAATCATGCTATAAATTCAAGGTGACAAAATGTTTTCAATAACGTTCAACGCTATATATCATTACACAGATATTTATCATATGAAATTATTTATATTTTTAACTTTTTCCTACATCCAAATAGTTAACATAATATGTTACACGCATTGGCTTGTAACTGATAAACACAAAATACATGCTCAAGTAAAAAAAAGTAGTAATTATTATCTAATATTAACTAGGCTGACTCAATATATGCATTAAAACGTCCACATGATTTAGTAACTTTTTTGGAGCAAGAGAGGCGTGCTTCAAAAATGGAATATTTAAAAAGAGAATTATTGCATCAGAAACTTAATTTAGATATATCTAATGATGTTAAAGATCTGAGTGATATTGATACCTGGTTCTATAAAAAAGATGCTGATTGTCAATTAGCTGCTAAGCCATTGGTTCAGTTAGACTTATTTGCAAGCACTCTCATAACTCCAGAATCTCTTGGATTAGAGTATCTACTTTGCTTTTAGATCTTATTTAAATTTATTTTATAGCCAGAATGATTTTATACCATTTCATTCTGTTACCAAAACACCTACCAAGCCAGAATGCTCCAAAATTATAGATCTTCCATATAATGATTTATCTTTTGATTATCTTGAGGTACTATAATAATTATTTGTAAGTATTGCTAATATTTAAAAATTTAAGAAATATTACATTATTTTATCATATTGTTTAATTAAAAATAGGATTATTTAACCTTTTTTATATATTAATATTTTATAAAGCTGTTACAGGAAGTAAACCTATTTTAATTTTTATATTATATAAATATTATTAAAAGTATGAATTTAAAAATTAGATTGTTAAATTAATATAAGTCAATAATTAAAATGTTTACTAGGGATGTGCTTTGGATGGGTCCAAAAATTGGGACTGCTACCAATCCAACATCATTATTTTTGGTTATTTTATTATTATATACATATATATTTAACATTTTTTATTTTATAAATAATTTCCTAATATTAAAAATGAATAAAAGAAATCAAAATTTAATTTATTTTTAATTTTAATGTTTAAAAAATTGGTAAAAGAAATTCCATGTCCTAATTCTCTTAACCTCTTGGGATATGGGTGGAATTTTACATTTTTTTTGTGTACTTTCATATGTGGTAAATATTTATTTATTTAATGCAGTTACATTTAATTTTTGGTGAAAGTATTATATTTAGTAATGCTGTTTATTTATCAATTAAAATTTTTTATTGATTTTGTAAATAAAAATTTTATAATAATAAATTTTTTTTTGTCAGTTAAAATACTTTATTTAAAAAACAAATTTTCACAAATTATTCTTTTACATATTATAATTAAAAATATATATATTAAAAAGCAAATAAGCATATATTATAAATGAATTAAAAAAATATGTATATATAAAAGAACTAATTTAAAATAAAAATTTAAAAAAAAGGGTACAAAAGTTTCTTTTATTTTAATTAATGTACCGAGAAAAATATAAATAGTTATTAAAAAAAGAACCATCAAACATTTTTTTCCACCATTATTTTTCTTCTTCTTTTTGGTATATATATTAGTTTCATGGTGACTATTTTTTTTATCCTTATTATATTGTAATCAAAAAAAGTGATAAAATAAATTATAAAAATAATTTTGAATAAAAGAAATTTGAAAATAATTGGGAGATTTAGTAAGAAGTCTGTATATATAAGTGTTTGTACATGGTTTCAATGTTTATTTTTTTATAAGTCATTAAGAAACGAATTTTGACAATGCTCTAAATCATATGAGAAATTGAAAATTTCAACTGTTTCATGGTTTACCCTTGAGAAAATATTGATTTGACATTAGATAAAAAAAATAGATGGCAAATGTAAGTCATAGAGGTATAGTTTATTTGACCGGTTTTATATAAATATTGAATTGGAACGTGAAATGGATAGGCACAGCTCTAGTTACTAGATCATCTATTTACTTAATGATAGATGAAGATATAATATAATTCCTGCGAGCCATGTTTTATTTGCATTTTTTATGGAATTTGCTAATTTATAGGATAATTATAAATTTATATGCTAGCACACTATATATATTTTAATATTAAATTTTCTATATAACAAACTTGTATTTTTATTTGAATAAACAATAAAAACGAATTCAATATCAAATAATGAAATGGATATTTTCCTTTATAGAAATAGGAGCCTCAAGTTTATGTAATAAGTTTGCCCTATGAGGCCTATCTTATCAAGTGTTGCCGAGCAGACAGATTTGAGTCGATTTTTAAAAACGGCTAACTAAATATTTTATCCAGAATAATACTCGGATTTTGGTTATATTGGGTAAAAAAGTTTGAATTAGCGAAATCTTAATTAGCTTTTTTAAAATCGCTTTAAATCGGCCGTTTACCAGCTGTGCAAAACTGATTCTGACGGAATACTTGTTGCAAGATGTCAAATACTTGGATGCAAGGCTTGCCAAAGTTGGCAACCTTTAAGCATTAACCCTCCAATTAACAAGAGGACTGGTCGGAGATAAAATATTGATATCTGTTGTTAATTAATCAAATTTAAATTTTTCGCGATTTTTTTAAGTTAACTGTAAGTTCTTTCTTAATAATAAAAACAATGGAATAAACAATAGAGAAATAAAAACGGGAAAATTGTGGGTAATTTTCGTTTAAAAAAAAATTTGGAAAATATTAAACATATTTTATTAGACACATTTTTATATGGGATTTATTACGAGAAAAGAAATTACTATGCGTAAAATCGGCATTGATTAAATTTTTTAAAATATCGGCCTATCCGATACTTTTTCTAAAAGTCTAATATCGGCACAGTTCCGCTACCGATATTTAATATCGATACAGCCCTAATAATTACCCTCTATAATGCACGAATGTTTATCAATTATAAAAAAAAATATGTATAGTTAAGGCAATATTTTTTGAAATTTAACTTTAATATTTCAATTTTATTTATAATCCTTTGTAAAAATGCATAATCAGTCAATCAAAAAACGTAATACATTAACCATTCCGCCAGAAAATTCGATAAAAATAGTTTTGCCGTTTGTTGAAAGTATAGCCGAATACGGACATCTTATAAATGAAGCATTGTTTAAGGTAAAAAAATTTTTAAATGATATACTTTAATAAAACAAAGAAAAACAAAATATTGTAGTTTAAAAACCTCAAAAAAGACAAATATTCAAATCATTTGATTGGGGGGTTTTTTTGAATATATAATAAACTATTACATATTTTAATAAATTAAATATTTGTTTATTCTATTAATAATATACTCACTCACGTTTTCTAAACAAACACGAAAATTTTTAGGGTATATAATTAAATCCAATTATGAAACTTATCTTTGATTTGCGTTTTGACTCATAAAAACATGGTAAATTCGATCTTATATATTACACGATTGCCTAAACCTTTAAATTTTTTTTGTAGATAAAATTTATATGTTTTATTTCATCTTCTAAAATCAAAAATTTATGCTTATTGTTATTGTAAATATTTATCAAATAATAAAAAATTTTAAATTAAAAAATAAATTCTAATCATACAAGCTCAGCAAAATAATTCTTTCTCTTGTTTGCAAAATATATAATATTTAAAAAAATAAAACGTTGATAGAATCAATCTATATATTGGTCTATTGATTCATTTTAATTTTTTTTATATTAAATCAATATCCCTGTTAATTATAATTCTTTTTTTTGTTCACTAAATATCTAGTATTAATTTTATCATGAATTAATGATAGAAGATATGCCAGCATTCTTCCTTCCATTCTTGTTAATCGTATATTTGATATGGAGTCAAATCGCTCTTCTAGTTTTTTTAACTTACGAATATAGTGAAAATAAACTCTTAGTTTTTTTTTGAAGGTAAAACCATTTTAGGAAATTTTTTAAAAATCGCCTCAATATTAAGGAAGGCTGCCTATTCAAAAAAAACACTATTAGGCTTTCTCAATATTTTCTTCTTTTGGGGAGAGGGGGGGGGGTTGGGTGGGTCTTAAATCTAATTTAAACGATGGCGCCCATTCTTAGAAACATTATTGGTTCTATCTAACTTATTATCCTTGATAGCAAATGGGTTATTATAAGAATATTTTCCCCATCTTTTAACTATCCGTTTGAGATCAATTCCCTTCAAATATAACTCTATATTAGCCAATATCTTAATATTTTTGATTATTTTAAATAAAATTAAGTTTTTTTTAATATTAATAATATAATAATGCGCGTTAAAATTTAAAGAATCAAACTTCCTGGATACTCTACGACATGGCCACTTTTTATTGGAGGATCAAAGGCGAAGCATCCAAAGCAATCGAATGTGTCAGACGCTCTCTTAGCTTCTCTTCTAAGTTTAAGAATCAAATTTTGTTATATATTGCGGGTAATGTTGTTAATTGTGCATAAATTAATGATAAAATGTCTAATATACATAATTGGCATATGAATCACTAAAATAGATGATGTCTCGAAAAAGCGATTAGTAAAGATAGTATAAATATTTTAAGCATTTAAAATTTGATGTATAAATTTAAATTATAAAAGAAAATGTTGGAAGTATAAGCATATGCAAATAAAAAAATTATTTTTTATCGTCTGCTTAATATTTTTCGAATAATTTCCATTTAAAAAAAATAAGTAAACGTTATATAATAGCTTCAGAGATTTTTCAGACCGAGGCTCAGCCTGGGAAGGCTCAGGTAAGCGCGATTTGCTCAAGCGGTGCGAGATTAATATCTAACGAAATCACTGTTATTTTTTTTTGAAATATTTATATAAACAGCTGAGGCGATTTCACCATTTCGCTCTGTATTTTTGTAAATTATACCTATTATTTATAGGGTTGATTATGTAAATTACCTAGCGAAAAATTTAGTATCGTTTGAGTGTATAGCGCTTACTATAAATGCAGCCTTAGCCTAATATATTTGTTATCAAAAAAAAAGTCAGTACAAGCCAATAGCTATGACAAACTTAGCCAACATTTTAAGCCGGGCCGGTTACCCGGAAGACGCATTGCACGTCCTTTTAACAATAAAAAACTTGTCAAGACCTTTCAACGATTTTCTAGTCCCGTATATGCTTGGAAACCTATATGCTGTAAGTAGACTTCTACAATAAAATAACATGAGATTTTCTAGTATAAGAAATAAAAAATTTACAATCATAAGCGTTAATTGTGAGTATCGAAATCTTTTTAAGACATTTAAAACAAATATATATTTATATCTTACATCCCGTTATCATAAAAATTTTTAATTGTAATTTCTTGCAGAACTTTGCGACATTATAACGATGCCTCCTCATTGTGTCTGAGTTAAGAGTTAAAGAAGATTTATATCCTTTAGATATGTCATCCTTTAAAAGTTGCTGTTAAAATTAAAATGCTACATTATTTTATATATCATGAATTCCTTGACAAATCAACATGCATGAGGTTATCACCTAAGATTTTTTCAAAATTTTTATTAGACCGAACCCAAACCTTTATAGGTCGTTGTTCGGGTTCCTACTAACAAAATAAATGATTATATTATTTTGCATTTCCTACGTAAGCTCATGACTAATTACACGGAATCGATCGAAGCGTTCAGGGAAACACTGAAACTGAGGCCTGGATTCAAACCGGCTATACAACGCCTGCACGCCGTTTTATGTCACAATAAGCTCATACAGGCACTCGAGGACCAACATAAGTTTGTTCTTTTCTTTCTTTTTATCTCTAGAATTTTTTTAGGACATTTGTATGTGTATAGTGAATTTATATAAATTTACTTATTTTTAAGTCTTCTTTTGAGTATGAATTATTTTTAAAAATTATTTATTAAATTTCAAGTACAATAAATTTAAATTTATATTATAAATAATTTTAATAAATTTATTTTCAATAGATATTTATTAATTTTTAACCATTTAAATTAACGAAACTTTTTTAGTTTTATATTACATAGTAATTTTAAAGTTTTTTTAAAAAATAGTCCTTATCACATATGATAAAAAATAGCGTATTTTATTTAGTAAGTTGGATTATTTCTTAAAGAAAATGTTTTGTCTTATTATATATTTGCAAAAATTATATTTCCTATTTTTTTTTTTTTAAAAACCAAAATGTTTTTTTCCCAAAGTTCTCTACAACAAACTCTCAATAAACTTCAAGAATTTCAAAAAAAGCACGAAACGTGGACAAAATTGTTCGAAAAAATTGGCACCGAAATCGTTCCTTTAGATATCAGGCTCAAACAGCTGTCTGTGTACGAGGATTTAATCACGTCCAACCCAGAGGATTACGATATGAAATGTATTTTAGGATATTTTTTTCCCAAATACCAAAGATATTTTATAGATGTTCTGAGTTTCTGAGCACGTTCATGTTTTAGTGACGTCACTGGTTTCTTTAATTAAAAAAAATATGTATATAATTTTAGCTACCGTTATGAGTGTCTTCCCTTGGAATGTATTTAGTAGAACTAATCTTTTTTTTATGAAAATAAAAGAAGATTGTTTTTATTGATATTTAAAAAGAAAATGTGGTTTGTGAGTATAATATTAGGTTTATATTCTATATCCTTAATCTGAAGAATGACTGAAAAGGTATCATTTACATGGCCTGGCCCGGATTTTTTTTTTTCAAAAATTTTTTTCGCTTCAGCCCGGCCCGTATTTTTCTAAAATATATTGTCTTCATTTATATAGCTAATTGACGATTTAAAATATTTGGTTTTAAAATAACCTAGCCCAGGAATTAAAAAAATTTTTTTTTGGCCCGGCCGTGGTAAATACTGTCCAAGTTTAAAACCTGTATATACATATATATATATATATATACACCATCATAGTTATAAGAGTTTAGTTAACTTTTCCTAGCTTATCGATTTAAATTAACCATATGATCATTCTCTACCAGTTAGAAACTTTGGTTTTCTTTTCAACGTTTTAATACATACAAATATAATAATATAATAAAATTTATCCAATTTTTTTTAAAAATCGAATATTTTCTTTTAGCATTCAATTCAAAATCCCTGGAATTCCCAAAGCATGAATCCGACGACGAAGATACTGGAGGCTTCAATTACAAACGCACTATTGTAATTATAGAAAAAAAAAATTAAATAGTTATTTTCATCTTCTGGCACACCCCGTTCTAACCTGAAAATAAAAATTAATTAGAAAGACCCTGGTAGGGTTTTCTAGGCCTCTACTTTACACAGAATATTTATCTTAGAATAAGCTCTAAATACCAGAGACGATATAGTAGTAAAATGTATGTGTATCTTGATACATTTTATATAAAGTATCTGGTTCTCGATACTTTATAAGATGCATTTTGATATATTTTTATTTAACACCTTTTTATATTAAAAATAAAAATATTTGAATTAAAGATAAACTATTTTAGGTATCTGTTTTAGCTACTTTTTGAGATACATTTTGATAATATTTGAATGCGAAATTCATTTTATTTTATATTAGCATATAATTAAAATAAATATTTTAAATTTTAAAAATAATAAAATATTTAAATAATATTAAAACTTATATATTTGTTGTATGTCGTATGGGGATTTGGAATTCGTGGGGATTCGGAATCTCTCAATTTTAAATCATTTACTAAAGGCGCTTTAAAAAGTTTTAAAATCTGATTTAACCGGAAATGTATTCTAGCATGTCTATTTACCCTATAAATGTCGTATTAGGATATGGAATCATGTGGGATTCGGAATCTCAAAGTGTGGATTCGAGATCTTGAATCCCCACGTTTTATTCGAAAAGATATTTAAAAAATATTCCGAATCCCCAAAAAAAATAAATAATATAATTACTTTTCCTTCCTTTTTTTTGCGGCCGGCACCATATAATTAAAAGGCCAAAATAAGGGATTTAAAAAGAGAATTTAAAAAAAATAAATAGTATAAAATTAAGGCACATAATTAATGAAAAGGGATGAGGTTACGACATTTTTGTTTTAAAAAATATTAAATATTTTCACATAAACTTGTTCTTGAAACATTCGCAACTTTTATTCATGCGACCCATTTTGCAATTGCATAACGATGTTTTCTCATAGTTTATGTGACATTCCGGGAAGCTCCTAAATATTTTTAGCACTTTAAATGAAAAATTAATATATTTTATGTTCATGAATTAATTTGAGGAGTATATTTGGTTACTATGAAAATAAAAATTTTTTAAAAAATATTTAAGGAGATTCGGAATCTTTTTTTTTTAAAACAATTAAATTATATTTTTTTGCCGCCTGGCTGGCACCAGAAAATTTTATTTTTTAGAGATATATTTAAGAGTATTACTTTTATGCTTTAAATCATTAAATACTAGAAAAAATGGTTTATTAATATCCGTAATTAAATGTAAAAAAATAAATATTATTTTTAAATTAATAATTTAGACAAATTAGAGGAAGAGAAAGAAAAAAAATTTTAATATCATCATTATTTAATTGTTTATAAACATTTTTTTTTTCATTGATAAAATGGTTAAATTATTAAGAAATGGATCTTTCATGGTTTTTAGAAGTCTTGGTAGTGTATGAGGTAGTAAGAATTTATCATCTCTTATATTCCATGTGCAATTAAATAAACATTTGTATTTTTTTTTGGTTAAAATTTTTATTCATATTTTGAAATTGGAAAAAATGACAAGAAATCAACCTAATTTGCTAAGCATCGACCAAAATTTATTAAAATGTAATAAGACCCCCCCCCCCCCATTTATTATTTTATTTAATATGTATACGGAATCACGAGGTCGAGTTCGATATCATAAACCAGAAATCACTTGGTTATGGATGGGTATAATAAAACAATAAAAGAATTAAATATAAAAAAAATTTTAAGTACCCCCCCCCCTCCCTGGTTCAAATTTTTAGAAGCAGTTGCTTCGAATCCTCAAGGTTTCCGATTAGGTTTCACTCGTTCCCAAAAAAAATTCCAGAAAAAATAACATCTTGAAAAAAGTAGTAGATATATATTTTTGAAATAAAACTAATTTTCACATAAATATAGATTTATAAAAAAATTCGAAATTAAAAAAAATTTATTTATTGTAACAATTATTCAATGCAATTTGGCATTTTGTTGAACATTTAAGATGACCATTAAAAAAAACATTATCACATTAATGAATATCGAAAATTTTGTATAATCTAATCAATATAAAAATAGTTTAAAATTTTGTGCCCTTCGTTTAAATTTCCAGAGAAGTGAGGATTTATTGTTTTGTTTTTTTTAAAATGACTATTAAAAAAACATTATTACATTAATGAATATCGAAAATTTTGTATAATCTAATCAATATAAAAATAGTTTAAAATTTTGTGCCCTTCGTTTAAATTTCCAGAGAAGTAAGGATTTATTGTTTTTTTTGTTGTTCTCTAAACATTCGCATCTTTTATTGATGCAACCCATTTTGCAATTGCATAGCGATGTTTTTCCATAGTTTGTGACGTATCGTGAAGCTCCTAAATATTTTTTAGCAATTGAAATTAAAAGTTAATATATTTTATGGTACATGAATTAATTTTAGGAGTATATGTGGTTACTATAAAAATAGCTTAAATTACCCTATGATTGATATATCTTTGTTGGGAACTTCAAAATCATTTAATTTTATAGTTTTATATATATATTAGGGGCAATAAATAGTGTTGAAATTCTTCCAGCAACACGTTTCCTACCCATATTTTATTTTGTTCAATTTTTAATACTTTTCCTTCTAAATTTTTAGGACAAATATTAGTTCTATCTGTCCTATGGATAGGTAATAATACGTGATCACCTAATATAAAGTTATTTTGTCCTATTATTTGAGAATAAATTATTTTTTTGATGCCCACGATGATTTAAATAAGAAATAAAAGAATGGGGCTATATTTAAAATTTTAGAAATACTATTCCCAATATTATTGCTTTTAAACTATTCACAAAAAAGTATGCCAATTAGCAAATTTATATTGTGTCAAGCTGCAAAAATATTAACTCCATGTTAAAAGTAAGGTTTTCTAAAAATTAGGCTGAGTCGAGGGCGATCTTTTTATTTTATTTAAAAAATCATTAAAAGCTAAATAATTTTTTTATAATAAATCGATAGCGATTTTTCTTGAAATTAAGGAAATGTTAGATTACATTTTTTTTAACGATTAGGGAAAGAGGGGAATATTAAATAAAAAGATATTTATATTCACAGATATGCCGTCACTTTTTTTTATTGTTTACCAAAGAGGAAAATTATGTGAATGTCATATATTATATCGCTACTAAAATAGCAAATGTTTCAAACAAAGATTCGCGCCATAGTCCGTATTCAAAAAATGTTGGCCATAAAATTATATGGAAAAATAGTTGTGCTGCCAATAATATTGAGAATAGTATTTCTAATATTTAAAAAAAGGGCCCCTTCTTTTATTTACTATTTAAATGATCGTGGGCATCAAAAAATAATTTATTCTCAAATAATTGGACAAAATAACTTTATCTTAGGTGATCACGTATTATTTATCTGTCCATAGGACAGATGGAACTAATTAGTACTAAAAATTTAAAAGGAAAAGTATTAAAAACTAAACAAAATAAAATATGTGTAGGAACGTGTGCTGGAAGAATTTCAACACCATTTATTGCCTCTAATATATATATAAAACTATAAAATTAAATGATTTTGAAGTTCCCAACAAAGATATATCAATCATGAGGTAATTTAAGCTTTTTTTATAGTAGACACATATACTCCTGAAATTAATTCATGTATATAAAATATATTAATTTTTAATTTAATAAAGTGTTAAAAATATTTAAGAGCTTTCCGGAATGTCACAAACTATGGGAAAACATCGTTATGCAATTACAAAATGGGTCGCATGAATAAAAGTTGCGAGTGTTACAAGAACAACCTTATGTGAAAATATTTAATATTTTTTAAAACAAAAATGTCTTAACCTCATCCCTTTTCATTTATTATATCCCTTAATTTTATACTATTTACTTTTTTTAAATCCCTTATTGGCTATCTAATTATATAGTGCCAGTCGCAAAAAAGGGAAAAAAAAGTTTTATTTTATTTTTTTTTCATAGGGATTCGGAATATTTTTATTCCGAATAAAACTTGAATGCCACATAATTCCATATCCCAATATGACATATATATAATTAATTTCCATTTAAATCTATAAATTTTAGTTCTCAATAGTGAAAGATATTTTTCTCAGTGTATTTTGCCCATGACGCCCATCCATTATTATAAATATTGAGTTCACAAAATTATTTTAAGCTAATAAATTTATTTAGAATTATTTTTATATAATTTTATAGATATTCCGCTGACTTATCATTAAAAATTAATTATAAATTTAGTGTAAAAAAATTTTTTTTTTGTTAAATTCTCGTTTTCAAATGAGAATTTATTTGAAAGAAATATGAAAATAGGAGACTTTTTTATATATGATGTTTTAATTGAATAAGAACAAAATAATTATTATTCTGTTTAAAAACATTGACGCACCCTGTGTATAATAAAAAATTGTACCTATATACAGATACATTTGCAAATACATCTAACTATATACTTTTTTTAGGCGATGTATCTGTAGCTAGATTCATTTTAAATTGTTTATCTATATTGGTATCTACCATTTGAAAAGTATCTTTTAACAATAAACCCTTAATACAAATGTTTCATTTCGCCAATATTTTTTATTTAAAAAAAAAGACCCCTTGATTATTTGAAATATTTTATTAGAAATCTAATGCTAAGGGTCGTTTAAATAAGCTCGAACAAGAGAATGAGGATGACGAGGACATTGCAAATGGGAAGGTGGAAAGTAAAGAAAATGACCAGTATCTCTCGCCAGAACCAAAATTTACGGTCGAAACGACTAAATGGCACAGAGCTAAAAGCAACAAAGAGTACGTGTCAAGTTAAATTAATTCAAAAATTAAGCGCATTAAATTAATAACAGCTAGTGAAATTTACATTAAAAAAAATCATTTCCTTCGTAATATTCTGTGTACATTTAAGAATATTATAACAACATAAACTTATAACCTATTATAATAAACAAGCGAATAAATGTGCCATCCATTATCATGTAGTTAATATACGGCATTTCCATATTTTTTTAAATTTATTTGGAAATAAAATTATTTGACTTGCAAAAAATTGTCAAAAATATCCTCTTCCTTCCTTCCTTCCTTCCTTCCTTCCTTCCTTCCTTCCTTCCTTCCTTCCTTCCTTCCTTCCTTCCTTCCTTCCTTCCTTCCTTCCTTCCTTCCTTCCTTCCTTCCTTCCTTCCTTCCTTCCTTCCTTCCTTCCTGCCTTAGAAGACAAGATATTTATGCAAGTTAAATAATTTTATTTATAAACGAATTCCAAAAATATGGAAATGTTTTAAATATGATTTGCACAATGCTTTATAATCTGTGCATTTTATTAATATAGTAAATGCATTTAAATTTATTAAAAATATATGAATTAGGGAGAAATATAAATTAGTTAATATTTATATGTTACGAGTATGAATAAAAATATACTATTTAAATGCAAACATTCTTTTAGGTCTGGGTGGGCCACATTTGACAGGAGTATATTACTATCTTACAGTATAAGAAAGTTTATGGTGTGTTAGCAATAAGTTACACTACTTGGGATTACTTCGAGAAATTTCTAACCGTTTATAGCAAGTGGAAAAGAGAAGGAAATGTTCCTTCAGAGTAGCTTCTCGATCCAAGAAATAACACGAAATTGCCAACTTAATTGTAAAATTTTTTGCAATGTAGTTGAAGGGGAAGGGTGGAAAGGGAGTAGTACCCAATCATGGATGGTGCCCTTTTCCGGGTATCATTTATCTATCGCGTCCGCCGTTCGAATTTACTTTAGTATTTATCGCTCTGGGATGAACGTCTTCTTAAAAAATATATCATAGATTTATATATATTTATTCACAATATATATTTTTAAATCCGATTATAAATAATATTAGTTTTAGTATATTTATTTTAAATATAATATTGAATAATAAAGACATTGATATTAAATGAAATACATAGATTTATTAACTACAAGATAATGGATAATACTTTTTTTGTACGCGCTTTATTGTTTATTTGTTCAATAATGTGGGGTTAATCAGTCTATGTGCCTATGTATGACAATTACACTTACAATGTTTAAAGATGGTATATTCCCCCAGCTTCGCTTTCTTTACTCACGGATCGTAGGGTAGTTATAGAAGCCGAACTTAAACGTTTACGGAAAGCGTCATCTCGCGATCATACAACTTTTCTGGACAAGGTGGAATGCTCCCAACTTTTCAAACACTTTTTACCTATTCAGAATAGAGACTATTTCAGGAGTTACAAGTTGACGTATGAATCCCAATTAAAATTATGTTTTTTTTAAAAAAATTGCTTTGGAGTAAAATTGATAAAGGTAGAGTTAGATTTATAACTCCACTAGGGTTCAATTATTCCTATAAATTTTTATATTTAAACCCCCACCCCATCCCACATACTTTTATTTTTTTTTAAAAGTCAAAAATTAAATTGAATCGTAAATTAGGAACGTAATGGACACGGAAGAAAGTGAGCAAGATGAAAAAAGAAACTACCACAACGCTAACAGGGAAGATGACGACTTTCTCGGCGTGGCTGCCGGCTATATGGCTCCCGAAAGCAAAGGATGGACGGAGTAAGTTGCAAATTGTTATGATAAGAATTAGGAAGGAATGAGAATAAAATATATTTATAAATGGCCTTCAGTGAACAGAGCTGTGCCAGTCAACCAGAGCTAATATTCTTGACATTCTCCCAATCGAATCTGTTCTGGGTTATTATAGGATAGATTAGGGAACATACCTTCAAACATCTATTTATAGTCCTAATTTATGCTTTTTTATAAAAATTCTAGCCTGGCCTGAGGCGAAATTGGTCATTTAACCGCTTCTGGCTCTCGAAAAATTATATTTCAGGCCCGGCTCTGGTTTAATCCTCTGACCATATTTTGTTTTGTTTTGATTAATGATCATTAGAGCTTGCCCATATAATAATAAAGATTGTGTAATCAATTTATACACCTCGTCACGATAATGAGTAACAGTACTGATTGTAAATTATACAAGAAGTAATGCAATTAGCTGAAAAATAATTTATATGAAAGATTCTTACCTCATCTGTACACTACATCGGTGCTTGAAGTAATAAATAGTTGATTCGTATGTAATATCAAGTTAAAGACAATCGTAATATTATAATTGGTAATCACTAATATAATAAGTATATCCATCATTACAATTCAACGTGCCAACATTCTCGAAGTAAATTCTTAATTCCTAGATTGGTTAATCCCTGGTAGTAAGTGTTGGGTCGATATGTTGGTAGCCCTTAACTAGAAAAAATGTTTGAATACGATCTTTCCATTGTAAATTAGCAACGCCATTTTTTAATAATATAAAGTACATTATTGAGAAAAACCAATCAGTAGATAGAATAAAATTTTATGATGGCCGAAACGTGGAATAACGAGACTTACAGGTTGGGAGAGCCAATTTACATTCCAATCAAATCGAAACATCCATTAATAAATTTTACCACAAGGGAGAACATATTGTATTTATAAATTACCATTTAGAAAGGATGTTTTTATAACGTGAATACAATTAATGTATAGAACGGTAGTTATTTCTGTCACTCGGTTTTGACATAAAAATGAAAGTTAAAACCCTATAATAATCAACCTGAAATATTATTACCTTTCTTTTTTTAATACTTTTAGAACCTTAGCATTGTTGAATC
Organism: Gordionus sp. m RMFG-2023; assembly: GCF_954871325.1. Taxonomy (NCBI): domain Eukaryota; kingdom Metazoa; phylum Nematomorpha; class Gordioida; order Chordodea; family Parachordodidae; genus Gordionus; species Gordionus sp. m RMFG-2023. The sequence continues at coordinate 4,308,916 of NC_088778.1, read as the reverse complement.
ACAAGCAAGGTTTGGCTTTACCTCTCACAACCTCTTTCGAAGATTCCGAAGCATCGTTAAACAATCAGGAATTAGAGATAGACCCAGAGCCCTATCACCATTCCTTTCCATGGAAATCACCAGTGTGTTCCGATTTTGGGAAGATAGATTGTAGACCATCTCAATGCCACCAGAATCTGACAAAATCGCTGAGCGATAAAATAGAGGCCTACGAGAAATGGACAATGGGCCAGCCTTATATCGATATAGACCTTTCTTTGTCTAAAGTTTGCCATTATCTATCCATGCTATGTATTGTATAACTAAACATTTCTTTTTACTTATACACAAATTGTTAAAAAAGATCTCAGAACTGAGATGTCGCTTTTGGATAATTAGATCATTATTACAGGGTAAATAGATATTTATATGTATATGTACTATTATTTTTTGGAGATGCCTCCATAATCATGACTTGCATATTTTTCTAAAGGGTTAGTTGGAATGTTGCCTACACACACTATTTACCCTAGATATACTATTTTTGGCTACTGACGATTTATTATTCGTATGTGCAAGATTTTGCTAGATAAGTGGTAGCACAATTGGGTAGAGGATTTCCTCATAAATTATACCGGGAAATATTTAAGCCCGTTTATTGCACCTGAAAAAATAGATTATTAAAATTTAAAAAGCGATTTATAGATGTGGAAATAAAGTTTAAAAATGGTCCATAAGTACTATGCTAAATACCAATATTTATGAATAAATTTTAGTTTCGAATATTCACGAAAAATTTAAAATTTTACACGAATTTGTAATAATTCGATCGGATAATATTTCCCCTTATTTCTATTCAATTAATTTTGTGATTCGTATTCCTCGTAAAATACTAATCGGATCGAATAACTATTAGTTCGTTTTAGATATAATATAATGCATTTATATATGTGTAATGTCACATAGTCGATAAAGCTGTATTTATAAATTGAAGTATTTGCACACTGCAAAATGCAACCCTTTTTTTACATTCATATATATAGCTTTGTAAAACAATTTGTTTTAAAAAAATAGTTGATAAATTATTGCCTTTTAAAAAATAAATTTAAAAAGGATTAATAATTATTTATAAAAATTTTAACATATAAGGTGGCGTACTTAAAGACTTTTAAAACGTAAAATACATTTGATTTTAAACCGGATATAAGAATTCTGATTATTAGCCCAATATATCAAAATCATTGGAATTAGATTAAAATTAATATGTGCCAAGTTGCTCCACGAGGGAAAAGAATTCTAAATCTTGAGAGATTCCATACCCCGTTTTACACGAACGACTTATTCAACCAATATGTACTTAATCCTAAAATAAAAATAGATGCTTGGCATTTAACGCCATCTAATGGACACTATTTTATTAATTTTTAAATTATAAATAATATTTTCTTAGATGTTTTAGTTTTGTAATACGTCTAACTTTTTCAATAAAAAATAAACGCAATACTTTTCCTTATTTGATTATGGTTTGGCAAATTTTCCAAAAAAAAAATGTGTTTCGAATTATACAAAATATACTATATATTTTTTAAAATTCTATTATACAGTGTTGTTATGATTTAATGAAACAATTAAACTTTTCAAAAAAAAAGTAATGTTTTTATCTCAACATTTTCTTTCAAGTTTTTAAAAGTAAATTTTGTTATTATAATTTATATTTGTAAATTTTTAATGAAACATGTTGTGTTTTAACCTGTGTTAAACGACTCGTTTTGAGTTTTTTTGAAAACGGCTAACTCAATATTTCATACAGAAAAATATTACGCAAGCCTGAAGATTTTACTTATAGATGGCACGAAGGTCTAGACATCAATTAGCAAAATCTCGAGGATTGGGCAATATGTCTTCTGGCTAAAATATTGAGTTAGTTGTTTTTAAAAATTCGCTCAAAACGAGTCGTTTAACAACACTTGTACGATTAAAATTAATTTTGCAAATATAATTAAAAGTGAAAGAAAATGTTGAGAAGAACATTATTATTTTTAAAAACTTCCGGTAATTTAACTTAAATTAAAACTTCTAATAATTCTTTTTTTAAATTTGCGACAATCTTAATTTTAAACTTCTAATAATTTTTTTTTTCCGATTAAAAACTATATTTCTAATTTTTTTATCGCTAGTATTTTAAATCAATCTCCAGTTTCAGGTTTGTCAATATAATATTCGATTATTTACTAACTTTATATACATAGTTTTTAGATGCACCTATGAAACTTCATATTCTCTCGGGGAGGTTATCTGAAATAACAATTAGGTACCAAAGTTATTCACCTACCCCATCAAATTCTCTTAGGTGTAACTGACACAAGCCGATGTCAATATTCGAATATTTAAGAGCAACAAAATTTTGATCCTATTCGTTTGAAGAAAAAAAATGGTAATTGGAGCTATGAAAAAAATGGAATTGGCTAAGATATGGCTGAGAACACCAATTGACGATCAGCCCAATGCAAAGACAATTGCGCATGATCTAAATTTATCCATTGGTTCAGTTTATCGTTTCAAGCAGGAAACTTTCCTTGAATATTGTTAAGAGCTGGTTAAGAAAATCAAAGTATGGAGGTGGGGAAATTTGGATAGCTGTAGCTTATTATAACAACAGTCGAAAGGGGGAAGAACAATCTCCAGCAGAGATGTTTTTAGGGCGGCGAACCAGGATATTATTGGATTTATTAAAACCAAAACTACATCTAGAGGTGGAGAGAGAGATAACGAAGAAACCTGAATTTATGGTGGGGCAAACCGTGTGGGCAAAAATATATGGAGGTACAAGAAGGTGGGAGTCAGGGGTGATCGTAGAAAACATTGGAAATAAATTAAGTCGAGTAAAGTTCTCTGAAGAAAAAGAAGGAATAAGGCATAGGGACCAACTAAAAAGGGGACTGGAGCTAGGAAGATTACGATCTGGTGTTTGAAGCAAAATGATATTATATGGCATATTATATGAAATTAAAAAGGAATGTATTTGTCTATGTAATAATACCATGAAATATTTATATGTATATATGTAACGTTTTTTTTGGTTAAATATCAAAATTAATATATCCAGAATTAATCATAGATCCATTAATATAACATATAGCATTGTTTAAAAATCCTTAATTTATCCAAAAATTAATCATAGATTTATTGATATAATATATAACATTGTTGAAATTCCCATTACGGGATAATATGTATCTTAAAATAGCAGTGTGATGTTCCAATCATATGATACTTAATAAACGCAATTGAGAAATAAAAAAATAAAAAACTACTATTTCTTCTTTTTTCAAGGTTTTTATAACCCAACATAATAATAATAACAAAATTATAATATTGATAAAAAAAAATAATATTGACAACAAAAATTATTCAAAATGACTTGCTATAAAAACAAAAAAAAATATTTACAACACGCCCCCCATTAATTACAATTAAACCTGCTATATAAAGAGAAGAAGAAAAAAACTAACATGAAAACAAAAAAAAATAACATTGACGAGAAGTGAACAACACTATTGTATATATATTATCACACATATGTTTCCCCTTTTTTTTTATTTATTTTACAATTATATATTTATCTTTATTTTTTCTTATACTACCAAAAAAAAATCCTATTACATATAATAAAAATCTTCTTACTGTTCTCTAAACAATTCCTCTAACTCCTCGGCCGATATATCAACTATCGGCCATTCTTCCTGCAATTCAGCGTCGTTATTAGAATTTGGTGCTGACTCCCGCGACGGTTTCACTACTGCCACCGGTCGCTCAGTCTCCAACTCCCCAGTAGTTGTTTGTATGTTTTCCGCCCTTGTCACCGCGGGTAACACGGTCCGAACTGGCCAGGCTCCTCGTCTCCGCTCCCCACTACCACTTTCATCCCTTGCTCCTATGAAATTTCTTCTGCCGCCATCATACCTTCTCACAAAAGCATGGCGGGGCCCGCGGGGGCATCGAACTTGCAAGTGACCTCGGCCTCCACAGATGAAGCATAATCAAACATTCCTTATTGTGCGCCTGCCCGAATTATTGGGTTCGGGCAATTTGGACTCCCGCCCCCCTCCGTTGATCATTTCAAATGGCGCTATTTGTCTTCTTCGCGGGGATCTGGGAATGGGTCTCGATTCGGGATACAAACGATTTCCCTCTGCATCTACCCTGCCCTGGAATATACTAATGCGAATCGTGATATTCTTCCAATACATACATTCATGGATGGCTGCCATTCTAAGTCTCATTATAAAAGAAAGGTATAATAAAAAAAATATATAATGTACTTTTAACAACTTCTTGAATACAAAACGAATTTCTTTACAACTAAAATTTGTTAATAATTTATTTTCTGAATGAATTTAAAATATAAAATTTTGGATACTCCTCCTTTTATTCTTTCCAATAACCCTCTTCAAAACAGGGCAGGGTAGATGCAGAGGGAAATGGTTTGTATCCCGAATCGAGACCCATTCCAAGATCCCCGCGAAGAAGACAAATAGCGCCATTTGAAATGAGCAACGGAGGGGGGCGGGAGTCCGAATTGCCCAAACCCATTAATTGGGGCAGGCGCACAATAAGGAATGTTTGATTATGCTTCATCTGTGGAGCCCGAGGTCACTTGCAAGTTCGATGCCCCCGCGGGCCCCGCCATGCTTTTGTGAGAAGGTATGATGGCAGAAAAAATTTCATAGGAGCAAGGGATGAAAGTGGTAGTGGATATTACGACGACTCATCTGATTATATAATAAAACAGAAATTGGAAGAAGAAAGACAACACAGAACTTCAAAATATAGCTAAATTGTTCGGTAATAATAACGGCTATACCATTAAAAACATAATAGAACATTTATGCACATCTAAGGATGAGTTAGTCGTCTATATCAAGATGCATCAAATCAATGGAATGGAACCGGAAAAGGTTTGAAAAAGAACCCGATTGATGGAATTTTCCAGATATTATATAGCCTAAAGATGATGAACGTGCGATTTCAAAATATATTCTATTTAGATAAAACAGGCTTCAATTCCCATTATGGATGGGCATCTCTGGGTAAGAGGCCATCCGTCAAACTCCCTCCTTTAAAGGGGAAAAACGTATCGGTTTTGTGTACCATAGGAATTAATGGTCTCAAAAAATGCACCATTATTTAAACGGGGCATTTACAGTACCTGGGTGAATTATCATCTATTTTGCCGTTGAATTCACTCATAATTATGGAAAATGCGCCTATTCATCGTGCTAATGTAACTCAAAATGAACTTAATATAGTATATCTTCCACTCTATTAGAGAAATCTAAAGGCTTTGGCAATAATTTCTGGCCAAAATCTTGAGTTAGCGCTTTTTAAAAATCGGCTCAAATCGGGCGATTTAACAACACTACTCCACCCTCCCTAACGTTCGATCAGTCTACGGCCGAGACTCAGTCTACAGCGAATACAAATACGTTTAATTAAAAAAAAAATTATTATACCGGTATTGCAAATAAAGTTTTACGACTTATTTAAATCCATAATAATTTAATTTTGACATAATTTTATCACTTTTTTACCTTTCTTCCCATAATCCTCATTTAAATCTTTTTTACTATCCTTTTTTATATACAAAAACAAAGGGGCTAATTAATTTTTTTTTAAAGTTTCTATAAATGATTATTAGGATCTTTGCCTCTCCCCCTCATGCCCTTTTTTGATGGGCCTTCGGTCGGATTTACTTTATTTATTTATTTTTAGCTTTCACCTTTTCTGGTGGTAAGATCCTTCAATGTCTCTTTCCATTTTATATTATTCAAAAATATTTATGAAAGCGAAGTTGATATTTGTGATAGAATTTTGTTTAAGTAAGTTTCCTCGTAATATCAAATTTTAAAAAAAATATATTTACATTCTATATACTGAAAATTGACTTAAGAACGTAACATAACGCTTGATCTTACGAATGAATGATGTTAAAGGTTAGCAAGCCATAAATCGAGCGTTTCGATAATAAAATTCTAATATTTCCAATGTTGGTACTTCAATATGTTTCTTAGCCTTATATAACCTTTTTTACACAGTTTCATGGTCATGAGGGTCTATTTTCAGGAAATAATAGTTTCACATAAGTATTTTATTTTACCCTTTACAATGAAATATTGGTGTCCGGCATCACCTTAGCTCTCCCTTTTAGATGGAACTCATGGTGGTCATAAGGTTCCTTGAGATAATTAAGCATTATAAATAATGAAAGTTGAAATTGATATAAAAAATAATCATCCTTTATTATATTTGTAATTTAAAAAAGATCATGATACGATATCATAAATTTTACCTCTATTTAAATAAGGTATTAATTTAATAAAAATTTGAATCTTACTCCTCGATGACCATATCAGATTCGATTTTTAAAATGGCTCTTAGGTCACATGTAACGATAATGATTTAGCCATTTTTATAGGATCTACTCAGTTACATCGATACAGATTATGAACTCAACGAAGAGGAAGTGGGGCAACGTATATTGACCGCTTTGAAAATGGTATTTTATCAATTATTAGAATCTAAATTGGGCATAACAATTTTAATTTATTTATTTAAAACTAACTTTAAATATTTGTTAGCTTGAATTTATCTCCCCCCCTCTTTAATTGTTTTATTATTTTTTAATTATAATATTAAAATTTTAGTCAATCCATTTATAAATGGGCTAACTTTTTCACCTATTTTCTCCGATATACACTCGTAAAATTGAGCAATAGTCAAAAAGTTATTCTGGCAGTTTTTGTTTTAAAAATAAGAAAATGGACGGTAATATATATTTACTTTGGGAGGTGTAGTATTTAATTTAAATAAACAATATAAAAATCGTTTGGTAGGTTGTGTGTTTTTTATGATTTTATATTAATATCAAATAATTATAATAATACGAGCAACATGCTGATATTTTAAATGGCACTTTTTTTTAAAAAACACACATTTACTATAGGGAAACGAAAAGGATTGGTCTCTTTACAACCTAGCAGCTTTGTATTGGAGAATCATGGGCAATGTTAGCCAATCACTAGAATGCCTCCACAGATCTTTCTACTACTCTCCTCTAAAATACAGGATAGTTCCGTTATTCAATATGGCCGCATTACTAGCCAAAAATCTTAGGGCTTATAATCATAGTCTAACTCTCCTTAAAGAGGCATCTACCTTAGATAAGTATGACGTAAGTTTTATTTATATATATATTACATGATTGCAAATCAGGAGCATATCTGAAATATACCCAACACTATTTATTAATTTAAGCACCTAATCTAATTAATCAATTTTTGGATTTAATTTTAAAACGATAAATAAATAATAAAATGATTTAGACGAAGGTGACCATGTTGATGGCCCATCTGACTTACCTAACGGGCAATATGACGGCAGCTTCCCATTACTACCAAGAAACATTATTTTTAGACGCTCCCCTCAATTCTCCTCATTCCATCAACAAAGAAGCCCTCATAGGTCTTGTAAACAAAAATGTCTATCTATACTAATCTTTTATATAAAGTCCGTGTGCATATCAGAGTCCTGCGAGGCCCACCCGTCAGCCGAGCGCTGGAAAGTGTCGGTTTGCGGGCAGGCTCGGGCCGGAAAAACTGATTCTGCACTTTTAAATAAGTTTATTTTTTTTGATAAGCTAACTCTGTATTATAAAGATACAATTTACTTGTAGACAAGGTTAAGCTTAATCTGCAAAAATATATCCCATTAAAGGGCTTTGGGAACTAGTTCGGAATTCAAAATTTTAATCCGCCCGGTCCCAAAATACCCCGGATTTGATTTGGTTGTTCAAAAATAGGCCCTGTTTGGTTCCATGTTTGCACAATGTTCAAGAAAATATTTTCGATAATTTTGAAGCCTAAACTAGGTCGAAAACCCTCATATCTATCTATATTTGTGTATCATGATTTATACATTATTTTTTTTAGAACCTAATTATTCTTAATCAATTACTTTCTACAATTAATAGGATTCGAGCTGGTAGGCTGTAGATTAGCTTTCCCTGATCAGTACAAAGATTTGGAACAATCACATACATTAAACGTATATATAAATATATATTTATGCCATCATTCTATCTAAATGAAATCTATTTTCGCTTGATTTCAAATATTTTATAATATAATTTTATAAAAATCGAACACTTTCGAGAAACGTAAATGTACAGAAATTTATTTAAAAATATTTTTTTAAAACTTCTTTACATAAGTTGTTCTTCGGTTGCGACTAGTTGTAATTTCGAAAAAAAAGTGGGCGGGGCAATGACATATAATAATGCCTAGACTGACGATGCATTTGAAAACGTCATTGAATTCCAATCAGCTGGACCCGCCATTTTGGTGACACGTATAGTAATTATTCTCGTGTTAAAAACTACTATTGAATCGAATAACTTACCTCCTTATTATCTCAATGGTCAGGCAATTCTTTAATAAAGGTTGTGGGAGACATAGGAATAAATTGGCCTCTCGTTTACAATTTTTAATAATGATATTGGTAAATCAAAATTGCGTCCACAGCTGTTTTCATTGATGTACACTTTTAATGAATGCATCATCAGTGGGGCGGGAATAATTCTCGATTCCAATATATACACAGAATCATTAAAAATATTTTTTGGGCCATTTCCAGAACAGAGCGTTTTTTTTCGAAGCCATTTTCTAGGCATGTTTTCACGCTTAATTTTCATGTTTTATATTCCGAAATAAAGGGATAATAATTTGTCGAAATTAAAAAAAATTTTTGTGTGTAAATTAGCTGAAAATATAATCGTTGTTCTGTCTCGAAATGTATGGTATTAGTAGTAAAATATTTGTTTGCAATCAAAGAATATCATCCCATATGATATCAAACATTAATTTTAAAAAAAACATCGATGGGGAAAAATAAGGAAACAATTTACGACGAATCGCTCGAAAATGGCGAATACAGCGATTATTTTGATTACGATGACCGCATGCTCAATTTCGAAACTTTCGAAAGTTTCAACCTGACCGAGGAGAGTGCCGATGAAAATGTTAACATGAATACTCACCACTTTAACAACGTTGACGAAGGTTTTTTTTTTGAATGATTGCTTTTTTATTATAAAGTCCTATCTAGACCGAAATTTTAAAATCTCAAATAAGAAATAAGAATTTTATGTTACCCTTTTTATCAAGATGGCGGAGATTTTTTTAAATATTATTCCTATCAAATTTATATATGAAGAATGTTTCTGCTATATTGGTCTAGAGATGATATCATTTTACATATTGTGACATCCTAAAAAAAAGTGGTATTAATTTAGGTCCAAATATTCTAATTTATATCTAATTATGAAATTGTTCTATTTGATGGGAAACATCTTTCTTATTGTTATTTTACATATAGGTCTCATTTACAGTAAACTCGTTATACTTCAAGCATCGCGTTATTTAACGCTATCGAAATCACGGCTGATTCTTTATAGCGTTAATAATTTTTGAAATACGCGTTGCAACATCTGTTTTTCAATATTCATCGGGCGTTATCATCATAAAGATCCATATTTATAAATTATACTGATTTATTTGCTTGATTTTGTAAATAACGCACCGCTTAAACATAACGCGTTTACTATTACTTACAAATGTTTTTTTTTTAAAAAAAAATTACGAAAACAGATAAAAATCGTGTTAAATCTAAAGAAGATTTTGTACCAATACTGCCAGTGGCCGAAAAGTTGTTCGATCTACCTTCTGACACTAACGTTTTATTCTATATTATTATATATATTTGAGTTAAATTTATATTCTTCATCAGAAGTTTCGAACAAGGAACAGGAACCCTCAGAACCCGAGTCAAATTTAAGAACTGGAAAATACTTTCTAAAATTTTTTTCAGAAGGAATCAGAGCCCGTTTTAGTTCAGCTTCTAAACCTTGATTCTTATTAATGCGAAAGTGAAATGAAAGCTTTTTCACGTTAGTAATATAAAAAAAAATTGTTTTATTCGCATTTTACCGATAATATTGCCTTTTTAGTTTTTTTTTACCCCATTTTTTAAAATATATTTCGCTTTCCCTGTGCCTTAATTTTCGACATGGTTTGGCCAAAAAGTACTCAAATTATACTCGAACATAGATACTTATTTTTATATCGGAGATACTGTCTAATCCTGCACGTAATTGTATTTTTTTTCTACCTCTCCTAAAAAAAAAAAATTTAGGATCCTATTCACCAAAGATTATTGGACGAAACATTACCCATTGTGCTCAAACCGAAAGATGTCGAAATATTAAGTATTTTATAATATTTCAAATGTCTATTTTTTTAAAATATTTTTTACTTAAAATGAAAACCTCAGTTATCCTTTACGATTAACATTATAAGATAAAAATTTTAAATAGGATCTTGTAACGATGGCAATGAAACGTTGATTGTTCAACGGGTTACTTGTACAAATTATAAACATAATGTTAAAAAGCCCTATTTTTGAATCGATTTTTCATTAAGATATTAGCCAAAATAATATTATGTAAGCATCGAAATTTGGGAAATAGATGTCCAAACATTTCTGTCAGTTATATCAATTCATGTCTGTAAAATAGAAGGGGAACTAACTTATAGGCTCAAATGATTTTTAATTCCATTTATTGATTCTTGATTTTAATCATCAAAATAATATCGTGCATTTATAAACATTTTTCATTGATAAGATCCGTTTCTTCATTACAACATACCCAAATACGATATTGGTTTGGAGAATGATGATTGCCTTAATGCGATAGCTATCGATTTTTCCAATGTCCCGAGCACTTGGCTTTCCATACCCCAAGAACTGATCGAGTGAGTATTCAATAAGTCGCCTAAGAATTAGAATATTCTATCTCCACTTTTTGTAATTTTGCAAATTTTGCAGGGATTTAAAAAATTAAGTTTTTATTGTTTTCAATAGAGTGGTTAAAAAAAAACCTTGTATCGGATTTAATTTGAATTATTTTATAAATATTTCTGATTTAAATATAAATGTCACAATCATAAGTTAATTGTAATAATTTACATACAAGTTTTCATTTCTTATATAGCGAATTCAAATTTCCGTGAATAGTAGATATTCAATTAAAAAATATTATACTGATAGATAATTTTCAATTGGTCAAATAAATTACAAATTAAATGGTGATTAATAAAATATTATAAAGTATTCGACGTTTAATTAATAAAATATTATAAAGTATTCGACGTTTAATTAATAAAAAAAATAATTAGCTATGATAATCTGATAAAAGTTGTCATGTAATCATTTCTAACATTTTTCTCTTTCCATCAGGAAATGATGGGCGATTTTAAGTAAAAGTTAAGTTGAATAAAATAAAATATGAGTGTTAATATTCGCATAATATGTGAAAGAAATAAATTCATTAATTCAATCCGCCTTGAAATTGCGTGAAAATTATATCGCCCTCGAAAGATTTGAAACGTGCTTCCATATAAAGATTACCTACCCGTTTTATTATAGAGAACGGTACCTCTATGTACTGTTAGCAAAGGAAAACAGGTGTAGTAGAGATTATTAGTTCCGTTTCTGGCAGAATTATAAGACGGGTATGGGCCTAATATTGTATTTTATAGCCGGACCTGGGTTTTTAAATTTTTTTAAAAAACTAATTACGATTAAATATGGGCCAATTCTGGGCTTAAAAAAAAAATTTTTTTGGTCTTGGATCAAAAAAATTGATAAGAAGGCCAATTTATATCTCATCTTAGTTTTAGTTCTTGTTCATAAAGTAGGCATCGAGAGTTTAATCTTTTGATAGCCGGTATTATTAAACCTATTAATTACCATCAGATATTTTTTATGGCGTGCTCGGGCATCCTATCATTTAGGAATGAGATGACTGAAAGTGACTATCAAATCGATTCCAGTCTATCAAGATAAATTGTATGACAATTGAAAGAATATTTTAATGATGTAATAGCATTTTTTATATAAATAAATTAAAAATTTTTTCGTTACCATCCATAAGTTCATCTATCTCTCAAAATTTGGTAGACGAGTGCGTCAAATTTATCAAAATGGACTCTCCGCATCCTCCTTCGCATTTGAATGCGGAGCCCATCTGCCACCTCTCGAAGGCGCATTTCAATAAGCACCATAGAGCTTCACAAAATGGGGGAGAAACAGATTTGCTCCATATTTTAAACGCGCTCGTTAGAGAAGCCCGCCGTAAAGAAATGCTAGCGGCGTCTAACAACGAGAAAGGCTCGCTAGTCCAAATGAGATCGCTAAACTCGGAGACCGGTTTGATTCCGATTCTCAAAAAAGTAATTTCCGCAAAACTGACCAGAGCCTTGGCCGACGCTGACAGCGTCACGGATGAGTCATTACTTTCTGATTCGGAGAAGGAAAAGGTTTTTTTTTTTTAAATATAGTAAAAATTCATATATTATAATAAATTGGGGAGTAATCAAAGGTTACATTTTTATATCATCGTTAATAGTTTAAAAACCATTATCCCAAACTCTCGCATATTTACAAATGCAACATTTTATATAGTGGAAAGGGAATTAATTGGTAGCGATAATAAGATCTATGGAACATAAAGTTTTTAAAATCGCGTTAACAAAGCTTAATACCAATGGCACATAATTTTACCTAGACTGACGATGCCTTCGTAATAAAGCTTTTGAAAGCATCGTTGAATGCAAATCAGCTGGACCCGCCATTTTTCTAACGAATATAGTAATTATTCTCATGTTAAAAACTACTATTAAATCGATAACTTGCTTCCTTATTATCTCGATTGGGAATGAATTGGCCTCTCGTATAAATTTTTTTAGTAATGATATGATCAAAATGGCGTACCCAGCTGTTTTTCGTTGAAGTACACCTTTAATGAATGCATTGTCAGGCTAAGGTGTTATATGTCATTGCTAAATACTGAAAAAGGGGTGAACATTTTTTGGTTTTTCGACCCGCTTATTTGATACAAAAAATATTTTCTTCTTTGCTATAGTTTATTATACATAAAATCATGATTAGATACCTTAGTCGAACAATTTTACGGAACTCGACATACATATTTTAAGACCCTTTATATCACGATGGTACCCTTGTACCAGTGGTCTTTTTTTTAAATAGGATTATTTTAAATTATTTGGGACGTTATAAATATGTCCCCAAAATTCTTTGTCAAAATGTACGTAAATTTTTATGCTTTTTTGGAAAAGAATAAATAATTTTTTATAAATCACGTGATTTGAAAGCATTTTTAGCACTTTAGAGTTAATTAATTGGTAAAAATCAAAACACATAAAATGGCGATATGCTAATTTTCTTATTTTACATTCCACGTGATCAAATAATACAAAGTTTACGAATAAAGCCATAATGGAGGTATTGAAAAGAGGTCTCTCTATTGACCAACCAACAACGTCTTGGGTCGTACCCGCTTTAACCTCTTTGTACTGGAGAGCTAACGGCAACACATCCCAAGCCCTCGCATGCCTATACCTTTCTTTATCTGCTGCTCCTGATAAATTTAAAGTCTGTTTTTTTATTAATCATTATTTGTTTTTTATTTTAACCATTTTTATTTGTTTTTTATTCTGGATATTTTGGGTTTTAAATATATATTTTTTTGAAATATATTAAATGCTATTTTAGATTTTTTTTTAAATAATAATTTTTTGTTTTTGGTATACAATTTAGATTTAATTTTTTGCTTAACTAAAAATATAACTATAAATAACCTAATTTTAGATAATTAAAGTGTAATTTTAACATTAGTGCCTTATAATTATATATTTAATGATGATTTATAGACAACTGGTCCATGAATCATTATTGATATTTGATCATTTTGAAAAAAATATTGCAATATCTTTTATTTTAATCATAAAAAGGCTTCCTCATTGGTTAGTTTGGCTAACTTGTGCCACAAAACCCAAAATTACTCTTTAGCTATATTCGCTATCAAAAAGGCTTTGCTATATTCGCCCAAGGCTATCATTTCCCATTTTACTATGGCTAATATGCTAGCAGCGCAAGTTTTAATAATAATTTGATTTTATTTTTTTTTTGAAAAATAGAATTTACGATTACATATAGGGTTGATCTTTAAATTTTTGATTGATGATAAATCATTTCTATTATTTTATGGATCCGTGATTTTTATATATGACCTTTATATCCGCCCGCTGAATCCCTCAGAACACTCAATGTCTCAGAACATTCAGTTGGGAAATAGCAATAACAATAAAAAATGCCACCCGCGTCTATATTCTTTATGGGATCGCTTCTTTTTTTTCTGAAACAGATTTATCTTGTTTGGAATTCTCGTGAAATCAAACTAAATTAGAAACCTTTTTTTTCTTTCCCCAATAAAATTATGGTCATTGTTTACCAAGATTTTTTATTTTCCGTTATTGCTGCCCTTCCAATATGGATGCCCTGAAGCATTTAGACTAACTTACGGCGAGGATTCGTGACAAGCATTCCTCTCAACTTGATTTTTAATCTAAAATACACAGGTGGCTTTAGTGTTTAGGTTGCTTGCACCATTAACCTATCTGATCATAAAACATTGAGAGCAGTCTTTATTCGTGATGACTAGCGAAACAAAATATCAAATGCTCTGATATGATAATAATAAAACCTGTGCAGGAGAGAAAATGATACAATTATGAGCCATACTAATTTAAAGGTCCTTAAACGTGTTAATGAATCAGTCATAAACTTCTTTAAAATTGAACCTCTCAGAAATAAAAACTGTGGGGAATAATTTTAGACAAATCTTCCATTTAATCTAATCAATACTAGATAAATCCCCAAAATAGGATTGGCTCTCGCTAAGAACTATGAGCAACGTTTTTTTTTGACAAAGAAGGGCATCTCTAAGAGCTGTCAAATAAAGAAAAGTTAGAACTAAAATATGATACTAAATCTTTATTAAATACTTAAATATAAAGTGAAAACATAAACAAAAGAAAAATAAAATATTAAGTTCGCAAAATAATAACTATAATCATCATACAAGTAAAATATTTCCGATTATATACACTTTTCTATACTATTCATTTACATAGTGTTTAAACAACAGACTTTTTAATCTGAATAATAAATCTTTTTTATTCATTTTTCTTATTTGAATATTACAACACCCTTCCACTTAGATTAGACCCCACATTCTGCGAAATACCAATATTCGTGCATGTATCCCATTACTGTTTTATTTCCTTCGCTCACTTACATCACCGATAGATTTTGTTTCTTGTCTTAGTCTGTTATTGATGAGCTCTTAGCGCTGACAACTAGATTAACGCATGCCTTTAAACGATACACGATTTCTAATCAACGATTATCGATACTACGTCTTAAATTCTCCTGATAAATTAACTTGGTCTTTTGCTTGTTTCTAACGTTCTCTTGTAACTAATGATCATTGCTTTATCTCGGTCAACGATGTGCGATGCTTGATCTACGATTAACGATTGTTTTCCCGAATTCTTGTTTTTAAGATCATCGATTTTGTATCCTTTACTAAAGTTTTGATAAGCAATTGGCGATAATTGATCAACGATTAACCATTGCATCCTGGTATTGACCACTTGTTTTATCTAGTCGCTTGTCACTATATCAACTTAAGATCTCTTATACGATAAATATTTCTTTTATCTTTTGATCTCAAATAAAAATTCGATCTCTATACGTGAGCTCGATTGCGGCATAAAATTTCTAATGACGAAAAACCGTTTCTCTTTGTGAAGATTTTTGGTTAATCTACAACCTAATATTATATAAAACGATCACTTGCACCTATAACGATCTCTTGTGACGACTTCTTTTTAGCTAAACGACAAATTTTATTCTTTTCCGAATTACGACCATTAATATTGATACCATTGTTTTATTGTTCTCATTCTTTGTCTTAGTGTCGATAGTCATTTCATACATCTCCTTCCCCCTTTATTTAGAATTTTTTTTCAGAGTTAATTAGACTGAATTGTTGTAATTGCCCTGGCATCTCCACTCTCCAATATCATTGTCACAGTTGGTATAATTTAGGATTGGGAGATTAGAACCATTGTCAAATAAAGAAAAGTTAGAACTAAAATATGATACTAAATCTTTATTAAATACTTAAATATAAAGTGAAAACATAAACAAAATAAAATTAATATAAATTAAAATTAAAAATTAAGTTCGCATAATAATTATAATCATCATAAAAGTAAAATATTCCCGATTATATATACTTTTCTATACTATTCATTTACATAGTGTTTAAACAACAAACTTAAAATCTTGAACTTTATTTAATCTGAATAGTGAATATTTTTTGTTCATTTTTCTTATTTGAATATTACAACAAGAACATTGTCTTGAGGTTACGCATGTAAAATACCACTAAGAAACGACTTGCTTTAGTTTTTAACTCAAATAGCCAGGGCAATTCTAAGAACATTGTCCTGCGGAGACGCATGTAAAATACCACTAAGAAACGACTTGCTTTAGTTTTTAACTCAAATAGCCAGGGCAATTCTAAGAACATTGTCCTGCGGAGACGCATGTAAAATACCACTAAGAAACGACTTGCTTTGCTTTAGTTTCTAACTTAAATAGCCAAACAAAGAAATTGCACATGAGAAATAACGGAACTCATGAAGTTATAAGCAATTAATTTAAAAAAAAATTACCCCCTTAAATTTGTAGAACTTTGGGAACGCTTCTCACTATAACTTTTTTTCAAGAAAGGGATAGTAAATTTTTTTAAATATAATTTAAAATATTAAACAAGTTTAAATTTTGAAAATAAATGTGATATTTTTATTTTCAAAAAAACATTTAGGCGCGTTTCCTAGGTCGCATTTATAGTGGCATCCGATACACGATTTAACAGCTGATCGATTTTTTTAAAATCCGTTCATGATATAGATTTTTGTATATTAGAATTAATATACCTTCGATTATTATCATGAATAGTTGGTCGAATAACATTATGGGGGGAAAATATTCGAGTATAGAAATTGGAAAACCGGAAATGTATTCCATTCCAGCATACGTATAATGCCTACCCTTAGAATTTCAGACAAAATTTCGCCATTTTTTTTAAAATTTTTATGAAAAATGTATATAAATAAGAGAATACTTTATAAGTTCTGGGCAAAAATTTTCTTAAATTTGCATCACAGTATGGAAGAGGCTTTATGCATGTTGGAATATAGATGACTGAGTAAAGAGATGCGCCTTGATGGAAGTAGGAGGAACAGACTTCGAGGAAAATCTGAGATTACGTGGGTAAAGATGATAGCGGCTGATATGAGGAAAATGAATCTTACAAATATTATAGGGGAATCTAGCTTATTCGGGTAAACCTGGAAATGGCCATTAAACGAAGAAGAAGAAGGATATATACATTAGCGGTCAAATCAGATATTTTTCAAATTCAAATCCTTTCATTAAGTGATTTTTATAATTGAAAGATTCCAAATCCCTCATGGATTCCGTCACCTAATACTAGGGCAACTTAGTTTACACATGCCCTAATACACTTCCTATTAAAAACAAATCAAACATTTCAAAAAAAACGCGCTAAAATATTGCTTAAACTCATATTTGTTTTTTTATATATATTTTGAGGATTAGAACGAACATATATTCCAAGTATGTGTTTTAAAAAAACAAACTATTCTTTAACTTTCAGACAATGCTATAGTTCAATATATATATATAAAAATTCGGCTTGAAAACGGATCTTCAGAAAAAAATATTCTCATATTGGTTCGGCTCGTGTTGGACCCGGAAAAGAATAGGTCTGAATGCAGAGTTCCAGTAGGAACATCATTAACGTATAGATCGAAAATAACAATTTGAGAGGAGTGCTTTACATAGTACATAATGATATATGGATATTAATGTATTGTCCAATTTCAGGCCATGTATATGTTGAGTTTATAGAAATCGTTTAAGTAATAGGCCGAATATTATTTTATTATATATAAAGTTTCCTAACCATATTTATTTTCACAACAAATTTAGGGCGATTTTGAAAACGCGCTTTTATACTACGCCTCGACCATTTCGTTGCAAGATTTCACTCCCGCTCGAGTCAAATTGCAAACCATTCTTTGTTTCCACGTGGATAGAATAGCGGTCTCATTGAAAATGCTCAGAGATAGGGATGAATTATGAACTTTTGGGATGATTTCATTTTTAAAAAATTAAAAATTATTACAAATTAAGGCTTTTAAACTATGTTTTTTTCAATATTTTTATATAAACAAATTTTATATTATTTATATTAGTATTAATTTATATTTTCATAAAAAAAAAATTTTTTTAGGTAAATATTATATTTCTTTTAAAAAAATCAAATAAAAGAAATCTTAAACCATAAAATTAGTTTTGTAGAAAAAAATGAAACATGTGAGTGTAATTAAGAAGAAAAAAGAAAAGAAAGAAAGTAAAAAGATTATTTTAAAGAAAAATACAATGAATGTGGGCGTCCTTCAAGCGTCGAATTTATTTGATTGAAATCATGAATATTAGAAACGTGGTTTAATAATGATATAAGATTTTTAGTTTATAAATATAACCGAAGAAAACGTTGTTATATTTAATAATACACGGGCGGTTTTTTTAGCGATACCCTATCGACAGCCTCTTGAATGATTTTGTCGACCCTTTTTTGACATTCAATCTTTTCCTCTTCCGACAATTTCTTTTTTTCTACGTTAACAGGTTGCGAAGCTATGACCATTTCGGGTAAATCATTTTTTGGCTCCTTGGGGATCTTTTTTTAAATTTATTTAAAATTTATACATAAATAGTCATAGTGTTGTTAAACGGCTCGTTTTGAGCCGATTTTTCAAAACGGCTAACTCAATATTTTAGCCAGAAAAATATTGTCTATAAGCCTCGAGATTTCGATAATATAGGTCTGAAACCTTTGTTCCTTTTATGAGTAAAATCTTCAGGCCTGCGTAATATTTTTATGGATGAAATATTGAGTTAGCCATTTTTAAAAATCGGCTCAAAACGAGCCATTTAACAACGAGTTAGAATATGTTATTTTAGCGATTCACTCTAACATCACAGTTAATGAATTCAGGGTTCAGCATAAATTTTCAAAGAAAAAATGAGTTATCTACTCAAGGAAATCATATGAGAAATATCGAATTCAGAGATGGTGCTCTATAGTCCTAAACTATATATAATTTAAAAACCTTAACATCTAAATCCAAATTGTCGAAATGGGCATTGGATGCTAGCCAGCCTTGACCCATGGTAGCTGTTCCAATTTGATTTTTGAAAAAAAGTAATTATTGCTTTAAGATTAAACTTGCAAATCATAAATGACGCCTCTTTTCTCTACTTAGCCAAAGTTCATGCTAATAAAAATATGTGTGATGTTTATTACACAGAATATAAGATAATATTTTTTATTATGATACAATAACTCTAATTTATTTAATCGAAGATAATCTTTAAATAAAATAAGATTATTTTGAATTTTGAGAATATTTTTTCATTTAATTTGTAAAAAAATTAGTCTAATTGAAAATTGTCATTTTCTGAAGAAATAAAAATGTGTTTTAAAGGATTTCATTGAAGGTTTTATTTCTAATTTATGGTAAGAATGAAGAACTAGAAAATAACTTTTAAAGCACACTAAGATCAAGTCTGAATCATTGACATACTCACCTATACTAATGATTTACTCATTAAAATGCATTTTGAAGCTTCTGAGAATATAAATCAGCTGACACATACAAATCAGCTACTTGGCTTTCAATAGAATTGTTTTTAATAAATTTTGATGCTAAATTGTTTATATGGGGAAAACAAAATATCATGCCACTAGCTGATATTTATTTGAATAAATCGCTAGTATAGATATTATCATTATGTCACTGGCCTCTGAACACATAAAATAATAATAAATTATGCCAGACTTTAGATCTTAACTAAAAAATAATTTCCGGTTCTAAATATTTTTTTAAAAAATGACTTCCGGTTTATAAATTTTATGAAAATGAGTTTTTTTAAAAGGGGAGATGAGTTTCCAGTTGCTGGGTTTCCCTGCTCTAAATATTTTATGAAAAATGCCATCTGGTTTTTAAATTTTAGGAATGGGGTTCCTATAAATTTTAAAAGTCCAGTTTCTATATTTACTCCGATTGCTTGGTTTCCGGCAAAATTTTTTTTACGAATGGCTTCAGGTTTCAAAAATTTTATCTAATTTCCGGTTCCTATAAATTTTAAAACAGTTTCCGGTTTCTTAGTTTTGTTCCGGTTGCTAATTTACCGGTTTCAAACTTCTTTAAACATATTATTCTTTCAATTTTTTTTTTTATAAGTCCAGAAAACTACATTTTAAGTTACGGTCTGGATGGATATCGTAGGTTGACTATTATAGTGTTCTATCTATACCCATTGTTTGAAAAAAATATTTCTTTTTATTAGCTGATCCACAATCTAACGATGCAAATAAAGGATTATTATTTTTATTGATGGTATGAAAAAAAATATATGTAAAACTAAGAATTTACTTTATTGAAGAAGAAAAGTGCATATAGAACACTCTAATACTAATCCGACGATATATAAAAATTTCGCCATTTTTTATTTTCGAACCATAAGAAGAGAGTGAAAAAAGTGAAATCACATGTTTTTAAAAAAAAAACCTGTTTGACATCTTTTTTCGATTTTTCGCAACAATTGCAATTGCCCATATAAGAGTTAGATGAGAGTTTATAACAAACATTCTTAATTTTTGTTTTTTAAAAATAATATTTTGGTAAACAAATTTATTTAATAGGTTATTTATTATTATCCCGGATTTTTTAAGAGGAAGAAGGGAGAAGAGGGCCTGTGTTGAAACTATTCTGCCACGTTAGAGACAGTCGTCAAAACAGAGCCACTCAATCAAGACCTCCCTTGTCATTAACTGACCCCCCCCCCCCAGATGACTTCTTATATAAATGATTCCATTATAAAATAGGATTACTCACTAGATATGACTAATGGATTACCTTCCGGACACTGAGTTAAGAGACCATTTTGAGTTAAAATAGACATTTATATATTGTGTCTTTTTTTTGTCAGGGTTCAAAACTGTTAAACATAGAAATAACAATTACATATTTCTGAACATAAATGAATCATTTATAAGAGAAGGACCAAAACATAAATTAGTCTGGATTTATTTGTGGGATCCGATCCTGCTTGATTTAACAGCTGGGCGAATTTATAAAATCTTTTAATGAGATCAATTTCGTATTTTCGTCCATTCGGTTAAAATGGATGACATTATTATTAATACAAATTTTTTATGCAAGTAATTATTCTATTTATGCATTTATTAAATTATATCAGATAATTTCCAAGTATTATTTTGCCAAATATTTAAGAAATAATCTTAATTTACAAACGATTAAATGGGCCAATCAGAATAGTGGACAAATTTACGGTAATAGAAAGGCAAATCAACTTTTCTTTGTCAAAATATAATACTTAGATTTATTATCATTAATAGCTTAATTTTAATAATAAAGAAAAATTGATCATTAACAGATCATAAAAATCGATCAGCTGTTAAATCGTGTCGGATTGAATCCCCCTATGAATTCAGCCCAATTTTTTCTTCGAATCTATTTTAAAAAAATTTTTGTTTTAAGTAAATTATTTTAAGGAACTAATATTAACTAATTTGTAGAAAACAGTAACTAGTGTTGTTAATTTGCTTGGTCATAAAATTTACGTTCCAATTTTTTGCTCGGACCTGCTCTAAGCACGCTAAGAACAGACCCGGGGTTCAGAGCCTGGGATGTTTTAGTTGATTTTTAGACCATGGTCTGGGGTTTACCCAACCAATCGATTAACAACACTAACCGTTACTATTTTTAAATTTATCGTCATAACGGTTATACTTGGTTACTAAAAAGAAAAATACATTTTTTTTGTTAATTTACTAAATTAGAAATTTGATAATTAACCTAGAGTGGAAGGGAGGGGTACTCTTCTTTTTAAAAAATTAAAAATACATTTTAAAAAAATTAATAAATTTTCCCTACCCGAGATACCTTTTTTTTAACTTTGATTTTGTATTAAATATCGCTGAGGGAGGATGATTTAGTATTACGGTAAATAATACGGATACGCCATGCGTTGATCATCGCTC
Organism: Gordionus sp. m RMFG-2023; assembly: GCF_954871325.1. Taxonomy (NCBI): domain Eukaryota; kingdom Metazoa; phylum Nematomorpha; class Gordioida; order Chordodea; family Parachordodidae; genus Gordionus; species Gordionus sp. m RMFG-2023. The sequence continues at coordinate 4,286,730 of NC_088778.1, read as the reverse complement.
GAAACGATAACCTGTATAAGGGCGCATTTATAGTAAACGCGTTATGTTCAAGTGTTGCGTTATTTACAAAATCTAGCCTATAGGTAATAATTTATAAATACGGAGCATTACGATGATAACGCTATGATAAAATTTAATAAAACATATGTTTCGATGCGTAGATACAAAAAAATATGCGATACCATTATAGAAATAATAGCGAATTCGATTAAAAGGATTATATAAAACTTAACGCTCAGTTTTACTTTGTTAGTAACGTCATGAGGAATCAGCTGTGATTACGATCCGGTTAAAAAAACGCAGCGCTTTAAGATAACGCGTTAAACTATAAATACAGCATATAATTACTATTATAATATATTTTTAATTTTTAAATATAGCTTACAAATAAATCAATAATGTTAAAATATAAGGATCTAAATAGCTGTATTAAGTTAAAGTGTAATTTGAAAGATAACTAAATAAATTCCAACATTTTTTTACAATTTAGGACAACCCTACGCCCCCAAATATAGTTTTATTTTTAAACCAAAAAGAAAGAAATTTATTTACTTACGAAAATAACGTTCCATTAACGAATAATTTAAAGCATTATGATTAGAAAATGGAAAAAAATTAATAATAATTAGTTTTCTAAATATATTATTTTACATTTATCTAATAAAATATACTATTCTACATCAGAGCATTTATAAAATAAATGAATATTATTAATTTGCCATACCTTATAAAAATAACCTCAAGATTTCGACCGATATGTTTTACCTAATCAATATATTATCCGGGCTCAGTACCAAACCCAAATTGCCCAAGTTCGGATAGCAGTATTCGTGAACCTAAACCCGAACTCATTCTAAAGCTCCCTGTGAACGAGAACAGAACCCATTTTCGGAAGAATTTTGGTTCGATTCGGTTTTTTATTATGAAAATGTTGTAAGGTGTTTTGATTGTATACGATTTAATAAAAATTTAAATAATTGATATTTTTTTGGCTTTAGTATTGTTTCGAAAAAATATATTCACTTAAAAAAAATTTAAATATAGTTTGTTTTTTTTAAAAAAAATTAAATGATTATTAGTAAATTTTTTGATTAAAATTCCAGAAATTTTGATCGTTACTTAAAAACTTAATAGACCCATCTGAACCCCAACCAGAACCGAACCTATTTTAACCGAAACCATCTCGATACAAAACTTCAAAACCCAGAATTTTATACCTTGTATAGAGTTACGATCGGGGGGTAATAAATTAGTAATAATAATATGTGTGGTAGGAATTTGGAATAGAAACTTGAATAAAACCCATAGCGTGATGCATTTGAATTTTTATCGAGCTTTATCATTATTTTTCTATAACCCTTTCCAACAATCTTGACTAATTTAACCCTTACTAGTGGTTCCAACCCTGATATCTTTTGGGACTCAGTGGTGTGAGCTATCACACCAAATCAAGAAAGCGATGATATGTTGTATGGAGGATAAATATAAACCGTATAAAAAAGGGTACTAGCAAATATATTAATATTCATTATGGCCGATTGTTACCTTAGAGACATGAAAACTTGACGTGTGTATTGAAATATTCATTTGTTTTTGTATCAATTTAAAAGTTAAATAATTTCTTTTTTTTAAGGTCATGACATGACAAATAGAAATTTTGATATATAATTACTGTCCATAGGTGGAACAAAGGTTTGTTTGAACATCTATTAAAGAAATCTCGACACTTAGACAATATTTTTCTGGCTAAAATATTAAACAACATTACTGACAATATCGTAAGCGGAGAAATAAATAAGCACCTAAAAATTATTGGCTGAAACTGGTGACAATAATTATAAATATATAAATTAAGTTTAATAATACTATATTTGTTTTAGTGTTGTTAAAATAGGTAGATTTTTCTCATAGCTGGCAGAAATAGGACATTATATTTGTTAAATCGCGATGTTTACATACTATTATTTAAGCTAAAATCTTAATCGGGCCGTTTTGGAAAATGGACCCTAATCTAGCTTTTTTTAAACACTGTCTTAAAGTCAACGTAATGCAATGATGATTACCTATTCGTTACAATTTGTTACTTAACTGTGTAGGAATTATCAAAATATGAGTATGAAATTTTTGATGCTGGTGTAAAAATTTGATTTTGATTAGGCTAAAAAAAACATAAATCATAAAGGTGTTTCGCAAACTATTATTTCAATTATTAAAATTCTATGAAAATAAATTTAGCATTGAGATTATTTGATAAACTAGCCGAATATGAATGCGAAACCGCCGCTTTCAAATATTAGGTCGCCTTTATCTTCATTGCAAAATAATGCCCCAAAAATAATTACACAAATAAAATATAATTAATATACATCCTAAATAATTGCAATATTTCATTTTGATATTCTTGATAAATGTAATCATCATGATGCTCAAAATGATAATGATGTAGTTTAAATATTAAATACATACGTAAATGATTCAAGCTAATATTTATAATTTATATAAAATGCTTCATAAATTATTAATAATTTATTTGGATATCAAGGTATTTATTTGCCCTTAGAAGATATATCTGGAATTAGAGATGCTCTATGCACGTTTAAATAACTAATATCGATACTTTCAATGACTCTCATCAATACTAAATAAGTATCTTGAATATTGGTGATTAATTTTAGCAAATATTTGGCGGATTAAATAATTCATTATCAACATAATAAGACGTATTCGTTAGAAAAGGAAATAATTTATATAATCAAAGTGTCTTTTACTAATATTCAATCTAAAGGGCAGGTGAATCTAAAATATTTTTCTGGTGAAATGAGCAGAGCGGGGTTTTATTTATTAAAAAAATATTTTTTATAACATAATAATATGTCTATTTTTGGATAGTTTAACCTCTAGATTGAAGCCACCCTTTGAGTTTAAGTTGGAGCAGTGGTGTATCAAGAGAGGGGATCGGGAGTATTTAGAAGTTGGAACACCTTCCTCAGGCTAAAATTTCAAAAAAATGCAAATACGTTAAAAAGGTTCAAAAATTACTTTATATTCAAATCAATACCTTAACAAATATTACTTTTAATATAAATTTAGTTTCTTAAACATTAAAATTATCGGTTATAAAGATATTAGATTAATATATAGTTTTTATCAGATAGCGTCAATGTGTTTTTTCCCGCAATCTGCTACTTTTTCAACTGAGCGCGTTTTTAAAAAATGTAAAAATCACAGGAAGTGCATTCCGTCATGTTTGGAATATCTACCTTATGGATTTCAGACAATTTTTTCATAAACTTTTAAACTTAATATAATTTATATTCGATTTTCCATATATTTTTTATATAAATTATTGGCTAAAAGGTTAATAGCAATATGGTCTACAAATCATAAGATAGGCAATTCTAAACATGATAGATTATATTTCTGGTAAAATCCGAATTTTAAGTTTATTAAAACGAGCTCAAAAAATAATTTTTAAAGTTGTCAAAATTACACATTAACGCTAACATATCCAATATTCAGTACAAAGTTTTTCTTTTATATTAAAGTCTTTGATAATAATCTTTCAAATTATAATTAGATATTATCGATACATGTTCTAATAGATTTGCTATCTTATCGAAGATATGGTTCTAAAATAATAACATAAATACAATCACATTGATAATGATTGGTTTATATTTTGTTAATCTTTAGCGCACACCCTTTTCCCTTCTATTAAACAATTTATTAATATTCAGCCAAAATTCTCGTAATAATAACCTGCTGATAGGCATGTAATAGAACAATGTTTCGTAGGATACAAGTTTTATTTATATACTTCAGAAAAACATTTTTTTTGTCCCTTCTCAAATAATTATTAGATTATCACAAAATTTATGAGTTGATAGCCCCTTAGACCTAGTTTTGTTAAAAAGCCTGATTTAGATCGATTTTAGTAAACGGTTAGATAATATTTTTAACTAAAATAATATCATGAAAGCATCGAGATTTGGTAGATAAATGTCCAAACATTTCTGTCAGTTATGAGCTATATCTTTAGGCTTAACTTGGACCTGATGACCTCACAACTATCCCACGAACTTGAAGAAATCTTTCATCTCTATTATACTTGGGTTATAACCTACAAATATTACTGGTAACACATTTAACCTGTTCAAATATATTTACGAGAATAGCCATTATTACTATCAATGAACAATTGACCCCTAGCACTCTTGATTAACAAAACATTTATAAAAACCGAATCTAAATGAGTTTATAGAATTTTATTTTTAAGGTAAACATACAAATAAAAATTTTGAAATATAAATACTACCCCTAATTTGGCTATTAACCCCTTTCCCCTCTCTCGTCCCATTTTAAATATCCAAATTAGTTTATCAACCATTTTCTAATAAAAATACTGAGAGTAATGACGTACCTAACTTTGATAAACAGATAGGTTTAATGATGATGTAGTTTTCTAAAGTTGATGTTACAATAAAGAAAAGCATTTCTCATTGGCTAAGCACCTCATATATATTCATAGTTCTAAACTCTTATTAATTTTTAAGAAATATTACGAGTTCCTATCTTAATACCAAACTGGTATGAGACAATTATAAAATCATACATTTTGGAGAAATATATAATTCTATTAATTATTCGAATGTGTTAGGTTTTAGAAGAAACATAATTGAAACATATGATGCTCTTGCTACGTTTTAATTTTCTAATCTTCGAGATATTATGCAACATGCGTATTTCAGAAATCTTAACAATAATCTAAATTTAATAAATAAATGTAATGTATATTCATATCATGATCAAAGTGATAAATAAATTTGATGTTTTTAAATATTGGCAATGTGAACGATGAGGATATCTACTATTACCTTCCCAATTTTCGAATGAATATTTAGTTTCTATTTAACATAAATAGGTATAATCATTGGATAAGTAATTAATTTTATTTATTAATATTTTTATTGGTGTTATTCAAATGAATACCCTTAAAGGTATTAATATCATCTTCATATTATACAACATAAATATTTATATATTTTTTTTATTTAAACAAGAGGTTTAACCCAATATTTGGATAGTTCAACCCATAGTTGAATCCCGTTTTAAGTTTAACTTCGAGATTGATTGTTTTTCTTCTTAGTTTAACACAGAAGTTGTAACCATTTTTGAGTTTTCTGTCGAAGCTGATACCAACTTTTCTGATAGAGTTCTTCTCTAGATTTTATGCTCAATAAACTTTGGCAACACATTTAAGGCTTATTTTTATAAAGTTAAACATAGAAATTGGAAACTATTTTTATTTTAAAATAAAGTTTAACATATAAATTGTAGCCCATGTTTTTAAATTTAATATCGAGGATATAGTCGTTATTTTTTTAAAAAATAACCTCAAAACTGAATTCTAGGATAAAATCCAATTTAGTTATAATTACGAGGTTAAAGTTGATTTATTTTAGAATAATATAGAGTTTGTAGATCATTTATTTTTTAGTATAGCATGGTAATTGAAGCTAATTTATTGATTGTAACTTCAAAGATGAAACCTTAGTGTCCTTGAGCTTAGATGGACGATCAATTTTTAAATGTTTTAATATGGGTTGAATAATATTTTTAATGGTTTAAGTGAGGGAGGAAATATTCTTTAAAAATATTTTACCTCGATATTTAACCTAATAACCTATAGGTTAAAATTCATTTAAAATTCGCATTAAAATGTGCTACTTTTAATTTAACATTTATAAATTTTTTAACTTAAATAATAACTTGAAACCATTATATTTGGGATTCCAAATTTTAAAGTCCACCCACTATCTTAATTATCTATATATATTTTCGGTCTAATAAATTATTTTGCTTTTGACGTAGCTTTTTGAATATTGTAATTTAGTTATTATACACGAATTACTTTATGACAATATTACTCCACAAATATATCGATGGTTTTTACATTATATAATAAAGCGCTAACACCCAAGCTATAAGGACCAAGGTACATGTCAAAATCTATCCTTATCATTATTAAGAGGAAGGGTTGTTTGAATTACAGTGCAAGCTTGCATATAATTGAATTTTTTGATGCCAAATAAATTGATACTCATAAATCTTTTTAATTTTAGTTTCCTACTTCTATTAATCTTTCTCTTTTCATTCTTTGCTCCCCTAAAATCCAACTCCCACCTTCGCGCGGTGGGGAGCGAACAGCAATGCTGACTAACGGGAGCTCTGGTTTTATGGATATTTAAGGAAATTCACAAATTACTTAGATAAATGGGTACTGAAATAACCGATGCAGCTGTTATCAACCTCAATGCTGCACTCCACTTGACTGCATCTAGTTTTAAATCCAACTACAAACAATCCACCTCTACCAAGAAAATGGTTTTAAAAGACCTCTGTCCAGAATTCCACAACCAAGCGATAAAAGGAATCGTTTTATTAGACCAGCTAACAACTTTCTCGATAGTTTAAACCAACTAGCGGAAAATATAGGAATTAAAACCAGGGATACCAATCTATGTTCATCTCTATTTTTTATAGAGGGATGGAACTCCCAAAGTGATTTCCGACTTCTCCAATATCTCTAGGAATTTCATAAAGTATTCTTTTCGTTTAAAAATGATCACAATGATAGCCTCGTTGATAGCTACCCCTATACAAGCCATTAAAATTGATTGACCTAAAATCAGCTTTCAATTCTATTCCATTAGCATAAAGCCGACTTCGATTCTTCTGATTCGCCATGGTACAATTGTTACAGATATAAAATCCAATCAATTTCCTTTCCCTACAAAACGTAGTACCTTCATATTATAGTACCATGTTACATCCATAGGAGATGTCACTCATCGATTACCTTAAAGCATACCGTAAGTCTGTCGAAGTCATAAAAGAACTTATGTGACTCTTTCCCATTTCATTTCCCATCAACAATATTATCCATGTGGATGCCTCACAAGCATATCGGTATCGCAGAATGGATGGCAAACAAGCTCACGCCAAATTAACTAATATCGATATTGAGGGACTCTAACTATCGCTCAAGCTCTAAAATGGATAAAGGTATCCAATAAGGCAAATCAACGGAAAGACCTGTGGATCTCTAGGACTATATAGCTACCACGATCCTTCATTTAATGTTTTAATCACGAGTAGTAAGAAAAATAATTTGCAAGATAAACGATAAAGTTGATTAAGATATGATTTAAGCGATATATTTAAAATAATAGTAGACCAATTGGAAGTCGTCGGTAGGAAATTTTGAGGTAAAGTGGAAGTTAAATTTAATATAACGTATATTATTCGGAAATGGAAGGTGTAATTACCATATACCCATTGGCGTACGCAGCGAGGGGGAGGGGGAACAGGGGACAAATCCCCCCCCCCCCCCCAAAAAAGTCAAAATATGCAAATGCCGGATATATTTTTAAAAATTAATTTATATTTATTTATTCGTATCTTATATTAAATATATATTTAATTACATTTATTATCACATTTATCTACTAAGTTATTTTATCAATTAATTTCGATTTCAAGTTTTCCGGCGTAATATTTATTTATTATTTTCAAATTACGAGATGGAGTCTCTGCCATCAAGCAGTAACAGCTTTTAAGGAGTTAGAAGAGCCAATTATTTGCTATTACTGAAATATCACAGTGGCCTGAAAGAAATATTTCCTCAGAAGCAAAAAATTATTGGATTCTAATGCTTATTCTAAATTTTATTTCTCATTAGAATGTATTATTTAATTATACAACTATTTTAAGTATTACTTTTCAAAAATATGACATTGACTTGATTAAGAAGATGAGAATAGCGGAGAGCATTTTATCAGATCTCAAGGAAATTAGGGCTAATGTTGATGAAGAATTTCATATTTTATATTTTATTGTTGAGTCAAAAGCAGAGCTATACGTGTTTAATAGTTGTCTCCCTCGACTTGTAGCAAGGCAAATCGTTAAACCATTAATATAGGATCAGTAGAAGAGTATATCTTAAATACAGATACATTTATAACCCAAATAAATGAATTTTTAATTCATCATGCAACACTTACTAATCTGCAAATATTACTTCCACAAAAGCCTTCGCAACCTTTTTCAGATGGTGATAGAAAAAAAATATTTGTTAGATTTTTATTATGAAGATGTTAAAGTATCTTATGATGCCTTACTAGCTGAATAACTATGTTTATAAGATTAACTATGATTGATATAGTCCCAAAAAATGCTATGGATGCTCTGCATTATTTCAAACACATTTTAGATTAAATTCCCAATGTATTGAGAGAACATTTTCTTTTGAAGAATAACAGAGGCCTGCAGAAGTACCGTTTGCAGAACACGGCCCGGATTTTTTTTAAAATTTTTTAGGCCCGACTCGGCTTTTTTTAAAAAAAATTCAGGCCCGGCCCGGCTTTTTTTAAAATAAATTATATTTATTTTTGATTTTTATAGCTAATAATAACGATTTCAAATATAGGCTGTTTTAAAAAATACAGCACGGATTGGGTGTTTTTTTTAAAAATAATTCAGGCTCAGCTTGGGTCTTTTTTTAAAAAAATTTCGGGCCCGGCCCGGGTATATTTAAAAAAATTAAAATACTGTCCAGCCCGGGAGCCTGGCCTGCAGGTCTCTGACAAACATACCAAGAAGTACAACATCTGAAAGTAGATTGAAAGGTGTGGATCTTTTGAATATTCATAGGCATTTGACGACAAGCAAGGATGAGATAATTGAAATTAGCTCAATCACAACGAAGATTGGATTTTAGTAAATATATAACATACAAAATGCAATTATTCCTACAAAATGCAATTATTCCTAACAAACTTTTTGTGTAAAGGTTCAAAAAATTCAAATTTATATTTTGGCATTTATGATTTTTTTATAATTCACATTAATTTAAAATTGTGTATTAGAAATAGTTATTGTCCTAATAAATTTATGCTTGATATTTTTAAAAAACAAAAATATTACCTAAAAAAATTTATTAACACCCCCAGATCAAATTCCTGCGTACGCCCCTGCATATACCTTATTTTATAGGCATTAGACCTTCCTTCTGAATATCTCAATTACCTTGATAAATTTCCAAACTAGAGTGCGGTCTTAAAATATGATAGAATATATATTAAGAAGAGAAATTATTTATAATATACATATGTATGTATAAAACATAGGTTAATCAAAGAAAATTTTGTGTTCTAAAGTAGGTGTCTCATTATGGTGTTCCACGGTGTGTTAGTTGAACGTTTGGGATTGATTGAGATACTAGCATATCTCCTGAAAGGTCTAGGGACTTATCGTCGGGATTAAATTTGTCAGCTTATTGGTATTTACCCATGCCCAGATAGATCGATTTGTCAATAAGATAGAGTGATGGGGTTGCTTTTGCCTCTGGTAGAGCTTGATCAATGGCTATGAGTCCCTCAAAATCTATATCAGGTAATACGGCGTGAAAATGTTTGCCACCCATTCTGCGATACAGATATGCTTGTGAGGCATCCACATGGATAATATTGTTGATGGGAAATGAAATGGGAAAGAGTCACACAAGTTCTTTTATGACTTCGACAGACTTACGGTATGCTTTAAGGTAATCGATGAGTGACATCTCCTATGGATGTAACATGGTACTATAATATGAAGGTACTACGTTTTGTAGGGAAAGGAAATTGATTGGATTTTATATCTGTAACAATTGTGTCATGGCGAATCAGAAGAATCGATGACGGCTTTATGCTAATGGAATAGAATTGAAAGCTGATTTTAGGTCAATCAATTTTAATGGCTTGTATAGGGGTAGCTATCAACGAGGCTATCATTGTGATCATTTTTAAACGAAAAGAATACTTTATGAAATTCCTAGAGATATTGGAGAAGTCGGAAATCACTTTGGGAGTTCCATCCCTCTATAAAAAATAGAGATGAACATAGATTGGTATCCCTGGTTTTAATTCCTATATTTTCCGCTAGTTGGTTTAAACTATCGAGAAAGTTGTTGGCTGGTCTAATAAAACGATTCCTTTTATCGCTTGGTTGTGGAATTCTGGACAGAGGTCTTTTAAAACCATTTTCTTGGTAGAGGTGGATTGTTTGTAGTTGGATTTAAAACTAGATGCAGTCAAGTGGAGTGCAGCATTGAGGTTGATAACAGCTGCATTGGTTATTTTACTACCCATTAATATGAGTAATTTGTAAATTTTCCGTTAGATTTGATATCAGTCGTCATGATCGGTTGCTAGAAAACTGCATCGTCGAAAGAAATCCTATTCGTCAATATGTTGACCATGATAATATAGTCCCAATATACTATGATGATGCATATTTTATGGATATAAATAATAAATACGTATTATAACATAATAAATAAAGATTTAAACCAAATAATAGATAATTTCCTAATTGAGCAGGCAGGTTAAAGAAGAATTTTAGATTAAATTAGTGGGCGGATGAGTTTTTTAACAAAAACAATGAGATGATTAGCTGGTTAAATAATTTAAAATAATGATGGCGAGCGTTTGGGTTAAAACTTTTTCACTGCAGACTTCTAGGAACATACATGTTTTCATTTATATTTGAAAGGGATTGGTGCCCTGAATGCCCACCCCTACAACACTGAAGTTGATGCCAATTTTTGATTAGTTTAACCTCTAGATTGAAGTTCCCTTTTGATTTTAACTTCAAATTTAAGCTTGGATTTTTAAGTTTGATATTGTAATTGAAGCACATTTTTTTTTAAATGTAACCTTGAGGATAAAGTTTTTCTATTAAAAATATTTTTACCTCTATGTCGAAGCTAACGTTGTTAAAAGGCTCTATTTTTTTAAAAAAAAAGGCTTACCTAATATTTTCGCCAGCGAATATTTTGCAAGCTTTAAGATTTTGCTTATATAGGGCAGAAAAGTTTAGACATCTCTTATCGAAATTATGAGTTTTTAAAAATCGAACCATTTAACCACATTAGTCGAAGCTTTTTTTTTGATGGCTTAAAGGCTAGGTTTGAAATCAACTCTTAAAAATTAGACCTGGAGGTTGAATTCTATTTATGATTTGTTTAACCAGTTGATGCACCTATTTTCAATTTAATTTCGATATTAAAAATCGTTAATTTAAGTCTAAGATTAAAGGTTAAAACCAATATTTTTAAAGTTCAATCTCAAAGTTCAAAGATCGTTTAAATGATTTAAGCAGTAAAGAACTTTTTTTTAAAAAAATTAAATCTATGTGGAAGCCCAATTTTGGTTCTGGTTAAATTTCCTAAGTTGAAATACACTTTAACTTAGAAGAAATTTGTTTTCTAGATAACAATATAACAGCTTTATATGACTATAAAAATGTTGAACTTAGTAACCTAATTCATTTGGGGCACTCTTCTCTTCTCTTCTCTTCTCTTCTCTTCTTCTCTTCTCTTCTCTTCTCTTCTCTTCTTCTTCTTCTTCTCTTCTCTTCTCTTCTCTTCTTCTTCTTCTCTCTTCTCTTCTCTTCTTCTTCTTCTTCTTCTTCTTCTCTTCTCTTCTTCTCTCTCTTCTCTTATCTTACAATTTTCTTTTTTGAAGAATCTGGTCAGAGTCTTAGACTACATCTTCAACTTTGATGCGATCCTAAACATTTATCTGTCATTTTAGCGCGTATAAATAATAATATTTATGCCCACTGAATGTGTGGCATCGACTTAGCTAGTGTTTGCAACGGTCCGGTTCGGTCCGGTCTTTTTTTCTAAAATGGGACCGGACCGATGGACCGTTAAGTCAAATGAGACCGGACCGTGGGACCGTCGGTCGGGTCCGGTCCAGGCGGTCCGGTCCCACCTAAAAAAATTTTTTTTATAAAGCTACAAAAGTTTTATTCTGCATTTAAATTTATTAAAAATGAATAGTTAAATTACCCTATTAATATTTCAATTATATAATCAATTCATTTTTATTATATTATAGACAAATGCCTAATCAAAGAAGAATATAAAAAGTAAACTATGAATATTGAATTTAATGAAACGGAAGAATATAAAAAGTAAACGATGAATTAGATATTATATAGTGTTAGGCATTAAATAATCATATTTTATATGTTCATGTACATACACATTAACTATAAAGCAATTTATAGTAAACTTTTATATTCTTTAATCGGTCTTCGGTCGGACCGGACCGGACCGTGGGACCGTGTTGTTGGACGGGACCGTCCCATAGGACCGAAAAGTCTAATAAGACCGGACTGGACCGGACCGTTGCAAACACTAGACTTAGCACTTATTATTGTTATTCTCATCTTTTCTCTATTCCTTTCTAATTAATTTGTTAATATCCAGCGTAAAATTTCTTAATTATAACTTGTTGTAATAGGCCTTTAAAATGTGGCAGAATAATGTTAAATGAATACCTATTTTATTTATATAACCCACAAAACATCTTTTTTATAACGAATAATCTCATAACTGTATTTCGTTTTATTTTCATCATCTCTCAAAATTCATCAGTTGCTAGCCTAAGACGGAGCTTCACAGCATTCCAATGGGCTCTGGATAAATCTCTCATCTTTACGTTATTATTTTTCTTACAAATGTCAATAGTAACACACTTAGCCTGCCAGAAACAGATAGAAAATTCTGGTTAATGTAATATTTACCTCAATAGACATACTATAAGTGGACAATTAGCCGCCCTGACACCTTTATTTAAAAAGTAAAAACATTCATTCATAAAAACCACATAGAAAGAAACATTAAGGTTAAATATTTACTTTTTAAGGTATAAAACATACAAATAGAAATTTTGAAATATAATTACTGCCCATAGGTGGCACAAAGGTATGAACATCTATTAAAGAAAACTCGACGATTTTTCTGGCTAAAATATTGAGTTAGCCGTTTTTAATAATCGGCTCAAATCGAGCCGATTTACAACACTACTGACAATATCGTAAGCACCTAAAATTATTGGCTGAAACTGGTGACAATAATTATAAATATATAGATTGTTTACTAATACTAAATTTGTTTTAGCATGTTTTAAAAGTAGTGTTGTTAAAAAGCATGATCGATTATAAAAAACCGCCCAATTAAGATTATACAAAGTAACATTATGTAGATTTTGCTCATAGCTAGCAGAAATGCTTGGATATCATATTTGCTAAATCTCATATTATTTAAGCTAAAATCATTATTTCTCAAGCTACGTCCAAGTCCATATTAATTGTGAAAAATATTTCCCAAGCCCAGGAAAACCCAGAATAATATATTTTTTCCTTGGATCCAGAAAAATAGGCCTGATGTAAGGGGTTTATAAGAATTAAATCTTTCATATGTACATTTTTTTTTGCCATTTTATATTATTGGGGAAAATTTTTCAAAATTATCATCAAATGAAGGGGAAATATCTGATTTACCTATCATTCTACTGTTTAGCTCCTGATATATATGAAATTCATGAATACATATTAAAGTACCAAACTTAAATTATGTTTATCCTAATTTAAATTTTAAACATACCACCACCCATCCAAATGATTTATTAGTTAGTTACAAAATATAAAATTGAATTTAAGATATTGTTATTAAATTACAATAGAAAAAATAAAAAGATATTCTAAGTTAACAAATAATAGGAGGTTAACTTTAATAATAATCAAATTATATATAAGTAACAAAAATGTTATACATTTGATCAAAACTGTTATAATAAGTTATGAATAACATACATTTTACAATTATGAAGTTATGAGAAAATATACAACACTATGGAATGCATGTAAAAAGGTCAAATTTTAAGAAAAGGCAAGAGAGATGGCAATATTTACTTATGCCTAAAAATTACCTAATTAAAAGGTATATAGTTGTATAAAAGTTAACAAATAATAGAAATTTAACTTCAATCATAGTCAAATTATATATAAGAAAACAAATAGGTTATACAATTAATCAAAAATGTTATAATATGTTATGAATACATGCACTCAACAATTATGAAGTTATGAGAAAATATACACACTATGGAATGCATGTAGAAAAGCCAAATTTTCAGAAAAGATAAGAGAGATGCAAATATTTACCTATGAAATTACCTAATTAAAAGATATCAATTGATTAAAAAAATCTAATTTTGCATGTGAAAAGGCATGTGGAACACTTGATTAGTAAATAAAAAATGTTCACTCTATTTATATTTCATATGGTTTATATAACTTTTTTATATCTAAAAATTAGAATATAAAATCAAAAGGTTAAGTTATAAAACGAAAAGTAAAAGTAAAGTATAATTGTACAATTTGAATATATCAGAATATAAAAGTGAAGATAATTTTAAGAACGCTTGATATAAAATTTACACATATCACTGTATATAATATTTAAATTTATTATATAACAGCAGTACTATTTATTTTTATGTGCTTACCATTAGCCAATACAATTTCGAAATCCATGTTTCTCAAGATATAAAATGTTTGATTTTCTAACTCTAAAAAATTAAAAAAATTTACTTTGATATAAACTGCTATTTCTGAGAGTGCCACAATCACATCTATAATATAAATTTGTAATTGCTATCAGCTAAACCAAGCAATAGATTTAAAAGATTTATAATTGAAAAAATGGCAGATTTTGCAGAACTTTTGATTTTTATGTACTTAACATCTAATGAGCCAAGGCAGTTTGGAAATCCATGTTTCTCAAAATATTCTAATGCAATCTAAAATTAACTCTAAAATAATTAAAAATTATTCATTAATATCAAAAATTTATATCATCACACCTATATATTTAAATTTATAATTAATTGCTATCAGATAACCAAACAATAGATTGAAGAAATTCGCTATATTACAAATCACATGGGAATTACTATTGGCTTAAAATTGCTATGATGATTATCATTTGACAAATATTTTTAAAAAGAACACTATTGGTTAAAATTGATTAACGTTTTTTAAGATTATTATAATAGATATATGCAGTTAACGTCCATTTATGGATATTGTTGTGATATGATGTAAAAATGTATTGATTTTTGTGTTGAAATTAGGTTATTGATGAAAAGTGTAAAGAAAAATATATATTGATTTGGTATTATTGATTTTTTTTAAAAAAGTTTATGTAAAAAAAGAAAAGAAAAATTAATTATTGTATTCATTCTTCGCGATTATAAAAAATATATTTTTTTTGTACTTAAATTGAAAGAAATAAAACATTTTTACAAGAAAATTTGTGTACGTTGTTTTACTTAACTAAAAGTCCGTAAGTCTTACCACTAAGCATATAGAGATCACCACAATTTATATTGAGCATTATCACTTTTATCCAAATTTTAGAAGGATTGCTAATAAAGAATAATGTATGGACGAATGTATGAAGGACTGTTTTTAAATAATTGCTATATTTTGTTGCATGTGCGCATGTGCGCTATTATTTTATTACTTACTAAAATGATTTATATTTAAAATGTCAGTTAAACTATTATATACTTAAATAATATATATTTAAAAGTTCAGTTATATATCTTAAGGCAACAGAATGTATATATAAAAAAAATATATATTTTTATTTTAATCACTTGTTTTTCTTATATGATAATAACTTGTATTTCTTTCTTTTTAAATTATATAAATAAAATACCAAATTACTATAACAACCATTCTAGATTAAATATTCAAGCCTTATAAATTCGCTTTCATTAGCCTATATTACATCCTGTGCGAACATTCTAATAACCATTCTACATTAAACATTCAAGCCTTTATAATTCTATTTTTAATATGGTGGAGGATAGGGGCAATGTAAAGATCACGAGTATTTTGGAGTTGTTCAATACAAAACCGGACAGACTTGAGTCTTCCAGAGAGTATTTCGATAGACTGAAAGGGTATGGTTCGGGGCTCAATCCTGAATTTTTGTCGGTGCATTTTATCTTGAATTGTCGTAATGAAAAGCTAAAAACAAGGTTGATTGAAGAAAATACTACAGAGATTAATATTATAGAGGACATTGTTGTCAAATTTGAATCGTTGGAGATCAATAATAATAAAACATATGTAGAGAAAGATTCTTGAAGAAGAGAGGATAGAACCGATTGGCAAGGCTTTTCGTCTTGGAAAGAGAACAAGCAGACTTTTAAGGCCAACACCAACAACAACAATTACAACAACAACAGCAGCAACAACAACAACAACGGCAGCAGCAACAACAACAACGGCAGCAGCAACAACAACAACAGCTATTACAACAATTTCAAAAAGACGGAGATGATACAAACCCCTTATAATTTAAGGCCAAGAAATAAAATTAATTTTATTAATGATATTATGATTGACCTTCAAGTTAATAATTATGATTTTTCTTTTATGATAGATACTGGTTCTCCGGTGTCATCCTTGCCCATGAAAGAGTTTGAAAAGCTTACGAAGGATGAAGTTGTTAATACTAAAGAAATAGGAGATAGGGTTAATTTTTTAACTTTTTATAATCCGTTATCGCTTCGAATAGGAATCGGTTGATTGTTCAATGACAATGACTTTGATTATAACCTTAAATTTAAAAGAAATGACAATGACTTTGATTTACTACCTTAATTTTAAAAGAATTAAATTTTGAGAATTAACTTTACGCAACTCCGTTTTTTTTTTCAAAGTGAGCATCAATCAATTATGGCGTGGGGGTATTGTCACTGAGAGGATCAGTAATGTCATCTTAAATTCAAATTTTCTAAGGTCAAAATTATTCATTTAGATCATAATGGTTCTTTAATTATAATTGTTTTCTATGATAATACGCTTTTCTTATATTTTTTTTATCACCATCTCCAAATTTTTTTTTATATTAATTTTATTCCAAATATATTTATTGTTTATTGGCCACCTATAGTGTTAATTGTACCTATCGATGGTGTAATTTATACCTTTTGTAAGGGTAATTACATAAAAAACTATCATGTTCAACTATGGTGCCAATTCCCCTTGATACATATATTTACATTCTTAAAAATAAATTACCTCTCGCATGCCAAATGAGTTCTTTTTTCCCCATTTTGTTGTACCATGTTGTGTTTTCAAGAATTATAATAAATTTTTTTTCATATATTTTAATGATAGTTTTTTTTTGATTAAATAATTTTCTTCATTATATAAATTTTATTCCAAATATATTTATTGTTTATTGGCTACCTATAGTGTGAATTGTACCTATTGATAGTGTAATTTATACCTTTTGTAAGGGCAGTAGCGTACGCAGGAATTTGGTCTGGGGGGGGGGGGATAATAAATTTTTTAAATGAATATTATTGTTTTTTAAAAATATCAAGCATAAATTTATCAGGACTAATAACTATTTCTAATACACAATTTTAAATTAATGTGAATTATAAAAAAATTATATGTAAAGAATCACTTAAATGACCCAAAATAGAAATTTGAATTTTTTGAGCTTTAAAATTTATATATAAAGTATAAAAAATTTAAATGTTAGAAATATAAATTAATACACAAAAAGCTTAGGGAATAATTGTATTTTGTATGTTATATATTTACAATGTAAAATCCAATTTTCGTTGGGATTGAGCTAATTTTTCAATTATCTCATCCTTGCTTGTTGTCAAATGCCTATGAATATTCAAAAGATCCAAACCTTTCAATCTACTTTCAAAAGTTGTACTTCTTGGTATGTTTTTCAGAGACCTGCAGGCCTGGCCCCGGGCTGGACAGTATGGCCGGGCCCGAAATTTTTAAAAATAAACACCCGGGCTGAGCCTAAATTTTTTTAAAAAAAACATCTAGGCCGGGTTGAAAATTTTTTTTAACAGTCTATATTTGAAATCGTTATTATTAGCTATAAAAATCAAAAATAAATATAATTTATTTTTAAAAAATCCGGGTCGGGCCTGAAAATTTTATTTTAAAAAAGGCCGGGCCGGGCCTGAAAATTGAGCTTAGCCGTAAAAATCTTTAAAAAAATCCGGGTCATGCCCTGCAAATGGTACCTCTGCAAGGCTCTGTTATTTCTTAAAAAAGAGAATGTTCTCTCATTAGTTTACTATTGGGAAGAGTTGCTAATATATATAAACCCTTTTAATACATTGGGAATATAATCTAAAATGTGTTTGAAATAATGCAGAGCATCCATAGCATTTTTTGGAACTGTATCAACCATAGTTAATCTTATAAACATAGTTATTCAGCTAATAAAGCATCATAAGATACTTTAACATCTTCATGATAAAAATCCAACAAATATTTTTTTTTCTATCACCATCTGAAAAAGGTTGGGAAGGCTTTTATGGAAATAATATTTGCAGATTGGTAAGTGCTGCATAATGAATTAAAAACCATTCATTTATTTGGTTTATAAATGTATTTGTATCTAAGATATACTCTTCTACTGATCCTATATTAATGTTTTAACTATGAGCTTGCCTTGCTGCAAGTCAAGTGAGACAAATATTAAACACGTATAGCTCTGCTTTTGACTTAACAATAACATATAAAATATGAAATTCTTCATAAACATTAGCCCTAATTTCCTTGAGTTCTAATAAAATGCTCTTCGCTATTCTCATCTTCTTAATCAAGTCATTATGTTTTAGAAAAGTAATACATAAAATAGTTGTACATTAATGAGAAAAAAATTTGGAATAAGCATTGAATCCAATAATTTTCTTGCTTCTAAGGAAAAATTTCTATAAGGCCATTGTGATATGTCAGTAATAGCAAATAATCGGCTCTTCTAACTCCATAAAAGCTGTTACTGCTTGATGGCGGAGACTCTATCTCGTAGGATAAGGTTGCAATTTCTTTCTCCCTGTTGGACAATTTCAGAATAATTATTATTTGACTAGAAATTTAAAAATGGTAGATAAATATTACGCCACTAAAAATTTGAAAATAATAAGATAATATTACGCCGGAAAACTTGAAATCGAAATTAATTGATAAACTTAGTGATGAATGTGATAATAAATATAATTAAATATATATTTAATATGAGATAGGAATAAATATTAACAAATATAAATTAATATAGTACTGTGTAAATTTAATACAAAACATTTCCATATTTATTAATTTATTTGAAAACAAAATTATTTGACTTGTAAAAAGTTGTTAAAATAACATATTTATATATTCTTATTAATTTTTACAAATTAAAATTTTTATTTACAAACGAATTAAAAAATATGGAAATGTTTTAAATTAAATCTGCACAACACTCTAGACAAAAATATTTTTGAAAAATATATCCGGCATCTGCATTTTTTGGCTTTGGGGGGGGGGGGATTTGTCCCCCCCCCCCTGCGTACGCCAATGTGTAAGGGTAATTACATAAAAAACTATCATGTACAACTATGGTGCCAATTCCCCTTGATACATATATTTTCATTCTTAAAAATAAATTACCTCTCGCATGCCAAACGAGTTCTTTCTTTCCCCATTTTGTTGTACCATGTTGTGTTTTCAAGACTTTAATTTTTTTTAAATATTTTTTTTGGAGGGAGTGCATGTTGCATGTGCACTATTATAATAAACTTTTTTTCATATATTTTAATGATTGTTTTTTTTTTGATTAAATAATTTTCTTCATTATATAAATTTTATTCCAAATATATTTATTGTTTATTGGCCACCTATAGTGTGAATTGTACCTATTGATAGTGTAATTTATACCTTTTGTAAGGGTAATTACATAAAAAACTATCATGTACAACTATGGTGTCCATTCCCCTTTATACATATATTTTCATTCTTAAAAATAAATATAAATTACCTCCCACATGCCAAGCGAGCGTTTATTCCCTAATTTCAATATTCATTTTTTTTAATATATTTTTCTTTTGGAGGGAGTGCATGTTGCATGTGCGCTATTATTTTATTACTTACTAAAATGATTTATATTTAAAATGTCAGTTAAACTATTATATACTTAAATAATATATATTTAAAAGTTCAGTTATATATCTTAAGGCAACAGAATATATAAAAATTTAATCACTTGTTTTTCTTATATGATAATAACTTGTATTTCTTATATAAATAAAATACCAAATTACTATAACAACCATTCTAGATTAAATATTCAAGCCTTATAAATTCGCTTTCATTAGCCTATATTACATCCTGTGCGAACATTCTAATAACCATTCTACATTAAACATTCAAGCCTTTATAATTCTATTTTTAATATATTTTATTTTTAAACGATTTAATCTATTGCAAAAATAAAGGGAATAAATAAAATATACGCAATTAATTACGCTAGATGGTGTTAATCATTTTTTATTCCATTCAAGCCTTTATAATTCTATTTTTAATATATTTTATTTTTAAACGATTTAATCTATTGCAAAAATAAAGGGAATAAATAAAATATACGCAATTAATTACGCTAGATGGTGTTAATCATTTTTTATTCCGTATTATTTTAAACAAAATTTTTTATTATTATTAACATTTTAATCAATTTTTAAATTAAATTAGGTAAATGGATAAATTTTTTATATGGTTTTAATTTTCATAATTTGATAAAATAAATATCCAATTTTGGAAAAAAATTATACGTCTATATGAGATTCAGATTCTTATCAAATTTTAGAAAATATAACTTTATTAAAAATAAAATTATTAAAACCATTTTTTAAAAAGATATATATACATTCTATGAAATATTAAAGTAATTATATTAAGTAATAGTTACATATCAATTAAGGAAACCAAAAAGAATAGATAGTATCTATAAAGATCATAGAATTAAAAGATTCAAAAATTTTTTCAATCGGCGAAAAAGACTTCAATATTTATGCGTAATTGATCTTAATCGCATTAAAATTCCCGTTATAGTTTTTGTTTAGCATATAACGGTTTCTGTTAATTGACGAATTCGTAGGTACGTATCATGTACAGATATGAAATACTTAAATTGTTATTTGTTTCTTGATAAATAATATCAAATATTGTTCGACAATATTAGTGAAGTGAATATTGAACGTTAAATTAGAATAAATTAAATTTATTATTACTCACATCTAATTAGAATAGGGAATATTCTCGTTAGAAGCCTTAGCATATCGCTTATAGATCAATTTAAATGATTTAGTTCTATTATACGTGTGAAGGTTATGATGAAATAAAGTTTAAACATTTCCATTTAAAACCAGTATTTCCTGGGTCTGAGGATTAGGTTATTCCATATTCACTATTTGTCAAAAATGACTTTACATAAATACAATTTTTTATGATTATATTCGCATAAAAAATATCCTAAATATTTATATAAGTTAAATTATAGCCAACATAAGGTTAACCATCCTATTGAAAACATCAGAAACTTAATTTTTAAAATTGCTCTCCTTTAAAATTGCAAAAAGTGGAGATGGGATATTCCAATTCTCTGGTAACGATATATTGATTTTTTAAATATTAATTCATTAAGGCTAAGACCATATCCGTGCCAACTCGCGTTTAAGAAAATGCTAGTCAATATAAAAAATTATATTAAAACGATAAAATAGTTAGAAATTTTACAGGGTAGTTATGTTATATGTATGCACACCTCTTGGAAATTATTCAGAATAAATACAAAGTAAGCCGATGATAACATTTTTAATAATGCAAACGTTTAAAACATCCATATTTTTCGAAATATTTCTATACAGGGCTCGATGTTTGACTTGCTACGCTCCAGTGCCTTGGTATGTCCTTAGCCTAAAACATAAAAGATCCTTCCGCTAAAGTAATCTACCATTAAGTAACGTTTATTCTTCATTTCTTACTATTTGTTTACCAATTTAAAACTGAGTAATTTTTTAACTTTATTGGTTTATTTTTTTTGTTTTCCTAATTTCTTTGACTTAAGTAGAAGAAAAATAAGATAAGATTATATTAATTTCTTGTCAAACATAAAAAAAAGCGAGAATTTATAAAAAAATTTTTTATACAATTATAAAAATGATGTCGATAATATTTTATAAACATTAGATGTCTTTTTGTCTCTGATATTAAAAAAAAATTACATGTATTGACTTATATAAATGATGATGGGGGGGGGGGGGGTGGGGTGGAAGTTAAAAGCAATATATATTTTTTTCCTGTAATTTTATATAGCAGTGGTCGTCGTTTCTCTTTAACAACATAATCTACGGATTTGTTATAATATTGTATCTGAAAAAAAAAATTTAATGGTAACTAACTAACAAAGTTTTGGTATTTAGGTTATTTTTTATCTTCAAATATATTCGAGAGGATTTATGAGTGTTTTGGGGAGAAATAAAAAAAATATATATAACCAAGTTAGTTCGCGAGTAAATATATAAAGCTATTTTTGTTTTTTTTAACCAAAAAAAAATAAGGAAAATAAATAGTGAATTTAACAACATTTAAAGCCACTATTTCTCTGATTTGGGTTCATTTGTATGGAACCAGGTCCGCCAATTGTTTCGATGTTTTCTTTAGATGATATCTATTAATAAATATATATATATCAATAAATATTTAAATAATTTTGTCAATGGCGTATGCCACTTTCTCAAAGTGAATAAATACCTAATTTTAAAATTTAAAAAAAGGGAAACATCAATAAATAGTTTTAAATCAAATTTTGTGGTTGCTTTCAAAACGGTTTGTTAATCTTTCAAGTCATATATAAACCAAAATTCAAAAACTAATTAATTTTAAATATAAATAACACTTTGGTAAGCTCTCCATAGCATTATATAAGGTAAAAGAAGCAAAAAAAGTTACCCACGACAGCACCTTTTAAAACCAATATAGCACATTATACCTAAAAAATTTTTTTGTAAATGCTAACATCCCCCCTAAAAAATATATACATATATAAAACAAATATACTTTGTTCAATATAGATTGGGCGAGTTCGGTGAATGATTTTTCAATGTTTACGTTAGCTTTGGCACTCGTCTCAAAGAACTTGATAGAATGGGCGTGAGCAATCTTGTAAGCGTTATTTTGAAGAAGAAGAGAAAAAAATTAGAAACAAAACGTAAATTAATCATGAAATAATTATTTGGCAAATGTATCAACTTTTTTTAATAAAAATTATGGATTGTATTATTAATAATAATAGATTCACCGGATCAAATTTTATCTAACCCGGCCAGATTTGGTATTCCAAATTTTAAGAGGATATTAAAAGAACTAGCCAAGATCTCTCTAATTAAAAAATATTCAAGTCACGTGAGTGCTAGCTGCAGAGATTGACTGATACCGATATCATAACAATCTATTGATTGATACGAAAAATAATATATTAGTAATTAATAGAGGGGGGGATACAGATCTAATTAATGAATATTATCATTTTTATATATTTTCAAGCTTTCCCTTGGGTAAATAATATAATAGTGAGGAGGAAATTATAAAAATAATTAGAGCTCTCTTGATGTAGAGAAATAGGGAAAAATATCTATCATTTTCATAAATTATCAAGCAGGCCAAAAATGTCATATGTTTATTTTTATAACTTCGAATGTAAATGCTCTTGCTTATTATAATTTTTTTATTTTGAACATTCAATATGTATACTCAATTTATATTAAAAGTATATTGTACTTATGTACTTAATTACAATAATGATTTTATATTTAAAATTCAATAAAACAGGTTATTCCTTATATTTCTCAATTTGTTAAGAATTTTCATCTGAAGGTGGTTAATATTATTCTTGAAAATTAGATATTAGCCAGTACTTTGATAGCCAAGTATTTTTTATCAATTTATATGTTATCTATTTAAATTATAAAAATATGCTTTGATGAAAGTAAATATGGAGTTATATTTTTAAATTAATATAGAAAAAATGAATGACCTTGAAATGTCAATTATATCTAGAAAATTCACATTTTCATTGAAGGCAACATTTCAATCATTTTTACTACTTGTAAATATTCTATGACACTTTGCTTTTTCAATTGTTTCTGCATTTGTTAGTATTTTTTATTCAATACAATTTATATTTAAGAAATCCTAATTTCGATATAGATAATTTAAAAAAAACATAAATTACAGATCTTCAAATTTCAAAACTTAAAGCCTGGCTGGAACTTAACCTAGGTCCCGCCCACCTTGGTTCTTTTTGAATACAAGCCCTAATCCAAAATATATGTAGTTGAACAAATATAACTATTTATAATATTGGAGTGATTAAATTAAAAATACTATGCCTTATTTAATGTCATCTCTATTAATTCAAGATTATGATATATTAGCAAAAAAAACCAAATAATAATATATATTAAATTTTTTTTTACTCACCTCAGGCCAAATAAATTTTTTAATATATCGCTCAGACTGGTCTATCTAATATGAATATTTTTTAAAAAAATCTTATATCATACTAGAATTAATGGATGAATATCAAAGCAATTTTGATTTAGATGAAGAAACTTCTACAAGTCAAATAACTTTAGAGGTTACAATATTTTTAAAATCATATTTTTTTAATAAGGTTATCTGTCTATATTTTCTATAATCCATTTCATTGATGCTCGTATAAATCTCTTCTGAAGGTATTCAACAAGTGAACCCCCTGGGATCATTTGATGATTTGCAGCAAGCTATAAATAGATATGAAAATTTAGTTTTTACCAATTACCATATAGCAACATGTACCAAGCTTGCTAATTTTGATGAAAAAATAATTCAAACAATACATTACAAATATATAAGTTATGTTTGTATCCATGGAGGAAGAAAGTTTAAAAGTCGCGTGGGATAGGAAAACGACTCACTCAAACTTTACAATTAAATTGCCCAAACAGCATTACAATAAAGCACACAATAATAGGAGATCTGCATAGGTTTGAGGTCTCAAAAATGAATAGTGGGCAGTGGCGTAGCCAGGATTGATCCATGGGGGGTAAAAAATTTTTTGGGGGCTTCGCCCCCAAACCTCCTTATCAAAATTTGCCAATATTTTGTGTATTATGCCCAGGCCAGCATAAATATTAAAAAATATTAGTAAAATTTTTGCCAAATTTAGAATGACTGAAAGCATTATTTTGAAAATGTTATCAGTGTTTAGTAAATTATATATTAATTCAATCTATTCGATGTAAAAAAAATCTGCCTCCCCCAAACCTTCCAATTTTATGATCAACTCAATATATCTTATTCTATGTTAAAAATAATTATTTTAATTAAATTTTTGCATATAACAATATTTTGCAGAGATTTTATTTATTATTAACTTTATTTATTTAACTATGTATTTATTTTAATAATATATAAAAAAATAAATTTCAAAATATATAAATTTTATACAGATTATTATATTAAAAATTGAATGTAAATAACTATATTTTAAAAAAAATAAAATTGCAATAAAATATGTAATTCTTGCTAAAAAAATACAATTTAACAATTTTATTTAGTATAAACCCTTTATTTAACTATGTGTTTATTTTATATACAAAATATAAATTTCAAAATTAGAAATTTTATACAGATTACTATTTTAAAAATTGATTGTAAATATTTATATTTTAAAAAATAAAATTACAATAAAATATAAGTAATTCTTGTATGCAATTTAAAAAATATAATTTAATAGTTATATTTAATACAAATGAGTATATTATATAAATAATTCTTATTGTAGGTGCAATACTATTATTAAATATAGTATAAAAATATCATGACTAAAAATTCATTATAATTAAGTTTTACATATAAAAATTTTATGACTAAAAAAATATTACAATTATATGATTTGAATTTATAAAGAGAGGTCTACTTTTCTCTGAGATTTGGCTAATTCATCTAGAATCCAATTTTTATCTAGAATAATCTCCTTATAAATATTTAATAGGGCTAATCCATTTAAACGGTTTTCACCAGTGCTATTTCTTAAATAGGTTTTTAACCTTTTCAAAGTTGAAAAAGACCTTTCATTAGTGCAGGTACTAATCGGTAAAGTAGCTAAAATAAAAAACAATGTTTTGATATTGGGCAGGGAATCTAAAGTGCAATTACACATGGAAAGGGCCTGCAAAGTATTTTTTGGTCTCAAAGAGTACTCTATTCTGCCAAGATTTTTATACCAAAATTCGACATCACAAAGTAACTTATCATACGACTCTAATAAATCATCAGAATAAAGCTCTGAGATGTTCTTAATATCCTCTCGCGTTTCAAGTGTAATCAACAATTCAGACTCAACCGGCAAAAGAAAATAAAAGCTTTTAAAAATAAAATTGTGACTTATAAATCTTTCCTTTAATTGAAATAAAAATGTATCAATAAGTGGAATAAAAATGTTAATTTTATAAAAATCCTCAATCGTAGATGCATCAATATTTGAGCGATTGGATTGTCTAGAAACTACTCTAGATTTAAAAATTTCAATCCCAAACATATTAGCGATCTCCTTTACTTTCTCATATATTTCGTGAAATTTTTCGTCCACATTATCTCTGATATTTGTTAATATTTCAACAATATCCTTTGCCCTATTCATAACCTCCCTTAAATCCAAATCAATTTTTTGTAACATTTTGCTAAAATCATATGTATAATTAAATAAAAAATAAACACATTGAATTGAAATTAAAAATTGAGGCTTCGTAATAGCCTGTAAAAGATTTTCCGCATCTGCGGAATCTTTTTCTTTGCGTAATATGTATGATTCCAGTGCCGCAAAAATAACCTCATATAACTCGATGAAAACCTTCACCGATTGTTGTCTTTCAATGAATCTTGTGGGACAAAATCTTTTTAATTTTTTTTGAATTTTTGAATCAATTTCATCGAACGTTTGGGTAAAAATCTCCCTCTTTTTGGGTGGGGTAAAGATGTCACAAACCGACGATATTGTTTCTAAATTTTGAAAAATATATAAAAATTATATAAAGATATCTATAATACATAATAAAATCTAATAAATTTCAATTAAATCAAAATCTTTTTACGTAAACTGTTCCGGATGTCTCTAATTTCACATGCCTCAGTTATCATCAAATTCAGGCAATGTGAACTGCAGTGAACATAAAGAGCTGTGCTATAAAGCTCTCTAATTCTTGACTGGACAGTTTTAACATGGCCACTCATCGAGGGAGCTCCATCGTACCCTTGGCCTCTCAGTAGATTTAAATTTAAATCCAGGTTTTGAAGTGATTTAATAATTTGATTAGCTATCGTTTCTGACTTAGTGTCAGGTAATTCAATAAATTGAACAAATAGTTCCTTCATTTTATAATTACCTGATTCCATATCAATAAACCTTATTGCTATGGATAGTTGTTCAATATTACCAATATCGGAAGTTTCATCCGCCAAAACACTAAAAAATGGTGATGCTTTGACTTTTGAAGAAACTTCCTTTAATATAAACTGATTGCATATTGATATTATTTCATTTTGAATAGTGGGACTTAGGTAAGTAGCATTTTTAGAGGAGCTTTCAAAAAGCTTTAGGTAGTTGTCATTATTATTTCATAAAAATTTCAATAATTCCTTGAAATTTCCTTCATTGTGAGAAGGGGATGTAAGTGTTAGGGGGCCAGGAGATATCCTATGAGCTCTTAACGCCAAGCCCTGCCTCCCTAACCAAATGATAGCATCAATAATTATAATTATTCTTGATCGATTTTTTGTAACAATATCAAAATTTTTTTTATTCAATACATTGGATATTGATATCTTTTGATTCATTGAGATTTCTTTTAACCCTTTCGGTCGCGGTAGTGCAAATATAAAACCACCTTTTAACCTTTATATCTTCTAAAGGAGTTGATCATATAAAATGAAACCACCACGAATATATATTAAAAGATATTCTTTTTCATATGTTTGTGGAGGAGTTATTTTTTAATTTTTTTTTTCGCGCCTTTATTTCAAAATACGTTTTTTACGGTGATTTTTCTTAAAATTCAAATTTTAATTATAAGTAAGTATATTTATCAAATATTTTTAAATATATATATTCCTCACTATTTTATCTATCTTTCTAATATTTATTTTTGCTCAAATAAATAATATTTATATATTATTTTGATCTTTTTAATGTGGTATATTAAACTAACCACTGCCACTTAACAACAATATTTTTAATATTTATTTTTTTAAATAATTGATAAATTTTGCCAACTCATTTCGCAATAATTTTAGCTTGTTATATATATGGATGATTATCTGGACATTCCATCTGAAGGTTCTTCGTTAGACAACTCATCCACTGATTCCGAAGATGATTATGAATCGGATACACGTTACCAAATTGATAGTGATGATTATGAATCGGATACACCTTATCAAATTGAAATTGATGACAATTCTGAACAAGATGCGTATGATCAATCTGCTACAAACCATAATAATCCTATCTGGTCCAAGAAATATTCTTCACAACCAGCATTAGAATTTGATAAAATATCAGGTCCAATATCATCTTTAAAAACGGACCCATTGTATCCATCAGATATATATAAGAAATTTATTAATGATTCTCTAATAAATACAATTACATTCAATACCAATTTATATGCCCAACAAAAAAATATTAAATATCAACCAACTAATCCTACAGAAATAAGAAAATTTTTATGTCTTCATATACTCTTTGGAATTAAAACTATGGCAAATTACAAAGATTATTGGAGTTCTAAACCAGAATTCCATGACAATTTTGTTTCATCCATAATGAAAGTAAAACGTTTTATTTGGCTTATGGCCCACATCCATATAAATGACAATATCTTAGAACCATCGAGAAATGATGAAAATTATGATAAATTATACAAAATAAGACCATTCATTGATAATATCCGTTCCTCTTGCTTGAAATATTTTCTTCCCTCGGAATATCAAGCAATTGACGAAGGAATGATTAGGTTCAAAGGCCGTATAGGATTTAGGCAATACATGCCTAAGAAACCCACGAAACGCGGTTTCAAGGTAATGTGTAAATTTTGTCATTATTTATTTCGGCTAAACTATATTTTTAGGTTTGGATGAGATGCGATAATTCAGGATATATGAATGATTTTAATATCTATGTTGGGAAAAATAAAGAGGTTGAAAGTAATCTTGGTTATAATGTTGTAACAAAGTTTTGTGAAGGACTTCAAAATCATAAAATATTTTTCGATAATTATTTTACGAGTTATACTCTAATGGCCGATTTAAAAAAGAAAGGTATATATGCTAGCGGAACACTAAACAAAAATAGGAGATACTTGCCCATAAAGAATATGGAAACAAAATTAAAAAGAGGTGAGTTTGACTGGAGAAGTGACAAAAATAATATAAGTATAATTAAATGGCGAGATAATCGTGACGTATTTATAATGTCCAATTATATTGATCCGAGATCAGTGGATACTGTGAAGAGAAAAAATAAAAAAGGGGAAGTTTTTGACGTAAAATGTCCAATAATGATAAAGATGTATAATAAATATATGGGGTCTATTGACCATTTCGACCATTTAAAGTCTTTATATGAAATTTCGCGAAAGTGGCGAAAATGGTGGCTACCAATATTCTTTTGGCTGATAGATGCGGCGATTATCAATTCATTCATAATATACAATATTCTTACAGATAATAAACTCTCATCGAAAGAATTCCGAAGACAAATAATTGCTAGCGAATTGGCATACTGTAAAAATGTTAATAGGGATGATAATATTCATAATTATAATAATTATATATCAATGCAAAGAAAAAATAATAAACCTTATATCCTTCCAGAAATTAGACTAAAAAATTCAGCTCATCAACCTCAGGCAGGAACCTCACGAAGGTGTACCTTCTGTAGTACAAAGTTAAATCCCAGAAGAACAAGGTGGTCGTGCAAATCATGCAACGTACCACTCTGTCTAAATAAAAATAGAAATTGTTTTGAAAGTTTCCATAAGGTGTCAATGATATGAATTTAAAACCACCAGGGAGAGCCGCCATTTTGAATTTAAAAAACTTTTTTTGTGTGTTTTATATTATATTATATTAGAATCAATAAAAAAATTAGTAAATATCGTGTTGCATCATATTAATTTTATGAGGGAACCTAAAGGGTTAAAGAATCCATTATCTCACAGGAATTAAGATGATATTTATTTTTTTGATGATAATTAAAATTTTCGAACGCATCTTTCCATCTTGTGTACACCTGACTTACCAATGTTTTGAGTTTTTGTAACCCATTTCCAGCATATCTTGGGGAAAATATGTTAGCTGTTGAAAATATTTGGATACCTGACAAATGTTATAAATTTCCATTGCCCTTGGGCAAAAGAAATTTAACCTTTCAAGCATCCTGGCTTAACAAATATAAGTGGCTTGCTTACTCAGCCGATGAAAAGGGCGCATTTTGTAAAGTTTGCGTCATATTTTCCCCAAGATATGCTGGAAATGGGTTACAAAAACTCAAAACATTGGTAAGTCAGGTGTACACAAGATGGAAAGATGCGCTCGAAAATTTTAATTATCATCAAAAATAAATATCATCTTAATTCCTGTGAGATAATGGATTCTTTAAAAGAAATCTCAATGAATCAAAAGATATCAATATCCAATGTATTGAATAAAAAAAATTTTGATATTGTTACAAAAAATCGATCAAGAATAATTATAATTATTGATGCTATCATTTGGTTAGGGAGGCAGGGCTTGGCGTTAAGAGCTCATAGGATATCTCCTGGCCCCCTAACACTTACATCCCCTTCTCACAATGAAGGAAATTTCAAGGAATTATTGAAATTTTTATGAAATAATAATGACAACTACCTAAAGCTTTTTGAAAGCTCCTCTAAAAATGCTACTTACCTAAGTCCCACTATTCAAAATGAAATAATATCAATATGCAATCAGTTTATATTAAAGGAAGTTTCTTCAAAAGTCAAAGCATCACCATTTTTTAGTGTTTTGGCGGATGAAACTTCC
The DNA here is from genome assembly GCF_954871325.1 of Gordionus sp. m RMFG-2023. Classification (NCBI taxonomy): domain Eukaryota; kingdom Metazoa; phylum Nematomorpha; class Gordioida; order Chordodea; family Parachordodidae; genus Gordionus; species Gordionus sp. m RMFG-2023. Next base: position 4,255,851 of record NC_088778.1, on the reverse strand, counting down.
GATATTGGTAATATTGAACAACTATCCATAGCAATAAGGTTTATTGATATGGAATCAGGTAATTATAAAATGAAGGAACTATTTGTTCAATTTATTGAATTACCTGACACTAAGTCAGAAACGATAGCTAATCAAATTATTAAATCACTTCAAAACCTGGATTTAAATTTAAATCTACTGAGAGGCCAAGGGTACGATGGAGCTCCCTCGATGAGTGGCCATGTTAAAACTGTCCAGTCAAGAATTAGAGAGCTTTATAGCACAGCTCTTTATGTTCACTGCAGTTCACATTGCCTGAATTTGATGATAACTGAGGCATGTGAAATTAGAGACATCCGGAACAGTTTACGTAAAAAGATTTTGATTTAATTGAAATTTATTAGATTTTATTATGTATTATAGATATCTTTATATAATTTTTATATATTTTTCAAAATTTAGAAACAATATCGTCGGTTTGTGACATCTTTACCCCACCCAAAAAGAGGGAGATTTTTACCCAAACGTTCGATGAAATTGATTCAAAAATTCAAAAAAAAATTAAAAAGATTTTGTCCCACAAGATTCATTGAAAGACAACAATCGGTGAAGGTTTTCATCGAGTTATATGAGGTTATTTTTGCGGCACTGGAATCATACATATTACGCAAAGAAAAAGATTCCGCAGATGCGGAAAATCTTTTACAGGCTATTACGAAGCCTCAATTTTTAATTTCAATTCAATGTGTTTATTTTTTATTTAATTATACATATGATTTTAGCAAAATGTTACAAAAAATTGATTTGGATTTAAGGGAGGTTATGAATAGGGCAAAGGATATTGTTGAAATATTAACAAATATCAGAGATAATGTGGACGAAAAATTTCACGAAATATATGAGAAAGTAAAGGAGATCGCTAATATGTTTGGGATTGAAATTTTTAAATCTAGAGTAGTTTCTAGACAATCCAATCGCTCAAATATTGATGCATCTACGATTGAGGATTTTTATAAAATTAACATTTTTATTCCACTTATTGATACATTTTTATTTCAATTAAAGGAAAGATTTATAAGTCACAATTTTATTTTTAAAAGCTTTTATTTTCTTTTGCCGGTTGAGTCTGAATTGTTGATTACACTTGAAACGCGAGAGGATATTAAGAACATCTCAGAGCTTTATTCTGATGATTTATTAGAGTCGTATGATAAGTTACTTTGTGATGTCGAATTTTGGTATAAAAATCTTGGCAGAATAGAGTACTCTTTGAGACCAAAAAATACTTTGCAGGCCCTTTCCATGTGTAATTGCACTTTAGATTCCCTGCCCAATATCAAAACATTGTTTTTTATTTTAGCTACTTTACCGATTAGTACCTGCACTAATGAATGGTCTTTTTCAACTTTGAAAAGGTTAAAAACCTATTTAAGAAATAGCACTGGTGAAAACCGTTTAAATGGATTAGCCCTATTAAATATTTATAAGGAGATTATTCTAGATAAAAATTGGATTCTAGATGAATTAGCCAAATCTCAGAGAAAAGTAGACCTCTCTTTATAAATTCAAATCATATAATTGTAATATTTTCTTAGTCATAAAATTTTTATATGTAAAACTTAATTATAATGAATTTTTAGTCATGATATTTTTATACTATATTTAATAATAGTATTGCACCTACAATAAGAATTATTTATATAATATACTCATTTGTATTAAATATAACTATTAAATTATATTTTTTTAAATTGCATACAAGAATTACTTATATTTTATTGTAATTTTATTTTTTTAAAATATAAATATTTACAATCAATTTTTAAAATAGTAATCTGTATAAAATTTCTAATTTTGAAATTTATTTTTTGTATATAAAATAAACACATAGTTAAATAAAGGGTTTATACTAAATAAAATTGTTAAATTGTATTTTTTTAGCAAGAATTACATATTTTATTGCAATTTTATTTTTTTTAAATATAGTTATTTACATTCAATTTTTAATATAATAATCTGTATAAAATTTATATATTTTGAAATTTATTTTTTTATATATTATTAAAATAAATACATAGTTAAATAAATAAAGTTAATAATAAATAAAATCTCTGCAAAATATTGTTATATGCAAAAATTTAATTAAAATAATTATTTTTAACATAGAATAAGATATATTGAGTTGATCATAAAATTGGAAGGTTTGGGGGAGGCAGATTTTTTTACATCGAATAGATTGAATTAATATATAATTTACTAAACACTGATAACATTTTCAAAATAATGCTTTCAGTCATTCTAAATTTGGCAAAAATTTTACTAATATTTTTTAATATTTATGCTGGCCTGGGTATAATACACAAAATATTGGCAAATTTTGATAAGGAGGTTTGGGGGCTAAGCCCCCAAAAAATTTCCCCCCCCAATGGATCAATCCTGGCTACGCCACTGCCCACTATTCATTTTTGAAACCTCAAACCTATGCAGATCTCCTATTATTGTGTGCTTTATTGTAATGCTGTTTGGGCAATTTAATTGTAAAGTTTGAGTGAGTCGTTTTCCTATCCCACGCGACTTTTAAACTTTCTTCCTCCATGGATACAAACATAACTTATATATTTGTAATGTATTGTTTGAATTATTTTTTCATCAAAATTAGCAAGCTTGGTACATGTTGCTATATGGTAATTGGTAAAAACTAAATTTTCATATCAGTAGAGATTTATACGAGCATCAATGAAATGGATTATAGACAATATAGACAGATAACCTTATTAAAAAAATATGATTTTAAAAATATTGTAACCTCTAAAGTTATTTGACTTGTAGAAGTTTCTTCATCTAAATCAAAATTGCTTTTTCCATGTAACAACAAGCATTCATCAGAGAAATATAAATTCTACTCAAAATGTTGTTCTAAATCTATTGAAAAAAATGATTTACTCAAAAACGGAAGTGATTATTTTTTTCCAAGTGTGGAAGATTATTTTAATAATAATTGGCATACCATTCGACATGAATGGTCTTATGCATGATGATGTAAAACAATAAATGTTTTTATTTACACGAATAATAGGATGGAGAGTATGAATAGGATGAACCCTGATACAAAAATATTCAAATTTTTTCAAAAATTTAAAAGGAAAAGAATCATAATAATAATTATGAATCCTAAAAAAATGGACTACAATAAGTTATCCTCAAAATAGTGAAGAATCCAAATATCAAAAAATATTGACTAATGCTGCTTTTAAAAGAATATTTGATCAGCTAAAATTTTCAACATCCCAAGATGAAGGAGATTCAACGTTAACAGTATCAGATTCAAATTTCAGCTGTGGATATTCGGAATTTATTTTAATACCCATGCAGACATATTTTTGAATATAGAAAATTGAATTAATTGTATAGATCTATTTGATTAAAATTTATGTGACCCAAGATGGCAGAGAGATTATTACTCTGGAAATTCATTAAAATATTCCCTCATATTTGGAGTTTGGTAAAATATCACCTGAGGGCTGTTGTTTTCAGTGACTATTTTGACAATATTATTAGGGTTTTGTTTTTTTAATAAGTTGATAACATCCAAGAGCTCAGAGCCCCCTGGTTAATATAGCGTTTTCTTTTTTATTTATATAAATCACGATTTGTAGCGTAAATCCCCCTTTTTTGGAGGTCATATTTTATTTTAGGAATTGAGGCATCATATTCTAAGCATTTAATAATAACCTACGGCCATTTTACGTTGTTTACGTAAGAGTTTGAAAATATTAGAATCTAAATTAATAAATAAAAAATGGTATTATATTTGATAAAAAAATATATACCAAAATCATGATTTTGACCAGTGTTCATTTTAGTAACCTTGAGCATATGTCTATCTCCTTTTATTATGTGCTTCACTGAAAAACTGTTTGGCCAATTTTTTTGGCAATGTTTGTGTAAGTCTTCCTTTTCCGCGACTTTTAAATTTTTTTTCACCACGGATGCAGACAAAACGTATATATTTATAATGTATTGTTTGAATTATTTTTTTATCAAAATTAGCAAGCTTCATACATGTTGTTATATGGTAACTGGTAAAAACTATATTTTCGTATCTATTTAGAGCTTACTGTAAATCATCAAATGATTCAAATTGAGCCCCAAACTAATGAAATAGTTTGTAGAATATATAGACAGATAAAAATTTTAGGTTAAAACCTCATAAAAAAATATGATTTCAAATCAATTGTAAATATATTTTTAAAAATATTGTTACCTCTAAATTTATTTGACTTGTAGAAGTTACTTCATCTTAATCAAAATTGCTTTGATATTCATGCATAACAATCCAGCATGATAAAAGATTTTTAAAAAAAATCATATTAGAGTGCAATAGGTCAGGCTGAGCAACGTCTTAAAAAATTTATTTGGTCTGGACTGGGTAAAAAAATTAATGGGCTGGGTAAAAATTAATATACATTATTATTAGGTTTTTTTGCTAATATTTATATCATAATCTTGAATTAATAGAGATGACAGTAAATAAGGGATAGTATTTTTAATTTAATCACTCCCAATATTATAAATAGTGTTTATTTGTATGTTCAACTACATATATTTTGGATTAGAACTTGTATTTTAAAAGAACCAGACTGGGCCTGACAATTTTAGTAAAGAATTAGAAATAGGGTGGGCGGGACATAGGGAAGGTCCAGCCTTGGCAGGCTAATCTTGCAAATAACAGACCTGTCATATGTATACCAAAATTGTAGTATTTTTTTTAATATAAATTGTATTGAATAAAAAATACTAATAAATGCAGAACCAATTGAATAAGCAAAGTGTCATGGAATATTTACAAGTAGTAAAAATGATGAAATGTTGCCTTCAATGAAAATGTGAATTTGCTAGATATAAGTGATATTTCAAGGCCATTTCATAATTTTACATATTAACTTAAAAATAAAATAATTACACATCTACTTTATCAAACACATTTAAATTAAATAGAAAACATATAAATTGTAAAAATTCTTGGCTATCAAAGTACTGACTAATATCTAATTTTCAAGGATAATATTAACCACCTTCAGATGAAAATTCTTAACAAATTGAGAAATAACAGGATTAACTGGTTTTATTATATTTTAATTATAAAATTATTATTGTAACTAAGTATCTTAAATACAATATACTTTTAATATAAATTGAGTATCCATATTGAATGTTAAGATAATTGTTCAGTTTTTCAAATTAAAAAATTATAAAACGAGAGCATTTACATTCGTAAGTTTAAATATTTATTTAAAAATAAACATATGACGTTTTTGGGTGTGCTTGGTAACTTATGAAAATCATGAAAAAACAGCGCACACTTAGCGTGCATTTTCATTAGCCTTTTGGCCACTGGTATCAGTTACAATTAGAGTTTTTAAAATTAAATTTATTTAAGAACAAAACCTTTTCTCCTCGTTCCTTGGCGACTAACCGTTTATCCTCCATATCACATTTGTTTCCTAGCAGCATCTTTTCGACATCTTCGTTAGCATGCTTTTTTTATAAAGGGGTAATGCCAAATTTTTAAAAACTATTCTTGGTAATAGAGGTATCACGCCAACAATCCGAAAAAAATGTCAAAAAAGTGGCCAACCGCATAGAAATAGATCAACAATATAACTAGATTTCATTTAGTTTCTTAACTTGATTTGAAAGCAGCTGACTACTTTTTTTTTGAAAAGTATTTCGGATTGTGAAGGTGTGAACCAGTTTGGTTGATCTTAATTAATGATTGGCATAATCGTCAAACCTAAGACGACGAGTATTATATAAACCTATTCATTTTGTTTAAAAGAAGCGATTATGAATAATTCGTTATTTTATTTGTTTTAGAACAGGCCTAATCTTTAACAATAGATCACATCTTTAATATCTAGAAATTATCGTCTGATCACGCGATCGCGCACAAAATTCAAAAATAAAATGGCGTAAGGTTTTTTTTTTTACCTCGTCGATATTCCGTAGCCATTTGGCGATGTTTTCGAAAGTTTTTGGTTGTGTAATATCGTAAACGAGCATGATACCCATGGCACCCCGATAATATGACGTCGTTATTGTGTGAAACCGCTCTTGGCCGGCAGTGTCCCTAAAATAATTAGCAGAGTAAAATGAGGTCAAGTATGTTAGTTATCGACAATTCATAAAAGAATGAAACGTATCTAATTTTCCATCGGTACCGCCGGATCTACCCGGATCTTGAATACTACACATATCACCCATCCATCAGTATAATTTAAAACATAAGTTCCCCTTCTGAAAAAATATCGGTTCGGTGTAGGTTTGAACCTTTACAAACTGGTTTAGACCTTTTCGCATACAAGCGTATTAGAATTATGCACAAAGATTAAAATTTTATCACACTTCTCTCTAAAACAAAAAAAAATAGTATTGAGGAGTATACGATTAAAATATTTTCAAGATTCTCTTGTCACTCAAAATAAACTTGAGGCACTTCTATATCGTCAAATAGCGATATATAAAAAGAGTTATAGTGCGCACAAATTGAGCGTTATAAACATTGCGTTGCAAAAGCCAACAAAAATGGCATCATGTAAAATGGTTAAAATACAGTTTGGCTTTAGCAACCATTTAAACAAACGTGAGCAGATTACTTTTTTTAATTCTGAATTTTGATATCTTATAAAGGAATATTTAAAAATTAAGGAAACAAAAAGGCAGACGATAATAAGATTTTCAAAGACAAATCCTTTTTTTAGAACTTAATTAAAATTTTAAATCGAAGATATTAATAAAAAGGTAGCCTCAATTTTAAACAAGGAACGCGTTGCATTTTTTTTTAAATTAAAAAAAATTATGGCAAAACGCTAACGCTCGCTCAATTTGTGCGCATTATTAAAGTATCAAAAAGTTTAAATCGTTGAACAGGCATTTTTTTAGAGGGTCGGATAATTTTTTTTACTGTTCAGGAGCGGTTAATACCGGTTTAACGGTTCTTAAGGCCCTCTGGAATCCCCGGATTTAGCGTTTTACCGAATCGTGCGAATTCCTATAAATGAGGGGTTAACTATTAGTTTAGAATTTACGATATTTGGGCAAATAAAATAAGGTGCTCATTTGTTTAAAATATTTCTAAAATTTTTGGACGTTAAAAAAAATCAAAAATTTGTCACGAATTTTTGTGATTATAACACAAAATAATAATAATCCCTGTCCACATTTTGTTTCTTTTTTTAGAAAAAAAGGAACGTTTTGCGATTTTGTATATTTAAATTATAATTTCGCGATTTATTTAAATGGAATCATTTATGTAAATGATTGTATTGTGTGTGGGAGGGAAGTATTAAAAAAAACGATAAAAAAAAATAACACAATAGCTTCAAAATATGAATTATAATATATTTTTACTTTAACAATCTCTATCGGGAAGATCTAAATAAGTTACTTACATATGTATTTTTTTAAAAAAAATTAGTTGTTCATGTCACGTGATCTGGGAAGAAAAAGGGGAATAAAGAGGGGGGGGTAATAAAATGTGAGGTTTTTATTTGTTATTCTAAAATATCGAGATGAGAGAGAGAGAGAGAAGAAAAAAAGTTCATAAATCTCTAACATTTTATTTTTCTTTTGTTCGAAAAAAGTTATCGATTTTCTTTCGCATTTTATTTGATTTTCTATAGATCTTTTTTATATATTTCGTCCAAAAAAAAAAGAAAATAATATAAAATATTTTTTATATAATTTTTTTTTCGATATTCGGTATTTTATCAAAAATGGATGACAGATAGCCCAAGGGAAAAGGGAGTGTTAAAAATATAGAAAAATAATAATAGACTAATTTATCGCGATATTAAATTTAATGTCGCGTATTAATAATTTATGATACCAAACAATAAATCATTTAAAGAAATTAAATTATATTTTATGTTACCATAATTTAGAGTTCAGGTTCAAGGTGTCTGAATTCTTTTCATCTCATTTTTGTTGTTTTTTTTCAGAAAAATTTCAATAACAATATTTATTTTTTTTTATCAAATTTGTGTTCCGGAAGTGTGAAAAATAAATGGCGCGATAAAAAAAATGGGGGAACGCGAATTACGTACAATTTCCACTCGGCTCATAATAAAATTAAGATTACGATATAATTAGTGGGATATAAAAGGGGTTCCCCTTATTCGGAATAACTTTCCGACAGATACGATAACAAAAAAAACATGTCCGAGGTTAAATTGGCAGGTGGCATTCAAATTACTAAAATTTGACGAAAACATTTTACAATTTGCGAGGATAGGCTTATCATAAAAACTCCAGCTAACGGCGCTGTAACTCGGCGAGCTGATAAGATTATATTTTTCTAAAGGTTATATTATAAAAATTCCCCTTAATTGTTAAAAAAATATTATCTTAAAAATTACCTTTTCCAAGGATAATAAAAAAAAACAATGATTAATTATTAAGATATATTTTTTTAGGGGAGTATTTTTGAATAAAATTTTTAAAAGCAAACTATCCAATAGCATAATGTGCCCGACAAATTTAATTAGTTTTTTTTAAATAAAAAAAAATAGATAGGGTCGGGTTCCACCGGATGACAGCTGTATATTAACCCATAATTGTTGGACCGGTTGAACATGACTGCATATCGAATTGATTTATGATTTCAACCGAATTTAAATGATTGGCGTTGATAGTCAGGTTTTAGGAATCTTAAAAAGTAAGTATAAATGGAGCGCCATTGAAATTACACTTTATAAAACTGATGCCTGACGGCAAACTAACATCATTCACGCGAAATCGAGAAAAAAATATATATATAATTATAAATTATAATTACCATATTTGCAGTTTGATCTTTTTGCCGCCCAATTCGATGGTCTTGATTTTGAAATCGATTCCTATTTCCATTATAACAAATAAACAATTTTTGACATTTTTTAAAAAATGGTTGACAAAAATGGTGGTCGAGTATTCAAAATATAAATGCGCCATAAGTATAAAACAAAATTTTTTTATCTTTCCCATAATTATCCACAAATTTTTTATTTTAGAAAAAAAGAGTAATAACCCTTATCTAATAATTATAAGTAGCGCTATTAACAAAAGGTAAGTAGCGTATGTTTGGTTCGAAAATCGATTTTTTTTGTCCTCTCTCCCGAATTGTACATTTAAAGATTAAAAACATATTACATAATATCGAAGGTAAAAAATTGATTGGACGAATAAAAACAAATACATATTTGTATATGCAAATGCAAAGATATCCAAGTTTTCCCGTGCTCGTGTTTTATTTGGAGAAAGCTTCTTAGCTAAGAAGAGATCGCTGGATATAATATATAGAGAATTTCTTCTCTTTTACTTCGAGATTCCGAAATTCTAAATGTCCGGAAAATATTAACGCGTACATAATAAGCGCGTTATCGTGGGTGGCGTGAATCGGCGTACCGTAACCGCAACCCATCATAACGCTTATATATAATTTATTGAGAAACGTTAACAAAAAATAATTAAAATAGTATATAAACACAACAATATTGGCATTTGTTTAGATCTATGGCTAATTAGAATTATAAACTTAATTTTGTATCATGTATAAAAATAATTATTAAAGGATAATTGCGCTGAATTTACGCTAAACCAGCAAAAGAAAAAAATGTTCTCATGGGGGCTAGTTGGCTAGAATTTTTTTTTAGGGCTAAGTTGAAAAGATACTTCGAAAGTCGTTCTCCTTTAAAAAAAACATTCCAATCCTCTTGTTCAACTTATTCAAGGTGGACTCATAATTTGTATCTTCGTGGAATGTTTGTTTACACGCCATAGATAAGATAATTGGGTATTTCCAACCAAATCAATAATTTTTCGGCCCGACCTTTTTAATTTTTTATAACAATTTTGCATACCGAGTGAACATCATTAGAAAGCATCGAATCCAAAATTTTGGCCTCCAGGTACTAATAGTTTCTGAGATATCAAAGGTCAAAAGTGCCAAAATGATCTTATTTCGAAAAATACGATATTTAAAAATTATAAGTTTAAAGGCTATTTATTTAATATTGAGGATTGAGTTGTAAATTTTGAACTTGAAAACTTCAGGCGTTTCCTTTTGGGAATTTTTTTTAATTCTAATTTTTATTATTTCACTTATATAATATCTATAAGTTAAAAAAAAACATTTAAACCTGTGACATCCATATGATGTTTTTAATTATCACGATTTTTTTAAAAAAAGAAATGAATATTCTTCAAATAGATGGCGCTCCCATAAAAAAATAATGCATTTTTGTTAAAAAATTTTTTTATTTTTTAAACATAAATAATATTATTTAAGTCGCCGATGACAGGCTTACTTATATTATTATTATATTACTATTAAATAACTTGTAAAAATTAATTTGTTTTTATAATAAATAATCAAATTTCCTAAAAAGATAGTCACGATGATTCTGATATCTGCAGGAAAATATAATTAATTGTTGAAAAGATAAGAGCCAGTTTTCACGCACCTGCCTTCTATCGATTAATTTTTATTTTATAAATATTTCGATATAAATATAAATGCGTAAATCCTTTTAAAAAAATCTAAGCACTTTCATTATAAAATGAATCTGCCAAAAGTTATGACATGGATAACTTAATTTCTAAATAATATTGAGGAGGAAAACACTGTATTTCCGATCAATGCTGTAAGTGTTTTTCACAAAAAAAATCGAGAAAATATAAATTTAACTGCGAATATGTAATAAATAATATCATGCCACAACATCCACATCAATAGATACAATCAAGAAATGAAATTGGAATATCATCCAAAAAAAAGATGGCGAAAATATCAAAATACCAATAGGCTAGTTGCCAAGGAATGCTTACAAAGACTGTTTTTAGATCAAATAGGCTGAAGAGCCTATAAGAAGGTATAATTTTTTCTTATGCCAACAAAGAGTATGAGGCTGAAGAGATAAGATATATCTTAATACCTGGGAGATACAAAATTCGAGCAGTGTACCCAATTGCTTTAACTAAGCAAGTATATTCCAATGCGCAGATGCGGAGAATATAATAAATCCATGTTATCCGTTAAATGATGGTTAGGATGAGACACCAGATCTCCTTTTTATATTAAAAAATAATATTTTAATCGTGAGCCAATCAAAGACAACTGGACATGCTTATTATTTATTGAAAATGGAAATTATCAAGGCGTTAAAAAAAAATTAATTAGATGAAAAGCTAATATTTTTCGTGAATTTTAATTTCCCTCTGCACATTTAAAATAATTTTTCAAAAATTAAAAAAATAAATAAATCTTATTAATTATGTTTAAAAATTATATAAATTTTAACAAAAATGGGTTATTTTTCATAGGAGCGCCCTCTATTTTTGGAAATATTATTTATTTTTATTTTTTTAAATCGGAAAAACTAAAATATCTATAGCTGTCCCAAGTTTAAAATTTTAAAATATAGTTATAATATAAGTGAATAATAAAATTGCTAGGAAGGAGCATTCTTGCTCCATACGAATTTACTTTAATCCCAAAATCAGATCAACGCAAGAATAAATCAAATAATCTTTTATTTTCAATCAAACGAATAAAAAGTATAATTTAGGCGTATAAAGTCACAAAATCAATTTAACAAATTTAAAATTATAATGACCAATAAAAAAATAATAAGTATTTAAGATAATAAAAATCAATCAATATTAAAAAAAGTTAATTTATCTCAATTTAATTAATTAAAATATTGACCATCTCAAACAAAAAAAGAATTTTGGTAGGCGAAACACCTAACGTTTCAGGTTCAAAATTTATAACTTAAATTAAAACCGCAAAAAAAACATTAATATTTAATAAATGGCCTTAGATATTTTTACAAAATTACATATAATTATTAACTTATCGCAATTTTCAAAAAATCTTACTTTTCGAAAAAAAATCATTTTGGCACTTTCGATTCGACCATTGGTATCTCAGAAACCATTGTTACTTGGAGGCTACAATTTTGGGTTCGATGCTTTCTAACGATGTTCTCAAGGTATGAAAAATTTTATCAAAATTATAAAAGGTCGGGCCGCAGTTATCGATTTGATGTGGAATTACCCAATTTGTATTATTTTTTTTCGCGGCCTATCCCTATTTAATAGTGCTGTAAACATTTTTAAAAAAATCGGAACGCGTTCAAATTCATGAACGCGTTCATACGTTCAAAATTTTATGATAAATTTTTTTTAAAATTTAATTTAATATAAATAAATGCCTTATATTTTTCAACACAATATATTAGCCATGATAAAAAATAATAGTTTTATTTTGATAATATAATTATAAATACAATATAATAGAGCGATAAAAAAATAAATTAAAAAAAAAATTTCTTATTAATTTTTAATAATAATTGCTTTTCAAAATTTTCATCTGATAGGCATGAATACTTGTCAGTTAATACAGCGTTAGCTATACTAAAAACTCGCTCAACAGGGGCAGATGAAGGGATTGCGGTGTTATACTTGATAAACAATTCTTTTAAAAGGGGGAATTTATTAAAAACATTTAATGTTTTATCCATTGTTTCAAAAAATTGAGCTATGTTATCATCCTCCAATCTGCCCTCTTCTTCCTCGTCAAATAAAAAGGATATCTCGGAATTGATTTTAAAACAGTGAAATATTTTTGATATTTGGGCCATGGTAATTCTAATTCATCTAATATTGAATTTTGATTTTCAGAATCTGATGATGAAATATTTATATCCATGCAAATGCTAATCTATTAAAATTAAAATATTCAAATTAATAAACTTTAATCATATCTTCTCTAGCAGTAGCACTATGGTACGTTAATTGCAATATGAAAAAGGAAAAAGTAAAAACAGCTGATTAAAAAATATAAGACTTTTTTGTTAAAAAATTGGATTAAATATTAATTTTTCAAATAAATAAAAATATAAGACTTTTTTGTTAAAAAATGTGGATTAATATTAATTTTTCAAATAAATAAAAATAAAAAGTGTTTTTAAAATTGAACGAAAGTAAAATTGAACGCGTTCATCAAAGAAAAGGAACGCGTTCACGTTCAAAGTTCGTCAAAAAAAAGGAACGCCGTTCATCACCTTTTTTCAAAAAAACGAACTTCGTTCACGAACGCGTTATTTTGAACGCGTTCGGTAACAACACTACTATTTAATATTTTACTAATAGACATGTTAATAATAAATTCAGTCAACGTACAATTTTTTTTGTTCTCTAATATATATATATATATATATATATGTATTGATAGCACACATAATTTTATGGCTCCAGATAATTTTTTTGGAAAAGTTTTTCTTCTTAATTAACTTTTGATACAAATATATTTACCGCTTAAAGTTATCGTAAAATAATTATTTATTTATTAAGCGGTTAATTTAATATTTATTATTTGAATCGTCAAAATTATATTTGTATGTCGTACGAGGATATGGAATCCGTGGGGATATCTTGATTTTAAATCATTTACTAAGAATGATTTTTAGATTTTGAAAATCTGATTTCACAGGAATTGTATTTCGGCGTGTGTAGAGTACCCAAACTGTAAATTTCAAACAATTTTGGCAATGAACTTTAAAACTACTCCTAATTTATATGAATTTTTGTATAGATTTTTCATGTAAATTAAAAAAATACGAAAGTATCTATGGCTCAAATTTATAGGGTAAATAATCTACACATGCTACAAACACATTTTCGGTTAAATCGGATTTTAAAATTTTTTAAATCGCCCTTGGTAAAGTATTGAAAATCAAGAGATTCTGAATCCCCACGGATGTATCCCCATACGACATTTACATAGAAAAAATCCTTTAAATTTAAATTATATCATTAAATGAATCTAACAAAATTATCCTTAAATATCACATTTAACACCTCGGCAGAAACATTAATGTTTCCTCCAGGAGATCAGATAATATTTAGCAGATTTTTTTTCTAAATCAAGTATAATAAATATAGTATTATAGAATCTAGTTGAGAGTTGTGACATTTTAATTTATTTCAGCACTAGCTTTCAGCCAAATATGGTAATTTGGTACAATTCAGTGCAGATAAATTTTCAAACTAAAATCATCTCTTTTAAAAAAATTGTTCCATGTGAGGTTGTAGTAAATAATTAAAATCAAATTTTTTCAAAATCATATTATTTTTTTATATGTTAAATCTAATTAATCAAATTTAATAACCGTTTTGAAAAAATATATGCCAGATAAAGACAACAAAGAATATATTTAATAGGATATTCCTTATATAAGACAAAAAAAATTAATTTAAAATTCTATTTACATCATGTATTCTATATAAGCTTAAGAAGACATTATTTAAGGGTTAACTTTGGATGTAAAATATGTAATATTGATAGAAGAGCAATGGGCAACACAATCAGCTATGTATCAAATTTATATATGTATCTTTGGGATAGTGCAAAATAGGGTTATAAAAACATAAGCAAGCATGCTTATTGTTAAAAACATAAGCAAGCATGCTTATTGTTTAAGAACTGTTAGGTTTCCATATAGTATAATAATAAGGGGATGTTTGTGCATAAAATCTAGAATGAATTCTATTAACAATAATTACTGTTAAATATATCTAGTCATCGCCTAATTGATAGCAATCAATTCGTTTATTAGGATTTGAATAAAATAACACTTTCAAGTAAGATGGGTATCTTTTTCATACCACTATATATGCAAAATCTTAAAAGGATCGTAATATAATATCAATAGGTTACCATGCAATAGATCTCTCAATGCTATTGGAAAGAAAGTTGAAAGTTTACTCAAATGAAAGCTTAGAAATCGGCTTCCTAGGAAAAGGATTCTTTGAATAATGAGTTTATTTAGAACAGAATAGTTAAGTTAGTGAACATAGTAGGGCTTAGTCAGGCATTCCACCTAAAAAATTGACACCATAATAAAAATTTTATTGGGCCATTTTGGATTTCGCTAATATAAGATGATTTAACAATCCAGAACAGAACGTGTGCCAAAATCTTATTTCAATGCCACAAATATGAGTCACAATTATAAAGGAAAAGGTAGATGTATGACAATTTTAATATAGCTTAGAAAAAATAATGATATTTTAGCATAATAGAACAAGAGTTAAATATTTTAAATAGTATATCTTTTTCAAATTACTAACAAATATTGTTATAAGTTGTTTAATTTTTTTATTTTCAATAAATATGTCACAACTATTTAGCATATTTTATATAGTCTTCATAAAAGGTGGATAAAACTGAACCATGGATCTTATTTTCCAAAAACAAACTGATTAAGTTCAAACCAAACAAAAATGGACGAATATACTGTTACTAAATAAAATAAATGATACTAACTAGTCCTAACAAAGAAATTTTAATTTTACAAATTTTTTATAAAAATTTAAGTAATGGAATATTTAAAAATTATTAAGATGAGAATTATAACCATCTACATCTTGACATTTTATTATAGATCATTTGCAATAATTTCATTAAAAATATAATCAAAATTCAAATAGGTTTTAAATAAGATCTCCAATTCATAGCACTCTAGACCCCCCCCCCTCTTCTCAAAGCCAATAATGGTTACATGTTACACCTTTTGATGACTAGCATATAAAAATAATTAAATTATAAAATGGATTTTAATTATGAATGTTGACAATATACTTTCTCTTAGATTTTAATAGCAAAATTATCTTGTAATTCCCTCCTATGCTAGTGTTTTAAAATAACATTTATATATTATTTATATTATGACAAAGAAATAAGTGAAAAAAATGTTAAGAAAAATATTTCAATAATAGAATATATCAAGTTATAAAATACAATATAAATTGAAATTACCAAATCAAAATTAATACCACTTGAAAATATTTAGTGATAAATAATACATTATATAAAACTTTAGGTTAATAAATCATATATTTTTACCGATTGTGGATATGAAAGTGGTATTAAATGAATCTTCTGCAAAGCGAAACAATATACACGTCTTTCCTACACCTGAATCTCCAATAAGTAGTAATTTAAATAATAAATCATAAGATTTTTTAGCCATATCTGATTTTTCAATGCATGCAAAAATTATCAACTATTCATTTTTTTCTAATTTTGGTAAATCAACTAAAATTATTAAAAACTTTGGGTTTCATTTAAAATGAAAAATATTTTTTAAAAAAATATTTCAACCCTTAAAATAAATATTAATATATAAAAAATTTAAAATAATATATATATTTATTCTAAATTATTCCGATAATTCTACGTTTGGGGACACTATTGATATCAAGCACCATGTAGACAAATTAAACTTGGCTTCTATTATTATTTTTTTTCAATTACATTTTATAGATATGATATATCATTTTTAGACATATATATTTTTCAACATATTATCAAAAAAAAATTATTTTTTTGAATAAAAAGTAATTAATTTTAATAAAACGCATATAAGTATAATTAAGAATTATCCCATCGTTGTAAAATAAAATTTATTGATAGAAATTAACTTATAATATTGTAAAAATATTTAGCCTATTTTTACTACAAAAAGTTTACCTTAATACGAAATAAAAGTGACCAAACTGAAATTCGGTCAAGTACTATTAACATATTTATTTTTAAATAAATCGTTATAAATTATAACCATAAGTGTAGCTAAAAATTGAAAGCAGAATATATAAATAATGGTAATCTTTTTAAATTTGAATTAAAAATAATGATAAAAAATATGCAAATAAAATATTTATAGCTTTTATCTTAAATTTTTATTTCTATCATAAATTGTTCATGAGCTTTAACGAAACTGATAAATAATAATACATCTAGAATTGTTTTATTGCTTATTACTAATATTATAACATATAACATTATATTTTGAAAATGCGGTGACAATGTTTTCCACCTTTGTAAAAAGAATTTTAAAAATTTATAATTATAGAAAATTCTCTTTAAATTATCGGTTGTTATTTATATTTCTTTTTTTTAAATACATTCATTCGTCTTAAATCTTTGAAAGTTTTTTTTTAGAAACTTCAATGAATATATTGAAATATTATCTAGAAATTGGGACATTCCCTGATATTTATACCATTTTAACATTTGGATTTATAATATTCATTATATTTATATTCGTATACATAATTATATTCTTGGGAACAAAGCAATCATCATTCGAAGAAGCTATGGCTATTCAACATAAACAATTGGAAAAGAATCAACTTTCTTTTTTATCACTAATTAAAAATAAAGTTAAAACTAATAAATCTAAAAATAGTAAAAATTATTTAAAAATTAAAAATATGGATAAGAAACATGCTAATAACAATAATAAAAGTGTTCATTTTAATAATGTAGTTGATAAATCATCATCGGAACCTAGCAAAAAGAAAATGGAAAGTTTGCCTCAAAAAAAAAATATTAAAGGCATAATTAAAAATAATGGTATTCAATCATCAAATGGAAGTGTAGTTAATAGTAAACTTACAAAATTGGTAGATAATCATAATCAACATAATATGACAAATGAGGAATCGAATATTAACTGTAAACATGAAACAGATATAAATCCAATAGAAATAAATACCACTTCTGAGTTTCAATTTTTAGACACTAATAATATAGATCATGCAGAACTGAGTAATTCTAGTATGCCTGAAACTTCTGGTAATTTATTTTAACATTTTTTTTTAAAGCCACTTTATTATAATTATTATCATAAGAATAAAATTCAAATATATGTACATATGTAAAGATTATTTAAAAAAAATAAGATTAACAGGAGTGCACAATATTTATGGCTAAATTAATAAGTTTATAATTTTGCACTCATGTTAGTCTTAATTTTTTGTTATTATATAATTTGACTACATCATAGTAAACCCAATATTTTAATTGATTTTATGATGTGTAAAGGATTAGAAAGCCAAGAAAACAATAAAATGACTACAAATATTCTAGATTCTATGAATGAAATAGCCCACATTTGTGATAAATTAAGTCAAGAGGAGATCAAAGAATTTATAAACAATTTTGCTCAAAAATACAATGTACCTTTTTTTAACTTGCAAGTAAAATATTTATCATGAAGATTATTTTGTGTTAAAACTAATTAATCATTTTAAAGTACCAAAATAACATATGGGCCATTCCATGTCAAATCGATCAAAAAAGGCACTTTTTTGACCAACTCCTTTAAATATTGTTAAAATTTCTGGAATTATTTAGATATGTAAAAGAATGAGAAAGTTGTTTATTTTAGCTCGCTAGCACACCTGGTTCTTGAAATATAGGGGCTCAAAGGTACAAAAAAGAGGCACTTTGGAATCTGTAAAATTTTTAAAATGCTTAAATTTCAAAAACTATTTATAGTAAAAAATATTATAATAGATCATTTTGTAGGTAAAGAAATTCTCTAATGGGCTAACAAAAAATAATAAATATTCGCGACATTATAGGCTTTTAACATTTGGTTTACCTATTATTAAATGTCTAATGGGCATATGCTCAATCTGCTCCTCAATTAATTAGTATATTTAATAGAAAATCAAAATTTTTTAGTATAAAAAGTGAAAATATCTGGTTATTGAAGCAAAATTTTAACCATAATCCATAATTTCATAAAGCATCATCTATTTTTTATTAATTTTTGGAGTCGATAGCGTCGCCAAGGTTTTGATATTGTATATATATTTAGTAAAGGTGTCTAAAAAATATTAGAAAACAAACTCACTATTTTGCTTAAAAATACAGGTAAAGCAATTTAGGTAAACCAGATGTTAAAAGCCTATAATGGCGCCAATATTTATTATTCTTTGTTAGCCCATTAGAGAATTTCTTTACCTACAAAATGATATATTATAATATTTTTTACTATATATAGTTTTTGAGATATAATCATTTCAAAAATTTTACAGATTCCAAAGTGGCTCTTTTTTGTACCTTTGAGCCCCTATATCTCGAGAACCAGATGTGTTAGCGAGCTAAAATAAACCGATTTCTCACTCTTATACCTATCTAAATAATTCCAGAAATTTTTAACAATTTTAAAAGGGGTCGGCCGAATCGTGATCGATTTGACGTGGAATGTGGCCCATATATTTTTATCAAAAATAAATATATATATATAACAATATTTAAGTTTAAGATAAATCAAAAAGATTTAGTTATATCCTTTTATATAAACCTAATTTAGTAGTGTTACTAGATGGGACTTGAGTCCTCTGAAAAATATTAAGAGCAATACCTAAAAAAGAGGTCAGTATTATTTATATATAAAAGGATGAAAACACCTATTTATAATAATACGCAACATATTTCATTACAGTCCAACCTGTTGTGACCAAATTCTCAATTTATCAAGACTTTTTACCTTTTTAAAAAGAATTTTTACCATCTGCAATATTCTTATTTCCTTAAAAAGTGAGATTAAGTATGTGCAACCATCTTTAAATAATTTTTTTTATCAATTAATGAAAATGATGAGTAAAATTATATATGTATGCATAAGCATATACAAGATTTGTATAAAAATATAAATGAAATAAAATAAGATGTTTTCTTTGTTTTTTTTATATTTGGTCTTGATAATGTCTTCTTTAAATTTATGAATACTTCCTTTAGAAATATTAAATCTTTAATTTTTTAATTAATGATTACTCGTGAAGTTTTCATTATTATTTTTTAATATTAATAAATGCAGCGAAAAACAACAAATGCCTATACTTTACAGAGGTCTTACATAAATGAGCAAAAAATTTAAAAAAATCTCCCTACTCAGTGGTATATGGATGGGGTTGGGGGGGGTTAGGAGATTCAAACAATCCTTTCCCCTCATAAAACAAAATTAAAATTTTTTTGATCTACATTATATGATTATTTATATATTTTTTCAATAAATTTCTAAATTATATTGGAAAAAAATGGTATAGTTTGTCATATTCCTTTAAAAAAAATCTACTTCAACAATTATATTATGAAGAAACAACCATTAATTTTATTTCTATTTCAGGAATTTTATTGGAACTCAAAATTTTAGTCAAATTAGGGAGTTGTCCGAGTTATCACGACCCCAAATTAGACAATGCGATCATTGATAGCTAAAAACCTTTGATTAAAAAAAATGATATCCAAATAAAAGGATTCGCATATTCAATTTTTCCTCAGTTATATTTTAATTAAAATTGTTTTCATGAAAATATAGTCTTGAGTTTTTTTCACCTAAATCTATCTATTAACTGTCAGAGGCCTGCAGGGGTACAATTTACATGGTCCGGCACGATTTATGCTACATTAATGTTTGATTTTTTTAGCTAATAACCCAGCCTGGGTATTTTCAAAAATATTTTAGACTCGTGTATGGTATATTTTAAAAATACGGACGGTTTAGGGTCGGGCTTGTAGGTCTCAGGACGAAGATGTCCACGTTTCCATAGTATATTATACATCCTCTATAAAAGTAAAGGGTTTCCTTAATATTATCGAGCTAGAAACAGAATCTTGAGTGAATTATTGGAACGAAAACTTGGCATTCTACTTAAATTATTAGTGGTATAAATCCGCGCCATTTAAACCAGATCTGATGACTCCAAGAAATGGTGATGCTAGGTATTTTTATCGAATACGGTAACTTAGACATCGAAATTCAATCCTGAGAAAAAAAAGGAAAAATCTCCTGCCTTATAAGTGGATTCCGTTGCACCTTGTATATAAGCGGAAATAAACCTGAGCTTGGATTCACTGCCCTTGTGGAAGGAGTGAAGAATCTAGATAATATTTTATCAAACTGCTGATAGAAAAAAATAGCAATGAGTTTCAGTGAGGTAAGTCCTGGTAGTTTGTGGAAGAGCTGTTCTTCAAAAAAAAAACAACTTTTAGCTGCTCTCTAGTTCCCATAACTGAAATGTCAATTCTTCGTTTGACCTCTCTAACATCTCCATGTACCCAAGTGAATTTTTACGAAATTAGTTCATCCATTCTTCTTGCCTAACATTTAAAGAATAATGATACCCTTTAAATAAATGTAATAAACAATTTATGTTTTAAAAAAAAAATAAAACATTAATGAATAAGAATATGTTTGTAAATAAAATGGAAAATAGTATCTTATATTTATTTTACTATCGGGTAGATTATAGAACACCGCTAATTTTTACGCGAAAGAAGCGGGAAACGCTAAATGCCCGCTATTTCACTACCCCGATTTAATGCGTCCAAAAAAAATTATTCTTAATTATATTTAATTAAAATTCATAACATCTATCTCTCTCTCTCTCTCCTAAATCAATCCTTTTTTTTATATTCCCAGTGTCACAATGATCAAATTAAATCGCTGGAGAAGAGGTTGGAAGAAAAAAGCGGCTTGCTGGTCAAAGCTGAACACCTGACATCCGAGGCTAATTCCAAAATTGAACAGTTAAAGTAATATCGCAATTATAATTATATTATATTTATTACCATTTGAGATTTGACATTCTTGATGAATAAAATTATTTAAATAATTTTTGAACATATATCCTATTTTTATTTAATTTATCCCCAAACCGATTTCCTGTTCATTAAAATTTAAATTTGGTTTGAAGAATGCGCCCAACAATGATGGCCTAAAATTAGACCAATTTTAAATATAATTTTTCTTTCTTAAATTTTTAAATATAGTACTTTTGTATCTATTATGTGACATAATCGGTTTTTATGTTTTATTCATTGGATATTTATTGTTTTTTTAAATTGACATATTTGGATACGACTAAATTCTAGAGTTGTCGCTAAAGTGTCAAAACCCAATATTTCATATGATCCTGTTTGAATTATATTTATTTATTTATATATACCCATGTCGATATCCATCCAAATCTTTATTGCTTCCATAATTAAAAGTTCATCTCTTCTTTTCTTACAGAAAATATATTATTTTAAAAACGTCCATAAATGTCAATTAAAAAATCGACAGATACAACAAAAGTATCGCGATACATTTATGCATGTTAAGGATTCGATAGAATATATACTAGTTTTTTGTTTTTTTTACAATTTGTCGAGTTATAGTGCGTACAAATTGAACGTTTCAACTCAGCGTTTAAAAAGCATATCAATAATTTAAAATACAAAACGTAAACGTACTCAATTTAAACGAATGCAATTAAAATGCATTATTTGCGTTTTATAACGCAGCGTTGAAATGTTCAATTTGTGTGCACTATTACTTATTTCAGTAGTTTTTAAAATAATAACCAATTATTCTTTTTTTTAATATTTTTACGAACTAATAGTTTGAGATACATCTTCTAATTCTAACTAATGGATCTCTTTCCCATAATTATGGTTATGTCATTCATTCATTTCAAGCCTGCATAATTTTTATATAATTACATTGTAGACCTGCAGGAGCCGGTCCTAAGCCCGGTTCGGGTACACGTGCCGGACCGTATTTTTAAATACCCCGGCTGGGCCCGAAAATATAAAACTTGGAAATAGTTTTAAAAGAGAAACGTTAATAAAAATGAAAGAAGGAAAAAAAAAGAAAAAAATTGAATCTTATAGGGGCTCGTTTAGAATAAAACGCTAACCCACTGACTGATTAATCGATGAGAATGGGAATCAAATAGCAAAATGAATATTAAATACATATGTTTAGTTTCCCTAATTTCAAATTTACTTTAAAAAAAAATTTTTTTCCTAGAGGATATTAAAGCGATATTTCCCAATTTTTTTTAGCGATTTTAGAAAACCTATCCTATAATAAAGAAATAAAATCATTTTTTTTAAAAAAAAGTTGAACTATCCTTTTTATAATTATAATCAAAATAAAAGGTATCTATATTTTTCTTATTTTTATTACTATACAAATATTAATATTAAATTAATCTTATCCTGTACAAATAAAAAGTTTAAAAAAAATGAAAAACACTGCAAGGCTCATTTTACACTTTCAAATTATATACTATATCATATGTCTTATTTTATTTTTCTTCTTCTCGTATTATGGGGTGCGGGAGAGGGGGGGGGGGTTGTGATATATATTTTTATGAACTCGATTACATCGTTGATATATATTTTTTGTTAAAATTTTATAACCTTATAAATCAAAAAAATGTCCGTGCATGTCGGTCTAAAATTGGAGTGCTCCACTCGACATTTTCGACTTTTTCAAAATTTTTTGAGTTGGAAGTGGTGGATAATAACTTATTTATTCCCAAAATATATATATCAGAGACCTGTAGAGGTATACCATTCGTGCGGCCCGGCCCGGATTTTTTTTTAAATTTTTTCCGGCCCGGCCCGGATATCTTTTCAAAAATTTCAGGACCGGCCCGGGTAAATTTAAAAAAATTAAAATGGTTTCGGATATTTATATATAAAATTAGATTAAAAAAATATTAATTTTTGCCTCAAAGGTTATAGCTCTGTCAAAATTGATCGATAAGCTTTTCCTTTATTTGATTTTTAAACTTTAAATGTTTGTTGATTTCCTCGTTTTAAACATGTGCGCAAGTGGAGCACTTTGATAGCGTCAATGTGTTTATTTTATTTTTTTTCAACTTTAGATCAATTTTTCTGATCGCGTTTTCTTAAATTTAAAAATCTGATTTTAACCGGAAATATATTCTACCATGTTTGGGATCACCTTACCCTACGATTTTCCAACAAATTTTTAACCATAAACTTTTGAACCCGAAATATAATTTATATGAGTTTTTTCTACATAGAAATTTTTTTTATATATAAATCAATAAATGACTCAAAGGTTAACGGCTAAAATTGTCTACAATTGATAAGATAGGTACTCTATACATGGCTGATTAAATTTCCGGTAAAATTGGATTCTTCAAGTCGAATAAAATAACACATTGCCGCTTAAAATATGCAATACTAAATTTTCCATTTTTACATCTCACCAATTCGCTTCTTGTCCATTTTTGAGCACAATAAGGAAAGAAAGTTCTTTCACCTGTCATTCCATCTCTCATAACTGTCGGTATCAAAAAGTTTTGTGTTTTTTTTTGTTTGTCAGATATGATAGACTTTCTAACCCTTAAATTCGATCCCTATTTATTTTTTTTTCCTCGTGAGATTTTCACAAATTAAAGGTGACTGTTCGGTCTAGAGTTGATTTTTTATTTTTCAAAATACCCATCATAACCCGCGCACCATAATATAAAGACCTAATCGAAGAGGAGTCTGGTTATTTTGTTTTTAAATTGGCTATGAATACCTATAATATTAAAACTTTAAATATAATTTTTATAAAAACTAAAATAAAAATTTCATCTATATTTTTGCCCAAAATATAAAAACTGAAACGTGATAATAAAACATAAACTTTAATCATAAATATCGTCGACCGAGTATTATAATGTTCTATATCCACTAAATGAATTCGTCAGCACTGTAGTCTTATATATCCACAATAAAAAAAAAATATTATAAATATAATTGATAATAATTTTTATTTGCCACTAATATGGGATTTCTAAAAGAAAAAAAGAACAAGGAAATCTTTTTTGGATATAGAACACTATAACACTCAACTAACGATATATCAGAGAAGTTGCAAGGATGTCAAAATTTATCCGAATTCTAGTTTTTAAGATTAATTTTTAGCCGATCCTGTTTTTTCCTTGAGCCCATCCTGCCGAATTTTTTTATATTGTTCTCATTTTATGACCCGGCCCGGATTTTTAAATTGGACCAAATACGGCCCGATTCTGGTCGGTTTTACAATCCAGGTTTGTCACGAGTTATGACTCAATACAGCCTAAGTGATTGTATCAACTCTACTCGATAATCTTATCAAAGTCACCTGCTTTGAAGAATAGTTTTTATCGCGAGAAACTGATGTTGATTGAATTATTTAATTTGAATAAATTATTTTAAAAAAAAATATATTGAACCGAACCTCATAACCTATTCTAAAAACCTAACCGACACCGGTCGGTCTAACCCGAAAAAACTAGCAATCGCTATAATGATTACCATTTATTTATTTATTTTTGCGATATCTCTATAGGCGAGTACGGTCGGAAAATGAATCGAAGCTTTCGCACCTAGAACAATCCTCCAGGGAAAAAATGTTATCCCTGACTCAAGATCTCCAAATCATGCACTCCAGGGTCGGGGAGTTGCAATCGTTTCAAGCGCAGGTTTAAATCACTATTATTGATTTCTTTGTTACTTTTACTTTCACGAAAGAAATTATATCTTAAAATCGATAATAATTTTGGGAGCTATACATGAAGATAGATGGGATTACCAAATAGATTAGGGAAGAAGGTATGCAAGAAATGTCTGTTAGAACCTCTAACAATTTTGGTAGCTACACATAAAGATGGATCGGATTATGTTACGATCCAAACAGATTAGAAAAGAAGGGATATAGGAAATGTCTGGTAGAACAGCTAACAATTTTGGGAGCTATACAGAAAGGTGGATATAATTGTACCAAGCATATATTAGATTAGGAAAGGAAGAAAGAGAAATAAAGAAGAAAAAAAATATTCTTTTTTAGCTTTAATTTTCTTCGTATTAAAACTCAAAATTTGTGTCGAAAAAAAAAAAAGTTAAAAAGAATATCGAAATATTATTTGGGAAGGAAGGAGGCTTACCAATAACTTATACGATCTGAAATTTTTTTTATTTTTGAAATTATAATTCATATGATAAAGTTTTTGTTTATTTTTGAATCGGTATAATGTCGTTATGGATGGATGGATAGAATCGATAATAATTATAATTATTTGTCATAATCTTTTTTAAAATGTTTTTATAACTAAGTAATAAATATAGATATATGTATAATGTAAATGAGTATTAAATTTATTATGAAACATGTGGTATAGAACAATTTATTGAGAGAAAATTTTTTCGATGTTCATTAATCAGGGATGTCCCGATATTTGGGATTAATATTCGGTCAATATTTCCGGTATCCGACCGGTAACCCGATAACGGTTGGTATCGTTATCGGCTAAAACGAGTATCTATACATCTCTTGACATCACGTTATAGAATACTTTAGGATAAATTTACTGATGTATTTGGGTTATAACTGACTTTTATCATCACACTATTATTCTTGAAGTAAACATGTTTTCATTTTATAAAACCTTTTCCTTAACAATAGGAAAACAAACGTTTTCAGGAGTTAATTTCGGCACGTGATAACGATATTGAGGGCTTGGAGCAATCGATTTATCAAACCGAAACTAAGTTCCAAAGTGAAATGGCGACCAAATGCTCAACTTACGATGACAAGGTTCTTGGTTAAATTATTATTCCTTTAGGAAAAATGTTAAAAAGTGACATTTATGACACTTAGAAATATATATTTATATTATAATACAATACATTTTTATCTTTTTTCAAACTCATTCTCTTTAAAGCTGAGTAAGGTGACAAAGCAATTAGAATTGCTTACTTCGCAAAATTCCATGCTGGAACAGGACAAAGTCAGACTGAAAATGGAACTCTACGAAAAAGTCATACTGTCCAATGATCTTAAACACCAATTGGAAATGGTCAAAGTCCAGCAAAACAATAGTAATAATAGTGGTAGAGAAGGCACCCAATCATCCAACGGGCCTTTAGTAGCCAACGGGTTTAAAAATAATCAAGACGCGGTCAATCACGGGGATAATAATATGGTCGGAAAGGAGGATAAATATTTTGGCGAAATACTCAAGTTACTCAACGTAAGCATAAAATGATATTTTCATGTTTTTGTGTTGAATAATGGTGACTTTGGAATCTCTCAATTTTCCTGAAATCATTTCTGCCGCGCTCATAGTTTCTGACAACTTTGCCTTGAACTGTTTTACTCAAAAGTTCATACCTAAATTATCTGGAATTTATTAGAGTAGGTACTCTACAAACTCTTTAATGATTTAAAGATATGGTACAAAATCTTTTTGCAGATAATCATGGATAATTGTATCGAGTTGGTTAATGGCTAGTTCCTATTGCAAAAATACAAAGTAAATGGCTCGTGCCACATGCAATCAGATCGGTAAATTGTCACCCCCCCCCACCCCAATAAAACCCACAACGTGTTTTTGTGTGTGAAATCAAGTGAGATAAAGAATCTTTTGCTATTTTTCGTTATTACTTTTTAAAGCTCAATTCTAGGCAACATTAGGTCTTTAGTCTTAATATATTAGCCCGCGTTAGGTCTTTAATAAATTCCGTTTTGTGCTATTTTCTTACACCAGTTGAACGTACCATGATTTAAAGTTAAGCAGTTAAAAAAAAACTAAATTGCTTAATAAAAAAAAAATCTAATATGGAAATCGATAACGAGTATATAGAATATTATAAACAAATATTTTTTTTAAAAAAAAAACAAGTTTTTTTCAAATTTCAAAAACGAAAAGAAAATGTTTAAAAAAGAGCCAGGGTAACAAAAAAAATTTGAGTAAAAATGGCGGGAATTTTAGAATTTTTAGCAAAATTTCATCAAAAATATTTAAAGATTTTTAATTTTTATTCGTGAATCCCCTGGCTTAAATAATCATTTACATTGATAAAAATTTGGTTTTTTTTTATACCAAACACAATTTTACATAATAAACCAGAGTTATAAAATGTTTGTGATAATAAAAAAAAAATTCGACAAAATAAGTATTAGATTGTTATTTTTCGATATAAAATAATAGTAGTAATTAAAAAACAGAAGAAATTTATTGGTATTTTTCATTTGTTTTCGGTTTTATTTTCATATAAAATATATATATATAGGTAATCAAATCCAACATTTACCTGAAGAACAATAGTGAACAGAAAGTCGTCTCCCATTCCAACAATCAGGGCGCGGCTTATCACAAAGAGATCAAAGATTTCAAGGAAGAGGTCATCAAAGGCCAGAGCGAAACCATGTCTAATTTCGAGTCGCTGACCAAATCGATTCTCGGGTTAAACGAGATAATGGAACATTTTAAAGGGCTCACCAATGTTGATAAATTTAATCAGACCTGCATTGAGTCTAATGGTATATTACAAGTTTTAAACAACAACAAAAATTTTGAACAATAGGGGAGTCTAGTTTTTTATAAATAATTTAAGCCATTAATTTTTATTTTGCATTTAGAAAGCAGTAGCGTTATTTAGGATAGGAAGGTGCTCAGAATTTTAGAGTTTTCCTTCTTCTGTTTTGCTCATTTTAGATTTCGGGTAATGCTAGAGATTTTTTTTATAAAATAACTCCCCCCCCCCCCTCAAGTTTAAATTGCTAGTGACGTCATTGCCCAAAACGCTCTAGAATACATATTTTATTACATTGTTAATTTTTCAATCTACAAGAAAAAAAAACTTTACAATTATGTTCTAGCTCCTATTTTTTTTTCTTTTAAGAATTCAAATAATCATCTGTTTCTGACAAATGATTTATGGATATATTATGGATCTATTCTCAAAATTTATCATTCGAAGAAAAAAAAATAAAATGGTGTCCGACAGTGTTGTTAAACGCTACTTATGAAAGTAGCGCGTTACATCTAATGCTATTTGGCAAAGAAGGTAGCCCTATTACCTACCTTTTTCTTATAAAGTAGCTTTCGCTCTTTTTTTAAGCTACTTTATAAAAATATTATTATTATTATATATACATATATATCTAAACTATGTCCATAAGATTAACATTTTAAATAAAGATGTAAAATATTAAGATAAAAACGTCGCGAAAATCAGAAAGATAAGTTTTGGCTTATTAAAGAAATGTTGTAGCACTTGAGAGCAATCCGGTATTTAATTTTCTGAACTTTTATATAAGAAAAATTATCAAAAAGGTTCAGCGTATTTTAAATTTAAAAGGGCATCAAGACGATTTATTAGCTAATAAATCTTCATTTGGGTATTAGATTATTCACGTTATCAATACCTATTTAGGTGCTATTTCCAATAAGCTAATAAAAGATCAGAACATAAATAACCTTCATGAGTCCCAACAATCCGCTATTGTTGCATTCTGTGAGCAGGATATCTTATTACCAAGTTGAATGTAATCAGATTAATATATAAGAGATTATCTACCAAAAAAAATTGGCCTAACTCTATTAATTATAAAGTTATTATAACTTTATTATCTAATATTTCATCTGTTTCTGTTGGATTAACCTATATAGTTTGGATTAAATTTGATTTATTAGATATAGCCACTTCTAGCACGTCAATATTATCGAGATACCTTTTAGGTGTATACTTTTGTTAAGTTAAAAATATTTTGCAAATTTTGGGGAAAGGTACTATTTTATAGTATCATTTTTTCTTTAGTGAAATTTTGTGATTATCATCTGTCTCAAAATTAATTTCAACGTCTATCCCTTATTGGCGACATTTTGTATTTTAATTAACTTGATAAATGAGACTTATAAAAGCATTTTTTTTTTGAAATATAAATTTCGATTGATAGAATACCTAATTTTAAAGTAGGGGAAGAATAGCGCTACTTACTTACTCTCATATAGGAGCGCGTTATCGCTATTTTAAAAAGTAGCGCACTATTAGATACGCTACTAAAAAAAGTAACGCGCTACATATGCATTTTTGGCGTCCAGTCAGCTTATCTTGATAGAATTCGGAGTTAAAAACAAAAAATTCAGCCGAGCTAGGACCCTAGAATTTTTCGATTGACACTTTTCCTTTTTGATACCAAATTATTTTTTAAAGAAACTCTTAAAACTAATTAATTTATCTCATTATAAAAACTTTATTATGGGGGGTATTTTATTGATTTTTTCTTTTTTGTTGATTAGATTTAAAGAGGGATGTCAAAATGGAAATCCTGCAATTGAAAGAACAAATAAACGCGTTTATCAAAGAATACCACGATGGATACGATAAAGTAGTTTTTTCTTTAAAAAAAAAATAAATAAAAAATATCTGTAAAGATAAACGGTAGGGTTGAAAACCCGGCCCCGACATCTCGGACCGGGTAAAAATAAATTGCGGCCCGACCCACGCTGACCTTTAATTTATTATATTTTTTTTTAAGTCATGCATTTATTTTCGAATACTTATCCTTTTAGGCTTTAACTCTTGACATCGAAGCTAAAGAGGAATTGAAAAATATAGCTAAAACTTTGGTTCATACGCAACCGACTATGGTCGAATACGATGTAAACACAAATTTTAATCCATTTTTATTTTTAAAACTTATTGTGAAGTTGATGAATCACTCCTTATCATATCCTTTTTTAACTTAGGTTGAAAATTATGTCAAATCAGCTTCCAAGGCATCGTCTTCTCAAGTTTATCATGATGATAATACGGATTTAATAGCATCATTGAAAGATAAAAATAATGTATGATTCACATTTTTTTTTAAAAAATCAAACTTTTATGTTACGTTGCATATAATCGCTTTAACAAAATTATCATTCTTTTTTTTTAAAAAAAAATAAGGAATTGAGAACTAAAAACTGGAAATTGATGGAAGCTTTGACTGAAAGGGAGAGCCGTTTGGCTCGAAGCTTAAAAGGTCAAACGAACAACACCTTAGCATCGGAGAGGGAAAATGTTTTGAAAATCCTGAAGGATCTGAGTCACACAAAACCTGATTTTGCTAGTCATAAGAGCCTCGACGAATGGCTCGAACAAGATTTTTCGTCATCTGGAAAGGATTTTGATAAAATGGTTTGATAAAGAGTTTACCAATTAAATAATAGAGCATTTTTTTTACCCCGTAAAAATAATGGAAGAATCAAATTCATTAGTTTTGATATCGAGTATGGATCAGGAATTTTACACTCTATTTAGCTATAAAAAATATTGATGGCAGAAACTTAAATGGGAACCAGTTGATCGTGGCGGGATTTACCGAAAGAGGACCGAACCTACCCCGATTGAAAAATAGTGCCTAATTCTATGGGTTGTCCATAAATCGGTCACTGTTTGTTTCATGTTTTCAAAATGTCTAACCAAACAATTATAAAGGTCTGAACCCGAATTCGGTTAGTATTCGGCTTGATAGTTAATTTACGAATAACCGTCGTTATATATTATTATTCAATTACAACAAAATATTTTTAGGAAGCGAATCTATTCTTTGATTCATGCCAGAGTTATTTGTCAAACCTTCTGAACAATCCCGTAACCGATAAAAACAATGTGAGTTATTGATATTTTTTTTCAATGCTTTCCATTGATATTATTTTATATCAACCTCTACTTAATTTATTATAGTCCAACTCGACTTTAGAAATGGAGATGGTAGAAAAGTCCGCAAAAAGACTCAAAAATTTAGAATTACTGAATCAAACTTCAACTAACGAATTGGGTTGTATCAAGGCGGCTAATAAAAAGGTTTTAAAAGAAAATTATAATAGATAAAAGAATAAAACACGCATGCATACCTGATGTAACAGTGGATAATTTTTATTTAAAGGCAAATGTTGTAATATCTTATCTAGATTCATTTTTTATTAAAAATATACCTATATCTAGTTAATTTGAATGAAAAATTGTATCGGTATTTGTGTCATGTATCTGTGTATAAGAAAAAATTATAATGATCAAATCCAATAATATAGCAATCACAATATATATCTGCCCTATTGATTTAGAATTGGTCAATAGCGGATGTTTAAAAAATAATAATCCTTAAATTTAAAAAAATAATTTAATTTAATTTAATATTTGTTATATAGTTGCAGGACGAAATTGATCTCCTCAAAGAAAACAAGTCCACATTAACTAATCAAGTTTGAAAAAAAAAATATATTTTATTTTTACAATTTCAGGGCTTTCAGCCAAATCCAAGGAGCTGTGAATTGCTTGGTCTATTTTAAAAATTTACGTGATTCTGAATCAAATCCTTATTCGAAAAAATTTGCGTTTATATTAATTTTAAAAAACTAAAATTTATCGATAAGCATACATACATATTACACAATTTTAATCTGGCCTTTAAACCCGCTAATAAAATGTCACGTGTTCCGAGTAGAGCCCTCTAATCTCGGCCCTAAAAAAATATTTTCAAATTAAAAAAAAATCAGCTGACTAACTAGTACAGAAATCATACTATAAAAAAATTTGCTAGATTATATTAATTTTTTTAAATTTAAACTCATCTTTTTATAAAAAAAATTAAATAAAAACAGCTAATTAGTACAGAATCATACTATAAAAAATTTTGCGATGAACTCAATACTCGCTTGATCGAAATGAAGGCTCAAAATGAGGATAAGGAATCCCGGTTGGAAGATCTTTCCAAGGTTTAATTTAAAATAAACTCCTGCTAAGTGACTGTTACAAAGTTGACCAATGATAAAAAATAATGAATGAATGAATGGATTTTTTTTATCACCATGTTATTGAACGTCAAGTCAAATATTGTATTTTATATATATATGTATTTTTTTTTATTAAGTTTGTACATATGTTTGTAATTATAGAATGTATCATTTAAAAAAAAATGTATATATTGATAGATATTTTTTTTTATTTATATCTGTGATGTATTTGTTTAAAGGAATAAAGTAGCTGTAATATTTTTCTTAGTACAATATATTTTTGAAAAAAAAAAATCAATATACCTCATAATTATGCTCTTACCTCATAATTTGTGCTATGCATATTTATTATATTGATCCCATCCCCCTATATTCAAAAATAATTAGGGTAACATGCTTAGAGTAGAGTTTGATAACCTAAGCTTAAATAATATAATCAATTTCTGTAACTCCCTAAAAAAATATTTTTCAAGGTCGGCATAATTTAATAGAAATTATATAACCCACTTTTTAGCATTTTAATTTCCAGTTCCAGAAATCTTTTAATGTATCATTTTATACATCTTTTCCTATGTTTTTAATAATCATTTATAGACCATCATAACCGATTTTGATCGTAAGTTATAATCGAGAATCAAGATAAATTGTCAATCAAATCAAAGTTTTTTTATAATGTAATTATTTAATACAGATTAGCTTCTCGAAACACAGTAACAATTACGCCAAATTAACTTTATCTGAACCATTTTTCGTTGAAATATTGGAGGAAACCACTTCAAGTTCTCTAAAGTCAAATAACTCTCATTCATCTCCACTAATAATAACAAATAAAAAATCTAACAGCGATATGAAGGCCAACAGACAATCGGCTTCAATTATAGATGAGCCATGGATCGAAGTTATGATTGAACCTTTTGCTGATACAGATCTACTTAAGGTAAGCATATCGATGCATCATTAGGTTTCTTAAATTTTGTGAAGAGGAGGGGGGAACAATATATTTAAAGATGGGGCCTAATTGCAAATGTATATTTAAAGAAATATTTTAAAATTAAAAACAGTGAAACGCTGCAATAAGGCAATTAGCTTAAGCCTTATTTTAAGCGAGAAAAAAGTATCAACTTAATTTCTTGTGATCCATCATATATAAACACCTTTTTCTTTTTTTAAAAAAAAATCTCTCTAGGAACTTGAAATATATAAAACCAAAATCCAAGATATGCAAAGAGAATTAATATCACTGCAAAGTTTAAATGAAGGTTTAAAAATAAAATTATTTGAAATTATCTAAAGTTCGGCATCTTTATTACAAAAAAAATTAATAACAGGTCAGCTGATAAACGTGAAATGAAGCTAAATTCTAATCTAAATAGCAATATTCCAAATTTTACTCATTCCATAGACCATTCAAATTTCAATCAATACTTATTATACCGGTGGCTTCGTCAATTAAAGGTGGGCAAAATAATTATGTTTTTATTAAGCTTATTTTTTTTCATGCCCGATTCACGGGTAGACCCATTTTCACAGCTGATAAAAGATACAATTTTTTTCCCCCAATATGTCAATTTTATATTTATAATTTAATTTCTAATCATGATGACAATTTGAAAAAGTTTATAAATTCGATCAGCTGATAAATAGCGTTGGCTATGAATGCAGCTTAAAATGGTGAGGTATAATAATAACTATCGATGTCATTTTTTTATAACGTGCAATTATTATTATTTTATCTACAAACAGCTTTTTTGTATTGAATTAATATTGTGATAAAAAAAAAAATTTTAAGATGTAAATTTTAGTGGTTTAATATATTATTTTATCTATATTACGTCATATAACTATTCTATATCATTTTTTTATATTTATTATACATCATATCAATTTAAAATTATCACGTCTAATCATATTTTTATAAGTTTATAACTCATATACACGAATTTGAATAATAAAAAGCTTCTTTTTTTTTCTTGTATGTTCGATTATTCAGTCCATCTGTGAGCACAATTAGGGTCGGTACAAACGTAATACAATCTCATTTCATCCTTTTAATATATTATTACAAAAATATATAATACAAGATAAAAAGGATAGGTTAAATTTTGAGATAATCTAAAAGAATCAAAATAAAAATTCTTCAAAGATTTTTGATCTCTGAGGATTTTTTTGAGAATGCTCGAAAAAAAAGAAATTTCGATCAAATTTTAACTAAAATTCTAAATCTTTTGAGATTTTTATACATAAAAATTTTAATCATTTTTTGAAGATTTTTTTTGTTCAAAATATAAATATGAGCAAATTATTTTTTCCAAATTCTTAATTAATTTTAAAAAAAAATATCTTATATATTTAAACATCTTAAAAAAATCCTTATATATGTCTGCTCAGTCAATTAGTGATAACGATTTATTATTTATTCATTATTAAAATAAAAGCACATTTGCTAATATCGTGAAATATTATTTATATAATAAATATATTAAATTAGAACATTTTTTTATGATATAAGTTTATTTTTAAAAAAGACATTATTTTTTCTGTTATTTATTTATTAAAAATGTTAGTAAGGAAACAGATTAGAGTATAAAATTATTTAAGATAACAAATAGAAAGTTAACCATAGTTTTTAGGATTATAATGATCTATAAAATTATTTCCGTCATATTAAACTGATATGGACTTAAATCTAAAAAAAAATTTTCAACCAATTATTTCATTTATTATGTTAATATTTAAAAATATATTGTCAATAAATTAGAAATAAGGTAACTGTTAGTAAAGGTCTGCAAAGTAATTTTTTCGCAGCCCGAGCCCGAATTTGAAAAAAATTTTCCGAACCCGACTTGAGCACACATTTATTAATCCAACCCGACCCGAGCCCGAATAAAATTTTGCAATTTGAGTTTGAATATTATAATAACCTAAAAAAAATTTATGTGCATTTATTCATCGCCACCTTAAATAAAAGTTTATTTGATGGCCATAATCTAATCAAGATATATATTAAGTTTTTTTATTTAATTTGTAAAAATATTATAAAACAGTTAAATACAATCGAATTTAAAAATTATAAATAATTTAACCATATTTTCATATATATTGTTATCAGCACATCGACCCTTTTTCATATATGCGTTTAATTTCGGAAATAATTTTTTGTGCATACCATCAGCAGTATCTATTAAATTTAGAAATTGTCGTGGGATTTTATATGATGCTCTTAACATCAATATTTCCAAATATTCAGCCAATTTTGATCAACAACCTTTCCCATGAATTGAATCAAATGATCTAAATCAAGTCCACAAATGGTAAACACCTTTGTACACTCTGTTTTTTTTAATTTGGTACAACTTTTGAGTTTTGGGATCAGTACCAAAAAGGCTAACAATTGTTAATTGAGTCGTTTTTACCCTCTATTGTAAATACACATTTATGCCTTTTTAGTTGTTTTGTGCCTAAAATTTACTAATATCATATATTTTATGTATAAATATACTAACCTGTTATATTAAACGCATATATATTTGCAAAAATTGCAATTTACATAATTAAGTTTTCTTTGCTTTCATCATATGGAAATTTTTAGACCTCAGATTTGCCATTGGCATTTTTCCTTACTTCATATTGCTCTTAATCTTTTCACCACTTTTTTTTTTAATTTGGCATCCATAGAAATAATTTTTTCAATATGAAAATATTTTTTTGGACAGTCGGGTGCTAAGGATACTTGTCCAATAAACAAAAATGAAAATATGAAGCTATTAGATTTAGAAAAATGTATTTTATTTAACTTGGTGGAACATGATGAAAGTATATAATAATATCGTTAACTATGCTATGCAATGTACTAAAATACAAATACAAAATAGTGGTATATGGTTGTTAGTAAATTATACAATAATAATTGAAAATTACATGTTATTCTGATTTACATTTTATGGATAAAATGTGATGAATAAAAAATGATATGGTTTTATAATTGACATTATAAATTATAATGATTATTTGAGATATTTATATTTATTTTTGGGTCGGAGAGCTACTACAACCCGATCCAAACACAAAAAATATATCTTTTAAATGTTTACGTATAATGAAAAATGAATATAAATATTTTAAAATAATATTTGATACTGGGGCCAAGGGTATTTATTTAGTAATAATAACACACAAAATATAAGTTGGGTAAGACTAGTTAAAAGTGAAAACAGTGTAATATAAAGAGAGGATTTAGTGGAGTAGTATTTAATTATCTTTTTTTAAAATAAATAATGTAGATTTTTTATTTTTATATAGCTTATGCTTTTTATTGTAAATTGTAAACTTGCAAATCAAAATAAAATGAGTGTGTTGTTTTCATAATTGAACAAGTTGTCATAGCCTTAAGTCAAAAATTAACTTAATTAAAATGAAGCTAATGTCATTTATTAGCCAAAAATCATAGAAAGATATGGGAAATATATAATTAATCTGTCACATGCTCATGAGCTGGACTTGCAGGACTCTATAAAGAAATTAAAATATAATCTCTCAAAATATATGCAAAAATTTCTCTATACTTATAGAAAAATGTCAAACTCAAATTAATATAAATAGTGTTATATTCAATATTAATTTCACTGATGAAGATATTAATGTATATCAAGTTTATAATGCTTCAACTACCTAAGTAACCCTAAATAAAATATTTCACATTTTGAAAAAAATTGTCAGATTATATACGTCAGCTATGCATTCAAAATAAATAGTTGAATTATATTTTTTTAAATTTAGGATAAATTAATATTTCATAGCAAAATGTAATTGATAGATTATTAGCTTAATTAAGTATTCTTTTATATAATTCATTTTAAAATGAAAAGGGGAAAAAAAACAATAGGAATAAAATAAACTTTTAAATATTTATATTTTAAATCATTTAATTATACATTAATAAATTGCAATTCATTACTTCTGCTTTAGCACTTTGTGCCTGAAAAAACACTGCTTCTTTGTGCCCACATCTGGGACAAGGGTGGTCTTCAGTCCTAGGTAAAGTAGGATCTGATATAACATCAGAAACAATTTGGGTTAGCTCATTAATTTCGTGCATAATTTTATTAACGTAAATACAATTATTGTCTGCAACTTCCCTATAATCACAATTTCGACACTAAAATAAATATAATTTTATATTAAAAAAAATTTACACACAGCATAAAGCAAAATTCTGTTAGCTTTGTCTTCCTTTGGATACAACATATTATTACTTAAATGAATTTAATTTTGTATATTAAAAATATTTACCATTCTTGACAAAACCTTATTCCCACAAATGAAGGTCCGTTAGAATTCTGCTGCATTTATTCCAAATGCTGCGCTAAAAAGATGACATCATATGTTATAAATCTAGTGATTTAACTAGGCATCAAGAAGTGACATAATTGAATATCAATTATCCTTTTACAATAATTAATATTATTTATTTGGAAAAATAAAAAATATAAAGAGGCATATAAGATGTGCCGATGTTCTAACTTAATTGTAAAAATGAAAAATGTTTGAGCTTAAATTTTTCAATTAAAAAAATTAACTTGATGAATTTAAAAATTCTGCTAAAGTTATAATGTATAAGTTAACCGTGGTGAACATCCGTTTTTAGCCTAACTCGTTGAATTTTTATAATAATAATAATATAACACTCCATAAAAGCCCTTCAGTTGCCTTTGACAAATCAAATATATCGAAGAGAAAGCAAAGATGATCCTCACATGTTACATATTTAAACTAGTAAAGGCGTTGTGAAATGACATCGCTTGATCCTCAACCTCATAGAAAACTCTTTTTAAGTTATTTTCCACAAGCCATACTGTCGCTTTAAATATTACTTCAAAGATTCAATTATTCCAGAACATACCCCCAAAACGCGAAAATCTTCAATTCCTTAGACAAAGAACCTGCTTCTATCTTTGTCTTTTGTTTTTTTCTGAAATATCCACTAATGTTATTGGTTATTTCCTAAATCAAATTAGAATGAATATAAATGTTCCATGAAATAATCTTAAAAATAATTTAACGCCCATTTAGACGCTTATGAAAATACTCTTAAAATAAAACTATTCTTTACCCACCCCCCTCCCTCAGAATTTCCAATGAATGAATAAAGTCATCCTCCACCCCCTTGTGTTAGAATAAAATTTAATTCTTAATGATAACTAAAGTCTTATTTTTACCTCTCATTAAAGATTGACAACTGTATCTTTCTCATGATTTCAATGAAGAAATGGGTCATAACCGCCCCCTTCATATTAGATTTTTATACTGTTAGATTAAAATTCAATTCCTTCAAATAAAGTGTCAAGTATTATCAATGACATTAATAGTATAGACTGGAGATTAATGTATTTGAAGAAATTGAATTGAGTAGCGTTTGTGTTTGGATCTTTTATGTAAGAAACATATGATAATTTCATAAATTTCGGGTTTATTTTTAATATATATTATATTTAAAATCTTATTTTTTTACTAGATGAATAAAAAACATTTTATAAACATTTGCAGTTTATTACTTAATGAATATCTTTAATATTTTATATAGACTAGTCAATATAAAATAAAATTTGTATAGTAATAAGAATATAGTTTAAAATTTTGTCATTTCTAGAGAAGTAAGGATTTATTGTTTTCTTTATAAGATTTTCAAATATATATCTTATCAAGTTAGAATGAATATTTCTTATAAGAATTAATTTAATATTTATATATTCAATAACAAAAATTAAAGTGAGGAAAGATATATTATGATTTGAAATTTATTATAAAATTTAATACATTTTTTATATTTTAAGAAAATGATAATATATTGTAATGCATATGGCTGTACAAAAATATTGTTCAGGATAAAAAGTTTCCTTTCATAAGTATGATATCTCAAATTAAATATTCAGAATTAAATCTAAAGATGCAGCTTATATTAATAACCTATTTTTTCTTGTAAAAATTATTATGTCAGATTTTCTATGAAAATATTTAACATGTGATTTGGAATTTTAGAATACTCCAAAAACAAAATTGAATATATATGATTTTATTGTTAAATATTTTAAATTATATAAAAAAAGATTTGATATAATTTCTTTTGTATTTATTTATTTAGCAAATAAAAAGAGGTTATATTTTATAATTAAAAGTCTTTTTATATTTTATTTTTGCTTTGAATTATTTTATTCCCTAATAATTATAACTATCCATTTCTAAATATATTCATTTAAATTTAATTCACTAAAGTACAAAAATCAATAATGAATATGTATATTGTGAAAAATAAAATAATCTTATAAATTTTTACAATAATAAATACAAATAATATATATGTTATACTAATAAAATAAATGTATTTTTATAACCAAAAGTATATGGTATAAAGTGTAGTTTTTTCTTACAAATAATCACCAAAATTTTCCTTGACCTATAAATATTTAAATTAAATAACATATTTTTATAATACTTGATTTATGCCCTTGAAAAAGTACAGTTTTGTTAAATTTTTGCCTAAAATCTAATTTTAATTTTTGATTACATTAGGCAATAATCAAAACAGTCTAACCATAAATGCTCTAAAAATATTTTTTATTCATCTAGTAGAAAAAATAACATTATAAATATAATATATAATAAAATAAACCTGAAATTTATGAAATTATCATATGTTTCTTACGTTTAAGCTCCAAACACAAATGGCTGCTACTCAATTTAATTTTTGCCACTTCAAATTTGATTTTAGCATTACGATCGGCAGTCTATAGTATTAATGCCATTGAGTATTATAGACGATTTTATTTCACACCTCAAGATAAATAAAACAATATTCATTGATTTGATATTTTTTTATCCAATAAATATTAGAAAACTACTAATAGCTTTTGATATGATTATTTTAGCCCTAATAAAAAATTACTACGCTTATAAAATTAAATAAAAATTATAAGGTGATATGGTGAAAAAATGGAATGGTAATTTTTGAATTAAATAAAAATAAATTTTTTGAGTAATTTCATATGCTAAACAAAATATAATTTACTTTCACGACTTTTTAATATCATTAAAATACTTTAAGGCCTTTAATTCTCATATCAATTTTAAACAAAGCATTAATAAACTAATATAAAACTATATTTATCAAACAATTTTATAGTGTTAAATCAGAATTATTTTAATATTCTCATAATTCAAGTATTCGATACTAAAAGTATTTGAAGTCTATTTTTAGTAAACAATTTGATAAACATTATTCTTTAACATACTAAGATTTATGTAACCAAACCAATAAATTAGTCATAAAACTGGACAATAAATTTCTCTCCTTTAAATTTTCATAATCTTGTCGCCTATAATTTTTATTGCAATTATTTTTTTAAAATAAGAAAATCGTAAAAAAATATTTCTTCTGTTTGATAATGCAGAATACCATAGGTTTTGAATGAGAAGAATAGCAATATTTAAGAATAATATAAAATATAATCTATAGAGTAAAATCTTGAAATAAATATAAAAGTTTATGACATTAGAACCATGGTAGCATAAACTGCTCGAGGTTAAAAAGTAATAAAGGACTATATTTTATCAACGCGGTAGATTCATTAGACCCCAGCAAAATATTCTGTCTTCGCCAGCAGATTTTCTCGAAATTTCTCAATCCAATTTCTTAAGCATTCACACCTCTTTAGTGTGACTTCGTCCCTTTTTAAAAAAATGGTTATATAAATATTTTTATTCATCTAATTTTTAATTTAATATTTTTTTTAAATTATGTTATTATGTGAAATTGGGATTAAATGAATAAGTTGAAAAAATAATCTATAAATATTTTAAAAATTTTTTTGAGAATACTCACTAGAATTTTGATCATTTTGCCCCAAAACTCTTTTATAAGTAAATCCTTTGTGATTTTTATATATAAATATTTTATAATAAAATCCCAATTTTTTTAAAATGTTATATTTTGTTGATTTTCAAACGTTTTTGCTTAAATTTGACCAATAAAATAAATTATTCAGAGAAAAGTTTGACAAAAAAGCCCGAACCCGAGCAAAAAAACACTATACAGAAACACATGGACAAAAAGGCCTTGAAAAAATTATCCCAATTTTTAAAATTTGTTTAAATTCTTCAAAAAGGGGTAACTTTAAAATTATTCGTCTTTTTAAGCATTGGCATCTATTTGTCCGAGGTATTTTTGCCTATGTGTTTTTGTCTTGAACATTTCAGATAAGATTTGAAATTCACTTGGCACTACAATCTAACTCGTTATATAAATTGTTGATATGCCAAATAATTACGATTAACAATGCAGTCAGTCATAAAATATTTTTATATAAATTTTATCATTATATTAAATAGTAAACTTAATATAAAATCAAAGTGAATTTTCTTGCTTTCGAGATTCGTGTTTGTATCTGCTTATGATATCGATTAGTTCTTTCTGGATTGGGGGGGGGGGGTTAAATATGTATCTTACTTTTTTGTGCATATACCGTTGTAAAGAGGACCTATATGAATGACCAGTTATCAAAAAAAAGAATTTAACCTTCAAATCGATTGATCTAAATTCTCCTAAGAAATTTTTTTATTTAATAAAATGTCCGAGAATCACTTTATTCCATGTAAAAAAATATAGAGGATATGTCCTTATTCTGTATATTTATTATATTATTTTTATATGTTTGTATCTTAAAGAATAAATTAAATCCATTTCTATACCTGAAATAAAACTAGCTTTTCTATTATATATCAAGAATTTCATTGCTTTAAATAAGCGTTTAACACTAATCTTCAAATGAGCATTTGAAAATTTTGCCAAAAATTTGAGCAAATAATCTTTACATTTTTTTTTATTATAAAAAGAGCAGGATATTTGATGTTTGAATATTGAACCCTGCTTTAAATAATCATCATGATGCCGTTTCAACTTCCTTTTTGAAAATTTATAAATCTCTTTTATCTTTCATTGATAACCTAAAAAATTTAAGCTATTATTGGTAACTATTTGTATGCTTAGTATGAGTAAAAAAACATTAGTTAGATATATTGATAATTGATGTTTCCAGCTACCCAAGTTAGTGAATATAAGGGTTCTCAATCATGGTATAATTTGGCAGAATTTGGTTTTCAATATATTTTGACTATACACGGCATAATATTATTTTATAGGAAATAGTGATTATATTTTAATATATATCCTTGAATGCTAAATGATTCAAACTTGTTTTTAAATGTTTAATCGAGTAGTTATTACCATTTTCAACCAATCTACTAAAAATACTCTGGGCAAAAAGACATTGGACGATAACCAAGGACCAAGAGACATTAGACAAAACACCAATTGAAAAAATTAAATATTTGATGGGAAAATCATAAAATTATACTCTCTTATTAATCATTTCAAAATTTCCTTAAAATTAACCATTTATGTCCAGTATTGTCAGGGTCTTGCTCCAGGGCAATTCTCCCTGATTTAACTATCAAATACGTAAAACGTGATAATATCTTATTTTACTTATGCTTTAAAAAAATATAAATTCAAATGTCTAGTTAAGTTTTTCTACGATTTAAATTAATCTAAACTTATTATTTAAAGTCAACCGTATATTGCTTTAAGGATGGCCTTAATTCTTGGCACATTGTATCTATTGAATGATGTTATTAGCAATTTGAATATTAAAAAATTCATAGATAGATCCATTAAATAAGTTTCAGATGAAGACACGTATAAAAAATAAATTTT
This sequence comes from Gordionus sp. m RMFG-2023, assembly GCF_954871325.1. Classification (NCBI taxonomy): domain Eukaryota; kingdom Metazoa; phylum Nematomorpha; class Gordioida; order Chordodea; family Parachordodidae; genus Gordionus; species Gordionus sp. m RMFG-2023. Next base: position 4,212,869 of record NC_088778.1, on the reverse strand, counting down.
CAGAATGCATCAATATTCATCATAAAAAGATCGACAATCATATAATAATATTTTAATTTAAGCCATTACTAATCTTATTAGTTTTTAACTAAAATTTACTATAATATTATAAAGCTTCATCTTGCGGAAATAAATATATCAAAAATAAATAAATTATATTACGATTCTTATAATATAACTTTTAACAATAAAAAATGTTACAAGTTTGTTTGTAGGTATTTAAAAACCTTATTTTTATTGCACACTAAAATTTTAAATAATCCAGAGAATTAATCACAAGATAATATAATACAATATGAATAAGTTATTTAAGGTATATATAATATAAAATTTTTTCATTTATTACTTTTTACTCGTCGCCAAATGTATTCTTTTGTAGGTTATCTTAAGGAATATTAAAACGGTATTGTGGAACACCTTAAACACAAATATAAAGTTTGTAATCTTTATTACAAATTTTTATATCCTTAAAATAAATTAAAAATTAGACAAAATTGTAATTTACAATATAATATCAATAAACAAATAGTTATAATATATACTTTACAAAATTATATTTTTGGAACTTAACAAAATTTAATTAATGAAGTCAGAACAGTCGCTGATCAGAACTGATATTCATTTGGACAATTATAACTTTTATATAACATGGATGAGATCATATATCAAAAATTTAATTAAAATTATAAATGCAGTCATTATTATTATTTTGATTTATATTCAAAATTTTGCAATATACTAATTTTTAATTTTTTTTGTATATTTGGGAGATCATCGAGGAAAATAGAAATTTAGGCAGGCATTAAATTAATAAATTTCATAAAAATTTAGAATATTTTTTTTGAAAAATAAAGTTACAGAAAATAATGCAAAAATATGTTATTTATTATTATAAAATATCGTAGTTTATGTAAAATAAATAAATTCAATACATAAAATGAGCAAAGAATGCTTCATTTATAAAAAATTAAAATCTAAATCATATTTCAAATAATGTTAAACATGTGCTAATCTCAACAGTTATGTGATGACAAATTAAAAACATATTATCTCCGTAAGAGATGAGCATTTAATATTTCATTTTAAATTATGAATATAAATATATATGTAAATGTAAATGTAAATTGATCCAATTGTATTCGGTTTTTGATTATATTAATAAAGAGATTGTTTTTAATTAAGACAATTATCTTTTTTTTAACACTCGTGACTTTCACGTTTATATTTTTCTATAATTAAGTATCATTTCTTCAACCTATCTACCTCAAGTTTTACATCAAAGATATAATATCAAATATTTTAAAAAGTCCATGACCTTATAATCAATAATATATATATCAATATTCTAATTATAATATATATCTGTTCGGTAGTATTTTCAATTTTTATATAATAAATTAAATTGAATCATATCAAGTATTTTAAATATTTTATTTTTATTAATTTGTATGTGTCCAAAATGTTTTGTTATTTTGCTAAAATTTATAAATTTTAAGGATTTTTTCAAAAAATTTGGGACACAACTTTATAAAATCAAAAAATAACTAACATTAATAACAATCAAATACCTTATATTTTATAAATGAATTTATGTAACACTAAATTATACTGCTTTTTTTCCTTCTATATTAATCATACATATTTTTTATCTTATATTAATAGCTTAAATATAGAAAAATTTATTGGAATAAAAATATTCACAAAAACAAGAGTATTCAAGTTAATTAAATTGCTTTTGAAAGAATTATATAACTATATATCACATACTGCTCTTATTCAACAATAAATAACTTATTCATATTATATTATCTTGTTATTAATTCTTGGGTTAGATAAAATTTCAGTGTGTAATAAAAATAATGTTTTACAAAATACCTTCAAACGAACTAGTAATATTTTTATTGTTTAATATTTAAATTCTATGAACATCAATATAATTCTTTTATTTATTTCCGCAAGATGGAGTTTTATAATATATATACTTAAAAATTTAGGATTAGTAAAATGCCTTAAATTAAAGCATTAATATATGCAATCGTTATTTGGGATTAATAATGGTGTAATCTTAAAATGTCTTTGAAAAGAATCATGTATTGTGCTATTACACAAAAATGTATTTTTATTATTATTATTATCTCTATCTTTTCCATTTTACACTTCATTTATATATATATTTTACAAATCCGAATTAGAATACAATATTAAAAAAACGAAAAACAAAAAGTAAAATATTACAAAATATAAAAAGTAAGGTTACGCAATATAAAAAATAAAGTTATAAAATTAGATTATAAAAGTAATAAAAAATTAGAATATAACAACGCAACAGTCTTCATTTAAAACATACTTAATGGGTCTATCTATTAATTTTTTTAGTAGTTGAATTGCTGACAACATCTTTTAATAGAAACAATTGATAAAGAATTATGGCCGTCCTTGCGTAATATATGTTGATTTTATATAATATGGTAAGATTAATTAAAATCGTAAAAAGCATAGTTACTTGTGAATTTATATTTTTATTAAGGATAAGAAAAATAATATGGTATTATCACGTTTTAGTCGGAACAATTCAAAAAACGTATTTGACAGTTTAGACCCGGACAGAAATGTCCTGGACAAAAAGGTCATGAAAACATAACTGACAAAAAATATCTTAATTTTAAGAAAACTTTTTATATGCTTAAAAAAGATGTATAATTTTGAAATTTCCACCTCAAGCTTTTAATTTACCTTATAAGACATGAATATTTTTAGGAAGAATTGTAATATATTTTTATGAATTTTTTTTTAATTTAGTACCAATCAAAATTTCTACTATCATATGATGATCCCTACAAATTGTTAAAATTAGTAAAATGCGAAATTTGAATTTGTAATTTTAATTTTAATTTTCGATATAAGATCACATTTATGTTATACAAAATAATTGTCCAAATGAATATCAGTTCAATCATCAAGTCATTATATTATATTATATTGAATAGTAAATATATTAAAGTAAATATAGGTATTAAATAAATAAATTTCATACTATATATATGCAGGTTTTATTCAACCATAAATAACTTATTTAAATTATAATTTCTTGTGATGAATTCTTGGATTACATAAAATTTCAGAGCGTAATAAAAATAAGATTTCAAAATACTTCAAACAAACTTGTAACATTTTTATTTTAAATATTATAGAAATAATCGTAATATAATATTTATTTATAATATATTTATTTCCGCAAGATAGAGTTTTATAAAATATAAATGAAAGAAGTATAATTTTAGAATTTCCCCATCGAGTGTTTTGTTAAAATTAGAGTATTCTTGTCTAAGTTGGTGTGTAGGGATTAATAAACTTTTCATGGTTTTGCATTTCAGAAAATGTTTTATTGATTTTTTCCGATATATTATTAATTAGTTATGGGCAGCACAGGAGTTGGATATCTTTTTTTTTCGATAATACTATAATCTTCAAAAAATTCAAAGGGTGTCACCGGGTTAAGGTAACATATTTCTGTTTTGGTTTTGTTTAATTGTAAATCAATTTTAATGCATTCAGTTTCGAGATGGCTAAGGGCTTTGCTTATCTAATGTGAATTACCGCATATGTGCCATCAACTAGATATCATAAGTTAAGGTCGAGGTCGAAATCTAATTTAAGATCTTACATCTGTTGTGTATTGCTAAACAGAAGAGAATAGGAACCAAGGGGTTGCCCTGTTGTACTCCCTCTTTGGAAAAAATAATGTTACCATTAAAAATGAGGGGAGTGCTCTTGTTATAGCAAAACGAAGCGCGAATATGGCGGGAAATTATCGTAAAATGATTCGAGTGCTGATGAACGCGAAATTTTATAGAAGGCATTCTTGAAATCGATTTCGCATAACACGGAGTTTATTGGTGGATGCTGAAGGTAGATTCGTAGGCAGTGAGAGGCTATATCTACGCTTTCTTACGTTCCGCATCTTAATTGGTTTTTTTCCCAGAAAGAACTGAGAATCAGATCTTATTTTTTTTGTAATAGTTTTGGTTATCAGACGTCTGAAAAGTAAACCGATTGCGATTTGGCAGATGCCTCCATTAGATTTTTCGAAAGCAATAAAGTTGGCACAAAGATTATGAGCTAATGTGGATATATCTTTAGTAGCTATATTAATAAGGAAGAGTGAGTTGAAAGATTATTGGAATTATGAGATTTTAGAAATGTTTCGAAATAAGATCTATAACCATCCAAGCCTGCTGCTGAAAATGTATTAAATTCTCATATAGTTCGACAAATATCGATTTGTGATTATGAAAGGGAGGATATTGAGCGGTGGGTTTATTAGCTTATGTAAGAGGTAGGTGGATGAAAGGATTTTAGATTGTCAAGGGTCTCGTCGTTAAATGGAATTAGTTTTGTTAGTGAAGAGATTTATTTTTGCCCATTATGTCGCCTCCATTTATTTTTTTGGATATTTTGTTGTAGGTTTTACTGAAACTTTCATTATATTCTAATTGTGTGTTTTTCCAAATTTTTGATCCTGTCTTTTATTAGGTTAGGTAGAGAGATAGATTTGTTATCTTTTGCGATTATGGGTTCAGAATAAGTAATTATATTTAGTGCAGTTAAATGTTTTTTATCCCTAAAAATATATGGGCTATATTAGTTATAAATTCTGAAAAATTCATGGCAATTTTTTAAGTTATGACTATCATCTTTATTAGATAATTCAATACTAAATTATTTGGTTTTTTTCTTTGTAGTAAGAAGTATATAGGTGGTTGGTCATTGTTAAATAAGTGATCGAGATTATTTTATATTAACGTTTTATTTTATTATATTAACATTATTTTAAAAATCAATTTATTTTGACAATTGATATTATTTTTTGATATCAATTTTAAAACGAACATTTTTCATTTTACCTAATTGGTTATTTGAAGATTTTATTGTTAGAAAAAAGATATAAATGGAAAATTGTTTTTGGTTAAAGGGAAATAAAATGTAATTTATAATGATAAAATAAAAGGAAAATATGACTTATTTGAATATGGAGAAGTTTAATTTCAGTCATATATTATTTATATTTTTTTAAACTGTTAGTTTTATGTTAAACAGAACCTTTTATGTCTATGTGCATTTGGTTATTATAAATTTTTTTATTTGTATCTCTACTATTAACATTTATTATTTATCATTTATCATCATCATATTCTTTAGAAGATGAGGTGTTGTAAGTTGTTTCAATTGAAAGTGAGTATGTTACACTCTCTAAAGTTATAGATGGAGGTGGTATAAAAGGAAAATTATTTTTCCATCCTTGAAAATTTCTATCAAGTAGTTAGTGTTATTTGCATAATTAACCTTTAAACAAACATTGTTTAAAGATCTGGCACACAATTATTAATTATAGATAAATTTTGGATCAACAAATTTGTTCTGAATTTAGTTTGGTAATTGATTATTTTTATTAATATCTCATCAATCAAATTTTTTAATTGCTATAGAATTATTATTATTTAAAATTAAAATTGCGAAAATTGATTTTATAAAGTTAACATTATTGAGTGATTTAAAAAAATATATGATAAACTTGAGGATTTTGGATTGGAATTTATTTTATAAAAGTTTTTATAAAATGGATTTTAGATTTTAAGCCAGATTCCTCCAAAATGACTAACATTTTTCTTGTGAAATTGATCGAACTGATTTACAGAAACGATCAAACGAGAAAAGTATTTGATATAATTTTAGGGTTGACTAATAAATTATAGTATACTTTTGAAAAAGACTCAAAAGTGCTTATTATTAAACAGAATATTAGCGTTTATGCGGTTTTAAATAACTTCACACATTATCGTGCACCCTTAGTTAGAGTATTAATGGCAAAAAAAAATTCATACATTGTACAGCTCAAATAGCTGTACAATAATGGATTCTCAAGAGAAAGAAGAGGATATTATAATATATATTAATTTTTCAACTGTATTGAAGTAAAATTTCTTTTGAAAGAATTTTATAACTATATTTATTATATACACCATTTATTCAACTAAATAACTTATTTGGATTATTCGGTGTGTAATGTTTTCCAAAACACCTTCAAACAAACTTATAACTTTTTTATTATTAAATATTTATATTATAAAAATCGTTATATAATTTCTTTATTTGTAATATATTCAATTCATTTCTGCAAGATGGAGTTTTATAATATTAATAAATTTTATTTAAAATTTGATATAATTATCAAAAGGCCTTAAATTAACACATTAAATTATGGTTGTCAATCTAATATTTGGGATGAATAATGGTGTAATCTGCAAATTTATTTATGCGTGTCTTCATTTAAAACCTATTCATTAGGTCTATCTATTAATTTCTCTAAAATTCAAATTGTTGACAACATCCTTCATTAGAAACAAATGATAATGGATAAAGGTAGTGTTATTAAACGGCTCTATTTGAGCAGATTTAAACGGTTATAAAAATATTGAGTCAGCCATTTTTAAAAATCGGCTTAAGATTAAAGCCATCTTTACTTAAATATATGGTTAACTTCAAATAATATGTTTAGTTCTAAAAAACATATTTCTTCTCTACTCTTCAATTTAGTTTTTTTTAAGAGTAATTAAAATAATATACTAACATCACTTTTAAATCGGAAAGATTCCAGAGTGGTAATTTTGGACAAAAAGACCAGGAAATCATACTAGACTTAAATATTTAAATTTTTAACTGCTTTAAAAATATGTGTAATATTAGAATTTCTCCATCAGGTGTTTAATTTTATTCTTAAAATTAAAGGATTCTTGTTTAGTGTCTTTTGGTTCATGAAATTAGTCAAAGTGAGATTGAAGTGAAATAAATAAATAGACCAAAATCTTCCATTTAAAGATTCATAGAATCTTCAAAGTTTACATTTCTTAGAAAAATAAAATATTTTAATGTCACATATTGTTTCATGGTTCTCGTAAATATTACTAGACGGTTTTAGGTTATCCTTCTATAATGGTAATAGCATTGCTTACGGTTATGACCACTATTGTTGTTAATATCGGGAATAAGATACTTTTCTGCGAAATATAAATTGTAACCAGTTACCTCTTAGCAATAATATAGATTAACATACAAAAATATTCTTCCGTAGATGCGTGTTATATTAAACTGGTAAGGTATTTAAGAAAAACAATATTATATGAGATAAGCTTTGTAAATTTAGTTAAGTTGTTTTCAATAGTTACTTCAGTATTTATTATAAATTCCTAAAAATTATTTCAAGGTCAGCTCATTCAAATTTATATTCCAAATTAGCACTTCTTAGATGGTTTTTTTTTTAAATTCTACTTTATAGAATAAAATGTTCTTTAATTTATGCAACTGTTAAATTCCTAATGGGTATATAAAATATTTAATAAGAATATATTAGAAAAAACTTTAGATCTGTAAGGAGACTTATAGGCATAGCCAGGTATTTTTCAAAAGGGGTAAGCACCGATAAATGAATATCCACTTCATACATTTTATTATTGAGATTTAGACCGTGTTTTAAAAAATTATTTGGTATGACACTTCTTAAAAAATTAAAATACGTTATTTACTCTGAAAATTTTAGCTTAAAAAATTATAATAGTTTCCTCTGAAATCAATGACTTCTGTCTGCTAGAAGCATTTTTAGAAATATTCAAATATCTGCATTTTTGGATTGGAAATTTTCACTACTATCCTATTCATTCGCTACTCACCGAATCTATAGTTAAATTTTGTAATAATTAAATAATCTTAAAAAGACCTGCTCAAATTTTTATAATTAATTATAAAAAAAAATAATTTTTGAAACAATATTAATACATATACAATTATTATATTTAATCAATTGCAAAAATATCATAAATTATCATAATTCATGGATAAATATTTTAAGAGACATATTCATTTTATTCATTTCTTAAAAAAAATATCATTTTATAATAATTATATTAATAATAATTAAGAAAATCATAAAGTTTGATATTATAAAATCATTATTGTATTAGAAATATGATCGTATAATTATTTATAACATTATATACTAAAATCATTATATTTAATCATTAACAAATACAGTAATTTTCGTGTAAAAACATTTCAGAACATATTATAACATTTATTATAATTGGCTTCATTTAATTTAAATCATTTTTTAATAAATAATATCATGAAATCATTATATTATATTAATAATTAAGAAAAAACATTAAGTTTGATAATAACATCATTATTATATTATAAATATTATTGCATCGTTATTAAATAAATCATTATTTTTTAATTTAAATTAATAATAAAAAATATCATTATATAATAGAATCATTATGTTAATATTAAAAATATATAAGAACATTACATAATAATTAAAATCATTAATAGGAAAACATAAATTATAAATATAAATTTTTGGGAAAATACATTAGCCAAAAAAAAAAATTATTTATCATTAGAAAAATATTATCACCAAAAATATAAAAATTTCCAAATTCCTATTTAAAACAACTAGAGCAAGGATACCCAGAGTCTGCGTTTTCCTAAATGTGAACGCTATCCTTGCTGGACGCCGTTTCTCTCGAAGGGCCTATCCGAAATAATTTTATAGACCTATCCGGAATAATTTTTATTTCTTAGGAACCCATTTCCAAAGCTTCTGGATATTAAGGACTTAGACGGAAGTAGAAGGTGGAAACACAAGTATGCCTCCGGGAGAAAGTTAAAATCTTTTATATACTCATCGTTACGTGATCCGGTCCCTAGATTGTAAGGAATCAAAGGATTGTTGAGGGGAGGCACCATATATGGCTGACTTTCCATATTTGATAATGATTTTAGAATAATTTCGAATGTAAGGTGTAAAACTTTGAACCAAATTTCTAAATTGAAAATAATAAAATGGCGAAATAAGAGATGTATAAACAATAATAAACGACAAAATGTGTAATGTATAAATGCAATAATATTTTTCTAAGAGAATTATTTTCTCTTCAAGCTCATTGTTAGCGATCCTAGAGTTTTGAATTATGTCTTATTTTATATTTTTAAAATTTGATCAAAATGTTTATTTAGCAATTTTGATATGGTCTTTATAAAAATGTTTCTATGCTGTAAAATTTATAACAGCTCATAATTAATGCATTTTGAACTTTAATTATCTAAAGTAAAGTTTAAATAAAAGTCATATTTAAAAGGGGATATATAGAATTTTTTTTAAATATTTATATTTGCTCTTATTTTTTGTGCGGTACTTGAAATAATCTCGCTATTTTTCCTTTCCCGTCATCATATTTTAATAAATGTAGGAAATATAACAAAGATGTTCTTGAAAATCTAATCAAGATAGATAAATAACTATGCCAAATAAAATGAAAGCAAACAGACATTTTATCACGTATACCAAATATTCATTAGATATTTGTATATTGAATATTTGTTTATTTAATTAATTTTTTTTGTTGTGACTGCTCAAAGCAAGCTTTTATCGGACTTGATTGACAAAAAACCATAAATTGTCTTATTATGACCTAGGGAAACCCCAATAAAGAATACATTTAACGACTTACCTCTGGTTTTAGATTTTAAGTAGATTCAATACATTTATCAGACCTGGAATTCCTAAAAAAAATGATGAAATAGTTTTACAAAATATTATAAGATTTTCTGGTTATAGAATAAACTTATGTACTAAACACTCTTCACCCATATATGCTACAGCATTATAAACGGTGTACGATTAAACAAAAACGGAAAAACCTTTTAAAAACTAAAATTGTATTCTATCACGACACAAGATTATATATTGCAACCGTTAGTAGAATATTCTTAAAAAATGCTCTCAACATTTTAAAACAGAGTAAATATGTTTCAAACTTAACAAAATATTTTTTCGATTCTCGTAGAATCCATCCAAAAAATTTCTACCCAATTCTATGGAAGATGTTCTAGAGTATATGCACCGAAGTGTATTTGTAAAGAAGTTAATTCTATAATCATAAAATTATTTGTTACTGAACAACTCTTCCAAAATTTTTTTTAAGAAATTCCAGGTCTGAATAATGTATTGAAGCCAATGTACACATTTTTTTTAACTTTTTCAAAAATTAGTATTAGCTATTCGTATTGAGGTTTCTTGAAGTCATAATGAGGCAATTTTTGGTTTTTGTCATACCGATCCTACAAAAGTTTGCTGTGAACAACCACAACACATTCATGGACAAATTACTCGCAAGGCAAAGGGTAGCATATTTTTATACATTTCATAGTTTTTTAATCATGGGTTCGGTATTTAAATGTTTATTAGATTTGTATTAAATAAGGAAAAATAATTTTATATAATTAAAAGGATAGTGTCAAAAAAATACTTTAATAAATTGAATATTTGTGCCACGCGTTTAATTTAAATATACAACCTAAAGAATTTTCAAAATAACTGGATTAACGAAATTTGGGTATCATGCATCTAGATTTACTACATATTCCATAATAAATTTAATATTAAAATAATTACTGGGATTCTGAAGTTAATATAGGTTCCTGAGCCCTGAATTTTGAATTGAAATTTGAGATATCCGTTCTTCCACTCAGTGATGGTTTATATGGAGGTATAACTTTTTTAGCTTTGAGCTTATCATTGTTTTATTTAAGAAAATGTGATGTAAAAATGTAATCAATTTAATAAATTTTTCTTTCAATAAAGTTTCAAAATATTTACCAGTTCCCAATCAATCGCTTTAAAAAATGGCATGGAAACCATCTGCTTGAAACCGGATTGGGGATGGCACCCCAATCTTTTTTTCGGATTCTAAAATTAAATTGGATATAAACATTTTGACCGTTTAATCATTAAAATATATACATGCATATTATATTCAATATTTGAATATATCAAACTTTTTGTAAGAATCCTTTTAATACCGCAGATGCCTCTTCTGATATACTTGTTATTCCCATTGTTTTGCGTTTTCCAAATAGTCCTATAAAATTTTTGTATAAAATTTTTGTATAAAATTTTATTATATAACAATCAGGCGCTTAACCAATGGGGGGGGGGGGGAAGGGGGAAATTTCACCCCCCATAGCAAATTTGACTGTTTTTCTAAATATTATTTTAAGATAATAAAAAATTTAACCCCGACCCCCGGACCCCCTCCCCCATCAAAATTTTTCAATATCAAGCAAAGTTTATCCTTACTGCTAGTTGCATTAATAAATTATTTTCCTATAGCTCACTACTATGTAGAAATTTACAAAAACCAAATTTCAATTTGGTTCAAGTTATTGATTTGGAGGAAAATGTGGACAGGAAGAATGAATGTAGTTGAATATTTCATAATATTTATATAGACGTTGAATTAAATCTTATAAAATATCCAATTTCATTCCATTCTTAGATACTTTTTTATCGCAAATTAAAGTACGGTTTTTAGATAAAAACAAGTCTTTGGTAATCTTCAAATTATAATACCTGATTTATGACTGTTCTTATTTTTACTAAAACAATTATTGTTATTCTTAAATTGTTTAGTCAAAATTTTACTACAATTTATATTTATTTTAAAATTTATTTTATCAATGATATTTGTATTGTAAAATAAAGCTTGACTACATGATTCTGACTATTTTACCTGAGTATGTTAAAAAATGCGCTTATATAGGTATAAGGAGGCTTAATTTATTTTGAAGGTATTCTTGCATGTTTGCCTATTACAACATATACGAATGAAAGGACCTTTTTCAAATTGAGAAGGTTGAAAACTTATTTACAAAATACTCTTTCTCGGCTAAATGGGTTAGCTATGTTAAATATCCACAGAGATTTATTTCCAACGACAAAGAAAATTCTTGATGAATTGGAAAAATTCCCACGAAAATTAAAAATCGCATTATAATTCTAGTATTTAATAAATTTTTTATATAATATTGTATTTAATAAGTTATAAAAACTTGTTCTTTAAAAAATTTTCTAGTCAATATTTTATACTCACTACAATTAGAATTTTCAATCAAAAAATTTTATATTTATATTATATGAGAATTTAAGCTGAGGCTAGTTTTTAAAGCAAATTTTATAAAAAAAAATTGATAAACTTTATTTCAATTTTATTTTTTAAAAAAAATTTATCTATAATATACCTAACTTAAAATAAAAATTGGGTTATAACTTTTATTTCTTCTTATATTCATAAGCGCGAATTAGTAATCAGGAGACCCAAAAGAAAGCGACTACTTACGTCAACGCATAGGAATTCAGATTATAAAATCTAATTTTACACGCCATAGGTTCATTCCCCGAGGAGCCGATTAATCTAGATTTTCTTCTTCTTCCCTAAATTATTTAGACCCCCCCCCCCCCCAATTCTTCTTCATATAAACATTTGCAATTATTATATTTCTATTATATCTATTATTATACTTTGTATTATGAAGTCCTTGTTTGTTAAATTTCTTGAATTTTCTAGAATTATGTTTTGGACATGATTTTATTTTTATACTATCATTTTGTCAGATTTAATTTGTCTTTATTAATAAATGTTAAATTTAAAAATTAAAAAAAATATTTCTTAAATAATTAATTTATAAAAGGAACCAAAATTCAAATAAAAATTAAAAATATTAATATAATTATTATTGAATTATGAATAATTTAAAAGAATAGATCAAAGATATGACCCGGCCGAAGGTGAGGAAAAAGCTGGCCAAAAGGGGTTTGGAGGCAAAGCCCCCCCCAAAAATTTCCCCCCCCTATAGGAAAATCCTGGATACGCCACTGATAACAATCCTGATTAAAATTTAAGTCCGTCATGGAAAAGCCGAAAGATAAAGTGAAATTAAGTGAAATTAAGTGAAATACCTTACAATGGCGGTCTATGTCAGCCAATGACATTGACTGCAGTTTGCCTCAATGTATATATGAGTATAAATGAATCTTCATTAGGTTAGAATTAAGTCTATAGAAATATTAAACAACTGATATATTCAAGGAATCGTCAAATATTTTTTATTTAATCATCAACTTTTGGACTGAAACTAATTTTCCGGGTAATTTTGCAAATTTTATAGATTTTGAGGCATTATTTGATAATGATGACTATATTTAGGAGGGTGATAATTTTAAAAAAATTAGATTACCAGAGCAACCCATTCTAGCATGAGCATATTAACAGCCTAATAACTTCCAGGATGATTTTTAGAGCATTTAGATTTTTTATAAAAGATACGCAAAATTTCATGGCAAAATCAATTGCAATTCATAAGGTAGTTACATCATGTTTTAAAAATAAATTTTATGTTTATTTTAGATCATAATTATAATATTATATATTATGAATTTGGTCTATCTTAACCCGAAAGTATTCTTAATAATTTTAACTGTCCTATTGGGTTAATTTCAAATATAGATTAGTTATCTTGCCTTTTTAAGAACAGCATAAGCTAAAGTAAATCGAAAATAAGTTTGAAAATTCAAATATATATCTGACAAAAAATTAGATGGTAAAGGTAAACCGTATTAAAATCAAATTAAATAAAATGTAATAATAGATTAATATAGTATTTACTTCAATTAATTAACATATTGTTCTCAATCTTTAAATAGAAATATTTCTCCAAAAAATTAATTTTTCTAATATTCTAACTCAAAAGCTAATGAAGATTTAGCTGACTTTGAATTTCGCATAGGATAGGAAAATTTATTAACTTTACCTCATATAAAAGCAAATTTTAAATATTATCAAATTAAAAGTGCAATTTAAATTTGATAGGGTGGAGCAAACAACTATGCGAGGTTCCAACTATAAGTTATATTATGGTTGTATTATTCAAAATAATATTTTGAATTTTTATTTATTTTCATATTAAACTGTTTTTTTGTCTAATAAATTTTGAATTACAGTCTCATTATTTCTAAATTAAATATTAACTTATTATTTTATTTCTTATAGATTATTATTATAATAAAATATTGGAATACTTTATTTTGGGAAAGAGTGATAATTTATGAGAAGGGAAAGGGGAATTCTTATATCTTATAATGTATTTACAAAAACAGAAAAATGTCCAAATCGGAAGCAAACATTGTCAGGTGTTTGCTATACAAATTTTCCATCAAATCTACTAAATATTCATTCAAATATGATTATATATTGATGACCTTTCAATAAAAATTTCTACTAGCATATGCAAACAGTTTTAATTACATAGTGTAATACAAATTAGAGTTTTGTGAAAATAAGAAAAAGAACTTTAATATATTTATTATAAAGATCTCATGTCATGGGTATATATTATAGTAAAAGATTTCAGTGAAAAAAAAGGAAGTTACTTTGACACAAAGTTCTTCTCTGCTCTTGCGCATAAACAAATGCCTCGTTTCCAGTCAACATCTCATACATAATGATTCCTAGGGCATAAAAATCGACACTAAACCCTTATTAGTTTTATTAATTAGTTATATTAAAAATAAATTGCAGTATTATTGTAAAAACATTGCTTTTTAAAAAATATAATTAATTCCAAATTATAATATGTTATCTAAAATGGCAAATATAAACATCAAAACACAATTAAATAATATATCGTTTTAGAAACTAATTGTTACCTTCTCCCTCCTTTCCCGATTTTATTTGATGCATAAAATATCAAAAATAATATATTGGAAAATAAGGAAAAAAAAATTAAAACATTTACCATAGCCTTTGCACCATATCATTTCAGGGGCCAGGTAAGCTGGGGTCCCACATAAACTCCGAGTTTTTTTGTTACCATTTAGACCGATCTAGAGTAGTTAATAACATAAATTAAATATTAATTAAAGGGTGAAAGGGCCTTATAAATATGATTTGATAGATTAATAAAAACTAAATTATACGAATGAATCCGTAAAATATTATTTGTTTTATCAAAGGGTAATAATTTACTGCGAGAGTGACTAAATGACTGGGCTTACCAAAAGAAACTTTAAAATTAGACATGTTGATTTCTAAAAAAAAAAGAAATTGAAAATGTTACTTTGCTTAATCCAAAATCTGTAATTCGAATGTGCCCATCTTTATCTATGAGCACATTCTCGGGTTTGAGATCTCTATGGGCTATTCCTGAAATATAAAAATAAAGATTTTGCGATATCACTAATATAACAGTCATTTATATCGAAAATTTTATTATAAAATGAATGACAATAAAAAAAAACATTCATTTTAAAATCTAGCTTATTTAAAAGAACAAGTTTGAAATAATACCCATAGAATGTAGAAAATTTAGCCCAACTATAATCTCCGATAAATAGAATTTAGCAGAATCCTCTGACAGTTTCCCTGTTTTTCTCATGAACCGACGTAGGTCACCACCATTTACGTATTCGAGAGCGAATATATATCTATAATAGATTACAAAGAGCCATTTAACATGTTACTTTTTGTTATAATTATATATTTAATGTATAAAGTTACAATAAATTTATATATTCTAAATACATTCTAATCATTAGCAAAATTATTCAATATACTTGGAGGGAGTTTCGAAAGAAGAATGAAATTTCACTATAAATGGATTGTTTCTAGAAGTTTCTAAGATCTCCTTTTCGATGCGGAACCTATCAAATGTCTATAATAAAAATATGGTAGATATAAAATTGGTAGCAATGAATATTTTTTTAAAAATGTTAGTTTTTAAATCTTTCAAAAGTTATAGAACATTTTCAAGAAATAATTGCATCAGATTTGAGTAATCATTGTTTTAAACTCTTAAAATGTAATATTATAATATCATGACTATTTATAAGAAACAAATAAACAATTTTCATAAGTATAGAAATAACCTTCTGAGGCTTTAGGGGATTTTTCTGTATAACCTTCAGAGCATAAAGCTCTTTAGTTGCCTTTGATTCGGCCAAAAGTACCTTCCCATAGGCACCCTGACCAATGACATTAATCATGCTATAATTTTTTAATTTAGCCTCAACCATATCGCTGCAATAAACTCTTTCAATGTCTTTTTTAACAGGTCCGTTATCCCCAATAAAATTCTTTCCTTCCTGTTTCCGGGCGCGTCTCTTCCAGTCGAACCAGTCTCTCAACTTTCTACAAAAACCTTTTCGTTCTATTTATAAGTTATACAAATGTTAAATATTTATTATTTTTTATTTACCCTTTTTCAACTGGACGCGCCCGTTCTCTTCCATTGGAACACTCCCATCTTTTTTAAAGCACATAAACAAATTTTTAGACAACATATCTCAAATTTTATAACAAATGAACAATGATGATTTATTCAGATATTGTTGAAAATACGTGTTTATATATATTATTAGAAGTTTTGATTCTTGTCAAACAAATTATATAAGATGTGAAAATATCGTTAGATTTTAAGTTAAATGAACTTAAGAATATTTTTACATTATTAATAAATTGAAAGACGCCATGAATCTCTATGCGACATGATGAGGTTATGTGCGCATGAGATTTAAGTTTTAAGCTATAACTAAACGTGTCGAGCTTCATTAAAACATTACTGTATGATCGATTGGGAATAAAAAAAATTCCACAAATACACCTAAAATTTATTATTCAAATTTGTATTAGGATGCAAATGAAGACTACTATAATAATTCAGAAATTAAATTATAGATTTAAGTTAGAAATTATTATGCTAAACAAACGGTTATAAATATTATTAGCAGTTTTATTAAATATTATACTTAGCTACTATTCATCATTTACTATTACTAATAATTTAGAATGGATTACGAACAATCTAAATAGTAAAATGTGATAAAAAGATCCTCATTAAATTTCTGGATTATCAATTACTAGATAAAAGATTGACGATCTCCTAGATTACAGAAAAATCTAAAATACTTAAAAAATCGATTCTTTATGCAAAAAGGGATGATAATTAATTAAATCTTAGAGAGAATGAACTATCTTCGAGAGGTCTAGATATATAAGAATTCAGTCAAAGCGTAATTTTAAAGTTGACGGTTTTAATCTAATTCACTTTATTAAGTCTCTCTTAAAATAATTAATTTCTTTTCTATATTGATTTTTAAAGCTCATGCTTTAAATCATGATAAATCTAGATATGTTTTGTAATATTTAAACTTTAAATACTTTGGCTACGCAAAAAGAAACCACTTACATTAGAATTTTTTTTAAATGGTATGATAAATTTTTGGGTGGTATGACTTAAAGTTTGGTAAATAAGAGTAATAAAATGGAATTTTAGATTATATGATGAGATCAGATTTTATCACAAGATTTAAATCTTTAAATATTGAAAGTTAATCTTTCAATAAAAAAAAAACTCCATGTAATTTATCGAAAATAAAATATTAAAATTGAGTTGGATAATAATATTTCAGGAATGATTTAGTTGTAAAATTTATTCATATCAAAATATTTAAGGAATTAATTATTATTATACTACAGTCATTTATTATAAGTTTATTAATATTTTACTCTTATATAATTTATAATAGGTGTTTTTCTATATGTGCCATGAAATTGATCCGGTTAATAAAATTGTTTTTTTGAAAAAAATATGATGTGTGATAATTCTTTTATTTTATGCGAATTTTTTACGAACTTTTACTTTTATTACATTCGTTCAATTTGAAAAAAGTTTAAACAATATATTATAAATAATTTTTCGGTTGTAGTTCTTTACATATTTTTCAACATATTTTTACAGTTTATATCTATCATGTGAGATGGTTATTTTATAAATAATTTAATAATAATATATATTTATCGTGCATTAAACTCAATTTACCACAAATAAGGCTTCTTCAAACCTAATAATAAAAAAGATAACATTTATTTATTGTGGATATCAGTAAAAAAAACCTAGAATTGGAGATGTTTCAAGTCCATTTATTGAACTAACGTAATTAAAACTTTAAAAAATAAATTGATGAAAAATATACTTATATCAAAATAACGCTACTAAAACTTATTGTCCATGTTTCTATTTTTGCATTTACAGGCTTGTTAGTAGCTTTTATATTTGGCTTTATAAGAATTAAAAATATACCTATTATATTTGTATATTATGGAGAATGAAAGAAATTTGAAAAAAACAAACAAACAATATATCCTGATTCAAAATTCACCCACCCCTCTTAATTACATAAAGTAAAGTCTGGCCCAGTCCCGGCTCAAAATTTAAAATTAATTTATGCGCATATGACCCATCATGTGGCATAGAGTATCAATTCATGGCTTCGGATTAGTAAATATTATACACAAATATTCTCAAGTTCATTTTAGTATATAGAAATAGGCTTTAATTTATAATATCTAATAAAATCATCAATGTTATTATTTATTCAAAAATTATAAAATATGTTATGTAAATTATTATTCTCTCGTTGCGCAAAAAAAAAGGAAAAAGAATGTTATTTTGAATGTAAACCGGTGTGGCGCTCAGTAGAAAATGGGGGCTAGGTAAAAATATAAAATAAATACAGATGTTTATTATATAATTTAGAAAAGGAACAAAATGGAGTAAGGGCCTCTAGTTAGACTGCTAAAAGAGCGCTTGGAAAAATAAAGTGAGCCATGATTTGGTCGGAAAGTATAATGGAGATAATAGCTGTGATGTGTTGAAATTGGATGTGAATAAGCAATTGGATTTGACGATGAGGAGAGGGTAAAGAGGAACGAACTTAGATATGAAGAAGCTATTTGTTCTGTGATGCCATTTTGAGTGTGAATGTTTCACGTGAATACTACCGTAAAGCACATATGGCAAGTAAGTAAGATGAAGCCAAATCGTTATTATATAAAATAAAGACAGTTATTACTAAAGGAAAGGAGATAATATTATATGTAAACCTGTACTATCGGTCACCTACGCGAGTTAAATAATAATCGGTAGCTAGCGGCGCGCAACTTTTTAGCCGCCCTCAATATAGGCGGCGTAAATCAGCGCACTAAAATTAATTTCTTATTATATATATTTTTTAAATTGATATTTAAATTTTTTTAAAGAAAAGTTAAATTAAAAATAAAATATACAAAAATATTGGTATATTTTATGATCTTTTATTGAAAAAAAAAAACTGATTATAAATATAAACTCAATTTTGTAATTTTATAGTTATCAATAAAGTTTATCGAAGGATAATCTTGAATTCAACTGACGCACAGGTCCAATTATATGTAATAAATGTATTCGCATAATTATAAATATTCATATAATTTATTTTAAAAGAATTTTTTAGCAAAACCAGCTTATAGGATTTCAAATTTATGTGACTACGTTAGATTTAGAATTGTCTTCCCCAGGATTTTTCTTTAATATGGCCAACACAGACCATTATTAATTAAATGATATTTTCAGGAAATTTTCCATCGAAATTATTTATTTTTCGTTCTTAATTAGATTTTTATAAAGACTGGATTATAAATTCTTCTAATCTAAACAATGTTAAAATATATTTATAATAAATGTGGAATATGTTGAATACAGTGCTTATTAACAGACAGTAAAACGCCTTAAAATCCATTGAAAGATTTATTATTATCATAAAATTACTTACTTTTTGAATAGCAAATTTAATTAAATTTAATTAAATTTAATAATATATATTCTTTTATTCTATATAAATTACTAAAAGTACAAATTTGTAAGATTAAATTTTCAATGATTTGTAAAATAATTTACCCCACTATCCTTTCCCCAAACACATGCAATAATATTTTTGGTAGCTTGTCAGTCCCAGTCACGGCTCAAAATTTAAAATTAATTCATGAACGAATAACCGTCGCATAGAGTATCATATTAATTTCTTATAACCGTTGGTTTGTCAACAAAAAAAACTTCTAAAAATATTTTCAACTATATCAAATTAAATTAATCATCACTGTTATTTATTTAAAAGGTTTAAAATATATTGTATTATTCTCAAAAAATAAGATATGAATGTTACTTTAAATGAAAATTGGAGAGCTCAGTTAAAAAGGGGCAAGTAAAAACGTTTTACATAATTTAATAAGGAACTAAAAAGTATATAGAAAAAGCACGATTGATCAACTGCCAAAAGCGGCCCGGAATGATGGAGAAAAGATTTGATCAGGGAATACGAAGTTAGAGATAATAAAGAGATGGTAAAGAATACCTAAAGTTGGGTATAAAGAAGCTATTAGATTTGATGACCACAAGAATGCAATGTTGATTGTGTCAATCCCACGTGAAAACTATAGTAAAAAGCATATGAAAAGTGAATTAGATTGAGATTAATTACATTATATTAAATTAAAGAAAGTAATATAATTAAAAGAGCTAATATTATTTTTAAAAAAAATGCTCTTTAGTTGCTGCTACCTTTGTCAAAATAACTTTGAAGAAGGCTCCTTCCCTTATATTTTTATCATATTAAAATTTGTCAAGCAAGCATCATCCAATCTCATAGCCTCTCTACATCGATCTCTAGCATTGACGACTTTCTCATCTCTCGGTACGTACTCAAATCTTTTTTTTGCAGTTAAATCAATCACGTAACTTACTATTTGGGGAATTCTGAAAAGTTATCTAATAAAAAAAAGAAGAAGGGATGAAGAAATTAAAAGAAAACATTAATAATTTTCCCAAAAGATAGATGGCAAATCGCTTTTCTCAGAATTATAATTTATCGGGAAATAAGATTTTACCCGATTTACATGATGTATATTATAGCAAAATTTATAAATAACAAAATTAAATGTCTCCGAATCTATATGTTAATATAATTTTATTTCGTCTAATTTTTCATCAATGATAATATTAATTATATTTTTTTCCTCAATTCTAATATACCTACATTAAGCGATAGGAGTCATAAAGGCGGCTCCATTTGGGAAGATCTTGGCTTGTCAAATAAGATTGTTATTGACTAAAGCGACTCATTATGGTGTGAATTGTTAAGCCCTCTAGGGTTAGAAGACAGTAACACGAAAACTATTGTTTTTTTTTGTATTTGTATTTATTTGAATATTTTCGAAAGTCTTAAATATTTGTATTTTAAATTCTGAAAAATAAAAAATATTACGATTTAATGGATTATCATAAATACCATTTTTTTAATTATAAAATCAATATCGAGGTAAATGAATAATTTATTTATTTAAATATTAAATTTGACCAAGTTCAATGAAAAAAAAAATATTGCATCTTACCTATTTAATTAATAAATGAATATTTTTAAAAGTGAAACTGAAAAAATAAGTTTATTTAAAAAAATATAATGATATAGAACTAGAAGAATGCAGTATTACTGCTCATATCCATTTTAGTTTTCCATATATACTCGCAACATTATCATTGTATAAGTTAGAAATGGTCATACATCCTTGTTATAAAAGTAGATTGGTATCATGTGGTGAGAAAAAATATATTTGCATCATGATTTTAGATGAACCCACTTAACTCAATAATAATATCCAAAATATTGACTCCTCTTATATTTAGAATGACGATTATATTAAATTTGAGAATTCTATAAATATTATTAATGTTAAACTAATATGTCTTTAGCGTTAGAAGTATTAAATTATTTAAAAGATTAGCACATAGATAATATATATTCTTAATAATTTAAAAAAATATTTTTTAATGTAATTCTATTTTACTGATATTTCATTTGAAAAACTCCTAACATTAAATTCTATTTTTAGAGCTATTTATTTGAGATTTTTTTTTCAAATGTACTGGAGGCAAATCTTCCTCTAAAATCTATATCTACCCTTAAAAAAATTTATATAAATTACAGTGACCTAAATCTCGCCCAAAATCCTACCTTCAGCATCTATTGGCGGGAGAGTGGCAACGTCATTTGGCGGCAAATGGAGGTCTAAAAGGTTCCCTGTGATCCGGATCTAGAATAGGATCACCGTCTCCACGACGGGATGTAAAAACCATTTGAAGGAGTTAATGCCAGGAGGGGCATCCGATTGTAAAAACCTGGGTTTCGAATGCTAGCACAGAATAAGAGTGGTTCTGATGGATTCGCGAACATTTTAATGCGATTTTTAATTGTAAGAATGTCATTAAATTTTGTAAGCTTGAGACCTGGCAGACTATGATTGTAGTTGTTAGGTCCTGAAGGAAGATGGGACGAGGCCCATGGGAACCGTGTGAAGAGTCGCGATGAAAAGATAGAATGCATTTGCGCACCTCGCCAAGAATGATATCAGTAGGAAATAGGTTGGGCAAAGGAGGAGGCATGAAGTCATTCCAGAAGGGTGCTCTAATTTAAGTTTGTCGTAACTTGCTTCATTACTGGTTGAGTCTTCAGATATTAGTAAGCGGAGAGTGGATTTGATATTTAGGTTACTTATTTTGTGGAAATTATCATGCTCTTTAGATTGGAGGGTGGAAAGTTTTATAGGTTAATGAGAGATACAGTGGTTGTAAGTGTTATATTTGAATGTTTATATATATATTAAAAGGTTACGCTATTTGAATTATATATTTCTTACATTTTATATTATCTTATGGAGGTCAATGTAATTGCATATTGGTAGAAGTTAAATGACATAATTATAAAAGACTATATATAGGAAACAATTTTATAATAAAGAATCTATTGTTTTGACTATAAAAAATGGCGACGAAATAAATAAAAAATCTAAGTCGCGCGGTTTTCAATTAAGTTTAATAATATATAGAATTATAATTTTTTTATCTGTTTATAAAAAAAAATTATATATATTTAGAAATTATGGATAAAATTATTCTTCAGGACTTTTAAAAGGAAGATTGTTCTATCGAAGACTACGTCGATTATATCAAATATATACTAAATGTGAAAAATATTCCTCAAACTGTTTAAAAAAATTTTTTATAGCTTATGGAGGAATAAACATTATGACTGATATCAAAAAATTACTCTATCCTAGCAATATAGAGGATGTAGGATGGATTGACATATATAGCAAAACAACTATATAAAGATGAAAGAACTATTTTGGCATCGAGAATTGATTTCAGGTAAATTCCATTTTTTTTTAAGAATTTTATAACTATTTATTATATAAATCCTTTAATCAACAGTAAATAACTTATTTGGATTAGATAAAATTTCAGTGTGTAATAAAAATAACGTTTTTGAAAATAGCTTCAAACAAACTTGTAACATTTTTATTGTTAAATATTTATATTATAAAAAATCGTATTTATTTATTATATATTTATTTCCGCAAGATGGAGTTTTATAATATATTAATAAATTTTATTTAAAATTTAATAAAATTATAAAAAGGCCTTAAATATATGATTGTCAATTTATTTATTTGGGATGAATAACAATAAAGGTGTAATCTGAATATTTATTTATACGTATCTTCAGTTATAACCTATTCTATAGATTCTATCTTAATTTTTTTTTAAATTCAAATTGCTGACTACATCTTTCAATAGAAAAAAATGAAAATGGATTAAGGTATTTTTGTTAAACGGCTCAATTCGAGCAGAATTTTCAAACTGTTAACTTAATGTATTAGCGAGAATATTGCCTAGATTTTACTAATAGATGTCCAAACATGTGTGCCATCTATGAGCAAAATCTTCTGGCTCGCGTAAAATTTTTCTGGTAAATATATTGATTTTGCCAGAAATCGGCTTAAATCGAGCCGTTTAACAATACTAGATTAAGACCATATTTATGTAAATATATGGAAAACTTAAAATGTTTAGATCTAAATAACATATTGCTTCTCTTCTCTTCAATTTAATATTTTTTTTAAGAATAATTAAAATAATACGCTAACATCACGGTCGGAACAAATCCAGCATCGTATTTTTGGACAAAAATCAAGAAAAAATACTTGACTTATTTAAATTTTAACAAATTTTTAAATGCTTTAAAATCATGTATAATATTAGAATTTCCTAGTGCTGTAAACGTTACTACAAAAAAGAAACGCGTTACCGTTACTCGAAACATCTGAAAAAAGAACGCGTTACTTACTCGTTACCTTTTCAAAGCGTGTTACCGACTTTTCAAAAAATTAACAGGCTACTCTTTACTTAAAAAAATTAAATATATATAAAAATAATATTTTTTTTCCGACAAAATATATAATAAAATAAAAACTATACAAAAAGAATATATAAGATCGTTTCATAAAAAAAATATATTAATATATTTAATTATAATATAAATAAAATTAATATATTATAAGATAACATCTTTATGTAACAATTTTTTATTTATTTTTAGCAACTATTGATTTCAAAATTTTGATCAGACAAACAAGAGCGCTTAGTGCTCAACACAGATTTAAATAAAGTTTTTTAAAATCACGATTTTTTATTCTTTAAATTTATTATCAAATATAGTCAAACTAATAGCACTAAAATAAGAAATAGAAGATATAAAAAAACTCAATATAATACTTTGAACCAAAACCAATATTTTGTTAATCTTGGGTTTTTAATGTTGGTGCCCAGCCCAATATTATAGTATAATTTACTTGCTTATATTTAGGTCTGTGCCGATCCACATATTTTTCACCGATCCGATCCGATATTGCTTCCAAACCGATCCAATACTGATATACCGATACTATATTTATATTGATTTTTAACCACCTCCCTTTGAACCAAATGTAATTAAGAAATCAATATTTTTTATGCAAAAAATTAAATTGTGCATTTCATTTTTTTTATTTCTACAATTAAGACTATAATTAAAAAAAAACATATATTTGATAATATATCCATTTTATGTTGGTATGAATTATAAAATTGTATTTAATATATAAAATTATAATATATTAGATTTTTTTTTTAATAAATACGAGAGCCTCTAGATTTTCTGGTAATAAGCTTCTACGATATGGAGCATCTATATCCCCTTCCATACTGAAGGTAAACTCAGTCCGCATAACGCATTTTGTAAAATTATCTTTGACTTTTGTAAAATATTTTTATAATTCAGATACCATATTTAAAAAAATTCTTTTATTTAAAGTATAAATAATAAAATTGGCGTTATTATTTAAAAAAGATTTAAAATAAATAAAACTTTGGGTCGTCAGAAAATTTAACAACGAGAATTTAAAATAAAAATGAAGGAAATATGATTTAAAACTCGGCCTAAATTATTTATATTAAGAATTAAAAAATATATAAAAGTAATTTTATAATACAAGAAAAATATGTTTATCTTTTTGTTGATATTTTTTAAGTGAAAATATAAAGTAACTAGTAACGTTTTACGTTACCGTTACCCAAAAAAAAAGAAACGCGTTAACTTTATTCGTTACCTCTAGAAGAAGGTAACGAATGGCGTTCCTTTTCGTCAAAAAAGTAACGACGTTACTTTGACGTTACTTCACAGCACTAGAATTTGCCCATCAGGTGTTTAATTTTATTCCTAAAATTAGAGGATTCTTGTCTAGTGTCTTTTGGTCCATGGTGATTGTCCAACGTCTTTTTGTCAGGAGTATTTTTGTCAGGTTCATAGTTAATTGGTTGAAAGTAAAGCCACCAGTTTAAACATTTAAAAACAGGTTCGAATTATTTCGCATACAACCTTACTAGAATTATATAAAGAGAAGGAAATTTATTAAAATTTAATCACTATTTCTTAAAAAAATAATATTAAGCCCTGTACAATAGGTTATCGCAAAAATTCTACTTCATCAAATAGCGGTATTACTTCTCTTTTATTCCTGGGATATATTGTATTCCTCAATAGCCTGGGTAGCCTGGTGGGTTTATGATGAATGCTTAGAAGCAAAAGGTCCCAGGTTCAATCTTGGTTAGAAACGTAAAAATTTTCAGGTTTTTCTTTGACTGATATATAAAGACTGCTAAAATAAATTTCTGAGCTGAGAAATGCCAGGTCACCAACAGGCTTGGAGCTGGGTGTTAGGATAATTGCCCAATAAACCAAAATGAAAGATAGCCAGCTGACCTCGTGGGCCATTTAAGGATGATAGATGGAATCGATAAGAATATTCCGGTGGGATATATGTCAATACTTCGGTGTAAGAACAAGATAATGGTCTCGATGCGATACTCCGGTGGAAGATCCAAATGGAATAGATAAGGACGGGTGGGGGATATCAGAGATAAAAAGAGATAGATAGCATGATAAATTGGAGAGAGAGCTTACCCCCCCCCCCCCAAAAAAAAAAAAAGAAGGTGAAAGCTTAAGAGAAAAAAAAAATTTTATTCCTCAATAAAATATAAAAATCCAATAGAAATCTATACATAGTTCACTATTTTTATCGTATTGAAAAGAACAATATATAGCATTCTTTACGAATACTAAAAAAAATTAAGTTAAGTAAAAAAAATAATTACACTTTGAATAAAAATTTAAATAAAATAAAACTTTTCAGTAAAACAAAATGATAACAACAAAATATATAAAAGATATTATAAAAAATATAAAAGATTATTATTTACATATCTCATTTCCCTCATTTATTTAATAAATCTTTCCCATCGTATTTGTCTATGGTTGAATGTTCTGTCTGTTGGTTGGATCGACACTCATAGTTCGCTGCTTGATTGTAATCGTTCCAAAATTTCTAATATTAGTCAATTGCTATCGTTGATCAGATTTCCAATATTTCGTCAATTTCAAAATTTCTTACATGCATATTTTATGTAAATTAAAAAAATTTATTCTATATTTATTTATAACTAAAAAATTTTCTAGATCTTAAATAATTGATCCTCTTGAACTTGTTTTTGATTTTGAACTTGTTCTTGATTTTGAACTTGTTCTAATTTTAAAAATTTTTTATACCATATATATGCAGGTTTAAATATAATCATCATAAATAGCTTATTTTGATTATATTTTATTGTGATTAATTTTTGGAATACATAAAATTTTAGTATGTAATTAAAATAAGATTTTTCAAAATACCTTTCAAACACTTGTAAAATTTTTATTTGTTAAATATTTTAATTAAAAGCATAATAATGTAATTCTTTTATTATTGTTATATTTATTCCCGCAAGATGGAGTTTTATAATATATTAATAAATTTTAGTTAAACTGGTAAGATTAGGAAAGGTCTTAAATTCAAATATCAATATTTGTCAATTTTATTATTTGGGTTGACTATTGGTATAATTTCTGAAATTTTTTTTATAAGTGTCTTCATTTAAAGCCTAAATAAATCTATCTAATAATTATTTAATATTCAAATTGCAGATTACATTTTTCAAATAGAAACAATCTATAAAGAATTAAGGCCATCCTCGCGTTATATACGGTTGACTATTAATTATGTTTATAGAATAATTTAAATCATAAAAAGACATATGTATTTACATTTTTTTAAAGCATAAATAAGTTATTATCACGTTTTAGTAGGACGATTCGAGAAGCGTACTTGATGGTTAAACCAGGAAGAAATACCCTGGGCAAAAAGACCCCTATAACATACTGGACATAAATATCTAAATTAAAAAATTTTATGTGCTTAAAAAGAAGTATTATTATAAAATTTCCTCATCTAGTGTTTTATTTTTTTTTCTTGTCCAGGATCTTTGATCCATGGTTATTGATCAATGTCTTTTTGTCTCCGGAGTACTTTTGTCTGGTTCATTGCTGTTTGGTTGAAAATAATAATAACTACTCGTTTAAGCATTTAAAAACCGGTTCTAATCTTTTTAAACCATATTAGAAATATGTAAAGCGAAGGACATTTATTAAAAATTACTATTTCCTAAAACAAAATATTAAAGCCGCTTATAATAACGTTATCGAAATAATTCTACATCTGAAATAGCGGTATTATTCCCTTTTATTCCTGAAGATTATATTGTATTACTCAGTAATAATAAAAGAAATTAAATAAAAATCTATACGTGGTTCACTATTTTTATCTTATCGAAAGAACAATAAAAAATATTATCTCTTCAAAAGTATCCTTATTTTAGCTAACCAATTTTTCTTGCCGACCAATATGACCCATGATCCCTAATTATTATTATTAAGGATCCTAGCATAAATATCTAAATTTTTGACATGAAATTTCTCGAGCAGAATTGTTAATCAAATTTTTTAAAATGAATATCTTGTGATTTGTACACATGAAAAATCTTTCAAGATGAAATCAGAGTCTTTTTTTAAAAAAAATCTTCTATTTTATTGATCTTCAAAAGAAAAGTTTACTCTATTGATTGAAGATTTTTGTTACAATCTGATTAAAACCATATGCTTATCCAGGATTCTATATCGATTCGTATACCCGATAATATTGATACTTTAAGATTTTTAATTCTAGTATCTTTATAAAAATAGTTAATAAATTAAAAAATATATAAAATTAGAATAATTTTACGATGCTTATTATTCAAGTATTCAATATCAAAAAATATTAAAATTTCTGAGATATTTAAAAAAAATATTTTTTTAAATTAGATCCTAAAGGTTATGTAACAAAATAACTAATCACAAAACTATTGTATAATATGAATGATTTATTTTTATGGTTGAATAAAAGCTATAAGTATATTATTCTTTAATTTTTACATTTTATACTACCGATGGCCAATAATTGGCTTCAAAAAAATTGTTTCCTTTTGTTCAAAAATTTTTAAGCTAATTTTTAGCTTATCAAATTTTTTTAGACACCAATTTTTAAAATAATCCTAATTTTAGAAAAAAAATATTAAACGCATGAATGGTAAAATTTTTAAAATTATCCCTCTCTTATAAGTATTTAAAATTTTTCTAAATATTTGGATATTTCTTGTGTTTTTGCCTTGGGACTTTCTGTCCGTGATTCAATTATTAAATAAGAAACTAGAGTTATCCAGATTAAATAGTGATAACACCGTATTATTTTGCCAAAAACCGAAATAAATTTTTTTTTACAATTAAAATTAATCTAAGAATATTATTTAATGTCAACCCTCGTATTATGGAAAAATGGCCTTAAATCCTTTATCAATTGTTTTATATTGATAGATTTTGTCAGCGATTATCAAATACGATCTTCAAATTATTCCGACGTAATCATACCGTATTATTTTATTTAAAGAATAAATAAATTCAAGAGGCGAAAAATGGTTTCATTAAAATTAATTTAAACAACCTATATTTAAGGTCAGCCATGTATTACGCAAGGATAGCCTTAATCTTTTATCGATTGTTTCTATTCAAAGCTGTTATCAGCAATTTCAATATTAAAAAATATTTTAAATGTTACATTAAATAAATTTTTGAATTGCCACTGCACCAATATTCAATTAAAATGAAATTTAAAATATAAATTACTATATTACAATTAGTTTTCGCCCAAATTTCGATTGATAAATCACATATTAATGTCAATTTTTAACTTCATTAAACTGTTATAAAACTCCATCTTGCAGGAATAAATTATATACGATTCTGAGAATTCAAATATTTAAATAAAAATTTTATAAGTACATTTGGAGGTATTTAAATTATTTATTTTTGCAGCAGAAGAATTTTATGCAATCCAAGAATTAACACGAGAAACTATAATATAATATGGATAAGTTATTTATGGATAAAACTTGTATATATATATATTATAAAATTATTATGTTTAATTCAATTTGTCGCCAATATAATATTTGAATGTATTATAAAGTTCTTAATGATTTAATGGAAGGCGATAAAAATTAAAAAATTATATTTTATTAATTTTTTATTAACACTTTTTTAACATTTTAATATTTAACATTTTGTGCTCTTACATTTTAAATTTACATTTTTACATATTAAAATAATAAATTTTTTAAAAGGTTATATAAAAAAAGAATTTCGACAAGTTCGTCCTTATATTTTATAAAAAGTAAAAGAAAATTTACGAAAAAGTCATTTAATTTAAAAAGAAAAAAATATAAAGTTTATGCAAAATTTATATATTAACAGTTCTACTCTTTATAACATTAATTTTTTATTTCTTTCAAGTAAGTCAGAAATTTCAATAAAAAATTGATAACGGGCAGAGAGTTAGGATGGAAAATATTGTAATAAAAAATATGAATGATAATAAGAAAAAGTGATATTACCATCTACCTTTTACAAGAATAAAAAAAATCTTAAAATTTAATATCAGAATCAGAATATAATATCAGAATTTAATTTAAATTGAAAATGCAGTCATCATAATAAGTTGATTATATATTTTATTCAAATTAAATATTTATAATTTTTTAAAATTAAAGTTTTCCTCTATAATGACGGATGGTTTGGCTTGTCGCTTTTGTATCTCATTCTCATTACTAAAAATATTCTCGCCTATATCTCGATGTACCTAAACTAATGACATTCCTGGAAACTATCCATTGACCCTAGACTCAATAAAGTCGGCAAATATCTTATTTTTAAAAATAGATGGCACTAAATTATTATTTTTACAGCAATATTAAACGCAACAGCACTGTTGATTATATTTTCTTTATTTTAAATATAATATTTTTTTGTTTAAAGTTACTCACAGAAAATAATGCAAAAAAAACATGATTTATAGACTAAGAAGCATAAAAAATAGAAGATTCATTTTATAAAAAGTTAAAATATAAATGATATTTCAATATATCTCGAGTGCTCCCTGCTAATAAATAAAGTAAAACATGTGCGATCTTAACAGTTATGAATTATGGAATCGATAAAAAAATTTATAAAGTTATTAGAAATATTGAAATTAAATAGGACCATTATAAATATTATTGTTACATGTTTGTAACTATATATTTTATTATACTTTTTCATTTTAGAAGGTTTAAGACGATCGTTTTTTAGTAACGATATATTATATCGTAATAATATATTATATGCTGTAAATTGGATAACGTGATTTTATATGTTATACAATTTTACATAACTGATTTTACGTTGTATATAAAAAGAGGATATATATTATAAAATTTAATCAGTTAACTTTTTTTATAATAAAGAATCGTTTTAAAATCTTATATTTAAATCAAGTTCTTTATATTGAGCTATATCACGACTAATTCCTATCAATTCTAACGTACAATACAGGCTAAATTCCCCCGCTTGTCAACAATTATGATATTGTATTTGACAATATATACAGCTCTTATTCAACCATAAATAAATGTTCATATTAAATTATATTATCTTATGAATAATACTTGGGTTACATAAAATACTAGTGTGTAAAAAAAATAAGATTCTTGTGTCATTTTTTTGCTTTCGAGACTCTTGTTCTTTATATTGATAATAGATCTGCACAATTAGGCCCGACCTGTACGTTGCCCGAACCCGGCCCGGACCGAACGGGCTTCGGTCCACGGGCCTAATTTTTTAAAAATAAATCGGGTTTTCTGGCCGGGTCTGGTCGGACTTTGAAAATTTTTTCCAATATATTCAAATTTATGTTGAATTTTTTAATGTAAAATAAAAATATTTAATTTTATTTAACATTACCTATTATTTTGAGTAATTATAATAATTAACTTTTATATTTAAATAAATTCGGGCCAGGCTGGGCCGGTAAATTTTTATTTCGGGTTCGGGCGGGCTGGAAACCTTTCAAAAAATATTTTGGGTCGGGTCGGGCCGGAAATTTTTTTTATAAAAATCCATGATTCTACTATCTAATAACGATCCTCAAATTATCTCGACGTGATAATACCGTATTAATTTACTTTAAAAAAGAAAAATTTAAGAGACGGAAAATGTTTTTTATATATTTAAGTTAAAATTAAACTTATTATTTTTGTTTCTATTCAAAGGTATTGTCGGCAATTTCAATATTAAAAAATAATTAATAGAATAGATCTGTTAAAAAAATATTTTAAATGAAGAAATATTAAATATATTTTTGGATTGCCACTGCACCGATATTCAATCAAAATAATTTAAAATATAAATTGCTATATTACAAAAAATATTAAATGCTTTAATTTAAGGCCTTTACTAATCGTATTTTTAACTAAAACTAGTAGATAGCCCGTCAAAAATGGCGGAGAATGAGAATTTTATTTCGTTTTTTTAAGAAAGATGTTACCTTTTATAAAAAAAATCATATCCAATTTATATTATTTTTAAACCCCCCCCCCCCTTCCCCATTTAGGTCAAGTCCAACCAATGTCATTGAGTCCAACCCATTAGGACTAAGAGTGGAAACTATTTTTTAAGTCAAAATATATTTAAATGAGCTTTTACCATATATCAAAATATTTTGTAAATATATTACTGATTACATAAGACTAACATTTAACATTAAAAAATTTCAAGCCAGATCCAAGCTCATAATATTTGAAAAAAATTTCCAAGCGTCCAAGACCTTATAATTTTTAATAAAAATTTCTCAAGCCTAGCTCAACCCATAATAATTTTGAAAATTTTTTCATAGCCGGGCCTAGAGAACTGCACGAGCTGTCCGTAGCCCGAGCCGACCCGGCCCGAGCCTCGGGCTCGGGTCGGGTTCGGACATTAAAAAAAATTTTCGGGCTCGGGTCGGGTTGTAAAAACTGTCCGACCCGAAAACCCGACCCGACCCGAAAATAAATAATAATATTAATATCTTAAATAGTCAGTATAATTTATAATATTAATTATAAAATCATATTATTTAATATTTATCACATTTTAGGATTAAAATGTCAATCATATTAACATGTCATGTCATTATTATTTTATAAACCTAACAACCGGATACCAAACTATTTTATCACTAAATTGTGTGTTTCCCGTGAATTACAAGATAAGACATATTTTATGTACTAAAGATAAGTTTTATTCATTATTTATTATTTATCTAGCCTATACATTGTCTTTTTTAACATTTGTTTTAAAAAATTTCCATATAAAATTTAAGATTGGAATTTGATTCTGGGGAACTTATTTCTATAATTTAAATTTCACTACCATAAATTTTAATTATCCTAGAAATTAAAAAATATTATATTAAATTGTTAATGATATTCTAAGTTACATTTATATATAAAATATAATCTTTACTTATTTCGTTTTGGTATTATTATTTTTTTATCTATCTACCTTAATATGAGTTGTAAATTTTCCAGCTAATTTTGATTGTCAATATTTAAAAATATAGCAGAAAAAAATTAGGAAATTAATACAAGATTCTCAAAGAAAATAAGATGTATACTGTGATATGTAAAATTTAAAACATGAATATTAAAAAGAATCTGTATCTGTATCTTTTGTCAAGAAAATGAAAAAGATACAAGATTCTTTTCAGAATTAAGGATCTTAGATACAGATATTAGTATCTTATTAAAAATGTCAAAATATACTGAGTACAAGATATAAAGGGATCTTGTATCATGTATCTTAGATACAAGTATTCGCAGTACTGCCCAACTCTGTTTATTTCAATCTATTTGATTAAAGTCATTTTAAATATTTTTTTTAGATTTTAGACACAGCCATATTAAAAAAATTATCTCAATGGATGCAAAATTAAAAAGAATTGGTGAAAAGATTAAGACAAAAGAGTATGAAGTAAGGGAGAATCTTAATGGAAAATCCGATGTATGGAAGAAATTTTCATTTATATATGATGAAAATAAAGAAAAGCTTAATTATGTCATTTGTATTATATGCAAATTTATTTATGTATATAATTTAATAACAACAGGTTAGATATTTATACATAAAATATGATCTTATTAAATTATTTTAGGCATAAATCAACTTAAAAGACATAAATGTGTATATACAAATACAAGTACAAAAGCAGAGATTAAAAAGACACAATTAAGAATTGATAGTCTTTTTGGTACTGATCCGAAAAAACTCAAAAGTTGTACAAAATTGAAAAAAGAGTGCACAAAGGTGCTTACTATGTTTTGTGGACGTGATTTGAGATCATTTGATACAAATGGGGAAGGCTTTGTTGATTGTTGCCAATATTTTGCCAAAAGTATTTTAGCTCTTAAATTCCTGGCTATCCCTGCTTCGTCGGCTAGCAGTGAAAGGGCGTTTTCAGCTGCTGGTAGGGCCTTTGAGGAGAGAAGGACTCGTTTAAAGCCAGATAAACTGGACGCCTCTTTATTTATATATCATAATTATTCACTTTGTGATAATTTTGATAATGATATTGATTAGGTCAATATAATATAATATGTTCATTATATTTTTTATATATTTTTTAACTTTTATATCATATCTATATTCGCATAAATGATGCTTATTGTATTATATAATCGTTATAATTTTTAAATTCGCTTGTATATTAATCGTTTTATAATATTTTTTACAAATTTAATAAAATGCAACTTAATATATATCTTGAATAGATTATGGCCGTCAAATAAACTTTTATTTAAGGTGGCTGAACTGAATAAATACACATAAATTTTTTTTTGGTTATTATAATATTAAAACTTAAATTGCAAAATTTTATTCGGGTCGGGCTCGGGTTGGGTTGGACTAAAAAATGTGTGCTCGGGCTCGGGTCGGGCTCGGGTTGCGAAAAAATTACTTTGCAGTTCTCTAGCCGGGCCCATAATAATTTGTAAAAGATATTCCCAAGTCAGGTGCAAGCAAATATTAATCTTGAAGAATATTTTCCAAGCCCAGTCCAACCCATATTAATTTTCAAAACTTTTTCCCAAACCCAATGATAGTTAAATTTCTAAATAATTTATCATCACATGAAGGGGAAATCTCGGATTTACCAATTAGTGGGTTAACTCCTTTTATCAAAAAATTTGATAAGGGCTATCTATATCTTTATGTTAAGTACAAAGAAATGTATCTATTTAAATTACAAAAATGCCATTCAATACTAATAAAACTTATATGCAATTTATTTATATATTTTTTAAGAAATTTGTTTTTCTTGCCATATAAATTTTGGTAATTTTTTAATAAATGATGAGGATTAATTATTATTTTGTGTGTCTGATAAAATTAAGAGCAAATCCTTATTTTAATTTTTGATGGAAAAAGCGACAAAATAAATCTGGGAAGTCGTCTGCAGGGGAAATAATTAATGTATAATATCATCCCATTTAGGGTTGTAGGTGCAATTAATGAATAATGACGGATTACCAAAGCAATGTACAATACCCATTGCTTCCTGATAAAGTTGAGGCCCTGGGCTACTGGTATAAGAAGAACGCAAAATGATATTTATGCCAAAGTGTCAGTTTTGGTATCCCCCTCTAATCATGAACGACATTGTCAACTCAACCATAAAACGGTTGTAAGTATTGTTATAAAGGCCATGACATAACTACCGCATATTTTCCCATTAATAATGTTAATGAAATTGGCCGCACTACACATTCACGTTTGAACATCCCTCTAAATATTCATGAAAGTTCCTCAGATCAGATAAAGTATTATTTATATTAACTCCTAGTGAGGTGAAGGATAGTGAAATTAAATGCTTATATTTGTTAAAAATTAGGCAGAGGTGGCATAGGGATTGTGGTAGTGGTGATAGAAATATCATTTGGAGGCAACTGGGTGATAATAAAATAAACATATAGAAATTAAACATTAGATAAAAAACAAAATAAACCTCCAGAGGAGTTCACAGTTCCTTATTATCTTGGTCACCAGTAACTCTAGAACGGGTAAGGCGTTTGTTAAATCGCCATTTTTTTCTTTGCTTATCTTTAATAATATATTCATCATGTTTTGTAACAATGTGAGGGATTAAGATTGGGTTAGTCTAGACAAAAAAGAAATCAGCCACAAATATAATTAAACTATTGTTGCAATTAAACTAACATTAATATACTGTAAACCTGTAGAGGAGTCAATATTAGAAGTACATTTCTAGTAGTTGGGGGGGGGGGGGCTATAATCAAAAAAAAATTTGGGGGGATTTATCAAGCCTATCATGTTCTTCTAAAGATTTATTTTGCATTTGTTCATTATTAATGACTGATATATCAATATTTGAACAATTATAAAGAGGAAATAAGAGGGATAGTTAACTAAAGTAAAAACAAAACAATTCTCAAGTTAATTTTATAAGGTAGGATTAAAATAAAATACCATTCGGAGAGTCAAATTGGCAAATTAAAAAAAAATAGGAACCTTGTGAATAGATATATAATAATTTAAATAATATAAATACCGTAGTATGTATTTTGTTTTAGGATAAATGTAAAATCCTAAAGATAGAAAACCCCGTTTTGTCTTTTTTATTGAGTTATACAAAAAAATTAGTAAGAATAAAAAGGAGTATTGTTAAAAAGATAGGATCCTTAAGAATAAATATATAATTTTAATTGAATAAAAAAAATATTGTAATATATATATCGATTTTTTGGATAGATATAAAATTCTATATAAAATTATTTATAATAAAAATAATGTACTTATTTTTGGGTGAGTTATACAAAATAATCAGCAAGGAGAATAGAGAAATTGTGGATCTGACCAAAGGCAAGCTTTTAAAAAAGTAGGATCCTTAAAAATTGATATATTAATTTAGTTAAATACTAAAAATAATGTACTTTGGATATTTTTCTGTTAGTTAGGCAAAATATTCATCAGAGATAAAAAGGCATATTGTGCGGCCTGACAAAATGGATAGCTTTAAAAATAAGTAGGATGCTTAAAATAGATATATAAACTTATTTAAATTATAAAAAATATCATTCTCAGAAGTTAAGAAAATAAATAAGGATACAAATATTTTAAAATTATGAGAAGAAAATTCTTCAATATATTCAGAATTAAATATCTTATCTAGAATCATCATGGCTGTATCGGCGACACAAGTACATTAATTTATGTATTAAAAAGATAACTATTAGGCCAGGAGTAGAACGTGAATTTTCATCTTTGAAATATATATTGACTAATTTTCGTGGAAAACTCAAAGCTGATATTTTAGTTACGATTGTGCGATTGAATAAAACATTTAAAATATAAATAAATTAATAGATAGATCTATTAAAAAATTATCCTATATGAAGATTTATTAAATAAATTTTTAGATTACCACTGCACCAATATTCAATAAAAAAAATATAATTTTTATTATAAATCACTATATTACAATTAATTTTCGCCCAAATTTCGTTTGACAAATCTTAATGCTTTCATGCCTTTACTAATCGTATCAATTTTTAGCTAATATATTAAAATATTATAATACCCCATCTTGCGGAAAGAAATATTTTTATAAATGAAGAAGTTATATTACTATTCTTACAATTCAAATATTTAAATAAAAATTTTACAAATATGTTTGAAGATGTTTAAAAAAATCATTATTTTTATTTGCAGGACACAATAATATTATGTAATCCATTAACACGAGTAATTAAAATATAACGTGATTAAGTTTTTTATGAATAAAAGTTGTATATATATATATTATAAAATTAATTATTTTATATCCCATCCTCGTCGCCAATTTAACGAAGGTATGCGATGTATTATAAAGTTTTACTCTTTATTACATTAATTTTTAATTTCTTTCAAATAAGTCAAAAATATCAAAATAAATTGATAGCCTCGAGTGTTGGGATGGAAAAATTTGTAATAAAAAAAATAATTAATAAGCTGTTTAATGATAATAAAATAAAAATAGTGATTACCTTCTATCATTTACAAGAATAAAAAAATAATATCAAAATTTAACATCAAAACTTATATTCGTTTTGGATTATTAACAACTTATCAAATATAGTATATGGTTGAGATCTCAATCAAAATTGAATTTAAATTAACAATACATACAGTCATCATAATATGGGTCAAGCAGCCTACCCGAAAATATAAAAATAATATATTGGGCAGGATGTTGAAGACAGAAGATTGTCATTTTACACTTTTTATAAGGTTCGAATGTCGTTAATATCAATTAATATTTAAAATTATATTCTGCCCTATAATCATCCAGCGTCTACACGAGCGAAAAAATTTTGGTGGCAAAACGCCTAATACCCCAAAATATTTATATTCCCTATCCCCCTGCCCTTTGAAAAATATAAAATATATCGAAACAAGGGGTTCCTCTCCTACCTTCGTCGTTGATGTAGACACGTACTATTATCATCATTCTATGTCAGCATTTCTAGGTAAATGGTTTTAGGATTATTTTTGAATTTTATTTGATATCTAATGAAAGCTAATATCGTATAAAAGTGAGTGCATTGAATTCCTAATAATTATGTTATAGGCTGCACCTATCCAAGACTAGTGTGTTAAAAAGGCTTATTTGGGTTGATTTTCAAAAGAGCCCGATTAAGATTTCAGCTAAAATAGTATTATGTAAGCATCGAGATCTTGAAAATAGATGTCCAAGCATTTTTACCACCTATGAACAAGATTTTTAGGCTTAAATAATGTTATTTTGGTTATAATCTTATTAGGGCCGTTTTTT
The DNA here is from genome assembly GCF_954871325.1 of Gordionus sp. m RMFG-2023. NCBI lineage: Eukaryota > Metazoa > Nematomorpha > Gordioida > Chordodea > Parachordodidae > Gordionus > Gordionus sp. m RMFG-2023. The sequence goes on along the minus strand of NC_088778.1, from coordinate 4,174,584 downwards.
TAAAATCAACTCGTATCGTGTCTTTTTAGCAAATTCTTAATGATGCTCATAATTATATATACTTTCTTAATTAATATCAATAAAAAAATTTTTTTAAATAAATAAAATAATATATAAATAAGCGAAAAGCGCGATAACCGTAAAGTCACGAACGAAGTTTTCTGGACAAAATACTCACCGGACATAAAGACTCTGCAACTGCACAAAAATGCCCCAATTTTAAGAAAAAAAAATATACGCTTATAGGAAGAAATTTTTAAATTTATACCATTTTTTTAAGCGTTCAAAATTTTTTTTTCTTCTAAAATTAAAGAGCTAAAATATTTTCAGTTTTAAATTAATTGTCTACTATTATATAAAGTCAACTATATATGGCGCAAGGCTAATCCTTGGTAAAACACACCTGATAGTGCCGTGCCTACTTAAAAAAATCCTGACCACCCCAATGATTAATATTTTTGTCAGCATATCAAATAGCTTTGGAGATTATTTTAGGCTAATAAAATTACAACGGCCCAAATAGTCTGTTCCTTTATCAATTATTTCTATTCAAAGTTGTCAATAATTTCAATATTAAAAAAAAATTCATATCTTTGAAAAAGATTTAATATGAAGATGTATATTCTTGGATTTCAAGTGCATCTATTCAATCAAAATAAAATTTAAAATATAAATTCTATCAAAATTAGTTTTCGCCCAAATTTAGATTGACAAATCACATATTGATTGCTTTAATTTAAGGCCTTTACTAATTTAGGCTGTTTCCAAAATCATAAAAATATAAACAGATAAAATAATAAATTTTAAAGAAAAAAAATAATATAAGCTATTTTTAATGTAAAAATAAAATGGTGTCCAAATTTCATTTTTCGGTATTTAGAAATTTTTTTTTTTTTAATATTATAAAAAAAAATAGTAAGTTCAATTTTTAATGCTGTTAATTTTTATAAATTTACTAACCCAAACGATTATAGCCTTTTATATTAATATACTTTTTACTGTCAGAATTTAATTTTATTGGAAATCAAAAGGGTCCACAGAAATCTCTGGTTCAAAATTGACTTAAAATTCAGCGATTCCAAGATTTACTATATATTAGAGAATATTTATAGCTAAAAGATAATGTTAAAAAATATTACCAAATATTCTGAGTCAAGTTTTAAATTGTCACAGATAAATGTAAAATATTCAAAGACATAAATATTAAATAGTTTTTTATTTATAAAATTATATATTTTAATAGGCTGCACAATACCTTAATGAAATTGAAAACCCACTTGATCAAAATATTGAAATTGCTTCCTTTGAGGTTACTATAATTTCTGTATTTTATACTATTATTTGATATTTATTATTGAATAATAGCTAGATCAAGATATTGCTAATAAAGAAAATGAGAACCCCATAAATATTAATAAAAATATTCCTATTTTATCTATAAAAAGAAAAAATTAAAAATTATGGAATCTGAAAGAACCGAAATATTAAAAAATAAAATAATTTTATAATAAATAATATTATTTATTATAAAAAAATAGATATTTTAGATTTAAACAAACTGGAGAAGATCAATGATAAACACTATATAATGGGTTATCAATCTTATTTAAATCAAATAAATGCAATGTCAATAAAAGGTAATTTAAAAAATTATTTTGTGATTTAACCTTATTTATGTAAAATATTTATATTTTGTATTATATTATTAACTCATATATAATAATTTATATATAATATAGAAAAATTATATTACTAAATAAATGAGTCATTAAAAACAATTATTATTTCAGGTTTTCCAACTGTTTATTAAATATTGATATAATAATTTACAACATATATGTATTTATGAAGTATACAAAATATTTAATTATCACCATTATCAATAATATAATAATCTTCATATAGTAGCTACTGATGATTTGCTAATTTTTGCAAATAAGGCTATTTTTCTATAACTCATTCCTGTTGTCAAATATCTAAAAATATTAAACTAATTTATCAAAAAATATAAATAATACACAAAAGTTATAGAAAGCCTATTCTTATACTAATATTGTTTTTATGTGACTTTAGGGGTCTTTATTTCATTCAAATATGTTAGAATATAATTAAAAGTTTCCACATGCATGTGAAATGTTTCAAGGGATTTATCAGGCTATTAAGGTATAATGTCAAATATTTTTAAAAGTCCTTGATCTCTATAACGAATAATATATTTTTTTAATTATAATATACACCAGAATTTCAAATATATATGCCTATTTCAATCAGTCGTATCATCAAGCATTATATAATAAATAACTAATAATTTAATCATATCAAGCATTTTAAATATTTTTATTTTAATTTTTTTAAACTTAAATGTGTCCAAAGTGTTTTGTTATTAATTTGCGAAAATTTTAAACAATTTTGTAAAAACATTTTGGACCAGCCTTAACTAAAATTTATTAAAATATTATAAATCTCCATCTCACGGATATAAATATTTATATAAATAAGTCAATATATTACGATTATTCAAATATTTAAATAAAAATTTACATGTTTTTCGCAAATGTTTTAAAAATCAATAAATTTTTTTTACCATACATAAAAATTTTATGTGATCCAAACTTTAACAAGAGATATTATAACATAATATATTATTAATGGTTTTTAAGACTTAATAATTTTTTAAATTGTTTTGTATTTTATATTTCATGTGTTTTCATATTTAATGTTTTTTATCATTTTTTTAATATTTAATATGCATATTATGGATTTAATCTAAATAATAAATTATTTTTAAATAAAGAAATAAGAGCGAATATAATATTGTTAAAATATACTATAGGTATATAAACCCCTATGTAAATCAAGATTAAATAGATTAAACATTAGATGATAATTTAAAATAATCAAAATATATATTATTAAGAATGCGATTGGAATAATTATTTAATGATTTATTCACAATTGGAGATTAAAGTTAGATGTAGGCTAGGTAAATTATTTTATGATCCTATTTCTGAGATATTATTTACCATAAAGAAGAAAAGATTTTCTCATTTGTGTAGATATTAATTATTAAGGCTGAATATACATTAATTTTAATATATTGTAAAAACTTCAAAGTATATTATAAAGTAGGGGAGATTGAGGTTAGTCAAACCGATTTTTACAAAATTAACCATAACTCCTGGTTTTATTTAGAAAATATAAAATAATATCTAATTGGATACCTGAAACTATACTCTATACAGGTGCCTTATAAAATAATTTATGAATATAATCATTTTAAAAAAAATATTTTTTTTTGCAAAAGTGGAAATTTTGTCCAACAAGCTCAATAGCTGGGTGAGGCAAACCACTTCATGGGGCTTCCTAAACCATTCGTTTTTTAGGGCAAAATAAATTGGAATGCTTTTATATTTATTAATAATGATATATTGAAGCTAATTATATATAAAAATTGAAACTTAATTTTGGTTAATTTAATAAACATTTTGGATATAAAAAAATAAGGATTTTAAGGAGAGATTATGATTTCTTAGCATAAATCTTAAATTCAATTATAGAACAGCCATAAAATTGCCTTTTCAAGATTTTGAAATTTTTTTCATTATTAACCGCCATAATTGAGGTGCATGGTTCAAGTCCCGATAGCTCTAAATTTAGGTGCCATCTATTTAAAAAAAACATATTTGCCCAATTCATTAAGTCTCTGGTCAAGGGATAGTTTACAGGAGAGTTACTATGTCATTAGTTCAGGTATAATAAGATATTTAAGCCACTCAATCTTCCTCCCAAACTAAACCATACCAATCGGTCGTAAGCAGATATTTTAAAATATTAACATATTATGATGACTGTATTTTTAATTTAAGTTAAATTCTGATATACATCTCAACCATATACTATATTTGATAAGTTGTTTAATTTCCAAACGAATATCAGTTTGGATGTTAAATTTTAGGATTTTCTTTTTTATTCTTGTAAAGGGTAGATGGAAATATCACGATTTTTTTTTATTATCATCAAATAGATATTCCATTTTTTTATACCATTCCTTTCCATCCTTAATTGTTTGACTTATTTAAAAGAAATTAATGTAATAAAGTGTAAAACTTTATAATACATCAAATAACTAAATTGGCGACGAAAATTCTATTATAAACCAAAGAATTTTTATAATATATATAAACCTTTTATTTATAAAAAAACTTATCCATATTATAATATAGTCTCGTGATAAATTTTTACATAAAATTTGTATGCAGTAAAAAAAAAAATAATACTTTTTTAAACACTTTCAAACAAACTTGTAAAATTTTTATATAAATATTTGAATTAAACAATCGTAATATAATTTATCCATTTATAAAAATATTTCTTTCCGCAAGATGGAGTTTTATAATATTTTAATAAATTTTTATATTTAAATATTGATACGATTAGTAAAGGCCTTAAATTAAAGCAATTAATATATGATTTGTCAAATTTGGGCAAATGCTTTAAATTTCATTTTGATTGAATATTGGCCCATTGGCTATCCAAAAATATATTTAATATATCTTCATTTATCCTATTAATTTTTTTTAAATATTGAAATTGCTGAGAACAGCTTTGAATAGAAACAATCGATAAAGAATTAAGACTATCCTTGCGTAATAGGTGGCTGAGACTTTAAATAATAGATTTAATTTAATTTAAATCGTATAATTTTCCGTCTCTTGTATTTATATATTTTTTTAAGTAAAATAATATGGTATTATTAAGCCGGGATAAATTTGAGAATCATATTTGATAGTAGAATTATGGACAAAAATGTCCCGGATAAATAAACTCTAACAAGATATTGGACAAAAATGCCCTTTGGCAAGATCACACCGAGCTAAAAATATCCAAATTTTAAAAAATTATTAAATTCTTAAAAATAGGCACAATACTAAAATTTCCTCATCAAGCATTTATTTATCTAGAATAGTATTTTTGTTAGTATCTTTTGGTTATTTATTGTCCCATGCCTTTTTGTAAGGAATACTTTTGTCTGGTTCAGGCTATATTGGTAGAAATTAATAATAGCCACTCGCTTTAAACATTTAAAAACCAATTCAAATTATTTCGATGGAAACTGTAAAAGGATAATTTTTAAAATTTTTTCCTTATTTCCAGATATTAAGGCATGTACAATATTAAATATTTTTAGAAAATAATCTTGTATCAAATTATATATCTTATAAGGATAATGAATAAAATCAATGGTTGAAAACTTCCTCTATTCATTAATAGCTGGCACCATCAATTAGCTTATAATTAAATAGAGACTCTTATACTAAACAATCACAACTTATTATTAATAATAGCTAAAAAAGTTAAGATATCTGTAGAGATTGTGGAAGGTTTGGGTTGTAGAATTGGGTTCAAGAATTAACAAGTTTGGTAGTAATTTTATTTTTAAAAACGAATTTGAAAAATATATATTATTAGCGAATCGAAAATGCCACAATATCAACAGTCAAAAACTATTATCTCCAAAATGTTAATTGTATGTTTTTTGTATATATCAAAATATCAGCCCCAAAACATTTAAAAATATAAAACTTTGAAAATCAATTGAACATATTATAATATTAAAATATTGCTTCAAGGTAGTAAAAATATTAACATTTAGATTTAATTTATGAACAATATCATCAAAAGGGGATAAAAGAAATTGCTAAATTTATATGCCTAAGTACGCTTATTTTAAAAAAAAGCAATTCGCTAAACGACATCATCATTAATATCTTTAAATTAAGGAATTTGGTAGTTATCAATTTTTTTTGAAATTTTTGACTTATATGAAAGAAATTAAAAAATAATGCAATAAAACTGAGGCATCAGCTGTTCTCCCCTAATGATAGTGACTAGGTTCCGGAAGCAAGAATACCTACAACAATAATAATAATGATATCTCGCTCATGTCAGCCAAATTGTACAAAGCAAAATATGCGTGCAAAATCGATATCAAGTCTCCCTTTTTTTCGATCCCCTTACCAATTCAGGTTAGGAAGTACTTCGGGTAATTCGGCAAAGCAAATTCTGCGTATAAGGTCCTGCCCATGAGGGAATCGTTTAGCCCCTATTACCTACAATTTATTATCCTCGAGGCATGTGCCAAAACCGTCAGGAGAGCCAGCTACAATGTCTACCTTGACGATATTCTCATTTACGGGGACAACGACAATGACGTCAAATGGTCTACCACATCACTTAGATGCACTCTGGAAGGATGGGGTCTAGAAATCTCTCAAAATCTATCTTAGACCCAACGTCGCAAATTACCTACCTCGGCATCCCAATCGACTTCGATTCTAAAACGATTAGCGCCGACACAAATACTAGACGACGGCTCGAGAAATGTCTCGAAGTATTCAGACGTCACTCTTATCAACACCTAGAATTGGGATGCATACTTGCAGCCAAAGTCTTAGGAGTAGTCAACCACTACGCCTATACCTTTATGGGCATGTCCAGGCTCTTCTCTCCCTACTACACCACTATGAATGAGGGAAGCCTTGCGCCCGTTGTTGACCTTATTTAGCCTTCCAAAAAGCTAGCAATATAATGGAAGCAATGAAAGCACCCCTTAGAATCAGATACTATGCAAACAACCACGTCTACACCGATGCGTCTAAATCGCATATTGGTATATCATTAGGGAGATACGACAACCTCTCTGCGGCATTCCAAGAGGCATGCTTACTTTTTAATATTCTGACACATGCCATCAGCCACATCAACGCTTGAGAGGTTCTAGTCGTTAGTATGCAAGCCATTATGGCCTTACATAGACAATGAGCACCCTATGATTTTTCCGACTCCCCAGTACGTAATACTTATACAAAAAAGGAGGTCAAATCACCATCTATAGAAATCGTCCTAACTCAAGTCCTCCAAAAGATCGGCCTTCAGAACTTCACCGCTATCTCTCAAAATATTTATGTCCCTTCCGATGAAAATCCAGCAGAAGAACTATCTAGGGTATGGATGGCTCAATGAGAGCAGCTGCCAATTTAATTCATCCATCATTACTATTTATATAACGGTAAAACTTATCTAATTTAGGCCGTAGAATTAAGATTTTTGCTCAACTTTCATTTATCAAGATTAGTAATTGAATTGGCATTAGATTTAGTCAAAGTTACGACTTTCGATTTATGAAAAGCTTTAATTAGGCAGGTTATACTGTATAATATATTATTCATACAATATGATTTTTTATTAATTTAATTTAAAAATCATATTTTGCTTGAAATATATTTCATCATCTACGAAAAATTATAGAAAAAAAGTTAAGAGACATATTCGAAATAGGAGAGACTCAGTTTGGCTCTATGCCTGGAAGATCGACAACTCATGCTATCCCCGCAATTAGACAAATGAGTGAAAAATACATGGAAGAACAAAAAGCTATACATGGTCTTTCTCAATCTAGAAAAGGCCTTCGATAGAATCCCAGAAAACTTATCTGTTGGGCGCTACGCCACAATAAGATTCCTGAAAAATATATAAGAATAATATAGGGTAGGTATATGACCACACAACAATGGTCCGTAGCACAACAGGTACTTTAGCAGGCTTCACAATAGCTGAAGGATTTTATCAAGGGTCAGCTCTCAGTCCACTTCTCTTCATTACAGTAATAGATGTATTAGTAGAGTCTATGCCTCAAACAGTCCCGTGGAATATGATATTTTGATACTTGCCGAATCCAATGATGAATTGAAAGAAAGATTAGTGAGTTGGATAAATATCCTAGAAAAGCAGGACTAAAAGTAAAAAGAGAAAAGACGGGATATATGGTGATAGGAGGAGATTAAAGAGAAATTATTGATATAAATGAATGGCAGATATCGGCAATTACAACAACGGCACAATAGAGAAAAGGATAAAGAGTGAAATTAATCAAGAGTGGTTAAAGTGCAGATCTTTATCTGGAGTGCTATTTGACAAAAAAATCCCACACAAATTCAAGGTAAAAATTTACAGTTCCATAGTACAACAAACTATTCTATATAGTTCGGAAACATGGCCAACCAAGGAATCAGACGAGCTACAAACTATTGAGATGAGAATGCTGAGGATGATTGCTGGGTTAACAAGAAAGGATAAAGTGCGCAGTACAAGAATACTAAGTAGTTTAAAGGTAGTGCCAATTAAGACTAAAATTATGGTAAACAGATTAGGTGGCATGGGCACACAATGAAAAGGCCTATGAACTACATAGGAAATAAGGTTGAGAGTTTGGAGGTGATGGGCCGTAAAAGAGGAAGGCCAAAACTTTAATGGGGCCATAAAGTTAGAGTCAATATAAAGAAGTATAAATTAGATAAAAAAGATAGTATGAATAACATAAAGTGGAGTAATATTGAAGGAGCTTACCACCAGAAAAGATGAAAGCTAAAGAGAAAAAATAAATAAAGAATTTCGATATATCCTAAAAGAACAAAATATAATATATATTATTAAACTTCTGGTGTAATTAGATGTTCGATTTTAAAATTCTAGTTCAAATATGGCTGAGATATTTGGGTAACAACTTATTAATCTTGATATTTAATTTTTAGAATTATTATTTTATTTCAGTATAATATTTTTATCTCTTAATAAAATATCGGTTATTTAATGTTTTAACTACCACACCAAATATAACAGAACAACCAAGAACTATAATTTAGAATTTGAGTGAAATCTATAATTAGCAATTGGATTTCAATAATCAATAGTTTTACGTGTATGATGAATATGGGGAGTTTTAAATTTAAATAAATCATAGATTCAGTATGTTAGTAATTTTACTTTTTTTTATATTATAAAAGAAACATTACAAATTTACATTTTTAAAAATAATTTCCATCTATTTAATATTACATTAATAATGATCCTCATTTCTATAAGCAATATCAACAAACAAGTAGTAGTTGTGGTGAATACGCCTAAACCAAAAAACATAACTTACAAGCGTTTATTGGACTTCTTGCTTATTAACATCTTTTAATTCCGAATTTCACAACAAAGGCACCACGGCCAATATATAATCTTTACAAAAAAATCTATAAATCGTTAGAAGTTCATGATAACGCATATCCTGATTAAAAAAAATATCATTGATGCATATCTATTAACGCCATCTACAATCAAGAAAATTAATTCATGCGGCCAATATTTCCAATTATAGTCTAGCATCGTTCTATCATTGATTTATCAATATTGATAAAAGACTTATATAATATTTACTCAATCAAGGGTACTTTAAAAATTGAACAAAATTAGAGAGAGAAGCATTATCAATCATTTTCGGTTTGTATAAATTTGAGACAGCAATTTAAAATAGTGACAGATAATAAACCATTATTATCTACTAAGCCCAAAAATAAATATAGAACATCACCGAAACTAACAAGATGGGCATTTTAAACAACGAAAAATTGGTTTTCGAAATAGATTCTATGATTAGAGAAAAATACAAACCCTGTGGTAACTTAAATTATGGGAATTTTGTAAAATACCTGGCCTACAAGAGTGGATAATACACACACAGGAATTGTCGACAATTATTGAACATATTCTGAACTAAAATATATATTTTTTATATTAATTTTAAATAAAGCCTATTTGTTTTCTATCTAAAATATTAACTCAACGTTTAATGAATCAAATATATTGATAAATTAATTTATAAATCTTTTGAATTATTATTTTATTTAAGTATAATATCGTTATCTCTTAAATATAATATAAGTATATTTATTAATGTACCACACCAAATATAACAGATCAACCAACATGTATAATTTAAAATTTATGAGTAAAATATATAATTAGTAAATATTTGGATTTCAATAATCAATAGTTTTACTTATGCTGAAAATGTGGAGACTTAATTTTAAACAAATGATAGATTCAATACGTTATTTATTTTTATTATATCAGAAAGAGGAATGGTAGTGTTGTATACTATATTTTTGGAAAATGAATATTAAATTATTTAATATTTGAAAAATATAGTATAAAATTATTAAATATATTGAAAATTAATATTATATTATATAATTTTGAATTCCATTTTGTTTATTTCTCACAAAGCCTTGTTGTAATCAACACAAAGATGTAACGAGGGAGAGGGTGAGAATCATTTTAAAAGGATACACCTTACATCTTCACCCCCCCCTCCCCTTCACCCACCATGAGAAATATAAAGAGGCGTAAAAACTAACTAAAAAAATCTTTATCTATGAAAGAGACTTATCAAGGCACTACGCATTATTTTATATATCTATTATAATTATCATTTAAGCCTAGAAAATACAACACTATAAAATAAAATATTAACAGGATACTTATAGCTCATTATAAAAAATAATAAATTATTACAAACAGGTAACTTGAAGATTTTGAAACTGTTATTATATACTTTTTGAACATATTTTACATATTATGGCAAGGATAAAATTAATTTATTGAATATATGACAATATAGCAAATTATTTATATTTAGATCATGGTACACTATAGAGCAGAAATAGGAGCTGATTAAAAAAAAATCAAATGTGATAAAGGAAACAGTTGATTAAAAAATATAACCCTTTATCCTTAAAAAATTTAATATCAAATTAATATTTTTAATTTTCAAATGAATAAAAATAAAAAAAACTTCCTAAAATTGAACGAGCGTAAAAAGTTCACATTTCCAAATTCGTCAAAATTATAAGGAATGTCGTTTTCATCATTTTCTTTAAAAATGAACTTCGTTCACGAACGCTTTCATTGAGTGCCTTCGTTTTAAGCATTATTAAATAATAATCGGTTGGAGCAATCAGCCCAACTGTACTTTTCAACCCAATCCTTTGTAGAGGCAATCCAAAATCAGGGACTTCTACACCCCCGCCAATAAGAATTCAATTTTCTCTGCTGTAGGGAGTAGGGGAAGGGATAAAAATTTATAAATTTAATTCAAGCTAAACATTTATCTACTACATTTGTAATCATCTTGTTGCCTCCTAATTTTTAAAAAATTGTTGACTAAAACAAAAAATTTTTTATATTTTGTAATTATACAAAATTCTCCTTGTTTTTTCTATATTTGTAAAAATATACACAACATTTAAATTTTAACTCGCCCACCCCTCTCCACCTCCCCTTGTATATTATTATAAAATAATTGCCTACGTGATAAAATATTATTTGTTACAAAAAAAAATTTAAGTGAAATTTCGTTAAAAAAGATAAAATAAAATTCTATTTCCTTTTTTTTATTTTAATATAAATTTAATTTGATATTACTCAATTTTAATTAAAATCACGATGATAAGAAAATTTGGAAATTTCATTTGTTTTTTATATTTGATAATACTCTTCAATTCTAATTGCGTTCAAGGTAAGATATTCTTAAAAAATAGATGAATTATCATAAATATATTTTGGCATAAAGGTTTTGAAGATAAAATATTTTCTTATTTTTATATAAAAATTTAAGAGGTTTAAAATGGACAAAAAGCTTGTAAATTTTGATAACGGGTCATATAATTAGAAAAAAGAAACATAAATTAATTAATTTAAAAAAAAAATTTTAATCAATGTTAGTAAATGTAAATAAAATGTTGAATAGATATTGAATAGCATATCTTTGTTTTTTAGACTAAACATTTTACCACATCTTTTTAATATGTTAGTTATAACTTATAAACAGGATTATAAAAACATGTGTTAATTTACATTACTTTATAACCTGTTCATATAATGAATGCATTTAAATCTTTATAATAATAATTTTCAATTACTAGTCAATGAAATAGCTATTCTAATATCAAATTCTTAATCATTAAATATTTTTTAGTTAGCAATATTATAATTTGCTCTTGGGCTTCCATAGTTGGATAGATCTCATTTTCGCAACTAAATTATTTTCATGGCTTTTATGGTTTCACTGGGATCATTGCTTAAGCTTAAACTATCTAAAGATCCCTTAATAGTTATGGTTCTTACCAAATTATAATTGTTTATATCTCGATGGCCACTTGATTAGGGTATCAGACTCTGCCATAAATTGTTTAAATTATTTTCATTTTTAACAATAATTTTATCAATTATGCTATTTTGTGCTAATTAGCCTCTTCACATTATTTTATTTCTAAAGTATTTTTTCAGCCACCGCACTGGCTACCAATGATCCAACCATCATGATTGCCTGCCAGTCATTATTTAGTGATATATCTTTAGACTTCAACATAAACTTTCCTCGTATTCACTTTCGAAGATATGGTTCCTTGCATGACTCTGTAGTAATGGTCCAAATAGTTTCTCTGTTTCTACCAATAATTTCTACCATTTCATTAGGAACTGATATTAAAGAAATTTGGAAACTTTGGATGATATATTTACCATTTTAATAATTAATTTAGTTACTAGGTGGAATCATATTAAGAAGTGAGGCGTTAGTTTCGCATAAATTTTCAGGGCTGATTCACATTTAAGTTTTTATACTGGCTTAGCCTAGAGTTTAAAATGTTATCGTTCAAAGATTTTTCTACATATACTATGAAAATTTTTTATGGTTTTTTGAATGTGTTAGATTTTTTCCAACAATAGATTATTATAACTGTACCAAGATGGAGTGCTGGAGTTTCGTCTTCATAACATACCATCATTTATGCTGTACAGAAAATTTTAATCGCGTTTCCATCTTTGGCTTTTCTTGTTTTAGGTTAGTTTTTTTAGTTCTGGCAGTATCGAAAATCTAGTACCAGTATCCACTTGCATCTCCATCCGTATTTTTTTGATACTTATTCTGACATTAAACGATAAAAAATTTGCGTCGTTAATCTCCATATTGTTAACGTCTAAACTATGTAAACTATATCCTTAGTTTAAATATTTTTATGATTCTTGTCATGAATCATTTCTATGTTCATAATTAAAACTAGATAATAAAGTAAAAGTGTATATTCGAATATATAACAACTACCATCTTAAAAATTAAAGAATTTTAAAATAATGATTAATACATTAGATAAAAATTTTAATGATCAATTTTATTAATAAATAATGAATTTTATATGTATTAATCAAAATAACAAATCCATGTTGATTTTTATATTTGCTACTTAAAATATATCGTTTATTTTAATATTATATTTCTTACTATCCTTGTATGGTCGCACTTAATGAGCGTTCCTTTAAAGAAGATATTAAATTGGGCAAATGATGAAACATAATACACAGAATATTATCTTATTATAGCCACACAAATGAGTAATTTGATTAGTATAAAAATTTAAAAATTTTTACAAAAGAATTCAAAATGCAATATAGTAGAATCATCTTGGAGTGGGCGCGTTTTTTAGAAAAATAATTAATCTCTCCGGGATGTAAGGGTAGTTCAAAAAATGAACATTTCTATTATATCAATTCATAAAATATTCTTTGTAATATCAAAAAAATGATAAAATTTATTTGTATATTATAGGGAACATTTCTTATTCGTCTATAGTTATTAAAATTAGATAAACATTTTTGCCTATATATTATATAAATAAAAAAAATATTTGCTGACTAAGCTAATTATAGTAGGGAAGGTTGTTTCCTGCTATTAGTTTAAAAAAAATTTCTTCTCCTTTGTAATCAAATTTATAATATACTATATCTTCATTTAGTTTACACTTTCTCCCAAAGCCTTATTGTAGGCAACATATAGATATAAACAGGGAGGAAATGAGAATCATTTTAAATATAAAATACATCTTATCTTCCCACCCTCATCCACACACCAATGATTATATATAAAGAGTCTTAAAAACTAATAAAAAATTTATCTGTAAAAGAGACTTATCACGGCACTAGCATCATTTTATACATCTATTATAATTATCATAATTATAATAAGTATGATATACAACAATACTTATATAAAATAATATATATTACAAACAAGTATCTATCTTGAAGATTTTGAAACTGATATTATATTGATATATATATTACATTTGGCAATGTTATAATAAGTTTATTGAATATATGATAATATTGCAAAGTATTTATTATATTAGGGCCTTGATTAATATTTTCAATTTTCAAATGAATAAAAATAAAAAGACTTCTTAAAAGTTGAACGAGCGTAAAAAACGATGGTGTTTGAAATAAAAAATAAGGCGTTCACATTCAAATTTCATCGAAAATAGAAGGAATGTCGTATTCACCATTTTATTCAAAAAAAAAAATGAACTTCGTTCACGAACGCGTTTATTGAATGTGTTCTTTTTAAACATTAGCAAATAATAATCGGCTGGAGCAATCAACCCAAATGTACTTTCCAACTGATCTTTTGTAGAGGTAATCCAAAATTAAGGACTTTTAAACCCCCGCCAATATTAATTCAATCCTTTCTCTTCTGTAGGGAGGAGGGAAAGGGATAAAAATTTATAAATTTAATTCAAACTAAACATTTTACTACTTTTTAATCATCTTGTTGCCTCCTAATTTTTAAAAAATTGTTGACTAAAACAAAAATTTTTTTATATTTTGTAATTATACAAAATTCTCCTTGTTTTTTCTATATTTGTAAAAATATACACAACATTTAAATTTTAACTCGCCCACCCCTCTCCACCTCCCCTTATATATTATTATAAAATAATTGCCTACGTGATGAAATACTATTTGTTATAAAAAATATTTTAAGTGAAATTTCGTTATAAAAAGATAAAATAAAATTCTATTTCCTTTTATATTAAATTATTTCAATTTTTATAAATTTAATTTGATATTACTTAACTTTAATTAAAATAACGATGATAAGAAAATTTGGAAATTTCATTTGTTTTTTATATTTGATAATATTCCTCAATTCTAATTGCGTTCAAGGTAAGATATTTTTAAAAAATAGATGAATTATCATAAATATATTTTGTCATAAAGGTCTTGAAGTTAAAATATTTTCTTATTTTTATATAAAAATTTAAGAGGTTTAAAATGGACAAAAAGCTTATAAATTTTGATAACGGGTCATATAATTAGAAAAAAGAAACATAATTAATTTAAAAAAATTTTTTAATCAATGTTAGTAAATGTAAATAAAATGTTGAATAGATATTGAATAGCATGTCTTTGTTTTTTTAGACTAAACATTTTACCACATCTTTTTAATACGTTAGTTATAACTTATAAACAGGATTATAAAAACATGTGTTAATTACATTACTTTATAACCTGTTCATATAATGAATGCATTTAAATCATTATAATATTAATTTTCAATTACTAGTTAATGAAATAGCTTTCTAATATCAAATTCTTATTCATTAAATATTTTGTAGTTAGCAATATTATAATTTGCTCTTGGGCCTCCATAGTTAGATAGATCTCATTTTCACAACTAAATTATTTTCATGGCTTTTATGGTTTCACTGGGATTATTGCTTAAGCTTTAGTAACTATCTAAAGATCCCTTATAGTTTTGGTTCTTATCAAATTATAATTGTTTATATCTTGATTACCACTTGATATAGGATATCAGACTCTGAAAATGTTTTACGAATAATTTTATCAAAAAGTATTTTTTCAGCCACCGCATTGGCTACCAATGATCGCACAATCATGAGCGCTTGCTATTCATTATTTAGTGATATATCTTTAGACTTTAACATAAAGTTTCCGTGTATTAACTTTTGAAGACATGGTTCCTTGCAGGACTTTGTAGTAATGGTCCCAATAGTTTCTATTTCTACCAATTATAGCTCCAACCATTTCACTAGGTCCATATCTATTAAAGAAATTTGGAAACTTTGATGATATATTTACTATTTTGACAATTACTTTAGTTACTAGGTGGATCATATCAGGAAGTGAGGCGTTAGTTTCGCATAAATTTTCAGGGTTGATTCACATTTAAGTTTTTGTACTGGCTCAGCGTTCAGTTTAAAATGTTATCGTTCAAAGATTTTTAGTTTCGTTTTCAAACACACCATCATTTATGCTATCGATTTTAATCGCGTTTCCATCGTTGGCTTTTCTTATTTTAGGTTAGTATTTTTATTTCTGGCAGTATCGAAAATCTAGTACCAGTATACACTTGCATCTCCATACGTATTTTTTGATACTTATTCTAACAATAAAGAGAAAAATTTGTATCTTTAACCTCCATATTGTTAACGTATAAACTATGTGAACTGTATTTTTTGTTTTCAATATTTTTATGATTTTTGTCATGAATCTTTTCTTTGTTCATAGTATTTATAATGTTGAATTTTAATTAATCAATAGTTTTACGTGTAATACAGTTTTAGTACCCTAATTAGCTAAATCCATCATTATTGATGGAAATAAATAAATTTCTTATACTAACACATTTCTTTTTAAGGTCATTGCTAAATGAAGACTTTCTATTAGAAAATATCAAATTTATTCAAGCTAGATAATAAAGTAAAAGAGTAAATTTAAATATATTAATAATTAAATAGAACTACCATCTTAAAAATTAAGAATTTTAAAATAATGATTAATAATACATTAAATAAAAATTTTGATAATCAATTTTATTAATAAATAATGAATTTTATATGTATTAATCAAAATAACAAATCCATGTTCATTTTTATATTTGCTATATCTTAAAATATAACGTTTATTTTAATATATTTCCTACTATCCTCGTATGGTCGCACTTAACCAGCCTCATTTTCAAATAGATATTAAATTGTGCAAAAGATAAAAAATAAAACATAGAATAGTATCTTATTATAGCCGCACAAATGGCGAAGTTGATATATTAGTATAAAAATTTGAAAATTTTTACAAGAGAATTCAAAATGCAATATAGAAGAATCATCTTGGAGTGGGCGCATTTTTAGAAAAATAATAAATCTCTCCAGGATGTGAGGGGAGTGATAAAAATTTCAAAAAAAATGACATTTGTAGTATTATAATTAATTCATAAATTATTCTTAGTAATATCATCAAAACAAATGATAAAATTTATTCATATATTGTAGAAAACATTTCCCAGTTTTTTCCTCTACATAAAATTTGATAAACATTTTTGCGCTTTAACAGGAAACAACCTTCCCTACTATAATTAACTTACTCAGAAAATACATTTTTTATGTATATAATATTTACGTAATTTAGTTTAAAATTTTTTTATTCTACTTCGTAAACAAATTTATATTATATTATATCTCCATTTAGTTTACACATCAGTTCTCCCAAAGCCTTATTGTAGGCAACATAGAGGGATAGCCAGGGAGGGGATGAGAATCATTTTAAATATAAATTACACCTTAGATCTTTACCTCCCGCCCCTCCATCCATCTATGAATATATAAGTTGTAAAAACTAATTAATAAAAAAAATTTTATCTGTAAAAGAGTCTTATCAGAGCGCTACGCATCATTTTATACAACTATTATAATTATCATAATTATAATAAGCCTATGAAATACAACAATCTAAAATAAATTATTAACAGGGGATACTTATATAAAATAATATATATCACAAAAGGTATCTATCTTGAAGATTTTAAAACTGGCATTATACTTTTTTTGGATATATATTACATTTGGCAATGTTAGAATTAGTTTATTAAACATATGATAATATTTCAAAATATTTATTATATTAGGCCTTGATTAATATTTTCAAGTGAATAAAAATAAAATGACTTTCTAAAAATTGAAAAAGTGTAAAATGTGTTCGTGAAAATAAAAATGAAGGCGTTTACATTCAAAATTCGTCAAAAATAAAAGGAATGTCGTTTTCATCATTTTTATTAAACAGAATGAACTTCGTTTTTTAAAAAATTTTGACTAAAACAAAAAAAATATTTTTTTTATATTTTGTATTACAAATTTCTCCTTCTTTCATGATTTATATATTATATTTTTGTCATAATTTAAATTTTATTGTATGATAAATTATATTTTTATTTTCCAACCTCAATTACATTTTTTCATCTCTTTATATATTTTTTTTTAAACAATAATAAAAAAAATAACTAATACAAATTGATGTATATAAAAATGTTAATAAAATTTTCACCGATTAAATTTAAATACAAATTGATATAATATAAAATAAATCAATTGCCAAAATAGATAATAAAATAATCAATCAACATATTCAACATTCCACCCTCCAAAGAAATGGCTTATTATTTCCTTGGATAAGTTGAGTGGTAATGTCATTAATATTCATGATCACCACGCAATAAGCCACCCATGTTCATGGTGCAGTCTTCTTTTCAAACCGAACGATCTTGGTAAAGTAAAGACAACCCCTAGCTAATTTCCAAACCGGGTCGCTTGTGCATGGCATCGGACATCTAGATTCCTTTCGAGCAAGGATTATTTTGTCGTGCTTCAGCCAGCAATGCAATTTCTGAGTCGTTGCATCGATCTTGGCGCACGGAATTCTCCTTAAAAATTTTATTTTAGGCACAGCATCGGGCTTCAAGTGAACTTTCTCTTGTCTGACCGGTTTGTAGGAGTAAGTTGATTCGAGGTCTTTTTTTGTTGTCAAGATTATCATTTCAAGATCATTCTCTACATTACCCACTAAGAACGTTTTTTAAATATTGTTGAAGGTGGGAGCCTCATACGTTCTAGCAGGGATATCTTATCACTATCCACTACAATGGCCTCCAGTGTATGTGAGTTTCCTTCATATTTAACGTACACATTGGCAAGACCTAATATCTTGATAGCGCTGCCGTCATAACCAGTGTCGGTTATGCCTACAGTCTTCGCTGTCAGCTTCGGATGTATACTGTACTTAATACCGGTGTAAACTTGCATCAACGTGGGTATGTTGTTGATGCTCACTGTCACGGTGTACGCGTCATATGTGGTATCATTGACCCCCATATTGTACACTTCCATATTTTGCAGATTATATTCTTTAAGGTCTGTGTTTGAGTGGTCGTTATCATCGATTACTTCAATGTTCATAGCTGGTTCGTATTCAATTGACAATCACGATCTTTATAATCAGAAGATGTCATTTTTGTATTGGTTGGGCCACGACGAATATTTCGGAAAAATATTAATATTTTGAGGGTTATGTCTGTGCTGACCATGACGGGAATAGTTGGTTCGGTTATCACCTCTATAGCAGTCATCCCGTCGATCAGGGCTTTGATGATGGTCACAATGAGAGTCGTGGCGATTGCCATGGACATACCCGCTATTGTTGTATCGATCGTTGTAGTAGTTATTGTTGCGATTATTGAAACGGCGGTTATAGTGACAATTATCGTAGCTTTGATCAAAACGTCTGTCGTGGAAGTTGCTGTGCCATCCGTTGAATCGATTGTCGCGCTCGTTTTTGTAGCGTCCGTTGAATCGTTTGTCGCGGTCTTTGTAGTAGGTATATCGTAACGTTCTTCAAATCGTTTGTCACAGCAATAGCCGTAGCTTAAATCGTAAAGTTAATCGAAATGCTGTGCGGGGAGATTTTCATTGATAAACTGGGGTTGCTTGATACGAGATTTACCATGTGCTTGAGAGTCCTGAATGGGTTTTGTTGTTACGTAACTATTTTTGACTCTGCCCATGTGATTAATCTCTTGTACACCAGGTGATTCATTCAAATGTAACTATTTCATCTCGCCCTTGATGCCACTTGGGTCCGCGGTATCTTTCTCTGAACCAAGATTGTAAATGTCTTCTATGGTCATTGAGCTCTTGACCACTTTCCTGATATCTTTGGAATACGAAGATACTCTCACTTTCTTAATAATTTTCTGAATACCATAAAATTTACATTTTTTGTTATGTCGTGCTGATAAAGCGAAGATCGCAAGTCAAGACTCGTCTTGGCCACCATGTTGGAATTAAATAGAGTTTTCCATTGAGTAATAATATCATGATTTTTATTTTTGTCTTAATTTAAATTTTATTGTATGATAAATTACATTTTTATTTTCCAACCTCAATTACATTTTTTAATCTCTTTATATATCTTTTTTTTAAACAATAATAAAAAAAATAACTAATACAAATTGATGTATATAAAAATGTTAATAAAATTTTCACCGATTAAATTTAAATACAAATTGCTATAATATAATATAAATCAATTGCCAAAATAAATAATAAAATAACATCGATCAACATATTCAACAACCACATGTTAGAAAATATCAAATATAATAAAATTTTAAAAGGAAAAGGTGCTAGACGATAAACTATTAAATTTTGTGTTTTAGATCGATTTTAATCTTTCTATTATATTAATGCATAATATTTTATATTTACATTTTTAATAATCTCCATCTGTTTTCCTTCTCTCAACTATATATTTATGTCATTAATGTAATTATTAAGTGAAGATTGATCTAAGCATATAAAATCATTATCGTATTAGCTACATTCGAAATTTAAGGTGTTTTTCCCATACAAAATATTTAATAACTACCATATTAAATTAGGCAATGATACTGGTGTTGATGATAAACATAGTATATCTATTATTTATAAATTTATGTACTAAGGTAATAGATTCTGGACTGGTTACAATTATTTATTGTTAAACCAAATTTACTAATAAATTATTTCACATATCTTTAGAATTATAATTTTATTTTCAATATAATATCGTTTTATTTAATGTTTAAGCTACTATACCAAAAATAACAGAATCACCAAAAGTTATATTTTAAATTTCGTCAGTAAAATTTAGAATACTGTTTGTAGCAAATAATTAGATTTTAATTAATCAATTGACGTATAATACCGTTCTAATCAATAAAAATGAAAAAAAAACATAGTTTAGCTAAATTCATCATTAATGATACAAATAAATGCAATTCTCTTAAAATAACACATTGCTATTTAAAATTTCCATAGACAATGAAGACTTTGATTAGAAAATATAAAATTCATAAATGTCAGACCGGATAATAAAATAAAGAGTATATTTGTTAATATTAATAATTAGAACAAATTTCATCTTAAAAATTAAAGAATTAAATTATGATTAATAAAACTTAAGATAAAAATATGATTAATTTTTAGTAAAATAAATTATTTTATATGTATTAATTAAAATAACACATCCAGGTTCATATTTTTATGAGAGATATATTTCTTATATCTGAAAATATATAGTTTATTTTAATATTATTTCTTAATATCCCCGTTATCTGGTCACACATAACGGGCCTTTATTTCATATTAAATTTGTGCAAAAGTTAAAACATAATGCACAGAATATTACTATCATCGGCGCTCAAATGGCGAAGTTGATAAATTACTATAAACGTTTAAAATTTTGCAAAAGAATTCAAGAAACAATAAAGAAGAGTTTTAATTTGTGTATCTCAAAGCTCTACATACGGAAACCGCAGTTGCTCTAGTTTCATTATTATTTAAACGGGAGCCTTTTGGACAATTTTTGAAATATAAACATCAAGAGTTTAATAAATTTATAATATTTTTTTGTTTATATATCAATTAGGTAGAGATAGTGATAGCGATGATGGTATTAGTAAATTTATAATTTATAAAAATTTATGTAATGGCATATTATAATTTAGCTCGTATTTGATGAATCTATGAAAATAAATTAATTAGGCAATTGCTAGATTAAACTTCTAACTTGGCATTGTAAATTTAAATCTTCACAGTAAATTATTTAAATTTCAAAGATTCAGAATGCTCATCATATTATATTTATATAAGTATTGCGAGTTAATAGGATAAAATTAAATATAAAAAAAATAGCCATCTACTATATAATGTTTATAATAAATATAAATATTTGTCAAAAATTAAAACTAACTTCAAATTACACATAGATGTAATTTTTAATCTAATAAGTTGACACCATCAATTTATATAAAGTATATTTGATGCTAATTTTTTTAAATATATAGTCCTGATTGGAATATATTTTTATCATAATTAATAATAAGGATTTTCAAAAATCCTTAATAACTCTTAATAAATTAATAATATAAAGATATAAAAAATTAAAATAAACTATGCCACAGCTTAATTGTTTTTTATCATAGAGCTATTATCAGTTTTTTTCCTATTAAAAAGGCTTTGATTATGATGCAGCAGGTATTTATTTTTAACATATTAACTTCATTTATTGATAAAGAATTATTATCTGAAATATTGATAAATGGAATTCTTATTGTTGTTATTTATACGACAAGCGATAGTAAAATAATTTAGTAATAATGAATGAATTTAATTTTAAAGTAAACATGAGATATCCGGATTTAATCATACTAGATATATTGTCAATCAATTTTGTAACAGAAAGTATGATCTCATTTATATACAGTCAAAGCCGTTTAATTGCATATCCCTTAATGGCAAACGCTTTCAATTCAAAAACTCGACGATTTATATAAACAATTACTATGGCATATTAACCTATATTTATAATTGCCAAATTTTTCAGGCCCCATATATATGGCAATAACATTAATTAAATTGGATAAGTGATTTGTGATTTCTTTTACATGAACTACACCTTTAACTTTTTTAAATACAAAAATGGCAATTCTATTATACATTATAATCATGTTTAAATTTTTTTTAGATTAAAACTTTATTCCAAAATTACACCCTCAAGCAAAAGAGTGAAATCATTAAAAATTAAACACTACTTCAAATACACAATTAGCGTTAAGTTATAAATGTCATGTTTTCACAATTTACAGATTGTAAGCTAATAAGGCAAGTATATACTAACAATTAAGGAATAAACACCCTTGCAACTAAAGGAGTTATGAGTTGTTACCCAAAACAGAAGCCGCTTTATTGGTTTGGGTTACCCAAATGTGAAGAAAATTGCAGTGGATACCTTCAACTTTTGAAGATATCCTGAGCGAATGAGATTCCACATTTTGAAGAAAATTTTATTGTAATAATATAAAATTATTATTTTTATCTATAAATATCATATAATTTAACCTTTGGACATGGATGTAATTAGGTCTTTCAAAAATCGTTATAGAAAGGTATCATGAATGATGATAACATTGATGGAAGGAAATGATATCACCATTTTTTTATAAAACATTTCTTTATGATAACCTCTATCTCATAAAATTTGCATGAGGTGAGATGACAAGCACCACCATCTAGGCACATGATAATTTAAGGGAACAACAGGATTTAAGAAAGATAGAGTAAATGATAAAAATAATTAACCATCGAATCTTTGATCACTCTTATCACAAAAAAATTTTTAAGTAGCATAAAAAAAAATTACTTTATTTTATAATCATATTATGTAAAAAGTAAAATAATTTCAAATTAAATATTATAATAATTAAAACAAAATACTTTTAATAAGCTTAAATTTTCAAGCTTGGCCTGATTTTTTAATATATATGTTTTCTTAATTAGCCACCAAATATTTAGAAAAAAAAAATTAAAGAAAATAAATTGAATATCTTTATTTTATCATAATAAATATCTATTTAATCAAAAATATTATTAAGTTGGGTTTGCATAGATAAAGTCTACATAAATTTATAAATTTTTTTTATTGAAATATGATATTTATAAAAATTATTGTTTAAATATCGTATAATCCTAGTATTTAAAAATTCTTGATATTTAACTGGGGAAAATCAAATTTGTATAAACATATTAAAATCATTAAATTTATGTTCTTTATTCCTTTTTAAAACTTATTCAAATTTAAATATATAATTTATTAATTAAAAATTGGATTTATTACAAGTTTGATGGTTTATAATATGCATAAAATATATATAGATGTTTTTATAAAAAACAAACTGATTTTGATATTTATTCTTATAATCGCAAAAAATCGAATAAATTTTTAAATATTTGTGTCGTCGCTTTCGCAAATAAACGGTTTTGACTGTATATTGCTGTAAAGAAAAAATTAAAATATTAATCAGATATTAAATATAATGTCGTCTTTACCTAATTTGGAAATTTTCTTTTGCTAATAATTATACACCAATGTATGCTTTAATTTATAATATAATTTTTAGGTTCTACCCATAAAATAACATATTTCAGATAACTATCATGATTTATTGCCATATAATATATTTGTTTATGTATCTCAATTAAATAATGGTATTGATTGTGATGATGAAGATAGATAATTTATATTTATAAAAAATGATGTAATAGCATTTCTTTTTAACATTTTGTAACTAATAAGTGGACAACAAAATTAAACATATAGTATATTAGAGACTACCTTATTTTATCTGAATGTAATTTATTTTGATCAAAATTAAAAAATAAAGATATTCAAAAATCATTAATACTTTTAATAAATTAATAATAAAAATAATAAAATGGGATGTTTTGATTAGATAAATTCATAAAAAACAACTAAATAAGCAATTGCTAGAATAAACTACTTGTCAAACTTGGCATTGTAAATTGAAATCTTCTCAATGAATTATCTAAATTTTAAATATTCAGAATGGCTATGAATTTTATATCGCAATAACAAAAATATAAAATTTTAACAAATGTTAATTATATAAAAAGAAATTGACCATTTACTCTATAATTTTAGGCGATGAGTTAGAATAAGTTTATCTATATACACATGATAAGCGATTCCTTTTCTATAAAAATTAAAAAGAGGCCTCTACACCTTTGTGGGCAAGTCGCACGTACTTATACGCACAACAGTCGGAGAACTGTCATTTAAGCAATCTTAGGCTAAGAAAAGAAGAGTTGTGCAAAACAAAAGCGTATACCAGATAACTTTAGTATAATTTATTTACATTAGGGGGTGAGAGATGGCTTATTCTAAGTTCAAATTCCTTAGTGTAAATTTTAAATGATTCGATATTGAGAGATTAAATGTTCATATCAATTGAATTTAGATTTATTTTAAAAAACAAAATTTAATATTAAACTTCTGGTGTAATTAGATGTTCAATTGTAATATTCTAGTTCAAAGTTGGAATGGATTTAGGGGTAACAACTTTTTAATCTTGTTACTATTTTATTTTTGGAATTATTATTATATTACAGAATATCGTTTTATCATATATAAAATATCGGTATATTTAATGTTTTAACTATCATACAAAATAAAACAGAAGGAAATGCAAGTATAATTTAAAATTTATGAGTTTTAAACAGATTCAATGTGTTAGTAATTTTATTTTTTTTATTTTAAAACATTACAAATTTACATTTTTAAAAATAATCATTCATAATGATCCTCTTTTCTATAAGCAATATTAATTGTATATAAAAATTTCATCATCTATTAGAATATTTCAAATAATGAATAATTAAAAACGTTTCGAGATAAAGATACTGTATGGATAAGGAATTGCAGAGACCAAATATATTCCAGTTGGGTACCGGGAGAAATAAAAGATCTAATGCGTCCGAAGATATATTCTACAATCGGCAACAGAGATAAAAAAAAGGATCTTTAAATTACTTACGAAATCGATTTATCACGTATACTGAGAATACTACTCATTAAAGAAAAGGAAAAGTGTGTGGAGTTTCCATCCGAGAATCAATTGCCTACAAAGGAATTGTTTACAATTAATGAACATCATTGTGAACTACAAAGGATTTGTTTACAATTAAAAAACATCATTGAGAACTGTGAACTAAGAGAAATTATTTACGTAACCCTACTAGAAATCAAAGACCACACAAAATATTTTCGCCAGGAGATGGATTATGTTAAATTTGATAATATATGTATATTTGATTATATATTTTTTATATTATATTTAAATATTCATAATAATTTAAATTAATTATTTGATTATAAATTTGATTTCTCTTAATTACGTTATAATAATATAAATATTGTCAGTAAATCATTGTAATTTTTTTAAGAAATACCAACAATATATTCAACAATTAAATATTTAATTATTTTATGTTCAATCAAATTTATTGATATTTTAATTTTTATAAAAGAAAAATATTCTGGAATATAAAGGGAGGGGATGCCACAAAAATATATCCCCTTTTGAAAAATTTTAAACTGTCCAAAATATTAGATTTATATTGTTGACTGATTCAGCAGATAGTTTTAAAAAGGATTATTGGAAAAGAGAGGGGAAGCCATTAATCTTAGGAATTATTATTTTATTCAAAACAAAAAAAGAAACATTACAAATTTACATTTTTTAAAAATAATTTTCATTTATTTAATATTATATTTTTAATGATCCTCTTTTCTATAAAAATCAACTATTTATATATAAAAATTTCCCTCTTAATAATTCTAATAAATAAATATTCATATATAAACACTTTTTCTTTTAACATTTTGTAAATATATAAAAACCTTTATATTAAAAAATATCAGATTTATAACTATAGAATAAAATGATATTATGATTTTATTTTAAACTAACTAAATTTTATGTTTTAGAATCAATATTCTTTCAATTATATTTATGTATATTATTTATATTTACATTTTTCATAATTTCCATCTGTATTCCTTCTCTCAACTACATATTTGTGTCGTTAGTATAATTATCGGAAAATCTTAAGGATATAAAAAAGTCGTTATCGTACTACGTTCGAATTTTAAGGTGTTTTTCCCCCACAAAATATTTCATAACTACCATAATAATTTATGTCTATATTATATTTTAATAAATTAGTCATTACTGGTGATGAAGATAGTAAATAATTTATAAAAATTTATGTGATAGTGTAGAAAAATATAATTTAGTTTTGATTAGATGATTTCATAAAAATAATTAGGCTAAATTTAACTATTCTCAGTGAAATATCTGAACAGAATGTCAATGAATTTTATATCGCAATACCAAAAAATATAATATCTAAACAAATAATGTTAATTTGTTCAAATGGCGAAATAGATTGTTATGTAAAAAAGTTCAAAAATTTTATGCAAAAGAATTAAATAAACAATATATAAAATTTTAATTCCTTTATCGCAATACTCTACATGCGACAACCGCAGTTACTCTAGCTTCATTATAATTTAAACGAGAGCCTTTTGAAATATTTTCAAAATAAAAACATGAATGTAGTTAACTTAGTAAATGTCGAACTAAAGAAGTTTCAGAATAAAGATAGGTATAATTTAAAATTCATGAGTAAAATCTCTTATTAGTTAATAATTAAATTTCAATAGTTATACCATACGTATATTCTTGGGGAAATTAAAATTTTGCATTCAGTAATAATTTTGTTTTATTATATTATAAAAGAAACATTACAAATTACATTTTTTAAAAATAATCTTCATTTATTTAATATTATATTTTTAATGATCCTCTTTTCAATAAAAATCAACTATTTTTATATAAAAATTTCCCTCTTAATAATTCTAATAAATAAATATTCATATATAAACACTTTTTCTTTTAACATTTTGTAAATATATAAAAACCTTTATATTAAAAAATATCAGATTTATAACTATAGAATAAAATGATATTATGATTTTATTTTAAACTAACTAAATTTTATGTTTTAGAATCAATATTCTTTCAATTATATTTATGTATATTATTTATATTTACATTTATAATAATTTCCATCTGTATTCCTTCTCTCAACTACATATTTGTGTCGTTAGTATAATTATCGGAAAATCTTAAGGATATAAAAAAGTCGTTATCGTACTACGTTCGAATTTTAAGGTGTTTTTCCCCCACAAAATATTTCATAACTACCATAATAATTTATGTCTATATTATATTTTAATAAATTAGTCATTACTGGTGATGAAGATAGTAAATAATTTATAAAAATTTATGTGATAGTGTAGAAAAATATAATTTAGTTTTGATTAGATGATTTCATAAAAATAATTAGGCTAAATTTAACTATTATCAGTGAAATATCTGAACAGAATGTCAATGAATTTTATATCGCAATACCAAAAAATATAATATCTAAACAAATAATGTTAATTTGTTCAAATGGCGAAATAGATTGTTATGTAAAAAAGTTCAAAAATTTTATGCAAAAGAATTAAATAAACAATATATAAAATTTTAATTCCTTTATCGCAATACTCTACATGCGACAACCGCAGTTACTCTAGCTTCATTATAATTTAAACGAGAGCCTTTTGAAATATTTTCAAAATAAAAACATGAATGTTTATAGTTAACTTAGTAAATGTCGAACTAAAGAAGTTTCAGAATAAAGATAGGTATAATTTAAAATTCATGAGTAAAATCTCTTATTAGTTAATAATTAAATTTCAATAGTTATACCATACGTATATTCTTGGGGAAATTAAAATTTTGCATTCAGTAATAATTTTGTTTTATTATATTATAAAAGAAACATTACAAATTACATTTTTTAAAAATAATCTTCATTTATTTAATATTATATTTTTAATGATCCTCTTTTCAATAAAAATCAACTATTTTTATATAAAAATTTCCCTCTTAATAATTCTAATAAATAAATATTCATATATAAACACTTTTTCTTTTAACATTTTGTAAATATATAAAAACCTTTATATTAAAAAATATCAGATTTATAACTATAGAATAAAATGATATTATGATTTTATTTTAAACTAACTAAATTTTATGTTTTAGAATCAATATTCTTTCAATTATATTTATGTATATTATTTATATTTACATTTATAATAATTTCCATCTGTATTCCTTCTCTCAACTACATATTTGTGTCGTTAGTATAATTATCGGAAAATCTTAAGGATAT
The DNA here is from genome assembly GCF_954871325.1 of Gordionus sp. m RMFG-2023. Classification (NCBI taxonomy): domain Eukaryota; kingdom Metazoa; phylum Nematomorpha; class Gordioida; order Chordodea; family Parachordodidae; genus Gordionus; species Gordionus sp. m RMFG-2023. The sequence goes on along the minus strand of NC_088778.1, from coordinate 4,145,893 downwards.
AAAAAAGTCATTATCGTAATAGCTACGTTCGAATTTTAAGGTGTTTTTTCCCCACAAAATATTTCATAACTACCATAATAATTTATGTCTATATTATATTTTAATAAATTAGTCATTACTGGTGATGAAGATAGTAAATAATTTATAAAAATTTATGTGATAGTGTAGAAAAATATAATTTAGTTTTGATTAGATGATTTCATAAAAATAATTAGGCTAAATTTAACTATTCTCAGTGAAATATCTGAACAGAATGTCAATGAATTTTATATCGCAATACCAAAAAATATAATATCTAAACAAATAATGTTAATTTGTTCAAATGGCGAAATAGATTGTTATGTAAAAAAGTTAAAAAATTATGTGCAAAAGAATTAAATAAACAATATATAAAATTTTAATTCCTTTATCGCAATACTCTACATGCGACAACCGCAGTTACTCTAGCTTCATTATAATTTAAACGAGAGCCTTTTGAAATATTTTCAAAATAAAAACATGAATGTAGTTAACTTAGTAAATGTCGAACTAAAGAAGTTTCAGAATAAAGATAGGTATAATTTAAAATTCATGATTAAAATCTCTTATTAGTTAATTAAATTTCAATAGTTATACCATACGTATATTCTTGGGGAAATTAAAATTTTGCATTCAGTAATAATTTTGTTTTATTATATTATAAAAGAAACATTACAAATTACATTTTTTAAAAATAATCTTCATTTATTTAATATTATATTTTTAATGATCCTCTTTTCAATAAAAATCAACTATTTTTATATAAAAATTTCCCTCTTAATAATTCTAATAAATAAATATTCATATATAAACACTTTTTCTTTTAACATTTTGTAAATATATAAAAACCTTTATATTAAAAAATATCAGATTTATAACTATAGAATAAAATGATATTATGATTTTATTTTAAACTAACTAAATTTTATGTTTTAGAATCAATATTCTTTCAATTATATTTATGTATATTATTTATATTTACATTTATAATAATTTCCATCTGTATTCCTTCTCTCAACTACATATTTGTGTCGTTAGTATAATTATCGGAAAATCTTAAGGATATAAAAAAGCTAAACACATTTAGATGCGTCAGTGGCTATCCTTTAGGTAATTCAAGGTTAAAATATGTCAAAGCAAGTGGAAGACTAACCAACTTCTTAAGATCATTAAAACTTTTAGAGTGTTCTAAGTTCCAAGCCCATTTTTCTTAGTTGACAAAGGATCGGCTATTTCTGCAAAATTGTTCAAAAAGTTTAGTAGTCAGCCATTTCCCAGAAATGATAATTCAGCAGCTGATTTTGGTTCTGGCATATTAATTATTGCTTTAATTTTGTCGTGATTAGCATGAATCCCCTTGGCATCAATATCATGACGTCGGAACACTTTGTTTTTGAAGAACACAGCCCAAATTATGATATTCTATCAAATACTTTTTTTTATATTATTAAGGTGGGCTTCATCATCCTTTATATATATTTTTACAAACTAAAATTAGAATACAATATTAAAAAGGTTAAGTTATACCTATTACTATTCAATAACCAAAATATATAATATTTTAATTTATTAATTCCTATAATATAACATTCACAAAATATCAATAGTTGGTAGTAGAGATAGATTAATTTAAGTTATCCTTTATAAATTCTTTGATAAGAGTATCAAGTAATTAAATAAGTAAAAAGAATAATAAAGTCACACCGCCGCCGAAAGCGGCTGGAATATTTTAGGGGGTAGGCAAAGGTTTTTGAAGGGGGTTTGCATCCAGTAAAAATTCTGTCATGTAGACGCTGAGTATAGATAAAGTAATTTAAGTTATTTTTTTTAGATTATCTATCATTATAATTAAAAAGGTGAAATTAAATTTTTTGGGGGGCATAGGTTTTTGAAGGGGGTTTGCATCCATTGAAAATCTTGCCATGTAGACGCTGCTTGTAATAGTAAATTTAAATATCCTGTGAATTATTTTAATTCTAAAGAAATAGAATTTTCCATGAATTTATCGAAATACCAGATTTGAATAAGTAATGCGAATTATGATAAGCGATAATAAAAATGAAAAGAAATTGATCATCTTCTTCATAATTCTTTCTTTACAATGGCATTGGGTTAGATAAGGTTTATCATATGCAATTAAATATATAACTACTTTATAAAATTAAATATATAGTGTATAGATGCTACTTTTTTTAAAATATATTTTTAAATGGAATTTATATTTATCAAAATTAAAAATAAGGATACTTAAAAATCATTAATATCTTATAATAAAATTAAGAATAAAGATAATAAATTGAGATAAACTATGCTACATCTTAACTATTTTTATCTTAGAGTATTTATCAATATATTTTTTGTTCCTATTAAGTAAATGAGTCTGCTGGTTCAGGAGGAAATTTTTTATAACATTTCAATCTCATTTATTGATAAAGAAATATTATCTGAAACATTGATAAATATAAATCTTATTGTTATATATAAACACATGATAAGCGATTGTAAAAATTCTACCACTGAATTATATTTTATTTTTAATTTACATAACCTGCAACTTCTTTAAGTATAAATATTCAAATATTTTTACATATTTAGCAAAATTTGTCTATAACCGTGTCTATTTTCCAAATATAATAATTTAAATATGAGCTCATAGTTAAATATCAAAATTTAATATAGTACTAAATAAATTTATCATATGATAAGCTATAATATATATATAATATTTAAATAAATTGAACCAAATCGATTTAGTATTGAATATTAAACTTAATATATAAAAATTTTATCATTTAGGGATAATATTTTAAATAAATACAATTTCAATATTAACACATTTCTTTTGTAACTATAAAGACCTTCATGTTAAATATCAAATTTATTTAAAAATTACAGTAAAAGGAAAATAAAATAAACGTGTGGGAAGTTTTAATAAGGCTTTTTAGAAAAATAATATCTATATTAAGATTTCATTTCAACTAACTAAATCTTATGTTTAAGAATATATTTTATTCCTTCAATTATAATAATAATTATTTTTTATATATATTATTAATAATCTTCATCTTTTTTACTTTCCCTCAATTATATTTGTGTCGTTATTGAAATTTTTAAGTAAAAGTGAATCTTAAGGATATAAAAGTCATCGTAATAGCTACATTAGAATTTTAATGTCTTTTTTTTCTTTACAAAATAATTCATAACTACCGTCATTATTTTTTTCAATATAATATTTTATGTATCAATTAGTGAGTGGTGCTGTTTATGAAGTTATAGATACTTAATTTATTATTTATAAAAATTTATGTAAGTGTATAGAAATATAATTTAGATTTAATTAGATAAATTCATCATCAACTAATTAGACAATTGCTAGTATAAATTTCTTGTCAAACTAGCCATTTTAAATATAAATCTTCTCAGTGATAACTGAATTTCAATAAAACAGAATGTCCATGAATTTTCTATCGCAATATCAAAATTATGATATCTAAACAAGTAATAAAATTATAATAAGTGAATATAAATATGAAAAGAGAGTAGTCATCTACTATATAATTCTTTATATATATTTGGGGAAAAATAAATAAAAATTAGGTAAATAACTACTGTTAATTTAATAATAACTTCGAAACACATTGATGTGTAATTTGTAATTTAGTAAGTGAACAACATCAATATAATTTTATTTTTTATTAATTAAAAGACTCTAGATCTGGTTCAGGAGGTAATTTTTTTTAAACATTTTAACATTATTTATTAAATCTGAAATATTGATAAATACAATTCTTATTATTATATACACATGATAAGCATTGTAAATGATCAATTCTGCTATTGAACTATTTTTTATTTTTACTTTACAAAACCTGCAACTTCTTTAAAGATTATAATTAACCAAATGTTTGTTTTATTTAAAGAAATTTGTCTATAATCGTGTCTGTTTTCCAAATATAATTATTTAAGTATGCTCTCACATTCAAAATTTATTCATGTTCTAAATGACATTATATGATTATCTTTAAAATATTATTCAAATACATTAAATCAAATCGATATAAGTTGGTTAACTTTTATATAACTTCACGTTAAAACAGTTCTTATTGCAAATTATCTCCACATTTTTAAAATTTAATTTTTTTAATGATTATCAGGGGCGCCACTAACCTTTACAACATCATTCTTTTTTTAACGATATAAAAACAAATTTGAGGGGACTCTTCAAATTTTCTGTGGGTTCGAGTCCCTGAACCTCCTACCAGTGACACAACTGATCATTATTATATATCTTAATTATAATTCCTAATTATATCAATACTATTACACATCAATATCTGTAGCAAGCAAAATATTATAAATTTTATCAATTAAATATTAAATAATTCGAACATTCGAACATTCACTATAAATTATTTTATTAATCTTTAGATTTATATAATTTTTAATAAATTATCGCTTTATTAAATGTTTTAGCAATTACATCAAAAATAACTGAACCGCCAACTCGTAAAATTTTAACTTTAATGCTTAAATTTAGAAAATTTTTATAGTTAATTTCGTTTGATATCTATCATTTGTTTTAAGTATATTATTAATCAGTACAAATAAATAAACAGCATATTTATCTAAATCGATTAAAAATAATATTTTAATTTAGAATTTTTTTATATATTACATTTATTTTTAACTTATAAATATATAAATATCTTTGTCCTAGAAAATATTAAATTGATAAAATTAATTTTACTAGGAAATAAAATAAATATATATCTCTGAATATTTAGGTTTTTACACAATATCTAACTGTAAAAATTTTAATATATCAACTGATGATAAATGAAACTATAAGATAAAATTTATGATGTAGTCTGTTTAAAATTTTGCGAAAGAATTCAAGAAACAATAAAGAAGAGTTTTAATTCGTGTATCTTAAAGCTCTACATACGGAAACCGAAGTTGCTCCAGTTTCAATATTATTTAAACGGGAGCCTTTTAGACAATTTTTGAAATATAAACATCAAGAGTTTAATTAATTTATAATATTTTTTTGTTTATATATCAATTAGGTAGTGATAGTGATAGCGATGATGGTATTAGTAAATTTATAATTTATAAAAATTTATGTAATGGCATATTATAATTTAGCTCGGATTTGATGAATCTATGAAAATAAATTAATTAGGCAATTGCTGGATTAAACTTCTAACTTGACATTGTAAATTTAAATCTTCTCAGTAAATTATTAAAATTTCAAAGATTCAGAATGCTTGTCATATTATATTTATATAAGTATTGCGAGTTATTAGGATAAAATGAAATATAAAAAAAAATAGCCATCTAATGTTTATAATAAATATAGATTAAATATTTGTCAAAAATTAAAACTAACTTCAAATCACACATAGATGTAATTTTAATCTAATAAGTTGACACAATCAATTTATATATAGTATATTTGATGCTAATTTTTTTAAATATATAGTCTTGATTGGAATATATTTTTATCAGAATTAATAATAAGGATTTTCAAAAATCCTTAATAACTTTTAATAAATTTAGAATATAAAGATATAATATATTAAAATAAACTATGCCACAGCTTAATTGTTTTTTATCATAGAGCTATTATCAGTTTTTTTTCTTATTAAAAAGGCTTTGATTATGATACAACAGGTATTTATTTTTAACATATTAACTTCATTTATTGATAAAAAATTATTATCTGAAATATTGATAAATGTAAATCTTATTGTTGTTATTTATACGATAAGCGATAGTAAAATAATTTAGTAATAATGAATGAATTTAATCGTTTAAAGCAAACATGACATATCCAATCTTACTAGATATATTGTCAATCAATTTTGTAACAGAAAGTATGATCTCATATGTGTATACAGTCAAAGCCGTTTAATTGCATATCCCTTAATGGCAAACACTTTCAATTCAAAAACTCGACGATTTTGATAAAAAATTACTATGGCATATTAAACTATATTTATAATTGCCAAATTTTTCAGGCCCCATTTATATGGCAATAACATTAATTAAATTGGATAAGTGATTTGTGAATTCTTTTACATGAACTACACCTTTAAATTTTTTAAATACAAAAATGGCAATTCTATTATACATTATAATCATGTTTAATTTACATTTTTAATAATTTCCATCTGTATTCCTTCTCTCAACTACATATTTGTGTCGTTAGTATAATTATCAAGTGAAGGAAAGTCTCAAGGATATAAAAAAGTCATTATCGTATTAGCTCCATTTAAATTTTAAGGTGTATTTCCCCCACAAAATATTTCATAACTACCATAATATTTCATAACTATATTATATTTTATATATTACTAGGAATGGCATATGATGTTGTTGAAGATAGTAAATTTATTATTTATAAAAATTCATGTAATAGCGTATAAAATATTTGGTTTTGATTAGATGAATCCATTCAAATCAAATAATTAAGCAATTGCTGGAATTAACTACTTTTAAAACTTGTCACGCGTCTATATGAGCGGGAGGGGTAGAAACAGTTTGCATCCTATTTTTTTGAGGGGTTAGGCTGCTTATGGGGGTAGGATAAATTTTTTGAGGGGTTATCTATTAAATTTTGAGATGAAATATGGCAAATTTTATTGCTGTATATACTTACAATATAGAATTATTACAATACAATTCATCGACCAAATCTATATGTTGCAAGCAATTATACACATTGTTTTCCAATAAACTATTCTTTTAAATGTAATTTAAAAGGTTTAGATATTTCAGCAAGCTCATAATGCCATAATAATTAATTCATTGTCAATAATGAAGGTTTTAATTGAATTTATTATCTTAAAAATAAATTCTTTATATTCACTGTAAAGAATATGAAAAAAACGAATAAATATATTTTATTATTTTATTATTATTAACTGTCTTTTAAAAACAATTATATCCTTTATATATATTTTTACAAACTAAAATTAGAATACAATATTAAAAAGATTTATAAAAATAAAAGGTATAACTAAAATAAAAATATAATTTGAATAAACAGAATTTAATGAATGCGCGATTTGAATAAATAGAAGAATGAATGAACGTTAAATAAATTAAAACAAATTACTATTCAATAACCAAAATATATAATATTTTAATTTATTAATTCCTATTATATAAAATTCTCCCTCTTTTAAAAAGCATTCACATAAGTTTAATTGTACTATCGTAGTTAAAATGGTTTATCGTTTAGACCATCAAATTGTTTCATAAGTCATAGTAATCATTGGCTTGTCCCAATCGTTGGTTTGTTTAAATCGATTTGCACGTAGGTTTATTTAAATCGCAAGCTTGATATCCTTATCGTAAGTTGTCCTTATAAATCGTGAATTTGTCATATAGCTTGCTTGTCATTCTCAGTTGTTATTATTATCACTTTCAAAATTGTTTTATCAGTAAGTTGCGAATAATAAGATATAATAGTTCATCAAGTTGGATATAAAAATAAGTGAAGAGTGATAAATCAATAAGATTGTTATATAATATTTTTAGCGTTTATATTTTCGCGTTTTAGTATAAGCGTAGTGTTGTTAAATGGCTCGTTTTGAGCCGATTTTTAAAAACGGCTAACTCAATATTTCGTCCAGAAAAATATTATGCAAGCCTCAAGATTTTGCTCATAAAAGGAACAAAGGTCTAGGCATATATTATCGAAATCTCGAGACTTAGGCAATATTTTTCTGGCTAAAATATTGAGTTAGCCGTTTTAAAAAATCGGCTCAAAATGAGCCGTTTAACAACACTATATAAGCGTTTAAATATTTAATTTACTTTATGCGTTTTAATATTTATTTTATAGTATTTTAAATAAGCAGGTTTTTCTTTAATTTGCATCGGTCTAGAAATAGGTGTTATATCATTTTTATCAGTAATTTTTATATTTTTGTCAACACTTCATTCCTTAAAATAATCCTTAAAGTCATAATTAATAAGTGTGTTAAAACAGTTTTTAATTCTTATTTGATCTAAATGTCTCCTCAAAATTATTTCTCTGTCTTAACTTGAAACATCGTGTCACTTTCTTTATGTGTGATTATGCCTTTAACCATTTATAATCACCTTGTACTTTGTACCAAACAAAATCTCCTAGGCTAAATATTCTATTTCGTGGTAAAGTAACGTTTATTTTGTTCTCCTTCTCAACCAACGGTTTTAATAAGTCCCATTTAATTCTAATATCTCGATTGAACATTCTCTGAGATGGTTAAACTCCTGTGGTATCATTACGCGTATTTCTGTAATTAATTAAAAATTTGTCGAGTGCGATGTCTAAGTCAATTTTAATATTCCTTTTCATATGTGTTTTATACGTTCTCACCATGCGTTCTACCTGGCCATTGGATTGCTGGTGATAGGCAGATGTGAGCACATGTTTGATACCATAATTTTTGGAAAATTTTTCAAAATCGTTTCTCGTAAATTTAGTGCCGTTATCAGTATCTATAGTTTCAGATATTCCCAAAATGATTTTAAATTTCTTTTAAAGTAACATCAGTCGTATTTTTAACAGGAATAATAATTGGAAATTTGCTGTAGGCATCTACTATTATCAACCAATTTCTTGCGAAGAATGGACCCGCATAATCTATGTGTATCCTTTCAAACGGTTTGGTTGCCGAAACCCATGGTTTTTGTATCTTATTAGCATTATCATGATATACGTTACAATCGTCACAACTTTTCACTTACATTTCTATGTCATTATTTATACCAGACCACCACATGTAATCTTTGGCTAAGGATTTGATTTTTACTGCTCCCACATGACCTTCATGTAATGACTATAGTATATTTTTTCTCGTAGAGGACGGAATTATGATTATGTAGCTTTTGTAAAGACAAAGCTTAATTATATTTAATTCCAGTTCAATGTTTTTATAAATTATGTTCTTATAGGCCTGTTATTCTTAATATCATTTATAACTTGTCTTAATACAATATTTTAAAGTTTAATCACGAATTTGATTAAAATTTAGGTAAATCCCCATATTCATTTATTAGAGTCAATTTTCAACAGCTTCATCTTGACATTCTTGTGGTAATCTCGAGAGACAATCAGGAATAACATTATATTTATCGGTTTTATACTTTATATTAAAATCATATCCTCCTAATGTTATGTTCCACTTCTGGAGTCTTGAGGACTATTATCCTTAAGACCCTTGGTAAAAATGTGAATAAGAGGTTTATGGTCAGTAATAATTGTGAATTTTGTGCCGATTAAATATTCCTGGAACATCTTAATAGCGAACATATAAGCGATAGCCTCACGCCCAATATTGGTATACTTCATTTCGGATTTTAATAAAGTTCTTGACGCGAAAGCTATAAGTTTTTCTTTGCCGTCTTTTTTAGTATGAAATAATACAGCTCCTAAACCACATTTAGATGCGTTAGTGGCTATCCTTTAGGTAATTCAGGGTTAAAATATGTCAAAGCATTGTGGAAGACTAATCAACTTCTTAAGATCATTAAAACATTTAGAGTGTTCTAAGTTTCAAGCCCATTTTTCTTTGTTGACAAAGGATCGGCTATTTCTGCAAAATTGTTCAAAAAGTTTCTATAGTAGCCAGCCACTTCCCAGAAATGTTGATAATTCAGCAGCTGATTTTGGTTCTGGCATATTAATTATTGCTTTAATTTTGTCGTAATTAGCATGAATCCCCTTGGCGTCAATATCATGACGCCGGAACACTTTGTTTTTGAAGAACACACTTTTGTTGAAGTTAGTTATTAGCCCAAATGATGATATTCTATCAAACACTTTTTTATATTATTAAGGTGGGCTTCATCATCCTTTATATATATTTTTACAAACTAAAATTAGAATGCAATATTAAAAAGGTTAAGTTACAAAAATAAAAGGTAAAACTAAAATAAAAATATAATTTGAATAAACAGAATTAAATGAATGCGCTATTTGAATAAATAGAATGAATGTACGTTACATAAATTAAAACATTACTATTCAATAACCAAAATATATAATATTTTAATTTATTAATTCCATATAATATTCACAAAATATCAATAGTTGGTAGTAGAGATAGATTAATTTAAGTTATCCTTTATAAATTCTTTGATAAGAGTATTAATAAATTAAATAAGTAAAAAGAATAATAAAGTCACACCGCCGCCGAAAGTGGCGGGAATTTTTTAGGGGGGTTGGCAAAGATTTTTAAAGGGGGTCTGCATCCAATAAAAATCCTGTCATGTAGACGCTGAGTATAGATGAAGTAATTTAAGTTATTCTTTTTAAAATATCTCAAAGAGTATCATTATAATTAAAAAGGTGAAATTAAAATTTCTTTAAGGTCTGTGTTTGACTCGTTGTCATCATCGATCACTTCGATGTTCATAACATGGTTCGTATTCAATTGACAATCACGATCTTTGTAATCAGAAGATCTATTGTAAATATTATTGTCATTTTTGTACTGGTTGGGCCTCGACGAATATTTCGGCTAACCATTAATATTTTGAGGGTTGTGTCTGTGCTGACCAAGACGAGAATAGTTGATTCGGTTATCACCTCTATAACAGTCATCCCATCGATCAGGGCTTTGATGATGGTCACAATGAGATTCGTGGCGACTGCAAGGGACATTGTACCCGCTATTGTTGTATCGATTGTCGTAGTGGTTATCGTTGCGATTAGCAAAAGGGTTGCGGTTATAGTGACAATTATCGTAGCTTTGATCAAAACGATTGTCGTGGAAGTTGATGTGCCGTCCGTTGAATCGCTTGTCGTGGTCGTTTTTGTAGCGTCCGTTGAATAGTTTGTCGCGGTCGTTATCATCGCGTTCGTTGAATCGTTTGTCGCGGTGGTTGGCAGCGTATAACGTAACGTTCATCAAATCGTGTCACAGCAATAGTTTTAGCGTAAATCGTAAAGTTCATCAAAATGCTGTGCGGGGAGATTTTCATTGGTGTACTGGGGTTGCTTGATAAGAGATTCACCATGTGCTTGAGAGTCCTGAATGGGTTTTTGTTTACGTAACTATTTTTGACTCTGCCCATGTGATTAACCTCTTGTACACCAGATGATTCATTCAAATGTAACAATTTCATCTCACCCTTGATGCCTTATGGGTCCGATCTTCCTCTAGTCCTAGATTGTAAATGTCTTCTATGGTCATAGAGCTCTTGACTGCTTTTCTGACATCTTTGGAATACGAAGATACTCTCACTTTCTCAATAATTCTTTGAATGCCATTAAATTTACATTTTTTGTTAAGTCGTGCTGATAACGCGAAGATCGCAAGTTCGAGACTCGTCTTGGCCACCATTTTGGAATTAAATAGTGTTTTCCATTAAGTAATAAAATCATGTTATATATTTTATTTTTGTCATAATTTAAATTTTATTGTATGATAAATTACATTTTTATTTTCCAACATTACGTTTTTTTATCTCTTTATATATTTTTTTTTCAAACAATAATAAAAAAAATAACTAATACAAATTGATGTATAAAAAATGTTAATAAATTCACCGATTAAATATAAATACAAATTGATATAATATAAAATAAATTGCCAAAATAAATAATAAAATAACATCAATGAACATATTCAACAACCATCATTTTAGAAAATATCAAATTTATATAAAATTTTAAAATGAAAAGATGCTAGATAATAAACTATTAAATTTTATGTTTAAGAATCGATTTTATTCTTTTTATTATATTAATGCATATTACATTTTTAATAATCTCCATCTATTTTCCTTATCTCAACTATATATTTATGTCATTAAGGTAATTATTAAGTGAAGATTGATCTTAAGCATATAAAAATCATTATCGTATGCTACATTCGAATTTAAAGGTTTTTTTCCCACACAAAATATTTCATAACTACCATAATGATTCATGACTATATTATATTTTATGTATCAATTAGGCAGTGTTATTGATGTTGATGATGAAGATGAAGATAGTAAATTTATTATTTATAAAAATTTATGTAATACGTAGAAAAATATAACAGTGTATAATTTCAACAAACATGATATCCATAAATTTTATATCTCAATGCTAAAATTGTAATATTTAAAAAAGTAATGCGAAATATAATAAGCGAATATAAAAATGAAAAAAGAATGGTCATCTACTATATTATTTTTTATATGTATTAGCTGAGTTAGATAAGGTTTAACATAAATATACAATTAAGTCAGTGGCGAAGCGTCAAGTTTACTACTAGGGAAGCAATTAAAAATAATTTTTATATTTTAGTCAAACTCAAACCATAAAAACATTAAGATTTATAAATTAGTTCGTCTTTGTTTTTGAGTAAGTTATCGCTAGATTTTAAATTTTTTAATAATTTTTTTCAATCGAAATCAAAGATAAATTCGATAATCGAATTTGGCTCATCCTGTTTTCTCTAATCATTTCTAAATTCATCGTCCCGAAACACTACCTATAATTAGGTTTCCAGCTTGTGTAAGTCGAAAAATTGAGAATAAGTGTCGTTTAAATTTAATAAATATTTTGTTTCATACAATGTGTTATTTAAAAACATATCGAAGAACTACAGCCAGTTGAGATTTATTATTGATATCTGTTGTTTTATCTAATATTATTGATTTAAATTCCGTTTCTTCTAATTCATTTAAAATTTTTTGGTGTATGACATATGAAATGGAATTTATTAAATCATTTTGAATATCGCATGATAGTCCAATAAAAAACTATACTATTTTCTAAATGATATTTCAATAGTAAATTTTCTTTCTCCAGCATATAAATTAATTCAATATAATTTCCTCTATTTACTGAATTAGAAGATTCATCATCACCACGGAATGCGAGCTCCTGAATTCCAATATAACATATAGAGTATTTTCAATATTTCTCTATTTGATTTGACTTTCGAATTATGCTGTTCAATTGATATTTTGCGCATCGAATCTATCATATTTTCAATACAATTTTGGCCAGATGTTTATAATTGAATCCTGTAAATGAGCGGTTGATTCTTCATGACGTTTAACTTCCTTTGAAAAATCATATCCGAAAATCCTTTATCATTCCAAACATATTTTTCCTTTGGGAATAATAGGCATGACCAACAATATAGAGAACTATAAAATTTACCAGTGAGCGATTTATATTATTTATCGATAGAAAAATTACGGATGCAAGTTTTGCTTACTTTTTTAAGTTAAAATTGGTTTTAGTCTTCCTTTTTCAATAATCAATTTTTTCGCTTCTATATTTCTTGAGCTAAATGATAATGTTAATAAATTTTCAATAATATTCTAGAAAATTTTAAAAATTTTTAATAATTAATCCTTTTTTTATTTGAAACCTCTCATATTGAGCATCTTTCTCGCTCTTTGCTCGATTTTTCTGACATACATATTCATCATTCCTTCGCTATTTTTGCACATCAATCAACAGACCTCTCACAGGTGCTTTTGCTTTATTATTGGCAGCATTTTTTTTATTTTTTATACCTATGGCCATTCCCCACGAACGCAGAATCTGCCCATCCTGCATGAAACCAATACATTTAACAAATGATGGAGAATTTTTCTTTGATGGACCAATCTCTAACAGGTGTCCGCATTCAAAACACACGCCTCTTTCTCAGATCACTTACTCGCTTCCCCCCCCTCTCATAGATTATCCCTTAAACGAAGTAATTGGTGCCTCATTCTCAGATATTTTTCTTAACTCCACAAAACCAAGTATCATAACGAGAATACCCAAAGGAGCGAGAATACAAGTAGCTAAATCTCTCAGCAACTGCATATCTTCTCTTTTGCAAAATTTTAACAAAGAAGAAGAATGGTTAAAATTTTTAAACTTTGGGTACAATACTTTCAAAATACCTGACATATCACTCCAAAAATCATTAACTCAACAAATAAAAGATGCCTGTTTAAACATCAACACTCATCTTCATGAGTCCCAAATCTCCAGACATCCAAAAAACAAAAACAAAAAAACACCACTTCAACAAAAAGCCTCATTGATTTCGAAGAAAATTGACAGTCTTAATATCAATGGGGCCCTCAAACTCATTTCAACCAATGACACTCTGGCGGAATCCAATTTAGAAACCTTAATTAAGCTTCGATCAAAGCATCCCACAACAACATTTATGCCAATATTGCCCAACCCTTCTCCCATTGTGCAGCAGATTTCACACAGGAAGAAGTAAGGAAAGCAATCCTATCTTTTCATCGGGATTCGGCTCATGGTCTAGATGGGATTAGACCAATTTTTTTACAGGACATTACCTCTCCTGTGATCTGTACACAGGTTTCAATTCTCACTAAAATCACAAACTTAGTCAACAAAATCCTAAATGGAGACGTACCCAGCTTTATTACCCCCTTACTATTCGGTGCCAGACTCATCGCACTCCAAAAACCAAACAAGGACATTCGGCCCATCGCCATTGGTTCAACTTACCGTAGATTGGTCGCTAAATTAATCGCATCTAGAATCAAACACGATGCCGCACACATTCTAAGCCCCTATCAACTTGGTGTAGGGATACCTGGTGGGTGTGAAGCCGCTGTGCACTTAACAAGAATTCACCTTGAAAATAACCCAAAAAACGAATCCCTAGTAAAAATTGACTTCTCTAACGCCTACAACACTCTTTCGCGCAACACGTTCCTACATTCAACTTGCTTCCATTTCCCCGCTTATACCAAATTTCTTTTCTCTTGCTACCAATCACCAACAATCTTACAATTCAACAAAGAAAAGATACTTTCTGTCGAGGGTATCCAACAAGGTGACCCTCTCGGATCCTTTCTCTTTAGTCTTGGAATCAATAACATGATAAAATCAATAAACTCTTCATGTACTCTATCGCTCCACGCTTGGTATATTGATGATGGAATCTTGAGTGGTCCCAGTAGTGAAATTGCCAAAGCAGTCACCATAATTAAAGAAATCGGCACAGCCATTGGACTTTCGCTTAACCAGAGCAAATCTGAATTCTCACTTTTAAATTCTAATGCTCCCAACACTCACGATTTCAAATTCACATCAAGCGTTGAATTAACACATCTAGGATCGCCTGTTGGAGGACACGAGGCAATAAGCACCTTTCTTCATTCCACACTTGACATACTCCTTAAACTGGAGGACATCTTTACACTTCTTCCATCACACAAGTCCTTTTTTTTGCTAAAAAATTTCTTTTTTATACCAAGGATTCTTTACGCACTTCGGTCAACACCAATTTTTAAATATCCTATTCCTCTCCAAACTTACGAAAAAGGAATAAAGGACTTAACCGAAAAAATAGTAAATATCAGATTCAACGAAACCGCTTGGGCCCAAGCAACTCTTCCAACCAAATTTGGTGGTCTCGGCATCAGATCTCCACTTGACTTAGCAACAACTACTTTCATATCGAGTAGTCTCTTGACAAAGCCAATAACCACCGCCCATAATTCTAAAGAAGACCTTTCCTTAATCGTGGCTATGGATATTTGGAAAACAAGGATCAATGCTGATTCTCATCCCCCTACAACCCATAAACAGAAAGACTGGGATGCACCAGTGGTTGCTCGCTGCGTTGAAACTCTCTTATCTAGCATGCAATCTACCGACCGCACCCTATCTCTTCCTTGCTTAATGGTACGGGACATGAGTTTCTTGAGGCCATCCCATCTACCAATCTTCAGCTTCAACTAATCAACAATGAATTTACCCATGCCATCGGCATTCGTCTAAATTGTTCCATCACTCACCCCCACATCTGCTCAGGGTGCAACTCGCCAGTTTACTCGAAGGGTAGACATAGTTTACATTGTCGCTCCTGCAATGGACGATTCATCAGACACAAGCAATGTAATACAATCATCCAACATGCTCTGAAATCCGCCCAAATTCCTTCCACGTTAGAACCACAGGGTCTTTTTAGATCTGACGGTAAACGTCCTGATGGGATCTCTCAAATCCCATGGAGGAGAGGCCAACTTTTGGTATGGGACTATTCCTGTATTGACCCCTTGGCCCCATCCAACCACGCCATCAACATCCTTGACCAGAAGGAACAACTTAAAATTTCTAAATACACAGAAATAATAAACGATCATTGCTTCATCCCAATCATATCAACCACTCTTGGCACCTTCGGAAAACTCGCCTTAGCATTTTTCAAAAACTTAGGATCACAAATCAGCAAACTCTCAGAAGAACCTCGAGAGGGTTTTTTTCTTCGTCAACGATTATCCATAGCGATTCACAAAGCTAATTATATCAGTTTCAATGGTAGCCTTCTAGCCAAAGAGCTATCATAGACAACGCTTACGTTCCTTTTTCATTTTTGTTTCCCTGCGTCACACCATCTCCGTTCTTTTTTTTTAATAGTGTTATTATATATTTTTCAAACATTTTTAAATATATTAAAATTTATTATAATGAAAATTTAAATTATTATATCTTATATTGATAATAAAAAAAAAATTACAATTATTATTAATTAAGGATTTTAAAAACGAAAAAATTTTTTATTTAAAAAAGGTAATGAAAAAAATATTATATAAAAACCTTTATTTCTCTTTTATTTATTTTAAAAAAATAACCATTTTTTTATTTGCTTCCCCAATGCTTATTTTTTAAGTAAAATTATATAATACCATGGCAATTTTTATTAAAAAAAATAAGCAATATTAAATATGCTTCCCTCTTGTATATTTTCTTAATGTAGTAAATATAATAGTAAATTTTTTAATGTAGTAAATTTAATAGTAAATTTTTTAACGTAGTAAAAGTAATAATATTTCTTAATATAGTAAAAATAATATTAATCTTTTTAACGTTATAAAAATTATATTAATTTTTTTAACGAAGTCAGTTTAGTTTATTAGCATAATATAAAGATTATATTAAGTTTATTTAAGAATTTTGTAAGAAAATTTTCAAGGGAAGCAATGCTTCCCTTGCTTCTATGGACGCTTCATCACTGAATTAAGTATATAACTACTTTAAGTTAATTTAAAAATAACTCAGAAAAATATTGAGGTGTAATTTATAATTTAATAAATCGACATTAAAGTTAGATGCTACCTTTTAGTGTTAAATGTAATTTATTTTATCAAAATTAAATAATAAAGATACTTAAAAAATCATTAATACAATATAATAAATTAAGAATAAGCTTATCTATTTTTATCCATAGAGTATCAATATATTTTTCATTCCTATTAAGTTAAAGAGTCTGGATCTGGAGGTTTTTCCATATTATTTTTTCACTTTTATATAACTTCACTTCTTAATGCAAATTATCTCTATATTTTTAAAATGTAAGTTTTTCTAATGATTATCAGGGGCGCCACTAACCTTTAAAACATCATTCTTTTTTTAATGATTTAAAAACAAGGGACTCTTCATATTTTCTGTGGGCTCGAGTCCATGAACCTCCTACCAGTGACACAACTGATGATTATTATATATCTTAAATAAATAATTGCTAATTTTACCAATACTATTAACACATCAATATCGTTAGCATGCAAAATATTATAAATTTTATCAATTAAATATTAAATTATCTTTAGTTCGAACTATTTTCACTATAAATTATTTTATTAACTTTAGATTTATATAATTTTCAATAAATTATCGTAAATGTTTTAGCAATTACATCAAAAATAACAGAACCGCAACTGATAAAATTTTCTTTATCGCTTAAATTTAGAATATTTTTATAGTTAATTTCGTTTCAAATCAATCATTTGCATTAAGTATATTATGGTTTAATCATTATAAATGAATAAATAGCATATTTAGCTAAATCGATTAGAATTGATATATCAATTTAGAATTTTTTTTATATTATATCATTTATTTTTAACATATAATTTATATAAATATCTTTGTCTTAGAAATTATTAAAATCATAAATAAACATAAATATATATCCCTGAATATATAGGTTTTTATACATTTTCTAACTGTAAAAATTAAAATATTTCAACTGATAATAAATGAAATAAGGTTATAAGATAAAATTTATAATATAATTTTTATTAAAGAATAAATTTAATAGGTGGTAGTATCAAAACAATATGTCCAGGTGTTGTTTTATGATAGATATTTATTCACTAAATCATTCTTTATTCTTTTAAGCATCACAACCAATATTTTTTTAAAGAGATATATTTGTTATATCTGAAAATATATCATTTATAGAAATATTATATTTCTTACTATCCTTGTTATATGGTCATACATAAAGTGCCTCCTTTTCAAGAAATGGAATTAATAAATTGGTGCAAAAGATAAAATATAATATGAATGGCACCCTATTAACGTTGCTCCGCTCCAATGGCGAAATATTGTTTAGTGAAAAAAAGTTTAAAAATTTTATGCAAAAAAATTCAAGAAACTATATAGAAAATTTTAATTCGCTTATCGCAATAATCTACATTCGTCAACCGCAGCATTTTATTTAAACGGGAGCCTTTGGACCATTTCGAAGTTAAATCATGAATTAAAGATAAATTGGTAAATGTGGAAAAACGGTTTCAAGCTATAGATAGGTGTAATTTAAAATTTATGAGTAAAATCTATAATTAATTAATAATTGAATTTCAATAATAGTTTTACGTATATTCTGAAAATTTGGAGATTTAAGTTTAAACAAATCATGCATTTATGTAATTCTTTATTTATATTTGGGGATGAATAAGTTAAGGTTTATGATAAATAAAAAATCAATTATATAACTACTGTTAAATTATAAATAACTCCGAAACACATTGAGGTGTAATTTGTAATTTAATATGTGAACAACATCAATATATTTTTCTTTCCTATTAATTTGCTTTACAAACCTATAACTCCTTTAAAGGATTATAATATCTAAATGTTTGGATATATTATTTAAATATAGAAATTTGTCTATAACCATCTCTATTTTACAAATATAATAATTTTTATATGTCCAATAGTTAAAAAAAAATTTATTGTTCAAAGTGACTTATTTATTAGATGTCTATTTAACAAATATAAAAATTTATATATGCCCTCATAGTTAAATATAAAAATTTATTGTAGTTCAAAGACTTATTTATCATTTGATAAGCTGTAAAATATATAATATTTAAATAAATTTAACAAAATCGAAATAGTGTCGAATATTAACTTTTATATAACTTATCGTTAAAACAGTTCTTAATGCAAATAATCCCAATATTTTTAAAATGTACTACTGGAATCCTTCCCTATCCAAAACTAGGGGACCTGAGTAATACATTTACTATCAAATAACTAAGAGTGATCTTGATGAGCTATTGGCTTGCCTGCGAATTCCTTTAACCTCATCATTGAATGAACTTTAACCTCTTTACATAGAAGTCAAGGCGATTATTAACGCCAGCCATTCTTTGATAAATAAATTAACAAGTCATCTTTTTAAAAAGGGTTAATCTTTTAACCTATGAACTTCTAGGGGTGAAATAAATATAATATTCTTTAACAAGAATAAAACATACCTGCGAAGTAATGATATTAAATGGCTCGATTTGAGCCGTTTTGGAAAAAAGCCAGAAAAATATTCCCCTAGCCTCTAGATTTCGCTAAAAGATATACAAACCTTTTAGCCATCTATGCAAAATCTTTAGTTGCGTAATATTTCTGGATAAAATATTGAGTTATAACCGTTTTTGAGAACCGGCGCAATTGTAGGAGTTTAACAACAAAAAATATTGATTAGTCCTTTCTTATATATATATATATAGAGTTGATACCAACCACTGATTAAATTATAGAAAAATTGGTTAAATTCCAAGGAAGAATGAATTTTACATGATAAATTTATATATAGTCTTAATTAAATTTTTCCCTCATTTTTTAGTACATCACATTTTTTCATGAATAATAAATATTCGTTTATATATATCGTATTGGGATATGAAAATCATGGGGGATTAAGAGTCTCTATCTCTCAATGTTAAATCAATTACTGAGGGCGAATTTGAAATTTGAAATTTTTTTTTTATTTGACCAGAAATACTTTATAATCTATATATAGAGTTCCAAACACTGTGAATTTCCGACAATTTTGTCGTGACTTTTACTTTATTTTTTATTTAGATCCTTATATACCAACTAAAAAATAGACAAAATTTAATGATAAATAAAATAGGTCAATTTACCCAATATTTGCTAGAATACATTTCAAGTCAAATCACCAAGCTTAAAATTCGCTTTCATTAAAATAACATTAAATTGAGATATTTAGAATCCCCATACATTCCAATACAATTTAAATGCTTAAAAAATTTCTAATTATTTCCTTTTCAAAGTCTCATTTCGAGACATTTATTTTATAGTTGATTCATGTGCCGATTATATAAATTTAATATATTATCTATAATTTATATTTTAATTTTTGTATATTTGAAATTGTCAATATTTATTATAGGCACTAATCCTAATAAATTTATGAAAACTAAAATTTTTTAAATAACTCCTTAGAATAATTATTTTTTATAAAAATCATTTATCCCATTCTCCCTCCCTTATAGCGAATTCCTGATCACGCGCTTGGTATCGTCTATCTATGAGATACTAATATATTAAAACTTTTTACATAATGATCACCTCTAGATAAATATAAAATCACTTTTAGCTAGATAAAATATCAAAGCCTTATATTTTGTCAGAAAAGGACAAAACAAACCATCAATCTTTCTGCCATTTTTTTTTGGTGACATCTTAAGGTTCATATAGTATTAGCTAAAATCATGATTTAGAAGTTTTTTTTAAAAAAAAATATGTGAAATTAAGTTTTTTTTACTTAACCCCATGAGAATGATTCATAAGCTTGAAAATTATAATTGGAATTATTATTTTTTTTATCCTTTTATAAAAAAATATAATTTGTATTTTTAAAAAAAGATTTGCGACAAGGCGCCTATATTAGCCGAAGATTCAATAAATTAGGATAGAGATTGTCAAGTATCTGAAGTTTCCTTAACTAAAACAGACTTTTTAACATCAAAGAATATTACTTTAGAATTTAAATTTAGACATAAACTTATATAAATATAATATGGTTTTCATAATTTAGTGGTGGGAATAAAGAAATACATTTTTTTTTTATAAAGATTATTTAAATATTTTAAAGTCTGTCTTTTATTATTGGATATTTTTTTTAAAAAAATTAAAAATAAACATTGATTGTAAATTTCTTCTTTATTTTCTTTTCTGGTACATTAGTCTAGGACCTGCGGTCCTCTGTATAATTATGAACGGTTTTTTCAGAAGTAGTTATTTTATAAAAAATAAAGTTTAGACTAATTTTTGCATGTTATTATTTAAAAAAAAATAGAATATCAAGCCTATATATTCCATAAATCTATATTTTTTTTCCTTAATAATAAACTAGACATACACTTGGATATTTCTTTTTTGTTAGAAAATAATTATTCATCAAAAATATGCTTCTCAAAAATATAAAATAATATAAGCAGGAAAACTTATATAATTAAATCTTAGAAGAGATTGCTTTCATGTGTTATATTTTATCTCAAAAATGTTATCACCAGATTCTCACCACTCATATCTAAGTTTTAATGAATGCTAACAACTCGAGATAGCTTTTTGTATTTCTTTTAGAATATGTAGGGTTTGGGCATAATGTTTCGAGCTACTCCTCTTGAAAATAAATGACGTATCATTAGTACTTTCAAAATTATGGAGGAACATTTAGACCAGCCCTTTAATTAAACTTTTGTTTATCCAGGACCATGATTTAGGATCGTTCATATGGTAATTGTCAGAGAGTTGAATATGGGTAGTATGTAGAATGCCTTTTCCTCGTTTTCTATTATTTTAACCTTGTCTATTTCGATTGGAAACAGTGATAGGCCATTCGCATTCGTATAAATTGAATTTCAAAAATGAAACTCGTTGGATATAAACCAACTTTGTTATCAAGAGGAAGATAAACTCGGCAAAATAGTTTTATCTCTATAATATTGGCATAAGATCTGTTATGATAGTAAACTTTTCTGCTAACAGGAAATATCTAAAACTCTTTGTGGCAAATAATATTGGTCGATTACGACTACGATTCCATAAGGTGAGACATTACCAGTTAAGATAACTGGGGTTTTTTTAAATTTAATATATATAAAACTTTGGAGAAAAAGTATTTTGTTTTTTCTAAAATAAATTTAAAATCTTTTCTAAATAGGCCATTTAAAGGTGTGGCTATGGTTGACAGGTTTGAAATAAATTTGGAACATTCTTCTGACGTAGAATATAGTCCAATTCAGAATTGTTAAGGCTCCTTTTTAAAATTAGCTAGCTACGCTCCCGCTACTACATTCTCAAAAGGAGCTAGCTCCCGCTCTCGCTACTACATTTTTAAAAGCAGCTAGCTCCCGCTTCAAGTAATGGAGTGCCACTCCATAACAGTTCCTTTTATTTTCATTTTTTAGAAGGTATACGAAACAAAATCATATTTATTTTTAAAAAAGCTTTATTATATTCCATCAAAATATTTATCCTTTTATTAGCTTTTAAAAGTAACGAATTTTCTAAATTAGAATCTAACAAACATCCACGCCTTTCCTTTAAGACCTCTTTTGTAATACTCAGGGGCCCCTACAACGGGGGGGGGGGGTCCGAAGCAACTGCTTCAGTAAATTTGAGTGGGGGTACTTTTTTTTACATCCATCATGATCATGTGATTTCTGGTTTATAAATGTAATAATAAGATCCCCCCCCCACTTAATATTTAATTTAATATATTGACGGAGATTTTGGTCGATGTTTAGTAAATTTGTTATCCGAGATTTCTTGTCATAAATAATTTTTCCAATTTTAAAATATGCCTAAAAATATTAACCAAAAAAAATACAAAATGCTTAATAAAAAATTGCAAATCGCATAATATAAGAGATGATAAATGGATAGATCACATTAGAAAAAGACATGGTGGGCTTAATATTAATGATATAAAGAAAATGAAATAGTAGCTTTTAAGAATGTTACTCAAAATTGGACAAATAGCAAATTAATTTTTTTAATAAATATTTAATTGTTTATACCTATCTTATTATAATGGGTATTAAATCGCAATTTAAGAAGAAAGAAGTAAAAATTGGGAATTCAAAGCTGTTAATATAATAAATATTTTTAATTAATATAATTATCTTTTAAAAGTGTCCTAATAATAAAGAAAATGTGTTAGAAGAAAATATAGTATCTGATGATTCTGATAATGATCATGAAATTAGTGAACCTGAGGACATTTAGTTACTCATATTTTTTATCTACTATATTTTTTATTGGAAGACACAGAGCAGAGATTTGATAAAGTAGAACAAGAAATTCCTATTATCTCTTTACTGGTAATAAATATTCCTTGAATATCTAGTTGAGCAAAGTTATGATGGAGTCTCAAACATGAGTGGAAGAATCAATGGTGTGCAAGCCTTGATTAGAACAGAGGCGCCAAAGGCAGCTTTTATTTGGTGTTATTGTCATCGATTAAATTTAATCGTTGTTCAATTATGCCAATCAATTAAAAAACTTCGAAATGTTCTAGGATACTAGATGAGATTTATGTCTATTTTAATGGTGTAAAAAGATATGAGGCACTCAAAAAATTTCAATGTAATGATCTGAAAAAATCGCAACGATTTCTACACGTTAAGAATACCACTCGGTAATAGTTCCTTATTTATTTAGATTTTAAATGTTTTTTTTATTTAGAAGCTGGCTATCGTCATATAAAGCTACTATTGTAAATTTTTTCCAACTTTATGATGCCTTGAGGGCAGCTTTAACAAATTTAAAGGATTCTGAAGATCCTGCAACTTCCACTATGGCTAGTGCTATAGTCTTTAGAATAGAAAAATTTGATTTTATCTTATTACTTTGTGTTTTGGATAAAATATTGTTGATAACAAGTTTGGCTTGTACAAAATTGCAAACCATTTCGAAGGATATAGGGTATGCAATAAATCAAATTCAATTGGCAAAAGATTGCTTGATTAATTTGAGAAGTATAATATAAATTATTGTCTTAATTATTTTTTAATCTAATAGATAATAACACTGAATTTTTGGATGTTTTTTTAAAGGCGCAAGATTTTATGAAGGAGAGAAATCTACCTTTTGATTTTGAAAGTTCTAGACTTCAAATATTACAATCCAAAAAGAAGAGGTATATATACTTTCATCATTAAATATAGAAATTTTTTTTAGCTTTAAAATAGGTATGTTTTATGCTGCACTCGATTTAATTATTATGCAGTTTAACGAAAGATTTAATGATGATTCCATGAAATTTTTACATCAAACATCATTTTTTACGCTGAAGGGAATGGCAAAAAAATCAATTATTAAAGAAGATATCGAGGATATCTGTGAATTTTACAATTTAAATTCAAGTCAAATTTTCTAAGAAATGTTGAAGTTTAGAAATATTTATAAGATGGCCAAAAGGGCAATGTAATTATTACTCATGACCTAGAGGTTCAAGAATCTAAAGATTTGTCAGATTCTTTTAATTTAAATATTTTTACCAATACTTTATTTAGCTTCTTCTGATGATGATGATAATTCAGATTGGAAAAACTATTCATTTATTTTACCTTATCGTTAACTTTTAAATTTTTCTGCTTTCCCTAATTTAAGAATTTTATACAAATATTTATAAACCATTCCCACAACCTCATGTACTGCCGAAAGAGTCATGAGTAAAATTAAATTAATTAAAACAAGACTTCGCAGTACCATGAAAGATTCTTTTCTCAATAATTTAACCATATTATCAATGGAAAAAAATTTATTTAAAAAATTAAATACTGATGAAATTATAATTTCTTTCGCTTTCTCTCTATCTAATTTATCTAAATTATTAATTTAAAAATAATATTTATTAAGTATATATTTTTTGCATTTTATTTATATTATATATTAAAAATTGATGCAATAAAAATTATTTATGAAATTTATGTGTGTCATAATTCTCATTTTTTGGAGGGGGGGGGGGGATACTTTTCAAGGGGGTACTTTTCATGGGGGTATTCTGCTTCATTCGCTCAAAAAGTGTAGGGGCCACTGGTAATACTAAATAGATGCTCCACAGAAGACTAGAGGGAAGCGGGGTATTGTATTTTATAAAGATATTTTTTAATTCAGGGAATTTATCAAAAATAGTAATTTGTTATCAATATTTAAAAATATATGTTCAATATATTATCTTCCTGATGAATAATTACATGGAAACCAAAAAAAATTTCCAAATCATTTATTTAGAAAGATTTTTTACTTTTAGATGCTTTTTTAGATTGAAGCTGCTCACTTTTGAAAATTAAATAGTTTTATAAGGATTTTGCCCTTTTGATTATTGGGTCAACATCTTTTAGAAGTTAAAAATATTTTGTGTATGATGGAAATGGAAATTCGATTTCTTGGTCTATGATCTCCATAATATCTAAAACTATTTTTTTATTATATATCTTAAAATAAATATTAATATGATTTATAAGATTTTCCAAAAAATTTTCAATATAATAAAGAAAATTGATGTATAATAATTAAAATGATTAGATGAAAAACCAATATAAAACTCGGCTAAACATTTACTAGTGGATAAATTTAAATAAAATAAAATTTCATTTTTATTGAATATTTATAAAATAATTTAATATACATTAAATTTAAAAGAGAGGTGGAGCGGACCTCCTCCACTCCAGCCCTAAAAGGAGCTAGCTCTAGCTCCCACTCCTCAATTTTAAAAAGGCGGGGCGCTCCAGGTGTTTTTGAAAAATGTAGTGGCACTCCAGGAGCGCCGCTCCTATAGCGCCGCTCCTTAACAACTCTGGTTCAATTACTACGGCTATTTGATTGTTAAAGGCCTAGGTAAAAGATCATCAGCACATATCACGGGGTCCAGGTGCTTCACCAAAGATTATTTCTAACTCAAATTATTTATAATGACTTTCAGATTCTATTCTTTTTAACTGCTTAAATTTAGTATACAAATCTTTCATCAAATTTATTGCCTAATCAACTTATTTCTTTATTTTATTTTATTAACATTAAATTGACGTGTCTTTTTTTTGAATATATTTTTAATTATTTGCTGACGAAGAATATGAATAAACCATTGTTAAAAAATTGAAGGTGTTTTTAGAAAAAATTTCTTAATTGAAATCTCAATATAAATTTATTCCATTTCTCCAATAAAATTATACTATATAATCTTCGTCCTGCCCTATACGATTTTAATTCTTTATCAGAAGTAGTATCATTCTTGATAGTTATGTCTGTTTTCTTCTATAAAATTCTATCATAAAACCCTCGTTCTGTCCTCTTCGTCTTTAATCCTTTACCTACATTTTCCCCTATCTGTTTATGATGAACCTTCTTGATTAAGTTTATATTCATCCTTTTCAGTATCATTGTTTTTTTTAAATATTTTGATAATCTGCATTGGTTAGTTCTGGTATTAAGAATGGGGGGGGGGGGGGGGTTACTTACCTGTCACACTGACTCATTAATATCAGGCATAAACTTTCTTACCTCAAATATTTAACAATTATAAATTATTACTAAATTATCAAAATACAAAGATACTTTTTTTAAAATTTTTTAATAGAATTATTAGATATACCAAAATACAGAAATAAAAATCAACAAAATTTATGTTAGATATTTCTCCCTTTTCTTGAATAATAACTAGCAATCTAAATTATACTTCGCGAATTTTTCTTTCAAGTTCGTCTCAATTGCAAAAGCCGTTACAATTTTTATAAAGGAATATCTTTAATATGTACCACACAGATAATCTAGTTAATTTAAATCTAGGAATTTAGGAGACCATTGAGCTGATTTTATAATCGCGGGTAAATAGCAGGTAAATTATCCTGTGAAATTAATATTTAATATAAACTATAAACATGTAGTGTTTTATATACAGGTACATATCGGGATACGAGGGCAACAAAAGGTCAGATTTATCTCTAATACTATTTGAAGAAAGACAATGTAAATACTACAATATGATTTTTTAAAAACTCTGGCATTTTGTAATTTTTAAACCTCACAAAATTTTTAAAATATTCATTACAAAATTTTGAAGAGAATTCATGCTGTATTATAATATTTTTCGAGTCATCCACGCTCTAGGGATGTTTGGAATTTCAGATTAATATATTATTTTTTTCATAACATGTGGATATAAATAAATAAAACATATGAATTTTAATTTTTCAAGGATAGGAAAATATGAATATAGAAGTTTTAAAATATGAAATAATATGATATATTTATAACTTTATAGGAAACTATACAATGGATATTTACTCTCCCGTTAACAGAATGCATCACAGAATTATTGCTTTTATTAAAAACTTCATCATGTCAAGTAAAATAATCTTGAATTAAGTTATATTTTTTTAGGAATTAATAAGCATCTTTCAAAAGACAATAGATAATATTTTTCATGTGGATAAGGGATGGAATATTGATTTAATTTATGAAGATAATTATTTAAGGGAATATAAATCAATAGTATTTTTCTTAGATGCAAATGGTCCTATAATTGATTGTATTAAACGTTTACTATATGAAAATTGCCCAACGTTAATTGTATATTTGGATAAAAACAATGTATATAAATTTATATTTTCAATATTTATTATATTATAGAAACTATTGAATTCAAATCAGAGTCTTTCTTTAAGTAAATTTAATTTGTTTAGCATTTAAAAAATATTTATCATTTTTTAGATGCATTTGAATATTATTTTTGGAATTTTTTCTCCTATTTTGGTAGAATTAAAGAAAATGTAAGAATTATCAATAAAAATATCTAAACTTTATTTTAGGAGGATGATTGTGATAATACATTTAGTTATTCAGCATATGATGAGATAGTGCATTCTTATTGTTTTTATTTTTACCCATTTAATGTTGACAAAAACATATTTTACAAAGAAAATCATTTCCACTCTTATAATATAGAAGATAATATAACATTATCTGTATATAATCATCAACCTCTCTTTAATCTTTGCAATTCTGCAATATCATTTATTACATCAAAAGACATTGCTAATTCATTTCAAACAAGTTTAGAAGAAAATGATATAATAAAGATGATTATTTATAATAATAAAACAATTTTAAATGAAATATTTAGTCCTGAAAATTATGCTTCTATTCTTTTCTTAAAGGTATAATCTATATTTTAGTTGGTTATATATTTTTTTAAATAAGATTTTTCTCATGACAAATATTTACCAAAATGCCAAATCAAAATGCTCAAATCATCTGATTGGTCAACAGGTTATTATCATTTAGTTTTATTATAATCAATGTTACAAAAAAATATTTAAAAAGGTTAACCTAAATGTGAACACTTGTTAATTGTTTTCTTAGGTTAATACCCATTTAATGTACAATGAATTGCCTAATCCATTTTCCTTTAATCCTGGCTATTCTCTAACCTTCATTTTATTCAAATTTTTAAACTTCTAATATAAATATGCAGTTTTCTGAAATTGATTATCTACTATAACTTTGAAAAATTGGTAATAAAAGATTCAACTCTAATGTAGACTTTATATGCACTGCATACCACTATCATGTATCGATTTTTGATTGGATTATATGATCCAATTGTATGCACATTTTAACTTATCTAGCTGAAGTAGTTAGATCTATGGGCTAAAAGTATGTTTAAATATAACAAATAAAGAGTTAAACCAATCAATCAGATAATTTTCAAACATTTTTAAGACAAAATCTGCCAATAATTTAATTAAGTTTTTAAATTAATTTGAAAATACTAGATATTTCAATTCATTTTGAAACCATGAGGGCTTCTTATTGATAGGTTTTTAAACAGACAATACAACTTTTATGAATCCTGGAAAAACAACCTGCGGAAAAAAAACCCCTGATTTTTTTTCATATTTATAGAATTTATTTAAGACCTAATAATGTAAGTATATTTTTATTTGAATTATAATGGATATACATATATTTATAATGACAAATTAGTACTTTAGAAAAAAATATTATAAAAATATAATATATAAATAAGCTAAATTTATTTAGGCCCTAATTCATTATTTAAAGATTACTCATATACCCTCCATAAAAATGCTTTAACAAGATAAAATGCTGAAGTTTAATTGGAAGAAATACCAGTAAAATAATCCATGTTCTTATTTTTGCAAATGTTATTTTCTATAGTAATAAACCTTAATTACAATATTAGTAGACTAAATTAAAAAATTTTATAATAAAATATATTTATCTATTGATAAATCATGATTATGTACATACAAATTTAATAATTAAGATTAATAATTATATTGAGACATCGGATATTCAAGGAGTTCTTGTAAAATCTGAAAGGCTTCACACCCCATCACGGTATTCCTAGCAAAGTTTCTTTAATCGAATCTCGACATAATAACTGCCATTTTTTTTGGTGTTCAACTATCTACACGTCATCGTTCAAGCGGTAGCCATTTCGCATTCCTTAATCAATACCCAGATTGATGGGTGTTTATTCACAACCAGATTAGAAAAACGATGATTACAACCTTCGCATTGATTATTTGTGCGTTCTTCGTCGGATAGAGTGTTCTGATTCACGTTCCAAGTTTCTTGAGGAAATCGAGTTCGACGTGTTTGGAATTGAGAAATGCTTCTTGTGACAAATTCTATAAATATGAAAAAAAAAAATCCCGATAGTTTTTCCTGGGGTTTTTTTTTCCTATCACCAACTTTTATACCATGATTGATGGTGGCGTATTATCTATATAAATTAAATATTTTTTCCAAGCATAATTTGTTGGAATGGATTCTTTCCTGCCGCATCTTATTCTTTATAATTAATGATAAAAATTCCCAGTAACGGGGTCTTTTAACTTATCAGGATTTTTTCGCCAATGGAATCAGTTCTCCTCGTCATAGCGTACCAACCCATAAGGAAGGCATACCCTTTAACTCGTGAGGAAGAGGGATTACGAAGCAGTTTTGTTATTAAGTTTTAAGGGTGGATCGAGAAGGGGACGGGGTGATTTCTCTATTAGCTTTGGAGGGGCCTAGATTGATATGGAAGAAAGTAAGTTTTCAAATAATTACAGCAGTTCATTTCTTCATCCTTTGTTAGAAATGATCATTATACTTGGTAATTTTTTGTTTTTTAGCTGGATAAAAACGGTTATTCCTAGTTTCTGGCCAAAAACTATCATTTCCACTTCCGGGTTTTATTTAAATGCCGCTCAACTTTGAAAAAAGGTAGAGATTTACTTAGGCGCTCGGTTTTTGGATTGAGCTAAATTTTCCCGTTTTCTTAGCCATTACCCAACTATAACGCATTCATTTTATGTAATTTTAAGATGGCTATGGAAGACATATGTTTTAGTTATAACTATTATACATTATATAAAGCAAATTAACGTTGTATCCGAACTCCCTTCCGTCAATCAAATATGCCTGTCTCGGAGTGTTTTATCACATTTACTTCAATTTTGCGATACCAAGTCGCCTCTCACGGCTATCAAACTCGACGAGACTACCCTGAAATCACTTCTCTTATCGTCTAAAAGCGAAAAAAATTGTGATGCGAACGCCATTCACTATCTGAAGCGGTATTTTTTTTAAAAAAAAATTATTTCCTTCCGGTTATTATTTATCACGTGATGTTAAAAATATACAAAAAATAACTGTACAATTAATATTTAAAAGTTTTAGATTTCGGTGGATTAATTTTGTCACCAAGAATTGGTGTAGAGGGAAAGATTTTTTTTTTATTTTGAACACTCAAAAATGTACATTTATATCGTTTAAGCAAAATGTCTTTATTTATACTTGGACATAATTATTGAGCTATACTATACTAATTTATGAATAAAAAAATTTGAAATTAATTTAGACATTTTTTATAGGAACAGAACTGGAATTGAAATATTTTTTTCTCGGAAAGGTTACTGAGCACAAGAATGTTCTTTTTTGGACCCCTGCTACTATAAAGCCATTTTGTGTTTTTTTTATATATAAATACTTTATCTATACCATAAAATTTTTTCAGGTATATTTTCCCTTTGATGATACGAGATCAATTTTTGGATTATTACGTACAATTGTTCAATCGATGGCCATTTCTACCCTCCTTTAAATGGGTATGAAAAAAATATGTCAATCATATTTGTTATTTCTAAAAATAATTATATATTTTTTTTGCTATATTAATTATAAGAATAAATATTTGCTGTTATTAAACTTATTTTTTAAAAAACATATCCAAGTACTTCTCCCATATCAGTATTCGCTATTCCCTCATTGAGGAGAGTAGTGATAACATTTTTTTAAAAATCATATTTAAAATATTTTTGGAAGGATCTGGAATTTTGCTATGAAAGTGTCATAGTAAAACCTGCCTTCAGTCTCAACTCAGCTGCGGCTTTGGAGGTTCTAAAGGTTCTCTGTAGTCTGGGTATAGATTACCATCATCATCTCCTCGGCTGGTTGGTCTCTTAAAAGGGTGGGTAAATGTCAGGAAGGACATCCGATTGTTAAAAAAAATACTCCGCTCCAAACCCTAACAATTACAACCAAATATATGAATACTTTTATATATCGTGAAAAAAAAATTTTTTTTTAAAATAGATAATTGACTCTTGGCTAACCTACATTCAACCCTGGAAACATAGTCACGATTTGGGGTTTGGATCAAAGCTATCTCTACATCTCTGGTTTAAAATTTTCTTATTACTAAAATATCGTGTCGTAATCATAAATAGAGAGATTCTATTGTGTATATCTATTTTTTTTAAATGGATTATTTAGTCTTCAAATTTTTTATTTTAACTTCTTAATACTCAACCATCTAAAATAGATAGGTGTTGCGCTTATATTAAACCCGGTTTACAACTGAATATTTCGGAATTGGAAAAAATTGGCAGTTAATCTTTTTTTTATTGCTTATAACTATCTTGGAATGTTTAATAAAACTTTTAATAAAAGTTACCAAACAAATATATATTTTGAGAGGAGGAGGGGATGATCAGTAGCGATTAATATTTTAAGTCTATCAGGGATTTGAGCAAATCTCTGGAGCTACCGATCCTAACGACTCCATATAAATTAATATCTTCTTTTAAAATGCTACGCCAACATATGTCAGTGCGTAAAAGATATCTGCCAATCCGATGCTATTCCTCAAATATATACAAATTTATAACCAGGTCATGAAGGAAAATCGGTTTTGAACGTAGAACCTTAAAACTTACTTTTCACCATTTATATTGGTTTAAAACTAGACTTTTTTGTAATTTTGTGAATTTGTATCCGACAATCAATATCGTTTCTTTAAAAAACGCAATGTTTTAAAAGGATTGACTTTTTGATATGGAACTGTCTATCAAATTGATTGGGACAGTTGCAACAAAAATAAATTAAGATTAAGGATAAGTTAAAATTGAATTTAAAAAAAAACAACCTTTGACATAGCCTAAAACAAATATGATTTTTTTTTCAGGAAAAATTACCTTAGAGCCAACGAACCATATTACACTGTCATATTTAATCGATTCGTTTCAAGAATGTCGCAATTAGATTTGACCATATCGCAAAACGCGTGTCAGCTGTACAGAGTTTTAAAGGTTTATGAAATGATTTTTTTCAAAAATAATATACGCTTTTTATATTTATGTATGTGATGTTTAATTGATTTGAAATCACTCACGGTACCGGGTAGCAACACGGCCCTCGGTTACGATAGCGGAGGAAAAGGGAAAAATGGGCTGGGGTTTTTAGTCTCTTGTCTTGGTAATGGATTTTTGAAGAAGAAAATTGATCGTTAGGACATTGTTAGGCTCCCTGAACCGGGCTAATTCAATCACCAAAATACTGAGGGGGTGTTATTAGAAATTTACTATCTAATTTGCACAAAATTGCAGACAGGCTGACAAAATAACTGGATTTCTAAACTTGTTTCTAAATGCAACCGACTAATTTTTTTTCGGTTTGTGGCGTGATCTGAACATCGCTGACTTTAGCTAATTCGTGGTAATTGATTAATACTTGAGGCGCATGCCGAATAAAATCAGGTTAGCCTTGAGGCCGGAGTTGAGTTTTTCCGGCTCTAAATTAAGGTTATAGTATATTTGGCGATAACTTTGAAGCTTGTGGCTATAGTTTTTTGGCTAAAAACTTGTCGTTAATTTAGGCTAAAAAAAATAGAGCGTTTATTAATTTAAAAAAGGCGCATAGATTGTTTCAAATACCTTGTCGACATTTGAAATCGGGGATATATTGATACCATTTTTTTTGAACCGATGCTATACTGGTGTCGAGCGATACTTAATGTGTCGCGATTAGCGTCTACATGACAGGACATTCACTGGAAGAAAATACCCTCAAAAACCTATACTACCATCTAAGGCGGCGATATTCCCACATTGTTAATTAAATGTTTTTATTATTATAATTAAACTCCCTTCATATATATTTTAAAAAGCATAACTTAGATTATCACTATGCTATAACCAATATAATATATAGGAGTTATTTTTTAAAACATGAATTGAATTTTAAATTAACCCTCATTTACAATGAATCAATTATTATACCATATTGTTTGTCATGAATATGAGTTATCTAAATTATACAACAACAATACTGTGCTGATTGAAACCACATTTACTTATCTTATTTATATGCTATATATTTTTTTTAATCTCGCAATCCTCATTTTCCTATCAGAGCTACGTTTTCTTGCCTTTAACAAGCACAATTCACTTGTGATCCGGGATAATATCTTTAAAAAATTTTGGGGTTAATTTTGCAGAGCTAATAATTTTATAATACTAATTTTTAATTAGCTTACTTATTGTTTAAAAAAATGTTTTTTTTATTCAATAAGGTTTTTGTCAAAGGTGACCTATATCAACTTCTCAACCAGATCGAAAGACCAGGTATTCTTCATTTCATATTTTTTAAAAAAATATATTAATTAACTTTTCTTTTAAAAAAAGAAAGTGGAACACTAGTGAGTTTAAAAAATATTGCATATTTCCATCATATTCGAAAGATATAATGCTAGGTCTGTCATTTTTTTTAAAAAAAGGGGCTTTGCGAATAATTAACTTGGGATGTGAGTTGGGCCATATTTGTATTGTATACAAGTTATAATAAAATATAATAATTAGGCAATATTATGTAATATTTATACTTTTTCTAAAATTACAAATTCTCTTTAAAAGATATGTAAAGAAGAGCATAGAAACGGTAAAAAATAGAAACAATTTTATGAAAATTTGTTTGGGGGCCAGAAATTTTCCCGACGGGGAGGGGGGTTAGACTAGCCTTCAAATGCCACCCATAGCATTGTTACGGCCCTGTTTACTTATGATTTTTTTTAAATATTACATTAATTGACGATACTATTTTGCGTTTTCAGACAACCTTCCTATCCAAACATCAGATCCTATCTTAAATTTTAACCCCAGTTTCTCGTCAGCCAATTCATCCCTGATCAGACTCCGTCTTTTACCCAATCTCGTGGACAGCCGAAAAAACCTGTCAACTTCTTTAAACGATAGCTATGATAAAAGGGATGAATTTTCCAAAAATCCCAACGATAAAAGTTCGAAATTTCGTCGTTTATACGTGAAGGCCTTGCGAATGTTTTTGGATAAAATTTGGCGCAACTATATAGTTTACCCAGCAAGGTATGTATTTTTTTTTAGGAATCAAAATAAAATTATAAGGGATGATATGACATTGTCGAGATTGGAAAATTGGAATTGTTGAGAGTTATATGAGTGAAGACTTGATATGGCCAAGGATTTGGATTTTAAAATTGGTTTTTATTTATTTTATAATCTGGTATTTTTTTATATTCATTTTTAGGCGTATTTATTAATTGGCACCCATATTTTCACTTTATATATATATATAACTTAACATGTAAAGATACGCCTACTTTAGCCTCAAATATGGTTATTTTAATGGGTCTGGTTACAGTGACGAAATTGACGAATCCCCACTATTTTTGAGCCTCATGGCGCGTAAGGGAATGATTTCTTCCTCCAATCCGAATTATATTGATAAATACCATAATAATGCCGAAAGGAACGATAAATGTATTTTCTATCTGGATGAGAGTATACGGATGCTGGAGATTATGTTTGGGCCCGTAAGTTATAGTTTTTTTTGTGTGCTTTTAATTTAAACTTTTATTATTTCCTTGTGTCGATTTTTGTCGCCATTTAGTTACATTCTTCATGTTTCACTTTAGAATAGTATCTCCATTAAAATAAAAGGGCTACTTTAAATGATTAAATATTGTCTCTTTTTTTTAACCAAAATATAACTAATAGATTGCCCCAAATTATATTCCCGTGCTCAAGAAATCTTCATCGCCAAATAATAATCTATCATTCTACCAAAATGCTTACAACACACCCAAAACTGTTTTAAATCGAACGGGAATTCTGTCCAGCTCGATACCTCTAAAAACGCCAAAGGTGATTTTAATTTTTTTAAAAAGGAGTCCTAGTAATTCATTCACGTATTTTATTAAAAGATATCGGCTAACTCAATATATTTCATTCAGAAAAATATTACGCAGGCCTGAAGATTTTGCTCATAGAAGAACAATGGTCTAGACATGTATTATCGAAATCTCGAGGCTAAGGCAATATTTTTCTGGCTAAAATGTTGAGGTAGCCGTTTATCAGTACTTCTCTAAGTCTTATTATACTGTATTTTTTAAAAGATATTGAAAAGAAGAAAGAGAAAGAAATAGTAATATATTCTCGTAGAGCCATTGTTATAAATATATATATTTTGTTATGGTCATGAAAAATTTATGATAGTAAATTGTGTAGTCATCGTCATATTATTTTATACATGATTACTAATAAATTTATAATTGTTTTTACCAGTTCATCGTTGTAAGGAGTAATATTATATTTTTTGATTATTAATAAATATATATTTAATTTAATAATTTTAGAAAGTATATAAACTCTAAAAAAGGAAAAAAAAATTTTATTCTTTTTTTTTAAAAATTATAAACTTTGTTTTAATTTATATAAATTTAATATATTGTGTATTGAAATTACGAAAATAATCAAATAAAGGAAATTTAATACGAAAATATTTAAATAAAGAAAGTATAAAACCACCAATATATATATAATAAAATCAGTACATAAACATAAAACCATAAAGTGTCGATAATAATCGTTGAAGATACCATTTTTTTGTTAGTGTTGTTTCGAGGACTATTTAATAACTAAAACATTTTAAAATGCCTTTAAAAAAAATTATCGTACAAGTTATACACTCCGTCGAGCGCGTCCTTGTTACACCTGGGAGGATACGAAACGAGGCCTATACGATCTTACGAAAATGCTTACTTGGTCCGTGTTTTATATAAAATTTCGACCCTCCTAAACAATAAAGTACAAACACAATTGAGTGCCTTTTTTTTATATGTGACTGACTACATAATAACTCTGGAATTCGCGCAAAAAATTATTATAATGTCCCAAAAAAAGCGTCCTTTTTTTATTTATACAATCTTTTATCGGGGTTGTGAACCCATGTTTGGTTGGGCATTTTTTTAAACCGTAGAACTAAACAAAGTTCGATTCCCATCGAATCCGGGGCGGGTTCGCATCTCTTTCATAAAATTGGCTTCGACTAAGTTTCTCTTTATCGAAATTTCTGGTAAATAGAGTTTATAATTCCTGACCTCTAATTCAGATTCATAACACTGCTTGATAAGTTTTTCCTTTTTTTTTAGCTTTTTGCATCCCTAATAGAAATTTCTTTTTTTAAAGGAAAATATCTAAAAATGTCACTTGCTTTTTATATATTCTTCTACTGTAATATGTTTAAAAGAAATTTTTATAGGTCGTTAAAATTATTTTATGGGTGAAATTTTACCAATCATCGGCAGGCAATTCTTTTTAATAGGTATTTAATGTGATTACTAGTACTAAGGATGTTAAAAAAAATCTAAAAATTAATCTGAAATTTTTAACCTTTTAATGATATTGGTCTATCGTGCAATAAGATAAAGGTTGTTTGTTTTCATCATCTTGGAAAGGTAAATAACTAATATATGAATTTTATAAATTATTTTAAAATAAAAATTAAATCCATTGGAAAAAAATAAATAAAAAAACCAATTTTTAAATTTAATCAAATATATTATAAAATCCCATCTCATGATTCCAAATGGCATCGTGTTTTAAAACATTTTTAGTTTTTAGCATTAGTGTTATTAAAATTATTTTTCGTTCCAGTTGCGAAAAGCTGGTTTCCCTTGTTACATTTTTTCAAAAAATAAAAATTTGAATAACTTGAAAAATTAGTTATATTTAAAAAAACACGCATATACAATTAGTTAATTATAGTTTTCCTAAAAAGTAGCTAGTAACGGATAACAAGTAACTGGTCGTTCTTAATTTATAAAGTTATAGCCGTTCTAAATAAATGTAACTTAATTACATTCACAACACTAGTTTTATTGTAATGTATCTTTTTTTTCCCTCTTCTACGAACTTAAAGTTTCAAACCAAACTCAATATTCTTTACAACAAAGAAGACCTCTACAGCGTACTCCTATCTCTTATCATATCACCGATTGTATCCTTCAGACCCGTTATCTCTTCGCCGCCTAGATCCCCCATCTTCAAGAATTATTCACCGACAAACAAAATGTCCCAAACTCTGAGACCCTGCATTAATTTACGATTTTTGGCAAATTACTATTTTATAGGTTATATACAAATAATTTTAAAAATTTAACGATGAAATTAATATACAAAGATTTGGAATTTAAGTCAATTTTTATGGCGAGTTTTAATCTTTGGAATATCAAAATTATTTATATTCAAAACCGCAGGTTATATGCTATTCTTCACGGCCGTATTATCCTTTTTCGGCTGGGGCTACAAAAAAATGGTCACGTGGCTTTTCATATTATCGATGGCCAATTCATTTTGCGGATTAAACGTGGAGGATGCGCAGAATGGAACGAGAATTTCGCCCGTTTCCCCGTTCAAGCGCCGATTTTTTTTGACCAACAATAATGCCGGATTAATAATGTTCAAGAAAAACGCTAATAAAGTTTGTTTGTACGCAATATTTATAGGTCTAGTCTTTTACACGCTATTGATATATACCCTGCAACCTATAACTAATTTTTGGTGAATTTTTTTATAATCTAATTTATATAAATAGTTTTAAATACCCGGTATTATTTTCCTTAAAAAACGATATATTTATTTTAATTTGTGTTGTGACTGTTTAAACAAAACAAATTTATAATTTATACACAAAAAAAACATAATTATTTAGCATAATATTTGCGACTTTTGTTTTTAAAGATTAGTAAATATATTGTATTATATAATTTAAAATTATTTATTCAAGGATAAAATTTTATTTATTTTTATATATATGTATATGTAAGAATTTATAAATTGTTATAATAATATTTTATTTTTACAATTATTTCAATTTTAAAATGCAAAAACTTACAATAAATTGCATAATAGTAAAATAATAAAAAATTTACGTAATTTACGTGAAATCTTATCATAAAAAAATACAATGACTAAAATACAGTATTTTATAATATATTAGTTTCTCCAAATCAAATGAGTGTTAGCTTTGAAGCATTTATAAAAAAAAACCTACACATTAATATAAATTTTGCGTTTTTAAAAAAAAAATTATATTTAAAAAGTCAAAAATCGAAATTTCTTCTAATATAGTTAGTCTTGTTAAGCGGTCAGTAAATTTAAGCCAGAAAAATATTGCCTGAAGCCTCGAGATTTCGATAATTGATGTCTACACCTTTGTGTCATCTGCGAGCAAAATCTCCGGACTTGCTTAATATTACTAACCGTTTTTGAAAATCGACTCAAATTGAGCCGTTTTACAACACTAAATATAGTGTATAGATGACAAAATTTTGAAATGGAAAGATAAAATGCGACGCGAAATTTACGTCAATTCGAAAAACACGATAAAAGGAGTGAGTAATTTTTACTTTAATAAAAAAAATAATAATAATAAATTTGAGTCTTATTAAATGTAACAAAATTTTTTTTAAATATATATATATATATTTGTCGTTAAATACTTATATTAAAAAAAATTATGAGGCGTTGAGATCTATCTTAGTAAATCTGGATTGATTTATAGATCCGTAAGGTAAGTAAGAAGATGTCCCGGTGCTTTCCAATAACAAATTTTGCGATGAGGACAAAAGACCGACCCTCGATACATTCACGGGCGAGTTTAACGGTGGTAAGGGAAAATTTTTGTTGGAGCTGGCGTTATCAACAAAAGGTAACCTCCTGTGAGAACCAAATATTCTCTTGGAAAATTTTTTGCGCGGGGAAGCGTAAGAATGCGCGGTATTCGAGTCAATGGTAACGTTTACAAAGTTATTACCATCGTTGGCGCGTAAGGAAGTATCTTTTTCGAAGAGCGTAGTATATTTGCCAGGTTTTTTATTTTCGTTGTTGCCCCGAGGAGACGGAGGAAAATGAGAATTGAAAGCCGAATCAATGTGATGGCCCGAAGAGTCGAAGTGATCATTATTGAACGAATGGAAATCGGGAACCGAACCGAGGTTCTGACACAATTCGTTTACCGTTTCATATTTGTTTGGAAAGATTGTGCCGTCACCGATGGCCGTAAAGATGGGGAAGGCCCATTTGTAAGGATTTTTCCCGAATACTTGTTCAAAGTTGGCTCTACAAGTTCCCAAATTGAATCCGTTTAAGTCGGGTTTGGGAGTATTCTGATCCTTGATCGAAGCGTTAGGGGAAGCTTTTTGGGGAGGAAATACGGGGGCTCGAAAGGTATCAAGAGTGGTCCTATTAAGGGAGATCAGGTAGCAATGGTAGGCCAATAAGGCACTCAGGGCTATGCCGAACATGATAACCACGAAAAACAGGAATAAAACGTGGAAACGGGTAGTCAGCAAAGCCCGTCCCACGAAGTTAGAAGTGTAAGGATAATCGATTAACGAGGAAAATAGGGAGGCGTTGGCAAAAGTAAGCGAAAATGAGGCGTTCGTTTTAAGGTTGTCGGTGTAATTGGAAGCGGGTATAGCGTATTTGAATTGGGAGGAGCTCGGAAGTGGGGTAGAGTCGGAGGCGGGAAGCGGCAGTTGGTAAGCGCTAGAGTTGGACCAGAAAGAGACGAAGTAGGGAAATGTCGTAACTAGATTTTATTTTTAAAAAAAAGTTAATAATTTTAAATATTGTTTTATGGGTTGCATAAATAGGAAGGATATCTTTTTTTATTTATTTACAAAATGAGCATGGAGAAATTTCAAAATAAACAAGGCAAAGAAGAAAAAAA
This sequence comes from Gordionus sp. m RMFG-2023, assembly GCF_954871325.1. Taxonomy (NCBI): domain Eukaryota; kingdom Metazoa; phylum Nematomorpha; class Gordioida; order Chordodea; family Parachordodidae; genus Gordionus; species Gordionus sp. m RMFG-2023. The sequence continues at coordinate 4,105,449 of NC_088778.1, read as the reverse complement.
AATTACTATAAAACCTATGATATTTTATATGTTACCGGCAATGTGGATATTAATGTCAGTCAACTCAATTCGTATAATTTTATTCTATAAATTGGCTTAGAAGTTTATGACAAAATTGTCTGAAACTTATAGGAATCGATTCAGGCATCATTTTGAGCAAAATCAGATCTTTAAATTTTAAAACTGGCTCAACAAATTATGCTATTATCTGATTGTGGAAAAAAAAAATCAAGGCTATTTTTTTAAAAAAATCATTTGATTTAAATAATAGTTTTTTTAAAAAAAAAATCTAAATTAATCATTTAACATTTTGCATTACAAGATTTTTTTTGAGGCTGATATTTATAACTTTTTTGTCACCAATACTCTTGGTAATTTTGGTGAATAATTCCTTAATTTATCACATTATTAGGGAGAAAATAAGGCAAAATAAATGGCGATAGTAGAGAAGCCTTCTATTTCAAACAACCCATTACGATGGCTATTCATCAAAGTAATTACATTGCTATTCATGCTTCCATATAACAATGCAATAAAACCTATCTCTTAATTTGTTTAAATTTTATGCCCTGACTAAAATATTGGAATAACCGTCTTTAAAAAATGGAGTCGTTTAACAACACTACAGTTTTAGCCTACTACGACACCCTATTTTCGTTAGTGTTTCGTATCGTTATTTTTTTTCTTTCTTATTTATTACCTTGTTCAGTCGAAGCGACATAGCCTGCTGTTTGGAAATAAATAGAACCTGAACAGAGCCTTAATTTTTTCTACCTTTTATCTTTATCTTATATTGAATTTCGAGATTTTGGCTTTTTTAAACAATTTTCTCGTTATTATTTTCTAAACCCAAATCCAATAATGTTACTTGATCTGTAAAGTATTAAACTTGTATAATTTTCTCTATTGCTATAATGCGGAATACTAAAAGGAATCATTATTCTCTGTTGGCGTTATACATTTATTGGCACAATCCATTCAACTTCTTGACTCATAAATACTACCAACATATTTCTTATTTCTTTATTTTTATAATAAAAATTTGGAAACCAAATTCAGACCATTTTCTTACTTCCGCGTGGATTAATATTAGCTTAGATATTGCAGATATTTTAGCATCTTTACTCACATTCCTTTTTAATTTTAACTACCTTACTTCCAGAGGCTTGTTTTATAGATTTTATTTGTCATCAGTCTCATATTGAAGGAACTTGATGGATTCCCACTTTTCTAACTATTTTTCTAGTAATTTAGTTTTACTTATATAACCAGCTGTGTTTAATGTGGCAAACAACAAAAAGTGGCTACAAAGCATAGTTTATATTAAAAAAAATGTAACAGAATTCTTGGTAAAAAATCAATTAAATTTTTTTTTAAAAAAATCATGTACCTGAAAAAAAATTCATAAAACAAAAATTAGTAAGCTAGTGTCAATACTAATTAGAAAGTGTGTAAATTAATTAAGTTTGTATATAAGTTAACTACATGAGAGTCAGCGATAGAAGTTAACTACATGGAAGTTAGCGGTAGACGCCATTTTTTCTGCAGGTTGGTTTAATAACATTTACTTTATTTTACAAAAAACATTCTATTTTAGAAATGAATTTTTTTATCAAACGATAAATATCATTAAGTTACGTGTAGACTATTTAAAAAAATGACGTCTGTGGCTGACTCCTGTGTAAAATACACTTTTTATTAATAAATGGTCATAAAAAATTTTACTTCCGGCGAAGAGACTTATCAAACAGCCGTAAATTAAGAGCAAAACGAATTGTTTTTGATTCCCGAAATTAACGCAGTTATTGACCCAGGGACAGTGATGGTCCATTTTAAGCACGCATTCACCGCACGCGCCGCAATGGTGGCACCTATCCGGCTTAAGATGTTTACAAATGTCGCAGTAGCGAGGACCTCCCTCGAGGGTGCATTGTTTAAGGGGTCTATTTTAAAAAAAAAATTGAGTCGGTTAAATGCGGTAAATTAATTTTATTGTAATATCAAATTTATACGATGCATTAATAATTTAATCTGCTCATATGTTTGAAATTAAACCAATCTAGACTGGTGATGATTCATTCATTAAAATGCAGTAAGTGTACAAATATTGAAGTCCGCCATTGAAAGACATTTAGACGAAGAATTCTATTACAGCCAATGACATCAGCTACAGCTGACTTCAAATGTTTGAACACTTTTATTAAATTATTTTCATATCAAAGTCCTTAGCTCAAATATTTGACCTTATAATTCATATAATTTTTTAATTACTTGATTTGATTATTAGTCCGCGGATAGTCGAACACCCTAAGGGCGACCTGGTTGAGTATTATGGATAACTCGTTTTCGTCCCTGGCTTTCTCTATCTCGACGAGTTCTCTCGGTTCGAGCGCGTATACTTTGGGTACCGCGCACCCTTCGCGTCTTTTACCCTTGCAAGCCGGCGTCAGGGTAACCGAGAAATAGGACCAAAGCAATAATAGGAACAAGGGATGAAAGACAATCAAGTAGGCTATAGCTCGAGGGGTCGTATTAACTTGATCGGATATATTAGCGGTTTGATCGCTAGACGGTTCGCTGCTATTGAATAACGCTGCCGATTCTGAATTATCTTCCATTCCATGCCCAATTTTAGCGTCATGACTTAATTTGGGTGCGGTTTTTAAAAAAAATAATAATAATTGAAGTTGACTATATAAATGTTTAATCGATTAATGCTACGGAACACCGTGTCGGTAAATAGCCACATATTAAAAATGAATACTTAAAAATTAGTTAAAAATAAAATGACTCTACCTATAGAAGACCAATGCCCGGTGTAGGTTAGTGGGGTCGATTTGGTATACATCAGATATAGGTGAAGGCGTCATTTTGGCAAAGGTTTTTATTTTAAAAAGTATAATGCTAAATTTCGCAATTTTTTCAAATACGCTTTAGGATATATATATAGGACTAGCTTAAAAATAAATAAAAATATAGGATATGAGATTAAAAATATCCTTTTAACATGTGACTATTTACTGACACCTTATGATAGCCTAACTAGTAGATGCCTCGAAAGTCTCATTTCACACTGGTTGAGTATTATAATGTTCTGTAACCATTTTTATGCCATTTGCGAAAATGTAGATATGTAACACTATAACACTCAGCCGACAATATGAAAATATGTGACAAACTAAAACGTAAAACCGAACCGATTTGGAGCAAAATGGAAAAAAAAGAATAAATTACCTTTTATAAGAGGGGTCGTCACCGTTTTGCGGCAAAGAGTATTGAGGCGTCATAAGGGTGTAGCAACAAAACTGAACCACGTAAGCGTAATACGACCAAACCAATATGAAACACACGAATACGACGGGTATCCATTTGAAGGCCCTCAAGCACAAATTGTCAGGGGAGAGGCAGGGGATACGAGAAGCTCTGGGAAACGTCGACAATCGGTTAATATTCGCGGGGGCAAAGGGTAAGGTTTGGCGAGCTGTTGAGCCGCCACCACATAACCATTTATTGCAGCAGGGCCGTCCTACGTACATAGGATTATCCCCGGTTGGATTTTAGATAATCAACTTACTTTTTTTTCGGTATTTTTAAATTTTCTACGAATTCCGGTCTTGTCGAGACGACTAATCACGTGTTGCGCTTAAACTTTTACTATCTTTGTTTATTATTATTATTATAAATGAAAATCAAAAGTTTGATAAAAAAAAATCATATTTTGTAATTTTCATCCACAAAAAAAAATAATTCAAATATAAATCCACATTTATAATAAAATTCCTTCATTTCTTAGAAGAGATCGACCGAACTGCGAAAAGGTTAATAATTAAGCAATCAAAAAATATAAACGCATATTTTATGTATATAGACTCACGACACGAGTTCAAGTAAAATATATACCTTGAATTTAAAAAAAAAAATTGTCATTTAAAATCTTACTTTTATAAATATATATAAAGGTGTCAATTGTTAATTTTTTTTTTTTAAATATTCAATAAAATATATTCATGATTTACGATACCAAATAACGAATATATATTTAAAATACCTAAATATATTGTTTAATTATATATTGTAAACCAATACCAATACCAATCCCAATATTAAAAATAAAAAAAATATATATCTATAGAATTATTTGGTTTTTTGTTTCGTGGATCATTATAAAGGGAACTAACATTCATACTATCCAAGATGTGCCTAAAAAAAGTTATCCTTCTTATACTGCATTCACAGTTAGCGGAAAATGATGGGAGAGAATATATTTATAAGTAAATTTTGTATACCTCCCCTCAAATTCGTGCTGAATATACAGGGTAACCTCTCACTCACGGTTAGCGAAAAATCGCGGCAGAGAATATAACAATCTTTCGCACTGTATATTTCCATATAAATAAGACAGTTTTATATGATATTTTAGTTTATACTCATTTTGCTACATGTATCAAAATCAATATACGTTTATTTTCAATCACTTCACAAATTCCTAGTTTAAAAAGAAAAAAAAAAGGAAGGAATTTGGATTCACCAAAATTATGAGTTGGTTCTCTCGACCCTGATCACTATTTCTATTTTTTTTAAATTAATAAGAGTTGTTAAAAGATACTTTTTAAATGGATCTAGATACAGATACATCGTCTAAAATAATATCTAGATACCGATATTTTAATCAAAAATCTATCTAGATACAGATACCACATTTTTATATCTAGATACAGGATCTAGATCCTTTAACAACTCTGAAATTAATAATATGAATTTAAGCCAATATCAATGAAACATAATAATACCTAGATTGGTGATGCATTCGTAAATGACGCATTTGAAAGCGTCGTTGAATGCAAATCAGCTGGACCCGCCATTTTGGTAACCCATATAGTAATTATTATCGTGTTAGAAACCTACTATTAAATTGATAACTTGCTTCCTTATTATCTCGATGATCAGGCAATTTTTTTTAAAAAGTTTGAATCAGGCATAGGAGGAATAAATTGGCCTCTAATTTAAAATTGTTAATAATGATATGGGCAACCAAAATGGCGTCCCCAGCTGTTTTTATTGATGTACACTTTTAATGAATATATCGTCATTCAAGGTATTATTATATGTCATTGACCAATAATACCAATACGAGAAATAAAAAAATAATTTCGTTAATCTTGGGTTTTTTTTAAAATATTCCCAGCCCTAACTTATACACTTTTTTTCCCGTCAATATCTTATTTTTTTTTCAACTTTAAATCATTTTTAGCGCCTTTTTCTTTACAACTTAAAAATTTGAATTTTACCGGAAATACAGTTCAGCATGCTTGAATACCTTCCCTACGAATCAGACAATTTCGCCGTTAACTTTTAAATCATTTCTAATTTTTACTTGATATAATTTCTCCTAAAAATACTTAATATAAATTATAATTATTTGTAAATGTTCATAACAAATTTATATTATTTTATTTTTTTTGAATCACGGAAGTAGATTTTTTTTCTAAACATTCCGGAATACATTTCTGTTAGAATCGGATTTTTACGTTTTTTTTTAATTTTTTTAAAAAATATAAAAACGAGCTAAAAAAATGATCATATTGACACTAACATGCGCAGCTATTTTGTCTAGTGGTGGCTATAAATGACATATAAATCAATGAAAACAGCTGGAGACGCCATTTTGATTACCCATATCATTATTTTAAAAAAATTTAAACAAGAGGCCAATTTATTCCTATGCTTTACGCAAACTTTATTAGAGAATTGCCTGATCATCGAGACGATAAAGGAAGCAATTTTTCAATTTTATAGTAGTTTTTAACATGAGAATAATTGCTATATGGATTACCAAAATGGCGGGTCCAGCTGATATTCAATCAACGACGCTTTCAAATGCGTCATTTATGAATGCATCGTCAGTCTATGTATTATTGTATGTCATTGAGCTATAGCTATAATATGATAACGGTTTGTGCCTGAAACCGATTTTCGAAAAACCCAAACCGGAAACCACAAATGTAGAGACTGATCCGAACCATATTTAGGACCAAATTTTATTTCGGTTTTGGATAACATGGATAAAAATAAAATTTAAAATAAAAAACTTCATTTATTTTGCAAATATTAAAATAATAAAAATTATTTGTAACTGGATACATCGTAATTAGATAACTTTATTTAATTTTTTGTGAATTTACTATATTATTTATCTATAGAATTGGTATTTTTAATTGGACAGCTCTTAAAATACGAGGAAATATGCATATTGTAATTTATTTTCAAATAGTAATAATCAAAATCAGAATATTAGCTTTAAATTTCAAAAAAATAAACAAAAACTTTAATGCCCAAAATTTTCCTGGCCCATTCCACAGGCTGGGATTTGGAGATTTTGAATTCTGAATTTAAAGGGAAATTTTTTTATTTGTCAGAAATTACATTTTTAAGCATGTTACGTATAAAAATGCAGTGAAGCCAAGACAGGGTTAATTGATTAATATCTAATATATACTGATGAGCAGGGGTGCGAACCCGGCAAAATTTTTGACTGAGTTCGGGTTCGGTTCAGGGAAATATTTTTGAACTCGGGTTTGGTTCCGAGTCCCGCTTGGGTTTAAGAATTTTTGAATTGATAAAAAAAATTCTATATTTAAATCATAATTAAAAAAAATAGACATAAATTTAGTATATCAAATTCATTTTTTATTTTATTTATAGGCAAAATATAGTTAAAAATACAAAATTTTACAAAAACTACCCTGAATCTTTGTTTAACAATTTTTAAGCTAGATTTTGAGAATTCTTTAAATTAACAATATCCAATATCAATTTTTTACTTTGACTTGTTCACTTTCATTTTCCTCTAATTAATAATCTCTGAGAATAAGTTAAGGATTAAAAATAAATGGTGTAAATGAATTTAATTGTTTTAAAATTTATTAACACTCCAATAGGAATCTTTGAGAATAAATATAAAAAAAATTTAAAATGGAGTAAATGAATTAAGTTGTTTAAAATTCATTAACACTTCATTATATTGGAAATTTGAAAATAATATAAAATCTCAATTAAATTATTAATATTTGTTACAAATATCTTAATATATGATTTTAAATAATACTGAACCTGGTTAAACCCGGATTCATATAAAATTCCCGGGTTCGGTTCAGGTTCAGATGTTTTTTTCAAAAACCGAGGTTTTCTTCTCCAGGTTCGGGTTCAAGTTGGAATCCTTGCTGATGAGAGATTAAAAGATTGAAACTAATTAAATATTTAGTGCAAATGATTCAAAGTATTATTTTTTTATAAAGCATATTTTAAAATTTTGCATGTCAAAAAAGAGATAGTATTTTAAATAATATTTTTAAGGCTAACAGCCACATGAAAAAAAATATTCTATATAATAAAATTATGTAAAAGAATCCTTGCTAAGGCTGTGTTGATATTAAATATCAGATTGGATCAAGACCTATTTTTTCCAAAATAGATGACCTGATAATATTATTATCATTGTTTTGGGTAATTCTATGATAGGAACCAAAATGTAATTTTTTTAAAATATTTTAATTTTATTTTCAATTTCGTATAATCACATAGTTTAAAAAATATATATTAAAACTTATATAATATTTTAAAAAGAAAGAATATTTAAAATGTGATATTATTTTCCTTTGCAACAAGAAAAAGGATTTTAAAATATTTGGCAAATGACTAACTTTTGGGGAATAAAATGAATACACTTTAATAAATTGTTAAATCCTCAAAATATTGCACCATGAGAAAGGAGAAATTTTAAAGTGTTTTTTATTTTGCCCCATAGGTTACAATTATTTTTTTTAATAATATTTAGGTAAAAGATGATCGTAAATAAAAATAATCTAAATATTGGATTGGTATTGGTTATCTTGGTATTGGTTATCTTGGTATTGTATAAATATTAGAAAAAAATTGTATTAGAAAAAAAAAAAATTTGCTGATAAGCAAAGCCATAATCCTAATTTTTATTAAGCTTATAAAATTCTTTTAGAGATCAGAATGGCCCAGTGCAAACTAGCCTGTGAAGATTTTTTTAAAGTTTTATGGCTTAGCCCATAATGGCCTAGCTGCCTGGCAAAACCTGATTATTTTGTCCCATCTGTTATTATTTTTTTGTGAAGGAAGTATCTTAATTTGCATAATTCAAGGCTTTAATTTTTTTAAAAAATTTCAAATATTCCCAATTTTTATCCTGACCTTTGGATTCCTAAATTAATTTAAAATAAGGACAGAAAATGGTTCAGAAAATATTTCACATTTTGTCCAGCAAAGTCTTTTTAATTATTTTTTAAAATGGGCCCTGATTGGTTTAGGCAGGAATTAAAAATTGAATATGGGCAAGTAGCTTCATGCCAATTGGCCCTATGCCTTTTATTGGCTTCTTAGTTAAATAGTTTATTTTATATAAAATGAAAAAGATGTTTGCAATATTAATATATTGATATAGGTTGCTTATTATTTCTAGGTATTAGAGTTAAAAAAATTAATTTTAAAACTATTAAATATGTATGATTAAATGTAAAAATTGGGTGTGTAAAAGTCTATTTAAGTATTTTATTTAGAATATGAAAAATTTTAGGGAAATAGCAAATAAATATGTAAATACGTCAAAAAATTTAAGCTTGAAGTTTTAGATGAATCAAGTTTATTCTCATTCCTTCATTAATAAATGAGAGTATATATAAAATTAAACTGTATATAATCACATTACAATTACTATCAAAATGATTTGAAGATAAATATAACTTTAAATGCATCCACAAATCAAGCCAACGTGAAAATAGAATCAGAAGATATTTATAGCTCATATTAGTTGAATAGGCATCATGGGATTACGTACAAATAAAATTTGAGTATAATTATTGTATTTTTGTATTCCCCATCAATTGATTAATTTTTCTCCTTTATTTAACAGCTGTTTTGGGTCGAATATTTGTGGATACAAAATGAAATCGATTGACATCTCTGAATTATTTTGACAAACATTAATGTAATGTATATATTCTGTTTTTCTATTTATTTATTTGATACTAAAATTATAATTATTTTTTGCTAAAGTTGTTTCTAAAAACTAGTTTCAAAAAGATTATTAAGGTTATGAATATTACTAGTAGGCCATATTTTTATTTATTATTAAAAAGACTATACAAGTGTTTACTGAAAAATTTTTAAACGTTTTTTAATTACATAATTTATTTTAAGGATGATAAAATATATATATAAATGTTGAATATGTTGATCGATGTTATTTTATTATTTATTTTGGCAATTGATTTATTTTTTTATATATATCAATTTGTATTTAAATTTAATCGGTGAAAATTTTACATTAACATTTTTTTATCATTTTAACGTTATATTTTTTTAATGTCAATTTGTATTATCACACAATTAGTTATTTTTTTTTATTGTTTAAAAAAAGATATATAAAGAGAAATTGTTTTTGTTGATAAGGGGAATAAAAAATGTAATTTATCTTTTATAATAAAATGCAATTTTATACAAATAAAATATATAAATCATGATATTATTACTTAATTGATAAATACTATTAAATTCCTACATTATTTTTAAAAAAATAAAAAGATATAACAGGAAAATGATTTATCCCAATGATTATATAATTGGATCGGCAGATGGCTACGAGTTTTATTTCACATGTCAAATATAAATCAGTTGATTTAAATATTTGATTTGATCAATCAAATATTGTTTTACTATTTAGAAAACTATAGATTATTTACTGTCAAATCAATAAAAGATGAGTTTGCGATGTTTAAAATCTAGAAAGAAGACAAGCTTTAATGCGATTTGGAAGAAATATATTATTAAATGAATAAGGAAAAAGAAATATCATATATAAACCATAAAGATTATTTTAAGTGTTGTTATTGAGAAGAAAAATAACAATAAAATGTTACAGAAAGAATTACTTTAAAATTCTAGTAATATAATAGGAGATGCAGTGACGAAACTTCCATAGAAGCAAGGGAAGCTCCATTAAAATTTTTCCTACAAAATTCTTAAATAAATTTAATATAATCATTATAATATATTAAAAAACTAACGTGGCTTCGTTAAAAAAAATTAATATAATTTTTATATTTTTATAACGTTAAAAATATTAATATTATATTTACTGTTAAGAAGAATTACTATTTTTTACTACGCTAAAAAAATATACAAAGCAAATTTAATATTTCTTTTCTATATTATAATTTTCTAATATCCTCACTTCGTCATCGTGAGGTCATCTCATCGCTACTTATTTATTTATTTTTATTATTTATTTATTTTTATTATTTATTTATTTCAAATCATTCTATTTTAAATTAGTGTGCAAGTAAAGAATATTATATTGAAACAAATTATATATACTAGTAGATAGCTCGTCAAAATAGACGGGGAATGAGAATTTTTTTCGTTCTTCGATAGATGTTACCTTTTATTTAATTATTATATATTATCATCATTTTTAAAAAAATATATTTTATCTATCTGCTTTGCTGGGTAAAATTTAAAAAAATTTTACGAAAAATGGCCGACTATTAAATATAACAAAAATAATTACACGAAAAAATGAAAAAAACAATTGTTTTTAAATAAGAACTCTTTTTAAATAGGAAATCTTTTATGAATAAAATTTGTAAATTTCATGTTACCCTGGAACCCTAAATTTTAAAAAAGGGTTTACGTTTAGCAAATTGAGGGTTCGGTAAGGTTCGGGCTCTCGCCCCTGTTTTAATTTGTTATAATAAAAATCAATAGAATATCACTAATATGTGTTGTTTATGTGACTCTTATCTGAGTAAAAATGCTATTCCTTATTATAATTCCGAGAATAAGAAAATACATAAATTTAAATTGGAGTGAGACAGGAAATAATTTAAGAAATGAATTAAACTATATTAACATTGTTTTAGAAAAGAGCCCCCAAATATATTATTAAAATAAATGTAATACATTGATTTATAAATTAAATCCATCAAAAAAAAATGTTTATTTAAATCGCCAACATATTAAGCTGCGGCGTCGGCGTGCAGAACGCCTAAAAAAATTTTAAAAATATCGCCCGCCGTCGATTGAGACATCGGCGCGCAGGTCTACTAATACCATATTGATTCTAAAAAAGAAAAAGAAATTTATTAAGTAAAAAAAAAGAGTATTTAGCTTAAAAAAATATATACTTATTTACTGATTGATTTCCACCATTGGTATAAACAAAAAAAGAGCAATAATTAATAATTTGGAAAAAAAAATTATATCAAAAATTTATTTACACAAATATTGTTAATGGTAAAAAAAAAAACAACATGCGTTCTTCAAAAAAGTGAAAATTTTACTTTATTTAAAAAACTTTTTTAAAATGCAACCATAGTTGGCAAGTAACAATAGCAGGTTAAAAATAACAACTAGATCAACAAAAAATTTATAAAGGTTTTTAATTAGATTTTTTTTGATTAATAACATGGGGTTGGAATTATTTTTAGGGTGTGTGTGGGGGCGGGGGAGGGTGTATGAGCGCCTGTAGACGCTCGATGGACTTTATATGCCAGAGGAAATCGTTAAACCAATGTCTTACTTGCTGTTAAAAAAAAAGGAAATCAAGGATGATGTTTAAACTAACTTAAAATTTTTTGTTTATATTTCAGGAATCTTCCCGCCCCCTAAACGGGTCCCTTAAATATTGTTCGAGTTATATTGCATTTATTGACTATTTTTTTTCTTTAATTCTTTTATTCACCTAAACTATATGCAGTGGTAAGGCAAGGGTGCCTTCAATTGATAGAGTATATTAAAATGTAGTAAGACCTATTGCTGTCAAAGATTTTTATATGTGTATGAGTTTGAATAATACGTTATAATTATACTTGCATGGTATTATATATATAAGTCTGCGTGACTTCAATGAGTTAGATTAGTTTATATTAGTAAAGGATTATAAAACCCGATGTGGGGGGAGGGGGGAAAGTTAATCATGAGTTCGCAATGATTAGAATATTAATTTGCATTATATATAAACGATAATTATACTCATTTATATATTTTTTTTAAAAAATATATAATTAACTTAAATTAATATTTATAATGATATTATTAATTTCATATTTTTTTGGGGGGGAATGATTTGGGGGTAGGATAGGCCGGGTAAATCTAGTGAGGTATATTAGCTTAAAATGATATTTATAAAAGCTTGCAAATTTGTGATCCTACCTTTTTTTTAAAAAATGAAATATATAATAATAAAATAATTATGGATGATATCAATATATTATAATATAATAATTATAATATACTAAAATATCCTCTTTCAAAAATTTGATGATCAGTTAAAATTTTGAATTATTTATATTATTTATGGACCTATTTTACTTGAACAAAAAAATATCTAATTTATTTTTCAATTATATAAATACAATAATTTATTATCAATATAAGATATAATAATTTAAATTTTCATTATAATAAATTTTAATATATTTAAAAATGTTTGAAAAATATATAATAATACTATCTAAAAAAAAGAACGGAGATGGTGTGACGCAGGGAAACAAAAATGAAAAAGGAACGTAAGCGTTGGTCTATGATAGCTCTTTGGCTAGAAGGCTACCATTGAAACTGATATAATTAGCTTTGTGAATCGCTATGGATAATCGTTGACGAAGAAAAAAACCCTCTCGAGGTTCTTCTGAAAGTTTGCTGATTTGTGATCCTAAGTTTTTGAAAAATGCTAAGGCGAGTTTGCCGAAGGTGCCAAGAGTGGTTGATATGATTGGGATGAAGAAATGATCGTTTATTATTTCTGTGTATTTAGAAATTTTAAGTTGTTCCTTCTGGTCAAGGATGTTGATGGCGTGGTTGGATGGGGCCAAGGGGTCAATACAGGAATAGTCCCATACCAAAAGTTGGCCTCTCCTCCATGGGATTTGAGAGATCCCATCAGGACGTTTACCGTCAGATCTAAAAAGACCCTGTGGTTCTAACGTGGAAGGAATTTGGGCGGATTTCAGAGCATGTTGGATGATTGTATTACATTGCTTGTGTCTGATGAATCGTCCATTGCAGGAGCGACAATGTAAACTATGTCTACCCTTCGAGTCAACTGGCGAGTTGCACCCTGAGCAGATGTGGGGGTGAGTGATGGAACAATTTAGACGAATGCCGATGGCATGGGTAAATTAATTGTTGGATAGTTGAAGCTGAAGATTGGTAGATGGGATGGCCTCAAGAAACTCATGTCCCGTACCATTGAGCAAGGAAGAGAATAGGGTGCGGTCGGTAGATTGCATGCTAGATAAGAGAGTTACAACGCAGCGAGCAACCTACTGGTGCATCCCAGTCTTTCTGTTTATGGGTTGTGGGGGGATGAGAATCAGCATTGATCCTTGTTTTCCAAATATCCTTAGCCACGATTAAGGAAAGATCTTCTTTAGAATTATGGGCGGTGGTTATTGGCTTTGTCAAGAGACTACTCGATATGAAAGTAGTTGTTGCTAAGTCAAGTGGAGATCTGATGCCGAGACCACCAAATTTGGTTGGAAGAGTTGCTTGGGCCCAAGCGGTTTCGTTGAATCTGATATTTACTATTTTTTCGGTTAAGTCCTTTATTCCTTTTTCGTAAGTTTGGAGAGGAATAGGATATTTAAAAATTGGTGTTGACCGAAGTGCGTAAAGAATCCTTGGTATAAAAAAGAAATTTTTTAGCAAAAAAAAGGACTTGTGTGATGGAAGAAGTGTAAAGATGTCCTCCAGTTTAAGGAGTATGTCAAGTGTGGAATGAAGAAAGGTGCTTATTGCCTCGTGTCCTCCAACAGGCGATCCTAGATGTGTTAATTCAACGCTTGATGTGAATTTGAAATCGTGAGTGTTGGAAGCATTAGAATTTAAAAGTGAGAATTCAGATTTGCTCTGGTTAAGCGAAAGTCTAATGGCTGTGCCCATTTCTTTAATTCATGGTGACTGCTTTGGCAATTTCACTACTGGGACCACTCAAGATTCCATCATCAATATACCAAGCGTGGAGCGATAGAGTACATGAAGAGTTTATTGATTTTATCATGTCATTGATTCCAAGACTAAAGAGAAGGGATCCGAGAGGGTCACCTTGTTGGATACCCTCGACAGAAAGTATCTTTTCTTTGTTGAATTGTAAGATTGTTGGTGATTGGTAGCAAGAGAAAAGAAATTTGGTATAAGCGGGGAAATGGAAGCAAGTTGAATGTAAGGAACGTGTTGCGCGAAAGAGTGTTGTAGGCGTTAGAGAAGTCAATTTTTACTAGGGATTCGTTTTTTGGGTTATTTTCAAGGTGAATTCTTGTTAAGTGCACGGCAGACTTCACACCCACCAGGTATCCCTACACCAAGTTGATAGGGGCTTAGAATGTGTGCGGCATTGTGTTTGATTCTAGATGCGATTAATTTAGTATATTTTTCTAAAAAAAATAAATAAAATATATACCATGATAAATTTTTATCTATTGGCCATAACTTTTTCATTCTTATATCGTGACGTGTCTACAAATCCTATAATCATTAAAGGTTAAATTTAGTTTTTCAAACTTATATATATTCTTTAATGACATTAGTACTAATCTAGACTGAAGAATCATTCACTAAAATACATTAAAAAGTGTGAACACATTATAGTCACTGTAAGGCATTTAAATGAATTACCATTCAATGGCGTCTAACTAAAGCTATTGACTATAGAATTTCAACGTGCACACACTTTTTGATAAGCGAACTGTTGTTAGTATTAACTGTCATTAATATTATCAAGATTAAATTGAATAATAATAGGTAAAACAAAATTGTGGCGATAGTAAAATTGTGCTTCATCAATAATTCATATAAATGTCATTATCTTTTAATATTTTCCTCCTTATAAGTAGTTCAAGATGAAAGAAATAATATTTTTATTGTTTCGCTTTCAAGGCGAATTGAACTTACTGACTTATTCATATAAGTACTGGAAGGTCTATTAGAGGTTTGCATCGGGCTTGTTTTTCGCCCGCCCGCCCATACTTTGAACGGGCATAGTCAGGCTTTTTAATTATATTCAACATTGAGCGGGTGGCGGGAGGGTTAGAGCTCCCATTGCAGACCTCTGTGGTGTATCATATGTAGCTTAAATAAATTATAAAAGCGTTTGATTTACATTGAATAAAGAAAGTGATAGCATACTCGAATGTGTTACATGGCGTTGGGAGTTAGCTCTAAAATAATTTTTTTTATTGATTTGTAAAAATAAATATTTAGAGTAGAGTTGATATTAATAAACTTTTACAAAAAAGCAGTTAGAGTGAATTCGTAGCGAGGTATATAAATATGCACAAAAATACAGCATGTTTTGTATATTTTCCCCAATGACATATAATAATACCTAAACTTGACGTTGCATTCATTAAAATGTACATCAATAAAAAACAGCTGGGGACGTTATTTTGATTACCCATATCATTATTTAAAAAATTTAAACGTTAGGCCAATTCATTTCTATGTCCGACGCAAACTTTATTAAAGAATTGCCTGATCATCGAGATAATAAGGAAGCAAGTTATCAATTTAATAGTAGTTTTTAACATGAGAATAATTACTACATGGGTTACCAAAATGGCGGGTCTAGCTGATTTGCATTTAATGGCACCTTCAAATGCATTATTATAAATGCATCGCCAGCTTAGGTATTATTATATGTCATTGACTTGGCCACGAATTTGTTTTGACTATGGATGATTTTGATAGGTTCATTTTTTGGAAGAAAGATGGTAGTTATTTATTTTTTTTTTAAAAATTTGCAAGTTTGCCAAAAGGGGGATATGATCATTAAAATAAAAAATGGCGATTGAAGAAAATAGTAATAAAATGATAATTTTTTTCTCGTAAAATGTAAATTAAATAAATGTTCACATAGGATTAAAATAAATAATTTTTTCCAACCCAGCACTCAGGCTTGCCTGTTGTCTTGTCTATTTTTAAACTTTAAAAAGCAAGACAAAACTACACACATATTTTTTAAAATAACTAGTTACTTTTGGCAGTTACATTTAACTAGTTACAGTTACTAGTTACAATATTTAAAATATAACTAGTTACAGTTATTTTTTAGCAAAAATGTAGCTAGGTAACTAGTTACTTTTAGCTAGTTACTTTAACAACACTACTAAATACCATTATGAATGAAATAATTTTATATCATATATATTTTTAGAACTAGCTAGCTCTTTGAGAACTTCTGGCCATTCAAATAAATTTGCTATAGATAACTTATCTGGTAAAAAATATTTTTTTTATATGTTATGTTTGTATAATAATATTCCTATTAGAGTCTTTTTGAGATTTTTTTTTTCAACCCCCTGTCTAGATTGATAAATCTAAGATATAAGCCGTAAAAAAATTTTAAAAAGAGTTTTTTGGATATTATTTATATCAAGATGAGTTAATTAAATTTAATATATTTACCTATCCTCTGTCGATTTCTAGATTGACAAAATATTTTACACCTCCCTCATAACCAAGGAATAATATTTTAACGATATAAAATTAGAATTGCTTTTTATTTTATAATCTTTATGGATCAGGTGGCTACCGGTGGTGTTTCTGGTAAAATTTAACTGATATCGATGAGGAGAACTTTGGGAATAAAATAAATGGTTGATTTTATTTTGCGCGTCTAAGGACTAATTAATATGCGATTTCAAAAAAAAAAATTATTATTATTTATATTTCCCTTAAAATTCCAGCTAAACTAAATATATATAAAATAAAACATCAAACTAGTAAGATTAAAATACATTATCAGAGATTAGTCAGTTTTTTACTAATTTTCTCTTGGTTATCACATTTCACTAGTGTGACGAATATAATGAATTATGACACAAAAATAATTTATTCTCATTCTTATATATTAAACTCCATTGATAACTTCCAGTTACCTGATTCCAATCTTCGGCTTATTTCTAGTCTAAGCAAGTTTTAGCTGGCAGTAGCCTTATTAAGGGGATAAGGAGGTTAGGAGGGGGGGAGAAGTTCAAGCCCCGAAACTTTATTCAATTCCGCCGGAATATATTTTTTTGCTAACTTTAGATAGAATCTTCTTTATTACGCTAATTTAAAGCCTTCCCCTGTTATATTTGAATATCGTATATATTCAAAAGGTTACGTTATATATTTTAAAAGGACGTTATATATTTCAAGAGTACGTTATTGTATTATATTATTATAACTTTCCGACATATAATATTATATTATCGAGGTTAATCAAATTGCATATCCCCCACCCCCCCCCCCGGTTGAAAAAAATTTAGCACTTCTGCAACTTAATATTGAAATCTTACTCACAACATAACTATGAAATAATTTTTTTTTTATAATTTGCTTTATCAGATTGCCAGAATTAAATTATTATTATAAATTAATTTAATTTAATTCTAACATTTTCATTAAAAACCCATGCAAGGTGATAATACAAATTTATTTTAGATTGACTGTTTTAGAGCTATCTAAATTTATGTCAACAAATTTATATTATGAATTTAATTTTCTTTAACGTAAAATTAATACATTTATTTATAAAATAAAACGGTGACGGGCTGCAGGTTTTTAAGATAATAATATCTTGCATCCCTAAGGATTGGAAAAGCTAATTTAATTTTATAGAGAGATAGATATGTTTATCACAATCAAAAATAATTTAATTTCATAATATAATTAATATATCAACTAATGCAAGAGTTTCTGATATTGTTTCGGCTTGAGATGTAACTTATAAAGACGATAAGAATAATGTCTTTATATTTTTTTTTTAAAATGTTTATTATGTATGTCTATGAGAAGCGTCTACATGACAGTATTAGTCACTGAAAACCATATTCCCCTTAAAAATTTACTACCTAAAAAATTTTGTTGCCTTCGACGGATATTCTTACTTATTAATTGCACGTTTTAATTATATTCACACATTTTAAAATGAATAGCTTATATGATCAATACTCTACTACCAACAATCTAAAAATTGTGAATGTAAATGAATTATTTTTTAGAACCATGAATTTAAAAAATAAAAAATAATATAATATAATATAATATAATATAATATAATATAATATAATATAATATAATATAATATAATATAATATAATATAATATAATATAATATAATATAATATAATATAATATAATATAATATAATATAATATAATATAATATAATATAATATAATATAATATAATATAATATAATATAATATAATATAATATAATATAATAATATAATATAATATAATATAATATAATATAATATAATATAATATAATATAATATAATATAATATAATATAATATAATATAATATAATATAATATAATATAATATAATATAATATAATATAATACTAATATAATATAATATAATATAATATAATATAATATAATATAATATAATATAATATAATATAATACATTATAATATAATATAATATAATATAATATAATATAATATAATATAATATAATATAATATAATATAATATAATATAATATAATATAATATAATATAATATAATATATTATAATATAATATAATATAATATAATATAATATAATATAATATAATATAATATAATATAATAAATATAATATAATATATAATATAATATAATATAATATAATATAATATAATATAATATAATATAATATAACATAATATAATATAATATAATATAATATAATCCCACGCTCATTTGCAATGAGCATTTTTATAGTATATAGTATATTGTTTGGTAAGATGAAAAGGGCAGAAAATGCAAGGTGTTTTTTTTTTATTTACAGAATAATTCGGATTTCTAAAAATGAAGCTTCATGGGTCAAAGATTAGATTTGAAGCATAAGCAAGATCCTCTTTCTTAGACATGTGCTAAGATCATTTTCCAGTTTTTATGTTAATTAAATCTTATATCAAACAACTTTGGAAGGATTCTTATACAATTTTAATTTGAGGGATTAATTGATATATATAAAAATAGAGAGTAATTTTATTATTTAATATAATTAATACATCAGATATAGGTTCAGTTTCTAATAACGGTTCTAATTTTAACAATGGCGCGGCTAGGAATAAGATTGATGAAAAGGACGAAGATGATTACGGTAAAAAAACAATTTTAATTTACTATTTTTAAAATCTATTATTGGCAATATGGAAGGTTTCTTTTATTTTTATTTTAGTTTAAATTAAATATATTAAACCTGTATTATTCGGATTACAAAAATAAATGAAACTTCTTAGGTCAATGTTAGATTTAAAGCCTAATCAAGATCTATCTTTCTTAGACATGTGCCAGGATCACCTAGTGATCCTAAATATAATCCGGTTTTTATGCTAATAAAATCTTATACCAAAAATAACTTTGGAAGGATATAATTAAAATATTATTTAATTTTAACTTGAGAATGGATGTAAACAAATTTATTATTTTATTATTTAATATAATTAATATATATCAGATATCGATTCAACTTCTAATACTGGTTCGGCTTGGAATAAGACTGAGGAAGAGGATAAAGATGATCGATAAAAATATAATTTTAATTCAATATATTTATCATCAAGTCATTAGAGTCCATATGTTAGGAGGTATTTTAAAATATTTTTATTAACAATAAATTAAATACATTAAAACCGAATAATTCGGATTACAAAAAAGACAATACTTCTTTGTTCGGAGATTAGATTTCTAGCTATCTTTCTTAGACATGTGCCAAGATCACTTAGTTAACCTAAATATAATTTTTATGCTAATAAAATCTTATACCAAACAACTTTGGAAGGATATAATATAAATATTATATAATTTTAATTTGAGATATTAATGGATGTGAATAATTAGAGAGTAATTTTATTATTTAATATAATTAATATATATCAGATATCGATTCAACTTCTAATATTGGTTCGGCTTGGAATAAGACTGAGGAAGAGGATAAAGATGATTTCGATAAAAATATAATTTTAATTCAATATATTTATCATCAAGTCATTAGAGTCCATATGTTAGGAGGTATTTTAAAATATTTTTATTAACAATAAATTAAATACATTAAAACCGAATAATTCGGATTACAAAAAAGACAATACTTCTTTGTTCGGAGATTAGATTTCTAGCTATCTTTCTTAGACATGTGCCAAGATCATTTAGTTAACCTAAATATAAATTTTATGCTAATAAAATCTTATACCAAACAACTTTGGAAGGATATAATATAAATATTATATTAATTTGAGATATTAATGGATATTAAATAATTAGGGAAGTAATTTTATTATTTAATATAATTAATATATATCAGATATCGATTCAACTTCTAATATTGGTTCGGCTTGGAATAAGACTGAGGAAGAGGATAAAGATGATTTCGATAAAAATATAAATTTTAATTCAATATATTTATCATCAAGTCATTAGAGTCCATATGTTAGGAGGTATTTTAAAATATTTTTATTAACAATAAATTAAATACATTAAAACCGAATAATTCGGATTACAAAAAAAAATGATACTTCTTTGTTCGGAGATTAGATTTAAAGTCTCTAGCTATCTTTCTTAGACATGTGCCAAGATCACTTAGTTAAACTAAATATAATTATGCTAATAAAATCTTATATCAAACAACTTTGGAAGGATATAATATAATTATTATATAATTTTAATTTGAGAGATTAATGTATGTAAATTAAATTAGAGAGTAATTTTATTATTTAATATAATTAATTTATCAGATATCGATGATTGGGCATCTAGTAGTGGTTCGGCATCTAATAGTAATTCGGCATCTAATAGTGGTTCGGCATTGGATAAAACTGATGTAGAGGATGAATGGTTCTCTGTAAAAAAATATTTTTAAATTTACTACGTTTTGTCTACGAGGTATTTAAGCCTATAAGAGATAGGGAGACCGGGGTAAAGCGATTGACGGGGTAACAATGTTAACGCGAATAATTTTTAACCATTGAGTATAAAGACCTAAAATTTGGTGTGAAGATGTATTTTTATATCTAATTTCTACTCTATGTTCATCTTTCAAAAAACTTACCTGGTTTTATATATTTTGTCAAAAAAACTGTTTTTTACCCAAAAATATAAAAATCAATCTCTAGTATATTTTGCTTTAGTAAAATTTACATATCCTCAGGATTCAAAATTTGGCACACATGTTCCTTAATGTATTAACTATAAAATAAAATTTATCTGACATCTTTAGCTATATTAGAAGTCACGCAATAACGATATATATAATATATGTCACCTAGGGGTAAAGCTGTTATGGGTAAAAACGGTTAAAATATAAAATTATTCACATTAAATTTTTCATTCATTCATTTATTATAATCAAATAAATATTGATATTTAATATTAAAGTTACCAATTGAGCATTATTAAAATTATGAAATTAATTCAATTTATTTAATTAATTATATATCATTTTAACTCTATGGAACTGGTATTGTTAATTATTAAAATGAAATTGTTTTATTTTATAAATAAACAAGATAAGAGGATTTGCATATCAGCTTGCTAAAGAATATGGCAAATCTTTCCCAGAAAGCTGGACAACTAATGGTATGGCTGGAGAGGACTTTTTTTTTTTTTTTAGAAAACGACATTCCCAACTTTCGATTCGTACCCCTGAAGCTACTAGTCTAGCAAGAGCATATGGCTTCAATCCACAAATGTCAATAAATTTTTGGAAAATTTAATTAAGCTATATAATTCTTATAACTTTGAACCACATAAATACAGATAAAAGTGGTTTCACCACCGTTCAAACTCCTGCAGAAATTATAGCACAGAAGGGTGCCAAACAAGTCGGCTCTATAACGTCAGAGAAAGAGGAACATTAGTTACAATATGTTTAGCCATCAATGCTATAGGCCATAGCATTCCACCATTTTTTATTTTTCCAAGAAAACGATACAAAGATCACTTTATTCGTGATGGGCCTATTGGATCTAAGGGTGTGGGAAACGCATCGGGTTGGATGCAAGAGGAGGAATTTTTATCTTTTTGGAACACTTTAAAAAATATTCTAGTGCATCCAATGAGAAAAATGTCTTATTAATCTTAGATAAATCCATAGCTCTCATTGTTCAATTCTCCGTTATAAACTATTGTCGCTCCATGGGATTGTTATTCTAACACTTCCACCACATTGCTCGCATAAACTCCAACCATTAGACAAAGCAGTTTATGGGCCATTGAAAAAGTTTTATAATGGAGCTATTGACACATGGATGAGAAATCATGTGGGCAACAATTTCAGATTTATGATATTCCAGGAGTGTTAAAAAATGAAATACCAAGGGCAGTGACACCAAATAATATATTAAATGGGTTGTTAGCATGTGGCATATTTCCTTTAAACCCAAATATATTTACAGAACAAGATTATATCTGCTGTAATAATTCAAATGCTAGCTCAAATATTGAATTTGAAAATAACAGATGAAAATATTACAGTGACTCAAAATCTTACAGTGACTCAAAATCTTACAGTGACTCAAAATAATGATAGTGATTTATCTATATTATTAAACGAAAATGTTCCAGATGATATTGATGAACCTTATCATGATATGTTACCATCATGCTCAAAAATTATAATAAAGTATTCAATTCTTCAACTATAATAACTATTCCAAAATTATTCAATATTTCATCGGATAAAATATCTAAAAAAAAGAATTCAGAAATATTAACATCTACACCTTATAAAAAAATTATTAATTCAGAGAAAAAAAGATATCAAAAATAATTATTTATGTGTTATTTGTAATAAAAACTATAAAAATAGTCGCAAGGGCGATGAATGGCTAAAATGTACAATATGCCTTGAATGGGCACATTCTAAATGTGCTAATTATGATAATTATTTCACATGTCCTTGTTGTATCGATTAATTTTTTAAATAAAAATCATAAATAAATCTTAAATTTGTAATATTTGTTAAATAAAACAATAAATATGTGTCAAATATTATTTTAACCACTTTACCCTAGTGCTTATCCATTTTAGTATCCAGGCTAAAATGGCGAACAGAGCAGTTTTACATAACCAATCATAGCTCCTAAAAATATTATAGATAGAGGGCTACACTTTTTTTTATCTTGTAGAAGAGGGATGGGGCTACACATTGATCTATAATTTGTTGTGTTTGACTCTTGTTTAAAATTTTTATGGTAAATATACAAAATGCCTATCGTTTTACCCCGGTCTCCCCTACTATGGAAGGTCTTTCTGTTAACTAAAAAATCGATATTGAAGCCTATAATTTACAAAAAAATAATATTCAGACCTTTAAAATCTAACTAACCTAAAAATACATAAATATTCGTTTAAAAATTTTACAATTAAATTAATATAGTATATATCCATAATTAAGTTAGTGTTGTTAAACGGCAGCATATTTTAAAAATGGCTAACTCAACATTTTATCCAGATTGATATCACGCAAGTTTGAATAATTTTCTCATAAATGCTTTTAAAGGTTTAAACGTATATTAGCAAAATCTCCAGGCTTAGACAATATTGGTTAAAATTTTGAATTAGCCGTTTTTAAAAATAGGCTTAAATCGAGTCTTTAACAATACTGAATTAAGTTGTCGAAAAATAGAGAATTTAGAAATATTATATATTAATTAAAAATTGCGCTTTTATGTACAACATTTATATAATCGATAAATATACTTATTAATTAAATTTTAATATTTCAAACATATTTTAGGAGCAGATAAATTCAATGTAATTTTTATAAACAATCAAATTTACATAACACAATCAATCAATTAAAACATAAATATAGGATTTTAATTTATAATAAATAATCAAATTCGCCTTTATGTAATTTTTGTACATTTACATTAATATTGGATTTTTATATATAGTTATTTGCTTTTTTTTCATATTTAGATAATACTAATTGTCAAAAAGCATCTTATGTTAAAAAAAATATAATCTAAAATAAAAACGATTTTGTAAAAAAGTTGAAAATTAATAGGGTCTGATAAATATTCCCTTTATTAAATATTTTAAGCATATAACGCGATTAGAAATTCTCAGATGGAATATTAACAAGAGTTTCTATGAAAAATTACTTATCACTCTTAATTCTTATAATACATATAGGTAAATGCTACTATTACCTTTATGATTAACTTGCACTATTTTAATATATCATATTTGTTTGTTTTATATATTTTTAAGTAAAATTTCTGATTTGTATCAAGTTCTTATTTAAAAAAAAAGATAACTAAATTTGTTGTTAAATAATTAATTTTATTATTGTTCCCATATTGGAATAATGCGAACTCAAAATTAATTTTTTTTTTAAAGAATGTTGTTAGATTTATAAAGTTGAAATCACATAAATATTTAAGGAATATATCGTTATTACATTCATTTAGTTCTGCTATAGCATTAAAATAGTAAACCTGGTTAATATCGAAAACCTTAACAAACTGTTTCAGTCAATCATCGTCAGAAAAAAAACAAATTAGAAATCAAAGCTTAAAATAATTTTGATTTTTAAAATCCTTTGCTTAAATTATTTATGCTTTGTTTAATTCTAGGATCTGCTATAATTATCACCAATGACAAACTGACCAGTAAGCTTAGTTAGAAAATGGCCATCAGAGTCTTGAGATTTTAAAAAAATTGAAGCCTTTAGAAAAGAATTTTTGGGTCTTAGGAAGAAGAAAAAAAATTTTTTTTTTATAAAATTGCTATATAAGTTAATTAATTTTTTGTAAATCAGTGATTTATAATAGTTTAACACATTTAAATAATTTTATCTCTCATAAAACTTTCCAATTAATTACTTGCAGTCGGTAATAATCAATTTAGTCCGCTTGGCTTATCATTGTCTCGATTTACAGGTCCTAATTTACAGAAATGATTATTTTTGTACTTATCCTCCCAGTTGAAAACAGAGATACATCAAAATGTAAAAAAATAGGTGAGCAATAAATTTTCAAGTTATTCTCCTTCGAATCCCATATCTGCCCACCTTGCCTAAACTTATACATCTAACAAATGAAGGTGTATTTTATGTTTATGGACTAATCATTAACAGGTGTCCTCATTCAAGATATACACCTTTCTCCCAGATCGCTTACTCGCTTCTTAACCTATTTATAGAACTCCCTTCAAACCACGCATTTAATACCAGACAATTTTCTCAATACCATAAAACCAAGCATCATATCCAGAATACCCAAATTTTGTTAGAATTGTAGCAGTGGAAGCAATTTCAAACCATTTTTTTTTCCATAGCTTAATTTTTGGTCTCAAATAAAACAAGGCAAGATTTGTTATTTCTTTTAAAAATATTAGTAACATGCCTGATTTTGTCTTGATTCTCTAATAAGTGGTTTGCCCGGGCTTTCCCAATTTCCTTTATTACGAATTCACGTGTTTTTTTTTGTATGTAAACAAAGAGTTAATCCCTAGACTAACTAGTTAATCGGAAATTTCCCCTTTATTTGATGATAAATTAATTAGAAATTTAACTATCTCCTCCGGGCTTGGGGAAAATTTTCCCAAAATTATTATGGGTTTGGCTGGGCTTAAAAAATATTCCCCAAAATTAATAAGGGCTTGAACCTGGCTTTGGAAAATCTTTTGCAAATTTATTATAGGCCGGGCTTGGGAAAAATTTTTATGGGTTGGGACCAGGGTTGAGAAAAAATTTTCAAAATTATTATGGGTTGAGTTGGGCTTAAAAATTAGTAAGGTCTTAGACGCTATATAATAAGGGTCAGACATTGGCCTAAAAAAATATTTTTGTTGGCCTGGGCCGGGCATGATTAAAAATTATTAATATTAAATATTAGCCATAGGTAATCAGTAATATTTTAACTAAGAATTTTGATATGGGGTAAAAGCTAATTTAAATATATTTTGACTCAAATGATAGTATTCCCTCTTAGTATTAATGGGTTGGACTTGATCTGAATGAGAGGGGGGGGGGGGGTCATGTTATTGAATGGAAGCCATACCCATTATTTTTGGCTTAACCAAATGTCAAGAATATTTAATTGGAAAAATTTTTAGAATTTATACCGAGCATAAACCATTAATTCATTTATTCAAAAAGGAAAATCGAGAATCAATGTCATCGTTGGTTGTTATTTGTGGCAAGTTTCAATGTGGAAATTGGATATCGTCGAGGCAAAGAAAATTGTTTGCCCGATATTTTATCCAGGTTGGGATCGAGTGAAGAAGATCTCGACTTTAATAAAAATAAAGTAATGAATAAAGAAAAAGCATTGGTTAGTTCTATTTCACATATGCTAAAGGGTGGCCTCAAATTGGGAAGATCTTAAATTCAATTTTTAAAAGATAAAGAATTGAGTCAAATAAAATTACTCTTAACCGGGGGAAAAGCCGTGGAAAAATAATTGTAAAATTTATAAAAAAAAAAATTAAAAAAAAATAATTGTCAGTGGTGGATGATTGTTTAATGCGAGGAAATAGAGCTGTAATTCCTTTTAAATTACGTAGTAAAATTATTTATTTATTACAAGCAGGACATTGGGTCGGGATAAAATGAAATCTTGGGCTCATGAATATGTATGATGACCTGATATGAGTAATGATATTGAGAAAAATTGCAAGGAAATGTGTTCACTCTAATACCTGTGCATCTATGCCCTACTAAAAAATTAGGTTAAATTTGGCCCAAATCAAAGAAACCGTGGGAACGACGCCACATCGATTTCTTCGATCTAGATTTTTTTAAAAACATATTTTTTGGGGGTAGATTCATATTCAAAGTGTAGAATATGCAGAGGTACATGGTTATACCATAAAAATTGTTATTAGGAAATTACGGGAATTATATGCCAGATTCGGTCACCCGATACAATAGTGATTGATGGAGGTCTTGCCTTCATAAGTGATAAAAACAGTTTTGTGCTGAGTCACAGACCCAAGACATTCTTGCTCCACCGTATCATCCCAACTCGAATGGTCAAGCTGAAAGGATGATAGCCATTGTTAAAAATTGTATTAAAAACGCTGGAAACCATAAAGATGAGGCTTACATGTCTCAATTATATATTTTTCTTAATTCTAGAAATGGGGAGGGTGTTTTGCCTGTTGAATTGTTTTTGGGTAGAAGAACCCGATTACCCTTAGATTATTTAAAACAAAAAGGCAATGCTACTATATTACCATGCGATAAAGTGAATATAATGTTTCATAAGGGACAAAGTAAATGGGCTCGTTTATTTGACAATAAAACGGGCTAAAGGTATTATATTGGAGAATAGGGGAACGAGATTAAATCTCATAAATTTGGGGAGTGGGGTCATTGTCCTGAGACATAATTGACCATATCTGGCCCCGGAAGTAATCAGGGAATAAATGGTAATCGGTTGTGTATCCCGTAAATAAAAAAAACGTATGGTGAGCTCCAATGAAGGATTTTTTTTTGATATATTGGTGAGTTCATTGATTTAAAAATGACCTTACATTTGTTAGAAGAGAAAATATTTTGATAATGTCAGGATGATGGTAGAATGAAGGCCATAAAAAGTAAGAGATTTTGTTCTCTTCCATTCCTTTTTATCTCTTTCCATCCTTATTTTTTTTTATATTTTTATATGTAATAATTATAATTTTAACCGAAAAGAAAATGGAGAAAACGGAAGTGGAGTTTTAAATGTTTAATTATTTAATTCTTTCTAGAAAAAAAAAGAAATAATAATTAAACTTTGTGATGCACATGTCAGTTTGTTTTTGTATGTTTATTTTTTCCTTCAATGGATAACCTTTGATAATTTATTTGTTTTTAATCTCGATCTCGGATGTTTATTTCCATTTTTTTTCATTTATTTTTCTCCAAAGAAAAAAAATAGTTAAAACTTTTATAATTATATCTCGTATAAAAAAGAGAAAATTTTGTAATTTCATTTTGTAAAAAAAAGAAGACTTTCACGACCTTCACTAATTATTACCTGCATGTGACACATATCCCATAGAACAACGGCCTGAATATTATTAATGGGCAACAAAAGGAAAATATCAGCCAATCCCAGGGGCAAGGAAGCGAAGCTGTCTCAACTGCCGGGCTGTGCCGAAATTGCGAAATGGGAGGATGCTTCTGGGAGATCGTAACGATAACCACATGATGGACTCTAGCTTAATGACTCAACGATTAGTCAGAGAACGAGTAGACTGCTTCAACGTCGGCCTTATCCGCAATTCCTAGAAACTCCAGGACGAATATTGCAGCCGTGATGGCTCAATATAATCAACGGGTTATACTGAGTAAGGTAATGTCAACGGCCATACTGAAGGGTCAATCATATCGAGGTCTGGAGACAAGGTCACCGAGGATTTCTGGGAAGATTCTATGTTGTAAGAAATTGGGGTTAACATATGTAGAACAAATATAATTTTTTATCAACCAATCCCCCCCCTTAATGTCATAATTTATGTAGATATTTTATAATACGTAATTGGCGATACCATAGATAAACATTTTTTCCTAGATTTTATATAGGTGTTTTTCTTAGAACCTAATCAAATATAGTAGATTGTGACGGTTTGACTAAATTACAAATGCCATGGTAAACTACAAATGCCAAAGTAATGCAAATGTAAGGTAAAATTATTTGATATATTCTCTCTTAATTGGAGTGAGGTTCATTTTCTTATTCTAGAAATAACTTATAAAAAATTATATTCTTAGATATATTCAATAATAAATGAATAGACATTAATAGTTGTATTTCCTTTTATCTCATAATAAAGAGTTTAAAGCCATTAATATGATTAAAATAAAAATAATTATAATTACATTTTAAATTTCATTAATATTAAATCCGCAAGTTGGCGGATTTTTTATTATTGTAATTATAAATCTTATCATAATACTTTTTATAAGATAATAATATTAATAGATTTAAACTATTTATTATAAGATAAAAGAAAATATAACTATTAATGTCTATTCATTTATTATTGATTATATCTAATAATTGGCTAAATATAAGATATCTTTATTTGTTGAATTGATAATTTAATAATTACTTGGATTAGTTGTTTGAGCATTTTTAATCCATAAATTTGAATAGTAATTGAGATAATTATTTTTTAAATAATTGAGTCATATACTATATTTTGTGTATATAATTTTTTATTTGGAAGTAAATAGCCTTGTAATTTTGAAGGTGCAATCATAACTTTAGTATATTTTTTAAAGGTACATCTACTTAAGGCCTTATAAAGTTGACCATGGAAAAACACAGGTTCTGATAGGTATAAACCTACATGATAAAAGGTTATTTCTTACATGATTGAAGGGTTGACACTGATTGATAATCTATATATATAGATATTAAACTTTATTTTTATTAATAAAAAAAAATTATACTTGACTATCTTCTTAAAAATATAAAAAAGGTTGTGATCTTCTTAAAAATCGTTAATTAAAAAAAGATCGTTAATTAAAAATGGTTGATTATTAATTAATAAAACAAAGAAAATAAATTTAAACCAATAAAATAGATAGAAAATAAATTTAAACCAATGAAATAAGACCTTAATAAACCAATTAAAGATTAATTACCCAATAAAAATAAATAATAGCAAAATAATAAAGTATATAAGAAAGATTATATTACAAAATTTAATATAGAAGGTGGTTGAGCGGGAAGAACGTTTGCCTTTAAATCGTTAGGTCATGGGTTCGAATCTATACAAAAAATTTTCTTAAAATTTAACATTAGAGAGATATAGTCTCCATAGATTTATTTAACATTAAGAAGATAGGAAAGTTGATAAGAAAAATAAAAATTAACATTAAGGATATGCGAAAACGTTCATTTCTTGATTACAGTGATTATATATATAATATAGATAATACATTTTAAATTGAAATAATTTAAAGAACCAAAAAATCTTGCTATTGTTACAAATTTTTAAATAACAATGGGGGAGAGAGAGAGACGGGGGAGGGATTGGTCATTTCTATTTTGATCTTTATTTTTCGGATCTTTATCAATTTTCATTTAATTTTTTTAGTATAACCTAGCAATAATTAATTTTGATAAATAAATTTATAAGTGAGTGCTCATGGTATATTAAATTAATATGGGTGGATATTTTATGCCCCCAAAAAATTTCTGCAATTATATATCAGTATTCCAAAAAAAACACAAAATCTTTCGAAAAATATTCGAAATATTATTATCTAAATGTCAAGAAAAAGATTTATTTCCTGATCCATATATATACATAGATTTCGAAATGTTTGCTATGAGCGCGGTTAAAACTGTCATTGGTATGATCATTAATATGTTTATTTATATTTGTTTTTTCAATTAGTGGATCACATCATAATCAGAGGATGTTATACCAAATGTGTCAAAGTACCCAAAGAAAACTACAAAAGCTAGGTCCGGAAAGACAATACAGAACCAATGAAGCCCTAAGCTTCTTTTGTGGCATGATGGACGGCTTAGCATTTGTTCCTTTATGTGATATGGGCAATGCAAATGCATTCCTGAGATCAGTTACTCCGACCAATGGTAAAGATATTAATATTTCGATAAAAATTACATCAATGGAGTAAAGGGAGGTCACAAGAAGCAATTCTCAATCCCAGACACGTCGAATTGGGCCTCGATTTTCTCAATAAACTTGGATCGTGAATGAGAGCACTCTATCCGATGAAGAACCCACAAATAATCAATGCGAAGGTTGGGATCATCGTTTTTCATATCTGGTTGGGAATAAACGCCAATCAATTTGGGTATTGATTAATAAAATGAAATGCGAGGTTGCTGCCGACGAAACCAAACTTGAACGATGGCGTGTAGGTAGTTGGACACCAAAACAAAATCGCAGAGTTATAATACCCAGATTCGGTTAAAGAAACTTCGCGAGGAATACCGTGATAGAGTGCAAAGCCTTCCAGATTAGATTTTATGAGGGCTATTTTCACCTTTATTTGATGTCAACCGATATAATTATTATTCTAAATTATTAGATTTGTATATACATAATGATTTTCCAATAAAATAAATAGATCTTATTGCAAATTTTGTCAAATTTAGTCTACTTAATATAGTAATTAAGGATGGATATTGTATTTATTACTATAGCAAATAATTTTTACGAAAATTAGTAATACAGGGTTATTTTACTAGGGTATTTTTTTTGCCCCAGTACCAATTTGAACATCAGCATTTTTTGGAGGGTATATGAGTAATATTTAAGTAATGAATTGGGGCCTAAAAAATTTATTATTAAATTATATTTCTATAATATTTTTTCTAAAATACTAATTTACCTATACTTTATTTAATCCAAATAAAAATATACCGATATTATTAGATCTTAAGTAAATTCGAAAAAAAAATTCGGGGTTTTTTTCCGGAGGCTTTTATTCCGAGGTTTTTTCCCAGGGTTTTTTTTCCGGGGTTTTTTTTCTGGGATTCGATATTTTATTATATGAATTTAAAAATAATATTGACATTATATGGTAAATAATAGCTATGTTTTTGCTTTTGTGAAAAAAATTGTTAAAAGAGGAAAAGATTTGTTTTGACTTTTAAAGAAAACATAATAATTCTGATCAATTGTGAGAAAAATTTTTTTTGAGGGAGAATTATGAAAATCGATTTTGCGAAAAATGGTAAGTTCACAAATAACGAATATGACAATTGTCACTTTTCTATGGTACATCTTCACTAAAATTTTATTTTAACAACTTTACAATATATATTTTTACCTATTTATTTTAAAAAAATTCAAAAAAGTTAAAAAATAACGATTATGACAATTGTCACTCTTCTATGGTATATCTTGACTGAAATTTTATTTTAACACATTTACAATATATATATTTTTACCTAATTACTTTAAAAAAGTACAAAAATAACGATAATGACAATTGTCACTTTTCTATGGTACATCCACATAAATTTTATTTTAACATCTTTACAATATATATTTTTACCTATTTGTTTTAAAAAAAATCAAAAAGGTTAAAATATAATAATTATGGTCACTTTTCTATGATACATCCTAATTTAAATTTTAATTTTACATGTATATTTTTGCCTATTTGATTCAAAGAAATTAAGAAAAACAAAAAATTCTTAAAAATAACGAATATTAGATTTGTGACTTTTCGTTTATCTTCTCTGATATCTCAAGTAGTCGGAAGAACTAGACTAACCCCTATGCCGTAATCAAGTTCGATTTGGCTCAAAAAATTTATTTAGTCGACTAAATTATTCCACTATGCTGACTAAATAGATCAACTTAGTCGACTAAATTAGTTATTTTAGACTAAATTAGTCGTTTTAGTCGACTAAATTAGTTATTTTAGACTAAATTAGTCGTTTTAGTCGATAAAGTTTTTAGTCGATTTCCATGACTACGACTATTAGTTGTAGTCGAAAGAACTCGACTAATTAACAACACTAGTTGTGTGTGTTAGAGAAAGAAATACTATGGTGTGATTAATTAATTTATTTAAGATAATATATGATAAATCCGAAGAATGTGAAACACAATTGATTAATATAAATTTAATTTATTTAAGATATAAAATATAATAAATCTAAGTGAATTATAAAAAAAAATATAATAATGATAAAATCTTTATTTTATATCGCTGTTCTTTTTTTTATCCCACAATATTCAAAATCCAATTCATCTTTTCGTTAAAAAATAAAGTATTATTTGGTGTTTGAAATCTGAATATTACAAAACTAATTTCTTATACTTGAAATTGAATATTACAAAAATATAATTTAACAAAAATACTGTTAAATTTCGTCATTGTTAAAAATCGATAAAATGACATCAATTCTGAGAATAATAATTCATAACAAATACAAAAACGATATGCATAACACGACACCTTTCTTTTAAATAAAATATAATATAATCAAAAATTGTCAAGCCAAAAAAAACTAAGTAAGTTAAAAGAGATTAAGTTAATTCCATTAAAGAGTAAATTCGAGATCTTAGAAAATTTTAACTAAACATTTTAATAAATTTAAATATTCCTTTGAATTTCTTGATCTATAAATTATTAAAAATATTAATATTTTATCCGCTATATGGCGTATTTATGATATTAAGTTTTTAGTATTTTTATTTAATTTTTTTTCAGTTTTAAATCTATTTTTGCGATTGAAAAAAACTTATTAAAAAAATTTAAAATCTAGTAATAACTTTTATAATTCAATACTTAATCATTTTATTCAAAGAACAACGACGGATCCTACTTATAAATTAAGAAAATATTTTTGATTTCTTCCCTAATAGTAAACTTAAACTTCGTCACTGAGAAGATGGGATGATTTTGAATATCTAGAAAGGAGACATACGTGCGATTTGGAAAGTAAAGATATTAATTAATGGGTAAGATAGAAAAAGATATTTCTAAGACCATAAAGATATTAATAGCTATTAATAGTTATAAATAATTATAGATTATTAAATAAGTGAATGTCTGGATTTTCAGCAACTAATTAATACAAGGTGCGATTAAACATTCCAAAAAAATTTAGAAAGTATACTTTAATGGGATTTGAAATATAATGGTTTTCGTCAAAGTTTGAAAAATGATGAAAAATTTTTATGATTCAAATTATATAAAAACTTTGGACTGATGCTGATATAGTGCAAAAGAATAAGATTTGGTTAAAAAATTCTGATTCCCCATCATTTTTAATATTTTTTAATTAAACTTAATAGAAATCAGTTTGCTCATAAAAATTTTTTAAAAAAATGATCAGCAATGCTGACTAATGGGAGCTCTGGTATATAATGTTATAATGTAGTAGGATATTTATATACTTATTTCTAAATATATTTTATTAAGTTTTAATATTTTAATAACTAATTCGGAGTAAATATTTTTTTAATAATTAATATAAATGTTGGACAAGATATAAATAATTATTTATAAGATATTTTAAATAAACATTTTAATAAATTTAAATATTCTTTTGAATTTCCTAATATATAAGGTATAAACATGTTAATATTTTATCCACTAGATGGCGTATTTATGATATTAAAATTTATAAATTATTTCTTAAATTTTATATAATATTTTTAATCAATTATAGTAATTATGAAAGTAATTTATCGTATCTAAATGTTTTAACGATTAAAAATTATCAAATTCCATGCCCAAGAGTTGTAAACGATTGCTCTTATTTTAAAACTAGATGATAACACGTCAAGAATGACGGGGAATCAGAATTTTCTTCTTTACTCAATAATGGATAAATAATAAATTTTACCTTTATTGATGGATGAATCAGAAATATATTATATTTTATGCCCAAGGTTGACAGTAACAGGATTACTTTTATTTAAAATATTAAATACAAATACTTTTTTTAAAATTTATATTTAATTATTTATTCGAATATTTTCAAAAGTATATTTAGTTAATAAAAAATTAAATATAATTTTGTATTTGTTACTCAAACGAATTACAAATTAGAGAACTGCAAATAACGTCCTGACCCATACCCGGCTTGAGAAAAGCCTGGCTCATTTCACACTTAGAGCGTGATGTCATTATTATTTTCATAACTCAGTTTCTTTTTTATGATTTTATATGAAACTACAAGTTTTAGGGGGGTTAAATATTAGCGCACGCCAGATATAAAGTTATATTTTCTATTCTAGCAGGATATCCTAATATGCAATTTTCCTTTTTCCTTTATACCATCTTCCAAACGGATTAAATTAATATACAATTATGATACAAACATTGATAAAATTTACTAAATGATTTCAATCGGTTTTTAATTATAAGGGTGGTCAAATTCTTGTTTTTTAATAAATAAAGAGAAAATCAGGCGAATGTATTGTGTAATTTTAGATTTAAAAAAAATAAGCTTTGGGGAAGAAAATAAAAAAAATGCTTATTTTTTTAAATAAATAAAAGTGAAAAATTTTTTTTATATTATATTTTTTTTCCTTACATTATTTAGGCTGCGTCCAAAATCATGAAATATATAAAAAAGAAATTTTGAAGATAAAAATAACATAAGCTATTTTTAATGTAAAAATAAAATGGTGCCCAATATCATTTTTCTATATTTATAATAATTTATTTTTTTAAAAAAATATTAAAAAAATAAAAAAAATAAATTTGAATAAAAATTTATTCAAAATTTATTTATTTGTAAAATTTTTATAAAAAAAATAGTAAATACTATTTTTTATGCTGTTAATTTTTATAAATTTAC
The DNA here is from genome assembly GCF_954871325.1 of Gordionus sp. m RMFG-2023. Taxonomy (NCBI): domain Eukaryota; kingdom Metazoa; phylum Nematomorpha; class Gordioida; order Chordodea; family Parachordodidae; genus Gordionus; species Gordionus sp. m RMFG-2023. The sequence goes on along the minus strand of NC_088778.1, from coordinate 4,070,142 downwards.
TAACCCAAACGATTATAGCCTTTTGTATTAATATATTATTTAGTGTCGGAATATAATTTTATGGAAAGCGTAAGAGTGCATAAGAACCTCTGGTGCAAAAATGACTTAAAATTCAGAGATTCTGTAGAAAATAGGAAAATTTGGGAGGAAATAATAGGAAAAACATAACTTGATTTATGATAGTTGAAAAGAAATATTTAGCAGTAAAGGCTAAATTTATTAAATTATATTCTTTCACCCAACAAAATCTGGTAAAAATAAATATTATATTATAATTTAATTTAAAAGGTATATGTTGAACAATATATATGGTTAATATTTATGATATTACCAAATATATTTTATTAGACTGCATCATACCTTAATGAAATTGCTAACCCACTTAATGATATAAATATTGGGCAAAATATGTCTATTGACTTTTGATGATACTATAATTTCTGTAAATTATTTTACTATAATTTGATATTTATTATTGAATAATAGCTAGATCAGGATAATGCCAACAAAGTAAATGAACCTTATTCCTATTCCTATTTTTAAAAGATATTATATAATTTATATTACAAATTTATATAACTCAAATATAATAATTTATATATATGGAAAAATTATCTTTCAAAATAAAAGTTATTATTGATTTTCTAACTGTTTATTAAATATTGATTCATTATTTACAACATATATGTATTTATTAAGTATATAAATAAAATTTAAATATAACCATTATCAAATAATAGGTTACAAAGTTTAATAATTGAAAGTTAATATAAAATAATAAATACACTTAAATATTTACATATCTTTTAATAAATAACTAATAATTGAATCATATCAAGCATTTTGAATATATTATTTTTTTAAAACTTAACCCGTGTTTTGTTATTAATTTTTAAAATTTTAAAATTTTAAGGATTTTTTCAAAACATTATGATTGCAGCCTAAAAAAAATTTCTTTTTTAAAAGCAATATTTAATGTTTAATAATTGTGATTATATTATTGAAAATTTATTAAGATTATCAGATTTGTATAAAAAGTGTATGTATCTATATCTATAAACTATTTCATAGGTATCTATATAGTTTATAGATACTTTTAAGATATATTTTGATATACTTATTTAACTCTTTTTTATCTAAAAAATAAAAATATTTAAGTGCAAATTTTATCTCATATGTATGAGCATACAATTTTAATATATATATATTTTAAAAATATTAAGACTAATACAAAGAACTGCCAGCCTCCTATTTTTTGATTGAGACAAATCAATTATGTTTGGGTACCTGTCCTGATTTCATTTTAAATATTTTTCACATATAGAAAAACGGTTAAAAATAATTTTTGCAAATAAAAATAATATATATTTATTCTTAACTTATTCTTTCTATACAAATGCGAAAAAATATGTTATGAAATAGTACTTTGATTCCCTAATAAAATTATCTTTATTCAACTACTTCGTATTATGATGTTTGTATTATTTTTTTGTTAAACTTAATTTTGTATTTAACCTCGCGAAGATGTTATATTTTTATACCACCTTAAATTTCAAATACAAAATTAAATTCCAATATTTCTTCCTTCAAAACCTTAAAAAATATATATAACCTTCCACCCTACATAACAAAAATAAATAATCCTTTAAAACAAAATTATATTAACCCAAATAGTATAAGCAAAATAATATAATATAATATACGACAAAAACTAAGATACTCTATGAATCATTAAATAATCTGATAACAAGCTAGTGAGTAAATACAACAAAATATTAATTACATATTCTATCCATGATTACTTAATCATAATTAGCAGACCAGTTTGTAACAATAAATAGCGTCAACTTTAAATCTAACACTTCTAAAATTATATTTTTAATCACATGTGTTTTTATAAAAATAAACCCTTATGTGTTCGGAAAAGGATATTTAAATATTTCTCAGCTGGTAAAAAAATATAAAAATTTGATTGAGTAATTTTAAATGTATTTTAGATTTTAAACGATATTACTCCAAAATGACTGAACTTTTTTCTTGTGAAATTGATCTAACTGATTTACAGAACGATCAAATGAAAGAAGTATTAGATATAATTTTAAGCTTACCTAATAATATTAAAGTATCCTTTTGAGAAAGACTCAAAAGTACTTATTATTAAACAGAATAATCATATTTATGCGGTTTCAAATAAGTGCACACATTATGGTGCACCCTTAGTCAATGGGGTACTTAATAATGGAAAAATAAGATGCCCATGGCATGGTGCATGTTTTAATACCAAAACTGGGGATATTGAAGATTTCCCTGGATTGGATGGATTAACATGCTTTAATGTAAGTATTTTTTTTCCTACAAACAGTGTTAATGTTTCATATAGGTTGAACAAATAAATACCGATAAATATAAAATATCAAAACTATTGAAAGAAAATATTAAATTTTCTATAGATATCAAAAACAATAAAACACTTATAATAGGAAGTGGTCCATGTGGTTTAGAATGTGCAGAAACTTTGAGAAGAGAAGTAATTAATGGTTTCATTAATTTAAGATTTATATTATACTCTAGAATTATGATGGTAACATAACTCTAATATCTAAAGATGATTATTTACCATATGACAGGCCAAAATTAAGTAAATCCACTGATACAAGCATTGATAGTATACAATTAAGGAAACAAGAATTCTTCAGAGAAAATAGAATAGAAGTTTTATTAGGCAAGCCTATAAAAGTGATTGATTTTGCCAAAAAACTTATTGGGTTTGATGATAATACTAAATTAGAAGTAAGCCATATGTTTATTTTTATATCCAAAATTTGATTTAATTAATCTAATATATACTTTAATAATTTATGCTTTTCCATGAATTAAGGCAATAAAACAATATATTATTATAGTTTTAGAATATTTAAATCAAATTTTAATTTTTTTTTGCAAAACTTTAGACATATAGGAACTTTAATATATTTAAATGTATATAGCTAATCCAAAATTTTTATAAATATTTACGTAATAGAAAGAAGGAATTTGGAACCTAGTAGTCTTAAAAAGCCTGATTTGGGTCAATTTAAAATATTATTTTAAGCCTCAAGATTTGGAAAGTAGAAGCCTAAACCTTTCTGCTATCTATGAGCAAGTAGAAGGCCCAAAATTTTCTGCCATCTATGAGCAGAATCACCAGGCTTATACAATATTATCTTGGTTATAACCTTAATCAGGCTGTCAAAAATCAGCCTGAATTGGGATTTTAAAAATATTAGATCCTAGTCAAATTTAGCTAGTGGAACTCCCTTTTTATCCAAATTCCAAAATCTGGTTAAAACTAGAAAAACAAAAAAAAATATGTAATAACATTAATTACCACAAAACGATATCAAAAAATAATATTAAATTTTATTCAACAATTTTAAAAACAACCTTTCTTAATTTTTCTATTTTTAAAAAATTTGCTTCTATTTTTAAAATATTTGCTTTCTTTTATAACCATGAATCATGAACATATAATATAACAATAACATAAATGTTAATTTAAATATTATCTTTATTATGACTAAAAATAAATAAATTATCTCATGCCCTTAATCCATAATTTTTAATTCTATATACCACTATTTAAAGAAAAAATGAATTTAATTTTATTTCTTTTTTAAAAAATATTTTTATTTTTATTTGAATTGTTAATATTTTATAAATGTTTGTTAAAGGGGGGGGGGGGTGCTGATTGAATCTTGAATATAAATTATGCAATCAAAAGCATTGGAAACAGAAGGTAGGGATAAAGGCAATGGCCCATAATAATACCTAGATAGACTAAACGATGCATTTGAAAGCGTCGATGAATGCAAATCAGCTGCACTCGCCATTTTGGTAACCCAATATAGTAATTATTTATGTTAAAAACTATATTAAATTGCTAATTTGCTTCCTTATTATCTCGTAATTCAGGCACATCTTTAATAAAATTTGCGTTAGATATAGGAATAAATTGACCTCTCGTTTAAAATTTTATGATATGGGTAATCAAAATGGCATGTTTTTATTGATGTACACTTTTGATGAATGCATCGTCAGTCATAAAGAGTAAGGAGGCTTAGCATAATTACAATAAAAATTATAACCCCCCTCTTTTGAATTATCATGAATTATCAATCCTCTCCCCAAGGTAAATAAATTTAAATTTTTTAAAACATTATATTACTATTTAATATAACAAACAAACAAATGTCGATTTATAAAATTAATTTTAAGCATCCTACAAATTTAAAAAATGTTTGATTTTAGGGATCCCCCCCCCTAAATATTTTTCAAAAGAATCAATCTGACCAAAAAATTTCACCCTTAAAAGGAACGAGAGGAAGAAAGAAATTGTGTCCCGAAATCATATATAACTTATAAACAAATTTGCTTACCCACCCCCCCCCCCCTCTTCTTCTGTGAAAATGGTGCTTAGTACGACAATTTGATGATCGCGACGGGTTCTATCCCCATAACCTCGAAAGCCCCAGGCGCCGATCTGAAAAACATATTTATATTGAGACGTTACCAAGATGCCAGAAACATTTTCGATCAAATCACTCTCAACAAACGGGTCGTTATAGTCGGCAGTTCGTTTATAGGTTATACGATAAAAATATTCATAAATATTTATACTATTTTCAAAAACCACTCAAAGTATTTGTCTTCCTTTTGAATTGCATTAAAGATCTCTTGACTATGGAGATCAGTTACGTGAATCAAGATGATTCTTTCAACTCTAATTGGCTGTTGTTTAGGCTGAATTATGAAAATTAAGAAATTTGGATTTGGGAGATTTAAGAGAAAGAAAAACCTGATTATTAATATTTGTTGATATCTATTGCTCTACAATTAACGTTTAAGTATAATCACGTGATAAGCAGGAGGTAGTTTGACATTTTTAGTATTCTACCACTAGGAAAATAGGTATTTTATCAAAATTTTTAGCCAAAAAAAATATTACCTAAACCCTAAGATCTAAAGATTTAGTCGATAGATAACAAAAATGGGTTTTACCCTATTTTAGCGAAATCTCGGGCTTTGGGCAATATTTTGATACTAGCTAAAATGTTTTTAATAACGGTACTTTGAAGGAAACGATTTATCTCGAATCAAATTCAAAAAATATTTAAATTCAAATTGCAACATTAATAGGATTTTAGAACGTCAAATAAAACGCGACAAAAGATTTTTTTTGCGTTTCCGTTCTATCCCGGGGAAAATATCGAATTCTTAAAAATTCACTTCAAGATAAGTTTCGGAAACTTTATAAACTTTTGTTATATCATTAATTGTTTACAAACTCCTGGTTCCGGGACGCGTACCATGGTTTGCTTCGAGTCGCGTGATCGAAACGCGTTTTATGTCTCCGTATACAATTTTTTTTATCGTTTGACATTATCGAATTATATTCCTTGGGTCGGATTTAGAATTGTTGATTCTCTGAAATAAAAGGGTAGTAATATGTACAGTTTGGGTGCTTAGCAACCAAATTTATAGAATCCTTTTTTTTTAACCCTTATATTTCTAACATTTCTATACCATCTCGTTAACCCTTACCTACCTACTAGAATAGACCATTGCATTGGGTTTAAAAAAAATTTCCTTGAGGATCGTGAGGAAATTTTATTTTTCTTCCTTTTTTTTTTAAATAAATTTTAAAAATGCATCAATAAATCAAGTGTTGTTTTGTAGTCATTCTTTTAGCATATATGTAGACAAGTTTTGCCACTAAGTTATCAGTTAGGTGATTGAGCGTTTCCGCGGTTATTTTCCCGTCTAAACCGTAACTCACTAATAGTTAAAGTTGTTGGAATTTCGCGTTTTGTCATCTTTACATCCCACAAATGAGCGAGTTTTTTTAGAAAAATGGTCACGCTAACCAATTTTTTTTTCAGATATCGAATGAACTTCTAAGAAGTGAAAATTGAGCAGGGTTTGGACAACTTTAATGCTGGCCTCTAACTCTTTTCTAAACTAAATCACGTGTTTAATATTTTTTCCTTCTTATTCTTTTTCGCGCTCACGTGCAGGCATGGAAGTTGCATCCGCCCTTACGGGAAAAGTGAAATCTATTACGGTGATAACGAAAACCGATGCTCCTTTCGCCACGTCTTTCGGTCCCGAAATAGGAAACTTCATCAAAAACATGCACATCCAAAACGGTATTTACTTTGAAACCAACGTAGAAATCGACGAGTTCGGTGGTGGTAATAATCCGGAAAAAACGATTACCCACGTATCTCTATCCAACGGAAAAATGTAAATAAATATAACTAAGAGTTCTCCTAATCCATTATAACAAAAAAAAAAGATATGTTATCTCCTGCATTCAAGCGCGAATTCGTGGCAGAGAATACAAAAAAATATAGCGTAATTTGTATAATTCGCCTCGAATTCTCGCTAACTTAGGGGTTATAACTACTTTATATTAAAGCCTGATACGAGTCAAATATTTTTTTTATTTAACAAAATGTTAGTAGGCATTGGGCAATAAAAAGAATAAGCTTATTAAATTGTATTAAATTTAGATTAAAATATTTCACAAATGTCAATCATACACCCGCCCCCCCCACCATTTTCTTCCCCTCTCGATTTTAGTTTACCTTGCGATATCTGCGTGCTGGGTCTCGGAGTCAAACCCGATAATAATTTATTCCGATCGCCTCAAGACGCGAATAACTCTCTGAACCTAAATCTGAACCAGGACGGTTTTATAGAGGTAGACGAGTATATGACCACAAACATTCCCAACGTATTCGCCGGGGGTGATGTGGTCACCTTTCCCTTATTTTTGTTAGATAGGTCGGAGAAAAATCGGAATGTAAGTTTTATTTTACATTTTTTATAAGGGCACGTACTTCTGCCATGAGAAGGGGGGCATGACGCATAGGCGTATCCGTGATTCCTTTGGGGGTGGGGTAGGCGGGAGGTGTAACACTATTTGGCCCGGTTTTCCGCCATAAATTTTATTGAAAAAATGCCTTTTTTTTTGAAATATTTTGATTATAGTCGTCATATAAAATATTATTAACTTTTACTAATTTTTCTTTCAAAATCTTCTTTATGGTGATATATTGTATACATTTATTTTTTTTCCTCTATAAACCAATTCTCAATTTATTGGCGAAGGGTAGTGAGAAAGTACACAAATAAAAAAAAAGAGTAAGTTGAAATCTAACGCTATTTATTGGTAAATATATTATCCTTTTTTTTCCACATAGGTTAGTATACAGCATTGGCAGATGGCTACGAAGCATGGTCAAATAGCGGCCTTGAACATCCTCAAAAAGGTTATTTGGCTATTATTCATCAAATGACAATCATAATTTTATTTTCTTTAAATTGCATAATAAGCGGGTCTGGGCCTAATTAATCAGTATTGTTAAGAGCTACTTTTGAAAGTAATGCGCTACCGCTAGCGTGTTCAAAAAACTAGCGCGCTATTAGCTATTTTTACACTACTCCACAATTTTTTTAAAAATATTTTTTTTACCTATTTCTATTTTCATAAATTAAAAATATGGTGAAATTTCAAAATATAAAATATTTTTTTATTGCATCTCAATAATAATAATAACATTTCCATTAAAAATCATCAAAAATATTCATTTGAGTATTTTTAGAATTAAAAATAATACAAAGATTTTTAATAGTATTATTTATATCAAAAAAATTCATCTTATAGTATAGGTGAAGTTTTTAATCTGGCTAGGGTCGGTCTAATATAATAATAATAATAGAATAAAGATTATATAGGGGATATGTGTATGGTCAGGTTTGCCAACTGGCCAGGCCACCACCCTTTAACTTTTCACCTATTTGTGAAAGGATCAAATACATATTCTTTAGCATGTTTTAATAAAATTTATAAATAATAGATGAATTTGATGATAAAATGAGATGTTAATATTAATTATTTATAGTAAATTTTTTTAAAATAATTCTTTAATAATATCTTGTGGTGATGCTTGGTGCTCCAGAGAATCAACTCTCACTTAAACTCATCTAGCTCAAGAACTATTAATTATAGATACAGCTGTGATTTAAATTTTATTTTAAAGGATAAGGATTGGGCCTGATATAAAATTTATCTGATATAATTACTTTCAAATTTTTCCCAGTTGAAGCTACTAGTCATGTTTGATGATAAAAGCGCGCACACGCTACTTTAACAACACTACTGATTATAATAACATATGTTTTTATAAACAATATTTAAAATAGAAGTAGAATAGATGTACACCATTGGGATTCAAATTTTAAAAGTTACATTTTAATTTTTTTTTAGTTTTGTAAAATGATAAAATATATATATATTTATATAAATTGTTAAGGGAGAAAGCTATCACGCCTAGCACTAAAGGAATATAATGGCAAAGTATACGAATAATAAGGAATTGAATAAATAAATATTTTAAAAAAAAAGTTGATTGAGTGTTGATAAATAGAAAAATAAATAAACGGCGATGATATTGTAAAAAAATAAATATATAAGCGCGAAAAAAAATAAACAATTATTATTTTATGTACGATTTCATATTTTAAGAAAAGAAAAATAAAGAAATAAAATTATCGATTTTCGTGTTTCAAGAAGAAAAAAAAAATTGAAGTAAGTAAAAAAAAAACATAGATAAATTAAAAAGTAGTTGTTTGTTGTTGTAATGCCAGAGTGTTATTTTTCTTTTCTTAAAATATGAAATCGTACATAAAATAATAATTGTTTCTTTTTTTCGTGCTTATATATTTATTTTTTTACAATATCATCGCCGTTTATATTTTTTTATTTATCAACAGTCAATCAACTTTTTTTAAAATATTTATTTATTCAATTCCTTATTATTCGTATACTTTGCCATTATATTCCTTTAGTACTGGACGTGATAGCTTTCTCCCTTAACACGCCCCCTTCAGAAAAGTCGATCCTCCGCCTTCTCCTCCCAGAGGTTGCCCCACTCCGAATCCTCTACCATGACGTCCAACCAGCCTCCGAGCTCATCAACATCGTCCAGAACCGCCACTAGATCCCGCCGCTGTTCCCATCACTCCTTGATTATTTCCTATACGTTTGGGCGCCACAGTAACCTCTCCCCTCGTTATATCGTTTGGGCCCTCACTCTCGGCTGTTAAATCAACCATTGGCCATATCCTTTGATCCACGCTAGCTATTCTCGTACGATGTTCGAGCTGTTCCTCTTCATCTCTCCTCGTTCCCGGAATTTCTGCGATAAGTCTTGATTCACCGCTTCTCACTTGCTCCGTTCGCGCCCCCAAAATCCGCTGTTCCTCTTCTTCATCTCTCCTCGTTCCCGGAATTTCTGCGACAGGCCTTGATTCACCGCTTCTTACTTGCTCCGTTCGCGCCCACAAAATCGCCGCTATCTGCCTCGCTAGTATCTCCTCCACCCTTGCTCGAGCCTGTTGCAATCCCGTCCGATTACCATCCGCCCTTCTCTCCCAATTCCATGGGCATCTATATTGAATATGTCCGCGTTCCTTGCAGCGATAGCACCGTCTTCCGTCCTCCATATCTCGTCTTATCATTACCCGTCCGCTTCCCCGACACCTACCCCCGGTCCTATGAGGCCGCACCATGAGTAGTACTTCATCTTGTGGATAATTCCCAAATACATAGTGATCGAACCCAACTTCTCTTTTGTTAGGAAGGCTATAAAATGGGGAAAGCCATAACCGCAGAGGCTGCGTGGGGCAAAGCACGGAGCCACTAATTCAAGATAACTCAAGTCACGACCCCACGCAGATGTTTGGGTAATTAAGTCAATAGATCGGAAAGTGGCGTAGTAGTAGCTTAAGATTGGGTCTGTGCCTCGTTCGGACGATGCTCGCGCAGCACCAAACACGGTGTCTATCTGCTATGTGAGAGTGGATAGCCGCCTAGTGTAGTCGCGGTCAACTTTAGAGAAGGTTTTCATGTCACATAACACCTCTCACTGCCTTGGCTGAAGAATCTGTTGAGATATATGAATTTTATGGAAGAGTATAATGTTTTTGCGTCATTCAATTCTGCTCTTAGCTCTCTCCACACGCGTTTAGTGGTTGAGTAATGCGCATCAGCTGCTCGTTGTGCGTATTCTTTAGATGTCCCATTATACCTTGTACGGCATCGTCTATTAACCCAGACGTTTCGGCTCTTGCGTCACCAGGCAAATAACCAGCTTGTTTACCCACCCTGACACAGTAAGTGCTGATATGGACATTGAAAACCGCTGTGCCAGTCCATCCCTGTAACCATTTTCCTGTACTAGTAAATCTGAGGTTGTAATCGTGGTGCTTTGCCCAGTGGTGCCTTGGTGCACTTGGGCTACAGCCAGATGAGTCATTAGAACAAATTACACCATAAGTGTCACCTTCTGCATACCTGTTGATTCTATCGAATATTCTGGCGATTTCATTTGCTGATCTTCTTGAGGTTACTTCTTCGTGTAAGCGTGCTATTGGGATTAAACTGAAATCATATTCTGTTAACAACCCCCGGGTAATTGCATCAGCCGACCAAGTCTCCCTCATCTTTGATCCGAACTTTTGTTCTCCGATTTAATAGACATGTCAGCCACTTTATCCCAGATGGTTTTGCCATCAGATACTGCTTTAACTACATCAGGTAGCCATTTATCCGCTAAGTAGGGCGCATGGTCAAGTGTGTACAGAAGTTCATTAGTGACGTTCGATCTCTGTGCAGCTTTAGTGATTTGCGAGTCATATATTGCGATGTTAGGTAAGGCACGGGTGACACCACCAGCAGTCATGTACCATGTGTAAATCAGAGGTTGTATGTTGACCACACCATAGCTAGCGTGGATTAAAGGATATGGCCAATGGTTGATTTAACAGCCGAGAGTGAGGGCCCAAACGATATGAAGGCGGGAAACGATATAACGAGGGGAGAGGTTACTGTGGCCCCCGAACGTATAGGAAATAATCAAGGAGTGATGGGAACAGCGTAATGGCGGGATCTAGTGGCGGTTCTGGACGATGTTGATGAGCTCGAAGGCTGGTTGGACGTCATGGTAGAGGATTCGGAGTGGGGCAACCTCTGGGAGGAGAAGACGGAGGATCGACTTTTCTGAAGGGGGCGTGTTAAGGGAGAAAGCTATCACGCCTAGCACTAAAGGAATATAATGGCAAAGTATACGAATAATAAGGAATTGAATAAATAAATATATATTAAAAAAAAGTTGATTGACTGTTGATAAATAGAAAAATAAATAAACGGCGATGATGTTGTAAAAAAATAAATGTATAAGCGCGAAAAAAAAAAGAAACAACTATTATTTTATGTACGATTTCATATTTTAAGAAGAAAAAAATAAGGAAATAAAATTATCGATTTTCGTGTTTGCTCTAAAAGCCCGCCCACCCATTATTTATAAAAAATTTTAACCCAAGTCCACTTATAAAATTTAATATAGCCATTCTTTCAATTTTTTAAGCGTTCTAATAAAAATATTTCAGCATTACACCTCTGCAAAAAGTTTATAATTTAGGATTCAATCATAAAAAAATATATTCAATTTAAATTATGAACAATTTATTTGATCAAAATAGAATATTTATGATATAAATATAAAATTAATATTGCATGTAATTAAAATGCAAAAATAATAATGAATCGACATTTTCTGGATTCAAACACGTTCTTCTTTGTTCTAAAAACCTTCCAGCAATACTAAATCCTCGATCAGAAGAAGCACTAGTTGCAGGAATTGCCAATATTTTTCTTGCTAATGATAGCTTTGGCAAATCTCTTGTCGTTTCCACCAAAGTAGGATATCCGTCTGAAGTATATCCTCTTACTCAAGTGAGATTTGGATGTCCCGTATGCAATATATGTAAAACTCTTTTTTGTAGTAAGTACGAAGATTAATCTGTCATTCCAAAATAAAATACCGTGCTATTTTCGTAATCGTTTCATGCTATTCGGAATAGTAACAGAACAGAATACTATACAGTTTTATAAACCAGACCTCTAGTTAATATTAGAAACAAATGCATCTAACCAAGGATTTGGAGCTGTATTCATGCAAAAATATGATAATGGTAACGAATTTCTAATAGCTCTAACCTCAAGAACTTTACAAGACGCTGAAAAGAATTTTTCTACAATAGACAAAGAAGCAAAAGCAATAATAAACGGCTTAGAAAAATCTCATAACTATTTGTATGGACGAAAATTTAAAATTTAAACAGACCACAAACCTTTAATAAAGATATATGGTAATAAACAAGCCAAAGATTATTACGTTGGGCTTATAAATTACCTCCATATAATTATAATATAATGTAAAAGAATGGCGCTTATAATATAATTGCAGAGAAATCTTACTTATGACACATTAACTCTATCAAGAAAAGAAATGGTACAAATATACAAAATCAAGCACCGGAATTATAAGCTTATAGAACAAGAAAAGATGAAATAGAAAATGATGACGGTATTTTATTTTGGAATGGCAAATTAATCATTCCGTACTCACTTCAAAAAGGAGTTTTGTATATATTGCATACGGGACATCCAGGTATTACAACAATGAAATCCATTACGAGACAGTATATATGGTGGGAGAAATTAGATAAAGATGTCGAAAAACTAGTAAAGTGTTCTTCAATTGAAAAAACGATTGGTAAAATAAAAAAAGAAATGTTGTTATTGATCATTTAATTAATAATGATTTTTCTTTAGTTTGTTTTTGATCAAAAATTTAATTTCCTTAACCCGCCCACCCACCCCGCCCATATTTTCAAAATTTTTAACCCTCCCGCCCACCCGCCCGCCTGCCCGCCTGCCCATTCTTAAAAATTTTTACCCCTCATCCGCCCGCAACTTAGATGGGCGGGTATGGGCGCGCGGGCCGAAACCCGCCTAATGCAGACCTCTATTATAGCTACCCAAAATACAGATAGGAACTTTTATATAGTTACAAATAATAGCGCCGATATTTTTTTTCGATTGTGTTAAGTTTAAAAAAAAAACCCTAAAATTATTTCGTTAAACCAAGGAATTCTATGATTAAAAAGTGTTTCTTTGTTAAGATATGAATTAGATTTTTTTTTTAGTTCTAGTAATCTTTTTATCACAGACCTGCAGAGGTACCATTTGCACGGCCTGGCCCGGATTTTTAAAAAACAAATTTTTAGGCCCTGGCCGGGACATAAATAATTAAAGCGTGCTATTTTTCCTAATATGATGTAGGCTATTATCATGTTCATACTTAAAGGAGACATGAGTGAGGCCTCATTTATAGTAAACGTGTTATGTTCAAGGGTTGCTTTATTTAACGCAGTGTTATTAACAAAATCCAATAAATAAGCATAATTTATAAATATGGAGGCGTTATGGTGATAAACACATTGATAAGATTCGAAAAACATGTTGCGGACGTATATGTTTCAAGAATTATTATCACCATAAAGAATCAGCTATGATTTCGATAGCGTTAAATAACGCGTTTACTTTTTACACGGCGGCCGAGGTCGTAGATAACTTATAATCCATGGGCCATAAGGATTAATTGAAATTGGTATTTAATTTATTAAAGAGTATATAATATTATTTTGATAAGTCTGAATTCACCATATGTATTTATTAACAACTTTTAATAGAAAAAAACATAATGTCCAATTTTATTTTTATCTTCAAATAAACAGTGCAGCGAATTTCGGCTATTCCTACACTACCTATAGCTTTCACAATCTAAGATTATAAATTAGGATGAGAGGGGGGGGGGGTATAGGAATTAAATAAATTCAACATTAAATTTTTATAATTCTATAAAAGTTATTAATAAATTCATGTGAGATTTACACTTGTAGAATCAATTCCTATTTTTCTGCTTTACAGACTTGGCATAGGCCCCATGGATAATTAAAAGTTTTCTACGAGCCTGCTGTATAAAAGAATGAACAATTATATTTCAGTCATGGTTTAAAGTAGACATAAATATAGTTAAATAGCATTTCGGTCTAAAAATAATATTTAGCGAAGATATTTTTTGTGTTTTGGTAAATGAAATGTTTAGTAAACTTAATACACGTCATTAGAACTGCAAATATGGGGAGGATTTCAAATATATATACAACAAAGATACTTCTAATTAATTTTTTTTAAACGAAGCTTGATACATCCTTAGAATCTAAATTTTAATAGGCCCTCCAAATATGTAAAGGATATACCTATTAATTAAATATGCTATTTTACTCATAATAATTGTCTCAAAATTGCTACAAAGTTTTATTAACAAAAACTATTCTAAAATTTTACATAAATATGCCATTTTTTTTTATAAGTTAATCTTGGTTTAATTATCACGCATAAAATAAGATCTTTCAAGATGTTGAAGGTTTCGAAACTTAAATTTTTTAAATACATTTTATGTTAGAATTGACGCAAAATAGAAAACGTTCTTTATCCATTTTATATTTTGGTGCAACACAAAATTTATCGTCTGCTCTATAAAAAAATAAATAAACAATAATATAATTTGACATTCGCACGTGCCAAATATTATTGGCATTTATCATTGATCACGTGAAATTTTATAACCAATTGGCGCGAGCGGTAACAAAACGCCAATCGTCTGATTCTAGAAAAATCTATTATATTTAGATTCAGTTTTCCAAATTAATCGTAAAATAGATGGCGTAAATATTTTTGTCTAAAACACCTGAAATGAATTATAATTTTTTGGTGATATAAACTAATAAAGATTTTATTTGTATAAACCATTGGAAAAATATCTAAAGATTGAAGTGTCGCTGTCAAAATTTTTTAAATTTAACAATGTCAGTCAGCTGTTAACGAAAAATTAATTTTCCCATTTATCCGAATTTATACTCCTTATTTTTATCCTAGAGATGTTATTTAAAAAGTATCCCTGTAAAATATTTTAAGCTAGCTTATTAATGCATCTTTGGAAATTTGGTTTTTCGGAAAACCGCAAAGTATGAATAGACCCTTAAATTTTCTTTCTTTATATATCAGAGACCTGCAGAGGTGCCAGTTGCACTGCCCGGCCCAGGTTTTATATTTCAGGCCCGGCTCGGTTATTTAAAAAAAAAATCAGGCCCTTACCGGGTATTTTTAAAAAACCTGGCTGGGCCGGGCCTGCCGGTCTCTGCTATATATAATAAATGCTATTTCGAGAAACGTTGGGGGGCTATAATATTTTTAAAGAAATTACTTTTAATTCTTATTTATCACATTTAAAAGTAAAGCAAATTTTACCTACGCAAAAAAATTTTTTTTTTTTGTTTTTAGTTATCTTATCTTACATAACGAGTAAAATATATCGTTTGGTGCTTTATTTTTTCTTTTATATTCCTAATTGTATACGGTTAGGTGGTTATTTTACTAACTACTTGATAAGTTGATTATCGTAGAATCTATCAACCCCCGAATGTTTTAAATGTAACTTCTTATTTATCTATATTACCTTAGACTCAAGTAATTTTAAAATAATTACAAACACAGGTTCCTTCATCTTTTTTCCATTACCTAAAATATATACTTTCTTCTTTTTTTGTTAAATTACAAATTTTGATCGATATTTTTATAAATCAAACAAAAAAAAATAACTTTAATAGATATTGATATACCATTTTAGATTATAATTTGAAAGATGAAATCATAATTTTATAAACATTCTAAATGATAAATTCTCTCCATTTATTATTCAGCGGGTAGTCATCAAGAGCGTTCCCTATTTTTGGACTGTCCAATTTGGCAAAAGTTTTAGATACGCTGGATACTCACGAGGCTACGACAAAATCATCATACATCAGGATGATCACAAGTCAAAATTAGTGGCATTTTATATGAAAGTAATTTTTAATTTTTTTTCAAAAGTATTTATAACCACTATATCACCTTAGATATTTCTATTTCAACCTTTTGTCAAAAATTACAAATGAATTTTTTATCCTTATACTATTCTATTTACACAAAGAAATTCGAAATATAAAAATAAGTTAAATTATAGCCAATATAGAGTTATATCCTATTAAAAACAATAGAAACTTAATTTTTACAGTTCCTCTCCTGTAAAATTACAAAAAATGGAAATGGAAATATCTTATATTTTTTTAAAAATACTCTTTTAATTATTTCACGATAAATTTAAGGATAAGATTGTTAGAGCAGTTCTAACATTCATGAAAGACCCGGTTGCTTCCTTGTTTGCCGAAATTTTTTTGAGTGGCTCAAAAGTCGTCGAGCACGATGTCAATCTCTTAAAACCCCTATTTGCTCAAGATGAAATCTACGTACAGGGTATCAAAAAATTTATGGGACCAGAAAAAATCAGTTATCTATAGAAAGCTTCATGATTAGAAATACCCGTTAAAACCTGCATTTAATAATTTTTACTTCCATTTATATATACATTACAAGCGAATTCAATTACCTAACGCACGATTTTACTTAATATATCACGAAATATTTGAACTGCACTCCTAAATTTTCATTTTTAAATGAAATTTTATGATTATATTTATCCTTTTATATCATGTTATAATAAATGGGCACTTATCACATAGTATAATTCATTTATTTATACAACCATAATCATTCACAGGGCAGGATATAAAATATTATAATAGAAGTTTCTGCATTGAAATAATAATGTTCTGCAGTTAAACATTACCTGACATTATACATACATATATAATCATTATGATAATATTATCTTTATACATATTATTTATACATTACTACACATATATTGAATTTCACGCACAAATTTTACAGGTCATTATTAATAAATTATTATTATATAAATTTGGGTTAATTTTGCTTAAATTATATATTTTAATTTCAACTATTTTACTTAGGGTTCTTAACTGGAGAGTATTTGGATTTGGACGTTGCAGTTTTTATATCTAAATTTTGATTTCTTTTCATTATTTCCAGAAGAAGTGTCCCTCAAAAAAAAAGTATGAACATTCTGCAATAAGAGTATATACATAAATTAAAACATTTTCTCAATTCCGGAAATTCTCTTTTTTTAAGCGCCATTGGTCTAGGATGGCTTTGACTCTTAGCTTAGAACATTAACGTCATAGCGGGGCGGGGGAGACACAGGGGCTCGAGTAGTGTTGTTAAATAGTTCGATTTGAGCCAATTTTTTAAAAAGGGTTGACTCAATAATTTAGCCGGAAAAATATTGCCTAGGTCTCAAGATTTCGGTAACAGATGTTAAAACCCTTTGTGCCATCTATGAGCAAAATCTATAAAGATTTTTTTTTAAAATACCGTTTTTAAAGATCGGTTCAAATCGAATATTAGATTCGAGTCTCTTTGAAAAAATTTTGTAGAGACCTCTCTAAAAATTTTTTAAAAAATACCTTTTAAAAAAAAGGGAGGGGTGGTAATTTTAAAATTATTTCCCTAAAAAAACATTTTAAAATTATTAGCTAATAAAAAGTCATTTCGAAGTTATTAGCTAAAAATTCATAATATTGCATATTTATATGTTTAATTAAAAATACCTCAAAATGAATAAAGAACCAAACCAGCCATTAAAATAATTTTTAAACATTTGGCGGGCGGGTCTAATAAATTTCAAAACAAGTGGACAAGCTTTTTGGTTATAAACCTGCCAATTGTAGACCTCTAATTGTGATTCTCTTGGTTAAACGAATCCTCACTTCCAAAATGTAAAAATAACGGATACATTGAATTATCCCCATCAATTTTTTTTAAATTTGACTATGTTCGAGTTTGTTAACCATAATTTAATTTTGGCATAATCTATTAAATTATCATTATTTTTAACCCGGTATTGCAATAGAAGTGTTATGAGTAACATACCGTAAAATACTTAATTAATTTGTCTGTAAAATAGCGATATGTCAAAGTAGATATTATAGGGAGAGAAAGTTTTAGAGACACTGGATACAGGCGAGTCTACGATAAACTAATCATACATCAAGATGATCACAAGTTATAATTTGTGGCATTTAATATGAAAATAACTTTAAATTTTTTTATATACCGTTTATTATTTGGTAATAAATTTGAGGAATAAAATTTGTTAGAGCAGTTATAACACTCATGAAAGGCCCAGTTGTATCTTTATTAACACAAATTTTTCTAAGCAGCTCAAAAGTCGTCGAGAATGATGTCAATCTCTTGAAATCCCAATTTACTCAAGATGAAATCTACGTACAGAATATCAAGAAATTTATAGAATTAGAAAAAAATCAGTCATACAGAAAGCTTCATAATAAAAATTAACTGCTAAGCCGGCATTTCATAATTTTGTTTCCATTATTTATATATATATATATACACAAACGAATTCAACAATTTCACGCATAATTTTACTTAATATCTTACAAAATATTTTAACGGCATTTTTTTTAAACAAAAACAACTTAATTTCATGATTATATTGATTCTTTATCCTGTCACACTACTATTCACTCATAAATTTACATGCCAATTAATTATGAATTGGGTTAATATTAATAATTATCTATTTTGGGCGAAATTCATAGTGGGACCCGACTTCAGTTTTTTTTATTAAAATAAAATAATTGTAAAAGAAAAGGCGTTACTCGAAAAAGGAGGGACCCAGAGTGAACCACTAAACCTTTATAAATATCTGAAACGTAACTGAACCAATGCTTATTTTTTGAAGGAGTAAAAAGAACTTTTATAAAAAAGTTAACCGGTTTCAGCCAAGATAAAATAAATAATTTTACCTTTTTTTAACATTCTTTTCCTTGTGGTAGTGTATTATATTTTACCATATCTGCGTCGTTATTAATAATTATTAAATGATCAAAATATTTGTTTAATATCCATAAGATGTACGTATTAATTTTTCACTATGACTTAAATCCATAATCTTTTAAATGCTTCATATAGTATTATAGCAATTCTATTTCCTATATATTAGTGTGCAAAATATCTAAATAACCAATTTTTGATTTAGTTGTATATAATTAATCTAAAAAATCATCAGTATATGGTCCAGAGGATGGGAAGAATGCATAATATTCAATAAATATAATTTTTAACTGGAATTTATAAGAAATATTTTAAAAAAAAAATTATTAGATTATCACAGAACATTCATTCAAATCTTCATCGAATTTTTTTTTAATCTTTATTTTAACTTTGCACCATTTACATTAACCGAATTTTGGGTGCTTGACCTGAATTAAGGCTAGGCTTAAATTATTTACAAAATTAAATATTTTAAAGTTTTTTTAAAGCAACGATAACGTTTTGTGTCATCGTTACTCAAAAAGAGAAAAGCGTTACTCGTTACTTTTAAGAAGAGTAACAAATTATGTTATTTTTCTATACAGCACTAAATTTTATATGATGTTCATAAAATTATTATCACTAGGCTTATCTTGACAATATTTTTTTTTTAAAAAAGGCTTAATTTCAATCACTTTAAAATAAAAGGTTAGATAATAATAAAAGAAAGAGGAAATTGTAAATGTTTGAATTATAACAATTTCGAGTTAAAGCCAAGAATTTATTAATGAATAAATGTAATCAAGGGCGCAATATAAATATCAATTATGTATATAAAAACGAAATAGAATTACGTAATAAATATTTAATAAATGATTTCTATAATAATTTTGGTTATTGGTGTAGTAGCTTTATTACGTAAGTTTATAAAAGATATTGGGAATATAGGTTATGACACAAACCATCTTTTGCCCTCATTTCTAGTATAAAGAAAAACAAAATTATTAATAAATTCATGCTAAAAGTATACAGGTAACATCCACACAACGAAAAATAGAAATTAACAGAAAATATTTAAAATTATTATTGATTGACATAAAAAATAAAATTATGATAACATAACTTAAAAAAAAATGATGGAAGGCGAAAACTAATTATATATTTAATGAGATAAACTGAATTTTGAAGCAAAATTTAATTTGAAAGAAAATAAGCTTATGTATCTTTTAAGATTGGCACCAATGATTGACGTCATAAAAAAAATGAAATCTAGTTTCATTAACTAAAGCCAAGCCAAAAATATTAAGCCAAGATTTATGTAGTGGAGGTCAACCGGACCGATTCAAACCGCCTTTTCTAAAAAAAATGGTAAGCTGCATTTAGGTCGATTTTAGAAACCAGATTAAATCTAGTTGCTTTGTCGGGCAAATTACTTTACTCCTTTAAAAGCGGATTTTGGGGCCATCTGAATAGGTTCTGGTTAACCTTCATGATAAGATACACGATAGCTATAAACATAGATATAAAAAATGATTCTTTGTTTAGAATATTAATACAAAAACATATGAATGGCACGTGACAATAATGAATATTTACGAAAAACTTTTATAAATTTAATTCTTTTTTATATATATAATAAAACCTAAATATTAATTTATTAAGCGAAGTAAATTTATTATCGTGCAATAATTAAAAACATTATTTTTATATTAATTTAATATAATGCGAATAAATATATATTTAGACATTTCATGCTATAATAGTAATATGAAAATAATTCATTTAGGTGGACGGTTATAATAAACTGAATTAAAATATATATACAATATTTATAAGACTTCAAATTTGGATTATATTGAAGATAAAAAATTTTTTTTTTAAATTTCAGTATTAAAAATAAATAAAGCATAACGATATTTAATCTTTAAAAAAAGCACAGATTATTCTTATACAAGCTTTTTTTTTCTGTCCAACTATAGATATAAAAATACGATACTCAAATATTTGTCGATGACTAATATGAAATGCTTTAATAAATACTTAACATGAAAGAATAATGTAATAATAAAAATATCAAATTAAATTAACATTTGACCCAAAAAACTTTTTCAAAAATAAATTTGGTATAGTTTTAAGTAGGGTTTTTTAATACTTTAAATAGAATATTTATATTTTAGAGATCAGACATCGTTAATGGAAATCGTGGAAAGTGTGTATGAATGGTCATAATAAAAGATTTATGGACAATATTGTTGTGGAGGGAGTCTAAGATTATTCCTAATGGAATAAAATCCAAACCAAATACCAATCAATACTTAATAAACAGAAAAAAATGCTATTTTTTTTCTGTAGAGTTTTTCAATTTTTTAAAAAATTTCTAAAAAGTCGTTATATATTTCGTATCATAATTCAAACAATTTTTTGAGCCTTTGTTGTAAACTAGCGGGGGTTGGGGTCTGCCCACTGACCGGATTCCCTAGTTTACTTAGACACTTGTTCACATTAGCACAATTTAAATTTTCGGATAAATTTACGTTTACGTTATAGCTGGAAGGGTTATTGTAACGGGAAGTCGAGTTTTCTATATCTATCGACACGTTATTGGTTCCGTTTTGGCTTATTATATCGAAGGCCTATTTTTTTTAGAGGGAAAAAAAAATTGGTCAAGTGTGTATTAAATGATAATATGATCTAGTCAATCGCATATGACTGACGATGCATTCATTAAAGGTGCACATCAATGAAAACAGCTGGGGAAGCCATTTTGATTGCCTATATCATTATCAAAAATTTTAAAAAACTATATTAAAGAATTGCCTGATCATCGAGATAATAAGGAAGCAAGTTATCAAATTAATAGTAATTTTTTTTAACATGATAATTACTATATGGGCTACCAAAATGAGGGGTTCAGCTGATTTGCATTCAACGACACTTTCAAATGCATTATTATGAATGCAATATCAGTCTAGGTATTATTATATGTCATTGGATCCAGTATACTTTAAATTCGACTATGTGAAAACTCTTTAGATAAGGCAGCTATATTTTTTTGAAAATTTTCCCAACCCTGCTAACAACAAATATAATTAAAAATGCTAAATTTTATAAGAATTAAAAAAATTTCAATTAAAAATGGGTTTGTTGCCAAATACTACTACCCAATCACATTGCTTTAAAAATGCGTTTGCTGCAAAATAAATTACCCAATCATATTGCTTATCGCGAATTTCAATTGCTTGTTCTGACGTAGAATAATTCTAATACACAATAATTCTAATTAAACTCGCAGGAACATTTGGCTCGATAAAAAATTCCTACATATAAATAAATGTTGTTTTTTTCTCGGGGAGTAAAACAAAATAATTGAGAATTCCAAATAAAATTGAGAATAAAAATAATCAAAAAAAAAGAGGTCGAGTCCTAACCTATGGTTCTTTTTAATATTCTAAATAAACTTCTCTGATAGCCGAATTTTTAGTTTTCAAAGATAGGGATAAGTACACCATTCTAAACGTATTTTAAGGATATCCGACATATTTCACTTATTGAACAATTTATTATATTTTTAACTGTCTTAATATATTTTGTACTTCAGTTTATATATCTTTTACAAATCAATCTAAATACATCAATACACAATTAACAATAAATTTGAATACAATTAATCATATAATTAATTGCCTTTGAGGTTAATTTAATTCTATTACAATATCATGGCCATAATGTCAAACAATATAATTTCCTAAGAGCTTATAATGATAAGAAAAAAAGGAAAAGTAAAAATTGATATTAAAAAAAAGACTTAAACTTGTTTTCTTCCCCTTAACGCACATTCTTCCAAAACTTCAGCTGCCTCAAACTTGCCTTGCCGCCTGTATAAAGCCCCCAAACTTTTTAAGGTGTTGGATATCGTTGGACTTTAAAATACATTTTTTTTTTCAAATAAAGAGAAATATTAATTACATTTTAAAATCCATGTTTTTAAAATTTAAAAAGCATAGTTTTTATCAAATGAAAATGCACAAAGAAGACGAAATTTTCCTCGAATCTATAATATGCAGTATAACCCGTTCTCTAACCTCCTTTTTTTTAAATTTCCGGTTCCAAAATTTTTATAAAATATTTGTCGGTTATAACGGTTCCCGCTTTGACGCGTTTTAAAATTCTGATCAGTCGAGATAAAACGTTAAACGGGTTATTATATAGCAGATAGTCAAAGCTTACAATAATTCCCTGCTATATAAAAAGCGTACTTACTACTAATTCGTATCACGTTGTGAGTGCTATTAAAAAACACGAGTCGGGTCAATTTTAGAAAAAGGCCCGATTAATATTATAACCTAAATAATATTATGCCAGCGTAAAGATTCTACTCATAGCTAGCAGAAATTTTCGGACATCTATTTGTCAAATCTCGATGCTTTCATAATATTATAGCTAAAATCTTAATCGAACCGTTTTGACCAGGCTTTTTTAACAACACTAGTATCATGCAATTTACGACATTAAATAAGGGCACAAAAAATAGACACGTTTCCATAATATTAAAATTAAATTAATTTATTAGACATTTAAATCATTTTTTTTCTTCTACTTAATATATTATAAATATAATATATATATATAATATAAAAAGCATTATATTGCAAATATTATAATTTATAATGCAAAAAAAAAAATTATTAATTATAATGCAAATATTGTGAAATATAAATAACGAAAGTAAAATAAATAAATTTACTAAATAGATAATAAAATCAATGAATTTTAAATTATTTTTTTATTGGCTTGTTCAATAATTCTAGGCAATAGATTTCGCTAAATAATTTACATGGGGTGAGAATAAAAGATTTCAAAATTATATTTACTAAAATAACAAAGACAATAAAATTTATTCGGCCGTGGTTTAAGAAGTGGGCGGATTCGTTAGGAAGGAATGTATTATACACTAAAGGCATTAAAATGAATGTTTTCTGGATAAATGTTATGTGGTTTGACAAAATAACATCTTATCTTTTGTCCCTCAGAAAAAAGTTTGCATTATAATATATTTACTCTTTAACACAAGATAGCATGCTATTTAGTAAAAAAAAGACAAAAACTGATGGTTTAAAAAAAATATTTTGAATTTCATTTTTATATTAAAAATGGAGGCCTACTTTAAAAAAAAATTAGTGATCAACATTTTAATTTTTCTAAAAAAAAAATCGAAAAAATTATTGGATATAAACAAAATAAACTATATCTTATGGATGGATGGATCGAGAAATTTGTGCAAATGGATTTAAAAAAGTAATTTGAATAACAAGAGCAAATGAAGTTTGTAAGTGAAAATAAGCCAGATATTATCTTCTCAAAATATTTCGAATTATATTAAGCATTCCTTTCATACAATAGTCAATATAAATGAGAATAGCAAAAAAAAGAGAGAAGTGAAACAGTTAGTTTTTTTTTCACCTATCCACGTTAGGTGTTTTATGCCAGGAGCCATACTCATTGCCGTCCGAATAGAAGGCAGAATTATTTAGAGTATTCGTTGTATTGTTTTCAGTGGCATTCGATATCGTCGAGTTTTTAGAACCTTCCCGTTCTTCGGCTAATTTCCATATGGGTTTGTTGTTTTCGTCTTTATGTCGTCATCATTATTTTTAAAATCAAATTTATAGGCATTTTAAGTATAACATAACTTATTTTAAAAAAAACTTTTCGCAACCATAACCTAAAAATGTGGTCAATCCCATCAAAATACGTGTTTATTTTCTAAGGTCTTCAAAAATTTTTGGATTGGTCAATCCCATTAAAACACGTGTTAATTTTCTAAGGTCTTTAGAAATTTTTGGGATTCTTAATTTCTTTATTAAAAAAGAAGACTATGTACAATTTATAATTACCAGATCCATATGTTTTTTCATGAGCACGTGTCAATATTTGCTTATAAAGGATTTCAGCCTGCTTGTATTTGCCTTGTTTTAGATAAGCGGCAGCCTTTTTTTTAAAAAATAAAATTACCATAATTGAAGAAATTATTTCGAGAAATTATTATCAAACTAAGGCCATACCAGAGAGTTCTAACGCGTAATGCTAAAAAGATAGCGAGCCAAGAATAGAATGTCGCAAAATATAATTTCCAAAAAAATTTGAATATTTAAGCGTTTTGCATATAAATTAAATTATTATCGTCTGCTTCTTTAATTAAATTGAATTCCGAATAATGATCATAATTTTTAAAATTATAAGTGTGTATATTTAATAAATATTTACATTTTTAAATATATTTTATAATTACTTAACTATTACACTTTTATTATCAGGGCGATTTGCTCAAAGGATGAGAAATATTAATCGCTATCAAAAAGTAACAGTTGATTAGTCCCATCTAATGTATAATACTACTTTTTGATATATATATAAACAGCTGTGGCGATTCTATCATTTAGTTCAGTAATTTATAAATTGTACCCATAATTGGCTTGTTTTTGTAAATTAAGCATCGATTAATTTTGCCTCACTCGATAAAATCGCGTTTACTACAAACGCAGCGTTGTTGTTAAACGGCCGATTTGGGTTGACCCGATTAAGATTTTCGGCAAAAAAAAAATATAAACTCATAGATGGCAGAGAGGTGACCTCTATCTAAAATCTTAATCGGGCCGAACAATAAGAGTTACCCTGCATTTAGTTTCTTCGAATTGGCGCCGAAATAAACAAAAATATGATTTTACATTAATCTATATTTTGCCGCGAATTCGTGCTAACTGTTGATGATGGTTAGTCGTTCCAACTAGTGTTTTTAAACGGCTCGATTTGAGCCTATTTTTAAAAAAGAGCTATTTTATCCAGAAAAATATTACGCAAGCCTGACAACTTTTCTCATAAAGAGCACAAACATTTGGACATTTATCAGTTAAATCTCGAGGCTTAGGCAATATTTTTATGGCTAAAATATTGAGTTAGCAGTTTTTAAAAATCGGCTCAAATTGAGCAGTTTTAACAAAATTATTCCTGATTTTATTTTTTGCGTTGCGACATTGTGTCGGTTAATAGTTTTTTTTTATACTTATTAAAATTACGATGATTTAAAAGCGGCGCAGTTTTTTAAATTCTTAAGTGTTATTAGGCTAAAAAAAAATTTTTTTTAAATTAATTTCAGAGTCATATACATATATATTAGAAATTAATAATTGCATGATCAAGTGTTTTTTTTAAAAAAATTAATAATTGGGTTTAGCTTCCTATCTGTTAAAATTACAAAATTTTTAATCGTTTCAAACGCAACGTGAAAATATGTAAGTCCGGAGAATCTCTAGGAGTGTTCAAAAAAAAACGTTTTACGATATTATAATCATCTCTCCCTATTCATTACCAATTACAGGTCTGCAATTTGCTGGGGTTTAGCCCACCTGCCCATTCTTCGGGCGGGGGTGGATGGGTTTTCTAAAATATTTCAAATACTGGGCGTGTGGCGGGCGTGTTAAAAAAATTTTAAGTAATGGTCGGGCGTAGGCGGGTGAATTTTTAATATTTTTCTAAGCGAAATGAGCAGAACACACATTGCCGATTATGAGTGTTATTATATGAATTTTTTTACTCCATAAGTGATTATGAAATTGAATACATCTTTATCAAGAGTTATTATTTAAATTAAATATTTATTACAATATAAAATTGTTTTTCTTACCAAATTATTTTTCGTTTTGGCGACGTTTGGGTTATCGAAACCGAGTTTAGATTGGTATATATCCAGTGCTCTCAGGTAATATTTTTCGACCTTTCAGTTTTGAATATGAAAAAAAAATTGTAAAAAAACAGATGTTTTTTTTCCAAATGTAAATAAAAATGGAAAAAAACACATAATAAAAAACAAATGTTTTTACGAAAAATTCAATAATCAAGCTTCTTATTCTTTTTGAAAAAAGGGATAATTTATTTAATAAACTAAATTTAAACGAATTTTGCGAGTTAAAAGTGATCACGTGATAATAAATTCTCAATAAGATTTTGGTAGATTATATTTTAAGATAAATGAAACTTCTTCGTATTTCCCTTGATTTTGACAAAGCAGGGCTAGGTTATTGAGTTGTTTGGCCACATCGGGATGATCCAGTCCCATTACCTAAAAAAATTTTTTACGTGAGAATATATCATCTAAGTATACACCAAATTATTTGGTAAAAAAATTCAAGAATAATAAATCAATTTATTTTAAAAAAAGAGGGAAATCTAATTTTTCCCTCGAATGTGCAATATTTATTGGCGCCTATTAGTTTTTTTTAAATAAAATTATTGGTATAATATCCCTTTAGAAAAATTAAGCTAATTTACTGATAAGATAGATATAAAATTATTGATTAATTAATATTTATTTATAACTTATAATTATAACCAATAAATAAATTAAACAAAGAAAGAAAATAATATAAATATACAGCTGGGTGGGGGCGAATAAAAATGAAATTTAATTTTATATTGAACTTTTTTTTAGATCTTTAAACCACACAATTAAAGATACTAATTATAAAATCCAAACCAATAAATAAATCACGATATGTTCGAATTATCCCAAGAACCTAGTAAAAATTTTTAGCTCTTCCTTTAAGATCTGATCTTATATGAACTGGAAATATATCTCAAAAAAAAATTCAATTTTAATCTCTATTTATATGCAATAAACAATCATCCCCTTCCATTGCGCAAAATTTTAAATAGTTTTACCTTTTCCCTGATCTCGAGGGCCCTTTTACAAAGTGGTTCGGCCTCCTTAAATTTGTTGCGTTTTCCGTAAAGGACGGCCAAGTTATTGAGGGTGGCGGCAACGGCCGGGTGGTTTTGGCCCAATGTTTTTTCCCTGATTTCCAGAGCGTCGTTCAATAGGGTTGCGGCTTCTTTAAGCTTGTTTTGGTCCCTTTAAACAGTTATTTTTCGTGGTATGAAGATAATAATGCTTCTTTTTTTTTAAGGATTTCAATCTGAATAGATTTAACGATCAATTCTCAATTGATCTTTAGGTCGGATTTTAGTGAGAACTAAATTACTAGCGGAGAAAATAAAGTTAACAGCTTTTTTAGTCACATAGTGTGTTCTTTTGGTCATTACTTCAGACCCACGTACTTAAAAAAGCTATAAATGAAAGATCAGGAACCTGCAGGTCCAGCCTGGTACTAAGCCCGGGTACACGGCCGGGCCGTAAATTTTTTTAAAGTAAAGCCGGGTCGGGCCTAAAAAATTTTTATACCCGAGCCAGGCCGAATATTTAAAATCGCCATTATTATATATATTAATTAAAAATCGTTTATTATAGAAGAATATATCATATTCATTCACTTAACATGAAAACGTTTGTTAAAAATAAATAGCTTACCTATAATGATAAATCAATTTATATTGATTTAGAAAGAAAATAACTTTAAACTTTTTATCTGTAGAGTAACATGAATGTGTGCACAAAGGTAAAAAGGTGTTTTATTATATTTAACTTTATTAATACTATTAATACTATTTTTTCCATTTCACACTTCTATTATATACATTTTTTATAAGTCCAAATTAGAATATAAACGAAATACAAAAAAGTAAAATAATATTAAAAAAGTAAGGTTACGCCGTTTATAAAATAAAATTAGATTATAACAAAAAATAAAATTTATATTGTAATAAATAATAAAATTAGAATAATGCAACATTCTCCCTCTTCTGATAATTTCATCGGAGAAGTCATAGAGAGTTTGTTGTCCAAGTGGTTTATCGTTTTGGTAATCAAGTTGTATCACAAATCATCATAACGTTGGCTTGTCCCAATCGTTGGTTTGATCAATTCGATTTTGCACGTTGGTTTGTTTAATCACAAGCTTGATATCCATATCGTAAATTGTCTCCATTAATCATAGCTTGTTTGATAGTGCTCAATTGTTATTATCATTTTTCCGAAATTGTTATTATCATAAATAAGTTGCGAATAAGAAATAATAGTTTATCATAAGAATAAATGAAGAATGATAAATCAATAAGATTGTTATATTTTTAGCGTTTTAATTTCTTGCGTTTTAATATAAGCGTTTTAACATTTAATTTACTTTATACAATTTAATATTTATTTTATATTTTAAGTTACATAGTCTTTTAAATAAGCAGGTTTTTTTTTATTCGCACAGGTCTAAAGATAGGTGTTATATCGTTATTATCAGTAATTTTTATATTTTTGTCCATACTTCCCTCCTTAAAAGAATCCTTAGAGTCATAGTTAATAATTGTGTTAAAACAGTTTCTAATTCTTATTTGATCTAAATGTCTCCTCAAAATACCTTTCTCAGTCTTAATTTGGAACATCATATCACTTTCTTTATGTGTGATCATACCTTTGCACCATTTATCATCACCTTGTATTTTATACCAAACAAAATCTCCTACGTTAAAAGTTCTATTTCGTGGTAAAGTAACGTTTATTTTATTCTCCTTCTCCTCCATCGGTTTTAATAAGTCCCATTTAATTCTAATATCTCGATTAAACATTCTCTGTGATGGTGTAACTCCTGTAGTATCATTACGCGTATTTCTGTAATTAAATAAAAATTTGCTAAGTGCGATATCTGGGTCTATTTTAATATTCCTTTTCATATGTGTTTTGAACGTTCTAACCATGCGTTCAACCTGGCCATTGGATTTCTGGTGATAAGCAGATGTAAGCACATGTTTAATACCAAAGTTGTTGCAAAATTTTTCAAAATCGTTACTCGTAAAGTTAGTGCCGTTATCAGTAACTATAGTTTCAGGTATTCCATATAGCGAAATAGTTTTAAAGATTTCTTTTAAAGTAACATCAGTCGTAATATTTTTAACAGGAATAATAATTGGAAATTTGCTGTAGGCATCGACTATTATCAACCAATTTTTTGTGAAAAACGGACCCGCATAATCTATATGTATCCTTTCAAACGGTTTGGTTGCCGAAACCCATGGTTTTTGTATCTTTATAGGATTATCATGATATATATTACAATCGTCACAACTTTTCACTTCCATAACGATATCATTATTTATGCCAGGCCACCACATGTAATCTTTGGCTAAGGATTTGATTTTTCCTGCTCCCAAGTGACCTTCATGTAATGACTGTAGTATAGTTTTTCTCATAGAAGACGGAATTATGATTTTATTGCTTTTGTAAAGACATTCCTTAATTATACTTAATTCCAATTCAATGTTTTTATAAATATTATTCATTATAGTTCTGTTGTTATTAATATCATTTATGACTTGTTTTAATTCCATATCTTTCAAAGTTTCATCACGAATTTGATCAAAGTTAATAGGTAAGTCCTCATATTCATTTATAATGGTTACATTTTCAATAGTTTCATCACGACATTCTTGTGGTAATCTCGAAAGGCAATCAGGAACAACATTATATTTACCGGCTTTATACTTTATATTAAAATCATATCCCCCTAATGTAATATTCCACTTCTGGAGTCTTAACGACATGGTGCTATTATCCTTAAGACCCTTGGTGAAGATGTGAACTAGAGGCTTATGGTCAGTAATAATTGTAAATTTTGTGCCGATTAAATATTCCTGAAATCTCTTTATAGCGAACATTATAGCGAGAGCCTCACGCTCAATATTGGTATAGTTCATTTCAGACTTTAATAAAGTTCTCGACGCGAAAGCTATAGGTTTTTCTTTACCATCTTTTTCAATATGAAATAGTACAGCTCCTAAACCACATTTTGATGCGTCAGTGGCTATCCCTATAGGTAATTCAGGGTTAAAATATGTCAAAGCAGGTGGAAGACTAATTAACTTCTTTAGATCATTAAAACTTTTAGAGTGTTCTAGGTTCCAAGCCCATTTTTCTTTGTTGACAATCTTATAAAGAGGATCGGCAATTTCCGCAAAATTGTTCAAAAATTTTCTATAGTAGCCAGCCATTCCCAGAAATGTTGATAATTCAGCAGCTGATTTTGGTTCTGGCATATTAATTATTGCTTCAATTTTGTTGTGATTAGCATGAATCCCCTTAGCGTCAATATCATGACCCAGGAACCTCACTTTGTTTTTAAAGAACACACTTTTATTAAAGTTAGGTATTAGCCCAAACGATGATATTCTATTAAACACTTTTTTTATGTTGTTTAGGTGGGCTTCATCGTTTTTTCCAGTTATAAGTAAATCATCAATATAAAATATAACGTCATCCATGTCACCGAAGATTTGATCCATAATCTGTTGAAAAATTGCAGATGAGGTCTTAAGCCCAAAAGGAAGTCTAGTAAATTGGTAATATCCCTTATGCGTAGATATGGTTAAAATGTTTCTGCAACTTTTATCAATTGGTATCTGTAAGAAAGCATTTTTAAAGTCAATCTTCGTAAATTTCTTTCCTTCCGAAAGTTTAGCAATTAGATCATTAATTCGTGGTAGAGGGTATCTAAAGTCTTCTAGAGCTGGGTTTACAGTATCCTTAAAATCAGCGCAAAGCCTAATGCTCCCATCATCTTTGTAGACAGCGGTAACAGGACTTGCCCATCGGACATCATTCACCGGCTCAATAATTTTATCATGTATCCATTTTTTGAGTTCATTACTAACAAGATCAATTTTTGAATAAGGGATACGTCTAGGCGGTATAATTTTAGGTTGGGCATCACTTCTTAAATGTAACTTGACACTTGCTTTGTTAATTGGCCCATTAGTCAATTTCGATTCACACTCTTTAATCAATTTTTTTATTTCATCTTCGTAATTAGTGTCAATATTTGCTATAAATTTATTTAAAATATTTTTGAAAGCATTGATCCACATACGTCCCAACAAGGCATTTTTACTTGATGCAACCACTACCGCTTGTAAATATTTGGAAATACCATCATAAGTCACTTTAACTTGAGTAGTTCCTATGATTTTGATTAAATTCCCGTCATAAGCAATGAGTTGTAGCTCGGATTTCTTAAGATCTCTAATACCAAGTTTTTTAGCCAGACCATGAGGTATAATAGTGTATTTGGATCCAGTGTCCACTTGCATACAAGTAACAATGTCGTTCACTTTTAAAGTAGTCATAAAAGCGTTATCTTTGTCATTAATCATATCGCCAGATAAATTGTTGACATTAAAATCATTATCATCTTTGTTCTTTGTAAAGTCGCCTTTTTCTTCAATAATTTCTTCAATATTCATGTTGTAATCATTATTGTATTGTATTTGCTTTCTATTATTTTCGTCGCCACTTCTATAATTATTTGAGTTGTTGTTATATTGTATTTGCTTTCTCTGATTATTATCATTACCTCTATAATTATTTGAGTTGTTGTTATATTGTATTTGCTTTCTCTGATTATTATCATTACCTCTATAATTATTTGAGTTGTTGTAATAAGATTGGTAATTGTTACGATTTCCGTCACCGTATTGGATTTGTTTTCTTTGATTATCATACCATGTATTATTTCTACCATAATTCGATTGATGATTATTATTATAGCGATAATTGTTATAGTTATAATTGTTATAATTATCGTGGTATCGCGAATTATTATTTCTAGAATTATTTCTAAAATTATTATCATTTCTACTGCAAAATTTTTTATCTTTATCGGACTTTTTATCATTATTTATATAACTTATATCATTATCCTCCGACTTAATATTACTAATTCTTGTTTAATTTCCATATTTAATTAATAAGACACATAAATAAGCAATTATAACATTTATTATTTTATTAATTCAAGTTTTGGTATAACTATTTATGTTTTAATGAATATACAAATTAATTCAATGAAATCACTATCGCTGTAAATATAGTGTTTCCCGTTTAATAATTCAAAGCAATTTATCATGTCTCTTAAATTCATAAATTCAAACAGTACATCCTCCGTACCGTTTATCCTAGAAAAGTTGACATCGCAATTATAAGTCTACATGGTGCTCCAGTTTTGGCAAATAGAAACTCGCCTCATGGAAATTTTTTTTGAAAAATAACAATTTTTTATCCCTTATGTAAATATGGTTAATAAAAAATAATTTATAAAATGGTACAAACAATTCTTATATAAGCATCGGATAAAAAATGGGTAAGTACCATTTCAAAATTATTTTCATCAATTATGTTCGCCTTCAAAGGTACTAAATTGTATCCCCAAATCAAAATTTCCATCTAGGCGAGTATTCTATTGCCAAAACTGGAGCACTATGTAGACTTATAATTGCGATGTCAACTTTTCTAGGATAAACGGTACGGAGGATGTACTGTTTGAATTTATGAATTTAAGAGACATGATAAATTGCTTTGAATTATTAAACGGGAAACACTATATTTACAGCGATAGTGATTTCATTGAATTAATTTGTATATTCATTAAAACATAAATAGTTATACCAAAACTTGAATTAATAAAATAATAAATGTTATAATTGCTTATTTATGTGTCTTATTAATTAAATATGGAAATTAAACAAGAATTTACACATAAGATCCCTAAGTTAGTGGGTCCTCTTACTGAAATTTATTTAGACAGAATATTAAATTACTTTTCGACCAGTACATTATCGGACTCTATTAAAATTAATACTTTGCTTAATAATTTATCAGGCGAAGTTTTTGACGACATTAAGGCAATTTGTTCTGATACCGATATTTTAGATCTTAAAATTGTGATTAAAAAGTTAACCTATCTTTTACCAGCGCTAAATTTAAATACTTTAATTAATAAATTTAATCTTCTTCAACAAAACTCATCAGAGAGTTTTATGCTGTGGTACATTAGAGTATCGAAACTTCATAAGAAATGTAATTTTTTGGACGATAGTAGATTAAAAGAGAAGTTACGGACATCTACTTTAAACGATAAAATTAAATACAAATTCTCCAAAAATTTTGACCTTACATTGAATCAGATGGTGGAATTAGGGGTGAAACTGGACTCTAGTAATATTAAGTCGGAGGATAATGATATAAGTTATATAAATAATGATAAAAAGTCCGATAAAGATAAAAAATTTTGCAGTAGAAATGATAATAATTTTAGAAATAATTTTAGAAATAATTATGATAATAGATATAGAAATGGGAATTACAATAGTAATTTTAGATACAATTATGGTAATAATAATTCGCGATACCACGATAATTATAACAATTATAACTATAACAATTATCGCTATAATAATAATAATCAATCGAATTATGGTAGAAATAATACATGGTATGATAATAATCAAAGAAAACAAATCCAATACGGTGACGGAAATCGTAACAATTACCAATCTTATTACAACAATTCAAATAATTATAGAGGTAATGATAATAATCAGAAAGCAAATACAATATAACAACAACTCAAATAATTATAGAGGTAATGATAATAATCAGAGAAAGCAAATACAATATAACAACAACTCAAATAATTATAGAGGTAATGATAATAATCAGAGAAAGCAAATACAATATAACAACAACTCAAATAATTATAGAAGTGGCGACGAAAATAATAGAAAGCAAATACAATACAATAATGATTACAACATGAATATTGAAGAAATTATTGAAGAAAAAGGCGACTTTACAAAGAACAAAGATGATAATGATTTTAATGTCAACAATTTATCTGGCGATATGATTAATGACAAAGATAACGCTTTTATGACTACTTTAAAAGTGAACGACATTGTTACTTGTATGCAAGTGGACACTGGATCCAAATACACTATTATACCTCATGGTCTGGCTAAAAAACTTGGTATTAGAGATCTTAAGAAATCCGAGCTACAACTCATTGCTTATGACGGGAATTTAATCAAAATCATAGGAACTACTCAAGTTAAAGTGACTTATGATGGTATTTCCAAATATTTACAAGCGGTAGTGGTTGCATCAAGTAAAAATGCCTTGTTGGGACGTATGTGGATCAATGCTTTCAAAAATATTTTAAATAAATTTATAGCAAATATTGACACTAATTACGAAGATGAAATAAAAAAATTGATTAAAGAGTGTGAATCGAAATTGACTAATGGGCCAATTAACAAAGCAAGTGTCAAGTTACATTTAAGAAGTGATGCCCAACCTAAAATTATACCGCCTAGACGTATCCCTTATTCAAAAATTGATCTTGTTAGTAATGAACTCAAAAAATGGATACATGATAAAATTATTGAGCCGGTGAATGATGTCCGATGGGCAAGTCCTGTTACCGCTGTCTACAAAGATGATGGGAGCATTAGACTTTGCGCTGATTTTAAGGATACTGTAAACCCAGCTCTAGAAGACTTTAGATACCCTCTACCACGAATTAATGATCTAATTGCTAAACTTTCGGAAGGAAAGAAATTTACGAAGATTGACTTTAAAAATGCTTTCTTACAGATACCAATTGATAAAAGTTGCAGAAACATTTTAACCATATCTACGCATAAGGGATATTACCAATTTACTAGACTTCCTTTTGGGCTTAAGACCTCATCTGCAATTTTTCAACAGATTATGGATCAAATCTTCGGTGACATGGATGACGTTATATTTTATATTGATGATTTACTTATAACTGGAAAAAACGATGAAGCCCACCTAAACAACATAAAAAAAGTGTTTAATAGAATATCATCGTTTGGGCTAATACCTAACTTTAATAAAAGTGTGTTCTTTAAAAACAAAGTGAGGTTCCTGGGTCATGATATTGACGCTAAGGGGATTCATGCTAATCACAACAAAATTGAAGCAATAATTAATATGCCAGAACCAAAATCAGCTGCTGAATTATCAACATTTCTGGGAATGGCTGGCTACTATAGAAAATTTTTGAACAATTTTGCGGAAATTGCCGATCCTCTTTATAAGATTGTCAACAAAGAAAAATGGGCTTGGAACCTAGAACACTCTAAAAGTTTTAATGATCTAAAGAAGTTAATTAGTCTTCCACCTGCTTTGACATATTTTAACCCTGAATTACCTATAGGGATAGCCACTGACGCATCAAAATGTGGTTTAGGAGCTGTACTATTTCATATTGAAAAAGATGGTAAAGAAAAACCTATAGCTTTCGCGTCGAGAACTTTATTAAAGTCTGAAATGAACTATACCAATATTGAGCGTGAGGCTCTCGCTATAATGTTCGCTATAAAGAGATTTCAGGAATATTTAATCGGCACAAAATTTACAATTATTACTGACCATAAGCCTCTAGTTCACATCTTCACCAAGGGTCTTAAGGATAATAGCACCATGTCGTTAAGACTCCAGAAGTGGAATATTACATTAGGGGGATATGATTTTAATATAAAGTATAAAGCCGGTAAATATAATGTTGTTCCTGATTGCCTTTCGAGATTACCACAAGAATGTCGTGATGAAACTATTGAAAATGTAACCATTATAAATGAATATGAGGACTTACCTATTAACTTTGATCAAATTCGTGATGAAACTTTGAAAGATATGGAATTAAAACAAGTCATAAATGATATTAATAACAACAGAACTATAATGAATAATATTTATAAAAACATTGAATTGGAATTAAGTATAATTAAGGAATGTCTTTACAAAAGCAATAAAATCATAATTCCGTCTTCTATGAGAAAAACTATACTACAGTCATTACATGAAGGTCACTTGGGAGCAGGAAAAATCAAATCCTTAGCCAAAGATTACATGTGGTGGCCTGGCATAAATAATGATATCGTTATGGAAGTGAAAAGTTGTGACGATTGTAATATATATCATGATAATCCTATAAAGATACAAAAACCATGGGTTTCGGCAACCAAACCGTTTGAAAGGATACATATAGATTATGCGGGTCCGTTTTTCACAAAAAATTGGTTGATAATAGTCGATGCCTACAGCAAATTTCCAATTATTATTCCTGTTAAAAATATTACGACTGATGTTACTTTAAAAGAAATCTTTAAAACTATTTCGCTATATGGAATACCTGAAACTATAGTTACTGATAACGGCACTAACTTTACGAGTAACGATTTTGAAAAATTTTGCAACAACTTTGGTATTAAACATGTGCTTACATCTGCTTATCACCAGAAATCCAATGGCCAGGTTGAACGCATGGTTAGAACGTTCAAAACACATATGAAAAGGAATATTAAAATAGACCCAGATATCGCACTTAGCAAATTTTTATTTAATTACAGAAATACGCGTAATGATACTACAGGAGTTACACCATCACAGAGAATGTTTAATCGAGATATTAGAATTAAATGGGACTTATTAAAACCGATGGAGGAGAAGGAGAATAAAATAAACGTTACTTTACCACGAAATAGAACTTTTAACGTAGGAGATTTTGTTTGGTATAAAATACAAGGTGATGATAAATGGTGCAAAGGTATGATCACACATAAAGAAAGTGATATGATGTTCCAAATTAAGACTGAGAAAGGTATTTTGAGGAGACATTTAGATCAAATAAGAATTAGAAACTGTTTTAACACAATTATTAACTATGACTCTAAGGATTCTTTTAAGGAGGGAAGTATGGACAAAAATATAAAAATTACTGATAATAACGATATAACACCTATCTTTAGACCTGTGCGAATAAAAAAAAACCTGCTTATTTAAAAGACTATGTAACTTAAAATATAAAATAAATATTAAATTGTATAAAGTAAATTAAATGTTAAAACGCTTATATTAAAACGCAAGAAATTAAAACGCAAGAAATTAAAACGCTAAAAATATAACAATCTTATTGATTTATCATTCTTCATTTATTCTTATGATAAACTATTATTTCTTATTCGCAACTTATTTATGATAATAACAATTTCGGAAAAATGATAATAACAATTGAGCACTATCAAACAAGCTATGATTAATGGAGACAATTTACGATATGGATATCAAGCTTGTGATTAAACAAACCAACGTGCAAAATCGAATTGATCAAACCAACGATTGGGACAAGCCAACGTTATGATGATTTGTGATACAACTTGATTACCAAAACGATAAACCACTTGGACAACAAACTCTCTATGACTTCTCCGATGAAATTATCAGAAGAGGGAGAATGTTGCATTATTCTAATTTTATTATTTATTACAATATAAATTTTATTTTTTGTTATAATCTAATTTTATTTTATAAACGGCGTAACCTTACTTTTTTTATATTATTTTACTTTTTTGTATTTCGTTTATATTCTAATTTGGACTTATAAAAAATGTATATAATAGAAGTGTGAAATGGAAAAAATAGTATTAATAGTATTAATAAAGTTAAATATAATAAAACACCTTTTTACCTTTGTGCACACATTCATATCGTCACCATCCTTATTCTTTTCAGTGCCCTGGCTCTGGGTGGTGGACTAGAAAAAGATGACTACCTAATCTACTGAGATGACTATCTAACCTATGGAGACTGCTTAACCTATGGAGATGACTACCTATTGATATGACTATCTTATCTATTGTGACTGCCTAATCTATTGATATGACTAATGCATAATCTATGGAGATGACCAAGAATCAAACCTTAGCACGTTCTTTCATGCAAAAAGCTTCTTTCTTTATGGTGTCCTGGCTCTGGATGTTGGACTGGAATATGATAACCAGCACCTAACCTAATGTGACAACCTAGAAAGAACTGATATGGAAGTTGAACGATAGGTTATGAATTCTATTTTGTGAGACCAATGATGATTACTTATTATTCTAATCCACGTAAGAAGAAAAGATATTATAAATTAAGATTTTATGCCAGGATTAAGGCATGTTATAAATTTTTAAAATCACTAAAATGTAAAATCATAATGGATATATTTGAACACACAAAAAGCCTTTAAAAAATTATTTATAATTTCTTAGTGAAATATTGATACTAAAATGTAAAATCATAATGGATATAGACCACACAAAAAGCCTTTAAATAATTATTTACTTAAATTCTTAGTGAAATATTATTTTTTGATTTCTTGAATGATGACCAATTGTTGTAAATTAACAACTAATCCTAAAGATGAATTCTTAGATATAATTAAATATAAACCATTAAAAATCCTAAACAAGAAGATAAAACTTTAATTTTAAATATATTAAAATGTAATTAAAACATATGAATTAAAAGGGATTGATTTAAATAACCATAAGTAATGCTTAATATGATAAAAATGTTTTTGAAATAAAGCTTTTGAAGATTAGATAAATATTTAAATGATGTGATGAGATCATTTTCTAAAAATTAGAATTTTTATTAAAAATAACACTTTTTGAATTAAAACTAGGGTGTGAAATTTAAATTTTTTATTTAAAGAGAGGGAAATGTGAATAATATTTTATTTGCATATTTTAACCTCGGAGATTGAAAATAAATAAAAATAAATTAAATACTAAAACGCAAATTAATTAAACACTAAAACGCGAAAAAATAAAAGTCATTAAAACGCGAAAAATTAAAACGCTAAAAATATAACAATCTTATTGATTTATCATTCTTCACTTATTTTTATATTTTTATGAACTATTATTTTTTATTATTCGCAACTTATTGATGATAATAACAATTTTGAAAAATGATAATAATAACAACGTCACGATTTGTAAAACATTCGATATGGATATCAAGCTCACGATTTAAACAAAAACGAACAAACAACGATTTGGACAAGCCAACGATTAGTGACTTATGCAACATTGACAACCAAAACGAAAAACCACTTGAACAACAAACTCTCTATGACTTCTTAGATGAAATTATAGGCTTGTAGAAGAGTGAGAATGTTACATTATAGGAATTTATAAATTAAAATATTGGTTATTGAATAGTATTTTATTTTTATATTGCATACATTCATTATATTTTTATTTGGTTAGGAATTCAAATTCAACTTGTATTACTATTTATGAATTCAAATTTATCTTTTCAATTCAACTTTTTAATTTTGTAATTCAACTTATATTACTTATTATTTTTCGTAACCTTACTTTTTGTTTTTATATATATTCTAATTTATATTTTAGAAAATGTATATATACCTTAAGAAAAGAAAAAGAAGTTAGTTAATAAAATATATTTTTACTGACTCGCACCTCGCGCCAAATCGTTAGTTGCATGGCACCATGTAGAGTAACATGAATGTGTGCACAAAGGTAAAAAGGTGTTTTATTATATTTAACTTTATTAATACTATTAATACTATTTTTTCCATTTCACACTTCTATTATATACATTTTTTATAAGTCCAAATTAGAATATAAACGAAATACAAAAAAGTAAAATAATATAAAAAAAGTAAGGTTACGCCGTTTATAAAATAAAATTAGATTATAACAAAAAATAAAATTTATATTGTAATAAATAATAAAATTAGAATAATGCAACATTATCTATTATTTTTTTTAGGTATTATGAAAAGTTATTATATGTGAATTTTATATTTGCTGAAAAATGATCTGTAAAATTCAGAATAGTTATATTTTTAAACCAAGACAGTAGAAAAGAATTTATATACCCGGGCCGAAATTATTTTTTCTAAAGATATCCGGGTCAAATTATTTTTTATAATCCTGGCCGGGGCACAAATGGTACCTCCTCAAAATTTAACTTTGAAAAAAGTAACCTATAAACTAAGGCCAATATATTTAGCATGGTTGCCACGTCGGGGTGATTATGCCCACTGGTTTTCTCTAAATCTTCCAAGGCTTGTTTGCATAATGGGATCGCTACTTCGTACCTAAAAGGAATTTAGATAAAAAAAATAATTATATTAAGAATTTGTGTTTTATATATATATTAAACTTAAAAATAGGTCGTTAATTGTCACGACATAATAATTTTTCTCGAATCAAATGTGTAACTCATACTCTAAAAAAGAAGAGATTTTTTTAATCCCGTAAAAATCCTCAAAATTCTATAATGATCGTCGCAAAAAATAGCCTTAACTAAAATATCATGTTATGAGTGCTATTATGATACCATCTTTCGATATCAAAACATATAACATAGTGTTGTTAAACGGCTAGATTTGAGCCGATTTTTAAAAACGACTAACTCAATATTTTAGCCAGAAAAATATTGTCTAAGCCTCGAGATTTGGGTTAATAGATGTTCAAACCTTTATGCCACCTATGAGCAAAATTCTTAAGGGTTGCATAATATTCTTCTGGATAAAATATGTTAGCCATTTTTAAAAATCGGCTCAAAATGAGCCGTTTAACAACACTACATATACAGGAACAAAGCAACAGATACCAAACGCGGTATCGGGCAAAATAACAGAAATTTAAATCAATACCAAGCAAAAAAACCCAAAACCAATTAAAACAACCGATAATAAAATATATACTAAACAAAATAACCGATATCAAATTATAACCAATACCAAAATCGATACCGGATAACAAAACTCGATACCGGTCTAAATGGCCTATATTCGACGAAACCACCGATATCGATTTAAAAAGGAGAAGATAAATTCGTCATTATTATAGAATAAATTTTTTTATTATAAATATAGCCTAGTTATTTTCTTTTAAAAAATTTATGATGGTTAATAATCATTCGGTCAAATAGACAGAATGAAAGAAACTCTTCCAAACCTATAAAAAAAAATTTTTTTTAAAACCTTCTCTGGGCCGCGTACTGGATGACTAAATTATGCAGGGTCCTGAGTCTGGCTGGTATTTCGTAGCCGCTGCTGTTCAGCATGGAGTTGGAACCGGCGCTTTTGTGCTGACGGCCAGAGTTAGAAGAGTTTAGATGGTTTTTGATGGAGGTGTTATCGTTTGGGTCCGATGTTTCCACGTCGTCAAAACCGAGATCTAAAAGGGTGGAGTCGGTGTTGATATTGCTGTTTAGTCGGTGGTCCCCTCCGCTTTCCTAAAAAAAACGCAGGATGTAAGCGGTTAACAAAGATTAAGGCACATGTAGTGTAAAAAAGAATTGGGAGGGGGTAAGCACTTCTAGACTCCCCTCGCCCCACTTAAATAAAAGTAAGAAAATTCAAATTAGAAAAATCTATAGCCTTTCATCCTCTCATTGTGAGAGTGTTTTCGCCCCCCCCCCTTTTAATTTTAACAATCTTATGTTTCACATTCCCTCCTCAGTAGTAGAAGTAATTGGGGGATCCAAGCTGTAATGAGATTTATATATTACATCTTTTAAACCTGCCTGCATCATAATGAAGGCTTTAAATAATATCTAATGAAGGGCCAACTTTCCTATCAGAAATAAAAAAGAATCACCATAAGCTGAATAATTACTTAAATTAATATCCTCAAAAATGATGTTGTATGTAAATAATACAATTAGTATTATCGACCATATATTCAAATTTTTATCTAAAAAAATCTTGACCATTGGCCCCAAGGGGAAATTCCTGGCCATAAGATTGATTTCATATCTCATTTTTTTTTTGTCAAGATAGATTTCCAAAAGTTTAGCAAATCATCTGTAAGAAACATATGTTCTTTTTCTTTTTATATACTCTTCCATTTTTTTATTCGTCTAATATGCGGATCCCCTCATCCATAGTTAGCGCGAATTAGCAGCGAATTATACAAAATACGCTGTTATCTGATTCTCAAAATTAAACGCGTTTTCTCACCCCGTAACTCGCGGTTAAGTTGGAGTCGTCGTCGTATTTTTTGATGTCGGCCATGTACTCCAGATGCTTGTTCTGTTCTTCCAAGGAGGCCACGTTCTGTTCACTGCTTATGAGTTTCTGTTGGGTGTTGGCTAATTCGTCCCGTAACCAGGAATTTTCTTGGCATAGTCGGCGGACTTGGGTCTTGAGCTTTTGCTTCTCGGATTCGTTGCTTTGCCAATGGTTGGAAAGGGTCATCATAATCTAATATTTTTTAAAAAAATTAATAGATAAAGATTTTGAGCTGAGCTAGTAAGAATAGTTGGGTAATTAATTGCTCTATTTTTAAGCGGAAACTATCACATTAGTCTATTCTTTTTTTTTTTGAAAATATTGTTCAACTTTGAATAAAACAGAAATAAGAGTAACTGGCACCCTTCAATACTTAGCGGAATATTCTTTGGCGCGCGTTTTTTTTTAAGATTAAGCCGAATTGGGCGATCATTAGCCATTATCCAACTATAGTAATAAAATTTTTTTTAAAAAAATGTTTGCCACTCTAACTGAAATCGTCCAAAATAAAAACAATTTTCAAATCCAAAAAAAAAATCAGCTGATCTTGCAAAATATTACTTTAAAAAAAAATTGACAAATCGAAACAATTTGTTTTACTAAATGATGTTTTTAATACCTTAGAAAAGATTCCCAGCACTATACTCCTATTATAATTCTTACTCTAAACAAATTCGTTTATTTTTTGAATTCCAATATATTCCGAAGCGACGAAATTAAAATTTTTTATAAGTAAAATCACTAGAAAAAAATTATTTAGGCGTATTTTATTTTTTGAAAAATTCGACTCGAAAAATTAAAATCATATTTTATTCATTTTAATACCCAGGGAGAAAAAAAAAGGAAATATTAGTGCTCTGGTTATTTTGATCGATTGCTTTGACTTTTTAATTATATTATTTTAATATATTTTTAACTTACAAAATAGAAATTATAAATATATGCCTGTTTTGCTCATTTAGCCCCCAAAATATTTCGAATTCAACCGCGCAAAATGTTTACAATTCCTAACTCGCCCGTAGTAATATCGGACGTCGGTGAGCTAAAACCTACCCGTATTTACAAACCCTATATGAAAAAAAAAATCCCTATCTAAAAATAACGAAAATTCTGTTTTCCTTTCAAGTGCTAAAAAAAGGTATTTTGTACTTTATTTCTTTTAAAGAATATTTTTTTGTAATTTTGTATTTTATGGGCATAGAGTAGATATCGGCATTTTGCTCGTAAATCTTATTTTTTTTAAGAGCTTTTAATTCGAAATTTAAGTTTTGTGTCTGACGAGATAAATAGTTTCGATTATATTTATGTAGATAATTGTTAGCAATGTCTAGAGCCTTTATAAAAAAAAATATAATTGGATTGGAGTCAATGAGCTAATTAAGATATTTAAATTACACCTCGAGGGGATTTATGTCGAATAATTATTTCCTCGAAAGCCGAAATAAAATGAATATCG
Source organism: Gordionus sp. m RMFG-2023 (assembly GCF_954871325.1). Classification (NCBI taxonomy): domain Eukaryota; kingdom Metazoa; phylum Nematomorpha; class Gordioida; order Chordodea; family Parachordodidae; genus Gordionus; species Gordionus sp. m RMFG-2023. Next base: position 4,026,320 of record NC_088778.1, on the reverse strand, counting down.
ACAACTAAATTTAACCGAGGCGAACGCGTGGGACAGGATTCGTTCAAAATTTACTTCCGTTTCCGTTGCGAAATCAAGAAAAATGGAATTTAAAGCTAGAAAAAAAATATCCAGCGATATTTAATAACGAACAAACCAATAAGTCTAAAAATCAATACATAATAACATCATTTTATTTTTTAAAAAAAAATTTTCTTAAAATCATTACAACCAGAAGTTGATGGAATTTTCCTAAACGTAATGTATTATTTATTTATTTTTTTAAATTGTTATATAAAAAAAAAAATCGATATTGCATTTAATACGATAATGGAATTTTTAGCAATGGCTAACATGGGAAATAAAATAGACTAGGAAAATATATTTTTCTTGTCATTCCTTCTACCAATCTATATAACCCGTCCCCCAGCTTGATAAAAAATAATATTATGTAATATAGAGGTTTGCAAATATAGGTTCAGACCCTTCTGCCATCTATGAAAAAAATATCCAGGCTTATACAATATTATTTTGGCTAATCGGGATTTTAACAACTCTACATCTACCCACTAGTGGAATAGTGTCATTCGAACAAACAAAAATTCTTAAATATCTCTATTTCCTAGCTTTTTTTTAGAATTTTATAAAAAATGTTTATTTATTCAAATCTTTTTTTTATTTATTTTCAAACCTGAGCTTCGTTCAATCCCAAATCGATCATCTCGATCAACTTGGAAACTATGTTCGCCTTTTCCTCCACCATTTCCATTTCCGGTTGATCTTTTTTGGTGGATTTGAGAGTATAATTCACGCTGTTGAGTATCCTTCAAAATAATGATGGGAAAAAAAACCATCAAAATTCTTCTCGTATTTTAAAAAAATAATCGATTAGGAAGGGAAATGTTTTGAACTTTAAAGGAAAAGGTTATTCAGAATAAATATCTTAATAAAGAGAAATAGTGAGCTTGATCCACAAATTATATTTAAATTTTTAAACGATCCGATAATTTCGGATAGTTATCCAAAACCGATCCTATAAGCGGCATAAGTCGCCAGATCAATTTTGTGCGAATATCGGATAAGAGGAATTAGAAATGTGAATTTCGCGAATGAAATAAAAAATATATATAAATGATCGCTTACGTATTGTGTTCGCTTTTAAGGGCCTCGAGTCCCTGGACCACCAGCTTAGTGCTAGCTACGATCTCATCCTGAGATGGGGTTGAATTCATTTTAGCCAGCTCTTCTATCTTCTTACTACTTTGAAAAATGTGACATCAAGAAAGAAAGAGTATAATATAATACTTAAAAACAATTAAAATTAGAGGTCGGGGGCCTCGGCGGAGTCAAATGATTATCAGGCCGGACAACTTGTGCCATATATTAAAAGCCGGGCCGGAAACACCGATCAAAAATTATCAGTGGTCGGTTTGGTCCGTCCTGGAAATTCGTTCTAATTAAATAGTAATACTAATAATACGATTTTTACCTTCTAGGAATATATTTCATATTCGATTACGAATATATATAGGAAAGAATGATATAACTTAACAGAAAAATATCAATTTTTAAATGAGATAAAGTTCAAAATTTGTGATATTAAATATTTGAATGATAAAATAAAAAAAAATTTTTTTAAAAAAAAACAAAATGACAATGAGTCGAAAATATTTGAAAGAACCAAGTTATTTGGCGTAGGGATAAAAAAAATGTTTTATAATATAAATAAAAATATTATTGATGCATACTATCGTAATATAGCCTTTCGACATATTTATCCACAAAGTATATATGGATCGATAAAAAAATTAAAATAATATTTGGCTCTAAAATAAAGGCAGAAAAGTATTTAACAATTAGTAAAAACTATGGCATCAGTAACATTGTTTAGAGGGAGAATGAGCTTTAAAAATTTTAAAATCTCCTAAAAAATTGTTAATTTTTAGATTAAAATTATTCTTATTTTGCTAAATTTTTAATTAAACTTCCATTTTTTTTGCTAATTTTAGAGATTTATCTTTTAGTCCGAAACACGACGCGACTATAGAGTAATAGGAGAGAGGGAGTTAGGGGGCGTAGAATTTCGGGTAATTTAACTCATAAAGAGGGTGGTGTTATTTTTTAAAAAAATAGGTTTTTTAGGCATGGATGGATAAGAGGTTAAGATAAACGAGCTCCCAAGATAATAGCGAATTAGTTTTTAAAAAACTAAATTTATCAAAAACTTAAATATATTCTTGGATGAACTGGATTCGCCATATTATGATTATAAAATTTTAAGAATTATACGCGTAAAGATGAAAAGATTAAATTTTAGTTTTAAAAATAAAATATAATATATTAACATTTTATTCGGGTTTTCGCCCGAATTTCCTAGATCTCGTCCAACCCAAATAGTGTTGTTAAACGGATCGATTTGAGTCGATTTTTAAAAACGGCTAACTAAAAATTTTAGCCAGAAAAATATTGCCCAAGCCTCGAGATCTCGTTAATAGGTGTTTAAAATGGGAAAAACCTTAAGACCCACATAATATTTTTCTGGATAAAGTATTGAGTTAGCCGTTCTTAAAAATCGGCTCAAAACGAGCCATTTAACAACACTAGTCGAAAGATCAAAAATTAGACACGACCATACAGATTATCACGTAATCTTTAAATTCGTTTATTTCTACCAATGAATCCTTAGGTTCCCATAGGTTATCATTTTTTTTTTAATTTTAGGCAAAAATAATAATTGGTAAATTAACGAGGGTAGCGAAAAATAGATAAAAATATATTTTACATTTTTTGTGATCGAACCCAGGTAAAAACAACAAAATTATAAGAGTTTTGGTGGACCGAAAACCTAAGAGCGCAAAAAATTTAGTATGTATAGGCATTTACGTATTAAAAATGGGTTTTGATGTGCCGGTAAATGGCGTAAGATGTGCTCCATGTTGTGAAAACTTTTGAAAATGTTATGAAGGAATTCTTTGGCGGTATTTTAGCTAACGGGAACCATAATAGAGTTAAACTATCGGGAGCGATAATTTGGTGCTTGTTGTTTAGAAAGCATAATTCAGTTTTATTTATTTTAAACTTAAGGCCGGTAGCTTGGGAATTGGTTTCCAAATATTTTAAAGCGCTAAGTTAACTGAAAGGTCAGAGATGGTTCGATGATTAAAATACTACTGATTAATTTATAAGTTGAAACTTGTTTGATTTCGAAAATGAGATGATGGATTTTATAAAGCAAAAATAGAAAAAGTCTTTTTGGATACCCTCGCTGTATGCCTTCTTGGGACAGAATCTGAAAAAGGTTCGTATGTTAAAAGCATTTGAAATCCATATGAGGATTCAATAAATTTAAAGGAGTAGGGAAAAGTATCCTTGTTTACAAGAAAGAGATGATAAAATTTTACTAAAGAGTTTATTTTTTTTTATAAATAGATAATAATGTAAATAAATATGAAATTCGAAGAAATTCGTAAAAGCGAAATATCTGTAGTTTTCTGGTTTAAAAGTTGTAAAGTAAATATAAAAACCCGTGGTACAAGATGTAAAAAAAATTATTTATTATTTAATAAAAGATCTTTAATAGGGCTACAAAATGATATATAATTTGTATTTTAGCATCATTATTTTTTAATTATTATAAAAAAAATTTCAAGTCTTATTATTAAAATAACATTGTTTATAAAAATAGTATTTTATATTCGATAAAATTTTTAAAGTGTATCTTGTTACTTATATTGCGATGTATTTTTATTTGAAAATTTTCCTAACCCTGTATAAAATATATTTTGAGAAATGTTAAGTCGCCATTCATTTAACTCTTTTCAAAGAGTAATATTGATAGTTTTAAAATTCAATAAATTAAAATCCATTAGATGGCGTAATAAATAGCTAAAAATATAGTCATAAATAACGTTTTAAAGACATTGTAAACAAAAGGTTTTTTTACATTTTTTATGGTCATAGCAAGAAGAGGTCTTAAAAAATTTAAAATTATAATATTTTTGGTGGACCGATAACAGTTACCCTCGACATTTTTCGAAGATCTTTATCCATGTGTAGAAATCCATTTCTGGAAAAAATGAATTAGTAATCAATGGAACGGATTACGAAAAATAAAAGGAGAAATGGTAAAAAGATAAACAGTTTGCCTAGAATTTTATCTGCCTATTCCAGGTTAAAACCTACCGGAAGTGACGCAGCAATGGCCAGATTTAGATCTTTTATTTTTCTTTAGAATATAAAGTCTAAAAAACAATATTATATATTATTTTATCTCTAAATGGGCCGGAAGAGATTCCTTACTCAAAAATAAATAAAAAGTTTAAAAGATTTTTAAAGTTGAGATTCTATTTTGGAAAATTTTTTTTTATAATAAATAAATATATTGTGAATGAAATCACAAATTTTTTGATCTTCTTTAAGAATTTTTTTTTTTTACAATTTTGTTGACTTTCAAAGATTTTTACTCAAAAATTTTTTTAAATTCTCATTTGAAGATTTTTGTTAAACTCTGGTTTAGAAGCAATACCCCAAAAAATCATATTTAATTAGTGGACTAACTAGTTAGTCTTCTACCTGACAAATCTGGTTTCACTCACCTCATTTCGCCTATAGGAAGTGAGATAGCAAAGGCCAGATAAGCGCAGGATTTTTTAAAATAAATCCATTTCATCTATATAAAGTTCTAAATGCTCTCTTTCCCTCGCAATCTTTAATTCTTGGCTATCTGGTGGGTGTAAAACTGGTTATTAGGTATCAGTTTAGCCCCCCCCCCCGTCACCCAACATTTTTGCAGTCTCAGTGCAATATCATTAAAAAAAACTTTCACTAATCGAACTGCATGTCCATACATTTGGAAAAATATCTTTTTAAAAACAAGATAAAAGGAATTCTTGCACCTCAAGATCCCCAATTATAGCAAATATTGTTTTTGAGGGGCAGATATTTTTGCTTAGGCTGAGCCTACATCTCAATTTTTTCATGGACAGGAGGCGATTTCAAAATTTAGGCGCATACAAAGGTTCTGCGTAGTAGATTTAGAATTTCAGTTGCGACGGACAGACTCCCTCCTCCCTCTTACGCTAAAGCATAAATAACTACCAGGTTACATAGTAAGATGGATTTATATAAATAACATAAATTTTGAAATTATTCATTTTTTTTAAAGAATGGGGTTAAATGTTATTCGAAAACGATAAAAAAAAATTAAATAACTCTTATTTAATTGGAATGTTTAATTTCACAATACCGTTTCATTCCACCGGGTAAAAAAAAAATAGTAAATAGGCACGGAATTATATATAAAAAAAATGAAAATATTTTTAATAAGGGAAAGAAAGATTTTAGCACATCGATAATAATATATATTTTTTTAAAATAAAATAAATTCCACAAATCACACAATGTGTGCACAGGGTGATTTGCTTTTCTTCATATATATTTTTTTTTAAATTTAAACTTAAGTAAAATATATATATGTATATGTATGTCGTCGTAAATATTTTAATTGTATTATTATAATATCGATTATAATTCAATTAGGTACAAATAAATAAATAAAAAATATACAAAAGGTGGTGCTCTTTTTTAAAATATTAGGATAAATCTACAAACTTGATTAAAATAAAATCTTTTCCCAGAAAAAGTCTTTGAAAATCAGGAAATTGAATATTTTGATGCAAAAATCTCACCGCTTATAATAACAGGGCTTTTTAAGGAAAGGCAAATTTAATAGGGTGTCAATCAGTTTTCGATAATATATTTGATAAAGGCTTAGATCATCATTATATATATAAAAAAAATTGTTTTTAGAGTGGCAGGTGTGGATCTCAGATATTAGATATATTGACTGAATAGTTCGATCCCAGCTCGGAAGTTTTTTCCACTCAAATCCGCCTCCTTGAAAAGTAGGATGTACTAAGGTAAGAGCGATTCTGTTTAGCCGAGCGTTGTTTAGTAAACTTGCTATACGTTGACAGGCCTCATTATTATTACCTTTACCCAGATTTAAAAAGCAGCGTTTGAAATCTAACCTTAAAAAAAAGAGTTTTTCCCCCTTAAATTCTTGGATATAGAAGCCAGAAACAAGCTGTAAATCCTAAAGTTCCCGTTGGGCATAAGAATAACTCAGAATGGTACGCGGGAAAAGGTTAATGCTTTCTCTTTGAATACTTTGAAGAAGTTCGATATTATATGAGTTATTTTCGAATTCTTATTTAAGTATTCGTTACATAAATAATTCGATTGTTTAAAAAAAACTAGTTTATCGTATCATAACTAACAATAAGTATAGCTATTTATTATTTTTACTTATAAACTTTATTTTAAATAAATATTTTGATTTGGTGTTGGAAAGGAAATAAATTTTATCAAGTCAATATATCTATCTATCTATATATATATCAATAAATCAATATTACTAGACAAAACTAATTTGTACAAATAATGTTGATTTATTAAAAAAAATTTTATTAACACTAGTAGTGTTGTTAAACGGCTCGTTTTGAGCCGATTTTCAAAAACGGCCAACTCAATACTTCATCCAGAAAATTACCCGAGCCTGAAAATTTTGCTTATAGAAGGAATCTAGACAATATATTATCGAAATTTTGAGGCTTAGGCAATATTTTCTTGCAAAAATCGGCTCAAAACGAGCCGTTTAACAACACTGAATAGTAGTCAATTCAAGGTATTCATTAACTTAGAAATAAATCGAAAAAGAAATAATTTTTAGCCAAATTGACAAATTAAGTTAGATATTTGAATTTTAAAATTGATCAAAAAAAATTGAAATCCTTGATGATAAATTTGGTTCATTATTACCCAAAATCATTTTTAAGGTAAATATTTTATAAAAAAAATAAGATAAGTTTTCCAAAAAAATAAAAATTAAATTCTAATTTGAAATGTGATATAAAAGATGTGGGTTAAAAATTAAAAATATAAGGGAAATTTAAATAATTAACTATTTCAGATAAGTTATTTTGACATTGCATCAATGATAAAAATGAGGAGGTTTATTGTGTAATCAATGTTATAAATAATTGATATGATATTATATTAATTTAATATCTAAAAAAATATTTTTTTTAATTTGGGTATCAAAATTTGAAAACATTAACTTAATTGAAGCAGAATAAATAAGAAATATTATAATTTCCAAATTATTTCAAAGAAATATTGTAAGTAGTCAGAAATAAAATATTATTAAAATCAGGTCTAAAACCCCATATTATCAATTTAAAAGCTTGACTATGATACGTAGATATGAACCATCGGATTGATGCCACTGATACTCATGGTTCAGTGTACAGTTGTTAAAGGTACTATTTGAGCGGATTTTTAAAAATGGCTAACTCAATGTTTTATTCAAAAAAAAATATTATGCAAGCCTAAAGATTTTGCTCATAGTTGACACAAAGGTTTGGACATCTATTAGCGAAATCTCGAGGCTAATTTTTCTGGCTAAAATATTGAGTTAGCCATTTTTAAGAATTGGATCAAATCGAGCCATTTAACAACACTAGTTTAGTTGATAATTTTTATTGTTTTTTTTCGAAATACTAAAATTTCTTGATCCTTTTAAGGTGAATAAATTTTTGAAGCAATTTATAATTAAAAAAATTATATATTTTAATATATTAAATATTTTTATTGTAAAAATCTAGTTATTTTTACTTTTAAAATATTGAAACAAAATATGGACAACTAAAATACTTAAATTATAGTGCAAACAAATTGAGCATTTACGTTTTGCCATATTTTTTTAATAAAAAAATGTAATGCATCTCTTGTTTAAATTGTGGTTGCCTTTTTATTAATATTGTCAATTCAAATTTTTAAATAAATTCAAAAAAGGATTTGTCTTTGAAAATTATATTATCGCCTGACTTCTTATTTCTTTAATTTCTAAATACCTTTTTAGGATATAAGTAAGTTATTTATATTACATTTTATATAATATTACAAAACAAAGAATAGAAAAAAATATGTTTGCTTTTTTAAATGGTTGTTACCATCAAGCAGTAATTTTACCAATTTGCAAGAGGCCATTTTATGCATTATTTGTGTTTGCAACACAGCATTTGAAACACTTAATTTGTGCACGCTATTAATGATTTTCATTAATAATGAACTATCCTATAAAAGATGGCTACAATTCTAAAGGTCAATAGCTCACATATATTAATTTAAAGATCTTCATTTAAAACATAAATATACCATTATTAAAAATATGAAAAATGAATTTTAAATTAAATTATTAATAATTTTTCAATTTGATTTTTTTTTTAAATTAAAACAGTATTTTATCATTTTCACATATCTAAAAGAGAACTAAGGAAATGATCAATTTTTTTCTATTATTTGAAAAAATGAATTGCCATATGTGAATAATGATGGTATTGGCTCAATATCTTGCAGTATTGGTGGGTATTGATTTGACTCTAATTTATGGATAATAAGGGGATATGGTAAAAGCCTAAATTATATCCTTTCCAATGTTAAAATAATTTATAAAATAAATGGTATAGCATGTATTTAGCCATTCAAATATTACTTAGTAAAATCTTGAGACTGAGTTAGAAATTATTAAAAGTGCAAACCAGTTGCATTTTTATAAATTGTGATAAATTTGCACAATACCATTTGAAATTTGTATGCATTTGCATAACAAAAAGCAGATGCTCAATTAGCTTGTAAAATTGTTTGGAGGAAATAAAACATTAGTTCAAACTTAAATTAGTTGAATATGAAAGTTAGAAGATTTGCACACTTATATAAACAAATAAATAAGAAAAGAATTTTTTGTAGATTACCAAAAATGAATATCACAATTTTATTGTTAAATAATAAAATGACTAAATATTCTTATATAATTAATTCCTGATAATTTTTTTCAAATTTTTATAATAAAAAATTATTTTATTAAACCAAAAAATTGTAGTGATGTATTATTCTAAAATTGTTGCAAAAAACTTGTAAACCTAGAGTATATTATCATACAATTATTTAAAAATGCAAATTTAGTTCATATATATTATATAGCATTAACTAAAACTAGAGGGCAACAAAATCAAGAAAGAAATATAAATTATTTATATATATATATACTATATATTAGTAATTAACTGTATTTTATTCCTTACCAATTATGAAAGAAGCAAGTTTGGAATTAAAACCATTGAATCCTTAAGAAAAATAAATTGGAATGGGATGGAAGCATTATCAGCTAGTATTATAATATTAGAAAATAAATGCTAGATTGGTTTATTGCATTTTTTTTTATTTATAAATATTTTTGTATATTTATTAATATGGTCTGCATTTAATTCTTTTCATATTTGAGGTCATTTTAAGATAAATTATTTAATATGGATTCTGTATTTTTATATACTTTTGCTATAGATTTAAAAGAGTTGAGAAGTTAGAATAGTTTAATGGAGCCAATGACAATGACATATTGATTTGAGTATTATAAAAGTTTTAAGAAACGGTTTATTCTTGAAAATAAGTCTAGAGAGAATTACCATTTATATTTTTAAAAATTATTTATTTTTATTGAGGGGTGGGAGTTAAGGAAGGAAAATTTAATCTTTTCTTCAGAATGTTTAGAAAATATAAAAATAGTGCTTATGTAGCAATTAATGGAGAGGTTGATATTCTTTAAAAATATATTAGTTTTACTATTAATGGAGAGGTAAATATTCTTAAAAAATTCATAAATTATTAAAAAGAGTATATAAAATTGCGAATCGAAATTTTAATGTGTTTTATGTTCCAAGAATTTTAACCAATCCATTTTATCTTATTATTAAGACTAAATATTTGTTTTAAACTTATAGTTTTTAAAGGAGCAATATACCTACAACATCCAGATTTAGCTAAAATGTTTGTTGTTATTCAAGTCAAGGCAAGAATTAAAATAATTAAAAGCAATGCTCGATCTATGGTAACTAAATCTGGGTGCTACCAACAATTTTCCCAAACAAGGATATGAGTATGTCTTGATATTTAAAAGTGTTATATTTAGTTATAATTTAATAATAGAAAAGGCTATGACTAGTTCAACGTCTGGAGATTTACTAGTATATAAACTTAATTATCATCCTAGACACTAGTAAAAAAAATGAATTTCAATAAAAAGAATTGATACTTATTAACAACAACCTAGAACTTCTCTAAAATATACTTAACTCAATTATTTTAATACTATGGAAACTTTAAAAATTGGCAACTTTATAATATTTTCGAGTATTTTATTTCTTCAAATACATCATATTTATAAAAAATATTAATTCCTAGTGCAAATTGGCAAAAAAAATTAATATAAAAATATGAATTTTGAGTTATTTTAACAAAAAAAATTAGTAACAAAATAATTATCTTCGAAAAAAATATTAGTTAATTCAAAAAAAGTGTAATTATTGAAAATTTTAACAAAAAAAATTGATTGACGTTTAGTATAAATATATATTTATAAAATACGCCAAGCGATGACAACTATCTAAATGGAGAGGGGGATTTTTGGGTCGAATTTCCACTTAGGTTCTAGTATTTTTTAACGTCCGATTTGAGTTTTTTTAACAGGGCTTGGTCATAATTTTAGTCCAAAATTATTTTGTGTAAGCCTCGTGATTTCGCAAAAAAAGAAGGTTCAAACCCTTCTACCATCTCGGAGTAAATTCTCCAGGCTTATAAAGTGCGGGCCATTTTAAAAAATTGATAAATCGGGCCGTTTAACACACTACCCAGGTCGTAATAAAAATGTGTTAAAGCAATCGACACATATAAGATGGTGAATCTTTCATGAAATGGGCGTACAATGTGACACCATCTCTGGGTAGGAGAAACAAAAAATTATTAGGACAAAAAAAATATATATATTTAGAAGAAATATAACACTTTGATTAATCAGGTAAGGATGAGTTTCATTTTTAGATAAAAACAGTTAAAATAATTCGGAATAACAAATAATTGTACTAATCAGATCATTCTCGATCACAAAAAATCAAAATCTATTCCCATACTCCAGCTTATTCTACTCTTATTACACTATATCGATCTAGACTTGTTAGTATGGACTTAACTTACAGTAGATTAGATGGAAGAGGAATGACTATTTTAAGAAACTATAAGGTCTTGCCAGTTAAATCCTAAGGAACAAACCAATCAATGCAGTATTTTTTAATATCACAGGAAGCTAAAAAGGGTATATACAAATATAATTAAAATTATATTATGCAATATAAACTTAATCCAAAATAATTGGTTTATTATAAATAAATCTAAAATTAAGTGCCTTTCAAAGATAAAGTCATGTTAATTTTTTTCGCACCAGTAAAGACTGGCCTGATCCGCTTTAACTTTAAAATTTTGGTATGCATAGTATTTATAATAAGCTTTGATGTGCCGGTAAATGGGATAAAATGTGCTCCAAGCTGTAAAAATCTTTTAAAAATGTTACGAAGGAATTCTTTGGTGGTATTAACTAACGGAAACTCTTATAGAGTTAAACTGGCGGGAGCGATGATTTGTAGTCATACAGATTTGATGCTTGTTGTGTTGTGTATAAAGAAATATCCCTTTATGTATATCAGTGTTCTTTATATTCATTTTTTAATACACGACATTAAAATTTATAAAACCTTGTTATGATTTTTCTTTGTTTTTTTTCTCAACCAAAAGCCACTTGAAATTGGTCCAAGCCAGATTTAAGGATGGGCAATAAGTATAAAATCTTTTATAATAGTACTTTAGTGTGAAAATAGTTATTACTTTTAAGACAAGAACAATAGTTGTTGTCAACCCTTTGATATATATATATTAGAAAATGGGGTCATATTAAGATTCAGTGCCAAAAAAAGAGGTATAAGATTCGTAATAAAAGTGGCGGCGAAAGATTCAAGATATAATTAGTTAGACACGTTTTTGATCAATATCCTATAGATCTAAAGCAGTAAATACACCAGAAATGATGCAGTCTAGAAATCAACAAACAAACGTACATTCAAAAGTAGAGAATATACTTTCTCATGTCCAATGCAACAATAAGGAGAAGATGAATTGTTAGCGATTGCGTGGAAGGAAATGGAAGAGGAATGGTGCGTCATGGTTAATCGATTGGAAGAAATAAGGCCGTTAGAGGAAGATTGATGAATATACAGACGCTGGGCTTATGTAGGATGGGCGTGTTGTAATTAAGCTTTTATTAGAAAGATGTATTTATGCTTTTTAAGTGTTAAAAATATGTAATTTGATAAAATATATATGTTAATATTTACCAGTTGATAAGGAAAAAAATATAGGGATAACGAAAGATTTTTATTTTTTAAAAAATTGTTGATATCTGATGATCGAAAATTTTTTTTAATTGACAATTGAATAGTGAAAAATATCGCAAAAATTTAATATTGAAGAATAGTCATTAATTTTACCTTAGAAGAATATTGTATTTATTTGTATACTAGAAGAATATTGTAGCTATTTTATATTGGAGAAATGTACGATCAAGAAGATTATTTTAATAAATAGTACCTTTGGATATTTAATAAGGTAAACATATAAAAAAAAATATATATATACAGGCCCTCCAAAAATATTTTTTGGCCTCAAACCTGGCTCCCAGAAAAAATCTTTGGCCCCCAAAAATAGTCTCCATAAATTTTTCCGGCCCTCCAAATTTTTAAAAAATTATTTGTAATATATTATTTTTTATATTTTTAAAATAAATTTTAAATATTTATTAAAAAAACATGTATAGTTTGTAAATTTCTTTCTACCCTGTTTCATTTTTATCCTATAATAAAACATCATTCATTCATATTTTATCATTTACATGTGTGTTCGTGTATGACATTATATAGGCGCTTAATCACGTTTAAATTATAACTTATATCAATGATACTTATTTTATTTATTATGGTTTAATACAATATTATTATTATAATATAACCAGACAGCCGTGAATAGTTTAGAATTATGAAGAAAACAATTTTGGTAAGCCAACAAATTAACCGTGATCTTTACTATCTTAAATCAATATTTGATGCTATTTCTTAGCATACAGGAGCTACCTTTTCGTGGGATTGGTTCAAAAAAATTACGGATGCTACAACCGATGAAAACATAATTTATTCGACGACTATTTATATCAATGATCTCATGCACCATCCAAAAAGATCTTAAAATTAAATAAAATTATGAAATTTATACCCAAAAATGCCCAATATACATCACCCCAGATTCAAAACGAAGTAATATCTATTATGGCAGATATGGCGCTTGAATATATTTTAGATAAATATAACAAAAGAGATGCCTTTTATTTGTCTTAAGACTGATGAGACAAAAGATGCATATTTGTGAAAACCTGACATAATGTAGTTATATTTCCAAGAAAATTTAATAGGAATTATTAATTTACAGTGTCTTTCTGCTGAAAGCATTACTAATTGCATTTTAAAGCAACTTAATGAGTTAAATATTAATTTAATGAATATAATAAGCCAGGCATATGATGTGGTAAACGTTATGTCTGGCCGAAATGAAGAAGAAGAGCAAACACTTCTTCAAAAAAAAAATTAATATAAAAGTTGCTTTACAACCAAATGTTGCAACTTGTGGTTCAAAATTAATATAATAATATTGTTTTCATTTCTAATTTTTTTCAAATTTATACTTAGCGTTGTATAATTTTTTAGGAGCTTTAACGTATCTATGCAGGCAATACTATTAAGAGACCTGTAGACCAGAGGTGAACTGGTCATTTAGAAGCATCTCATCATTTATGAGAATTTTGAGGCTATTGGCGAAGTAATATTTCACTTTTCTAATAGAACGCTTAATTCGGAGGTTTCCACTCATGATTCAGTCGAAGCCTCTGGTCTTTTATCTCAATGCGTTAATATAAATTACGTAGTATTCGCCATTATAATTTATGAGATATAATAACAATAGATCCACTAAAATATCTACAGTCAGTAGGTATCTAGTGGATGCTAAAAATTGTGATTCCACTTTCAATATATTAAAAAATAAAAGAAGCGATAATTCTTTTGATTTGATTAGAATTAAGGCTGAAAAACGTTTGGCAAAATTTAATCTCACTCCCCAAAATTCATCAAGGGTACGTAAAACGCCTATAAATTTTCAAGATTTTTTAGTCGAGACCAAAATACCATTTGATTGTGAAAAAGATTTCAATTGGAGTTCTTTAAAAAGGAATTATTATGAAATTATTGATTACTTTGTGTTGATTGTTTTTTAGATAGATTTACACAAGATTAACTATAATCTTCTATCATGTTTTAATACATTGTCCCCCTTTGACCCTGATTAATTTTTGTTGGATAAAATGGCCCGATTAGAATCATTATTAAACTTAAATATGGAAATGTTACATCAGGAAATGAAAATAGTTAAAGGATTATTAGCTGCAGAAGTTAAGAAACACATAATTTTAAATCCTAAATATTATGAATAAAAATAATAATGCATTTAAAGAATTATAAATGCTACTAAGCAGCCTTATCATTAGGGTACCAACGGCTTTTTGTGTGACCTCTTTCTCTACAATAAAGATAGTTCTATTGAGCACTAGAGAGTCGAAGAAAGATTAACGTAAGCAAAATTTAGCATTGATTGCTTATGAAATAAAAAATATCACAAAATTTATCCTTTAATTCATTTATGTTAAAATTTAAAAATAAAATTCGTCGTATTATATTATGGTATTATTTTGTATTCATATTACATTAATAAATTTTTAATAAAAATAGCAAAATTTTACTTCTGATAATTATTTGTTTTATTTTTAAAAAATAGTGGCCCCCCTAGCTGAAAATTCGTAACTAAGGCCCTGTATACACATATATATATAGGTGTAAATTATGTAATCGCGATCATTAATTTTTTTTTATGTAAACTACGACGAAAAATTTTGTTTTACTTACTACTGAAAATCAATAAATCATTCGCGACTAGATTTTACTTACCCCACATACAACCGATCTTGACGACGGCCGATTAGATAAATTTAAATCCGCTCTATTTCTGCGGTGCGGGGAAGGTCGTTCCTTATATATTTAAGGTTAACTAAAATTTTAGATCTGCACTGATCCTACGGGCGGCGTATTCCGTTCCTTTTTTTTTGCGATTTTGAAATTAATTTTTTACATTTTTTTTTTTTTATATTTCTTTAATAATAACATAAGAAATTTATTTAAAATTATGATTGATCAATTGTTAAGAAAATTTAATTTTAATTCTTCAAAGTCTTCATCAGTTATCTGATTTCTTATACTTAATTCCATTAGCCTTTTGATAGATTCAGCCCCCACAAACTCTCTTTCATTCTTATCGTTGATTAACCTTATGTTGCCATCCTTTTCAAAAGTGTCTTCATAAGTCTTGGAGTTGATTATAACCATGGTTTTACCCTCTACTTTGTTGTTTAGTTTGTTTCTATTTATAAATATACTTTTGTTCAAGTCATTTATGGTGGTAGAGTATTTTTCAGTTTTGTCCATGTTTTTAAATTTTGGAATCATGATGCTAATAGCATCATTCATTTTTTGGAGAAGTTGTAAGACATTGCGTTCGTCCGATTCAACTTCTAAAACTTTGAACCCGTCAATAATGATGCTAATAACATCATTCATTTTTTGGAGAAGTTGTAAGACATTGTGTTTGTCCGATTCAACTTCTAAAACTTTGAACCCGTCAATATGTTTCTTACATATCTTGGCCATTCCTTTAAGATATTCATATAAATTTCTGGACATTCTTAATTGAGGATCGACATCTAACTTGAGCTTTTGCTTCTCGGATTCGTTGCTTTGCCAATGGTTTGAAAGGGTCATCATAATCTAATATTTTTTTAAAAATAAATAATATTTTGAGTTGCGGTAGTAAGAATAATTTGGTAATAAATTTCTCTATTTTTAGATGCTTTAAAAATTAGCCGAAAACTAACACATTAGTTTGTTTTTTTTTGAAAATATTGCTCAACTTTGAAGAAAACAGAAATAGAGTGACTGACATACTTATCGAAATTTTCTTTGGCGCTCGTTTTTTTTAAAGATTAAGGCAAGTTAGGCGATATTTAGTTATTATCCAGCTATAAATAAGATTTTTAAAAAAAATGTTTGTCACCCTAACCGAAAGCGTCCAAAATAAATCTTAAAACAATAATAACAATTTTCAAATCCAAAAAATCAGCTGATCTTGCAAAATATTATACTTTAAAAAAAAATTGACAAATCGAAACAATTTGTCTTACTAAATGATATTTTTGATAATTCCTAGCGCTGTACTTCTAATATAATTCTTACTCTAAATCAAATTCGTTTATTTTTGAATTCCAATATACTTCACTCCGCGATGATGAAGCAGCGAAATAAAAATTTTTTAACAATAGGTATTTTATTTTTAAAAATTCAACTCGAAAAATTTAAGACACATTTTATTCATTTTAATACTTAGGGAGAAAAAAAGAAGATAATAGTGATCTGTTTATTTTGATTGGTTGCTTTGGCTTTTTAATGATATTATTTTAATGTATTCACTTTATAAATATAGCTCATTTAGCCCCAAATATATTTCAAATTCATCTACTAAGCAAAGTTTACAATTCTTAACTCGCCAGTAGTAAAATCGGGCGTCGGTAGTAGAACCAAAACCCACCCGTTTTCACAAATCCTATATGGGAAAAAAATCCCTATATAAAAATAACGAAAATTCTATTCTCTTTTGAAGTGGTAAAAAAAGAAGTATTTTGTACTTTATTTCTTTTAGTGCTCACAAATTGAACGTTCCAACGCTAATGCATTCATTCAAATTGAACATATTTCCGTTTTGCATTTTATATTAAAGACACAATATCTTGCGTTTTTTGAAACGTTTTTAAATTTTGAAGTGATAAAATGGACATAACATCTACTAAAATGTTAGAATTAATATTATTAAATGATACAATAATATTTTAGCATATGGAATGATGAAATTACTAAAAGGTTTGCTAAAATGTTTGAACCTGACGAGCTAATTTGGAACCAAGAACATCTAGACCATAAAAAAAACTTTCATTGTTATTGAACATTTATCTGTTATTGGAGCCTGGTATAAATATATAAGAATATTAAATATAATCATTTAATTAGCTTAGCTTTGGAATTCCCTGGTTTTGATATGAGTACTTTATATCTAAAGAGATTCAAAAATTTTAAAGACCAATTGAACAAATCAGGTAAAGGAGGAATACATGAATATAAATATAAGAAATATATAAATTTTATGCAAAAGACTGGCAGATAGAGCAACATCAAGCAATTTATATGTGCAACCCTCAAACACAGTAAAACCTAAAGTGCCTAATGATATTAATAGGTTATTAAATGAATTGGAAGAAAGGTCATTTGAGATGCAGTAAACCTTATTTTATCTATAATTTATTTATATTTTATATGGAATATTTTTGGAAAGCCTTGCGGAGGATGTACAAATTTAAGTTTAGAACAATCAACTAATGTCTAAAACTGAGGTTTTAAAATTTATACATTATCTAAAAACAAACGATACCTTACCAACACCTTCTAATCTGCATTAGATATATTTAATAGCATTATATAAATTATTTATTTAAATGTGATATTTTTCTTATTATATTTACATGTGATATTTATGTATTTTATATTTACAAGTTAAATAATTGACATTTTTGTATAAGATATATTCTTACAATTAACAAAATTTTATATATTTGCATTAGTGTCTATTTTCACATTTAATATAAGTTAAATGATATATCAATTAAATTTTTCTTAACATTCAAATAATTTATTTATATTAGTTCTGTAAACGTTACTACAAAAAATAAACGCGCTACAGTTACTCGTTACACCTGAAAAAGAAACACGTTACCGTTACTTGGTACCTTTTAATCTAAAAAGTAACTACTCGTTACTTAAAAAATTAAATATTTAATATAAAAATAATATTTTTTCCCTCCACAATATATAATATAAATAAAACTATACAAAAAGAATATATAAGATAAGATCTTTTTATAAAAAATTTATATATATATATAATTATAATATAAATAAATTAAAATTATACAAAAATAATATATTATATATAAAATAACATCTTTTGTATCATTTATTTTTAGCAACAATTGATTTTCAAAATCATCAGACAAACAAGAGCGCTTAATGCTCCACACAGCTTTGGCCGTGCTAAACTCAGGTTCAATTGGCGCATATGATGGAAGAGTTGTATTATATTTAATAAATAAAAATTTTAATTCGGAGAATCTATCAAAAATATTTAAAGTATCTTTATTTTGAAAAAATTATAAAAGATCACTTCACAAGGATCTATGTAATTTCTGAAATGGTTTTAAAATGGACATCGTTACCTGTCTTTTCAATGTCAGCACTTGCAATGAGATTTAAAGTGTGTGCTGAACAGGAATGATGCTTAGGTAATTATAAAATACTATCATTAGTATTTTGATTTTCAAATAAACCAAATAATGGCGGAGGAACAATTTCATCAATTGATTTCTCTCCTTGTTCATATACTCTAATAAATTTTTAATAAATAATATATAATTTTTTTACTTGAAAGCTTTGTATAATTTCTAACATTGTCGGTGCATTTGGTCACTTTATTTTATATCTTATGTGGTAAAAATTTTAAATATTATTTTAGCTAGATAATCAAATGTGTCTTTGGTTTAGTCTTTTTCAAGCTAAGCAGGCTGAACCCCTCTCAAGAGTGTCTGGGTGTAGCCAGTGTACCGTCATCTCTAAATAAGAACTTTCTTAAAAGACAATATTATCAATGTATAAAATATATATTTTATATACCGATACAGACATTTTTTGAAATACACAATAAATAACTAATTTCTTTGCCATGGTGTCATATGCTTTGTTAATTTTTAATACAAGGGTAGGTCTAGACATTACATTTTTAGTTGACTGCAATTTTTTGATAATATTAATGCAGTTCTACATTTGAAAATGGTTGTAATTCTTCAATTAAAATATTAAAAACAAATTCATCAACAGTTGATAGTGCTATTTTTATCTTAGATGTAGATGGATTCTGCATCTCAATGAATGAGTTGATTGGCTACAAATACAATTTATTTTTTATTACTATTTAAATGTTCATTAATCTTGTCAATTTTTGAGAACTGTACAGTCTATAATTTTTTCATTAAAATATTATTAATTCCTGAATTTTGAAGATAAATCTTTTAAAAATTTAATTGCATTTTTTAATCCCACACTAGTTATTGTCAAGGAAAACATTAAAAATTCAAATTATGTTTGCCAAAAATAATTTTTCAATTTCATATCTTTTTCAGAATTATCATTTAAAAACGAATCAGGAAAAATATCTAGGTTCAGTTAACAAAGTTTTTTAATCACTATTTTATTCGTTAAACTTATTAACAATTTGAAGATAAATCAAGATATAGAAGTTATTGTTTAAACCCATAATAATATTTTAAACCAATATTAATATTTTGTTAATATTGGGTTGTTAATGTTGGCTCCCAGCCCTATACTTGTATAATTTATTTGATTATATTAATATCATGATTAAGGTTTTTAAAATATTATGAAGGAATACTTTTTAATGGATATTTATATACCCATGATTTAATATTATATTACTAAAGTAATATTTAAAATAATAATATATTAATTCATCTTTTTACCTTCATATGTTTTTTTAAGTTTGAACTGCTAGACATTGTTGAAATAGTTGAAGCATAATTTACATTTATAAAGTGTAGACTTTTTACCCTTAATTTTCTTTATTGGTGTAAAATATGTTTCAAATTTGGGCGAGGAAAGAGACATCTTCATCTGAAGAAGTAAATACTATGGACATAATATTCTTAAAATAAATTATAAAATAATAATATTATTAACATTTATATTGAATTTTGATTGATTATCCATTAGATAAACATTCGACAGAAAATTTAACGAGAATTTAAAATAAAAATGAAGGAATCGTGGTTGATATGAATTAAAAACTCGGTTTAAATTATTTATAAAATTTTAAAAAATACATAAAATGGCACAATAAAATATGTTTTTCTTTTTTAAAAATTTTTTAAGAAAAAATTAAAAGTAACAAGTAACGTTATACATTACCGTTACCTCTAGAAGAAGGTAACGAATGGCGTTTTTTCTTTAAAAAGGTAACGATTTAGTAATGACGTTACTTCAGCACTAAATTATATTATTTAACAACATAATTTATTAGTGTCCAAATTAAGATTTAATAGAAATTAAGGGATATATCAATTAAATTTTTCTTAACATTGAAATAATTTTTTTATATCACTTAAAAAATCATAATTGTGTATAAAAATTAAATATGTAAAACAATTTAATAATTTATAAAATTTTTAAATCTGTCTTTAAAGAATTTTTGACTCCATTGAAGAAGAATTATTTTCTCTGCTAGGCAAGAATCGTGTAGTAAGGTTTACCATTGTTGTATCTGTATAATTTTGAAGAGCATAATTTTAAAAATATAAAAAAATAAGATGTTTAATAATTATGTATTTAAATTTAAATATTTGTAGTACCTGTATCATCAATGGGAGCTGACCCTACTTTGTTGATGATTATGTTGTGTAAGATACATATTGCTTTTATCACCATTTCTGCTATACAGAATTTTGAAATCCATGAACTATATGCTAATTGTGCATAAGATACTCATTAATTAAATACTTTTTATATAAATAATTACTAATGAATTAAATTTATTTTACCTCAAAGTATCAAACAATCTATCTTCAGCATCGATTTGCGCATTACAATTAATAATTTTTGGACTAATATTATCATATATTAGCCCGAGAATATATGAAAAGGTTGATCTTCTCATTCTTGTACAATTATTAACCCTAACAAAGATTTCCTTTAACATATAATTGAGATGTTTTGCATCTCTTCCTTCCTTTATTTCTTTCAAGTAAATATAGGGCAAGCATTTTTTTTTTAAATTTAGACGTTTCATATTGAAAAAAATAAAACATAATGCTTCAATTTAAACATAGCTGCGTATGTAGTGTTAAACGGCTACTCAATATTACATCCAGAAAAATATTATGCAAACCTGAAGATTTTGATCATAGAAGGAACAAAGGTCTAGACATATATTATTGAAATCTCGAGGCTTAGGCAATATCTTTCTGACTAAAATATTGAGTTAGCCATTTTAAAAAATCGGCTCAAACGAGTCGTTTAACAACACTATGCGTATGCGTTTTGTAACGTTGAGTTGAAACGTTCAGTTTGTGCGCGCTATTTTAAAGAGTATTTTGACCTTTGTCTGAATGAATTATTTTTTTTGTTAATTTAGTATTTTATGGGTATTTAGTAGATCTCGGTATTTTGCTCTTAAATCTTATTTTTAAGAGTTTTTAATTCGAAATTTAAGTTATGTCTGACGAGATATAGTTTCGATTTTATTCGTGTAGGTAATTGTGAGCAATGTCTAGAGCCTTTGAAAAATAATATATATAATTGGATTGGAGTCAATGAGCTAAGTAAGCTATTTAAATGACACCTCGAGGGGATTTATCGTCGAATAATTATTTCCTCGAAAGCCGAAATAAAATGAATATCGACAACTAAATTTAACCGAGGCGAACGCGTGGGACGGGATTCGTTCAAAATTTACTTCCGTTTCCGTTGCGAAATCAAGAAAAATGGAATTTAAAGCTAGAAAAATATCAAGCGATATTTATTTTAAAAAAAAACAAAAAAGTCTATAACTTCCATTTTTTTAAAAAAAAAAATTCTTAAAATCATTACACGCAGAAATTGATAGAATTTTCTAAACGTAATGTATTATTTTTAAAAAATTGATATAAAAATAATTAATATTGCATTTAATACGATAATGAAATTTTTAGCAATGGCTAACATGAAAAGGAAATATTAAATTTTTCTTGTCATTCCTACTATCAATCAATATAAACTTATATACACCCCTCCTGTTAAAAAGACCGATTAGCTAAAATATTTATGTAAGTCTAGAGAGATTTGTCGAATAGAGATCCTTTTGCCATCTATGAACAAAATATCCATCCTTACACTATATTATTTTGGCTAATATCTTAACTCGGATCGACCCGAATTGGAATTTTAACAACTCTACTCCTTCACACTAGTGGAATAGTGTCATTAAAACAATATCTTCGCTTTCCTAGCTTTTTTAGAATTTTATAAAAAATGTTTGTTTATTCAAATTATCTTTTCTTTTGATATTCAAACCTGAGCTTCGTTCAGTGCCAAATCGATCATCTCGATCAACTTGGAAAATATCTTCGCCTTTTCCTCCACCATTTCCATTTCCGGTTGATCTATTTTTGTGGATTTGAGAGAATTCACGCTGTTGAGTATCCTTCAAAATAAAGATGGGAAATAAAAACTATCAAAATTCTTCTCATATTTAAAAAAAATTGATTAGGTAGGAAAATGTTTAGAGCTTTAAAGGAAAAGGTCATTCTGAATAAATATCGTAATAAAGAGAAATAGTGTGCTTGGTGCAC
Source organism: Gordionus sp. m RMFG-2023 (assembly GCF_954871325.1). NCBI lineage: Eukaryota > Metazoa > Nematomorpha > Gordioida > Chordodea > Parachordodidae > Gordionus > Gordionus sp. m RMFG-2023. Next base: position 4,003,747 of record NC_088778.1, on the reverse strand, counting down.
AAATTATCGTTAAATTTTTAACCGATCCAATAATTTCGGAAAGTAATTTAAAACCTATCCGATAACCGATATAGGCCGCCAGATCAATTATGTTCGAATATCGGATAAGAGGGAGATACTTTCAAAAATGTGAATTTCGTGAAATTTAAAATATAAAAAAATATAAAAAAATATATATAAATGATCGCTTACGTATTGTGTTCGCTTTTAAGGGCCTCGAGTCCCTGGACCACCAGCTTAGTGCTAGCTACGATCTCATCCTGAGATGGGGTTGAATTCATTTTAGCCAGCTCTTCTATCTTCTTACTACGATGAATAATGCAACATCAAGAAAGAAAATTATTATCATAATACTAAAATTCAAATTAGATGTCGCGGGCCTGCACAGACAACTTGCGGTATATTTTAAGAGCCAGGCCGGAAACACTCGATCAAAAATTATGAGGAGTCGGTTTCCCACCTGGAAATCCGATGTATTAAATATTATTAATATTATTTTTACCTTTTAAGAATATATTTCATATTCGATTATGAATATTATATATAGGAAAAAATAATTTAACAGCAAAATATCAATGTTGAACTGATATAAAATTCAAAATTTTGGATATTAATTTTTTGAATTATAAAATATAAATTTTTTTTTAAAAAAAAACAAAATGACAATGAGTCGAAAATATTTGAAAGAACCAAGTTATTTGGCGTAGGGATAAAAAAAATGTTTTATAATATAAATAAAAATATTATTAATGCATACTATGGTAATATAGCCTTTCGGCATATTAATCCACAAAGAATATATGGATCGATAAAAAAATAATACTATTTGGCTCCAAAATAAAGGGAGAAAAGTATTTGACAGTTAGTAAAGACTATGACATCAGTAACATTGTTAGAGGGAGAATGAGCTTTAAAAAATTTGGAGTCTTCTAAAAAATTGTTAATTTTTAGATTAAAATTGTTCTTATTTTGCGAAATTTTTAATTAGACTTTCAATTTTTTTTTGATAATTTTAGAGAATTATCTTTTAGTTTAAAACACGACGTGACCAGTAAGAGAGGGAGGGGGGAGTAGAATTTCGGGGAATTTAAATCATAAAGTAGGTGGTGCTCTTAAAAAATAGGTTTTTCATGGGTAAGGGGTTAAGATAAATGAGTTTCCAAGATAATAATAGCCATAATTTTAAGGCCTAAAATCGAATAAAAGTGCACACAAATTGAGCGTTTTTACGTTTTGTTGTAATTTTTTAATAAAAAAAACGTAACGCATCCATTGTTTAAACGGAGGTTGACTTTTTATTAATATCGTCGATTGAAAATTTTAAGTAAGTTCTAAAAAAAAGGATTTGTTTTTTAAAATTATATTATCGTCTGCCTTATTATTTCTTTAATCTCTAAATATTCCTTTTTAGGATATAAGTTGGGCTCTGCCGATCCATATATTTTTCACCGATCCGATATTTGTTCAAAAAGTATCTGATACAGATACCGATATTTATATTGATTTTTCACCCCCCCCTTGAACCAAATGTAATTTATAAATCAATATTTTTTATGCAAAAAATCGAATTATGCATTTAATTTAATTTTACAATAATTATTAAATAAATTATATTATAATAGATAAAATAAATATATTTAATAATATATCCATTACATGTTGGTATGAATTATAAAATTATAATATATTAGATTTTTTAGGGCTGTGCCGATCCACATATTTTTCACCGATCTGATTCAATATTCGATATTGACTCAAAACCGATCCGATATTTTTACTGATTTTTAATCACCCCCGTTTGAACCAAATGTAATTAAGAAATCAATATTTTTTATGCAAAAAATCGAATTATGAATTTAATTTTCTTATTTCTACAATTAAGACTATAATAAAAAAAATATGTATTTAATAATATATCCATTTTATGTTGGTATGAATTATAAAATTGTATTGTAATATTTAATATATAAAATTATAATATATAAGATTTTTTTAATAAATATGAGAGCCTCTAGATTTTCTGGGAATAAGCTTCTACGATATGGAGTATCTATATCTCCTGCCGTACTGAAGGCTAACTCAGATGATTCCGCAGATAACGCATTTGGCAAAATTATCTTTGTCTTTTGTAAAATATTTCCATAATTCAAATACCGTATTTAAAAAAAATTCTTTAATTTAAAGTATAAATAAAAAAATTGGCGTTATTTAAAAAGATTTAAAATAAATAAAACTTTGGGTGTTCTTTTCTATTTTTATATAAAAAAACTTTTAAAATACTATAAATCTATTTTAAAAAAGAAATAAAATTTAAAAAAATTATTTAGAAAATATTATAATAATGTAAAATAAATATACATAACAGAAATTAACATAACATAAGAAAAAGTAAAAAGATGGGATCGGATCGGTTTTTTTACAGGTATTGGCCCAATCCGATATTTAATATCGGCACAGCCCTAGATTTTTTTAAAATAAATATGAGAGCCTCTAGATTTTCTGGCATAAGCTTCTACAATGTGGACAATTTTCCATAATTCAGATGACATATTTAATTTTATTTAAAGTATAAATAATAAAATTGGCGTTAATATATAAAATAAATAAAACTTTGGGTATTATTCTTTTTCATTTTTTTAAAAAACTTTTAAATTACTATAAATCTATTTTTTAAAATAAAAATTTAGAGGGTGTTGTCCATTTACATTGTTTATAAAAAAAATTTAGAAAATATTACTAATGTAAAATAAATATACATAACATAAAATAACAAAAATAAAGTAAAAAGATCGCATCGCATTTTATATAGAGAAGAAATAAAAAAGTAATGAAAAATCAAACCAATTTGCGTTTTTTTAAAATGGTTGCTAACGCCAAACGGTAATTTTACCAATTAGCAAGTGGCCATTTGAAATGCATTATTTGAAATTGCTACACAACATTTGAAACTCAAGTGTACTATTAAAGAGTTTCATTAATAATGAACCATCCCACAAGAGATAGCTAACATTTCTAAAGGACAATAGCTCACTGTATTTTTTAATATTTTCATTTAAAACATACATATACAATTATTAAAAATAAATTTTTAAACTTAAATTATTAATAATTTTTCAATTTGATTTTTTTTAAATTGAAACATGTATTTTTTTTATTTTCACATATCTAAAACGAGAAAAATAAGGTGAAGTTAAATGGTCAAATTTTTTCCATATATGAATATTGGTGTATTGTGTCAATATCTGGCAGTATATTGATGTTGGCAAAAAGGTAGCAATGATTTGTAAATAATCATAACAATTTATGGATAACAAGGGGAATGGAAAAAGCCTAAATTATATCCATTCCAATGTTGTTAAAATAATTTATAAAATATGTAAAATATAAGGTGAAGGATGTATCCAGCCATTCAAATATTACTTAACCCTAAAGATTTAGCCATGTCAGAAATATTTGCCCTGTTTGTGAATCTTGATGTATATAGTGCAACCTAATTGAGTTATAAAGTATTAAAAGTGCAAACCAGTTTGTGTTTATATAAATTAGCACAATAGCATTTGAAATCATTTGCATATTTTATAACAAAAAGCAAATGCTCAATTATCTTGCATTATATAATAATATTTAGGGGAATTACAACATTAGTTCTAACTTAAATTAGTTGAATTTTAAAGTTGGAAGATTTGTATATATAAAAATAAGTTTTAAAAAATTCTGTAAATTGCCAAAAAAGGAACATCAAAATGTTTAGATTAAATATTGAAATATGACAATATTCTAATTCCTTTAAAATTTTTATTATTTTTAATAAAATCTATTTTTTTTTTATTAAACTAAAAACAATTTAGTGAAGTATTAATCTAAAATTTGTATAAATTTTTTAAACCTATAGGATTTATTATTCTATTATTTAAGAATGCAAATTTAGTTTATATATTATATAGCAATAACTAAAACTAGATAGTAAAAAATATCAAGAAAAAATTATAAATTATTTATATAATAACTATATTTTATATTATACCTTACCAATTATGAAAAAGGCAACTTTGGGATTAAAACGATTGAATACTTATGAAAAATTGAAATGGGATGGAAGCATTATCACAAGTATTAATATATTAAAAAATAAATAGGTGGGTTTGTGGTATTCTTTTTTATTTTGTATATTTACTATTAGATTGATTTGTATTTTATTCATATAATATTTGTGGCCATTTTAAGATAAATTATTTAATAATGATTCTCAATTATTTTTTTTATAGTCAAAACAATAGATTCTTTATTATAAAATTGTTTCCTATATATAGTCTTTTATAATTATGTCATTTAACTTCTACTAATATGCAATTACATGGGCCTAAGATAATATAAAATGTAAGAAATATAAAATGTAAGAAATATAAAATGTAAGAAATATATAATTCAAATAGCGTAACCTTTTAAAATATATATAAACATTCAAATATAACAATTTTTTATATACCTTTGCTATAGATTTAAAGAAACTTAAGAAGTTAGAATAGTAAAGTGGAGCATTGTACAAGTTTTAACAAACGGTTGAATATTTGATGAGCTTTGATAAAATCCCTGTATATTTTTTTAAAATTATTTATATTTAATGGGGTGGGGGGGGGGGGGGGTGGATGTAAGTAAGTGTCTTAGGGAGGGGAGAAAATTTTGTCTTGTTTTCAATTTTTTTTCATAAAGAGTATTTTTTTTTCTTCTTGTAATTTTATTTTTAAATCAATTTATGTTATGATGTATTAAATCACTATTAAAAATTTTTAAATAATTGTATTTTCCATTTTTTTGCATATTATTATATTTAATACAGTAACGTCACTGGGGAGTTTAGGTAGGGAGGGGGGCGTCGAGCCCCCTGAAAAAATTGAAGAGCCCTCTCAAATTTTTTTCATGCTTACTAATAAAAAAAGTTAACTTTGAAAAGCTGAGTAATTTTGGATAATGATAGCTAAGAAAAAAAAGGTAATTTTGAAAAAAAAAATTAAAAGATTTTGAGCCCCCTGCGATTATTTACATTTAAAAGAAGTTTAAAATATCATTTTCACTTATATTATTCGTAAATTTTTATTTAATTAATTCAAAAGATAAAAAAAATATCATAGGATATCGCCATCAGCCGCGATACTCCCAAATTTAAAATAAAATCTTATTCACCGATAAATTCTACAAGAGTTTTCTTATCTATACATTTTTATATTTGCAACATTGTAAATCGAAGTTTTCAGTTTTTGGTGTTTTATAGTCCTATAAAATATTTAAACCTCCTCCATTATCTTGTTTGATTAAGATGATATATTTGTACAGTTTTTGAAGGAGCAAAACGTCTATAACATCCAGATTTAGATAGGGCTAAAAAAGTTGGTATAGATTATCAACAATGATATTGTTATTCCAGTCAAGGAAAATATTAAAATTAAGGGATCGAAATGCTTTGTCTTTTAGTCATGTATGGAGACTAGATATGAATGCTACCAACAATTTCCATGCTAGGATATGAGTATGATGTGATATTTAAAAGTGTTATATATTTATATTTTATATAATATTATGTTCTGGAAAAAAAATGAAGACCTCATGAAACTTAAGAGACGAGGGGGGAGAATTTGCTGAATGTCAATCGAGGTTAAGTAAAGGCTGAAATATACATGACAAATGAAGATAAAGTGTATGGAGTTTTTAGCAATAAATTTAATAGGAAAGAAAATGAGAATATAATATATAGGGATAGTCAAGAAAAGAGTAATATTGTTAGTCAGAGCCACTCCTGACATATGAATAGTATCTGATCCCATCGCTCTAACTTGTTTACCGAGTGAATCATTAATCGTTGTTTTTCGTAATACTATGTTTTAATTTAAAGTTCTTTTTTATTTTTCAATTCTCATCTAATGGTTTTTAATAATTATCTTCCAAATAAATATAACTTTTGTCAATCTAGTCATTACAATAGCTATCGATCCACACTAATAAAGGGTTAGTTGTTTGGTTCTTATTAACAAAAATAAAATAGTGAAGAATGTAGAAACTATCGGGGAATTTAATTGAAGCCTACGTTCCAAGAGAAAAGATGACCTAATGAGTCTAAATTCAATTATAGTTTTAATTCTTATAAATTAACATCTACTATACATATGATAAACAAATTTATGGAATAATTTAGAGAAGATAACATGCATATGTGCTCGATTTCAAAAATAGTCTTTCGATAATTTCTTGTGACCGAAGCTCTAGTGAAGGCTAACAATTTTCCGATGTAGGTATTAATAATAACTTTACAATAACGAGTACTCAATACTAAACAAAATGGGATTGAAGGATTGATTTCTTGATTGAGACCAATTCACTTAGAGGGTTTGATTCTTAAAAAAAAATTAATATTTTATATTAAATTTGTACAAAATAAAATAGATTTCGAAATGCTTCCATTTATCTACATATAGATCCTTAAAACTTTATTAAACTATCTTGTACCTTTTAGAATATTTTTAATGGTATATATAAATATATTTAAAGAGTACTATTCCAGTATTTGAATAGATTAACGAAATAATACATATAGAAAGCTAGCTTCACTAAATTGTTTTTTATATTCTATCATCTCCTCATTAATAACGAAACATGGGAAACTTTATAGATTACAAGTTAAATAAAAAAAATTGCTATCCTATAATGGACTAGCTATAAATACTAGAGCAAGTTCCTAGGGACCCCTTAAAATACAAATATTGGAGAGCCCACTTGGACTCCCCATAAAATATATTGCAGAGTTGGGGCTTCTTTGAGGCCAAAAAATACAATGCCTAGCTCGTTTTACTATATTTTTTAAAAAATAAATTATATTTTAATGAGTCAATGTTATTTCTAGTTATTATTATATCTAATTATTACAAACTTGGCATCAGCATTAGAATCATCAATAACAATTTATTTCCTCTAAACATTTAACATTTGGAGCAATAAAATTTAGTATTTATTTTTATTAACCAAAAAAAAACCCATCATAATAATTAATCAAAACTATAATAAATTATTAATTATTCTCAAACGGTACATTGTGTGATTCAATTTTTATAAATTTCTCTAGAAAATTTCTATTTCATTGCCATTAATATTTTCAAAAAAATGATTTCTACAAACTAATAGCTTATGATGTATTACATACATTGAAAATGTCGTGCATTAATTGCACAAACATTCAAAAGCTGTAGAAAAATCATTAGTATTTAATAAAAGATTGACTGCAATGAAATATTTTTACCAAACAAAGTTTTCATTGAAAATGAGATATCTCACTAAAGGAGGTTTAACTATTCGAATAAGCATGACCCTACATTCACAGTTAACGCATATTTGTGACAAAGTAATGTTGGAACATGTTCGTGAAAAGGTTATTATTTTTTTTGAAATATGTTCCATTTATTTTTAACGAACTTTTACTATTTATATAGTATAGTTTATTCATTTTAATATTGTTATTTATATTTTATAGATTGGTGTAAGCATGGATATTGTTATTACATCAACATCATTTGATTCTAAACATGGTCCTAATATAAATGATACTTTATAGTAAAATCATATATTCAATAAACTAATTCTATCCTTACCAAATGTAATATATCTCCAAAAAAGTAAAATATCAGTTTTAAAATCTTCTATTTCTAATTTAAAGATATACTTGTATGTAGTATTTATTATTTTATATTATAAAACTATGGGTATCCTGTTAATAATTTATTTTAGATTGTTGTATTATATGGGCTTATTAATTTATTACGATTATTATAATACGTAATGTAAAAATAAATAAATTATATAAATATATAAAATAGCTCTATTTATTTTTAGTGTGGATATTTGAAATTTCGCCATTATTTTTAAGTTTTACCAAGTGTTTTATATTTTAATAGTTGAACACAATTCAAAGTATTATAAATTTATTTATTTTATTAATAATTAAATTTTATGATATATAAGTTATTATATATTAAAAATTAATAAGAACCTTTTAATAAATGAAAATATATTTTTATTTACTTTAAACATGGTTAATATATTGTATTAAAAATATATGGTATTTATTTATATTTAATTTAATAAAATATTAAATGAGGTATTTTAAAAAAAATTTATTTATAAAGTTTTAAAGAAAAGTAAACGGGTTCTTTTTTTTTGGAGAATGCGAATGTAGAATTATTATATTATATCATATTTTTGTATATTTAGCCACGTGCGCTAATTATGATTGATGGGTAAGCTAATAGCCGATTGCCACCATTTTTTTTAAAATAAATAAGGAATGGTCCGTTTTGTTAAATTTTGATCCTTTGATTATTCTTTTGGCGAATAATATTAAACCTATCTAATTTAGGCACCGCTGGGACCTATTTGCCCAACTTAGACAGTTGCCCAATTTATAAAGACTTTTTAAAAAACATTTTACCATCCGATATATTCATAGTTTAGCAAAAATTATATAGGAAATTATTAATGTTTTAAAATGATTAAGTTGGTAAGCAATTTTTTTAACCCTATTTAAAAGGGAAAAATGGAACATTATATATTATTACTTTTTTAACCTAAAAGGAATAATTTGGTTAAAATTTGGAAATGCTAATATTTTTTTTAACGGTTATTGAGCTAACATAAAGTAATTAAGAATATTTAGAGATATATTTATGATTAAATTAATTTAAAATACAATTATTATTATTTTAATATGAACTTTAACCTCATTTTAAACAAGGTTGTAAGCAAGTACTAGTATCATAAAAATGAACTAAAATAAAGAAATTTAAATTTTAAAGGCGAAGTGGGATTCTTAGAAAATATCAATTGAATTTTAACCATTTCAAATATGGTTGTAGGCAAGTAAATTTTTGTTATCATAATAAAGAGCTAGAAATAAAATAAAGAAATTTAAATTTTAAAACCGAGTTGGGTTCATAAAAATATATATCAATTTGGTTATTTAGAAAAGTTGTAAAGAGGGTTTTTATGTTAATAATATTTTGATAAAATTGTCAATTGTAAAGAATTTTGGTCAGAAAATTTGGTATATAATTGATTATTTCATTTACTATATAATTTGTAATAATATATATGCAATTCATTATATATAAAATTCTGATGAAAGAAATGTACTGAAATAGTGATCAAGGTACAAAAATAGTTATTTGAATTTAATATTATTTATAATGATAAAGAAATGTATTGAGGTAGTGACCAAGGTACAAAATAATAATTTAATGAAGGACACTGCGGTGTCGGGTAATCTGTGCGTTATTTCAGGTATTGAGAGATCAGTGGTGATCCTCCATGATTTAAGAAATAAAAATAGTGATCAATTCTAATTATAGTGAAATATATGAATTGATTAATATTGTGATAAAAGCCAGATAGTTGGCAAAAAATGGTCCAAATAAAAAAAAATTAATTTTTCAAGGGGACACAAAATTTAGTTAAATTATTTAATAAAATATATGGCTTTATTAAAAATGAAAAATATGTTTGTAAAACAATTTGATGGTACTCAATGGGATGCTATTTTCAATGATACTGCTCTAAGTTTGGACTTATCGGTAGTAGAAAAATTTGTTGAAATTATAATGGAGTTGGATTACAAAAATCGGACCTCGTAAATAATTATTGGGATCTTTTTTTATATTGATAGCAAAATGGCTAAAGATAATGCTGAAAGAAATAATTGCGGATAGTATCCGAAACAAACTCCAAGATAAAGAAATGTTCAATTTATTGAAAAGTAAACATTAATCGTAATTTTTGGTTTAACAAAATGTCGAAAATATTCAGAGTTGTTAAAGTATCTAGATACTGTATCTATATATAAAAATGTGGTTTATGTATCTAGATAGATTTTTGATTAAAGTATCTGTATCTAGATATTATTTTAGAGGTATCTGTATCTGTTTTTTCTTTTTAAGATATATTTTGATATACTTCTATTTAAAGCTTTTTTATATTATAAATAAAAATACTTGAATGTAAAATTTATTTTATTTCATATAAGCATATAACTTAATATTAATATATATATATAACAATTATATATACTAGTAGATAGCCCGTCAAAAATGACGGGGAATGAAAATTTTCTTCTTACTTTTATGTATGTTACCTGTTATTTGAAAATAATATCCAATTTTTATTCTTCTTACCCCCTCATCCCTTCAGGCCAGGTTTAATCCATTATAACTAAGTGCTATGGTTTGAGTAAAAATAAATTTAAAGCATTTACTTGATAATACCAATATTATTTGTTAAATATTAATGATTACTTATACCTAATATTTAATATTAAAAAAAATTCCCAGGCAACCAAAGCCATGTTAATTATGAAAAATTCTTCCAAACCCAATGAAAGATCATAATGATTTTGGTAGTTAAACTGAAATAAAATTTTAAATAATCATAATGAATTTAAAAATACAATCAAAATTCAGATTTTCATAGGCCTTGGTTTTTTGATCAGGTCAAGCCCAGGCCTGCAAAAAAATTTGTTTTGGGCCAATGTCTGACCTATAATTAATAATAAAAAAATTCTCAAGTGTCTAAGCTCATAATAATTTTGAAAAATTTTCCCCCAAGCCCAGCCCAATATAATTTATAAAAATATTTTCCAAGCCCAGCTCAACCCATAATAATTTTATAAAAAAAATTTCTCAAACCTGGATAACCGATAGTAATTTAAATTTTTTTTTCCAAGCCTGGAGATAGGTAAATCTCTAAAAACCATATCTATTTTTTAGTCTATTTTAACCCAGCTCACCCCAACCAAGGCTAACCTATTAAGACTAAGAGTGAATACTATTTTTTTGAATAAAAATATATTTAAATTAGATTTTACCTGAGGTTTATATAAATATTCTGTGTTAAATATTACACCTATGCCTAATATTAAAAAAATTCCCAAGCCAGGTCCTCGCACTTGGTTTTCTCAACCCACAAAGACCATAATAATTTTGATAGTTGAGGACAGAAATAAAATATATAAAAAGTCACAATGCATTTAAAAATACAATCAGAATATGAAAGTTGCATGGGTGGTTGATCAGGCCTTGCCATATCTTAAAAAGAAATTTTAAGGCCAATTTCTAGCCCATATTTAAGATTAAAAAATTTACAGGAATCTTAGACTATAATAATTATGAAAAATGTTTCTCAAGCTATGTCCAAGTCCATATTAATGGTGAAAAATATTTCCCAAGCCCAGGAAAACCCAAATAATTTATTTTGATCCAGGAAAATAGGTCTGATGTAAGGGGTTTATAAGAATTAAATCTGTCTAATTTCAAAAATCAAATGAAGGGTAAATATCTGATTTACCTATGATTCTACTGGTGAGCTCCTGGTATTTATATGAAATTCATGAATACATATTAAAGTACCATTCTGAAAATATGTTCATCTTAATTTAAATTTTAAACAAACCAAATGATTTATTACTTATTTACAAAATATTAAATTAAATTTAAGAAATTGTTATTAAATTACAATAGAAAAAATAAAAAGATATGTCTAAGTTAACAAATAATAGGAGGTAAACTTCAATCATAGTCAAATTATATATAAGTAAAACAAAAAGGTTATACATTTATTCAAAAATGTTATAAGTTATGAATAACATATATTCTACAATTATGAAGTTATGAGTAAATATACAAAATTTTCCTATCTTATGAGGTTTTATTTAAAAATTTATATTTATTTTGGGGTTATTCTAAAATTTTCCATTATTTTTATAAAATGTGTTAATGATTTGATCAGGCCTATCTATGTCTGCAAAAAAAAATTCAGACCAATCTATAACCCATATTTAAAATTTAAAAATCTTAAAGCACCTCTATTTTAATTATCCAATATGATTTCCATCACATTTTTAAATTTTGATATTTCTAATACATGCTAACAGTATACATTGGACCAATTTTACATCTTTTACTCTTAAATTTTAATATTTATATAAAATTTATTAATAAATTATATTTAATACCATACACACAAACTAAATAATTACCCTTCAACATCTTTATAATTAATATTATTGTATGTTTAAATTTATTTATATTCAAGTTGGTGCATGCTGTAAATGATATGCCTTTGAATGGCAAAATTTAAAAAAAAATTCTTTTTTTAAAAATTAACATTACACTATATAGTCTCCTTAAATTTTAAATACATTACGGAGATACGAAAACGATCATCATGTGATTATGGAGATTATATATATTAGATATATATATATGTAAAATATTAAAACTTATATAAAAAAGAATATACAAATATTAATTAAATATTATGTCCGATCAATAACAAGCAAATTCTGATATTATAATCCATCTCAAGGAATTTGTTATATTTAATTGCAATGAAAATGGTATTTTATTTTATTTTATTCTATTATATTAATTATTATATTAATTTTTCAGATTAATATTGATGACGAAAATGACGACATTCTTCCATGTACACCATATTTTAAAATAACATCTCAAAATAAGGAGAACAAATCTCTGTTAGTAAAATGTTTGCCATGTCTACCAAAAAATATGCAAATTTCAGTTAGCATTACCTCAACTTGCAACATTATAAAACATTTAAGGGTATAGATACTAAATAAATGTTTACAATTTTAAATTTTAAGAGAAAACATCAAACACTCTTAATCCAAATAAAAAAGCGGAAGGAGAAAAAATCTATTAAAGAAAATATTGGACTAGGCTCATCGTCCATTGATTTTTTTCCAAGAGACCTCAGACTTTAACCCAAACCACTTTAGATGATTTAATAACTGATTTTATTATAGATAGCATTCAGCCATTTTCAATTGTTGAAAATCCTTCATTTATAAAAATGATAAAAACATTAGCTCCACAAAAAAATATAATTTGCCGACAGACAGTGGTTGTTACTGAAATCTAATAATTATTTATAACCATTTAATCATATATTATATTATTTTATTAATGATAAATAAAAATATATTTATATTAATCATTTATTATATTAAAATCTAAAAATCATTATTTTAGTTATATTTTGATAAATGTGATATCGAGTCAATAAATTTTTTAAATCATTTCATGAATTTTCACAGTAGAATCCTAATTTAGGTTTATCCAAAACTTATCTAAGAGTATAATAAAAAATGTATCTCTACATAGATACATTTTAAATTGTATCTGTATCTAGATAAATTTTTAGACTATGTATCTGTATGTGTATCTAGATCCATTTAAAAAGTAACTTTTAACAACTCTGGAAATATTTAATCGATAAATAAAAAAAAATTTGTGATTTATACGGATCATAAACCATTGATACATTTGTTTAAGAAGGATAACAAGGAATTAATGTTATCACCAAGATTGCAACTTCGTTACTTGTGAGAAATTTAAATCACAAAATTTTAGCGGTTTGACTAAACTGCAAATGCCTAAAGTAAACCTGCAAATGCTTAGGTAAAAAATTTTGATATATTTTAATGTACATTGATAGTTGAATTTCTTCTTTATCTCATAATTAAATCGTTATAATCCTTTAATATAAATTATATTAAAAATATTTAAATATAGTATAATAAATTTAATAATATTAAATCCGCAAGATGGCGTATTATAAAATCAATTTTTATTTTAAATATATTAATTTTTTTTATATGAATAATTTTAAAAAAGATTATAACCAAACAAAGTTTTCATTGAAAATGAGATATCTCACTAAAGGAGGTTTAGTAAACGATTCGAAAAAGCATGACCCTACATTCACAGTTAACGCAAATTTGTGACAAAGAAATGTTGGAACATGTTAGTAAAAAAAATTTGTTTTTTTGAAATATGTTCCTTTTATTTTTGACGAATTTTTACTATTTAAATTCTATAGTATAGATTATTCATTTTAATATTGTTATTTATATTTTATATATTGACAAAGCATGGATTTTGTTATTACATCAACATCATTTGTTTCTGAACATGTCCCAAATATAACTACTTAACAGGAACATCATATATTCAATAAACTAATTCTAACTTAACATTGTAAAATGTGTCCAAAAGTAAAATATCAATTTAAAAATTTTCAAGTTCTAATTTAAAAACCTTGATTGTAATATTTATTATTTTATATTATAAAACTATAAGTATCCTGTTAATAATTTATTTTAGATTGTTGTATTTCATAGGCTTAATAAATTATTATCATTGTTATTATTATAATACATAGAGTAAATACATAAAGTGAAAATCAAGAAATATTATATAAATATAAAATAGTTAATTTTTTAGAATTTTTATATTTAGTGTGATTATGAAGTTCGCCATTTTTTTAAAGTTTTACCAAGTGTTTTATATTTTAATAGCTGAACATAATTCAAAGTATTATAAATTTATATATTTTGTTAATAATTAAATTTTATATGATAGATAGAAGTTTCAATATATAGAAAAATAATCAGAAATATCTTTTTAATAAATGAAAATATATTTTTATTCACTATAAACATGGCTAATATTTTGCGTTAAAAATATATGGTAATTATTTATATTTAATTTAATAAAATATTAAATGAGATTTTTTTAAAAAATATTATTTATAAAGTTTTAAACGAAAAAGGTGAGCGTTAAAACGCGAATACGTTCGCGTTTTTTTAGAAATGTTTTAGGCACTGCGTCGAAGTATAGAAATAAGAATGTAGTATTATTATATTTATATCATATTTTGTATATTTTGCACGAATTTGCGCTAATTATGAATGATGGGTGAGCTAATAACCGGAATTAAATATTTTCATCCATAAATGGACTTTGAATAATGTACTTTTTTTTCTAATCAAAAGTAAACAGAAATAGACTATGAGAGGGATTAGTTTCGGTGCAAAATCTATAATAGCTTGTTAATTGATCTAAAAGAAAAGTATGAAAGTTTTGTTTATAAAAGAGATTCGATCCTATATCTAGCGAATTGGCACCATTTTTTAAAGAAATAAATAAGGAATGGGTGATCAATATCCGTTTTGTTAAATTTTGATCCTTTGACTATTTTTTTTTAGCTAATACTATTAAACTTATCTAATTTAGGCACAGCTGGGATCAAGATATTTATCCAGATTAGCAGTTGACCAATTTATCAAGACTTTTTATAAAACATTTTACCATCCGATATATTCATAGTTTAGCAAAAAGTGACAATATGTTCAACCATTTTCAAATAATTTTTTTTAAAACTGTATTAATTCATTAATGTCGCAGTTGTTCAATAAAATACTGCGAAGATTGATTATTTTTAATGAACGTCAATCAATTTATTATGAAAATTTTGGATTTGAATTGAGAAATAAAAATATTATCTGGTAGAAGATTTTGTGTTTGAGAAGTTAGTTGTGTTTTTATTTAGGAGGGTTGAGGGGGGGGGGGTGTAAGTGTTGCACGTGACCTGAGATGTCGAATTCTGGTAGATACGGATTTACTTAAACAAACAGGTAAGTAATTATTTTACACTTACATATTAATTTAATTTTTTTTAAATTAAATTTAACGGTAAATTATAATGAAATGTACTGGTTGAAGCCAGAATTTTATTTATAGAACAAGGATCTTTGTAGGATGATTATATAGGAAATTATTAATATTTTAAAATGATAAAGTTGGTAAGCAATTTTTTTAACCCTATTTAAAAGGGAAAAATGGAACATTTTTTATTATTACTTTTTTAACCTAAAAGTAATAATTTGGTTAAAATTTGGAAATGCTAAATTTTTTTTTAACGGTTATTGAGGTAACATAAAGAAATTAAGAATATTTAGATATATATTTATGATTAAATTAATTTAAAATACAATTATTATCATTTTAATATGAACTTTAACCTCATTTTAAACAAGGTTGTAAAGCAAGTACACTTAGTATCATAAAAATGAACTAAAATAAAATAAAGAAATTTAAATTTAGGCGAGTTGGTTCATAAAAATATGTATCAATTTGGTTATTTAGAAAGGTTGTAAAGAGGGTTTTTATGTTAATTTTGAAAAATAAACATAATATTTTGATAAAATTGTCAATTGTAAAGAATTTTGGTTAGAAAATTTGGTATATAATTGATTATTTCATTTACTATATAATTTGTAATAATATATATGCTATTCATTATTTATAAAATTCTGATAAGAAAATGTACTGAAATAGTAATCAAGGTACAAAATAATTATTTGAATTTACGATATTATTTATAATAATATATGTGTTATTTAGTATATATAAATTTATGTTAAAGAAACGAGGTAGTGACCAAGGTACAAAATAATAATTTAATGAAGGACACTACGGTGTCGGGTAATCTGTGCGATATTTCAGGTATGGAGAGATCAGTGGTGATCCTCCAAGATTTAAAAGATATAAAAAAAGTGATCAATTGTAATTATAGTGATATATATGAATTGATTAATATTGTGATAAAAGTCAGATAGTTGTCAAAATATGGTCCAAATGAAAAAATTAATTTTTCAAGGGACACAAAATTTAGTTAATTTTTTTTATAAATATTTGCCTAATGGCGTTATTGAAAATGAAAAATATGTGTGTAAAACAATTTGATGGTAACTCAATGGGATGCTATTTTCAATGATACTGCTCTAAGTATGGAACTTATGGGTAGTAGAAAAATTTGTTGAAACTATTATGGGGGTGGGATTGGATTACAAAAATCGGACCTCGTAAATAATTATTGGTATTTTTTTTTATTATTGATAGCAAAATGAATGGCTAAAGATAATGCTGAAAGAAAAATAATTGCGGATAGTATCCGAAACAAACTTCAAGATATAGAAATGTTGAATTTTTGGTTCAAAAAAATGTAGGAAATATTGAATCTAAAAATAAAAAAATTTGTGATTTATATGTATAAATCATTTTGTTAAAACCATATTTAAAGTGAAGTGCAATTTCATTAACTGTAAATAATATTATCATTACTTGTGGGAAGTTTAAATGACAAAATTTTAGCGGTTTGACTAAACTGCAAATGCCAAGATAAACCCGCAAATGCCTAGATAAAAATTTTTGATATATTTGAATATGCATTAATAGTTGAATTTCTTTTTTAACTCATAATTAAATCGTTAAAGTTCTTTAAATTATAAATTATATTTAAAATATTTAAAAATTAAATAATAAATTTCAATAATAATAAATCCGCAAGATGGCGTAATATAAAATTATTTTAAAATTAATTTTTTTTTTTTTAATTAACGGTAAAATAACTAATTATATTTGTTTTCTTTATTAAATTTGTTATGATCCAGTATCTTTTTTGGTAGTTATAGCTAATAGCCGCTATTTTTTTTAAATTATTTAATTTTTTAGCGCGCTACTTCGCTACTTTTAAAAAATATAATGAATGTAAGTATAAACATGAAAATTTAAATATAATATCATAATTAATTATAATTTTTATAATTTATTATTTAATTCTGAAATTTAAATATATTTTCAATTTTTAATTTATATTTTCAATCAGTGTTAATAATCTAAAATGGCATCGCCCATGGATATTCAAATCCTTGGAAGTGATTCAGACATGGAATGGAAGAAAATGTACTTAATAGCTCTAATAACGATTTCCCATTCCCTAGATTTGAAAAATTTTTTAAAATAAATATTAAAACAAAATCTGGATTCAAATTCCTGTGCTTAAAATGTAAAAAAAATATATCATCAAATCAATCGAGTAGCTATAACCTGAAGAAACACCTAAAGGTAAATTGTTATTTTTACATTATAATATTATTTATTTTATTAGACTGTTCACGCCAATTGCTATAAGGAAATAGAGAAACATATAAAAAATTTTGGTATAGGAGAATTTTCATTCAAAAAGACAAATACTATCCAAACCAGGGATGCGAACTCGACAAAATTTTTGCCCGGGTTTGGTTCGGGGTATGAAAAAAAGTGGGTTGGGTTCGGTTCGGGTTCGGTTCAGGGAAATATTTTTGAACCCGGTTTGGTTCGGTTCGGGTTCAAGAATTTTTGAATTGATAAAAAAAATTCTATATTTAAATCATAATAAAAAACTAGACATAAATTTGATATAAAAAATAAATTTTTTATTTTATTTATAGGCAAATATAGTTAAAAATACAAAGCATATAGTCATGTATCAATTTTAAAAATTTTATTTAGACGTATTAGCATAATATCTTCCAAGAGTTGTTCACTCATCCTCGATCTATGTGGTGAAAGAATGAATTTCAAATGTGAAAAAGATCTTTCAACGCTAACCTATGTTAAATGTATTTATATGTGAAAATATGATAAATTAACTTGGGTTGCAGGAACAGCAATTAAGATTTTAGATAAAATATATAATTCAGGGTGTTCCATCTTAGCAGACTCCCAAAAATGCAAAATATTTTCCTTCTTATCTAATCTTTTATAATCGCTAAATCCAGTAATTATTGTTCCAATACTTTTCTCAGCAATTGTTGGCCCTCTTTTAAGTATTTTCTCCTGCCTTTCTTTAAGTTGTATCAATTTCTCTAAATCATCTTCTTGTTCAATAACTTCATCGGAACTAATATCATCAGATAAAATCGGCGTTGTTAAGCTTTTAATTCGTCTCCATAAATTGACAAGATGCCTTTTCGCACAAATCTTATCATCATCACTAAGTAATACCTGTAATATTTAAGGATTTATATTGTTTATATTTAAATATTCCATAAAATAACAATTTTAATATAAATCTAAAATAATTAATTTACTAAGCTTTTAATTAACCTTGTATCTTGGGTCCAGGTAGTGTTGTTAAACGGCTCATTTTGAGCCGATTTTTAAAAACGGCTAAATCCATATTTTAGCTAGAAAAATATTACCTAAACCTCGAAATTTCGCTAATTGATGTCTAGACCTTTGTGCCATCTATGAGCAAAATCTTCAAACTTGCATAATATTATTTTGGATAAAATATTGATTTAGCCGTTTTTAAAAATCGGCTCAAATCGAGCCGTTTAACAACACTAGGTCCAGGTATATGGCAGCTAAGAGAATTTCGTTCTTTATAAACCTTTCTTCTCTGTTCTTAAGACAAGAATATAGTAATTGAGCAAAATGGTTTGGATTTTTTTCCAGTTCGATGCAGCATCTTAACCATGCTGCATAAAAATCTGTCAGTGTTAACTGTTCAGATTGGAATTGTTTGGTTGCGATTTTTAGCGGTTTTAAAATTTCAACAATCGTTATTATCTCTTTCCAATCTTCAGTCAATAAATAATCAGATTGCTCTGAAAAAAATCTTCGATATTGGGTTTTAGTAAAATCAGCCTTTCTAACATATCATGGGTTGAATGCCATCTGTGGCAATCTAACACAGGCTTAGGGAGTTTCATATTTTTTAACTTTTGGTAAGTGAGATGTCTTAATTTTAAATTTAGGCTCCTAGCTTTTGCAATGGTTTCCACAATAGGTGATAATTTTATAGCATCTTGAAGTGCCAGCTGAAGTGTGTGAGCTGCACACCGTACACTATAAATCGGATAGGATATAATAGTTGATAAAAAAGTATTTTGTATATCATCAATATCATATTTATATACATTTACATCCATATTTTCCTCATCTGCTGATTCACTCCTTATATCATAATCAGTTTCAGGTTGCAGGAGCTTTATAGCTCTTAAAAAATTACAACCATTATCAGAAGTAATTGTGTATATTTGTTCAATATTAATTTTAAATAGTAAAGTTTTTAATATATTCTCTTTTATATATTCTCCTGTACATCTCTCTTTCAGCTCTACAATTCCAAGAGTCCTCAAATTTATAATGGACTTTGATATAAATTGAATATTTACACCAAGAATTGACCTATCTAGTTGTTGAACTGCATCAACTTTTAAACTTATTAATTTTCCTTCTACCTCTCTCGATATTTTGTCTCTAATTGATTGGGCTGTTTTATTAATAGTTCTGGATAAATTTTCTTTGTTTATAACTAAATTGAGCCCAGATAGGAGTGGATTTATAATTCTTTGAAATCCCGAATCTTCAATAATTGATAAAGGCCGGCCATTTACAGTAACAAGTTCTAGTATAGAACTCATCAAATCATTAGATGATATATTTATACTTATATGCTTTTTTGGAAAAAAGGTTTCTATATTAATTTTAGGTTTTTTTGCCAATAACAATTCCTGATATTTGGTTTTTTCATTTAAATAATTATTGTTGTGATTTCTTTCCAGGTGTCTTTCTAAATTTGACAAGTGATTACCAGACATTTTTACTTTGCAATTTGAACATATTGATTTTTTTTCTATTGTATTAAGGGTAAAATGCTTATCAAATATGACTTTATCTTTAATCTTAAATCTATAAAAAGAGAACAATTTTTTTAAATAGCAATGATTTCAGAATTAAAAAAGAGATATTTATAAATTTCATTTCATTTATAATATGCACTTCATTAATATCTTGTAAAAATTAATCTGAACCAAAAATAAATGATTAGCATATATAAATTTTAAAATCATTTTAATAAGTTCACATAAACTGCCCTACATTTAACAATTTTTAAGTTAGATGTTTAGAATTTTTTAAATTAACAATATAATAATTTTTACTTTGATTTCTTAACCATTTTCTTCTAATTAATAATCTTTAAGAATAATAAGATAAAAATTTAAAAATAAATGGCGTAAATTAATTCAATTATTTAAAATTTTTTAACACTCCAATAGGAATCGAGAATAAATTTAAAAATGGCATAAATGAATTAAGTTGTTTAAAATTTATTAACACTTCATTTAATTGGAAATTTGAAAATATAATATTTGTATTTACATATATTAATATATGATTTTAAATAATACACTGAACCCGGGTTCAAATAAAATTCTTGGGTTCGGTTCGGGGTTTTGAAAATTTTATAAATAGGGTTCAGGTTCGGTTCGGGTTCAGAGTTTTTTTCTAAAAACCCGGGTTCACTTCTCCGGGTTCGGGTTCGGTTCGAATCCCTGATCCAAACTAAATTAACTGATAATAAACATGCCAAAATATTTCACAAAAATTGGCTGATAAAGTAATGTTGATTTTATTATTGACACAGTTCAGCCATTGTCCTTGGTTGATAATCCATCATTTACTATGATGATTAAAATTTTATCCCCTGGCACAACAGTTTTATGTCGCCAGACACTTAGAATAAAATAGCCGACAACTTCAAAGTGATGAAAGATGCTCTAATAGTAGAGTTATCAGATATATCTTATGTATGTACCACGGAAGATAGTTGGACACATAACAGAAGGTAAAAACTTATTTATATTTATAAATTGATCTGATTAAATATTTTTAGAGCTTATTTGGGAATCACAGGCCATTGGTTAGACCCTAGGACTTTAAAAAGAAGATCTGTAGGGATAATAGAATGCCAGACATATGACGTACTTGCAAATAAAATTATTGGCATCCTCAAGTCTTTTAGGATTCAATAAAGTTTGCGAGATGGTTACTGATAATGGGTCTAACTACCTGAAGGCATTTAGGTTATATCACAAATTTATTTATAAAATTTATTTTAAGATATGATTTTTTGGGCAGTAAATTAATCTGAATGGAATGGTTATTATTTAATCTGTAAAATATTTAGTATTTTAATATTTCATATTATTTATAGAATTTTTATTAACTAAATACACACATATTTTAGTAATATTATGATTATCATAATTTATATCAAATTATAAGTAAAATTAGTGAAATTAACTAATAAAATATAAAACAGAGGTGGATTATTTCATTAATTTTTATTGTATAGTGTCATTGAGCTAAGATATGGTTATTGAATATTTCATGGATGATTAGATTTTTACTCTATTTATTTCTTATTGATTAATTGCCATCAATTTATATACAGTACAGGGAATTCATTCAATGTTATCATTTGATAAAATATTTTTGCTTAGTTACATTATAATTCCTGAGGTTCAAAATTTAGAATACTCAGAAATGATTTTTCCACTCCATTTTTGATAAATATTACTAGACATTTCTATTAAAACTGGATGAATAATTTAATTTGTCCTATTTAATATGAATATAGAATATTTGGTGAGGATAATGCTGAAGATGAGATACAGAATGATAGTCAACATGTCTTGGAAGAGGAGGCAATAGATGTTGATGCCAAAGATATTAATGAGATCTTAGAAGAAAGTTTAGATTATTTTATAATACATGTTAAAATCTAATCATTATTCTATAGGATCTTTAACTAACTCCACAATGTTACCCAGCCATCAGAGATGCTCCTGTCATAATTTGAATTTGATAGCAACAGTAGATGCTGAAGGAGCTTTAAATGATGAAGATTTTAAAAGGGTGTCAAGATCGACATTTTATAAATGTCAAACTTTATGGAATAAGCAGAACAAATCTCCTAAAAGTTCTGACATGTTTAAAAAATATTCGGGAGGTATTTATTAACCCCTAATCGTACAAGATGGAATTCTGTATACCAAGCAATAAAACTAATCGCTTTTTTCTGGAGGAAAGAAGATTAGAGAAGTTTAAATGACAAAATTTTAGCGGTTTGACTAAATTGCATTTGCCAAGGTAAACCTGCAAATGCTTAGGTAAAAATTTTTGATATATTTTAATATACATTAATAGTTGAATTTCTTTTTTATCTCATAATTAAACCGTTAAAATCCTTTAAAATATAAATTTTTTTTTTTTATTTTTAGAAAACTTTAATTTCAAATAAATATTAATCATTATTATATCATACTGAACTTAACTTAAATAATTAATATGTCAATTTAAAAAATAATCACATTTGTTAGTATATCTTTTAAGGATAAATAATAATATATTTAAATAATATAAATAAATATACAGTAAATTAATATAATAAATTGAGCATATGATTTAAAAGAATTATGAGTTATCATAGTTTGCCCTTCAGTTTTTCTTCTTCCATCTGAATATTCCTCTCTTGTTCTTAATTGCTTTTCTCATCGCCGATTCTGTGATTAGGGTTTGGTTCTTTTGTTGACTTCCATCTGAATATCCCTCTCTTGTTCTTAATTGCTTTTCTCATCGCCGATTCTGTGATTAGGGGGTATCAGTCATTGAGAATATGAAGCTGAGGCAATTGGATTTTATTATATTGAGGGCTAATCTTTGGCGTAGGTAGTAACCCTCGTTGGGATCTTCGGTCCTAGTAGAGATCCGTTTCCCTAGCTTTTTAAAGAAGGCCAGGGCATGAGAGCCGAACGACGTTAGAGTCGTGGAGATTAGTGGTAGGAATGTGTGATTGGCCGGAAGCGATGGCGAATACTTAGCGAGTTTATTCGTCTCGGCGTCTACTAGAGCATCTCTATTTATATTGGAAGGGGCAAGGGGATCGATGCATGAGAAATCCCAGGTTAGGAATTCCCCCCTCTTCTAAGGGATCATGGTAGAGCCATCGGGACGCTTACCATCAGAATTGTAGAGTCCAGTAGGTTCGAGGGTTGATGGGATACCGGCAGATTTTAGGGCCCTGGCAATAGTATCATTGCATTTTGAATGTCTAATGAATCTTCCTCTACAGCGCTTGCAGTGTAAAGAGTGACGGCCTTTGGAGTTGACCGGCGTTTGACATAGGATGCAGTGATAGGGTATTACCATATCACAATTAAGTCTTAGACCGATGGCGTGACGTAGATCATCATTGCTTAGGAGCTGGTCAAGGTTTCGCGATGGAAAAGCTTCGAGAAATTCATATCGCTGTCTGCGGAAATGGAGAAGAGTAGAGAATGGTTCTCGGGTTGGCTCCTCGATTTAAGGTATGCAACGGAGTTGCCAACTAGAGGCTTATCCCAGTCCTTCTGCAGTGCCGATGAGGGAGGATCGACTAATGAAAGAGATTTCCATAGATCAATTGCCTGGGGAAGTAAAGGGTCGGGATGTTTTGTGAGTGCGTGTATGGTGGGCTCGCAGGACAGGCGAGAGGATATGAACGCACTAACAGAGAGTAGGGAAGGCGATCGTATGACAATGCCGCCGGATTTGGTTGGCAAGGTAGCTTGTAGCCAAGATAGGTCTCCGAATTTGAGATTGAGTATATCCTCTGTGAGGTGTTTAATCTCTAGCTCGTGTGCAGCGAGGTTGAATTCATATTGGAAGATACGTAGAAATTTTTTGGGATTAGGAGGTAGTTCTTTAATAGAAAGAACGTTTGGTGGGCTGGGAGGCGAGATAGTGTACCGCGCATAAGGGATATCTCTAGTAGAGTGTCGGCGAAGAACTTGACAAAGGACTCGTCTTTACCCACGTGAGATCCGAGATGTGTTAAGAAGTTCAATGGTGTATGATTGAACATAGGATCATAGTTAAGGTCGATGATTCCAAGAGGACAATATTCGCTCTTGTCTTGATTGATTCGCAGTCCCAAACTGCTCTCGCTGGATTTTATTATTTCGACCGCCTTCATAACTTCGCTGGGTGAGCCGCCTAGTATACCATCGTCGATATACCAGTTATGAAGGTTTAGTTTACATTGGTCATTTATGCCTTGTATTAGGCTATTAATGCCCAGACAGAATAAAAAGGAGCCTAGAGGGTCACCTTGTTGTATTCCACTACTAGAAGGAATCAATCTATCCCCAAATTTAAGATGCGATGGACTAGCATATCAATAGAAGATGAATTGCAAGTATTCTGGGTAAAGGGTAAGGATGGGATTAATAAACGCTGTACGTTTTAGAGAGTTAAAAGCGTTTGAAAAATCTATCTTAATTAGGATATCGTCACTGGGGTCTGTTTGTTAATACATTCTGGTCATGTGTAGGGATACCTCACATCCCCCTTTTAAGTTGACTCCTAATTGATTAGGGCACAGGTGATTGGATACTGTGAACAATATTCTGCTCACTACTAGCTTTGCGGTTAATCGGCGCCAAGTGGTTCCAATAGCGATAGGGCGAATATCTTTATTAGGTTTATGGAGGACGATGAGTTTAGCTCCATAAAGGAGTGGAATAATGGCGGGTGGTAAGCCTCCAGCAAGCATACGGTTGATGAGTTGAGTAATTTTTTCCAAAACGTCGCATTGTTGTGTGATGTAAGGTGCGGTTAGATCCTGTAGGAATATTGGGCGAAACCCATCAACCCCCGGTGAAGAATCGCGTTTGAAGGAGAGAATAGCCTTTCTAACCTCGCTTGAGGTAAAAGTGGTTGCAATTAGTGGAGCTTCGGGGTAAGACGGTATTTCGTGCTTAAGATCGTGTGGGTGGTGTTTTAGGAGAAGAGCTTGATAAGTTGTTTGATCGTAGGGAGCTAGCTTATTGTCAGATGTTGCCAGTGGCGGATTTAACATTCAGGTTATCCAGCTTTTTAGATATAAGCTTGGCCTTGGTGAGTAGGTCATTTTTGTGATTTTTATTTTTATCAGTGTCATCACCTTTAAAATATGTGGAAAAGTGATTGATGGGTAATGCGTAGATAGTAGCATCCTTGATTTTCTGTGTCAGAGATTTTTTGCTGGCAGGATCAGGAACTTGCAAGGTAGTAAAGGCAAATGACAGGGTGTCTAGCCAGTGTTTTATGGAAGAATAATTATTTATCAAGGAAGTCAAGTTCTTTGAGAGGTGTTTGGCAACTTGAAGTCTTGCTCCCTTAGGTATTAGTGAAATCACAAATGGTTTTGGTGTGACTAAAAATATTTCTACATCTGTGGAGTCGGTTGGATTGAAAGTGAGAGCATTTTCGGCGGTTGAGGTGTGGACTATTGGGCTAGTAGGCACATCAGTCAACGTGGGAATGGTAACTATAGGTTGTGCGAGGGCAAGGGCAGAAAAGGCTTTTAGGGTTCGAGGGATAGCTGGTGATAAGATGGGAAGCCCAGATTGAGGACATTCTGGTTTCGATGAGATGGCAATAGCCCCAATTTGGTTACTTTAACGAGTTTATTACATAAAGGGCAAGGTTACCAACAGGGAGAGATGCAACTTTTGAGAAAACTATGACAATATTAAAATATTTATCTGGCTATAAGGCAGAAAATGAGATAAAAGAAACACCTAAATTACATCATAATTATTTAAATGATAAAGTGCAAACCAAAAGTTATAGGAATAATTATAATAATCATTATGAGTGTAAAAATTGTTACGAATGACATTACAATAAGGAATATAATAATTATGCGAGATTTAACAATAGAAATAATAATCATAATATCAATTACAATAAGTATCGATATAATAATGATAATAATCATAAATATAATAGTATAAAAAATAATGAAGTAAAAGTAAAAAAACCAGTCAATGTAAAAATAGAAGTAAAAAAACCATTAGTGAAGGATAAGCCAATTGATGTAGAAATAGTATATAGTTCTTTATTTCGTAGTGATATTAATAGTAAATCGTATGAAGAGTGGAAAACGACTAATGAGTTTAACAAGAGACAATTTTGTAAAATTAATGCAGAAAAAGTAGACATTTATAAAACACAAATTGTAGAAAATTTAGAAATTAATTCTAAAAATTTTGAAATTACGTCGGTAAAAATATTAAAAAATGATATAGTAGAAACGTTTATATATAGTTATATTAATCACATAGTAAAATTTGAAGAAATAATAATAAAAGAGAAAAAATGTGATAATATAAATAATTTAATTAATATTGATAAAGATTCTAGGAAATGCAAAAATTTAAAAAAAGTGAAAAATATTACGTGTAAAAGTAGGAATAATGTTAAAAGAAATAGAAGTAGTGTTAGAAGAAAGGATGACAAAATTAAAATTGAACATATAAAAGAATTCTTAATGAAGGAGAGAATAAAATTGTTGAGAATAAAATTTATTTTTAAAAGTTTGAAATTTGATTTTAAGAAAATTTTTATAAAAAAATTTTTTAAACTAAAGAATAAAGGAGTTAAATTCAAATTAAAATAAAAAGAATAAAAAAAAAGTACGTGATATAAAATTTTAATTACTTCATGGATTAAAATTTTTTAATATAACATATAAATTAATACTATAATATAAAAAATTTAAACAATACTAAAACGCGATTCTATAATCAACATTTTATGATGATATATTCTTATATTCGATTGGATCGATTCTTATTATTCCTAATTATTCTTGATTGACTAATAATAATGATAATAATAACGATGGAGGGCAAACGAGCAAACAAACAAACAACAAAGAGACGAAACGATCATAACAAACCAACAACGATAAAACGTGACAAAAGCAAGACAACGATAAAAGATGAAATCAACAATTACTTATGCAACAATAAAAAAAAAAATAGCGAAAATGACAAACTAATCGTACAACGGATGAACGAGTTTTAGAGGGGGAAGAAGTCAAATAAAATCAAAATCAAAATCAAGTTCGAAATCAAAATCAAGTTCAAGATCAAAGTCAAGTTCGAGGTCAAGTTCAAAATCAAAAGGAACAAAATCGGAAATATTATCTGAGACCGAAAAAGATTTATCAAATATATATATAAATAAAATGAATTTTTTTTTAGCTAAATCTGGGTAATGAACACTGAAAGATACATGGACGTAAACGGATAAAAATCTTAGTGACAACTTCAACATACGATACGATCGATAGATACAATGAAGGGGGAAACTAAAAGAGAGGGAAATGTTGTATTAGGAAAATTATCTAAATTTAAATTAACTTTGAAATTGTAACTTTTAAAATTGTATAAATTATCACTGTGGGATATTAAAGATAAAAGGTTATAAAATTTGAACATTAACTTTAAAGTATATTGTGATTATGACTTTAGGTTGTTAAAGTTTAATTTGTTTTTATAGATATATATAGTCGTGTTTTTTGTTAATTTTTTTTAGTTAGTTGTAATATTATGTAATAAAATAAATATTGAATAAAATACGTTACTCGTTTTCAAGTTGTAAATTTATCGAAACAAATGTCTTAAAATATATAAAAATTCACTTAAACAATAATTGCTTTCCATATAATTTATTATGGTGGCAGCGGAGAAAGTAGTATGATGAATAAAAAATTAATTATTTTATAATTTTTCTAAAAAAAATAAATAAATAAAAATTTAGGTATCAATGGTTGATGGAATTGATACAAGTGGAAACTCATGGACAAAATATTATGGAAATGGATTCTTAAAGATCATATTTAATAAATTCTAAAACACGTAAGAGATATAAAATAAATATGACGTATAAATATAAAAACTTAAAGTAAATTAAAATAAAATTAATAAAAAAAGTACGTAATATAAAATTTTAATTACTTCATGGATCAAAATTATTAATATAAAATGTAAATTTATTATTAAATAATAAATTTCATAAATAATAAATCCGCAAAATGGCGTAATATTATATTATTGAAATATATTATTTAATTTTTAAATATTTTAAATATAATTTATATTTTAAAGGGTTTTAACGGTTTAATAATGAGATAAAAAAGAAATTCAACTATTAATGTATATTAAAATATATCAAAAATTTTTACCTAAGCATTTGCAGGTTTACCTTGGCAAATGCAATTTAGTCAAACCGCTAAAATTTTGTCATTTAAACTTCTCTAATCTTCTTTCCTCCAGAAAAAAGCGATTAGTTTTATTGCTTGGTATACAGAATTCCATCTTGTACGATTAGGGGTTAATAAATACCTCCCGAATATTTTTTAAACATGTCAGAACTTTTAGGAGATTTGTTCTGCTTATTCCATAAAGTTTGACATTTATAAAATGTCGATCTTGACACCCTTTTAAAATCTTCATCATTTAAAGCTCCTTCAGCATCTACTGTTGCTATCAAATTCAAATTATGACAGGAGCATCTCTGATGGCTGGGTAACATTGTGGAGTTAGTTGAAGATCCTATAGAATAATGATTAGATTAACATGTATTATAAAATAATCTAAACTTTCTTCTAAGATCTCATTAATATCTTTGGCATCAACATCTATTGCCTCCTCTTCCAAGACATGTTGACTATCATTCTGTATCTCATCTTCAGCATTATCCTCACCAAATATTCTATATTCATATTAAATAGGACAAATTAAATTATTCATCCAGTTTTAATAGAAATGTCTAGTAATATTTATCAAAAATGGAGTGGAAAAATCATTTCTGAGTATTC
Source organism: Gordionus sp. m RMFG-2023 (assembly GCF_954871325.1). Lineage (NCBI taxonomy): Eukaryota > Metazoa > Nematomorpha > Gordioida > Chordodea > Parachordodidae > Gordionus > Gordionus sp. m RMFG-2023. The sequence continues at coordinate 3,974,551 of NC_088778.1, read as the reverse complement.
TAAATTTTGAACCTCAGGAATTATAATGTAACTAAGCAAAAATATTTTATCAAATGATAACATTGAATGAATTCCCTGTACTGTATATAAATTGATGGCAATTAATCAATAAGAAATAAATAGAGTAAAAATCTAATCATCCATGAAATATTCAATAACCATATCTTAGCTCAATGACACTATACAATAAAAATTAATGAAATAATCCACCTCTGTTTTATATTTTATTAGTTAATTTCACTAATTTTACTTATAATTTGATATAAATTATGAAAATCATAATATTACTAAAATATGTGTGTATTTAGTTAATAAAAATTCTATAAATAATATGAAATATTAAAATACTAAATATTTTACAGATTAAATAATAACCATTCCATTCAGATTAATTTACTGCCCAAAAAATCATATCTTAAAATAAATTTTATAAATAAATTTGTGATATAACCTAAATGCCTTCAGGTAGTTAGACCCATTATCAGTAACCATCTCGCAAACTTTATTGAATCCTAAAAGACTTGAGGATGCCAATAATTTTATTTGCAAGTACGTCATATGTCTGGCATTCTATTATCCCTACAGATCTTCTTTTTAAAGTCCTAGGGTCTAACCAATGGCCTGTGATTCCCAAATAAGCTCTAAAAATATTTAATCAGATCAATTTATAAATATAAATAAGTTTTTACCTTCTGTTATGTGTCCAACTATCTGCCGTGGTACATACATAAGATATATCTGATAACTCTACTATTAGAGCATCTTTCATCACTTTGAAGTTGTCGGCTATTTTATTCATAAGTGTCTGGCGACATAAAACTGTTGTGCCAGGGGATAAAGTTTTAATCATCATAGTAAATGATGGATTATCAACCAAGGACAATGGCTGAACTGTGTCAATAATAAAATCAACAATTACTTTATCAGCCAATTTTTGTGAAATATTGGCATGTTTATTATCAGTTAATTTGGTTTGGATAGTATTTGTCTTTTTGAATGAAGATTCTCTTATACCAAAATTTTTTATATGTTTCTCTATTTCCTTATAGCAATTGGCGTGAACAGTCTAATAAAATAAATAATATTATAATGTAAAAATAACAATTTACCTTTAGGTGTTTCTTCAGGTTATAACTACTCGATTGATTTGATGATATATTTTTTTTTTAAGCACAGGAATTTGAATCCAGATTTTGTTTTAATATTTATTTTAAAAAATTTTCCAAATCTAGGGAATGGGAAATCGTTATTAGAGCTATTAAGTACATTTTCTTCCATCGAATCTTCCATGTCTGAATCACTTTCAAGGATTTGGATATCCATAGGCGATGCCATTTTAGATTATTAACACAGATTGAAAATATAAATTAAAAATTGAAAATATATTTAAATTTCAAAATTAAATAATAAATTATAATTAATTATGATATTATATTTAAATTTTCATGTTTATACTTACATTCATTATATTTTTTAAAAGTAGCGAAGTAGCGCGCCGCTACTTTTAAAAAAAATAGCGCGCTAAAAAATTAAATAATTTTAAAAAAAGTAGCGGCTATTAGCTATAGCTACCAAATAAGATATCGCACTAAGTAGCGCGCTACTTTAACAACTCTGGATATGAATAATTTTAGAATGACACAATTTTTTAATATAAATGAATGAATGCAACGAAATATAACAAATCCCAAAGGTTCATCCGAAATGAACAGAATTTAACGATCTGTTAACTTTTTCAAGTGAACAGTTGCCCTATTTTTCAAGGTATTTTTTCTAATAGTAATTAATAGGAATTTGATTACTCAAAATTTTGACTGGATTTATGTTGACTGTATATTATATATAAATAAGTGTTCATTAATGTTTATCTGCTTATATGCCCGATAAATTAGTCACAATTAATCTAACAAAGCACCATCACTGTTCTTGTCAAAAATTTGAACCTTATTATAAGGATCGGTACAGAAATGGCTAAAAATGATAGAAATTTTTTAGGATATTATGGTTAATGTTTGCCAAATGTGTAAACAGTTAAGAAAAAAAATACGCCGTCTGAAATAGGGGATATTTTATTAAAGAAATTGATGAATTATTTTGCTCCTAAGATAATTCGTTAGAATTCTTATTCCAAGTAGAGCAAATCAGTGGATAAGCAAAAATCGCTTTATACTGAAGTGGAAGGAATATTTGACAAGAGGAATGTTTATTTATCAAAGAATATGCAATAGTTATGGCGCCCTTAGCAACGCCGTAAAAATTTTAGAACAGGAAGAACCAAGTTATCCTACCCCGATTATTACAATTCTAATAGACAAATTGAGGACATTTATAAAAGTATTGTCAACCCCTCATAGAGTGTTCTCTTAAATGTATTGGCAAAAGATTTTCTTCACTTTAAGAGGACAGCAAAGATTATAATGATTTTCCCAAGATTTAATCTCAACTGACCAATACAATGTTAAGAGACATGCTTATTACCCATTAAAAACACCACATCAAGATCCGAATTTCAAATGATAATATGATTGAAATTGAAACTTCTTTTGATAAAATATTATCGCAAAATGATAATTCACTAAAAAAAAGAAAAATTATATAAATGGAGAATCAGTTTTAATATTTTTGATATTTATGTAAATTTTGTAAAGAAAATATTTTTTATAATATATATCTACCATCAAGCGCTTACGCGAAGCGCTTGTTTAGTAAATCAAGCCACCACGTTCGTATGGGTGTTTAAATGACATTCATTAAATATTTATTTAACATATTTTGCAATAGTGTATATTATCAAAATAATTTTAATACTTTAAATAAGTGTTTTAAATAATGATACTGCATCTATTGAAATCCTAGGATGATACTCAAGTCGTATAGAACATGTTCTCACATTATCTTTCAGAAATTAATTGCGAAAAAAATACTTTTAGTTTACTTAAAATAAGAATAGAATGCGGCTAGTCTTGATCAAGACAATCTGGAGGTTTTTAATAATGTCGGTTGAATGCGATTTGTTGGATAATTTTTTTTCTTTAGTTTAACTCTATTCTTCATTATATGCGTAATAGTTCTAAATTGATGCTAAATATGTTAAGTTAAACAAATTATAATCTAAAGATTTATATCAATAAACGTATGCCTACTAGCACCTTTCAAATAGGATTTATACATAAGGTTTTGTTTGTAATTTAGTATTGCAACCATAGATTGAGTTGTTTTCATTGAAATATTTGATAAAAAGTATTTGAGACGATTTTCTATTGAATAATCTTTTATTTTATTCTTTTTTACAACTTCTGAATAATTATATATAAAAATAAATTATTCTTCTTCCAACCACACAATATATACAAACTGTTTTAACTTTTTTTGAAATTCATATAAATACACTTTGACCTCAGGTAAAACTTTAAATCCATAAAACGTTTAAGAACCGATTGGGATTACTATCGGATATTCTCTTTTTACTATACCTTTCACAGTAACAAATTCACTTTTCATCTTTACTGTTATGGCATGATCTTACTATCTTGGGTACTCATTCTTTTTTCTTAATGATTTTTAGAGGTTATTATTATTAATGAACCCATTTCATTAAAGTTTATAATATTGAAAATTAACGCTTCAGTTATAACATTGCATTTTTTTTTGTATTACTCTATTTTAAAGATTACTGAACCATGATCGTGATTAGCACGAGAAGTATAATCTATAAAAATTTCTTGGCTTTCTATTAGTTAGATTTAATTTTTTCTTTAAAATCATGTTGAAATTTATATTTAAACTACACACATTAATTTTATATAATATTATATGTCAATCATAATTTTATATTTTATTACCTAATTGTATTGCTTAATTCAGTGAATAATATATTAAGAAATCATATATAAGCCTATAACTATATTACTAATGCACTTTTTTTTAGTAAGAACACACATTTATAACTATATTAACGAGCAATATTTTGTGAATGAATAGTTACAATAATTAGTGTTGAAAGATTCTTAATAAACTTTTAAAATAAAGTTGGCTGAGGGGGGGGGTTGTCTAAATCCCACAAAACTTGTGTTCCCTGAATAAACTTCCCGTGAATCCACGTGAAGAGGTCAGTCAAATTCCTTTAATATCGCCCTCGCTTAAATATGCATAATTTATAGACTTTTATGTTTTAATATCTTTTTTTACTTTTAAATTAATTATTTGTTGTATATAAACATATAAAACTACTCATTGTAATTTTTTTTTTAAAAAAGTAGTAGTAGTATAGCACCTATTTATTTATCTGTCCTTGGTTCTGCCTTTATTTTTATTTCATTTTATTACGTTTATAATATCTAATAAAATATTAAATCCGCCTTAGCCTTTTGAAAAGCAGAAAGATTAATGAGTTCACAAAGCTAAAAAAAAAATAAGCATTATAATATTAATATAATTAAAATAACATGATTAATATATTTATTATTTAATCGTTCCGTATATTCGTTTTAAACGAGGATAAGAATATTTTAATACAAAATATGTACATAATTTTTATTGATAAAAAAATTATACATTTTGATTAATAGCGATATAATTGTAATTCCAGTTTTTGTCACCTTACTATATATTGTTTTGTTGTCATTCATCTTAAAAAGAAGTTTTATATATCTGTTGCACTCTCCCAACTCGAAATAATATTTGCGTTGATGTGCTATTTATTATAAAAAAAAATAAGAATATAAGAGTTTAAATTTATTCATTTTTGTAGTTAATATTTATTATTATACTTATAACGAAAATCATCTGGTAAGGTGTTGATCAATTGAATTAAAATCCTTTGCTAAGCGAATAATTATAGTAATAAAGTTCATAGCTCCTAGTAATGATCTAATTCCCGCGATATGCAGTCTTAGGATTGCTAAATCTGTAGCTTTCCTCAAAATTTAAAGATTTTAAAATTCGAAAAGAGTATCCAACTGTTAAAAATTGACCAATTAGGGAAGAGAGGGGTCCTTTAACCTAGTATTATAAATCTTTAAAAACAATCGAATCGAAAGTTGAACTAATAAAATATGAATAAGAAGATGTGACAATATTCGAAAAAAATTAAGAATTTCTTTTCTCTATTCTTTTCCAAAGGTGAGAACAAGATTATAGGTTTCCTTAGAGAAGGAGGCGCCAGCAAATTTAGAACATCTATCCTTAGACTACAAGAAATCTATAAAACATAAGAGGTGTGTTGTTGAATTTCTTAACTTTGCCCATCTCCATTGCGACTTGGTTAAGCTTTTGGCCTAAAAAAAATTGAAATTAAGCTCTGAATTGAGTTTCAACTTGAAGATCAATTAATATTATTTTGGATAATAATTTGACCACGCCATTTTAGAGTTGGCTCAGGTTTGGTAACTTAACATCACTACTGCAAAGTGTAAGGAGAAGAGAAGAGAAGAGAAGAGAAGAGAAGAGAAGAGAAGAGAAGAGAAGAGAAGAGAAGAGAAGAGAAGAGAGAGCTAAATATCGGAGAATTCGGTTAAATTTAAAGGTGTGTACCATAGAAAATCCGTCAAAATTAAGGCGTTTTAATCGAGGAAATTTTTTAATATAACAAACTAAAACCGCCAATCCATATTTCTTGAAACAAAAACTTCAACTAGATATTTTTAAACATAATTATACTTGTTTTTTAGGAACATATTCATTATTAAATCTCTTATTAGAGCCTTCGATATTTATAAATTTTTAAATATGAAATAAAAAGTTATATTAGTTTCTTTCTTTCAAATTTGAGCGCTGCTGTATTTTTAATAAAAACCCTGAGGATCAATTAACAGTTTTCGGCTAAAAACACGGTAAAAACAGCTGAAAATAAAGTAATTGACCAACTATATTTGAGTGCGCTAAAAGAATACGCTAGTTTTCTTTTTAGCTATAGTTTTAGCGTTGTTATTTACCGGCAACTAGTTCCATTTTTTTGTGAAAAAAATAACTGTACAAGTTATTTTTGAAAAAAAATGTGACAAATAATTGTTTTTTAGAACGTTACGACAAGAGTAACTCTTTACACTTTCAAGTTACTTCTATACATTTGTTTAATAATAATATTACAATACTTATATCTCATTTATTATTATATGATGATTTACCAAATTTAAAATTATACTGTTTATTAATTACAATGCATAACTTATATAAAGCTCTCCTGGTAGAATGCTTGTTTAATCTATGGAAGCTAATTTTTAGAGAAATATGATCGCACTTTGTTTTCATGGAAATTATGATTTTGTTTAAATTGTGTTTGATTTAATTTCCTATTTAAAATTTTGCAATTTTATATATTTTTTTAAAAAAAAAATGATATTTAAAAAAAAGAATGGATCAATTCTTATAATGTAACTCGCAATGTAACTAATTTGTTAAAATGTAACGGTAAATAGTTACTTTTTAAATAAATGCCACTAGTAATCTTTTTAGTGCATTGTTACTTTTAAAGCTGGTATAGTTAATTATAACGCGCTAAGTGGTTAAAGTGTAATAAACCCAAGTCATTTTCTCCCAAAAAGAATAACGATTTATAAAAATGATTTATTTTGACAAAGTAGAATCACGGAAAACCCTATCATCTTTTCCTTTTATCAAAGAAGAAAATATTAACATTTTTTTTTATGAAAACAATACTCCGTTACCCTTAAACAAAATGTTGACTAATTTCTATAGCAACTGAAACTTATATTAAGTGATCTCCACTCTAAAGTGTTTCCTTATTGAGCCTTGAAAGCAAGATGTTAAGATTCTGGTCGGGTCATCTAGATTAACGAGTTAAAAATATGGATCAGATTTAACTCGTATATAAACTTTATTATTATTATCCTAGAGACTGGCTAAATGGGGGTGGGGGGATGGTTGTTTGGGTCGAATCTTCACCCTAGGTCCGGTGTTTTTTAAACGGTCCGATTAGAGTCAATTTTTTTAAAACGGCTTGGTTAAAATTTTTAGCCCAAAATTATTTTGTGTAAGACCATCTAGGAGCAAAAATCTCTAGGCTTGTATAGTATTATCCTTGGCTAAAATCTTTATCGGGCCTTTTTAAAAAAATTAATAAATTGGGCCGTTTAACACACTTCCCAGGTTCGTAATAAAAATATTTGTTAAAGCAATCGTCACATATAAGATAGTGAATCTCTCACGAGACTAATAGTGTTAAGGTTATGCAGATGTCTCCAATTTTAAGGCGTACAATGTGACGTCATCTCTAGTTGGGAGAAGGATGAAATTATTAGGGGAAAAAAATATATATTCAGAAGAAATATAAAATTCCTATTAATCAGGTAAGGATGAGTTTTAAAAGCAAATAAACTAACCGTGCTAATCAGATCTTTCTCTATCATAAAAAAAAATCACAATCTATTCCCATACTCCATCTTATTCTAATCTTATTATACTAATATCTATCTAGACTTGCTAGCATGGACTTAACTTACAGTTTATTAGATGGAAGAAGAATGACTATTTTATACCAAACTATATTAAGTTTTTGCCAGTTAAATATTAAGAAACAATCAATTGCAGTAATAACTATCATTTTTTTTAAAAAATATTTCAAAGGGTTTATACAAATAAAGTTAAAATTATATTATGTAATGTACGCATAACCCAAACTAAATTGGTATATTATAAATAAATCTAAAATTAAGTGCTTCTCAAAGATAAAGTTCTTTGACTGGCCTGGTCTGATTTAACTTTATAATACAAATGAAATTAGATAAATATATTCCGAACAGAAAAATATTTACTTTATTCTCTCATGAATGCTATAATGCATTAAATTTTATATATTTAAAAACGGTCGAAGTAGTTAACGATGTTTCTTTAGGGACCATTTACAATTTGTGACCAATCACCCTTGGAACTCTTACTTTCTAGACCTAGAGCATTAATGAATGGATTTAATATAACAAAAATAACAAAATAATTAATATATCAGGATTATTCTTTCTTCACTTAAAATGTGGTCGGCAGCAGTTAGAATTTTTCATTCACTGCTTGCCGAAGATGACAGTATATAATTTTGTTTTTTCCCCGCTAATTTTCTCAGGTTTGAAACTCTGATTTTATCTTATAGATCTGCATCGTCACTATTATCCACACATACCATTCTGCAAATTTGGAAAATGATTAATTTAGATTTTGGAGAGATTTCATTTGTTTCAATTAAGAATAGAATTCGGGAAAAATATAAAATTAGGCTTCAATCCGACCTAGTATTTTATTGACTGTTCATTACTACGGGTGAATCAGAATCTGGGCTCTGAGAGAAATTCTAACAACGCATCACCGCCACTTTAGTCGGTCAGGTCTTATTATTTCTCTTTATCTTTTAAAAAATATTGGCACGAATAATCATATTGTTATTTTTTTTAAAAAAAAACTTATATAAATCTTTTATTGGTTAAATATTATTAATATAATGAAGAATTTTTATTCTTTAAATTAATATTTATAAATTATTTATAGTTTTATGGTTTTATAAAATAGAAGGAACCATTCAAGGGAAAAAAATAATGAATATTTTGTGTTTTTTTGGTCAAAAAATCTGTTTTTTTTGACTCCTAGTTTTTTTAATTATTACCTAGTCATATCCTTTTAGTTGCTATTTTGCCTTAAGTTATGATTACAATTAAGTAGTGAAAAACCCCGCTCCATTCGAGTCTATTTTTTGTAAAAGGGCTAACTCAGTGATATATACAGAGATTTCGCTAATAGATGTCCAAACCTTTGTCCCAGTCTATAAGCAAAATCTTCAGGCTCTCCTGTAGTATTTTTTCTGGATAAAATAACTGAATTTGCCGTTTTTAAGAAAATGGCTCAAATGGAGCCATTTTGTAATCACTTAATTACAAGATTTTATTTTCAAGTTTTTATCGTTTTTTTTATCGCCTTTGTTTTTCATTTTTTCATGTTTTACTTTTATAATGTGTAAGGTTTTTTCAAAAAAAAAAAAAAAAATTATAAGTCATAAAAAAAATTATATTTTTCTTGAATAATTAAAAATGGAAGATAATTGCTTTGAACAAAAAAAATTATTATTATAAATAATAGTTAAATAGTTAAAGCTACGTAGGATGGTGATCATTCTGACTGGTAGAATTAACAGCATTAGTTGACGAAGTAAAAAGAGAATCTAAGATTTTCCAGGGAATTTAGTTCTATAGAAAGAGTTAGTGAACAGAGCTTGTTCAGATTTTGGAGGCTTGACTGCGATTTTAATTAGTAATAATTAATGGATACCGAAAATATTTTGCGAAAATATTTCTCAAGTATATCTAAAAAAAAAATGTTTGTTTATTTTAAGAAAATAAAAAAAACTTTTTTAAATTGATATTTTCGTATTTTTTTAAAAAAATTTTAAAATCAATAATTATTTAAAAATTTGTTTAAAAAAGAAGAAAATTACTTTATAAAAATTATATGATGGGCTAACAATAAAAAAAAAGGAACTTTTAGAGAAGAGAAGAGAAGAGAAGAGAAGAGAAGAGAAGAGAAGAGAAGAGAAGAGAAGAGAAGAGAAGAGAAGAAGAGAAGAGAGAGAGAGAAGAGAAGAGAAGAGAAGAGAAGAGAAGAAGAGAAGAGAAGAGAAGAGAAGAGAAGAGAAGAGAAGAGAAGAGAAGAGAAGAGAAGAAGAGAAGAGAATAGAGGAGAAGAGATGATATCTTATAAATTGTAGATAATTTTGGCGTTATCTTATGAGTCATTTTATAATTTATATGAAAAATATTTCAAAGGTTCATGATAAAATTGTTTGAAATTTATAGAATATATATTACAAGGATGATAAAAAATACATTTCCGGGGTTAAATCAAATTTTATACTAGAAAAAACGCGTTCGAAAAATGATTTATTAAAGTTGAAAAAATAGCACATTGCCGTAAAAAACACAATGACTCTAACGTAATACACGGATTCAACAAAAATTGGAATGTTTTATTAAAATAAAAAAACTATATACCTAATAGTGCTTACAAATCTGAGTATAGCGCTGTATTAATTCCTAAAAAAAAAACGTTTTGAAATGATATTTTCTATAAAAAAAAAATTTTTTTGCGTTTTTTTAAAGCAAAATATATAGAAACATATATACCAATTTGCACATTTATACTATTTAAATGAAAACACTTCAATTTAATAAGCACCGTAAGGAAGGATATAAAAGAAAGATTCTTAGGTATCATTTTATTTTGAATTTTTTTTATGTAAAATAAAAATTTTTTGATTATTTTATTTATGGAACTAAACGCTATAATAACATGTGTCTTTTATTTTGAGTAATTATAAAAATTAATTTCTATATTTAAATAAGTTCGGGCCGGGTCGGTAAATTTTCTTTAAAAAAATTTCGGGTTCGGGCCGGGCCGGAATAACTTTTTCCGAAAAAAAATCGGGCCATGAAAAATTAAGCTCGATGCGGATCTCTAATTAGGTTATTATTTTTAGTTATAAAACTTCTGGGAAAATTTTTGGGATTACAAATATAATTAGTTTACTTTATATATTACGAATCAAATTAAAAATTTTAATGTAACACTTGGGGTTGCTAGAATTAGTTACTTTTACATCATGAATCAAATTAAAAATTTTAATATAGCACTTGAGTCGCTTTATATATTGTCTTTACAAATATTTTAGGGGTTTATTTTCATTGGTTATATATTTTTTTTGAATAATAGAACTAGTAAACTTTAAAAAAACTTTCCTCAATGACGTCATCACGGTAGGTGTAAATGGGGTTGCTTTGGTACTACCAAAGTTCTGGTGAACACGGATAATTTTTTTAAGAACATGGAAAATATCTTATTTATTTTTGTAATAAATTACTCTTTTTTTAGCTTATCTTTAAAAATAAAAATAAATAGAAGTGACCCCATCCCCTCTAGAGGGAGAATCAGCAACACCACTCTCCCGCCTTCCCATCATGAGTCCATTTCATACAATCTCAGTCATTTCTTTAAGACTAGTAATCTCTATTGTACCCAACAAGCTCTGTGAGATCCTAGTCATAAATAGTTATTGCAGCTTAGTCCCAGCTGATACCCTTAAATTCTTAGCTTCCATTACAGGAAAATCCTAGCTTCTTTTTCCTCTTCAATCCCCACACCCTTTGTATCACCGAATCAAATAAATTTTAAAAAATGGCTAACTCAACATTATAGCTGGGAAAATAATGCCTAAAAGTCGAGATTTCGCCAACAGATGTTCAATCCTATGCCATCTATGAGCAAAATCTTTAGGTTTGCAAAATGTTTTTTAATCTAGTCCTGTCAACTTCTAAATTAATTTTCAAAGAATTTAGATTCCAATTAGTTATATTTATAATGTCATCTTTAACATAATTTGTAATCCCTATCTGGTCATTTACAGGCCTTTCCGCATATTTGTTTCAATTGCATACCCACTATTTCCCATTTTTTCTTTTTAATATCCCAGCAAGTTCGCCTGTTTTTCTCTCCTTACTTTGAGTTGTTCTGATGTTGTAGCTATTCTTATCTATTACACAAACTTCTATATTTAGCCTTTTCTATTCTTTATATTAATAAGGTAACCCTGAATTTACTCACTCACTACGACCGGATGTATCGTTTACAATTACAAAGAATGTTCCTAGCTTTACTTTTACATCGTAAATTTTATTAGATCTGTCATTTTGTTTTTTGGATGAATTTTTATTTTTTTAAAAAAATAATATTAAACAACTCAATTTCCCAGATCAGGCAGTGCTCTTTGTATCCAAATTTATTTTATTTTTTTTTAAAAATCTCTGCTTGGACTGAATTATAAACATAATCATAATTCGAATCTACACCCTTTTAATAACCGTATACGTTAGAGGTTGCCACACTTCCTGGAAACATTTAGTATTTTTGGATGAATTCCTTAACCCCGAGAATATAGAAAATGTCTGCATTTCCGGTGATAATATACTTAGTTCGTTGTGTCTTATGAAAATCACTAGGACCGAATCCACATAAATAGTATCGATTTAAAAAACTCGATTAATTGATGTAACGTAGATGAAAGTTTATTTTTTTGAAAAGAGAGGTTATTTATGACATTTTTTTTAGAAGTAACGAAGTAACCCCTTGATTTTTTTTGAGTCAAAACGCACTTGTTAAAAATAAAATTTAAATATGGGAAATTTTTATTATATATTGTTGGATGGGTCTAATAATGCTCGGCTGAGAGATAGTCCAACCACATAATAAATTATTCATTACTAAATAGCGTCAAAGAGAATCATTTATTTACTAAATATTGAAGTAAAATATACTCGTTTTAAATGGGGCCAGGAAAGGCCAGGCCATTTACTTCGAAACCAAATATTTAAAATCGCCATTAGCTATAAAAAATTAAAAATAAATATAAAATATTTATTTTAAAAAACTCGGGCCGGGATTGAAATTTTTATTTTTAAAAAAAAATCCGGGCCAGGCTGGGCCTAAAAATATTCAATCTGGGCTAGTTCGAGAAAAAGTCTGGACAAGAATAAAAAAAAATTATCTATCAGAGCTTCAACATATTCCTTTATAAAATAGAATTTATGGGTCCTTAACTGCTTAACTCATTGGCGAACGCAGCGGGGGCGGACAGGGGGACAAATCCGCCCCCCCCCAAAGCCAAAAAATGCAGATGCCGGATATATTTTTCAAAAAATATTATTGTTTATATTAATTTATATTTGTTGATATTAATTCGTATCTCATATTAAATATATATTTAATTACATATATTATCACATTTATATTCTAAGTTATCTACTAAGATTATTTTATCAATTAATTTCGATTTCAAGTTTTCCGGCGTAATATTTACTTATTATTTTCAAATTTTTAGTGGCTTAATATTTATCTACCATTTTCAAATTTCTAGTCAAATAATAATTATTTCTGAAACTTCTTGTCCAACAGGGAAAAAGAAATTGGAACCTTGTCCAACGAGATAGAGTCTCTGCCATCAAGCAGTAACAACTTTTAAGGAGTTAGAAGAGCCAATTATTTGCTATTACTGAAATATCACAATGGCCTGAAATAAATATTTCCTCAGAAGCAAGAAAATTATTGGATTCAATGCTTATTCCAAATTTTATTTCTCATTAGAATGTATTATTTAATTATACAACTATTTTAAGTATAACTTTTCAAAAACATGACATTGACTTGATTAAGAACATAAGAATAGCTGAGAGCATTTTATCAGAACTTAAGGAAATTAGGGCTAATGTTGATGAAGAATTTCATATTTTATATTATATTGTTGAGTCAAAAGCAGAGCTATACGTGTTTAATATTTGTCTCCTCGACTTGTAGCAAGGCAAATTGTTAAAACATTAATATAGGATCAGTAAAAGAGTATGTCTTAAATACAGATACATTTATAACCCAAATAAATATATTTTTAATTCATCATGCAACACTTACTAATATGCAAATATCACTTCCATAAAAGCCTTCCCAACCTTTTTCGGATGGTGATATAAAAAAAATATTTGTTAGATTTTTATTATGAAGATGTTAAAGTATCTTATGATGCCTCGTTAGCTGAATAACTATGTTTATAAGATTAACTATTGTTGATATAGTCCCAAAACATGCTATGAATGCTCTTCATTATTTCAAACACATTTTAGATTAAATTCCCAATGTATTAAAAGGCTTTATAAACTCTTCCCATTAGTAAACTAATGAAAGAACATTCTCTTTTTTAAGAAGAATAACAGAGGCCTGCAGAAGTACCATTTGCAGGGCAAGGCCTAGGTTTTTTCTAAAAAATTCTAGGCCCGACCCGGCTTTTTTTAAAATAAAATTTTTAGGCCAGGCCTGGATTTTTTAAAAATAAATTATATTTATTTTTGATTTTTATAGCTAATAATAACGATTTCAAATATAGGCTGTTTTAAAAAATACAGTCCGGCCCGGATATTTTTTAGTGTTTTTTTTTAAAATTCGGGCTCGGCCCGGGTATATTTAAATAAATTAAAATACGGTCCTGTCCGGGGGCCGGTCCTGCAGGTCTCTGAAAAACATACCAAGATGTACAACATCTGAAAGTAGATTGAAAGGTATGGATCTTTTGAATATTCATAGGCATTTGACGACAAGCAAGGATGAGATAATTGAAAAATTAGCTCAATCACAACGAAGATTGGATTTTACATTGTAAATATATAACATACAAAATGCAATTATTCCTAAGAAACTTTTTGTGTAAAGGTTTAAAAAATTCAAATTTCTATTTTGGGTCATTTAAGTGATTATTTACATATAATTTTTTTTATAATTCAAATTAATTTAAAATTGTGTATTAGAAATAGTTATTAGTCCTAATAAATTTATGCTTGATATTTTTTAAAAAACAAAAATATTTCTTAAAAAATTTTATTATCCCCCCCTCCCCCCCAGACCAAATTTATGCGTACGCGTCTGGCTTAACATATTTATAAATTTCATTTATTATGAAAATATTTTTTTTTTTATAAATGTTAAATCCCTTTCCAATGTTTCTAGAGCGAATATATTTTTGTCAATATATATAATCAATTACATTTGCCCTAAATTTATATTTTAATCTTCTTGTTCGCCGATGCCCAACAAATTACAATAAATTATATTAAAACAACATTTATTATTATACCTTATAAAACGGTAAAAATAATTATGATCTATAAATTATGCATCAATAAAAAAAATGAATTAATCTAGTTATTAATTTATCTTGATTACTAAATAAAGTTATAGTCTTCATCATTTAAAAAATTTTCCAAATCACTACCCTCCCCCACAATCTGATTATAAAGGATTGGAAATTAAATTTGGAAAAACTTCTAAATGATTTAGTGATTCACAGTTAGCAAGAATTAGCCGCGGAAAATACAAAAATACTGCCTATGCTATAAGTATAAATAAAAATTTTAATATCTTAAAAGATGCCATCTAGCGGACAGAAGTTTATATTTTTAACATTTATAAATTAGGCAAAATTTTACTAGAGAGTTTAATTTTATAAAGTTATCCATGAAGCTAAAATATTTTATAAAATTTTTTATCACCTACCTATTTAGACATTTATTTTTAATTATTAAAACTAATTAATTCTAAAAAATTTTTTACCTACTAAAAATGAACTTAGAAATATGATTATAATTTATAAATAATAATTAATACCCATTAAAATAAAGTTTTCAGTGGGCCAGAAAGTTTGGACCATATTGTTTGACAATCGAAAAAAAATATATTTTTGTAAAAAAAAAAAATGGTAGACATAAATTTAGTAAAATCATTAAAAAAATACATTTGTATAAAAAATTATATATTTTAACCATATATGTATAAATTAAAAAAAAAACACATGGTGGATTAAATATTGCTAAGTAATCTATCATATAAAAATGTTGCCCCAAATATTTGGATTATATTTTGGCCTAGTGTTCAATTTAACATCCTCTTTTTTTTAATCAATATTAGTTTTCTTATTCATTTCATAAATGATTTTTATCAATAATATGAAAATTTCTATTAAAATACTTCTAAATTGCAACAGATTGATAATGAATATGATTTTAAATGTGATTCATTATATAATTATATATTATACTTTTAGATGCTTGACAAAATTTGATGACGAATCCGCAGAACCATTTATAGGTTTGTGGTATTCTTTACATTCTGCAGTAACTTTATTATGATCATCTTGAAGTACTTCAAAAAATTTGCCATTAAGTATGCTTAGTTTAAATTTATTGTTATAATTTTCGGTTGAAGAATCATCTGAAGACGAAGATAAACATATTATTCTATTTTCTTCTTCCATAATTTTAAAATAGACAGATATAAAACGATTCAAATATGGTAGTTCTAATTGTTAGCAAATTGCTATATGAAGACCAACGTCATATATCAAAAATTATCTTAAAATATCTAAATTTCGATTAAATTTTTCATTTAAATCTTTAAAACAATATCATTTTAAATTTTAATACTATTTAAATTAACCAATATAAATTTTTAAAGTATCTGTATCTTTTTGAATACAAAGTTGGTTAAGATTCAAATACTTTTAAATAATATGTATCTTAGATACTGGATACAAGATACTTTCCAAAATTTATCCGCTATACTGCCCAACCCTGATTAGAGCACAATTTGCGATTTCTTTTATTTCATTAAATCACTTTTAAATGGTTTTTAACTTATTCAACATTAATTGAGAATAAATTAATTTTTATAAATTAAAATAAATGAATTATTTATGATATTTAGGCTTTCAATTTTGAGATCTGCAAAAGTAGGTCTGCCCTAACCCTGGCCGAGCCTATTTTTTTTTAGAAAAAATCAAGTTCGGGCTAGGTCGGGTTTAATATTTTTTTAAAAAAATTCGGGCCGGGACGGGTCGGCCCTTGAAAATTTTTTTAAAATATATCTAAATTTAACAATTTTAATGTTTAAAATTTTTATGCAAAATATAAAATTTTTGATTATTTTTACAGACACTAGACGCCATAATATAACATATATCTTGTAATAATAAAAATCAATTTCTATATCTAAATAAATTTGGGTTTGGCTCGGCCGGTAATTTTTTTAAAAAAAATTCGGGGTTAGAGCCGCGCCGGAAAAATCGGGCCTGGCCGGGCTTGAAAGAGTAGACCCGATGCAAATCACTACTTCAAATACCTTTATATATAATAAAATTTTACGAATTGAAAATATAACGTAACGAATTTTTTGTCTACTTTTTACTTGTATATTAGGGGAGTTTCTTCCGTACCTTTAGATTTTTTCATTAGAATTTCGTTTTTATCTCCATATTCTTTGGTCTTAATTATTTGTTTTTAGCAATTCTTGATTCTAAATATATGGAAAAGGTTTATTTACCGATGAATGACGCTGCTGACGATCCCTGCCATTTTAAACAATTTGACCCATGTCCGCACTCAGAATTAACTGATATGTCGCAATTCGGAAAACTGGGAGGATGGACTATGTCGGAGCCGAATCGAGTTATTTTATTAAAAGAATATCCTGAAATTATTTTAAATACTGTTTAAAGAAAGTGTTGATAAATTGTTCGATTTGAGCCAATTTTTAAAAACGGCTAATTCAATATTTTGACCAAAACAAATATTGCCGAAGCCTAGAGATTTTGCTAATAGATGTCAGAACCTTTGTGCTTATCAATGAGCAAAAAATCTTCAGGTTTGCTGTACATATTTCTGGATAAAATCTTGAGTTAGCCAATGCTATTTGATTATTTTTTAAGAATTATGATAAAGTACACAAACCTGCTATTTTCAAAATGGCTCCACTTTTTCAGACGGAAATCCATGGGGTCGTTTCCGGTCTATTATATCATTATAATGTACCTACTTGAGAAAAGATTTTTGTCAAATAAAAATCAGACTTCTGAATAACGAGCCAGAGTTCCTTCTGAAAAAGATAAGAAAAATTTGGGTGAGGGTCTGAAAGAATATTCATGTGATGATGATATAAATAAGTTAGCCCCCCCCCCCCCAAAAAAAAAAATTTTTTTTTAAATTTATTTATTTATTAAATATAATTTAACCCTTCCAACCTCTGAGTCAGTTAAAGGTACCTTCAGCACAAAAATTGCTGTATTGACCTCTAAGCGCTCTTAAAAAAACAAAAGAAGAAAATTTATTTACAATATTTAGTATTTTTTTTTAGATAAAGAATGACGCTTCCCTTTTATTTTCCATAAAGGTAACGAATGGTGGTAACGCGATACTTTTCTTTTGACTAGATAACGAAATAAGTAACGCGTTAATTTTTTTGACTTAACGTCGTTTTACGACACGAGTTAATACTTTCAGTTATACACAGGGATGTGATCCCGAACCTGGGTTCAAGAATTATCAACTCTAGCGGAAATTTTGATAGCAGGAACTTAAGAGAAACCGATTTTCTAAGGTCCATTTTACCCCGGGTTTGATGAGTTGCCATAAATTGGTCTCTGTGTGGTCTGTGGTCTCAAAATGCCCAACCGTTCGGGTTCGCATCCCTGGTTATAATACATAATAAAAATAATTAATCAATTTTAAAAATAAACTAACCTAGCTCCCTTTGAGCTGATTTTTAAAAGCGGCTAAAGAAATATTTAATCCAGAAAATTGTCTAAGCCTCGAGCTTTGCTAATATCTATCAGCAAAGTTTTCAAGCTTCTATAATATTTTTCTGAATAAAATATTAAGTTACGTTTTTAAAAATCGACTCAAATAAAGATAATACATAATAATAATAATTAATCAATTTTAAAAATAAACTAACCAATAAAGTTTTTTTTTAAAAAATAAAAATAAATATAATGTTAAATAAATTAATCCTTTAAAAAATATAAAAAATAATCTAAAAAATCATACGAGTTTTCGACATAAAAAAAATTAATTATTTGGCTTTGCTTATCAAGAATAGAAGGCTATCAATCATTTGATTTTTGATAATATTAATATAAAAAAAATACAGGGAAAGATTTTTTTTTATTTGGTCAATATAATTTGAATTTTTATACAAAAAAAACCTCAATAAAAATAATGATATGAATCATTAATAAAATAATAAAATAATAATAATAAATAAATTTAAAACAGTTTTTTTAAAAATAAAATAAAAATATCATTTTTTTTTCATTTTTATAAAAATTTATTTTATTTTTTTTTAAAAAAAAATATCTTTCTTTTTTTTTAATTTCGTTTTTTTTAAATAAAATTTACAAATATTTATGACATTTTTATTGATTATAAATAAAAAGAATAATAAAATGAAGAATACATAAAATATTTAAAAGATAAATATGAAAAAAATTTAAAAAAAAACTAAAATAAATCAAATAAAAACTAATAAATTTGTATTAAAAAAAATATATATTTTATTATTTAGATATGCGTTAAAATGCCACATATTTTATAATGAAGAAGAAGGGAGAAAAAAAATTTGATTCATCAAAAAAAATTAAAAATGTTATAAATAATGATAATATTAATTTTTGTCCTTTTCGCCTTTTATATGAATCAATAAATATATTTTATTTTTAATTTTTTCTTTAAAAAAAAAATAATTAAACCACAAAATAATTCCAAGATATTATTAATAATAATAATAATAATCATATTTTTACCGTGGATTGAATATGTGACAATTATAAATTAATTTTTTTTTGTTCGCGTTATAATGACCAGGAGAAAACAGGACTTCCCTCAAAAGGCGGCATCCAATCAAGGTTTATTTATACTTTATATATCGCTCTTTGTTCAAGCCGCGCGGTATTCATCGCCGCGTTATTTACAAAATCAAGCCCAACAAATATAGGGTATGATTTTATGAATACGAAGCGAAACGATTAATAATGGCTATGATAAAATTTTTGAAAAACATATGTTTCCGACCTAATATTTTTCAAAAAAAATTATTAACGCCGTGAAGAATCAGCTGTGATTTCGACAGCGTTAAATACTGTACCGTTCGAACAAAACGAGTTTACTATAAATGAGGCGTATAAGTAAACAGTGGAAGCTAGAAAGTTTTTCTTTAAAATTTTAATTAGATTATTTTTTTTAATAACTTCGTAGCGAATTCGCGTTAACTGTGAATGCAGTGCGCTACTAGTCAACGCGTATAATCGCGTATCACTCTCGTCAAATCCCATGATGCCTCATAAAACTTTCTGAATTTTATAGGATAAAGTTATCCTGCACGGGCTTGGAATGCATTTCCGGAAAAATTAAATTTTTGAAATTTAAAAAAACAAAAATTGATTTAAGTTGGTAAATAGCACAATCATCTGTGCTCTTTTATGTAGAATACCTATTTTTATAAATATCCGATAATTACATCGTGAACTTTAGAATCATTTTACATTTATTTACTGACAAGTGACAATACGTGAATTGACATTGATTACAAATATCGATTCTTTGGTATCGGTTAATACTTAATATTAATCGATAATCAATTTCCGATCATATATTTAGTACTCATAAAAAAAGAAAAAATTTAAAATAAAATTGACCCTCATTTTAAGCCATGAATCGTTAAGAAGAAAAGGGGAAAATTGATCCACAATTTTTTAAAGCGGATAAAATCGCGGAAGAACAAACGCTACAATTACAATAAAATAAATTACGACTATAAAGTTTCATTAATATTGAGAGGCCATTTTTATGGAGACTTGTGGGGAAAATTTAAAATATTTTTTTTTTAAAACATAAAATTTCGTAATTGTCGACCGTTACTTTATTTGTATCGAGATACTAAAAAATGGTATTAGCGGATCTCCCCTGACAATGACATATAATAATACAGACTGACTATGCATTCATTATAAGTGTACATCAATAAAAACAGCTGAGGACGCCATTTTTGTTGCCGATATCATCAAAATTTAAAAAAAAGCCAATTAAGTTTGACGCAAACTTTATTAAAGAATTGCCTGATCATCGAGATAATGAGGAGGAAGCAAGTTATCAGTAGTTTTTAACACAAATGGCGGCTCCAGCTGATCTGCATTCAACGACGCTTTCAAATGCAAATTCACTTTCTTTACTAAATATTTATTTATACAAATGGTAAAGTGGGTAGCTATTATACCTCCATTATTTTTAATACATCATGACCCTGACACAGATCTATATGGGATAGGGGGGGGGGGATTTGAACCATATCTTTAACCTCGTCGGGAAGATGGGATTCAAACAAAAAAAATATATGGTAAAAATATAAATGGTTTAATATCTGCCCTCTAAAAATAAAAGGAATCTTTATAGGGAAGTCGTTTAATTCCATTACGAGAAATTCGATTCATTTCGAATAGTTTGAATCGAATGTCGAATAATACACCGAATACTAATTTTAGTAAAATTGGATTTCAAAATTCATTTCAAATAGTTTGAATCGAATGTCGAATAGTATATCGAATACTAATTTTTTATTTGATTTGTTCCGTTTTTATTTAAATAATTGCCATTTCAGGATATTCCATTCATATCGGATAGTTTGAATCGAATGTCGAATATTACACCGAATACCGATTTTAATAAATTATTCGATTTGCTTTGTTTTTTTTTATTTTATGAATAGACCTTTTATCATGACCATCATCTGGATTTTTTTTTTTAAATAAAGAAATCGAAAATTGAAATGATTTAAAATTTTGAAGAGAAAGAAAAAAAATAACCATTAAATCATAATTTAAAAAATAATTAATTAATTAGTATCCTGATTAATGATATTTTATCATGTGTTTTAATCATTCAATATATAAAAAAATAGGATATGAATTAAATGTTTTTTTGTATGTGAGTGTTGATGAAAGAAAGTTAAGAATATAAATTGGAACTGAAAAAAAAATGCGATATTAAAACGGTTCCCGTAATGAATCGCTAAAAATTGGAAATTTCCCTTATATCTCCTAGAAAAAATTTAAATTTTAAAAAAATCGCTTAAAAATGGAGGAAATATCATCCATATTCCATAGTTTGATTATATTTTCATTATTGAAATCAATTTTAGCGATTTAGAACCTATATCCCAGTAAGAAACCAAATTTGTAAAGTAAAGATTCAGTCCGATTTTAGGGATGGGACATGACCGATATCTACAGGACCGGAGGGGGCGGGAGTGAGGTAGTAGGCAAATGTCTTCATACATCCCTAAATAAGATATGAGGTAGTTCACGGGAGTGGAGTAGGGGGAGGGAGGGGGAGTATATCTCAAGCATGTTGGCTCCATTTTTTTTAAGTCTCGTGTAGACGCTGGATTTAACAACCTTGGCCTGGCAACTCTTACCCAGCATTCATAGGTGTCGCGAATTCGCCTATCTTTGAATGCAGCGTTACGATTTTATTTTTCATGAGCAGAAATATTCATGGGTCGGGTCTGAAAATTTCTTTTATAAAATCATGATTTGCCGGTTTGTGCTCAGGCCTTTTAGTCTTTAATCTAGATGTGTCAGATGTTTATCTTCACTCTAAATATATATATGTGTATCTATACTTAACTAGATACAATTTTGTATGTACCGGAAATCGAATATTTTCTCTAAAATATTTTTATAAAAAAATATTTTTCTTTATAGACACTGATATATTTTTTTTCTTCTTTTCAATAATTGAGAATCTCATCAATTTTTAAAGATAGTTAAAGTAAATATTATCACAAAAAAAAATATTGGCCCATAAACATAGTGCGAATACTAATGTATATTTACTTAAGGTAAATAAAAAGCAATTACTACGTTTTCATTTCTGGCTTTTAAAAATTTTTATCTATTATTTAGACTAATTTTTGCTCTCATTACCCATTACAAAAAAATACTGCAAAAAAAAAATGGGGAAGAGAATATTAAATATACGATATTTAATATTTTAAGTTTATAATAATTGTAAAAATAAAAATTTTTTGTATTAGATCGTCGTTTGAGCATTAGGTTATTTTGTCAAAAATAGACTTTCTCTTCTTCTCTTCTCTTCTCTTCTCTTCTCTTCTCTTCTCTTCTCTTCTCTTCTCTTCTCTTCTCTTCTCTTCTCTTCTCTTTTCAATTTTTTTATAATATAAAAATCTGAAATATTTACAAAAAACAAAGTTTTAACCATCCTATCGAAAACGAATGAAACTTAATTGTTTCTAAAAAAAACATTGCTCTCCCGTAAAATTACAAAAAAAAGTGGAGATGGAATAATCTAATTCTCAGGCGACGAATAAACTCTCAAATGATCAACCCAACTCCTTAATTAGTTAGGTTCACATTTTTGCAAATAAGCAATAATTGATTTATCGTTGCTTTATAATACACTTTTTTGCGGCTTTGACGATTAAAAAAGGGTGTAATATTGTAATTATAAATAAATCTATAAAATATCAATGTACTCGATAGAAATAATTGAATCAAATTTTCCAATAAATACCCTTTTTATTTTCATTTAAAAAATTTTTTTTTTGTAACCTTGCCATGCCACCTATAAAAAGCTATTAAAATCAAATAACATTTAAAAATGTTTACAATTTTTTGGGAAATGGAATTCTTGTCATTCATGAAGAGGCGTCTTCATTTATTTCCCAGGAATCATGGATCAGAATTTTGTCTAAGAAACTTCACTGAAAAAGTTCTTGTCAAAATTGTCCACATGGTCGTGTACCCTAGATCGACTTATAAGCTATCTAGTATCGACTAAATAGCCAAAAAAAAAGAAAAGAAACGAGAATAAAATACGATAAATAACAATGCCACTCAAATACTTATAAAATAAATTGATTCTTTCAAAATATATGAAATTTAAAGAAATAAATCACCCTTAGAATATAATAACCCTTGCAGTTTATGTGCGCATGCGCTATTTAAAAAAAATGGTCGGGAAAAGTGCCACTAAAACAAAACTTAATAATTGTTTTTTTCTAATAATTACCTAATTTGTGTGTATTCTCATAATTTTCTATTTCATTCAATAATAAAACGTTTTTTTTTAAAAATTATAATAATAAATAATATCTTCGTTTTTTTTTATATACCATCTACATGCTAAGTTTCTCGAGGCTTAACTTATGTCATCAAATTTTTTTTCTGACTAAAATCTTGATTTAGTCCATCGCGTCTTAAATTTAAGTTTTTCCTTCACATTTTTTAAATTAATTTCTCTCTCTCTCTGGAGACTAAAATAAGCTTTAATTTATCTTAACTTGCGAGGGAAGATAGATAAATTTATCATACGGTCGATGATTTATTCATATTTTTTAAAGATTTTTAATATAAATCCCTTTATTTTTTAAAAATTCTGGTTTGTTTGTTTTTCAAATCTTTGTTATAATTATAAATATTGTTAATATATATTATTTTTAAACTCATCAGAGATAGTGGTAAAATATTTGTGTATAATAACCTGAAAATTTTTTGTTTAAAAAGGGTATTAGGATGGATGGAAGAGGGCTAATGACCTAAAAAGTATTATTCTTTCCAACTAGCATTAATAATAATAAAAAAATTAATTTTTTTTTATTTTAATTATAAATTAAATTAATATAAATATAAATATATATTTAAAAAAAAAGAAATATAAAATATAATTAGACATAATTTGTATTTTTAAAATTTGGCATTTAATTTAAAAAAAAAATATATATATTAATTATTATAAATTTAAATACTATATTTATAATTTCCTTGTATAATAATGTTTTATTTCTTCTTTAATCTAAATTTAAACGTACTATATTTAGTAGATCTATATGTTATTAAACTTTAAAAAAAAAATTAATACAAATCTTAATTATTTTTCAGATTGATTTAAAAATATAAAACATTTAAAAAAACGTATGTGTTTTTAAAAATAAACAAAGTGAAAAAAATTCACTTGTATTTCCATGATTTATTACAATACAATTCCAATTAAACTTTATTTTTAAGCCAAAATAAAAAAATGAGATATAAAATGAAAAAAAAAACACATATTTGAATTTATATATATAAAATATGTGTTTATTATAAAGTTGAAAGATGATGAACTCTACTTTCTATGAGAAAATCTCAAAGTTTTCTGAAAGAAGAAGCAAAAAATTACCGAAGACCCTGAAAGGGGGGAATAACTCGAGACAAATAAATAGAACTGTTCTATTAACGACTCGTAATAAATACCGCCACGTATCCCGCCTTGCTAGGGCGTATTTATCCTCGATTATAATAATTTTCAAAACATTGATAAAATTGGTTTTGTCAAACAAAGAATTACACTTTTTTTCCTCAGATAATAGTTTAATTGTACATGTTATTAATTTATGTTTGTTATAATAAATAATTTAACAAATTTTTTTTTATCAATTATCGTGATAATTACATAGCTTCGTCTAAATTAGTTCTCTTTAAGCTCAAATTTTTTTTTTTTTTTGAAATTAAGTATATAAATATTTGAAAGAGAGATATGTGTATATGTATATGTTGTGTCATTTTGTCAAACAAACAAAATTATTTTATAACTCAAAAAAAAATCATAAAAGAATTAATTAA
Source organism: Gordionus sp. m RMFG-2023 (assembly GCF_954871325.1). NCBI lineage: Eukaryota > Metazoa > Nematomorpha > Gordioida > Chordodea > Parachordodidae > Gordionus > Gordionus sp. m RMFG-2023. The sequence continues at coordinate 3,949,518 of NC_088778.1, read as the reverse complement.
TTAGTTGCACATCGCCACAAATATCTAATTAAAAAATAGAAAATTTATTACTCTTTCGATTAAAATCTATCCTTTGTTAATCGTATTTTTTTATAACGGTGATTAGTAGTTTTATATTTTGAGATAACACTTATATATATACATGGAAAAATAGAATGATAACCATACTTATTTACAATAAGACCCACAAGAGGGATGTGCAGGTGCCTCTAGCAATGACATTAATTACTAACCAAGATTGACGATTCGATTAAATTCATTAAAGAGTGTACATGATGCACTGAACTCCGTAATTGAAATGGGGGGGGGGGTTAATATTAATGTCATTTCCCTGTTTTTGGGTAGATAAAATCACCAGTTATCTATAATAGCCAACATCTTTTGTGTCGACCAACTTCTAAACTTTTTATTTAAAAACATAATTTTCTTACATTGAGTTATATTGATTTTAAATGAAAATTATAGTAAATTAACATCATAGTTATATACTCGGGTATCGTCTAAATAAATTATCACAGACGTAATACAACATAAGATATAACATATTCTTTTTATACTAATCAAATATCATGTTTTGGAAATTCTTATATATTTTATTTATACAATTTACACATTATAAACATCAACTTTTTTTTAAAAAAGCAATAATAATAATCCAAAACTTTACGAAAATTACTAACAAACTACTAAACATAATATTTTTGATGATAAGTGATCATGTTAAGCCTTTTTAACCTAAACTCCACACATCACACATCAAACCTCTCTTAATATAAAAGTCTCAATTTTTTATTTTATATATAAAAGAAAAAGTTTTAAAGATGTCAAGAATAATTTTTATCTAAATTTTAATATTTTTGTATTGTATAATATAATATTATGATTGATGAAAATCTAAATTAATTTTTTTTTTAAAAAAATAATAAGTTTTCAAAATTATAAAGAAGAGCACATGGAAGTGTTAGTAGTTCTTTTAAAAGTCAATTTTAATGAGAAAATAAATATTTTACAAATAAATCTATTTTGATTTACATTTTATTTTTAAAAGATCAATTAATTATTTTAAACATCTTTATTCCTACCATGTAGATTACACTTTTAAAAAAAACTGTAGTAGTAATCTTATAGTGCGCACGCGTTGCAAGCGAAAATAATGCATTTCGAATGGCTATCGTGCAAATCGGTTAAATTACCGTTTGGCTTTCAGAAACCATTTTTAAATAACGCAAGGTTGCTTTTTTTATTCTTTACTTTGTAAATATTATATAAAATAATGTTATATAAATAACTTACTTATAATCCTAAAATGGAATTTTTAGAAATTAAAGAAATTAAGAAGGCAGACGATAAATATGATTTTGGAGAATTTATTTAAAATTTTGAATCGACGGATATTAATATATAAAGGCAACTTCAATTTAAACAAGGGACGCGTTACGTTTTTCTTAATTAAAAAATTACGGCAAAACGTAAACGCTCAATTTGCGCGCACGATTATACGTAACAAGCAGGCCCGTTACCAAGGGGTGGGGGGGGGGAATCGCAAATTTGCCTGTTCTCGTTAATATAGCCAAAGGCTTATAATAAGTGGGCCTTAAGATCCCCAATAAAATTTAAGGAGACAAATTCATCTAATACCCCCCCCCCCCCCACTCTCCTTGGCAAAATCATCGATACGCTTTATGGTAACTAATATATATAACCAAATAACAACATAAACACAATGCCATACAGATATAGATATAACAATATATTATTTACCCAGTGTAAACTGTTCAATTGTGAATCGCATAAATACAATACTCCTAAATGCGAGAGAAATCAGATGTTATAATGGTATCGAATGAGTGAATGCCAAGGTTTTAAAAGGTTCTAGAGACTGGACCCCGTTGATGATTGAAAAAATGTAAAATCATTTGGGATATTGCTAACATGGATTAAACAGAGAATCTTTGGGCAACCACTTAAACTAGGAGCAGTTTGGGGGCCGGGAGTTGACAAAGTTCCCGAAATAAAAAATAAGCTAACCCGGGTTCAGAGTTATTTAAAACTCCTTTTTTACATCCAAACAATGTTAAATTAAACCTGTTAATCTACTAAAAAGCCCCTGCCTGTAACTATTCACTTTATTAGGGTAAGATCAGCATGGCATGACTCGTTTAAGATATTTATAATAGTTTTTAAAAGGGGAAGCGTCATTAAAACACCTTTTTTTTTATAATAGTTTTTAAAAGGGGAAGCGTCATTAAAACACCTTTTTTTATGACGAATAAACTTGTTTTTTAAAAATAAAATCGCATTTAGGTAGCGTGACAATATTTAGCACTAGTTACCCCTTAACCCATAAAATTTGCTAATCGATTGGATCGAGCCATATTGATCTCTCTATAGTATAGGAACTATTTCTTTACTATTATTTTATGGACATTCTTTAGTATTAAACGATAAATTGCGTTATTTTTGCGTTTTCTAAAAAGAATATCAGTTTTAGCGGACATGCAAGGCAGAAGCTTACAGCAAAAATTTGGGGATTTCCAGCAAAAACAAAAAACATTCTAAATGGGTCCTTTCCCTTTAAGGTCTCCCAAGGTTGTGTTATTAAAACGTAAAGTAAGATTCTAGCCAAAATAATATTAAGCAAGCTTCGAATCCAGGCTTGTCTCATATGTTTTGGATAAAATATTGGGCTTTGCTGTTTTTAAAAAAATCGAAAAACTACACTTCTCCCAAGGTTATGTTACGTTTTTGGACCTCAGGTCCTCAATATTTTGAAATTATAAATTCTCAAGTATAAAAAATTTAAAAAAACCATTAAAACTGTATATCATTATTTGTATGAATATTAGTATAAAACCAATTCAAAAGTTTTATAGCTTACAATTGCTATCTTTATTGTTTTTTTAAAAAAAAATATATACTATACATATATAAAACATAAATTATTTAATAACAATTTGAGGAATTTGAAGAAAGAAAAAAAACGAAAAAAACACAATCGGAATTTTTCTTATCCATCATTTTAGATGTTATTACACACATCAAGAAAAAGCCAAAAAAATTAAAGATTCAATTTTTATTACTTTTTTTGTTATTTTTTTTTATAGTATTTTATAGTTTATTATTATTACAATACAATAACTATATTAATTTGTATAGGTTCCAAGCCAATCTGCTACTCCCTTTTTACGACTTTATATATTATTTATAAAAAAATGATTTTGATCAAATACAATAAAGATACAAATTTGCTACGGTGTAAGATCAAGATACAATGGCCTCGATAGCGATACTCCGTTGGGAGATCCAAATGGAATCGATAAGAATACAGAAATATAAAATTAGATAAAAATAGATAGAACGAGTAATTAAAGTAATAAAAGTGGAGAGGAGAGATAGTATTGAAGGAGCTTACCACCAGAAAAGCTGAAAGTTAAATAGAGAAAAATATCTATGTGGTTTCCTTGTTAAAGTTTTAAGCTCCATTAGTATTTTAGATTTAAGCATAACAATCAATTGATATTTACTTTATTATTAATATAAAAATATTGATGGTATTAGTTCCAAGCCAATCTGCCACTCCCTTTTTACGACTTTATATATTAGATCAAATACAATATTTATTACCGATACAATTTATAGTATAATAGATAAATGACCCAATCCAAGAAATGTAGGAATAAAGGTTAGTAGAGAGAGATATGGGGTTGGGCTTAGGGTTAACTGTAAGTTTGAAGGGGTATGATGGGTTAAGATATTAAAAATGGTTTTTTTAAAAAAATAAAATTTAAGAATTTTTATTGATGCCTTTTCAAATCTGACATGTTATCTGATTTTGGGTATTAATCCACTCAAGGTATTGACCCCCGGCATTGGAGTTTTTTTTTTTAGCCAATCACGATTTTTTTTTTCAATTTTTAATAATTTGACGGCACTGCCGTCAGGTCCAAATTTTTTTTCTTCAAAATTTCGAAAACATTTTGGAGATTGTGAATATCCGGGTTTTAAGCCCATCCCAGATTCTTAGATTTTACCATATTACGAACCGGACCGGTTTCTGCCGGTTATTTTCCGATTCTTTGTAATTAAGAATTGTTACACTGTAAATTTTCTATCTTTCTTTCTTTTATTTTATAGAATCAGAAAATTATGGAAGGTTTTTTTTTTATAAAATTAAAATAAATGAAAGCAAATTACTCATCTAGAAAACTATAGAAAAGTATAGAAAAATTTAATATTTTCCATGTGGGGGTGGGGGGACTCAACCCCACAACCCGCCTACGCCACCTGATTGTAGTCAAACTGAGAAAATGATAGGTTATATTTTGCTTAGGTAAAAAAAAATGAGAACCCAATATATATATTACTATTAAATTAAGTAAACCTTTAGCTTCTAATTTTTAATGAAATTTTAATAAAATTGTTTGAGTTTTCGAACTTTATATATATATATATATATATAAAGAGCTTAGATGTAGGGGTTACGGCAATGCACCAAACATAATAGGAAAATAAAATGGACTCCTAATACTAATCTTGTTTAAATGGAGCTTTTTTTAAAAAAATGCTTTGCAATAGGCCTATTCAAAAACGAATACTACTTAGAGCATTATTCGTCTTCAAACTCGAATCAGATAGTACATTATTTATATACCGGCTCGAATCGATAAGTGTACTATTCGTATTCCAGCTCAAATCGAATAGTGAATTATTCGTATTCGATGTGTTTAAGCGAACTGAACATTTCACTATTTGTACGAATAATAAAACTTCCTTTTTGTATTGATTCGAATTATTCGAATAATTTTTTTAAAAAAATATATAATAAAATAATTAATATACCAAAATATATTGACAGGATTTTTTGTTTTTTTAAAAAAAAAAGCCGCATCTAATTTTTACCAGAGAAAAAATAAATTAAAATAATTATAATAATCGGATGACAAAGAACACGCGATTCAAGTTATTAACGAAATTAAAATGATTGGCATGCCAATTCTTGAGGCGAAGAGTTTTATATCGTTTCTTTTTTTGTAACCCTGCCCGCGTTCGCAATAAGCATGAAATCACGGCGAAGTACAGAGACCTGCAGAAGTACCATTTGTACTATCCGGCCCGCCCCGGATTTATTTTCCCGGGCCGTTTTGGGCTTAGGGCCGGACCTGCATGTCTCTGAAGTACATACATAAATATGCTGTATTTTTGTGGAATCTAAAATAACAATTCCCCGAAAAAAAAATCCCCATTTTTTATAAGATAGTAAAAATTACAAAATTAATAAAAATAGGAGAGAAAACTTCCTATTGGAATAAAAAATCCTCAATTGATATACTTTAAAAAAATTTGAGAAAATTAATTTCTGAGAATTATTTTCTAAGAATTATTATAGGGGATTTTTTTTTTCCGGGGAATTATTTTCCGCTTACCATTTTTGGGTACTTTTGTATACTTCGGCGCGATTCGCGCTATAACCATGAGATATAGGTTAAGACTTGCAAATGTTTGAACATCTAATTAAGAAAAGCCTTTCACGAGAAGTTGATGTACACCCTTTGCCAATCACGTCACCTGTTCCTATTGATAGGTTATCAATGGGAATGGCAAATGTAATCAAACATTATTAATAATCTAAAATCCGAATAATTTCGAATATTCGTTCAAGTTGTTCGAAAAATATGATTCGAATAATTATATATTCGTATCCGAACAAAACGAATTATGTACTATTCGTATTTATTACTATTCGATCCCAAATTGGTCAATTGTGCTACAATCACACTCAAATATTTGAATATTATCTATTCTGAAAATGCCAATTTTGACTCTGAAATCTATTCACCTTCAACATTAAGATTGTGTGAATAATAAAAGGTGTATTTAAACGTTTAACATCGTTCAAAGATTGGCAGAAAAGATAGGAAAGTCAAAGTAAAAGCTCTCATAGTCAATTCGTTACAATTAAAATAAATATAATGATTATCTGTTTGAAATCATTAACGAAAATATGACCAAACCCTCTATTAGGGAGAAAAAAAAATATTGTTGCTTGAAGCTAGGGAAAGATAAATAAAAATATGAAAAATATAGGTATAATTAGAAATAACTTCGTAAGTAAATTAATACAAAATTAGCAACAACAAGGCATGACGAAAAATAGCCGATTTGGTTATATGGCATATTATTTCTATATAAAAAAAATTGAATCGATAAATAAATAAATGGATAAAATCTGTGGGAGGATTGATTGTTGAAAATGACCTTGAGCCAAAATTTTCCAAAGATTTCAACGCTAAAAAGAATGTTAAGATGACCCGCTATTATTGATTCTAAAGAATAGAGTCTAGAAACCTACTCTCAACTCATGATGCTATAAAAAATCAAATCAATTGTAGATAGAACTTTTTGAATTTTTTTTTCTTCTCGCAATATTCGAAAATAGGAAGTTAATAAGATAAAGAAGCATGCTTTGTTAAAAAAAAAGATATAATAATATAGGTTACCTAAACTAATTTTTATTTTGAGACGTATAATATTGGCGAAAAGGGTGCTTTGTGGCAAAGGAACTTGCGGATAAATTAGTTAATTTATTGGATATCAATGATTCGAATATGTCGCCCAAGTTAAATCTTAAATTAAGAGATGATCTACTGTGCGATTTATGGGACAAAATGGCTACTATTCCTCATTTCACATTAGCAAAATAATAACTTATTAAAATGTATAATATACCTATACCTATATAATACAATAAAATCAAAATGTTGCATAGGAGGGTCAACTAATTAATGCGCGCCTTTTTTTGCGTAAGGCGTCGGATTAACTAAAGCCGACATCGTGAGGTTAATGATAGTCACTAGTGATCTGCATCGGGCCAAATTTTTAAAGTCCGGACCGAACCCGAAATTTTTTTATAAAAGTTTTGCCGGCCCTGCCCGGCCCGAATTTATTTAATAAATATAAATTAATTTTTATAATTACTCAAAATAAAAGACATGTGTTATATGTCGCTTAGTTTCGATAAATAAAATAAAATAAAATTCAATTATAAAATTGATAAATTTAGATATATTTAAAAAAAAATTCCAAGATCCGACCCGAACCCGAACTCGATTATTAAATAAAATCCGTTCGGGCCGGGCCGGGTCGGGCCTAACTTTGCAGATCTCGAATAGTCACTACTTTAAGGTAATACCTATCAAATTTGTATTTTGTTTATTTTTCATTTGGATAGGCACTACCAAATTTATTTATAATATATATTTGAAAAATCGTGATTTTTAGGAAAACGTGGCTTACCAATCCGAAGTTTATGGGTTCGAATCCCAGCAATGATCATATTTTTTTTTTCTTAATCTAACTTGGTAATTCCCTCCTTGGGGGGATGCTATATAGGAGGCCGTACTCGATCACGTGATAATATGTGTTAAAAGGGTCTTATTACATTTTAATAAATTTTGGTCGGTATTTAGCAAATTTGGTTGGTATTTAGAAAATCGCTATACGTTAACTTGGTAGTGACTATCATTGTGGAACATAGTATAATATTACAATTTAAAAAAACGACAATTTTAAATTTTTTAAAAAATTTGAAATATTTGGTTGGAATGATGAGAAAAAAAAAATTTTTTTTCTTATCCAAGCTAATAATAAGAGTTTATGTCCAATCCCGTGATAAATGGATCTGTTTTCATTTTTTTCAAAATGTTTTAAAAAAAAAATAATAAAAATTAGATGGATGAAAAAAAAACCCCCATTATTATCCTTATCAGAGCGAGAAAGAGAAAGTTAAAAGCAATTGTCATCAATTACAGATTCAATATGTGTTCATGGTATAAATCACTTTTGAATGAGCGATTTATAATTAATTCATATTACTAAAAGAAAGGATGACATCTAATTATATATATATAAATATAAAAAAAGACAATATAAACAACGTGATTTATTTGTTGTATTTATTTATTTTTTGATTATAATTTTGATGTGTTTAAAATTATTGTTATTTCACGTGAATGAGAGAAAGTGTCATACTTTGTAGCTTTTAATATTTCCCAAAAAATGCTAAACCGTTACAACACTTGTATCGATGATATTGTAACGGGTACATGTTATTTGTAATCGAATATTATTGACGGCACATTTGTATTGAAAAAGTATCTGAAAAAAAATATATATAGAAAAACGCAGCCGAGCAACAATGGGTTTACCAAAAAACACCTTCTATTTATATAAAAATATCACATGCCTATGGATGGATGATTCATTCTGTAAACTCTCACTTGTTTAATGTCTAATAAAAATAAGTTTTTGAGAAATTTTTATTTGTAACGTAAACTTTTCACGGTATATGTATTTGTATCAGCATCGAAAAAATAGATACATTTGTTATACTTTTTTTGTCTTAAGTTATAGTCTAAATCCTATAAAAATATAATTACTAACTTACACTACCTATTCCTTTATGAAGAGAGTGCGCAGCTGTAGTCTATGTCATTCAATGGTTTAGAAGTCAATCACTTCGGCTGTAGGAGACGCCGATGAAAGGCATTTCATCTAAATACCTATTCAATGGCGGACTTCAATGCATAGTACATTTCAATGAATGAATCTCGATGATGGATGCATAATAGCTCATGCTTCACCTATATTTCGCAGGAATGGGGTAAATCTAATGCCCAGAAAATGGAAAGGGAAATAAATAAAAACCTCAGGTATCCATTAAGGAAATAGCAGCTTTCCTAGTTTTCCATATTCAAGCTGCTGAAAAAGATTCAAAAAAAGCATTAACTTTTTGATAAGATATAGTGACACAACATATTGATAATCTAAATTGTAAAACATTATCATATAAAAATGTCGCTTATTTTTATTTATTTTAATGATATTATAAATATTAGGCCATTTTTTAATACAACCATTATTTCTTATTTAAGGCGTATCTAGTATCGCTAAACATATTTTCACTCATAGGGATAGGATGTTTTCTTGATAAAAATTTCTATAACATGTAATTATTGATAAAATCAAAATATATTTGTATTAAATATTATTTTGTCAATATATATGATAATGCATTTTTAAAAAAAATATTTATTTATTAAAGATATTTTATATCAGAAATTAACGAATTTTTAATGTGGAAATGCATTTGTATCGGAATTGATGAGACCCTTTTTAGAATTTGTATCGAATTTGATTTTTTTTAAATATACTTTTTAAAAATATTGTTTAAAAATTGAAAAATTTATTTATTTATTTATATTAAACTATATTTTTTTTTACTTATTAAAGGGAAATATTTCAATACTAAATTTTATTTTGAATATATTATAGATTAAATTCTTATAATAGCCAAACGGATATCGAGTCCAATATTATTTATTATAATAATACAATAGTGATGGTGTAGTAAACCTAAAGATTTTGCCCATAGCTGGCAGAAATGCTTGGAATGCTTACCTAATATTATTTTAGCTAAATTCCTAATCGGGCCGTTTTGAAAAACAATCCCAAATAGGGCTTTTTAACGAAACTGGTCACCGTTTGATACGAATTAGCCTAAACCCATTTGCATGGAATCAAACCTTCTTTTGCTCGACATAAAATGATATAATTTTTTCTAAAAAAGACTTCTTTTTTTTGTCTTTAATTAACTCTTAATAAACTTTAAAAAAAAATTAAATAAAATTTCAGTGTGTGTGTATTTTAAATACACAAAATGCGTGTTTAAAAGTAATATATAATATATTTTTTTTTAAAAATTTCAAACTATTCATAAAATAAAGAATATAAAATTTTAATTATTTGATAAATAATATAATTGTAAAAAAACATTAAATTTATATTAACTTTCGTGAAAATGATTTAAAACAAATCGTTTTTTATAAGTAAAACATAATGTAACACCAGCTTTTGTACAAATAACTTTAGTAATCAATTTGCATCCAGGGCTTCACCGCGCCTTTGTACTCTAATTTGTCCAGTGCGCTATTAAAGTCGTCATATTATCTGTCACTTGCGACATTTTTCCTCTATATTTGACATTAATCAACACTCATTTTATTTAGGCTATATATTTTTTTTAATTAGACTTACAGAATACCACTTCTATTGAAATCTTCAAAAGTTAATTATTGCATTTGTTCTTTTTTACTGGTATAACTTTAAAGCTACAAAATCTCGTCTTTTACATTAACCAATAATAATTTATGAGCATCGTATCAAGTAATATGGAATACCATACGATGATTGGAGATAAAGCAAATCAATGAGAATCTATTAAATTTACAACTCCCATATTTTTTTATTGTAAACTTTTTGTAGCTGCTGGACATGGAATTTTGAGTTTCCGCCGTCGTTCCTTTCTATCAAACCGTTCACGATTCCCAGCAAGGTGATTGCTAGAATAATTACAGACCTATTATCATGCCATTTTAGTGGCAATGTAATTCTACACCATTTATTGTTGCCTTCTTCTCGATGATAGATCTTCCGCGCACCATTTTTTTTAAATTGGCAATTATAAATCCTATTAGCTCTCACTGACTGTAGCAATACTATAAATTCCTTTTTGAGGCTAGTAATACTTGATGTTCCATACCACAGAACCTATTATCAAAACACAAGAAATGTAGTGGTACATTTACCAATAGCTGAAATGCTGCATTTCCGCTTGTTCCAATATCGGATATCCTTTGTTCAATTTTTTCCCCGTTTATATTTTAAAATTGTAAGCCAGCCCTTCATCACTGTACAATTGAAATGCTTTGTTATCCCCATTTTTTTTTGGTTTTTGAGGATACCTAAGAATCAACATCTGAAGCTCTTAATTTCCTAACACGAAGAACCAGGAAGGTTAGAATCAGAACTATCTTCTGGAATACGGTATATTTTGACTGTAGATCGTAAAATAAAGAACATTTAATAATATACAAAAATTTTAATAAAAAAAAACCCAAATTCATATTGCATTTATGCGCATTATGTATCTTGGTTACAAGATTAAATTTTAAACACTAATAATATGTATCACAATATAATTATATATAAAACATTTCTTTTACCTTTATTCAATAAGATTTTTAACTTCCTTCTTCCTTAAAAAAATTTGTAAAAGAGAAAGGATATAATTTATAAAGTTTGTAAATTTTAGATTTTGTATATTATTACTTGGCTTTCGTTTTTGACAAAATTAACTATAAAATTAAATAAAATATATGTGCGTAACTGTAAAAAATTTTTAAATTAAAATTTATACCTCTTTTTTATAATATATATGTGCATTCAAATATGATGTGCGCAATAGAGGGTAAAACCATAATCTAAAGACCAAACTAATGAAGACCGAACCGGACGAAGGTCATAATCGATTGAAGACCTTATTTTAAATATACCGATATAAAACATAATATTCCGAAATATAGAAATAATAGAAATATGAAAACTTATTGTAAAAAAAATGATTGGTGTCAGAATTTAGTAGGGGTAAAAAGGAGATTGGCTTCCCTAAAATACAAGAAGGAAAGAAAGAAAGAAAGAAAGAAAAAAAGAAATTAAATATTTATTTAAAAACTATTTCAATTCAAAAAATAATAATTCATATGTATAATCATAATAAAAAATATATTTTTAAAAAAATAAATATTTAAAAAATTATATACATATAAAAAAAATTTTTTTTAATGAATTTGAAGTTGTTAAAATATTTATTAACATTTTATTATAACAAAAAACATAAAATTTAGCCATTGTCAAATAATATTTATATAATGTTAGGCCTCATTTATAGTAAAGGCGTTATGTCAAAGCGTTGCTTTATTTACTAAATCAAACAAATAAATAAATATAATTAAGTGTTGTAATGATGACGCTATGATAAAATTAGAAAAACATATCTTACGATGTATATATTTCAGAAACGTTATGAAGATTCAAATGTGATTTCGATGGCGTCAAATAACGCAACGCTTGAACCAAAACGCGTTTACTATAAATGAGGCCTTAGTAGTCAAATCGCTAAGTCAGTCAATACACGTACCTTAGTCAAATCGCGCAATATTTTTTTTTATAAAATTGTTTCTAAAATTCATAGAGTTAGGTATTCTAAATGCGTGTTGGAATTGCGTTTTCGGAAAAATTAGATTATTTAAATTTGATTTAAAGTTGGTTAAAATAGCATAAATATTTGATTTGGTTTAAAAAAAGAAGATAAAAGTGCCATACTAAATCTGATATAATAGTTTCAAAATTCAAATTTATGAGAACCTATCATTAAATATACATTATCATATAGTATAACGTTTTTTTTGGCTATTTGTAATATTTTATATTAATAAATTATAATATATAAAAATTAAATAAAATATTTCTAAGTAGAATATTGATTTAAATTAGCGTAGTGGTTGTTAAACGGTCTGATTTGGGTTGATTTTTAAAAAAGGCATAGGCTTCGAGATTCTTCCACCTACGATGTCTTAATTTAATCGGACCTTTTAACAGCAGCACGAAATTGGTGAATTCTTAAGAGGGAATTCAATTCCTCTTCGTTACTACACCAGCATAACGGTTTTCCTTGACTAACCACATTGAGTTCGACATTATGGAGGAAAATTTTTAAATCCACCTTTCTTTTTATTATTCGCTATCGTGTTATAAGAATTTCTATTTTATATTATAATTTTTTTTTTTTACCTCAAAAAAAAATTCGGTCTTTTAATAGGTCCCGAGCTGGTCCCGGTCTAAGACCGATAGGACCAGATCTTAAACATTTTGAAATTCATAAAAATTTGGTGGGGGGGGGAGAGGAGTGATACGAAACGAAAAGCTCATCAGTTAGTAATATTTATGTTTTCAATATCTCTCCTGGGTTAAATTTCTTAATAATTTTAACAAAATAATCCTTTATCATATATATCATCTGTTTTTTTTTAAAAAATTAAAATTTTTTCTTGTGGAACAAAAAGTTTTTATAACTGGTCTACTACCTAAAATTATTTTTCCCTCCCCATACTCTTGTAGTAAAAATGCCTTGGTGAATTTACAAAAAAAATTAGAGTCAAATAAGACCACTTCGTAATATTTCTGCGTTGGAAGACTAAAATCTAATGATCTAATTTACACAAATGATAGGTCTACATTTTAGGGCGGATCAAAAGTTTTGGATAACATGCAAACCCGCTGGGGGGCGTTTAAAATTGAAATGCCAATTTTTCTCTATTCCTTTATAAAAAAAAATTTAAACATGATTTTATGTAAGTAGATGAGTATTACACACCTTTGATTAGTAAGAAATCCTTTAGAATATTCATTTTCTTTGCTTCCTCTTAAGTAAAAAAAAAAAAATTAAATTTAAAAAACAAAGCCTACCCAGATTTTCCTTGTGGAGTAAAATAAATTTGACACTATTAATTTCAAACAACTCCCAAAAGGATTTTCGATACAAGTTCTAACTACCCACTACTTTTTATCTGATTCAAACCCAACGTTATTTAAAAAAAAATATTTTTAAATTTTTATCTTAACGTTCTGAAACGTGAAACCGGAATTGACAGCGGTCATATTTATTTGACGTGGGTCTCCTCATAACCATCCAAACCCGCCCCGGATTTTTTAAAAAAAACTATTATACCGCCCGGCCCACGTATTCGGGCTGGGTTTAGGGTCGGGTCCGCAGGTCTCTGATAAATAATAAATAACTCGCTGCCTATTTTCTTCCCAGTGTACCCTAAATTTTAGGAGTTTTAAAGGCTATAATTCAGATTAAAATATTTCTGTAAAAATCACATAATATTAAAGCGCGAGGAATAATAATAAATTTATTTAAAAAAAATTGCCATGATTTTTGGGATAGATGAGATGGGGTCAACTTTTAATTTTTATCCCTTAAACTTTATTTTTTTTTTGTTTTTATTAAACTTGACAAGCTAAATTAAGATTATTTTCTCTTCTTTTTTATTTTTTATTCAAAAAAATAATAGCAAACTTTTTCTTCATGGAGGAAAAATAAATAAAATCGATAAATTATAGACAGATATCTAAATGCCATCATTATCAGTTTTTATTACTTAATGCATATTATAAATATAATAATATAATACCCAAATATAATAAGATAATTATTTTAAAATTAAAGTAAAATTACAAAATTAGATAATAGAGTTATAATCTTCCCTGCTAATATTATTAAGCCACTTGACTTTTGGCAGATTACAACGCGGCCTAAAGCCAAAAAAATAATACTGGCTTTAAACGTCCAAGTTCAGCCTTCCTCAAGGATGGAGACACATCCTTCAGGATTACATTTTGGGTGACCCGTTTTAGAAAATCCTAGCCAATAAGCAAGAAGATAAAAATTTAATCCTAGGTAAATGGAAACTCTAATATACTTATGAATTTAAGTTGCCTATTTTATTTAAATCCATAAGTATTAGGGTCAAAAAATGTAAACCCATCAGGTATCCGCAAAACCCCGGCCCGCTAGGGTCAGTTAAGACTTTTGGCACAAGTAGTCTACTCCGGTTCTATATTTTTTTACGATTTCACATTCCGGTCCGTTAAAGTTTTACGAAAGGTCACGCCCGGCTTGAATTGTTTATTTTTAGATGAATTTTTCTGCTATCACCATTTTTTAATGTTTAATTTCTATAAATATATATATAATATATAATTTTTCATCTATTTCTATAAATAACCCGTCTTATAAATAATCAATTGTGTTTTTTGATATCATCTGTAATCCTAATGTGTATTTGTATTTGTATCTTATCATAAATAACTTGTTTGGTATTTATATGTGAATTCACAGATTTTATTTATAGATTTTTTTAAGTATTTTTAGTTTAGACGACACTTTAAAAAAAAAATATAGGTTGTCATTTATTTTCAAATGGTTATTAATACAAAATATTAACTTGAAATTCGAAAAAAAAAAAATTTGAATGCCAAGGTTGAGCCCGGATTTGCCAAGCCTCGCCCAATTTTTTATGTACGAATTTCTCGGTAAAAATTTTCTGTCCGACCCGGTCCGTTATAACTATTTAAGAAACTTGTCCGACCCGCCAAGCTTGGCGGATCTCTCAATATGCGTAAAATATTGTATTTTGTGAGATTCCCTTCAAATTTTATTAACCAAATATTTAATAAGAGTCCACCGCCTTCCAAAATTCATTTTTTGATGTTTAAAGAAGAAGAAAAAATAACCAATGTTGTTTTTTTTTTCTTCTTCTCTTCTTTTCTGGGATCAAAAGAAAAAGAAAATAAATGGAAGAAAAAATATATTTTTATAGCGTATAAATAAATTATGATGTCGGCTTTTACCTTTTAAAAAAAGAATTTTTTTTTATATTTTTGGTGACGATGACGAAAAATTCATAATGGTTAACTAAACATAAACTAATTGTGTCCTTTTATTTTCTTCCTTATAAGTGTTATTGTGACTTAGATTTTTAAAGCCTTTTCGAATGATTTCAAATTTCAAAATTATTATTTCTCATAGAAAAATGTTTTATTGATTTTTTTTTAAAAAAACTAATTTAAAAATAATATGACTATATTAGACCTCGTTTATAGTAAAGGAGCGAAATACCGCTATTTCTCCCAAGTAATATTTAATTAGACAGCTGTGCTATCGTTTAGCGATAAATAACGCGTCGCGGTTATTTCGCGCTTCGCTTACTATTAAGGGTGTATTTTATACTTCATTGGCGTCGTTAGCTCTTCTGAACTTGAAAAGGAACTCGTATAAAAAAAATAAAATAATGTTAATTCGTATTTCTATCATAAATAAATAAAAGAAAACTCTTCTATTTAAAAGTTGGGGGGGAAGGGAGTTCCGTCCCTAATGGCGGTATTGGTATTCTTTAGCATTCTTTTAACCAACTATCAGATTTTGATCCCGGCATAGGAGCCTAAACTTCCCGCTTATATAAAAAATGAATATACATTTACATCTTAAAGAAACATTATATTTATTGAAATCTCCAATATTAAAACATGGTATATATTCATTTAGTGTATTGAAAATTAACTAAATATTTTATATATTTTCAAATTTTTTTTTTGTTTTTTTCAGATTTTAAAAACAAATTTTTTGTTTTTTTCTAAATGTAAACAAATTTTTGTTTTTTTCAGGTTTTTTTCAGAATTTTTAATATATTTTTTTTGTTTTTTTCAGATTTTTAAACAAATTTTTTGAATAGTTATAATTTCCTGAACCGTTAATTAAATACTTTGAAACCTGTTTTGTGAATTTTAATAATGCTTCAAATAAATGAAATAAAATAGGATTTACACTTTCAAAAAATTTTTTAAATTATATTTAAAGATTATGATTGATGTTAATAGTGAAGGCGGCCTTCTCGAACCTTTTATCGTATTTTAACTTCTCATTGGTTCTAGCTAATTTACAAAACATTATATATTCAATCCTTACTTAGTAGAGTTTGTCATGATAGAATAAAAATCTAACTGCGGGACGTGTTTATCAAGATACTTGTCCCATAAGTCCATAGGTTTCAGTTCTTCGTCACATTTGAATTTACTTTAAATATCATTATTTTTAGCAAATATAATTTTCTTTAAGATTAGAAGTCAGATTGGCTATAGTGCCTTTTACTAAGAAGTCAGGCAAAGATGTTATTTTGTTCTATCAAAGTGTGTGACCATAATTATGCGATATATCTTACTTATAAAAAATAATTTTTTATAAGTATTTTACCATATTTGATCGGCAAATATATCTACGGCTCTTTTCAAATTTATAATATTTGCAAAAAAGGATATTGAATTATAACTAAATTTTTTTTGAAAAACATAGAAAAAATAAAGCAAGGTTTTCAAGTTTAAACAAATTTAAACTTAATATGAGTACTCAAAAAATGTTTTTGCAGCGGTAAACAAAAGCTTTTTCTCGATTACCCTACAATATGTTAAACGGCTCTATTTGAGCCGATTTTTAAAAAACGGCTAACTCGATATCTTAGCCGCTCGAGATTTCTTTAATAGATGTTCAAACCTTTTTGCCATTTTATCAGCAAAATCTTAAGGATAGCATAATATTTATTCTGGATAAAATATTGTCTAAGCCTCCTAGACCTTTGTTCCTTCCACGTGAAAAATCTTCAGGCTTGTATAGTATTTTTCTGGATGAAGCCGTTTTTAAAAAATCGGCTCAAAACGAGCCATTTAACAACACTACTCTACAATCTATGGGCGCTCCTTTGTCCACCCCCCCCTTCTCCTTGGAAACTTCTATAAGACATTTAATAATTCCAGAAGGCATTTTTTTTATAGAATAAAAATAAACACCATTCCCACATTTTTTTTTTAATCGGCTAAGTGAAATCTTTAAATTCGTACTTTAATTTTTTTTTAAAAAAAAATATTAATAGATTACAAATACTTCTTTTTTTATTATAATTCTCCTTTTTACAAAAAAAATACCATTTCGATAAACAATGTATTTAATATAAATAATTTGAAGTAAATTTTTGGTTAAAGATATTATATTATAATAAGTTTTTAATATAATATTTAATATTATATTTTTTAAAATTTTATCGGAGAATTGTACAAACGAAATAATTTTTTTAAAAAAGAAATTCGTTTTAGGGGTTTTTGGATAAACACATTATTATGATTAAATATTGCCGCTTGTTTAATTTATTATAACCCTAAAAATAACAAAAAATAAGATTTGATGAATTTCTCATAAATTTAGAGAGGGGGAGTAATAAAAAAAACAAAATATGGTTGAAGGTTTTAATGCATTTTTTTGTGTTTAATCTTAGATGCTTTGCAATAATATAAGCTTTTAATTGGGGGGAGAAAAGATAATTTATATTTGCCAACTAGTGTTGTTAAACGACTCGTTTTGAGCCTATTTTTAAAAACGGTTTTGAGCCGATTTTTAAAAACGGTTTTTAGCCGATTATTAAAAACGGTTAACTCAATATTTTAGCCAGAAAAATATTGCCTAAGCCATGAGATTTAGCCAATAGATGTCAGAACCTTTGTTCCTTCTACAAGCAATATATGCCAACCAATAAAATTGAAATTTTTTATTTTATAAACTTAAAAATAATAAAATGCTTGACAAAAATATAACAAAAGATTACCAAAAATTGTTGGGAAACTTTATCAAAAAAATTATTAAATGTTTAACAAAAAAATAAGTTAAACGTTACAAATTTTATATATAATTTCAAAAGATTTAACTGAAAATAATTTTATCATTAGAGTGAGAAGTAACTTTGACCATTCAATGAGGACTGTTGAGGTAGAGAATCTAAAATAGAGATGCACACAACGTACGACACATGTCAATATAGAATATATCCTTATTTTAGAGGGGTCAGGGGATGAACTGTTGAGGTAGGGAACATAAAATACAAATGCACTTCCCACATTTTCCAATGTACGCCAAAGCTGCATAGTACATGGTGAAATTTTATACAATTATACAAATTAATGCTAAAGAATAATTATTATTTAAATAATTGAAGTTGTCATAAAATAAGTGGAAGATAAGATAAGGTCCTTATCCACAAACAATCCCGTCCTTTTATAAAATTTTTTTTAATTTCTTATGTTTGCTAATATTCTTAGCCAATCATAGCATTGAAAATCAGGCGGGATCGTTATGTGTCATTTTTATCAACCAATCCGGTGTCCCAGAATAAACACAATTATAGATGTGGTAGAAAATGTGATTATATTAATTAACAGCCTATGTATGACAAAAATGAAAGTGATTATACTATCATTTTCGAATTGGCTAATTAATTGCGACAACAAAGATTGGGGCTATTAAAATTTAGTATATGGTAAACAATAGAAGAAAGAAAGATCGAAAGAAAGAAAATAAGAAAGAAAGAAAGAAAGAAAGAAAGAAAGAAAGAAAGAAAGAAAGAAAGAAAGAAAGAAAGAAAGAAAGATTAAATATACAATATTTTTAAGGTTTTCTTTTTTAATTTTAAAATTTAAAAAATCGTTGATAATTTTTGATAATATTTAAAGGTAATAAATGATATATAAAATACTTACCTAAATTGGTTCACGCAGTTAAAATAAAATTTATAAGGTTATAAAAATTTTATAGAAATAAATAAAAATTATTAAAATATAATAATAAATTATTTTCAAATAGAAAAACCAACAAAAGGTTTCACCATATTTTTGCATTGATACGCGTTTAAATGAATGAATGTTCAGTTCTAAGTAATTGTGTAGCAATGATTTGAGGTTGAGTTGAATAACACCCCCCCCCCCTCTCCTTTCTCTTAATTTTTATCTCTCATCTTTAACAAATATTGGTAATTGACATCTGACATCTGTTAGAGCTTGAGCTAGGCCAGAGAAAACTTAATTTTAGACAGGTTATGTCAGGTGTTTTCAAAAAAAAATTCTGAAGGAACTCATAAATTATATTTTAAAAAAATTAATAAATATTTGCATCCGGTGGAGTAATACATAGGACGGGTAACAGGGTAGACTTATAACAAGAAGAATTTGTTTAAGTTATTTATGTATAATTTTGCCAATGATATTTATCTTCTTTGGGCAATCATTTAGATGAAATGCTTTTTAATGACGTCTACTACAGCCAATGACATTGACTGTCGAAGACTCTAATTTAGTATATTAACGTTATTGTGTATTTTTTTTATCAAAATTTCTTACACGTATACATACTCTGTAACTATAAGTTAAGTTGCCCATTAAAAGACGATTTTTTTTGTTTTTAGCCACATTAAGTGAGCTACACTATATCTACTTAAATGGCCTCTTTAATTGAAGAAGCCGTGACGTCACGCGAGTTAACAAATCGGTGGTAGATAAGTTAACAATTATGTTAGAAATATATTTAACTCGTATGTTTGTCGTAGGCACTTCTACACCCTCCAAACGATATTAACCTTCCCACCCCTCATATCCACACCCTCACCCTTTAACACTATTTACCTTTTACTCCTCTCAACGATAACGTGTCTTTTACGGCTTCTCTTCAATTCCAATATAACACCCCCCCCCCCTTCTCCCCTTATTAAGAGTGCCTGTATATGACAAAATTTTTTAAAAAAAAGTAATTATCAAATTATATATATATATTTTTGTATATATTTTTGTTACATCAAACAGGATAATCAAATTTAAAAAAAAATAAATATTATAATTAAAAAAATTTATATACGAAAAGGTTTAAATTAAATATAAACAGCAATTTATAAAATAAGCAGCTTTAATGCTTATCTTTTTCCCTAAAAAATAATTTTATTTTTGTTTAACATCATAAATTATCGATTTTAAAAAAAGTGGACTTTGAACACTCCCATTGCGGCCTTCTTGTCTTGGCTAAAAGTTCTTTTTTGTTTTGTTTTAGAAAAAAAAACCAATATTTGACGCGAGGTAATTAAAAAATTATTTTTCTATTTTATGTCTTTTCTCATAATTTTTTTCTTTGACTCTGGTAACATATCTTTAAAAAATATAATGCTTCAGGCGAAAATTTTGCAAAAACCTTGGCCATTTAGCACGTAACATGCGATATGCTTTTAATATGGTAATTAGAGGTCCATGTGGACCGATCTAAACTGCGCCATAAAAAATCTGGCTATTTACACAAGTTTGCATGGTTCAAAAATCTTTTTGACTAGGTTTCGATCTTAAAGGGTCGGCCGGTGCTTCGCCGACCTAGACTGTTCATTCCATCTTGACTCTTATTGGTCTATAATGCTTTCAAAATGTTAAAACCAGACTTACTAAAAGAAAAAATAATTCAATATTTTGATAAATATTTGAATCTCGATATAATCACTGGTAAAAGTTTCAGAATTATGGCCAGAATTTAGAAACTCGTAGATTATATTTTGATTTCCTTATACAAATCTAGCAGCACTCATCAGTGAATTGCCTACTTAGTATTATAGTGTTCCATGTCCTGTTTTTTTTCCAATTTTAATGCTTTTAGATTATGCTTAGAGTGATTATTTAAGCAAATTATCATAGAATCTACCTTATTCATGTTTTCTTAGAAAACATATATCTACTAAAAAGTGGTGTTTGAACAAAATGCTATAAATTTCATTATGAAAATTAAGTTATAACATTGCTATAGCTAAAAAAAAATATTGTCTTTTATTAATAAAAAATCATCTTATTTGTAAAATATAAATGTAAATTAATTTGGTATTTATTTATTTTAATAATTTAATGAGTATATTTAATATTTGGATTTTAAATACCATTACGATTTGAAATAACAAATAGGGGAGACTGGGGCTAGTAGGACCTTTTTTGCAAAATCTATGTGTTTTTTTTAGATATTATAAAGAACTATATATGAATTGTTACCTATAACTATACTATCTATAAAGGTGCCCTATGAATATTTTTAAGAATATAATCATATTTTCGAAATATTATTTTTTGTAAAAGTTTGAAGCTTGTCCAACAAGCCCCAATAACGGGGTTAGGGAAAAGCACTGCAAGTGGCTTCCCTAAATCATTAGTTTTTAAGTAGGCTATAATGAATTGAAAGGCATTTTTATTATTTCATTGTTCAAAATATCATAATACTTTTAAAATTGAAGGTAAAAAATTTTATTTTCTTAAATAATATCTTTAAAATAATTAATTATCTCAAAAGATGTTTTTGCCCATAGGGTAGACCGGTGTAAAACGATTGATTTTGCATTTTTACCATAATATTTTTGAAAAAAATTAACGAAACAGAACAATTTTTATATTTACATTTAGTCAAAATCCCTCATCTATAAAAATAAAAAAAATAGTGTTCTACCTATAATACTTTAGGAGCTATGATTAATTATGTGAAGTGTGTCATTTTGGCCATTTTACCCCCATACCTAGGGTAAAGTGGCTAAACATCGGGGTAAAATGGTTAAAGTAAAAATTGAACATAACTACATTGTATAAATTAAACAAAATATTGCAATTTTGAACATCTATTCATTTACTTTTATTATAAACAAATCAATAAGCAACTTTGGATTAGGTCATATTATTCCGTATATATTATAGTAAAATATCAACTATTTGTAATAAAATGATTGAATTAGATATTTTTAAAGAGAAAAATAAAATTTGGCACTTTCTTTCTTTTTTTTGTATGGGTAGAAAATATTTTAGATGAACTTTAAAAAAATATAATTAAATTTAGATGTTCTGAGCAATCTGTATATCCTCCCTATAGAGATGCCAGCATCTAAAAGCTAATACATACATTAAATGTCGTCTCATTTTATAATATATGCTTCTCAAAAAGACTTAAAATTTAGTATTTCGTTTAAAATAACACGAGAAAATAACAATGCCATCCAAACACTTAAAAACAGGGTATCCTAGTTTAAAAAACTGTTTAGCCTATAAGTATCAAAATTAAGTTGAACCAGGATAAACTTGAGTATGTCCAGGGATCGATTTAATTCGGATATTTAATTGCTTTTTAGCATATGCTAAATAGCTTTTGTGCTAATACACCCTATTTTTTTTTTGTTTTTTTGGTCTTGTTTTTTTCGTTTTTTTTTTAAAAAAAATTCTGTTTTTATGGCTTAAAAGTTAATCTTATTAAAAACGATTTAAATAAATTTTATAAAAAACTGAATATCACAAAACATTATGACAGAATTTAGATATGGCAACTTTTATGTTTCATTTTTTTACTATAATTTTTTTTTACTATTCAAAATTGTATTAATTTTTTGTGTGTGTTATTTATATACGATTAGAATCTAAACAAAAGTTTTGGCTTTAATATTTTCTTTTATATATAATGAGGATTTATTATAATTGATAAAAAAATTGTGGTATTGGATAAAAAACCATTTTTTTATTTTCACAAATTAGTTATTTAATCTTCATTATCTCTTAAAATCAAGTAAATAATATATAATATATTTTTTTTAATCATATTCAATATTATTTTAAACGAATTTAAACTGAAAATATGACAGATTTGTAAAATTTTAGAGATATCATTTAAAAAAAAATAAAATAAAATAAAAACTAGTTTTAAAAGATATATTATGACGATTTAAATGTCATTGAAAGTTTTAACTAAATAATAACGATTTCATTTTGTAAAGTCGGACATAATGTCAATAAAATGAAGAAAACATTTGAGCTCCAAGTCCTACGTCATACGGCTATGGTCCAACAGCTCGTGGAAGTAGCCGTTATAACAGCTGATTATTTAAATTCATATTCATGTCCAACTCATGGGAATAGCCGATAACAGCTGATTTATTTAAATTTATATTTCTAAAAATACTTAATATCCCAAACCTTTTAATTAGCCTAAATTAAAAGTTTTAATAATCCTACTCCTTATATCTCATTACATTTTTAATTTTAAAATATATTTCATCCAATTGACAAACTTCCTTAAGTTGAACATTACTTGAAATGAGCTATTATCGTCTATACGACTCGAACAATCAAATATATTATGCCCATCCCTGTCAGAAGATAATATGCAAATGCAAATCATAGAAAATTGTAATGATTTCTGTTTATTTTCATATTTATTTATTTAAAAATTTATATAAAAATCTAATTGTTCCCAGTGACGTCACTAGGGGAACCGTCTGTCCATCAAAATTTTAGAGAGTCCCTCTTTAAAATAATATTTTGAACCGCGTGAAAAGTCTCGTGATATCATGGGATCCATTTTTATGAGAAAAAAAGCAGAGTTGTTAACGATATATTTATAAAGTGTCGAAAAGCCATTTTATTTTTTAAAGGCTGTTTCGATGTGATACAAATAAAAAAATTCGAAGATTCTTGGTAAGACCTATTTTTTTCTGAAACCAATCAACTCTAGTAGGCAGCTAAAGGGAAGATTAGATTGACACCCCTGTAGGGTTAATATTTTTTTTAAAAGGATTTAATAAAAAGTATATCGATAGAGGAGACCGGGGTTAGTGTTATCACGGGGCAGGTATTATCTTCTTAAATAATTTTAAAAAACGAAATTTCAAACCAAATATCGCCAAAATATTTGTTGCCAAAATTGTTTAAATGCAAATTTAAATTGTAACACCTCGAAAAAGTAATGAATAGTTAATCAACTAATATCATCTAAATATTTTAGGGAATAATTACTCCAATAAAAACCATTTAATTTTTTGAAGCATACTTTTACAGTTTTTGTTTAAAGTATGGGTTTATTAAATGCCATAGAAACCATCTAATTTTTTGAAGCATATTTTTACAGTAAAAGAAAAAAAAACATTATTGTTCTGTTCATTGACATTTTAAATCTCATTGTGATTTAATCAAACATCAAACTGTGCTAAAAAAAACAAACTCCCAACATCTAATCCCAAACGTAATAGGAAGTAAATTTTATCCTTGATATCGCCATAACCAAACTCAAACAATTGGGAATCTACAGGATATCTAATATAAGACTCAAAATTACGCATTCAATGAACTATATTACCTAAATCAACTTTTTGCCAATGACAATATTTATGCAATTTATCAGTGTTGTTAAAATAGCGCGCTACTTTTTTCAGTAGCGGTAGCTTTAGCTGGCTACTTTTTTTTAGAAAATAGCTATGTAGCTCGCTACTAATTTAGAAAATAACGAAGTAGCGCTACTTTCAATTATAATCTTTTTATTTAATTTTGAAATTTAAATTTATATTTAAAAATATACATTATAAATCTAGTTATTAAAAATGTGTGAGATTGTTGAAGATAGCGAAATTTCTTTATGAGAAAAATATAGATTATCCTTTCCCAAAATTCAAAAAATACTTTAATCTTGAAGAAAAAATTACTAATGGATATCGGTTTCGATGCAATAAAATTTTGCCAACCACTGGTAGAATCTATGCTAAAAAGCATTGAGAAAAGGTCAAAATTTTATTTTTATTTTCTATTATACAATTACATAAAATAAATTTGCTTGATTAGCCAATTTAAATTGGCTTAATTTACAAAACAATCTATAATATTAATATATAGTATTAATATAAAATTCAAAATTAATATATTATTAATTACCTTGTGTATAATAATTATATTTTTAAAATCTTTATTTACCATGCTATTTTAATATTTTTTTTATAAATGAATTTAATTCTCAGATAAATTTAAATTTTGAAAATTAAAAAGGTATTCTTCTTATTTTATAATAATTACAATCGCTTTATATAAATTAGATTTCCAGATCTGTATGATAATGATAATGTAATAGCTGGTATCGTCCATCTTAGTTTCTTAAATTGGCCATACATTAATTTGACTGAATCTAAAGGACAACTTGATAGGCTGATGGTAACGTTAAAAAATGTCATGCCTAACCACGATACTAATACTATAGCTAGATCGAAACCGCGGCCTTCCATAGACGATTTTTTTGAAATAAATAATAATAATAATAAATTGAACCTCTAGATGCTTTTTTTAAATCTAAAAATACTCATTTAAATATCTTTGATGATTTTTTTCATATAAAAAGTTTGTTTATTAAATTTAATACTGCGTTGCCTCAAGTGCTAGTGCTGAACGATTATTTAGTATGGCAAAGCTTATACTTTCTGATCGTCGCTCTAGACTTAGGGATGACAGTACCAAAATGTTATTATTATTAAAGTGCAATATTAAAATTATATATATATGTAACAAATTATAGTCATGTTTTTATACCAATATTTTATTTGTGGAAATAAAGTTATGTAAAAAATATTTTTAAAAAAAAATCAAAATAGCGTAAAAAGTAGCTAATATCGCGCTACTCATTTGAAAACGATAGCGGTAGCGATAGCGCGCTACTTTTAAAAAGTAGCGTTTAACAACAGTTTATCAATTCTTTCAGAATTCTGATCTAAATTCATCTTTGAAAATATATGCGAGTCTTAAACAAACTAAACAGATTCTCCAAAACCCATCACAAATACCAAACATATCTGTAGAACCTTTCTTATTTATCATACAAACTTCTTCTCAATTATTTCAAACTGTTCTAAAATCAGCCAAACTTTAGATCAGGGGTTGACTGGCCAGTATGTCTAAAGGGAAAAAGTCCCACGGAGGCTAGAGATTTTTAAAAATTTGGGGGCCTTTAGGGAAAAATTTAAGACATTTTTAAATATTAATTTAATTTTTCTAATGAAATTATAAGCGCTACATTACTGATTCAAAAAAAAAAATTATTATAAATATTTTCTATAATATTTATTGTCATGATTTGCAGCTGATTTTTCATTAATTTGCTTTAGGAAAATCAATTTTATCGAATATTTTACACTATATATAATTTTATTGTACAAATAAATGCACTCGAAAATTTTTTAAATATATTTTCCATTTCCTACACACGCGTAAATCGTATTACTAGACATTTGTTGCACAAGCGAGGATACCTTTCGATTTAAGGTCTATAAAAATGAGAAGGCTAGAATTTTTAAGCGCCTAAATATCTAGTCATATTTGCTCTATTGGTGGCGTTCTAAGCTCACTGCGCAGTTGCAGTTTTCTGATAGCTCTTTAACTATCACTCAAGCTTTCCCGCCTATGCTTCATTCTCTTGGATTTTGGAATTTGGGAAATAATTCTTTAAAATTTAAAATTTTTATAGTAAATTATTATTTATATTAAGATTTTTATTTATTTTTTTCACTTAATTATTATATATTTTATTAAAAAATAAGTAATTATTTTGTTTACATACTACATGTCAAAAGTATGTCAACTGAAAAAAAAGAGATTGGCATGTACTATCGTCAACCTCGAAATAAATCCATAACTTCAAAGAAGTAATGGTTATTTCAAGCAGTTTTTTTTATAAATTCGAAGATACATTATGATGAATCAATAAAAAAATTATTATACAAGATTGCAATGATATGGAAGTAAAAATAAAAAATATTGTAATAATAACTAATCCGTCTTCTAACCCTCCGCCTGTGAGAAGAATAAGGATCTTCATTCAGTTTTTATACTATATATATAATTTTTTATCTTTTGATGACCACTAAACTACTACTTTAATACACTGATGACCATATTTTGATTTTGTTAAAACTCTATAGTTTAGTGTGATGGCAAAAAAGAATTATCTGTAGAAACGTAATAAAGATTTTAAAAATAAATATCTGCGGCCACTATAATTATAATATTGTTTAAAATAATTTTGGCAGCTTTTCCTAGACCTAATATTAGATAATCGAATACGGATAATACAATTATTCGATAATCGAATACTAATAATACAATTATTCGATAATCGAATACGGATAATACAATTATTCGATAATCGAATACGAATAATACAATTATTTGATAATCGAATACGAATAATACAATTATTCGATTTGATTTGCATTTTTTATTGGCCTGAATTAGAATATTAAAAATATTTTAATGGCACTTTTACGTATTTATTTTTCTTCCGTATAATGTTCTGCAAATTTTTTCACATTATATATTTTTTTATAGAAGATAGGAAAAAGAAAGTATTATAAAAAGATATTATAATAAATAAATATTAGGGGTATAAATGATATATGGCTTAAAGTACACTCGCTAAACAGCGACTAAAAATTTATCGAAAATGCAAATAAGATCCATTTATTTTTTAATCACGTGGGCGAGTCCGATCTGCTATATATCTTCTCCCCAAGGATAAAACCGAACCACCTAGTTTGTTTTAGAAAAAAAACATGGCGCCTACACTGGATTCGAATCCAGAACCATCGGATTGTAATACACAGACACACACACTGAACAGATTAGGCCACTGATACTATTCTGAATAATGTTATTTCCGTGAGTCACGTGATGGCAAACATATTCGGATGTGGGCAATGACATATATTGATACCTAAACTGACGATGCTTCAGAAAGCTGGGGACGCCATTTTGATAGGCCAATTTATTCCTATGTCTGACGCAAAACTTTATTAAATTGCCTGATCATCGAGATAATAAGGAAGCAAGTTATCAATTTAATAGTAGTTTTTGACATGGAGAATAAATTACTGTATGGGTTACCAAAATGGCGGGTCCAGCGGATTTGTAATCAACGACGCTTTCAAATGCGTCATTTATGAATGCATCGTCAGTCTTAATATTTTTATATGTAATTAGATGTGGGATTATCTTCCATTCCAATGGTGTCGCAACGCATCGAGTAATTAACTAGAGTCCTGAAAAACGTTTCGAAGAATATGCCGCTAAACTAATAGAGAAACAAAAGGAACATAATTTTGAAAAGATTATCGGAACAAAAATATCTGGGCATCCTTGCTTTGATAATGCCAAAAACATTTAAATTTAGTAGCCCACAATCCCAAAAAAAAATTTTCCTAAAAATTATAATTATGGTTTTTTTTTGTTTTTTGAAATGTCGACCCAACTATGGCAGTCTGGTGTGAAAACATATGTAGTTAAAGACTTGTTAATTTATCATCTTGGATCATCTTAGAAATGTATTGGCCCCAATTTGTATCTCTCATCTGAAACATATCACAGTGGCCATTTTAGCTTCTGGAAACCAGGTTGGATCTGAATGAGACATATAAATCTCGTTTCCGGTTAGTACCTGCTCAATGTTCGAGATTCAATCCATTTTACACCACCCTCCCTACAGCATCGATTTTTAAAACTTTTTTTAGAATTAAAATTTATTAATCCTTCATAAAGATTATTTTTTTCTCCTTCTTCTTCCTCTAAATTTAACCGAAAAATTTCTTTTCTCTTTCATCTTTTAGATTCATAGTTTAATTTTTTTTAAATATATATATATAAATTCAAAATTATTGATAGGAAGGGTCAATAGCCTGGTGAAAATTATTGTGTTTTATATATAAATTTTTATTTCAAAAAAAATAAAAAAAATCATTTTTAATGTGCTTCAATTTTATAATTTAAAAAAAAAAAATTTTTAAATATTCGTTTTTAAAAAAATTTAAAAATTTTCCAATTTTATGAAATATATATATTATATATATTTTAATGCAGGAGTTTAAAGCAATCAAATCAAATCATTTATTTTATTTTTTTTTGTACCCGTAAAACTACCGCTATAACTGGTCTGGTAAGTTAAGCCCTCATTTATATTAGTAGCGTTTTAAACGGGCCAGTTCTTTATTTTGGCCAAAAATATTACACAGGCCTGGCGATTTTACTCTATAGATGGCAGAAGGTTTGGACATCTAATTCATTATTTTGGCTTAAAATATTTTTAAATTTCAAAATGGCGGAATCGAGTCCGGTTAACGACGCTAATTTATTTTAACCGCGAACTACAGCGATGCCGTTTAAGCAATGTTAGGTAAAATAATAACAGCTATGACGTAGTGTTTTAGCGATAAATTCCGCATCGTGGTTATTATACGCTTACAAAACGAGACCCTGATAACGTTCCCCCAGGAGATCAGAAAACTTGGAGCTCAAGCCCGGTCCAATTATTTTTGGTTTTAGAGTCAGATCCCGGGCCTAAAATTAAAAAGTTGTAAATTAGTAAAATATAAAACTCACTAAATTGGAGTAAGACCCTCTTCTTTCTTTCTTTCTTTTTCTTTCTTTTCTTTCTTTCTTTCTTTCTTTCTTTCTTTCTTTCTTTGTTGACTTTCTTATCACCAAATAATTCCCAACCCAAATTTTCTTAAAATTTTACTTTGCAAGAAATTCTGCAGAGATTCTTGGGTCTGCAATGTCCGGTAGAGCCACAAAATTTATTTAAACCGGGGGAAAAAATTAGCGGACCGGACCCGTCAAATAAATTATTGGGCTAGATTGTAAAAAATTGGAAAAGGGTTCGGTAAAATCTAAATTCTAACCGGGCCTGACCTGAAAATTTTACCATTTGATTAATTATAGATGGACATTAGTGTAAACTTATCAATTTGTTTTATATTTTATTTTAGTGGATTTAACTTTTCTTCTCACCATTTTTTTTAAAAAAACTCGTTAAATTTATTATCCCATATAAATTTGTCATTTTTTTTTAAAGAAAATTACAAAAAAACGAAGAAATTACAGTCTTAATACTCCATTTCCACTTAAGAAACCACAGATATCATTTTTTATTTTCTTTATATATATATAAATATATAAATAAAATAAAATACCAAATTATATAATCAAGATGCCAAAAGATGGTATTAACTGAAATTAAATGTTTAAATGTTATCAGAACAAGAATAAAATCATAATAAAAAAAATAAAAAATACAAAAAAATTGCATCCGATAATAGGCAATTAAATTAGTTTGTGACCAATGACCCGTATCAACAAATCTTATTTAAATGGATTTTTTCCCTAATAAACTTTTATGTCCCGATATTAAAATATATCTGATAAAATTTTAAAGTTTATCTTCTTGAATATTTGCATTTTTTTTGTCAACAAATTAAATTGATCATTTTTACATACACACACACACAAAGACTAATAAAATTTACAAGGGCTAAGAAAATAGCTAAATTTCTAATAATTTTATTTTATATCATTTGCAGTCTTGTTAGACGACTCGTTTTGAGCCGATTTATAAAAACGGCGAACTCAGTATTTCATCCAAGAAAAATACTGCGCAAGCCTGAAAATTTTGCTCATAGAAGGAACAAAGGTGCAGACTCGCCGAATAATCCATTTCTTGATTGGTTGGAATGAGTTGTGTTTTCAATTTTAAACCCTTTAAAAAAGAGTTCCTAAAACTCATCCATCAAAACCTTTCGCTCATACCTCATTTCTTTGTGCTCTGTCATCTTATTAGACACTTTTTTTAAAGTTTATTACCTTTCATCCTATAAGACTCAGAGTGTTGTGACTAAAGGTCGATCTGGAAGCACGGTCTCAAGAAAATTTTTGGGCATATGGCTGGACAACTTGTACGGGTTTCAGCCGGCCGCGTCGACCTTTAAATGTGACTACGCGTACCTAAATCCTTCTATTTTTCACCAATTGCTAAATTACGCGAAACTCTTGGAGTCACTCTAAACACTATTGATTCACGCCACGTAGCAGTCATTGATTTTTGAAGCAGGAATGCTATCCCTAACGCCTACAAGCAAAAAGACGAATATACACATGGACGAGGCTAAGATGACATTTCCTTCTCTTTTCCCTTTCTCCCACAAGGAAAAAATGTGCAAAATCCTATTTTCGAAATTAAACCCTTTAATTGTAAATTCAATATCGATGGAGGCCGATCCGATATCACCTCTGATTGGGCCCTTTATACATGTTTAATCTGATAAATGTGTTTTAAATATTCTTTATTAATAAATAATTTATTAATATATTCATTTATTTATATATTAACAAACATACTAAGAAATTTTAAATAAATATTTAGATTAATAATTAAAATTAATGTGTCTAAAACATTTTTTTCTTCTCAGAAATACTAAAATTTATAGTTTATACGAGGTCAACGTGCGTCGATGGACTGTCAATATCACCAGTTTCACGTAAAGCAGATTTAATGATACGTGACAGATATTGACAGAGTTGGACATTTATGGCAGTTCATGGCCCAATATTTTAAAAGATCTGCTGGCATATTATAATTTATTGCTTTAAATATTGGTTCCTTGAGATAATTTTCGATTTCAAAGAAATACAGAATTTCGATATTAAATTAGACTCCTCATTTACTTTAAAAAACTTTTAAAATTTTTTGTGTAAAACTAGATGAATTAATTTCTTCATAAGAGTCTCGTAATGCATTCTAGAATTCGTTTTTGTCTATAAAGTATTGATTGAAATAGAAAAGAAATTGTAAAGCGGGGATCTAAAAGAAATTGTTTCTAGGAAGTAAATATTTTTCATTAAACATAAGATAACGTTTAGAAAGATCTGTATACATCGCACCCTTCATAGTCTGGGCATTATTATGCTCACAATTAGCGAATTCTTCAATAAGTAATTACTACGAATAAAATAACTCTATTTTTGCATTTCCCCCAGCAAATTAATACTCAAGTTAGATGGAAATTTTTTTTAAATAGATTATGAGGCCATTTTATAGAATCTCATCGGCAAATTTAGGAATATCGGCCGATAACCGATATATGACAAATTATCTGCCTGACCCGATCCGATAACATCGGTGCATCCATGGCTAGAAGTAATTTATATTTCATATCCAAGTCTCTTACTTACTTGCGAGGAATTGCCATCGACCTTTGAGTAGGCTCTGGCATCGTAACTCCCACTTGCCTCACTGCCGTATTCATTGTCGCCTTTCAAGAGGTGACTACCTAGACACTATGCCGTAATTTCCATTATAGAACTCTCGAGTCTATAATATATATTCCATCATCTGTAGAGCCATCCGGCTCTAAGCCCCGATAAATAAACAAGTTCTGATAAGATAACCTATCATTTGGACCCAAGATGTACCCTTCACTTACACTATGTTAAATCGCTCTGCAAAATCATCCTAAAATAACTCCCAACTCCAAAACTACTGCATGCTAATAAAACCTCTTAAACTATTAGGCAAAGATTAAGATTCATTACCAGATACAGTTTGTTTGCGGCAAATAATGTCCGCCATGTTTGTGTTTTTTTAATATACTTTTTTTAATTGTTTTGTTATTGGTCAGTGTCGCTGTGAATATACCACTAAATTTTACATTTAAATTTATATAAAAAAATAAATTAAAATAATATAACTTTGAATGATTTACATGAAATATCATTAGATTGGAAAAAGCTTGAAATGATTAATACATTAAAATATCAAGGCAAAAACAGAAATGAAATATATACGATAAAAATATTAAAAAAATAGCTAATAAATTTTGAAGAAATAGTTAAAAGTTTATTGAACCAATCTATATTATACATCATATTTATCATATATCAAATACGTTATTATATGTATAATGTTACAACTTTACAAGAGAGATATCGAAATATTTTTTCATATTTTAAATAACAATATTACAATATATTATATTATATTATATTATATACATATAATTTATATATACTTAAATATATAAATAATATTTTATATATAATTTAATACATTTTTAAAATATTATCTGGTATAAAATATATCTATCTCTCTATCTATCATGTATGTCATATGGTTTAAATTTAATCGTTAATACAAATGTCCATAGTGTTTGATGGCTGGGATTAAAAAAAAGGGATAAAAAATGATAATATTGTATTTGTTGTGTATATATTATATAATAATAGCAATAATAAATATCCGTTTATTATATTGGGGCATGAACTTCTTAGTTTATGATATTCTAAAGGAATATTAATTAAAACTTCTCCAAATTTGCCAAAATCACTTTTTGAGCACAAATTTTTGCCGGAAATAGTTTCTAGAATGTTTAGAATACCTATCTTATAAAATTGTAGACATTCTTGCCATTAACCTTTGAGTCATTTATCATATGGCAAAATTATCTCAAATTTATAGAATAGGTATTCCAAAAAAACATATTGACCCTAGCATCATATATATATATCTAATTGATATGCAAATACCAACTTGAATTTATAAAGATAAAAAAAAAGAGTTTTTTCGACAACTATTTGTAAAGAAGTTTTTGGATTCGTTTTCCCATACGACAATTTTTTTTCTTCCTCTTACAAGTAACCCATTCCATCACGTGTTTGGGAATATCATTCCATCAGTCCCTTTATGATATTCAATTTATTTTGCACTTACTTTTTTAAATTTTGAACATTTTTATAAAAGCAAGAAAAATTAACTCGTTTTCTTCAGGGGGGGGGGGGGAGGGTGGGTATGGGAGACCCCTCCTCGAGAAAATTCTAGATTGTTCTATGGACTCTTCACTTTCGATTACAATGATTGTAACTCGCCTATACTATGCATTGTATGCTATACTGTCAGGACCGAGAGACAATATTAAAAAACCAAGATTAAATAAATATTGTATGTGTACTGGTTATTCTAAAAATATTTTGTATTTGTTTACCCTAATATTTTTTAATTTTTTGTTTATATTACGTATTCGGTTTAAATTCAAATTATTAATAAATTTAAAAAAAAATAAGTGATTATTTAATATAATGATAAATAAATAAATCTTAAAATGTATTTAAAAATATATGAAGTTTTACTGTTTAACCAAAAAACAGGACCATTGATACTTTTCTGAACAATTCTTTTTCTTTTAAGTAAGATGATTCGAAATCATGAAAAAGGGATGATGTTATATCAAACTAATTATATCTGACTAGTCGCATAAAATGCCGTTGCTAAAGATTGATAGGAATTTAATGTATGGGAAATAATTATATATCTATTTAAAATCACGTATGAGTGTATCCAACATTTTTGGGGCATGCAAGCTTGGATTGTATGTTCATTCCTAGTGAACATTGTTGTACTGTTATAACATAACGTCCTTCCGAAAAAAATGGCCTTTCAGAGTCAGTTGAGTTAGATGGAATTGGCATGATTTTCTATAATATTGAATTTATTTTCATGATTCCCATTAGACGACGACTTTATCAATGTACTTGTCTATTTCTAATTTTTTATTTTATTTTATGTTTATAATTTTCTTCAACCTGATATATTTTTCCAAAAAAGATCATTTTCTTGGATTTATTTTGTGTTTCATATGTTCTCATTTAAATTGAGACTATCATTTATTTTATACATATTATTATATTCACATTGGTTAGATAATATTTGAAGGGTGTCTATAGTTAGAATAGTATCTTGATACTTTAAAGTGTGGCAATTATTGTCTATATTATATATATATACGTTTATCGAAATTTTAAACCTTCCGTTTAGCTAAAGTAGCTAAGGAAGGTCGTTGTAAAACAGAATTAGGAGTATTATTATAACTGAACATATTCAAAAAATGCTATAAAATAGAGGATTAATTGTTGAAATTGATGGAGTATTTGCAAATGAGGTTATTAGGTATAATTAAATGGTTCCAGAAATTATGGATAAATTTATACATTATTCCAGGCTAGGTCACTAATATAAGTGTTCATTAATTGATCCACTGAAATTCAAATAATTACGTAATTATTTACATTTTTTTTACTAATATTGGTATTGGTTTATATTGTTTTTAAAATAATATCAAACCAATAAATTTAGGTAAAATTGGTATTGGTTGGTAAATACCAATATTTGGTTTTGTATTGGTATTGATATTGTAAATCAAGAATATATTGGTATTGATTCACAAAACCTAATAAGTCTAATATAATTAATTATTCTTAATAAATAGAGAGATATATATTTAATCGACCCGGCCCGGCCCGAATCAAATTGTTTTATGATTTAGTCCGCATTCATGGTGGGATTCGTCCGACTCGATTTAACAGCTGATCGATTTTTAAAATCTATTCGTGAGATCATTTTTTATTTATTAATATTAATAATATCCTTAATTCTATTCATAATAATTCTAAAAAAAATATCGATTTTTAAAAAGAAAAATTTATCTCATAAAACAGATTTTATAAATCGATCAGCTGTTAAATCGTGTTGGATTGTACGTCACTATGAATGATGCCTTATTCTAGCCCCTTGAGTAAAAAAATATTTTTAAAACATTTTCGGATCTATCCGAGATTTCAGGCCGATCCCGGTTTACAGACCGGTTTTGTAAATTTCTAATTTTACCTTAACAATAACGGTTAATTCATTTTTTTTAAAAAATATTAATTAGATCGTAAAGCGGAATTACACCAGAATCATAAGAAAAACTCATATACTTACAATGACGTTGAAAGAACGGATAAAATACTGAATAACGAGAAATTGATTAGTGTCTTAGTCAACAACGATTCAAGGCTAAGTAATTTTACTCATCTAAACAGCAAACACTCAAAATCGAGCAGACCACCTACTACCTTAGATTTTAAAGAGTGTGGTCCAGCAGAGGTCAAACAAAATATCGACACCTCCAGCCAATCCCCACCGTTTTACAAGATCCGCGAGAACGAAAAAAACAATCCTAATTTTGGTTATAACAACGCCCCATTCTTGAACGGTCTTTTGGATCAAAAGGTAAGCACACCTTCTCCCAATCCATTGAATCCCGATTCCTATTCGTCATCCTCGAGCGACGAATTGAATGGTCACGACAATATCGCGAGGAGAACCAAATCGCGTCCATTTAACTATGACCATTTTATACATTCCGATCCCGCGAAATCGTCCAAGCGTAATCGTGCGCCTAAAGATAATTTCAAGTTGTACCAAGAATTGTTAATGCTGAATCACCTAAAACGGAAGTGCGATAAAAACATGGCCGATTATGACCATGCCGCACCTATATATATACCTCCACTCCCATTCAAGGACACAATTTTGCCGCTTAGGCGGACGAATTACACTGCAGACCAGTCTAGTCATGTTTCGTTTCCAACGTTTTCTACCCCCAAACCAAGCGTTATTATTACCTCCATTGAGAATTCAATAAATCCGAACCCTAAAGACACCGTTATTGTAAAAGATAAAAACGCAAACATTTCGGGCAGAAGCCCTGATAACCGAAACGAAAAGCACAATGTTCGGAAAAGAAAACCCGATCAAGAAAGGTCTAGATTTTACGGCATAAAGGACAATATTTCGATGGTTGGAGACGATATTGACAGCTCCGCCTCTCTGAATCAGCCGATATCCGCTTCGCCGCACGTCAATAACTGGCCACCTTTTTCTTACGATTTCAACTTTATGAATAAAATGTTCTCGCACCCTAACGTGTCACCGTCAAGCTCTGCTCTTCCAGAAAACTTCAAGAAAATAATTAATTATAACATTTACGACAATCCTTTCGTGCAATATTTTCCTCAGTTTTTAAACTCAACGACCACGAGCGCGAATTTAATTAACGAGCCATACGTGCCGTCGCCCAAATACTCAAATAACTCCGCAAGGAAACGCGACTCGGGGAGAAAGTTTTCCAAATGTTCATTATCGCGTCGCACGCAAGATGAAAATGATCATCAAATAGACTTCACGCAGTCGGACTCCTTTCCGTTTCAAAATTCTCTACAAAATCATATGTTCGACGCTTATAATTACCATAATCAATTCCCAATTTTTCCGCTTCCTTCTTCGTTTAAAGATAATCATTATCACAATAATTCCGCGGCGAAACATAATAAACAGCCCGATTTTCTTGCGGATAATCTTCCTTTTCCCAATTACGAAGATTATTTTTGCATGTTGAATTCTTTGGACTGGAAATCGAGATACGACTCTTACCAATATATGTTCTCAAAATCGCCCATGCTCTATCCTCACCCATCATTTCCTTACATGAGTAATTTCCAATTGCCCCCTTTTCACCCCTTATCCAACGATCCAATTGATCAATACACATTTAAATCAAAACAATCCACAAATAAGTTCAACGAAGATTACCAATCGAAATACATGGATATTTGCCGAAAAACAAATCTGTCTCGTCAAAAAAATTCGCCATCTTTAGGCGACGAAATTGTGACCCGCGTTTCATCGAAAAAGAGTGACGAATGCAAATTATTTGTAGCATCTGAGACAACGTCTCAGCCTAATAAAAATAAAATCGGGCCTAAAAGGACAAATGGTGCGCACCATTCCACCAACAGTAACAAAATGGTCAGGGGACAAAACACTTGGCTCTCCAAAGGTTCCAAGAAGGCTAAGGACATAATGAAATGTATATGGTGTGGGGATTCCTTCGGGTCATTACCAGATCTGACATCCCACATGGTAGCCACTCAGCATTACAGGAAAATTATTCCTATCATATCATCTAACGCCCTCGCGATTACAAGCACGAATGGTGAATTTTGCAATAAATTATTGAATAAGAATTTGAAGTTCGAGGCCGCCATCAAAGGTACATTGTTGAAAAAATGCTAAATATTATCATATTTATAATTAAAGGCCCTGATTGGTCAATAGGTAATAACGAACCGGATTGGTGCATAAATTCAAAGTAATCTGTATATAAAAATGTTTTCGCTTTAACGACGGTTACTCGGGCTTGATAAACTTTAAAAAAAATTTCTGTCTCATTTCATATATAATTTGGAAGCAATTAATTCAAAATTAAATAAAATTACATCCGTAAAATTTAAATTATGTGTTATAATATATTCATATTATCTTTATAACATTAGGCAATGATACCGAAACATCACCTAGAGAAATGGGAGGGAATATTTACGATCCATTGTTTAGGATGTCCCCATTAGTATTTAGGCGTTCTGACGAAGCTTCATTATTCGATGCTTCCTCCCTGAAACAGTTATCAAATGTGGAAAGGTAATAAAACATCCGTTTATGGATTTTATACGTGGTTTAAACTGCCAGCCATCTGTTACAACCAAAGTTTTTCTAAGCGCAAGCTACAATTTAAACGATAAACGTCTTGGGAAATTTATAAATGTAGATATTTATCTAATTTGGCATCATGTTAAATTATATACTCTAGTAAATGTTTATTTTTTTTGGAAATTATTGTAAGAAGAAACACATTTAAATGGCTTACACATTTTCGAAAATTTTTTTAGATATAAGGATCCTATTTTAGGATTATGATCAATATAAGTTGAAGAGGGATAGGGGAGGAGAAAATGAGGGGTGAGGTGGGTAGCCAATTTGGGCATAGCAAAAAAAACAATGATTAAAAATTATTTAAATATAAAAGGTTTTCATGAATTGTGAATTGCAAAGCATTCTATCACAAATAGGTATTATTCTATTTTGAATTTTTAGCAAAAATCTAAGAATTAATTTAAATATTTTATCCTTGTTTTATTAATACTTTTCACACGTGATGGATAATAGGAAATTTTTATTCGGCTGAACAAACCCTAAAAGTATAATATAAAAAAAATATATAATAACCCAAGCCAATATCACCATTATGTAAGGATATTATTATTATAACTGATCCATCATCACAATCTTTTATTTTTGCATTAGAATGTATTAGTAAATTATTTAATTACAAAAGAATTATATATAATTAAAAAAAAATGATGTAGATTTGGCTTAGGTTAATTATGAGAATCTTGAATATTATTAAATTAAAACTTAGAAGACTACTTTTACGATATTTATTTGAATGTTGAGGCTAAAACAAAATTATATATAAATCGTTCCAACATTAACGTGAACTCAATTGTATAATAAAATAACCGTTTTTATTTCACTTTTGGATACTATTTTTGACTCAAATTAAATAAACGATTTATGATTTCATAATATGACATCTATCCAATTTAACAAATTACTATTACCAAATTCTTCTGTGGATATATTAAATCTTGATATTGAAAAAAAAATCAAATATTTTGTTCAATTTCATTCAGAGGATATATAAAGGTCTAAAATGCCAATTAATTTCGGAATTTAAATTTTGGTATTGAAAGATTAATTTTTAGCAGCTAATCCTTCAAGAAACGCTATAAAATCATTGCACGATTAGTTTTTTTTAAATTACGAATAGTAAATTAATCAATTTGTTTAAGCGAATCGCATTCATTTTTGAATACAGCCTTACTGGGAGAGTCAGTTATTAGTATCCCCCCCCCCCGATATATTTTAAATTTTTAAATCTACTATTATAACCAATAATTATTCAACTCAAAATCAATACATTTTTTACAAGAAAGTACGAAAGCACAAACCATCTTCAAAATCAAGAAAACCCCATTGAAGAAAAAGAACTAAGGATAAGCCACACGACGACAAAGTATTGTTCAATCATAATAATTACCCTGAAGATAGTTTAATCTCAACCTTAAAATCCAACAATCCTATTTTTCATACTATATCTCAGCCATCAATCACATGCACTAATAAAAAGAGTATTTTAAATTTCGATATCTCTTAACCTTTATATTGATATTTTTAATTGTCGATATAATTAAAAAAAAACTAGTCTTAAAATCAATAGCCAAAAAAAATATATTAGTCAATATTTTATATGTGTTATTTATAATATATTCCCCATTTTTTTATATATATTATTATACTATATATTGTTACTTAAAATAATCAAAAAAAAAGTTTTATAATTTTATTTATAAAAAAAAGCTAATATAAAGAAATATAACTTTTGGGTGTTCGCTTTTATATTATCAATTTTTTTAGAAAAAAAAATCCCTTCCTTCCTTCCTTCCTGCTATCCGAGATCTCAAAATGCAATATTTGGAATATCATAACTATTTTAAAAAATCTGTAAATTTTATTTTTAAAAAAAAAAAAATTCATGAATCGATATAAGTCCTCAATAAATTAACAGAATTATAGTGGAGTGAGCTATCTGTTTGCCAAATCTATGAATGATCTTTGAGACTTTTTTTTAATAGAATTTGGTTTAATTCTAAATATAAATTTAGAAAAACTGTAAATAATTAAAGCGCTAAGATTTTATCAAACGAACAGATGTTCAAAGGATTATAAAGGTGGAATATCTGATTAATAACCGTAATTTTTAATGATAGTAACTTTCAAGTATTCGGTTATTGTCCGAATGAGTGCCTTCCTAGCTCTCTAAAGAAGATAAGAAACTTAGGTCCAACCTTTTATAAGAAATTTTTTTTCAGTAATCGATTCATATTAGATTGAATTGATCGCGAAGATGTTTCTGTTGCGTGAGAAATATTCTCAGTTTTTCTCTAAAATTTCGTGTTTTCACGCTCATACCAAAAAAAATTATAATTATTTTGTGAGGGGCATGTGTGACTCGGATGCCAGAGACCTTGACTGAGGAAGCAAAAGCAAGCTTAACTATCTGGTTTCTATTCTAGAACCAACAAACACTAGCAAGTAGGTAAGGGTTCTAGAGATAAGTGATAAGGTGGAAAGACACGGATCGAATAATCAATAATTAATGGCACTACCAAATGAAAACTTATTCCTGCAAGGGTATTTGCTCAAAATATCTCTTCATTTTTTTGGCCCCTTTCTAGACACAACATTGTTTTATGGTAATTAAATTTACCAAAAAAAATGTAAAATTAAATTTTTTCTAAAAAAAAAAAACTTAGATAAAATTTTCTTCTACGGGAAATTAACGTATATTATACTATATACTGAATATTTATGGTAATTGGTAAAATGAGTGATGAATTTTTTTTATATATATAACATTAATACCATTCATTTTGAATATGTAATTAATGTTTTTAATCAAAAATATTGGATTTTTTTTATTATATATAATAAGCAATGTTTATAATTTTTACTACTAAATTACTAAATTAATCTAAATACGTTATAAATATATAATTCCCTAGCGATCACCTAATACATACACCATAGATGGCACCAATGATTGATTGATAAATTTCAGGCAAAAAGTTGTTTTTTTTTAAAAAAATTGAAAAACAAAAAAATTAATTAATTAATAATAATATTTAAGGGGGAAAAAACTTTTCATTTAAAATAAAAGATACCAAAATTTTAAAATCAATTAATGGTTCGGTTTTGCTTAAGATCTATATATTTTCGATAATTTTTGAAACCCTCTATTTAGCGGAAACTTTGATAACGCGAAATTAAAACCGATTTTCTAAAGAGAGGTCCGGACCCGTATCGTGTCCATTTCACCCCGAGTTCGATGAGTTGTCCATAAATTGGACACCGTTTATTTCTGCGGTCTTAAGACGCTCAACCACCCGGGTTTGGTTGGTCGCTTCCCTGGGGGAGTTTAAGCGTTAATTAATAATGTTATATATTTTGATGTTTAAATATATAAATAATTGTGCAAAAGGACATTTGTCCAAAAAATAAGGGAAAGGTTTTATCCGTTTATTATATGCTTTAATTTATACATTTTGTCAAAAATGACAAAATTTATTTTGAGCTATTTTCTACTTTATTTATTTTTAGTTTTTTTTTAAAATAGTAATTAAGCAAAAAAAAAATAAAAAAATATTTATGCGATAAATTTTTAATGATGAAAAAATGACAAAAAAAAATGTGACATATGTCATAAATTCTCACTCTTTTTTTTCCACAGTCCGGGTTAAAAAAAAATATAATAAAAAATAAGTTGAAATTGAAAGCAATTTTGACCATAGTAAAAAAAATACTATTATGCTATGATAAATTATCATAATTTATTTTAATATAACCAAAAAAGTTGCATTGTGTAATACATATATGTGTACAAAAGAGAAATGTATAAAAATCGTCTATATGACTTTCTTTGGCCAAATTAAAATAAGATTTATAGGTGTAAATATTAAATTGTAATTTAAAACATAAAATTTAAGTTTAAAAAAAAATTAAATTAGATTAGATTTTAACGGGAATTTTATTCCTTATGTAAATTACGATCGTTTTGTAAATTATTTAAATAATTTTCCTTTATGGAAATATGCATAAATCATTTGGTAACATAATTTATATTAAAATGTTGTATTCTTTCTTAAAATACCAATTACTAATAAAAAAAAAAAAATTCGATAAAAAAATCATTAAATTACAGCCAAAATTTATGAATTTTATTATCTAAACTTTTACCAAATAATTTATAAAGATTTGTATTTTCTAATGTTTCATCTTAATAACAGACAGCGTCTACATGACAGTATATTCACTGGATGCAAACCCCCCTCAAAAATATATATCTACGCCCCTAAAAATACCAAAATGTTATCCATAGATAATTTAAAAATGTAATGGAAAATTTTCTAGATTATTATAGCCTACCCCCCAAAATGCCTACCCCCTACCCCTTTATAGATATTAGGATGCAAACTGTTCCTACCCCCCCCCCCCACCCCCGGTAATGTAGATACTGATAACAGATATAAATTACAAAAAGTCAACTTTTCGATGATTAAATAATTTAACGTTGAGAAAACTAAATTATCAAACGTTATTATTTCTGTTATAGAGTTGAGGATGCAACCTCGCATGATATCATTAATGGTCTCCAAAAAATGATTATGGGGGTCAATTTCAAGATGGGGTCTAAAAGCAAAATTAAATTCATACTCCTATTTCGAAATTAGATTCATGTAACCATAACCCTTTTTTTATTTAAAGTTCCGTCCATCCCTTAAAAGGCTCGCATATTATTTTATCCGATGTATATAATAAATTAGGTTTAACAGTTTACATTAGATTTTCATAACGAGTCACTCTATTTAGGGTTTATCCTATTTTTAAATTCTTATTTGTCAAGTGACTATAAAATAGGATTGTAATATTCTATATGGAACTCCTCCAAAATCCTAATCTCTGCTGAGATTAATGCCACAATTCGGGTTAGCTTTATAGGAATATTCGCAATGCTATTCAATTCTAAAAAAAAAGAGATTAAGTAGCGTATTGC
Organism: Gordionus sp. m RMFG-2023; assembly: GCF_954871325.1. Lineage (NCBI taxonomy): Eukaryota > Metazoa > Nematomorpha > Gordioida > Chordodea > Parachordodidae > Gordionus > Gordionus sp. m RMFG-2023. The sequence goes on along the minus strand of NC_088778.1, from coordinate 3,906,232 downwards.
AAAACATGCCTGGTCTTTTATGAATGAGCTTTGAAGCGAATATAAACTTAATTAACTTAAGCGAAATGAATTTAAACAAAATAAATTAAAGATAACAAATTTAACCTAAACGAAATTTACGGGTTAAATAAATCAAAACTAGCTAAAATTCCCGCCCTGGTAATATCGGGAATTTTTATGCAGGGAATTTTGGGACATTTTGAGGAACTTTGTAATAATGTTCCAAAATGACTATAAATCATAAAAAATTTGACAATTTTATTTTGCCTAAAATGAGTAATGTTTTACTCTAATGATTTAATATATTAATTTTTAATGCGTAATCTTGTATTTAAATATGGGAGTGGAGTTCAAATTATCCTCTTCTTCTTTAATGATATCACTAATCTGCTGATGATAATTTTTTTCATTTTCTTACAATCTCGAATGGATGATTACATGTAGTATCAATTTTATGTCAAATATAAATTGCATTTTATAATAAATTAACCTTTCCACGCCTTTATTGCTGAGCCTATTTTACGATTTTTGAAATAGAAGCATGCCACATACAACAAATTCCGGTAAATGGACCCTTACTTAAAAAAATATTCATTCTTGGTTTAATAGGATTTCACAATTTATGTCATTGTTTTGCTTGGGATGGTAATTAGATATATATGAAGAGAGGTGTGATGAAACTTTTTCTATTTTTCGCTATGTATAAATTCTCTTGAAAAAGGATTATTTTTATTATCATTTCACCAAATGATACATATTTATTTTAACGCCTAAAATAATTTTTTGAGTATATTATCATGTTCATTATAGTAATAATTCAAAATTCTAAGTTTTTTCTTCTCCTTAGCAATTATATTATTTTTTTTGGTAATGCAAATAAATGGGAATAAAAGTTTTATTTTTAAATCTAGTTATTTGTTTAAATTAATATTTTTCATTTAATAAATTGTATTCAAATAAAAATAGTATTTGTAAAATCGGAGTACTAAATAGTTGGTAAGAAAATTTTGATAAAGTAAGCAATTTTAACTTCAGTTACCTCTTAGGTGATCAAGTCATAACAATTTCTTTTATAAGCCCTTACCATTTAAAACATTTTCTAGAAGCTTCACTATTATAAGACTTCCAGGATACAGACCTAAAAGTATAAATACATATAGCAATATTACTTTAAAATTTAAATTACTTTATGACTTTTATTGCACACAATATTTCATTATTTTTTTTGGTAAACGTCACCTAAACATACCAATTAAAACTTCCTAAATTTCCTTTTAGTTTATTTATATTTAAATAATTATATCTTTACTTAACTGATTTATGATTGTGAAAGCGATAATCAATTCAAGTTTTTTTTTATTTATAGAAAGTATAAGAAAAATAATTATGTTATTAAAACATGATATTGATTGTTAGGTTTTAAATAAAATTTACTATTCGAAAATTATTACAGTTTCAACAATCCAAAACATCTATAACGGAACTACTTTGCATTATATCTCTAAGACGATTAAATTTTTATGTTAATTTACCATTAAAATGAGAGATGTTCAAATTAAAACTAGCCTGATCTACAAATTTGGTGAAGGAAACTTGATGATAAGATCTATTTTAAAGAATAATGTCTTTTCTTCTGATTTAAAGTCAAAAAAAAATGTTAAGCAATAAATTATAATATCATCATTGTCGGTCATATTTTATATGCACACTGTAAACTAGAAAATCAATATGTTCATACACTAAATTTACAGTTAGCACCAGCTAAAAAATAATAGGGTCGATTTAGATACGGTGGGTTAGAAGATTTGACCACTGTTCAGTTAAAAGCGGGTCACTAAAACTTGATTCCGTTAATTGGGAAATGTCAGTCAAAAATATTTTTTTTTAAAAATAGTTAGTATTATATATTTCATTCTTTAACAGAAATTTTTTATAAGTTTCCAAATATATAAGATTTAAAATTCTAAGATTTCTTACTAAAATGTTAAGAGTGTGGCAAGTTATGAATAACAATTCCGATATTATTCAATGTTGAATTTCCATCTATGGCAATGTAGTATAAGTTTTGGAAAATTTCTATTTTAAATATTTTTATAATTTTTAACATCTCAGGATTTGATGATAAGAGAATCTTTAATGATAAATGGCTCATCTGATGATACCAATAAATTATTGTTGTATCAATATGATAAATATATTCTACAATTTTCATAAAAATTTAATGTAACCTTTACATCAAAGTTTAATATTAAAAATTGTATCATGATCATCATCGCTTGTCGTCGAATTCAATGCTTTTTATCAAATTTTTAAACTCAAATGAAAAATATAGGAAATTACATATGACGTGATTATATTTCATGATATATATTTTTTTCCCCCAGAACTAATTAAAATCAATTTTAATAATTAATAGGCTATACCTTAAACCAGGAATCCGAAAAGGCAGATTTGCGTTGATTATTGTTTCTTACGTTCTTAATTTTATAGCTTTTTCTTGTGCTTTTTTAAAAATATTTTATAAGTTTTTAAGCTCTACTAATTTTTAATGTTTAGGCCGTGTTCTGGTTCGACTTATTACTAAACAGAGGGCTGTTTAGCCGGTAATTTAGCTTCAATTAAACAACCCAAAAAAAAGTAAAAGTAAAAATATTTAAAAACGAAAAAAAAAGATAAATGCCCATGGAAAAAGAAAAAAAAACATAAAAAAACGAAAGAAACAAAAAAAAATGAGAAAGAAAAATAAATATAAAATAAAACAATGCCCCTCCTAGTTCACAAGCGCCTAAAGAATAAGTAAAACTGTTGTGTTATGACTGAGAAGTAATGAAATTTGAATCTGTAATATTTTGAAATAAAACAATGACTTTATTAATTTCAATACTCGTTCTATAGCCAAAACTTAATATGTTAATTTCTTATATAAAGTGATAAAAAAAGGTAAATTAAAATTATAAAATAAAAACTTATACAATGTTAAGATAATATTTAAGAAAATATGATTTTAGATAAAAAAATCAAATTAAAAGGCATATTTAAATAAAACTTAGCTTCCCCTGGCGAAAATTCTTTCCGGTGATTTTCGGGGTTTCTTGTCGGGTAACGTGAGAACGTTTCTTTTATTTCAGCATGATGTTAATTTCGGTAGTAGCGAATTGATTTTAGGTTGGGAGTTCAACTCATCTAGCTCTATCGTAAGTAATTATGACAAGCAGTCGGCATTCCCGTGTTTATGGGTATTTTTCCTTATGTAGTATTGAAATTTAGTTAAGAATAGTGCCCATCTCGTTGGTTTTGGTGATAAGTGCTATATTTTTTTTTCGGTTGAATACAGATAATAACGGTTTATGATCTGTCACTATTTCAATTTGCCGTCCTTAACAGTTTAGTTCAAGTTTATTCAGACCTAAAATAATTGACAAATCTTCTTGGTCTATTTGAGAATAATTTTCAGCTTTTTGTACACTTGAAGCGAATGCAATAGGCTTTTCAGTATTTTCGGCAAATCGATAGGATAAAATGACGCCAGATCATAATTGGAAGCATCGGCGATAAGAATATGGACTTGATTATATATAAGGCGTTATAAAAGGAACGTCAATTATGTGTTTTTTTAAATCCAGAAATGCGTTATCATAAACTTCTTACCAGATCCATTGATTATTCTTTTGTAATAAATTTAGTGACCGTGCCTTTATTGTGAAATTCCGAATGAAACAATGATAATACGTAAGGTGTCCAATAAATGCTTGTAATTCTTTTATATTTTTTTATTTAGGCACATTCATTATAGCTGTTATATGTTTGTTCGGGGTTTGCATTCCATTGCTATTTATTTTGCTTAAAAACATATTTAATCGTAGTTCAATTTCAAGTTATTATTGTCTAGTATTTTAATGGTCTCTGTAAGTTTAGACCAGTTGTTTAATAATGAATCGAACACTCTTTGAAATATGGCAGGAAAAGACGATACTCCGAATGGTAATCTATTTATTGATGTTGAATCTTGTTTTGTCCAATCTGACTAAAAATGGTTAGTATTGTAAGTAGTGAGTGGGTACTTACATAAGATATTCATTCATAGTATGCCTGAAATCTCCACAAATTCGAATGGTCATCTTTCTTTTTGATATGTATTACATGTGAGATTAGAATAGCGTATTTTGCTGATAAAATTTGTTGGGGTCTGGAAAAATTGTTCACTGGTGCGTTGGTTTTCAATTGTAGATGCGTTTTTTTAGCGTATCAAGTATTTTCGATAATTTAGAAAACTCCTTGAACCAATTGTACTCGCCTATTTCATTTGCCTTATCAATGTATTATCTTAGTAGTTCTGGATTTTGTACTATGATATCAAGTTCAAAAATATTTTTACCAATTCGTGATATATGGTAAATTTGCGATTGGGTTGTATTGGCTAATTTAATAATTAATTCGGTTTTTTCTAAAATCTCTATGAAAATTTCCGATATGTAGATGAATATAGGTACGGGGCCACTTCCACGCCAGCATGCAATAAGCTGGTGACTCTCCACCACGTAGGAATTAGCTCAGAAATTAAGAATATCATAAAAATACCTTTATTAAATTAGACAATGGTAAAATTTCAATAACAGAATTTTGAAATATATATCTTGTTTGGTGTGTAAAATAATATCATTTATGTAGTATGTTTAATTATTTAACAAAACAAAAACAAATTATCCTAATTATCAAGAGCCCAAATAATATATGTTTGACTAATTTTTGCTTCATAATATAGACTATGTACCATTATTTTTTATAAATATATGCGTATTCTGTAAAATTAAGCATCCTATTCCCCCTACCCCTCATGACTGGATTTTTAAAGACATTATCTAATAACTTTTGAAAAGTAATCTTTGGCATTAATTGTGGCATTAATAAATTGCGTCTTTCAATACTTATAGTTGTAAATATAATATGATTTTAATTTAAGATTTGAGAGCAGAGAGCAAAATTTACATAGGCAAGAAAACATGTGATTTAGGTTTATCTAAATAGAAAATATATATCTATGGTTAATGCTCCGATTAGCAAAATTTTAATTGCAAAAATTTGGTCTAAAAAATTTGACTTAAATTTAAACAGAAATTATTATTTATTTATTTTTTTTTTGGGGGGGGGGGGGAATATAGAGCCAACGCTTCCCTCTTCCCGGTTAGATAATTATGTCATCTATTATCAAATTTGTTAAGCCAAATTTGTCATGACATGGCAGATCAATATATAGATGCGAAGTAATGGCTAATCTATATTTTTTTGTAAAATTAATAGAATATTTTATATTAGGGCACGATTCATTTTGTTTTATTATCTCCTCTCCGTCATATGATATTTGTATTAATTAATCACGCATTCATAATATTTTTAATGATTTTTTTTGAAATTTTTAAACTTTAATTGTTAGTTTTCCGCGTCTTTTTTTAAACCTTTTTGATACATATTTGGATGCAACCTAATGAGAATTATAGTTTTGATTGATATTGATTGTTTTTACGTGCAGGTTGAAAGGTTATTAAATCTAAATTTAGTAAATAAGCCATGTGCAGTAGTACAATATAATCCATGGAAAGGTGGTGGGTAAGTTTTAATAACAAATTATTTTAACATGATCTTATTTGTTTATACTATAGCATCATTGCACTTTCATATGAAGCAAAAAATGCTGGTGTTACTAGAGGCATGAGAGGTGAGGATGCTAAGGAAAAGTGTCCTGATATAGAATTAATCACTGTACCAGAATCAAGAGGCAAAGCCAACTTATCTAAGAATGTTATTTTACAATTCTGATAATTCAAAATATTTTATAGATATCGGGATGAAAGTGTGAAGATTCTGGATGTTATTAAAGAGCATTGTGTTGATATTGAAAGAGCAAGCATTGATGAAGCTTATTTAGATATAACCAAAATTGTAGAGACTAGAGTTAATAAATATAGGACTATAATTATGAACACTAAAATACTAAATGATAAATTATTAAACTCATTATTTACTCCAGATGATATTGCATTAATATCAGAAGATACTTGTATTGCGCCTTTGAAATCAGGTTGAATAATACTATTTTCAAATCTCATTATTTTTTAGTGTCTAACTTTGCTGACATAAAAACATACATTGATAAGCAACCAGATAAAATTATAGAATATCTATCACTTGTTTATGGAGCAATTTTAACAAAGCAAATTCGAAACTCTATATTATCTAAATGTGGTTTCGAATGTTCTGCAGGTATATCTCAAAACAAGGTAAACTATACTTTAATATTTTATTAAATTTATTTAATTTAAGATTTTAGCAAAATTAGGATGTGGGTTGAATAAGCCTAATAAGCAAACTATCGTTGCACCAGATGCTATTGAAGAATTATACAAAACTGTTCCACTTAAAAAGATGTATAAAATTATATTTTTATCAGAGATTTGCAGAGATCAAATTTTAAGGATATCTTTCCCATCCATTTTTTCACTCCAATTAGATTTTTTTTTAGAATTATTTTTTGGCAGACCCATGTTTTGATTGCTTTAAATTAGAAATGCCACTATAAGTAAAATAACTGATCCATTATATATATTTACAAATGATTAATTACTATAATTTACATTTATTTTGAAAAAATTGAGTAAAACTGGATCTTGTAAAAAAAATAATAATATTTTTAGGCCCATCAGCTTGTTAAATTTTTTTCAATTTAGAAATGTACACCTTATTTTTTTAAAATTATATCATTTTAAAACACTCTCTGAGCAAGATCTGCAGGTTCCTAATTTAGACACTTTATTAAATTAAGATCTTCTTATTATTTTTAAAATATAATCTATTTTTTTTTAGAAGTGGATTAGGTGGCAAATTGGGAAATTCACTGCAAAGCAAATATGATATTACCTATATGTACGAATTGACTAAAATACCTTTGGCAAGATTAAAAGAAGATTTTGGTAATAAATGTGCAGAATGGTTGCATGATTTATCCAAAGGAATTGAAAATGAACCCATTAAAAATAGATTAATTCCTAAATCCATTGGATGCGGTAAAAATTTTCCTGGAGGTCTAGTCAAAAGAGATAAGGTTTGTAATCATGAGATCTGTTAAAATAAAATTGTACTTATTGATTATTTATCTTTTGTAAAACAAGTCAATATTATTATTTTTTAATTTAATGCATTATGGCAAAATCTACCTGTGATATCTCAGCTGTCCTCTCCATCCCCAACCTAATTGAAGACTCTCTAATATCTTCATTTGTGAGATTTTCTCACCATCTCATTTTCCCTCTTTTGCTCTTTTTCCCTACCCATTCCTATCCAAAGATTAGTTCACTTAAGTGCCTTCCCTCCCCATAAGGATTTGGTTAACATTTTTTCCCTAATTTTAAGAACTCTTAAAAATCTTTCCTGTTTTTAAGCTTTTTATACTAAAAAGATGTCTATAACTTACTTAAAATTCTATGAGCGATGGGATAACTTATTTTCAAAGATGAAGATCTTCTGGCTTCATTTAAAATTAAATATTTACAGATATCCTTTTAAAACCTAAAGTTCTCTAATTCTGCTTGCCTTAAATTCAAATTAACTTGCCATGTAAATCCGGTGAGATTCCTTGTATCCATCAATATCGCCTTTCATTTCAAACAATTTATTCTTTCTTTAATTTCTACCTTCCCATGTGACGTCTTAGCTCTATCAGCTAGACTAATCTCCCTCGCATAAAAAGACTGACTATCTCCTTGTCCGTTCTGTTGCATCTTACGAACGCTCAACCCTCTTTTTTAAAGCAAGAACTTGCCCCGAATGGTTCGAGGCTATCCCCAAATCTGACTGGAGAAAAACTTGGGAATCAGCATCTCACTCCGCCAGGCAGCATCGTGGTAACATCTAATTGTGTAGACTGTGACCATATGGCAATAAAGGCTAGTACCAACTCCATTGCAAGTATTCCTGCGGATGTCAACCTCATCACTAAGCAACAATATATGTTGCAAGCTTTCATTAAGCAAACATGCTATTCATCTTTCAACCAGCAAATCTTTTCAATGATTTCAAATGGCAGATGCCTAATGCCCTGGTCTAATGGTCTATCCTACCCTGGATCTACACTTGCTTCAATTTCTCGGTTATATCCAGAAATTTAAACTCGGCATACCCCCATGACGAAAGGAATCTTAAAAAAAATATGCTGTTATTTGGTTTTTGTACAATAACAAAATTGTAAGTATCTATTTTTTATTTAACCCAGTTTACAGTAAAATTTTTTAAGAGTGATCTCAGATACGGTTAACACTTAATTTTTGACCAAATGTGAAAGTGTGTGACCAGCATTTTTATAACTCCTCGCTATTCTTAGCTAAATTTTGTTAACCGTCTATCTCGCAATGTTTCGTTATAGTTATTTTCCATTTTTTTTAACCTGATATAGTTATTAAAGTTAAATATATATGTCAATACTCGGATAATATGGTTAGCTTTCGCCGTATATCAAAATATCCCGTTTTCCCTTGTAATATTAGCTATAACGTGTTTTTACTTTTATGTGTTGTTGTTGTTAAAAAGTTCGATTTGGGTAGATTTTTTTAAAAAACGGCCCGATTAATATTTTTTTAGTTAAAATAATATTTATGTGAGCCTTAAGATTTGCCAAGTGGAATCCCAATCCATTCTTGCCATCTATGAGCAAAAATCACCAGGCATCAGTATATGGTGATATTGAATTTATTTTTACAATCAAAATTTTTAGTCTAGTCAAATCAGATAGGAAGACTAAATTTAGTGTAAACGAAAACATGAGCGCGATATCGATTCTCGCAACGACTTTCTTCTTTTTCTTTTAGCCAAACGCGATGATTTACAAGCTTATTTATTTTAGCCCCTTTTTTTATAGTCAGCTTAGTTCCTTTATTTTAGCAATTCTTCGTGACAATTTTCATATGATCTTACAATCCACACATGTTTTTTTAAGAAAAATAAATATTTCGGCTGATATATACTTACTTATTAATATAGCTAAATTCACTTCTCTTTTAGCTTTTCCTCACATTTAGTCATTTTAAGATTGTATTTAGTCTATACATATAATCATTCAATGCACACGTTTTTGAAAAAATAAAAAAATATTTCGGCGAAAATATTAGTTAAGCGATTGTTCATTACACTTTTTTTTAGTCATTTTTGGGATAATATTTAACTATGTTCATATAATCATACAATCCACATATGTTTTAAATATATATTCATCTAAAATTTACTTACTATAAATATTACATGTCATATCACGTTTTACAGGTATAATGATTTGTCCTGAATTCTCATAAGAATTTCGAGCAATTTCTTATATACCTGTAATGATGCATATATTTATTTTAAAGAAATTTTACTTGTCTATATTTTGCGCTTCTATTATTTTAGATATATCATTGGATGTTACAACTAGTTGATGAATTGTTAGAGAGACTTGGTAAAGACAAAATCGAGGTTATTATATTTTAGAGATTAAAGAAAAAAAAAATTCCCCCAAATAAATCCAATTAAATGAAATAACGGGAATACTAATATTCTGAATTCGATAAATCTATTTTATAAATATTAAAGAGATTTCTCCATCTTTACCGATTTTTTTTTTTGAAAGCTGAATTTTAGATTCCAGAGTTTACTTCTCTCACATTGATGTTGTTTAAAGGGATCGATTTGAGGCGATTTTTTAAAAACGGCTAACTAAATATTTTAACCTAAAAAAATATCGCCTAAAACCTGTGCCATCTATAACCAAAATCTTCAGGGTTTGCTTAATATTTTGTCTCATATCGTATCAAATTTTTAGCGATTTAGAACATATCTCTGAACATACCATTTTTTTTCAAAAATATAAAACCCTTTATTTAAAATTATTTAAAATACTTACAGTAAATTATACTAGTGGAACTTATGAATTTTAAATATATATATATTTAAGGGAACGAATCACTAATAAAGTTTTGGTTTTGTGTGCTGCTTGCTTAGTATAATGATTTAGATAGAGGAAGATAATCTATTTGGTTTTCGGAACAAAAATAATTTCTAATTTTGATAAAATATGGTTTGGACAGAGATTTCTAAAACGCTAGAAAAATTGGGAATATTTCACATATATATATATATATAAATCCTTAAAATAATGTTGATATTGAATAAACGCTAGGACAGGCAATACTTATTTTTTTAATTGAATTTCTTATTTTTTTTTAAAAAAAAAATAGTTAAAATGTGATATATATTTGATTCCATTTTTTTTTCGCGATTTAGAACGCGAACCAATATTTGGATATCGAACATGCCCTATATAATAAACCCTTTTATTATTTTTGCTTTAAAAATAATAATAATTAAAATTTCATATTTTTTTTTAATTATCATGTAATTTATTATTAAAATCATTGGCAGAATCAAAGATCTCCAAAAACTTTGCACCTATCTTTGGGCCAAAATATTCACGACACTAGTCGAGTGTCTCATCAAATACCGTTTCCTTCTAATTACAAGAACACCGAAGAATTCGCTCAAATTTGTCTTAGCAACCTTAAAAAATTTAACGAAAACAAATCTGGAGATAAATGGTATATTATAAATTTCCGCAGCGTAAAAGGTTTTACGCCAAACGCCGATTTTTTTTTAAAGCAGTGTTCTAATCGACTTAGCCGAAAACTGGAGCCAAGTTTTGGGTCGAAAAAATCGTCCCGAAACTGACTAGAGTTGTAAAACTAAGTTCCTAAACTAAAGTTATGAAACTCGAGATATTAACCAGAGGACGAAAATTACCTTCTTAAATTAAAAAAATAATTTTTATTTTCGTTTTTTTTAAAAAAAATAAATTTAAGAATCTCTAGATAATTTTTTGGATAAGATCCCCGCCTTTTCTTATGTAATAAGAAAAAATTAAAATATATATTTGTACCAGAGACCTGAAGGCCCGGCCTGGGTACACGGGCCGGGCCTAAGTTTTTTTAAAAAAAACATCTGATCCTGGCCGTACGAATGGTATAGATGTGATATCAGCACAATAAATTTTTTTAGCTCAGTTTATGTATCAGGATACATTTATAAATGTATCGAACCTGATTTTGCTCGTGGGTGGCAGTTTTGACATCTATTCGCGAAATCTCGAGGCTTAGGTAATATTTTTCTGGCGAAAATATTTAGTTAATCATTTTTAAAAATCAGTTCAAAATGGCGATAGTTTGTATAAATCCCTTTTTTTAGACGATATATCTGAAACCATTTTAAAAGTATCCTTTAACGACTCTGACAATCGGTAAGGATAGGGTAGTATAAAGTATTCTGTTCCTATTAAAGATGTGTTTTTTTTATATAATTTCCGTTCGGACTGGGTCTAATATTTTTTTATAGAGTTTCAGGCCCTGTATAAATTTTTAAATATGATATCATTTTTACAATTTAGTGATATATTTTTTTAAATTCTTGCTGGTAAATAAAAACGCAAAATATATACATGTATTAAATTATTATTATTTAAATTTGAATATTTAGCATTATTTTAAATACGAATTACATTGGTATACAATAAATTGCCAAAACTAAACCGAATCAGGCAGAAATTTGTTTTTGATATATCTTTTTTAATGCTATTTGTTTCTTTAAACAATTGGTTAATTTTCTATATTAAAAAATAATAATAAATGGACTAGAATATAGAATTAAAAGATAATTGATTCCTCGTCAAAATTGCTTAATTCCTATTTAGGATTACAATCCAAGTTGTTCAATGTTTGAGGTAGGGATGTGAACCCGGGTTCAAGAATTTTAAATTTCATTTAAAAGAAATTTTGATAACAAGAATTTAATCGAAACCGATTTCCTAAGAGGGGTCCGAACCTGCTTCAGGTCCATTTTACCCCGGGTTTAATGAGTTGTTCTAAAATCTGTCTCTGTTTGTTCTCTGGTTTCAAGATGCCCAAACCAAACAATTTTTAATTTCCCGAACCCGTCGGGTCTCGTCTTTATCACCAGTGCTTATTGAAATTTTACCACTTCCCCTCTATTGTAATAATCATATTTTTTTTCATGTTATCTTTACTTTAACAATTTTTTTTTAAAAAAAAGGAGATTTTTCTTGGGGAAAAAAAGGCAACTAATTTAAGTTTTCTTTTTTTTTAGTTTGTGTCCTAAATATAAGAAAAACTAATCAAAAGTTTCATGAATTGCCTAACTTTCTTGAGTTTTGAGAGATTCATAACATGTCCCAAATCTTCTATCAAATTTTCAAAAAATAATTTTATGTGAATGATTTAATAATTCTATATTTAATATTCTTGCAAAAATTTACGCGAATTGAATTTCACATAATTTTTGATATTTGAAAAATTTTCTAAGGCTGAGGTAATTTTTAAAAATAAATTCGTTGGTTAAACTACTTTTTTTTTTAACTTTACATAAAAAATTATTTATTAAAATATAGAATATATAAATTAAAATTGAATAATAATAAATTGGTATAAAGATCTGATTGGCTAAAATCTTTATCATTTTCCTTACGCTTTGTCTTAAAAGCAACCATTTTGAGAATTGTAGATCCGTGATTTTTCAAGTGTTTCCTTTCATTATAATCCGTTGTCGTTTGATTGAGGTGTAAGATCTATCATAGATCTAATCTAGTATTGATATTCTTTTTACGGTTTATAATTTAGCTTTCGATATTAAGATGCTTCATAACTTGTTATTATATAATTAATATTGTAGCTCATCATTATAATTTAGTCATCATTACTCGTTAGTCATTACAGAAAAAAACATTCTAAATATAATTTGATTAAATATCTCCATTTGAGAGCGTTATGAAATTTTTTTTTGATCTTTGAATTTTAAATATGTGAAACCTTAGATAAAAGCTTTTAAAAAGCCTATAATCTTATATTAAATAGATTTTTTTTTAAACTAAATATCTTCAAAATAATATATAAAATTACACTATTTATCGATAACTTAATAATACAAAATAACAAGATTTTATAATGCAATCAATAAGATACAAATATATATATATATATAATGACTTCACATTTGTAACGTTCCAATTATTTAAGCACATACAATGTTTAAGTGTTGTCGATGACATCCCGTTTCGCTTCTTGGTCATAAAGAATCAACTGTCTTGCTGAATGCTCTTTCACTTGGAACGCTGGACGTTTATTGAGCAAGGTAATCCTTAGCTATCAGCGACAAGGTTAGGGTAAAATTTGCCGTTTTTTGCCCCACCAATCAAGTATATTAGTTGAAGCTGGTTTACCCGGTTCAGTATACAAATAAAATTATAAGCTATATTTATTTTTATAGCCAATTTAAAAAATCATGTTGGAAGAAATTATTCAGAATTAATTGGAAATGGAGAGAGCGAAGATGTACCAAAATGCTTAGTTGGTATTCGTAGATTATTACCTAAGGAAAACGAATTTTCTTAACAAATTAATTTTGAGATTTAATTATAAAGAACAATATTCCTTTCAAAGCTATGGATAGTAATTAGGAGTTCAGAAATATTTTTTCCTTCATATTCTGTACAAGACAAACAGCTTGCAAATATATTAGAAAAAAATATATAAAAGTTCTAAATTAAAGCATATTACAAAGTTAAAAAATGTTAAAAGTAAATTGGCCATCATGAAAGATATGTGGACAGCTCATCATATCTTGCGTAAAGGAGATAATCTTGTCCTTGATCTCAAAGTCATCGAGAGATTCTAACAAATATCGTTATATCCTCACCACTATGAGGATATGGTAGCTCCAGTAAATCTAGAAGGAAACTTTCCACTTTTTATCCATATAGCGGCATGTAATTACCCAAAAAGACGATGAATTAATTGATGTCCACATATCAGTTGTGATGGCTAATTTGCTTTTAACATTTTTTAACTTTGTGATAAGCTTTAATTTAGAACTTTTCATATATTTTTTCCAATATATTTGCAAGCTGTTTGTCTTGTCCAGATTTTTATCATGCTTGAATATGAAGGAAAAAATATTTCTGAACTCCTTGCTATCCATAGCTTTGAAAGGAATATTGTAATTTGTTAAGACATTCGTTTTCCTTAGGTAATAATCTACGAATACCAACTAAGCATTTTGGTACATCTTCGCTCTCTCCATTTCCAATTAATTCTGAATGATTTCTTATAACGTGATTTTTTTAAAAATTGGATATAAAAATAAATATAGTTCATAATTTTATTTGTTATTTGCTGAACCGGTTGCACCAGCTTCAACCAATACACTTGATTGGTGAGCAAAAAATAAAGACTTTTACCCAACCTTGTCGCTGATAGCTAAAGATTACCTTGCTCAACAAACGTCCAACTTTCCAAGTGAAAGAGCATTCAGAAAAGCAGTTGATTTTTTGACCAGGAAGCAAAACAGGATGTCATCGACAACATTTAAACATTGCATGTCCTTAAATAATAGGGATATTACAATATGAAATCATTATATATATATATATATGTATGTATCTTATTGACTGTATTATCAGTGTGAACACTAAAATATCTATCACACATTTTACACACTCGGCGATTTTTGTTAGGGAGCTTAATTCAAACAGGCTCATTGTAATAAAGGAAGTACTATCTATCGATGTACTAACCGAGGAATAAGATAGGGGAGACCAGGGCTAGTCGGCGCAAGGGGCTTGTCGGTTCAAAGGATTTTATTTTAAAACTAGTAACGATTAATAACTGAAATTTTGTTCTAAAATAGAATTCTATAATATCCATATTTGGGGATAAAAATAATTTATAATATTTAGCTATTTAAATTTTTATCTGTTATAACATGTTTTTGACATGAATTTCAGAATATTTTCCCTTAATATTATTAAGCTGTATTAAAAAATTAAAAGTTTAAACATGACAAAATGCACAATATATGAAATTAAAATATCTATTTTAATATCTGGGAAAGTTTCAGATTGATACATAATGCTTAAATATATGTTAAGATTATATTAGTAATATTACCATATTGAGGTTAGTAGAATCGTGGCTAGTCGGCGCAATCAATTAATGTTTATAATATTAATATGGTACGCCGATATATACGAAAAATTCAAAACAGGAAAATATTTAGTAATAGTGATTTTGAAGAAGCTATTAGACTATATGAAAATAAGATCTCATCAAGAAAAATATTAACTATTACAGGTTAAAATATAATATTTTATAAATGTAATATAAAAATAATAATTATTATATAAATTTATTCATGTAATTTTTCATAATACATTTCAATTTTAATATAATAGCAGACCTAAATAAATATCTTGCAAATAAAATCTTTGTATATATATATATATTGTGATAATTAAATATATATTGTCATAGATATATTGCATATATAAATTTTAGCCTGATAATAAGATCAATTATTTAATATAAATTATGTGAAGCAAACAAATATTTATATATATTAATTATAATTAACAGTATAATATGATTCAAATTAATACATCTTATTGGATATGAACATTTTAGTAAATAAACTTTAGCTTGATAATAAGATCAATTTTTTAATATAAATTATGTGAAGCAAACAAATATTTATATATATTAATTATAATTAACAGTATAATATGATTCAAATTAATACATCTTATTGGATATGAACATTTTAGTAAATAAACTTAAGCCTGATGATAAGATCAATTTTTTAATATAAATTATGTGAAGCAAACAAATATTTATATATATTAATTATAATTAACAGTATAATATGATTCAAATTAATACATCTTATTGGATATGAACATTTTAGTAAATAAACTTTAGCTTGATAATAAGATCAATTTTTTAATATAAATTATGTGAAGCAAACAAATATTTATATATATTAATTATAATTAACAGTATAATATGATTCAAATTAATACATCTTATTGGATGAACATTTTAGTAAATAAACTTTAGCCTGATGATAAGATCAATTTTTTAATATAAATTATGTGAAGCAAACAATATTTATATATAAATATTAATTATAATTAACAGTATAATATGATTCAAATTAATACATTTTATTGGATATGAACATTTTAGTTTTCAGGATATTCAAATGATGTTATATATTTAAATATACAATTAGATAAATTTTGAGTAAATTTATTATATATTTTATTAGGTATACCTGCAACAAATTTTTTAAGATATTACAAAAAATACAAACTGGTTGGCACTATGCCCAAGATAGGCCAAGATAATAAACAAAAAATTTTTGATGATGATGAAGAAAATAAAATTGTTGAATATCTAATTGCATGTAGTAAAACCTTTTATGATTTATCCGTTAAAAAGGTATTTAAAAAATTATACTAAAATTATTTATTTTATATTTAGATAAAAATTCAAGCATTTTATCATGCTATTCAATTAAACAAAAAAATACCAAAATCATGGATTATTAATAAAATGGCCGGTGAAGAATGGTTTTCTTCATTTATGAGAAGAAATCCAAGATTATCTCTAAGATCTCCGGAAGCTACAAGTTTAGCTGGAGCGGCTGGTTTTAATCAAGAGGCTGTTCTATATTTTTTTAATCTTTATAAGGGAATACTAGATAAAGACCTATGTCAATTTACAATATGGACGAAACAGGCTTGACAACTGTGCAAAATCCATCAAAAATTGTTGCGCAGAAGGGTCAGAAACAAGTCGGATCCATCACTTCCGCAGAGCGAGGCACTCTAGTAACAATGGCGCTGGCTGTTAACGCTTTAGGGAATTATATTCCCCCGATGTTTATTTTTCCGCGTAAAAAATATTATAATCATTTTGTTAGAGACGGTCCTCAGGGATGTATTGGCGCATCCAACGGATCGGGTTGGATGCAAGAGGAGGAATTTATTATGTTTTTAAGTCACATTGTTTCTCATACAAGATGTAGCCAAAAATTTAAAATTTTACTAATTTTGAATAATCATATATCCCACCAATCATATAATGCGATTCAATATTGTATAGATAATGGTATAATACTTTTATCTCTTCCTCCACACTGTACTCATAAATTGCATCCCTTAGATAGGACAGTCTATGGGCCTTTAAAAATTTTTTATAATAATTGGATAGATTCATGGATGCGAAATCATCGTGGAATCTCTTTTTCTCTTTATGATATTCCCTCTATTGTAAAGGATATTTTACCTTGCCTCTTTCTTTCTTTCTAGCTAGCTTTCTTTCTTTCTAACAAAATATCTCAAAAGGGATTTGAATCTCGTGGAATATATCCCTACAATGAAAATATTTTTCGGGAGGAGGATTTTATTCCTTCATCAAATGATGAAAGATCGTTTATATTAGGAGAAAGTTCAGGACATTCGCCTTCAAATTCGTCAATTATGTTAATTTCTAGCTCCACTTTTTCTTCTATTCCTAGCCCCTCTACTAATATCTCAATTAGGGATACTGTCCCTTCAAACAATACTCTCCCAGGTCCGTCATTTACTCCGATATCAATCTCATCTGGTAATTCGCAAACTAAAGGATCAAGGAAAAAAAAGGCTGAGATCTTTACCTCATCCGCATTCAAGAGTGAACTTTTATTTAAAGAAAAGAATAAAAAATCAAAAAAAAATATTGTTAAAAAATTAATAAAAGATGTGTGTATTATATGTAAACAAGATTATAAAAATTTTCATAATTTTGAGGATTGGTTTCAATGTCGAGTATGTAAAGGTTGGGCGCATGGGTCATGTGCCAAAAAAGATTGTTATTTTATATGTTATAATTGTAAATAGAATATTATACAAATAAAGCATGGGAAGAGAATTAGTAGAAGAGCTAGGAATTAACATAATTGACGAATTTGAAGGCGGATGTCCTGAACTTTCTCCTAATATAAACGATCTTTCATCATTTGATGAAGGAATAAAATCCTCCTCCCGAAAAATATTTTCATAGTAGGGATATATTCCACGAGATTCAAATCCCTTTTGAATATTTTTTGAAGAGGCTGCTAAAGGTAAAATATCCTTTACAATAGAGGGAATATCATAAAGAGAAAAAGAGATTCCACGATGATTTCGCATCCATGAATCTATCCCATTATTATAAAAATTTTTTAAAGGCCCATAGACTGTCCTGTCTAAGGGTTGCAATTTATGAGTACAGTGTGGAGGAAGAGATAAAAGTATTATACCATTATCTATACAATATTGAATCGCATTATATGATTGGTGGGATATATGATTATTCAAAATTAGTAAAATTTTAAATTTTTGGCTACATCTTGTATGAGAAACAATGTGACTTAAAAACATAATAAATTCCTCCTCTTGCATCCAACCCGATCCGTTGGATGCGCCAATACATCCCTGAGGACCGTCTCTAACAAAATGATTATAATATTTTTTACGCGGAAAAATAAACATCGGGGGAATATAATTCCCTAAAGCGTTAACAGCCAGCGCCATTGTTACTAGAGTGCCTCGCTCTGCGGAAGTGATGGATCCGACTTGTTTCTGACCCTTCTGCGCAACAATTTTTGATGGATTTTGCACAGTTGTCAAGCCTGTTTCGTCCATATTGTAAATTGACATAGGTCTTTATCTAGTATTCCCTTATAAAGATTAAAAAAATATAGAACAGCCTCTTGATTAAAACCAGCCGCTCGAGCTAAACTTGTAGCTTCCGGAGATCTTAGAGATAATCTTGGATTTCTTCTCATAAATGAAGAAAACCATTCTTCACCGGCCATTTTATTAATAATCCATGATTTTGGTATTTTTTTGTTTAATTGAATAGCATGATAATATGCTTGAATTTTTATCTAAATATAAAATAAATAATTTTAGTATAATTTTTTAAATACCTTTTTAACGGATAAACCATAAAAGGTTTTACTACATGCATGGTAGCAAACGCCCTTCAAAATCTATCCCTACCCACCTCACATTTTACACACTCGGCCATTTTTGTTAGGGAGCTTAATTCAAACAGGCTCATTGTATTAAAGGAAGTACTAACTATCGATGTACTAATCGAGGAATAAGATATATTATTGATATCTGACTCATATTAATGTCTTGATCTTGATCATCCAGAAGATCTTGTTTGTATGCAAGGACACGCACTTATAATTGCAAAAAAATTGCTACATAATTATAACTCCAAGTTGAGATCC
This sequence comes from Gordionus sp. m RMFG-2023, assembly GCF_954871325.1. Classification (NCBI taxonomy): domain Eukaryota; kingdom Metazoa; phylum Nematomorpha; class Gordioida; order Chordodea; family Parachordodidae; genus Gordionus; species Gordionus sp. m RMFG-2023. The sequence continues at coordinate 3,887,050 of NC_088778.1, read as the reverse complement.
ATATTATCTAGTAGAGGTTTGCTGTATCTTCATCACTATCTTAGGTACGACATTTTAGTATGGAAAGATGTGAAATAAAAAAAAATATAGGAAAATGATTTTTTTTAATAATGTTGTTATCATATAATAATTTTAAATATGAATGTGTAAAAAAATAAATTATTATTAAAATATAAGAAATATATATTTAAAAATTAATTAATAAAATTTATATTATATTTATTTAACTTTTTTTTGTAACATATGTTTATTTATTATTTTTTAGATATAATATTCAAAAGGTTTTTTTCCTTAAATCTGGGCTGATGAGATATGGACCTTTTTAGAAACGCCAAAATTCTTAAATACATTATATTTAATTTTGAATATCTTAAAAAGTAATATTTAATATTACTAAATACATCGTTTAAAAACGTATGTAGATACAGAAACGGGGTAAAAAACTTTATTTAGCTGATATCACATTATAATTAAAATAATGATTGTTACATTTTAATGATTCATATACAAATATATATTTTGTTATCACATAAGAAAACACAGGTTCTTATTCAAAAAATTAACTACAAATTCTTAATTTTATTTCAAAAAAAAAACGAAAATAAATATTATTTTTTTAAATAAAGGTAATTATGAAATATTCGTCCTCTAGTTCATATCTTGAGTTGTGAACTTAGTCAACTAAACCAACTCTGAGTCGAAGAATGAACTCGACTATTTAACAACAAACGAACAAAAAAATCAGCTGTGAGCCGTAGAAATAAAATAAAATTTTTATAACCGGAAGTGACATTAATGCAAACTATGCCATTGGCTGTAATGGACACCAATTGAAATTCTTTTAAACATCCTTAGATGGCGATAGTTTTGTTAAACGGCTCGATTTAGCCAATTTTAAAATTAAGATTTTAGCCAAAATAACATTACGCGAGCTTCGAGATTTAATGGATATCCAAACATTTCTGCCTTCCATGAGCAAAATCTCCTGGCTTGTAATAATATTTTTTTAGTAAATGTTTCAACACAAAATGGCGGATCTTGAATGTTATGTACACTTCTTAAATTCACCATTTAAAAATATATAAATTATCGGTCTAAATTTGTAGGAACGCCATAAACCCGGTTATTTACTATAGTTGGACCTAAACATATCGTTTACTATTTTAATGATTAGCCATTTTTGTGAATATAGCAATCCATTAAAAATCAGAGATCCCTCCGCCCAAAAAAGAAAGTTTAATTATATAATAAATCCGGTTTGCTTCACATGTCTCGCAATTCGAACCGGGGTTTGATTCCCATTCATTTTGCTCCAGAATACATTTTTTGTTTTAAGATAATTATTTATAATTTTTTATTATTCAATACGAATGATTAGACTTCTTTTTCAAGCTCTCTTCTAACCCCCCCCCCATTGCTGTCACGTGTTTTCCGTAAGTGTGCATCTAGTGAAAGTCATAGTGGAGGGCACATAGAACATTATTTTACCATCTAACCCTGCATTCATAATTAGCGCATATTCGTGCCGATGTATATATAAATATAATATTTAATATAACTGCTGCGAATTTGCGCAAACTATGAACGCAGGGTATCTCAATATACAGTCATGGCTTGTACAACAATATCGATTCGAAACCAATGATGAGTGTTAGTATTGTTGATGCATTACTATCCATTATGAATTATTATGAATGTTAAATAGATATTTGAAAAAAAAAAAATAATAATATTAAGGGGCCCACCCATAACTAATATCACAATATCCGCCAACAACTTTGTTCCGGCGCATCCTAAAAATGGTAGGAATAGCAATATCAACACTTTCGTTACCGCACCAACATCTCCATCACGCAAAAAATCTCCCAGAGCTGGTGCCCATGTTTCGCCCATACCCCCCTCTACGTCTATTAATACGATTACGGAATCGTCCGCTTCGCCTTCCAAACTTGCTAAAACTGTGGATAATAAAAATAGTAAAGCGGAATCAGATTTACTTGGCCAAAATGTATCGCCCACTTCGTGGCAGGAAATGGATAAAGAAGTTTTCGAATCGTTACCGGAAAGCATAAAATGGGAAATTCGGGACAATCTAGACTACAAAGAGATGGCCGCTAAGAAAAAAATCAAGCAACGTGAGTTAGTTGACAGAGAGAAAAGGGGGAAAAATTTGTATGACGATTCCCCGGCCACCAATCTACGCACCAGGAAAAGTGGTCAAACGCTTAAAAATAACAAGAACACTGTTAAGCACAAAGTTAAGAATGCTGCGGGCGTTGCTAATAAGAGTAAAAAACGAATCAAGATTGGCGAACGTAAAGCGGACATTACCAAATTTTTTAACCTTCCTCCTCAGAGCGATTGAATTGTAGGAGGGAGTTGGTTTTTCCAACAACGAAATCATGTCCTTAGTATTTTTTTTAAGAGAAAAGTTATTCGATTACCTATTACTATTTATTGTATACTCTACTTCTTAATTTATATTTATCATGCATAATACTCGAATAAAAACTCTTATAATATTAAAATAGATTTCAGCGTTTACTTTAGCTCTCGGATATTAATAAAAATCATTATTAACGTTCTATATTTTACATTCGTAACAATATTTCCATTTATCGAAAACTATCTTCGTATAAGGTTAAGAAGACCAAATTATGACCTAGTGGTTTATTTTACACATCTTCCTTTCCTCGTTTCTTGGATGCTTTTAACCACTAATAATTCATTATTTTATGCCTCTCATATCTTCTTTAATTAAACCATACAAAACGGTAGCAGATTTTATATTCAGGCAGCAGGATGTTTCAAATACTGAGCTCTCAGAAATAATATTTATTTTTGTAAGATTTTTGGGGTGATTTGCAAATATATTGGATTTTTTTTTAAATCGAGCCATTTAACGACACTAGCTGTGGCCTACATATATTTTTTTCCATTAAAATCTATATTTATTTACCTATTTTCTCTTCTTTCTATTTTTTTTAGTATATAATAAATATCGTTCTTGTAGTTTATTCATAAGTTTATAATCTAAAAGTTTCTTCGATAAACTCATTAACCCTTTTGTTTATCTATCAAAGTGGCTTGATCATGGGAACAGTTTTTGTACCTATACTATTTACTAAAAATTCGTTTGATTTACTTCTTTTTTTGTTGAAATTCTTACTATTTTTTTTTTATTGCCTCATTTCCAGATGACCTCTTAAATAAACATGGCTAAAGGTCCACTCAGAATTAAATTGAATATAATATATATATTAAATCAGAGATTGAGGTCCACTGCCATGCCGTATTTTAAATTCTTTTCAATATTAAAGCTAAATATTTTAAATCGCCAATTATTTATGTTAGCTTCAATGTGTTTTTCCCCGCAAGCAATGTGTTATTTTTTCAACTTTAAATTATTTTTTGAGCAGGTTTTATTTAAATTTAAAAATCTGATTTTACGGAAATGTATATTCCACCATGTTTGGAATACGTACCCCCAGAATTCTAGATATATTTTGTCAGGAAACTTTTGAGTCATTTATAATTAGTTATGAAAAATCTTTGGGGAAAAAAACGAATATAAATATCTATAAGTTAGAAAGTTCCTGACAAAGTATTCTAACTAGAATTCTAGAGATATATTTTGTCAGGAACTTTTGGAGTCATTTATAATTAATTATGAAAAATCTTTGGGGAAAAAAAACGTATATAAATATAACTATAAGTTAGAAAGTTCCTGACAAAGTATTCTAACTAGAATTCTAGATATATTTTGTCAGGAACTTTTGGAGTCATTTATAATTAATTATGAAAAATCTTTGGGGGAAAAAACGGAATATAAATAACTAAGTTAGAAAGTTCCTGACAAAGTATTCTAACTCGGGTTGGGTATTCTAAACATGATGGAATACATTTAGATTTTAAAGTAACATTTATAAAAATTAAAAATAATCTGATCATAATAACAGAAAATGAGCTTAATAGAAGAGACACCCGGGCCGTATTTTAATTTTTTTCAATTTACCCGGGCCGGGTTGATAAAATTTTTTTTTTAAATCTGGACCGGGCCTTACAAATGGTACCACTACTTTCAAATTATGGCGTTTTGTTTTATTGTATAATTAAATCGCGCTAATTTGTTAACGTTTTTTTTCTTTGTGTTTTTAAAATATTAATACAATTTTTTTTTCTTTTTTGTAAATGTTGAATATTTAAAAAAAATAATAATTTTAACCTTCTAAATTTAAATTTTTTTGAAATAAAAAAAACCACTTCAAACGCTTTAAATTTGTAAGTAATATCATTATATTTAAAAAAAAAATGAATAAGTTTACCATCATAAATTTATTTTTAAATACTTTAATATTATTCACGTAATTAAACGTAGAGATATGCGAACGTTCGGCCCGAAGTCTTGGAAATTTTTTAAAATATCAATTTTAATATCGAATTTTTTATGTAAAATAAAAATATTTTGATTTATTTATATAACTAGACGCCATATAACATACGTGTCTTTTATTTTGAGTAATTATAAAAAAATAATTTCTATTATTTAAATAAGTACGGGCCGGGTCGGCAAAACTTTTTTTAAAAAAATACGGGCCGGGCTCGAAAAATTAGGCCCGATGTAGATCACTAGTAAATTTTTACCCTGCCCCATTATACTTGAAATTAAAATTAATGATTATAAAAACCCCAAAAAGCACCACTAGCAAATATTTTTAATCTTTTTTTTTGGTAATGTGGCTAAACATATTCTCCGAAAATTTACTGCGTTCCCATTATTACATTCAGCTGTAATATCGATCTTGAATTCTAACATTTAAGAGTGAGTTCCAAAAAATCTTTAATATTTCTAATGTTCTTAGATGGGATTTAACCTTCTTTTTTTTTCATGGGAATAGGTATATACACAGATTCTTGAAAAAAAAAAAGATTAATATAAGCAAAATTTACGACAAGGACATGATATGGTTTCTATTGCTCGCCAAATTATCAGTCTTCGTAATCATTGCTTTGATATCATATATACGTAAAGAGGGGAAAAATAATCAAATTATTTTAAAATTATTTTTTTAAAAAAATAATAAGAAACTTGTAAAATTCTTTAATTAAATGAAGGTCATGGCCACTATTAATTGTACTTTGTTAAAATTTCATTAACTCCTTTTTAACAAAAAAGTATCTGTTTATTTATCTCTACTTCAAAACAGTTAAATTAATTATGACGTTAGTAAATCTTGGTTAGAAACAATATATTATTCTCGTTAATATAAATTGTAATAATTGCATATGTTCGTGTGCAATTAGGTTTAGACTATAAAAAAAAGAAAGAGAAGTTAATGACGTTTTGAATGTCACGTGTGTATAAAGTATGGGAAAAATATTTTTAAAAAATATGGGATAACTGTCATATACGATGACTTAATTAATTTTGTATGAAGCGCAGATCTCAAAATAAATGTGATAGTTGACATATTCTCGGAAAATAAGAAAAATCACGATATTTAAAACAATTGTTATAAGCACTATATTGGCATTAAAAAAAATGACTTATTTATTGCAATATATCAGTAAATTGACAATAAAAAAAAATATTTAAAAGCTTTTATTTAAAAAAATATTTTAGCTAAATTTTCTATGTTTTCTATCTAAAATAAGAATTGGACATTGTAAATAATTTTTTAAATATTCCGTTGAAAAAGCATTAATATTTGATAAACTAGATTAAAAAAACCATTGATTTTAATGTTGTTTTAAGACATTCATTCTCTTTTTAATTTTATTATCTTGTAAATTACCCTTATATTGTGATATATTTTTGATAAGTCTTGTATTAAATTCGCCTATATAATGCCGCGATGGTTTTGATATACTATGATAATAATTTTTATGATAGATAACCTAACATTATCATTGATTAATCACATTTTCTTTATAACTAACATCATTGGCAAAAAAAAATATATTGCCCTGCTTTGAATTTATTGCCAATATGAACAAATCAGTGAGAGCATTTGCCAAGAATATATTTAATTAACTATAAATAGGCCTTTCATTTACATTTTACATATATTTTCGCTTTACAAATACAAGTATTTTCTTATTGTTTTTCAAATTAATATTTACGATTGCCAAAAATAATCTAAGGACATTGTGACATACACTTTTTATAATAACCTCGAAATAATATAAAATACAAAACTTAATTTAAAAAAAAAATTGAACATAATAAATATCTTGGTATTAAAAAAAAATAAAAGTGAATTTATAATATTATCTTAAATCTGATCTAATTTTAGTTGTAATTTTCAAAAGAGGTTGGATATCTATATTAGATACAAAAAAAATATATATTATTTTTGAAATGTAATGCTAATTAGAGAACTGCACGGGCTGTCCGTAGCCAGACCCGACCCGACCCGAGCCTCGGGTCGGGTTCGGACATCAAAAAAAAATTTCTCGGGTTCGGGCTCGGGTCGGGTTGAAAAAGCTGTCCGACCCGAAAACGCGACCCGACCCGAAAATATATATAATAATATTAATATCTTAAATAGTTATTATAATTTATAATATTAATTATAAAATCATATTATTTAATATTTATCACATTTTAGGATTAAAATGTCATGTCATTATTAATTATTATTTTATAAACCTAACAACCGGATACCAAACTATTTTATTACTAAATTGTGTTTCTCGTAAATTACAAGATAAGACATATTTTATGTAAGTTTTATTTATTATTTAACTAGCCTATACATTGTCTTTTTTAACATTTGTTTTAACCCTTCACTACAAAGGTAGAAAAAACTCCCTTAACTACAAAGGTGGGGTCTATTTTACCCCAAATTTTGATTAGATATATCTCAAAACATATTAAAAATTGAGATCTAAAATTTTGAGTATATATTTAAAAAATATTGGAGATAATAAATACAAAATCTTAGATTAATATTTACTTCCAAAAAAAAGTTAGACAAATTTTCCTAAAATTACTGAAATAAAATTTTCTTTTTCAGTACTTCCTTTAATTATTTTATTATCACTAAATAAAATTCAAAAAATTCAAATTTTATTAAATCAATGTTGAATAATGATAATTACATAAATTTTATAAAAAAATATCATATATCAAAAAAAATATTAATCATCAAATATGTAAAATTATTAAAAAATAATAGTGTAAATATATATCTTAATATTATTATTGAATATTTTTTTCTTAAGAAACTACAGAGGTGGTAGATACGTTTTTGGACTTCTCTCTATGGGAGGCTGACAATGCGTATTCTGATGCTAGCGCCGAAGTTGACGAGCTAAAAAAATATCTAGATCCGAAATTATGTGTTGATGACGATAATATTTTAAAATGGTGGAAAACAAACCATTATGAGTTTCCAAATTTAAGTATTTTAGCTCTTAAATTCCTGGCTATCCCTGCTTCGTCGGCTAGCAGTGAAAGGGCGTTTTCAGCTGCTGGTAGGGCCTTTGAGGAGAGAAGGACTCGTTTAAAGCCAGATAAACTGGACGCCTCTTTATTTATATATCATAATTATTCACTTTGTGATAATTTTGATAATGATATTGATGAGGTCAATATATAATATAATATGTTCATTATATTTTTTATATATTTATTAACTTTTACATCATATCTATATTCGCATAAATGATGCTTATTATATAATCGTTATAATTTTTAAATTCGCTTGTATTTTAATCGTTTTATAATATTTTTTACAAATTTTAAAAATGCAACTTAATATATATCTTGAATAGATTATGGCCGTCAAATAAACTTTTATTTAAGGTGGCTGAACTGAATAAATACACATAAATTTTTTTTTGGTTTATAATATTAAAACTTAAATTGCAAAATTTTATTCGGGTCGGGCTCGGGTCGGGTCGGATTAAAAAATGTGTGCTCGGGCTCGGGTCGGGCTCGGACAAAAAAAAATTTTAAATTCGGGCTCGGGTCGGGCTCGGGTTGCAAAAAAATTACTTTGCAGTTCTCTAATGCTAATAGTTATCGAAATTTAATGTCAAAATAATTAGTGCAATTGATTTTTTATTTTATTTCATATCAAAAAAATATTCTTTTTCTTATTCATATGATAATTAATAATAATGAAAAATAAATATTTTACACAAAAACAACAACATAAACTATTCAATATAATATTAATTTTAAATTTGGTTTTATTATTTTTAAGAGGTATAATAAATGAATATTTTAATTTTAAAAGAAATGTCTTCCCTCATTAAAGCATTCAGGGGTTGGTATATAGCACCTCAAAAATACTAGAATAGATATAATATTTAAAAAAACGGTTAATTATTCTGAACTAGAATTTTCACTGTTTTTCATTAAATATATCTTGGGAATCTATATTCCGAATCTAATTTATTTTTGAGATTATGCATTCCATGACTAGTTGAGGTTTATTGAAACCACAATAGAGAAAATTTATAAGTTTTATTTTTTAAAATTTTAGTTAGGATAGGTAATTAATTATTATTTTTTTCATTTTTTTTGATAAATAAATTATATTTTTATGAAATGTTTTCGTTTTAATATATAATTTAAAAAAAATTTATATATAGTTAAATTTCCCTATTTTAGAAAACTTTGGCTTAACATTTTATATCTAAGAAGGTTTATAAATTAAAATAAATATACATTTTAAAGAGTTTACCTTAGTTCTATCTTATATCAAAAAATAAATTAATGAATGGGAAATGGATTTCATTTAAAATTGGGGTATTAAACCTACACCAGTGTAAATACTTTATTTTATCCATTAGAGTATTGAAGGGTTAATATTGGCCATTATTATTTATATTGAAAAAATTTAAACGAATTATGAATATCTACTTCATTGACAGGGTCAAATTACATAATATATCTTTTTAGTCATGTTCATAATACACATAACAAAAACAATAATTACTTTATATTTTTATATTTGAAATAATAATAAATTTTCACATGAATAATAAATTTAAAAAATAGACAGAGAATCATAACAAGAAGAGAAAATATTTTAATAGGGAAAATTTGTAAAAAAATTATTAAATAACATCAATTTGTTCAGTGATTATTGGTTAAAATATATGATAGCATAATTACCTGTAAACTTCCAATTTTTAGGGTAAGTTAAATTAGATATTTTTATAGTTTCAGGTGATAAACCAACAATCGTATCACTTTTAACAGTTCTTAGAGTAACTAAAGGAGCTGGGGTAAAACGTCTTAGGGAGTGTTTAAATGGAGTTTGAGGGTCCCATTTCAAATCTCCAACCAGTTTCCTGAAATTTAAATCGCCTTTAAAAATTATCAAAAGAGATTCGGAAAGTTCTTCATATAATTTTGGATCAAGTTCCATCATTGCATCATAATCATTAGGCAATGTCCAATACATATTATCAATGTATATTAGGCTAGGTTTTGAGTTTTTAACTGTTTCTTTTTCAGGTATTGCCAGAAAGTTTCCCATTAATTTTAGAATTTCTTGAGCAAACCATACTCCATAATAATTCATATTATTATCTAATTCTTGGGTCTTATTTGTTTTTGGCAATTGATTCAAAATTTCACTTACATATAAACCATTACATATACAATTACCTTCTTTATTATTATCTGGATACAATAACCATGTCAAAAGACTTTTCAGATCTTTTGCAGTTGCGTCAGACACAAACCAAGGCATATTCTTGCCTCTTATTAGTATTTTGTCTGCAAGATTTGTCTTTAATAAAAAATAAACTAAGACAAGGTCAGTAAATAATTCAAATCCTGAGTTATCAATGATTAAATTGATTATTCTATTATTAGAATGGTTAATAACTTGGTTACCATTCTCATTTAAAATATTATCATTTGTTTCATTCTTTTTTTTGATAAGATATTCAAATATTTGTTGAGAATCATCACATATTATATGTTGATCATATGTTTGCAATTTGTCTAAAAGATTTTCACTAACTTGTAGGACATTCATATTTGATAAAGATAAATCGAATTTATTACCCCATAATGAAATCTGTAAGAATAATTAATTAAATGCTATTAAAAACTATAATACTTTCAAAATTTTATTAAATATTTCTTGCAACTCTATGTTTTCCCATCCTATTTTCTCTAACATGTATATATATTCACATATTATGTATATATTATTAATTGAATTTTTGAAGGATTTATGTTTTGATTCAAAAAATGGATCAAAGTCTTGTAGATATTTACTTATATAAACTAATTAAAATATATAATATTTAGTTACCTTTTATAAAATATTTCATTGATATTCCTGTACATATAAGATTCGACAAATAACCAAGGACTTTCATGCCAATTAATCTTTGAGTTACTATTCAATATTCTTTCAAATTCCACATTCCAAAAGTCGATGTCATTTTTATCGCTTCTAAATTTTTCAATGGCCTTATTATTTCGCAATTGATAGTTTAATTTTAAAAGTGCACCATTTATTTCCTCAATATCCTTTTCAACTTCCTTGAAACAATCATAATAATATTATAATTATAAATTACAATTCCATAACTGGCCCTAAAATCTTTGCTACATCGGTTAAAAAAATCTATAACCTTACCCAAAATAGTGGGTAATCGATATTTTATAGTAACATATGCAAACGATCTGCAACATTAATTGAGATACATATTAATAAAAAAAAAATATTTAATACTCTTCATCTTTAGCAGATAGAGAATCTGGGTAGGTCATAATGAATAATTTATTTTGTTTATTGGATGAATATTGAGTTTACTTAACTAATTTAAATTGCAATAAAATATAATGCGAAAATTCAAATTTGGCTCATTATATATAGTTAATTTTATATCCTCTTAAAAATTTAATTAGTTAAAAGATATAACAAATTTGATATTTAAGACGTCATAGTTAATTATCTATAAAAAATAGAATGATACTAGCTAAGAATTTATAAATTATAACTCTACTATTATGAATAGGTAATATCTTTTTGGGGTTGAATTGAAAATTATTAATTTGTATATCAGAATGAAAACAGATAAAGAAGTTTTTATGTTCTATAGTTCTAAATATGGTCATAGTAAACTTTATTAATATAGATGTCTACATGTACATATACTTTGTTAGCGAATTATTTAATTATTTGTAATATTAAAACCTATACTATTTAAATAATATTGTATTATATATACAATAACCTTTATATTGTATAATAGGATAACCTTTTATATTATAATCGACATTTATCAGAAATAACATATCTTATTTTCCTCCAAATTCAAGTTCGTCTATTAATCTTTTTACTCAAAATATGATATTGACGCAAGTCAAGGTATGCCGTGATAGTTTTTAGTTCATTTATAACTCCGTGTATTTTAGCAGTTTACGAGATAATTGATGTTGATGTAAATATCGTACCCTTCACTGTCCCTATACTGGCATGATGCCAATTTTTATCTGTTTGCCGATAGAAAGATTTCTTATATTTAACTGGTTGAATATATACATATATATATATATAATCTACGAAATTGAAACATTGTTGATAGACATTGGATATGATAGAAAGTTATATATATAATGAAACATACACAATTACAACAATATACATTTCAAATTTTATCATAGCTTCATCTATATTTATAAATAACACTTATTTACTGATTCGCTACGTTAAATAAAGTTTGAGCAAAACCGTTGTCTATAAATAAATTTTCATTTAAATGTCATTATTTATTCTTAACATAAAATATAATCATTTTTTCTTTTTGTAATTTTTGAAAAAAACATTTCAATTATTTTAAAAAAATTTTAACATCTTGAATTAAAAAAAATTTTTTTTGAAATTAAAAAAAACTCAGAGCCAAATTTGAAAACAATATTATAATTATATGGAAAAAATGAATAAGTTACCAAAAATATTTTAATTGGTTTCTATTACTCGTCAAATTGTCCGTTTTTTGGTTTCCTCAAATAATTTCTCCATTCATAAACATTGTTTGCTAACATATACAAAAGGAGAGAAAAAATAATCAAATAAGTTTTAATCTTTTAATCTATAATTTTTTTTAATTAATTGAAGGACATTCATTGTCACTATTAATTGTATTGTTTTTTTTTAAAAATTCACTAACTTCTTTTAACAAAAAATATTTGTTATACATTTTAATTCAAAACATCTTAGCAGCAGGCGCGTACGCAGTGAGGAGTAGGGAGGCAGGTGAACAAACCCCCCCCCCCCCCACTTAAGCCAAATGCAGATGCCGGATATATTTTTCAAAAATATTATTGTTTATATTAATTTATATTTGTTAATATTTATTCCTATCTCATATTATATATATATTATATTACATTTATTATCACATTCATCAACTAACTTATTTTATTAATTAATTTCGATTTTCCGGCGTAATATTATCTTATTATTTTCAAAATCTTAGTGGCGTAATATTTATCTACCATTCTCAAATTTCTAGTCAAATAATAATTATTCTGAAATTGTCCAACAGGGAGAAAGAAATTGCAACCTTGTCCAACGAGATTGAGTGTCTGCCATCAAGCAGTAACAGCTTTTAAGGAGTTAGAAGAGCCAATTATTTGCTATTACTGAAATATCACAATGCCCTGAAAGATATATTTTCTCAGAAGCAATAAAATTATTGGTTTCAATGCCTATTCTAAATTTTATTTCCCATTAGAATATATTATTTAATTATACAACTATTTTAAGTATTACTTTTCAAAAACATGACATTGATTTGATTAAGAAGATGAGAATAGCGGAGAGCATTATATCAGAACTCAAGGAAATTAGGGCTAATGTTGATGAAGAATTTCATATTTTATATGTTATTGTTAGGTCAAAAGCAGAGCTATACGTGTTTAATATTTGTCTCCCTCGACTTACAGCATAGCAAGCTCATAGTTAAAACTTTAATATAGGATCAGTAGAAGAGTATATCTACAGATACATTTATAACCCAAATAAATGAATGGTTTTTAATTCATCATGCAGCACTTACCAATCTGCAAATATTACTTTCATAAAAGCCTTTCCAACCTTTTTCAGATGGTGATTGAAAAAAAATATTTGTTGGATTTTTATCATGAAGAAGTTAAAGTATCTTATGATGCCTTATTAGCTGAATAACTATGTTTTAACTATGGTTGATATAGTCCCAAAAAATGATATGGATGCTCTGCATTATTTCAAACACATTTTAGATGATATTATATATTAGCAACTCTTCCCATTAGTAAACTAACGAGGGAACATTCTCTTTTTTTAAGATGAATAACAAAGCCCTGCAGAGGTACTATTTGCAGGGCACGACCCGGGTTTTTTTTTAAAAAATTTCAGGCCCGGCCCGGCTTTTTTAAAAATAAACTATATTTATTTTTGATTTTTATAGCTGATAATAACGATTTCAAATATAGGCTGTTTTAAAATATACAGCCCGGATATTTTTTTTTAAAAAAAATTCAGGCCCAGCCTGGATGTTTTTTTTTAAAAATTTCGGGTCTGGCCCGGGCATGTTTAAATAAATTAAAATCGGTTCGGCCCGGAGGCTGGGCTTGCAGGTCTCTGAAAAACATACCAAGAAGTACAACTTCTGAAAGTAGATTGAAAGGTTTGGATCTTTTGAATATTCATAGGCATTTGAGACGAGCAAGGATGAGATAATTAAAAAAATTGGCTCATTCTTAACGAAGATTGGATTTCATTGTAAATATATAATATGCAAAATACAATTATTCCTAAGAAATATTTTGTGTATTAATTTATATTTCCAACATTTAAATTTTTTTACTTTATATATAAATTAAAGGCTCAAAAAATTCAAATTTCTATTTTGGGTCATTAATTTAAGTGATTTTTACATATATTTTTTTTATAATACACATTAATTTTAAATGGTATATTAGATATAGTTATTAGTCCCAATAAATTTATGCTTGATATTTAAAAAAAACAATAATATTTCATAAAAAAGTTAATTATCTTATTATCCCCCCCCCCCTTCAGACCAAATTTCTGCGTGCGCGCCTGCTTAGTAGTACTTAAAATTATATTTAAGAGTTTCCCATTTAAAAAATGAAAAATCCCAATCATAAAAGGAAAAGGTCCGATCAAAAAAGGAAAAGTGTCAATCATAAAAGGAAAAGGTTCAATCAAAAAAGGAAAAGGTCCAAACAAAAAAGGAAAAGTGTCAATCAAAAAAGGAAAAAAAGGAAAAAGTCCGATCAAAAAAGGAAAAGTGTCAAACAAAAAAGGAAAAGGTTCAATCAAAAAAGGAAAAGGTCCAATCAAAAAAGGAAAAGTGTCAATCGAAAAAGGAAAATTCCCAAAAGGAAAAGAAAAGTGTCAATCAAAAAAGATAGTTTTACTGAAAGTTTTTATTAATGGTCTGGATGGGTATGACTTGGTCTGGGGGTTGGGGGTGGGGGGGGGGGGGGGGGGTGTAAAAAATATTTTTTTTTGATACCTATATCGATATTTTGTATTGATAAAAATATTTCTAACCCCCCAAGACCTAGACCCGCTTATTTTGGGGGAAAGATTGACCTCTAATTGAATAGATCTTTAGATTAGCTATCGATTGATACCCTATATTAGACATATCTTATTTTATAAGTCCAAAAAAACAACATTGAAAGTAAATGAATAACAATAAAATTAAAAAACGGAAAACGCTTTTTAAAAAAGATTCTTCTATATCATGGTTCAAATGTGATAATGCCGTATATAAAAAATTGAAATTTTAAAGGGATCCCTTTAAATCCCGTGAAGATCCCGGATAGGTGTGATCCCTAAATTATTTTAAAAAATACATAAGAATTATCAAAGATGAGAAGAAAAAAAAATTGAGAAAATATATAGTTATAAAAATAAATTGAGAATAGATACAAATAAAGTAAAGAAATCGCAAAAAGTAACAAATAAAATAAGAAGGAATGATAAAAATTTAAGAAAAATTGAAAATTTATTATTTTTTTAAAAAAAAATTAAAAAAAAATACGATTTTCTTTTATTGAATGGGAATTTTTCTTTTTTGATTGACCCTTTTCCTTTTCTTTTAATTTCCCTTTTTCGATTGACACTTTTTCTTTTTTGATTGGACCTTTTCCTTTTTTGTTTGACACTTTTCCTTTTTTGATTGAACCTTTTACTTTTTTGTTTGACACTTTTCCTTTTTTGATAGGACTTTTTCCTTTCTTTTTGGGAATTTTCCTTTTTTGATTGACACTTTTCCTTTTTTGTTTAGACCTTTTTCTTTTTTGATTGAATCTTTTCCTTTTATGATCGACCCTTTTCCTTTTTTGATTGGGACTTTCCTTTTTTGAATGGGAAACCCTGTAATATAATTTGTAATTGTGTGCAATTATATTTAGACTGAAAAAGAAATTAATGACGTTTGAATATCACATGACTATAAAGTCTGGAAGAATATTTTTAAAATAAAGGATTAGTCATATGATGACTTAATTATATTTATCATAAGAATTATTTATATTTATTCATAAAGAATGCATGGGATATTTTGATAAAAACATGGCTGATTGTGCTGGCATAAACTGGCCTTACAAAAGATAAAATAAAATTATTAGTAATGAATATTAATCTAAAACCTTGTATATCTTTCACTAAAAAAATGCTGTGCCCGGACTTGGATTCGAATATAGGTTAGATACCACAGCAAGTTTCAAGGGGTAAGGATATTCACGTCAGTCAACATTATATAAAATTTCGGGAACACCCAAATTATATTAAATCCTTAAGAGATGGATCTTTAATCCAAATCATCCCCTGGCTTTATATCTACTATATACAATACCACATAGCTAAGAAATTATCAAGGTTATCATCAAAAAACGCATTCGAACCAAGGTGGAAGCTTAAAGTGATTCCTAGATCCATTTCTAATCTGAGCACAGACCCTACCAAGTGGAACAATTTTTTATCTGATATTTTTATTTGGACATTATAAAATATCAATTGCGTTCAACGCTATACATCATTGTTGCTCACCCCTCAGCGTCTACATGAGGAGAGGGAGGGAGGGGGGGGTAGGAACAGTTTGCATTCATTTTTTAATATATTGCTGTAAAAATTAATACTTTTATTACAGACCCACTATGGGAACGAAAGAGCGAAAAGCAAAAAGTTGGGGGATAATTTTTAATATGGAGAAAATAAATACCATGAAAATCCCAACTGTCGCTGATAATTTGAAAACCAGTTTTAGGCGGAGGCAATTAGATATTCAAGTTTATAAACTATTTATAAAATTTTTATAAATATAATTTATATTTCATTTAATCTATTAATATATGTTTAAAATTATTATACAATTATATTATAAAAAAACAAAAAATTATATAATTTCAATAATATTCAATCCGCAAGTTAGCGTATATTGTTTTTCAAAATACTTTTTTAAATATATAGAATTATTATAAATTTTTTATCATTCTAAAATCTAAACTATTAAATAAAGAAATAGCTAGTTTTTATATATATATATAGAAGACTTTAACACTAAAAATAAAAAATCGAAAGCCTATTATTTTGATAGGGACACTTATCAAAAAAGTGAATGTAGAGATATATTTAATACTGCCTTTTTTATTATAGATTTTTCTCAACATAATAGAATGAAATATTTGAAAAACTAAAACAACACTTGCTTTATTGAATGTTTAGGCTAGTGATAAAATATATAGAACAAAATGATATTAAGAATAATTTTAATAAATTATTTTTATTATATATTTAAAAATTTAATATTAAACATTAAAAAATACTTAATATTTACCATATATAACAATCAAAATAATATTTATTAATAGAATTCATTTTATCATATTTTTTTTCGCTCTTTCGTACAGAATTCATAGACCCATTACAATACAATACTGCTGATCATCGACCAAATCTATATATTGCAAACAATCATAGACTATTTTCCAACTTTTTAAATGTAATTTAAAGGTTTAGATATTTTCAGCAAGCACATAATGTTATAATTTATGCATATTGTAAATGAAGGAGTTTTTAATTGAAATAAGTATCTAAAAAAGTATCCTTTATATTCACAAAATTTTGATAGTTGGTAGTAGAGATAAAATAATTTAAGTTATTCTTTTTAAATTTTCTGAAAAAATTTAGAAGGGTACGCATATGTTTTTGAGGGGGTTTTCACCCAGTGAAAATCCCTGCTCATCCTTACCAGTACATGGGCTGTCAGATTTGTGTTTCCGTTCTACGTGCTACATACACAATATATAAACTTGAAATAATTAAACAGAATTTCAGACCCTTTTGAATTTTAAAACATTTGGATTGGGGGAGGGGGTGAGGGGGGGTCATAATATTATTTAAAATAAAAACTAGCAAACATGTACTAGTGTTGATAAAGGACCTGATTTTCAAAAATGATCAACCCAATATTTCAGCCAAAAATATTACTCAAGCCTGGAAATTTTTCTCAATGGTGGAAAAGATTGGACATCTATTAATGAATTCTCGAGGCCTGCAATTATATTAATTTAGCTAAAATTTTAATTTAAAATCGGCTAAGATCGAAGCCGTTTAACAACACAACTAAAACTGTAAGTTAACTTTATAACGGTTTGAATGTTCAAATTTAAGACCCGCAAAGACTGGCCCGTCAAAAATTTTTGGCGTAATTTACTAAGCACGTTATAAATTTTTTTTAAAAATTCACCCGGTCAATTAAAATTTTATAAAAAGTCTGGCCAGGCGTGATATTTAAAATAATTGTTATAAGCACTAGGAAAATATATACTTTTTTTAGAAAAAAAAAATAAAAAAATTTCATTAGAATCCAGGATAAACTTTGTATCGGCATAAAAAATGACCTATTTATTACAATATATCAGGAAATTGATGATAAAAGAAATATTTTAGCCAAATTTATTATTTTTTCATCTAAAATAAAAAAAACTTATACCTTTCTTTCTTTATAATAAAAAACTGAACATTGTGAATATTTTTTTTTTAAATATTCTGTGGGGAAAAATAAAACATTAATATTTGATAACTAGATTAAACGCTCATTTTTTTTGTTGTTTTAAAACATTCATTCATTCATAATTTAATTCAATATCTTATAAATTCCCCTCAATATTACGATATATTGCTTCGATGTTTTTGATATGCATTTTATTATTCCCCTTATATTGTGATAAATTGCCATGATGTTTTTGAGATATACTTTTATAATAATTTTTATTATGATAAAATACCTAACATTGTCATTGATTGGTCACATTTTATTATAATTAACATCATTGGCAACAAAAAAATATTGTTGTGCTCTAAATTTACTGCTAATATGTAACCAAGAATAATTTAATTATTTACATAAATAATGACTTTCATGTACATAATATTACATCTCACAATACAGTTTTCTTATTGTCCCCCAAATTAATATTTACGATTGCCAAAAATTATCTATTAAGGACGTTGTGATATACACTTTTTATTATACTCTCGAAATAAAATACAAAAATTTCGCAAATAAGCCAAAAAAAAACATTGAACATAAGATATATCTTGGTAATTATAACAAAAAATAGTGATGAGTGTATTTATAAAATTATGTTAATTTTGATTTAATTTTAGGGGACATTTTCAAAAGACGTTTTAATATCTTTAATAGATACAAACAAAAAAATATATAAATTTAGTTTTATAAGAGGTATTAATAATGGTACCACGTCAATTCAGAGCGGCGACAATTTGGCACGGCGTCATTCCGGCACGCATCTAATACAGTTGAAATTTATTAGTATTAAGAAGTCATCAAGAATGTCGGTCCTATTAATTATTTCCTCATATTCTTTTTTTATAAAAATCTCATGGGTAATAATCAAAAAAAATTAACAACCAATATTTATTACCGTTTTCATTGCTAGGACCAATTTACCAAGTTATAAGGTATGTTGGTTGATTAGTGTCGTTAAATGGCTCGATTAAAATTTTAGCCAATATTATGTAAGACTGGAGATTTCGAGCATAGATGTAAGAAAGGTATGGACTTTTATCTTGAATCTTACATATTATTTTGGCTAAAACCATGAGAGGTAGTTTTTTGAAGTTGACACAAATCGGTCTCTTTTAACAACACTAATGTTGATCGGAAAAATTTCAAATTAAGACCGACTCATTTTCTAGATTTATTTAAAATCCTTATAACAATCCTATTAATCATTTTTTTAAAAAAATATGTATTATGTTGAGGCTAATTTTTCTATTATATAGGTATGAAATTATGAAAATAAAATTTAATAAACAATATATTTCTGGTACGCAACCCCGGAGATCAATTAGTATCGGGATACAGCTGAAAATATTATATTAATCGTATCTGACTACGTAAATCGCCCGATTAATGATTATTTAATGTTCTTTTAAACATATTTTTAGCATGTTTTACTGTCATTTCATAAATAAATAAAATTGTGCGTTAATTCGTTTTTGACTATTTTATAATAATAGAAAAAATTAGCCTAAACATAATATATATATATTTTTTAAATGATTAATAGAATTATTTTAAGGATTTTAAATTAAAAAAAATCTAAAATTCTTAATTTGAATTTTCTTAGATCAGCATTAGTGTTGTTAGACAGCCGATTTGGGTGTATTTTTAAAAAACGGTCGATCAAGATTTTAGCCAAAATAATATGTGAGATTCGAGATAGAAGTCATACTTTTCATACATCTATGCGCAAAATCTCCAGGCTTACACAATATTGACTAATCAAAATACATCATAATGTGGTAAATTGGTCCTGCAAAATAATCGGTATAAATATTGATTGACAGTTGTTTTTTTGATATTATTAATTTTTTTTTATTGGTATTAAACATTTATTTACAATAAATTGCAACTGTATTAAATGCGCGTCGAATTGGCGCCACGCCGAGTTTTCACCGCCGAACTGAAGTGACACCATTAATAATAATTAGGGGTGTATCGATACCACTTTTTGAAGGCCGATCCGATATTAAATTGATATCGGCCGATTACCGATTTGTAATTTGTAAAGATATCAATGGTTTTAATTTTTAATATACTTTTTATTAGAATAACATCTATAATATAACTATACCAGAACTTATGTCATTTAAATATATTATAATGATCAGTCAGTTATATTTTATATTCAACTTAATTGCAATTCTAAAAGTATATAAAATATTGTTATTGTTAAATCGCTTTAATATAACATTAATCTATATATACATAATAAGTAACAAACAAATATATTATGAAATTTGAAATAAATATTTAACATTAATATATCGAATTTTCAGAAATACCAAAATTTCAAATTTATCAAAGGTCATCCTGCGGCGATGGTAATTGTCAATATCACCAGCTTCACTAAAAACAGATTCTAAAGAGACTATCGCACACTTTTATAAACAAAATGCGCGAAAAAAATAACAATATGGCAGAATGTTTATTAATTATTATTATTAAAAAAATATACAAAAATAGATTTAGAATTTATTTATAAAAATAACTGATTTTAGATATAACTTTTTTTTTAAAGTTTTATAACATTTTATTTTTGTTAAAGACGCCATTATATATCGGATCGTATAGGGAAATTTTATAATATTGGCCGATAACCTATATTTTAAAATTGATTAAATATCGGCCCGATCTGATAAAAAATATCGGCCCGATCTGATAAAAAATATCGGTACATCCCTAATAATTATAAAAAATTAATTTTAGAAAGACTGTCTTCTCTCCTAGAATCCTTCAGCATTCTTATGAGTTTGGTTTATAGTACCCCAAACAAGCTAGAATTTTAATTAATTATGTATATATATACAAAAAAAGGTTAATTATTATGAACTAGAATTTTCACTGATTTTATTAATGTTGGAATCTATATTCCAAATTTGAGTTATTTTTAAGATTAAGCATTCCAATGATTAGCTGAGGGCTTGTTGAAACCATAATAGACAAAATTTATGTTTTTTTTAAATTTTTTTTAGTTAACATAGGTAATTAATCTTTTTTTCATTCTATTTTGATAAATAATAATTTTATGATATAAAAAAAATGTACTTTATATTTAGAGTTAAATATTTTTAAACCTTATTTTAGAAAACCTTGGCACAACTTATAATTATCTTTAACATTTTATATCTAATAAAGCATAATAAATTAAAATAAATATATATTTTATTGTTTAGGTTAGTTCTAATTATATCAGAAAATAGAAGAGAAATGGATTTCATTTAAAATTGTGGTTTATTAAATTCCATTGGAGTAAATATTTTATTTTTTTCCATTGGAGAATTGAAGGGTTAATATTGGCTTATATTATTCACATGGAAAAGATTTAAATGAATTGCATATGCACTTTATTGATAAGGTTGAATTATATTATACTTTATTCATGTTCATAATATACACAATAAAAACAAAGTATCTTATAGTTTTTTATTTTATTTTTAAAATAATTATAAATTTCCCATGCCAAATTCATGAATAATAAATATAATATATAAAGCATTATAGAAGGAAAAGATATTATTTTTTAGAGATGAGAGGGGAAAGAGGTAAAAAAATCAGTAAATATTATCAATCAGTGATTAATGGTTAAAATATATGGTAGCATAATCACCAATAAACTTCCAATTTTTAGGATAAATTAAAATAGGTATTTTTATATTTTCAGGTGATAAACCAACAATCGTATCACTTTTAACAGTTCTTAGAGTAACTAAAGGAGCTGGGGTAAAACGCCTTAGGGAGTCTTTAAATGGGGTTTGTGGTTCCCATTTCAAATCTCCAACCAGTTTCCTGAAATTTAAATCACCTTTAAAAATTATCAAAAGTGATTTGGAAAGTTCTTCATATAATTTTGGATCAAGTTCTATCATTGCATCATAATCATTAGGCAATGTCCAATACATATTATCAATGTATATTAGGCTAGGTTTTGAGTTATTAACTGTTTCTTTTTCAGGTGTATCTAGAAGGTTTCCCATTAATTTTAAAATTTCCTGAGCAAACCATACTCCATAATAATTCATATTATTATCTAATTCTTGGGTATTATTTGTTTTTGGCAATTGACTATTATTTTCTTTGTCTGACAGATTAATATCACAATCATTTGAAATTTCACTTACATATCTATCATTATATATACAATTATTTTCTTTATTGTGATATGGATATAATAACCATGTCAAAAGACTTTTCAGATCTTTTGCAGTTGCGTCAGACACAAACCAAGGCATATTCTTGCCTCTTATTAGTATTTTGTCTGCAAGATTTGTCTTTAATAAAAAATAAACTAAGACAAGGTCAGTAAATAATTCAAATCCTGAGTTATCAATGATTAAATTGATTATTCTAATATTAGAATGGTTTATAACATGGCTACCCTTCTCATTTAAAATATTATTATATGTTTCATTCTTTGTTTTGATAAGATATTCAAATATTTGTTGAGAATCATCACATATTATATGTTGATCATATGTATGTAATTTGGTCAAAAGATTATCACTAACTTGTGGGACATTCATATTTGATAAAAACAAATCAAATTTATTACCCCATAATGAAATCTAAAAGAACAATTAATTAAATGCTATTAAAAACTTTAATACTTTCAATATTTTATTAAATATTTCCTGCAACTCTATGTTTTCCCATCCTATTTCCTCTAACATTTTTATATATTTACATAATGCATATATGCCATTAATTGAATTTTTAAAGGATTTATCTTTTGATTCAGAAAATGGATCAAAGTCTTGTAAATACTTGCTTAAATAAACTTTATAAATTATACAATATTTAGTGACCTTTTATAAAATATTTCATTGATATTCCTGTACATATAAGATTCGACAAATAAACTAGGACTTTCATACCAAGTAATATTTGAGTTATTCTTCAATAATCTTTCAAATTCCTTATTCCAAAAGTCGATGTCATTTTTATCGCTTCTAAATTTTTCAATAGCCTTATTATTTCGTAATTCATAATTTAATTTTAAAAGTCCACCATTTATTTCCTCAATATCCTTTTCAGCTTCCTTAAAACAATTATAATTATATTATAATTATAATAAATTACAATTCCATATTTGCTCCTAAAATCTTTGTTACTTCGGTTCACAAAATTTATAACCTGACCCAAAATAGTGGGTAATCGATATTTTATTATAACATATGCAAACGAACTGCAACAATTGAGATATAAATAAATATAAAATAAAATATGTATTACTCTTTATCTTTAGCAGATAGGGAATCTGGGAGGGTCATAATAATTATTACTTTCGTTGATTGGACGAATGTTGAGTTAAATTCACTTATTTTAATTGCAATAAAATAAGTTGTAAATTTTTATGAGAAAATGTAAAATAGAGTACATTAAAAATTCAAATTTGGCTTATTAAATAAGGTTTAAATTTTAAACATTTAATTCTATATCCTCTTAAAAATTTAATTATTTAAAAAATATTATTAATTTAATATTTAAAATACCATAATTAATTTATAATTATCTCCAAAGAAAAATAGAATGATATATAAATTCCAACAATATAAATATATTATCATTCATAAATTATTATTGTAGTAAAATGAATATGAAAGTTGGGGTTGATTTAAAAAATTTCATATTTGAATAAATAATTTAGTAAGTTTATTTTATAACCTTTCTCACAAAATCATTTTACATCTTTTTTTGGATAAACTTTATTTTAAATTTAACATTTTTCTTATTATGTTATTTTTATATTTTATCTTCCATATTAATCAAATATTTATTTTTGTAAAATGTATATAATATATATATATATATATATATATCTGAGATGTAAGTGAATAAGGAAATAAAATAATGTTAATTTTGATAATAATAACATAATGTCCTGGTACCTCTTAGTGAGATATACATAAAAAAAAGAATCATCAGCTTTAGTCCCACTAAGATTTGTGTAACATGCAAAAATAAAAAATTTTCTTATGAAAATAATTCTATAAAAGGTCAAAAAAAATATTTTTATCATTATTACTACATTTATATTTCAAATTTTAATAAACTCTCCATGTTCTCTTTTAAAATTATTAATATACCCATAACCATATCCGTTGATGATATACTAATTGAATTAATCTAAAACTAAAGTTGATAACTTTCGAGGGTCCAACTCATAAGGTGTTTTTTTCTTCAATTTTATAGTTTGAAGAAAATGCTGAAATATTATGTAGCTTTAAATAAAAAATTTTACGTATTTAGTGATATAGAATTCATTGAAATTCTATGTATTTTTGTTAAAATATAAATTATAATGCAATTTGGAAACATTATTAATTATTTAATTAAATAAACGATTTATAAAGTTATTAATGGATGTTAAACCCACTGAGTTACCATATAGACTTCCCTAGTTAAACGGAGACTTAACTGAGGTGTACATTGACCGTGTACTTAATTATTTTACGAACAGCACATCATGACTCTGTTAGAATTAATAAATTACTTGCTAATTTAACAGATGATGTTAAATCCAAATGTTCGGACATTGGAATTTTGGACTTTAACTTAATAATAAAAAAACTTAGATATTTAATACCTACACAAGATATAAATATATTAATTAATAAATTTAATCTAGCCTCCCAAGGCTCAAACAAAAATTTTTTGATTGGTAATTACGATTATCCAAACTTAGTAAACAATGCGTTTTTCCTGATGACAACCGTATTAAGAAAAAACTTAGGAGATATACTTAAATGATAACATAAAACATAAATTAAGCAAAAGGTGGATATAGGATGAAAGTTAGATATAGTATTAATATACATATAAATATTATCAAAGTGATTTAACATAATTTTATTATATTTCTTTTTTCGCTTACATAAATATACATAATACAAAAATAAATATTTGAATAATAAGTAAGATAAAATATAAAAATAACAATAAGAAAAAGGTTAAATCTAAAATAAATTTTATTCAAAACTGTAAAATGATTTTGTGAGAAAGATTATAAAATAAACTCGAGAAAATATTTATACAAATATGTAACAATATCAAAAGGAAATAGATAAGGTAGTTTTTATTTTCTATCTTATTTAATTCAATTGATCTTTTACGTATTAAAACCTATAATATTCAAATAATATTGTATTATATAAACAAATATAATGTTTAATACGATAACCTTTTTATTATAAACTACATTTATCAGATATTACATATCTTATCTTCCCCCAAATTCAAGTTTCGTCTATTAATTTTTTACTTACTTTTGTTCCTCGTCGGATATGGGTTTCAGGATTTTTTTAATTAAATTCCTTCTTGTTTACTAGGTTCTATTATTATCTTCACTTTATTAATTTGTTATAATGTATTTGAACTTTTCTTTTTCTTCCTCTTTGTAAGATAATTTAGCCTGTTTATTTCTATTTCCGTTATTTTTTATGAATATTTTAGTTGAATATCTATATTTTCCCTTTTCCACTTGATTAGGTTTCACTATAAATGCTTCCAATTTTTTAACGAAGAAGATATGACCCAGCTATTAATGCAATTAGTTATTTTTAGCCGGTATTCATGATTTTTTATTATATAGTTTGAATGCATCTTTCTACAAGGAATAATTTTTCTGGTGTAATAGTGTAGTTTTTTTTGTATGCTTGATTTTGTACGTTTATACCATTTGCTTTTGTCTATTAGATAAATTGTTTTCGACGTTTTGTAATGATCCTTAGGTATACGCAGCGTTTACATGAGCGGGAGGGGTAGGAACAGTTTGCATCCTTTTTTTGAGGGGGTAAGCTGCTTTAATGGGGGTAGGATATTTGGGGGTTATCTATAAATTTTGAGATGAAATAAGACAAAGTTTATTGCTGTAAAAATTAATACTTTTATTATAGTATTATTATAATACAATTAATCGACCAAATCTATATATTGCAAACAATCATACACATTGTTTTCCAAATAAACTATCCTTTTAAATATAATTTAAAAGGTTTAGATATTTCAGCTAGCTCATAATAATTAATTCATTGTAAATAATGGAGGTTTTAATTAAATTTATTATCTAAAAAATAAATTCTTTATATTCACAAAATATCGATAGTTGGTAGTAGAGATAGATTAATTTAAGTTATCCTTTATAAATTATTTGAAAAGAGTATCAATAAATAAATAGATGAAAATAATGATATAGAGACATCGCCGCCGAAGGCGGCGGGGATTTTTTAGGTGGGTAGGCAAAGGTTTTTGAAGGGGGTTTGCATCCAGTGAAAATCCTGTCATGTAGACGCTGGGTATACGCTATTGTACATACACGATTGGTCATTCCTCTCTGTAATTATATTTATTATTAGTTTCTCCTCTCGAGGTTTTGTTTATAAATGTTTGTTTTTACTTAATAGTTTGATTTTTAATATTTTCTAAATCTCACCATTTTTTTTCCTGTAATTATAATATCGTCCAAATAAACTGCTATCTTTACAATCAGCCATGTTCATATACCGAATACTTTTAGTGCTGTCTATACCAAATTAAAATTAGAGGTAGTTAGATGTTACGATATTCAATAATGCTTGTGATCATCAATATATCTTAATAAATACCAAAGTCAATCATTCTTGCGGTTAGTGTTGTTAAATGGCTCGTTTTGAGCTGATTTTTTAAAACGGCTAACTCAATATTTTATCCAGATAAATATTACGCAAACCTAAAGATTTTGTTCATAGAAGGAAAAAAGGTATAGACATATATTATCGAAATCTCGAGGCTTAGATAATATTTTCCTGAATAAAATATTAAGTCAGCCGTTTTTAAAAATCGGCTCAAAACGAGCCGTTTAACAAAACTACTCGTGGTCCTTGATATTTAGTCTCAATCCTATCGATTGCCAATTTTTTTAAAACAATTTACCTTAGTTTTGCAATACAAAGTTTTAAATGATTTGAAAAATTTTCAAATGGTAGATAATTATAAGGCCAAGGAAAATTTTAAATCGAGATTATTTATAGAATATAAAAGTAGCATATTTATTTCTGCAGTATAAAGTGATAAATAAATGTAAATTGGAATATATGCAATAAAATTTACTAATCAGTAATATTTTGGAAAATATTTTAGCCGGCATCTAGATTTTTTGGCTGTGCTTATGAATGTTTATAAAGATAATATTTAGGATAACAAAATCAAAGAATAAATAAATATACATGGAAAAAAGTTTTCAATCTTAAAAAATTATTAACTCCAACAGATAGAATTCAGAGACCTTATCCGCTATTTAAATTTCTTAAAAACTAAACGAAATAAACAGCATTATTTCCAAGACCTTACATAATTTACATTATCTAATTGTAAAATGAAGAATGATTTATTTTCGTAGGTTGTAAAAAATATTCTATTTTATAATCTTAATGTTATGATGATTATAAAAAAATTGATTACTTATATTGATCGAATAAGCAAGAAATAAATGTTCCTGAAACAAGTTATAATAAAAATAACCGAAAAAATAAAATTATTAAATAAGAATATTATATTTTAAATAAAAAGAATTCGAGTACGTTATATAAGCCTTATTAAAGTTTAGATTTAAACTGAAAAAATTCACATTTTTTATGTGTCAGCAGGGAGTAATGACATTAAATATTATAATATTAGATAAATAAATAAATGTTACATTTCTAAGGATGGGGATATTATTTATACCCCAGAAACATGAAAACAGTAATATTCTGATCTGATTCCTACTCTTAAATCAAATGTAATAAAAATAGCATACAATTACTCCTACTTTTAAGAGTTGATTGTCACTCTAAGTGTTATTATGATATATTTAATGAACCTTTTTTTTCTAAAATAAATAAAAATAATATATATTTTTTGAATAACAAATTTAATTAAGTCAAATATATTTTACAAAAATGTGCAATAATATATCATATTAAACTATATAAATATTCATTATCCATTTAACTATTATTTTTTTGTTAATAAATTTTTATGGTATTGCAAATTGTGTATCAGCCTATTATTAATTGACTATTTAAAAAAAAAGGAATATTACAAAATATTACTATCACATTTGTGAATAATTTTCTAGAAAAAAAATGCTTGGAGAATTAATCAACGATCAAATTCTATAATTGCATATTCTCCCGATATCATCCAGTTTTGGGGATACGTCTTTTCTGCGATTTCTTCAATTTGAGGAGAAATCCCCACTATTAGATCACTTTTGTTTGTTCTCATAGTTAATAAAGGGGCAGGTGTAAACCGCCTAAGTGCTTCTCTGAAAGATGTATGAGGTATCCATTGCAAGTCACCAACTAATTTTCGAAAATTCAAATCTCCCTTAAAAATTAGCAAATCGGAATGTGATAATTCTTGATATAGTTTGGGATCAAGGTCAGACATTGCATCATAGTCACTAGGAAGGGTCCAATAATAATTGTCCTTGTATTCAATACGAGATAGATCTCTATCATGTAGTGTTTTGCAATCTCTATTTTCCATCAATTGTTTTATTTCTCGAGCAAACCATTTCCCATAAAATTTCATTTCTTCCTTCATATCTTTGTCTATAACTGATATATTTTTAGGATCTTCCCCAGCCTCAGTTTTGTTTTTTACATCTTCTCTGACATATAAATCATTATATTTTTGGTGATTTTCACAATCATCTTCAGGGTTAGATAGCCAAGTTAATAGGTCAATAAAATCTTTAGCAGTTGTATCTGATACATACCAAGGCATTATCTTGCCTCTTAAAATGATTCTATCTGTATAATTTGATTTTAATAAGTAATATGCTAAAACCAGATCAGTAAATAATTCAAAACCAGAATTATCTAATATTAAATCGATTGTGCGAATATACAACCCTTTCTGGTGCAAATTATTAGTGGCACCCAGTGATCTTTCCTTTAATCTCTTTAAGTGATTTAAAACAAACTGTAAATCATTGCGCATAATAAAAGGGTCAAAAGAATCTAAATTCACTAAGGGATTTTCAACAACTTGTGTGGCATTCATATTGGATAAGGATAAATCAAATTTATTACCCCATAATGAAACCTATGTAAACATAATTATTTGCAAAATATATATATAAAAAAAACTTTCATAATCTTGTGAAATATAGCTTCCATGGCATCACTATCTTCCCACCCTAGGTTATTTAGCTTATATAAATATTCACATATTATCAATATAGCATCAATTGAATTCTCAAATGATTGATGTTTAATTTCAGAAAATGGATCAAAATCTTGCAGAAATTTGCTATAGATTGGTATTGAAAAAAATAAATAATAATATCCATTTGTTAATATATTATACCTGTTAAAAAAGGATTCATTAATTTTTCTATACATAAAGGTCTCAATAAATAACCAAGGACTTTCAAACCATAATAAATTACCATCTTTTTTAAATAATTTATCAAATTCACTGTTCCATAAAATTTTATCATCTTTATTATCAGTAATAGGCTCCAATGGTTTATTTGTTTGTATTTGATAATGCAATCTGGATAGAGCAGCATTTATTAAGTTAATATCTTCCTCAGCTTCCTGAAAAAAAATTTAAATTTATATTAAAATTTGTAAAAACTTTAAACCTTGCCATATTTTTTCCTAAATCCATCCCAACTTCTATAAACAAAATCTATCACTCTGCCTAATATAGTAGGCAAGCGATCTCGTACAGTCACATAAGCAAATGAGCTTAATGTAATTATTAAGCTTGAGAAAATTTTTATAAAATTTACTTGCGATGTTTAGCGGACAAAGGTTGAGGATAAGTCATATATTGCCGAGTTAATGTTAAAAAACATATGTTAAAAAATTAATCGTAATAATTGATTTTTTTAATGATACTTGTATTTTCTTATTTTTGTATATTATAGCATAACCATAATTATTTTATACCCCCCCTACGGGTAAAATGCTTAATTTGAAAAATATATCTTGTAAAATACATAAATTAAAAAAAGTGATTAATTCGGAATCTTTTCATGGTTATTCAGAATCTTGATGTTTTTTACGTATCCTATAAAAATTATTGTAATTTGAAATAATTAACACCTAGTGTATAATTTATTTTTGTTTTACTGAAGTTGACATTTTATATTGTTAATTTTTGTATTTTATTATATATTTTTTTACCCTAGATACATATAATTTAATATAGGAAATAAAATAATAAATACAAAAAATATCTTAAATGTACATCAAATCTTAAAACTAAACTACTTGAGTGAATTCAAACTATTTTTTTTTAAATTTAAAAATTAAATTTGAGAATTTTTATACTTATTTCTTTAACTCTATAGTATTGGTGGGTATAACTCCATATTTTATTTTATAAGTTTAGTGACTATTCATACATTAAATGCATTTAAAAACACACATAGTAACATTTTTAGCCATTATTCTTTATAGTTTATCCTTATATAAATCTTTTCACTCTAAAATAAAATTATATATTAATAATAATGATACTAGTTAGCTTTATTTTGTTTTATTCAGTATTTTAAATGCAATTATTATAGAAGAACTCTAACCATCAAATCATACATCATCTTTTTTTAAAAATATAATATTCAAAGTTAACAAATAATTAAAAGAATGTCTAAAAATTTTTGTTAGATGGATTTTTCGTTTCTTCTTTTTATACAATGCGCCACATCATATATTTAAAATATTTGGTGATTGTCACGCCGATTAAATGACATTAATATACATAAATATAATAATAAAATGATTATTAGACGATCAGACTACAAAATGGCTCTACCGCTGAATGATGTATGCATTTAAAATTAATGAATAGCCAATCAAGTAGTATATTACATCTTTGATATTCCTTTTTGTTTTATTATGCTTATCCCATATAGATATTGTCGCCCTTTTTTTATTATAATGGTGTTATAAATGTGTTTTTTTTTGTAAGCGTATTCTTATTTCTTTTGGTTTTATTTTTTTACGGCATAATATATTTCCTATTTGTGACACAATAGGATGTCTATATCACCCCCTCCCCCAAATCAAACAGAATCACCAAAATAATATGTATTATTTTAATGGTTGTTTAATGAAAGATAGAAGGAGAACGTGAAATATTTTTTTATATTTTGAGTTATATTTTTGTACACTTCTTCAGATTTTGATATTAACCTTGTTTTCCCTTTCGCAAATTATCTTTAAAAAACCTTGATCTTTTATTTGCCTTCGATAAAAAAATTTTTTTAAATGAATTGTTTTACCATTTTGAATTTTAGTTAATTTATCGCAACTGCTTTCTGCAACTTACAGAATACGCAGTAAATAAAACAAACATCAACTAACTAACTCTACTTAATTTTTATCTATATAAAGTTAGACCACATTTTCTCATACAAGTTGCTACTAAAATAAACACTAGACTTATTATATGACCCGTTATGGTCCTCTGCGTCTTATATAGAGATGTAATGGGAAGGACATGTTCCGCAGAAAATTATGGAAAAATTGGTAATTCTCTGGAAGAAAATCTTTATTTTATATATTATATATGTAATAATAATAACAAAAATGTTAGAATATCTTGCAAATTGTGTATAAACTGTTAAATAATTATTAATTTATGTTTATTACTTAGTTTATAACTGTTTTTCAAACATCAAAAATTTTTACACTGTAAGGTATTTTTATTTATCAAAACGTCCTTGATTTATTACCATTTTGAAAAATCACATCAATATTTATTTAAGTTTCTTTGCAATAGATGCCATGTAATAATTGAATATGTTAGATTCATTGTTTAAGGAAAATAATCATTTTTAAAAAAAGGCATAGGATTATATAAATATTGACATTCCCAAATATTACCAAAATGACAATATATATCGTGGTTAATTTCCTAGCAATTTGGAATTATGGATTAACTTCTCAGAAACAAGATTATTTATATATTAATATAAATCAATGTATAGGAATGCATTGCTAATGGGAGCTAAGCTTCCACTAATAAGCCAAATAATAAGGCATTGGCTTATATATAGGTTAAATAAATTAATTCAATTGTAGAT
Source organism: Gordionus sp. m RMFG-2023 (assembly GCF_954871325.1). NCBI lineage: Eukaryota > Metazoa > Nematomorpha > Gordioida > Chordodea > Parachordodidae > Gordionus > Gordionus sp. m RMFG-2023. The sequence goes on along the minus strand of NC_088778.1, from coordinate 3,854,892 downwards.
GTTATGGGAGAATGATTCTATTTTAATTATAATAACCATTCATAGCTTACCGATATTGATATATATTATATATTTAACAAATATAATTTTTAAAAAAATTATTAAATTATTGTGTCATTATCAATGACATAATTTGCTATATTTCCTCATAATTTTCTTATATTTTTATAATTTTCCCATTTTTTTTTATATTTTCCACTAATCTTCTCGTGATTTCCTCAACATTTCTGGGGAAATTTTCCCAAACTTTATTATTTCGTGAAATTTCTAACTTTAATTTTATAAGTTTAAATATTAATAAACTATAAATTTTATTCATAATATTAAATTAACGACTATAACTCATATTAAAAAAAATGATTTAAATCTAATTTATTTTTAACGTCTACGGTCTAGTTTTCTATTTGTTTTGGTTTTTTGATTAGACTATAATCATCTCTACATCGGACATTAAAATTAAATAGTTAAGATCAATAGCAAGATTAAATTTTATAATACAAATTTTGAAAATTAAACATTTTAAATTTTATGATCATCGTATTTAATATATCTCTACTACTCCCTCTAGGTTTCATAAAATGATAAAAATAAAATAACAAATTAAATTTACATCAAATTAGAAAATCAAAGAAATAATTTTCTAAGAACTGTATCGTTGCTTCCATCAGATCTGTTACCTATTTCTGCTTTCATTGTGAAATTATTTGATTTTGAAACTTAGATTTATAAATTAAGGTAATATTGGTCCAAAAAAAAGTAATATATTAAATATTTGCATTGTGGACTTATAATATATTTTATTTATTCAGAATAGCTTAGTAGTATATAACTTTTTCGGATTGGATCCAAAAGTCTTTCAACTTACCTCAGAATTATTATAATGCGAACTTATTATATATATACGACAGGAAGACATGTATATCTATATTTTACGTGTTTGATCATGGCATTTTAAATTTTTGTTACATCTGACGCCATTTCATCCCCTAAAACAGGTTCCTTAAATACTTTGTAAATAGTAGGAAATATGTTAGGGGTAGAGGTAGTGGGACAAAAATGGGCGTGTAGCCTCTAGTTTTCTTTCTCATGAAGACCACATGTTACAAGAGGAATGGAAGGACATATAAAACCCAATAAACTTATTCCCGCGGTATTAAGTGGAATACCAAAGAAGTGGAATTTCAGATAATAAAGTGCTCATTAATTTACTTTCCTTAGCAACTATTAATATTAATAGATGCCCTTGGGAAGTAAATACTCGTATGAGTTTTTTTTTTTAAATGAAGAAAATATCATCCAATATTCTCAATAATCCCAATTAGGAGCAATGGTAATATTTCCTCTATTTTTAGTAATTTTTTTTTTTTTAAAAAAAAACTCAATATAAATACAAGCGCTTACTTTCCCTAGCAGCTATTTATATTAATTTCAAATTGATACTTCGCAAAATTTTCTAGGAGATATAAGTGAGATTTCTAATTTTTTTTAATTTTGTTTTTAGCCATTTAGTAACTATCCTTGAAACCCTCTTATGTAACATTAATTCAGAGTTGTTAAAGGATCTAGATATAAAAATGTGGTATCTGTATCTGTAATCTAGATATATTTTTGATTAAAATATCTGTATCTAGATATTATTTTTGACGATGTATCTTTTAACAACTCTGAACATTATTAATAATATCTTGATAACATTTATAAACCTTGAGATATTGAAATATTTTCATTTTTTTCTTCTTCTTATCTAAATTCGATGTTCACAGGTAAAGTTTAATTTGCATATATTATAAAAGCGTGTTTCAATTTTAAATTCTGATAAATTATCAAGGCTCAATATTGCAAGAGTTTATACATTATATACTCCTTCCTTACTAAATATTAAAAATAATATAATTGAGTTAACTTAAAACAGAAATATTGGATAATTTTTTTGTAAAAGTCGATAATAATTCCAAATTTTTATTCTATTTTATTTCTCGAGGAAAGGTTATAAATTTTATATATTATAATAATTAGATCTCCGTTTATTATTATTTTTTTTTGGAAAAGGAGAAAATCAATTACTCGTACCGCATATATGGTATATTTATTATATAATAACATACAATAAGCGGGAGTAAAAAAATAAGGTTAATTAAAATATGAATATTATATAGAAAATATTAAAAATATAATGTTAAAAAAAATATTTATTTTCCGTTTTATAAATTATTATTATATAATAAAAACACATTCTCACTCCCCCCCCCCCTTCCCCTTTCAATCCTTTATGTTAAAATCAGCGTTATTTTTTTTTTAAACATTATTTAAAATATAGATTCGTTCAAAACTGGGAGAAGATTTTACAAGAATCTCTTGCGAAAATTTAAAAAATCGATAAATATAATTCGTAATTGAAATCAATAAATCTTTTGATTAACTAATTTTTTATTGTATGATTAGCGATTAAAATTCATAACCAAGCAATTAATTTACATTTTCTTCCAACGAATATATACCGGAGGATTTACCCTGAATTTAGTGTAGACCTGGAGAATTTTTAATATTTAAGTTATATATTTCTTCATATTTTTGCGATTGATTTTGTCAGATCGGTATTCAAGCATATTATATATATATATATATATATCAGGGATGTGAACCCGAACCCAGGTTCAGGAAATTAAAATTGTTTGGTTGGACATTTTGAAATCATGGAACACCAGACACCAAATTGAGGACAACTCATTAAACCCGGGGTAAAATGGATCTTGTGCAGGTTCGGACCACTCTTAGGAAATCGGTTTCAATTAAGTTTCTCTTATTAAAATTTCCATTAAATGAAATTTAAAATTCTTGAACCAGGGTCCGGGCTTACATCCCTAGTGTATATATGAATGTAGGCTTTTTCAAAAATAACGAATTACAAATAAACTGGATAAAATTTATATGTACTATACTTTCAATAGAATTTACTATACTTATTTGACAGACATAACTACGAATGGTAAATTATTCTATTAGTTTGAATAGGCTTAGTGTACTTATTCCAAGAATTCGACAATTTCGTGATGAAGATTTTGAGGTTAAGTTATAATTAAATATATAAAAATAATAATATATATATATATATACGAAAAATCAATTTAAAAATAATTCTAAAATTTAATGACAAAATATGTACAAGGTAAGTAAATATATCTTGTGTTTATTTAAATCTAGAAGATTTTTGCTTTTACATGTAATTAAACATAGATACAGTTAGTTCTTTTATAAAGATTTTTTTGGTTAATCTTTTTTTTTTCATACAGATTAACAAACAACTCTATGTATTTAGGATTTATATGTTCCACAAGCAGTCAATCATCACTAACAAAAATTTATTCGCATCTTTATCACACACCCTCCCAAAAAACTATATCAGCCAATCAGGAGAGGACCGGTCATAAGATCGACTGGGCATTTTGCCCACGAGCTGTTCAGTAAAAAAAATGGGGAAAAGAGGCCAAAATAAGTTGTTTTTTTTGAAAGTCATGACTTTGCTCTTATCATATTCATATATTAAGATAAAATTTATTCTTATCATATCAATACATACCTCAAGGATTATTATTTAGATATTGCCATGCGCATGCGCAGGAATTTTCTATAGGGGGAGGTGGTGATAATTAAATCAATTTTTTGTTGGAATTATTTTAGATGTTATATAGGAATTTATTTAAGACTAAGTGATGCATGTTGCAACACGGTTCGAATTTTTATAATGGCTAACCCAATATTTTAGCCAAAAAAAAATATTATGCAAAGCTTCAAGATTTTTGTTAATGGATGTCCAAACCTTTCTGCCATCTATAAGCAAAATCTCCAAGCCTAAGTAATATCCCTGCCTTCAATCAGCTGACAGACTTTGTGCTCATGTGAATGGTTAGGATCACTCTGTAGTGGTAACCTTGGTAATCTCTTATCAGATGAACAATTGAGAGCTGCCATTGGTTTATACCTAGAATTGACATCGTGCTGGCACATTTGTTTATCAAATTTCACCAGTAGATTAGAAGGGCAGACACAGCGCTATACGACAATTAATTATGCCCATTGATCGAGGTTTCACGGACGCACTTATTCCACCATCTCGAGTCCACCATATCTAACGTAGATGGGTTAAGATGGAAGGGCAACTATTTAATGAGCCCTAGGGAAAACATTAATATGACTTGCGTCTCTTTGTTCCCTTCAATCATCAGCATCAATCTACTCCAATCGTAACCAAGATGAATAAAAAAAATTTAATTCCTATAGTCACACCCATAAACGGCTTTTATTTCGCCGAATTCAAGTTTTTAGAAAAATTAGACATTTTACCAAAGAATTCTTTTTAAACATTAGAAAAATGATTCATAAAATTTTTATAATATAATTATGGTTTTTTTTTGGGAACAAAATCATTAAATCATCATTAATTCGTACAATTCTTTTTATTTAAAATGTTACTTTAAAATATAGTTTTTTATATAAATGTTATGTTAAAAACAGTAATAAATAATAAATATAGTTTTTAATTTTTCTATACATCATTTTTATGATTTTATTATGATTTAAACAAATCTTTATATATAAAAATATATTGAGTCGGCAAAAGATTTCTGAAGGATTTTAATATGGATATATTAGATGTTTACACTGTATAAATTGATTTTTTATTAAACTGCCGTGAATAATTATTAATGGGAGGGGGGGTTAATATTTAGGAATTATTAATTTAAAGAGAATAAAAAATCAATCAATAAATACACTTAATGTTAACAAGCATTAATTTTAATTGTAAAAAAAATTGTTTTTTGAAGAAAAAAAAAATTGTTTTATTCTTCCACCAAAAAAAATACAAAAAAAGACTGTTTATTGAATGCTATAAGACAGCGTTATTTATTTATATCGTGTAACTTTGGCTAAAAATTTATGAATCTTGTGCCTTTTGTACGACAATAAATTTTATATAGTAAAAGGCTATGCCTTTACTAGTGTTGTTAAAGGGGTTGATTTGAGCCAATTTTTAAAAACGGCTAACTGAACATTATAGCCAGGACAATATTGCCGCAAGCGTCGAGATTACGCCAATAGATGTTCAATCCTTTGTGCCATCTGTTGTATTGTAGCTGTTGAAAAAAAGAAGAAATAAATTTAATATAATACATCAAATGTCAGTTATTTTCTGACAGGAAAAATAGTTTTCCTGGTGGATGGGAGGAAAACGAAATTATCACATGGGTTGTTGTTAGAAACATTCTTTGTTTGGATTTGGAGTGGAGATATTGGATGAAGACGGGATTGATTGGGAAAGAATCAATATGTTTAATATCTATAATGTTATATGTGCATAATTAAAGATGAATTCTAGTAATGTTTAGTATATTTATTTAATATTATTAGATAGGATTATTTTGGATTGATAATTTATATTTTTGAGAGTAAAGGGCATTTTTTTTATTTATTTATTTTTGTTTCAATACATCTAAGAGCAAAATCTTTAGGCTTGCTTAATAAATTTCTGGATAAAATATTGAGTTAGGAGCCGTTTAACAACATTTACTCGTCTTAATTTTTTTTTTTTGAAAACTCTAAATAGTAATAGTTTAGATTTAAAAATTGGAAATAAGTATACACCTTTTAAAGGATATTTCAAAGATATCAAAATTTTTAAAATAAGCCGGGCCGGGCCTGAAAAATTTTTTAAAAAAAAACCCGGGCCGGGCCTGAAAATTATTTTTTCTTAAATATCCGGGCCGAGCCGTATTTTTTTTAAAAATTTATAAAACATGAAACATTATATTCGTCAATTAGATATGGTTATAATGATTATATATAGTTATGATTAATATAATGTTTGGTGAAAGTTAACACTAGCTAACACTCATAATATCTTTTACATAATAAAATTATAGTTTTCTTGTCATGGAATAAATACGCAGAGGATTAGATAGATTATTATATAATATATAATATATGTTATATATTTTTATATTTTTTTTATAAATACATAGTATATATTCTCAAAATATTATTTTTTTTATAGTATCGATTTGTAATATAGTAAATATCTGTTTAGAATATAAAAAAAATAAAATATGTTAGTGTTGTTAAAAGGCTCGTTTTGAGCCGAGTTTTTTATCCAGAAAAATAATATGCAAGCCAGAAAATCTTGCTCATAGAAGGAGCAAAGGTCTAGGCATATAGTATCGAAATTTCGGAGCTTAGTCAATATTTTTCTGGCGAAAATATTGAGTTAAAATATGAAAAAATACGAAATAATGAATTTTTTGTATATACCAGGTAGAATATAATTTTAAAAAATTTCGAGCCGGGCCTAAAAAATTTTTTTTTTAAAAAAATCCAGGCCGGGCCGGGTTCCAAAATTTTTTTTTAGATATCCGACCCGGGCCGGGCCTAAAATTTTTAAACCCGGGCCGGTCCGAAAATTTTTTAATCTGGGCCAGGCCGGGCCGTACAAATGGTACCTCTGCAGGATATAATATCCAATGTCAAACCAAATAATGTATTATATATTTTAGTTTTATTATAATAATCTTTATGACAAAATTATAAGTTATTTATGTCATTAATGAAGTCAATCACTATGGATTATGAAAAATTTTTAAATACATGTAAATGTTAATACTCACAAAAATTTTTTAATCCCGGCCCGGGTTTAAAAATTTTAGGCCCGACCCGGCTCGGATATCTAAAAATATTTTTAAGCCCAGCTCGAAATTTTTTTAAAATTATATTCGACCTGGTATGCACAAAAAATTCATTATTTCGTTTTTTTTCTTATTTTAACTCAATATTTTCGCCAGAAAAATATTGATTAAGCCTCGAAGTTTCGATACTATATGTCTGGATCTTTGCTCCTACTATGATCAAAATTTTCAAGCTTGCATTTTCTGGATAAAAAACTGAGTTAGCCGTTTTTAAAAATCGGCTCAAAACGAGCCGTTTAATAACACTACATATTTTATTTTAATTTTATTCTAAACAGATATTTAGTATATTACAAATTGATACTATAAAAAAAAAATATATATTGAGAATATACTATGTATTTATAAAAAATATAAAAATGATATTTTAATTAATAAAAAATATAACATATATTATATATTTATAATATATGCATTTAACCCTTTGCGTATTTATTCCATGGCAGGAAAACTATAATTTTATTATGTAATAGATACTACGAGTGTTAGCTAGTGTTAACTTTCACCAAACATTATATTAATCGTAACTATATTTAATCATTATAACCATATCTAATTGACGAATATAATAATTCATGTTGTATAAATTTTTTAAAAAAATACGGCCCGGCCCGGATATTTAAAAAAAAAATTTTCAGCGAATCAAAATTTAAAGAATACAAAGTATCTGTATCTAACATATTTTCGGAAGTTGATTTTCCTTGGAAATTGATAACAGAACAATTGTTCGATCTAATCAATTAGAATGGTAATGAGGAAAGAGTTCTCTCTGGATGTGGCATTTGAATGAGGAATCAGAAATATCAAATTACATAGTTTATTTTCTATGGGAAGAAAGATTATATTACAAATTTTAATATGGAAGGTGGCTGAGTGGAAGAACTGCCAAGTCATGGTTCGAATCATGTGATGTACAAAAAATTTTTTAAAATTTAACATTAGAGATATATAGTCTCCATCGATTCGATTTATATAACATTAAGAGGATAGGAAAGTTGATAGGAAAAATAAAAATTAACAATAAAACGTTCATTTATAGATTACGGTAATTATATATATATATATATATTGGTGACAATCATACATTAAGTAGATTTAATTTTGATAGTAGCATGTAGAACTTTGATATAGTAAAGGTTAATTATTTTTATAATTTATAAAAATATTAAATACATAGGTTATTTCTTTTAATGCTGTTACATTTAATTTGTCGACATTTAAATAAAAAATTTTTTAACCTTTTTGGTAAGATTTTATGATTTTTTTTTAGCATTTTATAGCCATTTTGCGGGAATAACTTAGTCCTGGTATTTTCCGAAGGGCAGAACATACTCATATTAGTATAATTATCATAATTTAATAGAAAAATTAGATATTTGTGTATACCAAGTGGAACGAAGTTATAAATTTAGGCAAACTGATTAAGGGTTATAAAATCGAGATTTTGGCGTTGAAACCGCTAAAAAAAAGTCTCTATTTGACAAATAACTGCAGATAGAAACCCTGAAATTGAAGGGGCCCCAATGAACAAAATAGTTTAGATAGGGTGATTTCATATAAATATCTCCCGAGGAAGCTTCTCTTCTCTCTCTCTTCTCTTCTCTTCTCTTCTTCTTCTTCTTCTCTTCTCTCTTCTCTTCTCTTCTTCTTCTCTTCTCTTCTCTTCTTCTTCTCTTCTCTTCTTCTTCTTCTTCTCTTCTCTTCTCTTCTCTTCTCTTCTTCTTCTTCTTCTCTTCTCTTCTTCTTCTCTTCTCTTCTCTTCTCTTCTCCTTAGGCACTATTTTTCTCTGGCTAAGACATCGAGTTAGCCTTAGTTAAAAATCGGCTCGAATCGAGCCTTTTAACAACACTATTCCTACCCCCTAAAATCGATGAAGGGATAGATAGAGTTCATTTATAATGGGAGTCTATATATTTTGAGGATTTTAGCATGGTTTACCTTATTGAATGGTTCTTATATAGTTATAAAATAATGAATATTATTTTAATTTTTTTGCTTATTCGAAAACTCATCTGTCGATTTTAAACAAATTATTTAAAATTATTATCGTTCATTAATTTCTTATTTACGTTATATAAAATTTTTTTTTTATAAATTAACATTTATATATTTTTTTAAATATTTTTAAAAGACTTCAAAATAAATAACAATTTTATTTTAAAAAATAAAATATAATATTATTATAAAAAGATATTTTTTTTTGTCAAAATATAATAAATATCTAATTTAATTTATCGATTTTATTTTATTTTTATTTCTTTAGAGAAAATTTAATATTTAAAAAAAAAATAAAAAAAAATATTCAATGCGTTTATTTTTCAATTTTTTTTTTAAAAAAAATTTATTTTCAAAAATTAGAATTAAAATGAGGAAAAATAATTAAACTGTGATTTTTTTTTAAATTAAAAAAAAATACATTAATATATAAAAAAAAGGCTTAAATTATAAAAGATAAAAAATCTTAATTTTTATGATAACAAATAAATTTCGAAAATACCTGGAGAATTAATTCATTGCGTAATTCAATACTTCTTTAATAAAATCTCCACCCCAAAATGTGCTTAACCATTTATAATATCAATCAACCAAATCGCTTCTTTTGACCTTATTTATAAGCAATTATGATATTATCTTTCCATTTTTTCCCTCGAATAGCAAACCGCCATATTATGTACTAAGAAAACCGCGAGAAAAAGGCCTCAATTCCCCTATACTATTTATCTATAAAGGAGAAAACATTATTTAAACAAAATTTATTTACGCGATGGGTTGCGTATCAAGTTCTTCCCAAGGTGTTGAAACGGCCAAGCCACCCAGTGGTTCTAACAAAAAACCTGAAAATGCCGCGGGAAACGCCGACGATATATACGACAAACCGCCTATGAACGACCCTAGAGTTCCCCTGACTAGGAGAGAAATATTCTTGGCGGGAAAATCTTGGAAAGGAGTAACGCGGAACATGGAGGAAACGGGGATGCACATGATCAACAAGTTAGAATTATCTTTAAAATATAATAAATATCAGTGACCCAGACCCGGCATTGCTGGCCCTTATTTTTATAAAAAAATTTTGACTCGGTCTGGCTCGGTTAAAATACGGCCCGGCCCGGCCCGGCCCGTGTGCTCGGAGCGGGTCTGCAGGTCCTAAAAAATTACTATATAATAATATGGATATGAGCAAATTACTCATGGAGATTCCTAACAATAGTTTCTTGTATATTTAAACGTGAGAATTCAATTTTCAAAGTTTGGGCTGTTTTGGTATAATATAACAAGATAAAAAAAATTAATATAATTATATTAAAAAAATTTAATTAACTTAATGCTTTTGAGATTTTTTTTGCATTTTATGCCCTTTCTTCACGTACACTTTAAAAGTGAATCGCAAATTTTAAAAACCATTGATTATTACATAAATTATGTTTTTCTAAGCTGCCATATTCAAGGAATGATCAAAAAACGCGATTAAAATGCGGCTCCTACTTGCCCCGCTCTCAAACCTAAAAGTTCTAGGCGGCGGCGGCACCGAGTCGGGGTCATTCAGATTTTCTTTGGCAGTGACTAGACCCTCCAAAATTTTTTTAACAAATTAGTATGAGGCAAACCTAAGCATATTTATAAATCGCACGAAATCTTCGATTTTTAACAAACTAATCAAACGCCCATATAATTTGGATGATAATAAAATGGGACAAAGTGTAAGGTATTTTACAAATAAAAATCTCATCAAATTATCTAAAAATAAATTTTAGTTTCCAAATTGGGAATATACTTGATTAATTAAATAGACGCGTAAAAAAAAATATGACTATAGCGGTACTTTAACATCCCCTAGAAATGACAAATAGTAATCGCAACCCTATAATTTCTTTTATATTTTTTTTGGTCCCCCTTTACCCCATCCTTCCCCCCAATTATTTTAAATTTTTTTTGAAGTGAAATTTAAAGTATTTATTAGCCGGAAAATCAAATGAAGGATGTTATAATTAATAATGAGCAAAGTCAAAATTAATTAAAATCATTTTTATGGACACCCCATGATATTTTTTTTAAAAATTAAGCTTTTAAGGCACTAAATAAACAATTACACTGACACCTCTGGTTATAAATCAAACAACTGTATTATCGTAATATCGATTTTATTTGAGGGATTACTTAACAGGATTATTTTTCCAAGAACTACTTATAGCTTTTAACATAATTATTATTATTATTATTAATAAAAATTATAGTATACGTTTAAGGTTATATTAATATGATCATCTTGACTTTTTCCTATGACTATAATTAAATCCGCTGTTACTTTACTTTCTAAATGAGATGGAGTTACTCGGAAAAGCAAAGCGTTACACGGTTAAATTTAAGCGATACTTTTAAAATATTTGTATAAAAATTTAGATTTAAAGTAACATAACATAGATATATATAACTAGTTATCTTTATAAGGATTTAACTTGAACTGTAACTAGTTACTTAGCATTTATCGAATAATCAGGAATGCTAAGTGCTCTGCACAGTTTTATAACGGCTTAACCATACCTTCTATGAATGGGGGGGGGGTGAATATGGAAAAGGTATGTAGCATTTAAAAGTCAGTAAAACGTCCATCATATCTTTATTTCAAGTCATAAAAAAAATGTAATTCGTTGGGAAAGTAGTATACACTAAACATCTCGTCCTAAAAAAAATAATGATAAAGTATAATTTTTTCATACACAAGGAGAATAGAATTTTTATAAAAGTGGAAAAAATAAAATTACAAAGAATATAGTATATTCATATTTAATATTTTTTTTTCCTCAGTGTTTTTTTTACGTATGACGACTGACTTATGTCACACATTATTCCAAAATTTTAAGACACAATATAATTTACAAATAACCCTTCAAAAAAAAGACGGATGAATTAGAAGTCGCCTTGTAAAATGTTACATTATTCTCTTTTTGTTGATGATCATCTAGAGTTTTCCGCTATGGAAGAACCATTGTGTGTTTTACCGGCAATCAAGCCTTCTCAATAATATCTTCAAACTTGCCCAATAACCTTTACGCCGTGAGTAAAACATTATAGAACCAAAATTATTAAGGAATTACAAATCTCTATTTGTTTCCTTATGGTTGCAACACACACTATCAAACCAAAAATGGTACTTGTGAATATGTTTCTCAATCGCTTAATCCGCCTATGGCTTTATCACCTCTCATCTTGCATGCCAAAGGAGCATATTACCTCTAATCTAACATCCATCTATGAGAATCTGTCAAAAGACACGGAGCATATCTGTGAGACTATCCCTTTACATTGAGAAAAGTCCTGGGAAATATCGATGATTGCTGAGTCCGTTGATTACCTATATTAGACTTCGCAATCTGAAGATTATGTTTTTTATCTCTAAATAAGGAGTCTAGTTATGAATAACTAGAAGCAATCTCACCCAAAAATCTTGTCCTTAAAATATATATACACTGAGGAGTTGATCTGGTGACGCCATCCATTTAGAATAACGTATTCCTTCCCTAAACATGTCTCTAATGCAATGGGGTCAGCTAGGGACTCTTGATAGTGAGAATAAGGTATCGCCCATTTTCCCTGTAAAATTTTACACCTGCAGCTTAAATGATAGCCACCGTCCCGATTGTATCGACGGAATCCTTAGAAGAAGAGGTCGGTTCCATGCGTGGAGTTTCAACTTATGTAGATTTTTCCATACATTAATATAAGGACACTCTATAAATAGTTGACGAATCTTATACAAAAAGTAATGATTGGCAAGTGTAGCTTCATATGTTTCACTAACTTCCTATTTGATTCCCGTTAGTTTTATATCTCTTTTTCGACAATTTTAGGATATGATTTTTTATTTTAATATAATGCAAATTTAAAATAAAAATATATAATATAATTTTAATTTTTAGTTATATTTGGTTATATAATTGAAAGCCATATCTTTTATTTATATAAAGTAACATGTTACATTTTTAGGTAACTTAAAAAAATTTTTTTTTACATATTTTTATAAATTTCCTTCCTTGGCTTCTTTTGTTCAAGGAATTTGCCTAAAAATCCTCTAGGTTACATCATCAAACTTTGGTTTATTTCTTTCTTTCAATAAAATTGACCGAAGATTTTGACGAAGAAAATTTTTCTAACACTGTTTGAATTTTTTAAGCAAAAGGGAAATTATATTATTTTAATTTAAATTAATGTAGAAAAACAAAAAATAATAAAAATTAATTGCAGTATTAATAAAATACCTTCATGTTTCATCTTTTTCGTTTTCAAAAGTAAGTAAATATAAAAATGTTCAAAATTTTATTACATTTTACTATAATATATATTATATCTATTTTTTTTTTCTTAATGTGTTTCTTAAAAAAATGTTTTTTTTTTTCCTTCAATTAATCGAAATGTTATTTTTTTTAAGGAAAGGAATAATATGATCTTCTAAGAAGATTATAAGTAAATGTTTAGCTAATTAAAATGATTTTAATAACCTTACAATATGATTATCTTATAACTTTATTATAAGTATTAACATTTAACAATTACATAATTGGTTTTTTTAAAATTTTTTTAATTTAATCGCATAAAAACTTGTACAAAAAACTACTTAATAATTTCTAATTTAGATTTTGCCAATAATTTTTTACTTTTAGATCCATATTTTAATTAAAATTTTTACGAAAAATCAGAAAACTTAGTTAAATTTTCTGAATCACCCGTAGAATCTTCTGGGGATTGGTTTTATTCACCCGCCCTAGGAATTTGCTTAAATATTGTTAGCTACCGCCGTTTTATTTTTCTTTAAGTTTGTGTCCAAAATATTCAAAAAATTCACCATCCACCCCCCCCCCCCACCTCCTATTATGTCAATAAACTGGGACACTTGTCTATCACTATCATCATATTACCCATTATTCGAATATGCCTCTGCATTTTATTATAACCCTGCAAATATTTTTTTGGGTTAAAATTTCCTCTCTTAATTTTGATCCAATAAATTATTTTGAATAAACGAATAATAAATTTATTATTCGTCAAATACGAATAGTAACAAATTTTCAAATATTGAAACTGAACCGGAACCACCCTTTTTCCAAGAATCATCTGTAATTTCCGTTTTAGGAATGAGGAAATACTATTATATAATCAAACAGATTCCCGATAATTATATTTAGTCTTATTGATTTTTTTATTTTTAAAAAATTTTTTTGAAAGAAATTTCGCGAATTTCGTGCGAAATTATAGGAATCGATTATCTGATTAAACTAATATTTCCTATTATATTAGATTAAATTAATTTTTGAGGAGGTTTAAATTTTGTCGTCGTCTAAAATTTTGTGTCTTTAAAAAATAAATTTCTTATAATAAAATACTATGTAAGAGTTAACTATATTAATTGATATCGATTTAAAAAAAAGGGATAATAATAAAAAATATGATGGAAAATTCAATAACATAATTTTTTTATTTTTAAAATCTTAATTTGGAAAAAAATATTTTTCAATTAATTATTGGGAAATAAAACAACTAAATTTTAAGTTTATTATCTCAATAACATGATTGTATATATATATTATTTTTTTTTTAATGATTGTTTAAGAAATATAAATTGAAAATAGTGGTTGTTATAACGGCTAAACTCGATATATCCATCCAGAAAAAAATATTACGCAAAAAGCCTGAAGACTTTGTACATAGAAGGAAACAAAGGTCTAGACATATATATTATCGAAAATCAAGAGGCTTAGGCAATACTTTTTTTGTCAGGATAAAAATATTGAGTTTAACAACGAGCCGTTTAGCTTACACTTAAATTGAAAAATTTTATTAATAGGTATTTATTGATATCATCAGCCATCATGACATTGGAGTATTATGATATTTTGTAAATCCACGATTTTTACAAGATAATTTATTCATTCTGCGATCATTTAATAAGTTATTGTCACAAAACATTGTTCATATTTTTGTATTCCAAAATTAAATTAATATATTCGCTCTGTTTTTCAAAAAAATATTTTTTAAAAAAAACACAAAAAAACAAAAAATTGTTTTATTCGAATTCAGATTTTTTTGCCCTTCGGTCCGCGCTTAAATTTTTTTTTTTTTTAAAAAAACCAAGAATAATGCAAATTTAGGCGCTAAAAATAAATCATTAAAGACCATGGTCTAAAAATTGGGTCTATCGACCTGCGTAAAATATTAGCCTGGCAGGGATAAAAAATATTCAAGAGCGGGTTAGAACCGGGCCGTGATGATCCTTAGACATGAACACGTGTTTAAAATTACATTCTTCCCGAAAAATGCGATATTTTGTTGATTTCCCGTTTTATACCTT
Source organism: Gordionus sp. m RMFG-2023 (assembly GCF_954871325.1). Taxonomy (NCBI): domain Eukaryota; kingdom Metazoa; phylum Nematomorpha; class Gordioida; order Chordodea; family Parachordodidae; genus Gordionus; species Gordionus sp. m RMFG-2023. Next base: position 3,839,816 of record NC_088778.1, on the reverse strand, counting down.
ATTAGACCTGAAGTCTTGATACTCTGCCCCCTATATTAGGTCCGGACCATAAAATTGCAGGGAGGAAGTAAGAAATGGAGGGAGGAAGGAAGATTTGAAAGTTAAGGTTCGGTTTAAAACCAGATATATATAAAAATTATTCTTTCTCTCTTCGGAGTCTATATATATTTTTACAAAACCTTAGCCAGGTTAAATTTTTGGGATATATATTCAATAAAGAGTTATTTCATTGAAAAGCAAACTAAAGATTTGAGATCAAAATAAAGTTACCAGTTTCGACTAATATTATAATTTTAACACTCCTTTGGGGTCTTATTAATAGTTAAGTATTTACTATATTTTCTAGCTATTTGAGCCAAGTTTAGTCGAAAACTATCACTTTATAGCCTAGGAGTTTTTCTTAAAAAAAATATGTCAAGCTAAAATTTTAAGGAAAAACTAATATAAATTAAAACGCCTTCGCTCTTCGATTTTTATCCGACACGCGCCTGTAGATTTGAGTCGAATAAGCCAACATTTCGCTATAACTATTAGGATTTTATAGATCCCACTTAAAGTACCGAAGGGTTAGGAAAAAGAAATAATATTAATTAACGAATTATTTTGATATTATTTGGTTGTTTGGTATACCATTATATATAAAATCTCGACCACCTTTTTAAAAATTTTTTTCTATAAGGCATTTCTTTTAATTTTTATTTTTACCCCTGTGTAATATAATTATATTGTATAAACAAAGCAAAAAAGCCTATAAAAAATATTTATTAACACTACCTAAAATCCTTATTGTTCACTATTGAAATTAGGAATATTTTATTGAAGCGTCATTTGTGCGACAATTATAATTTAAGCGTGCATTTTGCGCCTATTTACGTTTATATGTGAATCGATATACATTTTTAAATAGAATTAAGAGGAGATATTTATTATTACTTTATAATTGATTGATTAATCTTCAATAACTCGATTAACGGTATTCCAGTGCTCGCTAGAAATGGAATTACAAAAAAAAGAAGGTTAATTATGATGATGAGTTTTCGGTAGCGCCCATTAAATATATCTCGGAATTAGTTGCCTAAATCTCGAGATTTCTCAAGTAAATGTCCTAACCTTTGTGCCATCTCTGACTAAAATCCTTCATGCTTTCTCATATGTTTTCCGGGATAAAATATTGAGTTTGCCCGAACCGTTTAACAACGCTACTTGGAATTAGTATTGTTTCAATATTTCATCCAGAAAATATTACGCAAGCCTGAAGATTTTACTCATAGAAGGAACAAATGTCTATACATATATCATCGAAATATCTTGGCTTAGAATATTGAGTTAGCAGGCAAAGTAGTTTTTAAGGTCCGTTAAACCCTATCGTACAGTTGTGTTTTTTTTTAAAAAAAAAAACCTTAATTTGTATAACTCATTATTTAAAAAAATTTTTTGTTTTAATTGAAGTTAGGTTTATATAGTTATAGTAATAGTTAGGCATTAGTGTCATTAAACGGCTCTATTTTGAGCCGATTTTTAAAACCGACTAACTCAATATTTTACCCGGAAGAAGATTACGCAAGGCTGAAGATTTTTCTCATAGATGGCACAACGGTTTGGACATCTATTAGTGACAATCGCGAGGCTTAGACAATATTTACGCCCGGCTACAATACTACAATAATGAGTAAGCCCATTTTTTAAAAATTCTGCTCAAATCGAGCCATTTGACAACACTGGTTAACAATGATAAAAACTATTCATAAAATTCAAGTCGCTCGGTTTTTTAAAAGAATATAAAAAACACAAAAAGGCAAAAAATTGTTTTTTTTGGAATCTAATTCAGCTATTGATAACGGAACCATCTTTTTTTTGACCGGAAATCAGTTTCAAAAAATTTTTTTTACCTACCTGATTAAAATCAATTTTTTATTTTTTAAAATGAATATTTATGTTTTATTTAATAAAATAATGGGAATATATTTTATTTTTTTAAAAAAAATTTATTTATATTTTATATTTGTTGTCTTTCACACGGTCTTGTTTCTAATTTTAGAATTTATAAATATTTTATGAATTGGTGTTGGAAAAGGAAATAAATTATTTTAAGCTAGTTGACTTTTCAAAATAAAAAATCAATACGCTTAATACCATAGAATTTTGATTTATTGACAAGTCTTGCACTCATCATATTTTATTAAAATAAGATGAATATTTTACCAATTATTCAAATATTTTCTAATGATCTGAAATTTTACGAATTCGAATAATTCTTACGATTAATTTATTGTTCAGTAATCGAATATTCGTAGTTTCATATCTAGGATCCTGTAACACGCGGGGAGAGGAAGGGAATTGCGTTTTTAAAAAGTTACATTTTTGGAGCGATTTTTAAAAAAATTGGTGCTATTAAGATTTATGGTTAAAAATAACATATGCGCCTCGAGATTTGGTGGATTAGAGGTCCAAATCTTTCTGTCGGAGTCGTTTAACAACACTAGGGATAGGGATGAGTTATCCTTCTTATTCAACATATATATAGTCAGTATCTCTACTTTTATATTTAAACTATTTTAGGGGGGTCTTCTTAGGGTTATTGGCATAGGAGTATACTAAGTTTTATTTTTTTATATACATAACAGCATAATAATTTATAATTATATTCAAGTATAAGAATAAGAACCCTTGGTTTTATTTTCAAATTGCCTTTTTTTTTCTCTCCAAATTTCGCAAAAAATGAAAAGAAAATATTATCATGAAAACACCAAATTTTTTTCCAAAAATTTTAATAAGAAAACACTTAATAATTTCATTATTATTTCCAAATGATTTAAATTCGTTTCAGCTCATAAACTATTAGATTCCAAAAATATCGAAAAATTCAATTTGAAATAATATAATTTGTTTTATTTAAAAGCTTTTCTTTTATTTTAAAATAAGTTTTTATTTTTATAGATTAAAAAGTTTTATTAAAATATATTATATACTTTTTAAAATTATTATAAAAAAGATAATTTTAGTGTATTAGAGATTTCCCAAGCCTCATTTAGTATTCTAAAATTTTTTTATTAATTTATTTTTTTGCTATATATATATTATATAAATATATATTATATAAATATATATTATAATAACAAAATTATTATTATTTAAAACACTTTAAATGCAAGAATTTTATTTATGCTAATTTTGAAAGAACTATATAATTATCTCTTCTTTAAAATAAATTTAATGATTTAAAAGCGAGAAAATGTGAAAATAATTATATATACCCAAGCCCATCCTTTCCATACCGACAAAAGAATACGAAATCTTAGGTCTGAAAATTAGCGTAGTTTAAACCCCACAAGCACACCCGCTCATTATAAAATGAACCCACGGGTTCATCCCACCCATAGTTTTGAAGAAAAAAGAAGGTTATCAGTTAACCTGAAATAGTTTTTTGAAGAAGGAAAAAAAAAATAACTTGCTTGTCTTTACTTGTCACCCCCATAAAAATTTGTCCTGAAAAGATAAATTTTCTGTCAATGTATGATATGGTTTTTTACGATTTGAATTAGTGTTGTTAAAAGGTTCGGTTTCTTAAAAACGGTTAAGTAGTGCGCATGCGCACAAATTGAACGTTTTAACGCATCGTTTTCAAAACGCAAAATAATGCCTTTCAAATGGCCTCATGCAAATTGTTAAAATTGCCGTTTGGCGTTATAACCATTTTAAAAAAAAACGTAAACATTTTCTATTATTCGTTTTGTGATATTATATAAAAATGTAATATAAATAACTTACTTATAATCCTAAAATGGAATATTTAAGAAATTCAAGAAATTAAGAAGGCAGACGATAAATATAATTTTCAGATAAATCCTTTTTTTTTTTAGAACTTATTTAAAATTTTGAATCGACGGATATTAATTTTATAAAAAACAACCTACATTTAAACAAGAGACGCGTTACGTTTTTTTTTATTTAAAAATTACGGCAGAACTTAAACGCTCAATTTGTGCGTACTATATAAACCCATTATTTTAGCCAAAAAAAAATCGTTAATAGATTTCCTTACCTTCTATGAGCAAAATCTCCAGGCATTTGCGTTTACAGTTTTTGTATAAAATATTGATATTGCCATTTTTTAAAAATAGAACTGTTTTAAACGACACTTTTAATTTGGATAAATAATAATCATTTTTTAAAAAAAAAAATAAAATATAAATTTCTAATTACAAATGGAAGGGAATATAAATATAATGTCATCAAAATCTTTAGATATCGACAAAATATTTATGGCAAAAAAAAGTTAGTTATATAATAGTTTTCCAATTGATTTATTGTATTCTTTTTAGCCTTAATTTATTGGGTATTTATTTTGTTGTTGAAAAAAAAATAAATCAAATTTAATAAGAGATAATTCTTATGGCTAAAAGAGAGTTTTTAAAAAAGAAAAAAAGGTTAATAAAAAAAAATTAAATTATAATATTTATGAGATATATTTATTAGATAAATGATAAAATGAAATCTAGTGTTTTAAAGATTTTAGCCAAAAATAATATTATGTCAATCATGGAGATTTTGATAAGGAAGAAAAGGAAGAAAGGGTTGAACCTCTATTTGCCAAATCTTCGAAAGTTTAATATTATTTTGGCTAATCGACCCAAAATCGGGCTATTTGACTGACAGCATCAGATGAATCAATTAAAGTAAAATAATAAAGTGGCATTTAATTTTTGATAGCATGTATATGTGCAATGGCAAGCTAAGGGCCATATAAAATTTGATTATGTTAGAAAACAATATTTTAAAAAAACATACAATAGCATGCAAACATGAGTCAATTCGCAAAGGGAAGGCATCAATTATATTTTTTCAAAAACTAATAATTTTAAAATTCTGATGAAAAATGTTTTTCCTTTTAAATTTTGATAATAATAATAATAAATAAAATAATTAATTCAATAATAAATTTTAAAAAATATATTTTTAATTAAAATTTTTTAAATTAGCCCGCCCATTATGTTCGGGCCGGGTTCGGGCCGTGGGGCCGGGTTTGTGCCGGTTTTATAGCGAACTGGTTACTAAATTCGTTCATTGTAGACGTCTCTACTTCTAATAGCTATACCGCGATATAATCGCGCTTACCCTAAAAAGGCGTTATAAACGCAAAGCAATTTTTTTTTAAAAACTATTTAACATGCTTACGACCTTATTTATAGTCGAAGCGTATGCGATATATCGCTGGGTATTTTTTTTTCCTCCATCAAGCAAATAATAGATAAAATTTATATTAATTGTTTTTTATATGACCTTTGTTTTAAATTCGTTATAAAAAAAATCTATACGCGATTAAAATTCATTTCAGCGGATCGCGCAATTTCTTACCTATTTTTAAAAGATATCTAGCGATGCGCGCATGCGAGTCCCTAAAAATGATAAAACACCGATTTTATACGAGGTTATAACTGGGGGGAATTTGGGTGCCAAATAATTTTTTGGACCTAAAATTTTTTTTTTTTTTAAAAAAAATAAATATATAAATAAGACTTTTGAATTTATGTTTATAAATTTACCCAATTTTATTTTATAATTTTATTATAATTAACAGCATTACCGAAATAACCTGATTCATATAATAAATCCAAACATCATCTTGGCGAATCCCATTTTTATAGAATGACGATTATTAGGCGGCGTAGTCATAGGGGAGGGGAAATCCCCCTTCCCTTTAGACCTGTTCTCTTAGAAAATCCGTTCACCCCCACAGGTCCCCTTCCACCGCCCTCTTCCCACCCTCTTTAACATGAAAATGAATGCAATATACTCTAAAGAAGAATTTGAATGGAAAATTAAAAAAAAATTTTTTTTTAGAATTTTTATAACTTTACCACCAAAATCCTGGCTACGCATGCCTATGATGACGAATGTATTATTAGCACTCGGAGCGGAATACTCCCCCCCCCCGTTCCATTAGTGCTCTCTATCTTCAAGCAAAAATTTTATAGTTAAGGCCCTGTTATATAATAATATTTTATATTATAACCTAAATATAATTACGAAATTATTGATTTTATATTAAAAAAAAATATGTATATACACTAGCAAGCAAGATTATAATATAAATTTAACGAGATAATTATTTTCAAATATTTTATCTTTAACTTAATCTCGTAAGTGGATTCATTTTTGCTAAAAACTTTGAAATAGTGTAATTCTGCAAAAATTTTTTAAAAAAACAAATAAATTAGTGTTAGAGGTTTGGTGGATTAATTTATTATTTTTTTTTGTGTTTTGAATATTTATGACTTTTTTTTCTTCTTTATCAATAAGAATCTACTTTCTTCAAGGAAATTAGGCAATTAACTTCCTAAATTAACCTTAAGGTCAGAGTCCCCATAAATGGTAAGAAGAGTAGACATTTTTTAGTGGTAAATAGCAAACTCCACGGTATTTGTAACCATTACTGAACACTCGGTTTTAACAATACAATTAATTATTAACAATTTTGTTTTTAAACATTCTCCTTTATTTTGTTTTGTTTTGTAAATGAGGAGCAAATAATTTCTTTCTTTCTTTAAAACTTTTCTATAGGAATGTCATCCGGCATCCTAGCTTTAATCGTCAGTAAATTTTCTGAGAGCAGCACAAAATCATTTCAAGCCTTTTCTAATGTTTCCTATTGCTTTTTTTGGGAGGGGCATCTTGTGACCCTCTTTAAGTTCCTTCTATAATTTCTAGATTTTTCATTCAGTAGCTCATTATTATAATTCATTTCACCAACCCCATCCCCTTTTCCTCTACCAAAGTTCTTTATTGTTATATTTTCACGTATTCGCCCTTTCATTCATGGTTTAGCGTGAAATTCGCGGCAGAGAATACTAATATTACAACGTATTTTATATTCGTCGCCGCGTATTCGCTCTAACTATAAATGAGGGGGATTATAATAACGACTTTCAATTTGAGTCGATTTTTGTAAAATATGCTACCTAATTATTTTATCCCAGAAAAATTTTTAGTCGAGCCTGAAGATTATGCTTTGGAACTTCTATTAAGCGAAATTCTCGAGATTCCAGCAAATGTTTTTTTTTGACTAAAATATTGAGATATAGCCTTTTTTTTTAATAAAAAATCGGCTTGAAATTGAGGCTATTTAACAACTTTACTCACAAATAACTTATTTTTACTCATTCAAATCGTTCATTCACGCGTGTTAGTATTTTATTATGGTAAATATTTATTCTTCGACAAAAAGGTAAATTTGTAAAGACCCTCGAATAGTTATAATAATAATCATTAAAATCGTAATTAAACAAAAATCGCGAATCTCGAATTCGCAACCCGTTCGGTAAAGTTTTAAGCAAAATTTTTACGCTCACTTAAGGGATCCATTCTGTTGTGCTTACATACAGGAACAAAAACTCCTGTATTGGGATCGGTTCTTCGAATTTTGTATTTTTTGAGGGAGGGGAGGGGAAATTAAATGTTAATTACACAAATTATGATTATGACTATAATAATACCCAGTAAAAAAAACAAATTTACAATTTTACTACGAGATTCTGCATACATAACGCCTAATTCATTATTCTAAGCTGCTTGTTTACGAATTCCATTTATAAAAATGACGAATCTATTACTAGCGTTTTAAAAAGTTTAAGGCACGAGAAGAAGAAACCAGAATGAAAATGATCGAAATAACTACAATTCAAAAATGGATTCCATTCCACCCCAAAAAGCGGAAATTACTGATTTCAGCCCTGATTTGGAGGATCAGCCAAGACCCAAGATTTTCGGGCAGGACCTGAATCGTTGAAAATAATTTTTACGCTCTGGGCAGAAGTTTTCAGAATAGTTTTTTGTAGCCGATAATTATGTTAAATTTATATCGTTTTCCAATCATAAAAAAAATTATCAATTTTAACACACACTAAATATAATAATTATATTCCAAGAAAATTTCATGATATTTTTACGTAGAAAACGGGTAGTGTTGCTAAACAACTCGTTTTGAGCCAATTTTTTTTAAAACGGTTTACTCAACCTTTTAGCCATAAACCTTTGTTCTTTCTATGATCAAAATCTTCAGGCTTGCTTAAGTATTATTCTGGATAAAATATTGAGTTAGCAGCCGTTTAACAACACTAATAACGGGGTAATGATTGCATTTCGCCTTTTTATCGATAGGAGAGAAAAAAAAAACATAGACTCTCAATTTTTTTTTTTTAATTATTACAATCCAATCTTTTATAGGAAATATATATATAAAGTGTTTTGTTTTATTTTTAAATTCACAAAATTACCTAAATGCCCAAATATTTTAAGAAATATATAGAATATTTCATCATTTTCAACTGAAAATTACTTACATTTGAAGATATTTTTTTTAAGGCATTTTTTTTTAAAAAAAAATAATAATCTGAAGTACATTAAGTACAATTTAAGTACACGTACTTTACTGAACCTTTTAATTTCTTCTCACCTTCTATCTAATCTATTAAATTTGTAAAAAATTGTTGTACTTATTTATAATATCTATGGTACATCTTAAGGTTTAATTTCAAACACCTTTCTATACCTATCTCTGCTGGTTGTTGTTAAATCACTCTAACTTTTTCCAACTCCAATATAGCTTGATCAGGATCTTAGCCTAAAAAAAAGTCTTAAATCTCTAAGTTGAGCCTCTATTTAATGATAGAGACCATTTTTTTTTAGTTTAGACCTGGTTAATGTTAGTTTTTTTAAAAAGCTAATCTCCGCCTTCTCCCATTTCCTAACTGGCTTTAAAAAAAGCTAAATAAGAATACCTTCCTTCATCAATGAAACGGGCATATATTTGCAGCTAAATCGCGTAATCGGTCAATACGCAAAATTGTTACGATATTAAAATTATGAATGATATTACAAATATATACTAGAAATAGAATAGCAATCCTATAAATTTCGGATGGTTTAAAACACGAACTCTTGAGTCATTCTTCAATTTATTTTTAATATATACTGGTAATTACGCAAATTGACTTTAGAACTACTTATCACGTGTGAGGATTCAATCTCTCAATTTTAAAACATTTATGAGCTAAAAATTTTAAAAAATTAATATATATCTAATTCTACCGGAAATGCATTTCTGCACGTGTTAGAATAATAACTTACTCTAAATTACTTAAGCATAAATTTTCCGAATGCGCAAATTGAGCGTTTTAAATGCCGCAAACAGACAATGCGTTTCAAATGGCCTTATGCAAATTGGTGAAATTACCGTTTAGCGTTAGCAACCATTTTAAAAAAAAGCATAAATAGGTTTGCTTTTTCAATTACTTTTTTTTTATTCTTTTCTTTGTAATTTTATATAGAAATGTAACATAAATAACTTACTTTTATAATCCTAAAAAGGAATGTTTAGAAATTAAAAGAAACAAAAACGCAGACGATAATATAATTTTTGAAGACAAATCCTTTTTTTTATAGAACATATTTAAAATTTTTAATCGACGGATAATTAATAAAAAGGCAACCTCAATTTAAATAAGGGACGTGTTACGTTTTTTTTCATTAAAAAATTTCGGCAAAACGTAAACGCTCAATTTGCGGGCACTATATAGGCATAGACCTATGCCCGGGATTTTTCTAGGGTAGAAATTATTTGGGCATACTTTACTCTAATCCACCGTCCCACCCCTCTTTTCCCCAACCATCGCCGGTTAAGTAAGATCTATTTCGTTCTACATAGTTAATTAATTTAAATGTTTTCAAGGAACTTGGCTCTCACATTCATAAACTTACGGCCGAACCTCGTGAAGGCTTTTGTTTGAAACAAAGGGCTTGACATAGCTATTCACATAGCTAATAATATTAGATTCATGGGTGACCCCATCACACAAGATGATTATTTTTAGCATTAATATATGTTGTGTATGTTTTTTTTTTAAATTGTGCGATTATGTGTTTAGTCTTTCGATATTATAATTTTTCTAGTTTATGTCAATATGTTTTTATGCTGGCAATGTGTTATTTTTTAAACTTCGAATCATTTTCTGAGCGCGCTTTTTAAAAATTTATAAATCTGATTTTACCCCCTAGAAATTTCATACAATTTTTCCAAGAACTTTTACACTTGATATGATTTATATGATATTTTTTTATATAAATTATAAACGATCCATCCAAAGGTTAGCGGCAAGATTGTCTAACAATTCATAAAATGGGTATTCCAAACATGATAGAATATTTTTCCCGAAGCGCTCAAAAAATGATATAAGGTTGTAAAAAATAACACATTTCCGGGAAATAAAAACACATTGACGATAATGTATTATATTAATTTCAGAAAATAAACTTATTTAAATTAAATTAAAATTATAACAAAAATTTATTATATTGTTTTTTAAATAAGTTTCAACCTGTTACATTACATTACATTTTATTTTTTTCAAATATTTATAAAACCATTTTATATAAAAGCGGGAATAAAATTCGCCGCGTAAATTATTTATAAAATAACATTTAAAAAAAAAACTAGCTTATAGTAAACATTACCTTCGAAAAAGAAACGTGTTACGCTTTACGTTTGAAAAAAAAGGAACACGTTACCGTTATTCGTTATCTTGCGAAAAATGGAACGCGTTATTCTTTATTTATTTATTTTTTTAAAGTAACTCGTTACTCGTTACTTAAAAAATAATAAATTGAATATATTTAATTTTTTTTACCCCATCACATAGATAATAAAAATAATATTACAAAGTCAACCCGTCACGGCATTCCGCCATCCAATGCAATTACCCATCCATATGATTAGTGTTGTTAAACGGCTCGTTTTGAGCGTTTTCAAAAAACGGCTAACTCTATATTTAGGCCAGGAAAAAATTGCTTAAGCCTCCAAATTTCGCTAATAGCTGTCTAGACTTTTGTACCATCTTTGAGCAAAATCTTCAAGCTTGCTCAATATTTTTCTGGATAAAATTTAGCCGTTTATCAACACTACATATGATATGGGTTCTAAGGAATATGGGATGCCGGTTCCTTTAAAGGGGCTTTTAGCAATGATATTATTTTTAATAAATAATAATTTTTTAAAAATAACAAAATTGATACCTAGAAGATTATTTCTAGCCCTTATCAAGTTGTTTTCTAGGAACTCCTTGTATATTAAAGAATCTTATAGTTCCTAACATGATTTAAAAAAGAAAATTCCTTTGACTATCGTCACCGTAATCATTTGTCAATTTTCGTAAATATCATTTGTTTTAAGCTAATAAACATTTCATCATTTTTGTAATTGAATCAGCAAATTAGAATATAAATTTAATAATCAAAAAAATATGCGATATTATCAATAATAATCATTATATAAATAATTAGGAATGACGAAATAAGGTTAATATTAATCATAATTTATGTAATATTGAGCATAATTTATGGAAAATTATTGATAATTGATCTAAAATTAATAATAATTGATATAAAAAGAATGATAAATAGATGTAAAAATAAAAGTTAATTTATGTAATCGATTTTTTTTTGCTTCCTTCTATAAAATTAAAATTCACTTCTAAGTTTATAAAAATGGCAAAAAACGCAAAATTTATAATATTTTATTGGACGTGGGTGAGAGGGGGAGGGCAATTTTAGAGGGAGGATTTAAATGGCCCCTCCCTCTCGTAGTTACGGTGCCCCACGTGATCAGCCCTAAAATTTTACCGGTCGTCGGGGCTAAAAGTTTTTACAAAAATATTCGGACCGGTCCTGGCGTACCAATAATTTTTATTTTTGGTCGGGCTCTTCAGGATAAATAAAAAATTTGTTTGGGAACGGGACAGATGCAGATGACTCTTATATATATTGTCTTTGGGAGAAAAAGAATGGAGATGTAATTTTTTAAGGGAGGAATTCTCCTGGCACGCTATAACTATTATACAAATTGTATAATAAATGATTACCTATACTATGTTTTTAACCCATAATATCTCAACTCCATGGAATGTTCAATTGAAGGGAATTTTTTAATTGGATGAGAGGGTTAAATAACGGTATGAATAGGGTTATTGGTTTAAGGTACATTAACGATGGGGTTTTAATAAAATGTTAGGTTTCATTCAAAACCCGTCTAATTTGAAAGGTCATGTGATTGTAAATAGACGAATAGAAATTTAAAAAGGATCAACTGTTGTAACTGCATAGAAGAGAAGAGAAGAGAAGAGAAGAGAAGAGAAGAGAAGAGAAGAGAAGAGAAGAGAAGAGAGTAATCGTTTTTATCGGATGTTTAATTTCATTAAATTTTTTTTCTGCATATATCTTTAATTTAACATAAACTTTTGAGAAAACTTCATTTCCATGACGAAATAGATTAAATGAGCTATATCTATTTGATAAACAATATTGAATTTCAGATTCATTTTCTTATGAATAGTTTAATACCTATAGGTCGATTTCACATATTTTTAATACCCGTTTTTAACTCATCATACCCACCAATGACAAATGACATGTAATAACACATTAACTTTTTATTTAAATATGTATTAATAAGAAATCAGCTGATGCACGCCATTTTAGTTTCCCATATGAACTAACTCTAAAAAATTAGAGTTTCAAATAATAATGAATAAATCAACAGTCTTGGTAAAATATAATATATGACATTGCATATCACAGATGGAAGACAAAACCTTGAAGATCACAGGTGGAGTCTATATGCACCCCAAGTAACAAATTATATAGTTACTGAGAGATTCGGATGATTATTATCTAAAGGATTCTAAGTATTAAACATATTTTTTTTATCCGCAAAGGCCCCAGCTGTGTTATGAAGGATTAAAAAGTATGGAAAATATTTACTTGGCAGAACACTCAGATTATTATATTCAAAAATAATATATCCATTTTGTTATACATATATATATATAAAAGGATATAATATTGTATGATGTTACCGTTTGTAACTATCCAAAAAAATTCATAATATTAAAAGGCAAAAAAGATATTCATACCATATTTTTTGGCAATTAAAATTTAGTATTATATACCTTAAATTGAAATATATGGTTATTATCTGATAAATAAAATGTTATACGTTTTCGTTAATTTTCCTTACACCTGATTAAGCAGCTGCTCTCCAGTCATATGTAAATGGACGATACTGTTCTGATTGCGGCTCTTATAATCTTGGCATTAGATACAATTTATGTAACTCTTTACAAGCATTTAGTTTTGCTCAAATACTGTATTTCTAGAACCGTCCGGTCTTTCCAGAACACATGGAAAACATCCTGACGTGATCTCTCAAATTCCTTGAAAGAAGGGGCCAATTCCCTTTAGCTGATCTTATATTTACCCATTGTCTTCCTAACCTTCAACATTCTCGAGAAAAAATATGACTTAAAAATCGTTAAATTTCCCTAAATTTCGGATCACCATATATTCATCCCTGAGAACCTATCATAGTAAGCGCTACTTTCTCAAGCGACGCTAAATTAATCGCTAGCCAAAATCATAGCTGATTCGCCACCTTTATGATAATTTTTGGAAATATACGACACGCTCCCTATTTATAAATTTTTATCTATTATTATTTCGCATCGCTTGAGCATTGCGCTTACTAAAAATTAGGTTTTAGGCTCTCAGATTCACAAACTTAAGGAATTCCATGAAGGCTTCTTGAGGTAGAGGTCAACCATTGCTATTCACGAGGCTAACTATTTTAAGCTAAGTTTCGTGGGTAACCTCGTTCCGAAAGATTATACTCAGAATTTGATAATTTTTTTTTTTAAATCTCAAAATATAATGGATTATATCGACTCTTTATAGTTGATTTATAGTTAGCTTTTAATGATATTTTTATTTTAATAATTGTCTTTATACTTTTTAGATATATAGTTATACCTTTAATTATAAGCAATAAATAAATTTGATTTCATGAATAATTAAAAAAATATATAATGACATTTCTAATTAATCTAACTTATAATTATTAACTTGTGCTTAACAATCTCATCTCAACTTTATCGATTTATCAATTGCTTTGTTTATCTATCTCTTTTTTTTCATTTGCCGGGTCCTTCAGTATCTTTTGCGATTTATTTAATTTATAATAGAATATAATTTATTGTTATACTTTTACTGTTATTCATTAATATTATCCAAAAAAAAAAAAAATTAGACATTAAACAACAACATTCCTTTTCCTTCAGTTTCTTGAAGACTTTTATTTACTTTTTTTTTCGTGATTTGAATTAATTTTAAAGTTTTGGTATTAGAGGTCTGCAACGGGCGTTTTGTTGTTACGAAATTTTTTTAACCCGCCCTTCCGCCCAGTTATAACCCACCCGCTATCCGCCCGATGTCTAAGATATTTTGAAAAACAGGCCCAATGCAGACCCCTAGTTTGTATGTGGGTTTTCCAATTATATCTTTATCGAAAAACAAAATAATTTGTTTTTATAAACGTTTAACATGTTAGTTTGTTGTTTAGTGTTGATAAACGGCACAATTCGGGTGGATTACTAAAATGTCCCCTATTAATATTTTCCTCAAGATTTGGGCAAACAGATGTTCAGAACCTTTCTGCCATCTTGAAAGCAAAAATCTTCAGGCTTACGTGATAATATTTTTGCTAAAATTTCCAATCGGCACGTTTTTTTAAAAAATCGAGTCTTAACAAACACTAAATTGAAGCGCTAACATATGACCCACTTCAACTCTCGATTTTTAATCTTAACTTTTTTCGGGGATATTCATTATGAAAAAACTGGCCTTAGCTAGGATCGAAGCAGGAATGAGGAGACGTGTCTCAATCAAGGTATCTAAACTCCAAGACAACCCGCCACTCTAAGATGATTATTTTTTTTTCTTAGGTATACAAGGATATCACGATATAATAATTTTTTATATAAACACATTTAAAAAATTTAACAACGCCAAAATGTGCTTAAAAATAATTTACGGGACATTTTGTGTTTTTTTTTTGAATGATGACCAAAATCACTATTACACATGAATTATTAATAGAATTATTAAAATATTGCAGGTAAGTGTATCGCATGTTATTTACCATCTGTATAGTGTCGCCTCTTAATTGATAACTAAATTTTCATATACTAAAAAGGGGCAAAATTTTGCTTTTTAATGGGGGTTTTTTAAAAAAAAATAAAATATTGATAAACATGTCTACTAATATCCAATTTTTCCAGTATCAAAATTTTTAATTAAGCATTCATATTTTTATCAAATTATGAAATGATTATTTTTTTTTGTTTTGTTGAATAGGAATGAAATAATCAACAATAGGTAAATATAATAATTGGGAGAATTTGATTTTTCTCTACAGGCTATATGGATGTTTATGTAACTACTAGAAACGTAATAATAAATATATAATCCAGGGTAAGAGAACTGCAAAAATCGATTTTTTTTTTAGCCTGAGACAAGCTAGAAGGGGTCCTATATATATACATCTCGAAATATTTATTTTTATCCTCTATTTTTAATGTTATTTACGTTAAAAATATAAATTGTTAATTTTATGATACTTAATTTCTCTATATAAATTTATTACAAAAATATGATTTATTTCAAACACTCTCATCCTGATATATGTATATACTATATAATTTTTTTTTTAATTTATTTTATAATTCTGATATTTATTCCTACAAAAAAATAAGAGATTAGAAAAAGGATATTTTCTACGGGGCCTAACCCCAGGAAGGCAGTAATATACAAATCCCTAGTGTTTTTGCGCTGATTATATTTATGTAAAATTAGTTTGGAAAGTTAATTGCACTATTGAATTGTGCCACCTCGAGACCCTTTTAGGGATTTTGCTGCCGAATTGTCATCTCATTAGTTAAATTATTCATATGGACTATTTCCTTCTTTTGGGGTCTCTATGCTCCAGCCCCATCAATCAAAATGTTGGAGGGCCATTTCAAAAAAAAATTCGGAAATACAGATCTTGTGAAGCAAAATATTTTTATTTATTCAGCCCCGACTAGCTGAAAAGTGTTGGATACCTGTTTTTATTATAATAATATTTGATATTTAAATAAAAGAAATTATTATAAGCTGGGAATCATGTTAATGTCAATCAATGAAAATAATAATAATAATAATCCTAGACTGGTCATCTATTCATTTAAAATGTGTATCAATATAGATCAGCTGTTGGTACGCCATTTTGGTTTCCCGTATAATCAATTTACAGTAAAACTTTCTGAAACTTTTTTTTAAAAAAAAAATTCAGAGTTTCATTTATAATATTTTAAAAAAAGATTATATACGAATCTATAATGGCGTGTTACCAGCTGATTTGTTTACAAAAATGCTTTGAAAAATGCATTTTAATAAATGTCATCTTTATTAATTACAAATATATTTCATGATAATATACTCTTTTTTAAAAATCAACAAAATAAATGGCGAAATAAACAGCAGATTCATTCCTTTAATATAGTATACTTTAAAACATTAGAATAAATTATTTGATTGGCATACGGCAAATATAAATTCTACGACACGCGTAAATTATTATTGGCATAATATTAAATAAATGTAAATCTGCCACACTAGGTAAATATTATATGTTGGTATGAGTTAGGTTAATGCATAATATATAATTCGCCTTGTTTTGGTTGTCGCTTAATTACTCCTCACGTGATCAGAATTTTTATTTTTGAACATTGCGAAAGGGGATGGAATTGGAACATGATGACTCCTAATAACGATTTCTTAAACGCTTAAATTTTTTTGGCCTTGTGAGCTAACATAGTTTATTGTCTATTGATAACTTAAAATCCAATTGGTAACATTATTTAAAAAAAAAGCTTTAATACCGTGTCAACGCTCGGATTATTTCTAGACAGCTGTCTGTTTAGCCTTCTATATAGCTTCCTCTAAACCACCTAATCCTTAATTCACGATTAGCGCAAATTCAAGAGGTATGAAAAATTTGCCTGTGTGATGAATATAAAAATACAGCATATTTTGTATTATCTCACGAATTCTCGATAACTATGAAAGCAGGGTAAAAAGTTGAATAAGATATACTACTATCTGTATTTAAAATCCATTTTTTTTTATTAAATATAATCTGCATCTAGATATTTTTTTCACGGAGGATCTGATCAACTCTGACAATATTTAGGTAACATCAGATCTTCAAATTTAAAAAAATGGTTTTTTGACCTATACCATATAAATATCAGACAATTTTACAAGATATCGACATAAATTGCTTGTTTTTGCGCGCATTGTTGCTATCATAATATTATAGAAATATATACTATTTCTATTAGTATATCCATAATTTGCGAAGTTTTTGAGATATTCCATGTTCAAGTTTAAATTTTAATGACAACTAACCGTGACAGAAACGATTTAATAAATACTTTATTTTAATTTTCGTTTTTTTAAAAAAAAATATCTATATAAAGATTAATTAAACAAAATCCCGAATTCGAAGAAATAATCAAATCCAACGCCAAAGAAGAAGATAAAGATAACGCTCTTTGTACCACAGCTGACTCGATGATGTCAGGATTTTCGAAATCCATATTACTCCTCGAGGATTACGACAAATTTGTCGATTTTTTATTCGCCCTGGGTAATTCATACCGTCAATTCCATAATTTCAACGACACATATTTCGAGGTATTATATATGTATATTATATTACTTGTATGCTTGTTTCGTTGTTTCACTTTATAGAAAGAAAGAAAGAAAAAAGAAAGAAAGAAAGAAAGAAAGTGTTGTTAAACGTCTCGATCCTATTTTTTTATAATAAATGGCTAACTCAATATTTTATCCAGAAAGTTCTTATGCAAGCCTTAATCTTTTGCCCATAGATAGCGCACAGGGTTTGGACATCTATTAACTAACTTTCTAGTCTTAGGCCATATTTTTCTGGCTAAGATATTAAGTATCGAGCAGCCATTTAACAACACTAGATATAATAGTTCATTTTTTTTTAAAGTCACAAAGGTTTATACCTTTCTATATAATCTATTTGCGCTTTAAAAGAAAAAAACATGGTGTAGTCTGAACTTATTTTTTATGTTTAGCCTAAGGCTATTTAGCCTTTTAGGTATCAATCACTCCTTGTACTTTGTTTTAAGTATGGTATACATTAAATAGATATTATATATTAAGGCACTGTAAATCCAGCTGTTTTAAGAAATGAATTCGAGCATTGACATGGCCAGTCAATACCATGATAGAAAGGGGATAACTACAATAAGTTATATTTACATCTTTTATATATATATATTATATTATATTCAGAAACTCAGAGAACCATTTCTAAGCGCGATCAGAGAAACGCTGCAGGACAGATATACCGACAATATACAAAATATTTATACCAAAGCTTTTAATTTCATCGTTCAAACAATGAAGGAGGGTTATAACTCTTCAACGTAATACATATATATTTTTTCTTAAAAAACCCAGAATAAATCGCTTTGAAACCTTTGTATAAAATTTTTTTTAAAATGATCTCGAAAGTCAAAATGAAACAATGTATTGTGCTGTGACACTATTAATAAATGATAAAATTTGAACGCGATTATCAAATATATATTTTTATTTATTTTTTTTTAAAAAAAATAAATGATATTTATTATTATTACAATAAATAATTTTTAAATAATTGAATATTTATATATATAAAATAAGTCGTTCTCATCTTGGTAGTAGCTGAATTGCCGAACCATGCGAGGGGGGACTCAAAAAAGAAAAGAATATAATAGTATTTAAAAAGAATAGCTATGTGATTTTACATATGAACAAAACGAAAAAAAAAAATCGTGTTGTAAAATTGATTCCTTATCTTGATTTGATATTATATTTGAGGGGGTGTTTACGCAAATAATTTGAAAGTTTCATTCACAAGGAAAGTTGGTTTTTTTTTAAAAAACAAAAAAAAATAAACTTGACTCTAAAAATTTCAAACGCCTTTTCTAATCAGTTGCGTTAGCGAACTCGTTTAAAAAATTTTTCACGTATACTCCTTCAAGTCAATGACCATATTACCCCAGTCCTCCTTACCCCTCTCTTTCTAATTCAAAATTATAACAAAAGAAAAAGGAAATCCGAATCCAGAAATACCATACCTCCCTCCTCCTACGCTTCTTCAAATAATGATGATTTAGCATCTTACTGATCCCCACGCTCCACCCATAGTAGAAATGTCTAACTATAAATTCTTTTTTTCTTTCTTTCTTTTTTCTTTCTTTCTTTCTTTCTTTCTTTCTTTCTTTCTTTCTTTCTTTCTTTCTTTCTTTCTTTCTTTCTTTCTTTCTTTCTTTCTTTCTTTCTTTCTTTCTTTCTTTCTTTCTTTCTTTCTTTCTTTCTTTCTACTAGCTTTATCTTTAGATGAAAAATATTCTTGATCAAATCGAAATATTTTTATGGGGAACATTTTTTATATTCCTAATTGACTCTCATTTTTTTATTTACATTTTCTTTCCAAATAAATATGTTAACTAAAATAGGGGCTCTTTCAATTGAATGATTAAAATCCTCAGAAATACTCCCTTATCGAACATTACTTACTCAGTATCCATCCATTTTGTAGATGAAATATTTTATATTTTTAGTCATCGGGCCATGTCTTTATGAAGTTTAGAACTGAGTTAAATATATATATATATATATGTTTAAAGATTTGTTTTGGATGAGATATAAATAGTAAAAAATATATATAAATATTAAACTTCTTTTTCTTTTTAAGTATAAGTTACCATTTTAGCTGCCATAAAAGGGGGCTTTACTTCTTCTCTCCGTTTAATGGCGATTTCCAGGTTGACCCAGGTTGGCCAGTTTCTCCCTCTGATCAAATCATTAGAAAATTTTGTAGCAAGGTTTTTACAATCGGGTGCCCTTCCTGACATTAACTCCTTTAGGTGGTAATAACATCCCGTCGAGGAGGGACCCAGATCACAGGGAACCTTTTAGATTACCATTAGCCGCCAAAAGACGTTGCGACTCTCCCGCTACGATGAGGCTGAAGGTAGGATTAGGGGGAAAAGGGGGACTATACTAATTTAACTTAAAAGTTTTCAACTCAAAAAAAATTCAACGCGGTGCCAAATTGCCACTTTAAATCTTGAGAACAATAGTGTTGGAAAAGATAACACTAGAAGTATTTCTTAGGACTAGTGCGGATCCAAGTTATAAACTGCCATATCTCAGTTTATTAATTTATCTTTTTCTTTTTTTTGCCATAATTATTTATAGTATATAATTGCATCCATATATTAACAATTGTATAATAAGTTAATATAGAGTTAGTCAAAAAAAAAAATTTACATTTTATTATTACAGGTTTTTGTTTATTTTTTTTAAACTTTAAGCTAGAGTGTTGTTAAACTGCTAACTCAATACTTTATCCAGAAAAATATCATGCAAGCCTAAAGATTCGGCTCATAGATAGCACATAGGATTGAACATCAATTGGCGAAATCTCTATGCTTAGGCAATATTTTCCTGGCTAAAATGTTGAGTTAGCCGTTTAACAAGACTACTCTAGGCTCTTTTCCACCTATTATAATTTAGATAAATCTGCTTTTTATATCTTCTTTTTTTTTCTTTGAAGAACTCATTCAAATTGAATATACATTTTTTATTTACAAAAATTACAAATTATTTTTGTTAACCAAATAGAAGATGATAATTGGGAAATAATTAGTAGTAAGCATTTTTTTGATCTTAAATTTCCCCCTTGTTTTAAGATAACGTTGATAAATTTTATTGTATATTAACAAAACAATCTCATTTTCGATTCACCATCCCGCGATTCAATTTGGATCGATTTCTCAATTACGAAACTTAATATATTCAAAAATCAATTGAATGCTACAATTTTGTGTTTTTGTGTCATTTTTTTTTTAAATATACAAAATTTCACAGGAATTAATATATTTATCTAATTATAAAATGCGAATCATGTCCAACATGAAGAAAGTCTTGGCAATGTTGAAGATTTTTAGTATCACAGTTAAGCGTATAACATTTTTTACTCACCAACCTCTTACATCAAACCCCCAATAATGAATCTTAGATTTATTTAAGTTATAATCATTATCATTTGTTCTCATTTGTGTTAGGTAATGGTTGGTAAGATGATTTGTCATGGAATAAATTAGTTTTGCTAAAGGAACGTGAGCTAAAAAAACCTTTAATCCTTCTAGAAGCAGTGCTGAATGTTGGAGTGTCGGATGTAATAGTGTCGTTAAGTTTGCGTTTGTTACTATCAGCAGGGCCTCTGGAAGATAGCCTGGCAATACGCGATGGAATTGATAGGGAGAATTGCTTTTTAATATTCGCCTTATAAGTAACTGTAACTGGTTCCTTAGAGTCGGTAAATACTTTTGAGTGCGAAGCCTCAACGGTATTCTTAAATGTATTTGCAATGTTGGTCAAGATATCATTTAAAGGGAGGGAAGATTGGTTGTTAGATCTTAATAGTGTTACATCCTCCTTGCTAATATTTAGAATTCTCGAGCTTGTATACCTGTTCTCCTTTGGGTATTCATCGTAATTATTATTAATATTATCAGTTACGGATATGATGAGGTTTCCTTGAGGATCTAAAATTCCTGATTTATAATTGATAACCACTTCCGTTTGCGTCTCTTTATGTTCGGATGATGATATCATTTCGTGTTGTTTATCGTTGTTATTGTGGGAAAGCGTACGTTTAACGTTAGATGGATCGCTATGATTGGTACAGGAAATATTACTATGCAAAGAATAAACTTTATCGATAGCTAATGCGTTCCTATCACCGATATTGGAATTGTGGTTATGCGACTTTATGTTTTTTATAAATAAATGCACCAAATTCGACGATCTGAATATATCTCTGCATCTGGAATTGAGCGATGTAGAATTTTGATTCCTGGAAGAAGGGTACGATTGACAAATATCTTTCTTAGCATCAATGTAGATATCTTTAAGTTCTTCTTCTTCGTCATTGACATCATATCCGTCTAATACTAACTGTATTTCGGTTTGGGAGAATTTTTCGGAATTACTTATGGATTTCGGAGTTTTCGATACTACATCATCCAGCATCTCGTCGGAAGGTAAGGTTTTGAGGAAATCATTCTTCCACATATCCGAATTGGTTTTGAGTGGTTGTTGCTGTTTATCAAACGAATATGTAAACTTCGGATGTTTCTCGTTAATGGATTCAAATATACTGGACGTTATCGCACATTGTTTATGTAACTGAGGCTTTTGACACATTGGAGAGATAAGATTGTATTCACCCAGTTCACCTTTAGTGGCAGTGGATAAATTATTTGTATTATTATAATTCATAAATGGTTCAGTCGTAAATTGAAGCTGGCACACTTTTAACGAATAGTTTTCCGCGCCTTTAGTATCGAGAGAATTTAGGAAATTCATTTTACTGATACCCTTATCGATTTTATCGACGGAATTGTTTAAGAAGTAGACGTTATTCGCGCGTAAAAGGTTGTTCGTTTCGTTATTCCTTAACGAAAAACAGCTGCTGGACAAACTTTTTTTCGCTTCATTGTGACTCCTCAAATATGGAATCGCGGTTTTCGTTTTTTTACACGTGACGCTATCCGAGAAGAAAGATTCTTTTTCTATTTTGCCTATTACGTCATCGCTATTTTCCACGCAAACATCGTGGACAAAAGTCTTCCTTTTGGTATCTATACTTTTATCTTAGATATATTATTATGATAATGAAAATTATTTTTTTTCACAATCAATATTCTCTTATTGTCTAGTAGAATTATCATAAAATAAAGGCCTAGAAGCCCTGTATATTTAGTTTTTCTTGCCCGAACCGGTCCGAAACGGTTCGAAATATTTAAATTTCTAGGTCCGAACCCCGGATATTATATTAATCCCTAGCTTAGCGGATTTCTAGCCGATCGATCATAATTATGAATAATATATTTATTTTTTAAAAAAAACCGGTCCCGGCGAATGAATATGAGCGGTGAGAATTGTTGGTAATCGATTTGCATGTCTTTGAACGGCACTCTATAACCACTACTTCTTTGCAACTTTTATGGGCGTTTATACCGCAATCTTTTAAAAACAAAATTTATAAATATTTCATATATATATGCTCGAGGAAAATAAATTGTAAGGTTTCTTTTTTTTCTCGATAAATTGAACTGTTAATTTTTATTTTTTTTTAAACATGAAACATCTGATACTGTCCAATTTAAACGAATGCATTCAAAATGTATTATTTGCGTTTTAAAACGCTGCTTTGAAACGTTCAATTTGTGCCCACCAGTATTCTAATCGCCAATTTTACTCAAAATTTATTTAATATATATCAGAGTTGTTAAAAGATACTTTAGATGGATCTAGATACAGATATATCGTCTAAAATAATATCTAGATACAGATATTTTAATCAAAAATCTATCTAGATACAGAAAAGATATCACATTTTTATATCTAGATAGTATCTAGATCCTTTAACAAATCTGATATATATATTTTTTTTAAAAACATTATGTTAGCATGAATGTGTTAATTTTTTTTAAAATGAATTTTAATCATTTTTTTTTAAAAGAATGCATTCCAGTATGCTTAGAATATTTAAAACCATGTTATTTCAAACAATTTTGCCGTTAAAAAAAAATTTAATCATTTAAAAATTTTTTATAAAAAGAACTTTGGAAGAAAAAAAAACGAAAAATAAATTATATCAAGTTTAAAGGTTCGTCGTTAAAATTTTCTAAAAATCATAGAGTGGGTCTTCTATACAAGCTGGAATTTCCAGAAAATTAAAAATAAATTGAAAAAAATGATTAAATAACAACATGACTGGTAAAACACATTGACGCCAAGTTTAAACATTTTAATTTTTTTTAAACCTAGATTTTCATAGAGTATATAGTGGTAAAATTAAATAAATTTATTATTTTTAAAGCAACATATTTCAAAAACTCAGTTAAATTAAACAGTTAAGGAAATTAGAAATTGTAGTTTACATCTTGATATAAAATATAATCCTTTTTTATAATTTAGATACTAGATATTATTTTAAAAAAACCCGATAGGTAATACCATTTATTCTATAGTTTTATCTAGTATTGTTAATACCCGGGTCGAGACCTCGGGTCGTGTCTGTGCTGGGGGTTCGTGGTCAAGAGCAAGTTTAGTCGATTTTTAGACCCAAACTCGCCCAACCAACCAATTAACAACACTAGTCTTATCAAACGATACGGCAAAAGAGTGAGGTTTTATTTTAAAAAGATACGAATTGAGAGTTACACAGTCTATGATGATATTAAGATTCTATGATTCCGAAGCCATTGTCTGTGTTCAAACAAATTCTAAATGAAAAAAAAAAGGGATTTAAGATTTATGAATTCCGTATTACGATACAAAATAAGACATGCGGCTATGTCTTGGTTTGACTTAATTTTGGATATACTAAATTGCATTTTGGTATAGGCTATAAAGCTTATCAGCTGGACACCTTAGTTTGGTTTGTTATTTTTACTTTTTTTTGGCTATTTAGTCGATACTAAATAAGCGGGTAATAAGTCGATCTAGTACACGGTAGGTATATACTTTTAAATATACCAATATTAAATAGGCATGTTTTTTGGGGGTTAAGAAAGATGATATAATAAAAATAATAGAGAATTATTTTGCTTTTTTTAATATTTATTTTAAAATTTGATCCAAAGGATTAGATTAGATTAGTCGGCAAACTTTCTCAGTAGTATGCAGCCCTTTTCCCGCTAAAATTAAATCATCTACAAGAAGTTAAGACCTTAGTATGACAATCCCAAAAAAGTTTTACACTCTTGACTCTTAATGAATACAAAATTCAATGTGATTAATATGGGAACTTGAACTGATACAATATTAAATGAAACCACCATGGTAATGTTTTAGAAAAAAACGGTTAACCCTATATTTTGGCCCAAAAATATATTGCAAGTCTGGAATATTTTGCTTGTATATAGTAGAATGGTTTTGGAAATCTGTTAACGAACCTTTCGAAGCTTGTGCAATTTTTTTTTGGGCTAAAAATCAAGCTGTTTGACATTGCTTATATTGTCAATAGTAATTTTCAGAGTTATTAAAGGATCTAGAAACAAGTATCTAGATCCTGTATCTAGAATCCTGTATCTAGATATAAAAATGTGGTATCTGTATCTAGATAGATTTTTGGTTAAAATATCTGTATCTAGATATTATTTTAGACGATGTATCTGTATCTAGATCCATTTAAAAAGTATCTTTTAACAACTCTGGTAATTTTACATATCTATAACTATACTTAAATCGGTATACTCTACACCTTATGGGTTAGTACACTCTCGTTATTAAGCTAATTTTTTTTTGTACGGTTAATAAAATAATATATGAATCATATCAAGTAGGGGGAGACCGAAGAGCAATGGCCACCGGGGGTAACAAAAGTAACCACCACAATAATTTTTTTTCACCATTTGATATAAATAACTAAACTACCACGTGATTCGCTAGAATTGGGAGCTGCGTAATCAGTAGATATTTACTTCCGATTATTAAAAAAAGTGGATATTTTACCCCAGATTTATTTGCCACTTTACCCCGGGTATGGGGTCCACTGGTTAATATCCCCTCCACCCCTCCCCCTACCAATCCCTTCTCGCGTATTTTATGAGAGATCAAGAGTTCGAGTTGATGAGGCGGAAATAAATTTATAGTTTATTTTTTTTTAAATTCAATTCTTATAAGAATCATTTTTATTATTAAAAATCGAGAGGAAAAAAACAATATTGACCAAATGAACCCGGTCCCCCTATACAGACAAATATTTGAAAATAACCTTTGCACCGATAGCCTTGTTTTATAAGTCCCCATAGCTTTATATATGTATTTTTTTTTAGAAAATAAAGATATACATTTCAAAAAAAAAAAATTTATGTTATAGTTTTTTTACCAATCCAGTGCAGTGGACGCAAAATGTTAACTTGAAGTAGGTGGTCTCGCGAAATTCGTGTTTGAAGCCACTTTTAAATGCGTGGCAGTTGGCGCGGTAAAAATACTTTTTCAGTTCTTCCTTGCTAATAACTCCGTCTCTTAATATATAACACAAATAATATATCCATATAAAAAATTCTTGTTTTTCCCAGATTTCCTCATTTACAATAACCATACCATTTATACCAGGTGTTGATTAGTCCGGGGTAAAAAAAACTTTCATCCTAAACTCATCTATAATTAATATTTTAAGCTTTAATTCAAATTTCAATGTTATAGATTATGGATTGGGTTCCTCATCGATATTATATTTGATTGACACTTTTATAAAAACGGTAACATGGCCAGTCATGCCACCTTTATTCTACATAACGCTTAACACGAAATGTTATTTTATTATTATAAATTTTAAAAAATCTTTAAAAAAAAATGCGTTTTTTTTAAATTTTAAAACTTATCAATGTCTAATACAGCGAAAGAGTCGATAAACGGAAAATTTTCGGTAACGGATATGAATTCGGCTTGGGATATGTAACCATCTTTATCGAAATCGTAGTTTTTGAACACTGCCTCAACCATCGCGTTGATATGCAGGTTTAATGTATCCCAATCGGGAGCAGGCTTGATGTCAGATGCCCATTCCGCGAAAACTTGATGCTGCTCTATCATTTTGCCATTCGAATCTTCGTCGTTTGATTCGTTCATCTTGAAAAAATTTTGTTATATAAACAATATATTTATTTTTGATGGAACTGTCTAACAAACAATTCAGAACATCTTGAATAGGTTGGAGCTTTCTAACAAAGAAGATAGAAGTAAAAAAATGGGCTTGGAATTAGGCCAGTTCTCAAATTAATCTTTAGGATATTTGAAAACAGCTGTAAATTTATTGTATTTTTTTTTAGCCTTACATATATTTCATGTTTGTGATGACAGGAATGAAATCTGGTTAATTTCGCTTAGTTTGAGCCAATGACATATAATAATACCTAAAGCCTCGTTGAATGCAAATCAGCTGACCCACCATTTTGGTAGCCCATATAGTAATTATTCTCATGTTAAAAACTACTATTAAATTGATAAATTGCTTCCTTATTATCTCGATGATCAGGCAATTCTTTAATAAAGTTTTGCGTCAGATATAGGAATAAATTGGCCTCTCGTTTAAAAAATTTTAATAATGATATGGGTAATCAAAATGGCGTCCCCAGCTGTTTTCATCTGATGTACACTTTTAATGAATGCATCGTCAGTCTAGGTATTATTATATGTCATTGGTTTGAGCCAAGCCCTTATTGACCTAAAAAAATAAATATATTAAAAAAAATTTTACATTGCGCGGTTCTCTCGCCAAGGAAAGTTCGTATATATCTTCTTCGCTAAAATGCATATCTAGCGTTAGTCGAAGAGTGTTAATTAAATCGATATCGGTTAGAAGCGGAAAATCATTCTTTTTAAGTCCAGTCAATTCATTCATAATCGGATACATTTGGAACATTTTACGAACGTTAATCATGCCACCCTCGGGATACGTATAATCTAGGTGGGCCGCGTTGATCGATATCAAATCTTTGAGATGAATTCCCAATATGGGTATTCTGAAAGGTGCCCCTGTCAGGTGCCTATCATTTAATGGCAAGGATGGTTGACAACTATCCTTGAAATGACTATTTCTATCAATCGTTTCGGGGAATGAGCAAAAGTTTTTATTTCCCGTCAATCTTATGAGGGGCAATTTTTGTTTATTTTCGCTTATGACATCTTCCTTAAATGACTCTTCTCTTAAACTATTTTTGCAATTATTAGACGAAAGCGAAATTTTTGGAGCTGAAAGGGCTTTGTGTTTGCTAACATCCTCGCTTGATATCTCTATTCTAGGGTCCGCAACGCATTTTGAAATTAGCGGCGGGAGAATCTTATCCGCGACGATGATTTCTTCACTCGTTAGCGTATCGTTTAAATCAAAACCATATGATGGCTGTAAAAAATTGGAATAAGTTAAAACTTTGTCACCTGTCACGTATTCGCTTGTCGACAACTTTAAAGCGGAATTAGTTATGCCGCCTGACCTAGAGGGTTCCTTGTCAAATCTTAGCAAATCGTTTTTTTCCGGAAGTAAAATTTTGTTAATTTCGCGCCTATAATTTTGGAAATTGCCTTGGGATGAGAGCATATCGGAAAAGTCTCTCAGCGCATCTTTCGTTTCATCGGACAAATACGAGGTCGTTTTGCTCAACCTTGCAATTGAACTATGCAACAATCCGCCCACAATTGCCATCAGCGTATTATAATTGTTTATTTCTAGTAGCTCCTGGAAATGTTATAAAATATGTATATAATTATAGGGGTAAAGTGGAAACGCAATACAAAATATTTAAAATATAATAATCCTAGCGGAGAGGGCTTCAAACTACATTCTCAATATTTTTAGAGCATAATAAAAATAATGTTAATGTAATCAGTATTTATAATAATATTATCTATACAGGATAGTAACTTAAACCCTTCATTTCTGGTGTGTATGCATAATTTATGTAACATTTGTCAAAGAAAGAAAAGAAAGAAAGAAAGAAAGAAAGAAAGAAAGAAAGAAAGAAAGAAAGAAAGAAAGAAAGAAAGAAAGAAAGAAAGAAAGAAAGAAAGAAAGAAAGAAAGAAAGATAGGTAAGAGGGTTGCAAATCATCCAATCCTTTGCCGATGCCCCCTATATATATATATCTGCATTTATTTATTTAACCTTAGTCACGTGGACAAATTTCGTGATAATTTTAGCCCTATCCTCGGGGCTAGTTTTGTTTAAAATCATGCATTGAATCCAATGAGACAGGGAGTTGAATAAGGCGATAGAATTTCTCAAATTCGGGCATTTTTCCACGTCCGAGTTTGTTGCATAATTTTTGAATTCCTCGAACTATATTATATATATATATATATAAAAGATCGGACATATAAAAATATGTGTTAATTAAATAATATGCGCAACGTCTTACAATTGTTATTAGCAGAGTTGTTAAAGGATCTAGAGTATCTAGATCCTGTATCTAGATATAAAAATGTGGTATATGTATCTGTATCTAGATAGATTTTTGATTAAAATATCGGTATCTAGATATTATTTTAGACGATGTATCTGTATCTAGATCCATTTAAAAAGTATCTTTTAACAACTCTGGTTATTAGTGTTGTTAAACGACTCGTTTTGAGCCGATTTTTAAAAATGGCTAACTCAATCCTTTTAGCCAGAAAAATAGATTTCGATATATATATATCTCTAGACCTTTGTTCCTTCTATTTAGCAAAATCTTCAGGCTTGAATAATTATTTTTCTGGATGAAGTATTGAGTGAGACGAGCCGTTTAATAACACTACTATCAACAAACGATGATTCAACTGACTAACAAACTCATGCATTACTAGCAAATGAATACTAGAATAAATGGATAGGATGATCAACTGAGAAATAGTGTGAAACGACCTTTTGAGCCGATTTTAAAATGTCTAACTCAATCCTTTTAGCCAGAAAAATAGATTTCGATATATATATATGTCTAGACCTTTGTTCCTTCTATTTAGCAAAATCTTCAGGCTTGAATAATTATTTTTCTGGATGAAGTATATTGAGTCAGCCGTTTTTAAAAATTCTACTCAAAACGAGCCGTTTAACAACACTAATTGTTATAATTGTCAGGTCTAAAATTTATATGGTAAGATATTTTATACATGCTGGAATGTATTTCCGGAAAAATCAGAATTTTTTTTTTCCTTCGAATTTACAAACAATTAAAAAACTCGCTAAAATAATTTTTTAAAGTTGGAAAAAAATAATCAAAATTTTGAAAAATTCTGAGACAATTTCACCACCTACATCAATATCTTCAGAGCTTAAAACATGATTTCTCTCAATTGAAACTTCTCACAAAACATTTTCAATGAAATAAAAATAAACACTCACTGGTACAATAAATAATTGATTATTCTGCTCTCATCTACAACAAAACCCATATAATCTAACAATCCAGTAAATAACCCTATACCAATGTTTTAGTTGTTGATGACTTTATCCAATCCTTCATTTAAAATTTATTAGTGTAAAAACAAATGTTATATATTTACATAAGTTCAGTCACCAAAGTAACAACTCATTCCATTGCAATACAACTCTTATAATAGAAACTCAAAAATACAAACAAATGGTTCATGTGGTCCTTGTTGTCCTAATATTTGTCAAGCAAAATTTTGATAACTATTCCTACATATATTCCAAAATTAATGGATAATACATGCCTAAATAGCTATGTGAAGCAAGAATACAACAATTATAAGTTTGGCAACTATAATCCAAATGCATAATTTATGCCCCTCTTGCCATAAATATACTAAAATTACCAAAGCTAGAAAATTTCAAGTTCATGGCCCCCCACACTCTAGATGCCTAGGTTCAGGGTTACCATCCATAACACCTACAGATCCTCCTCCATTCAGCCTATTAAATTTAGCAAGCCATCCCCCGCCTAGTATTGCTACCAACTTGCCCCCTAGTCAGCAAACTCCCAACTTACAATCATGGGCCAATGATTTTTTTATCAGTACCCAATGTTTCCACCATATCCCGTATTCCACGTGGTGCTCGCAATTCTTTTGCAGAATCCTTTAACAAGTTAATCCTATTAACAGTAAACAATCCTGCAATCCTATCAAATTGGAAAAACTTACTAAGTTTTACTAATTCCACCCTTAAAATTCCCGATAATAAAAATATCCAATTAACTAAACACATTAAAACTTCAATATCTCTTTTCAACCCTGACTCTATTCCAACCCCTACACCTCAGACCCACCAATCCAATCCACTCCCTATTGCCCATAAGGCTAAAATAGTTTCAAACAAAATAAACAGCCTTAATATCAATTCAGCCCTTCGGGTCATGACCTCTGAAGATTTCTTAGCTCCAAACAATGAGTCCACTCTAGAAGCCTTGCTTCTAAAACACCCTTCATGTGATTCAGAATTTGCCTTCTCAAGCCAAAACGATCATATAGCCCCTGAAATCAACTCTGATGAGACGATCAAAGCTGTCAGATCTTTCAAAAGAGAATCTTCTGGAGGCCTTGATGGCATTCGTGCTATTTTCATCCAAGACATTTTAAAACCTAACATATCATGCAAAACCCTCTTGCAGAACCTTACCAGGTTATTAAATTTAATTCTTAATGGGCCCCTCCCACCACCTATCATTCCTATTCTCTTTGGTGCCCGCCTTATAGCCCTCAAAAAAAAGGATGGAGGTATCCGCCCAATTGCTGTTGGGTCGTTCTTCAGAAGGACTATCTCTAAGATCATTGCCTCACGAATAAAGGAATCTCTTTCTTCATTCCTGTCGCTACTTCAGCTAGGGTTTGGTGTACTTGAAGGATCTGAAATTTTGGCCCATCTTGCTCGCATTACCCTCTCAAATAATATTCCTGATAATGTCGTTTTAAAACTTGATTTCAAAAATGCTTTCAATACAATCAAACGTCAATATTTCGTTCCCTTGTTTTGCCACAAATATCCTCAATATTCTACATACATTCTCAACAGTTACTCTAGCCCTACTTTTTTAAAGTACAATAACAACATAATAAAATCTCAGGAGGGAATCCAACAAGGAGACCCCTTAGGCCCAGCCCTTTTTTGCATCGGGATACACAAGATAATCCTAGATATTCAATCTATATCTAACCTCACTCTAAATTCCTGGTACCTCGATGACGGTATAGTCTCAGGCAACCTTTCCACAGTCATGTCCATTCCCTCATCGAAAATCTCTCTTATATAACAGGACTATCTCTCAACTTCCCCAAATGTGAGATTTGCTTCTTAAACCCTACAACATCCATCCCTTCAGAAACCACATTCCTCGCCATCAACAGAGAAGAGATGACACATCTTGGATCACCGATAGGGGGTGAAAAAAGCAATCGAAACTTTTTTAAACAAATCCCTCGACAATTTATCTAATTTAAACTCACTTTTTAATTACCTACCCGCTCATCAATCCTTTTTTTTAATCAAAAACTATTTTAATATACCCAAAATCCTCTATGCCCTGAGATCCTCACCGATCTTCAAATGCAGCCATTTGCTAGTTTCCCACGAAACCCAAATTAAGGATCTCCTAGAAAACATATTAAACCTTAAATTCTCTCAATTCATCTTGGCTCCAGGTCACTCTTCCATGCAAGTCTGGTGGTATTGGTATCCGATCCCCCTTACAACTTTCCCTCTCAGCCTTTATCTCATCTCGTCTTGCTGCTCAATCTATTATCGACAATGGATCTACTCCTTCAGATACTGACCTCTCACAGCCCCTCACCTTTTGGGACAACAACTGCTCTCCCACCCTTAGCCGTCCCGCTTCCAGTACCCAAAAAGACTGGGATGCTCCTCTGATCGCCCGTTCCGTTGAATATCTTATTTCGAACAGGCCCTTTGAAGAAAATCCCAATAATTTGGTACTAAATGCAAACTCTGGCTACGAATGGTTGGAAGCCATCCCCAGCGCCAATCTTGGTCTCCTCATGACTGGCGAACAGCTACGTATATCTATAGCCCTCCGCCTCGGCTGTAATGTCGTAGTTCCCTCCATCTGCATCGATTGTGGTCAGCCCATTGAATCGAAGGCTTACCATCCCTTGCACTGCAAGTTCTCCCGTGGACGACAACCTCGTCATAAATCTGTCAATAACATTTTACTAGCCGCCCTCAAAAAAGTTAATATCCCATCTACCCTCGAACCAGTGGGTCTTTCAAACGAATACGCCATACGCCCGGATGGTATTTCTCTCATACCCTGGTCTAATGGTCTTCCGCTAACATGGGATTACACTTGCGTTGATTTTGCTGCCAAGTCTAACCTCTCATTTTCTGCTATCGAAAAGGCAGAAATCCTTAAAAAAAATAAATACGCTTGCCTCGCCAACACTATGTTCATTCCTATCGTTACCAATACCCTAGGCATGTTTGGAAACGAGGCCCTCAATTTCATTAAAAGACAGATCTCAGGGGACCCCATTGTAGGATTTTACCTTCGCCAGCAGATTTCCCTGGAAATTTGCCGGTCTAATTTTTTAAGTATTCACTCTTCTCTTGGATGATATATACCCCCCCCCCCTCCTTTTTTTAAAAATCTATATATTTTTTTTAATAGTCTTTTTTAATGTCTTCATAGATTATATATATATTATATATTTCTTTTTTTTATATTTAATTTTTAATATATCCATTTTAATATATATTTTTTAATCCTCTGTAATTTTAATCAAAAAATAATAAAATTAAATAATATATTTTGAAAAAAAAAAAAAAATTTAAAGGTTTATAAAACTTATAAATTATTTTTTTTAATTTATATTTACTAGAATTATACTAAAATATTACAAGGATTCAGTGTTGTTATACGGCTCGTTTTGATGCCTAAATCAATATTTCATCCAGCTAAAATATTACACAATCCTAAAGATTTTGCTCATAGAAGGAACAAAGGTTTAGACATATATTATCGAAATCTTGAGGATTAGACAACATCTCTCCTGGCTATTATGTTGAGTTAGCCGTTTTTGAAAATCGACTCACACTACAAGGATTGCCTGATTATACTAATATTTCTTTGTGATATGCAAAAAAAGAAGGAAGAAAAATGTTTTTTTACAGTTATCTTCCGACATTCTTTGTAGTCTAGATAAGTAAAATGGTTCGCGAATTCCTTCGGTTCTATATCGTTGAATGCTAGGGAGACCTTTTGATACGTGTCAGCGGCGCTGAATAAGGGCTTAAAAGATTTATTTCTCATCCAATAGTTCGATGATCTAATAATAATAATATTTTTTTCTTCATATAACTTTGAGATACAAAAAATATCTTATTGATAAAATTATAGTATGATCCTCGTGGAAAATAAAATCTCTTAAAATTTATTTCGCATATTTTCAATATCACGTACAAATTACCTTAAATATAAATCTACCAATATTATGTTTTGTTAAAAAATAATATTTAAGCATGTTTTATTTACCCCGTTTTATTTTAACAATAAAAAAAACATTGTTTTTTTTAAATGTGTTTTTAATTTCTTTCTTTTACACATCCCAAAATATATTATTTATAAATTTTTATCGTACATTAAGTATAAATCTATCAGCCCGAGACTTTCTTCGTTCCATTCCTGCGACAACTTTTCTCTGAATTGAGCCATTTTATATTTCAAATTTGCGTTCGATTCGAAATCCTGTGATTGATTAATTATCCAAAATCTATTTTATTTTTTTTTAAACATTTTTGAAAAAAATATATTATATTATATTAAATATCGAAATATTAGGAAAAAAATTTTTTTTCCAGAAGTTTAGATTCGATCCTTTCCGTGTCAAAAGTTCATAAATCCGGCCGACCGGCAGAGTTTGACCGACCCAAGATCGGTTAAATTTGGACATGGATTGGTTCGTGTATGTCTATAAAAAATATTAAAACAATTCCTAAATCAATAACTCTTATAATGTATATACAATTTTTTATATTTATTTATAAACTTAAAGATCACTACTATACCTTAACGCGTAGCATAGCCTGAAATTGAATAAACTTAGGTGGCACCCCTTGTTGTCACGGGCGTGGGAACATGTGACTTGACATTTGCAGAAATGCTTCTGATCTTCATACGTTTATATTTTACCAAAAAATGAGGCAACATCATATGTTAAAGAAAATTAAACAGAGAATAATTTTCTCCCTTCGAAAATAATATTCAAATTTTTTTATTTATTAATAAAAATTATCTTTTAAAACGCTCTTAAACCCTTCATGTACATGCATTCATTTGACCATATTTTTGGAATATCGTCTGTTATAGTATAAACTTTATAAAAATGAATTTTTTTCCCATGGATGATATTAATATTCCAATCATAATTATATGAACAAAAGTATCAAATCATCTGTGATAATTTCTCTCCCATAATCATCCACTAACAAAAACTAACTTTCAAAGATCACTTTTGATTGAGATTTCATATATATCATTATATATATATATTATAAAACTACAACATCGTAGAGATGTTTATATTTTATATATGAGATTTATAAATAATAATAATGTCGCTAAAAAAAGTTCATAAAACTGATCATCGATAATGATATCTAATTCTAATAAGTGCTAAATAAAAGTTAAAGTGTTTAGGGTTTGTTCTGGTTCTCTTTCTTATTCTTGAAATTTATTTCTGTAAAGACTCAGTCTATTCAGAATTTTGCCCTATTCTGTTTTGTTTCAAATGTTTACTAAAATCTAAATGACCTCCATCTTT
Organism: Gordionus sp. m RMFG-2023; assembly: GCF_954871325.1. Taxonomy (NCBI): domain Eukaryota; kingdom Metazoa; phylum Nematomorpha; class Gordioida; order Chordodea; family Parachordodidae; genus Gordionus; species Gordionus sp. m RMFG-2023. The sequence continues at coordinate 3,804,521 of NC_088778.1, read as the reverse complement.
TTTTATAGGAGGATATCTAGATAGTTAAACAGATTCCTGTTTGGGAATAAAACGAGTTCAGGACACAGAATTAGTGCGCATTTCTATTAGACGCTTAGTTGTTACTGACATGGTAACAAAAAGAGCAAAAATGAAACTTTTATCAATATGGGAAGATTTGAATACATTATTTGGAATTTAGAGCAAAACGATAACGTTTCAATTTTTTTAAGTATGACTATAATTCTTTATGTATCTATTCTTTGAAATTCGGATTAAAGCTTTAGAAATACAATTGTTGGCTCGTCTATGTAAGTGGAGTCTGTAATAATGGAGGATTCGCTTTCATAAATCGCGTAAAATTTATATATGTTGTAATTGTGGTAATATTCAAATTTACTAGATTAAGAAAAACGAAAGATAGACAAATTACTTTTAAACAAAATTACGAAGCTGAAATATTTTCAAATCTACTCAATCTCGAAGCAAATTGAGACTATGTAAATGTTATTTAAAGAAAAAGGATATATAATGGAGAAATTGATGCGAAAAGGAATTAGTATTTTAATTTTCTTTTATTTTGATTATGTTTTTTAACTTTTGTATTTGAATATAGTTATTTATTGAATAAAGATTTCAGTAGCAGATTTTAGTTATTTAATTAGATTTTTATTTTTTTTAGGTTCCAACTTTTCTCAATATGACAACTTTCAATTGTGACAATATATATCATAAAATTTACAACAATATTTCCTTTTTATCAAGGCATGGGTTTTCACTATCAATAACATTCAAAATGGGGGAAGAGTTAAATTATATCTACTTCCATTTTTTTTTGTCACACAAGAGATGTTGATTTTTGTTAAAACAGGAATTTAATAATTTCCATAACGTTATATTTTATAAAAACGAAAGTTTTTTGAATGATTTTAAAAATATACACAAAAAAAAAAACACTTAAAATAATTGTACCTAGAAACCTACACTGTGTACAATCTCTTTTATTTATTAACGAGAACTTAAACATGCTGCCTATTAAATATAAGTATAAAGTAACAAATATTAATATTAATGTAATAGGGCACGTGTGCAAGTTAAGTGGATAAGCATATGTTTTATGCTACCTCTTCTTTGCATAAATCACTTTTGGGAACTCTGTCTAAATGTTATTCAAAATTATTGTATTAAAATAAAGGGGGGGGGGCAAAAAAGGATATAGGTTGGCGAAAATGTCCATTAGATCCTCCGATGTTATGTACCATTTGTACATTAGGAATAATGTTTTAGGAAGACCCCAGTTGATACCTTGGATATTTCCGTTGACATCTATAAATAAATTTTAAAAAATTATATTATCTCGCAAATTTTAATAATATTCAAAACGTTTTTAAAAAATATATATTAAAAAAAATTCTGGGGAGCCTCGCGAAGGTTTTTACCTAAAAGAGGATCGCAATAGCCATTCTTAAGGCTAATTATGTTTGTTTTATTGATTCGATCTCTCCCGATGATTAGATGAAGGAGGTTTTGAATAATTTCTGCTTTCGCTTATTCTTCAATTAGTGTCCTTTTGTTATTATGATTATTATTATTTTTTCGTAATTGTTTACTAATTATATATTTTTCAATGATGATTTATAATGAAGGTGGTTTCAATATTAAATTTATATTATGGGAAGAAAAATATAAATGTATTAAATATTATTTTAAAAAAAACTAAAATAGTGGGGGGGGGGGGGGGTTATAAAGGTATACTGTCTGGCTTAGAGCCCGAGTATGACGATAAAATTAAATTTACTATTTTTAAGATTTTTAAAATGAAATCTTTGAGCATAGTAAAAAAAATAAAAAATGTATATTATAGTTATCGTGGAGAGAAAAGGGAAAGAACTCTATCATACCTAACGAAGGGAAGAGATGGGATGGGAAGAAATTAGCCGAACAAAAATATTACCTACGCTTCTAATTTATGTTTAAAATAGGTTCAAATTTTTCTGCCATATTTCGAAAAGATCTCAGAGGGTGTGATTTAAAAAATTTTTTTGGAGGCTAGAAATCATGATTTCCATTTTACCAAATCGAAGTTTCTAGCAAATGTGAGGTGTGCAATTACTATCATTTCTGTTTTTCAAGAAAAAATTAGGGGTTCGAACCCAACCCAAACCCCGGTTCAAAAATACTGAACCGATCCCTAACCGAACTTACCAATTTTTTTTAACCTTAAACCGAACCTGAACTGAAGCCGGACAAGGAGAAAACACATTTTTACATAATTATAACTATATAAATTAGGATGACCAATTAATTTTATGATCAAACATTTCATTTTTAAAAAAAATTTTTCTCCGAAATTTTTACATAATATTTATTTTTCGATCGGTTTAGTTTTTTGGCATAACGTTATAGAAAAAATTATATATTTTATCAACTTTTAGAAATGGACCATTTGAATTTAATCTTACACAAATAATTATGGCACTGGCCACTTCTCGCAAACAATTATACATTTTCCATTCTCGAGCTGGCACCTAACTTCAAAAGCAATATATCAGTTTGTAAAATTTTTTGAAATTAAAAGTTGGTACAAATTTTTTATAAGTAAATTTTTTTGTAATTTTCATGCAAAAAAATCGATTTTTGTTCGAAATATTACTTCGAAAAATTTAAAGTATATTTCCTTAAGTTTTTAGATAATGTATTAAATATTCGTAATTATTACGATGTAAGGCAAGGCAATTTTTTTAAAAAATGTTATTTTTATTTTAAAAAAAAGTGAAAAATCTATAAGATTTCTTAAAAATTTATTAGGAATTTTTTAAAAACATAAATAATCAGTAAAAATTATTAAAATATAAATTTATTCCCAAAAATGGTGTTATAAAAAATATTTAAATGTATATAACTGGCATAACCCCTACAAGTGTTGTTAACTCAATATTTTATCCAGAAAATTAATATGCAAGCCTAAAGATTTTGCTCACAGATGGCAAACAGGATTGAACATCTATTGGCTAAATCTCAACTCTTAGGCAATATTTTGGGTAAGTTATTATAATAACTAACAAGAAGTTAAAAGAATGTAAACAATATGTGACTTTATTTTTACGTAATACTCAAAAATAAATGACGGTTCATTAATATATGTATAACAAAAAGAAAGAAAGAAAGAAAGAAAGAAAGAAAGAAAGAAAGAAAGAAAGAAAGAAAGAAAGCACTACAAAAATACATATGGTAAAATTTATTGTATTTTTTTTGCATATACGATTTTTATATACTTTAATTTTTATTTAAAATACAGTTTAATATTTTTTTCAAATGTTTAATATACGACAAATTTTATATAGTAACACAAATAATACAAATTCATTTACATCGAATCCTGATCCTGTGTATTCTAATTCAATACCTAATATATCTGCTACAAATAATTTCCATATTTTCAATTCTCCCTCTTTAAGTGGTGATTCTGTTATTGATCTAGCAAATTTAATCTCGGCAATTCCAAGAAGGAAATATAAAAACTGGAATAATGAAAAAATAGATATAGCAAAAAAAATTATTATCTGTACCTGAGAAGGAGCAAATTAAAATGAAAGATATCGCTAAGTATTTAGATATGTCTTTATCGACTATTAATAAATTAAGACGCGACATTTCCCGAAATCATCGGATACCCTTTGAAAGATTATGTGATTGGAAAGCGAGGCAGGAAAAAAAAAGACACATTCAATATAGAAAGAAAAATTATGGAACTTTTAATGGCGATCAATACATTAACTATTAAAGGTATTGTAGAAAATTTACCTCCAGGATTTCTTAGAAATGAAGGAACTATAAGGAAATGTATTAAAAAAAATAGGATGGTCCAAAAAACGTGCAGGAAAGGAACCTGATGATAGGAGGAACACATCGGGCACAGTCAATATACGACAAATTTATTGTATAAAAATATTGAATATTTCCAGAGAAAAAATATTTTTCTTAGACGAGACAGGCATACATTCACATATTGTACCTGTTTACGCCTGGGCAACATACAATGTTACGCCAACTGCTAAAGTCCCACCATCTAAGGGTAAAAATTTAAGTATATTATGTACTATGGGAATCGAAGGTGTGATACTTTATCGCATCATCGAGGGAGCTTATAATAGCCTACTATTTCTAGAATATATGATAGAACTAATTAATATCATATCAAGTGATGCAGTTATTGTTATGGACAATGCATCGATCCATAAAAGCCACCTCATTTATAGTTTTAAAGAGCGAATACAATATTTGCCACCCTATTCGCCGCAACTAAATCCAAAAGAAAATTTCTTTGGGGTATTAAAAATAGGGCAATCAATCCCCGACCAAATACAAGAAACGAAATCGTTCATAATGTAGCATCAATTCTGAATGAGTTTACTATTCCTTCCTTATGACTTTCCAAGTTATTATAATAAGATGCATCAATATTTAGAGAGTGGCTATCGAGGACAACCATTGGATTAAGGTAAATTTATAAAAATATAATTCATATTTAAATATATTTTAAAGGAATATAGAAAATCGGAATATATAAAGAAAAAACGTTTTTATATTTTAATGCATTTTTTAAATCCGTTTTGTCATATATTTGATCGTCATTTATTTTTTGAGTATTATGTAAAAATAAAAAAAAACATATGGTTAAATCTTTTTAATTTTTTGCTTTTATTATATTAATTTACAACAAGAACAACACTAACCCCTACACTGAAAATAGTTTTAAGCTAAAAACTCCTTTTATAAGGTAAAAAATAAAACTTTTATCCAAAATGAAAGCACTATATAAATAAATTCGAAAAAAAAAATTTCTACAAAAAAATATAAAAGAAGTATATATTTATAAAATATGTATTGATTATTTTTAAAATAAAATGTCCTTATATTTTAAAATTTTTAATAAAAATATAGATTACTGCATAAAAAATATTATTATAAGTGCATTGCATTTCCCATCTAAACAGGATGATTGTTGGCGAAAAAATTTATACAATCTTCATTGCGATTTGATATCATTAGTTATTTGATTTGGTGTGAAATGACATACATATATATATATTTCGAAAAGAGCCAACTTCTTCAATCTATTTTCTGAGGTAGTACTTTCTAGATAAGTTTTAATTCTTCTAAAGAAAGAAAAAAAAATTCTTTCATTTCGTGCAATTGTAATAATGAGTATATATATAATTGTCAAAATACATAATAGTTTGTATATTATATTACTTAGATTTATAAAAGGACTTCTTTGATGAATCCAAGACTCTTTCAGTTTAATTGAAATAAGAAAATTATCAGAAAAGATGGAAAATTGATTTCTTCCTGTAATATTCCTTCTGCTGATCCTACATTAATATTTGATCAATGGGATTGGATTATTTTGGCGCCAGTTGAGGTATGCCATTATAAAATTCATAAAGCTATATCTTGAACTCAATAATTATATAATTTACAAAATTTTTTCATCCACAATTTGCTTTGATTTTCAAGATCTAATACGATAATATTATTTGGTGCAAACTAAACTATACATTTTTTGTTTAAAAAAAAATTGCATAAAATACCAGTCATCAATAAATAATTTGTTTATACAGTGTAATGCAACAAAAAAAAATGAATTTTATCAAGTCCAGAGGAACTGTCTTTCTGTAAGAACATTCTGCCATTTCACTAAGAGTCCTTAAGTCCAGAGGAAATGTCTTTCTTTAAGTACATTCTGCCATTTACACTAACAGTCCTTACGTCCAGAGGAAATATATTTCTTTAAGTACATTCTGCCATTTACACTAACAGTCCTTAAGTCCAGAGGAAATTTCTTTTTTAAGAACATTCTGCCATTTCACTAAGAGTCCTTATAAAAGATTTCTCTAACTCCATATAATCTAACTGTTTAATGGCGAAGGTTTTTTTTTTAAAGAAAAGGAGGATTTATCTGCCACCTCTTTCCCTTCTCGCTGACTAATAGTGCACACAAATTGAGCGTTTACGTTTTGCCGTAATTTTTTAATTTAAAAAAAAAACGTAACACATCCCTTGTTTAAATTAAAGTAGCCTTTTTATTAATATCGTCGATTCATAATTTTAAATAAGTTCTAAATAAAAAAAGGATTTGTCTTTGAAAATTATATTATCGTCTGCGTTCTTGTTTATTTAATTTCTAAATATCCCTTTTTAGGATTATAAGTAAGTTATTTATATTACATTTTATATAATATTACACAAACGCGAAAAAGTAATGAAAAAGTAAACCTATTTGCGTTTTTTTAAATGGTTGCTAACGCTAAACGGTAATTTTACCAATTTGCGCGAGGCCATTTGAAATGCATTATTTGCGCTACGCAGTGTTAGAAACTCTCAATTTGTGCGCACTATAAGAGTCTGTTTCGATGTATATAATAAGTTAAAATAAAATCATACTATTAATAAATTAATTAATATACATCTAGGGCTTTAGAGATATTCCTCAGGAACGTTTCCAAAAGATATCAAAAAACCGGAAGGTAACTAAAAATGATACTCTTTTTAAAACTAGAATAGATCATGACCGCATAAACAACAAAAAAAATTTGAATGAAAGTAAGAAAAAATAGTAGAAATTTTGATTATTTTCATATGGGGATCGATAGGCCACCATAGTATTGTTAAACGGCAACTCATTTTTTATCCAGAAAAATATAACTCAAGCCTGAAGATTCTGCTCATAGATGGCACAAGGGTCTAGACATCTATTAGCAAAAATCTGGAGCCTTAGACAATATTTCTTTGGCTAAAATATTGAGTGCCGTAAACATCTAGGCATAATTCCAAATGAGTATATATATTATATTATCTATAATCTCTTTTTTGGTAATAAATACTTTTAAAAATCGATTCGATAAAAAAAATTTTTTTTAAATTATAAGACTAGTTATTATATTATTATATACAAAAAAAAGAAGAAGAGATCTTTATATATATAAGCTTTAAAAATATTGTAATATAATTTTCTACAAAAAAACCATACAAAATTGATATGAATAATGATCGATTGTAAAGGTTAACAAAAAAAAAATATAATAAATTTTTATAATTTCCAAATATTTGGAAATATCATAAGATCGCATCTTTCCCAATAATATCCACTAACTTAACCTCCTTTCGCAAGCTTGCATTATCCTTCTTTAAGAATTTAGGATCTCACATCCGCAAGCATACTGGCAATCTGCAAGAAGGCTTCTTTCTTAGACAGAGACTGGCTATAGCTGTCTCAAAGTTTCAATGGCAGTCTTCTCTCCATAGATCATCGCTAGATTCACTATTTCTTCCTTATTCTTATCATTTTACACTATATTTGACCTTTATATTCTTCAGAGGCCTGCAGAGGTACCACTTGCACGGCCTGGCCAGGATTTTCTTTTCAAAATATTTTTCGGCCAGGGCCCAGCCCGGCTTTTATTAAAAATATATTTTCAGGCCCGGCCTGGATTTTTTTAAAAATATATTATATTTATTTTTGGTTTTTGTAACTAATAATGGCCATTGCAAATATTTGATTTTAAAACCGTTAGCCGGCCCGGCCAGGCCTGGGTATATTTAAAAAAAAATTAAAATACAGCGCGGTCCGTATACCCGCGCCGGGTTTAGGGTCGGGTCTGCAGGCCTCTGATATTATTTAATTCGGAATTTATTTATTTTTTTCGTATATAAATTTTGTGCTGACTTATATTGATAGAAAGATTATTAATAATGAATATGATTTGTAATAAATTTATATTTGTTATATATATATATATTTTTACGAATATTTTTGGCATTCATGCAAATTTATTATCCTCTTGATTGTCATATTAATCGATTCTAATGATGAATCATATTACATTTCTGCTTAACCCCTTGTTCGGGTTCTCATGATGCGAAAGGTATTTTATTATATACCATATTTTTTTCATTAGGTCAGTGCTGATCAAGCTCAAAAAATAGGTCATTGATGAGGTGGAAGAATAGGATGTTATATTTGTTTTTGCGTCATAGACAAAGGTCAGCCAAGCCTGTCTAGATCCGAAACCGAGTAAATTTTCCCCTAAAAGATTGTCGGCTGCTTTCAGAATCATGTTTAGAAATTAAATAGCTACTTATTTGGTCGATCAGTCAAACTGAACAGGACTTCGGTTTATTATAATTTTATCTTTATCCTCTTCTTTCTTCTCTTTCTCTTCTTTCTTTCTTTCTTTCTTTCTTTCTTTCTTTCTTTCTTTCTTTCTTTCTTTCTTTCTTTCTTTCTTTCTTTCTTTCTTTCTTTCTTATTTGATCATGATATATTTAAAATCTGAAATGCTTCTATTATATTTGAAACCCATTAAATAATGGTTTTTTTTCTTCAAGAGTCATATTATTTAGAACATCTGTAATAAAATCATCAACCAAATTTTTTCATACGGCCTATCTTTTCTAATGTTATTAAACGACTCGATTTGAGCCAATTGTTCAAAAATGGCTAACTCAATATTTTCTAGAAAGAAAAATATCGCCCTAACCCTCGGTATTCAGGCTAATTGATGGCGAAATCGTTGTGCCACCTATAGGAAAAATATCCAGGCTTGGGTAATATTTTTCTGGATAAAATATTGAGTTAACCGTTTTTGATGAGCCGTTTTAACAACACTGATCGTTTACTAAAGGACCCATAGAATATTTTTTTTTAATAATGATAAATTCTAATTTATTCATTGCTGATTAATATAAAATCAATTAGATATGAATTGCATATTTTTGTTAAATTAATCGAATTGCCAAACATGGAGAACCTAAGCCTAAATACCCCTTCAGTTAAATCATATTTCGGATAAATTTATCTAAATTTGGTTGGTGGAGTAAAAAAAAAAATATATATATATATGATTCCAAGTCACTTCATTTGACCAACTTTTTTAGCTCAGTCGGGCTTAGCCAAGGAACTAAATTCAAGCATTTAACTTTACTAACTACAATTTTTTTTTTTAAATTAAATTTATAATGTATAATAATTAATTATTAATATAATCATTTTATAATTCATATATTTCTGGCGAAATCGTAAAATAAATTGAAATTGAAGAGAAGAGAAGAGAAGAGAAGAGAAGAGAAGAGAAGAGAAGAGAAGAGTGAGCTAGACACAGACAATGAATTATAAAAAGGGGGGGGGGGGAGAGAACGGAATATGACTCTTTATTCGAATTTCCTGCCCTTCTAAAAAAATGATTTATTTTAAAAAAAATTATATTTGCTCTATTCCTGTAAAAAAAAATAATATAATATAAAGGACAAGAAGTCTATCATTGAATACGATCCCCAATGATTTTTTTTATCTAAAATCTTAAAAATTTTTGAGCCTAGGGAACCTAAGGAATAAAGTGAAATAAAAATCTGAAAGATGGCCCTGATTTTCAACCTCAGCTGTCATAATCGGGATAATATTTTTGGTTAGAGGAGAACTTGAGAACCGTTGAAATCGTAAATGATAGCTCTTCTTCTAAACCAAGAAGTCAGGAACAGACAGCGATAAGTGAACGGGTTTAGGAAGGTTTGGATAGTTAGACAAACCTTCGAGATTTTCACAAATTGATTTGTGAAGACTGAACCTTCCTTTAGAAAAGAGACAATCTAGGGCCACTTCTACCTTATAGAGCTGAACTCTTTCCCATGCCCTATACTTTTATGAGGCTATGTCGCGGCCTAATCTTCTCTTATCCCCCTCAGCTCTTTATCTCATATCATTAGCCTAAGATTGGCGTTTGAAACAGTTTATAGTCATTCATGGCCCGAGTTTTCCCCCAAATATTTGGGAATGACAATGTCTTCAATGAAGAGGTTCATTACCAACCAATTTTTTAAAGTTAAACCAGTAGAGGATTAAATAAAGTCACATTGAGTCGTGGAGGTAAGAGATGGAAAGCATACATATTTTTCCTCTATAGATCATAGCCATTTCAAATGGACTATCTAATCCTTACACCAGCTTACAAATAATCGCCTAGCATTTCGTATTGAAGACGGGAGACAAATATTGCAGATAAAAATCCTGAAATCCATATTTCCCAACCTCATAGGATGGCAGGCTAGCAAAGATACCAAAACGGGAGGGAGAAATCTCAAGCCTCTTTGTTTTAGTTGTAAGTTTGGCTACGGCCCAATAAACTCGTAGAAGTGAATATTAAGGATAACTATTAGGAAGTTTTGAATGTTAACATCCAGAGAGGAAAGGAAGGAAAGGTTTAAAAAAGAAAGATGAGAACCTAAACAATATGTAAAATTTTGGAAGCTATAGCAATTTCTTTATCAAATACAATTAATGTTGCTTTCCTTAGGCTAGTTAATATTGGAATAGTGAGATCAATTCCCGATCAATAACTTTAAAACCTATTGAAATTATGTTGTTAGGGAATCCTTTTAAAAATTCATGTTTTGTCCATATTCATTATAAGACCTATAGCTTTTAAATCTTTTCCTATGAAATCTATAGCTTCCAAACACATTAGCACGTGGATCGGATAAAGTTCCTTTGTCTCCAGGTACTAAAAGTTGAGGTCCAAATCAAGTCTAGACCAAATATTAGAATAAATTTCATGAATATCTAGGTAAAAGATTATGGGAACCTAATGGATATCACCTTATTGACTGTTCTCCTCCGAATTCATAGCCTAAAAAAAACTTAGAAGGATCTGACCAAAGCAAGAATTTATATAATTGTAATAGTCAGGAAATCTTTTAAAGAATTTTGAGGTAAAGAGAGGTCTATAGAAATAGAAGCATACTAAATTTGGAGGAGGATTTTCGATATAAATCCGAGTTAAATTCACTACCTCCCCCCACCCTGACCCCAACTTTACTGTTTACCTACAGAAGAAGGGGAACCAACAGCTACAGACCTCACCACTATCTCGCTTCGATAATGCGATGAGCCGTCCCCCAAAGAAAATGGGAGCTCTCTCAACCAGAAGGTTTTCACACTAATTATTTTATTACAAAATAGGGTTCGATTGTTTACAAAAGTGCGCAAGTAGAATTATTAAGGGTAGGTGGAGTTCCTCACTAAACCTTCAACTGTTTTATTGTAATAATAAAGGAAAGGGGAGAAGTGGATGCGGGAACCTTGGGAAATATTCGTCCAAAGGGAGACCTGAGGTTCTTGTTATATAAGGTATAGGAAGGGATATTTTGTTAGATGTGGCCAGTTTCAGGGCCTCTATTACATCTCCAAGATTGATCATTTTGGGGATAAGTTTAAATTTTTTAAATTGCTCATCAGTAGGGAATAATTAAAAAAAGTATTCTCAAACTAGGGTAAAACTATTTTAAAAGCGTTTTTGATCCTCTCCTTAGTGTGGTGCAAATGAATTATGAAGCAAACCTTTGTCAGCTTTAGTAACTAAAAAAATGGGAAAATTAAGAAAGTTCGGCGAAATTGAGGTGGGAGAATTAAATTTTCCAGATAACCCATTATCTCAGATGACTTGCCAATATTAGAGCAATATTTAATAGTGGAGGTTTCTTTGCTAACTTAAAACTTAAAAGTTATTTCAATCAAATGAATCCTTGGATAAGTCATAATTATATGAGATTTCTATAGGTACTGAAATTGGAGTCGGAATATTGTCTTTAATAAAAATATTATTAGTGAGAAGTAGTTTTTCCTAAGGCTGGGCCAAGAAACCCTTAGATAATCATTATGGATAATGAAACCATCATAGTTAATTCTGTGAGCCCTAGTTTCAATCAAATCAAACCCATAAGATCATTATATACAAAATTATTTCAGCTTAAAATAACTAAAAATAAAAATATATTTATTAGTAAATCTATACTATACCAATTTTTCGATTATATTATTACAAAAATGTTTCTTCTATTTATTTACACAACCCGTTTGTATATCATTAAAAATTTTTAAAAATATATATATTTTATTGCAATATAATATAATAAATTCGACTATGTCATTATTATTTATTTTCTTAGAGTTTATTATGAGTTTGTTGAAAAATAGAAGATTTTGAGTGAATAATTTTTTTTTCAAATAGAATTATATTTCATAACCCTGGACCCTTATTATATGCCTTGATCCATTATAAACCCTTAAAATCTATTTATTAGTGTATAAATTATAAAATTGCTTATTATTATTATAGATCATTTTTTAAGTTTGTCTCGCCCCAACCCATTCTGCCCCATCCCCATACCCCTGGATTGACAATTACCCATGAAGTTAAATTTAAAAAAAGATTAATTCCTAAAACCGAATAATTTTTAGACCAAAAATAAACGAAAAGGGGAAAAAAAATATTTTAAATTGACTCCGCCCCTTTCCGCATCCGAAAATTTTAACCAATCACTTTTTACGATTTATGTCCTTTTTTTCCAATCTAGGGCGTGGCGTCCCTAAAATTGGGATACAAAATAAAAAAAAATTAAATCTAGAAAAAAAATTTAAAATTTGACGCGAAACGCGAAATCGAATATATTTTTGTTGTAGAGAAAAAAAATAAAAGTTCTATTTTAAATACAAAATTCTGGACCCAGCTGAGAGTTTGGAACAGTGTGAGAACATAGAAAAAATCGGCTAATAGACATTTTTTTTTGAAAATGGCGGGGACAAAACAATTAAAAAAAAAATTTTTCAGGGCCCAGAACTCTTCTTCTTTTTTAAGCATTTAGAATCGGTATAATAAAATTTATTATTATACCAAAAGCTTCGACGCACGATTTAGTTAAATTATAAATGGTGGTGGATTTGATCCCAATTCCATTGGAAAGATACTTGGCTTCCTCTTCATAAATAATGTTGGACGGTTCAGAGACTGCGCGGCATTCTGACATCGTACTCATTTACATGAAATATCCTAAATCGGTTGCTACCATCAAGTGAATATGTTGGAATATCGAAGTTTATAGTACAATATTGGCCTTTTCTGCTTTCCTTTATCATGTCTCAATTATAAATGAATAATGATTCCTATGTATTTAATTTTTTGATAATTTAAAATTTTAATAAATTTAATTTTTAAATAATTATTATTTTCATTTTTAAATTTTAAATTTTAAATTTTTTTAAAAAAAATATATATAATATGAATTAAAAGGTTTAAATTTTATTTTATATAAAATCAAGAGTTCCCAAGTTTTCGTTAATCAAATCGACACATAATAATAAAATTATTATTCAAAATTAAATACAAACTATTCCAAAAGTGCATAGTTTTTGTTATATTTTAAAATTTATTTTATAAATATCAAAAAAAAATTAATTTTTTTTTTTTTATTAAAATAAATCTTTTTTTTCAGAATATGTTTTTTTTATTTTTTTAACGAACCATTATCGATTTATCGATTTAAACTTAATTTTTTTTGGACAAACATGAAATAGGTCTTCATTGTGGCTCTATCCTTATTTCGATTTAATATCACTTCCGCCATATCCAAAGACGCCCATGCTGTCCGCCCATTAATTTATCCTGTATCTAGATATAAAAATGTGGTATCTGTATCTAGATAGATTTTTGATTAATCTGTATCTATATATTATTTTAGACGATGTATCTGTATCTAGATCCATTTAAAAAGTATCTTTTAACAACTCTGGAAAAAACGATTGATGCCAAAAAATTTCTAAGGTTTCTTTATTTTTATGGATAAAGGTGGAATGATAATTTCTGAAGTCAGCATAACAACAACTCTACTACGAAGAGGGTATCTATGAACAAGATCATCTTTAAAATTAGTTGGAGGTAAAAAGTTATCGTTATCTTTCCCTTCTCTTTCTAAAATAACATTAGCGGAAGGGGAATGGTTGTAAATGAAAGTGAAGGAGGAATAGGAGGGTGTGGTAATTTAAATTCATTTTTTTTGGTCAAGTTTGATTCGGTAGTGAGATAATATAATCATTTTCTTGGGAGGGAGGGGGCGTGTAGAAGTATCTACGCGTAAGTAACTATTACGGCAAAAGTTATAAATAAATGTAACGATCGAAAATATCGAAATTAAATTTTGTTTCAATTACCTCTCATTGAATATAATATCTAAAAAAAAATTTAATAAATATATGCAATTAATATATCATCTTGTATAGAAATGTCTCAGAGTAAATTAGAAATTATTTATTATGTAATTTTAAATATATGATAATTTTTACATATTAATTTTCTCTTCATTAAAAAAATATATATAATACTTGAAATGAATTATTAAAGGAAATACAATGGTGTACACTAATGAATAACCGATGATAAAATAGGCAATAATTAACTTATAGTGTACCATTTTCATTTACATTAAAAGTATAACAATTTTAAAATTATAATATTATTTAAAATAATCTTTAAAAAACAGTCTTTAATTTGGTCTTAACCCATTGGACCGTTTTAAAGGACCGATTTTCCAGGACAGGGAGGGCCAAAACCCACCTCCTTGCGCATCCGGAGAGCTTTTCCCATTCTCTCAGCGATAATTTAAAAAAAAAATGATTTTCTTAATTAAAAATGTGTCCTGTCCTTTCTATGTTTTTTGACTTTGTCCATTTACGTTATAAAATACATGCTACGATTTTTTATAATTTTTTATAATTTTTTAATAACTAAAAAAAAAATTAAATAATTGTTGTGGTTTAGTTAAGCAAGTCATAATTTAAATTCAATCTTTACGGAGAAGAAGTGAATTTAATAAAGGATGGCACTAAGGTATTTGCTTCTTATTGCAAAGCAATCAAATCAAATCGTTTATAATTTATAATTTACAATTTAACATTGACATTAATTATATAATGTAAAAAATTAATCATTTTATCCATACTCGCCTTATATTTTTTTTACAATTTTATCAAATAATATATTGATATCATATACATAAAATCAGTATCTAATAAAAGTTAAATTATATTTTAAAAAAACCCAAAGACAAAATTTAAAGTGAGGAATTAAGAAATTGTACTATTTTGTCTAGATTGAATCTCGTAATGATTCTAGGCTTTATCCATCATAGTAAAATAAATTTTTTTTAAAATCATAAATATAACCACAAAATCAAAGGCTATTCTATTGAAAATTAATATAGCACATTTTAAACTAGCTAAAATTAATCTATACGCAATTCTTTCCTTTATTAAAATTTAGGTATAATATATATTATCTAGTATACATAATATCTATTAATCTTTTTTTTTAAAAAAATTTGTTGATTTTAAACAATTTTTTTAAACGAAATAAAAATAATCTAATTCTATTCACCTGTCCTTTATATACTATCATAATTTGTATCGAATTACTAAGAAATTCATTTTAAATTTCATTTTGATTTTATCAACGAATTTTCTACAAGCTTCTTATCATCATTATAAACAATTCTTTTTATTCGGGTCAAATTTTGTTCAAAGTGAGAAAAAGTTGTTTAAAGTTAACCAAAAAATAAAGCGTTTATATATATCGGATAATCAGAACCGATATTCCTATTTTCGAGAGAACCCGGTTTTACCCGATATCTTTTAAAAACCGATCCGCTCTTTTTGTAAACATATTTTAAAAAATAAAATGACGTAATAAACTTTATTTTATTTTTTGGAAACACCAATTTTTATATTAAAAATATTTTTTTAATTTTGAGGTTATCATTTTTTATTAAATGCATTTTGTCTTCTTTAGATAAATTTATTCATAAAAATATATAATGGAAATAAACCTTCTTCAGGGGATGATGGTCTTTATCCCCGAACACTGATAATAATATTTATAAAGTAGGAAAGACAAGGAAAGATCACCATGATATTTAAAAGAAGCAATCCTAACACAATTCTTATTGGATATAAAATAATATTATGGGGAATTATTTTTTAGCTCTTTTTAAGGTACTAAAAGCATGTCTGAATCAAGAAAGTTGCAAAAATATATATTGAAACAAAGATCATCATGGCCTTGATGTTTTGATCAGCGAGGGCTCAGGCCCGTAGTAAAAAATAGGTCCGGACCAAAGGTTTTAATTTTATTTATAAAGATCTAGGTCTGCCTCAAAAATATTTAGAATGAACATGGTATGGGCCGTGGACAGGCCTATGAAGGTCTCCGATTCAAAGAGCTTTGTCCCCTAAATTTAGATGATAGATAAAATTGAATTGGGAAAAGAAGCAAGAATATAGGAAAATACTTTTGCATCGATAACTAATATACATTTATGAATACTGATTTATGCCTTCGCATTCTGAGAAGCGAAATTCAAATCTGAGACTACTTGTCATGAGTGATAGGTATGGCGATATACCATAATAATACTTCTCTTTTCTTTTGGCTGGAATTCTTATGTTTTGGAGATGGAGACCGTGTGAATTTATTCTTTTATTATGAATTAAGATGAATAGTTATATATACAATCGAATTAAATAAGGGCAAAATAATCTGCCAAATATTTTATGCCAATTTTTATTCAATTTAAATAAAAATTTCATTTAAAAGTGTTTATTTTTTTTGGTGAAATAGAAAGATGTTTTTGTTTTTTTATGCATTAAGTATATGACTAAATAGGTTTGGGTTGGGTTCTTAAATGAGAGAGTGGTGATTGGACACGAATATCGGTGACCATCCGATTCCGATAAAATGTATCTCCCTATCCCCTCTGTATGAAAATTTTATGTTTGAAACTTCAATAGGCATAAAAACCAAAATTTATGGTTATGAGAGGGAGTGAAAATAGCTCACGACTAATCGGCTTATTTCTCGGTCCTATAATATTTCGACCCAAGAACGCTGGATATTCGATTTCGGCTCGATCGCAGGAAGAATTCAAAGCTTTCGCGGGACAACTCATATCAGTACAAAATATGAAATAGCATTGAAGGACAAATGGTGAGTTTGCTGAAAATGGGAATATTTGAGGAATCCTCAGGAAATTTGATTTATTAAAGGCCATATTAAAAATATCATTTTTTTTCCTTATAAATGCATCGTCATTGTTACGGAAAAATCTAATTTCATTTAGGGTAGCATATCGTCGGTCTAGAATTGGAGAACTCCACTCGATATTTTTCAAAATTTTTGAGTTAGAAGTGGATAATAACTTATTTATTTCCAATATATATATATATATATAAATAAAAATTAGATTTTTAAAAAAAATATTAATTTTTGCCAAAAGTTATTGTCAAAATTGATTATTTTAAACTTTAATGTTATTTTTCTCATTTTAAACATTTGCGCAAGTGGAGCGCTACAATTCTAGACCGACGATATAGGTCACGATTTATGGCGGAAATACAATTATAAAGTTTATGTAATTCGAGCACAAAATATTATAAAGGTACTAACTAGAGTTGTTAAACGGGTAAGTCAAAATTTTAACCAGAAAACAAAAGCCTAAGCATTAAGATCTCGATAATAGATGTCTAAACTCCTTTTGCCATCTATGGGCGAAATCTTCAGGATTATAAGTAATATTTTTTGTAGATAAAATATTGAGTTAAGTTAGCTATATTACGGCTCTCAAAAATATTACAAAGTTCATTTAGATTATGAAAGTTTCACTCCACATTTTTGAAGAGGAAGAAGAAGGAAAAAAAGTAAGAGATTAGTGTTATAAAAAATAAATGAGCCTATTAGATGATTTAAATTTATTTTAAAATATAAAAGAAGACAGAAGTTAAAATAGGCAAAAAATTTCCCAAAAATTGATATTAAAATCAAAAGATTTCAACAAAAAAAACGCTTTAAAACTAGTTTATTTTATAAAGTTTGAATTCGTTCCTTTTAGGAATTTGTTAAAAGGTTCTATCTACGGTGCATTAAAATTATTTATTTGTTTTTAACAAAAAAGACATAAATATTCTTGCTTTTAATTCTAATTTTTACCAAAAAAATTTTGACGATCATTTCGTAACACTTTGTTCACTTGAATTAAGAGATACAATTTAGCTAATAATTATAAATACAACGTTTAGCTAATAAATCTTGCATCGAATTTATATTGTACAAAATATTATACATGATAATAATATTTTAACATTTTTTTTAACTAAAAATACAAAATCTAAAATAAGTTTTTCTTTTTTTTAAAATAGATATTACGTCTCCTGCCTAAGCATGATCTGGGCTCAGGGATGACTAAAATACATGCAAAAAAAAGTGGAGTGAGAATTGAAGGACCATTCTAGCTGAAGGACTGTTCTGAAATGTTCTTAAATCCACTTAACCAGAAATCGATAAAGAAAAATAATTAACATCAATATTCAAGTGTGCTTGTAAATGCTGAATTTTCTCAATAAATAGCAATTAAAAAATTGATATCCATTAAAGTTTAGTTTATCAAAAAACATGACTAGGAGTTTGAAAAAAATAAGTAGGGATATGAATATGAGCAGAGTTGTTATAAGATACTTTTTCAAATGGTTCTAAGATACATCGTCTATCATTAAAGCTCACCCCGTTTATCTGTAAACACTTCTTCTACCAGGACACTTGACTGCAGAGTGATTGTTATATTTAAAGAAAAGCAACTTAATATTTGTATAATTTTAAAATATTAAAATCCCGATACTCCATTCTAAAAAAAATTATTCAAAATTTTTTTGTCAAAAACTTATATCAATATTTACATCATTTAAGGGGTAGCCCAAAAAAATCTAATATTTAATTAATTCCTTATTTTAGAAATATTGATATAAAAATATGATTTATATATTTTTTTTTAAATTAATATAAATAACAATAAATTATAAATACAAATATACGTAAAAAAAATTGACTTTCGTTTTTGAAATGAAATGAACTCGGAAATATTATTAAATTGATTTAATTCAAATATTATTATTTTTAATGCAAATGAAAGTAAAATAAAATTATAAAAATGTATTTTAAAAAAAAGTTTCTAAAAATAGCTACAAATATGAATAAAATATTCTAGATATATATAGCAGATTTTTGTATCTAGATACTTTAAAACTCTGAATATGAGTGAAGCGACAGCAAAGGCGAAGAGTGTAACAAAAACAAAAAGTATCAGCCCATTCACTCTAGGACTTTTTATGTAAATCAAAATTTATTTAAAAATCTACAAAGTTGAAATAATTTTCAGATAATTCCAATTTAAAAACTTATATATATTAGGGGCTAGTAAGTTGAATAATTTTTATATATTAAAAAAAGTAAATATATAAATTTTTAGTGGAAATTGTCAATAAAGCTTTCACCAGATAATTTGCTTCGGAAAAACTCAATGCCTGGGAATGCAATACGTACAAACAATCTCTGATTTAATAAGATGCCATTATAACTTCTGCTTATATAATTCTTAGATTAAAATTTATATTAAAATATAGAAACACTATAGGATATTAACATTTTGCGCAGTATATTTTCAAATTAAATTTCTTCCAACAAACATGCTCAATTGACACAAGTAGAATGTCTCCTGATTATTGTCTGAATAAAGTTAGCTTGCAACTAATTTTTTTAATTTTCCTGAATGTGCCTTCACCATTAGTAAAAAGATAATGTGAAAATATATTTATATATAATGTTAATGTAAAGATTTGTATATGCGGAGTATGCATATCATGGCATCGTATCAACAGATATCAAAATTTGCGTAGCTGGAGAAGCCTTCCCCCCTTTGAAAATAAATCCGCCTGTTTATCATTTTAAGCTAATAAACATTTCCCCCACCCCCTAATCCTAAATATATATATACAATATGTACTATAACCAAGAATTTGAAAAAAAGTTATTAAAAGCTAAAAATTTTAATAATGATTATAATTCAAACTTGTAGAAAAAATCTTTTTTATATGAAATAAAGATTTTAAAAGGATAATTCTATTTATAAAAATCGAACATAACAAAAGGTCTATAAAAAAGTTAAGGTTGAAAATCCCATTTAATAATGCCCCTACACCGTAGAAAAATCCTACCTACTATGGTTTAATAAAAAAATTACAAAAATATTATATTTTTGAGACCTTATGGAAGCTTTGTCCCTAGGAGGCCCTACTTTAGTCCTTAGAACTCCAAATTAATATTTATAAAGGTTATTTATGACTTGTAATACTAGTCATGGCACCCTTAATTTGATAGAAAAGCTCCTAGGAAATTCTTTGTAAATCCCCTCCCTCTAAATATCTGGTTATACCCTTGTTATAATTGAAACTTAATATAGAAACCATAAGGTATTGTAATTATATTTTGTAATTGTATGTTTATATTGATATATTTTTAATAAAATCTCAAAAATTAATATTATATTAATAGTTAATTCTTAGAAGAGTATGAATTGGCCTAACGTAATTTATTAGCATTAATAATAATGCACCCTCCCATCCACCCCCTACCGAAATTCCTGTTACGGATCTAGACGTTATATATCATTAAGCACCTATCTTTTTAAAAAAATTCAAAGTAGGCTAGGAGGTTGAAATGTATTAATGGTCTCAGATTCGGCAGTACATCTAATAGCAGGGGGGTAATGTTTTAACATGATTTTATTAACTATAATTATATTAGATTAGCAGGCACTGTGGCTACTGTTTTGACATGTCCTTTAGAAGTTTTGAAAACTAGGTTGCAGTCATCTGCTTATCAAACACCATTTGAACAGCAATATAAATATATGTTATCATCTAATCAAGATCCGAATTTTTACAAAGTATCTAGTCAATCACAAAATGCAAAATTCGCAATTAATAATAATATATTAAAACAAAAATCCAAAATATATTTTTTACTGAGGTATACAATATCTTATTATTAGTACATCTATTTATCAAAAGGCATACATTTCAAACAGAAGGCTTAAGAGGGTTATTTAAAGGATTAGTTCCAAATTTAATTGGTGTTGCTCCTGCTAGGTATATTTATTTGCCTATTCTTCTTACATTTAATTATTAGATCAATATATTTTTGTGCCTATTCAAATGGCAAAAAATATTTTAATAAAAAGTTAAAACCTGATAGTCCTACTGTCTATATATTATCTGCTTCATTAGCAGGTAATTTTATATAAGTATTATATTTTTGAAATTTTCAATAAAGGTTTTGTCACATCAACATTAACAAATCCAATATGGTTTATCAAAACTCGACTCCAGCTTGATCAAAGGTAATAGGAATAAATTTGAAAGCTTAATATAATTAATTGATTATTGTAAATAATTTTATACTAATTTTCATATTATTTATTAAATATCTTTATAATGAATTAAATTAACATTTAACCCTTATTATAAAACAAAAAAATATTTTTCTATAACAAGTACATATCAAGAAATTAAATTGTCAGCCTTGCAATGCATTAAACAAACTTACAGGACTGATGGTATAAGAGGATTTTATAAAGGTGTAACCGCTTCTTATTATGGCATATCCGAGACTGCTATTAATTTTCTCATTTACGAATCCATTAAAAAACAAATTTTATCCCAAGATGATCATCTACAATTGCCTAACCAACCTAAAAAGGATATAAATTCAACCATACGTTTTCTGCAATTAATGCTTTGTGCTGGTGTGGCAAAAACATTTGCTGCCACTATAGCCTATCCTCATGGTACACTCTTTATAAAATATAGTTATAAAAAAGATTATTTGAAATATTATGCAATATTAATTTTTATCTGTTACAGACAGGGTTGTAAGGTCTCCCCCCACAATGGGAGACTTCCACAATTTTTTAGCCAACATGCTGAAATCTCCAATTTTAAAATTTCTCCCACATTATTTTAATTTATAAATTATTATTTTTTTCCTTTTTAGCTTTCACTTTTTGTGGTGGTAAGCTCCTTCACTTATCTATTATATTACTCATGCTATCTATTTTTATCCTTGTATTTCTGATCGATTTCATATGTATCGATCATCGGTGTATCATTTTCGAGGCCAAAGTATCTTGATCTCCCACCGGTGTGTATAAAATCAGTATCGATCAGATATCCCACCTGAGTATTCCCAACACGGAGTTATCAAATCGAGAGATATCCCAATCCTAATCTCCCATATATTTGTATTTCTGATTGATTTCATTTGTATCGATCACCGGTATATCACTATCGAGGCCAAAGTATCTTGATCTCCCCTACCGGTGTATCAAATCAATATCGACCAGATATCCCACCTGAGTATTCCTCACACAGAATTATCAAATCGACAGATATCCCAATCCTGATCTCCCACTGGTATCAATCCCGATGGATCTCCCACCGGAGTATCGTTATCAAGTCCATTGTAACTTGGTAGACATTGAGCTTGAACGGCCCCAAGGTCACCATCATCCTAGCGCTAGCCAAGAAATCGTTATCATCTGACCCACGAGTTCAGCTGGCCGTCTTTTTTGGTTTATTGGACAAGTATCCTAGCACCCGACTGTCCAAGCCTGTCGGTAACCGGGGTGGCATTTCTCAGCTCAGAAATTAATCATATCATAAGCCATACATCATCGAAGAAAACCCCGAAAATTTTTAGCTCCTTACCAGGATTGAACCTGCGTCCTTCTGTTTCCAAGCATACATCTAACCCATTAGGCCACCCAGGCGAATTTTTAATTTATAAATAATAATGAGAAATAGTTGGAAAATAAAGATCCTTTGTTTTTTATATAAAATTAACATATTTTTATAAATAAAGATGTAATTAAAAGAAGGAGAATTAAAAACTAAGAATAAAATATTATAAAACGGTACTGATTTTGTTAAGTATGATAAAATAAAAAAAATAGGAATAAATGGGGGAGGCCAAATTAAAATTTTCATTAACTCAGTAACCCATAAAAAAAATTGACCAAATTTTGGCCTGGCAATCCTGATTTCAGACCCCAAGTTTTATACATAATATATATCAAAATACAATTTATTCATATAATTATCCTATGATACATAATATAAATAGAGTTAGTAAACGATTTCGAACTAAAAGAAATCATAATTTTATATATCAATTTAAATATTTTTAATATTATTTTTCTATTTACAAATATATATATTACAGAAGTTGCCCGAACTAGACTACGTGAAGGCAAAGACAAGTACAGAACATTTTGGAAAACCTTGATTGTGATAGCAAGGGAAGAAAAATACAAGGGTCTTTATCGTGGTCTCTTAACTCATCTTATCCGACAAATACCTAACACTGCCATAACATTGGCTACTTACGAAACTTTAGCATATTTTATGACTCGCAAAATACACGACAATAAAGCACATAAAATACCTAAACAAGAGATATTATATCAAAAAAATACTTTGCCTATACCTGACATTGCAATTCATACAAGCAAAACTGCTAGTAAACAGCAGAGTTCTGATCTAATCGATATTGATCAAAAAATGAATGTATTAATTGAAGACTAAAAATATTTTCTTTTTTATAATAATATGTTTTGTTCCATATTGCGTGAATTATGAGATATTTCTTTATACAGCAATCGAGAATATTATTATTAAGTACATTTATATATATTTTTAGATTTAACAAATTTATTGTCATGGTATTTTTTTAAATACTCGCTCTTTATTTTAAAAGTATATAGAATTAATCAAGTGATAATATTATAAAAAAAATTTTTAATTTTTACAACATTCGAAAATATTATTAATAAACGTAAATTGAAAATTCTAGTTCAACTATACATTTGTTTTATGTTTGAATATTGGCATAAATAAGGAGGCCCACTGCAAATTTTGCGATTCTTCTACACCTCCCCCCCCCCTTCTTTCTGCAAAAAATGTTTTAATGAAAACTCATAGCATAATAATAAAGAATATTAGACTTCCCAGGACATTTCCCATCTTAACACAAATTTTTTTTAAACCATTTACTTGTAGAAAATATAAAAAAATTAGGAAATGACAAGGATAATATTATTGAGGTAACTAGAGATTGAAGGATATGCTAACTTATTTTATCAGCTTTATAATGAATATTAACAGTATTTTATTTTCAAAGCTACTTGCTACTTTATAATTTAAGAAATTTTAATTCTTTTTTAAAATAAATCATTGGTTGAAAATCGTAGTTTCCATATGCATTTTTTTTTAAACATTACAGGTTAATACTTTTAAAATTTACCTTTCATATTTTTAATAATATATAGAATTTATTTATCATTGATTTAATTTAACTAATATATATCAAAATATTATAAAAATTTAGGAACAAATAAAATATATAGAGAATCAATTATATGACTTGGGTTCTGAAGAAGAAATCATATTTATTTTTAAAGTTCTTTATTTGCTTATTTTTTTTTGAGTTCATTTGACGAGGTTGTAATTTAGTAGCTTAATAATTTTAAGTGTTGCTTGGGGAAAATGCCCACTGATGAACAAAAAACATTTAGGATAGTATTCCCGCAATTTGCTAATATTAGTGGACTGATATTTTGTCTGATAGGAATAAGGAGCCACAAATATATTAGATTTAATGTAGCGATGTTAGTGTCGATCCAAATTATTTTCAGTTTTGTCCGTGGCGTTTTTAAAGTCGAGATGGGACATAGTGCTAAATTTATATATCACATTAATAAAATCAGTCATTTGAATATATGATTTGATTTTTATATTTTGTATTAAATGGATATACTACATAACTTAACATCTATTATAATTTCGCTTATATCATCGGTTAGAACTATCTCATCATTTAAAATATTTCGCTTATTTACACGTTTATAGGGAAAAAATTATTAATTTTATCTCTAACGTAATGAAATAAACTATTTATAAGTTACGTGTAACTTTCCTAACCCATCTTCTATCTCAATACGGGATAAATGGAAACGTCTCTAGGCAACTAATGGAGGTTTAAAGTGTTCCCTGTAATCTGGAATAAAATAAAATCCTAGATGGGTTGTAAAAATCAACGAAAGCGGGTTAAATTTTTCTCCATTACCTTTTGTTGTGATATTCAAATTTATATTTTTTATAATTCACAACTTTTATTATATTCAAATTTAAGTGCTTAATTATGAATTTTTGTTATTCACAGGCAGTAGAATTTTTATATAGATAATTTTATTATACAAATTAGATGTGTATATGCGAGATAATTGAAGAGTTTACTTGAATGCTCACTCCTTGAGTTGATCTACTAACTACGTATGTTGCATATAAAGAACGAGAGGGGAAAAAGTGCAAGAATGATTAGTATCAAATACAAAGTGTAAGTTATTTTCTGCGGTTGACTATGGTAACGTAGGGATTGATGCCCTTGGAATAAAAAAGTTAGACAAATTCATTGATGTAAATAGATTTAATGATCGTATATTGACTATAAATGATTTAGGCGAATATTGAATGTTATCTTAACACATGCCCCCCCCCTCCAATTATATGGAGCTGATAAAGACAGTGATGTTTTTTAGTTTGATTAAATAAATCTCTCCATTCTTTATTAACCCATATTATTAACATATGAATAGTAAAAACCTTCGCATTTATTTAATAATTCTTAGTTAACCGTTTTGCATTTATGCATTAATATTTAATATTGTTCTAGCATTATTTACCATATTAAATTTATAAAATAATAACAAAGTATTCTTATGTTTTGCACACTTTTAGCTATGGCTACAAAAAATCATGACCACTCGAATTTAATTAAACTCTATATAAACCATTGGTAAAAACAAAGAGTGCGAGTATCGGTTTTTGCCGACCGCGATACTAAGTATTTTTTTCAATAAAATTTATGAGTTAAAATCCGCCTAAATGCCCCCCTCTCTCTATTTATCCTGGCTACCCTTATGAAAGAAATGTTCATCAGATGTAATATTAGAGCTAGACCAAGAAAACTCTATTATCATTAACTTAGAAGATTCTAACCCCCTCCCCCCCCCCCGCCCACCCCCAACTAAGTACTTTTCAATTCCGATACTTTGATTATACTTAATGCCCAAAATTTAAATATTATCGGTTCCCATTAACATTGATTAAAAACGCTTCTCACTAATTATACATAATCATTCCAACCAAAATATTCTTTACTCCCTGACTACTTAGAAGTTTCCCGAAACTTTAAAAATTTTATGAATGTAGATGGTACACCCCAAGTAATGTAGGCCATAGAGACAGGAATTTGTTGTGGGGGAGGGGGGTCTATTAGTTAGTTCGATAAATTTTATCGGAAGGTTAAATATTTTTAAGAATAATTTAATTGAAATGCTTTTTTAATTAAAATTTTTAACTATGGTTAATATATTTAAGAAATATAATTTATTTACTTGTACTTATTTATTTTTAAATTTTATATAAATGGTGAAGGGAGTGTAGGGAAACATTTCTAGAAATTATATTTTTGAAGCATTTGGCTTCTATATCATAAAAACTGTAAAGGGGGATCCAACATACTGACTATGGACCGATTAACTTGTCGATCATATCTTGAGTGAGGAGGAAAACGTTGCAATTTTAATAGTTTTCTCGTATTATTAACATTTGTGTAGTAAAATTTAGTCAAAAATATTTAGCATGATTTAAATTGTCAATATCAAAATATAAGAAATTAAATATATCTTTAAACCATATCGATTTAAAGGTTATACCTATATGTCATTGGTTATACCAGAAATATTATAAATATTTCTATTAGAGGTTTTTAAATTTGTTATCCTTGTTAAGTATTATTTAACCATATGCTTTTTAAAACTATAGCGTAAACTCTTTACGTATTGCTTATTGGAAAATATGGATTCAATTCATAAACATTCTGACGAAGCCTCTATTTATAAGGATAGATATGAAAGGTAAATGCCGTTTATTTTATTTTAACTTAATTAAATAATAGACTACTTGAAAATCATCAAAATTTACAAACCTTGAATGGTAAGCTTGAAGAACGTTTACTTGAGGTTGTTACTAGGTCTGAAAAAGATAAAGACGAATACACAAAACATATTGATATTTTATCCCATCAAGTCTATAATCTGTCCACTGCCATATCTGAAATTGAAAAAGAGAATGTAATATACATAGAAATGGATATATAAAATTTTCATTAAAATAAATTTTGATTAATCTTAAAGGATATTTGATTATTAAATGTAATTAAGTAGATCATGTACATTAATTTAACAACTAGTTTTATAAACAATTTTAATGATTAAAAAATAGAGAATATTGTAGCTGTCACTAGATTTGTGCTACACCTTATAAATTGTGGTTTATGGTTAAAAATTATTGAGTTTTGTTTGCATCAGGCTTTGAGTAGGAAATTAAATTAGGAAAATCCTCAACAATAATGTATTATATCTGTTAATATTGGGATCGCAAATTTTTTATTTGTTTAGTTACAGACCCTAGAATTTTTTATATTCAGATCTTTGTTATTTAATTTTTTATACAATATTTTATTGAATAAAGTTTTACAGTTGGTTAATAAAAAAAAATTTAATTTTGAGTTACAAATTTGGCTGGCTATCTTCAAGGAAAAGGAAAGAGTACTTCTCTAAATATTTTTAATGTTTTTAGCTTTTATACACCTTAAATTTTGTTAAAAAGAATTTCATATGACTTTTATATAAATTAATAAATTTAAAAAAGGATATAATCTTTGGCATTATATTTAATAAAATATATTTAAAACTACTAACATTAGTCTATTGTAATTAATTTATTTAAAAAATTCATTCTTTTTTTAACAGGAAAGATATAAAAGAGATTGTAGCATCGCGGTTAACTTATTACATTGCAAACCTAATGGGTATATGGTACCTTCATTAAACTCAGTAAGTTTTATAATATATTGTTATGTTACATTATACAAATGTTGTTAAATTGCACTATTGAACTAAACCCCCAAATACTGTGCTAAGCCAAAAAATGACCTTGATTTGGGCAACCTCAATGGTTTGACATATATGAGTATATGGAATTAAAATTTTGGTAATACCAGAAATGAGTTCTATATACAATTATTCCTTTTTACTCTAAAAAAATTTATAGAATTTTTGTGTGAACTCATCTAACTAAACCATTGGGTTGGTTGCATAGTTGAATTTATTTTTGTGATTCTGGCTCAGGTTATGATGCATTAAAAAAATGTTTTTAACAATGCCACTAATAATACTATTAAAATTTATCAGTATTAAGGTTATAATTTAAAATAGGTAGGGATGAAGGGGGGGGGGGAGTTACGGTAAGCATTACATAATTTTATCATTTTGGGAATATAACAAAGTGTTCTGCCTATTACATTGTATAAATAATTTGATAACCTTTTTTTGGATAGGTTAGAAAATTAACCATTTTAAAAAAACTTTTTGCTGGTTAAATAGTTCCCGTTCTAAATCGCTAAAACAAAAATCGCTAAAAATTGGGAATCTGGCTTATATCTCCTAGAAAATTTTTAAAGTAAATTTGAAATTAATATTAATTGATGCTAGGTATTTAAATTGAGAATTTTAAATAATCGCTAAAATGGAGGAAATATCCAAATTTCCAAAACTGGGATTTTGGATGATATTTCCTCTATTTTAACAATTTTTTTTTTCAATTTAAATACAAGTGTTTACTCCCCTAGCATCTATAATATTAATTTCAAATTTACTTTAAAAATTTTCTAGGAGATATAAGCCAGATTCCCAATTTTTAGCGATTTAGAACCTATCCCATTAAAATTAAATCGGCCACCTGGATACAAATTCTTAAAATTTTTATTCTTTCATTGTTAAATTTATTTTTTTACACTAGATAAATAAAATATTTATATTTATAGGTTAACAGTTAACACTTGCGCATATTGAGCATTGCAAACTCAAATAGTTTGCTTTTTTTTCAATACTCTTTTTATTCATTCATTTTGCACTAGTGTTGTTAAACGAACTTTTGAACCGATTTTTAAAAACGGATAACTTAATATTTTATCCAAAAAAATATTATGTAAGCCTAAAGATTTTGCTCATAGATGGCACATAGGATTGAACATCTATTGGCGAATTCTCTACCCTTAGGCGTACAGCTCAAATCGAGCCGTTTAACACTATTTTGCGCGTTAACCTATGATCAGTTCTTTAAGAACACTATTTTTTTCCGCATGAAAGCTAACAAAACCTTGTTATCCGGATAAGAATGATAAAGAGGAGAATTTTTTTAATTTACATGTAAATTTAATTCAATATTTATATAAAATGTGAGATAAAATTAACTTATCTTTTAAAAATGGAATAATTTAGAAATCAATGAAATAAAAAAAAAAGGCAGACGATAACATAATTTACAAACACCAATTACAATTTTTTTTAACGCTCAGTTTGGGAGCACTATTATATCGATTTTTCTTAGATTTTTTTTTTACAGGGAAATAAATGAAATACGAGATATACCCAAAAGCTTAAATTATTATTTTTGATGTATTTGGATAGCCATTTTTAACACATGATAATTTCATAAAAAATGGTTTCATTCCTATACACAAGAAAAATTAAGTATGATATTTTCTACCCAATCCAATTTTGTATACTTTACCGCAGATTCTCGCTTAACTACGAATGAAGGGTTAATAATAACGCTATGATAAAATTTGAAAAAGATATGTTTGCTATACGATGATAAAAATTTTGAGCTACTATTATAAAAATAGCGAAATTATGTCAATAAGTTTTTTATTGACAATTTTTTTTTTTTAAATGCAGAATATTATTTTTTTATTAAATATTTGTTATAAAGCAGAAGATATATTTTATTGAATATTATCGCTATGAAGAATCAAGTCTTGATTTCGATGGAGTTAAATTACGCAACGACTGAACATTACGCGTTTACTATAAATTTACTGTAAAACCCCATTTATAGTAAACACGTTATATTTAAGCTTTGCCTTTAACGCTATCGAAATCACAGCTGATTCTTCATAGCGTTAATAATTTTGAAATATACGCCGCAATATATGTTTTTAAAATGTTATCATAGCGTTATCATCATATCGCTCCATATTTATAAATTATGTTTATATATTGGCCTAATTTTCTAAATAATGCTGCTTTAAATAACGTACCTTATGATAATTACGCTTTTACTGCAAATTCAGCGTTACCCTGGCAAATAAATATTAAGCAAGGTTAAAAGCAGAACGCACTCAATAAAGAAAATAAAATACATTTAAAGTAGAAACTCTAAATCTATCTCCTATTCTATGGGCAGGTCCGGCCCAATGGGCCGTGCATGTGCCTAGTATATTTCTTAGCGGTCCTTTTGAAAATTTTTTATAATAGGCTTGGGCCAATTGCAAGGGAAATGATTACTTAAATATAAATACACTGAAATAATGTTTATTTTCATTAAATCTTTGGGTATGGACTTGGAATTTTTTTTAAAATATTAAATATGGGCCGAGCCTGGGAGCTAAAATAATTTTTTTTAACTGCAGGTTTAGGCCAGGCCTGATAAAAAATTTTTTGGCACATGAAGGTGTCTGATTCTTGCACACATGTTATCATTCCTATGCAATTACTCCTCATTAACAACCTAATCAAAGTTTTGAAACCCTGGAGTAAAAAAAAAGGTTATGGTTCCTTATTCATAGAATCGCAGCAATGTTCTAAATTATTATAAACTACCATTATAACGTAAACGCTCTCAAAAAAACATAGCAATCGTTTTTTTGGCAAATGACGTAATGCCCTGCATTATATTAAATCAGGGTGTCTAACCACGACACCGAAATAAACCGTTATAACTGTAGAACCTGTTTATGACCATTCTTGAGATCATATTTTTGAATTTATGTCACTTAAATATGCATGTTTTTAAATAATAAAATAAAGAAATTTAACATATTTAACTTAAAATTTTATTTTTTCAAAAATTTAACAAAAATCAAAACTATAAAAACAGGAACGCACTGATATATACTGTCTTAAAAATAACATAATACTAAACCGTTTTAAAATTTGAAACTAATATAACCCGATTGGAACTGAATGGTTAGTTCCTATATTTTAAAATTATTAGTTTTTGAAAGATTTCAAATATTACCCCTCCTTCGAAAATTTTCCTGATATGTGCCAAAAAAATTTCTCCAACAAATCTCCCACCTTACTTTTCCAAATATATTATATACAATATATATAGGTATAAAACATTATTTAAAAAATGGATGCACACTACAATAATCAGCTGATATTTAATAAATTTAGCATTTTCATATAACATCGAAATCAGACATAAAAAATATTACATATATAAATATTTTATTCGAATATTCGTTTCTTGTGGTTGGCACCTGTTTTAAATTAATATAATTTTTAAGAAATGAGTAAATTACAAAATTATAAAGACATCAAGGTTAGAATACAATTCGCACAAATTTATTTAATTTTTTATGCTTGGATTGGTGGATTTACATGTTATGTTTTGGCTATAACTTCATTATAATTTTTATTTAATTGAGAAATAAATGCTTTTATAAGTACTTAATCTAATATGAAATTTTAAAATGGTTTATTATTATAACAGATTTTTTTTACAAGATAAATATCCTTGATTTAAATCAAATTTTTGAATTTTTTTTTTGAAGATCATAAAATTGATGACTTTTTTTTAGAGATCAGGATTTTTTTACGCGTATAAATGACTCAAGATTTAGGTTGCATTCGTAGTTGGATCCAATTCGATTTAACAGCTGATCGATTTTAAAATTTTCATAATGAGATCAATTTTCGCTATCAAAATCAATAATTCTTATATTATTATCATGAATAGAATTAGAAATTAAAAATCAATATTCATATTTAAAAAAAATTGATCTCAACAAATTTTAAAAATCGATCAGCTGTTAAATCGTGTCGGACGGAATCTCACTCTGAATCCGGCCTTACTTATAAAAAATATTTGAAATTTTAGGCAAAATTTGATCAAAAATCTTGTCCGAGAATTCTCGAAAAAATTTTTTTTCCCATAATTTTATTTTAGAAACATTTACAAACTTGTCTTATTATTTTTCCCCCATTCAAATTTTAATGCAGAAATAAGGTTATATTGAATTATTATAACGAAATTTGCCAATCACTGCATATCTATCTATACATGGGTCATTAAGCCCCGCCGATTTAACCTAAATCAGACTGGCCCTAACGGGTTTAGCTGCCATATTTTAATTTTTTTATATATAACCGGGCCGGGCCTAAAAAATTTTCTTAATCTCCATTATTAGCCATAAAAATTAAAAATAAATGTAATATATTTTTAAAAATCCGGGCCCAATCTAAAAATATAAAACCCGAACCAAACCCAAAAAATGGGCCGTTCAATGGTACCTCTTCTGCTCTGATTTTAATGTTTTTTTTAATATATTTTTTTCTAGATCTGGTATGTATATTTAATATTTATAATTAAAAATTTAGCTTATATTGTAATTATTATAATATTAAATTTGATGATAAAGATCTTAAGACACAAAAAAAGCTCCTCCTTATAACCTTTTTAATCAATCCACATTTAATGGCATTGTATCCTACTGCATATATTTAAAAAAAATTAACCTTTTTTTTAGCTGCCTCAAACAGCTCGGCATCAAAATCTAGACCCTTCTACTCTTTCAGTCACGAATTTTGATAAAAATACCCACACGAATTCCAGTTGTAACGCCAACAGGAAACATCCTAGATTGTTCATTCCTTCCACTTTCCTGCCCACTGCCGCGATGTATTTACCGTCAGAAATCAGCAATGGCGACTCTAGCGACAACCACGAACAATTAAACAATCATACTTTATCATCCGCTCAACCCATTAATTCCGCTTCACTCAAAGGCCTAAATACAGATCCTCCTCTAAAGAGAAACACGTTTACCAGTAATGGATTGATGAGCTTCAATTATTGATTATCAATACCCAATGTATTACCCCCCTTTTCCAAATATAAAATGATTTATTAATAGAAAACGCATGGCGCTAATTTTTAATATATTTTTTAAAAAAAAATAAAATTTGTATAATTCTATAATATAATGATTAAATTAATTTTAGCCTTGATCATAACCTTTGATCTGGTTTATATCAAAATGTTTTATATAATTATTCAAGATTTATGTTAATAATTATTTATACAATATATTTATATACATAGGCAAATAAAATAAATTAATAATTTCATTTTTTTTATTTAAATTGAGTTATGTTTGTAAAAAAGACAAGAATAAAATATATAATTTATTCATTATTCTCATTCCGATAAAATTTCATATAAATTTTTATATTGATAAAAAAAAATCTATATATTAGAAAAATTGATTAAAATTATTTACATAAAAATAGGAAATTAAAAAAAATATATTTATTTTGTTCTAGTAATTTGAGCTATTCGTAATTCTCTTAGATGAAAATGACGAGGTTCAACCAACAATCAATCAAGGGGAAGGTGTGACCAATCGATTTCGATTTTATTGATTGACTTTAGATATTCGTTCGTTTTGGAAAAATGTTTGCACCCAAAAAAACCTCTGTGAGCCGATAAGGGAGAAGGGTGGGCCGACTTTAGTATCAGATGCTTTTTCTGTCATAATATCAATAAAAAAAAATTAATATTTAATTTGGCGAATTTTAATTCTACATATGGAAACCTCGATAAAATGGTCACTGGATGGATAATTTTTCGATGGTATTACAATCATCGCCGTGTTTCGAGGCAACAATCTTAGTTTCCTCGGATCTCAATGAGGGCCTTTTTTTTACGTAAAAAACGGGTGGGGGGACAAAAAATCAGGCTTAAATATTACTTAGAACTAAATTTTGAATACAATCAAAAATTATATTTATAAAATTAATTTTCTTATATAAAAAATATATATACGAGTTTATTAGTATTATTATTAAATACTAAAGAAAATGCAATATATTTTTTTTCAATAAGAATCATATGATAGTAAATACATGTTTAGGACGTGATAGGAGGTTTGTATATTTTTTGTTAATTTGATCAAACCTTCTATATTTTTAAATAATAAATCTAATGGTAATTTACGTCGTCTATTTTTTGACATTTTTTTTGAGCGTAGGATCCCCATAAAATGAAAACCAATCGCGTCAAATTGATGTTCAGGTGGTTAATGACGGCATCGGTAAAGGTTTCCCAACCTTTATCTCTGTGAGAATTAGCTTCGTTAGCTCGGACAGTCAAAACGGAATTGAGTAACAATACCCCTAAAAAATAAAATTTCCGGTAAAATAGATAAATCAAATTTTTAATGTATTATATGATACAAGGATGCGTCTACGCGGGAAGTGAATGATTTGATAACTTTGTCCGCCAAACTACACAAAAGGAATAATAAAAAATACTATAGATAATAGTATACTGAAGATTGGTATAATAGTGATTCCACCCATATTGGGGCTTTAACGTATTTCAAAAGCTTCCTCTTAAGAAAAAAGAATGGCGATTTTTTGAAGCTTCAATGAAATGTTTTCTAAAATTTGTAATAAAGCGAGCAAATCTTTTATGCAAAAAAAAATACCAAGAAATATTTAGAAAACAATATCTTATAAATGGATATATTTCTTTCAATTTAAATTTTTTTTAACTAGATTTGATACTATCTTTTCATACGAACTGTTTTTTTTAAATCTTGGTTTAAGATCATTAGCACATATTCAAATTGCTTAAATTAAGCACTTCCTAAAAGTTACCCTTAAAATACATTTCTCCATGTTTAATTGGACAATAGATAAACTTCTGTCAAACAAAATAACATTCTTTGCCAATCTTCCTTCCCATTTTTTGATATTAAAAGATTATTTGCAAGTATGTGAATGGACAACAGTTTATTAGAAATTCTTTAAAAATTTATGCCTTTCATCTTCCACAATCCATGGCACAAGAAAATTTTTTTAACCGTTTTCTGGTTAACCTTAAAAATTTGGTTAATATTAATAATTGTTTTATATTTATTTAAATTTTTGCCCTTGGGGTATATCTTTTCTAAAATAGTTTAATGTATGTTCAGTATTTTAAGCTAATCATCTTTATAGTTTTCGGTCTGTTCCTCAATCTTAAGAACTATTTTTGTGATAATTATATTGCCCATAACCACGAGAATATATGGAATCTTGGGCTATAATTATCCCCGAAATCTAAATATGGTTTTGATATCGGATAAAACTAATAACTTTTTTTCACCTTTATTTTTATCACCTTTTTGGAGGCCTATCCGATACGATCCAATATTAAATTGATATGGGCCGATTCCCGATCCGATATCCATATCTAATTTTGTCTTCTGTAAAGATACCAATGGTTTTAATTTTTAATATACTTTTTATTAGTATAACATCTATAATTTAACTATACCACATTTAAATGTATTATAATGATCAGTTATAGTTTATATTTAATTCAATTTCTATTCTTAAAGTATATAAAATATTAATTACTTTTATGTAATAAGTAATAACATTAATCTACATACATAATAGGTAGACCTGTGCGCCGATGTCTCAATACGGCGGCGGTTTTTTTATTGGCGTTCGGCGGTGCGTCGAATTCACCGCCGCCTACTAAATTTTCGGCGGCGGCGGCGCAATATTTATTTTAAAATTTTTTTTAATGAATTTAATTTATAATCAATATATTTTTTAATGAATTTAATTTATAAATTAATGTATTACATTTTTTATAATTTATGTAGGCGATCTTTTCTAACACATTGCTAACATAGTTTAATTGATCTTAAATTATTTCCCGTCTCACTCCAATTTAAATTTATGTATTTTCTCATTCTCAGAAATAGACTAAGGAATTGTATTTTTATTTTTACTCAATCAGAGTCATATCAACATCACATATAAGAAATATTCTATTGATTTTTATTATAATTAAAATAAATTTGGAATGCAGGCAAAATATGAAGTATGAAATATAATAAGTCAGAATTCAGATTTAGCAAAATTATAATTGTCATGAATAAACAGTATTTTATCAAGATTTGTAGGACATAACCTTTTAGCATTGAGTATTAATCCAGCAATGGAAAAAATTCTTTTGCTGAGTGTACTGGTTGCAGGTATGCAAAGAACCTTCCTACCTAAATTAGCATGCATAGGAAGTTCCAGTCGCTTTTTCTTCCAAGAGCAATGCATCCTCTTCTGAAATAATATTTTGGCTGAGCAAAATATGGCATTCTTGTTTAAGATTAGTAATATTGTTATAATCGTTAATAGGAAGGGAATGTTTTCGAGCTAATTTCGCTATATAAGAGCATGATGTACCATCCTCGACTTGAATTTCACGCTGAGCATTTCTATCATGCTCTAAAAGTTTTAAATGTCGTATTAGAAATTGCAATGATTTCGTAGAATTTGAATTTAAATATAGTGAAACAATATTGGGATTTTGAAATCTTAGATCAAGTAGAGTTGCTAATATCTAATGTTTAAAATATAATTTTATTAATAAAAATAACTTGAAGTTCAGTTATCGGAAACCTATGGTCAAGCTTTTTTTTCATATTTTCTTTTAAGCATATTATATCTGAGCAATCAGATTTATTGATTTGTATATGAGCTTCTATTTCACTGCTAGATGATAACCCTGAGTTTATTGTAGATCCTTTTTGGGAGGAAAGAAATTCCACCGACTCTCGGAATGGATTTACTTAAAGCTCATCTATCATATCCTATTCATTATTAAAGAGTTTTAAAGATTGTTTTCCTATTTTATTTAGAACATTATTTATAGGAATTTTGTTTACAATGCGAATACTTCCTAGCATAAATAATATGCTATGCTAGTTAGTAGTGCAATTTATTTTTAAAGTTTTTGCATTAATTGGATTGGTTGGTGCAATGCCATTTCTATTATCCGATTCATCAGACATATCAAAATGGTAAGGTATAGATCAGAATCATCAATATCCAAGATATTACCTGTCTCATAAATTGACTGCAGACATTTACCATGTTCAGCCTCAATTTCACATTCCAAATCAGCTACTAGATATCTGAGGGCTGAAATAATTTCTCTAATTATTTTAATGAGAATATCAATCTTGGTAACTTTTTTTATGCCAACAACTATAACCAAATTATGAAGTCCATGCCCTAAGTATAAATGATGCTCATAATCCTCTAATCTGACGCTTCTTTTGACATTGGCCCCAGCATCAGTTACCATTTGTATTATTTTGGATTTTAAATGGAACTCCTCTTCAATACTATCAATCTCAGATAATATTGTTTCCCCAGTATGCTTTTGAGTCACATTTCTAGTTGAGGGTAATTAAATCAAAATTTTTATCTAAATGATGAAGACTAAATGTGATATAATTTAGACGCTTGAAATGATCGGTCCACAAATCAAAAGTGATAGAACAAAATTTTGGTCCAGAGTCAATCAAATTTAAAACATGCGCCTTCATAAATAAATAAACATCGTAGAGTGCATCCCTACTAATGGTTGTCTTATTTGGCAATTCTGACGAGGAATTAATTATCTTATATTTCTAATTTTTGAACAATTTATTTTTTAATAATCTTATATAAATTTTAAACCTTTAGAAAATCTGTCATTCCTTTATTGTTTATTTTTGAGTCACATTTCTAGTTGAGGGTATTAAATCAAAATTTTTATCTAAATGATGAAGACTAAATGTGATATAATTTCGACGCTTGAAATGATCGGTCCACAAATCAAAAGTGATAGAACAAAATTTTGGTCCAGAGTCAATCAAATTTAAAACATGCGCCTTCATAAATAAATAAACATCGTAGAGTGCATCCCTACTAATGGTTGTCTTATTTGGCAATTCTGACGAGGAATTAATTATCTTATATTTCTAATTTTTGAACAATTTATTTTTTAATAATCTTATATAAATTTTAAACCTTTAGAAAGTCTGTCATTCCTTTATTGTTTATAAAATCAAATGGCATTAAATCTAAGCAGACATCAATACATAATTTCGCCCTATTAGATTTCATATTTATTTTAAACATTAGAAAGATATATAAAAACATTAAAATAGTTAGGGCTAGAATGAAACAAATTATAAATTTGATATAGTTTTAACTTTTAAAATAAAGCTTTACATAATTAATTTAATAAATTGTATAATTAGTTTATATTTTAAAAGATATTTAAAAACAAAATAATTACAGCTGGAATGAAACAAATTATAAATTTGATTTAGTTTAACCTTTCTAATAAAGTTTTAAAAAATTATATATTAAATAATACTTTAAAAAGATATTTAAAAAACACAAAATAATAAGGGCTGGGATGAAAAAAATTAAAAATTAGATTTAATGTTAGTATTCAAATAAAAATAATAATAATTTAATATATAAATATAATTAATATGCTTTCTAAAAATTACATACGCCCGCGCGCGCCGCCATAATAAAAATCGGCGGCTTTTCCGGCGTGAATAAAAATAGTGGCGGCGCCGGCGTGAGCCGGCGGCGCACAGGTCTAATAATAGGTAATAAACAAATATATTATGAAACTTGAAATAAATATTTGACATTAATATATTGAAGATTTCTTTTGAGAAATATCAAAATTTCCAATTTATCAGAGGTCAGCTTGTGGCAATGGTAACTGTCAATATCACCAGCTTCACTAAAACCGATTCTGAAGAGATTATCGCACACTTTTATAGAAAAAAAATAACAAAATGGCAGAATGTTTATTAATTAATTATTAAAAAGATAAGCATAAAAATGGATTTCGATTTTATTTATAAAAATAAATGATTTTAGATATAAATTTTTGTTAAAAATGTTATTTTTTATTGGATCGGGTCGGATAATTTTTATAATATTGGCCAATTCGAAATTTTAAAATGGGTGAAATATCAGCCCGATCCGATTCGATAATGGTACATCCCTACTTCACACCAAATTAATTTTACTTAATTATTGCGCCTTTTATTTTTCCTACAAAAGGGGCACAATTTTATCTTATAGTTTTTAAGTTTTGTTTTATAATTATTTATTCAAGTTTATATTGAATAAAAGTCTGAAAAATTTTGTGGTTTATTAAATATTTGGTGTAGTACTTAAGTTAAATCAAGATGATACAAACTCTTTCACAAGTAATTTCCAAGGAGATTTATATCCCACCCATAATTCCTGTTAATTATCCTTCAAAGGTACACAATAAATTAATTTTTTATAATAATTGGAAAGTTTAGTAAATCAATAATTGGATGGTGACTGACAATAATCCAATTACAGTAGGACAATCAATATCTTCATAAATAAGAGGTGAGAAAGCATTTTTTCTAGTCTTGCTAACATGAATTATGTGCATCTACTAAGTTTCATTAAAAACAAAAGAGATCAGATAATATACAATATAATCGATATGTAATTGAATCAACAAGTTAAAAGATATATTATCATTTTATAAAATATGAATGACAAGAAATCTAGTTTAGATTTAAAACCTTGATCAGCCCATCCTTTTAGGTAACCATGGCTAGGAGGAGTAAAGCCATCAATGTCAGTCTTTAGTTCTTTATATATATTGATTAGACTATTATATATGAATGTACATATTTTGTATAAAATTTAAAAACCTTGGAGGTGGTTGAACATATGGTAAAACACTAAAGCATAGCCCTAAAACAATATGATAAAATTATTATTGATTAATATAATAAAACCATGAGCTTGTTTTGGATTATGATAAGGATCTTGCCCAAGTATTACAACTTTAGTCTTTAAATAATTACAAGATTATTTAATATATCAATACCTGTTCAATATCAAAAATATTAGCCCATGAAAAAACATCACTTTCTAATGGGAATACAATATTCTTCAATCTTTCCTCTTGAATAAAATTTATAAGCTACAATATTTTTATAACATGAGAGGTAAGTTCATAAAAGGGAAACTTTCAAATAATAAGTAGAATTAAATTCCGATTTAAGAGCCTTATACCAACCTAATTTAAATCCTAAGGTTTTTGCTCTTTTCATTTCTGCTTTTTGCAAATTTATATTTATTATTTCAGAGCAATTATCTTAATAAAATATAATGTAAATATTATATCATATCATTTGAATTTACTTTCAGGTGGTTTAGGAGAAAATTTTCTCTTATTAGGATTATCTACAAAATTAGTTATTTTGCATTGGCCTGGCATAATTCCGCGAGAGATATGATGAATATAATATACTTTGCTTAATATAAATAGGTTTGACCCACGGGTCAGGGGTGACATCTGTTAATCATTCGACAGATTAAAGTATCTTCTAAATTTAATTTTATCAAACCATTTTATTATATATTAATCCTTTCGCATATCAGGTAGCATTTTTAGTCATACATTATCCCAAGAAAAATAAACTGAACGGGTATATAACCACTGACCTATTGTATCATTTCATAAAAAATATATAAAATTGTATTCTATTACAGAAATAACACTAAAATTTCTAATAAATCATAGTGTTTATATAATGCACTATATTTAAATAATAATAAAAATATAAAACTTTAAAAATATATAAAAATAAATATGTAAAAAGTTTAAATATAAGTTTCTTGAATGTTAAGTTAAAAGTAGTTAAAATGAAATAAGTCGTTTTGAATAATAACGTAAATAAAATATAGAAATATTAGTATTTAAAAAAAAATAAGTTTAAAAAATAAGTTTCTGATTAAGTTTTAAATTAAAATATAATTTTTTTTTAATTAAACAACAATATATTAACTTTCTATTTCGCCTTTCTTATTTAAATATACATATCATAATTAGATGTAAAATATTTTGAGCAATATTCTGACAGAGATGATAGATGATTACTCAATAAATATATATACAAAAAGTGTTCCTATCGATACTTTATCTAAACAATTTTGAATCTTTGTAAAGTTAGGATTGTCACTGTTAAAGGGATTCGCAGATAAAGAGTTAAATGATTATAGTAAATAAAATGATAAATTTTAACAATTTAATAATGAATTAAAAATTTTTTTATGGATATTTGTATAAGTGCGCTATTTAAACTTGTTCGCGCTAAATTTTAAATTCATACATTAAAACATATGTTATATATTTAAACAATTTTTTTTTTATATTATGACACTTAATAAGAATAATAACCATGCCAATACATCAAATAAAATACAAATCTCAGGAATTTTATACAAGAAAAATATCAATAATAATTCTGGCTCAAATAGATGGTGTAAAAGGTATGAAAATTTTAAGATATAATCTTTATATTTATATATATGTTTAAAATTAACATTATACAATGTGTATAAATATATTATATTTTTTAAATATTAAAGAAGATTAATATTTTTCTGAGGGAATTTTTTGCCTTATTTATATCATAAAAGAATAAAAACTATAAAATCCCATCTTATAGTGATATAAAAAACCAAAATTTATTGATTAAAAATAAAACCAGAAATAGTGCTGTAGTTTTTTTTAGCCCCCTAAAATTTCAGATTTTTTTTCAAATAGCTTATAGAATAAACCCCCTCCCCATTATAGACATCTATTGTATACATTGTATATTCATATTTTGGGATAAGTGGGGGGGGGTATGGATATTATACATGTTTGCTCCTTGATTATGGGAAATTACTCTACCACCCCACATTTTACCCCACTCCCTATTTCAACTGAAGCTTTCAGGTTATAGGCTTAATATCTTTAAAAATAATGTATAATATAATACATTACTCAATGATATGCTTAATGGGAATGCTTGTAGCCTGAAACACATAACACATAATATTTTTCTGGCTAGAACTCATATTCTAAGAATTCTAATTTTCTTTTTTTTTTGCAAAATTTTAGAGCATTTTTAGGCTAAGATAGAGGAGAAAATAATTAATAACATTCTCATTCTAGTTCTTTTCGTGATATAGTTCAGCTAAATTTAAAATTCATTTATTTTATGGTTCAATCCATATCACAAATAAAAACTGGATTTTTGTTGGATCCTAAGTGATATGGGTAAAATTTTGTCTAACAGTATTCAAATTATAGCATCCCAGTTTTTATATTTTTTGGAGATATTTAGGATTAAAATTTGAACAAATTCCCTATTATATTATGCTTATCTATTGCCATTTAATAATGTTGTTAAATGGCTCATTTTGAGGCGATTTAAAAATGGCAAACTTAATATTTATTTAGAAAAATCTTAGACCACCATGAAGATTTGGCTCATAGATAGCAACTGCACAAAGGTTTGGACATCTATTAACTAAATATTCTCAGGAATTTTTTATTATAATTAAAACGAATAAATTATTTTTCACTTATATATATGTCTTTATAAAATAGAATGCTATATCATTGTTCTGGAAATTAAATAAAAAATATACTTTCCAAAGTTATTGCTTCTGTAAATTGTTTAGTCGTAAAATTTTTCCAAAGATAAAATATTTCAGGGGTTAATTAAAAATTACCAATTTGATTGACACTGGCCGAAATGACTGATGGGTATATGACGTTACCTAACTAAGGTTGGCAGGTTAAGATTTGTATATCACTATTAGGAATTTTTTTTCTATTAAATATATATAGAGAAAAGAATGATTAGCTCAGGATAGAAAATCCTATGAGGTAATGCAAACAGAGATTTCAGGGTTTCTATCTGCAGCATTTGTCGAGGGAGACAAATGAATTGGAATTTTATATTACGAATTAATATTACATTGAAATGATTAGGACATATTATTGAAATGAATTTTAAGATATACGTTGAACTATTCATATATAGAATTTAAATTGATAGGTAATAAAAAAATATGTGGAAGATCTTTCCGGAATAACAGCTGTTCCTACCTCCCTCGAGGATTCCTGGTCTCTCAATTTTAAATAATCCACGGGAGCGATTTTTAAATTTGAATGATCTGATATTACAGGAATTGTAATACCCGATTCCTCGTGTCGGACAAACGAGTGATTAAAAGGGGATTTCCCCATCCCCAAATTTGCCTGTTCTCTCAAACATCATTTTGAGCTAATAAAAATACCGCTCCTAAACCACTAACCCTCTCCCTCTAAAATGGCGGACCTAAAGACCTCCAATAAAATTTATGGCGGAAAACTCCACCTAATAGTGCCCTCCCCTAGGAAGATTCTGGATACGCCTATGCGGGAAAATTACGGATTGGCCGTTATTTTAAGATACTTTAAAATACTTTAAGGGTGTAACTAAAATATGGTCAGAGATGATGAGTTTATATATAATGTTTGCCAATATATTTAAAAAAAATGCAATTAGTGTATTATAAATTAAAAAAATGCAATTAACAGTAAGATGACATGAGAAATAATTTACATAATATAGTATAAAATACAAAAAATTTATCAATTATGTATGTACTAATAACCTACATTAATTGGGTTTCATTAATATACGTATTAAATATCATCATATTATATAATATACTGCGATCATTAAATAGTTTATTTAATCATTAGATCATTATGTCGTTCCCTTCCGGTAAAAACTGTTGCTGCCAATGTAATGGCGAAATAAAATAAGGTTTTAGCTTAAACTAAAAACATCTTAGGGCCACCTAGGAATTTAAATACCTTGGATTAGGGAAGGTCAAAAGCCCCGTCTGGAGAAAAAATCTGACTGGACCGATTCTTAAAAGGCAGTCCGATCAGGTCTCTTGTTCTCCGATCCCATAATGTATCTGTCAGGTCCATGTTTTTTTAAGTAACAGATCCACGAGGGGTGGGAATGAATTATGAATAAAGAATAAAATAGAGATTTTTTTTAAGCAAAAAAAATAATAAATCGAAATCACATTCATTAATCATTACACGTTAAGGAATACGAAAAAAAATTAATATTTAAATAGAATATAAAATTAAATCATCTAAGGAAAAAAAATATATATATATAGAATCGAAATGAATTAAAAAGAATATAATTAATGGAAGGGATTAGAATAGAATAGAAAAAAATGGAAATTTGAAAAGGTAATTATTATAAGTTTGTTAACTTTCAATTGTTGCTATTCGCTATTGTATTTTATATCAAAAAAAATTTTGAACCATGAATTTGTATTAAACAATTAAAGTTTTTTTTTTTTTGATCGTTAAAAAATAAAAGGAGGAAGTGAGATAAAAATATAAATATTTTTTTAAAACCTTAGTAATTGGGAAGAGTGTAAAAAGGGGGGAGTATGCTTATCACATACCCGCAAACCCGAGCCCGGCCTTTGGAACAATTTCCGATCCGGGGCATTATGGCCATGCCTATCTCTGATAAAATTATATTTAATAATTAGATATATCGGGGTTTATTTTATTTCCCCCCCCCCTTTGATTTCCAAAAAAATATATAATTTCATTAAATTTAATGGTGACACAATTTCGCGCGCCCGAGGGTTTTCGAAGCCGGGCGGTTTTTAATTCCTTTCTGAAAACCGGTTACTTTTAAGGTTTGCGTTTTCAAAATTGGCTTAGAAAAAGAAATTTAGAAATTTCAGAACCCATCGTTCTTCTGGAACTTCTTGCAAATATCTTAGTTTAGAAATTACTATTGGAAATTATTTATCAGATTTTTATTAAAAAATTTTTTTTACTAGAGTTAGCATCAGCGTCTGAGATACCGAAAAGACCCAAGAATGGGGCATTTTGGGGTAAATGCAGTCCCTTTAATTTTAGATATCTTTGAATATAATAATTGACCTAGAAGCGTTATTAAAATTTCTTTATATAGCCTTAATAGTTGGTCCTCGGAGTTTTATCATGTTAAATATTGTTATAAGAATTTTAAATGTCAAAACTTGGAAATAAACCGGAAATGATCATAAAACTAAATCGACATATTTTTTTTTATTTATAGCTTATAGAATTAATTAATAAATATGCAAAATTTTAAGTTGGGCTAAGCATGGGTTTCG
Organism: Gordionus sp. m RMFG-2023; assembly: GCF_954871325.1. Lineage (NCBI taxonomy): Eukaryota > Metazoa > Nematomorpha > Gordioida > Chordodea > Parachordodidae > Gordionus > Gordionus sp. m RMFG-2023. The sequence continues at coordinate 3,759,713 of NC_088778.1, read as the reverse complement.
GCGATTTGACATTTTAATCATTAGTCGATTGTAAAAATTACTTAGCAAATATTTGATAAATCATTAATTTTAATTGTAATGTGCTTAAATTAAAAATTGGAGGAATATTTACTTCGTTCCTAAAATTCGCTAATTTTTCCCATTTTTTTTTATAAACAGTAAATTACAATCCATTCAATTTGGATAAACATATACGCTGTAGTGAAGCCATAAGAAATGTACTTCCTCGGATGATTGAGCATGATAAATTTGATCAAAATTTGCTACTATCTGTTGTAAAAAAATTACATGAGTAAATATTTTACTAGGAATATATTAATAATACTTCCCTTGAGCATCTAAATTATTCATTGCTTTATAATGGTTCGAGACGTCAATTAATAAGAATAAGCGAAAAAAAGATATCCTATTTGAAAATCCAACAAAATATTAAGAAAGATATATTTTTTTTAAATTTTTCCAGAAGATACTTTTAATATTAACGATGATTTTGATTGGCTATAAAGAAAATAGCCTTTCACTAAAGCAAATGATATCAGAAATTAAATATTTTTTAAAACCCCACATAAGTCATTGATTATTCTATTTTTTGCTTGACTTGTAAGTATAGTTGGGTAATGGCTAGAATAAATCCGTCAATTTGATTTATGAGCATGGCCGAAGCAAATACATCCACTGCGACGCGACTTAATTTATTTCCGATTTCTTGAGAGTTGAACTATGATTTTTTAAAGAAAAGCCAAAGGAAGAATGTGTTAATATTCGGATTTAAATATAACAAGGTTTAGTAATTTTTTTTTTGAAATTGACTAAAACTCTTCAACAGAGTAATATATACTCTAGGCGTTTGAATGTAAAGGCATCAGAAATATAGTTATTGAATTGATTTAGGACGCTTCAATTTTTCAAACAGAATTGTTGCAACTATAGTTGGCTAATAGTTAAAATCAATTGATTTCATCTCAATCTTATAAGCGCACGCCATATAAAAAATAACTAGTTTTTAAAAAAAGTTTAATAGTGCGCATAAATTGAACGTTTACGTTATGCCGTAATTTTTAAAATTAACAAAAACGTAACGCGTCCCTTGTTTAAATTGAGGTTGAACTCATATTTCTATTAATGAGTCTCGTCGCATATTTAAAAATTGTAAATAAGTTATACTAATAAAAAGTGATATACGTAAGTCTAAACAAAAATTTTGTCCCGCTTTGCTCCAAGGCCATTTGAAGATATTTTTTAAAGATTACAACGTTATAGGCTGACATGCTCAATTTGTATATGCGGCTATAAAACCGGTGTGCTTTATATGCAGTTTTGTGAATCGGCTAAAAATAGAGCTATCATCGAACTATGAACGCAACCCCCCCCCCTCCCCGATTTAGATATAACAAAATTAATGCCTCTTTCTTCTCAACATCTATCCGAACGAGCGTAAATCAAATATTTAATTATTTGTCTCCCATATTGTTGATTTTTCATATAGTAAAACGACTGCTATTAATGATGATAACACAAATTTCTTATTTTACCATTTTTGTTCTTAAATTTTAATATATTATGCCACGTAAGTAAATAAATATTTGTATTAGATTAATCTACCCTTTTGAAAGAAAGAAAAAAAATGGAATTATTATCATCGATTAATCTTTTTTTTCGGGTTCTGCTGGGCACTATAAAATCTTTTGCTGAGTTCGGTTATAAATTCAAATACCTGGATAGATGCATCGATATCATCAAAACTGGAATTTAAGCGATAAAAATTGGAACGTCATGATTGGCTGTTTTTCGGGAAATGTGTGGGGGGGGGGGTGTTTGACTATTAGCGGAAATGACAAGTTGAATTTATATTTTAAATTTGAGCCTGAGAATCTATAAAGGAAAAAAAATCTATTCTGTTTTAGTTTAGCGAATTCCGAGTTTTTTTGGCGGGAAATGAAAATAATTTGGCTTGAGGGTAATTTTTTATTTAAAAAAAAATTAACCAGAACTAGCCGCCAGGGCTTCAAACCCGGCACATTTGACCAAATTAAATTTAAGTATAAAAATGTCAATCAAATTTTAAAAATCGAAAATTTAAAAAGGAAATTTTATATTTAAAAAAATCAAGATACAATGTTTTATTCAAATTATACATACACTACAAACCACATGGAATATGAGAAATTAAATTCGAATTTATATATATATAAATTAATTTAATATTTTATCGGATAAATTTTAATAAAATAAGTTTGCGTAAAAACGCACCAAGTAGCTGGTCCTGTTCGAGGTCCTTGTCGTAACGGGATACGGAATCTCTGACGATTCACTATCTATAATTCCCGCTTTTCTTCCCACAATCTATTTTAAATAAACCATGAGGATTTGGAAATAATCATAAACGCAGGTATTTTAGACTGCTCGCTCGTTAGTAGAATATTGAATACATGGGGTTCCATTTTACCTTTCTTCTCCCTTATTTTACGCCAATATTATCAGCCGATTTTCCTAATTCAATTACGATTCAATAAAAATTAACCGTAAGAAAAACCAGAATAACATCGGGAGTATTCTAGCTATATGAATTTTTTTTATATATAAAACAACAAATTTTAAGCATCAATTTTTTCCCCATCTAAAGGAATATTCATAAAAATATTATTTTATTTTTTACCAACCTTAACTTTGCATATTTGTTTTTTGAATATTTCCCTCCATTTTTTAAACGGTTTAACCCTCCCCCCCCCCATGTAAGTATAAGATTTGGCATCATATTTTATTTTACATATGCTGTTATAAGAATTCTTCAAACATTCTCAACCAGTCAACCTCATTAACTCACCATGATTCCATCTTATACATATATATATTTTTTAAAAAAGATAACAGTACAGAATAGAGATAAGAGATAAGAATAACAGATAACCAATTTTAATGGATCTCCTATTGAGTTCTATCGTAAATTCTCATATAACCTCAATTTATTTTTTTGTCAAACAATTTTTATAATATTTTATCTTATTTAGATGTTATAGATTGTTAATATAGAATTTTTAAAAAAAAATTTTTTTTTAAATCAAAAAACACAAAAAAATTCAACCTTTCTTCATGCGTACAAAAAACACATATTTTTTCAGTGATTTTCTTTCTCTTTCTAACCCCAAATTCCCTATATACACTGTATTATAAAAAAAAAAAATTTAACATATATGTCATTGAGTTATGATAAAATTTATTTTCAATTTTTATTTTGTGTGTGTTTTTAACATAATTTTTTAAATAGATAATTTTTTTTATATTTTTTTAATGAATGAACTTTTATGATTTGCTCCCATACTTGTTAAAAATAATAAATTTTTTTTTTTATCAATTTTTTATTTTTCTCTCAAAATAAAACCTATTTAAAATTGAAATTTTTCTTTATATACGATAAAATGTAGTGTCCGTTAAAAAGCCGGATTCGGGTCGATTCAAAAAAACCGGCCCGATTTAGATTGTAACCGAAATAACTTTATGCATAGCTGGCAGGAATGCTTGGAGACCATCTATTTGCCAAATCTCGATGCTTACACTATATTATTTTAGCTAACAATCTTAATTGGGCTTTTTAACTATTAACCAAATCACCGAGGTTCTCGTAATATTTATTTTGGCTAAAATGTTAATATATCAGCAAAATCGAGCCGTTAAACGACAACACTTATTTCGAGTGAATTGGGCCGTCTAGCGAATTATTCGATTCGAAAATACGGATCGTATACGAATAATACGACTATTCGATTCGTTATTTTATAGGTATACACTAGCTCTAACTAAATTACTATCGAAAAAGGACGCTGAAATATGGCACTTTTGAAAAAAATAATGCTTATAAATCATATTTAATTTTGACTTTTAAAATTATTATTTTTTAAAAAGCGCTACAAAAATTGTTTTTTTTCTTCCTTGTGACCAAAACTTAGTTATAGTTAAGAAGCAGCTGTATGAGGGAGGAGGAGGAGGGGGGGGTAGAAACTGGCCCAGACGTCAGTTTAGTTCTAAATTTAATCGCCACCAAGCTCAGTCCACTAATTTATCTATTCAATTTTTCCAGTAATTTAAAAAAAATATATGAATCATTCTTAATATTTTTTTTTAGAATTCAAATAGGATCCCCGTTATCTTGAGACTATTGACTATCTGTACACAATTTGTGAAATCTAACAATTATAGTCACCTCCCACCCCTCATTTGAATTCAATTTTTTGTTACTGACTTGGATGTTTTATACCTACACCGATAAATAAAATCGTTATAAATATATTCTTAATATTTATAAGCGGTATTTCAAAACAAAAATTTAATTGGAAATTTTTTTTTTGCCACACATCTTTATAAAATAAAAAAAATTAATATAATATATAAAGTAATTATTTACTTAGCTCTAACTAACTAGCATTTTATTCAACCTTTTTTCTTCTTTCTGGCAATTTTTACAAAAAAAAAAATCAAACAAGAAATCATTTCACGGCAAAAAAATAATCGAATTATTTATTAAATTAAATTTATAAAAAATAAAATTTATAAAGTGTTTAATATTTTAATGATGCCGTTTACCTTAAAAAACCTATAATAACGCTCAAAATATGAGTACACAACTTTTTATATTACAAAATTTAACCCTTTGAATAATGTAATAAGGTGCTCTTTTAAAATCCCCCCATTTATAATATAATTGAGCCGTTTCCCTCTTTACTCCCCTAAAAATGCAGGGAATAATTTGAATATCTGTTAAATCTATTTATTTTTTTTAAAAGAAAGTATATTCTAAACCTTACCCCCTCCCCCAGTTTTCTTTATTCCCCCCCTCCCTTTTTTAAATGATGTTTTCTTCCTGATTGTTAACATCCGTTTCCTTGTTCTGTGCCACAATCCCTGTAATTTGATCGTTGAGCTTAGTTTCAAGGGCCAGAATTTTTTTCCCCAATTCGTCGATTATCTTCTGACTTGCCGTCTCCTTCCCGCTGCAAGAATTCAATTTATCCTTCAGGGACCTGGCGTCGACTTTGTACCTCTGCAAACTGGAGCCGAGCGCCATGGTTTTATTGTTCAGTTCCGCTTGGTACTTGGCCGCCAAGGTGTCCCGCGATTTTTTCTTGTCTATTTGCCACATCTTGCGCTCGTCGGTCCTCTGCTTGGTTACCACCTTGGATCGTTCCCTTTCCTTGGTCAGATCCTCGTCGCATTTCTTGGATTTCGCGGTTAGCGTTCCTTCTTTCGCGTTCCACTCTGATTGAGACTTTTGGTTTATCTCCCTTTCGCGATCTATCAAACTCTTTAGACTCATCTATTATTTTGTGTTTTTTAAAATTTCGAATATTATATTTTTTTAAAAAAAAGACCTCACTATTTAAAGACGGGTTGGAAAAAATCATGATTTATTGTTGAAAAAAAATCAGTTGATTTAAATCAGATAATTATAATATTTACCTCGATTGCCATTTTTTTTGATACTAAATAAGCTCAAAAAGTTTGAATTATATCTTTGCCCAAGGATCTATAATAAGTTAATTATTTTGGAGTCAACTAAGAAACATATTTACAAATCAATGATTCTGTTAGCTCCCATATTATTCGCCTTAAAGAAAACATGCTAAACAAGCGTAATCAATGATCATATGTTTTCAAATCCCTTTTTTAAATGCTCAATTATTTTCATTGTAAAAAAAAGAAAAAACGTACTTTAGAGCTACTTTTTAAGCGGTTATAAGAGTTACATTTTTTAAAAGTTGCTTACATATTTATAAAAAATAGTAACTAGCTACAGTTACATTGCAATAAGTAACCTTATTTTTTTATTATAACATTTTAATCGAAGGAAGGATACAAATTTAGATAACGAAATAATTTCACCGAAAAAAATGTGTATATTTATACCACAATATAATATTTATTTACACCGAAAGAAAAAGATATATATTCCCAAATTGCGGTCTTAGAGATCGTCTTTCTCCCAAAAAAATAAGCCTTCTATTTGACTAAATAAGCATTCTACAAGAACGCTTGCTTTTTAAAAGTGACAATCACTTCAAAATATTTAACTTTTTCCTTAAAAAAGATATTCCATTTTTTAAATGTCCAAAATTTGGAATTTATTTTTTTTTGCTCTTTTATGCAATCGTTCTTATTTTTCGGCTTTGATATGATATTATAAAAATTTGATACAACTTATATGACTAGTGTTGTTGATTGGTTGGTTGTGTAAAACCCAGACCCGGGTCTTGGGTCTAAAAATCGACTAAACCAGCTCTGAACACGACCCTTTTCAGACCCATAAATTTTAAGTTGTTATTTCTTGACCTTATTAAAGTTTATATGGTTATGGTATCAATCGATAGCTATAAAAGATCTTATGAATAGGTAACAAGCCAAGCGCCTCCTCTCGATATTACTAGGTGGGTCAGGAATAATTTGATCAGCACTAAATGTTGATATGATGATGGATTGGTATCAAATAACAGCTAATTGAAATATCTTTTGATTAGGAGTCCTAGTTTTACCTTAATATGGTGTATAATTGCGACCTGGGAGGGGAGTAAAAAATAAATAAATGTCTGATAGGAATTAAATTGATCACGAAAAAAATCATTCCGAGCACCGCATAACTCTAAATGTCGGGATCTAGATCTTAAGTGGCAGGAGTAATTTTAACTTTTGATTACATATAAATTCAATATAGATAAGGATATTTAAAAAGATACTTTGATTGCAATGCAATCTTGCTCAATAATTATCAATGTTGATGAACATTGGATGGGGGACACCTTTTAACTAGTGTTAACTGGCTAAGTCAATATTTTAGCCAGAAAAAATATTGCCCTAATCCTCGAACTTTCGCTAACGGATGTCCAAACCTTTGTGCCATCTACGAGAAAAATCTCCAGGTTTGCGTAATATTTTTCTGGAAAATTCGCCGTTTTGGCTTAAAACGAGCCATTTAACAACACTACTTTTAATTTATTTAATATTTTCTTTTTTTTACTTACCTTATTATGTTTATTCGGCGGGTATGTTACATATTGAAAATCTTGTATAATAAAAAAAATTATGGAAAAGAAAATATCTAAAAAAATATAAATAGTAGTGTTGTTAAAAAAAAAGAAGTCCGATTAAGATTATAAACAAAATAACATTATTCAAGCCTAAAGATTTTGCACATAGAGTTGGGCAGACTCAGAAGTGCTTGGACATCTATCTATTTCCCATATCTCGATGCTTTACGTAATATTTTTAACTAAAATCTTAAACGAGCCATTTTGAAAAATGGACTCTTAAAGACGGCAAATAAGTAAGAAATCATATATATATAAAAATAAGTTTATAAAAATAATATGTTTATTTTTTTGGATATTAATAATTCCTTGTTTTTTATTTAATTATTTTCTTAATAAATAATTTTGACAAGTGTACGAATAAATATGCTCTATTGCTTAAAAATAAATATCTTAAAACTAATTAGTTATGTTTCTAATCAATTTTTTTTTTTAATTGGCAAGAACTCGTAAAAATATTATCTTATATTTAAGTTAAATTTGTTTAATATCTATTCAAAGGCATGATTTCTTAACCTAAAATGTCCCGAACAATTTATTCGATAATTTAAAATATATATATCCGTTAGATGGCGTTTAATATTTGAAAGAAAATAATTATATAAATCCGTTAGATCGCGTTTATTTAAGAAGATAATTATATAAATCCGTTAGATGGCGTCCAACATTCGAAAGAAGGTAATGTTTGGTGTTGTTAAAGGGCTTCGTTTTGAGCCGATTTTCTAAAAACGTCTAATATCTATTTTAGCCAGAAAAATGTTGCCTAAGCCTCGAGATCTCGATAATATATGTCTAGAAACCTTTGTTCCTTCTACGGGCTAGTGTTGTTAATATATCTAACTTCAGTCAACTATACGTAGCCATGTTTTTATCTAAAAATATTCCAATTAATCTTCAAGTTGAGACTCAACTTAGAAGCTTAATTAGAATATTTTTAGGCTAAAAGCTTGATTATGCCACAATAGAGATGGTCAGAGTTAGGTAATTTAACAACACTACTACGGGCAAAATCTTCAGAATTGCGTAATATTTTTTTCTGGATAAAAATATTAAAAGGTATCCCGTTTTAAAAAATCGGCTCAAAACGAGCCGTTTAAACAACACCCAGTAATGTTTATTAAAATAGCGGGAAAACAAAAATTTTGACTTAAAATCAGTGCCTTTAAAAAAAATATAAATTAAATTTCAAAAAATATTTGAAAATAAATATTGACAAAGAATTTTTATTATTATTATTATACATTTTCGCATCTAATTTTTAAAACTGAAAAAAAAAAAAATTGACGAAAAACCTTGTTAATCAACATAATTACCTTATTGATAAATGAAAATATTTTTCAACAAAATATTGGTATATGTCCATATTTAAGATGATTTTGAAATTGAAAAATTTGCGATCAATATTTGTATTAGTGTTGTTAAACGACTCCAACTCAATATTATGGCCATAAAAATTTAGTGATGTTGATTTGACCAATTCCAATATTGACTTACAGGTCAAAGTTTAGCCTCAACTCACTGATAGAGACTATTTTTTTTTTCGAATATAAACTTGTCTAAGACGTTTTTAGAGCTGGCCAAAGTTAGATGGTTTTAACAACACTAGGAAAATATTGCACACGACTCGAGATTTTGCTAATAGATGTTCAAACCTTTGGGCCATCTATAACCGAAATCTTCGGGCTTGCCTCGTGTTTTTCTGGCTAAAATATAGAGTTAACAGTTTTTAAAAATCGACTCAAAGCGATCCGTTTAAATAACACTAATTTGTATATATAATATTATCCATAAATTTTAAAAAAATTTGAAATAAAACAGTTGGTTTTTCCCTGGGAAAAAAAATAAACAGTTTTTTTATTATCCCTTATAATAATATTTTCGCATCAGTTTTTAAATCTTAAAAACCTTGAAAAATACGAAATAACACTTAAAAGTGTATAAGAGTCAAATCAAAAGTTTTTAATAATACATGATAAGTGTTCGTATACTTTTGAATATTAAATATTGAAAGTAATTATTATAAGTAATTGTATCATTTACAACAAGCTTAATTCCAAAATGTGTTTTTTATATTCGTTGATCGATTAAATTTCATAATATAGAGGGCGTTTTGTTTTTTAGAATTAGATATCTCCATTAAATGCTTCATATTAAATACGTAAACTCGGCCCAAGGGCCGCGGAATTGGCAGGGCCTGACTAGTAAAAATTTTGGGTCGGGCCGGATAACTTACGAAAAAATTCTTAGCGGGTCGAATAAAAAAATGTCTTTTATTTCCGAAGCTTACGAATCGAATAATGCCATTATTCGTATTCGACTCGTTTAAACGAATGGAATATTTTCTATTCGTAATTATTTGAATCGTATACCAAGAGTTAATTTTTAGAATAGGAATTAATACATTATTCAAGTCTTATTCGTTTTTTGAATAGGCCTACCCTAACCACGTGTTAGTTTTTAATAACCCCAGATCTCTGCGTTGGACAATAAATAAAAATAGTGCCCATTTCTCTCTACACATACACGCACTTTTATTTACACCCGGAAATTTTAAAATGGGTCCGTTTCCGGTACCAAGTTCTAGTTTTTAAATCGCTGTGTAAACATTAAGTACACCCCAATGACATATAATAATACCTAGACTGACAATTCATTCATTAAAAGTGTACATCAATACAAATCAGCTAGAGACGCCATCTTGGTTACTGTAATAAATATTAAAATTTTAAACGAGAGCCTAATTTTATATTATATCTGATGCAAACTTTATTAAAGAATTGCCTGATCATCGAGATAATAAGAAAGTAAGTTATCAATTTAATATTAGTTTTTAACATGAAAATAATTATTATAAAGGTTACCAAAATGGCGGGTCCAGCTGATTTGCTTTTAACGACGCTTAAAAATGCATTTTAATGAATGAATCGTCAGTCTAGGTATTATTATATGTCATTGGTACACCCTTAAAAAAGAGGCGGAGTTCGATGGAGAGTTATATCGATCAAAAATCTGCGCAGCTGAAATTTTAAAAAATCGGGCCGGCAACTTGCGCAAAATATATTTCGGGCCGGGTCGGGTAAAATATTCGAATTGTTTTCCGAATTTTTAATTATATATTTTTTTAAAAAAAATAACCTTGAAATAAACAAAAAAATATATATTTATGATTTAATAAAAAATTTTAATAGAGTTTAAAATCTTTTGAAAATCACAAAATTGTTCATATTTTTTTTTTATAAAGAAGATTAAAATTTATATTTTAAACAAATAAAATAGTTATTTTTCGAGTGGCATAATAAAAATCGCAAAGGATTTCCTTAAGAAAAGATTTGAAGTTTTATCAATCTTGTTTCAAAAAAAAAAAAAAATCTTTTCAAGAGATTTAAAAATATTTGAATATTTCAAAACTCTGATTATTAGTTTTATTATATATATATATATATCATGAATGATTTAAGAAATACGAACCGGTTCCAATATTTTTACCAAAATAAAATAGGCACGCCCTTTATTTCCTTCATAATTTCTGGAAAGTTCTAATTATAGTAATATTACACTCTCCAAATATAAAAGTTATATATATATATATAAGACTTGTCTCTAACCCTTTGGTCGTACAATATATCCATCTGCGAATTGATCGAATGTTTTTCCGAAGCGCAATTTTGAAGTAGCATTTTGAGTTCTAGGATCCTCACATATTCCCTGAGCAAACCGGTGAACAGCAAAATTACTAAAACGTAGCAAACGTACATTGCCGAATTTTTCTTGCCGCCGAAACGGTTTCTTTTACCCGATTTTTTCGCGATATTGTTAGCTTCGTTTTTCGATTTGGCGTAATCGATATCGTTTTGCTGCTGACCGGGATAGTCTTCCACGCCCCGTTTCAGGGTTTGCTGTCGCAAAATATCCTTTATTATAGCGATGTCCAGTGATTTATCTTCGATTCCTTTCATTTTTTTTCTTCTTCCTCTTCTAAAAAACAGCTGAGTGAGTCGAAGAATGACGAATCTTATTTTAATCCTTGGGCTTTTTAGGATGATATTCGCATAACGTTAATACTTTCCTTTTTGGGATTATTTTTTAAAAAATGAGTATTACAACAATAACTATTTAGTTAATTAACATACAAATGTGAAGAGAAAAAAAAATAACTTAAGTCTTTTTTTTAAATTTTTTTTTCTTTTTTAGTATAGAAAATAAAATATTTAAATGTCGCAATGAGGAAATGATTATTTTTATAAGAATTATTATAAATTCCCCCCGCTTTTTTATTTTTCTTGTTCTCGTAAAATTTGATTGGATAAAAAAGTCTAAAATATTTTATTGTCATTAGCCACGTCCAACTATAAGACCCTCCTGGTTTTGCTGTATACAGATCCTACGTCTTGATAAGTTCCACAAAATGACTACATTTAGATTTAATTTTTTTCTAAACTGGATCTGAATACAGAGAATTTGTTTAGGGTTGTGGAAGCGGTTTTAATCGGTACGGTTCACTTTCACTAATTGTCATGATATAGTAAATTATGATAGTGACAATCATCTAAAACCTAAGTAAAAACCCTGACACCACTGGAGTTATTCGGGGCTCGAAACTTTAACTAAAAATGGGGGTTTTCCTAAAATTTTGGATTAAAGTTAGCATGGTAAAGATGTCGTCGGTCCCTTTATATCTTAAAAACCCGACAAACATTTGTCATATTCAGGCCCGATGGGCGGTTATAATAGAAATGCGTATCAATTACCAACTAGGCAGTGCTCTTTACAAATCTCTATTATGCAATTCGTGGCATCCTATAACTACCGATGTAACAGCTGAAATTTTACAAAATATGGCCACAAAATACTAGGATTTATATAGTTTTAACAAACTAGTATAAATTAGAATGATTTAAAACATCATATAATTAATTAAAATCTGATGTAAAACAACGCTCCGAATCTTTGCTTGTTTTTCAATAAGAACGTCAGGATGCAAAATTAAATTTAGTATTCGCCATCTTAGATTTTAGTTATTATATATTACACCTATCTTTTTTATCATAAACATTTATGAATAATAAAATATGTCGTGTATAATTAATATCTTGGCATCAACGTGATTTTTTTAAAAACTTTGAATCATTTTTTGAGCCCGAATTTTTTAAAAAAAATCATTTCGCGGCAATGGATTTCAGCATGTGAAATAAACCTCCGCGATTTTCGAGAAAATTTAGCCGCGAACTTTTAAACATAATAAAAAAAAAATTATATATATTAATTTTAAATGATCCTTGGAGAAGTTAAACGGCAAAATTATCTGAAATTCTTAGACATTTCTTATTTATTCTCTAAATTTAATATATAATTTACTAAATCGATTCACGAAGCCCGAACCGAAATACTTTTTCTCAGGCTCGGGTTGGCTATAAGAGGCGGCTCTACCAGAGGCCCGAAAATCAAATTTTTATTAGAAACATCCTCAATGATACGCGATTTATAGCGCTTTTGCTCTCTGACATTGAAGGAAAAATGAGGAGCTCTCTACACGATTGTGGGCAAGCCCGGACGTACTTGTTACGCACAACAGTCCGAAGACTGTTGCATAAAAGTCTATAGGCTAATAAGAGTTGGGCAAAAAACAAAAGCCTATACCCGAAAACTACAGTATTTTTTAATTACTTTTAAGGTGGGATGTGGGTGATCCAGTTTTCGAACTGTTGTCCGTAACAAGTACGTGCAGCTTGCCCATAGTCAATCAGAATCACATGTCATTTTTCATCTAACACATTTCACCTGATTCATTTACGTAATTTCTATTTCCCCAAAAATTAACAATTTCCTATTAATACGATTTGTAATTGTGATTCAGTTTAAAACTCTACTTTGCATACATCATATTATTCTGTCAGGTTAAATAAAATGTTATACCCTGTTTTGCGACTTTATTTTGGTCACAATATAATTTTATTTTTAAGATGGCAATATGTGAATAAATAAAATTAATAATATTCAAATTCAAATTTTTTTTGTGTTTAAATCGGCTCGGGTCTGACCGAAACAAAAAATTTGTGTACTCTTGTCAGGTTCGGACATAAAAAATGCTTTTTAAATTGGGCTAGGGTCATATTTTTGGCCGCAAAAAAAATCGCTTTGCGGGAAGCTAAGTATGGGCAAAAGCTAAAAGCTATTATAATGACTAGAGATCTGCAAAGTTAGGCCCGGCCCGAGTCAAAATTTCGGGCCGGGTCGGGTCGGACCTTGGAAATTTTATTAAATATATCTAAATTTATCAATTTTATATTGAATTTTTTATGTAAAATAAAAATTTTTGATTTAATTTATTGAAACTAAACTCTATATATCTTCTATTTTAAGTAATTATAAAAATTAATTTCTCTATTTAAATAACATCGGGTCGGACCTTGGAAATTTTATTAAATATATCTAAATTTATCAATTTTATATTGAATTTTTTATGTAAAATAAAAATTTTTGATTTAATTTATTGAAACTAAACTCTATATATCTTCTATTTTAAGTAATTATAAAAATTAATTTCTATATTTAAATAACATCGGGTCGGACCTTGGAAATTTTATTAAATATATCTAAATTTATCAATTTTATATTGAATTTTTTATGTAAAATAAAAATTTTTGATTTAATTTATTGAAACTAAACTCTATATATCTTCTATTTTAAGTAATTATAAAAATTAATTTCTATATTTAAATAACATCGGGTGGGACCTTGGAAATTTTATTAAATATATCTAAATTTATCAATTTTATATTGAATTTTTTATGTAAAATAAAAATTTTTGATTTAATTTATTGAAACTAAACTCTATATATCTTCTATTTTAAGTAATTATAAAAATTAATTTCTATATTTAAATAACATCGGGTGGGACCTTGGAAATTTTATTAAATATATCTAAATTTATCAATTTTATATTGAATTTTTTATGTAAAATAAAAATTTTTGATTTAATTTATTGAAACTAAACTCTATATATCTTCTATTTTAAGTAATTATAAAAATTAATTTCTATATTTAAATAACATCGGGTCGGACCTTGGAAATTTTATTAAATATATCTAAATTTATCAATTTTATATTGAATTTTTTATGTAAAATAAAAATTTTTGATTTAATTTATTGAAACTAAACTCTATATATCTTCTATTTTAAGTAATTATAAAAATTAATTTCTCTATTTAAATAACATCGGGTCGGACCTTGGAAATTTTATTAAATATATCTAAATTTATCAATTTTATATTGAATTTTTTATGTAAAATAAAAATTTTTGATTTAATTTATTGAAACTAAACTCTATATATCTTCTATTTTAAGTAATTATAAAAATTAATTTCTATATTTAAATAACATCGGGTCTGGCCGGGCCGGCAAAACTTTTTACAAAAATTTTGGGCCGGGCCGGGCTTGAAAAATAGGCCCGATGCAGATCACTAATAATGTCCTTATTTTTCTTGTTAATCTCTTAGTTACTTAAAACGCTAACCTTTTTTTTTATTAATACATTAGATTAATACAGATTAGATACTGCCTAGAAAGAAAAAATAAGATTTTCTTCTATTAAAAATGAAATATAAATGAATAATTAAAAAAAAATACAAATAAAAGCAAATAAGATAAGATTATTATTCTTTTCTCAGCCTATCATTTCCCATAACCATTAAAATATAAATTATCCTTTCAAATATTAAATAAAACTTTTTAATCATAATTTTATTATAATTTTTAAATTTATGGTAGAGTTAATCAGCCACTGGTAACCAATTTTTAAATATTTTAAAGTATCGGACGATGAAAATCTATTTTATAAAATATTGATTTTACTTTGCACATTTTTTTTAGTTTTCCAATTCCCAACCCGCTTCCATTATGAGTGTGATAATGAAATGAAAAAATTTTGATGCCTCAATCACTCGAAGATAAAAAAAATACATGAAATGCCACCAAGAGTGACTCTATTTTATTGAAAGGCTCTTATTTATTTATTCATACTCTCACACGCATGACCCTTTCATAAATTTTTAAGATATAATTTTAATAAATTATTTCTCGTTTAAAAAAAACAAAAATTCAAATCAAATCAATTATTTTTGTCCTAAATTATAAGTAAAATATTCTTCTTTCTTTTCTTTCTTTCTTTCTTTCTTTCTTTCTTTCTTTCTTTCTTTCTTTCTTTCTTTCTTTCTTTCTTTCTTTCTTTCTTTCTTTCTTTCTTTCTTTCTTTCTTTCTTTCTTTCTTTCTTTCTTTCTTTCTTTCTTTCTTTCTTTCTTTCTTTCTTTCTTTCTTTCTTTCTTTCTTTCTTTCTTTCTTTCTTTCTTTCTTTCTTTCTTTCTTTCTTTCTTTCAAGTTATCCCACACAGATTTCCTGACCCACTTTAGGAGAAAGTTAAATTCAATATATTCATTTCAATCCTAATATCTTGTTGTGTAACATAAATATGTGTATCTGAGACTTTGATAAAAAAATTTTTTAATCATTTTTTATCTTCAAAGCATCATCACATCATGCTTTAATATTTCTTTTTTAAATATTAGAAATATTTTCAATTTTTGTTATAAAATTAAATATTATTTATTTTAATATTTTATAATAATAAAATATCGATATAATTTTTTATCATAAAAATAAATTTTTATTTTTATAAAACATATAAAGATAATTCAGTCGAAAGAAATTTTGTTCTAATTTTATTTAAATAGCATAACGTACGTAATTATCTCATTATTTTCTTTATAGGACACACCACATCTTATTATATATATATATATGTATGTTACTTATACATACAATGCATTTGAGTAATTATTAGATGGCTAATTTTTTTTCCCACCTCATGAAGGAAAATAATATAATTTAAATTTAGTTTAAGAAATTCTATATATTTTTTTAGTTTTGTTTTAAAATCAGTTTTTACTAGAGAGTCTGTAAAATAAGGGTTCGGCTTTCCTATCTTTCTTATAGCGACATCGATGGGAAAGGTAGGAAGGAACTTATAAAATAATCGCTGGCGGAACTTATAAAGTTTTTCTTTTGTAAAAAATAAGCCGAGTTTAACATTTATTTTACTATACATGTTTTATATTTATGGGGTATTTAAATGGCGTCATTCGCTGTGGCGCTATCTATCTAATAATGAAAGAAGGATTATCACGTGTCCCTATATCTTGGTGTATTACGGTTAACAAATGTGAAATCAGTTTTGTAAAAAAAAAAAATTGGTTAAACTGTTAGGGAACGTCTATTTGAGCCAAACCTTATAAGATGTTATATTTTGAAAATCTTACCCATTATTTGTCTAGTGCAATGATGTATAGTATACTACCTAGACCTAGACTGAAGACGATTCATTCATTTAAATGCGTATCAATACAAATCAGCTGATGACTCGCCATTTTTGGTTTCTCGTATAAATAATTTGCATTTTAAAATTTTACGAAAACTTTAAATGGAAAAAAAAAATATCAGAATTTCATTTTTATGTATATTAAAAAAAAATTATATGGTAAATCAAAATACCGTGTGACCAGCTGATTTGTATACAACGAAGCTTTAAAATGGCATTTTAACCAATCATTCATCAGCCATTGTTGTTGTAACTATTTAATTTTTTTTTTTAAATATAAATTTCGATATTCAAATTTTAAAAGATTTTTCGCGATCCGCGATGGTTACTTGTTTTATTACCCCGAATGCGAGAAAAAGGATTTCGAAAAACGGAAAACCTTCAATTTTCACCCCAAGGTTTGCTAAATTTATTTAAACATTATTTCACCACCCCCCCCCCTCTCCAATGAACATTATTTAGGTTAAGACCGCACAAGAGTGTTCTGTCATTCTAGGGCATAAGGTTAATAAAGGTGGCAAATCAAAAATCGAACGTTGCAAAATATTTTAAGCGTTAAAAATTTTATCGTCTGCTCTGCCTTAATTCTATAAATTCCGAATAAATTTCATATTTTTTTAAAAAGTGATATTGATGTATATATAATATATTTAGAACTACCCTATACATTTTTTTGATTGGCCTTATCATTCCTATTCTAATATTTTAAGTTAGATTATTATACCTCTACTCTTTATATATGTTCCCTAACTTCTGCCATGTTTATTTATCTCAATTTATTTTTACCTGCAATCATAGTTAACAAAAGGTTTAAGGAAGATCAAACATTACCCGACCGGGCAGATGTTTCTTTCTCCCATCTTGGAAAACTTAATTTCAGCATGATTTTATCCTTGGGACCCGTCACATTCTGTAAATTAAAATTGGGAAGGGGGGGAGCGGACTTGTGATCTTCTCTAATCTCTTTCTACATATCATGTTACAGATTATTGATCATTTGAATATTATATATAACCCTTAAACTTTGGGTTCACGATTACGTTGCTACATATTAAATTTCAAATCATTTTAGGGAGTCATACCATTGGGAAGTTGCGTGATAGAATCCCACAATCAAGGCCGCCGCTTCATCATTACCATCAATAGCGAAGAATACTTGGTATTGCTACAACTATGTTTTAATAAATTACAATTAGGCCTATTCAGAAATGGATCGAATATTCGATTCATTTTGAATAATTCAAATCGAATAGTACGGATACGAATAATTATTATGGTTTTTTTAAAAAAAATAAATTATAATTATTTGCCATTTCTGACAGGATGGTCAAGAAATCGCGTGTCTTATAAAGAAGACGCAATAAAGAAAAACTCTTAATCCATAAAAATTGGCTTGCCGCTACTTTCGTTAAAACCGGCCGGATTTTAGCCGATTTTTAAAAAACGGTTAACTCTTTATCCAGAACAATATCACGCAAGCCTGAAGATTTTGCCCATGTATGGCACCAGGATTTGATCATCTGGCTAAAATATTGAGAAAGCCCTTTTAAAAAATAGGCTTAAATCGAGCCTCTTAACAACACTTCTCGGCATTATAAATTAAATCGTTGTACATTTTAATTTCGTCAATTACTTGATCGCATCGCATGTGGTGTTGTTAGATGATGGTTAGCTCAAAATTTTATCCGAAAAATATTACGCGACCCTGGAGATTTTGTTCGTAGATGCAGGAAATGGTTGGACATCTATTGGCGAAATTTCGGGGACTCGCTCAATATTATTTTGGGCGAACAACAATTGAGCAGGTTAATAACACTAATCACGTGTTCTTTATCATCAGCAGATTTTTATCAAAAAAAAGGAGAGAGAAACAAATTATTCGAATTTCAGTTTCATAGAAATTCGATGGGTTTGAACGAATCGAATACAATTAGCACTATTCGTTTTTGAAATAGGCGCCTAACTCCGCATTCATGGTTTGAGCGAATTCGTGGCGCGGAGAATACATACGCGAAATCGCGCTAACTGTTAAAGCAGTTATAAGCATCTAACCTGCCTCTTTATTAAAATTTATCTTAACATCTATCAATCAAATTAAATCTTGGACGAACAATTACCATTAATGCATTTATTCGATACGTATATTTGTAAGCCTAGTGTTAGCAAATCTATATAATTAAACCTGTCATTACCCCCCCCCCATCCCACCTCTTCGTTATAAGAAGCCGATCTGAATCACTTATTTAACGTTGCGTTTTTTTAAAACGCTTTCTTATGTTAAAAAAAAAATCAAATGTCAGTTTCATGTCTTTTAACTTTGAATAGCATTTTAAACCTAACATTAAAGAAGTGAACCAGGGCCTACACTATACCATTTTGTATTGTAAAATATCATTTCAAAATCGAAATTTAAGCATGTATATCATTTTAAAACCCAATCAAAGGGTCGTATAAAATGATATTTTTTTACGTTTGAAATGATTACTTTTAAAAGTATTTTTTCCCCCTTTAGCATCCATTCACGTTGGCCATGGACAATGCCCACGAAAATGAAAAATGGTTGAAACAGATACAAGAAGCCAGTCGCATGTTATACATTTACATTTTTAGATTTTTTTTTTTTTAAATTAAAAATATTGAATTAATATAGTAAGAGACAATGTTCGACCCAATCCGACCCACAGGAAAATAAAAGCATTTTCCCAACTCGACTCAACCCTGGAAATTGTTTTTAAGTAAAAATTCCTGACACACCCAATCATAAAGTCAATTCCATATTCCTGACCCGATGTTAGGGAATGGGTTATCGAGTTGGTCAAGTTTTGCGGATTTAATAACTTACTATTATTTATACTAAAGTTTTTACGTGTCGCACATTGTTTAATTTTTTAAACGATAATCATATTTTAGATAAAGACGAGTTACCTTTTTTTTAGTATAAAAGAATCGTTTCTTTTTAAGGGCGCTAGTTGCCCTCTTGATCCCTCTCTCCTCCCAGCCAATGGAACTGACCCCCCCCTCCATGATACTAAAATTATACCCTCCGAGATCTTATTGACATTTATACATATATAAATATATATCTCCCCCACCATACCCTCCCATGTTTATTTAAAAATATTTAGAACATGGCACAATTCTCAATTAGGAGACACTCTAGTTCACGAATTAGAAAAACAGGGTTTGTACCTTTGGAGCGAACAAGAAAAAGTTAAAGGTTTTTTTTATTCTTCTTTAATTTAAAGCCATTTTCGTATTTGATATATATATCAGAGACCTGTGCCCGGACCGGATTTTTTTCCAAAAATTTTTAGGCCCGTCCGGGATTTTTTAAAAATATATTATATTTTGGGTATATTTAAAAAAAATTAAAATAGGGCTTAGGGCCGGGCCTGCAGTTCTCTGATATATATGGGTTATTTTATTATTCATTCGTTTTCACTTGACATATTTTTTTAAATATTGATTTTGGGATATTTCAGGGATTGAGTTTGCTTATGTTATCAAAAAATTGAATTTTTTTACGTATTAATAAAATTAATTATCTTATATAGTTTTAAGATGAAGTATAACAATTGGTAATCGACGAAATAATCGAGTTTTTTTAACAACCCTACCCCAGCAAATTATATTAATGTTTGTAAATATATATATATATATAATTAATTTCATTCATATTTTTTTTTTTTTAAATATATGAATTAGAAAAATTACATTACGAAAGCTTAGCCCTACAAAACGAAGTGGCCAAAAACGACGTAAGATATTTCTTTCCCTTATTTTAAAAATAAAAAATAGTTAATAAAGCACCTGATCTGCCATAAAATAAACTAATCGTGCTTACAAATTCAGCAGAAGTGTTTCTTCTAAAAAATAACACTTTTTTAAAAAAAATTTAATATATAGGGAAAAAAAATATATAACTATTTTGCGTTTTTTACGCGCGTTACCCATTTAAAACGCGTATTTTAACATTTTTAGGCAAAACGTAAACGTTTTAAATTTGAAAGCGATATAATTTATAATTGAAAAAAAAAATAGGATCAACTTATATTATTTTCACAAAAAAATTATATATTATCAGAACAACAGAACCGAGCCTGCTCTATGATCCTAAAAAAATTTCCAAAAAGTATCTGTTCATCTTCATTCAGATTCTATTTTGTTTTGTAGGATCGATCTGAATGCGGCAGACTACTCCTTTTTCGGGTACGGTTGCCCTTCATCGATTTATCACCCTCCTTTTTTTAAAAAAAAATAAAATATTTATAAAAAAAAAGGAGTTGAAAAAATTAGCGCTCGATTTGGAAATTGAGAAAAAAAATATGGAAAAGATGATCGTGGATTTGAAGGAAAATTACGAAAAGGTCAAGAGGTAAGTGTTGAAACTTAATCGATCTATTTATATTATTTTAATTATAAATAGAATTAGTCTAAACCGCACACCAGACAATTAGTTTTACATAATTCGCTAGCCGCAAAAGAAAATCAGCTAAGCCCAACAGTCACATGATAAAACATATTTAGGAGGGGGGGGGGTCTTTTCCATGAGATTTTCGGGAAAAAAAACTCTAAGCAAAGATGGTAACCCAGTTAAAAAAAAACTAGGTTATCATCAGTTTTTGGATTTGGCTAAAAGTGGGGAGAATCAACCACTATATTTTTTTTAAATGATGAATAAACTCAAAATTTTCTCTGGAAATGACGATTTTTTTTTGTATATGGAATATAATAAATTAAATATTATTGCATAATTATAATTTAGCGAATTGGATTATACAACAAAAAAGATGGAACGATTGGAAAATTCAAGGCCCAAATTGGATCTCACGATAAGTTCGCTTCAAAGAGAAATCGATGTTATAAAATCTGAATATTTTATATTATTATTTTAATTACTAAGAATTCTTGAAATGAATGAATATTTAATTGTTTTCTGGGAAAGAAAGAATGCAAGAATATTAGGCGTTTAATCAGATTAATTATTTCTTTCTCAGTTGTATAATTCATTGAGTTAAGTTTCAAAAAAAAAAATTACATTTTTTGCGCCCATTATATTAGGTTTTTTTATTATTATTACCTCGTAACATCTTTATAGATAATTCGGATATAGTTAACCAGTTTTGCAAGTAAACCCAGAAACCTATCTGGCGTAATGATAAATAGTACTATTATAATTAATCGTTTTTAGCTAACTCGTTGGATGACTAAATTTTGTAATGTAAAGTCTGCCTATCTCACAATGTTTCATATTAATATCATTAAAGCTATATATGTATATATGTTAGCCTCCGGCAATGTGTTTGAGCACGTTTTTCTAAATTTAAAATCTGATTTTACCAGAAATGCATTCCATCATGTTCTAACATACCTAACCTCTAAATTTCAGACTATCAATGCGAAAAACTTTTGAACTTAGTATTATAATTTTTTTATATAAATTATAAATGACACAAAGGCTAACAGCCAAATTGTCTACAATTCATAAAGATAAGGTATTCAAAACACGATGGAATATATTTCCGGTTTAAAATCACATTTTTTAAATTTATAAAGCACGCTCAAAAAAATGATATGAAATTGAAAACATACCACACTGACACTAGCATATATTGTTTCATCGATGGTTGTTGAACGGCTCAATTTGGGTCAATTTTTAAAAACGGCCCGATTATATTTTGGCTAATATCTTAAATCAACCCGTTCTTAAAAAATTGATCCAAATCGTTTCGTTTAATAACACTAGTTGCATCTAATTTTTCTCTACCCGCTTGCTATTTGGATATATAGATAGTTAACTAATCATGTTCCCTGGGTAGCTTATGGCGGGCTTTAACTCTTCCGTTATGATTTTTTTTAAACCCATTTGTTTTAATATTAATTTTCAAAATTTATGTTAGACCAATCACGTTGCTAGAAGCAGGCGGTAAGATTTAGTTAAACCGAACAAGAAGAAAGTAGCCTTCATACACTATCATATAAATAATACTATAATTAACGTCGTTAACTATTTTTTTTTTATTTAAAAAAAATTCATTCTTTTCTTAGACTCTTATTCACGAGCAAATCAAAATATCCTCCGAACTCAAGGAGAAGGAAAGGGAATCCGATAAATTTAGCCTAGAAAA
Source organism: Gordionus sp. m RMFG-2023 (assembly GCF_954871325.1). Taxonomy (NCBI): domain Eukaryota; kingdom Metazoa; phylum Nematomorpha; class Gordioida; order Chordodea; family Parachordodidae; genus Gordionus; species Gordionus sp. m RMFG-2023. Next base: position 3,737,140 of record NC_088778.1, on the reverse strand, counting down.
TCAATGTCTCACAACCATCATACACGAACTAAAATCGAGTCTCAGTAGTGTGGAAAGCAAAATCGATAATTTGGCCAAAGAAAAAGCCCATAACGAATTCATGTTAAATCCCCCATTTTTTTTAAAAATTATAAATTTACCTAGGAATGCCTTAATTTATTTGGTCCTAAACTCATATATTTAGGCGGAATAATAAAGAAAAAAATTTTACCACTTCGAATGATAAAATAATAATTCGTTTTAAAATACTCGCAAAACGGTCATTTTTATTTAAAAAAAAATTTATATTAGACTGCAAGAAAATGATAACACGTCCATCATTCTCAAGCAAGAAAAACAGATGTTTAGCGACCAGGCCCAGGAACTTATTTCGTGCCTCAAAGAACTACACCAACAAAAATATATTGCTGAGCAGGAATTAAGCGTAATTTACTAATTAATTTTTTAAATTGAATAATTTTAAGATTTAACCTTAGAATTGTTACAAGTTGAGGTTCTTTTTTATATGCCATTGGTGAAATAATTGATTATTAATATGTCATATAGGGTTTAGCTAATCTTTAAACTTAAATCATGGATAGCATGCGTTTTTTTAAATAAAAACTTTAATAGTTCAGGCTATGTCGTAATCTTATTCCTGACAAATGAGTATGTATACAGTACCCTCCCTGTTAAATATCAGACAATTTTGCCTTTAACTTGCGAACTATTCTTAAATTTATACTCGTTTTTAATATATATAAACTTAAATTTCCTGACAAAAACGGTATGGAATTTAGGGGGGTAAGTATTCCTTCACATTGTTAAAAATATGATAATCGGGTTTAAGCGCGCTATGGATAATTTAATTTTATTTATTTATTTACTAATAATCGGGGTAAATGAAACAGCCCTAATATATATTAATGTTATATACGCCAAATAAATAGGAGGAAGTAATGGCTAGAATAGAGACTAAACAAAAAATATTGTTGGCAGAAACGTCCTTATACAAAATAGATTCGATATTCAAAACGAAACATATTGGATTGAGCTATCGTTTTCAAAATGATATCCTTTCAAACGTGCAAAAACTTAAACGTAAATATCCAATTTTTTTTAAAATCGATATTTTAAAGTCATAGAAAAACTATAGATTTCATAAGATGAGTTTTACTAAGCATATATTATTAATTCTGAGTTTTATGGATCAATATTTATGTAAATTTTAACGTATAAAGAAATATAATGACGTTTTTTTTAGAACGTAAGAAAATTTTATACAAAAAGAAAATGTCAAAATTGAAATTTAAAAATAGTAGAAACAAATTATCGTATTATCCGTTTTTTAAATTTTTTTGGGAGAGCTTCTTCAAAAACATTTTTTTTTGTATTTTACATAGATCACAGCGTAATAATGCAAAGATCAAGTGTTAATTTTGACCCAAAAAGATTTTTGACTTTTCTAACAGTTCTTAAAATTTTTATATAATATAGGAAATTTTTTTTTCCATATAATTCAATTACAAAAGAGAATGATCTTGAAAATATTTAGAAACATATGGGATCAATTAGAGATCAAACCGGCCCGTGTATCGGGTTTTTAGCCCGGCCCGTAAAAATATTTTACCCAATTTATCCAACCCGACCCGAATCTTATTCCGAGATCCGCTTGCCGCGCCGACTTCTAGTAACTAGCACCGAGAAATACTATTCACCGTTTTAGAATTCGTTCCAAAATATTGCTTTGTTTTTTCTTTCTAGAAGAAGAAATTGTTAAATTAATTTTTATTTTAAAATATATTTATTGCATCTTTATTTGTGCCTTCGTGTATAGTTAAGAAGAGGGAAAAACCCTTTCTACATCGGACTAGCTGCACGGAGTGGCTTTAATGCTCATATTATAGTTGAGTAATTGCTCTATTTTTAGCATGCTAAAAAAACAGCGAAATTGAGTTTTTTTTGACCGAAAAGTAATTGATGAAAGGAGAAATGAGTTAACTCGTCACTTCAACGGTTTGCATATCCTTCTTTAGCATTTTTTACCTATTAAACTATAACGTAGGGACTAAAAACTAATATTTGAATCCTATTCAATTTGACTTGTTTAAAATTGAAATGTCAAACTATCTTTCATTTTGTAAGACAATGGAATATTATTTTTATATTGACACATTTTATACATACAATATTATATTATAAGATACCTAAAGGTAAGTATAATTCAATCGTTTTCATCGTGATATTGTATTCCTAATTTCAAACAAAAATTATGGATATAGCTACATATAAAATAACTTTCGTTTACTCTTTTTATTAAATAGAAATTAAATGTTGACACTAAATTTATAGTTCGATTAGAGAATTGAATCTTAAATACCTCGATTTTACTAGGTCTACTAATACAATGTGTGCTAATTTGTCTGATCAAATTTGTGTTTCTTTTTATTCAAACGGTAATCGGCAGAAATTTAATATTGTTTTTACAAGAGTTTGAAAAAAAAAATAATCTTAGAAAATAAGAAATATGATGATTTTTTTTTAAAATAAAATCGCAAATGAAAGATTTTTTTACCATTAAAGATTTTTTATGCGTAAAAATAACAAAAAAGTTTGGAATTTTTGGTATAAAACATGATCATAAATCTTGCTTAAATATTCTCAAAAATAAATCTTCATTACGTATTCGCATAAGGACGCATTTATAGTTAACGTCTTTTATTTAAGCGTGGCGTTATTACAAAAAATTGAATCAATAAATAAGATTTAAATTTATAAATGTGGAGCGTTGTGATGATAACGCTATGATAAAATTTGAAAAACATGTGTTGCGATGCGTTGATAAAAAAAAGACATGAAATACGATTATAAAAATAATTATCTCTATTTTAGCTTTATCTTAAATTAGTTTTTAAAACTGAATCAGCCTTAATAATGCAACGCTTGAAGATAACGCTTTACTATAAATGCAGCGTAACTCGTGGTATATATTTTTTTATAGCAATTAGGTTCCATTCTCATTCCTGGACAATTTATTCAAATTATAATTTTTAACATTAAAAAATAGATTAGCATAAAATATTTGTTAATAATCGGTATGAAATTTCTTTCTATAGATTAGCATTCTTTAATGATTTATTGCTCATTATAAACAATTAATGTTGTAAATTATGATGTTCATAAACGAAGTTCGTTTTTTTGAAATAAAAATGATAAACGGTGTTTTCTTTATTTTTGACGAACTTTGATGACTAGTGTATAAATACTTATTTTTAATACTTGACTGTAATATTTATTATTTGATATCTATTAATTTATTTTTGATTAAAGTAAAAATCATATATTATACATATAGATATAAAATATAAAATAATTAATACTTTTTTAGAATTTATTTATTTTATCGCTATTAATTTTAACTTTTTAAAAATTTTTATTTTCAAATTTAGATATTAAAAAAGATTATAATTAGATAAATTTTTGATTATAAATATTAAAAATATACATACCATATATATATATAAAATTAAGTCAGTTAAGGCTCTAATGACCCCAAGAATATTATAAATTTATACATTTAATATTTATATATATACTATATTAAAAATTGATATGAATTTTTTTTTATTCACTGTAATATTATATTGTATTTAATTTATGTATCAAAATAAAACTATTAAATGTAGAAATGGCTATAAGGCACTTATTTATATCAAATTAAACATTATATGAAATTTTAATCATATAGTTTTGAGCGAACATAAACACGTTCCTTTTTTTAAAGGTTACGTTAACTTATTTGATTTTTGTCAATGAACCTTAAACGCGTTCAATATGTTTAGAAATGTTTATAGCATATAAATAATTTTTCCCCCACTTTTCATATATAAATCTTTCCCTAGCTATACAAAATATTTAATAAACAATTGACAGTTATTTTGATCGATAGAAAAATTCTTACTTATCAGGAGACTTATAATTTAATTTGTAAATTAATAACACATTTCAGAATTTTTTGAGGATTTAGACAGGCAAGCCAGACAAAACAGTATTGGTGACCCCTTTGTTAAAGCAACATCCAGAGCTAGAAAGGCCATCATAAAAAGAGCCGAAACTATAAGAACCCTTACATTACCTAGGAAAAGGGTTCAAATAACCAGTAAGAAATAACATTAAAAAATTAAACATGCATTATTTTTCGCTATTCTTTTAGATGTAATTAGTAATTGGGCCAAAAACTAGAGTGACCAAATTAGCTGATTGGTGCCATTATTTTTTTTTTGATAGAATGCTTTCCCCCAATTAAAAAAATATCGAATTTTGTTAATTTGTAGTGGTAGGAATATTTTTTTTACAATCAAAAAATTTAGTGACTAAATTGATTATTATTGTTGCCGAGAGTCAGAATGATTTTATGATTTGTTGAGTCATGTTTTAGTTAATTAAATTTAGTCATTTAACAACACTAGATGTCGTAATTTAATCATTAAATATAATTAAAATGTTTCTTGTATATAATCTTAAACAGGTGAAACGTTTACCATACCTAATATAATGCAACTACAAAACTACAATGGTTTATGTCAAACTATCAAATCAAACATGATTAATTCCTGATTATGATTTTTTATAAGAAATATGCAATATCAATTTAAGCAAAATATCTCTAAATATTTGTTTTCAAAATAAACCCTCAATATTAAATTATAATAGTAATTCACACACAATGATTATTATATTATTATGTACATAAATTTATTAGACCACTAAACACATTTTTTTTAAATAACAATTTATACATATTTATTATGATATTAAAATTTAAAAAAAAGGAAGGTAATAAAAAATTAATTAAATTATAACGAAGAGAACAATGATAATTTATCAATATAATTTATTAAATAGAATGATAATGATACATATAATATAGTGAGCCACATTGGAATATTGTATCTGACTGCAGATATATATTTTTTTTATAAAATATATTTAATATAGCAAATAATTATAAATAACATACCATAGATTCCCAAGGAATTTGAAGCAAAGACTAATATATGAACTAGATAAATATGCATACTATTTTGAATCCCAACCCAGGGTAATGTAAGAATTGAGAATAATTTACCATATGAAGATAGGGTAAGAGTTTTGAATAAATCTATAATACTTATCATATTTGTATTTATCAATGATTTATAGATGTTAATAAATATGTAGATTGCTAGTAGGTATAAGATGAAGTCTGATAATATAAAATAAAATAGGAAATTTTATATAAGAATTCAAATTTCGATTTATAATAAGAAAGAGTTTTGTGTATTTGTAATTATCTGATTAATTTATTAAAAAATCTATAAGTACCTACCAGTTATAACGTCTAAAAAGCAGAGATAAAAGTTCATATCAAGGTTAAAATCTATTTTTTCTGGATTTGAATAAAATGCAAAATCTTTTTTATTAATATATTTTATAAAAGCCTCTGATAAAAGAATGAATATTGAAAGTTTCCAATAATTCTAAAATATTAATGTATGTCTAATAGTATTTAAGTATTTTACAATAAATGTTGAATTAAATAAGATGTGACGATAAGCTTGTATCTTAAACAATACAACATCTAAAAATATTATGGTAGTATCATATTCAATATATTTATCTACATATTGATCACAGTGTATCTGAAATTAAAATATAATTCTGGTTATTAAAAAATTTATATACACAGTTAGTTAACTTGATGATTTGTGGTGAGAATTCTTTATAAATATCTTCATTTGCTGAGCTACCACACTCAATACATAAAACCATTTTTCAATTTAGATAATTCTTATTTAGCACGTTGGTCATAGACCTGCCCAAAATGATCGTACATGAATTATATGAATGCCCATCCTCCATATAATTATGTTGATTTTTTTTATCAAGGATACAAACTTTGTAACCCATAAAATTTACATTAAATATCATCAAATGGTTATAAGATTTTCAAACTCAATGTCAATGATGAAATTGTCGTTTTCACAGCTGATTTATTTTAATATCTATAACCAAATGACCAATCATATTTGACAGGTTATACTAAAGAACATATTTATAAAATCATATCTAAGAGTGCCAACCCCTTAGCAAAATCCAGGACATGCCTATGACTAACAATTCAATATAATTGTTGTAGCAGATAGAAAAAAGAAGAAAATAATTTAATATACTAAATGTCAGTCATTTTTTTATGACATAAACAAATAATTTTCCTTGGGGGACAAAGAGAGAAGGGGAGATTACGGGATGTTAGCTGGGGAAGAACAAAGAGTGGATGAGATTGTGAAGATTTCAGACGTATTAATGTTTATATCGTTTATGATACTAATTAGATTTTTTTTATGAATAAATTGGACGTTCACCATTGGAAGTTTATAGTTTGGACTTCTAAAATAATCATAATTTATTACAAAATGATAAATTACATGGCATAAAAGATCGGCTGATTTCCGATAAATATATAATTACTTTTTTTCTAAAGTGTGAACTACCCTTTCTCGTGGTGTATTAATGGCGTCAGGCAAGCCAGATCAAATGCCTTCAAAACGATTTCGATATTAGACATAATTTTTCTCGGTAAAATAAACATGGCTGATATCAAATTTGTTTCGACAAAAATTTTATTTTAGCATTCTTTGCCGTCCCCGAACTAAATACCGTTCAGGTACATTATCTTAAGCCAATTAACCTTCCTTGTTAAAATTAAATTAATAGAAAAAAATCCTAATTATCAATCTATGTAAGTTCAGGTCTTTAGTTATGTATTCCTCAAGGATATCTATAAAATACCAAAATCCAGCCCAACTAACCTAAAAAATAACCGGCCTTTGTACACAATATAAAAACTATGCCACTCTTTGTGTAGTCGTAAACTAAAGAATGTTAGTGTCATAAGTTTAAATTATTCTTAGAGTTTTTATTATAATTTTCTCTTATTTAATTAATCATAGTCAATTAAAACTTTTGTTGTTAAGATTAACTAGTTTTATTATTATGAAAAATATTCTTTAGAAATTAAAAATGTATTTTTTACAGACATGTTAATTAAAAAAATGTATTTTTAAAAAAATTTATTTTTAAAAAAAATAAAAAGATGATCGGTAAATCTGGTTAATATCAAAAACTTTAACAGACTGTTTCAGTCAATCATCTTCAAAAAAAAGCAAATTAGAAATCATATTTAACAGAATTTTGATTTTTCCCTAAGATGTGAATAAATATTTTTACAATCTTATGCTTAAATTATTTATGATTTATCTAATTTTAGGATATGCCATTATCAAGTTAAAATTTCTAAACTGAAAAAAATGAATAATTATTGATATTTCAGTAACATGGTTCAACAAAATATTATAATGTTGAAACAACTACATTTCAGAAAAATTTTAACCTTATTTGTCAAATAATTATTTTAAATTTTTATTAAAAATGAATGATGTTTGATATGGTATAATATTATCATTGGATCGAATAAGCTATGGTGATTTTTATTGGGTGAATATTTTTCAAAAGAATACTATTGGCTATTATGTTTTGACACTGTGACTGTTACACGACTTTTATATATATTAAAAATTATTATTAATTTTATTTTAATATTTGAAATGAAAGTGCGAAAATGGAACTACTTTTTTTATTTAAATATTAATTTCAATTTTACAAATTTGTATGTAAAGTTATAATAATGAAGAAAATTTGCATAATATATTTACAAAAATAAAAAATACAAATATATATATATATATGTCTAAGGCAATGACATATATAATACCTAAACTGACGATTCATTCATTAAAATGCATTTTTAAGCGTCGTTAAAGGCAAATCAGCTGGACGCCATTTTGATAGCACATATAGTAATTATTCTCATGTTAAAGACTACTATTAAATTGATAACTTGCTTCCTTATTATCTCGATGATCCGGTAATTCTTTAATAAAGTTTACATCAGATATAGGAATAAATTAGGCTCTCGTTTAAAATTTTAATAATAATTAGTGTAACCAAGATGGCGTCTCCAGCTGATTTGCATTGATGTACACTTTTAATGAATGAATCGTCAGTCTAGGTATTATATATGTCATTGGTCTAAGGTCAATTATATTCATTGAATTTCAACCCACTGTTATTGAGATATAAAATCTTTATGGACATCTTTAAACTGACTATGTAGTCTAAAGTTGTTCAATGTGATTTGGAAGGTAAAGGAATTTTAAACGGCGGTATCCTAAATACCCTAGTTTCTGCCATATGAAAATACGTTAATAGGTGTTTCAATATTCTATGTAGCGCACAAGTGACCAGCCGGAGATTAGGATATTAAAATTTTTCCAATCCTGGTGGTTGCTCAATTGATAGGAGTGATGAATATACTAGAACATGATCACGATATATTTCGCATCTCGTCGGCTAAGGTATAGGAATTATATGTGCATTTATTTGATCTGCTAATTATATATTTTTCTTAATTTAAAATTTAATTGAGTATATTGAGACATTTATATTAAATTATATACCCCATTAACATCTTGAATTTTACCTTAAAACCAGATGGATGGTGGCCCTACTCTATGACAGTTAGCTGGTAAATAGAGGAATAATCAAGGCAGGAGGGCTCCAATAAGTCGAAGTAATTGTACTCAGATTTGCATTGGTTTGGTTTTTACAATTTTATCCAAATGGCAATATAAATACCGGGATAATGAGTATATTATAAGGCAAAATTTATATTTAAAAAAAGCAAATCGTTTGACACCTTTAAAATTATTATACTCGAATTTAAGTTTTAAACAAATATAATTATGCTAAATTTCCACATAATTAAATTATATAGTTATTTTTAAAAATCGATTTAATTTTATGACTTAAAATATATGGTTAATTTTTTTTATTTTTTTTAGGAAGGGGTAAAACAAACCTATCTCCCAACTTCGTCGCAGATTAAAAAGTCAAGTAACTCGTTGCTAGCTTACATCACTGCGTTAGAGACAACACAATGCTCCGCACCAGAATAGGAGCGAGGTACCTCTATAATAAAACTAATATGGGGTATGCGAGGCTTTCACTCGCTAAAAATACATCTCCTCTGCTCCTTCCGTTTCTTAATCTAATTGAAAAAAACGAGAGGCCCATCAGGGCTCTGCCTCTGAGCCTAAACCTAATAGTAATATTTTAATTTATAAAAACTGGCATCTACCTCATCACATTCTTAAGGGTGGAAAAATAGAAGGTAACCATATTTTCTTGTGACAAACTTCATCACTGCATTTTTTAATTACTAGAAAGACTTATAAACGGACTTTATCTCCATTACATATTATATCTGAAGTGGTCAACATCTTTGTATTAAAGTTAGGCTTGGTTCGATTTGCTTCGGACTTTAAGGTTTGAATGGCCTATCTTTTAAATATCGGATCGGTTTCATTTGTCTGTCAAAAGGGGGGGGGGTGAGAGTTTCTTCGGCTCGATCTAACCTTATATAGTTCGGGTCTATTTTTTCGTATCTTTTTTGTTGGGCTAGATCCTACTTAATTCGACTTGGTTCTTATTTTGCTTACTTTATCTTGTTTGACCTGGCCTACCTTAATGATTTGTCAGGCTAAGCCTTATCAAGTTTGACTTTGTCAAGCTTGGCTTTTTTGTCTGGCTTGACTTTGTATAGTTTTTTGTCAGCTTTGTCAAGCTTGATTTTGTCAGTCTTAGCTTGGTCAGGTTTGGGATTTGTCAGTGACTTTAACAGGCTTACTTGCCACGATTGGTTTTGTCAAGCTTGGCTGTGTTGGGATTCTCTTTGTCAGGTTTGGCTTTGTCAGAATTGACTTTGTTAGGCTTGACCTTATCACTATTGGTTTTGTCAGACATGCCTTTGTCAGACTTTGCTTTGTCATGATTGGCTTTGTCAGGCTCTGATTTGTTAGCCTGGCTTTGTCAGGATTGGCTTTGTTAGGCTTATAAAAACGAAACAAAACAACGAAATCGAAACAAAACGCTGCGAAACAAATGCGAGACAAGACGAAGCATAACAGAACGAAGTGAATCAAAACACTGCGAAACAAGACGTTGCCAAACAATGCGAAGCGGAACAAAACGAGGCGAAACAAGAAGAAGTCAAACATAACGCTGCGAAACAGAACAAAGCGAAATAAAACGAAGCGAAACGAAACTAAGCGTAATAAAACAAAGTAACAAAAACATTACGAAACAAAACGAAACAAAATTAAGTGAAAAAATAACAAAAATAAAAGATACGAGACAAAACAATCTTAACAAATTTAAACTAATGATCTAAATATAAAGCTATAAATAAAAAAAACCATCAAAAATTGTAATGCAGCAATCAAAAATATTTAAATTTAAAATATATTAAATATTGTTACCTATAATTTATTTTCCGTTTCATCGATTCTCACGACTCAGAGTCTATGACTTTCACATTTCCAGTATCCGCATAGACCTAATAATTTATCTGTTTTCACAAAATTCTTTCCTATTTTTCATAATAAGTAGATTATGTAAATCAATTATTGTTTAAAATCTTTAACAATCAATTTATTTTGACATAGCTTTTAGCATATAGTTATTTGGTAATGAAACAGTTCTGATAATTAATTGTTGTAATAATTTCGTTTTTCGACAATCAGACCTCTAGAGAGTGTAATTTGTAGATAGAATGTTTATCCGAATAAGATACAATAAAATCTTTTTACACCAAACTTTTGGCAGTTTTGAGTATATAAAAGATTAATTGTATTAATTTCAAGTTTAAATAAGGATTAAATCTTGATATCTCTTAGATTTAAGGTGTGTTTAAAAGACTTTGTTGGGTTAAGAAATTTCAGTATTATTATCATTATATGTTAAAAAATCTCTTAACATCTTACAATCAACAAAAGATAAATGCAATTTTTTGGCAGCTATATTATGGAGATGTTGTAAGTCAGGCGAAAACAAGAATTCATACTTTAAAAATTCAGTATAACAAAATGGACCCAATTTCTTACCATATTTGCTAATAATGATTGCAATCTTGTTCGTAGTGGTCAAAACGCAAGTAACATAAGTGTACTTTGCTTATTAATCTCACTACGTGAAACATCAGTGTTCAAATGCAAGCTTTTGATTTTTTAGCCTGTAGAGTTGGTGTGCATTTTACTTTCTAGCTTTGCCGACAAAATTTATCACGGATAACCTAATGAAAGCATCCACTATAACCATTATAACCCAATATCATTCATAAAATCAGTTCCATATTATATCGAGATAAATCTGAAATTAAATCATTTAGCTGAACGTAGTAAATACAACTTCATATCATCATCCTTTACATCATAATCATTCATCATCATTCTTCTCTTTATTAAGATTTAAATATGTAATCTAAAAATTAAATGAGATTATGAATACACATTTATTTTCAAAAATAATTAACAACAATTACCTTCATAACGCGCTTTTAAAATTTTTGTGATTCCCATAATATAGGCTAAAAGGATAGCTAGTCAATCGAAATATTTTTAATATACCTCGTGAATATCGAGTTGAGCTCTTACCATTCCTCTTTTAACAGGGAAATGACTTATTTTATATAAGTTTATAGGAGACTAGGAATCTATGGTAGATGTTTAGTTCTTTTACGATAGAATGTTTATTATAAGAATTAACGTTGTGTATTGTAGAAAGCCTCCTTCATCATTAAGGCTACTAAACAAATCCAAACAAGCCTCACCTCCTTTATTACTCTGGTAGTTAGCTAAGAATGTAGAAAATTATTCTATAAAACACAAAATATTATATATTTTTTTAAAGAAATCAATTTTAAAATGCTAAACTATCATTTTTCATAAAATAATCATCTATGTAGGGCTAGTTTAGATGTGTGTAATACGTAAAATCGTGTTTGGCTTATCAATGTGATTTACAAAATGAAAACAGTTAACGTAATGAAAATTGAAAAAAGAAAGAAGGAAGGAAGGAAGGAAAGAAAGAAAGAAAGAAAGAAAGAAAGAAAGAAAGAAAGAAAGAAAGAAAGAAAGAAAGAAAGAAAGAAAGAAAGAAAGAAAGAAAGAAAGAAAGAAAGAAAGAAAGAAAGAAAGAAAGAAAAAATATTTTTTTACATGACTACGCGCCCCCATGCACCCTTCTAAGCGCTCTCAATAAATATGGGTTATTTTTAAAAAATAAACTTGAGTCATATTTCGCTCATTCAAAGGATTCAAAAAATAAAATGTTAATATTAAATTAAAAAATTTTTTTTGTAATTTAGTGATCTTTTGAAAAAAGAATATTTTTTTGACCAAATTTACGTATCACAACGCGACTTATATTAAAACGGTTCTAATTTAAAAAAAAATATAATGGAATAATGTTTAGCTTTTTGAGGAAGATTCAGAAAAAATGATAGTAAATTTTTGAGATGATATCTAAAAAATTATTTTTCAATTTTTTAAAAAAAAACTTGTAAATTAGTAAAATACAAAAAAAAACACAATTTTAGGATGACTAAAATACGCCTTTCCCACAAAACCCTTTTATCGCTCTGGATAAATATATGCTATCTTAGAAAAATGAATGCAGAATCATGTTTACCATTTTCGAGGAGATACAAATTAGCAGAGTTGTTAAAAGATACTTTTTAAATGGATCTAGATACAGATACATCGTCTAAAATAATATCTAGATACAGATACATATACCACATTTTTATATCTAGATACAGGATCTAGATACTTGTATCTAGATCCTTTGATACTTGTATCTAGATCCTTTAACAACTCTGCAAATTAGTAAACTTGCCAAAGCCTCAAGATTTCGATAATATATGTCTAGACCTTTGTTCCTTCTATGAGCAAAATCTTCAGGATTGGGTAATATTTTTCTGGATGAAGTATCGAGTTAGCCGGTTTTAAAAATAGGCTTAAAATGAGCCGTTTAACAACACTAATTCAAATAATGGTAGGGGAGACCGGGGTAAGACGATTGACGGGGTAACTATATTAACGCGAATAACTTTTTAACCCTTGAGCACAAAGATTTTAAATTTGGTGTGAAGATGTATTTTTATATCTAATTTCTTACCTATGTTTAACTTTTGAAAAAACTTACCTGGTTTTATATATTTTGTCAAAAAACTATTTTTTACCCAAAAAATATAAAAATCATTCTCTAGTATATTTTACTTTTAGCATAATATACATATCCTCAGGATTCAAAATTTGGCACACATGTTTCTTAATGTATTAGCTATAAAATAAAATTTATTTGACATCTATAGCTATTACTAAAAGTTACGCAATAACGATATTTATAATATATGTCACCTTGGGGTAAAGCTGTTATGGGTAAAACGGTTAAAATATATAATTATTCACATTAAATTTTTCTTTCATTCATTTATTATAATTTTTATTGTACCAATCAAATAATGAGAAATTATAAAAGAAAAACCATATTCAGAGATGTAAGTATAATAGATGAAGCCATAAAATATAAAATAACAATAACACTTTATTGAATTTGTCTGCTAAAAAATATAACAATACGACAAAGAATTAGGTACAAATGAAAAGAATCATGCGTGATACAATAGAAGTCAATGGTCGTTTATGGGATTAACGCCTAAACAGAATTAAATTATGTCGTTTATATTAAAAGTGAGTATTCGTCAACAAGAGATCGTTATACGTTTCAAGTGATCGATGTAGCTAATAAAGTTACCAAATTAATTATTGAAATTATTTATTCAGAGAAGAAAAAAGATATCAAAAAAAATTGTTTATGTGTTATTTGCGATAAAAACTATAAAATAGTCGCGAGGGCGATGAATGGCTAAAATGTACAATGTGCCTTGAGTGAGCGCATTCTAAATGTGCTTATTATGATACCTACTTTTCATGTCCTTATTGTAGTTTGTAAATAAAAATCATAAATATATCTTAAATTTGTAATATTTGTTAAATAAAACGATAAATATATGTCAAATATTATTTTAACCACTTTACCCTGTACCCAGGGTAAAATGGCGAAAATGAGTAGTTTGACATAACTAATCATAGCTCCTAAAATATTATAGGTAGAGGGCTACACTTTTTTTATCTTGTAGCTGAGGGATGGGGCTAAACATTGATTTATAGTTTAAAATTTTTATGGTAAATATGCAAAATGCCTATCGTTTTACCCCGGTCTCCCTAGCATTCAATTTTCCTTTTATAATATAATTATGTTACCAGTTTGCTTTTTTTAAATTAAAAAAAATCATTTTCTAAATCACCTTGATAAGCTAAGCATGATTCTAGAATAATATTATCAAATTAAGGCTTTCTTGATAGGGCGCACTAAGGAGCGCGTTCCGAAGGCGTGTATTTTGTCATGCCCTAGATTAATATTTCATTTATTCCGGCATGAATACTCTAAAATTGATGAAAAATAATTATGTGTAATATTAACTGTATTATCTATCATAAGAAAAATTGGTTATCGACGGTTATACATTAAAGTTACTTTCAGTTGATAAATTACGTGACATTAGAAACAAGCAAATGTCTAGGATTCAATGTTTGAAGTTTTAATTTATCGATATACTAAAATATAAAGATCTAAAAGCAATAGTCTCAGGTACTGACTGACACCTACTCTGACAGTATGGTCGAACTATTATCTATAATAGATTAGGGTGTTCGATAATGTGATTAAGACCAAATATCATGCAAAGACGAAGCATTTTTATTCAAATCTATCTTCGTAAGAAATAAATCGTAATTAATTATTTCAAATTGCAAATGAATTTAATCTAGTTATATGATGAATAAGACTTACGTTAATGAAATTATTCAAACTTCGCCAAAAAAAGTTCAAGATTTATTCAACTTATATTTGATTTCCATACATTAGATAGTAAATACGAATTTAAACTTGAGATAACCTTTATGTGCCATAGATTAAACTCCATTTGATGGGTCTTAGCTCTCTGGGTCGACTAGCTAGATCCATCGGATTTGTCAATATATATATAGAAAGATTAAAAAACTTTCTTTCCGAGCTGAGTTAAAGTTTTTGATATTTATAAAATGTTCTTAACTTTGAGTCTAAAGAAATTGGAATTGGGAATACTCTTTTTTTTATTATGCGTGGAAGATAAAAATTTTCAAATATTCCGTTCTCTGCCCGGTTAAAAATCTTTGGCATCAAATTGTCACCTTTATCTTCTTAAACTACAAAAAAAAAATTTTAAAAAATTTTGATAACCTGCTTTTTTACCCTAATTAAAAGTATATGGTATTAAAAAAAAAAGACATTCCAGTAACACTAAGAAAAATAAAAAGTATAAAAAAATATGTATATAAATTCGTTGCAGCATGCTATGTTCCATTTTTTTTTAACTTACACGTAAAAGGACCGAACGGATTTATACTTGCAGGTAGGCATGAATCAATTATATATTATTTTGTGGTGTTGTTAAACGGCTCGTTTTGAGCCGATTTTAAAAACGGCTAACTCAATATTTTACCCAGAAAAATATTAAGCAAGCCTGAATATTTTGTTCATGGAAGGCACAAAAGTCTAGGCATATATTAGTGAAATTTTGAGGTTTAGGCAATATTTGTTTTTGCCAAAGTATTGAGATAGCCGTTTTTAAAAATCGGCTCAAAATGAGCCGTTTAACAACACTATTATTTTGTATTTTCCGCAATATAAAAATTAAATAGAGTAAAATTATCAATCCGTGCATTTTTGAATGATCTAGTTATATTCTCAAACCGTTGAATCTACCGTGATTCCGGTCATTTTATCAAAATTCGTTATTTTTGGCTTGTAAAAATTTTTAATTTTTTTTTTAAATCTAAAATATAATTTTTTGATTTTCTCTTATATGATAAAAATTTCTTTCCCTTTTTATTATGAGATCGTGATGCCGATTGTGGTTCGGATACAAAACATTAATCAATAAGCTGTAATAAGCATTAACCAATTTAAATTCTCCCATATTAAATAAACAATCAATATGAAAATAAATTTAAAAAGGTAAAAATTTATATTAACTCAAAGTATATAAATCGATTTTTTTTAAAAAAACTTTAATTTAAACAAGAATCTTTAATTTCCAGATGAAAAAAAAAAATAATGAAAAATTGGCGAAATAATTTCACAAATTAAATAATATATATAAATGTATATTTTTAATTCACCTTGATATAATTGGAAAAAATATAAGGGTGATAAAAAAATACAATAAAATAAGATTTAGACTATAGAATATAATATATGTATATATTATTTTTACAATCACTTGTAATAAAAAAAAATTTTTGTTTGTATTTTAAGTGATTTTGCCATGATTTAACATATTGGGAAGATGTGGAACTTAAAAAAAACATAATTGCAAATATTATAATAGAAAATATTTTATCAATATTGTTATTACACTTGTTCGATAATTAACATTGTTACTTATTGTTAAGATAATAGTAAAAAAAAACCATGTAAATTGTAGTGAAGATTTCGGTCTTATCGGTCTTAGCCCTATTTTTAAGAACCGTAGGTTCGGATTCTTTTAATATTTTCCAGTATGGATAACGGTCCGGACCGGATTTTATTAATATTTAGGTTTTAGAAATATTTCAATTAACGAGATCGATTTTGAGATGTGTTCAGGATGTTCTTGAAGAATAAGATTTAAATTTGTGGGGGTAAAGTGAGTTTGACTGGGGTCTTTAGATTTCCGTGTTAATTGCATAATTGGATATGAATAAATATCTTTCCGCACCTATATTAACCGTGAAAATCATTTTTTCCAGGAATACATTCCTGCGAATTATTTGTATTCACGAATTAGAATATCATAATTTGATTATTTGAAGAAAATAATTTAAGCGCCACTTTACAGATACTTAGGACTGTGCTGCTCGTCTTCATTAACGAGGAAACCCCGCGTCTAATATCAAATTTTATTTCTTAAAAATATTAAACCCTACCAACCTCATATTATCCCTAGTTCACCCATGTCGGATTTAAATTCAAATCTTATCTTTACTTTTTTGGGTTGATATCATTTTTTTATCCTTTATGAAAAAAATAATACACCAATATTTTTTTATTGCATATTCTTTAATATAGAATCAACTGGAATATAATATATTTTATATCTTTTATAAGAAAATTAATTTAATAAATTTATTTGTGTTTCGATATTCTCGTTAAAATGACTTTTAATCATGCTAAATTTCTGTGTTTTTTTAATTCAACATTCAAAGTTTTTTATTGTTTTTTTATATCCCTAATTTACTGTAGTATACTGTAATAATGTATCAATGGGTTCGTAATAGCGTATTTGAGGTAGTTCATCTGCGGTAACGTATTAGATTAACAATAAAGTATTTGAGATAATTTATTTCAAGGTAGGGGAGACCGGGGATATAATGAACCCGGGGTTATAACGAAATGTGGCTTTATTTTCTAGAGTTTTAAACAACTCTAAGGGGATTCTTTTTTATACCAATACTATATAATTATATAAATAATGCATATGCGGCTATAATTTTTAAATCTATCGGGAAAGCTCGAAGAATTTTTATAATGCATTATATGATTCGTACCTACAAATGTAACTTTTTAAGCCTTTACTATTTTTTAGAAACAAAGATTAATATATAAATTTGTAACACTCAAAAATTTTCTTTTATAAAAGAAAAATAAATCATATTTTGTAGAATATCAATTTAACGGAACAAAATTGATATTATTTTTTTCTCTTTAACTTTCACCTTTTCTGGTGGCAAGCTCCTTCAATATCTCTTTCCACTTTATGTTATTCATACTATCTCGTTTATCTAATTTATACATCTTTCTCTTCTTCTTTGCAACAAAAATTGATATTATAAATACTTAAATAATATGATCTTAATCAAAGTGTTGGCATTGGAGCTATTCATTTTTTGAGGTTGGAACGAGTCTTTTTCCCCATATTTTAACATTGGAAACAAAGGACATGGAGAGAGCAAATTTTTTTAATTAAAAACAATTGTTTAGTTAGCAAAAAAAATATTACAAACATGATAACAATCAAGACTGGTTTTAATTTAAAATCCTTTAATAAAATAAAATTAAAAATAATTTTAATTACTTACTAAATTTCATTAATAATGATTCCGCAAGTTGGCGTATTATTTTATGATTTTTTCTTCCCCATAAAATAATAATACTCCAACTTGCGGATTTATTATTAATGAAATTTATAGTGTGTAACTATAATTATTTTTAATTTGATTAAATTAAATGATTTAAATTATTTTTTATGAAAGGAAATACAACGATTAATGTATATTATTTTTGATTATATCTAATAATTTAATTTTTATAAGTTTTTTATATCATAAGAAAATATACCTCCACTACCTTCTTTTTTTTCTTCTTTTATAGAATTTATTTGTGGCGACTCTTTTATGCCAACCTCACACCGAGGCAACATGAAGAGAAAACGAGAAATATATTTTATATTATTAAAAAATGTTCATTCATTTACTATACATATATTTTTACATTTAAAAATAATATTTGACTAAAATATAAATATAATCTTAAAATTAACTTAAATTTAAGTTACGACTAAAATAAAGCTTACCATATGAAAAACAAATTGTAAAACTAAAATTATATTATTCAAAAATGTTACAATTTGTAAAACTAAAATTATATTATTCAACAAGAAGACATATCAAAAAATTTTACCTAAACATTTCAGTTTAGCTTTACATTTTAGTCAAGCCGGATTTTAATGTCGTAAATATATTTATTCGTCCTCATATGGAAGATATTGCAATTTTAGTCCTTTTTTTTTATTTGACAAAGATTGTGAATAAATGTTCCCCTTTTTTTGTTTTATAAATGATTTTATAATACCCCCGAGCAAAGAATCGTTCGTCCCTGGGTAGGGTTCACTTTATGGGCTAAGGGTTTTGTCAAAATATACGCGATAAGTAATATTTATAATGTATTCTCCGAGATTTTCTCCTAATTCATTTAAGAATTAAATTTCTAAGATAATTTCCATCTTAGGTAAGAGGGAAAACACTCAATAGGTGAGATTTCTCGCTGTAAATTTTATTAAATCTCTATGGTAGGTTTGTTAAGCTGCTGGATTTCTTTAAAACGGTTAACCCTATATCTTAGCCAAAAAATGTTACGCAACTCTTATGATATTGTTCAGAGATGGCTTAATGATTTAGACAACTATTAACGAAACCTCGAGGCTTACGTAATATTATTTTGGCCAAAATCTTAATTTTAAATTGGCTAAATTAAGCGGTTTAACCATACTAAAAGGAAAGGAAAGGAAAGGAAAGAAGGAAGGAAGGAAAGAAAGAAAGAAAGAAAGAAAGAAAGAAAGAAAGAAAGAAAGAAAGAAAGAAAGAAAGAAAGAAAGAAAGAAAGAAAGAAAGAAAGAAAGAAAGAAAGAAAGAAAGAAAGAAAGAAAGAAAGAAAGAAAGAAAGAAAGAAAGAAAGAAAGAAAGAAAGAAAGAAAGAAAGAAAGAAAGAAAGAAAGAAAGAAAGAAAGAAAGAAAGAAAGAAAGAAAGAAAGAAAGAAAGAAAGAAAGAAAGAAAGAAAGAAAGAAAGAAAGAAAGAAGAGAGAAGAAAGAAAGAAAGAAAGATATAAAGAAAGAAAGAAAGAAAGAAGGAAAGAAAGTTTTTTACATTATATTTTTAAATATAAAAATGCTTTTATCCTATAAAATTTCGAAATTATAGGTGTTATTTTTAAAAAAATTATAAACGTTTACTACCTTTTTCTTTCAAAATTACTGTTTGTGGTTATATATTGTGGTAGTGGGGGGGGAGGGGGTATTATTAGATCTAATGGGGAGGGAGTTTAATTTCATTTTCTCTCCTCTTAAGATACGCACTGCTATATTTTCGAAGGTATATGATATGTTTTCCCTTGCGATTTTTTTTATTAAAATAAATCATTTTTTTGAATATATTTTTCAAAATAAATATAATATAACAATGAAAATAATTTTTAAAACCCAATTAATATTTTTTCTTTAAAAAAAATAAATCTCGCACAAATATCGGGTAAATATTTTCCTTTAAAAAAAAATACAATTGCATTTTTTGCTCTGCATTTGTAAAGATGACAAAATTTATAAAATAAAAAATAATTAAGAGTTGCTAGAAATAATTCTGATGAATAAAACAAGTTTCAGTGGAGAATACATGCGCAATGACCAACCATGTAAATATGATTCTTACTACAACATCTCTCTCCCAGCTGACTACAAACATTACAAGGACAACGCCTTATCCATAGACACCAACTTGGGGTTGGCAATATTCCTGCTCGTCATGAGCCCTTTCGGGATTTTGGGAAATGTGTATATTTTAGCCGATTTGAATGAGTGGCATTGTTTCAAGAGCAGTAAAATGATGAATAAAATACGATATTTCAAGAAAAACGTCAAATTTTACCTGAAGGGCATATGTTACGGCTGCTTATTTCTCTGCCTCCTTTTCCTATTTTGGCCATACTATTATTTACTGCCAGGGTGCGCCAGGGAAAATGGAACCTTTGCCTTCATGTTTTGGCTAGGTAAATTGGAGTGGATCCTGGAGGAAGTCGTCATATGCTTTGTAAATTATTTAATCTCTATAATGTGTACCGATACCTATATCGCCATGAAGCACCCCTTCTTTTACCGTAATAAGTGCGCTTACACTGATAGAACAATTAGGATAATAGTTTTAACGCTCGCGTTTTTCTCGATTCTGCTTGTTTTACCCTTCGCGCTTTATTTCGATATACTTTCTCGCCCTCCCCCCAATCCGCCTATACTATTAGATCAAAATCATACTTTTAAACTGAACCATTCTACTATGCCTGTATGGGCATGGGATGCTAAACGCAGTTATTTTATTCGTTTCAATAAGGACATACTTTCATTTTCCAGAATATACGACCCGGTTGAGGTTATTTTAGTGCACGTAATTCCTTGCGTATTCATATTCGTGCTCAATGGCTTGACCATTCATTCATTCATTATCAGGGAGCGAAAGTCTTTGGCAAAAATAGGTAGTGGAATAGGAATAGTAGTACAGAGCAGCGAAATTACCAATGTATCTGAAAATATTACTACCCCTTTCACCATCATGTCCGGTTCTCCTGAGAAGAATACTAAGCAGCACTTAGAAGTTAGAGCAACTGGTAATACTCAGGGTAACTTGATGTCCGCGTATGTCACTGATAGGATCCAACAAATCAAAGACCGAAACATGAATGTAATCATATTAACCAGTCTTTTGAGCGTAATAACAGTTTTATTTTCGATCCCTTGGATAGTTTTTATATTTATCAAAAGTTCTCGTTGCGAAAAAGGACTTAAGTTGTGCAACCTCTTCTTTCAAACGGTGGCTCACGATTTAGTTTTCACCAAGTTTTACATTTTCCCATATCTCATATTGCTGGGAGACAGGCGTTTGAAAGACGCCTGGAGAATCCTTTTCTTAAAGCACATCTATAAACCGATTAAAAGTATCTGGAAAAATATTTATAACAAGTTTTCGCCACCTTATATGATTAACAACAAGGTTAACGTGCATTAAAAATTTTTGTTTTTTTAAAAAAAAATAATATTTTATTGGTGATACATGTACATGATATGAAGAAATAAAAATTTTTTATTGGTTTAAACATCTATTTTTTACCCTAGTTGTGAACTCAAGATTGATCAAGATTCTAGAGGAAAAAAAAATAGCTATTAGTTATGTATATTATAAAAGGAAAATAGATATAATTTTTATTAAAATATAATTATGTAAAAACATGGTTGAAATATAATATTAATCATACTAGTCCCTGTTCTAAGGTATCGTGCTCTTTTGATTTTTAAAGCTCATAAGGTTTTATTTTTTATATATTATAAATTTTCTAATTTCAAGGGCAATTGACAAATATTGCAGCTAGATATCCTGAAGTTCCTATTTCCAAATCTCAAATTCCAGTTTAAACCCAAATCCCTTGCCAATAACCCCTTGTTCCCCATTCATTTCTCAATCCTCCTCGTCTTTACCCATAATCCAGCAATCGAAGACGGGGCGAAGGGGGAATTTAGAATGCATATTATAATTTATTTTTTATAAACTGTATTTAACAATATTTTTTGATGTAAAATAAACATGGGATAGTTTCAATTTTGTATCGCGTCAAAATTGCATGCTGGTGAGTATCTGCTTTTCTATTGAAAGTCTGTTGGATAATCCAAGCATCAAGCTGCCATCAATGCAATATTTAAAAAAAATTTATTTTTACAGAAACATATCTTGTATTCAATATTTTACGATAAAATTGGTCTAAAGTTCAATTTATTATGAAATTATTTAAAATCTTATACCGCAGTAATTTTTTACGCTAGATTATATTAAGTATTAAAGTAACTCCTTTATATATTTCCTAGTGCAGGCTTAAACAAGTAGCTATCCTTGATTCTTTTTTACTTCTTATTTTCTTCCTGATTTGTACTGGTATTTCATTATAGTTAGTTTTTATATGTAAAAAAAAAGTTTTTTAAACATATTTTATTTAGAGCAGGGATCCAAACAGAAACGATTATCGGTTCGGTTCAGGTTCGGATAAAAATAACGGTTCGGTTCGAACCTATAAAAACCGGATTATGTATAAGGAAAAAATTTTTTTATTTCATAATTAAAATAAAAACCTTCATTTTTATTAATTGCACATTATAAAATAATTTTTAATTTTTAAATATAACAAATAAATATATCAATGATTAATTTTAATATGAACAATTACTTAAAATTTCTTTATTAAGCCGCACAATTAATATATTTTCAAAATTCGTATCACTCAAATTATATCTATAAGGAGATAATATAAATTTAATTGTTGAAAATCATACATACTTGGGTAGCTGGCCTGGCATGCCAGTATGATATCAGATTTGATGTGTCATTTATAATACTATATGTAAATAATTTATATATTAGATTTAATTTTTTTCTAGGCATTATAATTTATAAGCTTAAAATATTTAAAAAATTTTGTAAAATGGCAATATACTAAAGTTTATAAAAATTATGATTGACCTTTATCAATCAAATGTGAAAACAATTTTAATATAATTAAAAATTTTGCAATATACTACTAGTAAAAACATTATTTTATAAGTATGAGACTCGAACCGGTTAAGAGGCATTTTAGCGGTTCGGTTCAGGTTCAGCTAAAATTTTTTAGAGGTTTAGGTTCGGTTTAGGTTTGATAAAAAATATTGGTTTTTAGCGGTTTAACGGTTCGGTTCAGGTTCGGTTTGGATCCCTGATTTAAAGAGTATTGTTATGTTATTTTGTTATTTTCAATGATTTAAAAAGGCCTTTTATTATATTTTGCTCAATTTATGTTATTTGATTTTATTGTTTACTAAATATCCGTCGAAAATAACAAAATAACATAACAAGAATTGGATTGTTATTATTTCATTTAAAGGTAACTCACTGAAACTAGGGGAAATTTTTAATATAAAAATAGTAAATATTACCATTGTCTTGTCTGTATATTAGTGAAAACTTTTTGAGGTAATAAGAATTCAAAGTTCTCAAAAAATTTAAGAAGACTTCTTTAAGTGACAGTCTTCGTTTATTAGGATTAGCACAAAATATTATTGGAAAATGGTAAAATATATCTATAAAATTAGTCAATAATTTTTTTTTAGGTATGCAATATTTAGAAAAATTTGCTGCCCTACACAGGCTTTCTCTTTTGAAAAAATAAGGGGGCCCAGAGAATGTTATCGAAATATATGAATCCCATATTTTTTAAAAAAAAATAACATATGGAAGATTTTAAAATGGAATTCCATTTGGGTTGTAGGTGGGATATCGAGAAATGATAAAAAATTTTTATAGCTGAAACTGAAAAAAGAGATAAAGAGACCGTTCTGGGTGTAATCAGTAAGCACGTTCATACTGATTCAACTATAATGATGGACAACTGGGAGGGTTTAATTAAATATTGATAGTTCATTTAATATTTTATTTTTTCTTATCCTTTCTGTAAAATATTTGTTTAAAATTTAATAGGACTCTGAACCTAATATTGAGACGCAGCCTTAACATTTTACCAACTTTTCATACATATATTATATAGTTTAAACCAATATGTAATGTTTAACTACAATACATGTAGGTTAGTGCTACAAAATATATTATTATTTTTCCCTTAATTACTCAGAATTAAAACTATTTAAAGTAATATTTACTATTTCAAAAAGATGAGCTAAGTAAAAATTTTAATTTTCTCAGAATTGAATTTCTTAGAAAATATAATATATTGCTCAGAAATATTTACTATTTATTTTATTAAAGTGTATAAGCATGTTTTTTGAGGTTTCAAATTAATCATTATTCTGTGTCCTAAAATAATTCTGAGAAAATTTAAAAAAAATTACTTGGCAAAATCTTCTATAATTTTTAAAAATAATCATAGACAGTTAGCAAATATTCTTAGCTTTTACAATTTTTTACTTTGATTGGAAAAATCTTTCAATATTAGTTCTACTTTTAATGACATAAAGCACATTTTAAAAATTTATTTTGGAAGAGGAAGGGGTGGGGCGTTATATTGGTTTTTTTATTTTTTATATATATCAGATATAGGTTACATATTACTTAACAATTGATAACAAAAGATCAATAAAAAATTTGGCAATTATGATTTATGGAACTTTTGTGTGCAAATTAATACTCAACATGTTATTTTCCTTTAAATAAATGCATTGGCAATATATTTATTGTTTCTAATGCGCTCGCGATAATGACTTCTTCCAAAAACATTCGCGGTAAAAAATTTGCTGTAAAGGGTTCGCGAAAAATGTTTCTCAAAAATGGATTCGCTCTAATGAATTTGCGGTAATGGTTTCCCGGAAATAAATTTTCGATAATGGCTTTGCGATACTTTCTTCGGTATAAATGTTTCGGGGAAAAAAATTCGCAGAACTATTTTCGCGATATTACCTTTGCCATAAAATTCCTTCACGGTAAACGACATTTGCGATCAAAGTTTAGCAAAAAAGTGTTAGGCGATATAAGTTTCGCTGAATTGACCTGATACGGCTATAATCTATAATGGCCTTAACCAGTGTCCATAACCAATTGTTATAGATTTTAAAATATTAATTTAAATAAATTAAAATAATAATTATATTAAAAATATTTTAATTAAATTATAATATTAATTGAAATAAATTATAATATTAATTATAATATTCGAACGACCATTTATAAAATATATAGCGATATCTACATTAACTTATTTCTACTTCTTCTATATAATAACATTCAAATTTATATTCTAAAATAATGTTATATAACGCGAAAATTTTTTATATATAGAATCACAATGTGATTCATTTTTTCAATTTTAATAAAATAGTTTGTTGGATAATGATTATGAACTCGTCTCATTAATACTTTCAATTTTGTTTTTTATAAAAAAATACTTATTTGATAGATTTGACCTCGTCTTATTTTACTTTTGTTTTTATAAAAAAAATTTGATATTTGGATTAATTTGCTTTTCGAAAGAGAGATGTAATATTTTAATGATAATTTAAAACAAAATTTTCATTTTTTAAATTTTGTGTATCTTAGCTGATCATCATGTTTCTAACACCAATGAATTAGTGTTGTTAAAGAGTCAGTTTGTGTTAATTTTAAAAAAGACCCAATTAAAAATAATCTTATGAAAGCTTGGATATTTTGCTCATATATGAGAACTGCTTGGATCCTAATTTGTCAAATCTCAAGTCGTGTCTAATATTATTAGACTAAAACCTTAATCGGGTCATTTTTAAATCGACTCTACTAAGGCTTTTCAACAACAATACAATGAGCTCTTATGTGTTGTTGTTCAATTTAGAGATTATAAAAAACATTGCGATTTTTATAAAATATAAATTTAAAAAAAATTATATTGTACTCTCAAAAATTAACTATTGTTTAAGATATAAAATTGATATATTTTTTAAATATATTCCATAATGTCAATATTAGACTAATGTCAATTATGATGTGACCTGTCATAGTATGACTTGTAGCGAAACGCTAAAAAAATAATTTTGATGAATTCGAAAACTCCAATAAGTTATCTTCATCAACTGTGTTTAAAAAAGGGTTTTATTCAATTTCATTTATGTTTTATATAATACTATTAGAATTTTGCCTTAGCTTATTTGTTAATTTTTATTTTTTGCATATTTAAATAATACATCTATAATAGTGTTTATTCTAATTAGAACAATTTAAATGAAATTTAATTAAAGAAATGATTGCACTACGTAATATATGTATTTTCTAAATGTTGCTTTATGAATTTTTATTTGGCTTTTATAATATACTTAAAACTCTGTATTTAAAAAACTAAGGGTTAAGTAAGTGAGATATTATATTTAATAAACAATCATTTCAAATTTGAGAAGTCAGCATATAAGCATAAGAATATGATATGATATATTTAAATAAAAGTATCTTGTAAATGAAGTTATTTTTTAATATTTAGTATTAAATGTTTTTAATATTATAGTAAAAAATTTTGTTATGTTAAATAATTATACTTTTTTTTTCATATGATATCTGAACATTTTTATTTTGATTAAAATTATAATTTAAAACTTAAAGGCTACACACCTCAATACAATCTAATTGGCCAAGAAGGAAGAACTCATGAACCATTATTTATTTTTAATTGTCATGTTGCAGATTTAGTTTCCAATGGGCAAGGTACGAGCAAGAAAAAAGCTAGACATAAGGCTGCTCAAAATATGCTGATATTAATATCAAATCTTGAAAACTTAGAACATCCCTTGATTGATTTGAAAAAAGACATATCAGAAATGTTTTGCATTTATTTTTAAATTATATATTTATTATCAAATGTAAGCATATAAAAATTAGGCTATACTTCTTATATTGTTTAATTTAAAAATAAGATAAGATGCATTAATGATGTAATTTTTTTTTAAAAAAAAACATCTTATTGTTAAGGAATAGTGCTTCAATAGAGATATATATTAAAATAACTTTTTTTGCTTATATTTTAAATTAGTGTTAAAGAATGTGAACAACTTTTATCTGACAAAGCAATCTCCAATGAATCTCTTAACTTAATTGCAAATGAAAATATAGATAACAAAGATAATAATGTGGAAAATGTTGAAAATTCTGATAAAAAGGTGAATTTGAGAATAAAATTTTATACATTTAATGGTAAAATAAATGTATACCTGGAAAGATTATTCAAAAGAATTAATTGTTTATATAATGTATTCAAGATTCAAGCTAACTAACCTCACCTGAACCTCTGAAAATTTATTATGTGGGTTTTAGGTTTATTACATTATTATCTTTACCCTGGTTGACCATAAAATATAATTAATACAATATCCAACATAGCCTGTAGTTTTTTTTTATCAAGGAAGGTGATAAATTTACCTAATTAAGCTTTAAAAACATTTTGAACTCAGCCCGACCCATAAAAATATTTCGCATAATTTGCTTGACCCAGTCTGAAATGGTGGACTGGGCTATAGTGCCTGCTTTTGCTAACCTCTAATATATTTATTATTTTATTTTTTTTGTTTCAACTTAATTATTTTGATATTAGGGTTCTTAAAGTTAAGAATGATATAAGTAATAATTAAGTTCTCATTTCATATTAATATTGAACCATATTTACAAATGTACAATATATATATCTATATGTTTGCTCTTGCCATTTTTTATTATTATTTAAATACCTTTTTGCAAGACATCTACTGATATACATCTCACTAATGGAGAAATTCCTCAAAATACTGATGAATCACTTTCAAGCAAGGTGAATAATAGCAATAATCCTATAGGGGAGTTACTCGAGATATGTCTAACCAATCATATTCCCCCACCTACTTATGATATGGTCGATGCTCATGGTATGGCACATGAAAGGGTCTTTGTTATAGAGGCTAAAGTTGATAAGTACTCTGCTAAAGGTAATGATATTAAATCTATATCTTTCTCCTTTATTTTTTCATTTATAAATTTTATATAAAGCTAACCAGAGAGTGATTTATTTATTTAAGCTTGGTTATCAAATTAGTGTACTATGCATAAAAAAAAGCCATTTCATATTCACATTTTTCATGGTCACAAATCCAAATAATCTATATCTATTAGAAATCGGCAAATCATGGCCCGGCCCACACCCGTTGGTTTGAGCTTAAATTTTTTAAAATATGATATCATTACATGTCAAATAAATTTGTATATTCAAAAATATTTTCAAGAAACAAGGCACTTATAATATTTTATTTGTTAAAAAAAATATTCCATTTTTCTATATTTCAATAAATTCGGGCCAGGTGGACAAATAATTTTTGTCAGGCTTTTTGGGACAAATAAAAGAAAAAATTGGGGCTGGGCTTGGGAAATTGGGCTCGATGGATCACTTATAACTTTGACTACATTTTTAAATTTAGTTCTTTATAAAAATGGGAAACTATATTGAACATTTGTATTGAAGGTTCGTATTTCATATGTATACCAAACAATATTCTTTATTTCCACATGATTCAAATATATTAGAGAATCTTCTAACTCCTAAATATATTATCTCATGATAAAAAATCCTTTGTATCTTATTAATCCATCATTTTGGCCATAGACAATAATTGAAAACCGTCCATATCTGTCAAATACAAATCAACAGCAGATACAACAGTTTGCAGGGCCGGTTTTTATCCAACATCCCTGTTTTTTTAAGACGCCTTTCCCGCCCATCATTTTTTTAAAAAAATTCCACCCTCCTGTTCTGTCCACCCATTTGTCTAAAATAAATGTTTAAAAATTATCTTAATGGTTGGTTTGGCTATTATTTATAATATATAAAATATGGAATATTGTGAAAATATGAAAAAAAG
This sequence comes from Gordionus sp. m RMFG-2023, assembly GCF_954871325.1. Taxonomy (NCBI): domain Eukaryota; kingdom Metazoa; phylum Nematomorpha; class Gordioida; order Chordodea; family Parachordodidae; genus Gordionus; species Gordionus sp. m RMFG-2023. The sequence continues at coordinate 3,708,166 of NC_088778.1, read as the reverse complement.
GAAGGGATATTTAATAATCCGTTCTGCTCACATTTTTCCCCGATAAATTTTTAAAATTCACCCGCCCTCGCTTGTTCATTGTTTGAAAAATTAGGTTTAACCTGCCGCCACCCGCTGTCCACTTGGAGAATGGGCGGACGGGCATAAAATCCGCCTATTGCAGACCTCTGATTTGTAATACACCAAAAAATATTTTTTTTGCCACTATTTTAATCAAAATTATATACTTTTTTTTTGACGGAATTTCATCATTCTTAGGAATTAAAGATGGCAACCAAAATTACAATTAAAAATTATTTCTTATGTCTCATCTAATGTTTTCTTAATGGAATATGTATTTTTTGGAAACCATGTACGATTTCAGAATATAAACCTAGTATTTATCAAAATTAATACAAAAGTTTTTGAAAGAATTTTAATTTAAAATACAATTTCAATGACCAATATTAACCATATTTTGTTTGACAAGTTTCTTAATATTAAAGAATGAATTATACCTCTCTTGGAGGATGGGGGGGGGCAGGGAGTGCTTATCCATATATTTTTTATTTTCATTGAATACCAAAAATGAGGGGCATTTAACAGAACGTTACGGGAACGGAACTCGGATACGGAACAGGAATGGTGATTTGGAACACGTTCCTGGAACGCATCCAACACATCCTTAAAAATAAAAAATGATGGTTATAATTGTTCCCTTCTCTCATATAAACCCATTAGATTATATGTGATATTTTTGAAGAAAAATTTCACTGTTTTGTTATAGGAATTATATTTATTATGATAAAAGCGTTTTAAATTCCAACGGAAAGGTGTTTGTCGACTAAATCCAATTTATGTAACACCCAATGACGATAATATTTTAGCCAATGTCATAATTATTAATGCCTTTGTTACCATGCCAAAAAATTCATCAATTATTATATTATTACTATTTTGGAAAAAAAAAAGGTGAAGCGAAATCGAAAAAAATGGCTAAAAGACTTTCGGCCATAAAATTATTGACGATAGTTAAGAAGGAGATGGTGGACATACTCGTGACCGATCCCATAGCCTCCAAGCCCGATGTAAAGGTCGTAGATGGGGTAGATGGGAATACCTTAAATAAGGATTCTGTGGAAAATGTAAGTTTCCCCTTGTTATGAGATTCTAGCATAAGCAGTATCATTATTCGAAGTGGGCTAGGTGGAATTTTTTTGTATAGGATGAATCATTACCGTTAAGGGATTTAGGTGTTAGTCGTGTAATCAGGGCAGAATTTTGATTTATTGTAGTATTTAAAAAGGGTGTCGTATCAGCTGATCCTTAATTAACTATTCATAATTTTTCGAATTGTTATTATAAAAACTTGAAAGGAGAGAACCGACAGCTAATAACTTCTCTCTTTTTGTTTAAAAAAAAATAAACCTTAAAGAATCTAATTTCTAAACCAGAAAACGAACCGGAAATGGATTTGTTCTAAAAATAAGTTGAACAGAACTGATCCATTATAAAAGTTTTTAACTAAAAACCGGAAATAGAACTGACCGTTATACATAACGATTCGACTCCCTGATTACTAAATGTTTCAAAAAAAAAATCTAAGGCCGTGTCCAGGTTCTTCTTATTTTCTAAAACAGTCGTCTGTTTAGCCGTCTATATAGCTTCCTCTAAACAGCCTAAAAGAAAAGAGGCTATTTTGATTGACGTGAATAAATGGTAGCGATAATTTTATAACGTTATTTTTTAAAAAAAAATAAGACGAACCAAAGCCCGGCCTAAATGTTTGTTTTATTGTAGAATTAGTGTTAAATGTCAGTCATCGTTACAAATTTTTAATGTGTGTTCTTTAGAATTTATATTTATATATATATATATAAATTTAATATATTATATAAATCTTTTTCTTTTTTAGAATGAGAATGTACCTGTTTGTCCTGTACCCGTCTCAAATGTCAATAAAAATTATAACATTTATCAGATCAAAGACCTGATATCGGTTAAAATTAAACATAAAATGGCTTCTTTTTTTTATTGTTTTTTAAAAGTCGATTGTCGATGTTAACTGTATACACATATTTTATTTTTATTTATTTATTTTGTGTTATTCTAATTAGTATTTTGAATGTTTAAGCTCGTGATAATTACGATTAGTGTTGTTATAAACGGCTCGGTTTGGCCGAATAAATCCGTTCTATTTGGCGCACTTTTGTCGGGTACGCCCGAATCAAAATACGGCCCAAATAGGATCTTGGCCCAAAATGTTATTATGTAAGCACTGAGATTTTTGCTCGTTGATGACAAAAAGGTTTGAACCTCTTTTTTTGCCCAAATCTTATAGCTCGCATAATGTTATTTTTGGCTAAAATCTTAATCGGGCCGTTTAACAACACTGATTTACGATTGTCACTTTAGATATTGTAATTGATTTTAAATAGTCATATAAATTGTGAACGATTAATATTAATGCCTAAATTTAATAATAAATTTATTTTAGGAAAATGCTGGTAAAAATGGCACCAACAAATCTTTTCCCGTCACCGGATTGAACTTACCCCAGGACAATATAGAACAAGTGAAATTATTTTATACGTATATCCTCACTATTGACTATTATCGTTATAGTCCCTTTTTGTAATTTACAAAAATTTCTCGAACCGAAGATAAAAAAAATGGTTGTAAAGCGGTTTATGTTTGTATATCGTTTTGCTAGGTATATTTAATACACGCTGATAAAATTGCTAAGAATTTGTGGTAACTAGAACTAAAACTGATTTTAAAATTTCAAAGAACCTGTTCTAACAATGTGTAATGGCGGTTTTCCGGGATTACTTAAGCCAGCCCCCCCCCCGATCTAATTTCTCCACTTTTATGGTCCCGAGCTGGCATCGTTATTTGTAGGACCCAATATTCGCCCGGTTCACACCCCTGATTACATTCACTTGCTTTTTTTACTGAATTCTATAATTTTCTTTTTTTATAGAATGCTCGATTGAATTATTATTTGACTCTTTTAAAATAGATCCAGGGAGAATTTTAGTGTATTTTTCCCTGCAATAACCATGTCTCTTCTTAATAGTATCACCATTTTTCGGTAACACCCTGTAATAAAGTTGTGATATATCATCAAATTTAGGTCGTATTACACCTTTGGAGAGAGAGAAAAGTTAACTACAAATTGTATGACCTGTTTGATTAATTGTAGTTTTGCTGGGTTTAGTTTTGGTTAGTTTAATAGTAAATAGGAGGAAGGATTCACAATTCTTTTTACATGTTTTAACCATAAAACGAGTTTATAGGAAATTTCTTTATGAATCAATGTTTAATTATTAAAGTTTGTACAAAATATGCGACAAAATTCCTGACATTCATTCATTCGCGATATAATTATTTAATCAAAAATTTAATGAAAATCTAGTTTTCCAATATATTTTAAGGGATGTGGGAGGGGGGGGGGCAAAACACGATCACATGATAGCTTGTTCAAAATCTGAAGTTTAGGAGTTGCCCCCATGGGATTTGTCCTATTGGTATATATATATATATATGGCGTCAACCATTGCATGCTGAAATGCCAAAGATCATCAACGATATAAATATTTTGCACCTTTATTACAGGGATCCAAGCCACCTCTATTAACCATGATTATTTATCAAACCTTACCCAAACCTCGAAAATGGTCAGCACCCTTTTGAATGTGATGCTCCATATATGTTCGAATAAATTTGTTTGCTAAAAAATTCGAACAAAACGGATATTATTATTTTTACGAACCGGACCGGAACTCAAAGCCGTTATTTTTATATGAATCAAACCGATATTCATTACGATTCTCATCCTTTTTTTAATTTATTTTATCACTCTACTTTTATTTTTTGACCCATATTATTTCTCCACAAGGTATATCTAGAATTCAGGGAGCCCAAAGAGTCGTTGTTAAAATTGAAATCCATGGATATCCCCAATCCCGAGGACGAAGAAGCGATAGCAACGGTGGATATGCAGCAAATGAAATCTTTGCTAAAATCCATCGCGTATGAACAGGGTTTTTCCATCGAGTACACCCATCACTACAACAAAAATAACGACAAATGTTAAGCCCTTTTTATTTTTTTTTATTTTTGTGTTTTTTAAAGATCGTAATTATCTACGCTTTTCGAAGATCCGACCTAACCTTGAATTCATGGTGGCGCGATCGCGATTTAACGACAGTTTTTAAAAATCTGTTTATGAGATCAATTTTTCTTTATTAAAATCATTATTTCTTAGATTATTACTGTGAACTGGATTAAAGATAAAATTAATATTAATAAATAAATAATCTCAAACAGATTTTAAAAATCGATCAGCTGGCGCCATTTAAAGTAAAGGTAGTGTTTGCTAGCTCGGGTTTTTAAAAACTGCTAACCTCTTATTTTAGCCAAGAATATTAGGCAAGCCTGGATATTTGGCTCATTAGAAGACAGAAATGTTTGGACATCTATTAACAAAATCTCGAGGCATTGTGTTATTATTTTTTTTGGCTAAAATATTGGGTTAGCCGTTTAACAACACTACCCATAAAAAGGTTTAAATATTCGGTTCGATTGTCAAATCATCGCGGTTTTATAATTACGTGGAGTATGGTAATGATCTTTTGGCGTTCCGTTTGTCGAAAATGGTATTGTGCTCTATAAAAAAAAAGGAGACATGTTATTATCTGTAATTAAATTATTATTTTCATACCTATCATTTAAAGTCCCGCATATAGCCTATCTTCAGCTCACTACTACCCCTATAATTTGCACAGCCGCACTGGGAAAATCCAGTAGGACGCAGGCGTACGATGCTTCCGTTTTAGACACTCTAAGATCTATCCAGTTAACACTGAGCAGCAGGGAAGCCTGGGATTCTCTTTACAAAAGCACGCTCGAAAAATCGTTGCCTCATGACAACCTTAATGAATTGAAGGACGAAACAACGGAATGGTGGAATACCACTACCTTTCCCGAAATATTCGAGATACCTTTAGAGGGTATCATTAATACCAAAGACGCGGGTAAAAATAAACATCAATTTTCTTTATATTTATATTTTAACTTTTTTTTCTTGTTAATATCGATGATTTTATACACATCGAAAATTATTTTAATTTTTTACCAATGTGATCCTATCCAAATAAATTTGTTTTTTTTTAAAACAACGAACATAATATAAAACCAATATTAATAATAAAATAATAATATCAATTCTCATATTTTGTAAAAACTCCATTACTGAAAAATTTGATTTTTCTTTAAATATATTTTATCTTCAAAAACTTTAATGCCTTTTGTAAAATTATACAAATATAAGGTTGAGAGATGAGGAAGGAACGAAATGTATATTATTCAACTTTACTTCTCTATTATAGCTGGATATTGATTAAATATAAACCGATTTGGCTTAATTTATAACACTCGCAGAAGAATACGCTTTGAGGCGCGAGTTAGCCCTCATTTATAGTAAACGCTTGCTATTCCAGCGTTACGTTATTTAAAGCTATCGAAATCACAGCGGATCCTTCATAGCTTTAATAATTTATCAAATATACGTTGCAACATATGTTTTTCAAATTTTACCGTAGCATTATCATCATGACGCTCCATATTTACAAAATTGTACTTATTTATTAGCTAGATTTTATAAATAACGCAACGCTTGAACATAACACGTTCACTATAAATAAGACCTTTGTTTGTTTACGCTTTGCTAAAAGTTTCACCTTTTTTTTTAACCCCGAGGGTGAGATTATAAAGCTAAATTTATCCGTTTTGAGCCAGCTAAAAAAAATTGAAGCAATTACCTAACTATACAATATTAAATCCATTTGCATGTTGAATTTTTCAAAATTTTTAGATGAAAAAACGACTGAGCAATCGGAAGCCAACCGTCACTTGGCCGAAAATCAAGATTGGTTTTTCCAGGACACCTTCATGCAAAAATTTAGACCCCACCATAAAAAGAGTAAAAAGGATGCGCTGAGCGATTATTTTTTGGACTTCGACCAGAACGGAATGGATTGCCAGATAACGAATCTTATAACCGATATAGGTCACTCGCTCGACACTCCAATCAAACCGAATGATCGGCAGACGGAAACACGGAAAATAAATGCCTGATTACGTGAAACTGAGAAATCAAATTTATATACTTATTTCCTTTAAAAAAAAATTCTTAAAAATAATAAACAGTTAGGTAACACTCTTTTCTATTCGCGATACATTAATAGTATAAATGTCCAAATAATAAATTTAAAAAAAAAATTTATATATATATATATAACTAAAAAAAAATTGGAATTAATGTTTATCACATTCAATTGTGTTTCTCATCTTACCTTGAATTCATAATTAGCTCGAATCCTTGGCGAAGTATACAAAATATTTTTTTTTGTATTCTTTGCTACGAATTTGCACTTACTGTTGAGTTGGTAATGAATCATTTTTTTTTATCATGCAGTAACTTATTTTAAAATATTATGTCCTCCTCCCGTTTAATTAGCATGTTATAGGATACGATGTTTGAAAAAGGACATTTTTATGTTTTGTATGACCAAAAAAGGTTATAAATTTCCTTACAATTTTTTTTAAGTGGTTTGTTATAACAAAGTATGGCAATAATATGTATTTCAATACCATCGAATAAATTATATTAAATAAAAAGCAAATTGTCATTGTGAATTTATGAAAAATATTATAAATTTATTATATCTAATAAAAAATATGATATAGATTTAAAAATGACCGTAAATTTCTTTCTTTAATTTAAACACCCACAACTTAAATGATAATTCTTATATAATATCATTTATATGAATGGTTAAATTTCTTTTTGGTGTCATTAATTTCAGTCATCTGCGCATATCATCCATCAAGATTAAGTCTTTTCAACAATCATCAATTTTTAATAAGTGAGCCATATTTTACCTTTTTATCCAGCATCTATATTCCTATTTTTTTCCCCAAATATATCCAGTTTATCTCCATAGCTCCTTGGTCAATAAATACTGTTCCTCTCGAGTGAAATAGCAATATTTTTTTAGAATATCTTTCTCTCATCTAATTATAAAAATCCTTCTATTTCTTAGACATTATAATTACGTGAAAAGAATATCTATTTACGAAATACATATATTCGTATATTTTATCTTTTTACCAATTAGTCATTAATTTTTAGGCTTCAGCGATATTATTATTAGGATTGGAAATAAATAATATATATTTTAAAACAAGTAAAGAATTAAGAAAGCTATTGATGCTAGGGCGTCGTCCTAGTTAAACGTTTTCCCCTAGGAAATTTATTCATAAATAAATATTAAGTGGGTAAAATTGAATAAATATTAACACATTTGGTTTCTTTAGCATTGTTGAAGGTCAAAATGCCTTGCTTAGAATCAATATTATTCTCAGTTTTACAATCGTATGATTAAATCTTGAGATTGTCCCTAAAAGTGACTAATGCTGATATTACAACAGGAGTAAAAAGATATTCTCAAGAAATATCTAACTTGTATTTATTTGTTTTTTGCTCTCCGTAATTTGCCATTATTGATGGTAAGGGAGGTAGATTTTCTACAAAAAGTTTTAATATAACAAATAAACATCTATTCGATATCAATTGCAAAAAATACAATATGCAAATAGAAGAACAAAGATGTAAGGAACACATTTGTCATAGAGAGCAACGTTAAATTTATCAAGTTCAAGTTTCATTATTTAAATTACTTTTATCTAACTTAGATTATATTATTCTTTTTTATATAAAATATTTGCCACATAATTTTGATATTGTCATATCAAATGTTTTATAATATTGTTTAAAATAAATATAATATATATTTTACTTTATATTCAAAATCATTAAATACAATAGCCTTTAGCATATACAAATAATTCAATTTTAAATATCTAATTAAAATTAATATTTATAATAAAGATGCTAGACACATTTAGTTACTACTTTCAAACCTAAACCCTTCGATAAAAGACGCGAATGGTTAAATAATAGCAAGTTTCAATGTCATAATTTATTTTTGTAAACCAGCGTATTTGGAGAATATAACAAGCAATTATTGTTTCTTTGTCTCATTTATTCATTAACCTAAATCAGGGCAACTTCTCTTTTGTAAATAGTATTTTCATTAAACCCTTTTAATAGTTTTTTTAGAAATGTGCCTTTTGACTTGATAAAGCTTTCAATATAATCTCGGAAATCATTCACATTTATTTCAAATTTAATTGGTTTTCTCCACGTTTTTAAGTAGTGTATAACCCCCATCAAAAACTATGCATAGACCCCCACCTCCTATTCCCCTCTCCCTCTTCCAAAAAAATAATTCTGCCTCCTTCAGCTGCGATATTCCTACATTATTCATTATATGTTAATGGTATTCTATTCATATATTTTAAAAAGAATAATGTAAATCATCAATATACTCAACTACAAGCCTGATTCTAGCTTCACCCATTGGGGATGGGGGCAGTGGCCCCTACACTTTCTTAGCGAATGAAGCAGAATACCCCCCTGAAAAGTAATCCCCCCCTCGAAAAAATGATAATTATTTTATGACATAAATTTCAAAAATAATATTTATTGCATCAATTTTTAATATATATAATAAATAAAATGCAAAAAATATATACTTTATAAATATTATTTTTAAATTAATAATTTAGATAAATTAGGGGAAGAGCAAGCGAAATAATTTAAAATTTCATCAATATTTAATTGTTTAAATAAATTTTTTTCCATTGATAATATGGTTAAATTATTGAGAAATGGATCTTTCATGGTACTACGAAGTCTTGTTTTAATTAATTTAATTTTACTCGTGACTCTTTCGGCAGTACATGCGGTTGTAGGAATAGTTAATAAATATTTATATAAAATTGTTAAATTAGGGAAAGCACGAAAATTTAAAAATAGACGATTAGTTAAAATAAATGAATAGTTTTCCCAATAGTCTATGAATTATCATAATCATCAGATGAAGCTAAATAATGATTGGTAAAAATATTTTAATTGAATAAATTTACAATACTCAGAATCTGACAAATCTTTAGATTCTTGAACCTCTAGGTCATGAGTAATAATTACATTCCCCATTTTGGCCATCTTATAAATATTTCTAAACTTCAACATTTCTTCGAAAATTTGACTTGAATTTAAATTGTAAAATTCACAGATATTCTCGATATCTTCTTTAATAATTGATTTTTCTGCCATTCCCTTTGGCGTAAAAAATAATGTTTGATGTAAAAATTTCATCGAATCATCATTAAATCTTTCGTTAAATTGCATAATAATTAATCGAGTGCAGCATAAAACACACCTATTTTAAAGCTAAAAAAAATTTCTATATTTAATGATGAAAGTATATATACCTCTCCTTTTTGGATTGTAATGTTTGAAGTCTAGAACTTTCAAAATCAAAAGGTACAAAATCTTGTGCCTTTGAAAAAACATCAAAAATCCAGTGTTATTATCTATTAGATTTAAAAATAATTAAGACAATAATTTATATTATACTTCTCAAATTAATCAAGCAATCTTTTGCCAATTGAATTTGATTTATTGCAAACCCTATATCCTTCGAAATGGTTTGCAATTTTGTATTAGCCAAACTTGTTATCAACAATTTTATCCAAAACACAAAGTGATAAGATAAAATCAAATTTTTCTATTCTAAAGACTATAACACTAGCCATAGTGGAAGTGGCATCTTCAGAATCCTTTAAATTTGTTAAAGCTGCCCTCAAGGCATCATAAAGTAGAAAAAACAATAGCTTTATATGACGATAGCCAGCTTCTAATTCAAAGCTTTTCTTTATATCGTTAAAATTAAGCCCAACATGTCTTTTTCTAATGTGATTTAGCCATTTATCATCTCTTATAATATGCGATTTGCAATTTTTAATTAGGCATTTGTATTTTTTTTGGTTAATATTTTTAGGCATATTTTAAAATTGGAAAAATAATTTATGACAAGAAATCTCGGATAACAACCTAATTTACTAAACATTGACCAAAATTTCTGTCAATATATATTAAAAATATTAAGTTGAGGGGTGGGGGTCTTATTATTACATTTATAAACCAGAAATCACTTGATCATGACGGATGCAACAAAATAGTAAAAGAATTAAATAATAAAGAAAATTTTAAAAAAATTTAAAAAAATTTTTTTAAAAAGAAAGTACCCCCACTTATATTTACTGAAGCAATTGCTTCGGACCCCCCCTTCCGTTGTAGGAGCCACTAGATGGGGGCAGGGGCAGGCAAAATTTATGGAGGGGCAGTTAAGAGTTCTTTTATTCCACAGAAAAAATATTTGAGTACAAAATTGAAATATACGATGCTATTTGAAAAATATCACATATAAAAATATAAATATTTTTATATTAGATGTTTTTCAAATAAAAAATATATATAAATGTAAGAAAATTATTTATGACTAATATAAATGTTCGATGATTGAGCAATGTGAAAACAAATAAAACGAAAATATTAACAATATAATTTTGGTTGAGATATATTTTAAAATGCTTGAAAAAATATTTCAAAGTTAATAGTTTCATTTATATCCTTTTCATATCATAATAAAATTAAGTTACCCTATATAATATTATTTCTCGATATCTGATTCAATGATTTTTTACAATGGTAGAGATGCTCACCCACAGCTCGATGTGGATGATCCAAATAATAAAATGATATAGAAGATTTGATTTGGAAATGAATTTCTGTATGGATATGCAAATTTGACCAAACTTGATTATCACAATTTTTAAATTAATTAAACCTTTTACAAATAATTTTTTAACAACTTCAATTTAATTTACTAAATCCTCTTAAATAATATTGCAAATTTCAATAAAGGTTTTAATTTATTTATCTAGAAAATATGTAATATCAAATAAATACAAAGCTTTAAGACTTTCTAAATAAATATAATTGCCATAAATATCTTTTCCGTACTCCCAAGCAAAACATTTAAAATATTAATGTAAAGACACTTAAAATGGTTTATCTGTTTTAATTTTTTTTTCAAGTTGATAATTAGCTTCTACAAAAAAATTGGAAAAATTTGGGATCATCTTCATAATACTTATCGATTTTTAAATAAAATCTTCGTAAATATCTTCACATTCATTTAAAATTTCAATAAAATAACATCATAACAAATTCAGTTTTTGATTATATTAAATGTTTTAGAAGATTCAATATATTTTGATTGACCAATTTCATTAATAGATTTTATAAAGTAAAAATTATTTTTAAGTAATGATATATAATGATAAATCAATTAGCGAAAATTATTATAAACAGCCAAATTTTCTGCTACTTGAGGACAAAATATTTTTCCACACCTTTTTTTAAGCAGAGTATAAAAAAAAATTCTCTTATAATTTATAAAAATAAAATTGTTAATATCATAGAGACCAGGTATATAATAAAGGTATTAAATAATTGATAGATTCGAAAAGCTCACTTTTAATTAAATATAAATTTTTTATTAGCTGCCAAATTAAAATAATTTTTAAAATTTTTCAAAGCCCTTGATCATAGTTAATTTCACTTTTTTATAAAAAATTTCTCTCGATTGTAATACTCATCACTAATTTAAGTGGTTTTGAACATTCTTTATGTCATATCGGATTAATATTTTTTTTAATTGTTTATATTACATATTACATATTACACAAATTACACTAACCCATATTGCTTCTAAATAAATTTAATTAAACAACTAGTTCGGACGAGCCGGTTCTATATCTAGTAATTAATAAAAATGTTTTTAATTGATTTTCATTAAGTGGAATCCAAAGAGCACACATACATAAATCAACTGCTGTGATGTCACAAGCTCCTAATCTTATAAAATTAGCTTTTACACAACCTATACGTAAGAGACCACCGAGAGCTAAAAGAATTCCATATACATATGGAGATTATTTCGCGGTTTTACCAGTTAGGTAAGATACTTATGAATTTATTGCATTTTAACAAATTAATAGGTTTGCATTTAATGAATCACCTGTCTTTAGATACATGTGTTATGGTGCTGTTGTTGGCTTAATCACTTCATATATTTTCCAAGGAATGCGTAATTTTATGATTAAATATATATAAGAATTTAATCTCTTTAAATAGTTATGTCACCTGCAAATATGGCTGCTTTTAAAGAAAAGAAATTAAAAGAAAGAATAACCTATGAAAGTTTAAATAATTTTTTAATTATATTTCTAATTTTAATAATTAGCAAAATTTGATACATTGGATAGTGGACATCATTAAATCGCCATTTCATGATTTTAAATATTTGCTACTTTTATTCTTTGTACTTCTATTATAAATTTTATTATAATAAAGTTTGGTGTTTATAAAATATTTCAACTCTTATTTAAAATTTGGTTGAATGTTTGAAAAAATTATTTGTCACACAAAAGTACATTATAAATTTTTAAATCAACCTTAATAAATCTAATAGTAATTCTAGAAAATTTTTGATATTCCATGTTCATTCATAATAATATTTAATTGAATATAACATGATTTAATCAATGGCATAAATAAGATAATACTGGGGGGAGGGGCAGGCATGTATGCAGGAACTTGATCTGGGGGGGGGGATAATAAAATTTTAAGAAATATTATTGTTTTAAAAATATCAAGCATAATATTATAACTAATAACTATTTATAATACACAATTTTAATTTAATGTGAATTAAAAAATAATAAATAAACGGATATAATTGGCGATATAGAAAAACTATAAAATATGAATATAACCACTATATCAATCACTTAAATGGCCCAAAATAGAAATTTGAATTTTTTGAGCCTTTAAATAAAATTTATGTTGGAAATATAAATTAATACACATAAAGTTTCTTAGAAATAATTGTATTTTGTATGTTATATATTTACATGTAAAATCCAATCTTAGTTGGGATTGAGCTAATTTTTCAATCATCTCATCCTTGCTTGTCGTCAAATGTCTATGAATCTTCAAAGATCCAAAGCTTTCAATCTACTTTCAGAAGTTGTTTTTCTTGGTATGTTTTTCAGAGACCTGCAAGCCTGGTCCCCATGCTGGACCATATTTTAATTTTTTAAATATACTCAGGCTGGGCCCGAATATTTTTTAAAAAAAACAACTGGGCAGGACCTGAAAATTTTTTAAAAAAATATCGGGCCAGGTTGTATATTTTAAATCGTTATTATTAACCATAAAAATCAAAAAGAAATATAATTTATCTGAAAATTTTATTTAAAAAAAACCAGACGGGCCTGAAATTTTTTAAAAAAAATTCGGGCCTGCCATTCAAATGATACCTCTGCAGGGCTGTTATTCTTCTTAAAAAAGAGAATGTTCTCTCATTAGTTAACTAATGGGAAAAGTTAATATATATAAACCCTTTTAATACATTGGGAATATAATTTAAATGTGTTTGAAATGCAAAGCATCTATATAATTTTTTGGGACTATATCAACAATAGTTAATCTTATAAACATAGTTATTCAGCTAATAAGGCATCATAAAATACTTTAACATCTTCATGATAAAAATCCAACAAACATTTTATTTTCTATCACCATCTGAAAAAGGGTAGGAAAGCTTTTATCGAAGTAATATTTGCAGATTGGTAAGTGCTGCATGATGAATTAAAAACCATTCATTTATTTGGGATATAAATGTATCTATATCTTAGATATACTCTTCTACTGATCCTATATTAATGTTTTAATTATGAGCTTGCCTTGCTGCAAGTCGAGGGAGACAAATATTAAACACATATAGCTCTGCTTTTGACTCAACAATAACATATAAAATATTAAATTCTTCATCAACATTTGCCCTAATTACCTTGAGTTCTAATAAAATGCTCTCTGCTATTCTCATCTTCTTAATCAAGTCAATGTCATATTTTTAAAAAGTATTACATATGTATAATTAAATAATACATTCTAATGAGAAAAAAATTTGTAATAAGCATTGAATCCAATAATTTTCTTGCTTCTGAGGAAATATTTCTTTCAGGCCATTGTGATATTTCAGTAATAGCAAATAATCGGCTCTTCTAATTCCATAAAAGCAGTTACTGCTTGATGACGAAAACTCTGTCTCATTGGACAAGCTTGCAATTTCTTTCTTCCTGTTGGACAAGGAGTTTCAGAAATAAATATTATATGACTTGAAATTTGAAAATGGTAGATAAATATTAAGCCACTAAAAATTTGAAAATAATAAGTAAATATTCCGCCGGAAAACTTAATCGAATTAATTGATAAAATAACTTAGCAGATGAATGTGATAAATAAATGTAATTAAATATTTAATATGTGATAGGAATATATATTAAAAATATAAACAATAATATTTTTGAAATATCTGGCCTCTGCATTTTTTGGCTTTGGGGTGGGGGGGGGGGGTTTGCCCCCCCCCTGCTGCGTACGCGCCTGCAGGGGTGAGTTTAAATCCTACTTAAAATATTTTTGTTTGGGTACGCTCTTTTTACCTTAAGTAATATAGCTTTGATCTTAGAAGTTATTATTAATTATTTATATGGTAGTATAATCAAATCTATAGGTGTAGTTTAAGCGGGCTTTATTAGCTTATATTTTTTGAAATAATTATTAGCATATTTATTTTTGAATATTTATTGGATTAAATTAATAATGCAAATTTCTTTCCAAAATTTATGTCAACCAAGTATTTCAGTTACCTTAAACTTGCTTAATTTGACCAATTTTAAGTCCCAATCAAATTTCTATTAACTACTAAGTAAAAAGTCTTAATTAATTGGACAAGTGTCAAAGTTTAGCAAAATTGCTTACAATGGTGCTTCAAATAAGATAGATTCTAATGTATATGAGATGAATGATAAAGAATTTTAGACAGGCTGAAGTTATAAAATTGTTTTTAAGGCTGATAAAAGGCATATTTATATTGTTTTTCTTCAATTTGTATAAAATATATTTTATGACCCAGTGAATGCTATGAGGCAAATACCTCTACTACATGTATTCTGCATTTGCATTTATTTAACTTTCACCTATATATTCTTGAAAAGACATTTTATAAATATTAGTTTTTTTTTTAAATATCATTTTCATAGTACAATAATACCAATTATGAAAATAATTTATTTTAAGTTTTCTATATTCGAAACTAATCTTAAATATTTAAAATTATTTTTAGGTAATTAACAAGTTCCTTACGAAATATTTTACTTTTTTTTTAAAAAAAACTTTATTTCTACATCGATCAGTCATTTTTTTAAATTTTAATAATCTCATTTTTCCAGAATCTGAAAAAAAATAATCTTTTGAAGCCAAAATCTTTGATTTTTTTTTAAAAAAGAAAGATTTTTGATCAAATTTTACTTAAAAATTCCAAACTATATTTAGTTAAAAAAAATCTTTTATAAGTTAAACATTTTATAATTTTCATGGACTTCAAATCACAAATTAAAAAAAAAAAATAGTAAAAGATTCATTCAAAAAATTGATTTTTTCCTTTATATTTGAAAATATTTTTTAAAGAATTTAATTTTCGACGAATCAGATCGAATAATGTTTTTATCCAATCGAATACGAATAGTACAGATATTCGATTGATTCGTATTTTTTGTAGGCACACTAAAGGGGGAAAGCCCAAGTGAATATACAAAATATAAGCCTATTTATAAATTTAGGTAGTTAGTGGGTTATCCTGAAGACGATAAAATAATGAAATAAATCATTTTATAAACGTTTTATGAACAGCCATCATTAAGAATTATAATAAAAGTATGGAGAAGGAGGAGGGGTTTAGATTTGTATGACATGCTGGATGAATCATTAATCTTAATTGTTGTAATTGCTGAGTCCTACGCAGGGGCAGAGCGAAATATGTGAATATAATTATTTACAAGTCACATTTTGTATGTAATCAAGGTTAACTAGTGATTGGCAGGCATGGAAGGATAATTCGAAAAAAAAACGGACACAAGATATGATGATTGGGCATCTGCAACACCCTATAAAGGTCCGAAATGTTCGCTAAGGTAGCTTAGGACCCAGTATATAAAATTAGGGTTCTCATTACGTCTATATAATGATAGAAATTCATTTTATTTCATAATTTCAACCACTCTTCAATATAAATAGGCAATATAAAATTTTTTTCAAGAGTTCACAATTTTATCAGTTTGGCGTGAATTAACCCCCATTATCGTATCTTATTTAAAAATTTGAATGTGCAAAAAAATAATTTTCTAGACACAAAATTTATAAATCACTATTAATTTATTTATGTTGTTATCAAAGATGTAATATTAACTCGTCACTCTAGTAATTATAAAATTTTTAAAATAATCCGAATCTTTTTGGGCCACCGCCATACTTGAGCGCTTGAATCTTAACGCTATTCACTATGTCTTCGGCCGTTTTTGTTCTCCCATAATAATCGACAAATTCGCCCTTGGGGTTAAGGAGATAAGTTATGATGGTATGGTCTACGATGTAATCGTTACGTTTGTCCCTCGGGCCCTGACTATAGTAGACTCTGAATGTTTTGCTCATCTCTTTGATCTGTTCGGGAGTCCCAGTGACGCCCACCAATTTGGGAGAAAACTCTTGGCAGTATTGGTTCACTATGGCGGGAGTGTCCCTCTCAGGGTCGACCGAGACGAACAAAGGAACTACTTCGAAGGAACCGGAGTTATTGTTCTTAGCCTTTTCTAGGTCTATAATATCTACGGCTTTGCACATTTTCTCCATCTCGTCCGGGCATATGTCGGGACAATGGGTGAATCCAAAATACATGAGAACCCATTTACCCAGGAAATCCTTGTTGGTGACCGTTTTACCCTTGGGGTCGGTTAAGGCCCAATCGCCACCGATGAGCATTTTTCCCATCTCCTTTTGTCTCTCCTCGTTTATCTGCTTGTCCTTCACGTCTTTCAAGTATCGAATGACTTTATTTTTTTTTTGACAGATGTCAATTTAAAATAAAAGTATATGTGATAATTCTGAAGAAAGACTTTTTGCTTAAAATTCTGGAGAAAAGGATCTTCAAACAAGATTATTTTTTTATTAAACTCTACTATTACAAGAATTGTGAACCAGCTAAAAAAATAAATAAACTTTTCGGTTTGCTCATGAATATTTCTATATATTATGATTTTATATCGATAGGTTTTAAAATAAATAAATAATACAAAGGGTAAACAAAGTCATTTATGGTAGAAATTTTTTAATTAGTCCTTGTAAGAGTATAGTGTTTGTTAAAAAGTCCGATTGTTTTAAAAAATGGTCCGATTCAGATTTCAGTCAAAATAGTATTATGTAAGCCTCGAGATCTGGCAAATAGAACGATTAAATAGCGCCGGGTTCAGGCTGACATACCGGTTTTTAAAAAAGCGAATCAAGTTCGGGTTTTTAACAACACATTTCTGTAGAGTACCTTATCAACAGGACTGTGAACCCTCGTTATAAAATGGTTGTGGTTTGGCGACAAATCCCTAAACTAGGTTCGGTTTTAGGGTATATACAAAAAATATGGACATAAAATTTGTTCAAAATAACCGACAATTTGGAATTTAGTTTGCATTCATACAATTTTGTTTTAGAATATCAATCAGTGTTTTTAAAGAAAACATTACTTTAAGACCCACCACCTCGATCATGGCATATCCATTAAAGGTAAAATAATAACACAGATGTCAACAGGAATATAGATTTTAGATAATCAAAAACTAACTGGGAGGCCATTGAAACTTGCATTTCGATATAACTATTTTGCTTACCTTATTTCAATAATCTAAAACTAGAATTATGCCGATATTAAATATCCGATCGAATCGAGGCGAATATTAGCGTTTTTGAAAGATAACCGATCGGGCGGGTATCTTCCGATCTTTTAATTGATTAACGGTTTTAAACGTTGTATTTTTTATATAAATAATAAACTCGCCTATTTTATTATTTTATAATTTTTTTTAAAGATGGTATCTTGGTTAAATTTCTTAACAGATATAGAGGATAGTCTACATGGTAAAATTTTATTGCCAGTGGTGTTCTTAAACGACCCTATTTTTTAAAAATTAGTTAACTCTATATTTTAGACAGAAAAATATAGCCCAAGCCTCGAGATCTCGATAACATATGTATGAACCTTTGTTCTCCTTCTGCGAACAAAATCCTCAGGCTTGCGTAATATTTATCTTGAATGGAATAATGAGTTAGCCGTTTTCAAAAAAAATGGCTCAAGACGAGCCGTTTAGCATCTCTAGTAATCTGTAGTCTAAAGTCTAAAAATAAATTAAGACTTTTTTTTAAATATAATTTACATATAATTCCGATGACCCCTATACTCACACTGATAGCTAACCTTTTCCACGTGAAAAACGAGAAAGAAGCGGTAGATTTATGACCGGAAGAAGGAGGTGGTGATATTTTTGGGGTTTGTTTGGATTTAGTCGAATCATTTGGGCCGCTTGAAGCTTGAGGGCTATTAAGAGAGTTGGGGTTGTTAGTGGGGTTCGTTTGACATAGCCATCTCAAATTGGGATTCTTGGTTTTGCAGGCAATTAAGAGTAGCGATCTTTGAACGGGTTTACAAGTATAATACAACATCCTGAGAAGATCATGACTCATAATAGTTTTTCTGTTTCGCTAAAAATTTATATGGAGAATAAAAGTTCTGCTTAAGAGAATGTAAAGGATGGGGAAATTTCAGGGCAAAAATAGAATCCCTTCCCCCTCCCTCCGAAAATTTTCCCACTTTTAATATTTTTTTAAAGATTAATTCTTTAATAATAATCGCGTGCTACTTTTAAAAATCGCTAATTAGTGAAGGTTACGGTACGGTATTTGGAGGGTCCAGACTATGGTTCTCAAGAGAAAGATCGGTCTGTCCAAAAGTCCAGTTCCGGTCTAAGACCGATAGGACCGGACAGTTGACCTTCACTACTAATTCAATTTTAAATAAGAAAACATAAAATTAAAATATTTATAATTAATTCTAAAATCATTTTCCTTTTTTTAAAAAAATTTAATATCATTTTCAAATATATATTTAAAAATCTATAATATAAATTTAGTTTTTAAAATAATTTAAAATGTAGAAGATAAGAGATTGATATTGAAGATAATTTTGGTATATATCATATCGACAGAATAATTTACATGAAAAATGATGATAATATGGGATGGAATTTCAATTTCCTAAACTCATAAAATATTTTAATCTCGGAAAAAAATTAACATAGAGTATAAATTTCATTGTAAGAAGTGCTGGAGTTATCATTAAATAAGATTAGTAGCTTCAACGAGGAAACATTTAGAAGTAGTATATCCACCCTCCCTAATCTTAAAAATAAAATTTAAATCAAAGCTGTATCTATAATAGTTAGTGAGCTAAATGAGTTTATGTGAAGGACGATTATCTGACCAGTCCAAAAATGGTTTGTCTCAACTGGCCATAAAATATTATTCAAAAATTATATTATATAAATTAAAAATTAAACAAATAATTAATATTTAACATTACATTTTATCATCAGACACATCTATTTAATAATAATATTTTATAAATTATTTCTAGATGCTAAACATGCTTAAAATTAACCACTCATCTATTTATATATTTATAAATTAAAACATGCTTAAAATTAACCACCAATATATATTTATAAATTTTATCAAAATATGCTAAAAATATACTTATTTTAATTCTTTCACATTTTAACCAATTTTGAGAGAAATTGGTTCACAATAGATAAAAATATAATGGGTGGTGATCTGGCAAGTTGGCAAACATGGTCATCAACTTATCTCCTAAATAATATTTATTCTAACTATTATAATTTTAAACTGACTATAACCAGATCAAAAACACCATCTGTAGATGATTTTTTTAAAAATAAATAATATTATTGAAAGTTTTTTAGACACATTTATATTAAAAATATGTATATTAAGTTTAATACAGCATTGGGCTAGAGTGTTGAATGATTATTTAGTCATGGCTTATACTTCCTGATAGTCACTCTAAACTTATTATTATTAAGATGCAATAAAAAAAATTATATACATTTGAAATTTTAGTTATATTTTTTATTTGTATAAATAGAGATATGTAAAAAATATTTAAAAAAATACATAAGTAGCAAATAACACAATGATTTTGTTAAAACGTTAGTGGTAGCACACTACTTATTTTTGTAAATGACTGTCTAAAACACATAATGCCCTATTTATTCCATCAAGCTCTCTTGTAGTAAGCTAGCATAGTACAGGGAAATTTTTTTTAGGGAAGAGGGAGCATACCTTTTACACACCAATTTTGAAAATAATTTATAGTTAATAAAAATTTATTAAGTCCAACTTAAAAATTTGTATTATAATATATATTTTTATTTTGCTGCTTTAAAAATATTTTTTCAATGCTATTATTGCTTTATTAATCTCATTTCAAAAAATAAAATAAAGTGTCCCGATATACATGCCCCATGTTACATTAAACCTCATTTTCCTTATTTCATCAAAAATGATTTGCTTCAAAATAATATTGAACATAATTTTAGATATTTATATGAAGCAAATAAGAATTTATAGAAACTGATTATATACTTATATGATTACATGATCAAGTTATGAATCATATAATTATAGAACTAACTGCACCTCAAAGAATCCATTTGTATTGCTATATTAATAATTAACATTCAAAATTGATTATTGTGAATATTAATTTGCATCATATTTTTCTTACCAAAATATTATATCATTTGTTTATTTATCTTTTTGAATAAAATAGGATTTAAAATTTGGATTCTTCCCCATTATGAACATCCAATTTTATAATTAATATATTATGGGATAAATATCTATTATGTAGATTCAACACTATTGAATTAAAAGCAGTTTTAAGAATTAATAAACACGTTTATTTATTCATAGTATAATCTACACTAATTCTTTAATTTTAATAAATATTAATATTATTTTGAGTAATAATTTCTTTAAATAAATAAAAAATTTAAAATGATATACTATTGTGAACTATATTAATTATATATATCTTGAAAATATACAAGAGAACTTTACAGACCTGACATTTTATATCAAATGTATACAAAAAAAAATTTAAATACTTTTTTCAATGAATGTATGTCCAATATGTAATCAAACCAAAAATTAAATACTTTTTTCAATGAATGTATGTCCAATATGTAATCAAACCAAAATTTATTAACCATTTTAAATAAATATAATTAATTCCATCCAATAATATATAGTTATATATATCATCATCTGATGGCTCTTTTACCAGACCAGCTCAGCTATCATTAAATAAATGCTTATATAACAAGTAAATATTTCAATAAAACGAGTTTCTATTGTAATCCCATACTGTAAATATTACCACATTACTTCACATATGTTCACGTCATTTTTAAATAATTATTCATGCAATAAATGTGACAGACTCACATTATCATTAAAATATTTTTTTCGTGAAGTCTAATTATATGTGTGGAAGAAATTAAAATTTTCCATTTTCTAAACATTTTAAAAAATTATTACATATATTTTTGTCCAATGTCTTTTTGCCACAAGGTATTTTTGTCTGAGATACGTTTGCCCGAGCCTTTATTCCAAGATGCCACTACCTAAGCTATCATCCTTATTCTCATTTCCATCGCAGACATTTTGAGTTATATAAGATTGATATATTGAACTATCAAATTGAAGAGGCAAATATTATATTTCACCATATGACACCTCCTCTCCCAAGAATCCCGATTTTTCTCTTAGTAAAAATCCTTAGAATTTTTCGAACACACTGTTTAAATTAATATTTCACATGATATCAATTTTATAATTATAGGCCGAATTTGACCTGCTATTGTATATCAGTTATTTTATATTTTAACCCCCTAAATCGAATTATTTTGTTTAATGATTTTTCATTTTGGCTATTTTAAACTTCAAAATTTTAAATGCCATTCATTTTGTATTTTTGTCAGCAAAAACAATTACTTTATAAAAAAGATCTACTAATGCAGATATTTTTTAAATATAATAATATTATATAACATATTATTTTATGGAAAAGCATCAAGAACCCATGAAAACTCTTGCAATGTTTCAATTCTTATATTTTAAATTACATTTTTGTTATTTTCTAAAACTATTTGAGTTGATTTATTTTTTTTGAATTATTTTAACATTTTAAATACACAATGTGAATCTGACATAAGTTAGTTCAAAAGGTTATTTTAATTTTAATTTCTTTTTACTTTAACTATATTTTTACTTTGGGTAAATTCCGGTATCACGTTAATTCTACGCGGAAAAATCGGCGCGGTGTCAATTCGGCTCAGCGCCAATTCAGCACAACAATTCGGAGCGTATCTAATACAGTTGCAATTTATTAGTATAAAACAAAGTATTCACACGTTGAATTGTCCCGGCGCCGAATTGACGTATAACCGTAAATTTCGGATATTAAAAAATAATCTTTTGATTTAAAACGAAACATATAAATATATATATTTTTTTAATTTTGGAAGAGATGAATAAAATAAAAATAGATGTTTAACTTACTTGAATCACACATACTTTTCATGGTTGTCAAGAACTTGGAACACTGACTCTTTAATATTTGTATGCAAGATTACGACGCTTTGTCAAATTATATATAAGGGAGACCAATCATATGAACCCGAGGTTCTTAGTCGTCTTGAAGTTTTAGACTTGAGTATTTAACTCTAATGATAAATATTTTTTAGCCAAATATTTATGACTATATTTTTTTTTTAAATATAGGATGACATATGAAATTTTTATAACACAATATACACTCAAAAGTAACTTTTTTAAATGTTGCAATTTATATAAATGAAAAATAATAGAGGTTAATTAATATTATATAAAAGATTAAACACTATTCCATAGAAAACTATTCTTATTTGAACAAAAGATATGTTTAAAACCAGGGTTACTCTTCAGTGTTCATATAAGCTATTTGAGCATTATTTAAAAAAAAAATTTTGCGTATTATATTAAAAAAAAGAAACAACTAAGTGATGAAACATTAATTTATTTAATAAAAATCCGTCTTTGCTAGCCGTTATAGAGAAAACAAACTTAAGTTATGCAACAGTAAAAAGATATAAATAAAAATTAATCAAGCAACGATTTTATATTGTCTACATCAAGACAAATATTCTAGAAAAGCAAGAAACTACAATATATAATTATTTTAAAATATGCATCTAAATTCTTTATTGGTCTATGTCTCTCGTAAATGCTCTTTTTGGGCACATTGAGCATCTTAATTTTAATCCACTCCCTATTTGTTTAAATTGTCAATAAAGTAGTCGTAATAATATATATGTATGATTTTAAGAATTAAAAATATTCATTATTTTTCAGCTCCAAAGCGCCTCGTGGGAAAGCTCATTCTTCCCCTTGTGTAGCTCATTCTTCCCAAAAAATTTTTCTCCGGAAAAATTAATACTAATAAAAATATAATTATCTAAAAACCGAAAAAAAGTATCTAAGAATGGGATGAAATTGGATATTTTATTATTCTATAAGATTTAATTTTTGATTTAACGTCTACATAAATATTATGAAATATTCATCTACATTCATTCTTACTGTTCACATTTTCCTCCGAATCAATAACTTGAACCAAATCGAAATTTGGTTTTTGTAAATTTCTACAAAGTAGTGAGCTATAGGAAAATAATTTATTAATGCAACTAGCAGTAAGGATAAACTCTGCTTGATATTGGGGGGAGGGTAAAATTTTTATTAGCTTAAAATGATATTTAGGAAAACAGTCAAATTTGCGATGGGGGGTGAAATTTCCCCCTCCTCCCCACATTGGTTATGCGCCTGGGTGCGTAAAAAATGCTAATGTCAGATATATTTTTTCAAAAATAGTATTGTTTACATTAATTTATATTTTGTAATATTTATTCCTCCTATATATTACAAATTATAAATTAAAAATATATATTTAAAAATAATTAAGCATACATTAAAAAATGGATTAAAAAAAAATATATATTATATATAAAAGAACAAAAAAAAAATTTTTTTTTAAAAAAAAGGGGTACAAATCACCCTAGAGAAGAGTGAATGCTTAAAAAATTGGACCGGCAGATTTCCAGGGAAATCTGCTGACGAGGGTAAAATCCTTCATTGGGGTCCCCTGAGATCTGCCTCATTTTTTTCCCTATGGTTTTAATTAAAATGAGATTTTATTAAATATATATTTAACCATTTCGAGCCCGACTTTTATCTCCCTCGATGAAAAAAAATTTTTTTTTTTTGTAAAAGATATTTATTATAAGCCCAAATAACACATTTTAATCTAGTATTTCTATCGAAAGATATTCAATGATTCCAATTGTAAATGGGCAAAATGCAAGTTCATTTAAAAAATATTTCATTTCATATGAAATGACAAATAACAATTTCGTTTATTATTTAAACATAAATAAATATTACATTTTTGGCAAATACTTGCGCCTTTGCTTAATATTTACGAGCATTGGGTACTTGGTCATATCTTATATCCGATATAGGGGCAATATTGATAGCTTTTCTTCTTTTTACAACTACACCAAAAGGTGTTACGGTCTTCTTAGTATTGTCCTTTCCAATCAGCCCTTTTGCTACTGAGGTTTAAATACCAGTAGTGTCATAAATTTTTAATTATTTCATGAGGCGTCTATAAAGGAGCCAGGCATTTACCACACAAGAATCCAATAAATAATAAACCATTCGCATATAATATCGTTTCCATTTAATATCTGTCCGATATAACTCCACCAGCATATCGCGAAGATCTACTTTACCCATTCCCTCATTTTAATTTTTAATTATTGCGGGTATTTATACATTTATAAAGACTTTATCCGAAACAGACTATCGCTTAACTTTGGTTGTAGGTAAAACACCTATAAAGTTAGATATAGTAGTAACGGCTTTGTTGTCCTGTCTAATGTTGTTAAACGGCTCGTTTTGAGCCGATTTTTAAAAACGGCTAACTCAATATTTTATCCAGAGGAATACTACGCAAGCCTGAAAATTTTGCTCAAAGAAGGAACAAAGGACTAGACACATATTGACCATATCTTGAGGCTTAGACAATATTTTTCAGGCTAAAATATTGAGTTAGCCGTTTTAGAAAATCGGCTCAAAACGAGCCGTTTAACAACACTAGTCCTGTCCTGCCACTTGCAGATAATAATACCATTCTTTTCGTTTTTGTAATCTATAGCGTCTCTTCCTTCTCTTTTTTTAAAATCCTTATTATTTTCAAGTTTGCACCCTGATAAGCGATTCGATCTTACCGTTCCTGATACCAAATATCCCCTTTTTTTAAGAATCAAATATAATTGGTATGAAGAGAAAAAAATTATCCATATATAATTTATGGTTTTTATTTGAAGGTATATTATTTCCGACAGACAAAGAACTATATCCTCACTGATACCTAAACTCCTGCTATATTTCAAAATCATGCATCAACCCTAAGGAAGAGTCGCATAGCTAACACTTTTATTCCCCATTTATGGAGCTTCGATTTAATTTATTGTCGTAAAATTCGTCTTTGGCTAGCTTCTCTTCAAGATAAATTTTTTTGAAATTTTTTTTTTAGTTGTAATATGAATGTTTGTTGAATAATTTGTTGTATCTTTTGTCATCCCTAGTTACCGTGCGACATAGTTTTCGCTATTTGTGGGATAGATGCTTCAAAATGACTAATATTGTCTTATAGATGGCATCTTTACTAAGCTAATATATAAATGTATACCAATAAATTTTTCAATTTCATCGCTATCTTTATTTATAGATTTACTAGAACATTGGAAAGAATAAATTATTCTTTCCGATTCAAAATTGCTAATTATCTGATTGTCCAAACATGAAAATATAAATAGAAATTCTTTCTTTTGAATAAAAATGTTATATTTCTTACATCAGAATCTTAGGATTTATTGTAATGTAGACCCTTTTTTATTTATCCTGGTAAAAAAAAAATGATATTTTTCCAGTTAAATTTTTCGAGATATATCTTTTGTATGTGGCATGTCTAGATTTATCTCCCTCTCCCTCTCACAAATTTTTCTTACTTCCACCTTCCAGTGCCTAACCCTTGAAAGATATGGAATCAAATGATATCCTCTTGTTATGTGGAACTGTGTAGTCATATATACATTGGTAATCCATTTAAAAAAAGTTTAAATATTATTTATTTTTATGTGCGCTTTATCTTGAAATCAAATTTTTTTTTACAATTGCCTCATATTTAAACAAGCATTAATTCAATCATATTAATAAAAACAAAAAAAAATATTTTTTACTAGCACTTCCGATGATAGGTTATATGAATATTAATTTGTTAATAAATTTCGATCAAAATCGAAAAGGATTAACAGAATCAGGGAAGTTGAAGTAATCCTTTCAAGAATCTAACCAATCATTAAAAGGTTGGATGAGACATCGGAAGAGGAATTATAGGATCGATATATCAATAAAGATAAGAAATAAAAAACTTAAGAAATGGCCACAACCACATATTATTTTTTTATTTATTCAAATAATTATATACATTGAAACAAAGAGCTAGACACGAAAGGGGCAAGCTAGCCAGAGATTCCTATTCATTATAGAATATAAGGTAATCACTTCGCTCTTTTGAGGTAAAAAAACAGATCAGGTATCTATTTTAATTGTATCTTACCCTCTTTTTCAAAAAAAAAATTTTTTTTTCTTCTTCTTCATATTATTACGTGGAAATTATTTTTTACAGTTATCAAAATAAGTTTAGGGAATCTAGCTCTAGTGACGTCGGAATGCGAGAGGAAAGAAGAAGGTAAAGAATTATAATGATATCGCAAGAATTTTATTTAATTAAACGATAAGTAATTATATTTTGGTAAATGGTAAAAATGTAGTCTATTTTATAAAATAATATGTCCTTTATTAATTTCAATTGTTAAATACAGGCCCGTAAGCAGCGGGGAAGGGGGGGGGGGCGACAAATTCCCCAATCTCCCAAGCCAAAAAATGTAAATGCTGGATATATTTTAGGAAAATATTATTGTTTATATTAATTTATATTTAATAATATTTATTCCTATCACTTTCTTATTAAATATACTATATTTAATTTACATTTATTTATTACATTCATTTACTATATTTTATCAAATAATTTCGGTTTTTCCATGGCGTAATATTTATCTATTATTTTCAAATTTCAAGTGACGTATTATTTATTTATCTACCATTTTCAAATTTCTAATCAAATAATAATTATGGAATAAGGAAATTTTTTACACATATCGATGATGATGAAATATAGAATCCTAGTCCAAAAAAGCAAAAATGTATAAAAGGAATTTTAACACTTTTTTAATATTTACTCTAAGTAATTAAAATCCCTCATACAAATAATGAAAGAATAGTTGGAATAATTGATGATATAACTGAGAGTCATATATAGAGCCATAAAAAAGATAGTTAAACTACTAAATAAATATTTGGGCAGTTTTTTGATGAGAAATGTGTAATTAATAAAAATGCTGTATTTAAAATAAATAGCCAATTATAAAAAAATTTGGCTGGTATTTAATAAATAATTTTTCATTTTTATGAATTTATGGGGGTTTAATTTTTTTGAACACCCGCTTTGTAAATGGATTTATTTATGTAATGAAGTCAAATGATAAACAAATTCATCTGATTATTATAAAGAACCTGGTAATAGTAAGGATACTAGTAAGAAATCAAGTATACAAATAATACATAATAGGATAAGAATACTTTAGATATCTAATTTAGAAAAAAAAGAGAGGGTAACAATGTGCAGCAAGAATTTTTTTAAAAATAATTTAAATGATGATAATGTACACATCTCAATATCATATTCATAAACTTATAACTAAAATCCTTATACAAAACTAGAGTAAAATGATCATCCATATAGCCAATTTTTTTGGATAAAGATAATATTAGCTTATAAGAAAGACATATACTTCTTAAAAAGGTATTAAAATACGTATGGTAAATATTTTATAAGCGAACAATTAGGTAGTTTTTGAATTTTTACAATCATTATATTTATTAAGATATATATAAATTAAGTAACTAGTTACTTTTCTAAAAAATGCCTATAATAAATATATGATCACAACGTCAAAATGGAGAAAACAAAACAGTTGCCTCCCCTCAATTTTCAATATCCACAAACTTTTTATGCTAATCGATAGTTAAAATTTTTAAACAGCTATTTTACTATTAGATGGTCATGCATGGCTAGCATATTCTATCCTAGAGGAGCTTATTGCAAGATATGTGCTCTGTTTGGCTTAAGATATGCTGGAAGAAATTTAGTTAAGCTTAACAGTCTTGATAAGATTCCATTCAACAAATACAAAGATGCTAGAAAGATCTTTGACAATTATCATAAAAAAATTATCACAAAAGCTGGGAACTGATAATTTTTTCAAAAGAATTAATTCAAAATGCTATGATTTCCATTTATCACATATTGACAAAAATATGATTAAAACAGCACAATAAAATAGATATAAGATTAAATTAACCATTGAGGCCATTCTATATTGTGGATTGCAGGGCTTAGCATTATGGTTCCATTTAAATTCAGAAAGTTTGAATTTCTATAATAATGATACTGAAGGATAATTTTCGTAATATTGTAAAATTTAAAGCATTAGGGGATTCTGCATGAATGGAGAGTCTTAATAGTAGCAATAAAAATGCTACATATCTTAGCCCCAGGATTCAAAATGAAATGATTGATATTTGCAATAATATCATTTTAGAAAAATGGATTACTAAAATTAATTCTACCCTTTGTTTCTCAATTTTGGCATATCAGACATTTGTGGCATTTAGCAGATGTCATTGTGAACACGATTCATAGATATACAAATTAATATTATGAAGGATATTCATATTTATACTGTTTCAAGCATGACTGTGTCTGCCTTAGCGAATAAATATTTGAGAATCTTAAAAAGTTCAAAGATATGAATATAAATTTGATACGTGGGGTAGGGTATGATGGAGCTCCTGTAATGAGTAGGCAATTCAATGGCCTCAGGCATTTATAAAAAAAATTCCAACAGCTGTGTTGTGCTGCTCATTCGCTCAATTTGGCAATAGCTAATTCATGTTCTTTGCTATTGCTATCAAATTGCAAAGGTATGATTTTAATTATTTTAAATTAATTTTTCTATATTCATGTCAGGCAAAATATCTAGCATCTATGAAATGTTTAGATACCCCTAGTGGCAAAATATTTTAAACAGAATTATTTTGACTCTTTATCTGTGGGGGGATGTTTGAAATGGTAGAATTGGGTTCGATTTGATGGTATAAAATTAACAAGG
This sequence comes from Gordionus sp. m RMFG-2023, assembly GCF_954871325.1. Classification (NCBI taxonomy): domain Eukaryota; kingdom Metazoa; phylum Nematomorpha; class Gordioida; order Chordodea; family Parachordodidae; genus Gordionus; species Gordionus sp. m RMFG-2023. The sequence goes on along the minus strand of NC_088778.1, from coordinate 3,678,724 downwards.
TTGGTAGTGATATTATTTTTATAACAAATTTGCAAAATAAATATTATTATTAACGAATAAAAAATACCAAAGTCTGAATCTGCGGTTCCTCTCATACTGAAAAATAAAAATATAAAACTTTTAAAATTAATTGCGCATAATGTAATATTAAAATGAAATGTCGCCTCAGAATAGTAAAAATATAAACATTTAAATATGATTTATCACAACATGCATCTAAAATAAAAAATAAAAAAACTCTAGTAACCAATAAAATTAATAATACATGCGACAGGGATTAGATAATTGTAATCATATATTACATTATATTGGTTAGGGGACTGATGTGATAGTTGCAATAACGTATTTTTTCTTAAAAGAAATTATAATATTATTTTGGAGAAGGTGATGTTTTTCATTAAAAGGGAAATGGATGTATTATTACAATCTTGTTGTTTCCTTATAATAGATACAATCAATAAATACATAAATACATTATAATGTGGAAGGGTTTAAATATATTAAGGAAGGGAGTAGATGGAATTATTTATAATTGTAAAAATAAAAGGTATATAGATATGACAAGATCTTAGTTAATACTCAACCAATACAAACGAAAAGGTAAGACAATTAAATATATGTGTGCATGATTCTATATTGGTTAGTTGAAAATTTTTATGACCAAGTAAATCAAAGTATTTTCACCATTCTATTCTTTTGTGATTCATACTTACCAAATTTTTCGGTTTATCAAATTAGTTATAATAAAGCATCGAGTGCAAAAGCCATAAAGACCTATGCACTCGGCTGGATTTTGTTATGTTCACAGGAGACAACAAAATTCAGCTGCAACAAGTATAAAGAAACTGTAAAAGGCTTATCCAACGAGATGGAATCTTAGCCATCAAGCTGTAACATCTTTTATAGAGTTAGAAGAGCCTATTAATACTGAAATATCACAAAGGCTTGAATGAGATATCATCTCAGAAGGAATAAAATTATTGGATACAATACTTATACCATATTTAGTTACAACTATTTTTTGACTTGATTAAGACGATGAGATTAGCGGAGATTTTAGGGGAAAGCATTTTATTAGAACCCAAGGAAATTAGGGCTAATGCTGATGAAGAATTTCATATTTTATATGTTATTGTTGAGTCAAAAGCAGTTATACGAGTTTAATATTTGTCTCCCTCGAATTGCAGCAAGGCAAGCTCATCATCCAAACATTAATACAGGGTCAGTAGAAGAGTTTTATAAAATAAATGTCTTTACCCCTCTCTTAACATTTATAACATAAATGAATGAACGGTTTTTAATTCATCAGGCAGCACTTACAAATCTGCAGATATTACTTCTAACAAAAATCTTCCGATCAACTCTTTTCAAAATTAAAAATCGCCAAAAGGGCTTAAAATTAAGCGATCCTGAATCCTTCTAGATTTTATATCCCAATACGACATATATATATAAGTTAGAGATAAAGGTTCCAGTAAATATAAACCATAAGTTTGTTTCAGGTTAGAAAATTTTATAAAGGCTTCGTTCAGGTTCAAAGAAAGGGCCCAACTCTAGCTTGAAATAAATTTTTTAAAAATTATATAGGAAATGAGTTTAATTTATAAAAAAATTTTAAAATTCAAAAATTCGGCTCGGGCCAGGTCAAGGTCTAAAAATATATAATAAATAAACTTCCGTACTCGGTAATAAATAACAATAAAATTATTGAATTTTCAGTGGATCTATAACTATGATAAATATATCACTTGTTTTTTGTCAATCCCTTCGTTGTTGATTTAAATAAATCTATCGCACTTTTGTTTGTATTAATTGTCATATTTTTTATTATTTTTTTAAACACTAATTGTATTAAGGGGGGGGGTTGAAAAGTGGTTTTCAAGAATATTTGTATACACATGAACTAATAAATGGAAGTAATTTTATAACTTTACAAGTCAAAGATGACTCCCCAGCTATATTTTTTTATTTTCCACCGATAATATTCTATATAAAATAATTAAAAATTATTCTAAATAAAAATGTGTGAAAATTGTGCCGAAATATATTCTCAATTAATTCTGTATAAATTTTTTTTTTTAAATGTAAGCGATTGTTAACTACACACTACTTCTAGAAGATTATAGATACTTGTTTTAAATAATTAAAATTAAGCCATGATCAATATATATTTTTTTGCTCAAATGAAAGAGATGATTTACTATATTAGAATAATTTAAGACTTTATTAGGATATATATAAATATTAAATAAAGGAGTACACTCCCCCCAACCACTCCCCCCCCCCCAATTAAAATAGATGATTTACTATATTAGAATAATTTAATGATTGACTTTATTAAGATATATATAAATATTAAATAAAGGAGTACACTCCCCCCAACCCCTCCTCCAAATCAAAACAACAAAAACATTATTTATAAAAGGTAGAGAAAAAAATTTAATATCTAAAATATTCTCTTAGGAGGTTGCCAAACTTAACTTGTTTTTGTTATGACTAAGTTCATCAATATTTTTTAAAATAAAATTTAAAGTTATTGAAAATAAAATAATTAAAAATTAACCATACATTAAGAGTAAAGAAGAAAATTGAATGTTCGTTATGAATAGGTTATCAAAGACCAACTCGAAAATCAAATCTAATAAAACCTAAGATATCGACTTCTCTATAAATATGAACGTGTCAATTATTTTTTCCTTCATAATTCTCTTCATTTTTATGAGAGATCTGCAGAAATTTTCGGATTCAAAAATTTTTTATTTTCAAACCCGCACCCGGATTTTTTTGAAAAGTCGGCCCGACCCGGCCCGGGAATTTTTTTGAAATTTTGGTTATATTTTTTCCTTCAAAGATTATTTTAAACTGTATTTCGCAAATCATATTTTTTGAAAAAGGAAATTGAAAATATGAGCAGAAAATTTTCTCACTGATTATTGGAAATAATATTAAATTAGAAAATTAAAACTCAGACCAATCAACTTAACTAAATTTAGAACTTTTACCTCCTGATTTTTATGGTTTGAATTAATAATTTCTCCGAGAATTCTTGATTCCTTCATAATTATCAAACTCAAAGGGTTTTGTAGCCTTAAATATTCTTGGAGGTCTCTAAGTTTTACTTTATCATATTCCTATAACAATAATTTTGGGGTTTCTCTCCCTTTTTTTTTCCTTATAAAAATTTTGAAATATACTCGTTGTTTAAAAAAAAATTACTAACTTGTTACTTAATTTCTCTCTAAATTATTGTTCGTAATGATATATTATATACATTGAGGGAGGGGGGAGGAATGTAGGAGAAATTTTTATTAGCATTAAATTATATTAACAATGAACAGACAAATGTAGAAAATTTCTACCATTCTCTTCTACCCTTTAACTAAGCTCATGTATATACTCTTAGGTCATTTTTAATCCTAGAGTCAATATCCCAAACACTTTTACTAAATTTTTCCGTTTTCAGGTAAAAAAATAAATATGCATTGGTTATATTATTATTGATTTAAATAACAAAGTTAATATAAAATAACCAACCTTGGCCAAATATATTTTATAAAAAAAAATAACAAAAATTATCACTTTTTTAAATAATAAAAAAAATAAATAGATAATTTAATTAAAATATATTTAATTAACGTATTGGGCTATTATTTTAATTTTTAATTTTAAAATTTTTTAAAAATATTTTTATCAGAAATTTAATTGCATTATTTATATTAGAGAAATTATTTCTTAAAATATCATTTTTTATTAATGTATACATTTGTGCCTATTATCTTTTTGCATTTGGTTTTAATTTTCTTATGCGATTCCAATGGTGAGTAAAATATTATTTTTTATAATAACCATTATTATTAATTTATATTGTTATTATATTATTTGACACTAATTACAAATTAGTTAAAAACTGTTTTTTTTATTTTAAAAGTCGCGTTAAATTATTTTCTACCTATGCAATAGTTATTTAAAACAGCAAATAAAGAAATATGATTTCTTTTTTTTCCTTTAGTCGCTATGCCAAGTAATTGCTTAAAATATTACAGTTATAACTAACAGTTTCGCAATTAATTTTCCATTCATATATAAATTTTCCTTTTTTTTCGATAATGAAAATTAAAAAAATATAATATAAATTTTTATATGGTTAAAAGGTTTTTTTATAGTTTAACCATTGAAATGTGGCATTACATTATCTTATATATATAATATAATATATATTCTAATTTTTTTTACGAAAAATTAGATGAAGATAGTGATCATAAAGGTTAAGAAAAAATATATATCCTTTAAATCGAAAATGAAATATAAAATATTATCTAAAAAAGTTACAAATATTAGTTCAAATATGTTGAAGATAATTGTTATTTTTAAAAAATGAGTCAAAAAGCTGAGATTTATAGTATTGGAAACTTAGGATTTCACATCACCTTAGAGACTTCTATATCACTCCCCTAAGCTAATAAAAATATTACCCCATACTACCCTTTAAAATTTTTGCCATTTATTTCTAAGACCCTCATACCCTCCCCTTCTCATTCATTAAATTTTAACTTAAAGAAAGAAAGAAAGATAGAAAGAAAGAAAGAAAGAAAGAAAGAAAGAAAGAAAGAAATAAATAAATAAAGAAAGAAAAAAATCTTTTAAGCAAATATGTCAAGGAGATTTGATATAATTTATCTTACTTGAATCTTTGCTTCCATTTTTTTAAAATTTTCAAAAATTATATAAATGATTTAAAGCTACATTAGAATAATTGTATAACAACTTTTCTTGAATTTTGAGTCCCCTTAGAGAAATATAAGAATAGCCTGAACCAGATATTTCATAGGAAGCTGATACATTATTAGATTCAATACCACAGTCGATTTATTTTGTATTGGAATATATTAATAATTATTTAATTGCACAACAATTTTGTGTAATATTTTTAATCAAAATACGTGGATTGGCTGTGGTTATGAGAATCGTGAACACTATTCTTGGGAAAACTAAAAAATAATATGGACCAAAAATTCACGAATAATTTACGTGATTGTTGAGGTAAAAGCAAAATTATAGGATTTTGAGATGACTTGTACCTAGATAAACATATAGATCCAATACTCACGTGGACTCAATTAATTATTACTGTAATATAACCGTTTAGAGACATTTTTGACTCATATTAATTAATAATTAGCGATTCGTCAAATGGCTCCATCCAACTAAATACTATTACCCAATCCTTCTTTAGGATATATTAAATCTTGACATTTAAAAAATTAAATATTTGGCTAAATTTTATTTAAAGGATATAAATTTATCCGAGGGTCAATTAATTTCAGAATTTAAATTTTGGTGTGAAAGATTAATTTTAATAGATAATCCACCAAGAAACGCAACGGAGCATTGCATACTTTAAAAAACGTTTTGAAGTTTTTTCCAAATATATTAAAATCACTTGTATATTTTGGAAATAATACCAATTAGTGCAAACACAAATGAAATGACGTTTTCGTTGAAGCTTATGTAATTGGCTTTAAGGATTGCTATGGCTTGTCGGAGAAAAAACCCCTCTCGAGGTTCTTCTGAGTGTTTGCCAATTTGAGATCCTAAATTTTTGAAAAAAGCTAAGGCAAGTTTGCCGAAGGTGGCAAGTGTGGTTGAAATGATTGGAATGAAGCAATGGTCATTAGAATTTAAATCATAAAATTTATAAAAAAACAATGAAATAGTTTTGCCAATTTCGATATTTCATTTATATTTCTAAAAATACATAATATACAGAGAAGTGTTAAAGTAGATATTTGTTAAACAAAACAACTATTAGCATGAAATAAAATTACATATAATAAATTAAATATTCTTATTAAAATACGAAATAAACATATAAACAATCAAGTACATGTACTTTAAGTACAAATTAAAGAGATGTTTGGTTATGGTTTCACAACCTCGATAAAAACATTTCTTAGTAATTTTAAATTTAAAAAAAAAAACTAAATATAATAACGGAAATATTTAAATTGCAAAAATTTATTTAAAAAAAATTGAAATACTTTTGCAAATTTATATCGTATTAAAAAACGCAGTATTTAATATAAAGTGGCGCTGTGGTTCCCTCTAGAAACTCAATAAAATCAAAATATTACAACAATAATTTGAATATATGTTTTTATACAAAATTATTCAAAACCAATTTGTGGAGGATAACCGAACCGATATTTTTACTCTTTAGGAACCTAACCTTAATCTTGAACCGTTATTTTCATTCTAACCTAAGCCTAAAGCGAACTTATATTCTTTTCTGTTCGAATCCCTGCCTTTAACTCCTTTTTTCCTTTTGCTTTAATCTCAAGCATCACCTTTGATAAACCTATTCTGCTAAAACTACATTCACTACTCATATTATTTTTGGGGTTTCTCAGAGTTTTGTTCCCGCTACTTATAAAATACAACATCTCATCACCTGATTGATCTTTGTTCTGTTCAATCAAACCATCTCGGCCAATTTATTTTTCATGACACAACCTATCGCTTCTATCTCAATCTTTTCACGCAATCACTTGTTTGTCTTTACTATCTCTCAGAGATTAATCCACCAGGGTTGGAAAAATTTTCAAAAAAAAATTTCGAATATAAATACAAATACATTTCAGAAAAAAATTAATTATTTAAATATAAATACAAGTTCGTTTTATTATAAATAAGTAGCGGTTCAGTATCGACGAGCTAAATTTTATATAAAAAAATAAATGACTACCTAATAGGTCTCCTATTTTTTTCGAGTAGCTATAACTGATAAATAGCTACTAATTTAGCTAAGTTTGAATAAATAAAAGGATACATTTTAAGTTAAATTATTCAAATTCTCTCACTTTCTTTTTATTTAGGAAGATGTCAGCTTAATTCGCAATCATAAATATATTTTAGATACTTTATTAGGCAAAACAAAGAGGAAAAGCTTGAGATATTAGTAGTATTTTTTTGGTCAATTTATTTTAAAAGAGTATTGAACGGGGTAGAAACTTTAACATAATAGTTAAGGATAAATTAATCCTCAAATTAGCTATGAAACAAAATATTTCATCATTTTTAAACTCAACATCAAAAAAAAAATCTCCTAACAAAACGAAAACATTTCACATTCTCAAATTTTTTGGTGCTATTTCTATTATGATAAAAAATAATGATATAAATTATATTTATTATATAGCAATTCTTTTGGGATCATTTCCATATCAGATCTCACAATATTTAGAGAGTTTCTTCTTTTAAAATCACTCTTCATAAGTAGAAAACCCTTATCACTCCCAGATTTCCTGTTACAAAAGATGATTTTGGTGAAAAAAAGATGTTCTTTGCTAGGTAAAAACTTTGAGAGTTATATTAAACAAATACAATATATTTAAAAATTATATAATATAACTAATAATTTATTTTATTATAAAAATATATATAATACAATATTTTATTAATTCGCCCTTACTAGGGAAATAAATAATAAATTTAGGACATAGTTTTTTAAAAAAGGTTTCTAAAATGTTTCACTATATTTAAAATATAATAGCTATAGCGGGCTATTTTTTTGGAAAAGTAGACAATTAAGTAACTTTCTTGGAAAGTAGTGGTGGCTAAAAGTATCGTTAAAAGCATCGCTACACTATTAATTTATGTGTTCACCATCATAACTGTTAGGAATGACCAATTTACATTTCTTTATAACAAAGGAATCCCCATCTTTCACATTTTTTAGAATAACAAAATTGATTAACATTCGTTTGATATTCGACATGCAAAACTGATAAAATGGTCATATGACATTGTAAAAAAATCTACGAATTTATATTTAAACATTAAAGTTTTATAAATATAATGTAAAAATACACAACTACAACAATAACTATATAAGCATCTTTCCCAGGATCTTAATTAATATGATAAATAGAGTATGTTTTACTTCAAAACGTTTTTTCCGTTATGTTCAAGGTTTCCAAACTTTTAGCTTTGAGACAATATTATCATATATTTGTTGATTTACGAACAAAAATAGACCATCCATTCTCTTTTTCATATTTTAGATACAACAAAAAGAGGTAATTTATTAAAATCATATTATTTTATTTTAATTATTATATGCTATACAAATGAAAAAAGGTATTTTTAAACTAGGTCCCTAAAAAGTGCCATAATTTTAGTTGTAAATTTCTAACTGCATTTTCAATCGAAGAAAGAAATCTACTCCGGTTGTAAAACGCGTTTGTTTGCTTAATAGCTTTAAAAAATCTTAATGTTTTTTTTAACATCAAACTGCTCTGAATGTTGATGTTAATCACTTCCCCAAAACTTTTTATCCGCTATAAAAACTATTTATTTAAACATTTTATGTTTATTTTATAATCCCTCATGGAATAAAAAAGATTTTATTATTTGGCACTATAAAACTATATCCAAAATGTTTATAATATTATTGCCCAAAACTTTCATCAATTTAAAAGCCAATTTAATCAAAAAAATTACTTTAGAAGCTTTATTGGTGCCACCTGGCGTTAAAATATATAGCATTTTATTTTATAATAACCAATATTCATATTAATTTTTTATTTTGGTTATCATAATAATTTCGTTGTACATATAATTTATCAAAATTTATTCAATTGTATATAGCAGTCATATATCATTCATATTAATTTTATTCCTAATTAATACACAACCATCACTTCAAAATATAAATATATCATATATCATTGAATTCATGATTCAACACAAAAACTTATTAGAGTTATATAAACTAAAAGATGTTAATCAAATTTGTACAAATAATTTTTATTATAAAGATGATAAAATTTTTTTTTACTATTTTAAAATTTATTTTAAAAATAATAATTACAATTACCATCAAATATTAGTTTTTGAGATTAATTTACTAAGGGCGACGTTGGAGAATCGTAAATTATTTTAACTCTTTTTTCTTTCATATCCAAATATCTAAAGTAGTAATTTGTATCGGGTCTAATTTCCCAAACTCGGCCTAAAATTTTTTTTTAAAAATTCGGCCTGGCATGATCCCGAATAAATTTTTTTATATGTCTCGAAAAACCTAACCCGAAAAAAGGAAAAAATTTCTTCGCCAAAATATTAGGGCCCTTGTTTTTTGCAGGAATTTTAAGATATATCTTTATTTGACAAAATGTAATTGATATCATATTTAAAATTTAAGCCCTAACCGGCCTGGCAAGAATTTTTTTTAAAAATGTTAAGCCCGACCTACTTACCCCGACCAGAAGAGCAGGGCCTGATAAACCTTTAAAAGAAAGTAAGATTTTATCGTAGGCAAGGGGTATGGAAAATATGATAGGATAAAATAGGTACTGCTTTCATAATTTCATTTTAATTTTAAATTGATAGAAAATCTCTCCATTCTATCCTGCTAATTTTGTCATTATCTATAATTTAGATTTAAATAATTAAAAAATATACATTATAATTAAACACTAGTTAAAGGTTTGGCTTAAGTTTCAAAGAGCCAATAGCTCACTTCGCGCTCAAAGCGCGATGTGTTTGTGCTGTAACTCGGGTCTATATATGGTCAAAACTAATAAATAGGAAAAGTTCATTCATTCCGCTCCAGTATTTTTAGCTTTCATAATTTCATTATAATTTTAAATTGATAGAAAATCTCTCCATTCTATCCTGCTAATTTTGTCATTATCTATAATTTAGATTTAAATAATTAAAAAATATACATTATAATTAAACACTAGTTAAAGGTTTGGCTTAAGTTTCAAAGAGCCAATAGCTCACTTCGCGCTCAAAGCGCGATGTGTTTGTGCTGTAACTCGGGTCTATATATGGTCAAAACTAATAAATAGGAAAAGTTCATTCATTCCGCTCCAGTATTTTTAGCTTTCATAATTTCATTTTAATTTTAAATTGATAGAAAATCTCTCCATTCTATCCTGCTAATTTTGTCATTATCTATAATTTAGATTTATATAATTAAAAAATATACATTATAATTAAACACTAGTTAAAGGTTTGGCTTAAGTTTCAAAGAGCCAATAGCTCACTTCGCGCTCAAAGCGCGATGTGTTTGTGCTGTAACTCGGGTCTATATATGGTCAAAACTAATAAATAGGAAAAGTTCATTCATTCCGCTCCAGTATTTTTATTTCCTGAGATTGATGTGTGGACATTTCCCTAAAATCATTTATTCAGGGCGGTGTCATTTCAACGAAACTTTTATAGCCCGGCTCTTTTTAATGCCAATTAGATGACCGACATGCTCTAAAACAAAACTTAGGATTTAACGCGTTTCTAAAACATATTTTTTTTTTCCTTTTTTTTCAAATAAAACATAAAATGTAATAAAAAATGGTGCGAACAATAATTTGTAATATTATTTAAATATAAACAAAAGCAATATAAATATTCAATATGTATATAAAAGAATTTAAAATTTATTACAACATATTTGTGATATATAAATAAAACTTAAGTTTTCAATCGATTGCAATTTATTGGTAATTTTAAGTCATTCCCCATCCAAAAATCTGGCATCAACTAACATTGCACTATTTGTACTTAAGGTCTCTTGCTTTTGAGAAAAACTGTTTCATACCACCCCGATTGGCCTTGTAAGGCACATAATTTATAACCCATCAAGCTTAGAAAGGAAGGCGTTAAGTTTTCTTACCAAAGTAAAATATTGTTTATTAATTAAATAAATTATCGGGATTGCTTGATATAATAAAATGATTAATCAAATTCAAATTTTATTTGATAATCTTGAATTACCAAGTTTCAAATATTTCTTAAAGAGCTTTAGCAATCTAAAAGAAATATTAAGTAGTAGCATATATATATCTAGTATTAATGGCGATTACTTAGAATGTTTCTTAATTCTTGAGCCAGATTCCCTATATAAATTTTTATATTAAGAAATACATAATGTAGAAGACGCGGCACACCAATAATTTATTCCAGGATATGATGCTAGATTTTATAAAAAAGAGCAATCTGATTTAGGACCAAAATATTCTAATGTTTAAATATGAAAAAAATAATTCTGAGCATTTATTTACTCGAAGCACTCAGTTGATTTGAATCACAAAGGATAATTTTACGAAAAGCAAAAGAATATCATTTGGATGGACAAAGTCCACAATTTTACTATGTACATTAATCAAAGGCATATTAAAGGTTTTTTGTTTATTATTGGAAGATCACGTTAAACAAGTTTTTTAATTCATCTTAAACCAGGCAATATAGACTTGCAGAGAAATGAATTGCTTCATTAAATACCTCAGAGGTCCCTCTAGATAAACGAAATCTGTTTAGGGAGATTAATGAATAAGAAATAAAATCAGGACCCATTTTGTTGGATGCTAATGAAATCACTAAATAAGCTTAAAAGTTCTATAAATTATTTAAAACTTTCTTCTAAACCCAATGAGTTTTGATAATTAAGGAATGCAGGGGAACATCTGAACAAATTTTCAATTATCAATGGGAACAATTAATAAAACAAGCTTATTCTTGATCATTCAAAAATAGAATGCTTTTTTTAGTTTCATTTTTTTTGGCTTTTTAAAGTAATCTATGTATATAAAAAAAATTTTTTAATTGAAATGATGTAAAAATAAAATCAAATTAAATCGAGAAGCCCCACATCCTGATCAATCTAATCAAGTTCAATTGAGTTACACTTTAAAAAGAAATCTAATAATGTTTGTAATTTAGTATTATAACTTCTAGAACAAAAAAAATTACCTTATATATATAAATATACAATTACCAGAAACGGAAAAGATTGAATTCCTAAATTTAACCACTTGGAATTGATTTATTTTTTTTAAATATTATTTTGTGTAATTAACCGAGAATATCTTGTTTATATATACTCCTTTATTTATTTTATTTTTTTTATACTATCCCTAATTTATTTATTAGTGGCCAGAGCAATTGGTAAAATTTTATTTGGGCAATTTATATTTTTTTATCTAATGTTTTTAAAATCACTAAACCTTGGCCAACATATAGATTTTATATACTCGAGTTTTAATCGTAAAATTTTTTTTTCTTAATCTTTAAGTTGAGGGCTGCACAACATAGGCTAAAAGATTGGCACGGTTGTATTGAAGTTGGCAAATAATTTAACATTACATATCAACATCAAATTTCCCCAATTCGAAAAGAATAATGGGAAACCCACGCTATAATTATATATGGCGTTTTAAAATAATACACACCATTGTTGTTTTTCCTTCTGTAAATTTTTGTTTGCATATATTCACCATTTTATTATCTTCGTGATTCATTTGATACAAAATTTTAGGTTTATTTTTAATAAAGCTTTCGAGTGCAATAAAGGTCCATGCACTAGACAAGATTTTACCATCAGGTACCTCAGTAACATAGAAAATCTCAAATATGAGACATAGGAGTCTTAAACTTGATAGAGTTTTATATTCGTTTTACCTAGACTTAATTTATGTATTCTGAATTCTATCAGAAAAAAAATAACCTAGGCGCCATTTTTTGCTTTTTTAAAAAGAGATTTTGATATAAGGTGATGTGATGCTATCTAAAATACACTTTATTTTAAATCTGATAAATTAACTATTCAGAACAAGCTATTTAGAATTTTAAAAAGAATAAAAGAAAGACTAGTGTGAAGTGAACACAGTCTTAAGGTTTTTATTATCAAGCAAAAATATTATATATATATACTTAGATGCCTATTAAATTTTAAGTTGAAATTTTATATTTCCATTTTATAAAATGATTAATAAATAGGGTTTCATAAAATAAAAAAATTAAAACACATGTATAATCTGCACAAATATTATTAATATACTATAATAGTTGTGAAAAAATCGATCATTTAATATTAGAAAACCATTTTAACATGGCATAAAATTTGAATAAATTAAAATATTATATATAATATTATAAGAGTTTGATTAGATAAATTATAAATTAATAAATGATTTTTATCTAGGCCCAATATTTGCATATAGTCGGAAAAGTAATTTATACCAAAACTTAGACTTATTAAAAATGTGGCTAATTAATTTATTTTAAAGTCAAAATAATTGTGCTAGATCTAGGGAATAGTTATCATTTTTAATATTTGAAAGATATAAGAAAGCATAGGGCAAACTGGGGTTAGTCGGATTTTACAAAATTGACTATAGCTCCTGGTTTTTATTAGATAATAAAAAAAATAAATATGATTAGATACCTAAAACTATACTCTATAAAGGTGCCTTATAAAAATATTTATGAATCGAATTATTTATTTAAAATTTTATTTTTTTGTAACAATGAAAATTAGTATCCAACAAGCCCCAGAGCGGGATGAGGCAAACACTTTAAGGGGCTTCCTAAACCATTGGTTTTTTAGGCCAATTGAAATGCATTTTTATTTATAAATAGTGATACGTATAGAATAATTTTATTTTCTTATTGTTCTAAATATCATAATACTTATAAAATGAAGCTAATATATTTGAAACTTGGTTAATTTAATAAACATTTTTGATATAAAAAAATAAGGATCTTAAGAAGATATTATAATTTCTTAGCATAAATCCTAAATAACAATCATAACATGAAATTACCTTTTCAAGATTTTGAAATTTTTTTCAATATTAACTGCTATAATTGACCTATTAACAAGCCCCGCAAGCTCTAAATTGACAAATCATGATTTAAATAATATCTAGATTATAATACATACTCATAAAAATTTCCTTAATTATAAAAGAGTGTTTAAAATTTGCTATAAAATTTAATTTAAATGATTATATATTCTAATAAGATTTTTTTATGTAAAAATCTTTTGAAAATTTTATCAAAATTTTATATCTAATAAAATATAATTTTTAATAATTAATTATTTCAAAAGATTTTTTGTCTGTAGATGCAAACTAATGAAAACTATATTAGGATAAAATTGTAACCTTCTGGTGTATTTAATTTAAAAATGAGATTAACTGTTTTGCCAAGTCCCGAGTAGTGTTGTTAAACGGCTCGTTTTGAGCCGATTTTTAAAAACGGCTAACTCAATATTTTAGGCAAAAAAATATTGCCTAAGCCTAGAGATTTCGCTAATAGATGTCCAAACCATTGTTACTTCTACAAACAAAATCTCCAGGCTTGCGTAATATTATTCTAGATGAAATATTGAGTTAGCCGTTTTTAAAATTCGGCTCAAAACGAGCCGTTTAACAACACTAGTCCCGAGGTTTACCTAACCCCAGTCTCCCCTCTACGTTTTTAATATAAAGAACATATTATAATTTTTCTTTGAAATTAGGTTAAGTTTCATAATAATGTTAATTATAATGTAAAGGCAATAGCAAATTTATAAATTTTAAATAAATAAAAGGCGCATATTTTAATTAGGAAAGACCTCCTTTTGATAAATTGACTAATATATTATACGTTATTTTAAAAAAAATTGTAGCTGAAATATATATTTTATTGTTAAATTTCATATATATTTTCAGACAAGGATTCTTCAACAAAGAATTCTATGACGACTGAGAAGATCCCAAAAGGTAATAGTCAATTTATTATTAAATTATTTCGGGCATGTTATCGAATAATATAACTCGATCAAATACCAAGCAATTCTTTATAATTGCGAGAAGCCAATCAATGAGCATTGCAAAAATTATTTTAGTTAAAAATATGTTTCTTTTCAAAGTATATTGTATATATAAACTAAAGATTCATTCTGCACGTCATTATCCTCTTAAAAAAATATAACAATTATATTTAATTAAAACCTGTGCTTAATTATTTTTTTCGATTTTAATGTTTAAAAACTTATTCGATAACTGGGAACAAAGTGTTATTTTAAAACAAGAAAGCCAGAAAAAAAAAGACTATGTTCCTTTTATATATAAAAATATATATTTTTTTCATTAAGAGTAAGTCGAGTTTCATAATTATGTTTAATGTAATATATTAATGTATATTATGATTATAGAGCTATATAATAAGATTCAGGATATTAGCAAATTTGTAAAAGGTGTCCTAATAATTAGTAAAATAAAAAAATATTTTTAAATTATTTTGTAAGATAAAATTTAAAGTAACGAGTAATGTATTGCGTTACCATTTCTCTAAAGAAAAAAAATGCATTACTCGTTACCCTTTGAAATGAGCAATGAATTACTTTCCTTTTTCTCAAAAAAGATAAAGCAGTTAGTAAGAACATTACACTCAGCGACGTTAATTTAAAGCACTAGTAAATAATGATACTATTACCTAAATATCAGATATTGGAAATATCTAGGTCCAATTTTCACGATCAAATGATTGATAATTTTATTTTACTATAAAATAGTTTGAGCTTAAGGTATAATCATTTTAAGATGATTCAAAAGATTTTTTACTAAATCCTAATCAGAATTAAACAAAGTTTCTCCATTTGACATAAAACTAATTGCACATTTGCTTATTTCGATTAATACTTTTTAGGTTTTATAGTGTTACCTTATTTTTTTTCTCATGTATATGCCTATTGTCACATTGATCAGAATCAAATGAGTTTTCTCTTCAACATACTGAGTTTAACAGTTCATATTTAATATATCTTTGCAGTAATCTGTATATATTTCTATTTATCAATATTAAGGTTTCATATAAAAAAAAACTTAAAACACATGTTTAATTTGCACAAATGTTAATACAATAATAGTGATCCTTTGAATACTAGAAGACTTAATTTTAGCAATAAAATCTAAACAATTCATGGCATAAAATTTCAATTAAAATAATATATATAGTATAAAAATTTCATTAGATGAATTATAAATTAACAAATGATTTTTATTTAGGCCCATTATTTTTATATCGTCAGAAAAGTAATTTATACCAAAGCTTTTACAATTATATATTAAAACCTGTAACTAATTAATTTTACTATTTTAAGCCAAATAAATTGGTGTTTTTTTAAAATATTTAAGCTATAAGAAAGAGACATGTGACATATGCAGTTTTTTTTAAATATAAAGAACATGTTATAATTTTTTCGTTAAATTAGGTTAGGTTTCATAATAATGTTTATATTTATATTATAACAAAAATAACGTAGCGTGCTTATTTCAATAAAACACATCTTTTTGATAACTTGATTAGTATATAATCATTTGTATTTTTAGATTTAAAAAAACGCTTCTACGTGATTTTCTATTATATTAGAATCCTTTATTTCAAAAAAATTATCTTTGGAAGTCGTTTTTAATGTTACAACTAGGGCATCTTTGTTTTCTATCTCAATCATTATTGTCTGGCGACAGTGGCCCCTACAATGAGGGGGGTGGGAGGGTCCAAAGCAAATGCTTCAGTAAATTTAAGTGGGAGTACTTTTTATTTTCTTTTTTATTCTTTTACTGTTTTGTTACATCCATCATAATCAAGTGATTTCTGGTTTACAAATGTAATAATAAGACCCCTCCCCCCTCTTCCTTAATATTTAATTTAATATATATTGACGGAAATTTTGGTCGATGTTTAGTAAATTAGGTTGTTATCAGAGATTTCTTGTCATAAATTATTTTTCCAATTTTCCAATATGCCTAAAAATATTAACCAAAAAAAATACAAATGCCTAATTAAAAATTGCAAATCGTATAATATAAGAGATGATAAATAGATAAATCACATCAAAAAAAGACCTGGTGGGCTTAATTTTAACGATATTATGTATATACAACAAAATGAAGAAAGAAAAAGGAATGATATTCTCATCGAAACCTTGAAAAATATGGTTATAAAAAAAATTCAAAATGAGATTACATTTAACAGGTGCTTTTCAATCATAGTTGATGGCACATATGATGTTTCGAAATCAGAAGCAATAGCTTTGATAGTAAGATATGTTGAAAATAGTGAAACGCCGAAGCCTGTTGAAAGATTGCTTGACATATATTGTACGGGAAATACCACAGGTCTCGATATTAAGCATAATATAATATCCAAACTTGGCTCGATAAATTTATTCCTTGAATTCCTAGTTGGGCAAAGTTATGATGGCACTTCAAACATAAGTAAAAGAATTATTTGTATGCAGACCTTGATTAAGCAGAGGCGTTAAAGGCAGCTTTTATTTGGTGTTATTGTCATCAATTAAATTTAATCATTGTTCAATTATGCCAATCAATTAAAGAACTTCCAAATTTTCTAGGAATATTAGATTAAATTTAAATCTATTTTAATGGTGTAAAAAGATATGAGGTACTCAAAAAATGTCAGTGTAATGATCTGAAGCAACTATTTCTACGCATCAAGAATACCACTCGGTAATAGTACCTTATTGATTTAGATTTAAAATGCATTTCGAAGGATATAGGGTTTGCAGTAAATCAAATTCAATTGGCAAAAGATTGCCTGATTATTTTGAGAAGTATAATATAAATTATTCTATAATTATTTTTTAATCTAATAGATAATAACACTGAATTTTTGGATGTTTTTGTGTTTTATGCTGCACTCGATTTAATTATTATGAGTTTAACGATAGATTTAATGATGATTCGATGAAATTTCATCAAACATCATTTTTTACGCCAAAGGGAATGGCAGAAATAAATTATTAAAGAAGATATCGAGGATATCTGTGAATTTTACAATTTAAATTCAAGCCAAATTTTCGAAGAAATGTTGAAGTTTAGAAATATTTATAAAATGGCCAAAATGGGAATTATTAGTCATGATTTAGAAGTTCTAAAATCTAAAGATTTATCAGATTCTGAGAATTGTAAATTTATTTAATTAAAATATTTTTACCAATACAATATTTAGCTTCCTCTGATGATGATTACGATTCAGATTGGAAAAACTATTCATTTATTTTATCTTGTCAACTTTTTCTGCTTCCCTAATTTAAGAATTTTATATATAAATATTTTTAAACCATTCTTACTACCTCATGTACTTTTTGAAAGAGTTATGACTAAAATTAAATTAATTAAAATAAGACTTCGTAGTACCATGAAAGATTCATTTCTCAATAATTTAACCATATTATCAATGGAAAAAAATTTATTTAAACAATTAAATATTAATGAAATTATAAATTCTTTCGCTTTCTCTTCCCCTAATTTATCTAAATTATTAATTTAAATATAAAGTGTATATTTTTTGCATTTTATTTATAAAATATATATTTTTTGCATTTTATTTATATTATATATTAAAAATTGATGCAATAAAAATTATTTTTGAAATTTATGGGTGTCATATAACTATCATTTTTTTCGAGGGGGGGGGGTACTTTTCAGGGGGTATTTTGCTTCATTTGCTCAGAAAATGTAGGGGCCACTGTCTGGCGACAACAAATTGTTATACTAGAGGATAGAGTTCTATTCATCATGGTAAATGATGGATTATCAACCAATGATTTGGCTTATTGGCAATAACTTTATCAGTCAGTTTCTGAGAAATATTGGCATGTGTAATATTATTAATCAATATAGAATTGAATTGGGCCTTTTAAATGTAGTTTTCGTTTTCCCAATAAAATTATTATTAAGATGTTTTTCTATCTATTTAAAACTGTTCATACGAACATTCTTACAAAATAAAAATACTATTAGAATTTAAAAATATCAATTACTTTTAGATGTTTTTTGAGGTTATAGCTATATTTGAGGATATATTTTTATTATTTGAACTAATTATGTTTTTACATTAATAACAAAATTTCTTCTAGGGTGCCTTCCATTTCATTAATATCATTATTTTCTGACTCACTTACATCGATTTGGATATCCATTTTCGAGAATTTTTTTTAATTTACAGCAGATGATTTAGATATAGGACAAATTGAAAATATAAATTTCAATTTCAAAATTAAATTATGATTTTATATTTAAAATTTTTTACGAGATTTTATTATAAAATATATAAATATTTTAAGTCAAGAATTTATCTATCACTAACGCAACGAATAAAGATACCTTGACAAATAGAAATTCTTCGACGAATATATTTCCAAAAAGTAAATCAATAATTATTAACTCAATAATTTTAAGTTTGTCATCGAATAATACAAATCGATTAAGCATCAATCAAGCATTAATATAAAGGCGAGTCGTGGCCAATCAGTGACAGCAGCACCTGCAGAAATTATTTTTAATGAGGTGCAAAAGATATTTCAATTGTAAATATCTTTCAGAAGTTTTTTATTACACTTTACATAGTACTATATATTGAACTCATGATCCTTTTTATACGTGATCATCCTTTTAAAAAATATATTATTACTACTATAGAATATAGATACTAGGCTTAAATATGGCAAATTTGAGCTAATTTCTAATTGTAATCTTATAGATTTTTATGAAAATATTTGTATAAACCCTTTTATTCATCTAAGATTTTGGTGAGAAATACTTTATATACTTCATCATGCATAACGAGTATAATATGTCATCACACATCATTGGTATTGAAAATAATTATTTACACATTTTTGAGGGCAAATTAAACCTGTTCAGGCCACCCCATAAACCTGAAAATCAAACATGAGGAAATCTTATTTTTACATTTTATATTTGCTTAAAATATTATTTATTTTTTCTCAAAGGTTCAAAATATATAAATAAGTAAATTAAAAATCCTATAATGCTGGTTTAATTTATATAATTCTAAGCCTAATAAAAACTTTGAACTTTTTAATTAACTGAGAGAATAAAGTTAATTCTTACTTTTTTAATATATATATTTTGGACACATCTTATGAGAGAATTAATAAAGTTAATTATTTAAAAATAAAATATATATTTTAAAATCAATATTTCTGGCTTTTCTTATTTGCCAAATTTTCTTAATAACCCCTTAATATACGAATGTCATTCTCTATTGAAATCAAAAATATATTAAATCTTTATTACTCTCTACTTAAAAAAATATTAAATATTATACATAATTTGTTTTAAAATTAATTTTCCCATAGTTAATAAAAATAATTTTTAGAAACAAATGATTATCAAAATTTTTTATCAGATAAACAAGAGCGCTCAGTGCTGAACATTTACTGTGCTCGTTCAACTGACTTAAAAAAATAGAAGGGTTATATTATTAATAAATTAAAATTTTAATTGAAAAAATTTAATAAAAATAATTTTTTTTTTCAAAACAAGCTTATTAAGGAAAAAATATAATTTATTATTCATTTTTATATTATTTATTACATTTTTGTTCTTAAACATTGTATTTTGCTAATCTAATTAATGATTGATCATATTGAATCAATTAAGGTATGCCTAATTTATATCCGCTAAAATATTAGAAAATTTTTTAAGAATACATGATCAATAGTGTGTTTATTTCTACATGAAGATGATTTAACTCTGATTTGAAAGTCTAGATTGTTTCCTAATTCAAATATCTCATAAATAATGATACTATTACCTAAAAATCAGTTATTGGAAATGTTATGGTCCAAATTTTTATGATTAAATGATTGAAAATTTTATTTCACTATGAAATAGTTTGAACTTAAAGTACAATAATTTTGAGATGATGGATAAATTCACGGATTTTGATAGATTTTTTTATCAAATTCCAATCAGAATTAAATAAAGTTTTCTCCATTCTATTTGGCATAAAACTAATGGTACCTTTGCTTATTTGGTTCAATACTTTTTAGGTTTTTTTCACATTTATATGCTCATTATCACATTGATCAGAATCAATAGAGTCCTTCACTGATGCCCATTTTCTTTTTAGAGAATTAATGGCTTTTTCTTCCAAATCTATAATCTTTAACAATAATCTCTTCAATTCCTATGACAATCCTAGATAAATTTTGGATTTTATAGTTACAATATTATCAATATTGATTAAAATATAATTGATGTATTAATTTAATATATATAATAATAGCAAAAATAAGATTTTTCTACCCAGCGCCATCACTAATTTAAAATTAGTGAAGTTGGCGTCATAGAATTTCCAAAAATGTCTGGCGGCAGTGGCTTAGCACGGCGTGCAGATCTGGACTTCAACAAAAAAAATTTTTTTAGCCAAAATCTTGATTTTTTTTTTGAATGTGACATAAAATGAGGTTTTTGACTTGTAAAGCTGTTTTCGACAAATCGGTATTCTAAATAAAATCCTCGTTAAAACGCATTATATAACAATTTATTTGAAAAGATGTATTTAAAAAAAACAAATTTTCTTGCCATGAGCTGGCCCCATGCCCTTAGTTAGTAAAAACGCGAAAACTTTTGAAAGATAGGGTATTTAAGAGGGGTGCTCTAGACTCCGCCTCCCCTCAGTAAATGATGCTGTGACCCCTCAGACGATTAAAATATAAAATGAAGAAGCGACTTAGTATCTTGACTAAAGGATGCTCACTCTGAGGATAAATTATTAGAAAATAAAATTAAGAATAAATAAATAACTAATTTTATTTTTATAAAAAATAAATAAAATAGATAGTACAAAATCTCAACAAAAGTAAAAGTTATATGATAAAAGAAATTCGTTTATAATAAATTTCAAAGTTTATAATATGGCTTTTGTTAGTTTAAAACAACTCTGTTTTTTTTATTACATTATTTCTTGTTTGAATCGGTACCGTATAAGGTTATAAGTATACAAATAAATTTTGTGTTTTTTTCGAATAGCGTGCAATGGCTCAATCGTTGATTGAGTAATTCAATATGAGCTTGAACTTGGATTTAATGTTCCGGGATATGATATATAGCAGATTGGAAGTGAAAGTCTCTTTAGTGTTTTTTCTAAATAGCCAAATTAGGCTCGATTTTTAAAAAAGAGTCTGATTAAGCATTATAACCAAAGTAATTATGCAAACCTTAAATTTTTTTCATAGGTGTCAAAAAAGTTTAGACATCTATTTTACAAATTTCGAGGCTTAGAAAATATGTTTAGGCTATCGAGACCTAAATTTGACTTTTTATGACATTATTTCCATCCGTTAATGTGGGTTTTATTGTATTTTATGTCATATTTGGTCTTTTAAATATTTATTTAAATTTAAATATCTTATTATGGATATTCGATTCAAATAAAATAAACCATTTGTATCTATAAAACATGAAATTTACGTTTAAATTCAAATTCTCTCATATCATCTTTTATTTTTATTTTATTATAATAAAATATATGTAATAAATAACTCATCTTATTGCTATAACAACGATTTTTGTAATTTTTATAATGATGAATTTTAGTTGTACTTGTAAAAAGGTAATTTATTTTTATTTTGATACTCGTAAAATACTTTTCTAAGAAGCTACCAATACCATGGAGATATATGGTTTGTATATATTGATTATTATACCTTAAGTAATTTGATCGAATAAATTATATTCGTTGATTTTGAATAGACCTATCTTCCACCTCTTTTTTTCTTCACACTTTGCCATATCTTCCAATTTTTAATATATCAGCATATTTGCTCTCATTTCTCATTTATATGCCAGATTTAAAATACGTATTTCTTCCTTAAAATTATTTACATTTAAAAAAAACAGTTATATTCAGACACTCGCAATCATATAACTGAATCTAGGAAAATAATTCTCCGGAAAATTTTCATTTAAGATATATAAAATTACAAAATTAATAAAACAGGAGAAAAAAAAATCCCTATAAATATATCCATGGTTTAACAATTTTGAGAAAATTAATTTCAGAGAATTATCTTCTAAGAATTATTATTGGGGATTTTATTTTTTCGGGGAATTATTTTCCGCTTACCGAAAGAACGATAACAACACAGAATTGAATTACAGGGTTTCCCATTTCAAAAAGGAAAAAGTCAGATCAATAAAAGTATCAAAAAAAGGAATAAGTTCAATCAAAAACGGAAGACCAAAGCTTCGGAAAGGGCTCGATCAAGAAAAGTGCCAATCAGGAAAGATAACGTGATCAGATGGAAAAGTTTCAATTAAAAAGGAAAAGCGTCAATCAAAAATGGAAAATTCTTAGGATAAAAGGAAAAAGTTTAATAAAAAAAATTGTTGTCATTTTTATAAACCCTGAAATATGATTATCCTTAAATATTTGTTATTTTTAATTATCCTTCTTATTTTATTTCTAACTTATGGTGATATCTTTGGGTCATTTTTAATCTATTTTTCTTATCATTTCTCAATTTTCTTAATTCTTTCTTCTCATTTTTTATTTTTATTCTTTTTTTATCTTCTTTTTAAAAATAATTTCTTTATTTTCCTTGTCATTTTTCTTCAATTCTTTATTTTCCTTGTCATTTTTCTTCAATTCTCTATTTTGATGTCATTTTTTCACGTTTTTTTTTCATATTAACTATCATAATTGAAGTATATAGTTTAGCAAAGCCTGTTCGCTCTTAAATTGACTAACCATGATTGAAATAGACAAAATAAATGCTCATAAAACTTTCTTAAATTACAAAAGAGAATTAAAACTTTGCTATAAAATTTTGTACCTTTTAATATAATTTAAAATAAAATTAAGTGGTTTGCCAAGCCCCGAGGTTACCTAATCCTAGTTTCCCCTACGCATTATCCATCACAATAATAATTTCTCAACATACTATTTTCTTTAAAATGAATTGATTTACTTACAAAGTTTTTTAAAGTGAGCGTTACAGGAGCTATCAAGAACCTTTTGCAACTGTTAGAGGTAAAATGATAGTAAAATAATGTTTTTACCCTTGGAATAGCTTTTTTTTTAAAAAAGGAAAGACAAAAAAAAATAAAGAATTGAAAAAAATGCCAAGGAAAATAAAGAAAATTTTTAAAAAATACAAAAAAAAAATGAGAAGAAAAAATTAAGAAATTTTGCAAAAAGTTATAAATAATGTAGAAAAGAAATAACCTAAAATTAAAAAAGTATTTATATTTCAAGGTAAACAACACCTTTCTACTTTTATTTTCTACCATTTTATTTGTTCTCAACAATCTTTAGGAGAATTCTCTAAATCTCAGCTTGCTCAGTCATGTCTCTAGAAGGTCGCAATACAGGCCCGCTTGATCAGGGCGAAAAAAAATCAAATCCATTTGTGGCTTCTCTTATTTTTATTCAGCATCTTTCTCCTTCTCATCAAAATTATTTATTCGTTTTACTGCTTGCCTATAAATATTTCTTCATATCTTCGTTTCCCTGGCATAATTTTAATATTTTTCTGAATTAATTTTAAGCCTAGCCCGGGTTTAATAAAAGATTCCACTTTTTCGAGTGTGGGTTTTTAAAAATATTGGCTATATTTTGTGTTTTAAAGGGAAAATTGAAAATATGAGAGGAGTTTGTATTAAATTATTTTTCAACTGATATTATCAAAAAATTTTGAAAAATCGGCACAGGTCAGGTTTAAAAAAAAACAAAATAGGCCTAGTGGTTTGACTTGCATGGCCTATGACTATCATATAAGTTTTCTTTGTACTTTTTTAAACATACTATACTAAATTCAAGGCCTAAAAGGTCCAATTATGAGCCTCACTCCGAAAACCATTTTAAAAATAAGAGATGATCGGAGTGGGCTTATCATTAGTTGAGACTTGTTGGATAAGTAAAATTGTAAATATACAAACAAATTTCTACTTTTTTTTAACATATCATAAAAATAGAAAAGAACAGAATATCAAAAAAAAGAAGGTAAAAGAAAATTAAAAATACATAAAAAAAATAATAAGAGAATTATTCATTACAATAATTTTCCTAGTTTATAATTAATACAATGGAAGGACATAATTCTGCACTTTAAATATTATTATAATTAAATATTTGCCCGTTTTTTTAGAAGACCATGACCCAAGGTTGGTTCTAAGGTTGATTCTAGATTAGGGCCAATTGATCATGTCTCCTAGCTTTATTAGAGTTCTAGGGCAGCAATTTTTTGATAAAAATTTGCGGGGTTCTGTATATAAATCCTAATGATTAGAAAATATGAAAAAATAAAATAAGCAGAATCATTTTTTTTGTCGGGGTAGGGGGGGTGTAGCGGAAAAATGGTATTTGTCTTATTAACTAAGGAAAGACTAAAGTTGGTTCCGCTTTATATCCGATTGAGAAAATGTATTCCCACTATGATTCCAAACAGATCGAACTCTATATATGCCAGCCTAAAAAGAAAGAGTTTAGATTTATTATACAAATAACATATAATTTATTTTTATGTATACAAACTTAATTTTAAAAATAAGACAAACTAAGACACCGGTCGCCTGTCAGATTAAATTCATTATCAAAATAAAATTTTGATTATTTCTTCCGTTGATATTTTCTTTTCTTCTCTTCAATTTAATAATATTATTTTAATTTTGTTTTTTTTAGTCACACATCCTGTTCACCCCAAAATTTATTTTTCTGGAGGAATAGAATCACGTAAATATCCTTTTTATCACTCAAAAAGTCTCACTCTTATATTTTTCTCTATCTACTCCATATGCTCAATACATTCATTATATATTTTTTTAGTTTATTCAAATTTGATATCATATTTGCGTCAGATTTTTGGTAATACTTATTTTTTTATTTACTATAATTTTACTTAATTCTTTAATTTATGAAAGAGTATATATTTTGTGGAGGAAAAAACTGAGAAATCAAATTAGAAACATAAAAATATTATTAAATCTTATAGTGATATAAAAGAATAGGATGAAAAAAATCTATTAAAGAAAAAAATAAATTTAATAAATATTTCTGATATTCATTAAAATATTTTTTTAAATTGGCTATTATAAAAAAATAATATACCATGTTTTTCAAGATTTTTATTCGAAATGTACAAATTTTTGGCCATAATAGCTAGAAATGTAAAGGTTCCCACTGTACAAATCAATAATATCATATAAGGTCATTTCCATACAAAAATAAACCGCTCTAAAAAAAACGTACAGGCTAGAAATGGCCTATGTATGTAAATTCTTTTATAACAGACATAAATATTTAGGCACGATTTAGGTTGATATTTAAAGACAATCCGTTTAAGATTTAACCAAATAATAGTATTATGTAAGCCTGGATATTATGTTCAATGATGATCGAAAGGTTTGGATCGAAGTTTACATAATATTATTTTGGCTAAAATCTTAATCAGGCATCGGGTCATATCAACACTAATAAATATAAATAATTTTTCCTAATTGAGAAAACTAATTATTTCAAACTCCAAAGAAGTCAATTAATAACCAATAAAATATATTTTATTGGTTATTTTTTACAAACATGTTATAAAAATATGAACATAGAAGATAAATAAATAATAATAATTGACCTTACTCTACGAACAGACTCATATTTATATCTTAAATTGAAACTAACAATATTTGTTAAATTATACAATTCAATTATTAAATAATTTTCTTGTTGAGTTGGAATAAGCAACTACAATAAAATAAAGATATATCAAAACATCCGACAATTATATTAAATCATGTGAAATCCAGTTCACGGTGTAAGATATAGAAGGTGAAGAAACTAGTATTATCATAGTTATATAATTACCCATTCTAGCCAGCTTAGGATTCACTTGAAAGCCTGCTTTTAAAAGAACTTTAAATGTTAAAAGATGTTTAAATTTTAACACAGCAAGAGTTTTAAAGTATTAAATAAGTGAACTAGTTCGAGACCCCTAAATGGGAGAGTAGAAAAGATGAGATATATTGTATTCCTAAAATTTTGTTTAGGGCAGCCTCCGGTTTTGAACTTATTTCTGTCGTAAATTACGCATTTATTAAAAATAAACGCCTAGAGTTTTTTTTTAACGGATAGAGTATATAAAATCTTTTAATCAAGATTAACATCTATTTTTTAGTAACCAATAAATTCCTAGATTTTGATATACAAATGTAGTATAGCAAATAATATTATATCGTTTAGAAATCACTTAGACTGAGGCCAGTAGTGTTTATTTTTATTTTATTAGCGACAAATTGAATTCAACCATAAGTCTCAAAAATAAAAATATATCGATACATTTTTTATTTAAACAGGAAATAAAAAAAACGAATCCCCCCCCCCCCCTCCAATAATTCTGAAATTAAGGTTTGATCCATTTAAGATTTATCAATATTTTATGTATATAATAAATGATTAGAAAAGTTATGTAACAATTTATCCCATAATTTAATGAAAATATTCTTTAAATTTTTTAAAAGATTTACCCTTGATTGGTATGTAATAATATAATATTTCTAGTTTACTTTATATATGAATTGTGGAAAAACAAGGAAAATCTAGTATTAGATTTTATTTTATTAGCGACAAATTGAATTCAATCATAAGTCTTAAAAATAAAAATATATCGATACATTTTTTATTTAAACAGGAAATAAAAAAACGAATCCCCCCCCCCCCCTCCAATAATTCTGAAATTAAGGTTTGATGTAGATATAGGAGAACCATTTAAGATTTATCAATATTTTATGTATATAATAAATGATTAGAAAAGTTATGTAACAATTTATCCCATAATTTAATGAAAATATTCTTTAAATCTTTTAAAAGATTTACCCTTGATTGGTATGTAATAATATAATATTTCTAGTTTACTTTATATATGAATTGTGGAAAAACAAGGAAAATCTAGTATTTGATAAAAATTTTTTTTAAAATGAATATAAATTTTGGCCATATTGTAGTTGCAATCTAATTAACTAATCATATAAAGATAATTCTATAAATATCAAACAGAAATAAAAATATACTATTTTTATCCATTATAAGGCAGGAAATCCAATGATTTAGGAAGCCCATCAAAGTGGTTTGATTCAGCCCACAAGTCAATTACTTCTACAAAAATTAAAAATTGAAAAATCAACGAGAAAAATAAAATTAATTGTGATAGCATTCCTTTGCAGTGTATAGTTGTAGTTATTCTATTTAGTATTTTCCTGAAATATTAAAAGGTATGGAAGTTATAGATAATTATTAAAAAGTAGTTTTCCTAGACCTGGCCTCCCCTTATAGGCCATCTATTTTTTTTTAAATCTAACCTTCAATCATTTACCCAGATCGATAAACTTACCGTACTTGGGTTCCTCAAAAGAAACGATGATTCATTTATCTTGTTTTTAAAATTCCTACCTGCTATAAAAAAATTATCTTATAAGTAAAAAAAACGTTACATACTTTACAATTCTCTTGCATATTTACATTCCTACCAAAAATTGTATTTAATAGCATCATTAGTTTGGAGGAAACAAGCCAAAATTCATCAATCCGTCGCATCCCAAAAACATTAACGACTTCCTATCTCTTAAAAATATACCCCTGAAATATAAATAGATAAAAGAAAAATCTCTTATCCCCCGACCCCTCCCTCTTCTCATTTATATAACCAATATGCATGAGCTTAAAATAAAGACATTAATCGGGAGAGTGTTGAATTTAAAATGTGATGCGATTTATCGGGCTTAAGATTCATCCTCCTAACATAAAAGGAATTATTGCCCTTTATCTACTCTATTTTTCATATTCATTCATTAATTAGTGTCTGACCAGTAACCTTATAAAAAAACTATGTTCATATTTTGATCTTCAATGGGCAGTTGACATATAGAATTTTATATCTCGGCAGAATCTCATTCACATTTTTTATCTCAAATTTAAATCCGTCCAGCAGTGCACATGATTATGAAGTTCTACAATTTTTTAAATTATTCCGGATTTAGCAAAGTTTTCCTACCCCTTTCAAGTCCTCGCCAGATATTTAGCGGAGAAAATTGGAAATATGGCATGTAGTTGTTGTTAAAGGGCTCATTTTGAGCCCATTTTTAAAAACGGTTAACATGATATTGTATTAGGAAAAATATTACGCAAGCCTTATGATTTTGCTCTTAGGTGGCGGCACAAAGGTTTGATCATCTACTGATGAAATCTCGAAGATTAGACAATATTTTACTGACTAAAATATTGAGTTAGCAGTTTTTACAAATCGGCTCAAGTTTAACAACACTAATGGCATGGCTATGCCTATTCGGTACTGATTTCTGGATAAGATAATAAAATATTTGAGTCCCTTTCGCAAGTCTATTTCTTAAAGAAGGTGCCGAATAACTACTCAATTAACCTAAAGATCAAAGTCCAAATAAATAGAAGCAGAGGGGGATTTTATATCTATATGGATATTTATGGAGGCATCACTGACTGTAAATCTACTCCCTCCATTACCCCCATTTCTTTGCACTCTTTGACGCTTGCCTAAATAAACTCATTCAAAGCTGTTAGAGACAAATTAAATCTTATATCCCTAAATCCCCTCCCCCTCCCCGTGTAATTATGAATAGGCTTTTAAATTATAACAAATCGGGCTCTATCTATCCTTTAGATGGCTAGATAGCGGCTACATAATTATCTCTATACCATAGAATATACCTACAATTTGGATTTAAACATCTCTCATATGTAAAGTACATATAAAAGAATATTATGGATGGTGCTACTTTAAATGAGTGGGAAACTTTAACTTTAGATTTTTCTTGTTCAAATATTTTTACCACACCTTCCTTTAAAAATAAGTTAACAAATTCAATAAATATTACGATTTACCTCCTTTCCTGCTCATAGCCAGACCTCTTTGGCCCTAAGAGTCTGACTCATCTTTGTTCTATAGAATAAAAAGGCTCCTTACAGCAAATGACCATGAGTTTTATCACTTAATATAAAGGCAATGAAATTCTCAGAAAGAGCTTCATTTGTCTTTCTAATACATTTCCTCTTTAATTTCTAGATTAGCACAATTTTTAATTTTCATATTAGTTATTTTTAATTTTCATATTAGTTATTTTTACTATTTTACAAAAAATTAGGAGTATTTAAGAAATCTCCGATGTTTTAGTGAATTTTTCTTAAAAACCACAATTGGACTATTCCTAACGATCAATATTATCTTCAAGATTTTCTAAAATTAAATACTACCATGTCACGTCTATATCTATAATGTTTATTAATTTATCATATTTCTCTTGATTATAATAGTATAAATGTATTAAAAATATTTTTAAAAAATTTATAAAATAAACTCTTTTATTCTATTCATTTTTATAAGATATTTCTGATTTAGACATCGAATCAACTGCTATATAGATACTTGTCTTACAGAAAAATTGGGAATATCATTGAAGACATTCATCATAATTTTTATATCTTCTGTCATATCTATTAAACTATGCATATTCCATTGTTCAATATAGTATTAATATTGTATTTAAGATGAGGTGATTTTTTTTATAAAATGATAATTAAAACATGTGATTATAAGATTAAAACCATTTATAATTATTGTATTGAATTATAACATATAAATCAAATTATGTTCGGGTTTGGATTTCACTTATATATAATAAACATATCACTTTTAAATGGAATTTGAATATAATGATTACACATTCTAATAGTATATTGTAATGGTAAGTTACGAATATGGTTAACATATCATTTTTAAGATAAAATAATATTCAGAGTCCTTTAGAAGGCTACCCCTTCCCCCTTAAGGCATGATTGCTTGAACCCCCCCCCCCCCTGCCTTTTGATTAAAATATAATTCAATTACAAAAGGAACCAGTTACTATGTATAAATGACTAAGTGAGATATCGTATTGAGATTTAAATTGCCATGCATCATACCCTCATGTTCTGATAATGTTTATTTACTTTATTAAGATAAAGGGTTATAGTTTATATAGGTATAGGTATATCATAATTATTGCAATTATTTTGTTTAAAATAAAATATATTTCTTAAAATGTTCCCTGTTCGTAGAAAATCTTTAAAAACTTAATTTAAATATGAAATTTAATCATTGTTTTCATAAGATTTATTAAATAATTTGTGAAAAATGGTATACTTGGCAATATCCGTGATATTCGTCTTAGTTAAAGCGCCAATGGTCCTGGAATTCCCAGTTTTAAATGTTTCGTGAGCTAACCTCTGAACTAGGGTTAGAAGGTTCAAAGGGCCACCCGGAGTAGGGTTAATATTTAATTAATTTAAGTGAACAAGATGGCTTACTTCTAATTCTACCCTTTTACCTTCTACCTAGCTTTTTCGGTTTGCATTTTATTTTTCGCAAAAACTCATCTTAATTTCATAGTTTTTTTTCTTCTTATTATTTTTTAGTATGCCATCCTACGCATTCTTGATCAACTTATCAACTCTAAGATTTTTGCCTATTAAATATATTTTTTTTATTATTAAATCTACAGTCAAAGGCTCTTATAATTATTTCTAAATTTTTGCTTTTGTACTTTAAATATTAGTTTCAAATTTATATTGAATATTATTTGTTGAAAAACACGTCAAATATTTTATTAAAAATTTTTTTATGGCATTATATGAATGAGATTAAAACAAAATTTTTAAAAAAGTTCCCAAAAAATAGGTATAGTTCTATAAAAATTAGTATTGTTTCTTTTAGAAAATAAAAATTGAGATCTGATGTAATGGTTCAAATTTTTTCGCCAACTTATTTTTAAAAAATAGTTCAAAATTCCGTTTGACATATGTCTAAGGGAAGAGATAAACCATTGGTATTAACAATTATTATAAGTATTTATTTTTGTTGTCTCATCACAGTGTCAACAGGATTTGAATACAATTTTGAAAAAGAAGAGAGGCAGGTTACGTTAATTTTAAGATAAACAAGGGGACATTTCTTTCTTTCTTTCTTTCTTTCTTTCTTTCTTTCTTTCTTTCTTTCTTTCTTTCTTTCTTTCTTTCTTTCTTTCTTTCTTTCTTTCTTTCTTTCTTTCTTTCTGTTTCGGACACGTTTTTAATAAACTGAATAATATAAATAATAAACAATGTATAATAAAAAGAACTTTATAAAGGATACTCTGACTTCATAAGGATAGTCTAAATCCAGCTGGAAAGTAATAACGGGTTGAAGCTCCTCATAAAAATGCATTAGAAAAAATTTCTTACGAGGTCAAAATATTGCCAGTCTGACCCCATATTTATATTTAATAAAACTTACAAAAAAAATAAGAAGGCTGAATTTTAATGAAATTAAGGTAGTTTAGAAAATTTTAGGTGTAAATTAACTATCATGATATATAAAATGGTACTAAATGTTGTGTGTTTCAGGCAATAAGTTCAAAGGTTATATCTTAATAAAAACAATCAAATAATATAGGTTGAAGTTTTTTTTTTAAATATCAAAACAATTACAATAATATAGAAACTAATAGTCTGAATATTTTACACATATTTTTTATATTACATAATAAAAATAAGGTTAAGTTCATTAAGATTGTTATAACTTGAAAAATATTAAATTTTAAGATTTGTACGATCGCATAATAAAATAAAATAAATAATAATATTTAAAAAAAAAATAATATTAAAAATTCCCCCACAGTGAGTTACCAAACTTAAAAATATTGGGCCATTATTTTATTTTTTAAAATATATATATATTAAAAAAATTTTAATCTGAAATTTAATCGCATTAATATATATTAGAAAAATTATACTAAATAAATTTTTTCTTAAAATGAATTCATTTGTAAAATTTTTCTATCTGTTAGCTCTTATTTTCTTCTGCGACTTCAATGGTAAGTTATGCATTTTTTTCACAACCATTATTATGTTAATTTATAATGTTATAAAAGGTAAATATTTTATTATTTAACATTATTACATATTAGTTGTAAAAAACTGTTTTGTTCTATCGCATTTTAACTAGTGTGCATGGAGGCATTCATTAAATTAATTAATTTGTATGCATTAGTTCAATTTAAAATAACCAATATAGAAATATAATTTTAATTTGTTTCTCCTTTAGTCGCTAGGCCAAGTAAATGCTTAAAATATTACAGATTTATTTCCGTATTACTCTGCATTCACAGTTATCACAAATTTGTGACGGAGAATATAAAAATATTTTGTATAATACGCCGTGAATTTTGCGCTAACTATGAATGGGAGGATTGTAGATTAACTATGATGAATTGGGTCATTATATAATACAAGATATAATATAGTATATACATATCTTTAGTGTATATTCATATTTTT
This sequence comes from Gordionus sp. m RMFG-2023, assembly GCF_954871325.1. Classification (NCBI taxonomy): domain Eukaryota; kingdom Metazoa; phylum Nematomorpha; class Gordioida; order Chordodea; family Parachordodidae; genus Gordionus; species Gordionus sp. m RMFG-2023. The sequence goes on along the minus strand of NC_088778.1, from coordinate 3,645,751 downwards.
TTATTTGATTATTATTTGCGTATATAAATCAAGATGGAGATGGTGATCATGAAGGTAAAAATAGATAAGATATATCATTTAAGTAGAAAATAATAATATAGAATATTTTCTTAAAAATAGTTACAAACACATTTGGATAAAGGCTTTCTCAAGAATTTTATAATTCCTAAAATTTATGATGAGCCAAAAGCTTGGATGAGTAAACTTCCAACGACTACAGTGACTTCAGCAGATCCCCCACCATCTCTAGCCAAAAAGATTACCCCCTAAACCCCTTTAAATTTTTTAAACTCTGCTTACCAAAATTTAAGCCACCTTTTTATAAGCCCCTCCTCAATCTATTTCATTATATTTTTACTCTCCTAAAAGATTTATCAGGCATGATTTAATATTTCCATCTTTTTATAATTATTTTTATCTTCTTAAAAAAATTTAATTTTGATTCTACACCTGAATTATTTATATATCAGGATGAAACAACTTCTCATGGCCCATCTCAAAAAGTAATCTTAGGTACCTATACCATTCCCCCCCCCCCCCAAAAAAAAAAACTAATTTTTTTTATAAGAGTCATTTACCTCCAGTAACACGGGAAGCCATTAACAAGAAGTGGGGCAGGAGAGTGATTGGGTAAAAAATTGGGATTAAAGATAAATTTTGATATGTTGATCAAATAAAAAATTTACATAAAGACTGCTTATCTCAACTGAGTTAACATTCAAATTCCTATCTACGTTAAGCCTATGACTTTACGTTAAACTTCTTCACTCTTTACAAGATAACTATATTTCTGATATCCAACATTATATAAGGCTATCATTTTGCACGCTTTTTACAACTTATTTTCTAGGAACAAATATGACTTTAATTTCTCCAACCTCTCCCTGTTCACGTGGAATTTATTGTGAAATCATTTTACAAGCCCAATAGCAATTTTATTTAAGAGAAATCTGACAAATATATACTATGATATCTCTCAAGCCTGCATATTAATATCATAAACGGTTAACTCAACTCAACTATTGATTTAACTAAATTTCCATTATCACAACTTTTCGTTTAGATACATTATGCATTATTTGTTGAATGAGAGACAAAAATATAAAATCATTTATTTTTATATTCTAGCTAGAACAAAAAAAGGTAATTTATTTTCTTCATTTTATAAAATTTTATTATTTTCAGTTGTAAAATACACTGTTTAAATGTATGAATTATATTTGACGTTAATGGTTCATAACTTTAAAGCTAGGAAAGATATGAATTTTTAGATATAGATACAATTGTTGGAAACTGAAACGGTGCTAGGTTAAATCTCTTACTTAGGATTGTCCTTCCTTCCTACCTTCCTTCCTTCCTTCCTTCCTTCCTTCCTTCCTTCCTTCCTTCCTTCCTTCCTTCCTTCCTTCCTTCCTTCCTTCCTTCCTTCCTTCCTCTTTTTTATAAATATAGAAAAGAACACCGCTATTTATCTATTTCTTCTGGTTAACCCAAATCAACCAAAGTAGTTATAAAACATAATTTTATTTCTAAAATCAAAAAGAAATTATAATAAGATTTCTATATTATTATTTAAGGTAAGGTTAACATAAATTATATTTCATTTATCTATTAATTAAAAAATAAAAATTCTTTTTCAAACCTTTACATTCATAATTGTTTTTTAATTATAGCATTTGGCTATGATTATTTTTGGGTTTTTTTGAATTTAATCAAAATGTAAAGAACTGGGAAATTCTTGTTTAGTAAAGGAGACTGGATTTATATTTGTTTATAACAAATGAAAGAAGCAAATTTTCCAAAGGTAGTTTTATGCTTTACATAAATCATTACTGTAGAAACTAATATAAGAGTTTTTTATTAATATAAAACTTTAAAAATTGAAAAATGAAAAATAACCAGGGGTACCTTTTAGACTTTCGCGATACCTTGTTATTTTTAGATTTTTCATGATTTTTTTTTTTATAAAAATGTTAATCCTAATGTAAAAAAATGATAAATGTATCCTGTTCTTCCATAATATATAAATCACCCAGAATAAACTTGCTGTCTCAACAATTCTTGAAGAAGAGAATATAAACGACCAATCCAAATCATAAAACTAATTACTTTTCCTTAATTTTTGGTAGATCAATTGTTCATGGTAATACCATTTTTTTGGAAATTTACATTTTCACCTAGTGTTAAATCATCACACCAACTCCAGAACTATTGTTACGATTCTCAATTTTAGTCAATTTTAAAAAATGGAGTATACTTAATATATACGCCAGAAAAATATCGCCTATACCTCGAGATTTTACCATGGATGTCTAAACCGTTTATAGTATAAGCAAAATCTACAGTCTTGAGTAATCTATTTCTGGATAAAATATTGAGTTAACCGTTTATGAGACTAGGCTCAAATCGAGCTGTTATAACACGACGGATATTTTTTTATTCAAAACAAGAAGCTTAGCTCAAGGGATGTATAATAAATCTTAATATAATAGCTATATTTTCGCCAAAGGGTGCAATATTACCCTTTTTAAAGCCAGTTTTTTCTTGTAAGATTCAATTAATCAAATATATTTAAAAAAAATATAACATTGAAGAATTTAGTTAACATTTCATGTTGTCACTTATTTTTTAAAAATTATATATAAAGGAAACGTTTTATAAAACAAAAGGCGCTTATATTTAATATATAAATATTAATGCAATCAACAATTTTATTGATTATTTCTATTAGTAGAAATATGAACAAATACAAAGAAAAAATTAAAGAATAGAAACATATTTTTAAGAGACAATATCTAGGAATCTCTCATTACTGACACTTACGGCATATGTTAAATTAGACAATTTACCAATTATTAAATAATTTTTTTTATAAACAAAATTTTTATAGATGAAGTTAGACCAAAACTAAGTAATTTCAATTACAATAAAGTTATGTCAAAATCGTTCATAAATATAAAAATTATAATTTGTGAAAAGGTAATCAATTTAAACCTGAAATCTCTATATATGGCGTAAGATATGTATCCAGGAAAATATTAATAAATGCATACCACAGAAGGTGATACTTATATTTTGAGATTTTAAAAAATCTCTCGAAAATAGATATATTTTAAATATTCAACATGTAAACTTCATAAAATTTTTGGTACCTCAAAGACAGCTCTCTTTGCGGTTTATTTAACAATATCTCAAGGCGCAATTACTCTTATCAAGCATCTTTATCTTAATCACATAAAACTCGCTCCTCCCTCTTCATGCTTAATATTCCTTTACTCCTGGGCCTTTGAACTCAAAAATTTCAAATTATTTTAGAAAAAAAGTTACTAATTTAATCTTACCAAAAAGAAATACGTTATCAGCCTCGCTTCCCCAAAAGTTTGGAGTCTGGGACTTATTTGTCTTTTCCAGATCACTCTTGCTTCCTCCTTTCTCGGCCATAGTATTCTTCCAAATAGAATGAAAGTAAATTTTTTTAAAATATACTCCGTCGAATTTCCGAATTTATCTAAACCCTCCCCCCCTCTCATAAATTCCATAATCCATGGTAGAAGGCTTGATGTTGCTATTCTAAATGAGTGGGAAAATACAAAATCTACAAACAACGCTATAATCTATCTCATAATCATATTTTTATTCCTGTTGTAGCTATTCACCCTTGATCTCTCTGGTCGGAATGGCTACGCTCTTCTTTAGTTCTAAAAGCATAAAAATTAAGCTATTTACAGGAAATAAAGCGTCCTTCAAAATTTTCGAGGAGAGTTTCAACTGTCAATTTAATCCATTTCCTCTTTAATTTTTTTTAATGGTCCACCATTTTTGATCCAAATTTGTAATATTTATTTGTTTTTCATTTTAATTCAAAAAATAATATATTTTTTTTAATCTTATGATACTAAAGAAATTCATTTAAAAAATTTTCTTTCATTTCTAAGAGATTTATTTTTAAAAAAAATTAAATTAAAATATAAGTATTACTAACTATCAATATCATTAGATTTTTCTAGAATTCATAAAAAATATTCTTATTTATTTTGCATTTCAAGATTTTGTGTTTTTCGATTTTCTGTTACATCTATAAATAAGCATGATTGAGATAACAATTGGATAATAAATTGAAATAGAAAGAACTGAAAAATAATAATCAGAGTATATAGATAAACATATGAATAAAATAATTTTACTATCACTTTATTACATGATCCAACATAATATTTATTAAATAATAAGACCTAAATATTAAAAAGAAAAGGGTTAAAGCGAAATAAAAATTATGAATTCTTTCCTAAAGCTGAGAAATAATATAAAATTCACAAAATCTCAATTATATATCTTTTCCTTATCATTTACATAGTCTGTAATAATAAAATATATCGTAACAATTCTTCTAATTTGAATAAGACATTTTTTGTTATCATCTAAATATTACAACAACATATATTACTATATGTATGATCAAAAAATAATTTTATTCATTGTTAATTAATTTATTTCATATATTAATCTTGATTTTAATATGCATATATATAGATAGATAGTTTTAATAAAAAAATTTATTTTAATTATTTTTAAAAGATACTCCACAAGAAAAATAGGATATTTTATTGAAAACATATGATGATAATTTATCTATCTTTTTTCTTTCATATGTATTTTTATCTAATTCATATTCAATTGATCTATATGATAATTTTATATTTAGATGAGGGGATTATCGTTGATTATAATATTTTTTATAATTGCATGGAATTATTAACATATAAACATATTATGTTCAGATGTGAGCTTACTTTTAAATATATGTCATATTGGCATATGACATGGGGATTCGTAATCTCTCAATTCTATATCCTATTTAACAAGGATTTTTAAATTTAGAAGATCTGATTTAACCAGAAATGTATACCAGCGTATGTATATTAACTACCCTATGATTTCAAATGATATTGTCATTCAAATTTTATGTATAATAAATTCATATGAGTGCGGTTAAAAGGTTTACAGTGGTGTGAGTACTCCATTTTTGCCGAAACTCAAATCAGATTTTCCAGATGAATGATTTAAAATTAAGATAAGGATAAATTACAGATTAATATTATTATTTTTAATTCCTTATCAGATTATTTTGTTAATAAATTTTAAGTGGCTCTGTAGTTCTGAGATTTAAGATCTTGGATAAGAAATCGGAGATCACTGGTTCAATTCTCAGCCTTGAACATTTTTTTTCTAAAACCAATCCATTGTATGAAGTTAGGATTAAGGTTCTGGAGTATATAATTTAACCAATAGAATAGTTTCTACTTTTTTTAGAATTTCTAGCCACTTCCATCTACCTTCTTTTTGGCTTTTAACTAACTTTATCAATGAATTTTAATTTTATGGCATATTCATTTATTTTTCACTCTTTTTTAACCACTTCTATTTTTACCCAATATGCTTCTTACTCGAACCCTCTTCCAGCTTGGATTTTTCCAAAATTTTTATTAGAATATTTATAAAAACGGAAGTGGGACTACAAGTTTCCCCCAAAACTGGCATAATTTTATGTTAAAATGAATAATTTGTATTTTTTGTTTCAGAAAACAAAATTCGTGGGTTTTATTGCAATAGTATGTTTTATCCTCCTTAAATAATTTATAGTTCCGCCTGACATGTCATGGTCATATAAATGGAATTAGTTAATTTAAAGTCCTTTTTTGCCTCTGCAATATCAAAAAATTGTTAGGAAAGGAAGATACAGATAAAACACCAATATTAGGTGAAAGTTAAACATCAATTGTATAAGCATAGGGAAGAGGGGGGTGTTGCAAAGTACCAAATTGAAATTTTAGGTAGGCTCTAATTCTGCCACTTTCAAATAAATTGCTTTCCAGGCAATTATAATTTGAAAATATTTTTTTAATGGAATATAATTAAATTGAGCGTACCTGGCGATAAAATTATTTAAACGTAATTTTTTAAAGAAATTAAATTTTGTAGGGCTATTGTAAAGAAAAATTACAAATGTAATCAAATATTTATTTAGATTTTTATTTTAGAATACAAAACTAAACCAAATATACATAGTAATAGATGTGCTTGCTTATGCATAATTTATTTCCGTGTGGTGCAAGGAAATTGTCTTTAATTTATTAATTTATTAATTTATAGGTCTTAAAAGTATTACATATTTCAGAAATCGTAGATGCATGTCTCACAGAGAAAATACACCCCTTCACTCACATTTAGAGTAAGGACCATATTCCATTCTATATCTCATTTTTTTCCCAAGCGATTCTATTGATCAATGTATAATATAGTGCATAGAGCTTAGTAAAATAATTCATCTTTGGCAATATATTTAATTATTGCTCCTTAGAAATAAATAAAAAAACTTGTGAATTATTATGTTATGCTATAATTTTAGATCTTATTAAATCCAGTTTTGTATAAAATTTGTGATTTAATCTTGAAATAAAATATTAAATATTTTTAACAAAATATATTTAGCATTTTTAGGCGCCAAACTCTCTTTAAAAATAAAGTAACAAGCTATAATTAATTTAATAACTTATTAGCTGCATATAAATATATAGAAAATCGCATAAGAGTTTAAATATAAAATTTTGGGCAAATTTTAATTTTGTCTGTAGAACTTGAAGATGATATAATTTAGATATTTAATGTCAAAGAATAGTAGAATATATAAGCGATATTTTTATATACTATAAAAGAATTGACTTGTTTGTTTAATAAATACACAATTTTAAATACTTGCCCTATAAAATCACTAACATATTTTTACTACATAAATTTCACAACGCACACAATTCTTTTCGAGAATATATTTTTTTTAATAAAAAATATATAATATATAATTTTTTAATAATAATAATTTGTCTTATAAACATAAGTCAATATAAAAGCATAATTATACATTTCCTGCATCCAGTAATTGATTTTATGTCTTCAACATTTACAACGTCGTCACCATATCTTATGTTCTAAAAAAGTATTTTTAGCTCTCAAATAATTTTAATAAGGTTCCATCGATAGCCTCAAGTCTACATATATTCAAGATCGTTTAGACCTTATTTTATTTGATCAGCGAAAATGAAGTTAATTATATTTATTCTTATCCACTAATATTGGACTATCTTTGAATAAAATATTAACCAATGGCTTCGGCAGATTATAATAGGCTAATATCTGCGGATCAAATTAATTTTTTAAAATAACATATTAGGAGATCTTACACGAATCCATGCATATCTGGGAACTAATTAAATAAAAGTTCCTATTTCTTTACGAATATAAATGTCTTCCTACATTTCTCAATATTGAGATTCAATGGGTTTAGAATATACTTTCCTACGAAAATAGGTGTGGTTTCATTGCCTTCTTTTTATTATTTTCCTTAGATAGCTTTCTATTATCTGGAGAGAACCAGAATGTTGTAAAACAACACATTTCTCTACCACATCCTTTTTATCCCTTGGAAAAAACGAGTTCATTTTTCTATCATGACACCTTCCAGTAATAAACAAAAATTTTAATGAGTCTTGTTCAATGTATAACGTATAAAGATTTCCTACCCTAATAATATCCTTTTGCTTAGGTTATCTTAAATTAAAAAAATGTCCAACACCGGCTTGATTCTTTACCTAGTAAGAGTTTGAGGGTGTTATTAAATGTTAAAGGATAAAGAAATGTAGTAGCACTTAGCCTAGGATGCGAAATCACACTACCACATCAGTGTACAGATGTTGCAACTGATAGTGAAGATATGCTCTAATTTAACAGCTCATGTCTTGCGACATAGAACAACATACATTAATGGCTATATTGGATATGGCTGGCTTACAATTAAAATCGAACATAAAAATCTCTCACTTCTAAATAACTTACCTCCAGGTAAAATCAATGACTCTCTGAAACTTAAGGTGGTCATTCATATTGGCTTATGCTTACCGGGTTTCATTCAACATCTTATCTATTCAACTCTGAACCAAAATAGTTATTCATAATTTTTATCAACAGTCATATTCACTCCATTTATTTCTAATAAATTAAAATTTCCCATCCTAAATTTGAAATTTTTTTAAAAACAATAGGTCAAAAATTATAAATTCCAAACGAATCTAATATCTTATATTTAAAACAAATAAATTGATCTACATATTGAAAGGTACCTTCTTATGTTTTCTTAAATACATTTCTTCAACTTTTTTTATAGATATTTTATACATAAAAAAGATATTACATAGCCTGGTCGAGCCGAATATTTTAAAGCTAAGATGGTATATTTGTTGGTGAGAAAAGAAGATAGAGGCATGGTAAAAAATATAAAGTTGGAAGAGGAGTTTATCCCACAACTTCTTTTAGTTGTAGGATATTTTATAATCAAGAACTTAAGAAATATAAGAATCTCGAGGCTAAAGGTTAATAAGTTGAAGGAGGAGAGTTCAGGGAAAAATTGTGTTACAATGATAGCTATGGGTGTGAGTGCAGATTTCAAAGTATCAAATCAAGTGGTAAACGATAAAAAAAACACTTGATTTATGGCTATGGAAAATATCTGTGCTTGCATAAAAGTACCACTGATCACAAAGGGACATGGAGGTAGAAACTTGATGTAGCCAAAACAATTGACGAGTAATGTAAAACAATAAAGAATGAAAAAAATATAGTAAATTGTGACTAGGAAAATATAAGAGTTCAAAAATAAATGCCAAAAGATAATGGCAAAAGCGCAAAAAATTAAAAGGCACAGGTTTGCAAGGAAGTTGGAAAATGAGGAAGGGAATAGGTTTAGGATAGCAAAGCAGAGAGTGAAAAAGTATAAAGCGTGAATTGTTAAAAAAAAATACTGAGGGAAAATTGGTAAGTGATAGTAACGTAACTAAAAAGGTTTGGATCTATAGAAAGATTACCGAATGGAGAACAAGTAGGACAATGATGCTAAATGAGCAAACAGTGGAAGGGCTTAGCTGTCGATTTAGTAAAAATAATTAGGAAGCTTGAAAAACAATAAAAAAAAAGATAAAGCAGCGGGCTGTACTAGAGGGCAAACGAAATGTTTCAATCATCTGAGATCTGGAGATCGAGTGACTAACCCATGTATATAACTTGATTATTTTAAAGGATTATACCTGATGACTGACGGAAATGTCTGACAAAGAAATACTCCTATAGACCGTGGATCCGACAGAACAATTAATGTTTGGTAGGTAATGAGGGTCTTCGAGAAGGAGTTAGGGAATAGTAATAACGACAAATTAAATTGAATGATATGAGATTCGGCTTTACACATGGGAAGGGTACTAGAGTCCCTATTTTTGTAGTGTGACAAATGTAGGAAAGATACCAACAGAATGGGAAGTCATTTTACTAAGCATTCATATCTGGAGAAGGCATTTGACCTAGTCCCACTAGAAGTTACAAAGCGGACCTTGAGTTAATCAGACTTGGACGAGTGGCTAATAACTGCCGCGATAATGATGTATGAAGAGGAACAAACGGTGTTCAAGCAAATTATCGAGATAGTGATCGTTTTGAGACAAAAGTGTTCTACATCAAGAATCCATCTTTAGCTAATTACTCGATAATAGTATTAAGTGGTTTGTGGTACCCCCAAAGCATTTCCGTGGAAAATACTGTATGTTGACTAAAATTTTAATTTTTTGGATGGAAAATGGTTATGGAAGAGGAAAAGTTTATGAATATAGAACACGCGACGGTATTGTTTGAAGACATAGATTTAGAAAGGATCAAAGAAACAGACACTTGATCCTGATTGTGTCTAACAATTACATCAATTTTACTCGTTGTGTTAAATAAGTTTATAATTGGTGTGATGGTATAAAGGGAAGTCTGCAGATAGCAAGCACGATATATATTTGTAGAAAGTGTGTTAATATGGAGAAGAGTGATGCTAACAAAACTAGTTTTTTATTGGAAATGGAACGAACAGCTTTAGAATAGAGGAGAAATGCTACCCAAACAATACACTTAGCGCAGTCGAAGGCCTTGACTTGGCAGTGTTGACCTGGAAGAAATTCAAAGAGATATCTTGAATTTTAAAGGATAAAAATGCCTCTCTAGCCTTGAAGGGGAAAATATATACAAGCTATGTGAGAAATTGTACGATGTAAGGCAACTAGAAAAAGGCAAATAGGTCGACTCACAAATTCGAATTGGAAAAAACGAAAATGTGAAATTAAGTGGGGAAGAAGGAAGGAGAAAGAAGAGAAAGAAGAAGAAGAAAGAAAGAAAGAAAGAAAGAAAGAAAGAAAGAAAGAAAGAAAGAAAGAAAGAAAGAAAGAAAGAAAGAAAGAAAGAAAGAAAGAAAGAAAGAAAGAAAGAAAGAAAGAAAGAGAAAGAAAGATTTTTATTATCCATTTGGGAAAAAAGATAATTTATATTTAATTTTTTTAGTTAATTAGTAACTTCTTACTTTTAAAACAGCATTACATTCAAGCGATTTCCTTATGGTAAATTGGGTATAAATTTATTTAATGTAGATTTAAATAATTTCTTTTTGAATATAAGTTTAATACTTTTTAATAATAATTATATAATTCTCGTTATTCCCCTTGTCGATATTTTTACATGAGATTTTAACAACTTTATATTTATATTGGCAAAGTTATTTTTTCTTTTCAATTTTTAATGATTAAGCGTCAAGAAAGCTAAATGTTTATATGATATAAAATTTTAATTTGAAAAATTGAAATTTAATTATAAATGGATCTCTTTTTAAATTTATCCCTATTTTTCATAAAAATAAATATAAAATAAAATAAGGAGATATTAGCAAACACTATAAAAAAAAATTAGCGCGATATTTTAACAATTCTGATAATACCTATCAAACCGAGAAATTAGTAGGAGTGCATTATTAGCAAAGTAAAACATGAGTTCAACATTTGTTTAAAAATAAAAATTCTTCTAAGATTTTGATCTCTGAAGAATTTTAAAAATAAAAAATTTCATTAAAAAAAATTTGAGAATGCAAACAGGATTTTTGATCAAATTTTAGCTAAAATTAAATCTTATTTATAAAAAAAATAGTGTGATTTTTATGCATAAAAAACCTTTTCATGTTCACATATATTTTTTAAAATATATTTTGATCAAAATTTTGAGCAAAAAAAATCTTTATTTTTTTCGAACTCTGTGTAAAACTATCCCTGATTCCCGAGGAAAGCGCAAAATTTAAAACTTGCTTTTAATAAAAGGAATCATTATATCTAGAATATAATATTTTCTCTATCGCACTTATATCATGATAAAAATTTACGTTGATATTAGATAGAATAAGGAAGAAGGCAAAAATTGTATATCATAAAATATTCCTCTAAACCATAAAATATTAAATGGAACCCTCTCCCCCCCCCCATCCTTTCCCATAAACAATATTGATCCTTTTTACTACGGATTGCTTGCAAGAAGGAACCTTTTACTAGTTACCTTATCTTTTATGTTTATTTTTTATCTATCAATAAATTATTATGCAAAAATAAAATATGTTTCAATCTATTTTTAATTGTTTTGATGAAAATATATTTATTTTTTCACCCTGAACTTATTTCATTATTTTCAATAAGGTAAACCCATCTAATTTAATCATTTTTATAGAGATATTTTTTTTGAAAGAACCAATTTTATTGTTTTAATTAAAGGTAAACTTTTGAACCTATTGCTGACACACAAAATTTGTACAATTTCATACATAATAATAGATTTAATTAACTAATAAAAATTTTAAGCTATGGATATATTCGTGTATAATTTATAACTTAGCAACATTAATATTTGTACCGTCTTATTTTTTTTAACCTTATATTTAAAAAAATCCCTTTTAAACAAATTTTCTATTTTGTAAAAGTTTTTTTAATATAGGTTCAGAGGCAAATGAATAAATAGCATTGCCTAGGCTTCATGGGCAAATTTTTCTGCTTCCTCAGTTTTATAAGAGGCTTTAAACCACCCATATGTTTTCCCCTATTTTCGTGATTTCGTCACCTGCTTTTACCGGAAAGTAGGTCTGGTATCATTTAAAGACATTTTATTATACAGTCCTTTTTAAAATAATATTTCTTAAATATCGAGTTATATTGCAGCTATTAATTATTAATTAAGAGAGATAAGTTTCGTTTCACAATCAAACTTAAATCTCGTATCAACGATAAAACCATATAAAATTTTCCTCATTTTCAGGATTTACCTGGCTGTGAATTTTTTTTATAGGAAGGCAGAGTTTAAGAATGCTTTTTAATATAAAAACCTTCATTGATTTTTGAGAATTTTTTTTTAAATGAAGATTATTTTGAGAATGTTCAATTTTGGATCAAACTTTATCAAAAATTTCAAAATTATTTTGTAAAAAAAATTTTTTCCATGATTAAAAAATCAGAAATTTGATTAAAACTATTTTTTAAATCTTCAATAAAAAAAATTTTCATGTAACAAAATTTTTTGGAGTATTAGAGCACCATATAGTGAATTTTCCCTCGTATATTTTATTATCAAAATTTAGACCGTGTTTTAAAAAATTATTTGGTTTTACACTTCTTAAAAAATTTAAAATACTTTTTTTTTTCTCTGAAAATTTTAATTTTTGTTTTTACTAAAAAGCACTTATAATAAGTTCCTCTGAAATCAATGACTCCTGCCTGTCTGCAAGAAGCATTTTTACAAATAATTAAAAATTCAGCCTTTTTGAATTAGAGATTTTACTCCCTATCCTATTCATTCGCTATTCGCCGAATCTAAATTTATTCCTTAATAATTAAACAACTATTCTTAAAAGGACCTGCTCAAAATTTTATCATATTAAGTTAAAAAAATAAAATAATTTTTAAACAATATAAATAAAATAATTCAATTAAATAAAATATTATCAACTACTGATTTGCTTTAATAAAGTTCAAACCTCCTATTACATAAATTTTTTCAAATTGGAGAAGAAAAAAAAAATTAAACTTTAATTTCAAAAATATTTATTGCTGATAATACATAATAAAAAAAGTTAATATTTAAAATTATTTATAAATGAACATATTTCTACCAATTTGCCTGGTTTTAACTCTTACTTACTGCGACTTAACAAGTAAAATAAAATTATTAGACATTATTAATTTGTTTATATATTTCCTTTGTTAAGTTAAATGTTATGATAATATTTTCTGACCAATTTGAGCCCAAGTGCTTAAAAATTTCCTTCATTTTAAGGGAAAAACTTTTTTCGATAATTAGGATGATATAGACCCCAATTACAGATCGCATCCACTGTGAAAAATTTGATATTAGCTCCTATTCGATTAACACTAAAATACCAATTTCCTTGAAGTGGCTGAAACTATAGCCATTATTAGAAACTTTTAAAAACTAAATCTAGTATAGATTTTATGGATGTAAACTTATTAAATATCAATAATTTATAATTTAATTTTTTTTTTCACCGTTCGGATTAAGTTATACATTCTAGACTATACACAAACACGTATATATTATTGATTTAAATAATTTTTTGTAGCCCCCACACCGACTAAAATGAGTAAATGTTTAAAATATTACAAGTTTTTTCATTTTATAAAAAAAAAAGGTTTTAATTATCCATATTTCAATTGTAAATATTTCTTTCAAGAAATGAAAAAAAAAAAAATTTTCCGTAGAATATAATATTATTATATTTTGATGTTTAAATTTATCATTATTCCTTAATGTATCGTTGTTAAACGGCTCAATTAAAAACGGCTAATTCAGTATTTTAGCCAAAATATTATTATATAAGCCTCAATATTTCGTTAATAGATGTTCAAACATGTGCCACCTATGAGCAAAATCATAAGGCTTGCATAATATTTTTCCTTAAAATATTGAATTGGTCGTTTTTAAAAATCGGCTCAAAATGAGTTGTTTAACAACACTACCTTAATGTATGTTTATGATTATTTTATTTATTTTTTATTATTCTAATCAAAATGGCGGCTATTCTGAAAATAAAAAAAATAAAAATTTATTTGAAATAAAAATGTAAGGATTAATTTTGTTGAAATTATTATGATTTGAAGAGAAGAGAAGAGAAGAGAAGAGAAGAGAAGAGAAATTTAATATCAATAGAGCATGATTGTAAATAGTTATGATGATAGGGAGAATAGAAAAAAACGAGGAAAACAAAATGATTTAAAATGTTACATCTAGACAATATCCGGACCGATCCTAATTAAAATTAAAATATCTAGGCCATGTTTAACCAAGTCTTAACAAACTCCGATTCAATAGGGTCAGTTATACTTTACGATAAACGTAGTTCTTAAACACTTTTGAGCATAGTTAATTATAGAAAGAGTCGAACAAATTGATTCTAGAATAATTCCGTTATAAATTTAGTAGAAATCTGTTTAATTGGCGGTAGCGTAAATAGAAGGTGGAATATAATGTTTAGTTAAAAAATATTTTTTAGAACGGAAAGAATCAAGCAATAATTTATTTAACTTTTAGTTATAAAGAGAGGTTTTTCTTTGCTTTAAAATTTTTAAAAAGTGTTCAAGACAAATTTTATTTTTGCAAAATTTCATAATATATAAATCTATTTTAATTACAAATTTTAAGTTCTCAAAGATAAATAGTTTTAGCATGTGCAAGCTGTCCGGAATTATCCCATGTCAAAAATTGCCCAATGATTGTTCAAGATAAGGTGAAAGAGAAAATAAGTGATAAAAAACTGAGCAAAATATGTTATTCAAGAGAGGTATAAATGCTTATTCCTTACTAGGAAAGCAAATAAAATGAAAATTAACTGGATTATACCCGAAAGAAAAGTAAAAATTTGAAGCATCTAATGATTGGCAAAAAGCTAGAAAATAGAGATATATTTAGCTGATATTAATATTTATCGCATGACGGTCATTTTCTCTGTTACTGCTGGTTTCATTTGAATTTTATTTTAATATAAAGTTTATTGTGTTTAAATTTGTTTAACCATTTTATTTTTTTTAGGCCCTCAAGAAGTAGCGGAATTTTATTACAACATATGGATATCTAAACGTTTAATATAATGTGTTAAAATGCTGACTAAATAGATCAACTTAGTCGATTAAACTAGTCGTTTTAGTCGACTAATAGACTAATTTAGTCGCTAAAGTTTTTAGTCGATTTCCATGATTACGCTAGTCGTAGTCGAAAGAACTCTACTAATTAACAACACTAGTTAAATTAAAACTTGTCAAGGCTAATTATTTAATCTGGTAGACTGATAAAAAAAAATGTTTTTAAACTTGAAAATATTCTTTAGTATTGTTTTGAACCTGGGAAAGGAAAAATAAAGGAGAGTTTTTTTCGTTATAACTAATGTAAAAACCTGGCGAGTATAAAAAGTAGCTATAGGTTTAGCTAGTTTAAAAACTAGTCACTTAGCTATTTTACAAATTTGCTATAGGTTTTAATAGCTACAAACTAAGCTTATAGAAACTAGCCAATAAGCTGCTAAACCAACCATTATATTTAGTCCAACTCTAGCTATTCATTTACATTTTACAAACTAATAATAAGTTATCAAAGACCAACTCGAAAATCAAATCTAATAAAACCTAAGATATCGACTTCTCTATAAATATGAACGTGTCAATTATTTTTTCCTTCATAATTCTCTTCATTTTTATGAGAGATCTGCAGAAATTTTCGGATTCAAAAATTTTTTATTTTCAAACCCGCACCCGGATTTTTTTGAAAAGTCGGCCCGACCCGGCCCGGGAATTTTTTTGAAATTTTCTAATATACAACCTAGTTAATTAATTTTTATTTCACCCGTTTCTTGCACTAGGTTTTGGCGTAGATTTTATACTAGGTTTTGGCATATTTTGTGATATCTATTTCCCTATATAATATATTTTATACAAAATAGTGTACATTCAAAAATATATTAATAATATATATCAAATTCCGTCCTTGTCTCATTATTTTCCTTCAAAAAATCAGATAGTTCTATCTAACACTAATCTTTTTGAAGGAATTACATTCCTCCTAATTTGTGTTCAGAAAATATTCCCTTTTACCTTAAAAAAGGTTAATATAGTTAAATTTTTAGCATTTATTTTTATATTTTTTTCTTCCTACTTTATAGTATATTTAATCTTATTTAATATTTATTTTTAGTATTGAATTGGATGTTTTTAAGTAATTTAACAGAATTCTCAATCATGAAAAAATAAATATTAAGGGAGGGGTAAAAAGTCAAATTTCGTTGATAAGATATAAAATTTTGCATAAATTATACAATCTCTTCCAAATTTTTTCGTGTTTTCCCCCTCTTAATTTATAAGACTTCACCAATAAATTAAATTAATTAAGCTTTATTAATTTGAATATACACTTATATTGCGAAAAATTTAATTATATTAATCAATTATAATAGTAGATAATTAATAGTCATAACTTGCCTAAATCGAGCTTATCACAATTAAAATCCATGAGCCACAAATTTTTCTTATTACCTATTTATCCTTGGGTAAAAACTATTTTCAATATTGAAAAACCTTACAACATAGCTTACTCAATCTACGCTATTATAACTGTATAAAAACTAAAATTATTTAATATTAGTACCTTATTTTAGCTATCACTGTAAATCTTCTTGATTAATAAATAGAATTATGATTTAAATTTTTTTTACCAACAGCAATTTATTAACTTAAATATGATTCAATTTTTTTTCTAGACGCTATTCTGAGTAAACCAAGTAAGTGTTTGAAATTTTAAAAAAGTTTTGAAATTAATATTATCCATATTCGATTGTATCTTTTTCTTCAATAGAAGTAAAATTTATTTTCTATCTAATACTGTATTTTGTAATTGAAATTTTTCCTCTATAGAGGCTAAACTGACAACCCCAAATAAATGTTTCTAATATTATACCTTTTTCACTCGTAATCTAATTTTTTAAAATTATATCCATATTCGATTGTAAACTTTTCATCGAGAAATAAAAAACAATTTTCCATACAATATTATATACTGATTTTGCAATTTATCCATAATGTGTTATATTAATTGTATATTCTAATAATCAATTTAAAGCTGATGGCCATTCTGAAAGCAAAATAAATCTATAAAATGTTTAAGTCGATAAGCTTAAAATATAAAGAGTCAGTGTCAAGTATTTCAGAATATATGGTATAATAAACTATATATTAATTTGTTGACTTATTATATAATGTATTGAATAGTTCAACCTAAAAACCTCAGGGCAAGCCCAGTGATATGGAATCAGAGCACAATTATAAATAATAATTTTTCATTCTATTATTTCCAATTTACAATAAAAACGCAATTATTGCTATCCATATTGCCTTATTAGCCTCATTATTTTTATCTCTGATAAATTAACTTTATTTTTAGAAGTATCTTGTATTAGTCCGGTCTTTTTTAATACACAAAAATTACAAAGATTTTGAGAGTTGATCAGATATGACTTGCTTTTTATTCAAAGATTTGAGCCTCACCTGATCCAAATTTTATTCAAAAATCCGCAAAAATTAAAGAATTTTCTTAAGTGAGGAATAAGCATACAATACTTTAAATAACCTAAAAAGTATAACAGTTTGAGTAATACAAAATAGGTATAAAAAGGGTTCAAAATAAATAATTTTATGAGGCTATCTAATCATAAAAGAATACCATTAACCAGGTCTCGTCTCAATTCTAAATCTTTATCATTTTTAAAATAATGCGTTGTCAGTTATATATGTTATATTTCTTAAAATGTTTTGAATAATGCAGTTGCATACGAGGAATTTGTTATAGGGGAGGGGGGATAAATTATTTCTATTGGAAATATTCTAGAGTTTAATATGATTATCATAAGTTTCAGAAATCAATAAAATATAAGCAATTTCTAATAAATAAAATTCAAATATGAATTAATGATAAAATATTAAATATATGTACTTGAAAAATAAAATAGTAGGAATGATGAAAACAAGATGTTGATGTTAAAATGTCGCCAATTATTTTTGGTTATCATTTTATAAGATGATAAACCTTAAAGAATTTGATCTGTTTATAAAGGACTTAAAATATTCTATTTCGTTGAAAGAATGATAAAACAAATTCTCATATATTTTACAAGTATTTTATGAAATATAATACTTTATATTTTTTTTTTTTTTTATAATATAAAATTTTTATTCAATCTATAGTTTTCTCACATCAAATATAAAATAAAATAAAACAATATTATATAAAAACCGAGGTGGGACTACAAGTACCCAAAAAACATGCGTAATTATATTTTAAAATTGTGATTTGAAGGTTTTAATTTGGGACTTCACATGCGTATCTTCTTTCCCAAAAAATTTAAATTCTAATCCGGTTGATATAGCCGAGAAAAAAAACAATGAAATATTCCAAATTCACAAATTATATTTTTACACCGATTGTTATCTCTTCCCTTGGACATATGCCAAGTGGAACTAAGTTTTTAAAAAATATAGGGGTTAAGATAAGAGCCCTTACATCAGAACCTAAAGAATTTTATTTTTTAAAATACTTTATATTAACAATTTATTATTAGATGATTCGAATTGGGGATCACAATTGGATGAAATTCACGGTATATAAATTTTTAGTAACTTGTTACAAAATTCGCATTTCATGAGAAAACTTTTATAGATGGAAAATTTTTTAAAAATGTTTTTAACATAAGCTAAGCGACTAAAATTATATAGTTTTAGAAAACAGATTAGATGAATATTAAATAACAATCACCGACGTAATAATTCATTGATAATAATATATATATGATTGTATTTTTATTAATAAATACCAGGATACAAATTTTAAATATATTTATTTTAGTCATTAACAAGACTAATCTAAGTAAAATGTTATAAATGATTCCTTTATAAGGATACGTTTTAAAATTTTATTTGTAAATATTCCTTTGAAAAAATTATTTTCCTTGCAATAGACTATATTTTGATAAAAAAATTTTCATTTTAAAGCCGTCATTTTGACTAACCCTAGTAAACGTTTAGAATAACAATTTCTTTTTTTATTTGCAATCAAATATTTTGAAAATACAAACCTTTTTACGCTAAATTAAAAACAATTCATTCCATTTCCTATACAATATTTTGATATTAAATCTATTCATTTTAAAGCCGTTAATTTTACTAACCCGAGTAATTATTTAGAATTTATTTTAATTTTAATTAATTGCAATAAAACAATTTGAAAATAATTCTCCAAATTCTATTGTAAAAATTTTTCCGCTAAATTAAAAGCAATTACCAATGCAATATACTAAATTTTGATATTAATATTTATTTATTTTATAGCCGCTAACATAACTACCCCGTGTAAATGTTTAGATACAATTTTTAATTATTTGCAATAAAATATTCGAAATTGTCAACCTTTAGCTAAATTAAAAAAATTATCCATTCCTTATACTATATTTTGATATTAAATACATTCATTTTAAAGCCGCTAATTTTACTAACCCGAGTAATTGTTTAAAATTATAATTTTATTTATTTGCAATCAAATAATTTCAAAATAATTCTTCATATTCGATTGTAAACCTTTCTCCGATAAATTAAAACAATTACCCATGCAATATACTAAATTTTGATATTAATATTTTTTCATTTTATAGTCGCTAACATAACTACGCCGAGTAAATGTTTTATTATATGCAATATTTGAAAATAATTCTCCATATTTGACTGTAAACATTTCTCTGCTAAATTAAAAAAAAATACCCATTCCCTATACTATATTTTGATATTAAATACATTCATTTTAAAGCCTCTTTTACTAACCTGAGTAATTGTTTAGAATTTATTTTAATTTTAATTAATTGCAATAAAATAATTTGAAAATAATTCTCCAAATTCTATTGTAAAAATTTTTCCGCTAAATTAAAAGCAATTACCAATGCAATATACTAAATTTTGATATTAATATTTATTCATTTTATAGCCGCTAACATAACTACCCGGTGTAAATGCTTAGAATTACAATTTTTAATTATTTGCAATAAAATATTCGAAATTGTCAACCTTTAGCTAAATTAAAAAAATTTTCCATTCCTTATACTATATTTTGATATTAAATACATTCATTTTAAAGCTGCTAATTTTACTAACCCTAGTAATGGTTTAAAATTATAATTTTTTTTATTTGCAATCAAATGATTTCAAAATAATTCTCCATATTCGATTGTAAACCTTTCTCCGATAAATTAAAACAAATACCCATGCAATATACTAAATTTTGATATTAATATTTTTTCATTTTATAGTAGCTAACATAACTACGCCGAGTAAATGTTTAGAATTTATTATTGCAATATTTGAAAATAATTCTCCATATTTGACTGTAAACATTGCTCTGCTATATTAAAAAAAATTACCCATTCCCTATACTATATTTTGATATTAAATACATTCATTTTAAAGCCGCTAATTTTACTAACCCAAGTAATTGTTTAAAATTATAATTTTATTTATTTGCAATCAAATAATTTCAAAATAATTCTTCATATTTGATTGTAAACCTTTCTCCGATAAATTAAAACAATTACCCATGCAATATACTAAATTTTGATATGAATATTTTTTCATTTTATAGTAGCTAACATAACTACGCCGAGTAAATGTTTAGAATTTATTATTTGCAATATTTGAAAATAATTCTCCATATTTGACACATTGCTCTGCTAAATTAAAAATAATTACCCATTCCCTATACTATATTTTGATATTAAATACATTCATTTTAAAGCCGCTAATTTTACTAACCCGATTGTTTAAAATTATAATTTTATTTATTTGCAATCAAATAATTTCAAAATAATTCTCCATATTCGATTGTAAACCTTTCTCCGATAAATTAAAAACAATTACCCATGCAATATAAGTCGCTAACATAACTACGCCGAGTAAATGTTTAGAATTTATTATTTGCAATATTTGAAAATAATTCTCCATATTTGACTGTAAACATTTCTCTGCTAAATTAAAAAAAATTACCCATTCCCTATACTATATTTTGATATTAAATACATTCATTTTAAAGCCGCTAATTTTACTAACCTGAGTAATTGTTTAAAATTATAATTTTATTTATTTGCAATCAAATAATTTTAAAATAATTCTCCATATTAGATTAATAACCTTTCTCCGATAAATTAAAAACAATTACCCATGCAATATACTAAATTTTGATATTAATATTTTTTCATTTTATAGCCGCTAACATAACTACGCCGAGTAAATGTTTTATTATATGCAATATTTGAAAATAATTCTCCATATTTGACTGTAAACATTTTTCTGCTAAATTAAAAAAAAATACCCATTCCCTATACTATATTTTGATATTAAATACATTCATTTTAAAGCCTCTTTTACTAACCTGAGTAATTGTTTAGAATTATAATTTTATTTAATTGCAATCAAATAATTTTAAAATAATTCTCCATATTCGATTATAAACCTTTCTCCGATAAATTAAAAACAATTACCCATGCATTATATTAAATTTTGATATTAATATTTTTTCAATTTATAGCCGCTAATATAACTACACCGATTAAATGTTTTATTATATGCAATATTTGAAAATAATTCTCTATATTTGACTGTAAACATTTCTCTGCTAAATTAAAAAAAAATTACACTATTCCCTACACTATATTTTGATATTAAATACATTCATTTTAAAGCCTCTTTTACTAACCTGAGTAATTGTTTAGAATTATAATTTTAAAATAATATTCACCTCGCTAAATTAAAAAATTATGCAATATTCTAAATTTTGATATTAATATTTATTCATTTTATAGCCGCTAACATGACTAAACCGTGTAAATGTTTAGAAATTACAATTTTTATTTATTATTTTGAAAATTATTCTCAATATTTGATTGTAAACTTTTCTCATGCAATATATAAACTATATTTTTATATTTCAATTAATCATTAATGTTTAAATTAATTGGTCATTTATTTTACTTTAATAAATCAATATGAAACTGAAAACAATTCTGAAAGCAAAATATATCTATAAAATATTTAAATCTATAAGCATAAAATGTATTTAAATAAAAATATTAGGGATAGGGTCAAATGTTTCTGAATATATGATTATAAGCTATATATAATTTTATTCAAAAGTATATACTTTAGAATGTTTTAATTAGTCTAACCTAATATGGTCTCAAGGCAGGCCTAGTATTATTATCATGATATGAAATCAACAAACCACGATTATAAATAATAATATTTTATTCCATTATAGTTCCAATTTATAATAAGAACGCAAATAGTATATTGTCCATAGCCCCATAGCTTTATTTTGCATTTCAGAGCTAGGGAGAACGATATAACTTATTTTTTTAGAAGAATCATGTATTGCCCGGTCCCCTTTAATCCACAAAAGTAAATTTTTATAGATTTTGCTGACTGATCAGATATAACTTATTTTTTCTTCAAAGATTCGAACCTCACCCGATACGAATTCTTAATTTAGAATTAGCTTTTATTACATTACAATCCTATAAAAATAATAATTTAAAAAATTTTTATTAAGCGAGGGATTAGCATACAATATTTAAATGAAATCAAAAAAATTAAAACAGTTTGAGGGACATAATATAAGTATAAAAGATCTTTAAAAAAACAAAATAATTTAATATTTTGTCAAAGTCCAAGTCGAAAACGATATATGCATTTGGATTTGATCTGTTTAGAAAGGACTTAAAATATATTCTATTTCTTTGAAAGAATGATAAAACAAATATACTCATATATTTTATTACTATTTTTCCGATATATAATACTTTATATTCCTAATTTATTATTAGATAATTCAAATTGGCAATCACAATTGAATGAAATTTATGGTATAATAATTTTTAACAACTTTTTACAAAATTCACATTTCATGAGAAAACTCTTTTAGATTTAAATTCTTTAAATATTTTTAAAACAAGGCAAATGCTAAAATTATTTGATATTAGCACCTTTAAGAAAACAAATTTTATTGAATAAGTTAAATATTAAATAACAATATATAATGATTGATGTTTTTATTTATAAACACCAACATACAAATTTTAATATTATTCATTTTATTGGTAGTCTCTAACCTGACTAATCTAAGTAAGTATTTAAAATGTTATAAAATATTCCTTCATAAGTTTTGATATTCGATTGTAAATATTTCTTCGATTAAAATTTTATTTTCCTTGCAATATACTATGATATTAAAAATCATTTATTTTAAAACCGCTAATTTGACTAATCCACATAAATATTTAAAATACAATTTTATTTAAATTTGCAATTAAATAATTCCTATGCAATATACTATATTTTGATAATTAAAATCATTCATTTTTTAAAGCAGCTAATTTGACTAAAGCGAGTAAATGTTTAGAATTACAATTTTTTTTTATTTGCAATTCAATTAATTTGAAAATAATTCTCTATATTCGATTGTAAACCTTTCTCCACTAAATTAAAAACAATTACCCATAGAATATTATATATTTTGATATTAAAATACATTCATTTTATAGCCGGCAACATGACTAAACAGATTAGATGTTTAGAATTACAATTTTTATTTATTTGCAGTTAAATATCTTGAAAATAATTCTTCATATTTTGTAAACTTTTCTCATCTAAATTAAAAATTATTACCCATGCAATGTATATTATATTTTTATATTGCAATTTTTCATTAATGTTTTAATTAAAATTTGGGTATGAATTTTTCTAAATTTAGAATTTGTTTTATTACATTGCAATTCAAAAAGAATAATTTAAAGCTTTTAAGTAAATATGAAATTATTTCGAAATAATAAATGGGAAAATATAAAATCTTCTGAAAAATATTATATTCATTTTTTAAAGAATGATTTTTATATTAAATAATACACGATCTTCCTCTATTTTAGTTTTGAATATAATTATTTGAGTAAAGAAATAATCACTGAGAAAAAAAATATTTTTTGTTTTTAATTATGATAAAATTGTCCCCGAATCTACGACAGTTAGTTGATAGAAATAGTGACATAGACTTAGCTTGTTCAATGGTCAAATTGTTAGCCAAAATCAAACGACCATATTGAGATTTATTGAAATTGTATTCTAGAACTTCCAGACTTTTCAAATAAGTCGGTTTAATTACTGTCTTTAGTATTGATCATTGGTCATTACAACTAAACCTTCAGCATCCTGAATCTTAGTAAATATTCTCGAATATTTTATCTACAACACTTTGATTACTTTTAGGAGGCTCCCCAATTGTTTTCCAAGTAACTATATATCCTAATACTCAATATTTGCAAAGAAATCTTTGAGGCTTGATATCCTCAGTTTTGAATGAGACGCGCTTTCCAAAATATTTCATATAAATAATATTACTTCCGACTAAAGACATTTGGCAATTAATTTTAATATCCATATTTGTCTTTTTTAAATTATAAATCTCTACCCCCCACCCCCCCCCCCTCTCTTATTTATATAGCTGAAATAATTTTTGAATGGTAAAAAGAAAAATATCATTTAGTCTGGAATATATATTTTTTTTACTTTTTAGTTTCCACCTTTTCTAGTTGTAAGCTCCTTCACTTATCTATTATATTATTACTCATGCTATCTATTTTTATCTTTGTATTTCTGATCGATTTCATTTGTATCGATCACCGGTGTATCATTTTCGAGGCCAAAAAATCTTGATTTCCCGCCGGTGTATCAAATCAGTATCGACCAGATATCCCACCTGAGTGGATTTATCAAATCGACAGATATCCCAATCCTGATCTCCCATATATTTGTATTTCTGATCGATTTCATTTGTATCGATCACCTGTGTATCACTTTAGAGTCCAAAGTATCTTGATCTCCCCCACCGGTGTATCAAATCAATATCGACCAGATTTCCCACCTGAGTATTCCTCACACTGAATTATCAAATCGATAGATATCCCAATCCTGATCTCCCACTGGTATCAATCCCGATGGATCTCCCACCGGAGTATCGTTATCAAGTCCATTGTTATTTGGTAGACATTGAGCTTGAACGGCCCCCGAGGTCACCATCATCCCATCATCCTAGCGCTGGCCAAGAAATCATTATCATCTGACCCATGAGTTCAGCTGGCCGTCTTTTTTGGTTTATTGGACAAGTATCCTAGCACTCTGCTGTCCAAGCCTGTCGTAGAACCGGGTGGCATTTCTCAGCTCAGAAATTTATCATATCATATGTCTAAAGCCGTACATCATCGAAGAAAAACCCTAAAATTTTTAGCTCCTTACCAGGATTGAACCTGGTGGGTTTACAAGCATACATCACACACCACTTAACCACTCTGGCTATTTAGTCTAGAATATATATAATCAAAATTCCTTTTTATGATAAATTTTTTTTCCTTTAATGTGTTTAATGAATTTTTATTTATTAAGATCCACGCATATTCCCTTGTAATTACTTTTTTTAAATTACAATTTTACAATTCAACTCATTTTACTATACTAGAAATTGACTTTTAAAATTAAAAAAACAACTGCAAGATCAAAATTTTAAACCAGAATCGTTAGTTTGAATATTTTTTGTTACATATATCAAAAAGAAATAAGCTGCATCCTAGGTCATCTTATTTCCCTCTAGAATTATAAATAGGGCTCATAATAGAATCTAATTTATAGTTTAAAATATATAAACTTAAGTATAGACTTATGTTGTTAAAATAACAAATTACCAAATATACTAGAAAATCATTAAAAACAAAAATATGTAGTTAAATGTAGCATGTAACTTTTATAGTTACTCTAAATATTATTTATCTTTATACATGATTTCCGAAATTAAAATTGCCGTTATAGTAGTGTAACTATTTTTTAATTTAATTTAATATACATTTAAATTAATTTTATTATAAATTTGATATTTCCCGGAATTCTTTTTGAAAATAAATAATTTATAAGTAACTTGCAATGTAATTAGTTCCCGAAGTAACTAGATACTTAATTTTTTTAAAAACTTTTAATAACCAGTTACCTATTTTGAAATTATACTAGTAATGACAATTTGTTTTCAAAAATAACTTGAACAACACTAATAGTATAGCCCACACTTCCTCTTATCAAAATGATAAAAGAGTTCTTTCCAGGCTAATTTTCTGAATAAAGATAGATAAAACCTTATAATTAAATTATTTTCTATCTAAAAAAAGCGTGTTTATTATTTTAAATAGATTTTTATGATTAATACTATAATTTATAAAATTAACCATTGAATTTAGTTAAAATTTGAAATAATTATTTATTAGATAATAAATCAAGAAAATAATTTAGCTTAGATAGAGGTTTTTGATGCTCGAGTACTTGAATATTAGGAAATTAAGAAGGAAAAAATATTTATATTATCATCAAATAGTTCATAGAAATGCCCAATTCAAAAAAATTTTGCATTCATTTTTATCATTTATTATAGAACTGTAATATTATATTTGAGTGTTTTAACAAATTGTCGAATAATTAAATCATTCCTCCTTGTTAATCATTTTTCTATCGAAACTATCTGAATTTATTTTACTTTGAAGGGCCTAAAAAACCTATTTAAGATCGGAAAGATATGACCAAAAAAATAATTTAATATTAATTTATGTTTTTTGAAAATTTTATTATATAAAAATCGAGATTCATTTAATAATTTTGCATTTAAGTAGATATTAGAAAGCTTAATCTTTTATCAAGGGCACATAGATGAGACACCCCTCTATAGCCTCCTTCTTTAACGAAAAAAATACAACAAATTATCTATATATTTTTAATAGAATTTTCACGTACATAATTACATTCCCAATTTATTATTAGATGATCCAAATTGGAACTCATATTTAGATAAAATTGGTATAATAATTTTTAAAAATAACACTATATTTGAGAAAACTATTTTAAAGAAGAAAATTTTTAAAATGTTTTAAACATAAGTTAAGAGACTTATTTGATATTTACACCTTTTATTTAACACACTGAAAGACAGATTTTTCAGAAAAGGATAAAATAGAGAATAACAATAATTATGATTTAATTTTTTTACCAATACCAAATTATAAATTTAAAAAATATCCATTTTATTTATAGCCGGCAACCTGACTAATCTATGTAAGTATTTAAAGTGTTACAATTTTAATTTTGTAATAATTATCGTCAGACACATTCAATATTACTAAATTTTTTCAAAAATTAGAGTCTCATTTTATAATTAATTTGGATATAAAGTTATTCCAATCTTATCTGGGAGAGAGTTTAAATTGTAACCAAAATGTTTATTATATTTATAGGAAACTAAAAATTTTTTATAAGGAACTGAGGAATATATTATATATTATTATAAGAACACCAAGAAAACTAATTTAAAATCAAAAATATGAAAAAGTTTTAACAAATGTCAGTAAACTCAGATTTGATTTTTAAAGGAAAATTCAGATTCGCAATGAATTGATTGTATTTGTATAGAGGTTCTTTGATTATAAACGTGAAAGATGCTAAATGAAGTTTATTGTATGTTAGTTTGGGTGTGAAAGGTGATATAAATTTTCCGGGGATTCTATTTTATTTTGGTCTGTGTTATGAATTTGAATTATGTTAGTCAGAACGGTTATTATTTAAAATCTATAATAATAACTTAAATTAATCTTGATATATTTAAATATCCCACTGATTCTTCGTGCTATTTGTTCGATTAGACCCATTTTTCAAAAATTTCATCTCCTCTCATGTATATGTATATTAGAGAGGAATCAAATATTAATTTAAAATATATTTAATTTAAAGTTTAATAATTTTGCCTGACTTAAGACTCATTATTATTAAACCTACATTCAATTAGCTCTAATAGCTTTCATTTCCATTAGCTAATTAAACAAATATAATATACGATGCCAACTTTAAAATTCTTCTTCCAACATTTTAGAATGAATTAACCGCCTTAAAGGTTATTCCCTCGATCAATTATAACCTATTAACTCATTCATGTCAACCTCCAACATGCCTGTGAAAAAGGAATCGTTGAATCTCGATAAACTTTCCGAAATTCTGATTGATCACATATGCATCACTTTCACCTACATTACTCTAACAACTTACAGGATGCTACCCCAATTGTTTTCCACGGAACTAGATACATCCGCAAGCATAAACTTTTTGAAGCGTAGATTTTCAGTTTTTGCTGAGATGCTTTTTATCAGATTCTTTTTAAAGGGAAGTATATCAGTTCGAAAACCTTATATTTGAGAGAAACATGGAGGCAAATACGTGTGTTTATCCCCTCCCGCATCTCCACCGTTCAAACATTTATTCCTACTCACGTTTTTCAATTGTAAATATTTGAAAGGACCGCCAATCGCAAAATTATAACACGTCTCGGCAAAGGAAAAAACACCATCTACTCTAGAATCATCAAAGATGTCCCTAGATGTAAATAAACACCCAAATGGAATACCTTTCATTCTTTGGAAATTGTGCAGGTCTCTTGCTTGAGTCCCCTTATGTATCAATATGCCTGCAAAATCTAATAATAACAACCATTCCACAGAAACTACAGATTTAATAAAATATTAATGCTCCTTTCCATCAAACCATAATTTTGCCCATAAATGGCACAACTTTTAGTTAAGAAGATATTTGAAGGATTGGTGGTCATAAAATATAGCGGTAAATATTAACTTGTTACCTTAAAGGATTGTAACTAGTAACTGTAATTCAAGTAACTTTCCGTAAATATTAACTTGTTACCTTAAAGGATTGTAACTAGTAACTGTAATTCAAAAGTAACTTTAGTTACACAAGTTTATAGACTTCGCAACATCTTATTAAATATTATAATATAAGTTTTTCTACCTTGTTTTTCCAAGTGAAGATAGATAAAACCTTACTATTTATTTATGTTCTATCTAAAATAAGTAATTCTGATTTTAAAAAAGATTCAATTATGAGTTATATTCTAATTTAATAAAAATAACCAATGAATTTAGTTAAAACTTGATGTTATCATTTATGAGATCATAAATGAACAAAATAATATAATGGAGGAAATATTTATAAAACCAAGGTTTAGTATAGAGGTTTTTGATGTTAGAGTAAGAAAAATATTTCTAATCCTTTGAATATTGGAAATGGTTTATAGGTTGGCTAATTAAAAAATATGTTTATCATTATTATATTTGATTGAGAATTGCGAACAATTAAATTTTTTTTTCTTCTATAATTATATTTCTCTAGCCAAAAGTATAATTAATATATAATACAAAAACACTCATACCTCTAGTAATTAAAATTTTTCTATTATTTCTACTTTCATTGTATAAAATTGTATTAGCATGAAGAGAAGAAAATTTTTTTTACTGATATATATTATAATTTAGCATATAAGTAGATATTCGAAATATTAAATTTCTTTCATGGACGCTAAGGTAGGATTAACATCTTTTAGAAGTCTTCTTCGCAAATGAGATACATTTAATTCCTAAAAATAAATATTAAGCGATCTTTGGATTAATTTTTTCCCTTACTATATATATATATATGTGTGTTCCATTTATTTTTTAGTAAAAGATTTTTATGAGTTAAGATAAATTCGTTTTATGAAAGCTAACTTGAAAATTTAAAGGGTTAATCCAGGAATACTTAATTTTTTTTAATCATTTTAAACCAATACATTGACATTTTACACCTGGAAATAAAAAAAATAATTATTATGACTTTTTACAATTAATATATAATTCTTAATTTTTTAAGCTTTATTTAATTGTAATTTTATAGAAAGATAATCATGATTTTTTAGTCATAATATATATTTTTATTTTAAAAAATACAGCTATAGAGAGATTTACAAGAAAATATTATTCAAAATTATGTTTTCGTTAAGATTTTATTTTTTCTAAGAAGGATTATATATCTAATATTCATTAAACGATTAATATGAATTTATTAAAATATAATATCTTAACTTGAAAAATTAACAAAAAATACAATATTTTATTTTCTTAAAACGTAAAAGTTGTGAGAACCTTTATTGTAGAAAAATATTTTGATCCTTTGGTTAAATCAAGATTTTAATTTAAAAGATATATTTTGGCTAAATATCGAAGATAATCTAGCTTTATTTATTATTAGAGGAGGACCCACGAAGTAATTACATTTTACATTACAACTAAAAAATTTAACTCATTACATTATAATCTAAATTCAAATGTTATAAAAGAGAGTTATAAGCATAAATGTATATTTTTAATTCATTTAAAAAAAAAAAATTAGTGTACTTGCTTATCTTATTACCATTTAGAATTATAAATAGATGTCTTGATAGAATATAATATATGGACTAAAATAAATAAGAATAAGTTGCAGATTAGTGTTGTTAAAGTAACTAGCTATGAGTAAAGGAGCAATCGTATTTTTGAAACAACAAATAGCTGTAATTAAAATTTCCAAAAATGTGTAACAAAACTAGTTATTTTTAAGTTACTCTTAATATGTTAAAATTATTTGAAAAATTATTATTTTTTTAGTTAACATTATTTCAAATTACTTATTTTTGGCTAATATTTATAAAAATTACATTTGGTATATATAAAAATTCAAAATTTTGAAATGTGATTTTCAAATTTTTCAGTGGGCTGGAGTTCCTTCCCCTCCCCAATGACATTATGGTGATTTGTGATCTATCCAAATTTAAAATTACTGTTTATTAAATAATATATAAAGTAAATTGTAAAGTTGATACTATTAAAATTTAGTTTTAACTAGTTACTCTAAAAAAATGTATGAATAACTGGTAATTATAATTAACAACCTAAGTATAGACCTGGCATCATTATTACATTAATGAAATAATCATTGAATTTCATATTATTTATCAGATCATAAATGAACAAAATAATATAAAGGAAATATTTATAAACCAAAAGTTTATATAGAAGTTTTTGATTGCTAGAATAAGAAACATATTTCTAATCCTTTGAATATTGGGAAAACAGTAAATAAATAATTATTATAATCACCAAATAGCTTACAGAGTTTACTAATTAAAAATAAAATATTTATGTATTATTATATTTGATTACTTTAAAGAATTGTGAATAATTAAATTATTTTTATAATTATTTTTCTTATAAATATCAAAACGCTCCTATTAGTTAAAATGTTTCTATTAATTCTATTTTCAAATAAAAATGTGTTACATCAGATATATATTATAATTTAGCATACAAGTAGGTATTCGATATATTAAATTTATATCTGGACTCTAGGAAATAACATCTAGATGCCTTCTTCGCAAAGCACCTCTTGGATCATATCCAATTTATAACGTTATCGAGATGCATTTAATTTCTAAAAATAAAATGTTAAGCGACTTTTAGCTAGTTATATAATATTTTTTCCCTTATGATATATATATATTGTGTATTATATTTATTTTTAGTATATGGTACAAGTATAATGAAAAGTAAAAATTTTTAATGACAATTTATAGTTTTTACAGAATTCCCAATTATTTAAGATAAATTCGTTTGATAAAAGCAAACTTGAAAAGTATAAATGGTTTAAGCCGGAATAAACTGTTTTTTAATCAATAGTATACATTGACATTTTACACCTGGAAATAACAAAATAATAGTATTATGACATTTTATAATTATTATATAATTCT
The DNA here is from genome assembly GCF_954871325.1 of Gordionus sp. m RMFG-2023. NCBI lineage: Eukaryota > Metazoa > Nematomorpha > Gordioida > Chordodea > Parachordodidae > Gordionus > Gordionus sp. m RMFG-2023. Next base: position 3,614,035 of record NC_088778.1, on the reverse strand, counting down.
GAATGTGTTAAGTTTTATGTTATTGGCATATTATAGAAAGATAATCATGATTCAAAATTTTTAGTCAAAATAATATATCTTTTTATATTAAAAAATAAAAGCTAATGAGATATTTATAAAAAAATATTATTTATAATTATGTTTTCGTTAATATATTTTTCCTAAGAAAGATTTAATCTCTGATATTAGTTAATGAGATTAATATTAAATTTATTATAATATAATATCATAACTTGAAAAATTAATCAAAAATTTAACATTTTAATTTCTTAAAACGTAAAGGTTTTTGGGAACCTTTAAGGTAGTAGAATCAGTTGATCATTTTTTTTTGAATATTGGAAGAAATAGAAGTTTAGATATAATCGATAACAACTTTATGGTCTTTAAAAACATTAGATTATATTTTAAGAAAAATGGTAAGATCAAAATTTTAGCTCAAACATTATTCTTTTGGCCAAATCTCCAAGTAAATCTAATTATATTTATTATTAGAGGAAATGCCACGAGGTAGTTTCTTTTTACATTGCAAATAACAGTTTATAAAAGAGAATTTTGATGCTAGAGTAAAAAAGAAATTTTTTAATCCTTTAATCATTGGAAATACAATGTGGGAAATAAAAATCAAATGGCTTTGGCTAATTTAAAAAAATATATATTTATGCAAAATAATATAATATTACATAAGTATAATATTATATTTGATGGTTTTAACGAATTGCATTATTACTTTTTTTTGTTAATTATATTTTTCTAGCCAAAAGTATAGTTAATCTTATATAATTAAAGAAAAGATACATCTATTAAATTAAAATATTTATATTAATTTTACTTTCAAAGCTTAATTAGATAGGGAAGCGAAGAATTAAATTAAAAAAATTTTTTTTTGATCTGAAAATTCAAGGATGGCATTTAATACTTTTTATATACCTATTATTATTCAAAAGTATTAATTTAGTACATAAGTATCCATTATAAAGATTAAATTTTAATCTGATGTATAGCATAGCGAAACGCACCGCTGGAATAAATCCATCATTTATAGCGTCCCCATGAAGCAATAGGATGTTGGGAGATTTTTGGCTTTATATATCTTTTATTATTTTTCCTCTACTATCGCATATATATATATATATACTATTTATTATTAGTATATGGTACACTTTTATTGAAAAGTAAAAAATAGTTTATGATAGCTTATAATTTTTAGGGAATTCTCAATTATTTAAGATAAATTAGTCTTATGAAATAAACCCTGAAGAAGAATCGAATTAAACCTGAATATACTATACACTATTTTACCTTTGGAAATAACAATTTTTTTTACATAATCTGGATTCGGTTGGAATTAATTTATTGGCTTATTATAGAAATATAAGAATTGGCTATTATTACGGAACGCAAGGTGTAGTTAAATAGTCACATGCTAAAAAGATATTTTAAGCCTTATATATATATACTATTCTTTTTTATTTTAAATCTAACCTCACCCCATATGTGTTTTAAATACATTTAATGAGATAAATAATATATATCTTAAAATAAATTTAAAAAATCTAAAATTTTGAATGAACTAAAAGATTTTACCAAATGTTTTTACTTGTCTTGTAGTTTGTAAGATTCAGTGACGTAGCTAGGAATTTTCCTTAGAGGGAGTCCATACATATAAAAGCTGGGGGGCTTCGCCCCCAGACCCCCTTTAACGGATCTTCGGCCCTTTTGCCCGGCCTTCGGCCGGGTTTATCTCTCAAATCATAAACATATCTTCGATAATATATAATAAATATATTTTTTAAATGCATCAATAATATGTTATTATAATTTAGTAGATTATTCTCAATGACTTTATAATAATACTATCCAGAATAATTTCAATAGTAACATAATTGTTATAAAATCACTTTTAAGTCTTTTGAACGTATAATCTAAAAAAAATTTTACTCTGGGAGGGGTCCAAACCCGAAAACCACCCCCGTAACTACGCCATTGGTAAGATTCTAATGATAGAGCTGACAACGCTAATTTTCTAAGCTGGTACTTTCATAAATTAATGAATCGCCTTTGCAGTAATCTATCCTTTATTGCTTTATTTTATTATGATCGTTGGAAAATGCCTACTATTTACATCGAACATTTATAAAAAAAAATTTTGATCTATTTTTATTTATTATTAGGAGAAAAACCGCGTGGTAATTTACGTTTTTATAATGCAACTAACAATTTCATAAATTTAACTCATATACTTGTAAAGTCAAATGTTTTAAAAAGAGAGTCTCAAGCTTAAATATATATGTTTTTAACTCATTTCAAAAATGAAAATTTCTTTAAAATAAGAATAAATTAAGTTGTGTGTTTTGTTAAAGTAATTAGCCTAATATTGGCAAATACTTATTTTGAATAATAAATAACCGTGACAAATTACTAAAATCTCCTCTGTATATTCTTTATAGATGATTTCCCAAATTATCAAATTACTGTTCATTAAATATAATATCCCATTTGTATCAGCACTCTACTCACTTAGTATGCTTGATTAGTCTAGGTAACCTTATTTTTGGAGAAATACTATCACGTTTTTTAGACACCAATTTAAACCAGTTTATAAATAATAAATAATGCCAAATATTTTGATATAATTTATTATATATAAATTTGTTTTTTATTATTAAAAACGGATTTTAAAAAAAAGATCATATAAAAACAATTAACAATTATTAAGCAATATATATAAATTTAAAAAAACTGAATAAAATAAAAAATTAAATTTAAAAAAAAAACTATTAAGAGACAGGCTTACTTGCATTGCTATATGGAAGCATAAATAGCAATGCATTTACTTTGTTGAATGCCATCGTTTTGACTAGTTCGAAATGGAAGTCTTTATTATGACCGCCACTTATTTAATTATCTCCTATAATACGTGATAAACATTAGAAATTTATCACCAAAAACACTAGGAATATTAGTAACACGTGGGATAATACATGAGCGATGTTTGAATATTTTTTTCAAGAATTTTGTCCTAATAATTACTGTGGAATTTCTGTTGAATCATGTAAAAAATCAACGAAAGTAAAGCAACCTGATGACCACTGTATTAAGAAGTTATTGATGTTTGTATGCCGTGGGAAGTGGCTTTTTAAATTAAATTACATTTTAATTGATTAAAATTTTTAAATCGCGAAATTATTAATATAATTAACATAAAATTATATAAATATGAGTTATTTAAGTAAATTAAATTGTAATTTTGTTTTTTTTTTAAATATAGCTTTGAGTATAATTAATTTTAACAATTTTAACGGCAAATGTATTTTTCCGGTAAACGGTTATTTTTTAACACTAAATTATTTTTTGAGCACGTTTATTTTACCTGAAATGTATTCCATCATGGTTGGAATATCTACTCTGTAAAATAAACAATTTTGCCATTAACCATTGTATTTAATCTAATTTATATTCGTTTTTCTATATATTTTTCATATATTATAAATGACATGAGGTTAACTGTAAAACTGCCAATAAATTTTAATATAAGGTGTTTTAAACATGGTAGAAAATAATTCCGTAAAAATCAGATGATTAAAATTTACAAAAGTGCTCAAAAAAGGAATTTAATTTGAAAAAATAACACATTCATAAATTTATCCATCTTATTATTACATTATCTTTCTCGGGCAACCCATCGTCAGAATCATGGGGGAAATCTTTCGCGAAAGCGGTAGGGCCTTTAGGGAGCGAAAAAACACATTGCAGCTAATATATATACTATTTTAAAAATCAACTTACTTAAATATAATATAAAAAAGTATTTTATAATATCATTACTCTATTGAAACGTCAATGCTGAGTGCTAAATAAATTTATGAAAAATGAACATAAAATCTAAAAATATTTTGCCTATCAACGGAGAACATGAAACTGATGTAGTTTTGAATTTATCGATTTTGTTCGATTGGTGTTTTTGAGCAGGACCAAATAAGCAACATGGTCATAATGAGACAGATTATCTTTAGACAGGCTTATATGATTGCAGTACAACAAAATGCTTTTGAATTATAGCTGTAACTAGAAGAAGGTAACTATTAATAATAAAAAATTAATTAGTTTTAAATGTTAAAAACCTCAGCACTAGTATAAAACTAGCATCACCATATCATAATTTATAAAAAAAGGTGACCTAGATGCATTTTGGAATAAAAATAGATAAAACCTAATTACCTAATTATGCCTTATCAAAGAAAGCAACTATTTTTAAAAAAAGATAGATATCTACTCTGAATCATGCTCTAATCTAATGAAAAATGATATAAAGGCGGAAATATTTATAAAACAAACGGTTTTGTAGAGGGCGATTCTTAAATTAAAAACAAATTTTGAATAATTTGAATATTGAAAAATAAAACAAGGGGGAGGGGGGAATTTATAACCACCGAAATTGCTTATAGAGTTAGACAATGATAATTTTAAATATATATTTGTGCATAATAATATTATATTATAAATTCTTAAAACAAGTTGTGAATAATTAAATCATACTTTTTTGTTTTACATTTTTTCTAGCCAAAAGTATAATTCAAATATATTATAAATATCGAAATCTTAAAATTTTTCCATTTATGTTACTTTCAAAACCCAAGAAAATGTTATGGAGGGAAGAGTGTTATTTTTTTATAATAAATGAAATATTAATTTATATATTTTTTATGAACTGAGATAGCAAGAATAAAATAATCTAATACTTTTCATCTAGTTATTATACATTAACATGTATATATTATTTAACATAAGTAGGTGTTAGAAGGATTAAACTTCTACAAAGAACGCCAGACCTCCAGAAACGTCTTTTAGACGGTTCCTTTTTATAGCACCCCTGGTGCATCTTTTTCTATTTATAACTTCCTCGAAATGTATCTAATTTTTAAAAATAAGAGATATGTCACTCTACATCTTTTTACTTGTTATATCCCTTTATACATTTTTTCCCCTACTATAATATATATGTTATCCTATTTATTATCAGCATATGGTATAAGTGTAATGAAAGGTAAAAGATTTTTTACTACAGCTTAATTTTTACAGAATTCTAAAATATATTTCGTGTAAGGCATCATGTATCATCATACCGTATTATACTCCATCTTTAAGCATTCTTTCAATTATTATATATATTTTTTTTAAATAAATCATAAATCTCCCACTCCATTATATTTTTTTAAAATTTATTTAGCCGAAATAATCTTTTGAATGTTATCAAAAATAAGTTCATTTTTTGTTGTAATTAAGTTTTAATTTTTGTCTTCTCTTAACGCCTTTGCGCTGATCCATCTTTTACTTATTTTCTTATAATCGTTGAAAGAGGCCAAAACAAGTTTTTTATTAAAATATCAATATGTTTAATCTATTTTATTTATTATTAGGGGAACTTCCAAATGGTAATTAACGTCTTTTATTGTCAACTAACAATTTTATAAATTTAATTCATAATAATATATACTGTAAAGTATAAATGTTTCAAAAGAGAGTCTTAAGCCCTCAATAACACAAATAAAAAAAATAATTTTTTATGGTGCGTCTTCATCTAATTTATTTAAAAAAATTATAATTTCCTGTCTTAGTAGAATGTAATTTGTAGACTAAAATAAATAAAAATAATTAGTATATCTTAATTCTAATCAAATGAAAAATGAAATAATGGAGTGAATTTTTATGAAACAAACGGTTCATTCATTATAAAGGTTTGTAATTCTAAAATTAAATACAAATTTTGAATACTTTGATTATTTAAATACAAGGGGGAGATGGGAATAACTTCCAAATTGCTTTTGGATTTTTTAAAATATATATTTATACATAATAATTAGATATTTAAAATTTCTCAAAACAAGTCGTGAATAATTGAATTATTTTTCTTTGTTTTACATTTTTCTAGCCAAAAGTATAATTAAAATATTGTATAAATATTGAAAACGGTAATATTTCAATTAAATTAAAAATTTTCTATTAATTTTACTTTTATAGCCTTAAAATTTATGTGCCGGGATAAGAAGAAAATAAAATTAATATTATTTTATATTTGTTTTTGAACTGTGATAGAAATATTTAACTTATATCAAGAATTCATAGCTGGGAGATGCGTCTCTACGCTTCCTCTTCATGGCACTCTGGAATGCATCCTATCCCATTTATGGCGTAGTCCAAATGCATCTAATCCCTAAAAACATGTCTCGAGACTTTTGGCTTGTTATATCATATATTTTTTTTCCTATTATAATATAATATCGGTTTATCCTATTTATTACTAGTATATGGTAAAAGTATAATGAAAGGTAAAAAAAAATTATTTTAATACAACTTATAACATTTATAGAATTTCAATATTTAAAAATAATCCATAAACATTGTACTTTTTCCAGCTAGAAATAATAAAAAATAGTTTTATAATTATTTTTGTATTTAATCATTATAAATTTTTAATTTTTTTTGGCTTATTGAATTAATTAAAATATTATATTACACTCTAACTATAAATTAACAAAAATCAATTTATTTATTTTTAAAAAACGCAAAGTTATTCAAGAAATTTTAGGGTAGTATAATCTCTTTAGGCTTTATTTATGAATATTGATGGAAAATATAAAATAATATAACTAGGATTGTTATAATGCACGATTCGAGTCGTTTTTAAAAACGACCTGATTTAGATTATAGCCAAAATAATATTAGCTAAGCTTCTATATTTAGCAAATACCAAACCTTTCTGTCATATAAGAGCATAATCTCCAGGGTTATATAATATTATTTTGGCTAAAATCATCGACCCTAATTGGGCTTTTCTATAGCACAATAATGCCTAGACTAGTTTTGCCAAAAACTTTTATTTAGGCCATTTTTACCAAAATGACTAAAACACAATCAATAGATAATCCCAAATGAGGGTTAAATTTTTTTTTACCTTTTTCCCGTAAAACCAGAGTAAAAAAAATAAAATATAGAGTCTTGGTTTCGATCGACTATCTCTAAACCTTATCCGTCCTTATAAATAATTATTTCATCAATATCGTTAAAAATTTTAAAATAAAATGAGTTTTCAATCTAAGGAATTATGCATTAATTATCATTTCTTATTATATTTACTCCCTGTAAGCATTTTCTTCCATCATCATATATTACTTAAAAATATACTCCTCCCCCCACCATTCTTATTTATATAACTGAAATGATTGAAAGTAAAAAACCTAAAATAAGTTCGATTTCTAACTTATATTTTTATTTATTTTATTATGTTAGAAAGATGCCCAAATATTTTTTTTAGAAAAAAAAATTATTTACTTAAATATGCTAAATTTGTTTTTTTTTATTTATTATTAGGGGAAAAATTACTTGGTAATTATTATCTTCATTGCAACTGGACAATTTTATAAATTTAACACATTTTACTATACTGTAAAGTTAAATGTTTAAAATGAGAGTATTAAGCTAAAATATATCGGCTTTTAACTCATTTCTAAATAAAAACAAATATTTCTTAGCCTGTGTTCTAGACTCATCTTATTTCACTTTATAATTATAAATAGCTGTCTTACTAGAATATAATTTGAAGACTGAAATAATATAGAATAAATGTAGATTAGTGATGTTAACGTAACAATTTACAATTAGTTACATTAAAAAAACATTCAAAAATAGATAACTTTTAACGCTTACAGGTTTTTTATATTATACATTGGTATATATCATTTATTATCTAATAGATATCCTAAATTGAAAATTACTGTTTATTATATATAATGTATCACTTACCCCTCTACTCCATTAGTACATTTAATTAGTCCAGGAAACTTTAGTTTTGGAAAAAAATTAATACGCTTTTTACAATTTTGAAAATAGTTTATTTTTTTAAATAAAGATTTATAAAGACCGATATTTTGGAAAAATTTAAAATATGTTTATTTCTCCGCTATTAAGATTGTTTTGTATTATTTAATTTTCGTAAATAAATTTCGCTATAGGGTAATATTTCCAGTGCAATTATTTCTTTATATAAATTACATTGCATTTTAATATAAATTGATTACAATGTTTATATCCAAAATAATTAAAAAAGTAACTTGATATAGTAACTGTAGGTAATTATTTTTCAAAATTAACTTCAACAGTTCTTGCATCATCTTTTTATAGTTAAAAAATGGTATCCTAACCGCTTAATGGATAAAAAAATTATAAATTATGTTATAAATTTAACTCTTTTTAAAAATAGATTTACACAATGAATTATGTTCTTAATAAAATAACCATTGTATTATTAAAATTTGATGCATTTATCACATCCTTAATGAGCAAAATAATTATAATGGAGGAAATATTTAAACACACTGCGATATGCATGATTGAAGTAATTATTGGAGAATAGATTGAAATAGAAAGAATTTATTGCATAATTATAAATAATAAGACATAAAAATTAAAAGGCAAGGATTAAAAACAAAAAAAAAATCAAAATAAAATAATTTAAAAAAAATATAAGATAAAAAAAAATAAAATTAAAAGAACAAGAATAAAAAGGGTAAACGAAATTAAATTTCCAAAATTTAAAAAGTGGTATAATATTCACAAAATCTCAATTATATATCTTTTCTTAAATATTCAAAATAAATTACTAAAAAAGTAAGTAATTATACTTTTCTAATTACATTTAAAAAAAGTATATAACAGTAAATATAACATCGCAAGTCACTTTATAAATTAATTATATAACACTCATAATTTATCATATAAATTTTTTAAATACAACATTGAGATTTACAAATTTTAATCAAAGGAATAAATAAAATACAATTAAATATAGAAATAACTGCATTAAAAAAAATTTCACTATATAATAATTATTTGCCCAAAAAACTAAAATTTAGGCTTAATAAATATTTATTTGACTTTGAAAATGAACTTGTTTAAAAATTGCTGCCTAAGAGGTAGCATGATTACAATAAGCATATATAGATTATACAAAGGTTCTGCGGTGGCTTTAGATTCAAGTGATCCATTATATTCAGTTTTTAAAATAATTTATTTATTGCCAAAGTTAAATAAAAATTTAATAAATCATAAATTTTTTGTGAAAATAATTATTATATTTTTTTTGGAATGTAACAACAAATGTGTAACTATTTACATTTTAAATATTTTTATTTATATCTATTTTCTTTTGAGCTTTAGATGTAATACATTATATTTAATAAATAATAGGAAATCGTCATAAAATGAAAATGAATGAATTGTAAATAAAAATAATTAACATATTTTAAAAATGTCGTTAGATTTTAAAAAATGTTACAACTATTTATTTTTTTCAAATATGTAACTACCAATAATACAACACTAATCCGAAACCCGATAAATATAGAAAATAATATATTTTTTTAAATATAATTTAGAACCAGATATTTCTGTTCCTGATGTTGAGAGAAGTCAATAAGAAGAATAGAAAATATTAGAAGAAAACAATGATAATTTTTAATATTTTACTTTATTTTTTTTTAAAAAGTAGCTATTATTTGAATTTTTTTGTTTTAATAATATTTTTTGATCATTTTATATTTAAATTAGGAATAAATATATTTAATTATGGGAATAAAAAATATACATTATAAATCTGAAATGTTAGTTAAACAATGTAATTATATTTTCATTTTTTTACAATAAAACCGTTTTGTAATTATTATACCTTATGTGCGCAGTCTTGTTTTTAATTTATATTTTTTTATACATCGATCGAAATTGGTGTGAATATAATTATTGTATAAGCTTTCAATATTGTAAATTTACAATTTAATTTACAGATCAATCGATTATAAAATTTATGTAGTAGTTCTGAGAAGTATTAAATAATATTTTTTCTAGGATTGGCTATTAAAAATCATTTTAATTAAAATTAATATTTAATAGGTTGAAAGGCATAAAATAAGAGATATGGCGCCTAATTTCCTACAAACAAATGAAATTTAATATTTTTTCAAACTATTATATCAGATTTTTTTTATAGAATATAATTTTGGGCCTTAATCAATATTATTCATAAAAATTTAACATTTTTATCGGAAAGAAAGTCTTGATCATTAATAGATTAAATGGTCATGCTGGAGCGAATATGAGGGAGTCTAGAGAGAATTTAGTGTTGCATGAGTAATTCTTAATATAAGAAAATATTAGAATTTGGTGATGCAAGAAAAATGGTTTTGTGTATTGCTTCCTTTAATAAAAGTATGTGAGAAAAAGATATCGAGGTATAGTATAAAATATGAAGATGATACTGGGAGAATAATATATCTAGCACTTCATAGTTGTAAAATATTTTATAGTCAAAGGCATAAGATAAAAAAGATTAAATACGTTTCTAGGCTAAAGGTATGTAAGTTGAAGGAGGAGAGTTCTGGAGAAGAATTTGTTACAATGAGAGTTTGTATTTTTTTTTGGAACATATTATATTTGTATAAAAAGATTTATTTTAACAGATTTATTAATTTCGAGCGATTGGATTATATTTATTATTTTTAAAGAAATTGTAACCATCATTTAATGTATTATTCGGAAGTAAAGCTTGCCTTTTTATAATGCAAACGGAATTATTTTATCTCGGACAAAATATTTTTCTCATTAAAAAACACCTCCTATCGCTCCTATATCATGATAAACATAAATTGATAGTAGATAAAATATGGAAGTAGGCAAAATTTTTAATTGCCATAATATGATAAATTGGTTGCGGGGATGAACTTTTACACATTTGGGAGGAGATCTTATATATTATGCAATAATAAAATATGTGTAAAATAGTGAGAAAGAAAATAAATATTGTAGTTTCTGTCTATTTTAATGGTTTTGATGGATTTTATTTTTTTTTATCTTTAAACTATTTAATTGTTATGTTTAAACTAATCTAAACATTTTAATCGTTTTCGTGCATATATTTTTGTACTTTATTGTTTATGATTAAGGTAAACTTTGAACCTATTTGTATTGATTATGGTAACCTTTGAACTTAATATTATATAATATAGATTATTAATTTATTCCTAAAATTTTATAAGCTAGGGATATATTCGTGTATATTATATATACTAGGCCATCATATTTATGTTTAACCTTGAATTTAAAAAAATAGAGCTGAAACAAAATTTCCTTTAAATGGCAAATTTTTCTAGCGCTATCAGTTTTATAAGAGGCTTTAACTCTCCCACTTTTCACTATTTGCATCTTTGGTGCCCCCCAAAAATGCAAAAATGATTTAATTCTTGCATTTTTAAAATGCTTATGGAACCATTCTATTCACCACCTAATATTTTTATAAGAGAGAAATATGTATGGGTGTACTTCTATATCATTCTTGAATCTTTAAAAGGTTATTTGATAATATAATAGGTAGAAAGCAGTGTAGCATAAAAATCTTCCTCCCCCTTCCCCACCTAAAACACGAGAAAGAAAGAAAGATAAATTTTTATTGCAGTATTTAAAAACAAATGTGTAATCAGTGAATATTACCCCAATAATCTTATTTTTAATTGTTTTGATGGGTATATATATATTTTTTTTAACTTTGAACCTATTATTATTTGTTTTTATGTTATTTTTTTAAAAAAACCATTTAAACTATCCATTTTCCCGAGACACACAACATTTATTACAATTTTATATATCACATAAATTTGTAATTTAAAATTTAGAAAATAATAATATAGGCAATAACCTTTATGATTGAGATAAGTTTTCAACAGTTATATCAATTCATTATCAAATCTTAAAATATTTAGCAGGTCTAACCCATTAAATCTTTTTTCTAAGGTATTACTTTTTAGATAAGATTTAATTTACTACTTTAAGGTATAAAATGTTCCTTTATTTGTGCGAGCGTTAATTCCTAATAGGTATAGTGGATAAAATAATTAATCTGATATATTAGGAAAATACTCAAGTTTTTTTAAGAACTCATTAATATAGCCAAGATTTTTTTTAAAAGTGGGTGAAGAAACCATTGGTATTATCGGCGAGGGGAAACTCCCCTTTAAGAAATTAGCCTGTACTCGAGATATTCTTATAAGTTAATTTTAAAAAAATCCCCGCATACCCCCCCCCCTACCACCACCCTCTCTCCAAAATAAAATATATCATACGAATAGAAAGAAAAATAGTAAAAATTAATTAATCTTTCAAAATAACGATTATATTCATAAGGTTTAGAAAAAAAATATTAAAAAAAAGGGAAAACCCAAAAGCCCTTAGTTATGCATTATATATTAATTATCCATTTTACACACATTAAACATAATATAGCCAAATATCCACAATTATTGCTTAAAGACTTCGAATAAAAATATGAGGAGCTAATAAGACCCCTCCCCTCCCCTACCAAAATCCTGGGGGGGGGGGAAGAGCGGCGGCACTATTAGGTGGGTTTTCCCTCATTAATTTTATTATTGGGATTGCGGTATTTAAAATATTATAGGTTTTAGACATATTATATTCTTTAGGAGAAAAGATGTAGTGTTAGTTAATTTTTTTTTATCGGAGTAAAAATAATAATTATTAAAATTTACTCTTAACATTTCATTGATTTAATAATAAAAAAAAAAGAAGAAAATATCAAAAAAAAGGGGAGGAAAAAAATTTATTTTATGATATTCTTCTATCCTAATGTTGTTAAATAGATAACAAAAATAATGTGTAAGCCTAAAGATCTTGCTCATAGTTGGCAGAAATGCTTGGACATCTATTTGCCAAATCTCAATGCTTTACACAATAATATTTTAGCTAAAATCTTAATCGGGTCGTTTAGAAAAATTGACCCAAATAAGGATGGGGAAAATAATTTCTGAGAGTTGAGGTATCCGAAACTGATTTATGAAATACTTTATCATCGGCATTTACACTAATCATTTTTAATCTCTAATACATTATCTATTTCATGGTGTCATCCACTAAATCGATATCATTATTTTTTTTTGAAAGTAATGGATTGCATTAGATTTTTGACACATTCTAATGCAGGGAAAAATTAGATTTTCTTATAGACTCCAATAAAGCGTCTTCTTACGGTGTGTTATATTTTTCGGGTCATTTTGCATTTATAATAATCTCTTTTTCCACAAAATCCCTTATGGTAAAAGCTTTAAAAAATCGGTATTTTTGGCTTAAAGAGGCAATTTTTTTCCTGCCCGATTAGCTACTTATCTGATCTATGTTTAACCCTTAATAATAAAATAACTAATCTTAAAATGTCCTAGTCAAATATATTATAGCAAATTAAGTTTAAAAAAATAAAAATAATTTTTTGAATAATATAAATAAAAATAATAGTAATAATAATTCAAATTAAAAAAAGTACTATAAAAACGCTGACTTGATGTAATAAAATTCAAACCTCCCATTTATATATATATATTTATTTTTTAAATTAGGAAAAAAAAACTTAATTGCTGATAATATATATTAAAAACAATTTACAAAAATGAACATACTTCTACCAATTTGCCTGGTATTCGCCCTTACTTACTGCGACTCAACAAGTAAAATAAATTTTTAAAAATATTTCTTTTGTTATTTTAAGTGTTTTAATAATAAAAAGATATTAATTTTCCTAGCAATTTAAGCCCAAGTGTTTAAAATTTCCTTCATCCTTAAAAACCTTTTGAAGAATTTAGGCCCTAATTACAAATCGCTTCCGAAATCATGAAACTTACTAACCATAACTGTAATCTTCTAATATTATTAGATTTTAGTCTCCTTTAGGTTATAGTTATAACTAAAATACAAATTTTCGAAGCGGCTGAAATAGCTATTATTAGAAGTTGTTTCATCGCCACATAAACTAAATCTAGTATTTTTTTTTATTAAATTTAATGTTAGATCAATTTTATATTATATACCAACAAGAATATAATAATTGATTCAAATATTTTTTTGTAGCTGCTAAACAGATGGGATCGAATAAAAGTTTAAAATATTTCAAAGTTTTTAAATTTATAACAACAAAAAAAAAGGTTTACAATTATTTATACCCTTATATTCCACTTGTAAAAACTTTTCTTCCAGAAATAATTGGTCTATTATTTTTGCAAAATTAATTAAGTTAAACAGAATTCAGAATCGAATTAATAAATAAAATGAATGGAAAGAGTTGTGATAATTGCAATACACCCTTATAAGCTTAAAAATTTGATTGACACTCGTATCGCGTGAGTAGTGTTGTTAGACGACTCGATTCGAGCCCTTTTTTAAAAACGGCTGACTCAAAATTATAGCCAGGAAAATGTTGCTCTAATAGTCGAGATTTCGCCCAATAGATGTTCAATCCTATTTTTCTGGATAAATTATTGAGTGACGTTTTTAAAATAGGCTCAAATTGAGCCATTTAACAACACTAATCGTGAGACAAAATTTGATTTAAACGGTACGGGTGACAGGGTGTTATTTTTAAAATTTTTGATTTTAACAGGTGCCATTATAATTGTGAAAATGAAAACTTTACCACAAAAAAATAATTGTATGAAGTGGGATTTCCCCATCATAAAGCTCTAAACTTCATTATACTAAATTATTTTTTGATAAAATAAGTATTTACTTTCGTCACCGGAATTGCCAAATAACCCCGGGATATTTTTTGGACATATTTTTTTTGGCTTTTTAATAGAAAATAAAAATCGACAAAATTATATTTATTAATGAATTTCAATTTTATATAAAAATTAAAAAACAATTATAAAGCAGATGATTTATGTGGCCATCTTTTTTTCAAACTTTGCATTCTAACCATTCCTGGTTATCATGATTCATTTTATAATTTATTTTATCCGCCATTACCCATATGACAATACCCCAGAGGAAGAATATTTATAAAGGTGATTATTATCATTTTAATCCTGGTTAAAATCTATAAAATCTTTATTTATATTTATTAAGGGTTCAAAGTTGGTCACATTTTAATGTGTAGAACCTAAATAAACTTATTAGAAACCATAAAATTTAGCAAACATTTTTACTTTTAGTTGTAAAAGGAGATTTTTTTTGCTTAAAAATTTTTATATAGTGTCCAAAACGAATTTCCACATATTCATAATATATAAACCTATTTTAGTTACAAATTTTGAGTCTCAAAGACAAATAGTATTAACATGCCAAAGCTTTCCGAAATTACCACATGTTCAAAAATACCATAGATGGTTCAAGATCGATAAAGGTGGAAAGATAAAATAAGCAAAATATGTTATTCGAGATAGGTAGAGGCTTATCCCAGACTAGGAAAAGCAAATAAAAATTGAGAAAATAAACTGTGAAATAATTAATAAGAAATAACCCCAAAGAAAAGTGAAAATATGATGTGTCTAATGATTGACATTAAGCTAGAAAATAGAGATATATTCAGCAGATATTGATATTTTTCGCATGACGGGCAAGCTTTCCCTGTAATACTGGTTTCATTTGATGTGTTTAAATTTGTTTAACCATTCTATCTTTTTTAGTTCCTCAAGAACTAGCGGAAAGTAATTTTATAACAACATATGGATATCTAAACGTTAAATATAATGTGTTCAATTAAAATTTGTTATGGCTAATTAATTTTATTTTGACATTTCAAAAAAAAACATGAATTTTATCAGGTAGACCGATAAAAAATATTGTTTTTAAACTTGTTAATATTCGTTATTTGAACTGGGATAAGGAAAAGGGGGGGGGGGGGGTTCGTCATATGTTACTTATAGCTAAATGTAAAAACTTAGCAAGTATAAAATGTTGTTATAAGTTTAGCTAGTTTTAAAAACTGGCTGGCTTAGCTATTTTACAAATTTAGAGATTCTACTAGCTGCAAACTAAGTTAATATAGAAACGAGCTAATTAATTTATAAATTAACTAAACACCCCAAATCTAGCTATTCATTTACATTTTACAAACTAATTAGCTAATATACAAGCTAGTTATTGTTTTAACGTTTTCATAAGTTTTGGCGTATCGTTTTATACTAGGTTTTGGCATATCTTATGATTTTTTTCCCTATATATAATTCTTTTAACTTAATTTTCATCACTAATTTCAAAAATTTGTTTATTATATTGATAAAATATTTGATTCACTTTTGGTTCTATTTTGTCAATGATCATATAATAAAATCCACAACTTGAGAAACGCATGTTGGTTTAAATGACTATGCCTCTTTTTATACTGATCCTGAATCGAAAAATAAATTGGAAAGGCAATACCAATCAAGATTTATACGTTTTCTTTAAAATATAGAATAGTCAAAGCACGTCCCGAGTACATGTGCTTAGCAAGTTATCCGATTAAGCCTCTCGCAGGGCTCTGAATTTAATATTTTAGGTATTAATGGACCAAGGAAACTAAAATAATGGATATCGTTATATAATCACATTAACAATTTTAAGACCCAAAAATATTTTATTACTAATTAAAGATGTTGTAATAAAGTTGTCAATTAATATTTTCCAAAATCCGTATAACAATTGATGCTAGGGTTAAATACACAATATATTTTATCCTAAATATGTATAATTAAAAATATAGATATTTAGTATATATCAAATTCTATCCTTATCTCATTATTTTCCTTTAAAAAATATCAGATAGTTCTCTCTAACACTAATCTTTGTGGCGGAATTATATTTCACCGATTTTGTGTTCAGAAAATATCCCCCTATTACTTAAATAAAAATTTAGTTAAATTTTTATCATTTATTTTTATATTTTTTTCTTCCTACTTTATAGTATATTTAATCTTATTTACTATTTATTTTTAGGATTGAATTGGATGTTTTTAGGTAATTTAACAGAATTCTTAATCATGTAATAATAAATACTAAGGAAGTGGGGGGGGGGGGGGGAATTGATAAGATATAAAAATTTACATAAATTAAATCAATTTCTTCCAAATTTCTAATTTCTACGAACTTAAGCAACAAAATAAATTTTTTAAACATGATTAATTTGTTTATACACTTTTACGTTGAATTTAATTATATTAATAAATTATAATAGTAGATAATAAATAGTTGTAATTTGCCGAAATCGAACTCATTATAATAAAAATAGAAGTGCCACAAATTTTTCTAATTACCTATTTATCCTTGGAAAAAACTATTTTTGATAATTGAAAAAACTTTATAACATAGCTTACTCAATCTATGCTTTAACTGAAGAAAGAAAGAAAGAAAGAAAGAAAGAAAGAAAGAAAGAAAGAAAGAAAGAAAGAAAGAAAGAAAGAGCAATTTATTAACTTAAATATGATTTAATTTTTTTTTCCAGCCGCTCTGACTAACCTAAGTAAGTTTCTTTTGAAATGTTTTGAAATTAGTATTACCCATATTCGATCGTAACTTTTTCTTCAATAAAGTTTAAAAAAATTTGGTTTGATATTAGAATTTAGAGAATACATATAAAATAGAATAAATAAATTAACTACTATTTACTTTATTAAATAATATTAATTGTAATGGAATAAATCCTAACAAAAATTAAAAAGCAAACTAAAAATTAAAATTTATAAAAATTTATGAAATATTTTCTTCTTACTACATATTTTTATCGCTATATTTATAGTACTAAAATTTACATCATATAATCTCGTCGTATTCATATTCAAATTTTAATATTTAACTTTATATATATATAAAAAACTATTTTCCGTAACTATTCAAATTTATATAAACCACTATTTAATTAAATACAATTATAAATAATAATATACTAATTATTATAACAATTTTCAATAAATTAAATACTATATTTTGTAATTGATTAACTCAATAGAGATTAACTTGACAACCCCAAGTAAATATTTCGAACATTACATTTATTTTTCACTTTTAATATAATTTTAAATTATCTATATTCTATTGTAAACTTTTCTTTGAGATAAGGAAAAACAATTTCCAATGCAATATTTATATATACTGATCAATTTATCCTTAATGTTTATATAATTAGTTTATAATTTTTTTATATATAATCATTTATTTTTTTTACTAATAATCAATTTGAAGCTAATGGCAATTTTGAAATATTTATAAATATTTTTGAATCGATTAGCATTAAATATAAAGTAAAAATATAAAAGGCAGGTTCTAATGGAATATATGGTATAATTAAAATGCTAACTTATAAGTATAAATATTATACAATGTATTGAATTGAATAGTCTAGTGTTGTTAATTTGCTTGGTTGTAAAATTTATCATTCAATTTGGTCAGACCTGCTTTGAGACAGACCCGAGATTCAGGTTTTTTGTTATACTTAGGAAGGTATCAGTCGATCGTTAAACAAAAGATCTATTTAATAGGAAGACAAGCGTTACCTATCGATGGGCGAATTTAGGGCTTGGGAGGTCAGGAATATCAACACAAAATAGTAATATGGGTATCAAAAAAGGATGTTTAATTATATCTTGTCATAATTATTACTCTAAGTAGGCGAGTCTAGGTCTTGACATGATAGAAATTTTTAACAACGCAAAATACCGTTATGGGCGTCAAATAATTAAGAATTTAATTATATTTTGATTGTATTCATATTTATTTTTGTTTTAAAATTTTATATGGTAAAAAAAAATTTGTTCGGTTATGATATATTATTTTTTTTCGTTTATTTATAATAAATTTAGTTGTCAGACTTAAATAAGATAACTAAATAGAAGGATATATTATAGCATGTATCTGATATTTGGCACTAATGTTTAACAATGTTTATTAACTTTTTTTTACAGATTTTAAAAGAGGATTAAAATTTTATTTTTTATAATATACTGGCCATCCCTCCAGATAAAAATAAAATAAATTATATTAAGCCCAAGTTTAGGAAATTAGGGTCAGAATTAAACGAGCAATAAGATATATTTATTTATTTCAACTATATTTGGATAATATTGACTGTATATAAAAATAAGTCTTTATATATATAAATATAAACGCAAACAATTATTGAATATATTAATAGTATATAAAAAATTTTCCTTTTT
This sequence comes from Gordionus sp. m RMFG-2023, assembly GCF_954871325.1. Lineage (NCBI taxonomy): Eukaryota > Metazoa > Nematomorpha > Gordioida > Chordodea > Parachordodidae > Gordionus > Gordionus sp. m RMFG-2023. Next base: position 3,595,022 of record NC_088778.1, on the reverse strand, counting down.
TTAAAAAAATTTATTTTGATAATATTAATATTGGTAAAATTTTAAAAAAAAAATGATAAAACACTAAAATATTAAAACAACTATATAAAAATATGTAAAAATATGAATATATAAAATTACTAAATAAAAATATATATTAATAGTATCGAAGGCTCTAAAAGGAGCTTAATTTAATAATGAAAATGTACCTAAAAAGCTAGTATAATTGTGTTTAAAAATTTCCAATTGAAGTTTTTATTTAAGAAATAAGTATCAACTAATAGATAAAATAGACAATATTCTACATTCTCCAGTTTAAAAACAAAAAATAAACTCCCCAAAAATATATGTAACATGCAATTACAAAATTAAATGGTAATAGAGGAAAGGCATTTAACAAACAAGAATTTGTTTTTTATATATTTCGACTTAGAGATCAACATTGTTTTTTCGCTTTGCTAAATATACGTTTAACTGGCGAGGATGGAAGGATCATATTATATTTAATAAATAAGAAATTTAACTGTGGAAATTTATTAAAAATATTTAAAGAATAATATTTATTTTCAAAAAAAAAACTTATTATATTAGCTTCACAAGAATCTTTATTCAGAGCATTAAAACCTTTTTATCAGAATTTAATATGAATTCATATTTTTACCTATACATGTTATTTTAAAATTGGTGGACATCGAGATTGAAATATTTGAATTAGGACACAATCTTTACTTACAAGTGTGGACTTAATGCCCTCAATTTTCTTTATTAGTTTTTGAAAAAATATATTAGTCTAGGGCAGTGTTAGATTATCTTCATCTGAAGAAATAAATACTATTGTCTTATATTCTTTATTAAATAAATTAAAATATTGTTCTGATAAATCAAGATAAAGATGAAAGCCATTCTAAAAGTAAAATAATTTTTAGATATATATTTGAATAGATAAGCAAAAATTTATTTAAAGTAAAAAGATAAAGATCGTGGTCAAATATTTTTGAATATATAATAGGCCTAAAATGTAAATATTTTACAATGTTTTTATCAATGAACCTAAGAGCCCCTTAAGGCAAGCCAAATCAACAGAACATGATTATATATAATCGCTTTTATTCAATTAATTCAAATATATAATAAAAATGGTCGAATCATTAGCTACAATATAGGTAACTCAAACAAATGAACAATAAGATTGAAATCTGCTCAAATATTATTTAATCTAGAACTGCACCCTTTTATATAAGTCAAATAGGCCAATTTTTGAGATAATTTTTATATTATCGAATCGTTGCCTCCTTCAAACCAAACCCAACATCCTTGAGAAAAATATAATAATGGAGTTTTGATAAATATTCTTAAATTTCACTCTCAAACATTTTTTTTTACTATCTACTCACATCTCTCAATTGTAAATATTTGAAAGGACGGCTAATTAGACACAAATTTATAAATAACATAATTCGCTAGGCCTTAACAAAGGCAAACATACCGTCAAAACTAGAATCAAACAAGGATAACCTAAATCAAAATAAACACTTTAGCATTTCTAAGAAAAATCATATATAACGTTCTCGAGATCCATTTAATTCCTAAAAATAAAATATTAAGCGACTTTTGGCTAGTTATATCACTTTTGTTATTTTTTCCCTATTATGATTTATATGTTTATTCTATTTATCATTAGTATATGGTACAAGTATAATGAAAAGTAAAAAAATTTTAGGACAACTTATAGTTTTCAGAATTCCCAATTATTTAATTTATCTAATAAAAGCAAACTTGAAAAGTAAAAGTTTTAAGCCGATACTGTTTTTTAAGCATAGTATACATTGACATTTTACAGCTGAAAATAACAAAAGAGAGTTATGATTATATTTTATAATTAATATATATTTCTTTGTTAGGCTTAATCTTATTGGCTTATTATAGAAAAATAATCATGATCATACTCCAAATTTTTTTGTCAAAATAATATATCTTTTTATATTAAAATAAGGCTATTGAGAGATTTACAAAAAATAATATTTAAAATTACGTTTTCGTTAAGATTATATTTTCCCCAGGAGGGATTTAAATTTCTAATATTATTGAACGATTAATATTTAATTTATTAAAATATAATATAATAACTTGAAAAATTAACAATACAACATTTTATTATTTGATATTTTTTTTAAATATTGGAAGAAAAAAAAGTTTAGATAAAATCGTTAACAATTTTATGGCCTTTAAAAACCTCAAATTTTATTAGAACAAGATTTAACTCAAAAAATATTCTTTTGTAGAAATCTCGAAGTTAATCTAGTTTTATTAATTACTAGAGGAAAAACCACGAGGTAATCAAATAAAAATCTTAAAAATTCAACTTGTTACACTATATTTTAAATTCAAATGTTTTAAAAGAGAGTCATAGGCCATGCATATTTTAAACCTCATTTGGCTAATCTTATTAATTTTTACAAGTATAAGTAGTTGTCTTGATAGAATAATAATATATCAACTAAAATAAATAAGAATAAGTATAGATTAGGAGCAAAGGAGTGCCTAGTTATATTTTTCTAATTTCTTTCGAGAAATGACTCTTAATAAGAGAAACATATATATATCACTTGTTGCCTTTATAGATGATTTAGGGCCTCACTAGTCCTTACAATCTCAGGGGGTTTTTAATTATTTTAAAAATTACTATCCAAAATTACCATTTTTAGTTAATATTATCCAAAATTACCATTTTTAGTTAATATTATCCAAAATTACATTTGGTATAAAAAAAATCAAAATTTTGAGGGTTCAAATTTTTTAAGGGTCTCGAGCCCCTGCCCCCCCCCCTAGTTATGCAACTGTGATCTTCCCAAATTTAAAATTACTAGTTTTATTATATAATATATAAAGTAACTTGAAAAGTATAATTTTAATTAGATACTAGTTACTCTAATAAAATATATGAATGACTGGTATGTAAAGTTTTTAAAGTTATTTTATCAATTTACACTACTTTAATGTAATCATTGAATATAATATCATTTATGAGATCATAAATAAGCAAAATAATAAACAGTTTGTTATAGAGATTTTATGCTGGAGTAAAATAAAATTACAACCCATTAATCATTGGAAATATAATGTGGGAGATAAAAAAATATAAACCACCAAATCGTTGGCTAATTTAAAAAATATATATTTATGCATAATAATATAATATTAAGTAAGTATAATATTATATTTGATTATTTTAACATATTGCTAAATTATTTCATTTTTGTTAATTATATTTTTTTCTAGCCGAAATTATAATTAGAATATGATATAAGATATCGTAACGATGATACATCTATTTAAATTTAAATATTTATATCAATTTTATTTTCAAATTGTTAACTTCTTCCCCATATATTTATCATTCTCATTTTTAATTCCCAATATTTCAAATAACCCTGTTGAAATTATATTTATTTATTTACATGCTCAATCGACATCCATCCAAATCATTATTTTTTATTTATCCTATAACATAATATATTACAATATCCAAAAATCAAAAACAATTAATATAAATTCTTTTAGAAAGTATATTCAAAACGTCCATAAATGCCAGTTATAAATATACATATACAACAAAAGCCTAGTTTTATCGGACGAATAAAATAAAATAATATTTTTTTTGAACTAAGATAGCAAGAATGGTCTCTAGAAATGCTAAATTTGATTATGGTCTCTAAGCTGGACGTAAGTTTAAATGCCTTCTTCTCACAGCACCTTTGGAAAAAATATATACCATTTATATCGAAATGCATTTAATTTCTAAAAATAAAATTTAAAGCGACTTTTAGCTTGTTATATCACTATATGATCATGTGATTCTATTAATTCTTAGTATATGGTACAAGTATAATGAAAGGTAAAAAAAATTTATGATAACTTACATCTTTTACAGAATTCGCAATTATTTAAAATAAATTCATTTGATAAAAGCGAACTTGAAAAATAAAAGGTTTAAGCCGAAATATTCTTTTTTAATCATTTTAAACGAAAAAATCCGCTAAACATGACTTTTTACAACTGGAAATAACAAATAATTGTAATGATTACGGTTTATAATCATAATATAATTCTGAATCTACCAAGGTTTTATCTTATTGTCTTATTATAAAAAGATAAATATGATATACATATCCAAGATTTTTAGTCAAAATAATATTTTTATTATAAAATACAACTGAGAGATTTAGAAAAAAATATTATGCAAAATTATATTCCAGTAAAGACTATATTTTTCTCAATAAGGATTAAATATCTAATATTATTTATTGAACATATTGAATTTATTAAAATTTAATATATAATAACATGAAAAATTAACAAAAAAATATTTTATTATATTTTCTTAAGACGCAAAGGCTTTTCGAGAACGTTCATAGTGTAGTAGATTTTTTAAAATCTTATTCGTGAATATTGTGAAAAATAATATATAAAGTCGATAACCACTTTATGGCCTTTAAAAACCTTAATTTAGTGATAATTTTAGAAAAATGGTTAGATCAAGATTTTTAACTCAAAAAAATATTCTTTTTGGTATCTCGAAGTTAATCTAGTTTTATTTATTATTTAGGTGAAAAGCCATTAGGTAAATTCTTTTTACATAACAACTAACACCATATTTATTTAAATGTTTTAAAAAAGAATCCCTTAAATATATATTTTTATTCATTTTTAAAAAATTACACGTCCTGATATATCTTATTAATTTTTAGAATAAAAAATATTGGCTTGATTTAACCCGGAATATACCATATCTTAATCATTTTTAAACAAAAAAATTTGTAAATGTTTTTTATTTACAATTGAAAATAACAGAAAATGGTTTTGATGACGATTTATAATTGTTTAAATAATTTTGAATTCGTTCGGAATTTATCGGCTTATTATTACGGAACACACCCTTTGCCCATTTTATTAAAATAAAAGATATATCAAACACTTTATGTTATAAACCTTTTTTATATTTACTATAAGATATATGTGTATCTTATTTAATTTATTAATAGAGAATATTACAAGAGCAATGATTGGTTAGAGATTTTCATGGAAATTTATTATTTTTAGATTTAAATTCATTTAAGATAAATTTGTTTTATGAAAAAAAAATTTGTAAAGTCTGTTTTCAACAAAATTTTTATGACTGAATAAACTATCAATTAAAAAAATATTTATCATAAAGTTTTTACAGCTGAAAATAACTAAAAAATAATTTTGAAGAAGATTCATAGCATTTTATGTAGTAATTCGTTAAGGTTTTATAATATCTTATTAGTTTATTTTAGAAATTTAATAATGAATAATTTTCAGGATTTTTTGTAGAAATAATGAATCTATTTATATTAAAAGGTTCAGCTAAAAGTAAAATTAATAAAACATTATGCTTAAATTATTTTTTGGATTTATGATACTGTAACATCAAAATGAATAACAAAAAAAAAGAAAGAAATTTCTTTCTTTTTTTCTTTCTTTCTTTCTTTTTTCCTTTCCAATTTTTTTATTAACAACACAAAATTTTTCAGAAAAGTCACTTCTTTAAATAAATCTACAAATCTAATCTTGTATAATGGACATTTGTTATTAGACAAATTACTAATTGAAATATACGTATTTAATATACAACTTTTCTAGTTAAACGAAGTAATTTTTATTAAAAGGTAGATACTAAATATTTCACCGCCCTCACTTAAGACCTTGTTAAGTGCATTTTTATAAAGGTTATGAGAGACAACAAATATTTCTAATATAAAATAATCTGATAATATATGATAAAAAAACATGTTTCTAAATAAGTATTATAAAGTTGTATATTGTTATATATGTGTCTCGTAATATTATTTCATATTATTATTAAAAAGTGGATTTATTTTATAGATAATCCTATGTGACTAATTTTAAAAATATATTTATACATAATAATCTTATATTAATTGTATAATAAATATTTCTGGTAATAGACAAATTGCTCGATATATACTATTTTTTTTATATATAAAATTTTTCTAGATAGACTAGACGAAATAATTTTTATTGAAATATAAATATTGAAACTTAAAATTTATATTTGATTGAAATCTGGGAAAGCTAATTAGTTTATGTTTGAAAGCCCTTATACATGTGTAAATACTATTCAATATAATTTCATAATCAGGTCTCAAATTATTCTTTTTGTTTCTCCCACGATAATGCCAAGAGGGGGGGGGGGGCTGAAGATATTATATAAGCTAATGCTATTATCAATTTTTTAAACTATAATTAACAAAAATTAATTATGAAATAAGATTACCTTTTTTCCATGTATTATATAGAATTTTTTTATATTATATACATTATATTCCCAATTTATTGATAGATGATTCAAAATGGCAGTCAAAATTCGATAAAATTCTTGGTATAATAATTCTTCAATGACAAATTTTTATAGAATTCTCAATTCTCCAGAAAACTATTTTTGAGAATATTTTTTTAAATATATTTTTGACATAAGATAAGCGGGATACTTAATATTTATTTTACTCATTTCAGAATTCTACTGAGGATACATGCTATATTTTTCCATAGTAGGGCCAAGTTCTTTATTGAAATAAATAAAACATTGAATATAATTATAATTATAATTTTATAAATTGCTAGATCATAAATGAACATAAGATATACAAGATAGGTTATCAGATTTAGACCGATTTTGTTACAATAAAATTTCTAAATTGGTACATTTAATTTGTTGGTAAACATTTAACTAATAGAAAGATCTATTTGTGAATAATAGTATCTACCAAAGTATAAATTATTGAGACATTTATTTATTTAAATATAAATTACTCAAAGTATTTTCAACTATAATAAACTATAGATTGAAGGTTTGCAATTGAAGGTTTACTCCCATCTGCCCATTGTCTTGTAATAATTTAACGTAGGTATTAAAAATATTAAAATTCTCTCAACTATACAAGAATGGGACAAGCTTATTTTTAACATCTCCCGCATAGCATCTCTGGGACATCTTATCCCAGTTAAAACGAACTGCCTATTTTATTAAAATAAAAGATATGTCAAACATTTTATGTTATATCCCTTTTATATATTTACAATAATATATATATGTGTATTCATTTAATTTATTATTAGAGAATAGAATAATGATTGGTAAGAGATTTTTTGTGGAAACTTATAATTTTTACATTTAAATTCATTTAAGATAAATGTCTTATGAAGAAAAAAAACTTGTAAAATCTAAGGTTCTCAACAAGAGTCTTAAGCCTAAATACTATTTATAATACAAAAGGAGTGTACCAATAATAATAACAAATTTATTATAATATAACAAATTATTCAGACTATTCAAAATAATGTTTAATATTAAATATAAAGTTCTTGCAGCTGAAAATAACTAAAAAATAATTTTGAAGACGATTTATAGCATTTTATATTCGTAAAGAATTTATCCTTTTAGTTTATTGTAGAAATTTGATAATGATTAAATTTTCTAGATTTTTAATCAATTCAAAAAAAAATTTTTTTTATCAATATAATACAACTGAAAAAAAAAATTTTGATGACGATTTATAGCATTTTATAAAATAATTTCAGGATTTTCTAGAAATAATATATTTATTTATATTAAAAGGTTCAGCTAAAAGAAAAATTAAAAACATTTTGTAAAAATTATGTTTTGTTAAAAACATTAAAATTTGTCATTTCAACATCAAATGAATAAAATACAACAATTTTTTTATTAACATAAACACAATTTTCAGCAAAGAAATTTCTTTAAATAAATCTATAATAATAATTTTGTATAATGGATATTTCTTATAAGACAGATTTCAAATTTTGAAATATATTTTTTTATATATCAACTTTTCTAGTTAAACGAAGTAATTTTTATTATAATATAGTTATTAAATATTTTGCCGCCCTCACTTTAGAAGTGGCATTTTTATAAATAATTCGTTACTATATAAATCTAAATACCTGCATTACTTTTAAGGTTGTTAGAGGGAGCTATATTGACGGCATATAGAAATAACAAAAGTTATGGAATATAGCCTAATATAATTTTTATATTTTTTGGTCATTTTATGTATGTATTTTATTGATTATTAGTCAATGGTACAAGTACAGTAATTGGTAAAAGATTTTTATTAACCTTTAAAAAATTTTTAATGCATTTAAGATAAATTCGTCTCATTAAAGAAAATTTAAATAGTCAAGATTTTTAACATGGGCTCTATTCCTCAATATAATATATTGTAATCATTCAAAAGGAAATCTAGGAGCATTGTGTTTTTACAGCTAGAAATAACAAAAAAGAGTTTGATGACCTTTTATAATATTTTATAATTATAAATTTACTGAATTATCGGAAAGTAACATGAATTTTTAAGTTAGGTAAAAATGATAAATCTATTTAAATTCAAAATTTCTGTTATAAGAAGGATTTGATCCTTATACACACAAAGTTAACCAAAAAGCTCCTATTTTGCACAGGCCCAAATTTTTATTTTAAAAAATTATTAAAAATAGAATATGAAAAATTAATATCTCATTTTTAAATTATTCTAGATACGTTTTGAAAGTCTATACGTTTGTCAATAATAAATTTTTAAAAACACATATTTTTCCAAAATACTCGAAAAACATATAAAAATGCAAATATAATATGTAATATAACGTAATTTTGCAATATTTTTTTTAGAAATGGAATACAATTACTAAATGATTATTTCATATTATATTATCAAATCTTTTTAAAACTAACGTGAAAAATGAACAAAAAATGGATTTGGTTCGCTCTTTTATTGTGATATCATACAAAATGGAACCCTAAAAAGTGTTCTATTTTGGCATAAAGCGAAATAATAAGGGTTTGAGGAAAACAACTAATTCAATAATTATTCGTATTTTGGGAGAACTTGTAGTACCAATTTCGCTTTAATACCATTAACATTTAAAATTAAAAATATATACAATGATTTTTACTTCTTTTCTTAAAACGGAAGTATTTTCAAAAACCTTTAGTAATCTTTCGAGGTCTTATTCATAAATATTTAAAAGTCGATAAATATGATGGCTACATCATGACATATGTTGTCAAAAACCCAGATAAAATAGCTAAATATATTTTTTCAAAACTCAAGATTTTTGAAAAACAAATCCTTTCTGCTATATTTTGGCAAAATCTCCAATCTTAGATAATATTTACTTTAGCTAAAATCTTGATTTATAGATAGTCCATTAATAAAAAAAAATATTGATGGGTATAATCTTAATATATTATATAATAAATATTGGTTGTATTAGACAAATTGCTAAACATATACTATTTTTTAATATAAAATTATTTTCCTAGCTAGAAGAAGTAATTTTAATTGAAATATAAATATTGAACCTTAAAATTTATATTTAATTGAAATAGGAGAAACCTAATTAGTTTTTTTTTGAAATCCGAACACTTAAATATATGATTATAATGATAGTGTTATGATCAATTTTTTTAATTAAAATATAATTACGAAATAATATGGATTTTTTTCGATATATTATATACTTTATATTCTTAATTTATTGATAGATAATTCAAATTGGCAGTCACAATTAGATATAATTCTTGGTAAATTCTTCAATAAAAATTTTTTAGAATAATTAATTCTGAGAAAACTGTTTATGGAATTTTTTTAAAAATGTTTTTACATAAGATAAGTTTAGATTTCTAAAGAAAATACTTGCTATATTTTTCCATAGTAGGGCCAAGTTCTTTACAAAAATAAATATTGTATATAATTAGAATTTTATAAATTCCTTGATCATAAATGAACATAAGATATACAAGATAGATTATCAGATTTATATCGATTTTGTAACAATAAAATTTCTAAATTGGTACTTTTAATTTGTTGGTAAACATTTAACTAGTAGAAAGATCGATTTGTGAATAATAGTATCCACCAAAGTATAAATTATTGAGACATTTATTTATTTAAATATGAATTACTCAAAGTATTTTCAACTAAAATAAACTATAGATTGAAGGTTTGCAATTATAATTTAACGTAGGTATTAAATATTAAAATTCTCTCAACTACACAAGGATGGGACAAGCATATTTTTAACACCTCCCGCATAGCAGCTCTGGGACATCTTATCCCAAAACGAACTGCCTATTTTATTAAAATAAAAGATATGACAAATATTTTATGTTATATCCCTTTTATATATATTTACAATAATATATATATATATGTGTATTTATTTAATTTATTATTAGAAAATAAAATAATGATTGGTAAGAGATTTTTGTGGAAACTTATAATTTTTACATTTAAATTCATTTAAGATAAATGTCTTATGGAAAAAAAAAACTTGTAAAATCTAAGGTTCTCAACAAGAGTCTTAAGCTTAAATACTATTTATAATACAAAAGGAGTGTACCAATAATAATAACAAATTTTGCAGACAAAAATAATATTTATTATTCAATATAAAGTTCATGCAGCTGAAAATAATATTTATTATTTAATATAAAGTTCATGCAGCTGAAAATAACTAAAAAATAATTTTGAAGACGATTTATAGCATTTTATATAATAATTCGTAAAGGATTTATCCTATTAGTTTATTGTAGAAATTTGATAATGATTAAATTTTCTAGATTTTTAATCAATTCAAAAAAAAAAATTTTTTAATCAATATCATACAGCTAAAAAATAAATAATTTTGATGACGATTTATAGCATTTTATAAAATAATGCGTTAAGGTTTTATCTCATAGGTAATATTGTAGAATTAATAATTATTAATTTTCAGGATTTTCTAGAAATAATATATTTATTTATATTAAAAGGTTCAGCTAAAAGAAAAATTAAAAACATTTTGTAAAAATTATGTTTAGTTAAAATTATTAAAATTTGTCATATTGCAACATCAAAATGAATAATAATACAACAATTTTTTTATTAACATAAACATAAGATTTTTCAGCAAAGAAATTTCTTTAAATAAATCTATAATAATAATTTTGTATAATGAATATTTCTTATAAGACAGATTTCAAATTTTGAAATATATTTTTTTATATAACAACTTTTCTAGTAAAACGAAGTAATTTTTATTATAATTTAGTTTTTAAATATTTTGCCGCCCTCACTTAAGACCTATAAGTGGAATTTTTATAAATAATTTGTTACTATATAAATCTAAATACCCGCAGTACTTTTAAGGCTGTTAGAGGGAGCTATATTGACGGCATATAGAAATAACAAAAGTTAGGGTATATAGCCTAATATAATTTTTATATTATTTTTTGTCCATTATATGATGTATTTTTTTGATTATTAGTCAATGGTACAAGTACAGTATTTGGTAAAAGATTTTTATGACTAACTTAAAATTTTTACAAAATTATCAATTCATTTAAGATAAATTCGTCTCATTAAATAAAATTTAAATAGTCAAGATTTTTAACATGGGTTTATTCCTCAATATAATATATTGGAATCATTCAAAAAGAAATCTAGGAGCATTGTGCTTTTACAGCTAGAAATAACAAAAAAGAGTTGTGATGACCTTTTATAATATTTGACATAATTATAAATTTACTGAATTATAGGAAAGTAACATGAATTTTTAAGTTAGGCAAAAATAATAAATCTATTTAAATTCAAAATTTCTGTTATAAGAAGGATTTGATCCTTATTCACACAAAGTTGCAACCAAAAAGCTCCTATTTTGCACAGGCCCAAATTTTTAGAGTAAAAAATTATTAAAAATAGAATATATTATATTAAATGATTACGATATATATGAATTATTAATATCTCATTTTAAAATTATTTTAGATACGTTTTGAAAGTCTATACCTTTGTCAATAATAAATTTTTAAAAACACATATTTTTCCAAAATACTCGAAAAACATATAAAAATGCAAATATAATATGTAATATAACGTAATTTTCAATATTTTTTTTAGAAATGGAATACAATTCCTAAATAATTATTTCATATTATATTAACAAATCTTTTTAAAACTAACGTGAAAAATGAAAAAACAACTGGATTATCGCTCTTTTATTGTAATATCATACAAAATGGAACCCTAAAAATTAGGTTCTATTTTGGCATAAAGCGAAATAATAAGGGTTTAAGGCAAACAACTATTTCAATAATTATTTGTATTTTGGAAGAACTAGTAGTACCAATTTCGCCTTAATAGAATGACCATTTGTTTTTATTATACCTCAAATTATTTATTGAACGATTAATATTGAATTCATCAAAATTGCATTAACATTTAAAATTAAAAATATATACAATGATTTTTACTTCTTTTCTTAAAACGGAAGTATTTTCAAGAACCTTTAGTAATCTTTAGAGGTCTTATTCATAAATATTTAAAAGTCGATAAATTTGAAGGCCACATCTTGACATATGTTGTCAAAAACCTTAGCTTAAAATATTTTTTCTAAACTCAAGATTTTTGAAAAAAAGAGATAAATCTTTTCTGCTATATTTTGGCAAAATCTCCAATCTTAGGTAATATTTACTTTAGCTAAAATCTTGATTTATAGATAGTCCATTAATAAAAAAAAATATTGATGGGTATAATCTTAATATATTGTATAATAAATATTGGTTGTATTAGACAAATTGCTAACTATTTTTTAATATAAAATTATTTTCCTAGCTAGAAGAAGTAATTTTAATTGAAATATATATTGAACCTTAAAATTTATATTTAATTGAAATGGGAGAAACCTAATTAGTTTTATTTTGAAATCCGAACACTTAAATATATGATTATAATGATAATGTTATGATCAATTTTTTAAATTAAGATATAATTACGAAATAATATGGATTTTTTTTTGATATATTATATACTTTATATTCATAATTTAATGATAGATGATTCAAATTGGCAGTCACAATTAGATATAATTCTTGGTAAATTCTTCAATAAAATTTTTTTAGAAATAATTAATTCTGAGAAAACTGTTTATGGAATTTTTTTTTAAAAATGTTTTTACATAAGATAAGGTTTAGAATTTTAAAGAAAATACTTGCTACATTTTTCCATAGTAGGGCCAAGTTCTTTACAAAAATAAATAGATATTAAATAAAATTAGAATTTTATATTTTGCTAGATCATAAATGAACATAAGATATAAAAGAAAGAAAGGTTACCAGATTTATACCGAATTTGTTTCAATAGAATATTTCTAAACAGGTACTTTGTTGGTAAATATTTAGCTAATAGAAAAATCTATTTATAAATGATAGTATCATAGTGTAAATTATCCAAATATTTATTTATTTAAATATAAATAATATAGCTACTCTAAGCATTTTCAAATAAAATAAACTATAAATTGAAGGTCAGCAATTGGCAAGTTTACTCCCATCCACCTATTGTTCTAACAAACATTAAAAATATTAAAACTATTTCGCACAAAGACGGGACAAGCATATTTTAGATGGCTCCCGGATAGCATCTTTGGGATGCACCTTATCCCAGTTAAAATGCTCATGTGCCCTTTCCATTAAAATAAAAGATATGTCAAACACTATATGTTATATCCCTTTTATATATTTACTAAGATATAAGTGTATACTATTTAATTTATTATTAGATAATATTACAAGAACAATGATTGGTAAGCGATTTTTCGGAAACTTATTATTTTTACATTTAAATTCATTTAAGATAAATTTGTCTTATTAAAATAAACCTATAAAGTCTAAGGTTCTCAACAAGCATCTTAAGCCTGAATAAACTATATTTTTTAATCAATTCAAAAAAATAATTTTTATTCAATATAAGGTTTTTACAGCTGAAAATAACTAAAAAAATAATTTTGATGAAGATTTATACCATATATAATAATTCGTTAAGGTTTTTTAAAAATTTAATAATGACTAATTTTAGGATTTTTTGTAGAAATAATATATCTATTTATATTAAAAGATTCAGCTAAAAGAAATATTTAAAAAACATTATGCTAAAATTATATTTTGTTAAATTCATTAAAATTTATCAAACTGTAACATCAAAATGAATAACAAAAAAAATACAATTTTTTATTAACACAAATATAAGATTTTTCAGCATAGACAGTTCTTTAAATAAATTCATTTTAATCATGTATAATGGTTATTTGTTATTAGACAATTACATATTTTTAAATATACTACCTTTTTATATATAACTTTTCTAGTTAAACGAAGTAATTTTTATTAAAATATTGATATTAAATATTTCGCCGCCCTCATTAAGAGCTTATAAGTAACATTTTTATAAATGGTTAGAAGAGAGGTGACAGACATTATTAATTAATCCTATTATAATAGAAATAAATCTGGTAATAATATGATAAAAAACATGTTTCTAATAATAATTATAAAGTTTTATATTATCATCTTGTATGTGCCTCGCAATATTATTTCATATTTTTATTAAAATGTGGATTTTTTTTGGATGGTCCTATGTGGCTAATTTCAAAAATATATTTATGCATAATAATCTTATATTATGGTAGGTTAATATTATATTTTTTTTATTTCAACAAATCACGAATTATTAAATCAATTTATTTTTTTTAGCCAAAAGTATGATTAAAATATAATATAAATAATATACAACTTTGAGAATTCTATTAATAAAACTTTGAATTAATTTTAATTTCAACGCCTAAAAATTTGTTGTATTTATATTTATTTTGAAAGCAAATTTTATAGCTATATCCTCATTCGTTATATTTTGAGAATTGAGAATTTTTCCTGATTCAGGGTTAAGGCTTTTATAAAGACACTATTGTGATTAGTTTTAAGTGCCTTTATCAATAAATATATATTTGTTTGGAAAGACTAACAAAAATACGTTTCTATATAAATCGTAATAGGCCCCTTACTTTTTAGGCTGTTTAGAGGGAGCTATTTTGATGGCTACACAGCTTTCTATGTAGAAATAAGAAAAGTTAGGAATACAGCCATATATAATTTTTATATTATTTATTTTCGCCTTTATATAATTGTATTCTATTGATTATTAGTCAATGATAGAAGAATAGTAATTGGTAAAGATTTTTATGAATAAATTTTAATTTTTACAAAATTTTCAATTCATCTAAGATATTCGTCCTATGCAAGAAAATCTGAATAGTCAAAGGTTTTTAACATGAGTCTTATGCCTCAATATAATAAATTGTAATCATTTTAAACAAAAGAAAATTTACGAGAATTGTGTTTTAAAGCTAGAAATAACAAAAAAGAGTTTTGATGACGTTATATCGTATTTTATATAATTATGAATTTATTGAATAATTATAGAAAAATATTATTTTTAAGATTTTTAGGGCAAAAATTATTTATTTAAATTCAAATATTCTGTTATAGAAGGATTTGATCCTTTTATGCACACAAAGTTGCAACCAAAAAGGGCATAATTTGCTCAAACCTAAATTTTTAGTGTAAAACTCTATGCAAAATTATTAAAAATAGAATATATTATAAAATATTAATATCTCCTTTTTAGTTTTGAAAGTTTATACCTTTGTCAATATAAACTTATTAAAACAGCTATTTTTCCTAAATCCTTAAAAACATATAAAAATACAAATATAATACGCAATTTTCGTAATATTTTATTTAGAAATGGAATATAATTACTAAATGTTTATTTCATATTAATAAATATTTTGTAAAGTTACGTGAAAAAAGAAAAAAAATAGATATTTGGTTAGCTCGTTTGTATTATAACACAAAATGGTACCCCAAAAAGTAGGTTATTTTCGCATTGAGCGAATAAAAGGGTTTAAGGAGAATATTATGCTTAATTAACTATTCCAAAAATTATTCGACTTTGGGGAAACTTGTAGTACCAATATCGTTTTTATAGAATAAGCATTTTTATTTTTATTATACCTCAAATTATTTATTGAACGATTAATATTGAATTCATCAAAATTCCATATCCTACTATAACATTAAAAATTAAAAATATGTAATAACTTTTTTTCCTTTCTTAAAACATGTAATATAATATTTAGAGGTCTTATTGATAAATATTTAAAAGTTTTCGATAAATTTGATGACCACTTTATGGCCTAGACTACTGTAGTCAAAAATCTAGATTTGGCTCATTTATTAGGAAAATGGATAGTTAAAAATTATAATCTATAAACTCAAGATTTTTTTTAAAAAAAAGAGCTAAATTATTTCTGCTATACTTTGGCAAAATTTATAATTTTGGATAATATTTCTAGCTAAAATCTTAATTTATAGATAGTCCATTAATAATAATAAAATATTGATGTACATAATCTTAATTTATTGTATAATAAATTTTTATTGGTAAGACAAATTGCTAAACTTATATATCATTTTTTTACATAAAATTTTTCTAGCTAGAATAAGTAATTTATATTGAAAAATAAATATTGAAACTTAAAATTTATAGCTAAGTTTTATTTTGAAAGCCCTTACAACTTGTCTAATATTAATATGATTACTATTCTATATTTTTATGATCAGTTCTCATAATTCTTATTGTTTCTCCCACCTTAATTTCAGGATCAGAGGCGGAGGGATTTGTAAATATTAGATCACTTAAATATATGATTAAAATAATAATGTTATGATCAATTTTTTTAAATTATAATTATCAAAAATTAATTACGAATTAAGATTACTTTTTTTCTATGTAATATATAAAAAATTTTCAATATATTATATACTTTATATTCCCATTTTATTGATAGATGATTCAAATTGGCAATCACAATTGGACAAAATACTTGGTATAATTTTTAAATAACAAATTTTTATACAATTCTCAATTCCTAATAAAACTGTTTTATGGGAATTTTTATTTTACATAAGATAAGCAGCTTATTAATAATATTTTATTCATTTCAGATTTTTATTATACCTCAAATTATTTATTGAACGATTAATATTGAATTCATCAAAATTCCATATCCTACTATAACATTAAAAATACATATAACATTTTTATTAAAAAGGAAGTATTTTCAAGAACTTTTAGTATAATAAAATCTTTCGCGGTCTTATTCATAAATATTTAAAAGCTTTCGTTAAATTCGACGGTCACATCATGGCCTATGTTGTCAAAAATCTATATTTGGCTGATTTATCAAAAAAATGGATAACTAAAAATTATAGTCCTTAAAATATTTTATCTAAATTCAAGATTTTTCAAAAAAAGAACTAAATTCTTTCTGCTATATTTTGGTAAAATCTCTAATCTTGGGTAATATTTCCTTTATCTGATTTATAGATAGCAGGGATGTAAACCCGAACCCCGACAACCCTCGTATTTTAGCTGAACCCGAACCCGGACCCTTTTTCAAAAGTGGAGGGTCCAACGGTTCTAGGTGTCATAAAAATTTTTAAAAATAAAAATACATTTTAAAAAAAATATATAAATTTTATTAACCTTTTTGTGGAATCATTTATTTTATCTTCGCGTTTTTTATTCAATTTTCTTCCTGGACTTCCATTTTATTTAGAGATTGATATCATAAATTATTTTCCAGTGTAATAATATTTTATTATGTAAACTTATTAACATGCTATGTTATAGAAATGCGTTGATTATTTTGAAAGTGAATTATTTTATAGTAATATTTTAATTTAAATGTAATGCACAAAACATTGGTGATTATTAAGTTTGAAAGATCTCTGTGATGATTTTATTATAGGAGCATGTGAAGTCATTTAGTCGGAAGATGATTGATGCTAAATAAAGGACCTTACTAGTGTATTAGTTTCTTTAAAAATAACAATATTAAGATTACAATCAGAATAATTATGTTTATTAGATGCCGATTAGATTTAGAAAAATTTGCAGTCCTTTTTATACGAAATATTAGAAAACATGAAAATTCGAGAGAAACAATATTAAATAGTGTTTTATACGCTTCTATATATTTAGACCCTCGATATCAAGTTTTATTGAGTATTGAACAAAAACAAATGGCTAAAGACCATCTTAAGGATATATGGCATAAGCAAAACTCCATTATTTTATATTGTAGGCTACGACAATACTTATTGTTTGTAGTGATAATAATAACTTGAAATTTTACTTGAGAAAAAAAAATCAAATTATCATCAGATAGAAAGGAGGATCAAAAAATGCCTATTGCATCTTTAATAGTAAAGTTCTCAGAAGTTAAGAAAATAAATAAGGATATAAATATTTTAAAATTCTGGGAAGACAATTCTTCAATATCTCCAGAATTAAATTATCTAGAATCTTCATGGTTGTACCGGCGACACAGGTACAATAATTTTATAAAGATAACTATCTATTTTAGGTAAGGGTAGAACGTGGATTTTTATTTTTGAAATATATATTATCTACTCTAAATGGAAATCTCAAGGATGATATTTTAGAAGGTATTATGATTGTGCGAGAAATAAAACATTTAAAATATAAATTATTTCATTTTTAAATTTTTCATTTGTAAAATTATGAATATGTAAATATTGAAGTATAATAATAAATGAATAAAAAATAATCTTATTTTGAGTCATTATTTTTATGTTCCCTAAACCCGGACCCGAACCCTCGACCCGGGTCCTTTCTAATTTTATTCCTGTACCCGAACCCGGTCCTGGATCCTTTTTTTTTGTCTAAGGGTTCACATCCCTGATAGATAGTCCATTAATAATAATAAAAAGTATTGATGGGCATAATCTTAATATATTGTAAAATATATATTGGGTGTATCAGACAAATTGCTAGACATATACCATTTTGTTATATAAATTATTTTTAGCTAGACGAAGTAAATTTTATTGAAATAATTGAAATCTGGAAAAGCTAATTGGTTTTATTATGAAAGCCTTTAAACTTCTATTTTAATATAATTAATATTCTATATCGTATGATCAGGTCTCAAAATTATTCTTATTGTTCTCCCACGTTTATGTCAGGATCGGGAGAAGTGGGGGGGGGGGGGGGTAAATATATAATTATAATGATAATGCCATGATCAAAATTATAATTAACAAAATTTAATTAGGAATTTATACTTTTTTTCTATGTCTTATATAGAATATTTCAGATATATTATATACTTTATGTTCCCAATTTATTGATAGATGATTCAAATCGGCAAACCCAATTGGACAAAATTCTTGGTATGATGATTCTTCGATGACAAATTTTTATAGAATTCGCATTCCTGAGAAAACTGTTTTATGCTAATTTTCTCTAAAACCATTTTTGACATAACATAAACGGGATCCTTAATAAATAATATTTTACTCATTTTAGAATTCTACAGAAAATACATTTTATATTTTTCTACAAGTTCTTTATTGAAATAAAAAAAACATTAAATATAATTAGAAATTTATGTATTGCTAGATCATAAATGAACATAATAAGATATAAAAGAAAGGCTACCAGATTTATAACGAATTTGTAATATTTTAATTAGTTAATTTTTTTTGTAAACATTTAGCTTATAGAAAAACTTATTTATGAATGGTAGCATCATATGCTACCAAAGTGTAAATTATCCAAATATTTATTTATTTAAATAAAAATAATATAGTTACTCTAAATATTTTCAACTGATATAAACTATAGACTGAAGGTCAGCAATTGGCAGATTTACTCCCATCCGCCCATTGTCCTAAATAAAAAAACAACACAAGGACGGTACAAGCATATTTTGAACGTTTCCTGCATAGCATCTCTGGGATGCATCTGTGCCTATTCCAATAAAATAACATATATGTCTAACACTATATGTTATATCCATTTTACATATTTGCTATAAGATATATCTATATCCTATTTAGAGAATATCACAAGAACAATGATTGGTAATTGAAACTTTTAATTTTTACATTTAAATTCATGATAAATTTGTCTTATGAAATTAAACTTGTAAAGTCTGTCTAAGGTTCTCAAGAAGAGTCATAAACCTGAATATACTATATTTTGATCAACAAAATTTTTATTCAATATAAGGTTTTTAGAGCTGAAAATAACTAAAAAATAATTTTAATAACCATTATAGCATTTTATATAATAATTTGTTAAGGTTTTATCTTATTAGTTTATCGAAATTAAATAATGATTAAGTTTCAAGATTTTTTGTAGAAGTATTATATATATTTTATTAAAAGGTTCAGCTAAAAGAAAAATTAAAAAAACATTATGCAAAAAATATGTTTTTTTAAATTTGTCATATTTTAAAATCAAAATGAATAACAAAAAAAATACAACGATCTATTTACTTACCTAAACATACGATCTTTCAGCATAGACACTTCTTTAAATAAATCTATAATTGTAATCTTGTATAATTTCTTATTAGACAAATTACAAATTTTGAAATATACTCTTTTTTATACAAAAATTTTCTAGCTAAACGAAGTAATTTATATTAAAATATAATTATTAAATATTTCGCCACCCTTAATTAAAACCTTATATGTGGAAATTTTATAAAGGTTAATAGAGATAGCAAACATTAATATTAAATTCTATTCTAATAGAAAAAATCTGATAATAATATAAAAAACATGTTTATAATAGCCATATCCTGGTTCGTTATATTTTTGAAAATTATTCCTGTTTAGTCCATGCTAACACGATTTTATAAGGACACCCTATTTTGGTTAGTTTTAAGTGCCTTTATATTAAATAAATATTTGTTTGAAAAGAGTAACTAAAATACGTTACTATATGAATCTAAATAGCCCTCTTAATTTTTAGGCTGTTTAGGAAGCTATATCGACGGCCAAACAGCCTACTAAAGAAACACAGCCTAATATAATTTTTATATTATTTTTTTTCCCGATTTACATGTATATTCTGTTGATTATTAGTTAATGGCACAAGTACAGTAATTGGTAAAAGATCTATATGAACAACTTATAATTTTACAAAATTTTCAATTCATTTAAAATAAATTGGTATTATGAAAGAAATTCTGAATAGTCAAAGGTTTTTAATAAGAGTCTTATGCCTCAATAAAATATATTGTAATCATTTTAAACAAAAGAAAATCTACGAGCATTGTGATTTTAGAGCTGGAAATAACAAAAAATAATTTTGATGAAGTTGTATAATATTTTACATAATTGTGAAATTAATGAATAATTATAGAAAAATATTATAAAATTTTAAGATTTATATGCAAAACTGATTAACCTATTTAAATTTAAAAGTTTAGTTATAAGAAGGATTTGATCCTTTTATGCAAACAAAATAGGCATATTTTGTACAGGCCTAAATTTTTAGTGATAAATCTCTATTTTAAATGGCAAAATTATTTAAAATAGAATATATTATATAAAATTATTATGATATGATATTTGAAAAATTAACATTTAATTATTCTAGATAGTCCGTTTTGAAATTTCATACCATTTTTAATCTCTTATATTTTTCCAAAAGCCTCGAAAACATATAAAAATTCAAATATAATATGTAATATAAAGTAATTTTGCAATATTTTTTTAAGATATGGAATAAAATGTTTATTTTATATTAATAAATCTTCTTAAAACTTATATGAAAAAGAAATAGATTTTTATGGTGCGTTCGTTTCTGTAATATCACACAAAATTCTACCCCAAAAAGTAGGCTATATTTTAGCATAGAACGAATAAAAGGGTTTAAGAAATACATTATATTAAATTAACTATTTCAATAGTTATTCGTATTTTGGGGGAACTTGTACTCCCTTTTTTTTTTATAGAATAAGAATTTTTATTTTTCTTATACCTCTAATTATTTTTCAAAGATTAATATTGAATTCATCAAAATTTCATTAACATTAAAAATTAAAAATATATACAATAATTTTTTTTTTCTTTTCTTATAACGGTAGTATTTTCAAGAATATTTGTAATACAATCTTCCTAAGTCTTATTTAAAAATATTTAAAAACTTCCGATAAATTTGATGACCACATTATTCTAGACTATTGTTGTTAAAAATCTAGATTTGGCTCATTTAATAGAAAAATTGATAAATAAAAATTATGGTACTTAAAATATTTTATCTAAACTCAAGATTTTTCAAAAAAAGAGCTAAATTATTTCTGCTATACTTTGGAAAAATTTCTATTTTTGGGTAATATTTACTCTACCTAAAATCTTGATTTATAAAAAGTCCATAAATAATAATAAAATATTAATCAGTATAATCTTAATATATTGTATAATAAATATTTGTTGTAGACAAATTGCTTGACATAAACCATTTTTTTATATAAAATATTCATTGCTAGAGAAACTTAAAATTTGTATTCAATTGAAATATGAGTTTTATTGTAATATTAATATAACTACTAATTATATATTTTTATCATCAGGTCTCAATAAATTATTCTTATTGTTTCTCCCACGTTAATGTCTGGAGGATGAGATGGGGGGGGGGGAGGGGGGGTTAGGAGTTTATAATATTAGAACACTTAAATATAAGATTATAATGATAATGCTATGAACATTTTTAAACTATAATTACAAATTAATTACGAAATAAGATTAATTTTTTTCCATGTATTATATAGTATTTTTTGGATATATTATATACTTTATATTTCCAATTTATTGATAGATGATTCAAATTGGAAATCACAATTGGAAAAAATTCTTGGTATAATAATTCTTCAATGACAAATTTTTATACAATTAACAATTCCTGAGAAAACATTTTATGGGAATTTTTTTAAAAATATTTTTTAAATAAGATAAGCAGCTTAATATAATATTTTACTCATTTCAGACTTCTACTGAGAATACATACTAGATTTTTTCATATTGAAATAAATTAAACATTAAATATAATTAAAATTTTATATATTGCTAGATCATAAATGAACATAAAATATAAAAGAGGATAATAGGTTTATTTTCTAAATAGGCACTTTAAATTTGTTGGTAAATATTTAGCTAATAGTATAACCTATTTATGAATGATAGTGTCATATGCTACCACCAAATATTTATATATTTAAATAAAAATAATATAGCTACACTAAGTATTTTCAACTAAAATAAAACTATTTATGGTCTGCCATTGGCAGGTTTACTCCCATACGCCCATTGTCTTAAAAAACTTTTACCGGTGCCTACCAGCCCATTTATCTAAACTCGCATGAAAATGTTGTCTAATTATTTTAGTTGGTTTGTCTATTTATTTATTTTATTTTAAATGGCCCTTTACAGACCTATATTATAGATATTGAAACTTTTATGATTTTAATAAACATGTGAAGGCTGATTAAATTTATTTTAATGCCTATTACATCTGAATAGTGTTGTAACTTACTCTTAAAAAAATTATTTTAATAACTGATAACATTTCAAATTATTTTATAAATTATTTAATTAACTCATCATTTTTAATATATATTTATTATTAAATAAATTAATTTTGCGTTTACCAATGTTTAAAAAAATAATTAAAAATTAAATATAATTAAATAAAGAAATAATTATGCTGAAAAAATATACTACAATTTATTGAAAAACAATATCACAATATAACATTTATTTGCAAAAAAATTTAATCAAAAATTTAATCTTAATAAATTTTTAATTGATTTGACAATAAACTATTATAAAAATTTCTGTCTAAAAGGCTTGCCAGCTAACGCTAAGCTTCCTTAGACTAAACAAATGTTCTACGGAAGCTTTTGATATAAGTGAGACATTAAATTTGTAATTTTTAATATGGGAAATCTTAAAAAGATCATATAAAATAACATGTATTACTTTTGTGGTTACATTTCAAAAAAATGTAATTAGTCAAAATTATATTTTTGCAAAATATGTAACTATAATTAATAAACAACACTAAGAACTAGAAAAATGAATAATACTATATTCTTTTTATATAATATAAAACCAGGTATTTCTGCTCCTGAGGCTGAGAGAAGTCAACAAAGAGAATAGAAAGAAAGAAAACATTAAGAAGTCATTTTTTATATATTTTTTGATTAAATTTATTAAACCCTTGCAATTATTTTTATGGAAATCAGAAGGGTATATTATGATTTATCCTAAAATGATAATTAAACAATGTCATTACATTTTTTTAAACAAAGCTTTGTTGGGTACATTATGATATATTCTAAAATGAAAAATTAAACAATGTAATTATATATTTTTTACACCAAAACATATGCATTAAATTTCCATAATTAATTTATAATATCTTATGTTTGTAATCGTATTTATTTAATATTTTTAATGAATTTATTATATATATAATTTTGCTTATAATAATTATATACACATTTAATATCATTAAAATTTGGGATTTGTTTTTCAGTTCGCTTCTTCAACTTGTACAGATAATTTTTTTTAACACACATGATATTTAATTTAAATAAAAATTTCTAAATTAATATATTTAGTGTTTAAAAACTCCTGTCTCCCATTAGTAAATAATATAAAATTTTGATCTTTAATACAAAGATTAAAGACAATTATTTTAACCAATCCTATTAGTATTGTTAAAATGCCCGATTCGGGTCGATTTTAAAAAACGGCTCGATTAAGATTATAATTAAATTAACATTATATAAGCCTAAAGATTTTGCGCATTGATGGCAGAAATGATTGGACATCTGCACAATCTCGATGCTTACATAATATTCGTTTAGCTAGTCTTAATCTTGTCTTGGTATGCTCTTATCAGACAAACAACTGTGAGTAATCATAAGCCTACGACTTAGGAACAACAGATAAACCTCATACTTGAATTAAATTCAAGGGCTAGTTGTTTCTAAAAGCTGACATAGTCTTAACTATTAATAAACATTTAAGTAGAATAAAATAGTTATTTAATTTATTTTTACAAATGTTAGTCTCATTTTAAGACATTATCGCTTTACAAAGTTTTAAAAAAAACAGCTTTCATTTAAATAATACATTTTAATTATAAATTATTTAATTTTTTAATAACATTTATATTAATATGTAAATTTATATAAATATTTAAACAATACTAGGCGAACATAAATTTCAAACCTCTATTATTTTCATAGTAAAATGTCTATATTTCAATATTATATTAGCTCATTTAAGATGCCATAATTGAGATGAATATTCATCTATTCTTAAAATAATTAAATATATACAGTAAAAAAACGAAATAAATAAATTTATCTCTATATTTAAATAAATTTGTGTCGAGTCGTGCGAACAATCAAATTTTATTGGGGTTCGCCTAACAAATTAAAAAGATTGTTCAATATTGGGCCATCAAAATATTTTTAAAACAATTTTGGGCCGAGTCGGGTTTGAAATACTAAGTCAATGCAGGTCACTATATACGTGTATAAAATATGGGTATTCCATTTTATTTTTATAATCCAAGGTGAAAGGTGTGGACTGTAACATTATGACAGGGGAAGGGGGGAGGGGAGTCACTTTTAAAGCTTTCCTAATTTTATTTTTACCAAATGGACAGCGAAGCCCTTCCACTGCCTGCACATTTCACATCTTTGTCTATTCGTTCTCTTCATTTGATAATTTATCCACATGCAACTTCCTAACCTTTTTGGTCCCGTTTCTATGGATTACCATTTATCCCTCATAATTTTTTGAACAATTCTTACTCTTTATATCTATCTCTCTTTCACCCTTTGCTTTGCTATCCAACACCTATTATTCCCTTCCCCATTTTTCAACTTCCTTGCAAACTTGTGTTTTTGATTATATGCGCCTTCGCAACTATTTTTTTTTGACATTACTTTTTGAAGACTTATATTTTCATTATCAAATCTCGCCATCGTTTTTTTCCATTCGTTGTAGCATCACTTTTACTTGTCACCTTGGGTAAGTCAGGATTCTTCCACCGTGTCTCTATGTGTTTAGTAGTTCTTTTATGCAACCACAGTTCTTTTCTATAGTCATAAATAATTTTTTTATCGTATCCTACTTGTTATTTATACATGATAAGGAAACTGCACTTGCATCTAAATTAACTGTTATATTTTATACATTTTATTAAAAGGTTATAATATTCATCGATATTTGAATAATATATTTGTCATACAATAATATAACCTATTTATATTTAATATTATATCAGTTAAATTGAATGCTTATAGGGTAATAGGAAAAAGAACCCCTGGAAAAAAAACCCCGTAAAAAAAAACCCCAGAAAAAAAACCCCCAGAAAAAAAAACCCCGGAAAAAAAACCCCCAGGAAATAAAACCTCCGGAAAAAAACCCCAAGGAAATAAAACCCCCGGAAAAAAACCCCCAGGAAATAAAACCCCCGGAAAAAAACCCCTTGGGATTATTTTTATACACTCTCATATTTAATTATAATCTATAAATAATTTATGAGGATGTTTTTACCATTTGTGTCAATGTACACATAGAAAAATTTAGAAGCTGGGTCTGGAAAGCGAATACAGGACCGATGAAACTCTAAAAAAATTTTGTGGCATTATGGAAGGCTTCGTTCCGTTATGTGATATGGACAATGCAATGACATTCCTGAGATCAGTTACTCCGAGCAATGGTAAGGACATTCTTGATTATTTCGATAAAAATTATTTCAATGGAGTATCAAGGGAGGTCATGAGAAGCAATTCTCAATCCCAAACACTTCGAATTGAGCCTCGATTTCCTCCAGAAACCTGTAACATGAATCAGAGCACTCTCTCAGATGAAGAACGAACAAATAATCAATGCGAAGGTTGGAATCATCGTTTTTCTAATCTGGTTGGGAATAAACACCCATCAATCTTTTTTCATTTTTATAGAATTTAGTTAAGACCTAATAATAAAGGTATATTTTTATTTGGCCTACTCTCCATAAAAAAATGCTTAAATAAGAAAAACTGATGTTTAAATTGGTACTGGGAAAAAATGCCTCAGTAAAATAACTATGTATTGTAAAAAATATTTGCTATAGTAAAAATACAATACCATCATTTGACAAAACTTAGAAATAAGAAATGTTTATTTTATTGATAAATCATGATTATGACAAATTTTATAATTTATAATAATTATTATATTGGTTGACATCGAATATTGAAGGAAATTGCTCTTATAAAATCTGGAAGGCTTCGCACCGCATCACGGTATTCTTCGCAAAGTTTCTTTAGCCGAATCTGGTTGTTAGAACTCTGCGATTTTTTGGATGTCCAACTACCTACGCACCATCTTTCAAGTTTGGTTTCATCGGCAGCCACCTCGCATTTCTTTTTTTAATAAGTACCCAGATTGATGAGTGTTTATTCCCAACCAGATTAGAAAAACGATGATTCCAACCTTCCCATTGATTATTTGTTGGTTCTTCATCTGAGAGAGTGCTCTGATTCACGTTACAGGTTTCTGGAGGAAATCGAGGCTCAATTCGACGTGTTTGGGATTGAGAATTGCTTCTCATGACCTCCCTTGATACTCCATTGAAATAATTTTTATCGAAATAATCAAGAATGTCCTTACCATTGCTCGGAGTAACTGATCTCAGGAATGTGATTGCATTGTCCACATCACATAACGGAACGATTGCTAAGCCGTCCATCATGCCACAAAAAAACTTAGAGTTTCATCGGTTCTGTATTCGCTTTCCAGACCCAGCTTCTGAATTTTTCTATGTGTACTTTGACACAAATGGTAAAAACATCCTCTAATTACGATGTGATCCCCTAATTGAAAAAAAATATAAATTATTAAACATATTAATAATCATACCAATGATACTCTTAACCACGGTCATAGCAGTTGACAGTAGGAGCAGGTGAGGGTGGAGGAAGCATGAATGGTCTATCAGCAAAAAGTTGAAGAGGTCAAAATATTTTAAACAAATTATTAACTTGCAATTGTATAAATACTAATTTAATATAAATTATTTCTAGATTATACTTAAATATGAGAGTGTATAAAAATAACTCCAAGGGGTTTTTTCCGGGGGTTTTATTTCCTGGGAGTTTTTTCCGGGGGTTTTATTTCCTGGGGGTTTTTTTTCCGGGGGTTTATTTTCCGGGGGTTTTTTTCAGGGGTTTTTTTTCAGGGGTTTTTTTTCCTATTACCATATAATATTATTTATATAAAATATGATTACAATAATTCCTTAAAATTGTAGCTTCACTACTTGTCTCTATGCAGGGGATTTCAATGGCTATGTATTAATAAAATCTTAACAAAAATTAGTATATTTACCATCTTCATATTGATAATTTTCATTACCACTCATTTGCTCATACATTTCTCTAGCAATATTTGCTTCATCAATTTTAG
Source organism: Gordionus sp. m RMFG-2023 (assembly GCF_954871325.1). Classification (NCBI taxonomy): domain Eukaryota; kingdom Metazoa; phylum Nematomorpha; class Gordioida; order Chordodea; family Parachordodidae; genus Gordionus; species Gordionus sp. m RMFG-2023. The sequence goes on along the minus strand of NC_088778.1, from coordinate 3,566,749 downwards.
ATATAACAGGATTTGTTTTTTTTCAAATTGGTATACTGAAGCCCTGGCTATAGTTTTTATGTTCCCTTATATAGAAATCTCTTAGATTTTTCCATACTAATTTGGTCATCTCTATTGAAAAATAAAAATATTTCAAATTAATATACTCTTTAATTACCTGTCTCAATATTGTTTCAGCTGATGGTATCTGATAAAGTTGATCAAATCTTCTTTATTGATTTTCTATAAAAAATTATTAACATTATATTTATTCATATTCTAATACATATATATATATATAACATTTATTATTTTAATAGCATTTCAAAAATTTACTTCCAAATTTTCTTTTTCGGCCATATTGTAGTTATGTCGCTTTGAAAAAAAAAACAAATGTTTTGTAACTTAATTTCTATGTAGAATGCGACAAATTTGGAGGGAATGTCGTGTCGCGTCGCCAGCGTCTACATGACAAGATTTTCATTGGATGCAAACCCCCTTCAAAAACCTTTGCCTTTAACCCTAAAAGATTCTCGCCGCCTATCATTATTTCCACCTATTTAATTATTGATACTCTTTTCAAAGAATTTATAAAGGATAACTTTAATTAATCTATCTCTACTACCAACTATCGATATTTTGTGAATATAAAGAATTTATTTTTTAGATAATAAATTCTATTAAAACCTCCATTATTTACAATGAATTAATTATTATGCCATTATGAGCTTGTTGAAATATCTAAACCTTTTAAATTACATTTAAAAGGATAGTTTATTTGGAAAACAATGTCTATGATTGTTTGCAATATATAGATTTGGTCGATGAATTGTATTATAAAAATACTATAATAAAAGTATAATTTTTACAGCAATAAATTTTGTGCTATTTCATCTCAATTTTTAATAAATAACCCCCCAAAAAATTTATCCTACCCCCTCGAAAAAATAGGAAGCAATATTTTCCTACCCCTCCCGCTCATGTAGACGCTGCGCGTCGCAATAGCTCACTATGAATAGTCATTGGTAATTACATATATTTGTATTTTGTCTTGTCTCTGTCGCTCACTACTGTGAATGCACCACGAGTGGGGGGGGAAGTATTGGTTTTTAAGGGGGGGGGGTTACTTCCAGTTAATGTTCTGCCACGTAGACGCTGGTCACGACTCACTAACATTTTTTGTATCGCTCGATAATATATAGTATCGGTTAAAAAAAATTGTATCAGTTGCATCTTCGATTTTAAATGTTGACAAGGTATTTGAAACGATCTATAAACGCTCTATTCTTTAGCCTAAATTAACGTCAAGTTTTTTAGCCTAAATTAACAATTTTTTAGCCAAGAAACTATAGCCAAAAGCTTCAGAGTTTTCGCCAAATATACCTTAACCTTAATTTAGAGCTGAAAAAATCAACTTCGGCCTCAAGGCTAACCTGATTTTATTCGGCATGCGCCTCAATTTTAGCCAATTACCACGAAACCACTATTTCGCTCAATATTAGCTAAGGCCAACGATCCGGTTTCAGATCACGCCACAAACCGAAAAAAAATTAGTCGGTTGCATTTAGAACAAGTTTAGAAATCCAGTTATTTTGTAAGCCTGTCTTGAATTCTGTGGAAATTAGATAGTAAATTTCTAATATCATTACTTCAGTGTTTTATTGATTGAATTAACTCGGCAGGAAGCCTGACAATGTCCAAACGATCAATTTTCATTCAAAAATCTATTCCCAAGACAACAGACTAAAAAACCCAAGCCCACTTTTCCCTTTTCATCTGCTATCATGACCGAGGGCCGTGTTACCACCCGACACCATGAGTAATTTCAAATCAGTTAAACATCATATACATCATATATAAAGTGCATATTATTTTTTTTTTTTAAGATCATTTCATAAACCTTTAAGACTCTGTACAGCTGACATGCGTTTTGGGATATGGTCAAATCTAATTGCGACATTCTAGAAACGAATCGATTAAATATGACAGTGTAATATGGTTCGTTGGCTCTAAGGTAATTTTTACTGAAAAAAAATCATATTTGTTTAGGCTATGTGAAAAGCTGTTTTTTTAATTTATTTTTTACTTATCCTTAACCTTAATTTATTTTTGTTGCAACTGTCCTGATCAATTTGATGGACAGTTCCATATCAAAAATCAATCCTTTTCTAACTTCGCATTTTTAGAAAAGATAATGATTGACGTGAACTAATATTTTTAAAAAAATCCAACGCAAAAAAATACTATTTTTGATTGATATTAAAATGACCTGGTTATAAATGTGTATATTTGAGGAATAGCATCGGATATGCAGATATTTTTCTTTTACGCACTAACATATGTTGGCGAGCATTTTAAAAGAATATATTAATTTATAAGGATTCGTTAGAATCGATAGCTCCAAAATTTGTCAAATCCCGGATCGACAAAATATTAACGCTACTGACCTCCCCTCCTCCTTCAAAATATATTTTGTTTGTTATTTTTTTTAAAAAGTTTTATTAAACATACCAAGATAGTTATACGCATCGAAAAAACAATAATTAACTGCCAATTTTAAATCAATTCCGAAATATTCAGATTTGTAAACCAGGTTTAATATAGGCGCAGCGCCTATCTATTTTAGATGGTTGAGTATTAAGAAGTTAAAATAATAAATAGCCCATTTAAAAAAAATAGGTATACACAAGAGAATCTCTCTATTATGAATACGACAAGATATTTTAGTAATAATAAAATTTAAAAAACCAGAGATGTAGAGATGGCTTTGATCCAAACCCCAAATCGTGACTATGTTTCCAGGGTTGAATATAGGTTAGCCAAGAGTCAATTACCTATTAAAAAAATTTTTTACTATATTAAAATATTTATATATTTGGTTGTAATTGTTAGGGTTTGGAGCGGATTTTTATCTTAATAATCGGATGTCCTTCCTGCGTCACCCCTTTCCTCTCCCCATTATTTTAGGTTACTTTTACACCCAGCTGAGGAGACGATGATGGTAATCTATACCCGGACTATGGGTCCAAAAGCCGCCTGGAGACAACATAACACCCCCCCCCCCCACCCGGGTTGAGACTGAAGGCAGGTTTTACTATAACACTTTTATTTAAAAAAAATTAAGAATTAATAAAATTCTAGATCGTTCCAAAAATATTAAAATATGATTTTTAAAAATGTTATCACTAATCTCCTCAATGACGGAATAGCGAACACTATAGGAGAAGTACTTGGATATTTTTTTAAAGTAAGTTTATTAACAGCAAATATCATTGAAATTCAAATCAAATATAAAAAAAAATATAAATATTTTTAGCAAAAAAAATTATGATTGATATATTTTTTTATACCCATTTAAAGGAGGGTAGAAATGGCCATCGATTGAACAATTGTACGTAATAATCCAAAAATTGATCTCGTGTCATCAAAGGGAAAATATACCTGAAGAAAAAAAAAATTGAAACAATTTTTTTTCGGTAAGATAATGTATTACTATAAAAAAAACTATACAAATCGCATTATAGTTGCAGAGGCCCAAAAAAGAGCATTCTTGTGCTCTGTTCCGTTTCCGGCAAAAAAATAGTTCAATCCCGGTTCTGTTCCTAAAAAAATGTCTAAATTTATTTAAAATTTTTATTCATTAATTAGTATAATATAACTTAATAATTAGGTTCCAAGTATTAATAAAGACATTTTGCTAAAAGATATAAATGTACATTTTGAGTGTTCAAAATAAAAAAATCTTTCCCTCTACACCAATTCCTGGTGAAAAAATTATCCACCGAAATCTAAAACTATTAAATATTTTTTTGTAAAGTTAATTTCTGTATATTTTTAACATCACATGATAAATAATAACCGGAAGAAGGTAATATATTTTTTTAAAAAAAATACAGCCTCAGATATTGACTGGCGTTTGAATCACAATTTTTTTCGCTTTTAGACGATAAGAAAAATGATTTCAGGGTAGCCTCGTCGAGTTTGATAGCCATGAGAGGCGACTTAGTATCGCAAAATTGAAGCAAATGTGATAAAACACTCCGGGACAAGCATATTTGATTGACCGAAGGGAGTTAAGATATACCGTTCATTTGCTTTATATAATGTATAATTGTTATAATAAAAACATACGTCTTCCATAGCCATTTTAAAATTACATAAAATGAATACGTTATGGGTAATGGCTAAGAAAACGGAATAATTTAACTTAATCCAAAAACCGAACGCCTAAGAAAATCTCTACTCTTTTTTAAGTTGAGCGGTATTAAAATAAAAACCGAAAGCGGAAGTGATAGTTCTTGATTAGTAACTAGGTAGAACGGTTTTTAGCAAAATACGAAAAATTACAAACTATAATGATCATTTTAAACAAAAGATCCAGAAATGAACTGCTGTAATTATTTTGAGAACTTAATTTCTTCCATATCGATCTACGCCCCTCCATAACTAATGGAGAAAGCATCCCGTTCCCTACCCGATCCACCCTTAAAATTTAATGACAAAACTGCTTCGTAATCCCTCCCCCTCATGAGTTAAAGGGGACTGCCTTCCTTATGGGTTGGTACTCTATGACGAGGAGAACTGACTCCATTGGCGAAAAAATCCTGATAAGTTAAAAGACCCCGTTACTGGGAATTTTTAATAAAGGATAAGATGTCGCAGGAAAGAATGCATCCCAACAAATTTTGTTTGGAAAAAATATTTAATTTACATAGATATTATGCCACCATCAATCATGGTATAAGAGTTGGTAATAGGAAAAAAAACCAGGAAAAACCCCTGGATTTTTTTTCATATTTATTGAATTTGTCACAAGAAGCAATTCTCAATTCCAAACACGTCGAAATCGATTTCCTCCAGAAACTTGGAACGTGAATCAGAACACTCTATCAGGTGAAGAACGCACAAATAATCAATGCGAAGGTTGGAATCATCATTTTTCTAATTTGTTGGGAATAAACACCTATCAATCTGGGTATTGATTTAAAAAAATGGAATGCGAAATGGCTACTTTTTGAACGATGACGTGTAAATAGCTGGACACCGAAAAAAATCGCAGTTATAATACCCAAATTCGGTTAAAGAAACTTTGCTAGGAATACCGTGATATGGTATTCATAGGGGATAACACAATGGATTACATTGTGAAAAACAAAATGGCTTGCAATGACACAGGGCTACAAATATTGAGATTTCCTGTGCGGTTACATTGCTTCAAACAAATATTTTTGTTTTTTAAAATGGCAAATGGCTTTTATTTCATCCATTATTAATTATTCTGGAAATTAATAAATTTATTGGTTGTATATATTATTTTAATTACCATTATAGTATAGTTTTATCCTGTAAATAAAATATTATCAATTCATTTATAAACATATATGCCTGGGGCATTTTTTATATTTTAATAAAAAGTAGTATCTAGTCAACTAATTGTATTTGCATAAAAGTATATTTGCAGCCTATTTTTATCATGCAAATAATATATTATCCATTTTAATAACTGTTTTTTAAAATTTTTTATTGTTTAACACTTCAAATCAGGTAGAAAACCACATAAAAGGATTAAGTATTTTTTCTGTATTTATCATTTTTAATTATTTTATGAAAAGTAAAGAAAAATTTTCTTGTCAGTTAGAAAAATATATTATTAAATTTTAGAAAGTTAATTATCAGCTTTGACTAATGATCATAGTTATTAAATGTAAATATCTGTATTTATCCATGCATGTATAATAAATAAAATTTGAACAAAAAAAGCAAATTAATGCCTTAGAATGTGAAGGAAGCTCAAAATCTAAGAAACTAAATAAATATAAAAAAATATTTTTAATTCTTATTTATTAAAAAAAAAATAGAGTCTTTGAGATTAGAGGCTGTTGAATATGTTGATCGATGTTATTTTATTATTTATTTTGGCAATTGATTTATATTATATTATATCAATTTGTATTTAAATTTAATCGGTGAAAATTTTTAGATTAATATTTTTATATACATCAATTTGTATTAGTTATTTTTTTTATTATTTTTTAAAAAAAGATATATAAAGAGATAAAAAAATGTAATTTTGGGTTGGAAAATAAAAATGTAATTTATCATATAATAAAATTTAAATTATAAGACAAAAATAAAATATATAAATCATGATATTATTACTTAATGAAAAACTTTATTTAATTCCAACATGGAGGCCAATCTATGTCTAAACTCTGCGTAAGTATTATCTCAAAATTTTATCTTAATTTTGCAATGTACATTTATTCTATTTCACACCTTTATCGATTATAATTCTTTTACGATGGATGCTTTGAACAATTCCACATATATGACTGAATTTGTCAAGCTAGATTTCCCCAAATTAGTAGCGATGACAGCGCCTACATAGGGAAATTGGAGAATTTCTTCAACACCAGCAAGATCTTTAACGGAGAAAAGGCCGCTTTATTTCTCCGAAGTCTTCCTGATGACGAATTTAATAATATTGGGACAATTTGCATTGAGCAAGACTTCCAGGACCCAATCGCCCTGCTTGGCAAATTCAAGTTAAAACATCCATCGAAGACCGAAAACGCTAAACTATCATTATTTTATGCTGAAACTCAAGGCAAGGATGAGACATTCTCGTCTTGGGTCACGCGTGTAGCAGGACTCAATAAAGAATGTAAATTCGATGGCATTCTGAGAATTATTGAGAAAATGAGAGTATCCTCGTATTCCAAAGATGTCAGGAAAGCGGTCAAGAGCTCTATGACCATAGAAGACATTTACAATCTAGGTCTAGAGGAAGACACCGCGGACCCAAGTGACATCAAGGGCGAGATGAAATTGTTACATTTGAATGAATCACCTGGTGTACAAGAGGTTAATCACATGGGCAGAGTCAAGAATAGTTACGTAGCAACAAAACCCATTTAGGACTCTCACACACATGGTAAATCTCTTATCAAACAACCCCAGTTCATCAATGACAATCGCCCCGCTTAGCATTTCGATGAACATTACGATTTACGCTGCGACTATTGCCGTGACAAACGATTTGATGAACTTTACGATATACGCTTTGACAACGACCGCGACAAACGATTCAACGGACGTATGACAATTACTGCGACAAACGATTCAACGGACGCTACGACATTGACCGCTACAAACGATTCAACGGACGGCACAGCAACTTCCACGACAATCGTTTTGATCAAGGCTATGATAATTGTCACTATAACCGCAATCGTTTCAATAATCGCAACGATAACTACTACGACGATCGATACAACAATAACGGGTACAACGTCCATGGCAATCGCCACGACTCTCATTGTGACCATCATCAAAGCCCTGATCGACGGGATGAGTGCTAAAGAGGTGATAACCGAATCAACTATCCCTGTCGTGGTCAGCACAGACACAACCCTCAAAATATTAATGGTTTTCCGAAATATTCGTCGAGGCCCAACCAGTACAAAAATGACAATAATACTTACAATACTTCTGATTACAAAGATCGTGATTGTCAATTGAATACGAACCATGCTATGTACATCGAAATAATCGATGCTGACGACGACTCAAAAACAGACCTTAAAAAATATAATCTGCAGAATTTGGAAGTGTACAATATGGGGGTCAAGGATGCCACATATGACGCGTATAACGTGACAGTGAGCATCAACAACATACCCACGCTGATGCAAGTTGACACCGGTACCAAGTACAGTATACTTCCGAAGCTGACAGCTAAAACTGTTAACCGTGATACGTAAGATGGACATGAGACTCACTGGTTAAGACGGCAGCGCTATCAAGATATTAGGTCTTGCCAATGTGAACGTTAATTGCGTGGTGATCATGAATGTTAATGACGTTACCACTCAACTTATCCAAGGAAATTATAAGCCGAATTTTTTTGGAGGGTGGAATGTTGAATATGTTGATAGGTGTTATTTTATTATTTATTTTGGCAATTTATTTATTTTATATTATATCAATTTGTATTTAAATTTAATCAGTGAAAATTTTAGAACATTTTTATATACATCAATTTGTATTAGCTATTTTTTTTATTATTGTTTATAAAAAAGATATATAAAGATATAAAAAAATGTAATTTTGGGTTGGAAAATAAAAATGTAATTTATCATATAATAAAATTTAAAAATTATTATGACAAAAATAAAATATATAAATCTTGATATTATTACTTAATGGAAAACTCTATTTAATTCCAACAGAGGCAATTAAAATTTAAATTAATATATTTTGATCAAATATTATGGTGTTTTAAAAACTTAGGTTCAAATTATTTTTTAATTTGCAGATGAATATAAATTTTATGTCATATTTCATCAAAATATTTTACCATATAAAATTAGTAAATGTATTTTTAAGAACATTTTTTATTTCTATTTTTCATATTAAATATGGTTACAATCAATTAATGGGCATAATCAAAAAGTATTTATTGCATTTATAAACCCATATTCATATTTTTTAGTTTTTCAATTTGAATTGTTTACTATAGGGGATTGTGTTATGCATATGTAACTCTTTCAATTTTATAAGCTTAGGTTAATAAGTAGGTCTTCTTGAATGTCATTGTAACCTTTAAAAAAGGTATATCTTAACTTTATATTAGTTATTTCATAATTTTTCCAAGTTCCTAAATTTTTTGTCATCTTAGTTTTATTAGAAATATCAGAATGACAGATCGGACCATTCTTGATTTTAAAAATTGGGCTGGGCTATTACTTTTCATTTGCAGAATTCAGCTAAAATTATTTTGAATGATATTGATATTTGAAAATATGGCTAAGTTAATCTTATATTTCTCTTCAGTGTTACTCCTTAAGATCAATAAAAATACTTTTAGATTATTAATATAAAATACTCCCTTAGTAGATTTTCACAAGTAAATAAAAATTAAATTATTAAAAAATGGAAGAAATAAACACATCTTTAAATATAAGGGTATATCAGTTTTAAGCTTTAATAAACGAGGGTGTGTATTTAGTATTTTCACTAAATATCACGGGCGTTAGTAGCAGTCACGGTCTTTTCCTATCCTTGAAAAATTAAAATTCATATGTTTTATTTAAATCCACACGTTAAGTAAAAATAATATTATATTAATCTTAAATTCCAAATATCCCTAGAGCGTGGATGACTCGAAAAATATTATAATACAGCACGAATTCTCTTCTAAATTTTGAAATGAATATATTAGAAATTTTGTGAAGTTTAAAAATTACAAAATGCCAGTAGTAGTTACATTGTCTTTCTATCAAATAGTGTCGCAGATAAATCTGACCTTTTGATGCTCTAGTATCTCGATATGTTTAATGTATCTGTATATAAAACACTACATTTTTATAGTTTTATATTAAATATTAGTTTCTCAGGATTTTTTACCTGCTAATATTCCCCATATTATAAAATCTGCTCAATAGTCTCCTAACTTCCTTGATTTAAATTAACTGGATTATCTGTGTGGTACATGTTATATTCTTTTATGAAAATACGCAACCGCCTTTTGGATATTTAGACGAACTTAAAGGAAAAATTTGCAAAGCATGGCCCCATAATTTAATAGAGTGATTGCTAACTATACAAGAAAAGGGAGAAATATCCAACATATATTTCGTTAATGATTTTTATTTATGTATTTTGATATATCTAATAATTCTATTAAATAAAGATTTTTAAAAAAAAGTATCTTTGTATTTTGATAATTTAACAATAATTTATAATTGTTAAATATTTGAGTAAGTAAGAAAATTTATACCTGATATTAGGCACATAGTTAGTGTGACAGGTAAGTAAATACCCCCCTTCTTAATACCAGAACTAACCAATGCAGATTATTAAAATATTTTATAAAAACAATCAATACAAGATATTGAAAAGGATGAATAAAAACTTAATCAGGAAGGTTCATCATAAACATAAGGGGAAAATTTAGGTAAAGGATTAGAAACGAAGAAGACAGAACGAGGGTCATATGATAGGATTTTATAGAAAAAAACAGACATAATTATCAAGAATGATATTACTTCTGATAAAGAATTAAAATCGTATAGGGCAGGACGAAGTTTTTATAGTAGAATTTTGTTGGAGAAGTGGAACAAATTTATACTGAGATTTCAAGTAAGAAATTTTTTTTTAAAAACACCTTCAATCTGATTTTTAACGATGGTTTATTTTTATTCTTCGTCACACATAAATAATTAAAAATATAACCAACTCTAAATTGACCGATTAAGGAATTATATTTAAAAAAAAGATACGTCAATTAAATTTAATAAAATATAATAAAGAAGTAAGTTGATTAGGCCATAAATTTGATGTAAGGTTTGTATAAGCAGTTAAAAAGAATAGAATCTGAAAGTCATTATAGATAATTTGAGTTAGAAATAATCTTTGGTGAAACACCTGGATCCCGCGATATGTGCTGATGATCTTTTACCTAACCCTTAAAAATCAAACAGTCGTAGTTATTAGACTATATTCTACGCCAGAAGAATGTTCCAAATATATTCCCAACCTGTCATGTCAACCATATCCACAAAGAAAGAAAGAAAGAAAGAAAGAAAGAAAGAAAGAAAGAAAGAAAGAAAGAAAGAAAGAAAGAAAGAAAGAAAGAAAGAAAGAAAGAAAGAAAGAAAGAATTCGAAAGGATTTTAAATTTATTTTAAATTAAATCGAATACTTGCTTCTCCAAAAGTTTTATCTATAATAAATTTTAAAAAAACCCAGTTATCTTAATTGGTAATGTCTCACCTTACGGAATCGTAGTCGTAATCGAGCAATATTATTTGCAACAAAGTGTTTTAGACATTTCCTGTTAGCAGAAAAGTTTACTATCATAATATATCCTATGCCTATATTATGGAGCTATAACTATTTTGTCGAGTTTATCTTCTTGATAACAAAGTTAAGCTATATCCAAAGAGTTTCATGGTAATTTACATACAAATGCGAATGCCCAATGACTATTTTTCAATCGAAACAGACAAGGTCAAAATAATAGAAAACGAGGAAAAGACATTCTGTTTACTACCCATATTCAATTCTCTGACAATTACCGTATGAACGATCCTAAATTCTGGCTAAACAAGAGCTTAATTCTAAATCAAATGTGTCCGAAAGGGCTGGTCTAAATGGTCCTTCATAATTTTGAAACTGTACTATATGATACGTCATTTATTTTTAGGAGGAGTGGCTAGAAACATTATGCCAGAACCCTAAACCCATATTCTAAAAGAAATACAAAAGGCTACCTCGAGTTGTTAGCATTCATTAAAACTTAGATATGAGTGGTGAGAATCTCGTGATAACATTTTTGAGATAAAATATAACACATGAAAGCAATCTCTTCTCAAATTTAATTTTATAAGTTTTCCTGAGAAGCATATTTGTGATGAATAATTATTTTCTAACAAAAAAAGAAATATGTAATATAGTTTTATGGAATATACACTCTTGAAATTCTATTTTTTTAAAAAAAAATAAGATGCAAAATTATTCAAAACTTCATTTTTCATAAAATAACTACTTCTGAAAAAAACCGTTCATAATTATATAGAGGACTGCAGGTCCTAGACCAATGTACCAGAAAAGAAAATAAAAAAAAATTTACAATCAATGTTTATTTTTAATTTTTTTTTTAAGATATCCAATAATAAAAACAGACATTAAAATATTAAATTACCTTTATAGAAAAAAAATGTAATATTAAATTCACTTATTCCCACCACCAAATTATGAAAACCATAATATTTTTACTTAAGTTTATCGTTAAATTTAAATTCTAAAGTAACAATCTTTGATGTTACTAAAAAGTCTGTTTTAGTTAAGGAAACTTCAGATACTTGACAATATTTATCCTTATTTATTGGATCTTCGGCTAATACAGGCGCCTTGTGGTAAATCTTTTTTTAAAATTTCAAAAAAATATTTTTTATAAACGGTTGAAAAAAATAAATAATGATTACATTCATAATATTTAAGAATATAAATCAATCTCACGGGGTTGTTTAAGTAATGATAAAAACACTTGATTTCGCACATTTTTTTAAAAAAGCTTCTAAATCATGATTTTAGCTAACATAGTAATATATGAACCTCAAGATATCACCAAAAAAAAATGGCAGAAAGATTAATGGTTTGTTTGCTCTTTTTCTAACAAAATATAAAGCTTTGCTAGCTAAAGGTTTGATTTAAGCTTAAATTTATCTAGAGGTGATCATTATGTAAAAAAGTTCTATAAGCGCGTAAGCAGAAATTTGTTATGAAGGTAGGAGGATAGGATAAATAATTTTTTTAAATAATAATTATCTAAGGAGTTATTTAATAAATATTTTAGTTTTTTATGATTAGTGGCTATAATAAATATTGGTGATTTCTAGTATACAAAAATTAAAATATAAATTAATGATAAAATATTTAATTTATATAATCGGCATATGAATTAACTATAAAATAAATGTCTCAAAATGGGAGTTTGAAAGAAAATAATTTTAAAAAATTTAAGCATTTAAATAATGTTGGAATGCATTGGGGATTCGAAATATCTCAATTTAATGTTATTTTAATGAAATCGATTTGCTTGGAAAATCTGATTTGATTCTAAATGTATTCTAGCATATATTGGGTAATTCCCTCCAAATTGTAAACAAAATTTATCATTAAATTTTTTTCTATTTTCAATTCGTATGTAAAGATCTATATAAAAAATAAAAAATAAATTAAGTGTGACTGTAAAGGTCATGATACAATTGTATCTAAAATTCACAGTGTTTGGAACTCTATATGTATCAGAATGTATTTCTGGTCAAATAAAAATTGTTTTTTCAAATTTAAAATTCCCCCTTAGTAATTTATTTAACATTGAGAGATAGTGATTTCTCATCCGCAGGAATTCCATATCCCAATACGACATATATAATCATATACAAAAAAATGTGGTGCATTAAAATGGTGAAAAAAATATAATTAAGACGCATATTATGAATTTATAATGTAAAATTCATTCTTCCTTGAAATTTAACTAATTTGTACAATTTAATCAGTGGATGGTATCAACTCTATTAACATATTAGAAAGGACTTTCAATCTATTTTTAGAGGTGCTAAGTTCTCTATAGTGTGTTAAACTCCTCGAATTGAGTCGGTTCTCAAAAACTGTTAACTCAATATTTTATCCAGAAATATTACGCAACTAAAGATTGTATATCTTTTAGCAAATCTAGAAGCTAGGGGATTATTATATTACTTCTCAGGTTTTATTCTTGTTAAAGAATATTATGTTTATTTCATCCGTAGAAGTACTAATAAATGGATTTGCTAAAATATATTTTATATATTAGGAAAATAGTCTAAAATGTGAAAATTATGCGAAGCATCTATAGAATTTGAACATTATCATTCACATTTGACCTTTTAGCATTTGGTTATTAACGCAAATAGGGGGTATACAAAGTAAGATTTTATTTTAATTTAACACAATATTGAAATTAAATATGGACAAGTAATTTATTAAGATTTAAACATCACGTTTAAATAATAAAAAAAAATTATGTTGTAAATTTAATTTATAAAATAAAAAAATGTATTAAAATATTTACAAATTATTTTAAAATAGAAAATGTGCCCCTTGATAGTATAATAAACGAAAGACACCAATAGTAAATATATCAAAAATATAGGTTGGTATAAAAAAAAGAGCTGGCAAGGAGCCTTGTAGAATACTATCGGGAGAGTTAATATTCGTCGAATCTTTTATGTAAACATCTTTCCCAAGAGAAAACTTATATTTCTTAGATTAATTTTTGATCTTGAGAGAAACTAATTAAGTTTGGGTGCCAGTGCTTTCTTTATTGAATGAACTTGCATGTTGTGCCAATCTAAGCTTGGGCCATACAATAATAAAAATCCCATCCTCAAAGTAAAAATTTAAGTACACTTTGAAAAATTGGAATTGGAGGGGTAATCCATTATAAAATAATCAAAGGAGCTTATAATGTGGTATTACAGAGCTTATTCGTATCCTATAACCGGATGCAATTATTAATGGTTAATACATTTATCTAAAGGAGCATCTAATCGATGCTTATAAAGGTAGGATTGAATATCTACCACCATATTCACCTCAGCTGAATCCCATCAAAAAAATTTTTGGAGTCTTGAAAAATAATTATCTAGGAACCAACTAATCCCCGCCCTAATTTAAGAGATGAAATTATCGGGAATATTATTCAGCTCTTCCTTATAGTTTAACTAACTTTTATAATAACATGTAAATCTATTTGGAGTTGGGTTATGGCGAACAACATTAATAAGGTAATCCTCATAATTGATTTATATTAATAATTTTTAAATTAAAATAAAATCTTACTTTATTTACTCCATTTTTTGTATATTTAATAATGACACTCATTTTACTGTATATAACAAACAGGTGTAATTTACAAATATCTTCATGAAATATATTACACTTACAACAATTTTTTTAGCAGGAAGAGTTATTGTTTTATAATTGGATTCTTTTTCATCATCATCATATTCAATGGGAATATTTTCAGCTCCTCCTAAAATAGATTTATTATATTATGCAAATAGAAATTAATTAACCAGTAAGATTACAGGCAAGCATAAAAGTGTATATAGGTTTACTCCTGTTGAATAAATATATAGGTATATAAATTTAAAATTATTGAATACCAGCATTGTTCATATTTTGTTGCACATTTACCCTAATAAATAAAAATAAATAATATAAATTCATAATATATATGGAATACAGATTAATAAATAAAATTAAAATATGAACTGTCTTAAATTAAGATAATGACTTCAAATATATATCAGTATTTCTGAAAAATACAAAATTTTAAACCCCACAGCTATCTAAATGTTTTAAATTATTTTTGTAGCTTTATCTCTATAATTAGAAATTTAATAATTGATATATATATATATATAATCTCCTACAAGCTTATTATTAAGAAACATAGCAGGGTTTAATAGTAGTTTATTTGAAATTAAATAACTGAATACTTTTATTGTATGCAATAATTATAGGTTAGTTAAAAAATATATATTTCAATTTTAATTTTGTATCAAAAAGTAATTACAGGTTTTTCGTTGTTTTCACACGGATATGTATACAACATTTTTTATATTTTGTTATCAATTCAATTGGAACATCATATAAAAAAAAATATTTTAAATGTAATTACTCCTATTTTTTATCGTTCTTTTGAACAAATTCTCATTCGAACATACATTAAAGAAGAAAAAAATTTACACTTAAACTTATAATTTTTTCATTGAAAGTCAGTGTAATATCTGTTATTAGATTTAATTCTGTGCATCACTGGTATATTGCATAAAAATATTTTATAAAATAATCGAAATAATCAATTATTTTAAAGAATAATATCTAGAAACTTATCGAATAAAATTTGCGATTTTTTTTATAGAAAAGAATACTCGGTATTAATGGAGCAGGAAATGGGTATCAATGAGTAAGAATGGATTGTGCATTAGGATCAATGTAATTGAACCGGAAGCTAACCCCTAGATCAAGAAATTGAGGACATTACATCCGGAAAGAAACAAACAGAGGTTGTTGAAGGGTATGGTTAAACTCATAACCAGATAGATGCTTAGATCATGTAGTAAATTAAAAACTGTGAGATCGTTATCATGAAGGCTTGATTTTAGATATGCGACGGAGGCTTTATAGAGTGGAATACAATCTTAATATGAATTTAAGGATCCCAGATGATCTGGGGTTTAGCTAACATGGTCTGTAAAAGAGGAAATCTGGCATATGTTTGAATCAGCTGAGAGAAGGGAATTAATGAATCCAATGATAGACAGAGTTAGTTATAAAGAGAGACCCAAGCTTAAATATAAGTGACTCTTGAATAATCAAGGCGAAGATTAATAGGGTTAGGGTTAGGGTTAGTCTTAAGAGAGATTTGACGGAATATTGTTATAGTTATCATAAAAATAATATCTAATTTTTAAAAAAAAATAATTTCGATTGTTTATTGAACATTATCGCATCACCTTTTACCCAAATTTAAAATAAAATTTTAATAAAGTTTCTTTCATAATATAAAAACAATAGCTGGATTTTAAAAAAATATAATTGTTCTCATGATCTAAGTGTAATTGCTTTTTTTTCGTACTTTTTCCAATTTACTTTTCGTTTTTTAAATATTTGTTTTAATATTTTCTCTTCTCTTATTTTTAAAAAATATTTATGCATGGTTTTTTTTGTGTGTTTTTTTGTAACTTGTAAATTTTAGTTTAGAAAAAATTTTCAAAGTATTTTGTAAATTTTTTTCCCCCAGCCCTGCTATATGGTTTTTAAAATTCATAAAAAGATTTACCTGAATTATTTTTATTTCGTTGAGGTTCAACTTTGAAACCACAAAATCAGTTCCTATTAAAAAATATAGGTATTATTAATGATTGAACGAGGATTAATAAAAATATGAAATAATTTAAATAATCTTTTATGTTCTTGATTCATTTATTTATATATTTTTCTATAATTTTATTTCCTATAATTACTAAACATAAATTTATAAAATAAAATGATTAATAAAATTATACCATCAAACTCTAACGGGTCTTTATTTTAATAAACATGAATATATTATTGGGTTTTATACTATTAAAAATATAATATCAATTGATTCAAGAATGTCCTAATTAATAAATATATAAATAAAAGCATTCCCTATTGGTCTTAATGCATTGACCTTTGCTGGAAAGAGGAAGGGGGGGGGGGTGAGGTATTAAAAACTAGAACTTGAAATGAGTATCACAAAGTTATTCTAACTTAAACTTGATCCCGGCCAAATTTAAGAAAAGCCTTGAAAAATAATTAGCTGACAAGGGACTTCATGTTCCTTCAACGCTTCTTTTCACGGTCAAGGAGAATGTCTTGAGGGTTATCGGAGGAAAGAATATTAATATGCCGACTTTTTATTTAAATTAATCGATTACACTGTGTGACATGAAAAATGGGAGAAGAAAATAAAAACAAGTTTCGGTGCAGAATTTGACGGTGAGTTCGAATCCTTTTTCCAATTTTTCCCTACACGTCAAGCTTTAAAAATATTACCGTATAAAGACAACTTTTTGAAATCTCAAAAATGAAAATTTAGGTCTTTATACGGATATATTTGAAAGAGTTTCTAATAAAAATCCCTGAAAATTGGTGATAGTGTTAAACTTATATTTCTTTATAAATTTACTAATTTCTATAATTTTCTATCGATAAGTTTTTGAGAAATATGGTAAGAATTTTGTTTTGGGGGTCTTAAGTTTTCAATTTAAATTACCATTAAAATTATTAACTTTAGAAGATAAATTTTATATAATTTTGCTTCAAATATGCTCAAGATTATATATTAATTCTAATTAGGTTTCAAAAGTACTCTATGCCATGAAGATTCAACCAAAATCTTTAAATTAAAAAAGTCGGTACAGATATTTTCGAACTAATTTGTACACTTTTATTGAATTTTCTCTGCATAAAGCATTTTTAAAGCAAAATTAAGGTAATATTTTTCTTTTTAGTTGTAGTAATATTTTATGCATTTATAATCAATTAATACCAAAATCAAATATCTGTACCCACTTTTTTAATTTGTACTTTTTAAATTGAGCATTTTTGAAGCAAAATTCATTTAAAATGCAATAATTGGTAATTTTTTTATATTTTTTATTAATATTTATCTTTTTTAGATGTATTTAAGAATATTTGTTTTTTTAATGAATTTATATCAAAATATATGATTTTCCAATGGAGTAGCTTGAACTCGTAGTATGGGCTTTAAGTAATAATGCCAAATAACGAGTAGGAATAAAGGAGAAGAATTAATCTTTTTCGCGCTTAATTTTTCATAAACATTTAATTTCTTTCATTAATTTTTTTTTTAATTGGATTTTAAATATTATCCCTCCTTATATAATATTCTACAAAAAATTAATGCCGAGGTCCCTTGTTTAAAGTGTGTCTCTAAGCCCGCACGAAAATGTCTAATTTCTCCAATCATTCAAAGGATTTATGAAATTTATTACAATATTCCACTCTGCGATTTGGATAAACTATTTGCCCCTAATTACATATGAAAAACATTTTATAATTCTTTTAATTCATGGGTAAATGGAAAACGGTCATATTTGCCTTATTCGAAACCTGCATTTTGGCACGTAGCAAGATATCATTCGTGGGATAGTTATTTTTGCTCGATTAGTACATTTGGGTTTAACAAAAAAAATAAGAAGAAAATTTGTTATCCTGAAATTTCGTCGGTTGTTTATCCGGTATAATATAATATGCATACAACAGCTTAGCTTAATATATTTATTTAAATATGAGAAATATAACTATTTCATTTAAAATAAATTGTTTGGGAATCGTACCGTGTGCAGTGAGCGAAGAGAACGAAACAATAAATAAATATATTAAATGTAAGGTATATTAAAAAAGATTTTATAAATAGGTAAATTTAAAAAATATAGGCTGTTTAAAAATTGAGTAAGGATTTTATAAAAAAAAATGTATAATAAATATAAGGAAGGTTTGATGCAAAAATTAAGATATTTTTGTAGTTGTAGGGATCACTAGAACCGAAGTTATAAATCTTCAAAAAGTGCTAAAAATGATTTTTTTGGCCACATAAATAAAAAACCTGATATGCTAGAAAAAAAACTGACAACGGATTTAGAATAGGCATAAAAGTCCTAAAACATGTTTATTTTATTTTCACCCAAAAAATCAAGTCGAAATTTGTCACACAGTGTTATTGTTATAACGCTGTTTAAATTTATATTTTATTTCCTAAAGATGTATTGTGTTTTCCTTTAAAATTGTATTAACATATTTATTTATACTATAAAAATCTTTTTTCATAATTTTTTTTTTCTTTCTCATTCTTTAAAAATAATCTTTAAGAAAAATTGAGAAAAGATTTTTAAAAAAATAACTTAAAGAGTTGGAAAAAGTAAGAAATAAAAATAAGGGTAGAAAAAAAATATACAAATTTAAGAAAAACTGACATTTTTCCTTTTTTTTAAATGAAAAATTTTGGTTTTTGATTGGCACTTTTCCTTTCAAATTGACACTTTTCCTTTAGATCGTAACCCTTTTATATTATCGGATCTTATCCCTTTTTATTGGACCTTTTTGTTTTTTGATTGGGTCATTTTTTGAATGGGAAACCCTGTAAGTAAAACTATCGATTGGTTAAATCCAATTAATAAATAAATATTCAAAATTTAGCTAATAAATATTAAATTATACTTGTTGGTCGATCTTTTGTTTTTAATGTGGTAGCTAAAACATTAAATATAATAATATTTAACTGAAATTAAATTATAACTATTGATTATTTAAATTCATTATTAACATTCCAAATTTTATTGATATGTTTTAAATTATACTTGTTGGTCGATCTGTTGATTTTAATGTGGTAGCTAAAACATTAAATATAATAATATGAAAATAAAATAATAATTCTAAAGATTTATAAATTAATTTATCAATATATATGGTTGATTAAAAAATAATTATATATTATTGAAATATTTGAAAAATATTTATACTTGCTGAAGATTTTGTTTGTGTTTCTGTTGCTTAAAAAAAATTAACAATGATTTACCATATTTTTATATGAAAGAAATAAAATTTTTAATAAAATAATTTATTTAAATTATAACTATTGATTATTTAAATTCAATTATTAACATTCCAAATTTTATTCATATGTTTTAAATTATACTTGTTGGTCGATCTGTTGTTTTTAATGTGGTAGCTAAAACTTAAATTTTATTATATTAACTGAAAATAAAATAATAATTCTATAGATTTATAAATTAATTTATCAATATATATGGTTGATTAAAAAATAATTATATATTATTGAAATATTTGAAATAAATTTATACTTGTTGAAGATTTTGTTTGTGTTGCTGTTGCTAAAAAAAAATTAACAATGATTTACAGACAATATTTATATGAAAGTAATAAAAATTTTAATAAAATAATTTATTTAAATTATAACTATTGATTATTTAAATTCAATTATTAACATCCTTTTACTCACAAATATTAAATTATACTTGTTAGTTGAGTTGTTCTTAATGTGATAGCTAAAACATTAAATATAACAAAATTTTACTGAAAATAAAATAATAATTCTAAAGATTCATAAATTAATTTATCAATATAATTATGGTTGAATAAAAAAATAAATATATATTATTTAATCCATAAAATTGAAAAATATTCATTTACTGAAGATATTATTTGTGTTGTCAAAATAAAATTAGCAAAATTTTATTGACAATAGAACTATTTTTAAAAAAAAACGCCCGAGTCCGTTATTTTGATACTATTAAATTAATTGTTTAATAATAAAAATTAATCATTAAAATTTTTATCTTATATCTTCATTTTTAAATTTCTGATTTTTCTAGATGGTAGTTATTAATATTACCGAATATACTCATTATTCCTATTATCTCATTAAATTTTTTATGAATCTAATATCTTCTAATTCAAGGTCTTTATATAGTTATAGAAATTTAAGAAAGAAATGTGTTATAAAATTTAATTTGTAGGCAATAATTTATTCATCTAACTATTTTGCCTTTTCATTTATACCGATTAGAAATGTTAGTATACATTGAGATATATAGTCGTTCTGGGGATAAGTTAACGTCCATTCTTACTTAATTATCATCTTATCTTAAAACAACAGCCATAAGGCAATTTGATTTATCCTCTTGTAGTAAGTAATCATAAATCAATATATCATACATATAAATTATAAAAATGTAAAATAAAATTTTTAATATTCCAGAATTAAAAACAGATCAATGAACTAGTTTTTTTAAATATTCTCATAACTCTTTGAGAGGTACAGTGTTTTTCCCCCAATATAACAAAGTATAGTCATCTGTTTTTGTATATCTTTATAACTCCCATTAAAAATTTTCATAATGTAGTGACAAAATTGGCATTGGAATTTAATTCCATAGTTGTTAAGGCGATGACAACGAATAATTATGTTTGTTACACAATTTTACATAATAAAAAAGGAATGCAGAATTATCTAGTTGCCCTATTATTTATAACAATAAATATATTTTTAACCTTAATTTCAATAATATCGAAATTACTTTTGAAATATAATTGTAACTGAAACTAGCTTTATTTTATTGGAATGTATCTATAACTAGTTACGTTTAAAGATTAATATTTAATAAAAACCCTATTATCTTAATTTTAAACGGCTTCCTTTGTTCAGCAACTTTACCTGGATTAACTTCTCTTGCGTTAAAAATTAAAAGGTGGCTTTGTGATTCCTGCAGCAATTCTTGAAAGAAATATATAATCTTGCCTGAAAATTATAAAATGTCTGCCTATAGTCACTGTAACACCTACTGCAAATTAAGGATGCATAAAAAAAAATTAATTTTAACATCTGAAATCCTTTTGAGGGGTTTTACAACCGTCAAATAATATCCATGAGATCCGTCATTCTAATTTCTGTAGCTTTACTCTCAGGAATAATCTTTCTAATTTAAAAAAATTATTAATCATTTTTCAAATAAATATTTCCTAGTAATTATTCGATTTGAGATATTTTTAAAAAAAATTAATTATAAAATTGAAAATAAAATAAATTGTTGCAAAAAAATTAATTATTCATATGACTGCTTGTGTAAATTCTATTACTCTATTTTAATAAATTATGTATAAAAAATAATAAATATCTTCATCAACTTTTAAATAAATAAATATATAAACAAAAATATATATTTTATTATATATAATCCTTAAATGACATCACAAATTTATCCAATAGTATTCATTATAATCAATTTTATCCGATAATAATAATTATACCAATTTTGAGTTTAATGGTAATTTTGATAACGTGATTTTATTTAAATGCGCTAGATTATATATTTTATATTTTATTGGCGATAATTTTATAAACTCAGCCCAAGATGCCACATCAGAAGACGTTAAAATATTTGTAACTCGCATTATATACTCAGATGCTCCAGATTTTTCAAGATGTTGATCTCAAAATAATATGAAAGTAATGATTTTTCCATCAGAGGTACAAAGAAATATTTATAAAATGATAAAATATCAACTCGCAACATCGTCTATAATGAAAACTTAAATTCATAAATTTAAAAAATATTTCTTCCTACTGCAAAAAATTAATACATTATCAAAGGTTTTTAAGGAGACTGTGAAATATACAAATATTTTTATTTTAATAATTTATTTTTAAAAGCTTAATATTCATCCTACAGTGGTGTTGCCAGGATTTATTCGTGGGAAGGAGGGGGGATCAGTAGTTATCTTTATATAAATTTTGGTTAAAGTTGGCTGAGAACAGTTTTTATATTTGATGCTCTTTCTCTGACACTCTTAGCTTATTGCTGTTTTTGATAAGGAAGGATAGTCATATAGAGATTTAACCATGGCCCAAAGGACAGTGCTAGAGCCGCTAAGGCTTAGGTTATCATAGGTTAAAAGATTAAGATGTTCTAGAATGTTAATAAAACGACCCTTTTTTAAAAATTGGTTTATTAATTTATTTATCAAAGAATGGGTGGCGTTATAAACCGCCTTGATTTCAAATGTAAAGAGGTTAAATTCATGCAATGATGAGGTTAAATAAATTCGCGGGTAAGCCAATAACTCAAAGTCACGTACATTTTTTTAAATATGATTATAGTAAAATACTATTCTTTTTTTTACTAAAAATGAACGTTTGTACTTATTTTCAAAAAATAAGAAGTAATAAAAATCATGTAAATCAAAGAAGCCATTTAAGGGAGAAGCCCCCGTATAAATGAGGCCGCTATAAAAAATGCCCACAAGGCCTTAGCGTCGCCAGTCCAGGTCCCCTAGTTTCGGCTAGGCAAGGATTCCAGTCCTACATTTTAAAAATATTGATAATTTGCATTAAAACTGTTTTAACGTTAAGTAATATAAAAGTTAAAATTCAACACTAATCCGATTTTCTTAAATTTATTTAAATATTATATATTTTAAAGCTTATCAAATGATAAATAAGTCTTTGAACTATAACAAATTATTATATTTAACTATGAGGGCATATATAAATTTTTATATTTGTTAAATAGACAACTAATAAATAAGTCACTTTGAACTATAAATTTTTTTTAACTATAGGGCATATATAAATTATTATGAGATTGTTATTGACAAATTTCTATATTTAAATAATATATCCAAACATTTAGATATTATAACCTTTAAAGGAGTTGTAGGTTTGTAAAGTGAAAATAAAAAGTAGTTCAGTAGTAGAATTATTCATTTTAGAATGCTTATCATATGTATTTAACTATAAGAATTGTATTTATCAATGTTTCTGATAATAATTCTTTATTAATGAATAAAGTTTAAATGTTTAGAAAAAAATTACCTCCTGAACCAAATCCAGAGCCTTTTAAATAGGAAAGAAAATTATATTGATGTTGTTCACTTATTAAAATACAAAATACACCTCAATGTGTTTCGAAGTTATTATTAATTTAACAGTAGTTATATACCAAATTTATTATTTATCTTAAACAATATCTATTTCAACCCCAAATATAAATAAGAAATTATATAGTAGATGACCACTCTATTTTCATATTCATATTTACTTATAAAAATTATCATTACTTGTTTAAATATTACATTTTGGGTATTTCGATATTCTAATAATTCATTGAGAAGATTTAAATTTACAATGACAAGTCTGACATGATGTTTATACCAGCAATTCACTAATTAGTTGATTTGTATGATCTAATTAAATCTAAATTATATTTCTTTACACTATTTATCCTCATATTAATATTTCACACATGTCTATTTTATTTATCTTTTAATGTATTTTTTATATAAATTTGATATTTTCTAACATGAAGGTCTGAAAAATACAATTATTTGAAATATGAACACTAATAGATGATGAAATTTTTATAAATAAATAGTTTTATCGGGAAATTTCCTAAAAGTTAATATTCAATACTAAATCGATTTGGTTCAATTTATTTAAATATAATATATATTATAGCTTATCATATGATAAATTAGTTATTTAGAAACCATAATAAATTTTGATATTAAAATATAAGATCATATTTAAATTATTATATTTGGAAAATAGACACGGTTATAGATAAATTTCTTTAAATAATATGTAAAAACGTCTAGATCCAGACTCTTTTACTTAATAGGAATGAAAAATATATTGAATACTCTATAGATAAAAATAATTAAGCTGTGACATATTTTATCTTAATTTATTATTTTTATTCTTTATTTATTATAAGTATATTAATCATTTGAGATATATATTTATTTTCTTTCCTAGTAAACTTTATTTTATGAATTTAATATATTTTAAAAATAAATGTAATATAATAAAAAAAATTATGAATTAAAATATAAATTCTAATCGATTTAGCTAAATATGCTGTTTATTCATTTATACTGATTAGAACTATAATATACATAAATCATATGATTGATTTGAAAGGAAATTAACTATAGAAATATTCTAAATTTAGGCGATAAAGTTAAAAATTTTTTAGTTGATGTTTCTGTTATTTTTGATGTATTTGTTGAAACATTTAATAAAGCGATAATTTAATAAAAATTATATAATATAAAGATTAATATAATAATTTATAGTGAAAATTGTTCGAACTAAAAATTATTTAATATTTAATTGAAAAAATTTATAATATTTTGCTTGCTAACGATATTGATGTGTAATAGTATTGATAAAATCAGCAATTATTTATTTAAGATATAAAATAATAATCAGTTGTGTCACTGGTAGGAGGTTCAGGGACTCGAGCCCACATAAAATTTAAAGAGTACCTCTAATTTGTTTTTATATTGATAAAAAAGGAATGATGTTGAAAAGGTTAGTGGCGCCCTTGATAATCATTAGAAAAACCTACATTTTTAAAATATCAAGATAATTGCACTAAGAACTGGTTTAACGTGAAGTTATATAAAGGTTAACAACATTATATCGATTTATTAAATGTATTTAAATATTATATTTTAAAGCTAATCATATAATATCATTTAAAACATGAATAAATTTTGATATTTAATTGTGAGGGCATATTTAAATTATTATATTTGGAAAATAGACACGATTATAGACAAATTTCCTTAAATAATACGTCTAAACATTTAGATTATACTCTTTAAAGAAGTTGCAGGTTTTGTAAAGTAAAAATAAAAAATAGTTCAGTAGAGATTTAATCATTTTAGAATGCTTATCATATGTATTTAACTATAAGAATTGTATTTATCAATGTTTCAGATAATAATTCTTTATTAATAAATAAAATTAAAAATGTTTAGAAAAAAATTACCTCCTGAACTAGATCCAGAGTCTTTTAATTAATAGGAAAGAAAATTATATTGATTTTGTTCACTTATTAAAATACAAAATACACCTCAATGTGTTTCGAAGTTATTATTAATTTAACAGTAGTTATATACTAAATTTTTTATTTATCTTAAACATTTTCTATTTCAACCCCAAATATAAATAAAGCATTATATGCTAGATGACTACTCTCTTTTCATTTTTATATTCGCTTATTATATTTCGCATTACTTGTGATATTATATTTTTAGTAATGTAATATAAAATTCATGGACATTATTTTTTTAATTTTTGACAATAAGTTTACTCCAGCAATTGCCTAAGTAGTTGCTTTATATGGAATCATCTAATCAAACTAAATTATATTTATCTATTCTATTACATAAATTTATGTAAATTAAAAATTTACTATCTTCATCATCAAAATTAGTATTGCCTAATTAATACATAAAATATTATATAGTAATAAATCATTATGGTAGTTATGAAATATTTTGTGGGGGGAAAAACACCTTAAATATAGAATGTAGCTAATTGATAATGATTTTTATATGCTTAATAAATATATAGTTGAGAAAAGAACTGATGGAGATTATTAAAAACAAATATAAAATAATATGCATAAATATAATTGAAAGAATGATTTAAAGAATAAAATTGATTTCTAAAACATAAATTTAGTTAGTTCTAAATAAAATCTTCATAACTTTATGTTTTCTAGAAAAAGCTAATTAATATTTTCAAACATGTTATTTTATTTTATAGTTAATTTTTTTTAAAAAGTAAATCTCATATTTTCCAATATGAAGATCTTTATATGGTTACAAAATGTTTAAAAGAAATATGAATTGCATTTATTTGAAATATCGACTCTGAAAGCTGATAAAATTTTTGTGTACAAATTATTGATTCTTATAAAAAAAGGATCTTTAAAAATGTAATATTAAATAGATGAAAATTATTTTTTAAAATGTAAATTTGTAATGTTTCTTTTATAATATAATAAAAATATAAGTAACAACATATTGAATGCATGATTTGTTTAAACTTAAATCTATCCATTTTCAGAATATACTTAAAACTATTATTGAAATTCAATTATTAACTAATTAGACATTTTACTCATATATTTTAAATTTACCTATCTATATCTTGAAACTTTTTTTCCACATTTGCCAATTTATTTTTAACCTTTCATGATTCAACTTCGAAATGGTCCAAATACTCCCGTATAAAAAATTAGGAGGCTGGAGTAACTGTGGTTGACGCATGTAGAGTATTGCGATAAGCGAATTAAAATTTTCTATATTGTTTCTTGAATTATTTTGCATAATATTTTTAAACGTTTTTGCTAAACTATCTATTTCGACATTGGAGCAACGATGATAGGGTGCTATTCATATTATATTTTATCTTTTGCACCAATTTATTAATTCCATTTATTGGAAGGAGGCCCTTTATGAATGACCATATAACGAGGATAGTAAGAAATATAATATTCCTATAAATGATATATATCTCTTTAAAAAAAATTGAACAATCTTTAATATTTTTATCTTATGTTACATTAATCATCATTTAAAATTCTTTATTTTTTAAGATGGTAGTCGTATTTAATTTTAATATTATCAAAACTTTTTATTATTTTTATCTAGTTTAAATGTATTTGATATTTTATAACCCAATCTTATTTAGCATTGAAAACTTTAAAAATAAATGTGTTTTATAAGAAAATATCATTTGGATTTCGCTAACTGTTGTTATTTCGTTTTTATTGATTAGAACTGCATTAAACGTAAAACTATATATTAATTAAAATACAATAATTAGTCACAAACAGTATTTCAAATTTTTTTGACAAATTTTAATTATATCTTTTGCTGATTTTGTAATTTTTGATATAGGAGCTTAAACATTAAATAAAATGATAATTAAATTATGACTAAATTTCGTTCAACAATAAATAATTGTAAATTTAATCGACAAAATAAAATATTTTTACTTGTTAAAGTTATTGGTTGTGTTGCTTAAAAAAATAAAGAATGATTTAGTGAATAAATATCTACCATAAAACGACACCTTGACATATTGTTTTGATACTACCACCCATTAAATTAATTCTATACTAATAATTATATTATAAATTTTATCTTAACCTTGTTTCATTTATCATCAGTTGTTAAATTTTACAGTTAGAAATTGTGTAATAACCTAGATATTCAGAGATATATATTTATTTTATTTCCTATTAAAGTTTTTTTAATGAATTTAATATTTTCTAAGACAAAGATATTTATAATTATATATTAAAAAATAAATGTAATATTATAAAAAAAATTCTAAATAAAAATATTATTTCTAATCGATTTAGATAAATATGCTGTTTATTTATTTATACTGATTAGATCCATAATATACTTAAAACAAATGATTGATTTGAAACAAAAATAACTATAGAAATTTCCAAATTTAAGCGATTAAGTTAAAATTTTATGAGTTGGCGGTTCTGTTATTTTTGATGTAATTGCTAAAACATTTAATAAAGCGATAACACTGTTTGACAAATTTCGATTTGATTTTTTGGGAGAAAATAAAATAAACATGTTTTAAGACAGTATTTTATGCATATTCTAAATCCGCTGTCAGTTTTTTTCTAGCACGTCAGGTCTTTTATTTATTTTAGGTTAAAGTGGCCAAAAAGGTCATTTTTAGCACTTTTTGAAGGTTTATAACTTCGGTTCTAATGATCCCTACAACTAAAAAAATATCTTAATTTTGATTTCGAAAAGTTGTCTTTATACGGTAATATTTTTAAAACTAGACGTGTAGGGAATATTTAAAAAACGGATTCGAACTCAGCGTCAAATTCTGCACCAAAATTTGTTTTTGATTAAAAATTATTTAATAATTAATTGATAAAATTTATAATATTTTGCTAGCTACCGATATTTATGTGTTAATTGTATTGATAAAATTAGCAATTATTTATTTAAGAATATTTGTTTTTATAATCAATTTTTATCAAAATATATGATTTTCCAATGGAGTACCTTGATCCCGTAGTATGGGCAATAAATAATAATGTCAAAAACGAGTAGGAAGAAAGGAGAAGAATTATTTTTTTTCGCGCTTAATTTTTCATAAACATTTAAATTCTTTTATTAATTTTTTTTTAATTGGATTTTAAATATTATTGAAATTCCCTACTTATATAATATCCTACAAAAAAGTAATGCCGAGGTCCCCTTGTTTAAAGTGTGTCTCTAAATTTTGTTACATCTGTTCGGGCTTATATTGCCTGCACAAAAATGTCCAATTTCTCCAATCATTCAAAGATTTATGAAATTTATTACAATATTCCACTCTGCGATTAAATCATTTGCCCCTAATTACATATGTAAAACATTTTATAATTCTTTTAATTGATGGGTAAATGGAAAACGGTCATATTTGCCTTATTCGAAACCTGCATTTTGTCACGCAGCAAGAAATCATTCGTGGGATATTATTTTTGCTCGATTAGTACATTTGAGTTTAACAAAAAAAATAAGAAGAAAATTCGTTATCCTGAAATTTCGTCGCTTGTTTATCCGGTAAAATATAATATGCATACAACAGCTTAGCATAATATATTTATTTAAATATGAGAAATATAACTATTTCATTTAAAATAAATTGTTTGGGAATCATACCGTGTGCTGTGAGCGAAGAGAACGAAAGCCACAATAAATAAATATATTAAATGTAAGCTATATTAAAAAAAATTTTGATAAATTTAAAAAATTTAGGTTGTTTAAAAATTGAATAAGGATTTTATAAAAAAAAAAATGTTTAATAAAAATAAGGAAGGTTTGCTGCAAAAATTAAGATATTTTTATAGTTGTAGGGATCATTACAAAAAGTGCTAAAAATGACCTTTTTGGCTACTTTATAAATAAAAACCTGACGTGCTAGAAAAAAAACTGACAGCTGATTTAGAATATGCATAAAAAACTATCTTAAAACATGTTTATTTTATTTTCTCCCAAAAAATTAAGTCAAAATTTATCACTCCGTGTTATTGGTTATTGTTATAACCCTGTTTTAATTTATTATTTATTTCCTAAAGATGTATTATGTTTTCCTTTAAAATTGTATTAACATATATATATATACTATAAAAATCTTTCATAATATTTTTTTCTTTCTCATTCTTTAAAAATATCTTAAAAAAATTGAGAAAAGATTTTAAAAAAATAAATATTAAAAATGACTTAAAGAGTTGGAAAAAGTAATAAATAAAAATAAGGGTAGAAAAAATTTAAATTGAAGAAAAACTGACATTTTTCCTTTTTTTTAGATGGAAAATTTTGGTTTTTGATTGACACTTTTCCTTTTAAATTGACACTTTTCCTTTTTTGATCGTAACCCTTTTATATAATCGGATCTTATCACTTTTTATCGGACCTTTTTCTTTTTTGATTAGGTCATTTTTTGAATGGAAAACCCTGTAAGTAAAACTATCGATTAGTTAAATCCAATTAATAAATAAATATTCAAAATTTAGCTATAAATATTAAATTATACTTGTTGGTCGATCTGTTGTTTTTAATGTGGTAGCTAAAACATTAAATATAATAATATTTTACTGAAAATATAATTCTAAAGATTTATAATTAATTTATCAATAAATATGGTTGAATAACAAATAATTATATATTATTGAAATATTTGAAATATATTTTTACTTGCTGAAGATTTTGTTTGTGTTGCTGTTGCTTAAAAAAATTAAAAATGATTTACCGACAATATTTATATGAAAGAAATAAAATTTTTAATAAAATAATTTATTTAAATTATAACTATTGATTATATAAATTCAAATATTAACATTCCAAATTTTATTCATAAATATTAAATTATACTTGTTGGTCGAACTGTTGTTTTTACTGTGGTTAAAACATTAAATATAATAATATTTAACTGAAAATAAAATAATAATTTTAAAGATTTATAAATTAATTTATCAATATATATGGTTGAATAACAAATAATTATATATTATTGAAATATTTGAAATATATTTATACTTGCTGAAGATTTTGTTTGTGTTGCTGTTGCTTAAAAAAATTAACAATGATTTACCAACAATATTTATATGAAAGAAAAAAATTTTTAATAAAATAATTTATTTAAATTATAACTATTGATTATATAAATTCAATTATTAACATTCCAAATTTTATTCATAAATATTAAATTATACTTGTTGGTCGATCTATTGTTTTTAATGTGGTAGGTAAAACATTAAATATAATAATATTTAACTGAAAATAAAATAATAATTTTAAAGATTTATAAATTAATTTATCAATATATATGGTTGAATAACAAATAATTATATATTATTGAAATATTTGAAATATTTTTATACTTGCTGAAGATTTTGTTTGTGTTGCTGTTGCTTAAAAAAATTAACAATGATTTACCGACAATATTTATATGAAAGAAATAAAATTTTTAATAAAAAAATTTATTTAAATTATAATTATTGATTATATTAATTATATTATCAACATTCCAAATTATATATATAAATCTTAAATTATACTTGTTGGTTGAGTTTTTCTTAATGTGGTAGCTAAAATATTAAATATAACAATATTTTACTGAAAATAAAATAAATTCTAAAGATTTATAAATTAATTTATCAATAAATATGGTTGAATAAAAAATAATTATATATTATTTAATCTATGAAATTGAAAAATATTCATTTACTGAAGATATTATTTGTGTTGTCAAAAAAATATTAGCAAAAAATAGTAAACAATATATTTATTTTTAAAAACGCCCGAATACGTTATTTTGATGCTATTAAATTAATTGTTTAATAATGTAAATTAATCATTAAAATTTTTATCTTATATCATCATTTTTAAATTTCTGAATTTTCTAGATGGTAGTTATTAATATTACCGAATATACTCTATATTCCTATTATCTAATTAAATTTTTTATGAATCTAATATCTTCTAATTCAAGGTCTTTATATACTTATAGAAATTTAAGAAAGAAATGTGTTATAAAATTTTATTTGTAGGCAATAATTTATTCATCTATCTATTTTGCCTTTTCATTTATACCGATTAGAATTGTTAGTATACATTGAGATCTATAGTCGTTCTGGGGATAAGTTAACGTTTATATTCTTACTTAATTATCATCTTATCTTATAACAACAGCCATAAGGCAATTTGATTTATCCTCTTGTAGTAAGTAATCATAAATCAATATATCACAAATATAAATTATAAAAATGTAAAATAAAATAGTTAATATAATGTCGAGTGACAAAATTGGCATTGGGATTTAATTCCATAATGCCAGACTTTAGCACAATTTGTTGTTCGGCGATGACGTCTTAACGAATAATTATGTTTTTACAATTTTACATAATAAAAAAGGAATGCAGAATTATCTAGTTGCCCTATTATTTATAACAATAAATATATTTTTAACCTTAATTTCAATAATATCGAAGTTAATTTTGAAATATAACTGTAACTGAAACTAGCTACATTTTAATGGAATGTATCTATAACTAGTTACGTTTCAAAAGTAATGTTTAATAAAAACCTTAATATCTTAATTTTAAACGGCTTCCCTTGTTCAGGAATTTTACCTGGATTGACTTCTCTTTCGTTAAAAATTAAAAGATGGCTTTGTGATTCCTGAATTCTTGAAAGAAATATATAATCTTGCCTCAAAATTATAATATATCTGCCTATAGTCACTGTAACACCTACTGCAAATTAAGGATTCATAAAAAAGGAATTAATTTTAACATCTGAAATCCTTTTGAAGGGTTTTACACCTTCAAATAATATGCATGAGATCCGTCATTCTAATTTCTGTAGCTTTACTCTCAGGAATAATCTTTGTAATTTAAAAAAAAATTATTAATCATTTTTCATAAAATTGTTTCCTAGTAATAATTCGATTCGACATATTTTTAAAAATAAATTACGAACCCTGTGGCCTCTCAACCGAGAACAATATACGTCCAGATGGGCTGACATTAATACCCTGGAGTAATGGAATTCCATTAGCATGGGACTACATCGACCGATTTGCTCCCTCCTTTAATAAGAACTCATTCATGCGAGCTGAAAACTCGAAAATTAATAAATACACTTCCCTAACAAATTGCAATCTCATACCAATCGTATCCGACACAACCGGGTCTTTTGGCAATCATGCCCTAACCTTCTTCAAAATCCTCGGTAAAAAAATCCGCGCCATCACTGGTGACCCTCATGAAGGCTTCTATCTCAGACAGCGCATATCTATTGATATATGCAGATCTAACTGCATTGCCATCCATGGCTCTCTTTCTTGACCTCCTCCCACCCAACATACAATTTACTATTCTAATTATTTTATTTTTTTTATTATACAGTTTTTTTTATAGATTTTATATAAATAGTTTACATGACATTTTTAATATATATATTTTTTTAAATTACGTATATATGTTTTACTTTTAACGTTCAATGTATTAAATATTATAAAGTTCTTAATAAAAAGTTTATACCTTAAAAAAAAAAAATTATAAAATTGAGAATAAAATAAATTGTTGCAAAAAAATTAATTATGCATATGACTGCTTGTGTAAATTATATTACTCTATTTTAATAAATTATTATAAAAAATAATAAATATCTTCATCAACTTTTAAATAAATAAATATATGTAAACAAAAAAATATATTTTATTATATATAATCCTTAAATAATATGACAAATTTATCCAATAGTATTCTTTATAATCAATTTTATCCGATAATAATAATTACCAATTTTGAGATTAATGGTAATTTCGATAACGTGATTTTATTTAAATGCGCTAGATTATATTTTTTATTTTTTATTGGCGATGATTTTATAAACTCAACCCAAGATGCCACATCAGATGACTTTAAAATATTTGTATCTCGCATTATATACTCAGATGCTCCAGATTTTTCAAGATGTGTATCTCAAAATAATATGAAAGTAATAATTTTTACATCAGAGGTACAATGAAAAATTTACAAAATGATAAAATATTAACACACAACATCGTCTATAATGAAAACTTAAATTATAAATTTAACAAATATTTTTTTCTACTGCAAAAAATTAATACATTATCAAAGGTTTTTAAGGAGATTGTGGAATATACAAATATTTTTATTTTAATAATTTATTTTATTTTAAAAGCTTAATAATCATCCTACAGTAGTGTTACCAAAATTTATTCATGAATGGGGGGGGGGGAGGGTCAGTAGTTATCTTTATATAATTTTTTGTTAAAGTTGGCTGAGAACAAATGGTTTTTATATTAGATGATCTTTCTCTGACACTCTTAGCTTTGTTGTTTTTGATAAGGAAGGATGAGTCATATTTTGGGCATGGCCCAAAGGACAGTGTTAGAACAGCTAGCGTTGAGGTTATCATAGGTTAGAATAAGGTGTTCTAGAATGTTAATAGAACGACCCTTTAAAAGGTGGTTTATTAATTTATTTATCAAATAATGGATGCGTTAATAACCGCCTTGACTTCTAAAGTAAAGAGGTTAAAGTTCATGCAATGATTAGGTTAAATGAATTCGCAGTTACGTGAATACCTCAAAGTCACGTGCATTTTTTTAAAATAAAATATATGATTATAGTATAATATTATTCTTTTTTTTACTAAAAGTGTAAAACTGAACTTATTTTCAAAAAATAAGAAGTAATAAAAATCATGTCAATCAAAGAAGCCATTTAAGTGAGAAGCCCCCGTATAAATGAGGCCGCTATATAAATACCCACTAGGCCTTAGCGTAGTCAGTCCGCTCCTGACACAAGTACCCTAGTTTTGGCTAGGCAAGGATTCCATTCCTACATTTTAAAAATATTGAAATAATTTGCATTAACAACTGCTTTAACATTAAGTTATATAAAAGTTAAAATTCAACTAATCCGATTTTCTTAAATTTATTTAAATATTATATATTTTAAAGCTTATCAAATGATAAATAAGTCTTTGAACTAGAACAAATTATTATATTTAACTATAAGGGCATATATAATTTTTTATATTTGTTAAATAGACAACTAATAAATAAGTCACTTTGAACTATAAATTTTAACTATAGGGCATATATAAATTATTATATTTGTAAAATAGATTGTTATTTATAAATTCTATATTTAAATAATATATCCAAACATTTAGATATTATAACCTTTAAAGGAGTTGTAGGTTTGTAAAGTAAAAATAAAAAGTAGTTCAGTAGTAGAATTTCATTTTAGAATGCTTATCATATGTATTTAGAATAGTATTTATCAATGTTTCTGATAATAATTCTTTATTAATAAATAAAGTTAAAATGTTTAGAAAAAAATTACCTCCTGAACCAAATCCAGAGCCTTTTAATTAATAGGAAAGAAAATTATATTGATGTTGTTCACTTATTAAAATACAAAATACATCTTTATGTGTTTCGAAGTAATTTATAATTTAACAGTAGTTATATAGTTAATTTTATATTTATCATAAATCTTATCTTATACATCCCCAAATATAAATAAGGAATTATATAGTAGATGACAACTCTATTTTCATATTTATATTTACTTATTATAATTCTCATTACTTGTTTAAATATTATATTTTTGGTATTTCGATGTTCTAATAATTCATTGAGAAGATTTAAATTTACAATGACAAGTCTGACAAGAAGTTTATACCAGCAATTTACTAATTAGTTGATTTGTATGAATTCATCTAATTAAATCTAAATTATATTTCTTTACACTATTGCATAAATTTTTATAAATAATAAATTTACTATCTTTATCCTCATATTAATATTTCACACATAATTATTTTATTTACCTTTTAATGTATTTTTTATATAAATTTAATATTTTCTAACATGAAGGTCTGAAAATTACAATTATTTGAAATATTAACACCAATAGATGATGAAATTTTTATATATAAATAGTTTAATAGGGAAATTTCCTAAAAGTTAATATTAAATACTAAATCGATTTGTTTCAATTTATTTAAATATAATATATATTATAGCTCATCATATGATATTAGTTATTTAGAAACCATAATAAATTTAAACTATATGATCATATTTATATTATTATATTTGGAAAATAGACATTGTTATAGAAAGATTTCTTTAAATAATATGTAAAAACGTCCAGATCCAGACTCTTTTACTTAATAGGAATGAAAAATATATTGAATACTCTATAGATAAAAATAATTAAGCTGTGACATATTTTATCTTAATTTATTATTTTTATTCTTAATTTATTATAAGTATATTAATCATTTGAGATATATATTTATTTTCTTTCCTAGTAAGCTTTATTTTATGAATTTAATATTTTCTAAGACAAAGATATTTATATAAATTATATTTTAATAATAAATGTAATATTATAAAAAAAATTCTAAATTAAAATATCAATTCTAATCGATTTAGCTAAATATACTGTTTATTCATTTATACTGATTAGAACTATAATATACTTTAAGAATATGATTGATTTGAAACGAAATTAACTATAGAAATATTCAAAATTTAAGCGATAAAGTTAAAATATTTATAGTTGACGTTTCTGTTATTTTTGATGTATTTGCTGAATCATTTAATAAAGCGATAATTTATTAAAAATTATATAAATCTAAAGATTAAATAATAATTTATAGTGAAAATTGTTTGAACTAAAAATTATTTAATATTTAATGGAAAAAATTTATAATATTTTGCTTGCTAACGATATTGATGTGTAATAGTATTGATAAAATCAGCAATTATTTATTTAAGATATAAAATAATAATCAGTTGTGTCACTGGTAGTAGGTTCAGGGACTCGACCTCACCAAAAATTTGAAGAGTATCCTCAAATTTGTTTTTATATCTTTAAAAAAAGAATGATGTTGAAATGGTTATTGGCACCCTTGATAATCATTAGAAAAACCTACATTTTAAAAATATGAAGATAAATGCATTACGAACCGGTTTAACGTGAAGTTATATAAAAGTTAACAACATTATATCGATTTATTAAATGTATTTAAATAATATATTTTAAAGCTAATCATATAATATCATTTAGAACATGAATAAATTTTGATATTTAATTGTGAGGGCATATTTAAATTATCATATTTGGAAAATAGACACGATTTAGACAAATTTTCTTAAATAATACGTCCAAACATTTGGATATTTATACTCTTTAAAGGAGTTGCAGGTTTTGTAAAGTAAAAATAAAAAATAGTTCAGTAAAGATTTAATCATTTTAGAATGTTTATCATATGTTATAAGAATTGTATTTATATGTTTCAGCTAATAATTCGTTATTAATAAATAAAGTTAAAATATTTAGAAAAAAATTACCTCCTGAACTAGATCCAGAGTCTTTTAATTAATAGGAAAGAAAATTATATTGATGTTGTTCACTTATTAAAATATAAAATACACCTCAATGTGTTTCGAAGTTATTATTAATTTAACAGTAGTTATATACCAAATTTTTCATTTATCTTAAACATTTTCTATTTCACCAAATATAAATAAAGAATTATATGGTAGATGACTACTCTCTTCTCATTTTTATATTCGCTTATTATATTTCGCATTACTTCTGATATTATAATTTTAGTATTGTAATATAAAATTCATGGACATTATTTTTTTTTTGAAATTTACATAAAAGATTTAAATTTACAATATGTTTGACAATAAGTTTATTCCAGCAATTGCTTAAGTAGTTGCTTTATATGGAATCTATTATAAAAAAATTCTAAATTAAAATATCAATTCTAATCGATTTAGCTAAATATGCTGTTTATTTATTTATTCTGATTAGAACTATAATATATTTAAAGCATATGATTGATTTGAAACGAAATTAACTATAGAAATATTCTAAATTTAAGCATAAAGTTAAAATTTTATTAGTTGACGTTTGTGTTATTTTTGATTTAATTGCTGAAATATTTAATAAAGCGATAATTTATTAAAAAATATATTAAAAAATAATTATTATTATTATAATTGAAGGAATAAAATATATTCTAAAACATAAGATTTAGTTAGTTCAAATGAAATCTTAATAGATATGATTTCTAAAAAACCTTATTAAAACCTCCCACTTGTTTATTTTATTTTCCTTCTACTATAATTTTTAAATGAATTTAATATTTTCTAACATGAAGGTCTTTATTATGTTACAAAATGTTAAGATATGTGTTAATATTGAAATTGTATTTATTTGAAATATTAACACTAGATGATAAAATTTTTATATTTAAATAGGTTTAATGTGAAGTTTTCAAAAATTTAATATTCAACACTAAATCGATTTGGTTCAATTTATTTAAATATTATATATATATATACTAGCTAATAACCCGTGAAGGATGACGGGTTGATAGGTAATTAGTTAGTTTGTGTATATGGTACTAAATATGCTTTTTATTAAAATTTAGGAGAAAAAGATATAAAATTATTGCAATAATATCAAATTTAATGTGATAAGAATTATATTGAGTTAAATTAAAAATAAATCAAAATTTTTGAATTTTAAATATGGGGTAGACATTGGCAAATTTTTTTTTGCAGACATAGCCAGGCCTGATCAAAAAACCAAGTCCCACGCAACTTTCATAAAATTTTGCCATTTATTTGTATTGTAATTTAATAACAATATCTTAAATTTAATCGTTTAGATATTACAATTTTGGTATCGAGATATAAAATTTATGGATAATATGTTTCTTTAAAATTTAAATAAATATTTATATTTACAAGTTTGACAAGAAATTTATTACACAATTGCTTAATTAGTTGATTTTCATAGATTCATTTAATCAAAACTAAATTATATTTTTCTACGTATTTCATAAATTTTTATAAATAATAAATTTACTATCTTCATCATCAACAAAAGTACTACTGCCTAATTGATACATAAAATATAATATAGTCATGAATCATTATGTTAGTTATGTAATATTTTGTATAGAAAAAAAGAATATTCTAATGCAGCTAATACGATAATGATTTTTATATCCTTAAGATTCACATTTTATTTAATAATTACACTGACAACATAAAAATTTAGTTAGGAAAACAGATGGAGATCATTAAAAATGTAAATAAATAATAATATGCATTAATATAATCAAAGGAATAAATTTGATTCTATAACATAAAATTTAGTAGTTTATCTACAAGCATCTTTTCCGTTTAAAATTTTATATAAATTTTATATTTTCTAACATGAATGTGTTTATATAGTTACAAAATGTTAAAAAGAAATATTTAAATATATATAGCATTTATTTTAAATATTACACTAATAGATGGTGAAACTTTTATATATAAATAGTTGATATTTCTTATAGAAAATAATTCATAATATTAAATTGATGGTTTTATAGTCAAAACAATAGATACTTTATTATAAAATTGTTTCCTATATATAGTCTTTTATAATTATGTCAATTAACTACTACTAATATGCAATTACATTGACCTCCATAAGATAATATAAAATGTAAGAAATATATAATTCAAATAGCGTAACCTTGTAAAATATATATAAACATTCAAATATAACAGATGGGATTTGTTTTTATAATGTAAATTTATAGAGTTTCTTTTTAATATATGACTAACATATTGAATTAAGAAAAACTGACATTTTTCCTTTTTTTTAATGGAAAATTTTAGTTTTTGATTGGCACTTTTTCTTTTAAATTGACACTTTTCCTTTTTTGATCGTAACACTTTTATATTATCAGATCTTATCCCTTTTTATCGGACCTTTTTCTTTTTTGATTTGGTCATTTTTTGAATGGAAAACCCTGTAAGTAAAACTATCGATTAGTTAAATCCAATTAATAAATAAATATTCAAAATTTAGCTAATAAATATTAAATTATACTTGTTGGTCGATCTGTTGTTTTTAATGTGGTAGCTAAAACATTAAATTTAATAATATTTAACTGAAAATAAAATAATAATTTTAAAGATTTATAAATTAATTTATCAATATATAAGGTTGAATAACAAATAATTATATATTATTGAAATATTTGAAATATATTTATACTTGCTGAAGATTTTGTTTGTGTTGCTGTTGCTTAAAAAAATTAACAATGATTTACCAACAATATTCTTATGAAAGAAATAAAATTTTTAATAAAATAATTTATTTAAATTATAACTATTGATTATATAAATTCAATTATTAACATTCCAAATTTTATTCATAAATATTAAATTATACTTGTTGGTCGATCTATTGTTTTTAATGTGGTAGGTAAAACATTAAATATAATAATATTTAACTGAAAATAAAATAAATTCTAAAGATTTATAAATTAATTTATCAATAATTATGGTTGAATAACAAATAATTATATATTATTGAAATATTTGAAATATAATTATACTTGCTGAAGATTTTGTTTGTGTTGCTGTTGCTTAAAAAAAATTAACAATATTTATCGACAATATTTATATAAAAGAAATAAATTTTTAATTTATTTAAATTA
The DNA here is from genome assembly GCF_954871325.1 of Gordionus sp. m RMFG-2023. Taxonomy (NCBI): domain Eukaryota; kingdom Metazoa; phylum Nematomorpha; class Gordioida; order Chordodea; family Parachordodidae; genus Gordionus; species Gordionus sp. m RMFG-2023. Next base: position 3,526,687 of record NC_088778.1, on the reverse strand, counting down.
TAACTATTGATTATATAAATTCAATTATTAACATTCCAAATTTGACTCATAAATCTTAAATTTTACTTGTTGGTCGATCTGTTGTTTTTAATGTGGTAGCTAAAACATTAAATATCATAATATTTAACTGAAAATAAAATAATAATTCCAAAGATTTATAAATTAATTTATCAATATATATAGTTGATTAAAAAATAATTGTATATTATTGAAATATTATACTTGCTGAAGATTTTGTTTGTGTTGCTGTTGCTTAAAAAAATTAACAATGATTTACTGACAATATTTATATAAAAGAAATAGATTTTTTAATAAAATAATTTATTTAAATTATAACTATTGATTATTTAAATACAATTATTAACATTCCAAATTTAACTCACAAATATTAAATTATACTTGTTAGTTGAGTTGCTCTTAATGTGGTAGCTAAAATATTAAATATAACAAAATTTTACTGAAAATAAAATAATAATTCTAAAGATTCAAAAATTAATTTATCAATATAAATATGGTTGAATAAAAAAATAAATATATATTATTTAATCCATAATATTTAAAAATATTCATTTTCTGAACATTTTTGTTGTCAAAAAATAATTCACAAAATTTTAGTGACAATATAACTATTTTTTTAAAAAAACGCCCTAGTCCGTTATTTTGATACTATTAAATTAATTGTTTAATAATAAAAATTAATCATTAAAATTTTTATCTTATATCATCATTTTTAAATTTCTGATTTTTCTAGATGGTAGTTATTAATATTACCGAATATACTCATTAATCCTATTATCTAATTAAATTTTTTATGAATCTAATATCTTCTAATTCAAGGTCTTTATATAGTTATAGAAATTTAAGAAAGAAATGTGTTATAAAATTTTATTTGTAGGCAATAATTTATTCATCTAACTATTTTGTCTTTTCTATAGCGATTAGAATTGTTAGTATACATTGAGATCTATAGTCGTTCTGGGGATAAGTTAACGTCCATATTCTTACTAAATTATCATCTTATCTATTAACAACAGCCATAAGGCAATTTGATTTATCCTCTTGTAGTAAGTAATCATAAATCAATATAACACAAATATAAATTATAAAAATGTAAAATAAAATAGTTAATATTCCAGAATTAAAAATAGATAATGTAGTTTTTTTTTATATTATCATAACTCTTTGAGAGGTAAAGTGTTTTCCCCAATATAACAAAGTATAGTCATCTGTTTTTGTATATCTTTATGACTCCCTTTAAAAATTTTCATAATGTCGAGTGACAAAATGCATTGGGATTTAATTCCATAATGCCAGCCTTTAGCACAATTTGTTGTTCGGCGATGACGTCTTAACGAATAAATATGTTTGTTCCAATTTTACATAATAAAAAAGGAATGCAGAATTACCTAGTTGCCCTATTATTTATAACAATAAATATATTTTTAACCTTAATTTCAATAATATCGAAATTACTTTTGAAATATAACTGTAACTGAAACTAGCTATATTTTAATGGAATGTATCTATAACTAGTTACGTTTCAAAAGTAATGTTTAATAAAAACCCTAATATCTTAATTTTAACGGCTTCCCTTGTTCAGGAACTTTACCTGGATTGAATTCTCTTTCGTTAAAAATTAAAAGGTGGCTTTGTGATTCCTGCAGAAATTCTTTAAAGAAATATATAATCTTGCCTCAAATTATAATATATCTGCCTATAGTCACTGTAACACCTACTGCAAATTAAGGATTCATAAAAAAGGAATTAATTTTAACATCTGAAATTCATTTGAGGGGTTTTACAACCGTAAAATAATATGAATGAGATCCGTCATTCTAATTTCTGTAGCTTTACTCTTAGGAATAATCTTTGTAATTTAAAAAAAAATTATTAATCATTTTTCATAAAATTGTTTCCTAGTAATAATTCGATTCGACATATTTTTAAAAATAAATTACGAACCCTGTGGCCTCTCAACCGAGAACAATATACGTCCAGATGGGCTGACATTAATACCCTGGAGTAATGGAATTCCATTAGCATGGGACTACATCGACCGATTTGCTCCCTCCTTTAATAAGAACTCATTCATGCGAGCTGAAAACTCGAAAATTAATAAATACACTTCCCTAACAAATTGCAATCTCATACCAATCGTATCCGACACAACCGGGTCTTTTGGCAATCATGCCCTAACCTTCTTCAAAATCCTCGGTAAAAAAATCCGCGCCATCACTGGTGACCCTCATGAAGGCTTCTATCTCAGACAGCGCATATCTATTGATATATGCAGATCTAACTGCATTGCCATCCATGGCTCTCTTTCTTGACCTCCTCCCACCCAACATACAATTTACTATTCTAATTATTTTATTTTTTTTATTATACAGTTTTTTTTATAGATTTTATATAAATAGTTTACATGACATTTTTAATATATATATTTTTTTAAATTACGTATATATGTTTTACTTTTAACGTTCAATGTATTAAATATTATAAAGTTCTTAATAAAAAGTTTATACCTTAAAAAAAAAAAATTATAAAATTGAGAATAAAATAAATTGTTGCAAAAAAATTAATTATGCATATGACTGCTTGTGTAAATTATATTACTCTATTTTAATAAATTATTATAAAAAATAATAAATATCTTCATCAACTTTTAAATAAATAAATATATGTAAACAAAAAAATATATTTTATTATATATAATCCTTAAATAATATGACAAATTTATCCAATAGTATTCTTTATAATCAATTTTATCCGATAATAATAATTACCAATTTTGAGATTAATGGTAATTTCGATAACGTGATTTTATTTAAATGCGCTAGATTATATTTTTTATTTTTTATTGGCGATGATTTTATAAACTCAACCCAAGATGCCACATCAGATGACTTTAAAATATTTGTATCTCGCATTATATACTCAGATGCTCCAGATTTTTCAAGATGTGTATCTCAAAATAATATGAAAGTAATAATTTTTACATCAGAGGTACAATGAAAAATTTACAAAATGATAAAATATTAACACACAACATCGTCTATAATGAAAACTTAAATTATAAATTTAACAAATATTTTTTTCTACTGCAAAAAATTAATACATTATCAAAGGTTTTTAAGGAGATTGTGGAATATACAAATATTTTTATTTTAATAATTTATTTTATTTTAAAAGCTTAATAATCATCCTACAGTAGTGTTACCAAAATTTATTCATGAATGGGGGGGGGGGAGGGTCAGTAGTTATCTTTATATAATTTTTTGTTAAAGTTGGCTGAGAACAAATGGTTTTTATATTAGATGATCTTTCTCTGACACTCTTAGCTTTGTTGTTTTTGATAAGGAAGGATGAGTCATATTTTGGGCATGGCCCAAAGGACAGTGTTAGAACAGCTAGCGTTGAGGTTATCATAGGTTAGAATAAGGTGTTCTAGAATGTTAATAGAACGACCCTTTAAAAGGTGGTTTATTAATTTATTTATCAAATAATGGATGCGTTAATAACCGCCTTGACTTCTAAAGTAAAGAGGTTAAAGTTCATGCAATGATTAGGTTAAATGAATTCGCAGTTACGTGAATACCTCAAAGTCACGTGCATTTTTTTAAAATAAAATATATGATTATAGTATAATATTATTCTTTTTTTTACTAAAAGTGTAAAACTGAACTTATTTTCAAAAAATAAGAAGTAATAAAAATCATGTCAATCAAAGAAGCCATTTAAGTGAGAAGCCCCCGTATAAATGAGGCCGCTATATAAATACCCACTAGGCCTTAGCGTAGTCAGTCCGCTCCTGACACAAGTACCCTAGTTTTGGCTAGGCAAGGATTCCATTCCTACATTTTAAAAATATTGAAATAATTTGCATTAACAACTGCTTTAACATTAAGTTATATAAAAGTTAAAATTCAACTAATCCGATTTTCTTAAATTTATTTAAATATTATATATTTTAAAGCTTATCAAATGATAAATAAGTCTTTGAACTAGAACAAATTATTATATTTAACTATAAGGGCATATATAATTTTTTATATTTGTTAAATAGACAACTAATAAATAAGTCACTTTGAACTATAAATTTTAACTATAGGGCATATATAAATTATTATATTTGTAAAATAGATTGTTATTTATAAATTCTATATTTAAATAATATATCCAAACATTTAGATATTATAACCTTTAAAGGAGTTGTAGGTTTGTAAAGTAAAAATAAAAAGTAGTTCAGTAGTAGAATTTCATTTTAGAATGCTTATCATATGTATTTAGAATAGTATTTATCAATGTTTCTGATAATAATTCTTTATTAATAAATAAAGTTAAAATGTTTAGAAAAAAATTACCTCCTGAACCAAATCCAGAGCCTTTTAATTAATAGGAAAGAAAATTATATTGATGTTGTTCACTTATTAAAATACAAAATACATCTTTATGTGTTTCGAAGTAATTTATAATTTAACAGTAGTTATATAGTTAATTTTATATTTATCATAAATCTTATCTTATACATCCCCAAATATAAATAAGGAATTATATAGTAGATGACAACTCTATTTTCATATTTATATTTACTTATTATAATTCTCATTACTTGTTTAAATATTATATTTTTGGTATTTCGATGTTCTAATAATTCATTGAGAAGATTTAAATTTACAATGACAAGTCTGACAAGAAGTTTATACCAGCAATTTACTAATTAGTTGATTTGTATGAATTCATCTAATTAAATCTAAATTATATTTCTTTACACTATTGCATAAATTTTTATAAATAATAAATTTACTATCTTTATCCTCATATTAATATTTCACACATAATTATTTTATTTACCTTTTAATGTATTTTTTATATAAATTTAATATTTTCTAACATGAAGGTCTGAAAATTACAATTATTTGAAATATTAACACCAATAGATGATGAAATTTTTATATATAAATAGTTTAATAGGGAAATTTCCTAAAAGTTAATATTAAATACTAAATCGATTTGTTTCAATTTATTTAAATATAATATATATTATAGCTCATCATATGATATTAGTTATTTAGAAACCATAATAAATTTAAACTATATGATCATATTTATATTATTATATTTGGAAAATAGACATTGTTATAGAAAGATTTCTTTAAATAATATGTAAAAACGTCCAGATCCAGACTCTTTTACTTAATAGGAATGAAAAATATATTGAATACTCTATAGATAAAAATAATTAAGCTGTGACATATTTTATCTTAATTTATTATTTTTATTCTTAATTTATTATAAGTATATTAATCATTTGAGATATATATTTATTTTCTTTCCTAGTAAGCTTTATTTTATGAATTTAATATTTTCTAAGACAAAGATATTTATATAAATTATATTTTAATAATAAATGTAATATTATAAAAAAAATTCTAAATTAAAATATCAATTCTAATCGATTTAGCTAAATATACTGTTTATTCATTTATACTGATTAGAACTATAATATACTTTAAGAATATGATTGATTTGAAACGAAATTAACTATAGAAATATTCAAAATTTAAGCGATAAAGTTAAAATATTTATAGTTGACGTTTCTGTTATTTTTGATGTATTTGCTGAATCATTTAATAAAGCGATAATTTATTAAAAATTATATAAATCTAAAGATTAAATAATAATTTATAGTGAAAATTGTTTGAACTAAAAATTATTTAATATTTAATGGAAAAAATTTATAATATTTTGCTTGCTAACGATATTGATGTGTAATAGTATTGATAAAATCAGCAATTATTTATTTAAGATATAAAATAATAATCAGTTGTGTCACTGGTAGTAGGTTCAGGGACTCGACCTCACCAAAAATTTGAAGAGTATCCTCAAATTTGTTTTTATATCTTTAAAAAAAGAATGATGTTGAAATGGTTATTGGCACCCTTGATAATCATTAGAAAAACCTACATTTTAAAAATATGAAGATAAATGCATTACGAACCGGTTTAACGTGAAGTTATATAAAAGTTAACAACATTATATCGATTTATTAAATGTATTTAAATAATATATTTTAAAGCTAATCATATAATATCATTTAGAACATGAATAAATTTTGATATTTAATTGTGAGGGCATATTTAAATTATCATATTTGGAAAATAGACACGATTTAGACAAATTTTCTTAAATAATACGTCCAAACATTTGGATATTTATACTCTTTAAAGGAGTTGCAGGTTTTGTAAAGTAAAAATAAAAAATAGTTCAGTAAAGATTTAATCATTTTAGAATGTTTATCATATGTTATAAGAATTGTATTTATATGTTTCAGCTAATAATTCGTTATTAATAAATAAAGTTAAAATATTTAGAAAAAAATTACCTCCTGAACTAGATCCAGAGTCTTTTAATTAATAGGAAAGAAAATTATATTGATGTTGTTCACTTATTAAAATATAAAATACACCTCAATGTGTTTCGAAGTTATTATTAATTTAACAGTAGTTATATACCAAATTTTTCATTTATCTTAAACATTTTCTATTTCACCAAATATAAATAAAGAATTATATGGTAGATGACTACTCTCTTCTCATTTTTATATTCGCTTATTATATTTCGCATTACTTCTGATATTATAATTTTAGTATTGTAATATAAAATTCATGGACATTATTTTTTTTTTGAAATTTACATAAAAGATTTAAATTTACAATATGTTTGACAATAAGTTTATTCCAGCAATTGCTTAAGTAGTTGCTTTATATGGAATCTATTATAAAAAAATTCTAAATTAAAATATCAATTCTAATCGATTTAGCTAAATATGCTGTTTATTTATTTATTCTGATTAGAACTATAATATATTTAAAGCATATGATTGATTTGAAACGAAATTAACTATAGAAATATTCTAAATTTAAGCATAAAGTTAAAATTTTATTAGTTGACGTTTGTGTTATTTTTGATTTAATTGCTGAAATATTTAATAAAGCGATAATTTATTAAAAAATATATTAAAAAATAATTATTATTATTATAATTGAAGGAATAAAATATATTCTAAAACATAAGATTTAGTTAGTTCAAATGAAATCTTAATAGATATGATTTCTAAAAAACCTTATTAAAACCTCCCACTTGTTTATTTTATTTTCCTTCTACTATAATTTTTAAATGAATTTAATATTTTCTAACATGAAGGTCTTTATTATGTTACAAAATGTTAAGATATGTGTTAATATTGAAATTGTATTTATTTGAAATATTAACACTAGATGATAAAATTTTTATATTTAAATAGGTTTAATGTGAAGTTTTCAAAAATTTAATATTCAACACTAAATCGATTTGGTTCAATTTATTTAAATATTATATATATATATACTAGCTAATAACCCGTGAAGGATGACGGGTTGATAGGTAATTAGTTAGTTTGTGTATATGGTACTAAATATGCTTTTTATTAAAATTTAGGAGAAAAAGATATAAAATTATTGCAATAATATCAAATTTAATGTGATAAGAATTATATTGAGTTAAATTAAAAATAAATCAAAATTTTTGAATTTTAAATATGGGGTAGACATTGGCAAATTTTTTTTTGCAGACATAGCCAGGCCTGATCAAAAAACCAAGTCCCACGCAACTTTCATAAAATTTTGCCATTTATTTGTATTGTAATTTAATAACAATATCTTAAATTTAATCGTTTAGATATTACAATTTTGGTATCGAGATATAAAATTTATGGATAATATGTTTCTTTAAAATTTAAATAAATATTTATATTTACAAGTTTGACAAGAAATTTATTACACAATTGCTTAATTAGTTGATTTTCATAGATTCATTTAATCAAAACTAAATTATATTTTTCTACGTATTTCATAAATTTTTATAAATAATAAATTTACTATCTTCATCATCAACAAAAGTACTACTGCCTAATTGATACATAAAATATAATATAGTCATGAATCATTATGTTAGTTATGTAATATTTTGTATAGAAAAAAAGAATATTCTAATGCAGCTAATACGATAATGATTTTTATATCCTTAAGATTCACATTTTATTTAATAATTACACTGACAACATAAAAATTTAGTTAGGAAAACAGATGGAGATCATTAAAAATGTAAATAAATAATAATATGCATTAATATAATCAAAGGAATAAATTTGATTCTATAACATAAAATTTAGTAGTTTATCTACAAGCATCTTTTCCGTTTAAAATTTTATATAAATTTTATATTTTCTAACATGAATGTGTTTATATAGTTACAAAATGTTAAAAAGAAATATTTAAATATATATAGCATTTATTTTAAATATTACACTAATAGATGGTGAAACTTTTATATATAAATAGTTGATATTTCTTATAGAAAATAATTCATAATATTAAATTGATGGTTTTATAGTCAAAACAATAGATACTTTATTATAAAATTGTTTCCTATATATAGTCTTTTATAATTATGTCAATTAACTACTACTAATATGCAATTACATTGACCTCCATAAGATAATATAAAATGTAAGAAATATATAATTCAAATAGCGTAACCTTGTAAAATATATATAAACATTCAAATATAACAGATGGGATTTGTTTTTATAATGTAAATTTATAGAGTTTCTTTTTAATATATGACTAACATATTGAATTAAGAAAAACTGACATTTTTCCTTTTTTTTAATGGAAAATTTTAGTTTTTGATTGGCACTTTTTCTTTTAAATTGACACTTTTCCTTTTTTAATTCATCTAATTAAATCTAAATTATATTTCTTTACACTATTGCATAAATTTTTATAAATAATAAATTTACTATCTTTATCCTCATATTAATATTTCACACATGTTTATTTTATTTATCTTTTAATGTATTTTTTATATAAATTTGATATTTTCTAACATGAAGGTCTGAAAAATACAATTATTTGAAATATGAACACTAATAGATGATGAAATTTTTATATATAAATAGTTTTATCGGGAAATTTTCTAAAAGTTAATATTCAATACTAAATCGATTTGGTTCAATTTATTTAAATATAATATATATTATAGCTTATCATATGATAAATTACTTATTTAGAAACCATAATAAATTTTGATATTTAACTATAAGATCATATTTAAAATATTATATTTGGAAAATAGACACGGTTATAGACAAATTTCTATAAATAATATGTAAAAACTTCCAGATCCAGACTCTTTTACTTAATAGGAATAAAAATATATTGATAAATACTCTATAGATAAAAATAATTAAGCTGTGACATAGTTTATCTTAATTTATTATCTTTATTCTTAATTATATATACCTAATTTTTTATTTATCTTAAACATTATCTATTTCAACCCCAAATATAAATAACGAATTATATGGTAGATGACTACTCTCTTTTAATTTTTATATTCGCTTATTATATTTCGCATTACATGTTGTGATATTATATTTTAAGTATTGTAATATAAATATCATGGACACTATTTTTTTTTTGAAATTTACAGAAAAAATTTAAATTTACAATTATGTTTGACAATAAGTTTATTCCAGCAATTGCCTAAGTAGTTGCTTTATATGGAATCATCTATTCAAAACTAAATTATATTTATCTATTCTATTACATAAATTTATGTAAATTAAAAATTTACTATCTTCATTATCAATATTAGTACTGCCTAATTAATACATAAAATATTATATAGTCATAAATTATTATGGTAGTTATGAAATATTTTGTGGGGAGAAAAACACCTTAAAATTAGAATGTAGCTAATAGATAATGATTTTTATATGCTTAATAAATATATAGTTGAGAAAAGAAAAACAGATGGAGATTATTAAAAACAAATATAAAATAATATGCATAAATATAATTGAAAGAATGATTTAAAAAATAAAATTGATTTCTAAAACATAAATTTAGTTAGTTCTAAATAAAATCTTCATAACGTTATGTTTTCTAGAAAAAGCTAATTAATATTTTCAAACATGTTATTATATTTTATAGTTAATTTTTTTTTAAAATAAATCTCATATTTTCCAATATGAAGATCTTTATATGGTTAATGTTTAAAAGAAATATAAATTGCATTTATTTGAAATAACAACTCTGAAAGCTAATAAAATTTTTGTGTACAAATTATTGATTCTTATAAAAAAAGGATCTTTAAAAATGTAATATAAAATAGATGAAAATTATTTTTTTAAATGTAAATTTGTAATGTTTCTTTTATAATATAATAAAAATATAAGTAACAACATATTGAATGCATGATTTGTTTAAACTTAAATCTATCCATTTTCAGAATATACATAAAACTATTATTGAAATTCAATTATTAACTAATTAGACATTTTACTCATATATTTTAAATTTACCTATCTATATCTTGAAACTTTTTTTCCACATTTGCCAATTTATTTTTAAACCTTTCATGATTCAACTTCGAAATGGTCCAAATACTCCCGTATAAAATATTAAGAGGCTTGAGTAACTGTGGTTGATGCATGTAGAGTATTGCGATAAGCGAATTAAAATTTTATATATTGTTTCTTGAATTATTTTGCATAATATTTTTATGCTAAACTATCTATTTCGACATTTGAGCAACGATGATAGGGTGCTATTCATATTATATTCTTTCTTACCAATTTATTAATTCAATTTATTGAAAAGGAGGCCCGTTATGAATGACCATATAACGAGGATAGTAAGAAATATAATATTCCTCTAAATGATATATTTTCGGATATAACAAATATATCTCTTTAAAAAAAATGAACCATCTTTAATATTTTTATCATATGTTACATTATTCATCATTTAAAATTCTTTATTTTTTAAGATGGTAGTCGTATTTAATTATTAATATTATCAAAACTTTTTATTATTTTTATCTAGTTTAAATGTATTTGATATTTTATAACCCAATCTTATTTAGCATTGAAAACTTTAAAAAGAAATGTGTTTTATAAGAAAATTACATTTATTTCTACCCATAATTGGATTTAGCTAACTGTTGTTATTTCGTTTTTACTGATTAGAACTGCATTAAACGTAAAACTATATATTAATTAAAATACAATAATTAGTCACAAACAGTATTTCAAATTTTTTGACAAATTTAAATTATACCTTTTGCTGATTTTGTAATTTTTGATATAGGAGCTTAAACATTAAATAAAATGATAATTTAATTATGACTAAATTTCGTTGAACAATAAATAATTGTAAATTTAATCGACAAAATAAAATATTTTTACTTGTTGAAGTTATTGGTTGTGTTGCTTAAAAAAATAAAGAATGATTTAGTGAATAAATATCTACCATAAAACGACACCTTGACAAATTGTTTTGATACTACCACTCATTAAATTAATTCTTTACTAATAATTATATTATAAATTATATCTTAACCTTGTTTCATTTATCATCACTTGAAATTTTACAGTTAGAAATTGTGTAATAACCTAGATATTCAGAGATATATATTTATTTTATTTCCTATTAAAGTTTATTTAATGAATTTAATATTTTCTAAGACAAAGATATTTATAATTATATATTAAAAAATAAATGTAATATTATAAAAAAAAATCTAAATTAAAATATTATTTGTAATTGATTTAGATAAATATGCTGTTTATTTATTTATACTGATTAGAACAATAATATACTTAAAACAAATGATTGATTTGAAAAATTAAGTATAGAAATTTCCAAATTTTAGCGATTAAGTTAAAATTTTATGAGTTGGCGGTTCTGTTATTTTTGATGTAATTGCTAAAACATTTAATAAAGCGATAACACTGTTTGACAAATTTCGACTTGATTTTTTGGGAGAAAATAAAATAAACATGTTTTAAGACAGTTTTTTATGCATATTCTAAATCCGCTGTCAGTTTTTTTCTAGAACGTCAGGTCTTTTATTTATTTTAGGTTAAAGTGACCAAAAAGGTCATTTTTAGCACTTTTTGAAGGTTTATAACTTTGGTTCTAATGATCCCTACAACTAAAAAAATATCTTAATTTTAATTTCGAAAAGTTGTCTTTAAACGGTAATATTTTTTAAACTAGACGTGTAGAGAATATTTAAAAAACGGATTCGAACTCAGCGTCAAATTCTGCACCAAAATTTGTTTTTATTTTCTTCAACCATTTTTCTTGTCACAGTGATTTATTAAAGATTATATAAATCTAAAGATTAATAAAATAATTTATAGTGAAATTGTTAATTAAAAATTATTAAATATTTAATTGATAAAATTTATAATATTTTGCTAGCTACCGATATTTATGTGTTAATTGTATTGATAAAATTAGCAATTATTTATTTAAGAATATTTGTTTTTATAATCAATTTTTTTTCAAATGGAGTACCTTGAACCCGTAGTATGGGCAATAAATAATAATGTCAAATAACGAGTAGGAATAAAGGAGAAGAATTATTATTTTTGGCGCTTAATTTTTCATAAACATTTATCTTTTATTAATTTTTTTTTAATTGGATTTTAAATATTATTCAAATTCCCCACTTATATAATATCCTACAAAAAAGTAATGCCGAGGTCCCCTTGTTTAAAGTGTGTCTCTAAATTTTGTGTTCGGGCTATATATTGCCCGCAGAAAAATGTCCATTTTCTCCAATCATTCAAAAGATTTATGAAATTTATTACAATATTCCCCTCTGCGATTTGGATAAACCATTTGCCCATAATTACATATGTAAAACATTTTATAATTCTTATAATTCATGGGTAAATGGAAAACGGTCATATTTGCCTTATTTGAAACCTGAATTTTGACACGTAGCAAGAAATCATTCGTGGGATGGTTATATTTGCTCGATTAGTATATTTGGGTTTAACAAAAAAAATAAGAAGAAAATTCGTTATCCTGAAATTTCGTCGGTTGTTTATCCGGTAAAATATAATATGCATACAACAGCTTAGCATAATATATTTATTTAAATATGAGGAATATAACTATTTCATTTATAATAAATTGTTTGGGAATCGTACCGTGTGCAGTGAGCGAAGAGAACGAAAGCCACAATAAATAAATATATTAAATGTAAGGTATATTAAAAAATATTTTGGTAAATTTAAAAAATATAGGTCGTTTTAAAATTGAGTAAGGATTTTATAAAAAAAAAATGTATAATAAATATATAGATGGTTTGCTGCAAAAATTAAGATATTTTTGTAGTATTAGGGATCATTAGAACCGAAGTTATAAACCTTCAAAAACTGCAAAAAATGACCTTTTGGCCACTTTATAAATAAAAAACCTGACGTGCTAGAAAAAAAACTGACAGCGGATTTGCATAAAAAACTCTCTTAAAACATGTTTATTTTATTTTCTCCCAAAAAATTAAGTCCAAATTTCTCACACCATGTTATTGGTTATTGTTATAACGCTGTTTTAATTTATTATTTATTACCTAAAGATGTATTATGTTTTCCTTTAAAATTGTATTAACATATTTATATATACTATAAAAATCTTTTTTCATAATTTTTTTTTTGTTTCTGATTCTTTAAAAATATCATAAAAAAATTTAGAAAAGATTTTAAAAAAATAAATATTAAAAATGACTTAAAGATGTGGAAAAAGTAAGAAATAAAAATAAGGGTAGAAAAAAAATATACAAATTTAAGAAAAACTGACATTCCTTTTTATTAAATGGAAAATTTTAGTTTATGATCGGCACTTTACACCATTTTATATTATCGGATCTTATCCCTTTTTATCGGACCTTTTTCTTTTTTGATTGGGTCATTTTTTGAATGGAAAACCCTGTAAGTAAAACTATCGATTAGTTAAATCCAATTAATAAATAAATATTCAAAATTTAGCTACTAAATATTAATTATACTTGTTGGTCGATCTGTTGTTTTTAATGTGGTAGCTAAAACATTAAATATAATAATATTTAACTGAAAATAAAATAAATTCTAAAGATTTATAAATTAATTTATCAATAAATATGGTTGAATAATAAATAATTATATAATATTGAAATATTTGAAATATATTTATACTTGATGAAGATTTTGTTTTTGTTGTTGTTGCTTCAAAAAATTAACAATGATTTACACGACAATATTTATATGAAAGAAATAAAATTTTTAATAAAATAATCTATTTAAATTATAACTATTGATTATATAAATTCAATTATTAACATTCCAAATTTTATTCATAAATATTAAATTATACTTGTTGGTCGATCTGTTATTTTTAATGTGGTAGCTAAAACATTAAATTGAATAATATTTAACTGAAAATAAAATAATAATTCTAAAGATTATAAAATTATTAAATCAATATAAATATGGTTGAATAAAAAAATAAATATATATTATTTAACCCATAAAATTGAAAAATATTCATTTACTGAAGATATTATTTGTGTTGTCAAAAAAAATTATAAAAATCATGTAAATCAAAGAAGCCATTTAAGTGAGAAGCCCCGTATAAATGAGGCCGATATATAAAATGCCCACAAGGCCTTAGCGTGGTCAATCCGCCCCTGACACAGGTATCCTAGTTTTGGCTAGGCATGAATTCCAGTCCTACATTTTAAAAATATTGAAATAATTTGCATTAACAACTGTTTTAACATTAATTATATAAAAGTTAAAATTCAACTAATCCGATTTTCTTAAATTTATTTAAATTTTATATATTTTAAAGCTTATCAAATGATAAATAAGACTTTGAACTAGAATATTTAAATATGAGAGCATGTATAATTTTTTATATTTCTTAAATAGACAACTAATAAATAAGTCACTTTGACCTAAATTTTTTTTAACTATAGATCATATATAAATTATTATATTTTTAAAATAGAGATTGTTATTGACAAATTTCTATATTTAAATAATATATCCAAACATTTAGATATTATAACCTTTAAAGGAGTTGTAGGTTTGTAAGGTAAAAATAAAAATAAAAAGTAGTTCAGTAGTAGATAATTTCATTTTAGAATGCTTATCATATGTATTTAACTATAAGAATTGTATTTATCAATGTTTCAGATAATAATTCTTTATTAATAAATAAAGTTAAAATGTTTAGAAAAAAATTACCTCCTGAACCAAATCCAGAGCCTTTTAATTAATAGGAAAGAAAATTATATTGACGTTGTTCACTTATTAAAATACATAATACACCCTAATTTAACAGTATTTATATACCAAATTTATTATTTATCTTAAACATTATCTATTTCAACCCTAAATATAAGTAACAAATTATATAGTAGATGACCACTCTATTTTCATATTCATATTTACTTATTATAATTCTCATTACTTGTTTAAATATTATATTTTGGGTATTTCGATATTCTAATAATTCATTGAGAAGATTTAAATTTACAATGACAAGTCTGACAAGAAGTTTATACCAGCAATTGACAAATTAGTTGATTTTTATGAATTCATCATATTAAATCTAAATTATATTTCTTTACACTATTGCATTAATTTTTATAAATAATAAATTTACTATCTATATCCTCATATTAATATTTCACACATTTTATTTATCTTTTAATGTATTTTTTATATAAATTTGATATTTTCTAACATGAGGGTCTGAAAATTACAATTATTTGAAATATTAACACTAATAGATTATGAAATTTTTATATATAAATAGTTTTATCGGGATATTTCCTAAAAGTTAATATTCAATATTAAATCGATTTGGTTCAATTTATTTAAATATAATATATATTATAGCTTATCATTTGATAAATTAATTATTTAGAAACCATAATAAATTTTGATATTAAATTATAAGATCATATTTAAATTATTATATTTGGAAAATAGACACGGTTATAGATAAATTTCTTTAAATAATATGTAAAAACGTCTAGATCCAGACTCTTTTACTTAATAGGAATGAAAAAAAATATATTGATAAATCCTCTATAGATAAAAATAATTAAACTGTGACATAGTTTATCTTAATTTATTATCTTTATTCTTAATTTATTATAAGTATATTAATCATTTGAGATATATATTTATTTTCTTTCCTAGTAAACTTTATTTTATGAATTTAATATTTACTAAGACAAAGAGTTTATATAAATTATATTTTAAAAATAAATGTAATATAATAAAAAAAAATTATGAATTAAAATATAAATTCTAATCGATTTAGCTAAATATGCTGTTTATTCATTTATACTGATTATAACTATAATATACATAAATCATATGATTGATTTGAAAGGAAATTAACTATAGAAATATTCTAAATTTAGGCGATAAAGTTAAAATTTTATTAGTTGACGTTTCTGTTATTTTTGATGTATTTGCTGAAACATTTAATAAAGCGATAATTTAATAAAAATTACATAAATCTAAAGATTAAATAATAATTTATAGTGAAAATTGTTTGAACTAAAAATTATTTAATATTTAATGGAAAAAATTTATAATATTTTGCTTGCTAACGATATTGATGTGTAATAGTATTGATAAAATCAGCAATTATTTATTTAAGATATATAATAATGATCAGTTGTGTCACTGGTAGGAGGTTCAGGGACTGGAGCATACAGAAAATTTAAAGAGTCCCCTCTAGTTTGTTTTTATATCGATAAAAAAGGAATGATGTTGTAAAGGTTAGTGGCGCCCTTGATAATCATTAAAAAAACCTACATTTTATAAATATCAAGATAATTGCATCAAGAACCGGTTTAACGTGAAGTTATATAAAGGTTAACAACATTATATCGATTTATTAAATGTATTTAAATATTATATTTTAAAGCTAATCATATAATATCATTTAAAACATGATTAAATTTTGATATTTAATTATGAGGGCATATTTAAATGATTATATTTGGAAAATAGACACGATTATACTTAAATTTCCTTAAATAATACGACCAAACATTTGGATACTCTTTAAAAGAGTTGCAGGTTTTGTAAAGTAAAAATAAAAAATAGTTCAGTTGTAGATTTAATCATTTTAGAATGCTTATCATATGTATTTAACTATAAGAATTGTATTTATCAATGTTTCAGACAATAATTCTATATCAATAAATGAAGTTAAAATGTTTAAAAAAAAATTACCTCCTGAACCAGGTTTAGAGTCTTTTACTTAATAGGAAAAAAAATTATATTGATGTTGTTCAATTATTAAATTACAAATTACACCTCAATATGTTTCGAAGTTATTATTAATTTAACAGTAGTTATATACCTAATTTTTTATTTATTTTAAACATTATCTAATTTATCCCCAAATATAAATAAAGAATTATATAATAGATGACTACTCTCTTTTCGTATTTATATTCACTTATTATAATTCCTATTACTTGTTTAGATATCATAATTTTGATATTGAGTTGAGATATAAAATTCATGGACATTCTATTTCATTGAAATTCAAATAATTGACTGAGAAGTTTTTAATTTACAATTTCTAGTTTGACAAGAAGTTTATACCAGCAATTGTCTAATTAGTTGATGAATTTATTTAATTAAATCTAAATTATATTTCTATACAATTACATAAATTTTATAAATAAAAAATTTATGAAGATTATTAAAAATGTATAAAAAAAATAATAATTATTATTATAATTGAAGGAATAAAATATATTCTAAAACATAAGATTTAGTTAGTTCAAATGAAATCTTAATAGATATGATTTCTAAAAAACCTTATTAAAACCTCCAACTTGTTTATTTTATTTTCCTTCTACTGTAATTTTTAAATGAATTTGATATTTTCTAACATGAAGGTCTTTATTATGTTACAAAATGTTAAGATATGTGTTAATATTGAAATTGTATTTATTTGAACTATTAACACTAGATGATAAAATTTTTATATTTAAATTAGTTTAATGTGAAGTTTTCAAAAATTTAATATTCAACACTAAATCAATATGGTTCAATTTATTTAAATATTATATATATACTAGCTAATAACCCATGAAGGATGACGGGTTAAGAGGTAATTAGTTAGTTTGTGCGTATGGTACTAAATATGCTTTTTATTAAAATTTAGGAGAAAAAGAGGAAAATTATTGCAATAATATCAAATTTAATGTGATAAGAATTATATTGGGTTAAATTAAAAATAGAGATTCTTCAAAATTTTTCATTTTAAATATGGGGTAGACATTGGCCTGAAATTTTTTTTGCAGACATAGCCAGGCCTGATCAAAAAATCAAGTCCCACGCAACTTTCATAAAATTTTGCCATTTATTTCTATTGTAATTTAATAACAATGTCTTAAATTTAATCGTTTAGATATTACAATTTTGGTATCGAGATATAAAATTTATGGATAATATGTTTCTTTAAAATTTAAATAAATATTTATATTTACATGACAAGTTTGACAAGAAATTTATTGCACAATTGCTTAATTAGTTGATTTTCATAGATTCATATAATCAAAACTAAATTATATTTTTCTTCGTATTTCATAAATTTTTATAAATAATAAATTTACTATCTTCATCATCAACAAAAGTACTACTACCTAATTGATATATAAAATATAATATAGTCATGAATCATTATGGTAGTTATGAAATATTTTGTGGAGAAAAGAAGACCTTAATATTCTAATACAGCTAATACGATGATGATTTTTATATCCTTAGGATTCACATTTTACAATTACACTGACGACATAAAAATTTAGTTAAGAAAACAGATGCAGATCATTAAAAATGTAAATATAAAATAATATGCATTAATATAATCAAAGGAATAAATTTGATTCTATAGCATAAAATTTAGTAGTTTATCTTCCAGCATCTTTTCCGTTTAAAATTTTATATAAATTTTATATTTTCTAACATGAATGTGTTTATATAGTTACAAAATGTTAAAAAGAAATATTTAAATATATATAGCATTTATTTTAAATATTAACACTAATAGGTGGTGAAACTTTTATATATAAATAGTTGATATTTCTTATAAAAAATAATTCATAATATTAAATAGATGGTTTTATAGTCAAAACAATAGATTCTTTATTATAAAATTGTTTCCTATATATAGTCTTTTATAATTATGTCAATTAACTACTACTAATATGCAATTACATTCCATAAGATAATATAAAATGTTAGAAATATATAATTCAAATAGCGTAACCTTTTAAAATATATATAAACATTCAAATATAACATCTTCTTTCCCACCAAGTTAAGATCGTCTATCAATCTTTTTATTACCAAGTTCAAGTTCATCTATTAATCTTTTTGTAGGCTCACTTTCCTTTGTTGGATAACGCGGTTGCCTTCCTTTTTGACTTGGTTCAATTGGTATTATTGATTTGGTTTCGTCTGGTTCTTCCCTTATTCGTAGTTGATCTGCGTGTTTTCGCACTATTTTAACTTTTTCTTCTACGTTTTACGAGAATTTTGCTTGTTGATTAATTATTTTTCCTTCATGCCATCCTTTTTCAAGTGGATTTTTTATCCAAACTAATTCGTTTTCTCCAAAATCTCTATGTATGCCTTTGTTTAACTGATCGTGTTACTACAGAGGTTTCTAATTTTTCAGTAATTGATGGTTTCACCCAGTCTAATAAAGTATTTAGTCTTCTCCCCATAAATAGTTTGGCAGGTATTCGGCCCGTTGAGGAATGTTTGGAATTTCTATATGTAACTAATACTTCATTAAGGCATTTTTCCCCATCATTTGTTTGTTCTCTGTTAGTAAAATACCGATTTTTTATTATGCATCTTTCAACTAATCCGTTACTTCTCGGATGGTATAGTATAGTTTTTATGTGTTGTATATTCTTATTTTTGCACCATTTGTAAAATTCATTTGAAATGAATTGTGGACCATTGTCTGTGACAATTTGACGTGGAACTATATTGTGTAAGCCATTTTTCTAATCTATTTATTAAATTTTTACTTGTGGTATCTTTGATTCTATCGATCTCTATCCATTTTGATATGCATCGATTCCTACCAGCCAATAAAATCCGTCTAGTGGTCTGGCAAAATCTAAATGTCCCCTTTCCCAGGGTTGTGCTGGCGGATTCCATGGGTATACGGTAACTTCTGGTATATCTCTGCGATGTTTTTGACACCCAATACAGCGGTTGACTAATTTTTCGACATCTCTATCTAATTTTTCCCACCATATATATCTCGTAATGGATTTCATCGATGTAATACCGGGATGACCTGTATGTAATATCTGTAAAACTCGTTTTTGTAGTGAATATGGAATTATTAAGCGAACATTCCAAAATAGGATACCGTCATCATTTTCTATTTCATCTATTCTTGTTCTAAAAGCTTGTAATTCTGGTGCTTGATTTTGTATATTTGTACCATTTAATAATATTTTTACTCTTCTTAAAATTGGATCTTTCGCAGTTTCATCTCTAAGTTCTTTTCTTGATAGAGTTAATGTGTCATAAGTAAGATTTCATATATATTTCACTGTTTTATTTTCACTTGTTATTTTATTATCATTATTCTCTCTTGGGTTTCGCGATAAAGCATCTGCAATTATATTACTTGCGCCATTCTTATACATTATTGTATTTTCTTCCAATTGTAGTTTTACTGGTTCGACATTTTTTATCAATCCTAATTTATTATCAAACACCTTAGCAAATTCTTTATAAAGTTTGTTAATATTTACGTTACCATTATCATTGTATTAATATCTATTGTTGATCATATTGATTTTTACATTTTTTGGTAACGCTAAGTCAAATTCGATAATCCATGGAAATCCAAATAGAGCTGCATCATTTGTTTGTGTGACTAATAATGGAAGCCATTTTATGTTATTATTTAATTGTACTTTTACATCAGCTTCACCCATAATTTTTATTCTATTATTTCCTTATGTAGTTGGTGCTTTAGCCCTTCTAAATTTTGGCCTTCCGATTTTATTCCATATTATTTCATTAATAATGGTTACTGCCTAGCCAATATCATATTCCATTTTAATTTTTTGGTTGTTTATTAATACCTCAATTGTTGGATGTTGCCCATATTTGTATATTTTTTTTATTGAGACATCCGAATCGTCTTCTTATTGTAATTTGTTCCGTAAATCTTTTCTTTAATTTTACAACATACGGCGAAGTGGTTTGGTTTCCTACATTTGCTGCACAATTTTCCGTAGGCGGGACAATTTCTAATAGCATGAAACCGATTACAGAAATAGCATGGTTTTCTCCAATTACTATTATTATTTGTATGGTAGTTATTATACCCGGGCATTAGTTCTCTTTTTACATATGCTTTATTATCCTTTTGATAGTGCCGTTTATCATTTTTATTATTATTATACTGCCGATTATTTTTATCATGTTGATTTATCCGATTATCATTATCATGTTTATTCGGCTCTTTGATTTTATATGCCATTTTAGCAGTGTTATTTATTTCTAAGTCGGCAGTTCCATCGCTAAAGCCAATTCCACCACTTTGTTTAAGCTTAACGGTTGGTCTTCGTTTTTAGTATCTGGATATCTTAATCGTATTCTTTATCCAGTTGTGACATCTTTAGTCCGGCGATTAATTGATCTCGAATTCTCAGTTCTACATTGTCTTCAAATTCGCATCTTCGGGCAAGCTCCTTTATATTTTTTAAATAGCTCATTACGGATTCAGTCGCCCCGCGACTTAATCTAATGAAATCAACTCTTGATGCCAACTTTCATCTTTATATAGTTGTTTTGCTATTTTATATATGTCAATCCATCCTACCTCCTCTATATTCCTAGGATAGAGTAATTTTTTGATATCAGTTATAATTTTTATTCCTCCATAAACTATAAATAATTTTTTTAAAGTGCCGTCAGTTTGAGGAATATTTTTCACATTTGGTATATATTTGATATAATCAACGTAGTCCTTGATAGAACAATCTTCATTTTTAAAGTCCTGGAGAATAATTTTATCCATAATTTCTAAATATATATAATTTTTTTTATAAACAGAAAAAAAAATTTATAATTCTATATATTATTAAACTTGACCGAAGACCGAAAACCGCACGACTTATATTTTTTTTATCTCGTCGCCATTTTTATAGTCAAAACATTAGATTCTTTATTATAGAATTGTTTCCTATATATAGTCTTTTATAAATATGTCATTTAACTACTACTAATATGCAATTACATAGACCTCCATAAGATAATATAAAATGTAAGAAATATATAATTCAAATAGCGTAACCTTTTAAAATATATATAAACATTCAAATATAACAGATGGGATTTATTTTTATAATGTAAAATTTATAGTGTTTCTTTTTATATAAAAATATATGACTAACATATTGAATTAAGAAAAACTGACATTTTTCCTTTTTTTTAATGGAAAATTTTGGTTTTTGATTGGCACTTTTCCTTTTAAATTGACACTTTTCCTTTTTTGATCGTAACCCTTTTATATTATCGGATCTTATCCCTTTTTATCGGACCTTTTTCTTTTTTGATTGGGTCATTTTTTGAATGGAAAACCCTGTAAGTAAAACTATCGATTAGTTAAATCCAATTAATAAATAAATATTCAAAATTTAGCGAATAAATATTAAATTATACTTGTTGGTCGATCTGTTGTTTTTAATGTGGTAGCTAAAACATTAAATATAATAATATTTAACTGAAAATAAAATAATAATTCTAAAGATTTATAAATTAATTTATCAATATATATGGTTGATTAAAAAATAATTATATATTATTGGAATATTTGAAATATATTTATACTTGCTGAAGATTTTGTTTGTGTTGATGTTGCTTAAAAAAAATTAACAATTATTTATAGACAATATTTATATGAAAGAAATAAAATTTTTAATAAAATAATTTATTTAAATTATAACTATTGATTATTTAAATTTAATTATTAACATTCCAAATTTTATTCATATGTTTTAAATTATACTTGTTGGTTGAGTTTTTCTTAATGTGGTAGCTAAAATATAAAATGTACCGATATTTTATTTAAGACTAAAAGATATTATACTAAAAATAATAATTCTAAAGATTTATGGCATCCCCTCATTTTATCTTCTAGCATCTTTGCCTTTTAAAAATTAAAAATAATTATTTTATAGGAACTATCTGCTGAATCAGTCAGCAATATAAATCTAATTTTTTTTATAGTTTAAAATTTTTCTTTTTTGGCATGCCCTCCTTTTTAGCATCTTTTCCTTTTAAAAATTAAAAATATCAATAAACTTGATGGGACAAAAAATTATTAAATATTTAATCGAAATAATTGAAATATATTTACTTGCTGAAGATATTGTTTGTGTTGCTTAAAAAAAATTAAAAATGATTTAATGACAATATTTATATGTTATAAGTTAATTGGAAAGAAATTTAATTTCTAATAAAATAATCCATTTAAACTATAATGAGTATGTAAATAATAAAACTTAATAAACGTTAAAACAATATTTTAGATAGAAAACAAATAGGCTTTATTTAAATATAATATTAAAATATATATTTCAAAAAATGATATATTTTCAGATATACCATTATTTCACCTATAGAAAATTCTTCCTATAGTCTTTGTTTTCAAATTTTTCGTTTTTTTTCCTGATTAGTAGTATTCTCGGTATACCTGGTAAATCGATTTTATAAGTAATTTAAAGATCTTTTTTATCTCTGTTGGCGATTGTACAATATATGTCTTAGATCTTTTATTTCTCCCGGTACCCAACTGGGATTTATTTGGTGTCAATTCCTTATCCATACAGTATCTTTATCTCAAAACGTTTTTTAATTATTCATCTGAAATTCCTTATCCATACAGTATCTTTATTTCGAAACGTTTTTTAATTATTCATTATTTGGAATATTAATACTAATAGATGATAAAATTTTTATATACAAGTAGTTAATATTGCTTATAGAAAAGAGGATCATTATGAATGATTATTTTTAAAAATGTAAATTTGTAATGTTTCAATATAAAAAAAATAAAATTACTAATATTGAATCTATGATTTGTTAAAACTTAAATCTCCCCATATTCATCATACACGTAAAACTATTGAATTGAAAACCAATTATTAACTAATTATAAATTTTACTCATAAATTTTAAATTATAATTGTATCTTGTTCTGTTTAATTTGGTGTGATATTAAAACATTAAATATACCAATATTTTATTTAAGATACACGATATTTTGAAATAAAATAATGATTCCAAAAATAAAATAGAATATCAAAATTTAAAAGTTATTACTATTATATGTGAGCCATAATTTAGCTAGAATTTTATAACCATCATATTACACCAGAAGTGTAATTATATATATATTAAATTTTGTTTTTTAGGATAAATCTAAATTCAATTGATATGAAGATTTAATCTCTCAATATCGAATCAATTAAAATTTACATTAAGGAATTTAAACTTAAAATAAGCCATCTCAGCCCTTAAGGTAATTAAATTTTCTGAAGTTCTCTGGTATAAGCTTTTGTTTTGCACAACACTTTTCTTAGCCTAAGAACGTTTAAATGACAGTTCTCCGACTGTTGTGCGTATAAGTACTTGCGATTTGCCCACAAAGGTCTAGAGGCCTCTTCATTTTTAATTTTTTATCCTTATCCAGTTATATGGAAATTAGGTACCCACAGCATACTGCTGGAATCTTCAACAAAAGAGGGCATATTGTAATACATGCATCACGTAAGTAAAAAAATAAAAAAATTTTGCTTGCCAATATTGATATGTTAATGGTATTAATTAAATAAACAATTATTTATCAAGACATATAATAATAAAAAATGAATAAGATATCCCTATATTTTAAAAATATGGAGATTATTTACGTAAAGAATTGTTTTAACGAGAATTTATATTAAAGTTTATAATGTTAAATTGATTTGGTTAAATTTTAAATATTATGTATTTTACAGCTATATGATAAATAGGCATATCTAATTCATCGCCTAAATAAGGAAAACATTATATAGTAGATGGTCAATTTTTTTTTATATAATTCACAATTGTTAAAAATTATATTTTTGTTATTGCGATATAAAATTCATGGCCATTCTGAATATTTAAAATTTAGATAATTCATTGAGAAGATTTCAATTTACAATGCCAAGTTTGACAAGTAGTTTATTCTAGCAATTGCTTATTTAGTTGTTTTTTATGAATTCATCTAATCAAAACATCCCAATTTATTATTTTTATTCTTAATTTATTAAAGGTTATTAATGATTTTTTATCTTCATTTTTTAATTTTGATCAAAATAAATTACATTCAGATAAAATAAGGTAGTATCTAATATACTATATATTTAATTTTATTGTCCACTTATTAGTTATAAAATGTTAAAAAGAAACGCTATTACATCATTTTTTTATAAATATAAATTTTCTCTCTTCATCATCACAATCAATACCATTACTTAATTGATAACATAAACGGTAGTAATTTGAAATATGTTATTTTATGTGGAGAACCTAAAAATTATATTATAAATTAAGGCTACATTGGTGTATAATTATTAGCAAAAGAAAATTTCCATATTATGTAAAGACGACATTATATTAACATCTGATTAAAAATATTTTAATTTTTTTTTACTAAGTTTAATTGCGAAAGCGAATGCAATATTTAAAAATTTCGCATTTATTCGATTTTCGCAATTATAAGAATAAAAATCAATAATTTATTTATAAGTTTGTGTTTTTCATAAAAAATATTTATCATCTATATATATTTTAAGCATATTATAAACCATAACTTGTAATAAATCTTAATTAATAACAACTATATATTTAAATTTGAATATCAAAAAGAAAATAAAAAACATAAATTTTAAATATTTTAGTATGTTTAAACATACTTTGATTCTTCCCACGTAAATATCAAGAATTTTTAAATACTAGGATTATTCGATATTCAAACAATAATTTTTATAAATATTATATTTCAATAAAAAAAATTTATACATTTATGTAGACTTTATTCGTGTAAAGCCAACTTAATAATATTTTTGATTAAATTTCATGTATTATGATAAAATAAAGATATTCAATTTATTTTCTTTAATCTTTGTTTATTTTTTTAAAATATATAGTGGCTAATTAAGAAAACATAAATATTAAAAATTCAGGCCAGGCTTGAAAATTTTGGCTTATTATAAGTGTTTTGTTTTAATTTCCATTATATTTAATTTGAAATTATTTTACTTTATACATAATATTATTATAAAATAACGAATAGTAAGAAATAAAATTAAAATAAACGATATATTTTCAGATATAAGAAATATATCTCTTTTAAAAATATGAACCTGGATTTGTTATTTTAATTAATACATATAAAATAATTTATACACTAAAAATTAATCATAAAATTTTTATCTTATGTTTTATTAATCATCATTTAATTCTTTAATTTTTAAGATGATATTTGTTCTAATTATTAATATTATCAAACATACTCTTTATTTTACTATCCAATCTGACATTTATGAATTTTATATTTTCTAATCCAAAGTCTTCATTTATCTATGGAAATTTTAAATAGAAATGTGTTATTATAAGAGAATTGCATTTCTTTGTATCATTAATGATGAATTTAATGTTATTTTTTCATTTTTATTAGTATTATACGTCAAACTATTGATTAATTAAAATCTAATTATTTGCTACAAACAGTATTCCAAATTATACCGGCGAAATTTAAATTACACCTTTTGGTGATTCTGTTATTTTTTGTATAGTAGCTTAAACATTAAATAAAACGATAAAATAATAATTCTAAAGATATGTGAAATAATTTATTACTAAATTTGGTTTAGCAATAAAAAATTGTATAATTAATCTATAAAATTATATTTTTACTTGCTGTAGATATTGGTTGTGTTGCTTAAAAGAATAGAGAATGATTTAGCGAATAAATATTTATCTTAAAACGACACTTAGACGTTTTGATAATACCAACTATTAAATTAATGCTTTACTTATAAACAAATTTCGTTAAATAATATGTTCAAATATTTAGATATTTATACTCTTTTAAGGAGTTGTAAGTTTTGTAAAGGTTATAATTTCATAGGTAGAATGAATCATTTTACAATCGCTTATCATGTGTATATAGATAACAATAATAATTATATTTATCAATGTTTCAGATATTATTTCTCAATAAATGAAGTTAAAATGTTAAAAAAAAAATACCTCCTGAACCAATCCCAGAGTCTATTAATTTATAGTAACAATAAATATATTGATGAATAGATGGTAATAGTTAAACGTGACATATATCTTAATTTATAATAGGTATAATAATGATTTTAGAATATCCTCATTTTTTAATTTTGATATAATTAAATTCAATTAACTATATGTCAAAAAAATAGATAGCACCTATACACTTAAAAATTAAACTTTATGTTGTCCACTTATAACAAATTACCCCTCAATGTGTTTCGAAGTTATTTTTAAATTAACTTAAAGTAGTTATATACTTAATTGTATATTTATTATAAACCTTATTTAACTCATTGCCAATATATATAAAAAATTATGTAGTATATGACCACTCTCTTTTCATTTTTATAATCGCTTATTATAATTCACTTTTTGGTATTGCGATAAAAAATTCATTGTCTCTTTGTAATTCAAATAATTCACTGAGAATATTTAAATTTAGCTTAATTAGTTGATTTTCATGGATTCATCTAAACAAAACTAAATTATATATTTTCTACACTATTACATAAATTTATAAATAATAGATTTACTATCTTCATCATCGATACCAAAATCATTGCCTATATGATACATAAAATATAATAGTCATAAATTATTATGGTAGTTATGAAATATTTTGTGTGGGAAAAACGTCTTAAAATTCAAATGTCGCTAATACGATAATGATTTTTGTATGTTTAAGATTAATCTTCACTTAATAATTACCCTAATGACATAAGTATATAGTTGAGAGAAGGAAACCAGATGGAGATTTTTAAAAATGTAAATATAAAATATTATGCATTAATGTAAAGTAAATGTATAAAGTACTTTTATAATTGAAATAAAATATTAATAAAGTTAAAAAAAAAATAGAAAGAATAAAATTGATTCTAAAACATAAAATTTAATAGTTTATCTTCTAGCATCTTTTCCTTTTAAAATTTTATATAAATTTTATATTTTCTAACATGATGGTTTTTATATATTTGTTAAAAAGAAATGCGTTAATTTGCATTTATTTGAAATATTAATATTAATAGATGATAAAATTTTGAAATATAAATAGTTTTAATGTGAAATTTTCTAAAAGTTAATATTTAACACTAAATCGATTTGGTTTAATTTATTTAAATATTATAATATTAGAGCTTATTATATGATAAATAAGTTAAATAAGTTATTTAGAACTAGAATAAATTTTGATATTTAACTATGAGATCATATTTAAATTTTTATATTTGGAAAATAGACACGGATATTTACAAATTTCGTTAAATAGTATGGCCAAACATTTGGATATTTATACTCTTTAAAGGAGTTGCAGGTTTTGTAAAGTAAAATAAAAAATAGTTCAGTGGTAGAATTATTTATTTTACAATTGCTTATCATTTGTATATATAACAACAAAAATTGTATTTATCAATGTTTCAGATAATAATTCTTTATCAATAAATGAAATTAAATGTTTGAAAAGAATTACCTGCTGAACCAGATCCAGACACTTTTTTTTTAAATAGGAAAGAAAAATATATAAATACCCTAAAGATAATTATAGTTAGTCTGTGGCATAGTTTATCTCAATTTATTATCAATTTATTATAAGTATATTAATCATTTTTGAATATCCTTATGTTTTAATTTTGATAAAAATAAATTCCATTCAGAACGATATTTAAAAAAAATATAGCATTGCTAAGCAATAAAATCATAGCGAAACTATAAAAGATATAAAAGCATTGAAAACAATTTAGCTGCGAACAAGATATACCCCAAGCTACAGAAGCCCAAGAGCAAATTCTAATATGACTAACTACAAAATATCTCTTCATTGAAAATTAATATTATAATGATTTAAATGTATTCATTATATGCAGGTTAAAAAGTAATTTCAATTTAAGGTCATAATAACTTTGCTAAGTAACGAAAAAAGTAACGTGTTTTCATAACACTGTTTATAAGTTATAAGTATAACTAACATTAAAAAGGTCTGGTAAAATGTTTTGTCTAAAAAACAAAGACAATATATGCTATTCAATATCTATTCCTTTTTATGAAATTTATTAAATTTAATTAAAAAATTTTAAAAATATTAATTAATCTATGTTTTTTAAAAAAAAATTTTATTAGGACCCATTGTCAAAATTTATACCATTCCCGTCAATTTAAAACTATTCAATTCTCTTAAAAAATAAGAAAATATTTTACCATTAAGAAATGTTGATCGAATTGAGTTACCTTTATGCCAAAATATATTTATAATAATTCATCTATTTAAAAAAAAAAAATATCTTACCTTGAATGCAATTAGAATTGAGGAGTATTATCAAATATAAGAATAAAATCAAAATTCCAAATTTTCTTATCATCATGATTTAAATTAAGGTTAAGTAATATCAAATTTAATTTATAAAAATTTAAATAAAAAAAATTAATATAAAAGGAAATAGAATTTTATTTTATCTTTTTATAATGAAATGTCAGTTAAAAAATTTTTTAACAAATTATATTTCATCACGTATGCAATTAGTTTTTTTAATAATATATTGGGAGGAAGTTCAAATCATGTTGTTTATATTTTTATAAATATCGAAAAAACAATGAAAAATTTGATTATTATAAATATAAAAAGTATTTATTTTGTTTTAGTCAATAATTTTATAAAAATTAGGAGGCAGCAAGATGGTTAAAAATAGTAGATAAATGTTTAGCTTGAATTAAATTTATAAAATTTTATCCCTTTCCCTCCTCCCTACAGAAGAGAAATGATTGAATTCTTATTGGCGCGGGTGCAAAACCCTTGATTTTGGATTACCTCTACAAAGGATTAGTTGAAAAAGTACAGTTGGGTTGATTGCTCCAGTCGATTATTACTAATGTTTAAAACGTACGCATTCGATGAAGGCGTTCATGAACGAAGTTCATTTTTTTTGAATAAAATTATGAAAACGACATTCCTTCTATTTTTGATGAATTTTGAATGTGCCTTCGTTTTTATTTTCAAAACACCATCGTTTTTTACGCTCGTTCAACTTTTAAGAAGTCTCTTTATTTTTATTCATTTGAAAATTGAAAATATTAATCAAGGCCTAATATAATAAATACTTTGCAATATTATCATATATGCAATAAACTTATTATAACATTGCCAAATGTAATATATATCCAAAAACAGTATAATATCAGTTTCAAAATCTTCAAGATAGATACTTGTTTGTAATATATATTATTTTATATAAGTAATGTTGTATAACATAAGCTTATTATAATTATGAAAATTATAATAGATGTATAAAATGATGCATAGCGCCCTGATAAGTCTCTTTTACAGATAAAATTTTTTACGACTCTTTATATATAATCATTGGTGTGTGGATGGGGGTGGTGAAGATGTAAGATGTATCCACTTATATTTAAAATGATTCTAATTTCTCCCTGGCTATATCGATATGTTGCCTACAATAAGGCTTTGGGAGAAAGGAAGCGACGTAAACTAAATGAAGATATAAAATATTATAAATTTGATTACGAAGGAGAAGAAATTTTTTTTAAACTAATAGCAAGAAACAACCTTCCCTACTATAATTGGCTTAGTCAGCAAATATTTTTTTTATTCATATAATATTTAGGGAAAAATGTTTATCTAATTTTAATAACTATAGACGAAAATGGGAAATGTTCCCTATAATATACAAATAAATTTTATCATTTGTTTTGATATTACAAAGTATATTTTATGAATTGATTATAATAATAGAAATTTTCATTTTTTTTGAATTTTTTATCACTCCCCTCACATCCCGGAGAGATTAATTATTTTTCTAAAAAACGCGCGCACTCTAAGATGATTCTTCTATATTGCATTTTGAATTCTTTTGTAAAAAATTTTAAATTTTTATACTAATCAATTTACTCATTTTTGTGGCTATAATAAGATACTATTCTGTGTATTATGTTTCATCATTTGCACAATTTAATATTTTCTTGAAAAGGAGGCTCGTTGAGTGCGACCATTCAAGGATAGTAAGAAATATAATATTAAAATAAACGATATATTTTAAGTAGCAAATATAAAAATCAACATGGATTTGTTATTTTTATTAATACATATAAAATTCATTATTTATTAATAAAATTGATCATTAAAAATTTTAACTAATGTATTATTAATCATTATTTTAAAATTCTTTAATTTTTAAGATGGTAGTTGTATTTAATTATTAATATATTCAAATATACACTTTTACTTTATTATCTAGTTTTAATAAATTTAATATTTTCTAATAGAAAGTCTTCATTTAGCAATGGAAACCTTAAAAAGAAATGCGTTATTATAAGAAAATTATTTATTTCTATCAATAATGATGGATTTCGCGTGATTAGAACTATATTATGCGTAAAACAATCCAACATTATAAATAATGAACATAGAAAAGATTCATGACATCATAAAAAAAACAAAGAATACAGTTTACATTTAGGACGTTAACAATATGGAGGTTAACGATACAAATTTTTTATCGTTTAATGTCAGAATAAGTCTCAAAATACGGATGGAGATGCAAGTGGATACTGGTACTAGATTTTCGATACTGCTAGAACTAAAAAAACTAACCTAAAATAAAAAAACGATGGAAAGGCGATTGAAATCGTCTGTATAGCATAAATGATGGTGTGTTATGAAGACGAAACTCTGTTATAATAATCCATTGTTGACGCATTCAAAAAACATCATAAAAAATTTTTCATAGTATATGTAGAAAAATCTTTTAACGATAACATTTTAAACTAAAGGCTGTGCCAGTAAACTTAAATATGAATCAGCCCTGAAAATCTATGCGAAACTAACGCCTCACTTACTGATATGATTCCACCTAGTAACTTAAGTAATTGTCAAAATGTTAAATATATCATACCCAAAGTTTTCCAAATTTCTTTTATAGATATCAGTTTCTAGTGAAATGGTTGAAATAATTGGTAAAAATAGAGAAACTAATGGGACCATTACTACAGAGTCATGCAAGGAACCATATCTTCAAAGTGAATACGAGGAAACTTCATATTGAAGTCTAAAGATATATCACTAAATAATGACTGGCAGGCAATCATGATTGTTCGATAATTGGTAGCCAGTGCGGTGGCTGAAAAAATACTTTAGAAATAAAATAACGTGTAAAGAAGCTAACTAGCACAAAATAACATAATTTATAAAATTATTCGTAAAAATGAAAATAATTTAAACAATTTATGGCAGAGTCTGATACCCTATATCAAGTGGCCATCGAGATATAAACAATTATAATTTGGTAAGAACCATAACTATTAAGGGATATTTAGATAGTTTAAAACTTAAGCAATGATCCCAATGAACATAAAAGCCATTAAAATAATTTAGTTGCGAAAACGAGATCTACCTAACTAAGGAGGCAATAGCAAATTATAATATTGCTAACTACAAATTTCCCGATTAAGAATTTGATATTAGAAAAGCTACCTCATTGACTAGTTATTGAAAGTTAATATTATAATAATTTAAATGTATTCATTATATGAATAGGTTAGAAAGTAATGTAAATTAACAGCAAGGTCATACTTTGCAAAGTAAAGTGTTTTTATAATCCTGCTTATAAGTTATAACTCATATTAAAAAGGTATGGTAAAATATTTAGTCTAAAAAACAAAGACAACATATGCTAATCAATATCTATTCAACATTTTATTTAAATTTACTAACATTGATTAAAAAAAATTTTAAAATTTAATTAATCTATGTCTTTTTTCTAATTATATGACCCGTTATCAAAATTTATAAGCTTCTTGTCCATTTTAAACCTCTTAAATTTTTATATAAAAATAAGAAAATATTTTATC
Organism: Gordionus sp. m RMFG-2023; assembly: GCF_954871325.1. Lineage (NCBI taxonomy): Eukaryota > Metazoa > Nematomorpha > Gordioida > Chordodea > Parachordodidae > Gordionus > Gordionus sp. m RMFG-2023. The sequence continues at coordinate 3,493,554 of NC_088778.1, read as the reverse complement.
TTCAAGACCTTTATTCCAAAATATATATATCTATTTTTTTAAAAAAAATTACTTTGAACGCAATTAGAATTGAGGAGTATTATCAAATATAAAAAACAAATCAAAATTCCAAATTTTCTTATCATCATGATTTTAATTATTAAGTAATATCAAATTTAAATTTATAAAAATAAAAATAAAAAAAAAAATTAATATAAGAGGAAATTGAATTTTATTTTATCTTTTTTTAACGAAATGTCAGTTCAAAATATTTATTACAAATTATATTTCATCACGTATACAATTATTTTATAATAATATAGGGAGGGGGGAGGGGGCGAGTTAAAATTTAAATGTTGTGTATATATTTTATAAATATAGAAAAAACAAGGAGAAATTTGTATTATTACAAAATATAAAAAAAAAAATTTTTGTTTTAGTCAACAATTTTTTAAAAATTAGGAGGCAACAAGATGATTAAAAATAGATAAATGTTTAGCTTCAATTAAATTTATAAATTTTCATTCCTTTCCCTCCTCCCTACATAAGAGAAAAAATTGAATTCTTATTGGGGGGGGGGGGGGGGTGTAAAAGTCCTTGATTTTGGATTACCTCTTTAAAGGATAAGTTGAAAACCAGTGGCGTCGCTAGGGGGGGCGCAGGGGCTCGAGCCCCCTGAAAAGTTTAAATAACCTGAAGCAAAAAAAAATTTTTAATGGTTCCTTAATATCCCCTTGAGCTAAAAATAAATGTTTTTACTTGCCCTTTGAATACTCTCTTTTATAATTCTATTGAGTAATATATAGATTTAATTTTATTAAAAAATTAATAAGACTCTCTTAATTTTTATATACTATTTTAATTATTTGATTAGATTACTACATATAAATTATACTATGTCAGCTTAGAATTTGTATTAAAATATATTATTTTTAGAAATTTCTTGTATTATTTTATTGATTTATATGCTAGTTTATTTTGCATGCAATATTTAATAAATGACATTCAGAATAATTATTTAGAATTAGTAAATTTTAAAAAAGTACAATATATTAATATAAAACCCGGCCGAAGTCCGGGCAAAAGCCGGCCGAAGGCCCGCAAATTGGAGAATATGGGGGGCTTTATCCCCCATAAAAAATTTTTAGTTGAGCCCCCTGAGATTGTAAAGGCTAGCAACGCCCCTGGAAAGTTCAGTTGGGTTGATTGCTCCAGCCTATTATTATTTACTAGTGTGCATTCAAAGTTCATTTTTTTGAATAAAATGAAAACGACGTTCATTATATTTATGACAAATTTTGAATGTGAACTTTTTTAAAACTTGAAGATTTTTAAACTGATATTATATACTTTTTGGACATATTTTATATATAGCAAGGATAGAATTAGATTATTGATATGACAATATTGCAAAGTATTTATTATATTTAGGTCGTGGTACACTATAGGGCAGAAATAGTGGTTGATTAAAAAAAACAAATGTGATATTGTAAAAAAATAACCCTTTATGCTTAAAAAATTTAATATTTAATTAATATTTTAAATTTTCAAATAAAGAAAAATAATAAAGACTTCCTAAAATTGAACTAGAGTACTTATATTCATTATGGTTGAATTTAATTTGCAAAAATAGGATTAAAACGAATATCGAAAAATGAGAAATATTGCGAAAGGTGGTATCTGAATAACGAATAGAGCTTTTGAGTTCTTTCATTGTAGGGTAGGAAGGGGGGGGGGGGAACTCCTTCACCTTTTTAGACAGTTAAAAATTACGAATACGAATAAAGTCACTGTAATTAATTCTATCTTAGGAGCATTATGGATTAATAATATACTATTTTATATAATAGAACAATAAGTAGCCTATTAATATTTTATTTCAGATTGTTGTATTTCATAGGCTTAATTGATAATTATAATAGATGTATAAAATGACGCGTATTGCTGATAAGAGTCTTTTATAGATAAATATTTTTTTAGTAAGTTTATACGACTCTTTATATATATCTCATGATGGTTGGAGGGGAGAGGGGTGAAGATGTAAGGTGTATCCATTTATATTTAAAATGATTCTCACCCCCTTTCTGGCTATATCTATATGTTGCCTACAATAAGGATTTGGGAAAAATAAACTAATGAAAATATAATATATTATAGATTTGTTTTAACGAAGGTGAATAAAAAAAAAATTTTTTACAAAACTATTATATAAAATTTTCAAAATATTTAATAATTTAATATTTTCCAAATATTAAATAATTATATATTCATTCTCCAAAAATATAGTATACAACACTACCATTCCTTTTCTAATATAATAAAAGTAAAAATGAATAACGTATTGAATCTATGATTTGTTTAAACTTAAATCTCCACATTTTTAGCATAAGTAAAACTATTGATTATTGAAATCCCATTATTAACTAATTATATATTTTACTCATAAATTTTCAATTATACCTGTTGGTTGATCTGTTATATTTGGTGTGGTAGTTAAAACATTAATAAATATATCTATATTCTATTTAAGAGATAACGATTACAATGAAATAAAATAATAATTTAAAAGATTTATAAATTAATTTATCAATATATTTGGCTGAACAAAAATTATTTATATATTTAATCGAAATATATTTAGTTGCTGAATATAGTGTTGTGTTGCTAAAGAAAATTAACAATGATTTACTGGCAATATTTATATGTTTTAACTTCATTGCAAAGAAATAAAATTTCTAATAAAATAATCGATCTAAATTATAACTATCGATTACCATTTATTCCTCAGCATTTTTTACACAGTTCACACCCATTATATCTCTTTTTCGCCTTCTGCTTTGCAATCATAAATATTATTTACTTTCATTGCAAACTTGTGCCTTTTGGTTATTTGCGTCTTCGCAATTCATATTTCACCAAACTCTTTTTTTTTTACCTTTCTGTTATATTACAACTTAAAAGTATTAAGAAAATAACTTTATTAAATCCTAGCTCATTACATAGACGAATTAAAATTTATACAAAATGATTTTTAAAAAAAGGTCTTTTCAAATTTATCATTCAAACATGACAAAAAAAATATAATATTCAAATAATCTATATATTTTCACTATCTCAGATTCGTTCCAGCGTGACATTTTAATTCACCAATGGCCAAGATTTTAATTCTGATAAAAATGCTCAATGTTTTTAATTATATTGATTGGGGCCAAAATAATTCTAAAAAAATTAGCCGGAAAAAAAACAGTAAATAAAAAATCTAGACTGGTTATTTAATCTGCACCATTAAACATTAGACATAAACATTAATATGTAAAGATTAAAAAACAACAGACATCTTTATCATTTAATTTATATTCAATATATATAAATTTAGAAAATATTTATATGTTTTGGTAAATAAATTAATATAACGCGCGATTCGACACGTATATCATATATATCTTATTGATTATAGATTTATCGACCTGAAAAGTAAATCGTCAGTTTAAAATATTCGAATAGAATGCTTATAGAATAATCATAGGAAATCTCTTTCGTTAAATAATGAAAAATATTTATTAAATATAATTACAAACTTAAGATATTATAAATTAATGCATTAAAAATACAAATTGTTATAATATAAAAAAAAAATATATATATAATTATATTGTTTAATTAGCATAATAGTATATATTTTCCTGATTCCCAAAATTAAATTATTTTTAGTTCATAATTTATTTATAGTATAAATAATCAAAATATATTATTACAACAACCAATGCGAATAATAGCTAATTATTACCAAATTTAAGCAAAAAATATTAATTTTTATTGTTTCTTTTAATGTTTTCTATTCTTATTATTGACTCGTCTCAGCTTCAGGAGCAGGAATATCTGGTTCTATAAAATAGAAAAAGAATATATTATTTTCTTTTTTTTTTCGGGTTCCAGTTTAGTTTTGTTTATTATTGGTAACTTGTTACAATTATTTCTGAATGAAACTAAAAAAATAACTAGTTACTTCTAAAGAATATATTAAATATTTGTATTTATATTTTATTCACTATCTTTTCATGATGCTCAAATTTAAAATTGCCAATTATTAAATATAATAACTCACTTTCACCTAGAACTCCCATAGAATTTTTGATGAAGTCTTTGGGGAAGCTTATTTCTGGCTTACATGCTTTTAAGACGGCACTTTTTAAAATAGTTTATTTGTCAGGGTTAAATAAAAATTTATTAAGCCTGCAAATAACTATAATATTGTATTTTTTTCAGTTTAATATATATTACATATTAAATTTTTTTTTCTTAGTTAAGTTATTTTTGTATTTAATTTGCATTTTAATATTAATTCCTTTTATTAAAATTTGTAAATCTCAAAATTATTTTGCATAATAAAAAAATAACATCTATTAAAAATGATGAGTGTTATATTAATAATTTGTAAAGTAACTTGCAATGAAGTTACAATTTTTTACACTTTTTAAAATGTAATTGTTAAAATATAGCTGGTTACTTATATATGAATGTAATTTGTTTACTAATTACTTTTTAAAAGTAACTTATAAAAACACTAACAAAGTATTTGAGCATTCAATTAGGTTAACATTGAAATAATTTTACTGATAAGATGAGCCGACTGGGGAGTTATACCTCTTTGATAAATGGAGGAGGGTAAGGGGGGGCGCTTAAGATTTTTATAAAAAGACTTTGGACTGGCGGGGGTTTGTGTTAGAAGCCACCTAGAATGTATAGTATATTTTAATTAAAATTGTCTAGAGTGGCTATCTTTTTAAAAAAAATTATAAGATTTAAAAAAAATTATTCATAAAATAGGTATTTCTTATCAGCCAAAATTTTAATAAAACACAAGTATGAATTTCTAAAAACTCTACCTATAAAGGTTCTATTGTAACATTGGAATAAAAACATTTCTTTATATCTTTGGTTTATTTATAATCCAACAATATAGAAAATTCTAACTATTTAAAATATAGCTGACAATGGAAGAGTATATAATAATAACCCTTTCCTTGGCGACTAAAAACATTATAAATGCATTTTCACAGAGGAGAATGTTTATGATGTTGTTCTATTTCTTTATTTCTTTTTTAATGCTTAAACATTCTTCAACTTATTTTAAATCGATTTGAAATTTTTGATATTTATATTATATAAACGTGTCGTAAAAGTTTTGTCTTCTACCTTGTTTCAAATTTTTATACTCTAATGTTTATTGTTATTTTCCTTCGATTGTTCAAATAATCTATATTTTAACTTTTGTGTCTTTTTATATCATTTCAACTAATAAGTTAATAATATAACTAAATATGATGACATAATTTTTAAAGAACAAATTATATTTGAATGACTTTTTTAAAATGTAGTTTTACAATATCTATGTTGACTCATTCTTAAAATGGAACTTTATATATTATGATAAAATGACGATAAAGACTCGACTTGGTGAAGTTTCAAATCATATTGCTCTAAACATAGCCATTAAATTACTGCATTATCATATCTAGTTTCATTGCAATTGCAAGTTATTTATATATTATTGTATAACTCATCATTTTTAATTTAATTTAATTCTTTTGTTATTTAAAAATAATTCCACTATAAGTGTAATATAAATATTATATCGCAGCTTAATATTTATTGGCAATAAAAAATTTACAATAATATATTTAATTGCGCAGAAAACGTATTTAAATATTAATATATTATATTTTTTTCCAAAAAAATTGGCTTTATAAATTTTTTGTCTTTAACAGTAAAACTATTTTTAAAATTGGTTAGCTAAAAGAATAAGCTTTCCTGGAATAATCAAACACACTACAGAAGTGGAGTGTTTGATATAAGTGATATATTATATATAATTATTTATAAAGGTAAATAAATGAGATATATTTATAATAATTTTACAAATAAAAAGTAACTCGAAAATCAAATAGTTACTCTGGTCATTGCCACAAAACATGTAGTACTAACAATAGTCACTAGTTACATTTCTTTGAAAATAACTAATCGCAATTATTTTATTTTTTAAAATGTATATCGATAAGTTTGTAACTAGTTACTTTAACAACACTACTCTATATTTATTCTTATTTAGTTTAGTCTAAAAAATACATTTTATTTAGATATCTATTTATAATTATAAAAAGAAAAAAGATGGGCCACAACGTAGCCTAAAGTGAGTTAAAAAAAATATATAATTAATTTAAGACTGGTTTAAAACAATAGACTTTACACTTGTTATTTTTATATTTTATAATGTAACTTTCCTGTTTAACATAATGAGTTGAATTGTAAAATTATTAAAAAAGTAATTACCAATAACGCTGCGTGAATGAATCCCTGATAAGGAATAAAGAGAGTATTATGTAAAAGAATATATTTAAAAAGGAGCGTGTTTCATCTTTCAACTATTATAATAAAGTAATGCAAAAAATTTATCATTGCAAAAGCGATAAGAAAGGAATAAAATATAAAATCTTGATTGCAAAAAAATAAGGAATTGATTTTTTTTACCATTCAAAGATTTCAGTTATATAAATGATATAGGAGGGAGATTTAAAATCTATTAAATAAATATAATAATTGAAAGAATGCTTACAGAATGAATATATATAAGGAATGACGATATGTAATGCCTTACCCTGCATTCTCAGCTAACGCGAACGCTAAATCGCATAGCGAATTTTATTCATAGCAGAAATTTAACATATGGTAAATCGCGTGCGAATTTAATATTATTAAAAAAATTATCATAGCTAAAAATAAGATTATAAACAAATTTGTTAATTCTATAATTTAAATGTATTTTATTTAATCCTATATATCAGGTATTCATTAATTTATTATATAGAAAACATAGACAATAACTATTTATTCTCATCTATGAAAGTATAATTTTCATAGCTAAAGATAGCGTCGTTATCAAAAAACAGGAAATTATTGCTAATATTTTATCAGTTCCTAGGAGATATTTTTCAGTTAAAGATTCGCTGTTTATCGTTTTTTAGAAATGCCACAGATTCTAATCGTCTCATTCTTTTTAAATAGAGACTATTGCGGCGGCTATTGAAACAGTTTTCAATTATTTTTCCACTCTAAAGGTAACGAGACTGGTCTTGAAGAATTATTCCTTTGAATTTTCCTTAGTTATTTTTCTTTAAATTAACTAATGTTCCTAATTTTGACGTAAATAAGTTAACTTATACATAATAATTTGTTATACCTTCATTTTCCTTAATTGTATTTAAATTTATATTATGGAAGTTGTAAAATATTGGATAATGTCTTGAATAATTCCTACCAATTTTTTTCTTGCCATTCTCTTCAATAAAAAATTATAAATTCTATCTTTTATTTTTATAAATATTTTAATATATTATAATTATATTAATATTTGTATATGATTTTAAAGTAATATTTGGTTTTTGTAAATATATATATAAATATATCAAATGTTTTCGTATTTTGTAACGATTCGGCAATTCAGCCATCTACCAACATTGTAATTGTAAATTATAATTTATTTTAAAAATTATTTAGGTTTTACTCCTTTTCGTTGGGCTTTTCATCCTCTCTCACCTCCATTTTTTATATTTTTTTTCGATCGGCATTCATTTGAAAGATATCATTTTACACCACACTTATAACATGTTAAAAACTTCAATCAGCCTTCCTATGATTATCAACTTGCATTTTACTTTATTTTAAAGATGTTATGGGCGAGTTGCGATATCCTACCTATTCATAAAACAATAAGAAAATTGAGTTGGTGGGACATATTTTGAGACACCCCTTAAATAATCTAATTTATCAGGCACTTATAGATCATTTCTCTGAAGACTCTGCTCCTAAACCTTTTTTATTCCATAAAAGTAATTGGTTTGGGAGAATTTTAAGGTCTTTGACTGAATTATTTATCTTGGGATTTCTTAAAGAGAGCTTCGATTGACAGGAAAGTTTTAAACATATTTTGAGACTTATATATGAACATATGACGAATACATGCTGAGGACTTATATTTCTTGTTAAGGAGTTTCCCAAATGAATCTTTTTCATTATTGGAACTAATATCTTGGAGCTCAAGCCTCTATTTTAAATTAATTAAATTGTTTTTTTTAATTATTGGTGATTAAATTGAACCATATTATACAGGATATAAGTTAATGATATGGAGTTGTATTTGGTTATTTAGAAAATTGATAATGGCTTAATGTCCCTTATCGAAATATTTAACTCAAAGTAATATTTTTAGACCATTGTATTTGGAAGATCTCCTTTTAAAACTTTCTATTTTATTCTACTTCTCATTATAACTTATTTATATTTCTACTTTCTGCAAATTTTAAATATGCTACTTTATTGGTAGAGGGTTTTAGTTCCACTCATAAATTATTTTCTGTAATAGGTTTGTCGGTATCCTAAGAAAAAAATCGGCTATATGAAGGCACCAACGTGCAAGATAAGATAAGAAGATAAGAAATTTATTAATTTTTTTTTAAACGATTTTTAAAATATTTTTATCATTCCGGAATCTACTAAAAATAACTTTTAATTTTTTAGGTTTTTCTTTATTAACTTTAAGTTAAATGATTATTTTTTTTATTGATCAACTGAAATGAAACTTAAAATAATATATATATAATATATATATTGAAGGAAACACTATTAATTAATGTTAAATTAAATTGTAACTTTATTTATTTAATGAAGATTCTTTTTATATACTATTCAAAAAATAAAAGATAAATATATCATCTAGAACTCATTATTTCATCACTTAGGAAGAAGGGTTGGGTTAAAATGCTCGTGATTAGGGTAAATAAAAAATGTACAATAAAATTTAACTTTTGCTTAATGAGAAGCATAAAAAACAGAGGAAATTTTTATTTATCTCTTATAATTCATTAACGCATTCAACCTGTAAGTATTTTAAAATATAAATATACTATTAATATCATAAGATTCATTAATTAAATATAAAAAATCAACAATTTTAACCTAACATTTAAATCACAACCATTTATAATGAAGAAATTTTGCTTATAATTTGCTATGCAGATTTTATTAAAATATTAATTTTTATTGAACAAACTCACAAGAAAAATTTGAAAGTCAAAAATATATATTTGTTTTATGAATAATTAAATATAAATTGATGGTGCCAGGTGATCATTATAATTAATTAAATGTGCTAATATTTACCACCTACTCCTCTGCCATTGGCCATGCAAACAAGGGCAAATTTTATATATAGATGAAGGGTATTAGGGATAATTTATAGGCACACATCAAAAAAAAAATAGAGAAATAATAATTATATTTTAATAAATTTTATCTTACTTTTAGGATTAACGCAATCGTGCTGGCCTTGAATATTATATTTTCCAGGATTTAATATATCTATAAATATATTAATAAATATTACTTCGTCTTGCTAGAAAAATTTGATATAAAATAATGTATAGGTCATAATTAGTAATTTGTTTAATCTAATAATTATCAATTATATAAGAAAGATTATGCACATCAAATTTTATTATTACTAAATAAGTGTCCTTGAGTTGTGTATCTTATAAAATTATCTAAGCCTCGTGATTTTGCCAGAAGATAGCAGAAAGATCTGGCGCTCTTTTGGGAAAATCTCTAGACAGTTAATTGTTAAGAATCTTTATTTAACCATTTTAAATGTCAAGATCTGGATTTTTGAAGACACAAATCTGAGCCATGATATTGTTACCTATTTTATCTAAATTGTTTTATTCGATATTCTAAAATAAGGCTAAAAAGAGCCACACTAAAAGTTTTCAAAACATTTTGCATTTTATGAAAATAAAATGTTTCATTTTTTGTTAATTTTTCATATTACAGTTATTTTGATTAAAAATCTTAAAATTTCATAAATTAACGACTTCAGAATTATGTAAAAAAATTGTAAATTGCCATCAAAACTATTTTTTGTTATTTTTCACTTTAAAAAAATTAATGTTTTCTAAAATAAAAAATTTAAATGAAATAAAATATATCTCCAGGCTTTAGACTTTTGTTGAAAACCTTTGACTTTTCAAATTTTCTTTCATAAGAAGAATTTATCATAAAATTTTCTTACCAGTCATTGTTCTTGTAGCATTTTCTAATAATAAATAGCAAACATATATATATTATAGTAACGAAAAAAAATATATAAACTGAATACAACAAGTCAGAAATGCATGTGATGTATCTGTTATTTTTAAGAAAGAGATGCAATTTAAGGGCTCGAAAAGTTTTGATAAATCTAGCAAAAACTCTCCGAGATATGCTGGATCCTCATCTGATAAAATGTCGGAATAAAGATCATAGTAAATATTTTCCTGTGGCATACAAGTTGAATTGACAAAATCTTGCAGATAAACAAAGCTATTTAACGTTTTTCTTTGGGATAGTATAGTTTGTAATCAAATAAGGATTTTTAATGTAAGCCATAACGATGCTTGGTTGTTTATATGATCTCAACATGGTAAAGAAAGATTGTTATCTATCATTATAATTGGAAAGGAGGAAAGATTTATAATTTAAAAAACATAAGGATGTTTAATTGATAGATGACTTTAAATATCTTAATTCTCCAATAATGAAAACAAAATCAATGGTCTCCTTTCATGATGTATCCAAAATTTTTAAACTGCTTTACATCTTCCTTCATAATCTACTACGCCTTAAGGGTCAATAACGATCTTTCGAGAACATATGAATTCAAAACCAAACATCATCATGATTTACATTATAAATCTTTATTTGGTTGAAAACTATACTATACCAATCAGAAACGTTGAATTGCTTTGTTCATCAGAAAATATTTTGCCTCTCAACTCGCATGCCAACAGGAAAATATTTACCTGATCTCTATTTAAGACATCTTATCAAATGAGGACCCCGCCTATCTAGATAGAGTCATTTCCTGCCAGATTTTTTAAAACTTTTCGTATATATTTCAGCCATATTATAGTTTTGATATTTAATCAGGCAAGGAAAAGGAAGGAAGAAAATGTTATATTTTATAAGGTTACATTCGACGCTATTTGAATATTATATTTGTCATACAATATTATAGCTTTCCTATATTTAAGATTATATTATTGAGGTCAATCTAATTGCATAATATTAGAAGTTTAATTACATAATAATAAAATAGTAAATATAGATAAGAATTTAAAATAAAGATACCATTTGTTTTGACTATGGAAGAAAATATAAGATTAATTATTTTTCGGGCCAGGGTTCTGGATAGTGTTGCTAAACGGCTGCCAGAAAGATATTGCATAAGTCTCGATATTTCGCTAATAGATGTTTAGACCTTTGTACCATCTATGAGCTAAATTGTCAGGTTTACATAATATTTTTCCGGATAAAATATTGAGTTAGCCGTTTTTAAAAATTTTCTCAGGCCTATTTGATGTAAACGGCCCGTCCTGTCCGCGATTCAAAGTTTGGCTTATACACTTTAGAGAGCCTTAGAATCAATGGAGTCAGTATCTACGGGAGAAGTTATTTTAATATATTTTTTGGGGGGTAGTAGACACCCATGAGAGTAAGGAGTAGAAAATTTATGGAGGGTATCGAAAAGGGGTATAAAACTCATGCGTGTTTCTTCCATTTTTTTTTCTCTCATGTGATCTAATATTCCATATTTTAATTAAAGTGGTGGGCTCTCCTTTAGGGAATTTTAGGTTGACTAATCAAAACATTGTTAAATATACACTTTTCAGTGTTCAAAAATATCAACCCGATTCTCATGTAGGGGAGACTGGGGTTAGGTAAACCCCGGGGCTTGGCAAATCACCATTTTAAAATTAAATACACTAGAAGGTTAAAATTTTATCCTAATATAGTTTTCATTAGTTTACATCTTTAATAGACAAAATATCTTTTCAAATAATTCATCTTTAAACAAAATATCTTTTCAAATAATTTATTATTAAAAAATTTATTTAAGAAATAAAATTTTGATGAAATTATCAAAAGGTTTTTACATGACAGAATTTTAAATTTTAATAAAATATATAATCATTTATATGAGTTTTATGAGTGTTTATCATATTTAGACATTATTTCAATCATGATTTGTCAATTTAGAGCTAGCGGGGTTTGCTAAACCATACAGGTCAAATATGGTAGTTAATAATGAAAAAAATTTCATAATCTTGAAAAGGAAATTTCATGGCTGTTTATGATTGGTATTTAGGATTTATGCTAGGAAATTTAATTTCTCGTTAAAATTCATATTTTTTTTATGTCCAAAATGTTTATTAAATTAATCAAAATTAAGTTTCAATTTATATATATATAATTAGCTTAAATTTATAAGTATTATACTATATTGAACAATAAAACAATAAAATATTCTATACGTATCATTATTAATAAATAAAAATGTATTTCAATTTATTATGGCCTAAAACCAATGGTTTAGGAAGCTCCTTAAAGTGGTTTGCCTCACCCCGCTATTGGGACTTGTTGAACTAAATTTTCACTTTTATAGAAAATAAAATTTAAAAAAAATGATTATATTTTTAAAAATTTTTATAAGTCACCTTTATAGAGAATAGATTTAGGTATCTAATCATATATTATTTTTTATATTATAAAATAAACCAGGAGCTATAGCCAATTTTGTAAAAATCGGTTCGACTAAAAATATTTTATGCTTATCGATTCAAAATTATCTATAGATGTATTTTACCTTCAGAAAATAAATCATCCTCTTCTTGATTTAATACAATAAAATAAATTATCAAATAAAAAATCATAGATAATATTTAGAAAAATTACGCCTAGAACCAGAGTTTAAAGAAATGTAAGAGCAAATTGTCCATGGTGATATGACTTTTAGAATGACGAGTTAATTTTTGAATTTATTTATCTTTTTTATTTCTATTAGAATAAGTGTACTATTATTCTGTGGGGAAAGTAGTAACGCAAGCATAATCGCAGATGAGAAAATTACCCATGGCCCATGAGAAATTTGTAAGGCTGATAAAAGGTTAGGAGGTTCTAAGATGATAAAGATTGGAGTCATTTTTAGAAATAGTTTGAGGAATTCATTTATTGATGAATTGTAGTGTAGACTAATCTTAAAATATAACCCATTTACCCTTAGCATTGACTGGTAAGTTGAAATACAGGTAACTATGGGTTTTAAGTTTACACTAGGCAAGATTTCCAACCACTCATGCCTATCTATTTTAACAATATTTTGAAAGACTTTATCTTAGAGAGAAGAAGCTGTTGATATGATTTTGTAAAGGGTTAAGAATAATTTATGAAACTGGGATATTCAATCAAAGAAGGTTCGGTCGTTTATCTAAAATCGAGTCTTCACGATAACGATACAGTTTCCCAACAATTTAACCAAGGATCCAGTTTGGAAACCATGTCCTCCAACTTTGACTTGTTGCTTTCTGCTGATTAGCTAAGATTTGCTATTGGATTATGGCTCAATTGCCAAATTGTCCTACCGTACTGTAAACATTACGAAACCATCTTTGATTGCAAAGGTAAACATTGCCTCTATCTCCGCTTTTATCGAAGCCGCTTTCCACTGCACACCAAATGTAATGATATCATATTAAGTGCTCTTAAATCCGCACAAGACTTGAACCAACATGTATTTTATAATCGATGGAAAACGTCCTGATAGAACTTCTTAATTCCTTGATCAAGCGATCATCTCCTGATTTGGACCTCATCAGCATTCATCTAAATACACTATCGTCGATGCCTTCGCCCTGGCAGAAACTCGAAAAATTGCCAAATACAGTTCCATATATCATTCTTTCTCATTCATAATCATCTGTTCCATTCTCACCACCTTCGGTACAAAGCTCAATAATTTTTTGATAAATTGGGTAGACGGATTTGTGAAAAAACTTACCAGCCTAAGGAATCCTTTTTCTTAAGGCTAATACTTTCTTTCTTCCCTTCACCTTCCTAGTTTTTATTTACTATTTTCTTTTTTAAATCCCTTATCTTTTCTCCTAAATTATATATATTTTTCATCTTCATTATTTTATATAGACAAAAACAATTATATGTCATTACCTATTGATAATATATTATACCAGTCTATTCAAATAAATTAACCAGGTATAAAAAAATAGTTAAAATATCGGGAAAATAATCGTCGAAACATTGTTAAAGTAAGAGCTTGATACAAAGTTATTATTAGGGTGAGGGTTAGATTAGATATTAACAAAATGTTTAATAAGCGGGGTGAGAGGAAATAAATTTTCAATTAAATGGAGTTAAATTGATATTTATAAAAATTTCCAAATAAACATTAAATAAAATTGCTAAATCGTATATTTCATACTCTCTCAAAGAGAAAATTACAATCGAATATATTCAAAACTTTCGATTATCAATATTAACTTATAACATTCTAAACATTTACTCAAGTTATTCAAGTTAGTAGCTATATCCCTATGGATTATCATTCTGTTAAAGAAATAAAATATATTTTATATTCTTTCTACAATAATATTTATAAAAAATATTATTTTGAATAATTTATCGTTCCACAGGTCAAAAAAATATATTAGCAATTTCAATTTGTCTAATACAACAATGTCATCCCTTTAAATTTATTATCAACATTAAATAATTCTCTATGCTAGTTTTGTACTAAAACTTCGATTTAGCATATTTTTAAAAAACAGCCATGCCCCAGCGAATATTTTTTGGGCTAAAATTTTGATTCAGATGTTTTTGTAAAAATTGCTCAATTCTTGCCTTTGTAAAATATTCGTTTAGGCCATTATGGGGTCAAGAAAACCTTAACATATTCAGAATATTATTATGTTATCCACATTTGGAAAAGTCTATTTACCGATTTTATTTTGTTTGAAATAATTAAAATATAGTATATTCAGGCTAGAGACACTCTGGTAGAAAAATCATTTGATATTTAGGTTTACTTTCATTAGACAAATTTAACTATTATGAATTTAGATATCTGATAAAAAGTTATCATGATCTTACCAATTATTGGTTTGTCTCCTAATAATAAATAGGATATATATAGTAATGAAAAAATAATATAAAAAGGGTATAACAAGATAGGGCTACCTTTTATTAAAAATTTTTATAAGGTTATGCTAGGGCTAGACTAGTATCGTTAAAGTTAGTTTATAAAAATTTAATTGCGAGTTATAGCCAGGTATTTTTTTTAAAGAAGCTGAATATTAGTAATAGTTACATTTTAAAAGTAACTAGTTATATTGCAAGTTACTTTATAAATTTATAACTCATCATTTTTAATTAAATTTTTTTTTGTTATTCCGCTATTTAAAAATAGTAATATAAAATTAATTAAATGAAAACACAAATTTAAATAAATATACAATTACACTTGAAATATTATATACCAAAAATATTCGACCTTATAAAATTTTTATTCGATTTTATTAATAAAACTATTTCCCAAATTGTGTTAAAAAGCAAGCTAGTTTTTCTCCAAAAATTATCCTTAGATTACTGAAAAGTAACTGTAGTGTTGTCAAAAGGCTCGATTTGATCCGATTTTTTAAAATGGCCAAACTCGAAGTAGTATATCCAGAAAAATATTATGCAAGCTTGAAGATAATGCTCATAGTTAGCAGAAAGGGATTAGAACATCTATTAACGAAATCTCATGTCTTGGGGTAATATTTTCCTGGTTGAAATATTGAATTAGCTGTATCGGCTCGAATCAAGCCGTTTGACAACACTAAATAACTGATTACTTTTCTCGATGCAATACAAAATATGTAACATTAGCAATAGTTACTAATTACAAGTATTCTCAGGAGTAATTTAGATGTTATATTATTTTTTTTCTCAAAAAATCTAACTAGTTACTGGCATTCTAGTTAATACTTATTCTTATTTTATTTAGTATTAAAAAAAATAATTTATTCAGATAGCTATATTTAGAATTCCTAAAAAGAAGATTATCTATTACGCACCTTACATTGTTATTAGTCAAAAAATATATATTTCAGGCAGACTCTGGTTTAAAGGACCCCACAGTTGTTTTATGCCTCCAAAAGGCAATTTACAAATATAGAATAATGATTTCAATTGTAATATTGTAAGTTGAAAATAAAGTAATTACCAATGACACCGCGTTGACGCCCTCCTGATGATAAATAATAAATAAATTGCGCATATTGAGTAAAAGAATATATAAAAAGGGAGCTTGTGTCTTGTGTGCATCTTACAACCATTATAAAAAAATAAATAGCAATAATAATAGATAGATAGATCAAGAACAATAAATATAAAATTACAAGTAAAAATTTTAAAAAAACTTATTTTTAAATGTTTACAGGTTGAGTATATATAATTCCCGATGGGAAAATGCGTTTTAATAAAATTAAAATGTCCTTTTATCAGTGTCGTAGTTTTATCCTGCTACTAAGTATAAATACTACCGGACAGACTTTCATAGTAAAGATTTTATTGCCCATAAAATTTACAATATCTATTATCATAAAAATTACCTCGGCTAGCTATCAAATACATATGAAAAAGTGTATATTATAATAAGCAATTTGTCCAATACAATAATATCCCTATACAAGATTGATTATGTCTATCAATATTTTTCTATTATCAAATAACTGTCATGCTAGTTTAAGATTTTATAAAAAGTTATGTTAGGGCCCGGAAAAAATTTGAAGTTCAATGAATATTTTTAAGGCTGATATCTTCATTTAGTAATTTTTGTAAAAATCAATCTAATCAAAGTTTTGACAACCTTAGTTTTACACAATCATGTAATTATCAATATTTCATTTTAAAATATTCATAAACAAGGCCTATACAGATTTTACTACAATAAAAGTTCCCAAAAACTTTGTATTATATGAAAATATATATTAAATTGTTAAATTTTTTGTTAATTTTTGATGCTTCAGTATATGAGATTTTAATGAGTTCAGTTATTGGTCGCTCAATAAATAATTTGAGAAATTTATTCCTAGGATAAATTTAGTCTTTAACATAATTTATTATAATGTTCTTTTAATATTTCTTATAACTTAAAGAATTACGAATTATGTAAAATTTATAAATCGTCATTAAAGGCATAAGACTATAAGACTGTTGTTAAAAACAGACTTTTCAAGTTTATATTTTCGTAAGATGAATTTTAGATGAATTGAGAATTCTGTAAAAGTTATAAGTTATCGTGAAAATCTTACCAGTTTTTGGTATAACTAATATTAAATAGGGTACACATATATTAAGTAGCGAAAAAAATATATAAAGGGGTATAACAAGCCAGCCCTTCATACGACTCTGTTCCTGTGGTTGTTAGAATTCTCTTATTTCAAAATTATTATATGCAAGAGATTTATATGTATAATATAAGTATTTAAAAGGCATATAAAATATTTCTTATTATGTCACTTCAAAGAAAATTATTTTTAAATATCTTATTTATCTTCTTTTTCCGATCTAACAGTTTTTTAAGCTTTGAAAGAAACATTAATTCAAATATTTTAATTTATTACTTCTGGATAAAAATATCATTATCAATGAAGTTGATTTAATTATTGATAAATTGTTAAAATAAACAAATATTATAATATTCATAAAAATATTTTTAAACTAAACCACTGTATAAAAAATTTGATGGTTATAATTTTTTAATAATTTATTATTTTAATTTTCCAATATTCAAGGGAATATAAATTTTTTATAACTCTAACGTCAAAAACCTATATAATAAACAGTATTTCCCATTATATTATTTTGTTTATTGAGGCTTGATAAATTATAACATCATATTTTAACTAAATTAATTGGTTATTTCAATTTTTTTAAAATAAATATGCTTATAATTGTATGTATTAAAAAATAAAATCCGTTTATTTAGATAGAAAACCGTAATCTAGTGAATAGGTTTCATCTATCTTTATTTAGAAAAAGGTGCTATCACTCTTTTATTTAAAATTTTGATAAAATGATGCTAGATTTAGAATTCTAATGATGTTAAAATTACTTCTGAAGATAATCTTATTAGAGTTACATTTTACATTTTTAAAAGGGGTTATTTACAGTTATATATATATTTTTTTTAAGGTAGCTAGTTATTAGCTATCTAATTTATTAACTAGTTGCCTCTTAAAGTTATTAAAAGTAATAATAAGATTTAAAAGTTATAATCAAATTAATTTTGTTGAAAATATAATTTAATTTAAGTAAAAAATTTTAACACATTTGACTTTTCAGTATATTACAACAAGTTTAATTTATATAATTGTTTGTTACAATAAAAAAAAATTACCTGGATCTACTTCTCCTAATAACAAATAAAAATAGATTAATAATGTTAAGTAAAAGAATATATTGAAAATTAAAATTTTTTAATCATCTTTACAACGAATATAATTAAATAAATAGCAATATAAAATAAAATTTAGGCTATAAGAGAAGAGCATAAAAAAAACCCTAATTACAATAGGATGAACTTATTTTTGGAAATATTTTCATTATTGATCAAAATATTATTTCCGTATTTATAATTTATTTTATAAAATTAAAACGATTGGTTACAGAGTGAATATATATAATAGATAATAATATATGATGTCTGAGGTGATTTAATAAAAATTATTAGCGGTTTATTGAAGTATTTTATAAGTGATGGATGAGTGTGGTACACATTCATAACAATTATAAACACAGGCATATCATGTTATTTTGACTAGGGTTTGATCAACTATCCTCTTAAAGGCGTTAACTTAGGAAAGAGGGTTGGATTAAAAGGTTAAAGATTAGATAGTTGATAAAAATTTAGCAGTAGATTATTAAATAAATAATTTACACTAAAACAATGAAAGTTTATTTTTCACTCAGTGAGATTGAGAATTAATTAATCTATGTATTCTGCACAGCTAAAACAATTTAATAGACATAACATTTATAAATATCATAACACATAAAAATTAGACAAAACAAATTAATTCTACCATAGAAAACTTTCTTTAAACATTTAAATCTTTATCCGCTTTAAATGATAAAAATTTACGTAAAATATACAACAATTGGTGAATATTTTAATCAAATAATAATATTGATTGATATATCCATTGAAAAGGTAAAACAAATATATTTTTTTAAATGAATAATTATAGATTGATGTGGAATAAATCCTTACAATTAGTTAATTGATAAAGTGGGTTAATATTTTAACAGTCTCTCCATCCTACCTGGCATTATGCACATTTTATCTAAACTATGTTTTACAATATTTAATTAAAAAAAACAAGATCACCTAGAAGATTCCACTGCACTAAAAATACAACCCATTTAATGAAAATAAAATAATTGTTATGTTTTTATTAATTTTTTCATGTTATGTAGTATTATATGAAATTTTAATGAATTGAATATTAATCGTTCAATAAATAATATCAGGAATTTAATCCGACTAACGTAAAATATAGTCTTCTTAACAAAAACATAATTTATTTTGTAAAAATCTTGAAAATATGTCATGATTATCTTTCTATTAACGCCGATAATATAAAGCCTTTAATAATTCAGAATATGTATATTGATCATAAATCATCCCCAAAACTATTTTTTGTTATTTCTACCTGTAAAAACTCAATGTTTACTGACTTGCTTTGTTATTTTAAAATATAAAGTATTTGGACTTCTTTGACATTTCAAGTTTGCTTTCATCAGAAGAATTTATTTTAAATAATTGGAGATTATGTAAAAATTATCAGTTGTCATAGAAAAACTATTTTCTACCTTTGTTTTTACTTGCGCCATATACTAATAATAAATATTTTTTTTTAAAAAAAAGAATGACAAAACGCTAAAATATTAAAACAGTATATAAAAATATATAAAATTAAATAAAAAAATATTTTTTAAGTATCGAAGACTCTAAAAAGAGCTTAATTTAATAATAAATATGTCCCTAAAAAACAAGTATAATTGTGTATGCAGACTGAGAAAAATTGCCGTTAGTTGATATGACTATTGGCTGAAATATAAAGTTATTTAATTTTGAATATTTTTTTATTTTCCCCTCATGTAAGAGGGTTTGAATTAATTGATGAAGGAAAGGAGGAGACGCAGGTTGAGTCCTAAATATGGGATATCTCATTGGACCAGGGAACCGTCTGATCTGAGGCTCTCCTGTAAAGAAAGGTTGGTAGGTTCAAGGATGTTGGGTATTTTAGCCTTATTAAAAGCGTTATGGATAATTTTATTAATTGCTTTAGACCGAAGATGGCGACCTTGGCTGTGGGTGCAGTTTAGGTTGTGTCGGGTATTATGTTGAACGGGTAAGTTGCATTGGTGGTAAGTGTGTGGCTGTGTAAGCGAGCATCCAAGTGTATATCCTATAGTAAATCTCAGTTGGTCATTGGTTAAAAGATTATCTAAGGTTTGGCTTGGAAGTGCTTCGAGCCATTATTTATCGTTATTTTGTAATAATTGTTCGTTAGGGTTAAGGCTATTTTGTAGTTTCTTTATTAAGGGTTCGATAATAGATTTGTTGAAAATTTCGGTTGTGAATGTAAAACCGTCTAAGGTTAGTTAATTTCATCGTTCGATTGCTGCTGTTAACAGATCATCATTGGGAGTATCGAGGGATAAGCGATTTGAGATAAATAAAGATATGGATAGAAGTTATAAAGGAATCAAGTCGATACCGCCTAGTTTAGAAGGTAATTGGACAAGGTGCCATTAAAGTCCGATAATGAGATGTTGAGGATTCTTTCTATAAAGGTTTTTAAGCGAATATTGTGTTGATTGAAAAATTTTGAGTCGGTAAATAAAGAGGAGTGGGTAAGATACGAGATTTTAGGTAGATATAAACAATTTTTTAATAAGTAAAAGTTGGTGCGATGGAATATGGTTGATGAACTTTCCCAGATTTTGCATTTCAGAAACTGTTTTATCGATAATTTTTTCCGATATATTATTATTTAGTAATGGGGAGCCCAAGAGTTGGATATCTTCTTTTTAGTTCATAGTGTAATCATTAAATAAATCAATGGGTATCTCGGGGTTGAAAGGACAAATTTCTGTTTTGGTTTTCTTTAATTGTAAACCGATTTAGCGCATTCTGTTTCGAGGTGGTTAAGGGCTTTGCTTATCTGATGTGGATCACGTCAAAGCGTCCCATCATCTAGGTACCATAGGTTTAGGTCGAGGTCAAAATCAAATTTAAGATCTTTCATCATATTGTGGATAGCTAACAGAAAGGAATAGGGCCAAGGGGGTCGCCCTGTTGTACTTTCTCTTAGGAATATATGACACTACCATTAAAAATGAGGGGAGTGCTATTGTTATAGCAGATGTCTAAGAAGTGCGGATATTGAGGGAAATTATCGTCAAAAGATTCGAGTGCCGAGGAACGTTAAATTGTATTGAAGACATTCTTAAAATCGATTTTGCATAAAACGGAGTTTATCTGTGGATGTTGGATGTAGATTCGTAGGCAGTGAGAGGCTATATCTACGCCTCCTTTAGTTCCGCATCCTAATTGGAATTTGCCAAGCAGGGATTGAGTATCAGATTTTATTTTTTTTGTAATAATTTTATCTATTCAGACTTCTGAAAAGTGAACCAATAGCAATTGGGCGGATACCTCCATTAGGTTTTTCGAAAGCAATCAAGTTAGCACCAAATATAATTTGATTAGCTAATGTGGGAATATCTTTAGTAGTTATATTATTAAGGAAGTTGGTAAGTGAGTTAGAAAAATTATTGGAATTATGATATTTTATAAATGTTTGGAAGTAAGATGGTCTATAGCCATCCAGGCCTGCTGCTAAAAATTTGTTCAATTCTCTTATAGTTTCGCAAATATCTTGATTTGTGATTATTAAGGGGAGGGGGATATTGAGCGGTGAGTTTGGTAAGTTGGTGTAAGAGGTGGGTGAAGAGATTTTAGGTTGTCAAGGGTATAGTCGTTAAATGAGGCTAGTTTTGTTTGTGAAGAGATTAATTTTTGTGCCCGCATATGTCGCCTTCATTTATTCTTGGGGATATTTATTTGCAGGCATTACTGAAACCTTCATTAGAATTATTGGGATTTTTAACATATACCTATTGTGTTAAAATATTCCAAATTCTTGATATGTCTTTTATTAGGTTAGATAGTGAGATAGATTTGTTATCTTTTGGGATTGAGATACATTTGAAAGTCTTTCCTTCATCTTAATTCAAACCCTCTTACCAGGCGCATAACCAATGAGGGGGGGGGGGGAAGGGGGAAATTCCCCCCCCATTGCAAATTTGACTGTTTTCATAAATATCATTTTAAGCTAATAAAATTTTTACTCCTCCCTCCCACCCCCCTCCCTTCAATCAAAATTTTATAAATATTTGAATATCAATTTTCCAACATAAAACTTATTTATAAATTTTTTTTAAATTTTCTTTCCTTGTGAGTAATATTAATAAATAAAGGAGAAATTTTTAGTCAAAGAAAAAGATATTGAAATCAAACGGTATATAATTTATTGTTAAATATATTTATTTTATGAAATTCAAAATTATTAGTTGGTAGAATTTATTTTTAATAATATTTTAATTATTAAT
This sequence comes from Gordionus sp. m RMFG-2023, assembly GCF_954871325.1. Classification (NCBI taxonomy): domain Eukaryota; kingdom Metazoa; phylum Nematomorpha; class Gordioida; order Chordodea; family Parachordodidae; genus Gordionus; species Gordionus sp. m RMFG-2023. The sequence continues at coordinate 3,470,970 of NC_088778.1, read as the reverse complement.
AAATATCTAATTTTATATTTTTCATTTTTCCTTAGAACAGAAGATACAAAATTTAAATATGTCTGAGCATGTTAGCTCAATTTCCCGATATTTTGAAGTTATTTTATATTCTTGCATGTTTGCCTATTACAACATGCACGAATAAAAAAAATTTTCAAACTTGAGAAGGCTGAGGACATTTTTACGAAGTACTACTTCAGAATCTCGGCTAAATGGATTAGCTATGTTAAATATTCATAGAGATTTAGTTCCAACGACGAACGAAATTCTAGATGAATTGGCAACATCCACACGAAAAATTAAAAATTACATTATAGTTATAGTGTTTAATAAACTTTTTGATAATATTGTATTTGATAGAAGTTATAAAAACTTGCTTTTTAAATTATTTTCTAGTCAATATTTTATACACTGTGCACAATAAAAAAAAATTATTCTACTTATATTGTATGAGAATTTAAGCTGAGGCTAGTTTTTAAAGCAAATTTAAAAATAAAATGACATTAAACTTTATTTCAACTTTACATTTAATAAAATTTTATTAAATGTAACATACCTAACTTAAAATAATAAAAAATAGGCTTGTAATATCGATATGCACAAATTAGTAAATAAAAGTTAAAAATAGATATATATTAATTATTAAATTACGAAGAATTTAATAGAAAAGCTAAAATATAAGACCCGGCCGAAGGCCAGCTAAGAAGGTTTGGGGGCTTCGCCTCCAAAAAAATCCCCCCCCCCCCTCCATAAGAAAATTCTGGATACGCCACTGCCTCTTACATGCATGGAAAATAAAAAATTTAATAAATATAAAATTAAATAACATTATATTTCCGCCAATAGTCATATTAACTAAAGGCAATTTTCCCCAGTCTACTAATAATAAATAGGATGTAATATATATATTGTTGTTATATTATTGTCAAATAATATTTAAATGCTTTGTTATATTATTTTCAATTGATATTTAATTGTTTATATTTTACTGTCTGAGGCGTTGATTTCATATTATATTATGTTCAATTAATTTTAAAAGTTTTATATTTTTATTGGTCGGAAGTGATATTTGGTCATTAAATAATATTATAATTTAAAATTCCAAACTGATTAATTCCATCAAATCTTTTCTAACCTATCCCAAGCAATATACTGCTATTCTAACCCTCCCTTTTCCCTACATGTATATATCATAGTAGGAGAAAAATTATAAAAGGGAGATATAAAAAGCCAAAAGTCGCGAAACATGTCTTTTTATTTCTATAAATTAAATGTATATTATTGATAACGCTAATAATGGGATATGATTTCTCCCAGATATGCTATGCGAAAAGGACATAGAAAAGAGGCTTTCTCCCGGCTATAGCTCCACAATAGAAATTTAATCTTTCTAATACCCACTTATATGCTAAATGTTAATTTTTATGAATTATGATAAATACGTAAAAAGTATACGGGGTTATTCCTGTATTCTCAGTTCATTAAAAAATTTATTTTGTTTATACTTCTCTTTCTGTTCTAACACATTTTTATTCTTTGAAAATAATATTGTCAAAAAGTTAAATTTTCGCGATTTTTAAAAACTGTTCGATTAAGACTTTAGTCAAGATAATAATAATATGTAAAAGCCTATAGATTTAGCAAAAAGAGGCTTAAATCTCTTTGCCATATATGAGCAAAATTTCCAGGCTTACAAAATATTAATTTTGGGTATGATCCTAATAGTGTCATTTTTAAAAATTAAACGACCCAAATAGGGATTTTTAAAAACACTATTTGAAAATTAAAATTGATATAATGATTTTAAACGAAAAGATGTGTCAACATTACGATATTTATGTTATATTTTAATCTTACATTTTGCTAGAAAATATGTAAATAACAAAGATGAATGATTTTATTATTTCGCAATTTATTAAATCAAATTCAAATATAAGCCTATAATATTATTATGAATAAATCTAAAATATCGTAAAATAAATTGTGACATTAATATTGACAAATAAATAAAAGATTAATTATTCTTATCCATCAACGGAGAATATAAAATTGATGTAGTTGGTTCGAATTATATTAACTGCTATATTTAGTCTAAGGTATTATTATTTTAACGCAAAATCTTGAAATGATTATGTCCATAATGAGTCAATACGATAAAACCTTAACTAATTCAGAATAAATATGTATCATCCAAACTATTTTTTGTTGCTGTAAAAACTCGATGTTCACTGATATATTTAGTTCGAAATGATTTAAAATATAGTATATTCAAGCGAATAGTCTTGTTAATGAGAATTCTGTAAAAATTATAAAATGTCATAAAAAATCATTTACGTCTCACTTTGCTTTTACCATGTACTAAATATATATATATTATTGTAGAGAAAATAAATAAAAGGGATATAACAAGTCGAAAGTTGTTTTTAGCGACTAAATGCATCTTAAGGAAGCTATAAACGGGATAGAATTCGCAGAGATGGGGAAGCTAAAAAAACAGCTATCAATGCTTCCTTAATAGATATTTAATCTTTCAAATACTAGTAAGTGTATTAGAAAGTATATGAGATAATTCTTGTTTTATCAGTTCAGAAAATATCTATTAACATTCATTTTATTTTTATTTTCTCGGTCTTCCTGATTTAATACATTATTTAGTGAATCAGCGTTTCGATATTTTTATCATATTTTAATTATACTTTTGGCTAGAAAAATGTTTAATAAAAAAAAAGGAAAATGATTTAGCAATTTGTTAAAACTATCAGATATAATATTATCCTTATATTATTACACATAAATATATATTTTATAAATTAGCCAAATATCTAAGCAATTTGGTAGTTTTGATATATTTTCTACATTATCTTTCCAATGATTAAAGGATTAGACATTTATTTTTCTTCTTACATCAAAAATCTCAAAAATAAACCTTTTGTTTCATAAATATTTTTAACATTTTAATATTTTGCCCATTTATGATCTGACAAATGACAATAAATTCAATGGTTATTTCACTAATACAGTTTAAAATGATGTCAGCTCAATACCTGTCTTGTTAAAATTACTTTTAAAAAGTAACTGATTACAATTATTAGTTATTCTTTCTTTTTTTTAGAGTAACTCGTATCTAGTTAAAGCTATATTTTAAACGTATTTAGTTATACAAGTTTCTTAATAAATTATTTTATAAGCAGTAATTTGATAAATTTGAAAGATAGTCTATAAATACAATAAATGATATATGTTTAATATATGTAGAGTTACTTATATTACTAATTTCACATTTTTCGAAGGTATTTAGTTACAACTATTTATTTTTTGAAAATATAACTGGGTGCCCCCATATTCATATTTAGTTACTTTAACTACACTAATCTGTATTTATTCTTATTTATTTTAGTCTGCAAATCACATTCAATTAAGGCAACTATTTATATCTCATGAGATAATATAGAACGCGATATTTTTTAATGAGTTTAAAATATATATTTAGGCTTATGACTATCATTTAAAACATTTGAATATAGTATAATAAATTGAAATCTTAAATGGTTAATTATTATGTAAAAAGAAATTACCTGGTGGATTCTCCCCTAATGATAAATTAAATTAAACAACTTCGAGATTTTGCCAAAATAATACTTTTAGCGTTAAAATCTTGATTTAACGTTTGTAAACACAATAAATGATATATGTTCAAAATATGTAGAGTTACTTAAATTATTACTAGTTTAACAATTTTTGAAAGTAATTGATCACAATTTATTTATTATTTCAAAAATATAATTTGTTTAATACACATATTTAATTACTTTAACTATGCTATTCTGTATTTATCCTTATTTATTTTTGTCTACATATCACATTCTATTAAGGTAACTATTTATATCTCTAAAAAGAAATAAATAATATAGGACGCGATATTTTTTAATGAGTTTAAAATATATATTTAGGCTTATGACTCCTTTTTAAAATATTTGAATTTGAAATATAGTATAATGAGTTGAATTCATAAAATGGTTAATTACAATGTAGAAGAAATTACCTGTTGGCCTTTCCCCTAATAATAAATAAAACTAGATTAATTTTGAGATTTCGTCAAAAGAATTTTTTTTGAGTTAAAATCTTGATATATAAGATCTAAAAAAATTCTACTACACTGAAAGTTCTCAGATATTTTCTGTTTTATGAAGAAACAATAATTTTTTGTTAAACTTATGATTTGAAATCTTTTATGAATTCAATATTAATAGTTCAAAAAATAATATTATAAATTTAATCCTTCTAGCAAAAAAAAATATGATAATTTCATAAATTCTTTTATTTTTAAATATTTCTTATAGTTGTTAGAGATATATTATTTTGACTAATAATCTCGAAAAGATCCTTTCTATATAAGTCAATAAAATAAAACCTCACGATATTTACTGAAATATTTTGTTTGAAATGATTGAATTACAATACATTTAAGCGAAAAGTCTTGTTAATGAGAATTCTGTAAAAATTAAAATTTGTGATAAAAATCAATTACCCTTCATTTTACTTTGACCATGCACTTAAAATAAATACGCATATATATATTTGTAGTGAAAATAAATAAAAGGGAAATCACAAGCCTAAAGTTGCAAGATTTAACCTTTATTTTTAGGGATTAAATGCTTCTTGAGAATGCTATAAAATGGATAGAATTCCCAGAGATGGGGGAGCTCATCCTTAATAGAAATTTTATCCTTTAAAAACCTACTTATACGAAAAATTGTTATAATGTGAATGTATAATAAAATATATAAAAAGTATAGGAAATTATTCTTGCTTTATTATAACTCAAAAAATATAAATTAAAATTCATTTTTTGTAAAGCAGCTCGTTTTGAACCGATTTTTAAAAACGGCTAACTCAATATTTTATCCAGAAAAATATTACGCAAACCTAAAGATTTTGCTCATAGAAGGAACTAAGGTTTAGATATATATATCAGCAAAATCTCGAGACTTAGGCAATATTCTGGTTAAAATATTGAGTTAGCCGCTTTGAAAAATCGGCTCAAAACGAGCCGTTTAACGACACTAACATATTTTAGTGAATAAGCGTTTTGATATTTTTATCATATTTTAATTGTACTTTTGGCTAGAAAAATGTTTAACGAAAAAGGAAAATGATTTAGCAATTTATTAAAACTATCAAATATAATACAGGGTTTCCCATTCAAAAAAAGGAAAAGTACCAATCAAAAAAGGTAAAGTTTCAATCATAAAAGGAAAAGTGTCAATCAAAAAAGGAAAATTCCGTAAAAGAAAGAAAAAATAGTGTCAAACAAAAAAGGAAAAGGTTCAATCAAAAAAGGAAAAGTGTCAAACAAAAAAGGAAAAGGTCCAATCAAAAAGAAAAGTGTCGATCGAAAAAGGAAAATTACCAAAAGAAAAGGAAAAGTGTCAATCAAAAAAGGAAAATTCCCATTCAAAAAAGGAAAATAGTAATTTTTTAAAAAAAATATATAAATTTTTCAATTTTTATTTATTTTTGTCATTCCTTCTTATTTTATTTCTAACTTTTTGCGATTTCTTTACTTTATTTGTATCTTTTCTCAATTTATTTTTCTTACTATATTTTTTCTCAATTTTATTTTCTTCTCATTTTTGATAATTCTTTTGTATATTTAAAAATAATTTATAAATTTTCCATTTTTTAACAATTCTTTACGTTTTTTTTCATCATACATATGTCGTAATTTATAAAGGGATCATAACTATCCGGGATCTTCACGGGATTTAAAGGGATCCCTTTAAAATTTCAATTTTTAAAGGATAAAGAACTATACGGCATTATCACGTTTGAACCATGATATAGAAGAATCTTATTTTAAAAAGCGTTTTTCGCGCGTTTCGTTTTTTTTTTAATTTTATTGTTATTCATTAATTTTCAATGTTGTTTTTTTTTGGCCTTATGAAATAAGATATGTATAATATAGGGTATCAATCGATAGCTAATTAAAAGATCTATTCAACTGAAAGTCAATCTTTCCCCCATAATAAGCTGGTCTAGGTCTTGGGGGGTGAGAAATATTTTTATCAATATAAAATATCGATATGGGTATCAAATAAAAGCTAATAAAAATATTTTTTTATTGTAATAATAATAAACTCATAGAGGGCGGGTCTAGGTCTTTGGGGGTCAGGAATATTTTTATCTCCACAAAATATTGATATGGATATCAAATAAAATATAATTAAATATCGTTAGATTGAAATTATTCATTTTTTGTCTTGATGGGTATGACTGTCAGGCCCTCAACATACAGGGTTTCCCATTCAAAAAAGGAAAAGGTCTAATCAAAAAGGTAAAGTTTAAATCATATAAGAATAATTAAATAAGAAGGACAAAAATAAATAAAAATATAAGAAAAATTGAAAAATTTATAATTTTTTTTAAAAAAAATTTAAAAAATTACGATTTTCCTTTTTTGAATGAAAATTTTTCTTTTTTGATTGACACTTTTCCTTTTCTTTTGGGAATTTTCCTTTTTCGATTGACACTTTTCCTTTTTTGATTGGACCTTTTCCTTTTTTGTTTGACACTTTTCCTTTTTTCATCGGACCTTTTCCTTTTATGATTGAAACTTTTCCTTTTTTGAATGGGAAACCCTGTAATATCCTTATATTATCACGCATAATTATAATTTTTTTTAAATTAGCCAACTATCTAAGCAATTTGGTGTGTTAATTTTTTTTATTTATTATCCATATTATCTTTCCAATGATTAAAGGATTTAAAATTTATTTTTCTTCCTGCATCAAAAATCTTAAAAATAAACCGTTTGTTTCATAAATATCTCCTCCATTATATTATTTTGCTCATTTATGATCTGATAAATGATAATAAATTTATTGGTTATTTCACTAATACAGTGTAAAATAATGCCAGCTCAATACCTGTCTTGTTAAAATTACTTTTAAAATGTAACTGATTACAATTATTAGTTATTCTTTCTTTTTTTAGAGTAACTCGTATCTAATTAAAGCTATATTTTAAACGTATCTAGTTATACAAGCTTCTTAATAAATTATTTAATAAGCAGTAATTTGATAAATTTGAGAGATAGTCTATAAGGACAATATGTTTAACATATGTACAGTTACTTATATTACTAATTTCACATTTTTCGAAAGTAATTAGTCAAAACAATTTATTATTTTACAAATATAACTGGGTGCCCCTATACTCATATTTAGTTATTTTAACTACGCCAATCTCTATTTATTCTTATTTATTGTCCACAAATTACATTCTATTAAGACAACTATTTATAACTCTAAATAGAAATAAAATAAGACGTGATTTTTTTAAGGGTTTAGGCTTATAACTCTCTCAAAACATTTGAATTTAAAATATATCATAATGAGTTAAATTCTTAAATGGTTAATTACAATGTAAAAATAAATTATCTGGTGGCTTTTCCCCTAATAATAAATAAATCTAGATTAACTTCGAGATTTTGTCAAAAGAATATTTTTTGGGTTAAATTCTTGATTTAACGTCTATAAAGACAATAAATGATATATAACTTATGTAGAATTACTTAAAATATAATTAGTTTTATATTTTTCGAAAGTAATTAGTCATGAAAATCTAACTGGTTGCCCCTACTCATATTTAGTTACTTTAACAACACTAATGTGTATTTATTCTTAATTATTATAGTCTATATAATACATTTTCTTAAAACATATATTTATAATTCGAAAATTTTAAAAAGAAATATTACCTGGTAGCATATCCCCTAAAAATGAATATAACTAGATTAACTTCGAGATTTAGCTAAAAAAATATTTTTTGTATTAAAATCTTGATTTAACCAATATGATCTAAGTCGATGATTTTAAAGGCCATAAAGTGATTATAGAATTTATCTAAACCTTTTTTTTCTAATATTCAAAAATAAAATCTAAGAAGATTCTATTACTCTTAAGGTAAACCTTTGTGTTTTAAGATTAAATAAAATGTTGTATTTTTTGTTAATTTTTTATGTTATGAATTAAAATTTTAATAAATTCAATATTATTCATTCTATAAATAATATTATAAATTTAATCCTTGTCATAAAAAATCTTTTACCTTTAATTATACTTGTCCCATATACTAAAAATAAATAGCACATATATATATATATCATAGTAGTGAAAAAATAATAAAAATGATATATCAAGTCAATAGTCACTTAACATTTATATTTATAGGAATTAAATGTATCTTGAAAACGTTTAAATGGAATATTTCCCAGAGGTGCTATGCAAAGAACTAAACGTCCATGATAGAAATTTAATATTTCTTATATCTACTTATATGATAAATTATAATATATGTGAATGTATAATAAATAAATAGGTAAAAAGTTAATAAGATTATTGTTGCTTCCTCAGTTCATAAAACATTAAATAATCACATTTTATGCTAAGAATAATTAATAGAAAAATTCTAATTTATAATTGTATGAGCGTTTAGAAATTTATTTTAAATTTTGATTATATACCTTTGGCTAGGAAAATAGTTAACAAAGAAAAATAATATAATTAATAGTAATTCTTATAAACAATCAAGTATAATAACGCATAAACATATTTTTTTAATTAGTCAACTCTGTAAGCCATAGTGATATTTAAAAAATAGCATGATTTTTAAAAATTAAATTTAAAATAAATTAAGTAAGCAATTTTAAAAAGATAGAAATAAGTTTTAAAAAAAACATGTAGGAGTGGTAAGAAAAGTTAGCTTCATTGAGATTCTAGGAAACTACGATAATGCCGCAAAATTGTAGCATTTCAAAAGAGGATCCATACCATTAATTTGAGAATGATAATAGAATATAAACAGCTTAGACCATTGTCAGCTCTTAAAATCGGAGTCTCTACTCTCACTCTTTACATTTATGAGGTAGACATAGGTCACAGCCAGGGTTGGGCAGTATCGCGGATATTTGTATCTTTTTTAAAATTTTGGAAAGTATCTTGTATCCAGTATCTAAGATACATATTATTTAAAAGTATTTGTATATTAACCAACTTTGTGTTCAGAAAGATACAGATACTTTAAAAAAAATTTATATTGGTTAATTTAAATAGTATTAAAATTTAAAATGATATTGTTTTAAGATTTAAATGAAAAATTTAATCAAAATTTAGATATTTTAAGATAATTTTTGATATATGACGTTGGTCGTCATATAGCAATTTGCTAACAATTAGAACTACCATGTTATCGTTTTATGTCTATTTTAAAATTATGGAAGAAGAAAATAGAATAATATGTTTATCTTCGTCTTCAGATGATTCTTCAACCGAAAATTATAACAATAGATTTAAACTAAGCATACTTAATGGCAAATTTTTTGGAGTACTTCAAGATGATCATAATAAAGAAATTCATCGTGACTTTGGTATTGACGAAAAAGTTATAGCAACTGTTACAGATAACGGCTCTAACTTTAAGAAAGCTTTCAAGGAGTTTGGATATTCTATGGAAGCTGTAGAGAATGACTTTGACATCAATGATGATGAATGTATAGAATTGGAAATCATTGAAAGTATTCTATCTTTCTTTCTTTCTTTCTTTAATACTTCTTTAAAATTTATTATGATATTGTAAATTTAGTAAAAATTTTTATTCAAATATAATTATTTATTTGTTTATTTAAGGGTCTAAAGAAGCCTCAATAACATTGCCTCCACATTCGTTGTTTGTGCCATACAATAAGTCTAATTGCCACAACAGATGTCGAGAGAGCTAGGATTCTCCTAACATTTCTAAAATTCATCATCCTGCAATAGCTAAATATACTAAGCTATGGAATGCAAATAATAGGCCTAAAACTGCAGAACTTATCAAAGCAGTTTTAGGAAAACAATTAGTTACACCTTGTTGCACTAGATGGAATAGTTTGTATGATAGTCTTCATAGTTTATTAAAATTTAAAGGCGAACTTCCTAAATTATGTCAAAAATTAGAATTTCCTAAATTAAGAGATATTGAAATTCAATATTTAGAAGAATATTGTAAAATAAAATGGCCCCATTGGCTATAGCGATTGACAAAATACAGAGTGAAATCAACTGCTATTATGGAGAATCAGCTCCAATTTTAAATGTCGTTAAAAAAAATTACAAATTTAATTCAAACCAATCTACAATTTTGCAAACCATTAGCTATTGCCATAGAAAATTATTTAAATAAAAGATTTAAAAATATATATGATTTTGATAACCATTTTAAAAGTGTATTTTTGGCAACTATTTCTCATCCCTATTTTAAAAATTGTTGGATTGATGGTGAAAAAGAAAAAAAATACTTCAGGATTTGTTATTACATGAAGTAATAATTGTTTTTAAAAATAATATTGAAATTAATACTTCAACAAAATCTTCAATTGGTTAAGATGATGATTACTTTTGCCTAAAGTACCACATCCAATTTTAATAATTCAATAAATGATATTGAAATAGAGGTCCTAAATTATATGAAAGATGACAGGCGGAGTATAAATATATTAAATAGTTATAAATATATAAAATAAATATTTATTTAATATAACACAATATTACCCTCCTCAGCCCCCGTTGAAAGATTATTTAGCTTTGCTAATATTAATAGACCAAATCGTCAAAGATTGAACGATAAATCATTTGAAAAATTAATAATATTAAAAAATAATGCTGATTTATTATTATTTACTAATTATATAATTATTAAATGGAATATCGCATTATCTTTTATAATAAATTTGTTATTTTCTACAATTTATTTTATAAATTTATATTATAGATAAGAAAATAAAGCTTTATACATTTTGATTTTGACTATTTAAAGTTTTTTTAAAAAAGTATCTTGTATCTTAAATACTTCTTTTTTTTTAAATACAAGTATCTTGTATCTTATATCTTATTTAAATTTTTCTAAAGTATCTTATATCTTATTTAAATTTTTCTAAAGTATCTAGTATCTTGTATCTTAAATACAAAATTTTATAAAGTATCTGTATCTGTATCCGAATACAATTTTCTGAAAATTTGCCCAACCCTAGTCACAGCCAAGTCTATATCCTATAGTCAACCTCTCCTCATCGGTAACAAACACGATTAGCACTAAGAACAGCTTCTAGTTACTCATGGCTAGAATTTTGTCAAGTATTTGAGGATTGGAAAGTCTTCAAGGGAGAGGTTGACCCCACTAATTTCTTAAAGTTAGCCAGAAGAGGGTTAAGAAAGTCTTTTTGTACTGGGACTGTGGAAGAGATAAAAGGCATAAATTTTCCTTCTATAAATCACAGGCAGTTTCAAATATATTATTTTTAATTATCTTTGTTTTTCAAATATATGATTAGAAACATTTTGTTTACTCTAACATCAAAACCCTCTATAATAAACTGTTTGTTTCATAAATATTTCCTCAACATCAAATTTTAAAAATTTAATAGTTATTTTATTAAATTACAAAATTCATACTATGAATACATTTTTGAAATAAGAATCACTTTTATTCAGATAGAACATAAAATAGTAGTAAGTTAGAAAAACAAGCTAGGTCAAATAATTTGATAAGGTGATGCGAGTCATAACTTGTGTTGTTAAAGTTACTTTTTACAATTAATTCATTACAGTTACTAGTTATATTTTTTTAAAGAAACAAGTTACCATTTGCCGTTGAATATTAATTGATTCCGAACCTGACCTTTCCTTTAAAAATCAAATCTGAGATTATCGACATTTACTTAGGACTTTTCCAGATCTTTTTATTGATGAGACCTAACCTTTACAAATGTGTCAGATAATATTTTTTTACAGGACATAAAAAAAATAGGTGGAATATATTTCATCCTTATCGATTCATTCAAAAGTATCTGTAAAATGTATCTCACTTTCAGAATGGCTATACTCTTCATCTTAATTTATTACAATAAAATACATGATTACAATAATATAGATATTAAATACAAATTGCAATATCGAAATATATTAAAATTTACATGGATCATTCCTCGCAGAAAAATTTACAATTGAGTATGGATGATAATTAATTTCAAAAACTTTTTAATTAACTCATAACATTTTGAATACTTACTTGGATTAGTCAGATTAACGGCTACATAATAAAATGAATAATATTACAAATTTATATTTTTAGTATTGGTAGAAAAATAATAAATTAATTAAATCATAATTATTAATTATATATTTTTTTTTATATAGAGTATAGATATAGTAAGTTAATTATAATTTTAATATTCTTTTAAATAGTATTTTCATCATTGTTTTGTTTTTATTTTTTCAACTGTGTACAATCGATTATTTTTAAAAAAATATATATAATATTCATCCCTTTTGTAGGGAAATTTGTCTTTCAGTGTGTTAACTAAAAAAAAGGTGGTAATGTCAAATAATTTTTATCGCTTTTCCTTCTATAAAAAATGTTTTCTTATGTATCGTTTGTATAAAATCATCATTAAAAATTATTATACCAATTTCATCCGAACGTAAGTACGAGCTTGAATCTTCTATTAATAAATTGGGAATGTAATGGATTAATGCATGTATATAAGTGAAAACTTCTATTAAAAATATAAATAATATAAAGTATCTTGTAAATCAATTTCTTTAAATATTAATAACAAATAATTTTAGCTTAATCCCCGAATCAAGATTCAAATATTAATTAAGAGAAATTGATCTTCATAGACTGATTTTTAAAATCGATCAGCTGTTAAATCGCTTCGAAGGGGATCCCCACTATGAATACAGCTTTATGATAGATAGTACGATAAAAGAATATGAAAATATTTAAAATCTGATATACTTTTAATATAATGAAGAAATAAAAAATATTATGAGCACTTTAAGATTTTTGAGATAAAGGGAGAGGGGAGAGGGGGTGATCGATAGATATTAGGTAAAATTCTAAACATTTTCTCAGGTTAGTGTAGTTAACGGCTATAAAAATAAATATAGTATAAATGAAAATAATTTATCATTTTTTGAAGCAAAATTTACAATCGAATAATGGATAAAACTATTTTGACTACGAAAAAACTTGTAAATTTCTAAACATTTACTCAGGCTAATGTATTTAGCGATTATAATGGATAAATTTCAATATCAAAATATATTATAATGCATGGAAAACAGTTTTTCATTTATGACGATTACAATCGAATATGGATGAAACTATTTGATGAAAAACTTGTAAAATTCTAAACATTTACCCGGCTTAGTGTAGTTAGTGGCTATAAAAATTAATTTAAATATCAAAAATATAGTATAATGTATAGTAAATAATTATTTCATTTATAGAAGAAAAATTTGCAATGTAATAATGGATAAAACTATTTTGACCACGAATGAAAAACTTGTAAATTTCTAAACATTTATTCGGGCTAATGTATTTGGCGACTATAATGGATAAATTTCAATATCAAAATAAAGTATATAGCATGGGGAATTGGAAAAGTTTACAATCAAATATGAATAATAAATTTTTAAAACTATTTGGAGTACCAATTAGCTTATAAATTATAAACTTTACTTAGGGTAGTCAAGTTATCGTCTATAAAGTTTAAAGATAAATTTCAATTTAAAAATAGAGTATATAGTCATGGAAATTGTTTTTACTTTATTAAATTACACCGAATATGAATATTTCAAAACTTTTTTATAACGAAGGAAAAACTTATAACATTTTATATATTTACTTGAGTTAGTCAGATTAGAGGCTACAAAAAATTTGAATTATATTTAATTTAATATATTGCTGTTGGTAAAAAAAAATTATTTCATGGAAAATGTATCTTTTCTTCTACACTTTTAACCTAGATAAAGTGAGATATGTTATAAAGTTTTTTTTAAATTATCGAAAAAAATGCATTACCTCAAGGATAAATGGCGAAATTCGGTAATGCTTATAAATTTTATTTTATTGATTGAAGGGAGGAAAAGTGGAAGAATTAATATTTTATGTTAATTTAATATCTTCTCAATTCACCTCTCCCTCCAGTAAGATACGCATTGAATTGAAAATTCTGTTAAATTACCTAAATGTAAGATCAACTTCAAAACTAAAAAATAAATTATAAATAGATTAAGCATAATATAAAGTAGAAAGAAAAGATATTAACAAAAATAATGATGAAAATTTAACTAAAGAAAACTTTTTAAGGGGGAAATTAATATTTTCATAATCCAAATTAGGAGAAATATATCCTTTAGTAGTGTTAGAGTGAACTAACTATCTGTTATTTTTGGATAGAGAATATTGAAATAAGGCCAAAATTTGATAGATTAAACTAATTTTATATGTTTTTTAATGTATAATAATTAGGGGAAAATATATTATTTATTTATCCCTATCGTCAGTTATACAGATCCTGGATAATATTTAAATATAAAATTTTTTGACAAAATTTTAAATTAATGATTGAATATTTATCTGGTTTTATTATTTCCAATATAATTTGTATCTAGTTAAGCTTCTAGCTAATTTGCAAACTAACCAAATCTCTGGCTAATTTGTAAGCTAGCTAAGCCGCTAGTAATTTGTATACCTGCTAGTTATTTACAAAACTAGATAAACATTTAGTTAGTTTGTAAAATAGTTAAACCTTTAGCAAGTAAATTAGCCAAATCTCTCGCCGGTTTTTACACTCGAAGTATTTACATTAGCTTAGTAAATATGCATGAAAAAAACCGTCCATTCTTTTACCATCCTCCGGTTTAAAAAAAAAGATCATTTTATCAGTCTTTCCTAAGTTTGTTTTGAGCTTTCAAAGTAAAACTACTTAGCCTTAATAAGTTTTAATTTATTATAATTATATTTTTTTAACTTTTAAGTATCTATATATTGTAATAAAATTACTTTTCGAAAGTTTTGGAAGACCTAAAAAAGAGAGTATAGTTATTTTAATATACCAAACTATGTAAATAAAATTTTAAATGAAACTAGCACAGTATTATTGGGAAAGTGTGACCATCATGCAAAATAATATTAATATCTGCATATTGTATCTCTATTTTCCCGCTTCCTGTCATAATCATTGGATGCATTATATTTTCACTTTTCTTACGAGTTATTTCTTGTTAATAAACTAATATCACACTTTCTCAATTTACTTCTTATTTGCTTTTTTTTTAGTCTGTGATAAGCATCTTTATCTCTCTGGAATAACATATTTTTCCTATTTCCGCTTTAGCCTTATTATACACAATCATTACCAGTATCAAGTTGTGTTCTCTTTGTATGGAACTTTATTCGAGAGCCATTTTAGTTGTTACACTCGATACCGCCTAAATCAAATTCCATCTCTTCCTTGATAAAGTGTCAATTATATCTTTAAATACTAAGGGGTCCATTTTAGAGATCAGGCACCCCAAACCCTAGGCTTGTAGATTCTGTTTTATTAAGTCTCACATGGGATAATTAATATTTTTATTATTCCATTATTTTCATGGACAAAATTTAATTTTATTAGAATCAATCTTGAGAAAAAAAGTATAAATTAGTTTTAAAATTTTATAATGTATAAAGTTGTTTGGGCTATCTTAGGATACTTTGTTAAATTCAAATAAAACAATTATTTTTGGACCAATGAAGATTGATAAAAATTACGCCAACAAGCCCTGGCCTATCTCTCCTAAAACTTTATGCCTGATTAATGCTTTATTAATTCATGAATCAGTTTTTCTAGTCTACACAGAAACTAATTAAATGCGTTCTATATTTGTCAATTAACGTTGAACTAACAATATATTGTATGGAAAATCTTTCATTTCTAGAAGAAAAATTTGCAATTGAATATGGATATAATTAATTTAAAACACTTTATAAATGAAAAACTTGTAACATCTACTTGATTTGATCTTTTTGGCAGCTACAAAAAATATTTGAATAAATATTATATTCCTGTTGGTGTATAGTATATGTATAACTCGATCAACGGATATAAAAAATTAATTATAATTATTGCTATTTAATAAGGTTGCATCCAAAAAAAATATAGCAGATCTAGTTTAAGCATTTGAGGCGATAAAACTTCTAATATAGCTATAGTTTCAGCCACTTCAAAAAAATTAGATATTTCAGTGTTAGCCTAGCTACCATCAAATAATTTCGTTATGGTTAGTCAGTAAGTTTTATAGATTTCGGATGCGACCTGTAATTAGGGCCTAAATTAAATTATAATTATTGAAAAAACAACTTTTTCCTAAAGATGAAAGAAATTTCTAATACTCCGGCTCTTAGCAAATTATAATTTATTTATTATCATAACATTTAACTTAACAAAAGAAATATATAAACAAATTAGTAATGCATAAAAATTTAATATTTTACTTGTTAAGTCGCAGTAAGAAGTAAGAATTAACACCAGGCAAATTGGTAGGAGTATGTTCATATTTTTTTTAAACTTTAATTTATATATGTTAAGTTTTAATATAAATTTTATGTTAAATAAAAAAAAAAAATTTTTTTGTAATTTAAAAAATATATATATTATGGAAGATATAAATTTTATTAAACCAAGTCAGTATTTTATAATATTTTTTTTTCAATTTTGAATTATTATTATTATTATTATTATTATTTGTTTTTTATTATTGTTCAAAAATAATTTTTATTTTTTTTTAACTTAATATGATATATTATTTTTTAAGATTAGTTATTTAATTATCAATGGATAAGCATAGATCCAAAGAATAGCTAAAGAATAGGGCCGGAGTAAAATTGCCTCTCCAAGCCATAAAATTTCTTTAAAAAAAGAAGCTTTTACCATACATAGTCACTGATTTTATGGAAGTTAGAGGAATTTATTATAAATGCTCTCAGTGAAATGAGAAAATGGTCTGAAAAATCCATTACATCGGAAGAAGATGTCTTATTGGACTCGATAAAAAAAAATCTAATCCCTGCCATTAGATGCAATTCATTTATTTCAAAATAAATGATATCGATTTTATAACAAAAATTTAAGATAATGTTGATGATAATAAGGTATTTCGAAAATCAAAGCAAAACTTTATAGAGTTTATATTGGCATTCCTCGACTAGCACAAATTATAAACCCATCGTTATATTAATATATGGTAGAAGAATATTATAAGATGATTTATTTCCCCCACTCCCCATCTCTAGTATTTAACATATTAAAATTAAATATTTTATCCCCTATAGGCATTAGGGATTAACGCCTGCTGAAAGATAAATTTTATTCTTTAAAGTAGAATAAAATCTTATCTAAGAAATAGTACCATAGGAAATATGTTGAATGAATGTTGGACTTTTCAAATATTGAGACTAGATTAATGAAAATTATTGAAAGCTTAAATCAAAAAGATCTTTGTATATATTATTTATTTTATATAACTTGCCGATTAATGCCAAATGTATAAGGATGGGAATGGGGGGAGAGGGGGGGGTTGATTTTCTTCAAGCCTTTACATAAAAAAATAGAAATTAAAATTTAGAGAGATGAGATGTTTTTTAGTTGTGTTACATAATACACACGAGTATATCCTTAGCAACAGAAAATTATGATATATATAAAATTGTAATAGATGTTGTGTCTAGAAAAATAGCTTGTTAAGGGGGTTTTATCATCAAAACTAGTAAAATAGGTCAAAGTTCAAAAAAATATGTATACATCAAAACAATTAAAATAAGATAGAAAGGGATAGTATTCTCTGATTACTCATTTTTTTATATCGCAATAAAATTTAATATGTTTTTTTTTAAAATATATTTTTACAATAATAATGTAGTATCCTTAATAAAATGTAAAGCAATCCCCTCATTCTAGATAACTAACACTCCCAGCAACCATTTTCTTTCTTTCTTTCTTTCTTTCTTTCTTTCTTTCTTTCTTTCTTTCTTTCTTTCTTTCTTTCTTTCTTTCTTTCTTTCTTTCTTTCTTTCTTTCTTTCCTTCCTTCCTTCCTTCCTTCCTTCCTTCCTTCCTTCCTTCTCCTTCTTTCTTTCACTTCACTGCCCTCTCCCTTATTTTTATTCATCCAATATCCTTTTAAGTCTTTATATTATGCAATAGAAGCAACTTATACATATTTTTTTTCCCTTAGAAAAAATATATTAGGTTTGTCTGAGTAAAATGGTTTTGTGTGCATTTAAAAATCAAGGTTCTAAATTATTATTACATTTTTATGTATATTGTTTTATTATTTTGACTTGATTATGAACTATCTGATCACCAATTTTTTAAGAATAGTTATTTTATAGGTAAGGTATAGATATAGACCAGGTTTGTAGATGATAGATATGGCAAGGGTAAAATTGCCTTTTTACCCCCGAAAATTCATATTTTTAAAATATTTTTCTTAAAAAAAAAGATTTTTCTCGTTTGAAGCAGAAATTAAAATTTTTGACGATCACAAAATTGAATTTAAGAAAATTGGAAATTTTATCATGAAATTAATTTTTATGCTTAAAAATTGTAAAAGATTTGCTTATAAAAGATTTTTGGCAAATATTTCTTTTGGAATTTGTGGTAAAATTTGATCCAGAATCTTGCATTGAAAATTTTAAACTAAAATTATAAACTTCACTCAGCTCATGATGCCACAAATTTTATATGAATTGCAGTTAATACTCGATTTAAGTTTGATTGTCTTTATTAAAAATTAATCCGTAGCAATATAATTTTGCTACGAAAATTTAGCCAAAAATATAAGCAATAGAAAATACTCGGTATAATAAGAAGTATTGTTTGAAGGACCTTCTTCTGGATAAAAGTGGGGAACCAATGCCAACAAGTAGGAAAGAGATAGGAGAATTAGAGTTTCTCATAAAATTGAGGATTGAAAAATCTGCCCTTTAAATAAAATTTGTTTAAGAACGATTTTTTTTTTAAATTCAAGGTTTAAAATTAATAGGATGGCCTAGCATTAATGACGTTGGTGTCTATAATATTCCCGAATATATCCTTAGGTTAGAAAATTTTTAGGAGTAAATTAACAATCTACATTATACAATATTAGGGTTCAAAAGTTATACCTTAATCAAAAAAAAGAGGTTAAGGTTACCTTAATCATAGCAAAAAAGTTCAAAAAAAAATGTCTATATGACAACATATGGAATATATAAGTTACCTTAATCAGAACGATAAAATAGGTTAAAGATCAAAAAAAATATATTCAACTCAAAACAATTAAAATAGACAGAAACTACAAAATTTATTTTATCAATACTTTACACATATTTTGTTATTGCATTATAATGAGGCCTCCTCCCAGTTGTGTAAAAGTACCAATCTAAAGGTCAATCTTTATTAGGGTGCCTACTTCCTCATTCTATCTAATATCAATTTACGTTTTTCATGATACAGGAACGATTGGAGGTGTTTTTCCTTGAGGAAAATATTTTGTCATAAAATAATTTCGTTTTACATTAAGAAAAATGCTTTACTTACTGATAATAACAGTTAAATGATCTTTACAATTTATCTTTTAATAATAAATATAATCCATCGGCTCGAAATTTAATACATTTGTTAAAATAAATCTTTTAATCAAATAAAAAATGTAAACTACTACAACACCCATACTAAATCTTATTATTTTTCTTATGGCTTTGATTAATAAATATTCCATAACTAAACGAAGTTGAAAGATACATTCCTCTCCCTGTTTCATCTTCATATTTTTTTTACCATACCACCTAGATACATTTCCACACTTTTTATACCCAAGATTTATAATACGTTAACCTCTTTACACCTTAAAGGAAGTATTTCATAAAACCAGTTCCCTTTGCATCGCCAATTTCTAATATTTTCTTACATTCAGATTACTCATGCAAAACTAAATTCTCCGCGGACTCCCTTATATTAGCTTCAGCATGACTATTTTATCCATTAATTATCAAGCCTTTTCTTTCGGATAAAAATGACCAATTTTTTAAAAATTATTTTGATTAAAGCCCAAAATTTTTATTCAAAAAAGAAATCAATCATATAACAGTAAATAGAAAATTTAGCCTGTGTCATATCTGCCCCGTTAAACAGTAATACTTTAAATAACCAATTATTAAAATGCTCGTTTATTATAAAGTGCGATTTGACGCTTTTGGTATATATATATATCCTGCAACTACATTTTTTCCCATCTATAATTTTGAATAAATAATGTCCAGATAAATCAGAAATTTTTCACTCTAATAGAAAAGGGATTGCTGTAATTATAGAAATATTTTATTGGTATTCGATTGGGGGAGGGGGGGGGTAGTTAGAAATTTCTCTAAAAAACCAAACGCTTCTTCTTATCGTCGATTCACTAAATTCGAGATTTTCCATAATTTACCAAAGTAACATCGATAAAATTGGTGAATATATGGGTAACCACCATTTTATTTCCCTCTTGCTTATACTTTAATACCCATTGAAAGGGCTTGTCAAATGTAATACATCTGTTTTCCTCTTAAATTGCGAGAAATTATATAAACTTGTAGTAAACGAGTATGTAATACGTTATCGATTTAATTATGGTCTAATTTACCATAATCACCTGAAGTCAGAACTCGTCATTTGTCAAGTCATTTTAGTCGACATCCTCTTCATAGATTAAAGGGTTTATAATTATGGCCATCTCTCTTTCTTCAATTGGTTTCTCTTCAAAAGGTTGAAGAAATGTTTGTTCAATTGCTATAATACGATTCTTATTAAAATTATTAATCAATTATGTAAAATAATATATTAATTAATAAAAATTGCAAAGAAATGTATTAAAATAAATTAATATTCTTCAAAAATGAATTAATTACTCTCCCTGTCAGGCGGGTTTAGCTTTATGCAATATTCATAGAATATCTATACATTATATTCTATCATTATTTACAAATAAAATTGCATTTTATATCGTAGTGTCTGGCATGGTCCGTTAAAACCTATGCCATCTCTCTTGCAGATCTGGGTTCAAATCCAGTAATCATTTATTATTATTCTTTTTCTGAAGCCAATTAGTGATTCTATGGTACGGGGTATGATATCTGGCATGGTCCGTTAAAACCTATGCCATCTCTCTTGCAGATCTGGGTTCAAATCCAGTAATAATTTATTATTATTCTTTTTCTGAAGCCAATTAGTGATTCTATGGTACGGGGTATGATATATAGCAGATCAAAAGTATGCATTCTACTATTTAATTAATATTATCGAATATTAAGAAAATTTATAATTTTTTCTTTTAAATAGCAAAATTTGTATATGTTGCTTCGTGTTTAGTGGTGCAAATGCACTATTTAATCACATATCTAAATTTTAATTTTTAATAAAAATGATAAACTTAAACATCTATAGATGCATATGTCTACTAGTTTTCATCGAACTAATTGCGTATCATATTCCTGAGATTATTTAGAAGACTTTGAATCTTAGAACTCAAATAATTACCGTGTTTAATAACTTCTTAGGGGGTATTATAAAAAATAGAATTTTTTCTAATTTTTTTTTCAAGTATTGAAGTACAGTGTCCTGAACAAAGCATGCATTTTTTTTTATTGTTTTTTAAAATAAAGACTATGAAGTATATATTGTAAGTGGTGTGGATGTGCACCATTAACCAGTAATGAGTTAAGTCACCGACTAGCATAATGGCCTTCTCTAGAGGCGGTACTATTGTCAGTTCTATTAAACTCATCTTTTTTTGACCCAATCAGCTAGGGGGTTTATGGAATACGATTGGCTGCCCCATTTAGTTCATTGAAGGTTATGGTGTAAAATTAATAGATCAGGTGCCCTTCTTGACATCAATATTTTTGTTGATTTTTACAATCCGTAGGAGGAGATGTTTGATTTTGTTCTCTTTCAGATTACAGGGAACACTTTAAACCTCCTTTAGTCTTCTGAAGACTTTAGCCATTCTTCCGCCACGTTGAGGCAGAAGGTAGTTGTAAGGGAGATGGTTACATCTGTTAATATTTATATTTAAAAATAAGTTTCAATAATTTTTTAAATAAATTTGGTCTAAGTTTAGCAAATTATTGTATGTTAAATTGGCACTGTTTAACATTAGTCCAATCAAACTTTGGATTATAAAAATAATAATATCTAATAAGATATATCTTTTCCATATGTTTACCTCATCATTACCCAAATAACTTTTTGCTTTTAAAACCAATGGAGTGTTTTCCTTGAAAGAAGAAAAATAATTCCCTAACTCTTGTTGTTCTCCATATGTAACTTTTTTTAGTCACATAATGTTCTATCTCAAACACATAAGTATATGACGTTTATTCAAATAGTGATTCTATCTGGATCTAATAACTGTGTTTGAAAAGGGACATTATGTGATTTTCAAAAAGCTACAGATGGTTTATATAAATATCAGAAGGTGGATATTTTATTATAAAAGAGTTTTTATGTCTTCGTGAAATCATTTTCAAAACAGTGTCCAGTAGGGTTGACGCTAGATAACTCAATAAAAGTCTGACTCATGTAATAGGGGAAAAGAATGTTGAATGGAATTTCTTTAATAGTCAGATTAAATTCAACGATGATAATGAGGGTATCCGTCTATATCAGTTAAGGAAAGGAAATAGATATATAGGACAGATTATTAAACCCTGGGATATATCATAGTAGAGGGGAAAAAAATGATACCGCCATGTTATTTATTATTTTTTGAATTAATATATAGATTTAATTCAGTTATATCAACCCTATTGGGTTATTTAAAAAAAAAAGATATTTTTTGAGGGTAAAATAAAATGTTGCTAATTATTTAGAGATATGGGTAATTATTTTTTTTTAATTAATTTTATCAACGTTTGCGTTTAATCTGGTATCCATAATTTAGATTTCGATAAATTGTGGTTAATTTTGGGAAAAAATTGAAATAGCCATTAAAAAAAAACTCCCGAAATAGTTAATTCAATTATCTTTCTCAAGACCTAATAATAAAGGAATATTTGTATTTGCATTTGCATTATAATGGATATCATCTTTATAAGGTGTAGACAAATTAGTATTTTTTTTTCTTTTAATTATAATATCGCAAATATAATAATGACCCTAATTCATTATTTGTAATACGATATTAAGTAGACTAAATTTGACTAAATCTTTTTGTAATAAGTGAAAGGCTTATTGAATATATTTATTTTAGTCTAGTCTCGGCTAAAATAAAAGACGGAATTTAGTGTACAAATCGCGAAATCGAACCCCATTAACTAAAAGCTGTGCAGTCCCGAATTGTGGATACATTATAGGGCTCTTGGTGATAGCACTAGGAAAAATATTTGTTCATGTTTCTTAAAAAAAAGAATTAATCTTTTAACATAATACACTATTTATAATATATATATATACATATAATATATCATTTACAATAAAACTCGAATTACCTTTGATTTTTTTCTTTAAAAAGATATAATTTTTTTTAAAAGAATTTAACATAATTCGAGAAGTTTAAGTGAGCGAGTCAAGCAGCGACCAATCGTTTTTTGAGCTTTTTCTTTTTACTAGCAATCGTAATATCCAGATCACCGGATAGAGCGTAACTTTCAACTTTACCATTCAAAAGTGCCATATTGATTTCGGAATGATTTAAGGTTGCTTCCAACTTTCTTTTTTTACTCTTTTTCACTTTCTTCTTAATCTGTTCCTCCTGATCTTCGTCCTCAGTCATGATGTTAGATTGCGTATCCTGTGCACCACCATTTGATTCGATCAAGACAATTCGCTTTTTCTTCTTCTTTTTTGATTGCTTCGTTACTATCGGGTTCTTAGGTTCTGTACCAAGGTTTTTCACAAATTTCATAACCTTTTATATAATACAAAAAAAAAATGGATATTATTTATTTTATTTTTTTAAATTAATAGCTAAGCTTTAAGAAAATACTTATCGAATAAATTACGTATTTTATAACATAACAATCGGACGAATCATTTGTATGCCTAAAAAGATATGTTATAAAAGTTAGGCATTAAGAAGAAGGCGAATTGCCATTTCGAAATTTTTTTAATCTCAGTCAATCATACTGTTTTAATGAAGCTCGATAAGTTTAGTTATATCTCAAAATTTAAATCTAATTCAAGAGATTCATGGCGTCTTTCAATCAATAATAAAGTAAAAATACTCTTAAGTTCATTTAACTTAAATCTAACGATATTTTCACATCTTATATAATTTGTTTGACAAGAATCTAAACTTCTAAAAATATATAGAACACGTATTTTCAACAATATCTAAATAAATCATCATTGCTTATTCGTAAAATTTTAAATATGTTCTGTAAAAATTTGTTTTCTTGCATCAAAAAAGATGGGAATGTTAATATGGAAGAGAACGGGCGTGTCCAATTGAAAAAGGGTAAATAAAAAAAAGAAATAAAATATAAATATAAATATATAACATTTATTTAATTTGGAAAAAGAAGGAAAAGGTCTATGTAGAAAGTTCCAGGATTAATTCAGCTGGAAGAGGCGCCCCCGGAAACAGGAAGGAAGAAAGGATTATATTGGGGATAACATACCGGATGAGAAAGAGGAGGTTCATGATAGAACTTGTTGCAGAGATATGATAGAGGCTAGATTGAAAATTATAATATGATTAATGTTATTGGTGAAGGTGCCTTTGGAAAAGGTATTTTTCTAAAATCTTCTTTTCGATGCGGAAACTGTCAAATACCTATAATAAAAATATGGTAGATATAAAATTGGTAGCAATAAATATTTTTTTAAAAAAATTAGTTTTTGGTCAATAAAAATCTTACAAAAGTTATTGAATATTTTCAAGAAATAATTGCATCAGATTTGAGTAATCATTGTTTTAGACTCTCAAAAAAATGTAATATTATAATATCGTGACTATTTAACAAAAAACAATTTTCATAAGTATAGAAATAACCTCCTGAGGCTTGTGGGCATTTTTCTGTATAACCTTCAGAGCGTAAAGATCTTTAGTGGGCATTGATTCGGCCAAACATACTTTTCCAAAGGCACCTTTACCAATGACATTAATCATATTATAATTTTTCAATCTAGCTTCTATCATATCTCTGCAGGGAGCTCTATCATGGACCTCCTCTTTCTCATCCGGTACGTTATCCCCAGTATAATCCTTTCTTCCTTCCTGTTTCCGGGCGCGCCTCTTCCAGCTGAACCAATCCTGGAACTTTCTACATAGACTTTTTCGTTCTTTTACCAAATTATATAAATGTTATATATATATATATATATATATAGTAAAATTTCATTCTTCTTTCGAAACTCCCTCCAAGTATATTTGATAATTTTGCTAATGATTAAAATCATTTTAGAATATATAAATTTCTTGTAACTTTATAAATTCAATGTATAATTATAACAACAAAAAGTAACATGATATCTTTGTAATAAATCATAGATTTTTATTCGCTCTCGAATACATGAAAAAAACAGGGAGATTGACGGAGGATTCTGCTAGGTTCTATTTATCGGAGATGATAGTTGGCCTAAAAATTCTCAATTCTATGGGTATTATTTTAATCTTGTTCTTTTAAATAAACTAGTTTTTAAAATTAATTTTTTTTTTATTGTCATTCATTTTATGGTTAAATTTTCGATATTAATGATTATTATATTAGTAATAACGCTAAATCTTCATTTTTATATTTCAGGAATAGCCCATGGAGATATCAAACCCGAGAATGTTCTATTAGATAAAGATGGGCACATTAGAATTACTGATTTTGGCCTAAGCAAAGTAACATTTTCAATTTCTCTTTTTAGAAAATCACCATGCCTTATTTTAAAGTTTCTTTTGATAAGCCCAGTCATTTAGTCACTCTCGCAATAAATTATTACCCTTTGACAAAATAAATAATATTTTACAGATTCACTCATATAAATTTGTTTTTAATTTATCAAATCATTTATATAAGGCACTTTCGCACTTTTATTAATATTAATTTATCTTATTAACCATTCTAGATCGGACTGAATGGTAATAAATAAACTCGGAGTTTATGTGGGACCCCTGGATACGTGGCCCCTGAAATGATGCGGGGCAAAGGCTATTGTAAATAATTTAATTTTTTTTATACTTCCAATATATTATTTTTTGATATTATATACATCAAATAAAATCGGGAAAGGAGGATAGAGGTAACAATTAGTTTTTAAAACGATATATAATTTTTGCATAATTGTGTTCTGATGTTTATATTAGACATTTTAGATAACATCAAATAAATTGGAATTAATTTTATTTTTAAATTGCAATGTTTTTAAATTTTGCTGCAATATATTTTTAATATATCTAATTAATAAAACAAATAAGGTTTTAGTGTCGATTTCTATGCTCTGGGAATCATTATGTACAAAATGTTAAGTGGAAACGCAGCATTTGTTTATGAGCGAGAGCAGAGAAGAACTTTGTGGCAAAGTACTTCCCTTTTTATTACTGTAAATCTTTTACTATAATAAATACCCATGACATGAGATCTTTATAATAAATATATTTAAGTTCTTTTTCTTATTCTCCCAACACTCTAATTTGAATTACACTATGTAATTAATCTGAATTCATAAAGTAATGTTTTGAAAGTTTGATCTCATTAGATTTTATAAGACCTGATGCCTTTTGCATGCCTAATAGATCAATATATATTCATATTTGAATGAATGTTAAGTAGATTTGAGGGATAATTTACATAGCAGACACAAGGACAGTCAGACATCTGACAATGTTTACTTACTATTTAGAAATTTTTTCTGTTTTTGTAAATATATTATAAGTTATAAGAATTCCCCTTCCCATAAATTCTCACTCTTTCCCAAAATAAAGTATTCCAATATTTTACTATAAGAATAATTTATAAGAAATAAAATAAGTTAATATTTAATTTAGAAATAATGACTGTAAATTTAAAATTTTGAATAATATAACCATACAATAAAACTTATAGTTATAACCTAGCATAGTTGTTTGCTCCACCCTATCAAATTTAAATTGCTAATTCGATAATATTTTGGTAAAAATCGATTTTATATGAAGTAAAGAATTTGTATACATATATAAAATATCGTATACCGGGTTAGACTGTAGTACAGGCCTATAAGTCATTGATTTATCAAATCTTTTAACTGAAAATAGATTTTACCGTTACCGAATTTTCCTATTATATGCGAAATTCAAAGTCAAAGTCATTTATATCTTCATTTTTGATTTAAAATATTAGAAAAATTCTTTGCATAAATATTTCTATTTTAAGATTGAGAACAATATTTTAATTAATTGAAGTATATACTATATTAATCTATTATTTTATTTAATTTGACTTTTAATACGGTTTACCTTTACCGTCTAATTTTTGTCAGATATATACAAAAATTTTCAAACTTGATTTTCGATTTACTTTAGCTTATGCTGTTCTTAAAAAGGCAAGATAACTAATCTATATTTGAAATATAACCCAATAGGACAACTAAAATTAATAAGAATACCTTCGGGAAAAGATAGACCAAATTCATGATATATAATATTATAATTAGGACCTAAAATAAACATAAAATTTATTTTTGAAACATGATTTAACTACCTTATGATTTTCAAATGATATTGTCGTGAAACTTTGCGTATCTTTTATAAAAAATCTATATGCTCTAATCCTGGAATTTATTGGGCTGTTAGTATGCTCATCCTGGAAGGGGATGCTCTGGTAATCCAATTCTTTTTTAAATTATCACCCTCCTAAATTTATAAACATCATTATCAAAATTAATGCCTCAAAATCTGTAAAATTTTCAAGATTACCGGAAATTTTTTTTCAGTCCAATAATTAGATTATTAAATAAATAAAAATTACGATTTCTTGAATATATCAGTTGTTTTAATATTTACTACTATAGACTTAATTCTATCCTAATGAAGATTCATTTATACGCACATATACATTGAAGCAAGCTGTAGTCAATGTCATTGGCTAACATAGGACTGCATTGTAAGGTATTTCACCTAATTGCCTTTCTCATTTTATCTTTCGGCTTTTCCATGACGGACTTCAATATATGTAAACACTATTTATGCATTTTAATCATCATTAATGTATAATAAAATTTTATACAATAAATTTTATAGGACTATTTGGGAAAAGAAGCACAGCGCCAATAACAGATATATCTGAAGAGGCTTTAGAGAT
The DNA here is from genome assembly GCF_954871325.1 of Gordionus sp. m RMFG-2023. Lineage (NCBI taxonomy): Eukaryota > Metazoa > Nematomorpha > Gordioida > Chordodea > Parachordodidae > Gordionus > Gordionus sp. m RMFG-2023. Next base: position 3,442,816 of record NC_088778.1, on the reverse strand, counting down.
CCTGGAAGGATTTTTAAAAAATGTTTGATATAATTCAAATATTGAATATAATAATGCATATATATATATATTTTAATGATTAAACGGTCAAAATTTTTATATTTTCAATTTCATTATAGAATCCGAGAAAGAGATTGGGGTGCCAACCCCAAACGGTTTTCCAGCATATAGTTTCTCTGTTCTTTTTTTAAAGTTATAGATTGGGAACTGTTAAATATTTTGAAACTTTATTGAAAGAAAAATTTATTAAATTGATTACATTTTTACATCTACACATTTTCTAAATAAAACAAGAAGTGACATTGTATGCTAAAAAAAAAATTACACCTCCATATAAACCTTTACTGACTGGTAGAATGGATGTGTCAAATTTCAACCCAAGATTCATGGTTCTGGAACAATAATTATTTTAATATTTAATTTACTATGGAATATGGAATGACACTCAAATCTCGTTTAATCCAGTAATTTTGAAATTTCATTTAGGTCGTATATTTAAATTAAATGCGTAGCAAAAATAATCAATTTTTTAAATTTTTCTTTTCAATAAAGTTTCAAAATATTTACCAGTTCCCAATCTATCACTTTAAAAAAAGGGCATGGATACCATCTGCTGGAAACCGGTTTGGGGATGGCACCCCGATCTTTTTTTCGGAATCTATGATGAAATTGAAAATATAAAAATTTTGAAATTATTTAGATGAATGCTACGAGAATACAAAGTAAGTTATCTATTTCGTTTAGTTTGAAAACATATTCACTCTGTTTTAAAATTTTGAGAGCATTTTTGTTTATATTCTACTATCGGTTGTTGCAGATAGAATAAAAAGTTTTTTTCGTTTTTGTTAAATCGTACAGCTTTTACTATGCTGTTGCATAATGTGGGCGGAGTGTGTTTAGTAAAAAAAAAAGATAACCATAAAATCTTCTGGTATTTTGTAAAACTATTTCATCATTTTTTTTAGGAATTCCAGGTATAAACGTATTGACGCCGATCTACAGAAAATCTAAAACTTTTTCAGAGATAGGTTGTGTTATGTATTCGTTATTAGGGTTTCTCAAGGTCATAATAAGGCAATTTATGGGTTCTTTGTCAAACAAGTCCGATAAACAGCTTGCTTTGAGCATTCACAACAAAAAAAATTAATTAAATAAACAAATATTCAATATACAAATATCCTTTGAATATTTAAGTGTATTAGCTTTTATTTTATTTGGTATGGATAATTAATCTATATTGATTAGATTTTCAAGAACGATCTTTGTTATTTTACCTATAATTTTAGAATATGATGACGGGAAAGAAAAAATAGCGAGATTATTTCAAGAACAGCACAAAAACAGAGGGACATATATGATTATTAAATATAAATTTTTTTAAAAAAAAATTCTATATATCTGCTTTAATATGTTTTTTTTAAAACTTTACTTTAAATAATAACAGTTCAAAATGCCTTATTTGTGAGCTGTTACAAATTTTAAAGCATAGTGACATTTTTATAAAATAATTGACTATATCAAAATTGCTAAAAAAAATATTTTTTGATCAAATTTCAAAAATATATAATAAGACATAATTCAAAACTCTAGGATCGCGAACTATGAGATTGAAGAGAAAATAATTCTCTTAGGGAAAATATTCTTGCATTTCTACATTACACTCATTGTCGTTTATTATTGTTTATATTTCTCTATACTATTTCGCCATTTTTATCATTTTCAATTTAGAAAATTTGGATCAAAATTTATCACCCATCAAAAAAATCATGTTAAAATCATCGTCAAATATGGAAACCCAGCCACATATGGTGCCTCCCCTCAGCAATCTTCTAACCCCTTACAGTTTAGGGACCTGATTACTTAACGGTGAGTATATTATTAAAAATCAACCACCTCCTCAACCACCAGACCGCTATGACATAATACCGTCCTCACACTCCCAGTGTAACTTAATTTTAAATGTTAAGTAATTAAAAAATAAATATTAATAAGCAGGCCAGACTTGAAAATTTAAGTGTATCCTATTTTAAATCACATTATATTTTATTGAACAAGGGGAAAAGTTCAATTTGTAAGTTAGAGAATGATTGGAATTGGTAGCAATTTAAATATAAGAGAAAATATCGTCTTTATTTAACGTATTTATCAAGAATGAAATAAAATGAATAAATTTTATTGTATTATATCATAAATATTAATTCTTTATAATCTCGTAAATCAATTGTTTCCAATCACGTTATACAATTAACAACCTTTAATATATTATTAAAATCTAAATATATCTTCTTTTCGCCTTAAGTGAAACATTTGTCAAAAAGAAATATTAAACGTAAATGTAAATGAAAAACACCACTTTAAATACATGATATAAGTTGTATCATGTAACATATTTGATTTGAAATTCTGAGCTTATTCAAAAAAGGTATATCCATAAATAGCTTGTTTTTTGTTAGATTAAATTATAAGAACTCTAGATTCCCTTCACCAATTCAGTACTTTATACCTTCTATATTAACTAATCTTTTTAAAATAAACTTATATCAAATTTTATAAATGTAAATGTATTAACAGGCCTATGCTAGAATGAAAGTTTATTAATGCTTTATTAATATAATATTTTATTTGAACTTATTATACATACAAGCATCACAATTATAAAATAATGTAAGATTTAATAAAAAAATATTTTGTGAAAAGATGGCTAGACTCTGGAGTAAATAATTCTTTTTTTTCTCTATTTTCTTAGTGAATCTTGATCCCAGATGATCATGATCATATTCAAGAAAAGTATAGTAACCATTAAGAGCCTGGTTTTTTGTAACTAAATGATTTGAAATCTCTAGATTCCCTAATGTTTGGAATGATGTTTTACTCTAAAAATAATTTAAACATAATTATAATATATAATAAAATTACCATTTGTATATTTAAAAAAAGTTAAAGGTGCAGTTCATGTTAAAAAAAAAATCTTGAATAATTAATTTCGATAAAATGTTTTTATTTTTTCACTTATCCGATTAAATTAACGTTATTTTCATATAAATGGGACCTGAAATATTTCGCAATTAACCGATATTTCGCAATTAACCGATTCGCAATTATATATGTAATTTAACATTATGCCATAGTAATTTTTATCAAAATCGTGGGGTTTTTTTCGCATTTAAAAGTGTTTGCACTTAAGCGATATGCAATTTAACGGTTTTGACTGTATAATGTATTTTTTAGATTAAGTGTTAATTATTTAATATATTAATAGATAATCATTTTATAAAATATAACGAATGAATGAAATAAATTGCAATTTATGCTAAATAACACCTAGTATAAATAAAATAATTATATATATTATCCATATTTAACATCCTGTAATAATTAAATAACTAATCTTAAAAAGACCTACTCAAATATATCATATTAAATATAAAAAATAAAATAATTTAAGAAACAATATAAATACATATGCAATTTTCATTATATTTAATCAATTGCAAAAAATATGAATACATTATCGTAATTTTCGTGGAAAAACATTATAGGAGAACATATTCATTTTATTATACATTTCCTAATAAATACCATTATATAATCATTATACTATTCAGAAAATCATAAAGTTTGATATTAAAATCAATATTATATTAGAAATATGATAGCATAGTTATTTATAATATTACATACTAAAATCATCATATTTAATCAATAACCAATACATGAATACATATTTTTTCGTAATTTTCGTGGAAAAAACATTTTAGGACATATTATATCATTTATTATTGGCTGCATTTAATTTAAATCATTTCTTAATAAATACCATTAAATAATCATTATTTTATTCAATAATTAAGAAAAAACATTAAGTTTGATATTAACATCATTATTATATTTATAAATAGCATTGCATCGTTATTACATAAATCCTTATTTTTTAATTTATATTATTGGTTGGTACATGATTAATATAATAAAAAATATAATTATATTTAATGAATAAGAAAGACTTAAAATGTGTAAATAAAATCATTATGTTAATATTAAAAATATATAAGAACATTACATAATAATCAAAATCATTAATAATTGGAAAACATAAATTATAAATATAAATTTTTGGGAAAATGCATTATCCAAAAAAAATTATTTATCATTAGAAAAATATTATTAACAAAAATATAAAATTTTGCAAATTCCTATTTAAATTAACAACCAGAATTTCATGCAAGGACGCCCAAAGTCTATGCGGCTTTATTCCCAAATGTGAACCTAACCCCCTACAATTTAGGGACCGGATTACCTAACGGTGAGTATATTATTGAAAATCAACTACCCCCTCAACCACCAAACCGCTATGACATAATGATAGCCGCTATCACCGTCCTCACACTCCCAGTGGACTCTATCATTCCTACAACTCCGCCTTTTCCTATCCTTGCTCGTAGTGTAGAGGCTCTACTTCTCAGGATGCTATAGTCTTCGGATTCGGAAGTGACTGCTCTAATAAACCCAATAGACTGTATTGTTAGATGCGAACAGAGGTAGACGTTCTGCGATATCCTTGCTCGTAGTGTAGAGGCTCTACTTCTCAGGATGCTATAGTCTTCGGATTCGGTGACTGCTCTAATAAACCCAATAGACGTATGTTAGATGCGACAGAGGAAGACGCTCTGCGAGTTGTAGGAATGATAGAGTCCACTGGGAGTGTGAGGACGGTGATAGCTGCTATCATTATGTCATAGCGGTCTGGTGGTTGAGTAGGTAGTTGATTTTTAATAATATACTCACCGTTAGGTAATCTGGTCCCTAAATTGTAAAGGGTTAGGTTCACATTTAGGAATAAAGCCGCATAGACCTGGGCGTACTTGCAGGAAATTCTAGTTGTTAATTTAAATAGGAATTTGCAAAATTTTAAATTTTTGTTTATAATATTTTTCTAATAATAAATAATTTTTTTTTGGATAATGCATTTTCCCAAAAATTTGTTATAATTTATGTTTTCCAATTATTAATGATTTTGATTATTATGTAATATTCTTATATATTTTTAATATTAACATATTGATTTTATTTACACATTTTATGTTTTCCTTATTCTTTAAATATAATTATATTTTTTATTATATTCATCATGTACCAACCAATAATATAAATTAAAAAATAATGATTTATGTAATAACGATGCAATGTTATTTATAAATATAATAATGATGTTAATATCAAACTTAATGTTTTTTCTTAATTATTGAATAAAATAATGATTATTTAATGGTATTTATTAAGAAATGATTTAAATTAAATGCAGCCAATAATAAATGATATAATATGTCCTAAAATGTTTTTTCCACGAAAATTACGAAAAAATATGTATTCATGTATTGGTTATTGATTAAATATGATATTTTAGTATGTAATGTTATAAATAACTATGCGATCATATTTCTAATATAATAATGTTTTTAATATCAAGCTTTATGAATTTCTTAATTATTGAATAATATAATGATTATATAATGGTATTTATTAGGAAATGTATAATAAAATGAATATGTCTCCTAAAATGTTTATCCACGAAAATTACGATAATGTATTCATATTTTTTGCAATTGATTAAATATAATGATAATTGCATATGTATTTATATTGTTTCAAAAATTATTTTATTTTTTTATAATTAATATGCTATATTTGAGCAGGTCTTTTTAAGATTAGTTATTTAATTATTACAGGATGTTACTATATATTCGGTGAGTAGCGAATGAATAAGGATAGTGGTGAAAATCTCCAATCTAAAAATGCCGATATTTGAATATTTCTAAAAATGCTTCTAGCAAACAGGAGTCATTGATTACAGAGTAAACTATTATAAGTTTTTAAACTAAAATTTTCAGAATAAAAAAACGTATTTTAATTTTTTTTAAGAAGTGTAAAACCAAGTCATTTTTTAAAACACGGTCTAAATCTCAATATTAAAATGTATGAAGGGAAAATTCCCTTATCGGTGTTCCAACTTACCCTTTTAGAAAAAAACCTGGCTATGCCTATATCTCCTTACAGATCTAGATTATTTTTCTAATATATTCAAATTAAATATTTTATTTAGTATACCCATTAGGAATTTAACAGTTGCATAAATTGAAGAATATTTTATTCTTTAAAGTAAAATTTTTAAAAAAAACCATCTAAGAAGTGCTATCTTGGAATATAGATTTGAATGGACTTAGACCTTGAAAATAATTTTTAGGGATTTATGATAAATACTGAAGTAACTAACGAAAACAACTTAACTCAATTTACAAAGATTATCTCATATATTATTGTTTTTCTTAAAAACCTTCCCGGTTAATATATCATGCAATGTTTCTGAAGAATTATTTTTGTACGTTAAATCTTTATTAATTGCGAAGAAGTAACTAGTTACAGACATTTTTCGCAAAAAGTGAAACTTATTATCGATTGTATATACTTAAAAAGCCTTGGAATGATATCAGACCTTCTACCAGATAAAAGCAAGTGGAATAACGAAAATAGGGGGAAATGTAAGGGAGGTTAAAAGTAGTATTTTTAAACGGCCCGTTGATTTTTAAAAACGGCTAACTCAATTATTTCACCCAGAAAAATATCACAAAAGCCTGAAGATTTTGCTTATAGAAGGTATAGAAAGGTTTAGACATATATTATAGAAATCTCGAGACTTGAGCAATAATTCCTGGCTGAAATATTGGGTTAGCCGTTTTGAAAAATCGGCTCAAAACGAGTGCCGTTTAACAACACTAGTTTAAAGCCTCTTATAAAATTGAGGCGCAGAAAAATATGGCCGTGAAGTTAAAGTATTGTTATTTATTAGCCTCTCAACCTATATCAAAAATAAATTTATTTCAAAAGGGGTTTTTTTCCATAAATTTAAGGTTAAAAAAATTGTAAGATAGCCAAACATAAGTGTTGATAAGTTATGTAATAAGTTAGAGTATAATATCGCTGGCTTAAAAAAATTTTTGTATAAAATTGTAATACATTTTGTGCGTCAGCAAATAGGTTCAAAAGTTACCTATAACCAAAATAAATAAAATTGGTTCAAGTTCGAAAAAATATCTCTTATAAAAACGATTAAATTAGATTCTTTTCTCTTTTAGCTTTCACCTTTTCTGGTGGTAAGCTCCTTCAATATCTCTCTCCACTTTATGTCATTCATACTATCTCTTTTATCTAATTTATACTTCTTTATATTGGCTCTAACTTTATGGCCCCATTGAAGTTTTGGCCTTCCTCTTTTACGTTTGCCCATCACTTCCAAACTCTCAACCTTATTTCCTATGTAGTTCGTAGCCCTTCTCATTGTGTGCCCATACCACCTAAGTCTGTTTACCATTATCTTAGTCTTATAGAAAAGGGACCTTATTCAAAATGATAAAATAGGTTCTAGGTCATATTTCCATCACAAACAATTAAAATATAAGACTGCAATTTTATTACAAAATTTTTACGACATATTTTATTTTTTCGCATATTAATTCAAAGTAGTGCTGTTAAACGGCGCTCGTTTTGAGCCGATTTTTCAAAACGGCTAACTCAATATTTCGTCCAGAATAATATTACGCAAGACTGAAGATTTTGTTTGTAGAAGGAACTAAGAATTGGACTGTAGAAGGAACTAGGGTTGGACATCTATTAACGGAATCTCGAGGTAGACAATATTTTTCGAGCTGAAATATTAGCCGTTTTCAAAAATTGGCTCAAAATAAGCGTCGTTTAACAACACTAATTTAAAGTATAGTAATAAATAACTATATTTATACAATAATAAAAAAATATAAACATAAAGGATAAGGTAACTCCCTACTCCCAGACGCGTCAAAGATTCCTCCGCCATTAATCCGTCGTGGAAAGTGTCAATCTATTTTTCTTTATGAAGAAGGTGGGGAGGTTAGATTTTTATTGTTTTTTATGATATATATTTTTTTGCCTTCATTATTATTTTATCTAATATCAATTTAAATTTCTGTCATGATATAGGTTTATTCTAGATAAAATAATTCCGTTTGCATTATAGAAAAGCAAGCTTTACATTTTTACGCTTACTTCAAGAATCAGGGAAACACAGAGTTTGAAAAAAAATGAAGATTTTTTGGTCAAAATTTTGAACAGAATATTTTTCAAAAAAAATGTAATTGTAATCCTGATATTTTTTATGCATATAAATCACACTATTTTGTTATAAAATTGATTTAATTTTAGGTAACATTTAATCAAAAACCCTGTTGTTTGAGCATTCTCAAAAAAAAATCTTCTTTTAAGATAGTTGTTAATCTCTCACGTATAAATATTGATAAGGGGAGTAATAAGAATTATATTATTATTTAAAAAGGATTAAATTTATATTCCAAAAAGAAATTATTTAAATCTACAATAAATAAATTTATACCCAATGCCATAAGGAAATCGCTTAGACGTAGTGCTGTTGTCAAAAGTAAGAAGTTACTAGTTAACTTAAAAAAATATATATATATAATATCTTGCTTTCCAAATGGATAATAAAAATCTATCTTTCCTTCTTTACCATTTCCGTTCGTTCTAACTCGAATATTTCTTGAGTGGACCTAATTAATCTTGTCTCGTTGACGTACATCCTACAACTTCTCACATATCGTATATTTATTTTTCCCCTTCAAGGTTAGAAAGGCATTTTTATCCGCTAAATTTGAAAATATCTTTCTCAATTTCTTCCAAGCTAACACTAACAAGTCAGGGTCTTTGACTGAGCTAAGTGTATCACTTAGGTAGCAAAATTCCCTCTTCCCTATTCCAAAGCTGTTCCATTTCCAATATAAAACTAGTTTTGTTACTGTCACTTTTCTTCATATTCACACACTCTCTACAAATATACATCATGTTTGCTATCTGTAGACTCCCCTTTATACCACACCTATTATAAACTTATTCAACACGAGTAAAATTTATGAAATTGTTAGCAACAAATTTCCCACATACAGCACAGGATCAAGTGCGTCTCTTTGATTCTTTCCAAACAGCACCATCGTATGTTCTATATTCATTTTTAAACCTTTCTCTTCCATCCATTGATTTTAAATTTTAGTCAGCATATAGTATTTTTTATGGAAATACTTTGGGCGTTATGTTCATTACTATAATCTAGAGTAATTGACTCAAGGTGGATCCTTGATGTAGAACACCTTTGCCTCAAAATACACATAAAAATTATTTAAATATATTTATAATTAATTCTGAAATCATGATCTTTTTATTTAATTTAATTTTGAAATTTATATTTAAAAATCTGAATTTTCTAAATAATTTAAAATGTCGACGATAGAGATTGATTGATATTGAAGAAAATTTTGCTAAAGATCACAACAAAGTAATTTCCCTGGAAAATTATGAAAATGAAAATACGGAATTTACTTTTCTTGAATTCACAAAATATTCTAAACTCGATATAAAAAAAATTAACACATGTTATAAATTTCACGATATAGTGGAAGGTTTTATCATCACATAAGACTAGTAGCTTCAACGAAACCAGGAAACATTTAAAAGTAATATATCAAACAAATTTGGTTTTTATAGGGAAGTAAACACACTTGTACGTTGTTCATAACCAGGGATTTGAACCGAACCCGAACCCGGAGAAGTGAACCCGGGTTTTTAGAAAAAAACTCTGAACCCGAACCGAACCTGAACCCCATTTATAAAATTTCCAAAACCCCAAACCGAACCCAAGAATTTTATTTGAACCCGGGTTCAATCGGGTTCAGTGTATTATTTAAAATCATATATTAATATATGTAAATACAAATATTATATTTTCAAATTTCCAATTAAATGAAGTCTTAATAAATTTTAAACAATTTAATTCATTTATGCCATTTTTAAATTTATTCTCGATTCCTATTGGAGTGTTAAAAAATTTTAAACAATTGAATTAATTTACGCCATTTATTTTTAAATTTTTATCTTATTATTCTTAAAGATTATTAATTAGAAGAAAATGGTTAACAAATCAAAGTAAAAATTATTATATTGTTAATTTAAAAAATTCTAAATATCTAACTTAAAAATTGTTAAATGTAGGGCAGTTTTTGTGAACTTATTAAAATGATTTTAAAATTTATATATGCTAATCATTTATTTTTGGTTCAGTTTAATTTTTACAAGATATTAATGAAGTGCATATTATAAATGAAATTAAATTTATAAATATCTCTTTTTTAATTCTGAAATCATTGCTATTTAAAAAATTTGTTCTCTTTTTATAGATTTAAGATTAAAGATAAAGTCATATTTGATAAGCATTTTACCCTTAATAAAATAGAAAAAAAAATCAATATGTTCATATTGCAAAGTAAAAATGTCTGGTAATCACTTGTCAAATTTCGAAAGACACCTGGAAACAAATCACAACAATGAATATTTAAATTATTTAAATGAAAAAACCAAATATCAGGAATTGTTATTGGCAAAAAAACCTAAAATTAATATAGAAACCTTTTTTCCAAAAAAGCATATAAGTATAAATATATCATCTAATGATTTGATGAGTTCTATACTAGAACTTGTTACTGTAAATGGCCGGCCTTTATCAATTATTGAAGATTCGGGATTTCAAAGAATTATAAATCCACTCCTATCTGGGCTCAATTTAGTTATAAACAAAGAAAATTTATCCAGAACTATTAATAAAACAGCCCAATCAATTAGAGACAAAATATCAAGAGAGGTAGAAGGAAAATTAATAAGTTTAAAATTTGATGCAGTTCAACGACTAGATAGGTCAATTGTTGGTGTAAATATTTAATTTATATCAAAGTCCATTATAAATTTGAGGACTCTTGGAATTGTAGAGCTGAAAGAGAGATGTACAGGAGAATATATAAAAGAGAATATATTAAAAACTTTACTAAAATATAAAATTAATATTCAACAAATATACACAATTACTTCTGATAATGGTTGTAATTTTTTAAGAGCTATAAAGCTCCTGCAACCTGAAACTGATTATGATATAAGGAGTGAATCAGCAGATGAGGAAAATATGGATGTAAATGTATATAAATATGATATTGATGATATACAAAATACTTTTTTATCAACTATTATATCCTATCCGATTTATAGTGTACGGTGTGCACACACTTCAGCTGGCACTTCAAGTTGCTATAAAATTATCACCTATTGTGGAAACCATTGCAAAAGCTAGGAGCCTAAATTTAAAATTAAGACATCCCACTTACCAAAAGTTATTAAAAAAATATGAAACTCCCTAAGCCTGTGTTAGATTGCCACAGATGGCATTCAACCCATGATATGTTAGAAAGGCTGATTTTACTAAAACCCAATATCGAAGATTTTTTTACAGAGCAATCTGATTATTTATTGACTGAAGATTGGAAAGAGATAATAACGATTGTTGAAATTTTAAAACCGCTAAAAATCGCAACCAAACAATTCCAATCTGAACAGTTAACACTGACAGATTTTTATGCAGCATGGTTAAGATGCTGCATCGAACTGGAAAAAAATCCAAACCATTTTGCTCAATTACTATATTCTTGTCTTAAGAACAGAGAAGAAAGGTTTATAAAGAACGAAATTCTCTTAGCTGCCATATACCTGGGCCCAAGATACAAGGTTAATTAAAAGCTTAGTAAATTAATTATTTTAGATTTATATTAAAATTTATATTTTATGAAATATTTAAATATAAACAATATAAATCCTTAAATATTACAGGTATTACTTAGTGATGATGATAAGATTTGTGCGAAAAAACATCTTGTCAATTTATGGAGACGAATTAAAAGCTTAACAACGCCAATTTTATCTGATGATATTAGTTCCGATGAAGTTATTGAACAAGAAGATGATTTAGAGAAATTGATACAACTTAAAGAAAGGCAGGAGAAAATACTTAAAAGAGGGCCAACGATTGCTGAGAAAAGTATTGGAACAATAATTACTGGATTTAGCGATTATATAAGATTAGATAAGAAGGAAAATATTTTGCATTTTTGGGAGTCTGCTAAGCTGGAACACCCTGAATTATATATTTTATCTAAAATCTTATTTGCTGTTCCTGCAACCCAAGTTAATTTTTCATATTTTCACATATAAATACATTTAACATAGGTTAGCGTTGAAAGATCTTTTTCACATTTGAAATTCATTCTTTCACCACATAGATCGAGGATGAGTGAACAACTCTTAGATATTGTGCTAATACGTCTAAATAAAATTTTTAAAATTGATACATGACTATATGCTTTGTATTTTTAATTATATTTGCCTATAAATAAAATAAAAAATTTATTTTTTATATCAAATTTATGTCTAGTTTTTTATTATGATTTAAATATAGAATTTTTTTTATCAACTCAAAAATTCTTGAACCCGAACCGAACCAAACCCGGTTTCAAAAATATTTCCCTGAACCGAACCCGAACCGAACCCAACTTTTTTTTTATACCCCAAACCGAACCCGAACCGAACCCGGTCTAAAATTTTGTCGGGTTCGCATCCCTGTTCATAACAATAATCGAGAATTAAGCCTAAAGCAACAAAACCCCAAATTTAAATAATATTGAATATATTTTTTTAAACCATTAAAAATCTTATTTTATGTCTAGTCTCAGCTAAAAATAAAAGACGGAATTTAGTGTACAAAGCGCGAAATCGAACCCCATAAACTAAACGCTGTGCAGTCCCGATTTGTGGATACATTATAGGGCTCTTGGAGAAATCTGCAGGCTCCACGTGTACCCGGACTGGGCGGTTTTTATCCGGGCCGTATATTTTGAAACCAAATATTTGAAATCGCAATTATTAGCTATAAAAATCAATAATAAATCTTTTTTTAAACACAGGCCGAGCTGCGCAAATGGTACCTCTGCTGATCTCTGGTGATAGCCCCCCTAGAAAAAATATTTGCTCATATACTTCTAAAAAAAAAATTATTATTAAAATTTACTATTTATTAATTTTAATAGTCGATTCATCTGTTGACACAATACACTATTTATAACTATACATATATATATATCATTTACAATAAAACTCGAATTACCTTTGATTTTTGTTTTTTTTTTAAATTTAACATAATTCGAGAAGTTTAAGTGAGCGAGTCAAGCAGCGACCAGTCGTTTTTTGAGCTTTTTCTTTTTACTAGCAATCGTAATTTCCAGATCACTGGATAGAGCGTAACTTTCAACTTTACCATTCAAAAGTGCCATATTGATTTCGGAATGATTTAAGGTTGCTTCCAACTTCCTTTTTTTACTATTTTTCACCTTCTTCTTAACCTCTTCCTCCTGATCCTCACCCTCAGTCATGATGTTAGATTGCGTATCCTGTGCAGCGCCATTCGATTCGATCAAAAAAGTTTGCTTTTTTTTCTTTTTCTTCTTTGATTGCGTCGTTGCTATTGAGCTCTCGGATTCTTTACCAAGGTTTTTCACAAATTTCATAACCTTTTATAAAAAAAGCAAAAAAAAAAGTGTGGATTTTAATTTAATAAATTTTAATTTATTTAAAATCTATATTATCGTTTTTTTTCCTAAGAAAATACTTAACGAATTATTCCTTTGTGCCTAAAAGATGTGTTTATAAAGATTAGGCATAAAAAAGAGGCGAATAGCGATATTCGCGTGCTCATAAAATAAGGATCGTAAAGAATGGGAAAGGTCCATCCTGGTGTTTTATTTTTAGGGTAGGATGCGTCCTGAATTAGGAGCCGTTTTGAGGACTCATTTGTTGGAGTGGGCGAAAGGCAAAACCGGAAGTGTCCTAACGCAAATATTAGAACCGGATGTGCCCTAATAATAAAAAATTTCTTTCGTAATAAAAAAAAAAACTAAATACCATATCACATTTTTTATTTTAACAATTTAAACGAGATAAATAAACAAGATTACAAATAATAAATATAGTTATAATTAAATATATAAATCTTTTAGAAATGTCTTACACCGAAAATGTAAATGTTTTATAAATATAATATTATATAATCTTAAAATAAAGTCTTTTTTTATATCCATTAGGTCTAATTAAACAAACACGAATTCAATAATAAAATTTAGTGTTGTTCAACGGCTCGTTTTGAGCCGATTTTTAAAAAATCAATATTTTAGCCAGAAATATATTAGCTAAGCCTCAAGATTTTGATAATATATGTCTTGACATTTGTCCCTTCTGAGCAGAATCTTCAGGCATGGGTAATATTTTTATAGATGAAGTATTGAGTTTCGCTAATAAAATTTATTGTTTTTGTATTCGATTCGAATTATTCGTTTTTTTAAAAAATATTGTATAAAAAATCATATATTTTACAAATTTTTTTTTTAATTTGTACATCTCATTTTAAAAACAGAAATAAAAAAATTATTATAATAATCTTAAGATGAAGAACGTGGCGATCAAATTATTAACGAATTGTGCGCCGATCGAATTTGGTGGAAGACATGCCATAAATCTGAGGATTTAACACGTGATTCGATGATACGTGTTTTAGAAACCCTAGATATAACAGATAGTTTGTCTAAAATCTGCTCCTAAAAAAATAACTCGGCCTCAGAAGGATGTATTTATGCATAATTTCCCTAAACATGACATCTATACAACGTATAGCATGTTTTGTCAACATACTTGATTCGTTTATAATCATTAAATGGGCAAGTTTAAGTTTCTTAACTTGTGTAGATGTGTCTAAAATAGGGGAAGTTTAAAACCACTGAATCGTGCTTTCCACCAATTAGTGGTCTGGATGAGCTGTAGTAGCAAATGACAATACAATTTTTCATTATTTTTGAACGTCCAAAATTTTTAAATCCTTCAGCAATCATATTAGGCTCCCAACCAGGATCTCTGTGAGAAAATAGTATAGGGTATACCAATGGGTCTAAATTAGGACTTAACACGTTAAGGATTACTAAATCATTCCCATTATTTCTAGGATACACTTTTACATCTCGTTTAAAGGGAGGTTCTCCATCATCATTTGTTTGAGACCTCTATATACACAAGCTAAGGAACTTAAACTTGCCCATTTAATAATTATATACGAATCAAGTATGATGACAAAACATGCTTTACGTTGTATAGAAGTCTTGCTTAGGGAAATTATGCAAATAAATATCCACTTCGGAGGCAAAGTTATTTTATTAGGAGGAGATTTTAGACAAACTTTACCTTTAATATCCAGGGCTTCTAAAACATGTATTATCGAATCATGTATTAAATCTTCATATATCTTATTTCCGTTTAGGATTTTTAAAAGTTAACATTTTTTTTCAAACAACGCTTGAATATATTACAAACTTTTATTCCTTTTGCCATGGATCTAAAAGAAGTATATTCTCAAATTTTTTTCTTTTACTATTATATTTTAGATTTAAACAAATCAGCGTGTTAAAAAGAAGTCTCATGGTAGTAGTAAAAATAGTTAACACGAGCTTGGTCATATTCCTTCTTCATCCAACATGGAATAGAGAAAAGATCCCCCTAATAATCTTATTTTACAAAGGTACTACTTAATTTTTATAAATACGGATTTTGACATTCAAAGAAGAAAAATATAAGATATTTTGATTTGGGGATATAAGAATTTCTAACAGTGATATACCAGACTAATGCTTAAAATTTTATATTATTTAATTTTTTTATATGGCTTCAAATGCGAGTGTGTTAAAGCTTAATAACCATCAAGTCTTAAGGTATAAACATGTATTATATTTAAAAAAAAAAAAATTTTCGTAGCTTTCTTCTATATTTCTACCTTCTTTTATTCATTCTTTTTTCATCTCTTTGCTCCCCTAAAACCCTCCCATCTCCCACCTTTATTCAGTAGGGAGCGAATAGCAATGCTGACTAACGGGCGATTCTGGTGTTCCCCTTAGTTATTTTATTTTTCATCTTGCCCGTCAAGAAAGACGGGTTATCATACTTTTATTACTTATTCAGTGATAGATGAATCAGAAATTAAGCATATCTTATGAAGGTGTGATTCATAAAGTTATATCTCTTTTTTGATGATCGTTGACTGGGAAATTTTTATTATTTTTTTTAAAATGTGATAATAAAGTATATATTTCGTACCATATTATACAAACTAGCTCATTACCCGTCAATCACGTGTCATTCTTGACGGGTTATCAGCTAGTAATAATAACAACAACAATAATAATAATAATACTTTTTCGCGAGCTTGATTCATTAGGTCGTGATTTTTAATTGGTTCTTCGTTATTTTCGAGAAATCTTATTCTATTTTCAACTTGAGCTTTTAGAAACTGGCCATATATAGGACAAGCAACATCTATATTCATTTATCATAATAATTATTAAAAAAATTGTTAAGGGCTGGACAAACTTTTATAAAAAAGTTTTATGGGCTAAGGGGGGGAAGACAGATGCTTCAAAATCATTTTAGGTGCCAAAAATCTTTGTAAAAAATCTTCATGATTTCACTGTAATTAATTTTCGGTATTATTTTATTCGATGTAGCAAATTAATTTTTTTTTATAGTTAGAGATGCATAAAAAAATATTCAAATATAGAAAACGAGAAAAAAACAGAAATACGCATGCCTAATAGTGAGAACAAATTCAGCGTTTCAAACGCTGCGTTGCAAGAACCAATAATGCCTTTCAAACGGCCTCTTGCAAATTGGTAAAAATTATCGTTTGGAGTTAGCAACCATTTTTTAAAAAAAGCTAACAGGCTTGCCTTTTCAATACTTTTTTTATTCTTCGTTTTGTAATATTATATAAAAATTTAATATAAACAACTTACTTATAATCCTAAAAAGGAATATTCAGAAATTAAAAGAAATAAGAACGCAGACGATAATAAAATTTTCAAAGACAAATCCTTTTTTTTTTAAATTTATTTAAAATTTTAAATCGACGGATATTAATAAAAAGACAACTTCAATTTAAACAAGGGACACGTTACGTTTTTTTTAATTAACAATTACGGCAAAACGTAAGCGCTCAATTTGTGCGCACTATATTTTCGTAATTTTTAAATTTAAAAAAAAACGTAACACAACACATCCCTAGTTTAAATTAAGGGTTGCCTTTTTATAAATATCGTCAATTCAAGTTCTACAAAAGGATATGTCTTTGGAAATTATATTTATCGTCTGCCTTTTTATTTTCTAAATATTCCATTTTAAGATACAAGTAAGTTATTTATTTTTTTTTATACATTATATATAATATTACAAAATGAAGAATCAAAAAAAGTATTTGAAAAAAGCATTTTTTTAAAAAAAATATTACAATTTAACAAATTGAGCACGTTATAAAAATGATTTATGATGATTAAAAAAAAATCCTTAATAAAATATTCGTTGATCTCATGAATTTTATTCTCCGCGAGGATTGTGGGAGTAGGTGTTGTTAAAAAGTCCGATTCTGGTCTATTTTAAAAAATGGCCCTTAAGATTGTATGTTATATAAGCCTAAAGATTTTTCTCTTAGCTGGCAGAAATGTTTGGACATCTAATTTGCCAAATCGCGCTGCTTACATAATTTTATATCCGTTTTGAAAAATCGACTCAAATCGGACATTTTGACAACACTATGTGGTAGTAATAAACAATTTTTTCTCACCCCTCCCCCTCCTCCCCCCCCCCAAAAAACGGTACATCCCTTTTAAATTAAAACCCATCATATATATATTGAATAATTAATTCTCAAACCAGAAAAGCAGTCGATTCTGGAAGCGATGGCGCATTTGTTGGCCAAAAATCTTGAAATCTTTCCTTTATTCGTGGCTCCGGTTTTGCTGATGAAAGGCGAGTGAAACAGAAGTCCGTATTTGGGGGTATTGCCACTACGACTCTTTAGGGCTCTGGATAAAATCGGCAAATTATACATGATTTTTTTAAAAAAAATAATAATATGAGAATAGGGGGGGGGGGTAATATGATTGTTCCCAAACTCTCAAGAACCCTTAACATAAGGCGATGATGAAAAACGCTTTAAAGTGCGCGTTTTCCCATCTTTTAAAGGGAAATAAGAAGAGCTTATGACACCGCCTGTGTCTACTTATGTACATTAATCTTAGATTTTATACACAAAATGTCAGTTTTGAGAGAATGACCGATTAAAACAAAAAGCCGAAATTATGGTATGTTAAAACACTTCCCTTTTAAAAGGTGTCAATGAAGGTCTAAATATTAGGCACGATAAAATATTTAGATAATCATTGGCATTAAATTAGGCATCAATGTCTTGCATGGAGGAAACATACCACAAATTTTAAAAACTACACAACCAATAGAGTTGAAAGCCACAATAGAATATTAAAGGCTAGCATTAAGCCATATTCTTCATTTAAAAAATTTTTTGTCAATTTTTCAAACTGCTTAAAATGTCTAAGTTTAGAGATAAAAAACACAAAATCATAAACCTTAATATGACTTCCAATACCACGCATCACTTACAAATTATGCCTTATAATTGTATTAAAAGAGCTTACATATTCAAGTTATATTTGCTTTGAAAAGATAGATGATATAAATTTTATTATTGATAAAGAAATATATGAGATTACATTAACTCATTGCAGCTGTGGATCTATAGAATCTATGTTTTTACCATGCTGACATATATTTGCTAGGAGGGCCAGTGAAAATATAGATCTATATGATGAAAATTTATGCCATGCAAGATGGAAAAAATCTTATTCTAAAATGATAGAGAATTTTAATGAAGATGGTGGTAAGAATATCATGATTGTTCCATATCTCCCAAAGATAAAAAATTTGACATCAAGTCAATAATACAATAATATTAAAAAAGCATTAAATGATATCCCAGGAATTGTTTGTGATAGACCTCATAATTATTATGAAACAATTCTCCAACAAATCAATATATATATAAGGATTTTATATTTCAGCTATAGCAGAAGAATCACCTGTGGTGGCTAAATTTTGACTAATCCTATAATATATAATCAATAAATGTAAATTGATATATTAACTTATCTTTGGAATTTCATTATCATATAACACCTTTTTAAATATATTGATTTGTTGTAGAATTGTGCCGTAATAATTACGAGGTCTGTCACAAACTATTCCTAAGATATCATTTAATACTTTCTAATATTGTTGTATTTTTGATTTTAGGTTAATTTTTTTATTAGGAAGATATGGAACAATCATGATATTCTTACCACCATCTTCATTAAAATTCTCTGTCATTTTAGAATAAGATTCTTTCCATCTTGCATGGCACAAATTCTCATCGTATAGCTCTATATTTTCACTGGCCCTCCAAAGCAAATATATGTCGGCATGGTAGAAACATAGATTCTATAGATCGACAGCTGCAATGAGTTAAAGTAATCTCATATATTTCTTTATCAATAATAAAATTTATGTCATCAATCTTTTTCAAAACAAATATAACATGAATATGTAGTCTCCTTTAATACAATTTTGAAAGCATAATTTGTTAGTAATGCATGGCATAGGAATTGTTCAGATGATGAATGGAATCTAGATGAATTGGAAGTCATATTAAGGTTTATTATTTTGTGCTTTTTATCTAAACTTAGATATTTTAACTAGTTTAGAAAAATTGACAAAAAAATTTTTAAATGAAGAATACGGCTTAATACTAGCCTTTAATATTCTATTGTGGTTTTCAATTCTATTGGTTGTGTAGTTTTTAAAATCTGTAGTATGTTTCCGTCATGCAAGATATCAATGATACCTAATTGGATGCCAATGATTATCGAAAATTTTTGTACCTCAAATAAATTAAAATCTTTAAGCTGATTATAAAATTGATTGTAATTGTCAATTGAACTCGCGTACACAATTTCTCGCAGGTGTCTAAGGTACTATCTATTCACTGCTTATATGCCTTTTATTTGTTAATTTCTCACCGGAATGTTTGCAATATATAAATAGGCATATTTCTAAGGATGCTTGTGTGAAGGCATCACTATATGCATGGCGGTCAGCAAAATCCTTGTCACTCACAATTGTTCTTATTTCTGTGTGGTGAGGGATTATATTTTTTATGCATAAGGGTCATGTTATAAACAGTATTATAACATTCTGAATTTACATGTCACATGCCACATATATGGCTACTTCCTTCGCCATCAATTATACTTAACAAAAATACTGACATGAAGTAATTGTTCAATTTATATGTCGCGTCTATGAAAACAACTTTATGCGTCAATCATTTTTCGCATACATCATGATTCTCCATCAATTGAACCAACTGTTCTAGGCCATTCAATTTATCGTAAATGTTGTCATCCACATTTTGACTCAATTTTTAAATTGTACAAATCAGCAGCTGTTACAACTTTACCCAGCATGTTAAAATGAGTAATTATCTAACATTTCCATCAAAACTGAGGGCAACATTAGTTAAATGATTGTCCAATAAATTGGCCCTTTTTTGTTTGGGTATGTTGTTAAATTCCACAACATCTATATAAAAAAAAATTTAAACAATATTCAGATTTAATAAAGATGAACTTAAAATTTAACAGTCCAGTCATATACTCAAAAAGAATAGTAAAATAAATAAGAATTATAAAGGTTCATCTTTAATACCAGAGACCAACAGAGGTGAAATCTTGAGAAATATTGTATGACATGTACACATTTACCCAGAGTTGTTAATTTAATGAATCTCTAGAAGTTTATAGCAATATTTATTTCATAATGGATGGCCACAAAAATTTTAAATTATTTATTTTGACATTAGGCAAACCTTACATGAACATTTTAAGCTATGGGTGCGTAGATATATTTGAAAAATATCACCTCTGGTTTTATTAGAATAGATAAATCTTTTAAAACCATTAATAAATATTTAGATAAAATTATAAAACAAGATATAATAATACCCAATTCATGATTGTGGGTTTTATCGAATTTTTCTAACACAAATATGTACCCATACTTATTAGAAAGATAGATAAAATAGTGAGGAATATATTATATATTTAAAAATATTTGCTAAATATACTTATTTATAATTAAAATTTAGAATTTTAAGAAAAATCACTGTTAAATACGCGAAAAAAAATTTAAAAAATAATCCTCCACAAACATATGATCAATATCTTTTAATATATATTTGCGGTGGTTTCATTTTATATGACGAACTCTTTTAGAAAGATATAAAGGTCGAAAGGTGGTTTTATATTTGCACTACTGCGAACGAAAGGATTAATCCATCAATGTATAAGTATATGAGGGAGGTAATTATCACACACATTTTATATCATAAGTATAATCATGTGGTAATAACTTAAATAATAATAAATGTAACCTAAAAAGAGCCTTTTCAGCACCCAGGATTTGAATCGTAGAGGCGGGACATTTGGCTAAATTTGATAGACTACCGGCATGCGATATTAATCTAGCACTCACCTACGTATTCA
Source organism: Gordionus sp. m RMFG-2023 (assembly GCF_954871325.1). Classification (NCBI taxonomy): domain Eukaryota; kingdom Metazoa; phylum Nematomorpha; class Gordioida; order Chordodea; family Parachordodidae; genus Gordionus; species Gordionus sp. m RMFG-2023. The sequence continues at coordinate 3,421,382 of NC_088778.1, read as the reverse complement.
TAGTATATAGAATTAAATAATACGAATTAAAACAGTAAATATATTTTTAAAAAAATGAAGAAATATAAATAGCCTTAACTTCCCAAGGCAGAAAATCTTTTCAAAACAGTAAAAATAAATAAAAAATTTAACATAGTTTAAGAGAAATTAAGCTGCGTTTCTTTATTTTTCTCGTTTGAACAAAAAAAAAGCCTTTTTGTTTAGAAATTTATACAAATTTCGTCCTGTAACTTAAAATAGAATAGCTTTAGTCAGCAAACCATTTCCAGCTCAGGGTTTTCTGCCCATCAATTTTCAAGAAGGCCAGGTTCAGTCAACCGGATCCCAAATAAGTCATTTTTATTACACTATACAAAAAAAAATGGTTCATTTTGTGGACCAATTTTCAACCCATTTACCGTTTAAGCCTATCGTTAGTGCTAAAATGTTTATTGCTATAGCTCTATAAGTTGCAAAGATATAATCGTTCAAGTTTAAGAAAATATAGCGTCCTTCATAACTATACATAAAAATTACTCGAAAAAAAATAAATGATGGACCTAATTTGGTATAGACCCTAAAATAAATCTGAGAGGTCTTGTAAAGATCGAATTTTTAGCGCGTTTAACCCTCTAGTGTTGTTAAATGGTCCGATTTTTCCAAAACGACTAGCTCAATATTTAAGCCGAAAAATATTATGCAAATCCGAAAATTTGGCTCATAGAAGATAGAAAAGCTCGGACATCTAAGGAACCCGTGAGGTATGAGTCAAATTTTTTAGTTATCTCAGCACAGATTTTTTTAAAATAAATTTTAGTCACTTTAAATAATTTAACTTATGTTGAAAGATCGATGAATGTTAAATTATCCATTTATGGGTTTCTATCGGGTTAATTTGAATATAGTATTCGTTGGTGTCATTTATTGTGATGACGTTTATTTCTAAAACGATGGAGGGGAAAATTGCCATTTGTTGAATTTACCCTGGAACTTAAAAATATTTTTTAAATCTCTTAAATTTGCGTATTCATTTGGTTGTAATATATTTTTATTTATGGCTAGTTTAAGTGGATTTGATTTAAATAAATGAGGGATAAAAGACACACTAGCGAAATCACAAATTAAGGATTCGCCAGAATCTTAAGGAATCAATGTAAAACAATTTTAGCCTATCCTCGAGAGATGAAAGGCAATTGGTGGTGGAGTATGTGAGTTGCAGTTAAACCATGACTGATTAAGTGATTTACTGTCGTGTGATTCTGATGTCTTTCCTGACTGTACAAACCGTAACTGTGCCTGCAATCGAGCGGCAATGTAGATATGAGGATGAACGATATCACCAACCTAAACCAATGAAAACTCTCAATTATTAACCAGATAGGGGATTAATCACGTCTAAAAGTACTTCCCATAATTAAGACTGTCATCAGACAGAAGAAACTTGTAAAATTTGATTGTTTGGTTATAACCTTGTAAAAATTTTGTAAGAGGGGTTAAAAAAAGTTGGTTGTAGGAATCGTAGGAAAAACTGTGCTTGGAGGAATATTGGCTTTCCAATTTATTCTATAATCTAGAAGCGTTGAGGAAAATAATATTATTAAGCTTAATGGGAAAGGATTAAAACAGCCCAGTTTCAATGGTTGTAGTGAAAGAGAGAGTTGAATATAAAACAAACTCTAATTTCCTTTAAAAAAATAATACCAGTATATATTCAAAATGTTTTACCGTATCCCCCAGCAATTCCGCGAGATTTGGGGCGACGCATTTCATTTTATCGTTCAGGTAGACCGATAATTTTTTCCTAAATTCGCCTAACGCTATGACTCTGTCGGCGAATTTTCCGATCATATTCAAATCGAGGGGCGATATATCCATTCCTTAATGGTTTATAAATAACATTTTAAGGTATCTATTCCATCTTTGGGTAACATTACCCTGCAATTCACAGTTAGTAAGAATTCGAGGTAAAGTATGACAAGATATGATATATTACATTAATTTTTGTATACTTTGCTGCACATTCGTGCTAACTGGCTAGAAATGATGTGTTAAATGAATTAGGACAATGTCGTAATTTACCCACTTAATCTGTAAGATCAAATATATTATTGCTATTATAAAGAAACGATTTGTAATATTGCCTGTTATAAATAGAAGTGGAATAAAATAAATCGCATATCAGGAAAAAAAACGCGCTAATACACAAATAAAAACGAATTGAACGATTTACTTACTCCAAGAAAAAGGAAAAAAACTTGAATCGGTTTTCAAAAACAAATTTAAAAAAACTTTCGTACCCATCGATGATTTGGCGATCTTTAGGATATCTTGGATCAGGATTAAATTGTGATTTAGTATTTCGGCCAGCTTACTTTCGAGTTCCTCGCTGTTGGCAGTGTTATTAAATATTAATTTTCTGTCCCCAACACATTTAACTACTCGTGCGTAAAGTAAATTATCTGGTACAAGTTTGTAAAGCTCTGGAAAATGATAGGAATACCATTCTCTAAAAAAAATGTATATGAAAAAGGTAATTAGTTAATTCATATTCGAAATGAATATCGTCAGACTTCTACAATGGGAGTGATATGATGGGTAAGAGGAGGGTTATGACACAAGATATTCATTAAAATTGAGAGGTTTGGGGGGGGGGGGAGTGTAGAAATCTCGGGGCGTTGCTAGCCCTAATTATTTTTTCTCTGCAAAGAGTTTTAAAATAATATATATTTAAACAACGTGATCACAAATATTCATTTTACAAAAAAAAATTTTTTTTTAATCTTGTAAAGATTTCGGGAAACATTTTAAATAGCAAGGAGACAAAAATGTGTGACCAGATTGAATTCATAATTTTCCAAGAATACAAACAACAAAATGGCTAAATTTCCTTTACAAAATTAACGGGCTTCCGTTATATTCCGAATCACGTTTAAGTGGTCCTTAATACTCAAAATTTTTAAATATAGATAGTGTGCAACATTACTTTAATGTGTTGCCACATCATTACCCTCTATTATTCCCAACTTTATCTTAAATGGCAGTTAATAACGTTACTTTCCTCGTGGAGTCATCGTATAAATAAATATTCTCTCTTTTTTTAAACCTAAGCCTCATGCAAAATTTGTTAATATCTTTGTCCAGCTGATCGAGGATGGCGATGGATTGAACTATCATATTATCGACTCGATTCACGTTGAACTTAATTTTGGCGCGGGAATAGCTATGAGCGAGACCCAGCTGTGATTTGGATTCCTTCGACTCGTCAATGAGACTGTTGCTTTGGTTCAGGTTTTTAAAAAATTTGCTAAAGTGTTGCCTTATTCCTTGAGGGATGAAAAGTGAGCGTGTATTGGCATCATAAAAAAAAGGAAATAATTGTTATAATTTTGAAATAACTAATAATTAGTCCATTATAGCCTAACGTAATGCTCTGAGGTCTCATTTTTAATTTCTGAGTCAAAATAACTTACCATAAACAATTTATTCTTCTCAAAAAAACCTTTTGAATTATACTCCAACTTATTATTATAGATTAAAAATTTTGGATGCCCATTCTCGTTCATCTACTAATACCTTTTTTTTAAACTATTAATGCATGGGTAGAAGAACAAGCCAAAAAAAACCTAGATTTTTTTCTTCCAAAAAAAAACAACTCTTAGTTGAATTGTCAATTAACCATATTTTTCGAAGATAAAAAAAATCCCTGATTTATGAAGTGGTCATAACTGGCCTGGTTGCTTTTACGCTTACAAACCTCTCATGATATCCGGAACGAGTCCAGAAAATATGCAATTGACGCTGAGGCTAACGTTTTCGTTGATCGAATTGCCCAATTTACTATCGGAGATCGCGAGCAACACTTTTCTCCTGTCAACACTTGATTCGATTTTTGGTAGATGGGTGTCCAAAAATTCGTACAAGTCCTCGTGAACCAAGCCTAATACAAAATGATCAAATAAATATCCGTTAACATTCTTTTGCACAACTAAGTTAGAATAGCCCCAAGCGGTTAAAAATCAATATTTTATCACCCAGGCCTCGAGATTTCCGTTAATAAATGTCCAAACCTAAGTGCCATCTTGGATCTAAATCTTTAAGCGCGCGTAATATTTTTTCCGGAGTTAGCCGTTTTTAAAAAAATTGGCTCAAATCGAGCCGTTTAACAACACTACGAGCCAGAGATAAGGGTTTGGGAAAGTTGGTTCATCCCGACTAGTGTTGTTAAACGGCTAGTTTTGAGCCGATTTTTAAAAACGGCTAACTCACTATTTCCCCCAGAATAATATAATTCAAGCCTGAAGATTTTGCTTGTAGAAGGAACCAAAGTTAGGACATCTATTAGCGAAATCTCAAAGCTTAGGCTATATTTTTCAGGTTAAAATATTGAGTTGGCCGTTCTTAAAAATCGGCTCAAAATGAGCCATTTAACAACACTAGTCGATTATTAATATTAGCGAAATTTCGAAATTCTTGGAGTTTGGAAAACAAAAAAATTTTTTAAATTTAAAATGATGATTATTTCAATCCTTCAATCACAAATTTAGGTTATATGTGGATAGAATGGAAGCACTTCCTGTATATTATCAAACCGTTTTTTTAATATATAAATCCCGACCCACATCTCTCTGACCCTTTAACCCCACCATATTTCTTTAAGTTCAGGCATCTCGGGGACTACATTTCATTTCATGATTACCCAAAAATTCAATTTTAAAATTTGACAGCTGTCTATTCAACTTTAGGTAAAAATAGTATAATACATAAAATGTTTGAAAAAAAACAGTTCCCCTACTTCTGGAGCCAGAGAATAAAATATGCCATTGTTTGGTTTAAAAAAGAACTGAACCTTCCGATATGTGATTAATATTTTCCAGGGCATTCTTGGCCGATTTGAAGGGCGAAAACGCTACCAAATGAACCGTGCTGACGAATTTCGTAAAGTCAGTGAGGTTATCGCGCAATTGTTCGGTCAAAAGGGCCATACCTATCTCCTCGTATTGCTTGACCTTGAATAAGGCGTAACCCATGGCGTGTTCAAACAGGATGAACATCGAAGCCTAATTTTTTATTTGTTGTAAATTTAAGAGATCAAAGATTATTCGCGAAAAAAAAAACGTTTTGGCGGGAATTATGGACATCTGACTTTTTTTCCAAATGCGATCTCTATCCTGAGAATACTTTTTTGAAAAAAAAAGAAAGAAAAAAAAAGAAAAAAAAAGAAGAAAAAAAAAGGAAGAAAAAAAAAAGAAAGAAAGAAAGAAAGAAAAAAAGTTTAAAGTAGTCGCATAGCTTACTATTGTTTTTTTAAAAGTAAGTTATTTCAAAAAAATCAAAAAAAAATAATAGATTGTGTCCTTCTAGTTCGTTTTTATTTATAAACAGTAGTCAGTTTCGCTGGATATATAGTTCAACCTCTAAATAGCCTTTAAAAAGAGATTATTTAGATTTTCGCGGAGGATGAAGCGTCTTTGTGCGACTAAATATATATATGATTTAACGTACGTATGTTTAGCGGTAAAGCGTTTTTCTCTTGGCAATGTCACATTTTTTTTCATTTTTTCCGGAAATACATAGTTCAGCATATTTAGAAAACCTATCAGACCGTAGTTACGGCCAAACCTGACCCCCAGAAAATATCTTTGGCGCCCATTCCGCTCCCCCCCCCTAAAAAAAAATTTAAAAAATTTTAATTACCTTTAAAAATTAAAACTAAATGAAAACACAAACACGTTTTCTCGAAAAATATTATTTATTATTTAATTTATACAAAATAATAAACAAGAACATATTTAAAATATTAGTTATTAAAATATCCATTCACTCGTTTCATGAAAAAATAGCAAGTTATTTCCACATTTTATATTCCTCGTCAAAAAAAAAACCACAGCTTGAACATGGTAAGTTTCAGGGCCGTAGCCAGGAATTTTCAGCTAAGGGGGGGATCAGCTGCTAACTATGGGGGGAGCGCTATAATTCTAGAATAAAACAAATAATCACAGAAATATTTTGCTATTTTTTATTAAAAATTAGTTAATGTTATGAATACAAAATAATACTATAATTTTATAATAATAATATGCCGTTTTATATTTTTAAATTTAAAACATAAATGGAATTAAAAGATAAATTCTGTATTATTCACTTTATCATAAGCCATTAAATACTACATTACGTTTACATTGATCTTTCATCGACTCTCTAGTGCTCGATAGAACTCTCTTTAGTATAGAGAAGTGAGGCCTCACAAGAAGCCGTTGATACCCCAATGATGATGGGTGCCGAGTAGCATTTATACAATTCTTTGAATGCAAGATGATATTTTTTTTATACATAATATTATAGGATATTTTCAAGATTACGTGTTTCCTTAACTTCTGCAGCTAATAATCCTTTAGCTAATTTCATTTAATGATGCAACGTTTCCAAATTTAAGTTTAATAATGATTCTAATGGGGCCATTTTATCTGAAATAAAGTAATCAGGGTCAAAGGGGAACAATGTTCTAAATCATGATCAAACATTTAAAAAAATGATCAGACAAAGTAATCAATAATTTCATGATTCCTTTTCTTAAGGAACTCCAATTGGAGTCTTTTTCACAATCAAATTGTAATTTGGTCTTGACTAAAAAATCTTGAAAATTTATAGGCGTTTTACGTACCCTAGATGATTTTTGGGGAGTGAGATTCAATTTTGCTAAAAGTTTTTCAGCCATAATTCTATTCAAATCGAAAGAATTATCGCTTCCCTTATTTTTTAATATATTGATAGCGGAGAAATCAATACAATTTTTAGCAACCACTAAATTAGTACAAACTGACTGTAGGTACTTATTTAGTGGATCTATTGTTATTAATATCTCATAGATTATTGGCTAATATAACGTAATTCATTTTAACGCATTGAGGTAAAAGACCAGAGGCCTTCATCTTGAATCATGAGTGGAAATCTCTGAATTAAGAGTTTAGAAAAGTAAAATAATACTTCACCAATAGCCTCAAAACTCTCGTAAAAAATGCGAGATGTTTCTAATATAAAATGCATTAGATAAATTTAAAAAAATTAGAAATGATAACGATATTATTATACCAATTTTGAACCACAAGATGCAACATGTGGTCACTCCTCCATTTTGGCCAGACATAACGTTTGCACCTTTATATGCCTGGCTTATCTTTGAATTAATATTAAAGTCATTAAGTTGCTTTAAAATGCAATCAGTAATGATTTCGGCCGAAAAAACATTGTAAATTAATAATTCCTATTAAACTTTCTTGGATTTTTCCAGAAGAAATATAGCGAATAATTAATACTAAGGTTCTCACAATCTGATGCATCTTTTGCCTCATCAGCCTTAAGACATAAAAAAAAAGGGCATCAGACCTTTGTAACATTTGTCTGAAATATATTCAAGCACCCATAACTGCCATGAGTACTTCGTTTTGAATCTGAGGGTGATGCATGTTGAGCATTTTGGGGATATTAATTTCATAATTTCATTTAATTCTGGATCTTTTTGGAATGGTGTGCATGAAAACATTGCTATAAATAGTCCTTAAGAATAAATTATGCTTTCATCATTTGCAGCATCGGTAATTTTTGTCAAACTAGTCGTCCCATGAAAAGGTAGCCCCTTGTATGCTAAGGAAATGCGTCGAATCAAATATTGATTTAAGATGGTAACGATTACGGTTAATTTGTTGGCTACCCAAAATCGTTGTTATCTCAGTATTACTTATTTATAATTTAGATTTTTATCATCCCGAATTGTTATTGAATTTAAATTAGCTTATGAACTTTCATGTTTTACCAGTCCCTTCTTTGCAGCTAACGCAATTTTTCCAGATTATTCTATTTATATATATATCTTTTGACAATATCGATAGGAAAGAAGATGATTATGCATTATTACGTTAGGATTTTAAAACAAATATAGAAAATGAAGAAGTGGTTCAATCGTCTACCAGCTCAGTCTCTCATTGTCAGGTTGCAACTAATAATTGATTTATAAATATAAAAAATATTATTTTTTCTTCTTTGATCTTTCAAAATATAATGTTTATGACCTTTTTATCAATATTGATAAAACCAAAAATAAAGCAATCATATAAAATAGACAATAATTAATAACTGGTTGTGTTTCTCTAACTGGTTTTGAATACTAAATATCTACAATTTTACTGGTGAATATTTGATAACGTCGATCAGGGCTGGGCACTACAATATAGCAAATACTCTTGTCACTAATTATTATTATAATATATAACCAGTTATTTTAAAATTATGAAGAAACAATCAGTCATTAATTCTTATTTTAAGTTAAACAAATGTCAAGCAACATCACAACCTCTACAAACTACTAGTGTTAATACATTAGAAATTTCTGAAATTGATTCTGCTCATAGTTAGTATAAATTTCTATTATTATTTTTTTGTGAAGAATTATTTAACCATGATTTACATGATATATGAGCAAAAACTAATATCTATAGGGTTGGGTTGGGCAATATTTATATATTATTTCATATATATAAGATAAGATGAGAGATAAAGATAGAGACATTTATTTTTAATATTATTATTTTAGTAAAGTAATAATTATTACAATAAATATATTCACTCATATTTCAAGATATGAAGTTGAAGCTAATAATCTAGATCAAGATCCTCACTACTCTCAGGTAGAGGAAGATGGTAAATAGTTTAAAACTTAACCCAGATTTTTCCTATTTATATATTTTTGACAATATCAATAGGAGTATGTGATTATGGTGATTCATTTATTACATTTTGATTTTAATACAAATATTGAAGATGAAGAAGAGGCTCAATCAGCTAGCAGCTCAGTCTTTCGTTGTCAAGAGGCAACTAGTAATTGATAAAAATATAATGTTTATGATCTTTTTATTTTACTTGATAATGTTCATCAGGGTTTGGGCACTACAGTATAGCAAATACTTGTTAAATACAAGATAAGAGAATTTTGTATGTGTTCATTTTCAGCATGCCCTTCCCTTCACCCATCCTGATGACCATTATTATGACCCATTCCCATCTTATAATTTATTAATAATAATATTTCTAGTGTCAAAAAAATCCTCTAATAATTCAAGTTCAATTCAAATCCCAGGTGACCTTGGCCAGAATGAACGAAAGCAAATCTAATTAAACAATTACATGAAAAAAGATATATATGCAAGGCAAAGATCATTTCAAAAATCATGGTACAGAGGTCGAGACTGGTTGGAGTACAGTGTAGAAGCTGACGCTGCTTTTTGTTTTCCATGTAGGAAATACTTGTGTAGTCCAAGTGATGAATTTGGACAAAAGGGATTCAGAAATTGGAAAAATGAGTTAGCTGCCAATAAAGGACTGCTAAAACACGAGAGCTCAAAAGCTCATTTAAATTCAATTACAATATGGCATGATAAAAATCGAAATATAAATAAGGGTACTGAAATAACAGTTGGGAAGTCAACAAATTAATTGTAATCAATACTATATTAAATCAATATTTGATTTGATGCTATTTTTTAGCATACAGGAGCTACCTTTTCGTGGCACTGGTTCGACACAAATTATAGATGCAGCAAATGATGAAAAAATAATTTATTCTTCTGAATTATTTATAGCAATGTTTTATACACGATCGAATTGAATAAGATTATGAAATTTATACCCAAAAGTGCCCAATATACATCACCTCATATTCAAAATGAAGTAAATCATGGCAGATATGGTGCTTGAATATATTTCAGATAAATATAACAAATGTGAAATGCCTTTGTTTGTTTTAAGACTGATGAGACAAAAGATGCATCAGGTTGCGAAAATCTGAGCATTTTCTTCTGGAGAAATCCAAGAAAATTTAATAAAAGAAGCAATAATTCTTTTGACTTGATTAGAGTTAAAGATAAAAAACCTTAAGTAAAATTTAATCTCACTCCCCAAAAATCATCATGGGTACATAAAACGCCTATAAATTATCAATATTTTTTAGTTGAGACTAAATTAGAATTTGATTGTAAAAGACTCCATCTTTAATAAAGAATTTTATGAAATTATTGATTACTTTGTTGAACATTTGTTAAATTTTCGATCATGATATAACATTGTCTCCCTTTGACCCTGATTATTTTATATCAGATAAAATGGCTTCATTAAAATCATTATTAAACTTAAAATGGAAACTTTACATCATGAAATGAAAGTAGAAAGGATTATTAGCTGCAGAAGTTAAAGAAACAGATAATTTTGAAAATTATTATGTATAAAAAAAAATATCTCGCATTCAAATAATTTTATAAATCCAACTCATTAGTCAATCATTGTGGTATCAACAGCTTCTTGTAAGGCCTCATTCTCTACACTAGTGAGAGTTCTATCAAGCACTAACGTAATGTAGTAATAATGGCTTATGAAAAAAGAATAATAAAGAATTTATATTTTAATTCATTTTTGTTAAAATTTAAGAATAAAAAATCTTGTATAATATTATAATTTTATTATTTTGTATTCAGATGAAAATTCCTGGCTATGGCCCTGATACCTATCTCATGAATTATAGACAATTTTACCTTTAAACCTCTGAATCTTTGATAATTTATATAAAGAAATCTATATAAAAAACTAAAATAATTATATCAAGTTCAAAAGTTTGTGGTAGAATTGTCTGAACTTCATAAGGTGTAAGTTATTCCAAACATGATGAAATACATTTCCAGTAAATTCGAATTCTAAAATTCAAAAAAAATATTACATTTGACGGTAACATACAAAATATATATATTATATATATATAACAAAAACCAAAATAGGGTGTTATTAGTTCAAAATATGTTTGGCCTGAACACAACAGAAATAATTTTCAATAAATAAGATGAGCCAGGGTATGTCCCAAGTGCCGAAGGATATTAAACAACTTTGTGATACATTTTTGAAAATAATTTTTAATTTAACTAAAAAAAAATTGTCAAGGTTAAATTTTAAAATCAAGTCCAGATCTGATCAAGGTCAAAAAAATATCTGTCAAAGACTTATCAACCCAAGTTGAGCCAGATCAATCCATGCCGTGATCTATTAAAAAAAGGAATCTCGGTTATCTAGAACATAAAGCTTCAAAAGGAAAGGACATGGACAAAAAAGATACTACACAAAAATACCCCTCCCCCCCCTAAGAAATTTTTTATCATTTATTTTTTTACATCATTCGCATTGTAATAATCATATACTTTTTAATGGTATTTTTAGCCAGTTTCTATTTATCCAAAGTACTTTTGTCCAGAATTGTGATATGGTTACTTCGAAAAAGAATAATTTTTTCTTAAAAATTGATTTACCCTTCAGTGGATTTTAAATTGGATTGGGGAAAATAAAGAATGGCAATTGTGTTTTATTTCAAGAAAATTTATTTTATTGAATGTGAATTTTTGGAAATTCTTTAAAAATTTCTGTTTTTGTATTAAAACCCTAATGAGAAGATGAGTTGTCATCCCATATCAAATGAGCTAAAAATATGGATTTTTGCCCAACCCTTCCAATTTTGTTTGAAGGTTATTTTGTCAACCTCAGTGAATTTTAATAATTTATATTGATCATGAATAGAATAGTTGGGATTATAATTTATACAAAATAGTTGGAACAAAAAAAGAGATAACAATGATTTTACTATAAGAATAAATGATTAATCAATGTTTATAGACTTTTACATTGAAGAATATAACTAAATAATTAAGTCTAAAATGATAAATTAATTAAAATTTGATATTTTTTTAAATGACTTATTTTATGGTATAATAAAAATTTTAAAAATGTATAACAAATAAAATTAGAATAGTGGAAGCAATTATAAATAAAATACTTATTTTTTTAATAAAGAAAAGAAAATTTAGAAAATTTTTAAGAAATCTCCACTCGTGCAGAAGTATTCTCAGTCATAAAATTCATAGTTCCTCCTTATAGATAAAATTAGACAGAAGATAATCTTGGAATAGTAATAAATTTTTAAAAAACATTCATCTTTACATACTTATAAAATATTAGTTAGTGAAAATGTTGCATCAGTTTTTAAAGGATGAAACAAAACCAATATTATCATTTTTGTGAACCAACCCTGAAGCCTTTTTTTATCTGAACCTTAATTGATATTGATTAAGATTAGAATCTCTGGACTTTACAAAAATTTTAAAAAAATAATGAAAGTGATTTTTAACTTTAGCTCTAATAGCTGCAAGTGCAGAGTGGGGATTTCTTTAAAAATGAATATAACCTTATTGTAGAAACAATATGAGTCTTAATCAATTACTTGGTCTATGATTGATTTCAATTTAAAAAATTTTTATATAACAATAACTTTTATCATTAGTACTCAGTCATTTTACTAAAAAAGCATAGAAATTCTGTTTCATTTATAACTTTTTTGTATGGTTTTGCAAATAAAAAAAAATAAGTTGCTTTCATAGTAAACTTAATGCTTTGTTGCAGCTATTTGATATTAGAAGATATAGTAGAAAAACATATTAATAAGGCCATCAATGGAAAAAAAGGTGTTTTGAAATTTAATTTGTTAAATGGTTCTGCAGTGAGACTGATTACCTATAGACCAGCCTGGCCAGACAACTGGTGTAATGTCAGAATCACAATTCTTAAAACTTTGAATTAGGAAAATTATGTCATCTTTATTTATAAAAAATATTATAGACTGCAATATATTGAAAAATATTTAAGGACTAGGAAAAAAACTTGATTAAATTTCTAAGGGAAAGTTTAGGCCAACCTTTAATATATATTTTATATGCAATATTAAAATTTTAAAATAAGCGAGAAATTAAATTAAAAGTTTTAGAGTTAGTAATATCTGTCAAGATTATTTGAAAACATGTAAATGTCAGAATCACAACTCTTAAAAATTTGAATTAGGAAAATTTATGTCATCTTTATTAATAAAAAATATTATAGACTACAATATAATGAAAAATATTTAAGGGCTAGGAAAAAAATTTTATAAAAATTAAGGGAAAGTTTGAGCCATCCTTTAATATCTATTTTATATGCAATATTAAAATTATAAAATAAGCAAGAAATCAGATTAAAAGGTTTAGAGTTAGTAATATCCGTCAAGATTATTTGTAAACAAGTATTATATAAAGCATGTCAAAACATGGAAAATTAAAATCTTATGAAAATATAACATTTAAATATTCAATAAAAAATACTAATAAACTTCTTCATCTAAGGAAGCAACTTTAACATCCGCACTTTCAGTTATTAATACGTTTTTCTTCTTCTTCATTATAATAACTAGCTGGCTTGTATCTAGTAGATTTTAAAAAAATTTCAAAAAAAAATAATTTGTAATGCTATTTTTAATATTATTCTCGGATAAATTTCATTTATTAAAAATAAAATAATTAAAACGTGTAAAATTTAATTGAATTTTTTCTTATAAAATATGTAAAATAACATGAATATGTGCCGGTGAATAATAAATAAGATTTGATAACTTTATCAAATAAAAAATATATTTTATTAACTTTATTTACTAATTTCTTTTTCTTTTCTTAAGGTATTTATACGTTTTATAAAATATAAATTAGAATATAAAACGAAATATAAAAAATAAAATAATATAAAAAAAGTAAAGTTAAACCGAAAGTTATATAAATAAGGTTACGCAAAATAATAAGTAATATAAGTTGAATTACAAAAATAAAAAGTTAAGTTGAAAAGATAAATTTGAATTCATAAAATGTAATATAAAAATAAAATTAGATTACAAAAATATATAATTATAATAACGCAACATTCTCCCTCTTCTGATAATTTCATCGGAGAAGACACAGAGAGTTTGTTGTCCAAGTGGTTTATCGTTTTGGTAATCAAGTTGTATCACAAATCATCATAACGTTGGCTTGTCCAATCGTTGGTTTGTATAAATCGATTTTGCACGTTGGTTTGTTTAAATCGCAAGCTTGATATCCATATCGTAAATTGTCTCCATTAATCATAGCTTGTTTGATAGTACTCAATTGTTAATTGTCATTTTTCCGAAATTGTTATTATCATAAATAAGTTGCGAATAAGAAATAATAGTTCATCATAAGAATAAATGAAGAATGATAAATCAATAAAATAAGTTGCGAATAAGAAATAATAGTTCATCATAAGAATAAATGAAGAATGATAAATCAATTGTTATATTTTTAGCGTTTTAATATAAGCGTTTTAATATTTAATTTAGTTTATGCAATTTAATATTTATTTTATATTTTAAGTTACATAGTCTTTTAAATAAGCAGGTTTATTTTTAATTCGCACAGGTCTAGAGATAGGTGTTATATCGTTATTATCAGTAATTTTTATATTTTTGTCCATACTTCCCTCCTTAAAAGAATCCTTAGAGTCATTATTAATAATTGTGTTAAAACAGTTTCTAATTCTTATTTGATCTAAATGTCTCCTCAAAATACCTTTCTCAGTCTTAATTTGGAACATCATATCACTTTCCTTATGTGTGATTATACCTTTGCACCATTTATCATCACCTTGTATTTTATACCAAACAAAATCTCCTACGTTAAAAGTTCTATTTCGTGGTAAAGTGACGTTTATTTTATTCTTCTTTTCCTCCATCGGTTTTAATAAGTCCCATTTAATTCTAATATCTCGATTAAACATTCTCTGTGATGGTGTAACTCCTGTAGTATCATTACGCGTATTTCTGTAATTAAGTAAAAATTTGCTAAGTGCGATATCTGGGTCTATTTTAATATTCCTTTTCATGTGTGTTTTGAACGTTCTAACCATGCGTTCAACCTGGCCATTAGATTGCTGGTGATAAGCAGATGTAAGCACATGTTTAATACCAAAATTGTTGCAAAATTTTTCAAAATCGTTACTCGTAAAGTTAGTACCGTTATCAGTAACTATAGTTTCAGGTATTCCGTATAGCGAAAAAGTTTTAAAGATTTCTTTTAAAGTAACATTAGTCGTAATATTTTTAACAGGAATAATAATTGGAAATTTGCTATAGGCATCGACTATTATCAACCAATTTTTTGTGAAAAACGGACCCGCATAATCTATATGTATCCTTTCAAACGGTTTAGTTGCCGAAACCCATGGTTTTTGTATCTTTATAGGATTATCGTGATATATATTACAATCGTCACAACTTTTCACTTCCGTAACAATATCATTATTTATGCCAGGCCACCACATGTAATCTTTGGCTAAGGATTTGATTTTTCCTGCTCCCAAGTGACCTTCATGTAATGACTGTAGTATAGTTTTTCTCATAGAAGACGGAATTATAATTTTATTGCTTTTGTAAAGACAATCTTTAATTATACTTAATTCCAATTCAATGTTTTTATAAATATTATTCATTATAGGTCTGTTGTTATTAATATCATTTATGACTTGTTTTAATTCCGTATCTTTCAAAGTTTCATCACGAATTTGATCAAAGTTAATAGGTAAATCCTCATATTCATTTATAATGGTTACATTTTCAATAGTTTCATCACGACATACTTGTGGTAATCTTGAAAGGCAATCAGGAACAACATTATATTTACCGGCTTTATACTTTATATAAAAATCATATCCTCCTAATGTAATATTCCACTTCTGGAGTCTTAACGACATGGTGCTATTATCCTTGAGACCCTTGGTGAAGATGTGAACTAGAGGCTTATGGTCAGTAATAATTGTAAATTTTGTGCCGATTAAATATTCCTGAAATCTCTTTATGGCAAACATTATAGCGAGTGCCTCACGCTCAATATTGGTATAATTCATTTCAGATTTTAATAAAGTTCTCGACGCGAAAGCTATAGGTTTTTCTTTACCATCTTTTTCAATATGAAATAGTACAGCTCCTAAACCACATTTTGATGCGTCAGTGGCTATCCCTATAGGTAATTCAGGGTTAAAATATGTCAAAGCAGGTGGAAGACTAATTAACTTCTTTAGATCATTAAAACTTTTAGAGTGTTCTAGATTCCAAGCCCATTTTTCTTTATTGACAATCTTATAAAGAGGATCGGCAATTTCCGCAAAATTGTTCAAAAATTTTCTATAGTAGCCAGCCATTCCCAGAAATGTTGATAATTCAGCAGCTGATTTTGGTTCTGGCATATTAATTATTGCTTCAATTTTGTCGTGATTAGCATGAATCCCCTTAGCGTCAATATCATGACCCAGGAACCTCACTTTGTTTTTAAAGAACACACTTTTATTAAAGTTAGGTATTAGCCCAAACGATGATATTCTATCGAACACTTTTTTTATGTTGTTTAGGTGGGCTTCATCGTTTTTTCCAGTTATAAGTAAATCATCAATATAAAATATAACGTCATCCATGTCCCCGAAGATTTGATCCATAATCTGTTGAAAAATTGCAGATGAGGTCTTAAGCCCAAAAGGAAGTCTAGTAAATTGGTAATATCCCTTATGCGTAGATATGGTTAAAATATTTCTGCAACTTTTATCAATTGGAATCTGTAAGAAAGCATTTTTAAAGTCAATCTTCGTAAATTTCTTTCCTTCCGAAAGTTTAGCAATTAGATCATTAATTCGTGGTAGAGGGTATCTAAAGTCTTCTAGAGCTGGGTTTACAGTATCCTTAAAATCAGCGCAAAGCCTAATGCTCCCATCTTCTTTATAGACAGCAGTAACAGGACTTGCCCATCGGACATCATTCACCGGCTCAATAATTTTATCATGTATCCATTTTTTAAGTTCATTACTAACAAGATTAATTTTTGAATAAGGAATACGTCTAGGCGGTATAATTTTAGGTTGGGCATCATTTCTTAAATGTAACTTGACACTTGCTTTGTTGATTGGCCCATTAGTTAATTTCGATTCACACTCTTTAATCAATTTTTTTATTTCATCTTCGTAATTAGTGTCAATATTTGCTATAAATTTATTTAAAATATTTTTGAAAGCATTGATCCACATACGTCCCAACAAGGCATTTTTACTTGATTCAACCACTACCGCTTGTAAATATTTGGACATACCATCATAAGTCACTTTAACTTGAGTAGTTCCTATGATTTTGATTAAATTCCCGTCATAAGCAGTGAGTTGTAGCTCGGATTTCTTAAGATCTCTAATACCAAGTTTTTTAGCCAGACCATGAGGTATGATAGTGTATTTGGATCCAGTGTCCACCTGCATACAAGTAACAACATCGTTCACTTTTACAGTGGTCATAAATGCGTTATCATTGTCATTAATCACGTCACCAGATAAATTGTTGACATTAAAATCATTATCATCTTTGTTCTTTGTAGAATCAACTTTCTCTTCAATAATTTCTTCAATATTCATGTTGTAATCATTATTGTATTGTATTTGATTTTTATTATTTTCGTCGCCATTTCTATAATTATTTGAGTTGTTATTATATTGTATTTGCTTTCTCTGAATATTACCATTACCTCTATAATTATTTGAGTTGTTGTTATATTGTATTTGCTTTCTCTGATACTTATCATTACCTCTATAATTATCTGAGTTGTTGTAATAAGATTGGTAATTATTACGATTTACGTCACCGTATTGAATTTGTTTTCTTTGATTATAATCATACCATGTATTATTTCTACCAAAATTCGATTGATTATTATTATTATTATAGCGATAATTGTTATAGTTATAATTGTTATAATTATCGTGGTATCGCGAATTATTATTACCATAATTGTATCTAAAATTATTATTGTAATTCCCATTTCTATATCTATTATCATAATTATTTCTAAAATTATTTCGAAAATTATTATCATTTCTACTGCAAAAATTTTTATCTTTATCGGATTTTTTATCATTATACATATAACTTATATCATTATCCTCAGACTTAATATTACTAGAGTCCAGTTTCACCCCTAATTCCACCATCTGATTCAATGTAAGGTCAAAATTTTTGGAAAATTTATATTTAATTTTATCGTTTAAAGTAGATGTCCGTAATTTCTCTTTTAATCTACTATCGTCCAAAAAATTACATTTCTTATGAAGTTTCGATACTCTAATGTACCATAACATAAAACTTTCTGATGAGTTTTGTTGAAGAAGATTAAACTTATTAATTAAAGTATTTAAATTTAGCGCTGGTAAAAGATAGGTTAACTTTTTAATCACAATTTTAAGATCTAAAATATCGGTATCAGAACAAATTGCCTTAATGTCGTCAAAAACTTCGTCTGATAAATTATTAAGCAAAGTATTAATTTTAATAGAGTCCGATAATGTACTGGTCGAAAAGTAATTTAATATTCTATCTAAATAAATTTCAGTAAGAGGACCCACTAACTTAGGGATCTTATGTGTAAATTCTTGTTTAATTTCCATATTTAATTAATAAGACACATATATAAGCAATTATAATATTTATTATTTTATCAATTCAAATTTTTGGTATAGCTATTCATGTTTTGGTAAATATACAGATTAATTCAATGAAATCATTGTCATTATAAATATAATGTTTCCCATTTAAAAATTCGAAACAATTAATCATGTCTCTTAAGTTCATGAATTCAAACAGCACGTCTTCCGTACCGTTTATCCTAGAAAAGTTGATATCGCAATTATAAGTTAAATCAAATAGAATATCGTAGATGGAAATTTGATGGGGTACATTTAGTACTTTGAAGGCGAACATAATTGATGAAAATAATTTTGAAATGACTTACCCTTTTTTTATCCATCTTATATAGAATTGTTTGCCATTTTATAATTTTTTTTTTATTAACCAATTTTTACAAAAGAAAAAAAAATTTTATTTTTAAAAAAATTTTCCATGAGGCGAGTTTCTTATGCCAACACTGGAGGCACCATGTAAAATAACATGAATATGTGCCGGTGAATAATAAATAAGATTTGATAACTTTATCAAATAAAAAATATATTTTATTAACTTTATTTACTAATTTCTTTTTCTTTTCTTAAGGTATTTATACGTTTTATAAAATATAAATTAGAATATAAAACGAAATATAAAAAATAAAATAATATAAAAAAAGTAAAGTTAAACCGAAAGTTATATAAATAAGGTTACGCAAAATAATAAGTAATATAAGTTGAATTACAAAAATAAAAAGTTAAGTTGAAAAGATAAATTTGAATTCATAAAATGTAATATAAAAATAAAATTAGATTACAAAAATATATAATTATAATAACGCAACAAAATATATGATTTCTTCTAAAAAAAATACTCTGATTTTATTGGTATATGTTTTCCAAGAGTTGTTGATTAATTTGCATTAAATTTTATAATTAATTTAGGCAATGCTAAATCTTCCTACCATTGGTTGTGATAGTTATGACATTTTTTCCCACATTTTAATATATATCTATCTTAGAGTTGAATTAAATTATACAAAAAATGTGATTACCAGTAGAGACTAAGGGATAAGATTAACCTATTTGTGATCCTTCCCCCCACAACTCTAGAAATAAAATTATATTATAATAATCCTTATATATAATATGATCTAATCTGACTATTCATTTATTTAAATACGCATAAATACAGCAGTGACAAAGTATCAAGTTCAATACTAAGGAATTAATTATAGGCAATGACGAAGCGTCATGCTACTAGGCAGAGTTGTACATTTGCTCAAAATAAAAATTCATAGATCTTTGAAGATCTTTTATTTTTTTTAAATTTTGTGTAACGATCTTCAAAGATCTTCATGATATTTATTTTTTTTACCCCTTTATTAAAAGCCCAGATGTTTTATAATTTTATTAATATAATATTTCTTTTATGTTTTATACCTCTCCTCCTGCCTTGATGAAAATTGAAAAACATCTGGGCTTTTAATAAAGGGGTAAAAAAATAAATATCATGAAGATCTTTGAAGATCGTTGATAGCAGCGATCTTTCGTTACACACAATTTTTAAAAAATAAAAGATCTTCAAATTTTGCGATCTTCAAAGATCTTGCTCAAATTTTTGAGCTAGATCTCGCTCAAAAATCTTCAAAGAAGATCTTTTGTACAACTCTGCTACTAGGGAAGCAATCAAAAAAAATTTATTTTTATTTTAGTCAAATCGAAAACCATAAAAACATTAAGATTTATAAATAATTGGTTTTCATCTTTGTTTTTGAGTAAAATGATCAAGTACTGCATTATAAAAGTTATCGCTATATTATTTTAAATTTTTTAATAATTTTTTCCAATTGAAATCACAGATAGATTCGAAAATGCTCATCCTGTTTCTGTAATAAGATTTGATTCTTTTTAAAGATGAAAAACTCCGCTCTGCATGTGCTGTTGTTGAAACCAAAGTTAAGAAGAATTTGCATAATTTAAAAAACTCTTTAAAACTTTTTATCAAATCGGTAAAATTCAAGTATTTCATTAACATTCTTTTTCTTTCTAATTTCAACATCCAGAAACACTACCTTTAATTCGGTTTCCATCGTGTGTAAATCAAAAAATTGAGAATAAGTGTCGTTTAAATTATCTAACAAATATTTTTTTGATTATTTGGAATTTACTAATATCTAACAATTCGACAAATTTAATATTTTTTGGTGTAAGACATATGAAATAGAATTAATCAACATGAATATTGCTTGATAGTTCAATAAAAACTTCACTGTTTCTAAATGATGTTTCAATAGTAAAAATTTTTCCGCGAGCAAATATTTTAATTCCCTCTATTTACTGAATTAGAAAATTCATTATCACCACGGAATACAAGCTCCTGAATTCCAAGTAAACATATAGAGTTGATCAATATCTTTAATATTTCTCTATTTTATTTGACTTTAAAATTATGCTGTTCGATTGATTTTTTTCGCATCGAATCTATCATATATTCAATACGATTTTGGCCAAATATTTTTTATTGAATTATCCACTGCAAATGAGCGGTTGAATCTTTGCCGTTTAACTGCCTTTGAATAATTATTAATATCCGAAAATCCTTTATCATTCCAAACATATTTTTCCTTTGTTAATAATAGGCATAACCAACAATATAGAGAATTAGAAAATTCACATCCAGTGAGCCATTCATATTTTTCATATTTATCGATAGAAAAATTACGGATTAATCTTGGTCTTTCTTTTTCAATAATCAATTTTTTCGCGTCAAAATTTCTTGAGCTAAATAATAATATTAATAAATTTTCAATAATACAATATTAAACATTAATTAAGGATTTTAAAAACTAAAAATTTTTAATTTTAAAAAAGTAAGGAAAAAAATATTATATAAAAAAATATTATATAAAAAAATTTCTTTCTCTTTTATTTATTAAAAAAATAAGCATTTTTTTATTTGCTTTCCCAATGCTTATTTTTTAATGGTAAAATTACACAATACCAAGGCAAGATTTTCTCTTTATTTATTAAAAAAATAAGCAATATTAAATTTGCTTCACTCATGTAATTTTTTTAAGGTAATAAAAATAATAGAATATTTTTTAATTTAGTAAAAATAATAGTAACTTTTTTAACGTAGTAAAAATAATATTATTTATTAATATAGTAAAAATAATATTAATTAACGTTATAAAAATTATATTAATCTTTGTAACTAAGTCAGTTTAGTTTATTTAGCTTAGCACAAAGATTATATTAAGTTTATTTAAAAAATTTTTAAGAAATATTTCAAGGGAAGCAATGTTCCCTTATTCTATGGACGCTTCGTCACTAATTAAAAGGCATTTTTTATTTCTAATAGTCACAGTTAAACCATTCAAAAGATATGATTTATAAATAAACGGAATTTGTCGTTGTTTTTGAGTAAAGCTTAGTTAGATATGTTGCAAATCGAATTTATCATATTTTTAATTCGATTTTCGCCAAATGCATTTAATTGAATCATTGATAAATTATTCATATCAATAAAGTAAATCCTTTATCAATCAAACTTATTTTTTGCTTAAGAATAATAGACATGACCAACAATATAGAGCATTAAAAAATTTAAGTCCAGTGTACCCCTCATATTTTTTATTTCTTGTTTTGGTCTTCCTTTTTCAATAATATATCTTCATATCAATTTACTAATATAAATGATATTTTTAATAAATTTTTAACAACACGATTGGGATTATATACATTTATATTTCTTTATATTAAAAATAATATCAAAAATTTGAGATGAAAATAAATGAAATTGAAATATATAATATATATGTATATTAATTAATGTTTAGTAATAAATTGAATTAAATTATATTTTCAAATTCGTTATTTATAGCAAATATTGTATGGAAATGAAATTTTATATTGTTAAATTCCTTTTAATTTGGATATATATATAACTTCGGATTTGATATTTATATTTGAAATAATATATTGGAAAAATTAATAAGTCTAAAACTGAATATAAAATGAATGTGGAAAAAATTGTGGAATATTTATATTATTCAAGTCAGAATTTACAGTAAGTGCCCTAAAGTTAAAAACTACTTTTAAATGAGTAGGGGGGGGTGTCATCATTTTACTATATTTTACGTGGAATAATGAAATATACATTTGAATGTTGAATATTGGATATTTAAGGAAAATTTAAAGTTTCATTTACACACTACCAATGCTAATTTTAATCGATTGCAAATATCTCTCTTCGATTTTTAATTTGAAATATAGTATAATTTATATTCTATGATATTTTTATACCAAATTATAAAAAATATATTCTTTTTCATTAAAATTAACTATAAAGTATTATCCCATATAATTGTTAAAAAGGCATTTGTAGTATTCTATGAAAATGAGTTGATAAGGAATTAGATATCACGAATTTTCTTAGTATTTGATCATTGGCGGGTCCAGCATTTTTTCTACATTTTTCTTAGTCGATCAATTTTTGCAAGTTACTTTCAAGTCGGTAAGAAACTCTGAAAATTTTTAAAATGGGGGCCTAGGCTTTAAAATAAATATAATAATATTCGTTTTTTATATTTTTGTTGGGGTAAAAGAACTATACAATTTGATAATGTTATAGAAGTTTATTTAGATAATCGATTATATATTTTGGCAATAAAAAATCGGAATTAGCTTAATGATAACTAATAATTATGGTGAGGGCAAAAAATTTAAATAACAATACCAAGTCGTTCCGGTATCAAAAATAGCATAAAGTAAATTAATAAATTAATAAATTAATTAAAAAACAATTTCATATAAATAATTGTTATTGATGAAAATAGTAAAGCAAATAACAAAGAAATATATGATTTTGAATACATAAGGACCAATTAGACCATTAATTAAGGAAAATGTTGATTCAAATCAAATCATTGATGAAGCTAAATATAGCCTATTGATGAAGGCGAGTATAGACAATCTATGATAACAGATTATATTTTCGATGAGAAGTTATATAAATCAGAGTTGGGATAAATATAAACATACAATGTGGACAAATTGGAACATTTATCAGGAAAAATTTGTAACATCAATGAGGATAAATAAAATCTGTTATTAAAATGGAATATAAATATTCTCGAGGACAAACGCAAACTATTAATAGAAACCAATATATATTAATATGGACGTATATAGAACATTATAAAATAAAAATATAATTTTATAAAAACAGAAATAAATTACTTCATTTTGATCAACTCGCTTGATTGTATTATAAATGCATAATATTACCTTTGTTTAAACAATTGAATTAAAAGTTTAGTATATAAGTATAGATAAATTATTAAGTGGTAAAATTATATTGAATTGTTAAATTTAAAAAAATATTCATATAAATGAAACCTAATTAAAAAGTTCTCAATATTTCTCAATACGATGTGAGCTTTGGTTTAAAGGACTCATCACTTTACTAACCACAATATACAAGATTCAAGAACATATGTATTATTGTGTGCTGTTTGATAGAATATTTGTTATTGATTAATAACAAATATTTTTCTTGTAAAATATTATATATTTCTTTTTTATGCTTCAGGGTTAATGTTTGGAATAATTTTTTTACCATTTTTATATTAATTTCTGGCGTGGTAATGAATGAATGAATGGAAAAAGGTTTAATAAAAAAAATGATGAATAATTTTTTTCGATAATTTTTTTTTATTTTTTCACTTATCCGATTAAATTAACGTTATTGTCATATAAATGGGACCTAAAAAATTTTTCAATTATCCGATATTTCGCAATTAACCGATTCGCAATTATAAATGTAATTTAACATTATACCATAGTAATTATTATAAAAATCGCGGGGTTTTTTCGCATTTAAAAGTTTTTGCACTTAAGCGATATGCAATTAAACGGTTTTGACTGTATTCAAGATAGGGAATTAAACTAATCATATTATATTGAAATCACTTAATTTATAAATTCAATCATATTGAGCTCTCGAAAAATTATTTTTTATAGACAATCCTGGCCCTTGTGTTAAAGAGATTTTCTGAGAGACATGCTTATGATAAATACTAGAGTTAGGTTATGCAGTTGATTGTGACGAATTGATAAAAAAATTATAATGTTAGGGTGAATAATGTATTAAACTTCAGTAAAATATCTAAGCAGTTTAGATTCTCAAACAAAGAAGGCCAAGAGTATAATTTTGTCATCAATGGAGATGGGTATATAGAATTTGACGTTTTTCATAAGTTAAAAACATTTTATAATGGAATCTTATTTTTATATGTAAATTTTATAGTTTATCTAACGTTTAAATTTAATAAAAAAAATTATTTATAGAAATATAGTTATTTATATTGAAGGATCGAAAGAGATATCAATTTTATTCCCTATATTTATCGACCATGTCTTAACCATGGTCTACTACTACATAATGAAGGTCTACATGGGCGGGAGTATTCTATTCCGGATTAAAATGGTGTCATCATTTTGCACTAATGTAAAACTTTTGAGTTTATCTTCAGCCTGATTATTGCTTTTAAGTTATTTAAATATAAAATAATATTTTTATTTTGGTTAAACTATACTTCACTGTGTAACCAAATTTCAATACACAATTATATCTTCTTTTTTTTTATGTTCCTTACTAAAAATATAAACTAATTATTTAATACCTATTTAATTATATTTTTTTGAAATAAGTTTAATATAGCAAAATAAAATAATTTTTTTTTATCATATGATTAAATCTATTTCCTTTATACGCACGGTTTTTAATTGTCCTCGGTAATTTTTTTAAAATAACTTGCTTCCAAATAATTAATCGTCTGCTTTATAATAAAATTTGTCTATTCTCAAATTTAAATAAATTCTTAGATCGATATATAAAATCAGTAAAATGGCAATAGGATCCAACACTCAAAATGCAAATGAAAAAAAGACATTTCAGAGATTACCAAAAACGGTTATACCAAGGCATTATGATATAGAAATAAAGCCAAATTTGAAAAACTTAAATTTTACTGGCAAAGAATTGATTGATATTGAGGTTAAAAAAATATATTAGAGCCTAATGATTTAAACTCCTATCCTATAGATCAAAGAAGCCACTAACAAAATTGTATTAAATTCACTTGAATTAGTTATAAAAGATGCTCAACTGATTAATGATAAAAAGGGTGAATACAATTAATATATATATTATAATAATCTGGTTAATAGAAACAACCAAAGCCAATATATCATATGATATTGAAAATGAACAAGCAATATTTAATTTTACTAATCAATTGAACCCAGGAAAGGCTCATTTACAATTAACATTTGATGGAAAATTGTCAGACAAAATGAGAGGGTTTTATATTACCAAATATATGTATAATAAAGAGGAAAAGATTGCTGCTACTACTCATTTTGAGGTATTTTATTTATTTAATATTCTTATAATGAATTTAAGTCAACTGATGCTAGAAGAGCATTTCCATGTTGGGATGAGCCTGCAATCAAGGCGAAATTTTCAATAACTTTGGTTGCTCCGAAAGATTTTGTAGCCTTATCAAACATGGTATATATTATTTTATTATTATTCTTAAATATTTGTATAATAATTAAATGTATATTAATATATACGTATCTTGCTTTTTAGCAAACTAAAAAAATATTTGTTCCCTTTTATATTACAAAGATATTGCTATTTATACTATTCCAAAATATTGAATGTATTATTTAATTGTTTATCATTATTCCTATTTGTTTCTTTTTATTTGTTTAAAATTTTTTATTATACATTCATTTTTAAACATAAAAATTATTATAATTATCTGATAATTTAATAAAGTTATGTTAAAAAAATTAAGATAGATTTTAATTTAAAATGTCAAGCCAATTCTACACTTTTAATTTTGACGTTTTTTTCATCCGTTTCCCTAGTGGCCAAAACAAATGTTTTTAATTAAAATCCTTAATGATAATATGTCCTATAATGGTTAAAACTTAGATTTTTATAGTCATCCATCCAAATATCAGTGATTATGAACAATGATCATGCTTTTAATCTTAAATTTTATTTCATGGTATATTTTTGGACCTATAAGGCAAAGATACTTTCTTATTGTTTCTTCTTTATAAGACATACAAATACCATATTTCGATTTAACATCTATATATGGTTTGCTTAATAACTATGATTGTCAAGTCACTTGATCATAAATTTATCCACTTTTTTGATTGTTCATTTTAATTTATGTAAATTAAGATTATATCTTAAATATTTTATGAAAAATTACTTGGATCTATATCATATATTAAATAAATGCATAAATAGAATGAATAATTACCTTAAAAAATTTATTTTAATTTTTAAAACCATTATAATAGTTTTTTGGGGGAATTTTAAATGGACCTCAAGAGTTTAATTATAATATATAATTTATTCTAGGCTAAGTATACTATGACTAATAATATTACCTAATCGGACAGTTCATTCATTTAAATGTGTACCAATGCAAAATCAGCTGGTGATGGCCATTTTGGTCTCTTAAATAAATTAAAATTTTATAAAAAAAATGATTCAGAGGTTCTAGACAGTTTGGGTTTCTTAGTTATATTAATAAATGACAGGTTCAACCATGGGTTTTGCTGGAAATAATTAAAATTGGTCCATATCACAGAATTAGATCAATAGAATAATAATATAATTTATTCTTTCTTTCTTATTTATTATACCTAAAATAAAATCGGTCCCATGGTTTTGTTTTCACATTTTGATTTATCGGTTTTTGACCTTCACTTATATATTTATAAAAGAATTCTCATATAAGAAACCAAAATGGCATGCCACCAGCTGATTTATATCTCAATGAATGAATTATCAGTATAGCTAAGTATTGCAATGCCATTGATTAAAAACACAACTCAAGTATTTATAACCCTGCATCCCAAATTTCATTTAGGTTTTTACTCAAAAATTTTATTAAGATGCAACCCCCTTTTTTTTTATTGGATAGTTATATCTTGATACATTATTAAAAATTTGATGGGTGGGACGAGTTGTCAAAAAGGAACAAAATATGAATATTTTTATCAGATAATTTGTAAGAAATTTAAATATTTTTTTTGGAAAAAATTGACATATTCAAAAAATGATGAAATTCATTGACCTTTATTACCATATCATTTACTTTTTCTGTTTAGGATGTTTTTTTTTTGCCATATAACATGTCATTTTGTCAAGAAGACATTTTTAGTTATCATCAGATTTAAGTAAAAATCTTAATCAGACATTTTAACTCATTTTTTGGTACAAACCAGCCCCGACCCAAAAAATTTTAATAATTGTTTTTATTAAAATGCTTATAAAATAAATGCGTTATATTGCCATTTATTGCAAAAAATGTATTTTAAATTGCAACGTAAAGATTTGTAAACCATTTTTTTCAAAAAAAAACATAAAATTGTTTTGTTTTTCACATTCAAAATAAAAATGTTACTTAAATTTCGGAGACCAGCAGAGGTGCCATTTGCATGGCCATGGTCGGATTTTTATTTTTAAACAATTTTCGGGCCCCGGCCCGGTGAGTTTTTGTTAAATTTAAACGCATTTGCCAAATTGGACATCTCTTAAGGGAGATCTCGAGACCAAGGAAATAATTTTTTCGGCTAAAATATTGAGTTAGCCGTTTTTAAAAACCGGCTCGAATCCAACCGTTTAACAAAACTAACTATGACTATGACGATAAAATTAAAATTTAAAAAAAAAAGTAAGTTTTGATTGTATTTTAAAAAATATTTTTTGGTTTGTAAATATTTTAATACAAAACAAAACGTTAAGTTGTTTGTTTTAATTTATATGCATGCGCTATTGTTTTTTTGTTTTTAATATAACCTTTGTTTTTTTTTAAAAAGAAAAATTTTAAAATAACTTTGTATTTTTATTTCTCAGCACCTAGCACGTGCCATAACCTTTTCTATAAAGGTTATATAAAACCCGCCATGAGCGATCAGGTTAAAAACTCGCTCTTTGCGGACGGCTGGTCTCGAGTACCTAGAGGCGTGATGGCTAGGGTCACTAACGGATGCGATAAAAATTAAATCGGTTGTATCGGTCTTCGGAAAGTGATACCGGATATCCGTCCATCCATTCCCATCCACCCAATATTTAAAAATTATTTTTTATTATTTTATTGGTTGGTTTGGCCCTTTATTTATTTAAAACAAAACATTTTTTAATAATTATTCTGATTCATTTTACTCCAACACTCCCCCCCCCTTACCTGTTGTTTAAAAAATATTTAATCCGCCCGCTCGGTACTCTATTTTGTTAACGTGCACCATGTAAGAAGGGTGCGTTTAAACTTCAAGACTCTTCATTTTAAGTAACGATTCATGTCAGCTTCTTTTTTTTTTAAATTAAAGCTTTAATCTATATTATGCCATTTTGTAGTTATAAATCATGAAACCACAAAATATCTTTAATTTTTTTTAAAATAATCTAAATCTATAACGATGTGAATATTAGATAATATAAATAATAAAATTATTTGGCAATACTATTATCATCCCCCCCCCTCCCCTCCCTTCCCACTCTTTTAAAATCGATAAATTATATCAAATTATTCCCGTATCTTTAAGCTAAATATGGGAGCCAATTTATTTCTTATTTTTTATAACCTCAATTTATTTAAAAAATTTTTGATTTTTAAAATTAAAATGCATTTAAATATAATTCATAAAAAAAAAATAAGAACATCATTTTATTTTCAAATTTAAATATTATTAAAGAAAGATTACTGATAAGATAAAATTTTTTTACAAATATTTTAACATAGCCTGTAAAAAGAAATATTTTAAAAATTAGGTCGGTGGGGCTTAATGACCCATGTATAGATACATCGCTGGGTAGTGTTGTTTAACGGCTCATTTTAAAACGGCTAACCCAATATTTTAGGCCTAAGCCTCGAGATTTCGATAATATATGTCTAGGACATTTGTTCCTTCTATGAGCAGAATCTTCAGGCTTGCGTAATATCTAGATGAAATAGTGAGTTAGCCACCGTTTTTAAAAATCGGCA
This sequence comes from Gordionus sp. m RMFG-2023, assembly GCF_954871325.1. Lineage (NCBI taxonomy): Eukaryota > Metazoa > Nematomorpha > Gordioida > Chordodea > Parachordodidae > Gordionus > Gordionus sp. m RMFG-2023. The sequence goes on along the minus strand of NC_088778.1, from coordinate 3,391,956 downwards.
CAAAACGAACCGTTTTCGACCGATATTTTGCGCTGGGGCTCGGGAGGGACACAAACGATTCACATAATATTTTGATAAAAATGCAAAGTACAATGATATTATTAGGAATATAAATATAAAATACGTTTTCCGATTCAAATTTATGATCTCGCTTCCTCCTGTCAATTTAGTATATTTTTTTCCAGAGCCCTACATCCGACTCTAGCCCGACCCCATTAGTTTTTTTTTGCACATTATTTTTCAGAGCCGAGTTATAGGAATTGGACCAAAATATTTTTCGGACAGCTCAGTGTGAACGGAAAAACGTGATTTTTAAGTTAGGGAGGTTCGGGCATCCCCAGGTTCTTATAAGAAAGGCATAATGTTTAAACAATTATATATATAATCAAAAAGAAATGCAGATGAGTTCCAATTGTCCTCCTATAATAAAATCGTTCTTTTCGATGCTACCATATAGCTTCTGATCTTGCCAGATATCTAAATTTTTTTTTAGTCATGAGATGTTCAGTTTTTTTGTTGTAGGATCTAACTTGTCACCACCACATGGTCGTCAAATAAACAATTCTGGTGATAATATCTTTGCACCTTTAAATCTAAAGAAGGGCCCTGTATACTGAGATCAGAATCTTTTTTTAAAAAATATATATTTGGTGGAAAAGTAAAGAGTATTCCGGAAGCCCCGAGACGTTTATTCAGTTTTTGTGCATTGTGATAAAACCGCGTCCATATCAAAAATCGATCCACCACCGAATGTCATTCCCAATGTGAGTACCTGTCATAATTCAAGAAAATTTTTTTTGAATGATTACAAAGAATTCTTAGTCCTCTTTATATAGTGGATTTAAAAAAACAGTTGCTAAATTTAAGAAAGAATTACCATTTTGGCGCAGCCATCATAATATCTATATAAATTTGACAAAATTTATGTTAGTTTAAGTTATATCTGATATTTGTCATAAAACGAACATTTCATACTTTCATCTCCCTAGCCATACGGAAAAAAAGAAAGAAAGAAAGAAAAGAAAAGAAAAATGAAAGTAAGTATTTCGGGATTACAAGACTCTTTAAAATATTATTTATTTTTTTTATAAAAAATGAGTCTTACTCGATCTGAAAAAATTAGAATTTCAGAATCAGGTCCAGTCTGCCCTGGCCCGATTTAGGGCAGGCGGATTCGCTCACAGCCATGCCAGGGCTATAATTTCTACTACTATACTATAATAGTTTGAGTGATTTATTCGTAGGAGGCAATCGAAAAAGGGATTGGCGGTTATTCTAATTAGAAGACGGCGTAGCAAATCCCCCCCTCCATTCCACCCAGTGAGCCAGGCCAAAAAACTTTTTCGAAAACATTTGGAACCGATCAAAATGTCAAAAAAAATTTTCGGTCGACCTACGATTTTTATGTCAAAATTTCATTTTTTTATGATTCAAATGAATAATTTATAACCGTATGCGAAAATTAACCGGTATTTGAAAAATGCTAACGAACCGTTATATCCGTGTTTCAAACCCGGTCAAGTTAAACCCGACATTATATTATATAAATGATTAATCGAAAAGAAAAATACAGTTTAACTATGTAGCTATAAAAAAAAATGTTTTAAAAATTATAAGACGAAGTTATTTCTCGTTAATAGCCATTATGTCGTTAAAAGTTTTGAAAGCGTTCATTTTATGTATACTTTTTAAAAAAAATTGCAAAAAAGCCATTACTTATTTTCCTAGTTAATTAAAAAGATATTTAAAAAATTATATACCAATAATTTTTCTTCTTCTACTGTTTATTATGAGCAATAAAATTTGATTAAAAAAATAAGAACTGTTTCTTGGCATTCAGCTTATGATATTTTAATGAATAGGATATGAATGATATTTATTGCTCTCACCAATTTCTACGACGATACTTTATAATGAAACCGGAAACCGTTTGTCAAACCGGATAGTAACCGAACTATTATTAACTGAAGGATAATGGTTCGAGTTCCTCGCCTTAAAATTCTTCGTCGCGAATTGGATTCCCGCGGAAGGATACCTAATTCTTTTTTTTTAAAAAAGCTTCATGTCTAAATCCCAAAACGGACTTATATTTTTGATTGGCATTATACCGGTTTTCTAAATGACATCATTTATATAAAAGTTCGTATCTCATGTCATTATTTAAAGAAAAATGTCGTTTTAAAGCCAATCACGAATTATAATGTCCACATTCTATTTTTATATTGAAATCATTATTTATAAATTCTGTAGTCTTTTAGTAAATCTATAATTGAAGGAAAGTTGATGAGCATAAAAATAGGACACCTGTTTATGACCCTAGTCATCTCCAAAAATATAAGGGCTGCTTGAGTTACGGAAATTAAGTGGTCCTACGAAAATAACGAGCTCTAATTTTTTTAAACAAAAAACAACTTATTTGTCAACAAAAAATAACATTTATTTGTAGCCTGTTGAAAAAGAGGTACAAGACAAGGATGCTCACGAGAAAACTGTTAAATTTCAATGCACGCCTATCATGTCCACCTACATAGTTGCATTTGTGGTCGGAGAATTTGATTACGTGGAAGACAAAACCAAGGACGGAAAACCTTGCCGAGTTTATACTCCCGTAGGAAAGAAGGAACAAGGCCGCTTCGCGTTAGAAGTTTGAATTATTTTTTTAAATTATACTTTAATTTGCAATATATGGAGCACGTGTAAAATTTGGAAATATATATATATATTTTTTTCCATTATTTAAATTTTGGACTTTTATATTTAAAAAAAAATTGATTTTGATTGATAGGTGACAGTTAAATCGCTAGAATTTTACGAAGAGTATTTTGGGATCAAGTACGAACTGCCCAAGTGCGATTTGATTTCTATCCCTGATTTTGCATTCGGTTAAAATTCTTATTTATTCTTTAATAATTTATAATTAAATTATGCTTTTTTTAAAATTTTACGCATGGAATATTAAATTAAATTATTTTCAATTATTCTCTTTAAAAAGGTGCTATGGAAAACTGGGGTTTAATTACTTTCAGAGAAGTATGCATCCTATTGGACGAAAAGACGTCGTCAACTAATACTAAGAATTACATCGCCATTGTTGTAGGTAAAAAAACATTTACGAAGCAAATGGTTTACTATATTTAAATTAAATTGCTACACAGGGTCATAATCAAGAATTTTCACTTAGTTGAGGTAAAGTTGGGAGGGGTGTAATAGGTAGCCATTTAAATTTGCATACAAATATAAATAATTTTTTTTTAAATTAAAAATAATATTATAGCTCACGAGTTGGGACACCAATGGTTCGGAAATTTGGCCACCATGGTAAACATTTTCGCCTTCTTTTAATAAAATTGGATTATGTGTACTCCCACTCCGCATTCACAGTAAGACCTTCATGGGCTTAATTTTTAGATCAGGTATAACCCAGGCCTACAGTAAAAAAGAATTTTTAGGCATGGGCCAACCTGCCCCATATTTAATATTAATAATCCCCAAACCCAAGCGAAATTTAAATTTAAAAAAAATTAGGCCTAAGCTCATTAAATTTTTTTTAAAGAACCCATGTGCACTATTAAATAGAATATTAAACCCTTACCCAGCCCATGGGTCGCAGCATGGCCCCGCCCATGAAGATCCGATTCATAATTGTGAATACAGGGTCACTCGGTTTCTATGAATTGTTAATTTTTCGATGGAGTATTATTTGAATCCGTCCTTATCCTAAGATCATAATTTATAGCGTATTCCATTTCGATCTACACAGTGCAGTAGTATATATATATATATCTTTAAACCCCACTAAAGTCATAACCATATAAAATAAAACAAGTTGAGCACTCCTAACTCAAGTAATTATGACTACTTATACTATATATTCGTTATTAATTTGAAGGAATGGTGGACTTATCTCTGGCTTAACGAGGGCTTTGCCACGTGGGTTTCCTTCCACTGTATCAGCCAAATTTACCCGCATTACGATATCTGGACTCAATTCGTTTCATCGAGCTTTCACGAGGGCATTACGCTGGATTCTCTCGCTACTAGCCATCCTATCGAGGTTTCATATTTTAAAAATAAAACTAACATCGCGAAAAATCTTATTTCTAGAAGTTATATCTGGAATTATACGTGACGATGGATTACTTGTCAGGTCTAATAGTAAGAGAGTGAGGAGGTATATCTGGAGGTGTACGAAATTAACGATATTTGCCAGGTCTCTATACATACATCAGAGACCTGCAGAGGTAGCATTTGCTCGACCTGGCTCGGCTCGTGCTGGGTAGCCCGGATTTTTTGAAAATATATTACTTTGGTATTTTTAAAGAAGAAAATTTTAGACCCGGTGTAACGTGTGAAAGTGATCTATGAGATTTCAAAATCTTCCCCCAATCAAAATCCCATGGATGGGTTGTGAGATTTTGATGTTAAATGGCTCCCAATATTTTTGAAACGATAAATCTAATGCAAAAATTTTCATGACATGAATTTATAATTATTAATGAGATAACATAGAGATAATAATGGTAAACCTATCTGTTTAATTATAATCTATGTTTTAGAATATTATTTTAATAATGCTTTGTTGGATATATATATCGTTTCATTTCAAGAGCTCATCTTTATTTTTTAAGATTATTAATTCGAGTAATGAGAGATGTAAAATCAAGGAACATTATTAAAGTTAAGGATATAAAATAAAATATAGAGACAATAATGGTATAAAATAAACCTAACTGTTTATAATATACATTTAGAATAATATTTTAATAATGCTTTGCAAAGATATATATCGTTTCATTTCAGGAGCTCATCTTTATTTTAACATCATTAAAAGTTAACGATAAATAAAATTTCTCTTTTTAATATTATATATAAATTTAATTAAATAGTAGATTATTTTATAATATTATATACTAATAAAATTAAATATTACACGTGTTGTGGGTAGTCTTGTTGGCAAGAGTTATATTACCTACCCTCAAAATGCGGGTTCGAATCCATGTACCATGTCTTTTTTTTAAATAATTGTTTTGCTTTTTTTTTATTTATCTTAAAACTCGGTATAATATCTAAAAAGCCGGCCCATCTATTTTATATTTTTAGTCTGCATTTCACCTATCTATATATTTTGTTTAACCAGCCCACCCCGCCTAATGTTTAAAATTATTTTAATGGCTGGTTTAGCTTCTTTATTTTAATGTATTTTTAATTAAACATATATGATATGCAATATTATGAAATTAAACTATTATTTTTTAATAAATTAAAGTCTGTTCTGTTCATTTCGCCTGAAAAATATCTACCGCCCACGCCCATACACTTAACAAACCCATCTATAGTATGGACGGGAGGATAAAAAAACCGCCCTATGCAGACTTCTGGTTCAGATTATTGATAGGTGTCAATCAATTCATGAGTGTTACCTTGGCAATTTGGAAATTAAAGTTTAGTAATATTGAGGAAGGGAAAAGATCCTTATTAACATGTTAATTTATATAAACTGAAATTTATAAAATAATATTGTAAAACAAGTTTTAAGTAGGTCCAAAACCAAATACTCCGATCCCATGATTATCCAGTTCCTACTCAGATTTCTTATACAAGGTACATCTTCTCGATAGACATTAATTTATTGACAAAGCTTCTATATTACAGAAAATTTACTAGAGGCAAACCGCCTTTTCTATCCACTCTAAATATCAGTACCCACCCTTTGTAAACACTGCAAAGAAAAGGTAAGATAAATTCTTTGCCTGAATGGCTTTATAGTATTGCATATTTTGTTTACCTAATATAATATTTTAGTGATAATTCATCTATATTACTTTTGTACTGAATTGGGTCACCAATATTATAATAAACTTCATTTGGCATCAATGAAAATAAGAAAATAAACAAAGAACTATGATTTAAATATTTTACATAATTTTAAATTTAATAAAAATTTAATAAAAATTTCATGGATATTGCACATCAGAATGAATATATTGAATTTTATTTATGAAACTACAAGTTTCATTAAAAAAATATATATATATCAGGCGGAATATAAATTAAAATATGAATGAAATATGTTTTTATATAAAAATAAATATATATTTTAATAAAAATATAGGAAGATAAATGATTGCAATCTGTGAAACATTTTCAAAATGGTTTCTAACCATTTTTTTATATAAAATAATATTATTAAATATTTTTAATATTATCGCGAATATAAAATGGGTCATATCGGACCCATACAAAATTATCATTATATTTTATATGTATATAAAAATTGGGTATTTTAACATTGTTGCCATTGCCTTGACTTCTGTGTCAGAAGCCCATATCCGCCCTGTCATATAACATTATTCAAGACACAAGTTTTTTACGTCTATTTTTTTTTGTTCGTATCTTAAATATAATTCCCGATTACCTTTCCCAACCTCGAATGTTAGCGTAAATTGCGCCAACCATTGCCCGAAAATAATATGGGAATTTTGAACCCCAGTAATCATTCTCTACACTAATCGCCCTAAATTTATATAAAGAAACTCCGCATCATGTGGACTATTTTCATCATCAAGTCCATTTTGGGAACCACTATCTAAAGGCAATATTCTAATATATATACGGAATACAATACCTTTGAGACACTTTGAATCGACAAACTCCGTATTAAGTATAATATTTTCATTATCAAGCACATTTTGGGAACCACTATTTAATGGCAATGCATTAATTATAATAAAAATATTTAAAATAATTATAATGTTATTAATTATTAATTTTTGTTAAAAATATTTTTTTACTTCATAAAAAAAATATGTAATTTTTAAAAAATTATTACCATTTTCTTTGTTTTGTACAATAAAATCTTTTAAATTGGGGAGATTATATTTCGTTTTTAATAGGATATTATTTGATGTTATCAATTCATATATACATCTTGATATACAATATATAATTTTTATAATATAATATTATTACCCTTATCAAATATTTTTATTGATCAAATATGGACATATCCAGGGGTTCAACATTCGCCCCCCCCCCTCCACTTTCCTATCCGACCTTTTATGGTTACATGCAAGAATATTTTGTCCTTATAGCAAAAGATTTCGAATCATTTGTTCTCTTTTCATAATCCTTTTTTTTGTTTGAGCTGAGCTATACCAATATTTTAGATAGCCAGCTCTGTTATTTTCTTAAGATGATCCATTTTTATATCGAACTCTTCCTTTAGCCGTAATCTCTGGTAAGGCAAGTGTATCCTCAATAACTAAATAATAATTAAAAATATTAGAGTAAAATATTATTTCTACCGTAAGAGGGCGTCGAGGTTTCTGACCATACATCAGTTCATAGAGTTAAAATCCCGTGGAAGAGTGTATGCAAGAATTATTGGTGCCACATACCCTTACTAAAGCATCTAACCAGTCAGTTGGTATATCCAAAACCGATTTTGCTATTCGGTTCTGGATTGTTCTGTTAACTCGCTGAACCAAACCATTAGTTTGTGGGTGGTAGGCTGAGGTTATTCGCTGAACAATCCCACAATATTTATGGAATTCTGTACAAGCATTGTTACAGAATTCCCTACCTTGATCATTAATCTGAATCTTTAATAAATATATATTTTAGTTTTTTTAAATTAAAAAAAAATATGCATTAATATATTAATAAAATTCAAATAAGTTAAAATTGGTATTTTTAATTTTTATTACTTCATAACATTGGTGGGTGTTGACAATGATGTATAAAGCTTTAACAACAGATTTAGCTGTTTTATCTTTAATAGGAATAGCCATTAAATATTTAAAGAAATAACAAATGGCACATAAAATATATTTATAATTTCTTTGGATTTCTGGCATCTGGATTAAATCGATGCCAATTTGATACCAAGATTTTGAAATCACTTTAATATTGTGCAACACATTTGAAGTTTTATCAAAACGACTGCTTGATTTTTTGACAAACCTCACAGGATTTGATAAACTCCCTAATGTCTTTATTACTGCCCAACCAATAAAAGCTAAGAATTAAATAAGATAATATTGCAAATTTTTACTTTTCCGTTATAATCTGATTAGTTTTATTAATACCCAGATGCCCTCCCATAGCTATTCCTGGAACTGTAAATACACTTCCCTCATGTATTCTTTTAATGATACTTTTTTTGTTCATCTTTTGACCATAAAACTTTTCTTCTAAAATAATATATCTATAAATTATATGTATAATAATATTATGTGATGCAGAAAAAATAAATACAATCAATTGCTTAAATATTTACAATTATTATACTAAAAAATAATAATAAATTGCACTTAAATTTGGTCATAAAAATTTTAGTTGTATAAATTGTTTATATTTAATAATGCCTAATTATAATAAATTAATTAAGCGAAATTTTTTTATAAAAATAATGTATCATCTATAATTTTGAAGACGGTGCACTTTCTAATAAAGTTAGGACTTATTAACATTCATTTGAAACTTTAGAACATTTTAGGAATCAATATGTGAGATTCGAAATCTCACAACATCTAAATCTCACGGCTAATTCCGTGTCGAAATGATTTCATGAGGTTTTGGTTTTTATCGCTTCAAATCCATTGGAAATCTCACGGCTTATTCAGTATTTCAAAACCTCATGGATTTTTTTAAAATCCTCGCATTACGAATTTCAATATGCCTAATAGCTTTAAATTATCTCAAATTTAAAACGTCAGATTTGGATGAAGCTGTCAAAATTGGAAATATAAGTCCTAATATGCACCACCGTCTTCAAGATTATGATAAATTATTTTAATCCATGGGTGAAAAGTAAATGTCACATTCCTTTAAGCTTATAAATATATATAATTTTTTTTTAAATTATAAGAAATAATTGTTTATTTATTTTATTACGTATATATTTACATCCTTTTTATCGTAATTATATAAAATTAAAAATATATAGAAATAAAATTAATATTAAAATTAACATAAAATAAAACAATATTACGGAGGTGGGAATACAAGTTCCCAAAAAACATGAGTAATTATATTTTAAAATGTGATTTATAGGATTTGTTTTAAAAAATTTCGCATAAATATCTTTTTAAAATTAAGCATTATAAATATAAACAATTTATAAAACTAAAATTTTTATGACAAAATTTAAGTGCAATTTATTATTATTTTTTTAGTACTATAATTATAAATCTTTAAAAGCTCATCGATTGTATTTATATAATGTACATTTTATTGGTATATCATTTTAGAAGAAAGAAAAGATTTATGGGCAAGAGATGAACAAAAAAAGGATAATTAAAACAATACATGAGGGAAGTGTATCTACAGTTCCAGGTATAGCTATGAGAGTGGGGATTAATAAAACTAATCAGATACTGAAGAGTAAAAAATATGCAATATTACCTTTATTTAATTTTTTTACAGCTTTTATTGGGGTGGGCAGCAATAAAAACATTAGGGAGTTTATCAAATCCTGTGAGGTTTGTCAAAAATCAATATCAAGCAGTCGTTTTGATAAAACTTCAAATGTGTTGGTTTCAAAATCTTGGTATCAAATTGGCATCGATTTAATCCACATACCAGAATCCAAAGAAAATTATAAATATATTTTATGTGCCATATGCTATTTCTCCAAATATTTAATGGCTATTCCTATTAAGTATAAAACAGCGAAATCTGGATCATTGTAAACACCCACCAATGTTATGAAGTAATAAAAATTAAAAATACTAATTTTAACTTATTTGAATTTTATTAATATATTAATGCATGTTTTTAAAAAAATTTTAATAAAACTAAAATATATATTTATTAAAGATTCTGATTAATGATCAAGGTAGGGAATTCTGTAACAATGTTTGTACAGAATTCCATAAATATTGTGGGATTGTCCAGAGAATAACCTCAGCCTACCACCCACAAGCAATGGTTTGGTTGAGAGAGTTAACAGAACATTCCAGAACTTAATAGCAAAATCGGTTTTGGATATCCCAACTGACTGGTCAGATGCTTTAGTAGGGGTGTGTATGTGTAAACCAGCAATTAAAATAATTTTAAACATTAGGCGGGCGGGCTGGTTAAACAAAATATATAGATAGGTGAAATGCAGACTAAAAATATAAAATACTAATTACAGATGGGCGGCATCGTCTTTTTAGATATTATACCGAGTTTTGTTAAGATAAATAAAAAGCAAAACAAAAAAAGACATGGTACATGGATTCGAACCCGCATTTTGTGGGTAGGCAAAATAACTCTTACCAACAAGACTACACATGTAATAATTAATTTTATTAGTATATAAAATTATAAATATTCTACTATTTAATTAAATTTATATATATTAAAAAGAGAGATTTTATTATATCGTTAACTTTAATGATGTTCCTTGATTTTACATCTCTCATTATTCCACTTGATAATCTTAAAAAAAATTAAGATCAGCTCTTGAAATGAAACGATATATATTTAGCAAAGCATTATTAAAATATTATTCTAAAACATAAATTATTATTAAACAGGTAGGTTTACCATTATTATCTCTATATTATATTATTAATAATTTTAAATTCATGTCATGAAAATTTTTGATTTAGACGGTTCAAAAACATTGGGGGCCATTTATATCAAAATCACACAATCTCATCCGTGGGATTTTGATTGCATGAGATTTCGAAATCTCATAGATCACTTTCACACGTTATACCGGCCCGGGTATTCTAAAAAATATTATTTTAGACCTGGTCTTTGTACCCTGGCCGGGTTTAAGGCAAGGCCTGCAAGTCTATGACATGCATAGTAAGATAAGGAAGGTAAAAAATTAAATATTCGCGAAGAAACTCCCCGAATAATGAATTTCAGCCATATTTATATATATATATATATTTAACATTCTTATCATTCACTTAGATTGTGTTCTTGTTTAAATCTAATTTTTTAATGAATTTTCTCGTTTAAAATAATATGAATAAATATAATTTAATTTGAAGTTTTTGGAGGTAAGTTTTTTTTTACAAAAATTTTATTTGAAGGAGATATATATATAAAAGAAATAATTGTGGCAAATCGAAATTGTTTGACAATATTGATAAATGCACACTTCCTTTTTTTTATAAGAAAAATATCTTAAGGGCTACTTTTTTCTACTAAGTATCTCTTTGTTTTTTAATGCCAAAACTCGACTTTTCCTTTGAGTTTACATTATTGAAGACGAATTTTAATACTTAAATACTTAGTTTCTCGTATTAAAAGATACACAAAAATAAGTCATTTTTTTAATTTAAGATACATATAGGATTTCGCATTAGAAATTAGCAAAGGAACTTGAGAGATGGATTTGTTGGCATTTTTTTAAGATGACTCTTAATATACATTGTGCTCTCGTATAATAGTTCTATATTTAACTCCCTCTAAAAAAAACAAATTATATAATATATCAGGTTACAGTTCATCATCCCCACGAGATAGACGAGATTTTTGACGCTATATCTTACGAGAAAGGAGCCTCTTTCCTTAGAATGATGAACGAATATTGCGGGCCCGAGGTTTGTACGATTAAAATTTTTGTTAAAAATTAAAAGGGCGGGAAATACCGGTTATTTAAATTAACTATATCGGTCACGAATATTTTTAAACCCGGTTACGTCAAACCTGTCGTAAATAATTAAAACACTTCCGATCAAAACTTTTAAAGGGTTAGGCTTTCTAGAAATGCTTTTTTATGTCAAATTTGTAAGGTTCAAATTAGTGCAGCTGCAATAGTTTTGCGCCCCCCATTTAATTTTTTTCAAAAATTAGCTCGAGCACGTTTCCCTGATTTTATATTTAAGACTCTCGCCTTAGAAAAAATAGGGAATCTAATATCGATTGACATTTGACATTTATTATAGACAAATAGTTTTTTTTTTATCGAATCTTATAAGTACTCTCATTAATTATGTTTTATAAATATTAAAATTTATGACAATCCGGAATATATATAAAAAAATGATAGGCTTTCCGTAAGGCCCTCAACATTTACCTTAACGAATTCAAGTACTCGAACGCCTCCATCACCGATTTTATGAGGGCCCTGGAGACCGCCAGCGGAAAGGATCTCAAGGCTATGGAGACATGGTACAAAAAAATCGGATTTCCTCTCATTAACGTAAGTTTTAGATTATTAATAAAAAAAAGAAGGATTTAAGACATTTTGAAATTTCTAATTCATCCAAAAATCACTATAAAATTGAAAATTTTTTTGTTTGTATTTACAGAATTTCTGGAAATTTAGGCTCCAACGATATTTAGGCTTTTTTCTGAGAATATTTATTTAGAAATAACTATCTTCCCTTAAAATTCTTACCGTTTTTCGACAAACTCTAGTTATCATTATTATTACCCTTTTAAATGAATAATTTTACCTAAAATAGTATACCAATTTTCTATAAACCATTATATTTTGTTGAAACTTCTAAGAAAATTATACATATATTTTTTTATGATTGGTGTGTGTGTGTATTTAAAAAAATATCATTTTATAAAAATTTGCATCAAGGTCGAGGAAGTTAGAGAAGGTACCAATCGAAAACTCAAGATATCTCAACAAAAGTTTCTGCTAAAAGGACCAGTATCAGGTTTTCGCTTCGCTATAATTATTCATTTATTTTTATTAATCTTTATTATATAGTAGGCATAGACCATTATTATACAATTTTTTTTCCCCATCATTCATATATATTTTAATTTGACTCCATCCAATAATACTTTTAAGAATAAAAACAACAAAATTTAAAGAAGTAAATTGAATTTATTTATTTTATTATGAAAATATATTAAATAAGAAACAACCAATTAAGTAATATAATATAACCAACATATAAATTTGTGCCATTTTTTAAATAAATTGAATTAAAAAGAGAATTAATATAATATTTTCAATTTAAATAAATAAAATTATTGCGAACCAGATGCCTGGTTTAAAGTCTTTATAACGGATTTAACATAACCAACATATAAATGTGTAATAAAAAGATTGAATCTGAAATGACATCTTTTCTATTTAAATAATTTAAAAATATTCAAATTATTACTAATCAATTTATTTTTTTTAAAACCTGCCGTTATTATCAGCCGGTTTTTCTGGGTTCGGTTTCGGCGCGGTTTAATTTGACAATCTTTATATAAAATAAACATTTGATTTTTTTTGTTCAGATGGGACTGTGTGGGATATACCCATGACATTTTGCGATAAATCCAACCCCCAAAAGCACATACATTCTATGCTAATTAACAAACCCACCATGGAAGTCGAATTGAAAAATGTCCCCGTCAATGATTGGATAAAGGTTTAAAAAAAAATTTAATTTATATATATAGATTTTTTTTAAAGTTCACGTGATGCCCTTTTGCAATATTAATTGGATTAAGATAGGACATTATGTTTTTGAAAAATGTGGCTATATGCTTGAAAGAGATAAAATTCTCTTTTTTCAACTGTGACTCTTAAAAAAAGAAGGAAATTTTGGTTCCTTAGGGTTCTGCTCAGCAATGAGAAAAAAATATTAAAAAATTTTCTAAATTAAATTAATCGATTTCCAATAATTCAATTTTCTAGAAAATGTTAAGCTTCCGGTTTCTTTGATTTGACCCGGTTCTTGGGGGGGGGGGGGGGTGTTTTAAAAACAGTGTTCAATTTTTTTTATATTATCACATTTATGCTTATTAGATTGATTAGTCAAAAATTGACCAAACAATTTGACCGACCTTAAATTAACGAAACTTGGTAGCTCTGGTTGGTTATATGTTGCCGTTAAAAATTTTAATATAAAATGAAAATTTTTAAAGGCTTATGATAAAATTTTTATTTTTTCATTATTTTTTTTTGATATCCTTTCTTTCCTTCTTTCTTTCTTTCCTTCTTTCTTTCTTTCTTTCTTTCTTTCTTTCTTTCTTTCTTTCTTTCTTTCTTTCTTTCTTTCTTTCTTTCTTTCTTTCTTTCTTTCTTTCTTTCTTTCTTTCTTTCTTTCTTTCTTTCTTTCTTTGGTTCAAATAGATCCGGAGTGATTAATTCTCAAAAATTTCCAATGCAGTTGTGGGGAGGGCTACTCGATTTTGGGAATATTGGATTACACGATAAATATTTGGTCCAACTCCAAATGTATATACATTATAATATAATGTTGTAGTCCTCAAAATTTACCTAAAATTATTCGATTGTCGATTTATTCCCGATAAAACAGAAAAAAATGAGTTATTTGGGCCCTAGGCCCCCACTTTGTGACGATGTTAACTTGCCACGTATGTTTATTTTCCAATATTTTTTTTTCTTCATTAAACTAAGTTTATAGTAAACCAATATCGTTTTTAAAAAAAAAATTGGCGTACTCTATCTCATATTTCCCAAAGATGTTGAAAAAATGAAAGTATTCTCTCAATCCTTATTTTTTTTTGTAATTCTTACTTGAATATTTAAATGTATTGCGGTAAATAAACATGTCTGTTGAGTAGTGTTGGCTAAACGACAGATTAAGATTTTAGCCAAAATAATATTATACGAGCCTCGAGATTTGACAGATAGAAGTTCCAAACCCTTTTTAACCCTTACATAATATTATTTTGGTTCAAAAATTCAATCCCTTTTTTAATCGACTCAAATCTGGTCATTTAGCAACACTACTGTTGAGTTTCATAGTTCTGAAATTAACTTAAAATAATTTTTATAAAGAATTTTAAAGGCTATAAAAAATGATGTATATAATCTATTCATTTGGACCAAATATTTTTCAAGCAATTTGAGATTTTCACACCTATATTGGACTTTGACAGCTCTCCGGATCTATTTAAGCTAAAGCTTTCAAAACTTGCATAATTATTGAAATTAGACTTTATTTCAACCATTATACGAGATTTCGTTATATGGTCAAAAATCTAATGTTACTAGAAAATAACACCTTTTTTTAAATATAAATAAAAAGCTGAATTGTGGTACAGTGAGTTTTTGCCGCGTCAACTACACGCCGGATATGTTGGCAGCCATTATGCCGGGCGTAGAGGACAATTCATTGGCCCCGCTCGATAGATATGGTATAGAGAGTGATGCTTTTGCCTTGGTATGCAAATAATTTATGCACGTTTCTTTTTGTTGCGTTTAAAAATATTTAAACTTTTTACTTATTGCATTTTATTTTCAAAGAAAATTTTTAAAAACTAACGTTAAAAAATTGCTATTCTTAAAGACATTATATAAATATAAATATACTATCTTCATTCTACCGCTCGATTATCGTAGGTGCAAGCTGGCATGCTACCCCTGCAGAGTTTCTTGAAACTCCTCAAGGCATTCAGGAACGAGACAAATTACGCTGTTTGGTGCGATTTATCCAGTTCCTTGGGCGTTTTGGGCATTTTGTCGCAGTACATCCAACAAGATAACGTCGCAGGCGGTGGGGAAGATAAGAAGGAAACGAAAGCGAATGCCGGAAAAGTGGAAAGCGTGACCCAAAGAAAATTCAAACAATTTGCCGCGCAACTCATGACCCCCATATACCAGAAGTTGGGTTGGGAACCCAAAAAGGGAGAAAGTTAATAAAACCGTCGTTTTTAATTTATCAGAAATCAATGAGACATTTATTATCTAGAAAGATCCATACTTAACTAGTGTCATTAAAAAGCCTGATTCGGGTTTATTCGAAAAAACGGCCCAATTAAAATTATAACAAAAATAACTGCACATAGCTGGCAGAAATGCTTGGACATCTATTTGCCAAATCTTGATGCTTACATATTATTATTTTAGCTTCGGGCTTTTTAACAACACTATACTTAATCATATATTATAGTAGAAGCCCAATTTAGCATTTTCCTCTTTGACCCGTTTAGAATTTCTTGTCTTGCGAGAGACTCGTATAGTAATTAAAATTTGAGTTTTGTAACCTCGTCTTAAAGAGGTAATTCGGAATTGATTTTTAAATAGATGCGCTTTTGTTGGGTTTTGGTTCTGGGAAATTTAAATAGTTATATATTTTTGAGAATGGGTTTCTTGGATTTGTAAAAACGCTGATTCCAAACCCTCCATTTTAACGTTTTTTTAATTTTTCCTCACGAGATATGTTTAAAATCAGAGTTTTAATACTTGTTTAATTTTGAATATTAAAGGTCACGTCGACGCCATGCTACGCGTGATAATCTTGTCTCGCCTGGCCCGTTGCGACTACGCTCCCGTTAAGGACGAAGCCTGCAAACGCTTCGACGCACTTTGCAAGGGCGGTACCTGCACCGAAATGTCGGGTGATTTGAGGGCTGCCGTAATAAACGCTTCCATTTTTATTATTAATTTTTTTAAAAAATATCTTATTAGGAACCTTACATGGGTCATTTAAATAATTTGTGAGTTCCCTTTACACGTGAATATATTGTCACTTCACCCCACCGTTCAATGAATTATTTTGGAAATTTTTAGATTTAAAAAAATTGGCCTTGTTATTAAATATCGAATACACTCCATTAAAGCCCATCTTTGAGCTGTTCGTAAAAACTAATGGGAAAACCGAGTTTTTAGAATAACTGTCACCTCAGCCTCGAAATGTAAATAATGGGCTTAAACTTGAAGAAACCGGGGGATGGGGAAATAAATCAACTAAATCAGAGCTAAAGAGACATCATTTAGATTTTAATGGGAATGGATTATTTATTTTTAGTTTCTTAAGAGGGTGAGTAGCCACCATTTATTCTTAAGCTGATTTATTTTAAAAACTATATTACTAAGCGAATAATAATAGTATCGCAACTTTTACTTATTGATTATTTATTTTTGTTTATCTTCTTATATTTACGAATACATCAAGATTTATACCTCCATGTTGTCCAATGCTGACGAAAAAATGTACGATCAATTTTTGGAGGTTCAGTACTTAGCAATACCATTATTTATTTTTTTTCATGGGAGTAAATAATTACCATACTAAATCAATTAAATTTTATGATCCAATTTTTTTTATTGAAGTACTTTTGCGGAGGCAGGTCATAATTGCCAAAAAGGATTTCTTAAAATAGCACCCCTTCTTTCCCTCTACTTTTAGATTCAAACTCAATAATATTGAGAAGATTTGGCGATCTGAGACTAAGATGATGTCCCTCAGATTTCTGCCATATTAGCTTTATCTTGAATTCAATAAAAATGCATTCACGACTTTGCATCTATTTATTTATTTATTAATTGCGCAGATGGCTAGAAATAGCAATCAACAAGAGGAAAAAGTGCGAATTTACGCTCGTCTAGGACTCAAGGAAGATGCGAAACTAATTCAGAAAACATTGGATTTAGCCGATTCCGTATATACCTCTTTAAAATAAAATACTCATTTTTCTGATATTATGTTTCCTACCGATTCATATATCATATCATATTTTAAATTTATACTAGTCGGGAACTATGGGAAAGAATCATTATTTAATGTATTCGCTTAGTTTTTAACAGTAAAACTTGAATTATTTTGTTTCATCATGTTTTCCTTAGATGTTGTAAATGTATATGTTCAAAATTTTCGGGTTCCATTAATTGAAATTCCTGAGAATATCATTTATAAACTAGGAAAATCGAAAGGATCTAAGATTACCTTTTGTATAAACTTTATCTCATCTCGTATAAAAAAATTGCTCAAATCGGCGTTTTCAAATAAATGACCAATTCTTAATATCGATATTATGGTAGGGAGGGGGGTTAGTCAATCCTATAACAAAGGCTTGAAAAGTAAAAAATATATTTTCAAATAATTTTTTTTATAATACCTTAGGACGAAATCCGACTACAAGATAAGGTGGGCGTTTTTAGCAGTTTGTGCGGTCACAGACTCGGACGAAAGATGACTTGGGAGTTCTTGAAAAAAAATTGGAGCAGGGTATTGGGTTGGTACGGCGGCTTAAGTCTCATGTCAAGACTCGTTAAGGTTTTATTGATGCTATTTTAAAAAAAAAAATTTCTTGTTAACACCTTCTGTTTAAATTGATTTAGTTTGTTGTAATTCACGTTGTCTTAAAAAGAAATTATATGCAATTTTTTTTGTCGCCAAAATGGGTAGATTGTGCTTGCTCAAATCAATGAGTAGCGAATTTATCTATATTTTATAATTCCTTGTTTCTTCGCGAAAGCAAAATAATAATAATATTTTTATTCTATTTATTTACAAATTTGTCACTTTTATCGTTAAATTTAATTTTTTTTATACCCATATCAAATTAGAATGTAACAAGTAATTTTGCGACAGAGGAAGAAGCTATGGACGTCGAGGTATAGATATTAAAATTCATTTTCTAAAAATAACAAGAATGATATATGCACTTTTTTTCATAAAAATCTAATTTTGTATGTTTTTTTATAGACTCATTTTAATTCACTTAATATTTTATTTTTATGTTAAAATGTTTTTGAGTAAGGATTGGGAAGGGGGGGGGGAGAGCACAGTATTAATTTAAAATACATATTATATTTTTAATGAATAAAAATAATAGGATTAAATCAAATTTTGATTAAAAATCATGATAAGACATAAAAATATTTTTCGAATAAAAATAATGATTTAAATTCAATTTTTATTGTCATTTTAAATAATTTATTCCCCTTTTTTTAAATATAAATACTTTCTTTATTATACCATTTGTATATATAAGTTTATTTGTTTTTATATATTGTGTTGTGAATTCTAAAAAAAAAATTTGGGGTGATAAACTCCTAATTCATTATCATCTAAATTTAAAGGAGATATTAAAAAATTTCTAAAATTATTTTTTCCGCTTTTTGATTTATTTTGTTGTAGGCTTAATTTCAGATTTCTAAGTTTATATAAATATCAAACATTATTAACATTAAAATTTAATTTTTCCCATTAGAAATTACTTTATAATGAATATTTTTGTCTAAAATATTGCTAATTTAACAATGATTCTTACTTAAATATCATGAAATAGATGTTTAATGTCAATATTGCATTAGGAGTGGTGTTGCTAAACGGCTCGATTTAAGCCGGTTTTTAAAAAACTAATTCAATATTTTATCGGCAAAATATTACGTAAACTTGAAGAAGATTTTGCTCACATATGGCACAAATTAGTGAAAATCTCTAGGTTTAAGCTATATTTTTCCGGTTTAAATATTGAACTACCGTTTTTTGAAAATCGACTCAAATTGTGCCGTTTAACAATCACCGAATCAGGAGTTAATTTCTTTAGGGTATAATTTTAAAGATGTTTTAATATATTTATATGATTTAAATCAAAAAAATCATCATTTTTGCAAACCCTCAAGCTGAATAATTTGATTTTTTCAAATTTTCTAGAAATTTTTCAAGACTCATGAAGCTCCAGCGGCGGAGATGGCCATCCAGCAATCCCTGGAAAATATCAGGATCAATGCTAGCATGCTTAAACGCGACGGGGAAAGCTTTAAAGAATATCTTCATAATAATTAAATATAAAAAAAATTTTAAGTGTAGAATTTAGAATTTTTATAAAAAAATATAAATAATATTAGTATCATAATAACATTATGCAAAAAAAAACAATGTTTTTTATAAAAAATTTTATAAATAATGATGATTTAAAGGCGCATTGATTTACATTCAATTATATTTTACTTATTTTATATATGTATTATTATTATTTCGATCAAATGTATAATCATTAATCTTTATAGAATAATTAGTTAGTTTTTGGTTATATTATAGGTAACAATCATAATTGATTAAATATTTTAGTTTCAGGCATTTAAAATAAATGGAATCTTGTATAATTTCATCCAAAAGCTTAATTTAAGCTTTAAAAACTTTAAAGAATATCCTCATTTATTGGAAAATATTTTTTAAAATGAGGTAATAATTATAATAAGGTTAAAAAAACCAAGTACAAATACAAATAATTTTAAATTAGGAAAAATAACCTAAACTATATATATCAGACAGAGTTTGGTAGTAGGCATATACATTTCACAAAACTGCGATGCGTTAAGCTAATAGCTTTTAGGGCACGTATTTTGAAATGTAGCTTTTGAGCTTATGTATCGAAATACATTTTTTTGAGTATTTTAAAATATCTATTTCGAATTTCATTATTTTTTTCTAATTTCAAATTGCATCTTTTTAAAATTGAATTATTAATAGAAACATACAAGTAATTTGTTTCAACGACCTTAATGATTGTAAAAATGTAAGGAACATTAATATACAAATATAGCGGGCTATTGTTAACCGACTTTGGCAGATTTTAGGGTAATATTATTTTGGCTAAAAATCTTAACTTCTTCGTTTTTAAAGATCGGCTAAACGTGCCGTTTCACAATCCCTGATTGAGGAATATGGTAATTCTTCAGAAATAAATGAAAATAAAAAAAATGCCATTCCAGGATGATACATTTTTTTAAGATAATTGACAAAAGTATCAAGAATGACAGTTAAGGTGGATTATGCAATGTACTGCCCTTGTTTTTTTATATTGTGTATGGCAAATCGAGAGATTAATAAAAAATTAAGTTGAATGAAAATACAAATCAGACATGAAGATGAAACTGTATACGATGGTAGGGCATTAAATATTTTGCCAACCAATAAGAGAAAATTTAAAATAATGTCAGGAATGAAACTAGTTTAGTCTCTAAGCAATAAAAGTTAATTTTTTTTAAAGAAACAAAATTATAGAAATTTCTGATCTTTTCAAAATATCGGCTTATTTCCAGACTTGATTTTTCCTAATTAACACTTAAAATTCAAAGAACCCTAAAACCGTTTTGCAGATTTACCCGTAAAAATATTTTATATGGAATAAAAATTGCTGTAAAAACCTTTTTTCTACACTGATTTATTAATAAAAACTCATTTACCAATAATTGATCCATGCAAATTAAACGATGATATTTTATTTTCGAAAATATATATTCTTCCTTCTCCGTTTAATGGCGATTTTCAGGTTGGCCACTTTTCCCTTCTGATTTAATCATGAAATTTTGTAGCCAGGTTTTTACAATTGGATACCCTTCCTGAGGTGGTTTTTACACCCTGCAGAAGACGGTGATCCTATTCTAGATCAAGACCACAGAGAACCAGACCTCCATTAGCTGCCAAAAAGACGTTGCCACTCCTCCGCGACTGGCTAATAATAGTTTCAATCTTGATTAATGTGTGAAACTTGTAATAATTTTTTTTTAAATTTTAATGTTCGGGCTTAGTAAAAACTAGGTTTTTACTGAATAAATAATTTTGGGGGTTAAAAATAACCTTAGCCACTAATAATCTCCAATACATATAAATTAATTAAATGTTTTACATGTAATCATTTGAAATATTATATTTAAAAAACCATAGCAATTTATTTCAATTTTATTAATTAAACAAAGTTTATTTTTAAATATTTTAATAACCATAAAATATTATTTTATTTAATAATTAGCGCCATTTGGCGGATTGAGTATTTACATAATTAATTACATTAAAAATTTTAAAGGTTTATGAAAATGCCTTGGAAAAACGGCACAATTCGCAAATATATTGAGCGTTAAATTACATAACGAATTGTGTTCATTTACCAGTATATTCAAAGATTTAATAGCAGAATTAAATGAAATGGATGATGATAATCATATATACAAGTGAGGAGTTAAATGAAGAAGATGCATTATCACAATATGATTTGATAATAAATGTAATACGTGTTTAATAGGCGTTTATAAAATCATTACAAGTTACAATATGCACAAAAGTGCATACATTTATTTATTTTTTAACATGAATACATTTTAATTTTGTCATTTGCGGATAATTGCGAGAGAACATGTAGTAAATTAAAAAATTATGAGCTAAATATAGACCAAGAAAAATTAGACGCGTTAAAAAAATGTTATTGTAAAAATCTTAGAAATTTTTTTTTTAAAATTCTCATTTTTCCACTTTAAACCTCGATCCAAAACATAAAAAAAATTATATTCGAATCATAACTTTGACGTTAATCTTCATTAAAGTTCAAAAACTCTTATTATTAAAATAATTATATCAAAAATATTTTTTTAAAAATTTTTTCAAATTGTTTTAATAATAATTATGGAAAGTTTTAACTATATAAGAATGTTTTTTCACATTATGGAAATGTGTTACAACAATAACAAATCATATTATTACTGTATATGTGCAATTTTAATACCATGATTTATTTACTATTCTTTTTTTATTAAAAAATATAAATCGTTAATATTGTTAATGGTGAAAAAAACAAGAAAATTTTACTTTTTTATAACTTTTTTAAAATAGCCCAAAATTTATTTTGAAAGAGATAGATTTATTTTGGGAGAAAGAAACAAGGGGAGGGATTGGTTTTTATTGAGGTGTGGGGAGGGTTACTAATAATTTTTAATTATTTATTTCTTATATTTTGTTAATAATTTTTTTTTGCACAATCATATTTAAAATTATTTTATATGAAAACATATTAGAAAAAATCATTTTCCTATTTTTTTTTTTATTTTACATCTTTTCATATTAAAATGTCGTACCAAGATAGTGATGAAGATAACAGCAACCCTCTACTAAATAACATGGACCTTGACTCGGAGGTAGAATTATGAAACAATTTTTTGTAATTATAAATGTTTGCATAGATAGATAGTACTTCTTTTAATACAAAGAGCATGTTTGAATTAAGCTCCAACAAAAATCGCCGAATGTGTAAAATGTGTAATAGATATTTTAGCGTTCACACTGCAACAAGTATTATAACAAATAAAATTATGAGCTATATTAATTTTTATAGCCAATTTAAAAAATCACGTTAGAAATCATCCAGATTCAATTGGGAAGGAGAGAGCGAAGATATACCCAAAAACCTAGTTGGTCGTAGATTATTACCTAAGGAATACGAATGCCTTAACAAATTAATTTTGAAATTTATTATAAAAAACAACATTCCTTTCAAAGCTATGGATAGTAAGGAGTTCCGAAATATATTTTCCTTCATATTCAAGCATGAGAAAATCTGGACAAGACAGACAGCTTGTAAATACATTGAAAAAATGTATAAAATTTCAAAATTACAACTCATAAAAAATTTAAAGAATATTAAAAGTAAATTGGCTATCAACTGATATGTGGACATCCATTAACTCATCGTCTTTTTGTGTAATTACATGCCACTATATCGATAAAAAGGAAAATGGAAATACAGCCACCGATATTTAGCCCATATTATAAATTTGATAGTTAAAGAGGGGATTTCAGCCTTAGATAAAAAACTAAAATATTTTTTTTATGTTATTTTAAAAGAAAGGAGGATAAAATTAAATAATAGATTTTATGAGTTTCTTTTAGGAAAGAAAAGTAAAAAACGAAATTTTTTTTAAAATAAAAACATGAGTGGTGTTTTTATGGAAAGTTTCTTACTTTATATAAAATAAGGCCTAAGGGAAATATGTGGAGAAATTATTTTTGTATATAAATTACATAGGGGCCATATGTAATAATTATATGTTAAAAAGAAAAGATTAGTTAAAAGTGATAATTAATAATTGTAAAAAATTTTAAATTATTAATTATATTTTTATTTTCGATAATTATAAAATTTAAATAAAATTTTTTTTTTTTAAAAAAAAGGAAATTTTGTATTAATTTAAAAAAAATATATATATATATTAAAATGAAGTTATAAAATCGAAACAAGTGAACAAATTATTTATGTGAAAATAGTTTTTAAAAAAAATGGGAATTAAAAAACCTAAATTTGAGGAATTCCAAAAGTGTTTCAGATGTCAATCCTACGGACACCTCATAAAAAACTGCAATATTCCCATTCACGTTCTACTAAATCAAGAGAGAGATGAACATCTTAGTGAAATAGATGAGAATCCAGGAACAAGTTATAATCCTACGGACACCTCATAAAAAACTGCAATATTCCCATTCATGTTCTACAAAATCAAGAGAGAGATGAACATCTTAATGAAATAGATGAGAATCCAGGAACAAGTTATAATCCTACGGACACCTCATAAAAAACTGCAATATTCCCATTCATGTTCTACAAAATCAAGAGAGAGATGAACATCTTAATGAAATAGATGAGAATCCAGGAACAAGTTATAATCCTACGGACACCTCATAAAAAACTGCAATATTCCCATTCATGTTCTACAAAATCAAGAGAGAGATGAACATCTTAATGAAATAGATGAGAATCCAGGAACAAGTTATAATCCTACGGACACCTCATAAAAAACTGCAATATTCCCATTCATGTTCTACAAAATCAAGAGAGAGATGAACATCTTAGTGAAATAGATGAGAATCCAGGAACAAGTTATAATCCTACGGACACCTCATAAAAAACTGCAATATTCCCATTCATGTTCTACAAAATCAAGAGAGAGATGAACATCTTAATGAAATAGATGAGAATCCAGGAACAAGTTATAATCCTACGGACACCTCATAAAAAACTGCAATATTCCCATTCATGTTCTACAAAATCAAGAGAGAGATGAACATCTTAATGAAATAGATGAGAATCCAGGAACAAGTTATAATCCTACGGACACCTCATAAAAAACTGCAATATTCCCATTCATGTTCTACAAAATCAAGAGAGAGATGAACATCTTAATGAAATAGATGAGAATCCAGGAACAAGTTATAATCCTACGGACACCTCATAAAAAACTGCAATATTCCCATTCACGTTCTACAAAATCAAGAGAGAGATGAACATCTTAGTGAAATAGATGAGAATCCAGGAACACGTTATAATCCTACGGACACCTCATAAAAAACTGCAATATTCCCATTCACGTTCTACAAAATCAAAAGAGAGATGAACATCTTAGTGAAATAGATGAGAATCCAGGAACACGTTATAATCCTACGGACACCTCATAAAAAACTGCAATATTCCCATTCACGTTCTACAAAATCAAAAGAGAGATGAACATCTTAGTGAAATAGATGAGAATCCAGGAACACGTTATAATCCTACGGACACCTCATAAAAAACTGCAATATTCCCATTCACGTTCTACAAAATCAAGAGAGAGATGAACATCTTAGTGAAATAGATGAGAATCCAGGAACAAGTTATCTTTGTATTTTTGTGGAAAAAATAATATGGTAACTATAACCAGATTAATGAGATAGAATCAAGATATAAACAATATGGAAATAGGCAATGGCCGCTTACTAAATATGATGGAATGTTAAAAAGAACTAATAGAATTCAAGATACAGCAGGAGTAATAAATACATCGATGGTAGACCAATATTATGGGAAGATGCAAGCTAAAAATGATAATTCGACAAAGTTGAGAACAAATATAGTTAAAGTGATGAAAGTACAGATGTTCAAAAGAAATATACTGTTTATATATTAAAAATATTTATAATTAAATTTTAAATTTCAATAATATTAAATCCGCAAGATGGCCTATTATTATTTTATATAAAAAAAATTTAAAATTATTTTTTTTTTTTATTATATTCTAAATAATAATGTTAAATTACCTACTTTGACCATTTCTATTGTAACACACTATTCTAAAATCAAATTCCATATATTATCTTAAAAAATTGATTCGAAAAATTGCAAGAACAAATATATATGATGACATTTTAATAGTTAAGTAAGATCAATTAATTTTTTTAAATAATTTTTGCATACTTGCTATTGATATTTTTCCTAAATAGCCAACTATTTTATTGCCATTATTACAATAATACCATACAATAATATCATTCTAATAAATGACTAAATATTAAAAATTTTATCGAAAAAATAATGTTTGTAGATTATTTTACACCTAGCATATAAATGTATAAAGATCTACCATTTTTAGGGTGAAAAATATAATTTAGATAAGGGATTCCGGATATTTTAAATGACGTTATATTTTATTTGTAAAATGATATATTGGTTTTAAGTAAAGAATGTAGAGGGGGAGGTTTATTTATTCGAATTTTTAGTTTATTTCGAAAGACTTTGATTTGCTATTCTGAGATAAAATAACTTGGGGTTTTAACGTAGGCTAATATCTTATGAGAATTGTTGGTGGGTTAAGCTAATCATTAAAGTAATATAATTTGATTGCTTAAATGACCATGAAAAGGGTCTTTAAGTGTTGCTGAGCTCAATAATACAAATAACATTGAACTGGAGGTTATAAATTATATTATGAGAAAGTTTACATTATAAATGCTTAATTATTATCTTTCCATTATGGAATTTTTTTTATAAATATAGTACTGTAATATCTTCATCAGCTTCAATCGAAAGGTTATTTAGTTTTGGTACAATGCTATATATGCCAAAATGGCAGATGTCTAATACTAAATTATATGAAAATTTTGATTATCTTAATAATAAATCTATTTTAAATAATACTCTCGCAAATTAATATTTCCACTCCTATTAAAAATACTAGTCTCCCTTCCCTATCTATGCTAAGAATGGGCTATTACTAATATTAAAATGCCCGATATATTAAAAAGATACTAGTATCTGTATCAAAGATTAATTTTTTCACATCTGTATCTAGATTCTTATTCCTGAGGATCTACCCATGTAATATAAATATTTTCTTACGTGATTATCCATTTCTGATTGAAAATATTAAGTGTATTAGATATGAAGATTAGAAAAAAATCTATAAAAATTAATATAATGATGATAATCTTTGAGGTTAAAAAAACGTAAATGAATGAATGCCATCATGTGAAATATGTATATAAATATGATTCTAATTATATAAATTAATTATTTACTATAATACTTAGATAAATAAGATAAATGATATATGGAACATAAATTGCTGTAAAAACCTTTTTTTTATACTATTTTATTAATAAAACTCATTTACCAATAATTGATCCATGCAAATTAAACGATGATATTTTATTTTCGAAAATATATATTTTTCCTTCTTCTCATTTAAGGGCGATTTCAAGGTTGGCCACTTTTCCCTTCTGATTTAATCATGAAATTTTGTAGCCAGATTTTTACAATCGGTGAGTTGGTTTTTACACCCCTAGAGGAGACGCTGATCCTATTCTAGATCCAGACCACAGAGAACCTTTTAGACCTCCATAAGCTGCCAAAAAGACGTTGTCACTCCTCCGCCACTGGCTAATAATAGTTTCAATCTTGATTAATGTGTAAAACTTTTAATAATTTTTTTTTAAATTTTAATGTTAGGGCTTAGTAAAAACTAGGTTTTTACTGAATAAATAACTTTGGGGGTTAAAAATAACTTTAGCCACTAATAATCTCCAATACATAAAAATTAATTAAATGTTTTACGTATACATTTGAAATATATATTTAAAAAACCATATTCAAAATGTGATTTAAATCGTAATTTATTTCAATTTTATTAATTAAACAAAGTTTATTTTTAAATAATAATTTTAAGAAATATATATAAGGGAAAAAAAAACCATAAAATTGTTTTTTTATTTAAAAAAAATTCGCGCCATCTAGCGGATTAATTATTTACATAATTAATTACATTAAAAATTTTAACGGTTTCTGAAAATGCCTTGGAAAAACTGGCACAATTCGCAAATATATTGAGCGTTAAATTACATAACGAATTGTGTTCATTTACCAGTATATTCAAAGATTTAATAGCAGAATTAAATGAATAATATATACAAGTGAGGAGTTAAATGAAGAAGATGGAATATCACTTTTGTCGTCTTATAACTTATTAGACTAGTTAATTATTATAGATTCGGTTAATTCCACTATATACTACTGACAATTTTATTTATATAATCTATATTACATAAAAAAAATTTTTATATAAAAGAATTCCTTTTTATAAAAAAAATCCCTCTTTTTTACGCGAAAAAAATTAAAATAAAAAACATTTCTTTCTTTTTTAAATAAAAATAAATTACAACTTTCACATTATCTTTT
Organism: Gordionus sp. m RMFG-2023; assembly: GCF_954871325.1. Lineage (NCBI taxonomy): Eukaryota > Metazoa > Nematomorpha > Gordioida > Chordodea > Parachordodidae > Gordionus > Gordionus sp. m RMFG-2023. The sequence continues at coordinate 3,364,044 of NC_088778.1, read as the reverse complement.
TTTCATATACAAAAATACAATATATCTTTGACCTCATTTCATTTTTCACATAAAAATTCAATATATCCTTGACATTGTTTTAATAATAATTTAAATACACATACATAATACTACAACAATCACAATATGATTTGATAATAAATGTAATAGGTGTTTAATAGGTGTGTATGAAATCATTACGAGTTACAATATGCACAAAAGTACATACATTAATTTATATTTGACATATGAATACATTTGAATTTTGTCATTTGCGGAGGTAATTGCGAGAGAACATTTAGTAAATTAAAAAATTATAAAAAATAGGCTGAGCTAAATATAGACGAAGAAAAATTAGACGCGTTTTTAAATTAAAATTTAAAAAAAAATGTTATTGTAAAAATCTTAGAAAATTTTTTTTTTAAAATTCTCATTTTTCCACTTTAAACCTCTTACGGAAACATAAAAAAATTATATTCTTCATAACTTTGTCGTTAATCTTCATTAAAGTTCAAAAACTTTTATTATTAAAAAAAATTATATCAAAAAAATTTTTTTAAAAATTTTATCAAAATGTTTTTACAATAATTATGAAAAGTTATTTAACTATATAAGAATGTTCCCCTATCTATGCTAAGAATGGGCTATTACTAATATTAAAATGCCTGATATATTAACTCATCTTTAAATATTTTATTCATTATTGTAAATATTCATTCTTTTTAAATGAATATGTTATGTTCTTCACAAATAAATAATAAAAACGGTATTTTATAAACTATTCTAATTTAATTGGTAATGATAATTTAAAAGTATCTTGAATATAAGAAACTCTAATTAACCAAAAGATACAAGTGCCTTTTTTATATTTTAAAAAAGATACTAGTGTCTGTATCTAAGATTAATTTTTTCACATCTGTATCTAGATTCTTATTCCTGAGGATCTACCCATGTAATATAAATATTTTCTTACGTGATTATCCATTTCTGATTGAATATATTAAGTGTATTAGATATGAAGATTGAAAAAAAATCTATAAAAATTAATATAATGATTGTAATCTGATAAAATGAGGTAAAAAAAAGGTGAATGAATGAATGCCATCATGTGAAATATTTATATAAATATGATTCTAATTATATAAATTAATCATTTACTATAATACTTAGATAAATCATGATAAATAATATTTAAATTTTTTTATCTAAATAGTAACTTGGTATTATTGAATATCATTTGACACAAAATAATATTTTCTATCGTAATATTAACAATATACATTACCGGCATGACTTTGTTTCAAATATTATACATAGCCCTCCACCATGCGTATTATGATAATTCAGCTTATTAAAATGAACCTTTAATGTTTTAGTGAGTAAATTCTGAAAAATAACATTTTTAAATGATTATATTTTTTTTTATAATAGTATTTTATAATAATACACGCCAACTTAAGATTTAATATTATTGAAATTTAAAATTTATTTATAAATATTCTTGGTTCGAATATGAATTCTACTAAAAATATTAAAATTTATTTGATAAAATAATTAAGTTAAATAAAAAAAACTTAATAAATAAGTAAATTCACAATAACAATCAAATTGATTGCTAGTTGATTAATTAGATCCAGGTAATAAAATTTACCCAAAAATGCCAAAATCTTTAATAAGTAAAAATTTATTGCAATTTTCATTAGAACAATAAAAATGGCTTCCTCTGATAATTTTTTTTACAACGCAAGTGAAAATGGAATTCAATAATATATTTTAAATTGAGGGCTTTGTTGGTTTGTATCTATCTATAATATATATATAAGCCTTGTCACAAAAATAGCGTTACGCTCTCATGTCACACTTTTCATATCCCACTTTATAATATATTCAAGAAATCGTTAATTTTGAAAAGTGCCTGTGGCCCAAATCGGGCAAGAACTTCGCTTACAAATCTAGATGGATTATTGGACTTGGGGTTCGAATCCCGATAAATGTTTTTTTTCTTAATCTGGTAAAATATTTTATTTTTCTTAATCTGACAAGATTAATCAAATAGATACTATTCAAAGTTTGTAGCTACTTTAAAATTCAAACTATTTTCCTGCACAAGATAATTAAATACATTTAGAACTTTATATGCATCAATCAAGTACCGATTCAAGTACGAGATTTATTTAAATACTTTCTTAATTCTTAAATTTATTATAATTTAAAATTTAAACCATTATATGGGGAATCAAAATTTTCTCTTTTAATTGATGAGGGACGAATCAGAAATTTTCCTATCTTATGAGGTGTTATTTAAAAATTTATATTTATTTAGGGTTATTCTGAAATTTTTCATTATTTATATAAAATATGTTAATAAAGTATATATTTAGTAATTTTAATTGATGTGTACAATTAAAAAGTCCTTTAAAATAAATTTTTATTCATTTGTATTTTATAATCTAAAAATTTATTCTTGCAGATGAGAGTTTTATGTTAAAACCCTTAGGAAGGATCCATTCCACATTGAATTTTATACAATTTTATATCTCTTAATTAGGTAATTTTTATGCGTAAGTAAATATTTGCATCTCTCTTATCTTTTCTGAAATTGGCCTTTCTACTTGCATTTCATAGTTTTGTTCATTTTCTCATAACTTCATAATTTAATGTAGAATGTATATTTTTCATAACTTATTATAACATTTTTGATTTAATGTATAACTTTTTTGTTTAACCTATATATAATTTGGCTATGATTAAAGTTAACCTCCTATTATTTGTTAACTTAGAATATCTTTTTATTTTTTATATTGTAATTTAATAACAATGTCTTAAATTTAAATTTATATTATGTAACTAAGTAATAAATCATTTGGAAGGGTGGTGGTTTGTTTAAAATTTAAATTAGAATGAACATATTTTTAGCATGGTACTTTAATATGTATTCATGATTTTCATATAAATACCAAGCAGGAGCTAACCAGTAGAATGATAGGTAAATCAGATATTTCCCCTTCATTTGATCCTAATTTTGAAAAATTTTCCCAATAATATATATGGCAAAAAAAATATATACATATTAGACAGATTTAATTCTTTTAAACCCCTACATCACACCTATTTTTCTGGATCCAAGGAAAAAATGAATTATTATCGGTTTTCCTGTGTTTAGGGAATATTTTTCAAAATTAATATGGACTTGGAAGTAGCTTGGGAAACATTTTTTAAAATTAAAACAGTCTTAGTTTCCTGAAAATTTTTTAATTTTAAATATGGGTTAGAAATTGGCCTGAAAATTTCTTTTGGAGACATGGCTAGGCCTGATGAAATACCAAGGCCCATGCAACTTTCATATTCTGATTGTATTTTTAAATGCATTGTGACTTTTTATATATTTTATTTCAGTTATTAACTATCAAAATTATTATGGTCTTTTTGAGAAAATTTTCCCAAGTGTGTGGACCTGGCTTGTAAATTTTTTTAATATTAGGCATAGGTGTAATATTTAACACAGAATATTTATATGGCCCTCAGGTAAAAGCTAATTTAATTATATTTTTATAAAAATAGTATTCATTCTCAGTCTTAATGGGTTGGCCTTCAAAATAGAATAAAAAATAGATATGGTTTTTAGAGATTTATCTATCTCCCGGGTTGGGAAAAAATTTTGAAAATTGCTATGGGTTGGCCAGGCTTGGGAAAAATTTTTTTATAAAATTTTTATAGTTTGGGCTGGGTTTGAAAAATATTTTACTAGATTATATTAGGCTGAGCTTGGGAAAAAATTTTTCAAAAATATTATGAGCTAGAATGCTTGAGAATTTTTTTATTATAACTATGAGTCAGACATTGGCCTAAAAAAAATTTATGCAGGCCTGGGTTCGGCCTGATCAAAAAAACCTAGGCCCATGAAAATCTGATTTTGATTGTATTTTTAACATTATGATTATTTAAATATTTTATTTCAGTTCTCAACTACCAAAATTATTATATTCACTGGGCTTGGAAGAATTTTTCAAAATTATTATGGCTTTGTACTTTGCCTGGGAATTTTTTTAATATTAAATATTAGGTATAAATGATCAGTTATATTTAACAAATAATGTTTATCAAGTAAAAGCTTTAAATTTAATTTTACCAAACCATAGTATTTACACTTAGTTTTAATGGATTAAACCTGGCATGAAGGGGGGGGGGAGGAGGGATTAAAAGAATAATAATTGGATATTATTTTCAAATAAGAGGCAACAACTATCATAAAAGTAAGAAGAAAATTCTCATTCCCCGTCATTTTTGACGGGCTTAGTATATTTATATTTTCCATGATAATCTATATATATAATCACCGTATTTAACTTAAATGCTAAATAAAATTTTAAAAAAAGGTTGTGATCTTCTTAAAAATCGTTAATTAAAAATGATTGATTAATTAATTAATAAAACAAAGAAAATAAATTTAAACCAATGAAATAGAAAGAAAATAAATTTAAAACAATGAAATAAGATCTTAATAAGCCAATAAAAATAAAGATAAGCCAATAAAAATAAAACAAAATAATAACATATATAAGAAAGATTATATTACAAAATTTAAAATAGAAGGTGAGTGGGAAGAACGTTTGCCTTTAAAACGTTAAGTCAGGGGTTCGAATCCCGATATGTACACAAGTTTCTTATAATTTAACATTAAAGAGATATAGTTTCCATCGATTTATTTAACATTAAGATGATAGGAAAGTTGATAAGAAAAATAAAAATTAACATTAAGGATATACCAAAACGTTCATTTCTTGATTACGGTGATTATATATATAGATAATTATATTAAAAGGATTTAAACGATTTATTATGAGGTAAAAGAAAATTCAACTATCAATGTATATTTCTTTATTATTGAATATATCTAATAATTTAATTTTTTAACATAGGAAAATGAATCTCATCTACTATTAAAAAGCCCCTTATTTACTTTCTTATCTGCTATTTTATTTTCTTTACTTCAAATTTGAGAATTTTTTATTTTTTTTCATCTAATTATTCACACAAGCAATAAAAATACAAAAATACACAAGAAAAAATCAATAAATATTTAATCATTGACCCCAAAACCAATATTATTATATTTTTTGAGTCTACAATGACAACTACAAAATAATAGATGATATACGAAAATTTTTACCTAAGCTTTTGCAATTCACCTTAGCATTTGCAGTTCACCTTAGCATTTGCAGTTCACCTTAGCATTTGCAGTTCACCTTAGCATTTGCAGTTCACCTTAGCATTTGCAGTTTAGTCAAACCGCCAAATCGCGGATAGAATATTTATTATATTTATATCTGTTTTCTTATACAATAATAATTTAGTCAGAATTGATGTTTCTCTCCAACGAACTAGCCCTAGAGATATATATATATTTTTAAAAAAACAAATAATCTATTACTGCTTTTTTTTACAATATGGATCGGTAAATTTATAACTCAATTTGAACGAAACCCGATATTTATAAAAAATTATATAAAATTTATCCGCAAACCCATAATTTAACTTTTTACGAAAAATAACTTACTAATTTTTATGAAAAATGCATATTTCTAAATTAATTGTACAATTGGTTTATTAAATCATGGGAAATTTTTTGGATTGCCTATAATTTTTTTATAAGATGTTTGATTATCAAGCTTAATCGCGGGATAATTTGATCATAAATACAAGTAATAATTATGATTTTTTAATGTGAAAAAACAAATATTCTTATAACTTTCCATAATTAATTGTTTTAAAAAAAAAATTTTGATCAATTAACGGGCTACACAATGGTATAGGTTTCGGTGTAATTCATCCTCGAGTCGTTCCAGCGGCACGTTTTTTAAAACGGTTATAAATCGGTTACGGTTAATAACCGATATCCGGTTTGGAAATTATTAACGTACATATTGAATACTAGATAAATCGACAAGTTTCAGAACACGATATTTTATATTTTCGGTTTTCGCAAAGTGCCAACACTTTCCTATTTTGCTTATAACTCACGAACGGTTCATTCCGCTGCTGTTCGGATAGAAGATCAAAGTATCAATTAACGGGCTACACAATGTTTCGGTAATTGATCCTCAAATTGTTTCGCCGGCTTCAAAATTACATTTGTTCCTTATTTTGCTTATAACTCATTATTCCGCTAATGTCTGGTTTGAAGATCAATTAGGATCAATTAAGACTCTAAATATTGGCATGGGTTTTGTTAATTGAACTTCAAGTCATTTCGCCAACTTCACGGACCTGTTTATATCTATAATTGGAGCATGGCTGCTTCTTTTCGTTGTCAGTGGGTAACATTAAATGGCTTGTATCTCCCATATATCTTGCGGTTCCATTATCTTGCCCCTCCTTTAATTCCATTCCTTGATAACTTATCGGCGATCATTGCTTGTTGTCTATATTGGTATTCTTCGACTTCGAACTTTGTGGATCGATGGTATAGTTTCTTGAACCATTTGGCATTTCTTCCTTCTGGAGATTGCATACGATGTTTGTTCAAAGCATACTCTGGCACATCACAATCTACCATGATATGATTAAAAGAAAGACATCGATAATGTTGTGTTGAATTGGCAGATGTCTTCATTGGCATTACATATTTCAAAATCTCGCTATTATTGTCATTTATTATTTGTTTTTTTTTGTAATTCCCAATATGTTCGTGACTCTTTTGGGTTTTTTAGGAATGACATTTATCTGCAAATAAAATGGACCACAGTCCAAATTACTGTACATAATTAATTTAAAAAAAATTATGATCTTAATTTTTTAATTTTCTTACAATACAATAACTATAAAAATGAATGAACATTTCCACAAATGTGTATATAAACATACCGTCAAAAGAAAGAACTCTTTCTTTCTTTCTTTCTTTCTTTCTTTCTCGAAAAATTATTAAAAATTAAAAATGAATAACATTAAACGCTATTTTTCATTTAAAAAATCACTTTATTTAATTTCTTTGAATTGTTTGAGTTAACAAAAATTATTCACAATAGATAACCATATATAAACTACATACCATTCAAACCGTGAGACATTAAAGGCTTCATTCCCATAGTTGTCACTTTCTTTTCTTATTTAATTCACTGTCACTTGACAGATAATAAGCAAATAAAATTCAAACCGATAAAATTTACGATTTTTAAAAGAAAAACTTCACCAATTTTTCATATTTACTAAAAAAAATTTAAGGAAACAATATTACTCATACAGTGCCACCATAGTTATCAACACATTATCCATATAATAAAATACACCTTCCAAATCCCTGGAAAACAGATGCCATGGTATAAGTTGAAAAAATAGGTGTTGACACACTTAGCCCTAAAGGTAATCTGCCAAAAGAAAATAAACCTTTTGAGGTAGTAATTGTTAGTAACTTGCCAATTTCCTCTTTCAAGGGTAACTGCAAATACGCTGATGAAAAATCAACTTTGGGATTAATATTTGCCCCCTATTAAAATGGCTAAAATTTTCTAAATTCTAGGTGATGGCTATTTAGCTTCAACAACCCACGGGCTTAATGTTAAGCGAAAATCGGCGCACAGACTTAATTTTCATTTGATTATTTTAAGTAACCAATGGTGTGGCCCATTCACTATATTCCACCGGAAAAAAAATGTCATCTTTGACCCAACGGTATAACTCTTCTTCTATTTTCTTTTCCCACTCAAAAGGACCTCGTCGACATGCTAAATAAATGGGTGAAGATTTGATAATCATAGAAAAACATCCCAAAGTGTCTTCAAAAATTATACCATATTATACCTTCACAGACTTTATTTTGATTTGTTAAATTCAAAATCAACAATGTGATTTTCTAGGAAATTTTACAAATACAAGAATTAATGAGGGGATTCACTTCTTCTCTTGCCAAATCTGCCATTTCTATTTCACGAATTTTATTTCGGATCACTATCCGCAATTATTTCGTTCAGCATTCATTTACTTCCAAAATCCCTATTTATATTACAGAAATATCCCAATATTTATTAGGTGGACCAAGTTTGGTTATCCGATCCCACCCGTTTCATCATTTTTTTTCTACCACCCTTAACTCAAGAATAAATGTTCTGTCACTGAGAACCGCTCCCAATTTGGTTTTAAACCGCAATTTCGGACCCAACAAATTGTTCTACACACAAAGATTCTTTTTAGGGTTGCGTCCTCTTTACAATAATTTTCTTTATGTTAATAAAAAACGCTATAAAAAGCTTTTTTTCTACACTCATTTTTTTTTATTAATAAAACTCATTTACCAATAAATTGATCCGTTGCAAATTAAACAATTATATTTCCTTCTTCTACGCGTGATGATTTCCAGGTTGGCCACTCTTCCCTCTGATTTAATCATTAAGAAACTTTGTAGCCGGGCTCTTATAATCGGATGCCCTTCCTGACGTAGTTTTTGCCCCCCCCCCGTCGTTGAGAGGGTGATCTTATTCTAGATTCATACTACAGAGAACTTTTTAGACCTCCAGTAGCCGCCAAAAGAAGCTGGTACGTGAAAAAATATTATTTATATATATATTTATTTGATTAATGATTGAAAATTTTATTATATTCTTTTAAAGATTTAAACGAAAAAAATTAACCGGGGTATATTACCTTAGTTTCCATATACTCATATCACATTGCTTTATAGTTTAAAAAATTGGACTTTGGTGTATTAATTAAATAATTGTCATAATAATAAGCATTAACCTAACCATTTGAAATATATTCAAAATTTAAGTGACTTAAACCGTAATTTATTTCAAATCAATTTTTTTTAAATTTTAATAAACTTTTATTTTTAAGTGTAATAATTTTAAGAAATATAATGTAAGTGGAAAAACAACAATCAAATATTTTTTTTTATAAAAAAAATAATAAATAATAGTGCGCCAACTTGCGGACAAAATTTTTACTTTTGTTGTATTGATTGGTCGAAGAATGGGATTGGGGGACCGAACTTAGCGGACATTCTAGTGATCGTATTAAACTGGATTTAAAACCGCTAAACTCTTGAATTTATTAAAACTATACAAAAAAAACCTATTACGATATCTTTTATTTTACAAATAATTTTTAATTTGATTAAAAATTCGTAAATTAAAAAAGGTTGTGATCTTATTATTTTATATGTAATATATTAATTTCCAAGAATTTAAAATAATATTTTCCAAGACTTTCTTTATTTTATAATTCATAAAAATCATCATAATTTTTTTTATATATGATCAAAATCATAAAAATCCAAAAAAAATCTATATATCTCTTTTCTTTTGTTTTACAATTATTATATTCCTCCGCGTTAATTCTTTATCCAATCAATATAAATAAAAATCAATATTTTTTATATTTCTAAATATATATTAATAATTGATTGTTATAATTTAATAATAATAATATTATTGATAAAATATATATATAATATACCAACATATATGAAATATCTACTACAAATATATAAGAAATATATAACACGACCGCCAAAAAAAACCAAGACGTAATAATAAAAAAAATATGTGAACTTGAAATTTCTATATTTATTCAATATCTTTGTCCTCTTTCAACATCTCATTTTCTTCAGTCTCCATACAAGTATATTTCTTTTGTAAACCCATATTATCGTTCATCTTAATCACGGTCGAACTCATTTTGGTAGCCTTGTCACTGATATTTGACATCTTAGTATAATATTTATATTTATCTTCCATAATTGAATTTGTTCCGACCACGGTTTTAGCTTGTATTCCATTTGTTCTTTTAAATTTTCCATCATAATTATGCGGTGGGTCTATTCCCATATTGTTTTTGACGAGATTCTAACTCATTAATCTTGTTATAATCACAATAAGCATCCTCCGGCTTTATCTTGTATTTTTCCACAAGCTACTAGTCCCAGGAGTCTCATCTATTTCACTAAGATCTCCCTCCCTATCTTGACTTTGTAGAATATGTACAGGAATATTACAATCTTTTATGAAGTGGCCATAGGATTGGCACCTAAAACATCGTTTATAAATATCTGCTTTATCCTTTTTAATGAATAATTTCCTCTTTTTAACTATTTTCACTTAAATAGTTTGATCGGCTGTTTCAATTTTATAAATCATCACGATATATATATATTTCAATATATATATTTTTTTTTACTAAAAATTTTAAATTATAATTACTGAATTTTCTCCTTTTAAATATTTATAATTTATAAATTACCCCGATGTAATTTTTAAATAAAAACAATTATAAACAACACTCATGTTATTTATTTATGTTTTTTTTTAAAATATGTTACTTTTCAATTTGCTTAAATAAAAAAAAATCACTAATTAACATTTTTATTACCCCTATGTAATTCATATATAACATTAATTTCTCCATTTTCTATAATATACATTATTTATATATTTCCCTTTTTAAAATAAATAAAATTTCACTTAAAAAACAACCTTATGTCTTTCTCCCCTTCTTTTTCTTTTTATTTCACTTTCCACACAAAACATATTAATCTATAATCCTCTTTATACTTGTTTAACTTATTTGCAAGTTTAAATCGTAGTGATAAGATCACATATATTTAAATGAATAAACTGAACTAAATATCAGATATTATAAAAATAAGTTCACTGGTAATCATGATCATAAACTTGTATTAATATTTACTACATGAGACAAATATTAACTATTCCCAATTAAGAGATTTTATTTATTTGTATTCATATATTCATATAAATTTACACTTAAATTATTGAATTACACAAATATTTATTAAATAAGAAAAACATCTACCAATCCTAATTAAGCATGTTCTTGTTATTTATTCACATAAATTTATCTTTAAATTATTTAAATACAAAAATAAATTTGTCCTAAAAATTCATAGGAACTAACCTTCCGGTTTTTAGGAACTGAATATTTATCTTCTTTATTATATACTCTAATAAATTATTATGACTTACAAGAAATAATTTTGTCCCAAAAATTTTATAGGAACTAACCATTCCGGTTTTTATGGACTAATTATTTATCTTTATTATATACCCTAATAAAATCATTATGACGTACTCCCACAGTACCATTATCAAACCTTATATTACATAATTTATTCCCTATATTATCTAAAACAATACCTTTTTCCCATTTTTTTTATGGTCAAAAAGTCTTCCCCAAATAATTTGACCCACAGGAAATTTTATATTGATTTTTCCATAAGATTCTAAATTATCAATCTCTTTTGATTTAAGAAAATCTAAAGGTAATCTGGTTCTTCTACCCAAAAATGATTCGACAGGAGTAACTCCCTCTTTATTTTTTGAATTATTATAATATAACTGGGCTAACCAGACCTTTTTCTCTTGTTTAGATTTCTTTAACCAATTTTTCACTATGGCTACCATTCTTTCAGCCTGGCCATTAGAGCTAGGATGATAAGGTGGAGTCAAAATATGGTTAATTTTTATCGAATTACAAAATTGTTTAAAATTCTCACTTATAAAAGCCGGACCTCCATCCGATACAATTATTTTAGGAATACCAAATTTAGCCCACAATTTTTACGGGGTATAACGGCACATGTATTACATGGAACACATTCCTTTGTAATTTTTTCAATATCATTACCCATTCCAGGCCACCACACATATTCACGAGCCCAAGATTTCATTTTACTTTGACCCTGATGTCCTGCATGTAATAAATTAATTATTTTAGCACGTAATTTCAAAGGAATTACTGCCCTATTTCCCCTCATTAAACAATCATCCACCACAGATAATTCTTTTTCAAATTTTTGATAAATTTTATAATTATTTTTCCAAGGTTTTTTCCCCGTTAAAAATAATTTTATTTGTCTTAATACTTTATCTTTTAAAGTATAAGATTTGAGATCTTCCCACGTTGTAGGACCTCCTTTCAACATATATGATAAAGTTCGCACTAAAGCATCTTCTCTATCTATAATCATATTATCAATTATTTCAGGAGTAGCACAACCTGCTCCTAATCTTGATAATATATCAGGCAAATGATTTTCTCTTCCTCGCCTATATTTTATTTCAACATTAAAACAAGTAACAACCACCGTTGTAACCTCGGAGACATCATTAATTCTTTGTTATCTTTCTTGAACAAATGAATTAATGGTTTATGATTTGTATAAATCACAAATCTTTTACCGATCAAATATTCGCGACATTTGGTCAACCCAAAAATAATCGCTAAGGCCTCCTGTTCTATAACAGAGTACCTCGTTTCAACTTCATGAAATATTCTCGAGAAAAAAATAATTGGTCTCTCTAAACCATCAATGACATGTAATAAGGCCCCTCCGACACCTTTATTTGACGCATCAACAGCAAGAATTATCTCCAAGTCATTATTAAAACACACTAAAATTGGTTCCTCACCAATTTTTCTCTTTAAATGTTCAAAAGCGTTTCTTTGTTCAATTTTCCACTCAAAATTGACGCCTTTTTTTAATAAATCATATAGTGGAGCTGCAATTTTTGCAAAATTATCCACAAATCTATGATAATAATTGATCATGCCCATAAAAGATTGTACTTCAGCTTTATTACTAGGCTGATTTATGTTCAAAATATTTTTTAAATTTTTATCGAGAGGTTTCACTTCAAATCCATTAATTTGATGACCCAAATACACTATTTCGGTGACACCAAGAATACTTTTCTCTTTACTAGCTTTTAAACCTTTATCTTGAATTCTCTTGAAAACTTCTTCAAGACGTTGATTATGTTGTTCTGGCGTCACTCCAGTTATTAACACATCATCTATATAATAAAATACGCCTTCCAAACCCTGGAAAACTGATGCCATTGTTCTCTGAAGGGGCAGATACACTTAGTCCAAAAGGTAATCTACAAAATGCAAATAATCCTTTAGGCGTTGTTATTGTCAACAATTTATGAATTTCTTCTTTCAAAGGCAATTGTAAATATGCTGATGAAAAGTCAACTTTTGAAAAATATTTGGCTCCCTTTAAATTTGCCAAAATTTCTTCAATTCGAGGTAATGGATATTTCACTTCCACAACCCATTTGTTAAGTGTTACTCGAAAATCTGCACATAATCTAAGTTTTCCATTAGATTTTTTAACAGGTACTAATGGTGTAGCCCATTCACTATATTCCACAGGAATAATAATACCATCATTAACCCATTTATCTAATTCTTCATTGATTTCCCTTTTCCACTCAAAAGGAACTCTACGACACCCTAAGAAAATAGGTGAAAATCCCTCTTTTAATTTCAAATCTACTTGATAATCATTTAGACATCCCAAAGTGTCTTCAAAAATTATACCATATTTTTCCACTAAAATAGGTATAGCATTTTTAACTCTATTAAATTCGTTAATTTCATTATTAATTTTTTTATCATTATCAACTTCATTATTGATCTTATATTCATTGGAATCTATCATGGATTTTGCAGGATATTCACCAATATTCTTATTAACGATAGATTCTTTCACTTCACTCATTAATTTATTCATTTCTCTTTCTTTAAGCTTTTCCTTGACTTCATTAGCTATTATTTTTCTTTCAGCATTATCTCTTGCCAATTCGCTATCAATGATAAATAAATCCCAATAATTATTTCGAGATCCCAATTTGATAATCCAATCCCAACCTATTATTGTTTCAACATTTTTATTCACTATCCATAAATCTAAAATTATAGGCATATCATGGAAAATAACATCCCCCTGAGTTCTACCTAAAACTTTGATTTCAGATCCATCAAATTATTTTATACACATATTTTGTCTCTCAACAATCCATTAGGCCAATATTTATAAAAATTTTCACTAGACATTATTGAAATACTTGCCCCGGTATCAAATAACATTTCAACCATTTATCCACCAAATTTTAAATTAATATGAGGACATAAACTCTGTTCCTTTGCTCCCTCAGTTATTAAATTTTTATGCATTTTAATGGGTTGAATGACATTTATATTAATCTCATTGTCAATATAATTAATATTCATACCTAAATTCATCTCAGAATTTAAAGGTCTCTGAATTTCATTTATGTTTTTATTTAAAATTTCCCTTGGATATATATCACTCATTTGATTACAATAATTCTTTTTATTCAGATTACTGTCTAATTTAAAATTTTTTATTTCATCAAAATGACAATAAAAATTTCCTACATTAAAACTCTTTTTATTCAAGTTAAATTTCAATGTATAATCATCATTCCCATAATGATTATCAATTTTATTATATATATACACAAAATTTTTAATTAAACTATATATATCAAAATATTTATTATTCTCTAAATATGATTTTTCTATTTTTATAATATTCTCTTTCAAATCATATAGTCACTGTAACCCACTCACACTTTGGATACAATGTATAGCAATGTGTCCCATTTCTTCACATTTGAAACACATTCTATCATGGTTTGTATTATAATTTTCAGTTTTATCCACATTTTTAATAATAGGATTTTGTATATTTCTAACCACCGGTTGTAACACTACCGAGGTTCTTTGTGGAAATCCCTTTTAAAATTGGCCTCTTTCACCATGCAATTTCGTTTAATATGTCCTACAAAACCACATCTATGACAAACAATGTCATTTTTTTCACTTGGTTTTGCAGTCACATTCTCATTAGTTTTTCGGTCTCTTGAATAACAATTTTTACTGATATGTCCCTTTCTTCCACAAAGTTCACAACTTTCAATCACATTATTATTTTTAATTTTTAAGTTGGACACATCTCTGGATAAATTTTTCATGTTTTCTCTCGTTTCTCTAATTTCACTTAAAATTATAGATTTATCGGTACTTTGTCTCAAAGTATTATCTATTTTATTATTTTTTTTAAAAATTTCTTCTGGGTTTTTACTTAAAACTTCAGAAATTTTCTCTTTAAATTCAATCATTATTGAATTTAATTTTTTATTTATATCCTCTGATATAATATTTTGCTGAAAATTAAATAATTCACCAGTATCTAAATTTTTATCATTTTTTCTTTCAACATTTATTATAACATTTAAATTTTTTAATTCTAACAAAATTAAATGTAAACTATTTTTGATATCTTCATTAATATCTGGAGATTTAACCAAAACTTTAGGAATTAAATTTTCGGTATTTGTATTTTTTTATATCACTTTCTCTATTTTTAAAAGATCTTCTTTTTATTTTCCTTATTACTTGTTTCATTATAATTAATATTAAATAAAACACAAAAAAAATTAATGCAGTAATGACATTATTAGTTACATCCACTTTATTAAAACTCGAATTAAATATTTTATTAAAATGATCCTTATAACTCGACATTTTATCAAAATTAGGCTTCCTATGCACAGTAATAAAAGAATAACCCATGATTTCAAATTTATATTATAATTAAAAAATTTTTTAAAATTCTAAAAAAAATTAAATCTTAAAAATTTTACAATTATTGCGTTGTGTAAATTAAAAATCAAATAAAAAAAATTTTCTTACTTTTAAATATCCAGAATCCACTATTAATTTGAGGAACCCGGTCCTAGAAATTTTTCTTTTTGATTAATAAACTCTGAAATTTTCTTAGCAAAATCACCCTAATAAGAGTTAACGTATCCTGGTCACGGCACCAATATTTTATCTGTAATATATTAATTTCCAAGAATTTAAAATAATATTTTCCAAGACTTTCTTTATTTTATAATTCATAAAAATCATCATAATTTTTTTTATATCTCTTTTCTTTTGTATAACAATTATTATATTCCTCCGCGTTAATTCTTAATCCATTCAATATAAACAAAAATCAATATTTTTTATATTTCTAAATATATATTAATAATTGATTGACATTTATAATTTAATAATAATAATATTATTGATAAAATATATATATAATATACCAACATATATGAAATATCTACTACAAATATATAAGAAATATATAACACTTATTAAAAATCATTAATTAAAAATGGTTGATTACTTAATTAATAAAACAAAGAAAATAAATTTAAACCAATGAAATAGAAAGAAAATAATTTTTAAACCAATGAAATAAGACCTTAATAAGCCAATAAAAATAAAAAATAAAAGCAAAATAATAACGTATATAAGAAAGATTATATTACAAAATTTAATATAGAATCATGGGTTCGAATCCTGTTATATACAAAAAATTTTCTTAAAATTTAACATTAGAGAGATATAGTCTTTATCGTTTTATTTAACATTAAGAAGATAGGAAAAATTAAAATTAACATTAAGAAGATAGGAAAGTTGATGAGAAAAATAAAAATTAACATTAAGGATATACGAAAACGTTCATTTCTTGATTAAGGTGATTGTATATATATAGATTATTGAGTATATAGACATTTTAATTTTTTTTCTTTAGCATTTCTCCTTTCCTGGAGGTAAGACTCCTTCAATATCTCTCTCCACTTTATGTTATTCATTCGATTCATACTATCTCTTACATCTGATTTATACTTCTTTATATTGGCTCTAACTTTATGGCCCCATTGAAGTTTTGGCCTTCCTCTTTTACGGTTGCCCATCACTTCCAAACTCTCAACCTTATTTCCTATGTAGTTCATAGGCCTTCTCATTGTGTGCCCATACCACCTAAGTATATTTACCATCATCTTAGTCTTAATGGGCACTACCTTTAAACTACTTAGTATTCTTGTACTGCGCACTTTATCCTTTCTTGTAACTCCAGCAATCAACCTCTCCATAGTTTGTAGATTTCTCTCGTCTGATTCCTTGGTTGGCCATGTTTCCGAACTATATAGAATAGTTGGTTGTACTATGGAACTGTAAGATTTTCCCTACAATTTGTGTGGGATTCTTTCAAAGAGCACTCCAGATAAAGATCTCCATTTTAACCACCCTTGATTAATTTTACACTTTATCTCTTTCTCTATTGTGCCGTTTGTTTGTATAGTGGAGCCCAAATATTTTCAGCTCTTAATTGCCGATATCTGCCATTCATTTATATGAATGCTCTCTGTTTCATCTCCTCCTATCACAATATATTCCGTCTTTTCTTATTTATATTTTTTCGTAAAGTTTAAGACTTGACAATTGTGTGGATCCCCTTTATTTTTGAAGATAGGAACTAGATAAGCTCTACCTCCAATTTTGAGGAATCTCTTCATTTCCCAGTTTTTATTGTATAGATTTGTGAGGAAATGTATTCCATCACTCTGCTTTAAAGCTTTCTACTTGAATATCATCTGGACCCCTAGCTTTGTTGTTTTTCATATGAGGCATGTGATTATTTCTTGTTCTGTTATTGGCTGTATAAGGTTTTGACATGGGGAGTGTCATCTAGATGTAGTATGTGGAGATTAAAGTTGAGAAGCTCCTGAAAATATTCTTTCCATCTATTAATTATTTCTTTTTCTTTTATTATCAATTTTCCATCTATTTTTGATTACTTTCGGAGCTCCGTTTATATCCCTAGAATTCTTTTCTGTTTGGCTAATCTGTATATTTTATTTTGCCCTTCTTTGGTATGTAGTTCTTCATACATGTCTTCGTATGAAAAATTTGGCCCTAACCACCCCTTTGTAGCTATTCTCTTGGATTTTTTGTATCTTGTCTTGTCATCTGGGTTTTTGGATTCCATATTTTAAAAAGGTGTTTTTTCTCCTGTATAGTGGTTTGTACCTCTTCACTCCACCACCATAGTTCTTTGTATGATTTGTTACCTCCCCTTGTCAAGTATAGTGTCGATTTGACAGTGTCTATTAATCTGGATGAAAGGTCTGTCCACATTTTTTCACTAACTTGTGAGAAATCTATGGTTTCAATGTTTGCATTGATTGCAAATGCATCTTTCATTGTTTTTAATTTACTCCATTTGATGCATGGTTCCAGTTTTATCTTGTTTAGTGGATTTATTTGTGATGTGTAAATCCATGATTAGTAACTTGTGTTGCGCGGCTATATCTTCTCCTGGGATGACTTTGCAGTCTATTACATTTTTAATCTTCTACGAGAGATTAGCATGTAATCTATCTGTATTTTCCTTGTACCACTTTCATATATTATTAAATGACTGTCTTTTTTCCTATAGTAGGTGTTGGTTAAGGCAAGGTCAAAGGCTTGCGCAAATTTTAATACATGCTCTCCTATATCTAAAACCACCATGATGCCTTTTGTAGCTATCTCTTGTTTTCCCCACATGTGCATTTAGGTCATCCACAGGGATTTTCATTACAGCTTCATCAAGAATAGCTTTTTCTTTGCAACCCGTTTGAGGGGCATATACTAAAAGATGTGTAATATTGATTGACCATGAGTTTTATCTTCATTAGTCTATCAGAGATCCTGTCGCACTGAGAAGGTTAGATCTTGACTGAGGATGATGCCGACACCGTTCCTATTGCTAAGAATTATATTATTGTACAATTTATACCCATCTCCAATCATTAAAGTCTTCTGACCTTTCCATTTCGTCTCTTGTATGCAAACTATATCAACTTTGATGCCAATTCTCTCGTCTTACCTTTAAGTGTCCCAATATTCAAACTTGCTAATCTTGTCTTCTTTGCTTTTACCTTATTTTACTTTTTGCAGGATGGAGGTCTACACCCTGCGCGTCGCTTGAAGGGAACGCCCTATCTTTCATATTCATATTTTCGTTTGTTTCCTTTATTTGTTTATTGGACAAGTATCCTTAGCACCCTGTCCAGGCCTGTCGGTGACCGGGGTGTCATCTCTAAGCTCCGAAATTTATCTTAACATATGTCTTTACACATCAGTCATCGAAGAAAACCCTGGAAATTTTTATGCTTCTTACCAGGATTGAACCTGAGTCCTCAACTCAATGAGGGGTTACTTGCAAAATCGGATATAACATGTGTTGTTTCTATCAATGTTTCGAGAAGATATGAGATAACATTAATTAATCTTTGTTTTGTATCACGTGAGTTTTATTATTAGAATTAATAATCCTTGTTTTTGATATATTTGTTATTGTTTAATCATATGGAAATAAATTTATGGACATGAAATTGCGCTTTTGGAGTGGTATTTTAAGCAATATACATTTATTGAATATTGTATATTCGAAATAATTTTTGAAGTTATATCTTTTATACCGTATCATTTGATAAAATCGCTTTTTTAATGCATATATTTTAAAATTCACAAAAAAGAAAAATCTAAAATAGACGATAATGAATATAGATTTTATTATTTTTTAATAAAGAATATTATAATCCGGTTATGGGAATTCACTTATCGATTTTTAAAGATATTATCACATTATTGTATATAATTGATTTTTTTGGCGGATAAAAATTAATAATATTTTTAACTTGAGTTTTGCGACCCCGGTTTCAGGAGTTGATATCGACTCAAGACTCGACTCGTGAAACCGTTTAACCAAAATGAGCAAATTATTGAATTAATTCGCGGGGTATTCGTCTAACGTCGCCTTCACAGTTAGCCCCGAATTATCGGGAGATTTTGTATACTACCGACGTGAATTCTCGTTAACTGTGAAGCAGGGAAAACCCCTGGCTATCATCTTAACTCCTAATTTAAAATAAAAAATATTTTTCATATATTCAATTTCAATATTTTTTGCATTTGAAAATCAATGTCAATTTTACAACGCCAAACAAATTATCTTCTATGATTATAAAACATATTTTATTAATAAAAATAACTAACTTTCAAAGAAATTTTCTTTTACTAGTAATATAATTTTTTTAAAAAAATTTTTTGTATAAGAATTTCTAAATTATAACTTTTATGTAACAACTTTCAATAAGGATAATAAATATTTCGTGACAAATTACTTCACGGGAAATGTTAATTTGAAGAAAACCTTATTGAGGTTGTCATCACGTTAAATTTGAGAAAAATTTCCTAACCACTATTTAATTTAAAAACGTCCAATAGGAATTCAGAGAAATCACGTGATTATTTTTCGTACAATTAGTTTACCTATTTCTCTTAGCATTTTCGCGGGACTCAAAATTTAACGATAAGATTACATACGTAGCCAGCATTCAATGGAAGGGTGGAGAAAGGGGGGGGGGGTTAGCTTTTCTCAAATTTTGAATTTTCATTTTACTCCCTCTAAAATTAAGGGGTGGAAAAAAATTAAATTAAGACTTATATATTATTAAATTAATTCTTGTTTTATTGATAGTAATACTCTATAATACAACTAAAATATAAAAAATTTATATTATATAATTAATTTTTTTGATAATTTGTAATGCTTACGAGATTTTATATACTACACGATAAATTAAGTAATATTTTAAAATTAAAATTATAAATAAATTAAAATTTAATTTTAAGTAAATATTAAATAAATATTACAAAGAGAATCTTATTTTTTTTTTTTTTAAAAATATTCCTTTATTAATAGTTTATAAAAAAATAAATAAGTAAATACAATGATGAGGCTATTGTGTTGACCATAATATCTGCGCCATATTTTGATAAATATAACTGTAATCGGTCTTTTTCGCGTTTTCAAAATAGTCTCTAAGGCTGGACCTGACTATAAGAGCCGAATCAGAGACGCCGGTCGAGTTAAAAGCCGTGGTCAAACTTCCCTCAAGGTAGGTTTCGAGCGAAGCTAAGAAGGAGCGCAAAGGGGAAGCTTCCCGGAATTTCTTGAAATCGTCGTAAGTGTTATTTATCACCAAGACGCTTTTCAAAATGGAGTCGGATTTCCCGTCAAAGCATCTGTACCGGGTGTGGTAGTACGTTTCCAACTCATTACCATTTCCGACGAGCGGATTCACAACTTTCTCGCGAAAACTCACGACATTTTGGTCTACCACCAATATCTTGCTCTTGTTATCCATGGGATTCATATTGCCGCTGTATTTGGATAAAGTTTCGTCTATGCAAGGAGTCAAGCCCATTTTAAGGATATCCAGGTTCGAGGAAGGCGGTTCTAAGCAATCGAATTCGTAATGGGCCAATAATCCGCCACTGGATAATACGACGCTAGTGGTGAAATTAGAATCTCCCAGAAAATTAAGGTGCAGCGTCCCGGCGAATAATATGTCTACGGGCGCTAATCTAAAAGCTCCCAGCGAAGATCCTATCCGAATAGCAATGGCACGACTGACATTATTAATTGTTGTAGAAACCTCAGTCGGTATACTGTTAATGTCGTCACTATTGCTGCCTTCCTCTTCATCCTCCCTTTTAACGATATCGGCATCATCGTGACTCACCTCGTTGGCAGTGTCGGCAGCCATATTGGCGTCGCCACCTCCGCCAGCGTTAAGCCGAACGTTGCAAGCCGTGAGCGCGTTGACCCTCTTCTTTTTCTCCATCCAATTCATGCGTCTAAGGTACGTTCTCAGCGAATCCTTGCTGCACTTTAAATGATCGGGCAAACGTTCCATCAGATACGCGATGTTGAACCCTCCCTTGGGTAAAATCAAGCCGCTCCCGTTGGGATCCCCCATTATGGACATAATTTTCGTCACCTCTTCCCGTATCTCCATCTCCTTCGCCCTCTTGTTGTTGGATACGGGCCGACCCCTCTTGATACTATTTGAGATGTAGCCCTCGTCCAGGGTGTAAACCAGGCTTTTGCGAGGGCCCCCTTCATAATCAGGCCTCGTTAATTTGAGGTACTTGTAGAGCGAGGAGAGGGAAACCTGTAACATCTCGCTGAGCTTTTTCACGTTCAAATCAGAGAGTTCGCCCAGGTCATCCATTTCTTCGCCATTATTCGCACCGGAATATCCTTCGCCAGCATTCACTTCCGCCGGATTTTCTTGGCTCCTCAAGGCTGTGGTCTATTATTATCCGAGTATTTTTTTTAATGATAAATATAAATTGAGTGGGAAGGGGAGAGCGATGCCGCATTCATGCCATATTTAACAGCTGATCGAGTTTGTAAATTTTTTTTAGTATCCATTTTTAATTCTTCTTTATTAATATCAATTTTATCCTTAATTTCCAATCATAAAGATAATTAAATAATTATTGATATAAATGAGAAAAAAAAACTTATCTCAAAGAATTTTATAAACCCGGCCAGATGTTAAATGCGGTCCAATGTTAATGCAGCATCGGATTTTTAATAGAAATTGGCGAAAAATTTGTATTTGTTCTAAAAATAACTAAATTCGGGATATTTTGAGGTTATCTTCAGGATAGAACAGCTGGGCACAAAAAAAAATATGGATCTAATTGGTAAAAGGCGTGCTGGATAAATTGCACTGCTTTTTTTAAAAAAACAAACCTGATTTCTCTCTTGGCGCCTAATAGCTTCTTCTATAAGCGTGTCAGCCTCGACCATCTTTTCTCGCGTCCATTTTACGTATTTTCTCTTTTGACGCAGTTCGTTCCGACGTTTTTTGCTTCCCCTCCGCGGCGTCTTGTTTTGCTTGGGCCCGTATACGATATCACTGTCCCTATATCGATCATAACCAAGTTATATACTTTATCTGGCGGTTGCTTATACAAGCCTATGCCCTATCTCTTACAACTGTAGACCTAGCCCAAAACTTTGACATAACCATTATTATGATTGTTCATATTCTTAATTACTTTTGCAATTGTTACCTGAATAAAAGTAATACCGGATAGGGCCAGGAAATAAATCTTTTTTAGTCCCGAGTCGGTCTCGAAAATATTTTTCTTATTCAAATCCGGCCCGCTTCTGCAGGTCTCCTAGTAATTATTATCGCATTTCCATAAACATCATATTGACCGCAATCATTAGACTAGTGGAGAAATCATGAAAACAATTTCAAATTTAAAAGCATATTTAGGCCACAAAATAAAAGTATTCTCTCCTAATTCCAATTACTATATATTTCCAAATTTTGTCAATTTTTTTTGAGAGATTATTTTGGTAATCCCTGAAAATCGTATTCATTATATAAAGATATACTTATAATCTTCCTCTTCTTCCTCGTTGTCCTCTTGAGTTTGGTTCATGTCAGCTAAGCACATGTCAGTCAAATTGGCTAAAGGCTGCTTGATATCTATTTGAGAGTTATCTAAGAATTAATCCAATGAAGATTTAAATCTCTACAAAAAAAAATAGTTGTTTAATAGGGAGGACCTCCTTTGATCGTATCCGTCCATTTCCGTCAAAATGGACGACAGATACGAATTTTTATGCAGATAATTATTCTATTTATGCCTTTATTTAATATATCCGATAATTCTAAGCAATATTTAAGATACAATCTTAATTTACAAACTATTAAATGGACCAATCAGAAACGTGGACGAATTTACGATCAAATTACTTTTTAGGCAAATTATTTAATCGGCTTTAAATTTAAAAACCTAATCGAGATATAATTTTGTGTGGGGAAAAAAAATTAACATACCCCTATGTCTAATCAAAAAAAATAATAATTAATTATTCGATTCTATTACAAAAAATGGGATACTTTACTATTCGTACCCAAACGAATAATTAAAATTCGGTATTCGCTATTCGATTTGAATAATTACAATCGAACACGAATAGTTCATTATTAGTATTTGTTTTCGAGTAGGCCTAATGGCCAAGATAAATTATGTATTTTTTTTAAAAAAAAGAAAAGAATGAAACATAATTCATACGTAAGGAATTTTGATAAGAAATATCGTTGGTAGACATAGCCATCTTTTGAAAATATTAAAAGAAAAAATATAATAAGTGAGCATGCGTGTAAATGATGACCAATCAGATTTAAATATAACTTTTAATCAATTTATAGCGTAAAGGTTTTGAGGAAGACATACATTAAGTGAAGATCCCTGAAACTAGTCAAAAATTTTTAAATTAACTAATTTTTTTATTCTTCTAAGGATCCTTATTAGTAATGCACCTCGTTATTAATGTCGTAACTTTATCTCAAAAAAAAGCAGGTAACGGCTTGCTTTACTGTTGAAAGCAAGTAACGAATTAGGCTAAAAGTAACGACGTCACTTTTTCGAGTAACGTCTCTACTTTCCACGATACTTTCCCTTGAAAACCGATATTTCAAAAAAAACGGGTTATAAATTTTGGCTAACTTGGTTCGTTAGATTATTGTGTAAAACGGCGGGGGGTGCGATGGAAGGGCACGTTGGAGAATGCACTAAGATTACGGTGACATCGCAGCATTGCGAATTGTAAGTATGCCAGGTTACTTGGGCCTTCGGTTTCTCATCCTTGGGTTCGATCGAGGTAAAGGGTCCTTGCGAAATATTGTGTCTGTTTTGTATTTGGCTTCATAAAATTAACATTTTAAAGAGTTTTTTGTGTTGATGTTAATCAAAGAACCTCCTGCCATTCCAAGTTCAAATCGATCGATTGGAAGTCCCCATTCAATTTAATGTCAGAATAAGATGACTAAACTACGAATTGCCGTATTTTATATCAAATTAAAATGACTAAACTACGAAAAGAAAAAATTTTGCAACACAACACCAGACTGATAAACTATATTATGGCAAAAAATTTCAGCCTCCCAAGCCCAACTTTTAAACCTTTGGGGATACAGGAAATTAAAAGCAATAAAGATACATCTTCCTCCCAACTTTTAAACCTTTGGAGATACAAGAAATTAAGAGCAATAAAGATACATCTTCTTGAGTGTCAATTTTCATTTTAATTTTCTTCCCAAACCTCATACGGAAATCCGATTTTTAACTACATTTCAAGAAGAAGAAGAAAAACGTGACAATTAATAATTTCATTATGAATATTGTTGAAAGATCTCAACGGTTGATAATATTTAAAATGTTCCTTAAATCTACGGTCATCGATTTTATATTTTGATTAGTGAAGGTCAACGGTCCGCTTATCGATCTTAGAGCGGGCCGATTAACAGACCGGTCTTTTATCAATATCTAGAGATGTCGCGTCTGTTCATTGCGATACCAAATTTAATGTACCATCAGCAACAAAGTAACCTAGAAATTAGGTACCTTAAGCAGGCAACTGATATAAACGTCAAATTTTTTTTTATCTTTCCAAATGAAAATCCAAAACTAAAAAAATACCTTAAAAATCCAATACACTCTTCTTAATGTTAAAAGTACCACCCGCGAACAAAATGCCACTTTCCTAAGTATTCCATTAGATAAATATTTTAACTGAGCATATTAGCGCGCACAGATGGAACCTTTCAACTCCGCGTTTCGAAACGCAAATTTAAAAAAAAATCGTAAACGCACCTAGCTAGCTATGTTTAAAATGGAGCGTTAACTTCTATTATTTTTTTTTCAATATTGAAATATCTAAATTCTAAATCAAAAAAAAAACTTGCCCTATATATTTAATCAGCAAATCTTTTTTTTTTTGTAATATCATAATTCCCATAAGCTAAAAAATATTTATTATATCAATTTAATATAATTATTTTACTTTTTTTAGAAGATTTTGCGTATCCATGCGCTATTATCACTTCAAAATTTAAAAAAAACGTTTCAAAAATAATCATTTAAAATGCAAAACGCAAATGTTTTCCAATTTAAACGAGAATACATTTGAAATGCATTATTTGCGTTTTTGAGAAAAACGCTGCATTGAAACGTTCAATTCGTGCGCATTTATAAGAATCGAATAAATCATAAAAAGGTTTATAATAGAGACAAAAATGGAATACGTACACCCCCCCCCCCCCATTAAAACCGTTTGAGGTTTTTAAAATATTGTTTTCATGCTTAAATTTATCTCTTTTTTTTTTACAAGCGAGTATAGTTAAGTAATGGTTAAATGTCAGCTGATTAGGCTCAATCTACAGGCGCGCGACCGAGAAAATCCGCTAACATTTAGGGCCTTTTAATTTATGTTAGTTTGAGCTGCTATATTCCAAGTCCAAAGTGGTAGTTGCCGGCTAAAATTATAAAAATTACCAAACTATACAAGCGGTAGTTTTAAAATCAACCCCGACATTCATAAAAAAAGGCCATTTTTCAGGCTTCAACCCCCCCCCCCCCTCCCAATATATTTAAAAATAAAATAGCTGGGAGACTAATATTTCGCAAAAACACATGTTACGCGAACACGTGTTTACGCGCAATGATTCCGTAAAAATCGAAAGGCGTCGGGCGAATCGCGATCGATTTGACATGGAATGACCCTGTAAAAAGGAAAGTATGAGCAGAAAGAATATATTAAAAAATCGGGCCGTCACGGGTTTCTATTTTTTTTAGGTCCAGCCAGGGGTTCGGGCCGGGTTCTGGACCTGCAGATCTTCGCTAAATATACTTGTGATTATGGTTCGTGTTGGATTCCAAATGATTGGCGTGATGATGAATGTGGTGTGACTTGGGGATAGTACTATTATTGTTGGCGTTACTATTATTAATATAATTTTGATGAGCCGGAATATGATGATGACGCTTATCAAGGCCGCCTTTCCTAGCGTTGGCGAGAGCCGATATGGATTGCTGCAAGACCATGTTACTCAAATTTTCGTAATTGAGATTGTTATTCCCGCCGATAATACCGCCGTCTCCTCCGTCGTCCCTAGTCTCGTCCATAACTTCCCCGTGTCGCTGCATATCGGCCAAAGACCCGCTAAGATCGGCTAGCTGGTTGGTATTATTGCAGCAAGACAAGCTCGAGGTCGCGTTAGGTTGGTAGTTGTTAAATATTCCGGGCGAATTGAGGGACTCGGGGTTAGGGGTCATCATGTTACTGATGTAGTCGTTGATGTTTCTAGCCACGGCGGCTGCTCTGGAGTTGTTCCCGTCTGGCGAGAAATTGAAACCTCCTGGATGGATTTCCTGGTGGATGGAATTATTGTTGGTGGAGCACAAAGGGGAGAAAGTAGACGCGTTATTTGTAGATGACGCGATGTAGGGATTGAGGACCGTTAGGATGGACTTGAGACAGGTTGTTAAGTACTCGGTAGAGTTCACTTCCATTTATTTAACAATAAAAGGAATTCTGGCTGGCCTATCTTCGTAATCTTAGTTAATCCAATGGGATAGAATTAAATATTAAAAAAAATTGAAATGTGTCTATGAATCACAAATTCTTTTGCTCAAGTCATAGAATTGATAAGAAGTCGCTGCTGACCAGAGCCCTCTAAGACTAAGGCCATACCTGAACGTTGCGATTTCGCGTTAGAAAGGGCATAATGTTAAAATATAGAGCAAGTGAAAAAAATCGAGTTGGATATTTCAAAGGATTTCCAGCAGTTGTTACTTTAGATGTGTTTGAAGCAAGAGAATTGCTACTCATTTTTCATTGGTCGATCATAAGGGCACGAAATTTAATTTTTTCTCTTCAAAGTTTAGTTTTTTCTTAAATTAAATATTTTCCTTTATATAAGTTATTAAATATCTGAAAATGAGGTAATTGATTTATCAGTTAAAATACTAATGTTATTTTGTCTTATCTTTTGTAAATGAAATTAAGTATCTGAGGTAGAACTCCATCAGATTTTTCTTATTTTATTGCGCAAACGCGCAGTTGTACGTAGTTATTTACTCAATTTTGATTGGTTATCTAACATTTTATTTTCTAAGGAAGTATTAAATTTTAGTTATTGATTTGCATTATTTATACAAGTTATTTAGGTGTCTGAAAATGAAGTAGTGGGAAATCATAGGTTATAGAATGTAAATGTCAATGGTGTATTAGAGAATTTTTTAAAATTATTCTTCCTTATAATAATATAAGTCAAAAACAGATTTCAGTGAAGGATTTCGAAGATGCATAAGTCATGACATTATTTCAAACTTTTATTAAAATTATTAAACCTATTTATAAATGAAAGGCCTTTTTATTTAATGATAAAAAAATTAAATAAGTTTAAAATTAGAACAATTATAAACACATTGGAAGAATGTTTATGAATTTGTGGATAAATTCTCAAAAATCTACACACAACAATTTAGTGTTTTGAGTTTATTACATCGTATGCCTTCTAGTTCTCTTATAATTTCTTTCAGTAAAGTTCAAAATTTACAATCTATAATAATTTTAGTTTGCTGTTTTCTTCCTGGTACTATGCTTAACATATATAGTTCTTTTCATACTGATAACCTAATTGTTGGGAATTTTCAGATAACTAATAACTAGTATAAAGGAAAATCAATCATTAAAAAAATAATATACTTCATGTGAAGAAAATATTGGGCGTTTTGCATATCAAAATTTTATCGTCTGCTCACGTGTGTATATATTTTAAACTAATCTGTACAATTTATATAGGTATAATAGTATATTCATATAGTTTTCATTTATCTTATAATGATCACTAAACGCCTTTTCTCGACCAATCAAAATTATAGAATCTTAAGCCTCGCCACTTTTCATTAACAGCGATCTCGCGTATACGATGCCGTAATTAATCGTTAAACGATAGCACAGTTCTATCATTTAACATTATGCAAATTATGAATGGCGGTTACTATAAAAGGAAGTCTTACTTTTTAGGGAGTTATGATTATATAAGAATTTTTGACTCTCAATACGGTCATAGGAGTCAAAATTTTGAATTAGAAATGATCATTCAAGATAATTTTTTTTTTCCTCATAAAAATTTCAGTCTATATTAACATAATTACGTGATTTAGCGAGTGCAAGATCACAGATTTTGATCTTTCTAACAATGCAAATTCGGTTGGCAACAAAACGCTACATTGAATTGAGAAGCGTATCGTTTAAATTTGCAACACTGCATTTATAGTAAGCGCGATTCGCTCAAACTATGCCAAATTAATCGGTTCGTAAATTTACAAAAAGCAAAAGCCAATAGGTATAATTTATAAAATACGGAGCGAAACGGTGAAATCGCGACAGCTGTTTACGTTTATTCCAAAAAAAAGTATTACAGCTTGGGACTAATCAGCTGTGACTTTGGCTAGCAAATTAATTTGGCATCGCTATAAACGAGGTGTTAAAGGATGTCTTAGATGATTCGTTAGATTCGGTCATCATGCTTAGCAAAAAAATAGGTTAAATGTCTAAAGCAAGCTTGTATATTTTATTACACAAGGCTCACATTTCTATAGAAGCAGAAGAATGCTATGGGGCATCAATTTCCCTGACCCCCAAACAGAACGTTTTATGTTAAATTTTTTGTTGTTGGGTAATAAGGATCTCAATTAAGAGGGGTGCCAGTAACGGATAAACTAGATCCAAAATCCAAGAGTAGGTGGCAATAGGCAAACCTTGAAATGAACTCAATATTTCGAAATTTTGTTTCCTATAGGCTATTCTACCATCCTCTTTTATTCTAATGACGAAATAATGACAAAGTAGCATCTTAAGAACTCCCTTGTCCTTCAATTTCAATGAGAACCTTGCGTCATACCCACCATTCCTTTCTATGGTAGATGGGCCTGATTTTTATCGAGGACAGTACAAAGACTTTTAATTTCGTTAAATAAAAAAAAAATTTTAAGTAAAATTGAACTTGATTTGTAATAAAATTGACTGAAATTAGGTAACAAATAACTTAATTAGGTAACAAATAACAAATTAATAATCCTATTATTCTAATATATATATATTTAATTTTGAATTACGCGTTATAAACAAAATTTTGCGATTCTTTAAAATAGTCCTAATAAATGTAAGTAAAGGCCCGCGTCATTGAAATTCAAAGAATGACAGGCGGGGTGGGGGGGGGTCATAAAAAGAGGGTTGATTTTGATTATTTAGTTACGATATATTACATCACTCGTTAATTTAATCCTCATTATATATAAATATTATTATTAAATAATTTACACAAAAAATGATAAAATAAAAATGAAAATAATCAAAAAAAAAAAATGATAAAACAAAATAAATTACAAAATAAATAACGTAAAAATTTCACTTACCAAATATTTTTTTTTGTAAATAGAAAAGCCGATAGAAAGATAACTTTATAATTTAAAAGATTACAAACCAAAATTAATGATTGTAAAATGTCATTTTTTTAAATTTAATATTTTTTTTTAGAATACAAAATTTAATTTTACAAATAGAATTTTACAAAAAAAAATATCAAAAAAAAAAAGAAAGAAAAAAAAATGGTTGCTAAAAATTCGATTTCAAAATAAAACACAAAAAAAAAATAAATAAAATAAAAAATGGAGTAATTAAAAAAAAAAAGTAGGAAGATTATAAAAAAAAACAAGAAAATAATAAATAAAATAAACAAACAACAAAGTTATAAAAAAGAATCAAAAATAATATTATAAAAGAAAAGTTTTTTTTTTCTTCCTTTTTTGAAATTTTATTTTAAAATTATTTTTAAATGAAAAAAAAATGAAATGAAAAGAATTCAAAGAAACCATTGAGATGGAAAAAAAAATAAAAAGAATATAAATGATAATTGTATTCATAGCAATTTATTTGAATTGTAAATAAAATATATTTTATTTTGTGTTTACAAATGAAGAAAATAAATAACAAAAGAAGAAAAAAAAATAAAGAGTTTGAATGAAAGAAAGAAAGAAAATGGAAAAATTTTTTTTTTAAAAAAATAATACAATAGTTTCGATTTTAATGAGGGGGGGGGAGGATGGTTGCCATTTTTAAGCTTTTTAAAAGGAATGGGATTAACTTACAATCTTAGATAACAAAAGAGTGATGATCAGGCCAGTCTTATATTTTGAAAAGAATTCAGAATTGAGAGCATTAAAAACCATTAAGTTGAACCTTGGACAACGGCCTAGCAAATTGGTATTGAATCATGGCTTTTTCTTTCTTTCTTTCTTTCTTTCTTTCTTTGGTTCAATCTGGAAACTCGTGCCAAGGCTTTCTTCCACGTTGAGATATATTTTTAACAATAAAAAACGATACCATTACCTTGCTTTATATTAACGAAAACAAAATATCGTTTCTTCATCATAGCTTTCTGCTATTTCGTATAAAGATAGTTTATCATAAGATATGGAGCTCAGTATGCCCCGTTTTCAGTCTTCATAATGATTTTAGCATATGCTTGACCGTTCAACCCCATCCCACTTAAACATCCACTATTTTTTACAATTTTTTATTTAAAAAAAAACACGAATTAATTGAGAGAAATAACGAAATAAAAGATTTTACAAACAGAAAGTGTGAAGACCTTCTCCCACAGTAATAATTGAAATTTGATAAGGGATGTTCTAACCTATAATTACAACGCGACTCCTCCGCTTCTTACCTATCTTAACCCCGCCAATCCACCCAACTTACCCTTATTCAATATGCCCCATGACCCGGAAAACATTAATAATATCCTTCGCCCAACAAATAAAATCAATAAAAAAAATATATAAAATATTAATAATATAATAATATTTTTTTAAAAAAGATATATATATAATCAATTAATTATCGATGGAAGAGAGGATAAATATCCGTTACTGTATAAAATGAATGTTTTTCATTGGTTCCTCAAGAAACATTTTAGTCACTCCTTTCGATTAAAGGTCGGCGCAGCCCGGCCCAAGGCTCATTTCCGGTAGAAGGCCGGATAAATAGTTTAAAATATTATTATGAGGGGCATGGCCAAAGTTCCGAAAATATTTTTCAAGTAGGGCAAAATTAAGATCGCAATTTCCTTCATAAAGAATTATATACCGTTCTGGGAGGCTAGAACAACCTGTACAGAACATATTTTACGAGGCGGGAAGAGATCATTGCGGACCGGTCAGGTCGAGCTGAAAAAACCCTGATAGAACATTTCCGCGGGCCGTATTGGCTGGGCCGCGCCAACCTCCACTGACGAATGTGAACATTTCTTGGAGGATGTTACGGAGCAACGTTCATAGAATATTTTTTTTATTTATTTAAAGCTTAATGTAATATTAGCAGAGTTGTTAAAGGATCTAGATACAAGTATCTAATCTAGATATAAAAATGTGGTATCTGTATCTAGATAGATTTTTTTTCTAAATATTATTTTAGACGATGTATCTGTATCTAGATCCATTTAAAAAGTATCTTTTAACAACTCTGAATATTAGGTATATTTAATGTCATTAATTAGCTACTATAACTTAGTAGATTTAGTCGTAATTAGCCTTTATTCGGATCCCCTTAAATCACAAAATATCCAGGGTCTGCAATTCTCAAGCTATAAAAATTGTAAATAAAAAAAATAATTTTTTAAAAATTATGTTCCACCAAAAGTAACAGTTGTTATTTAGTAATATTTTAAGTTGAATTTTTTGTCCGATAAAAAAGGATTTTCCTAGTCTCCTCGTTGGGTGAAATGTGTGATTCTGAGTTTAATATAAAAAAAAATTAAAGTTTTAGGCAAAATGTGGCCGTTTATGGGAATGACTTTTGGGGTTTTATAATTGTTATGATCTCTGTATCTCTACTTGTTTTAATCACATTTGTTTCCGCTTGGGTTAAGAAATTTATGTTGGCCTTTAGAAGGAAGTGATGAGACCCAAGTAAAATTCTAAAGATTTACCGAGGGCCCATAGTCAGGTCTTAATCCGTCGTCGGGGTAAAGGCATTTTAAAAGTTTCGTACATTTTTTTTCCGTCGCGTTTTCAGTTCTCCAAAATCTAATGAACTATGGCTAAGGTTGCACTCATAGTAGGATCCGATCCTGCACGATTTAACAGCTGATCAAAATCTCGTTCATGCGATCCATTTAATTTTATTAATATATTAAATTTTATCTTTTAATTCCATTTCTGATAATAATCGAAGAAATAGCAATTTTAATAAAAGAAAAATTGATCTCATAAACGGATTTTGATATTGGATCAGCTGTTAAATTGTGACGGTTCAGATCTTACTATGAATGCAGTACGGCCTAATGAATGTTTAGATTCCGTTCTAAGTTCCTGGTTAGAAAAAATTTTAAAAATATAATGTCGTGATTTCTAGATCTTTCTTAGTATATATCAAATTTTATATGAATTTATAAAAGTTAACTATGCCCTAGCTACGAATAGAGTACGGTGACTTATAATATGAGTACCCTTCCTCTGGACTCTGAATCCCAATCAACAACTGTTTGATGGTGTCAGGATTTATCGGGGCGAGTTCGGACCACTTGTTTTTCTGTTAAAACATTTTACTCCAATATATAGTTTTAAAAGTTTCCATATCCCAATTCGTATTCCTCAACAAGTAAAACCAAGGGCAAATACAGAAATTATAACAATTTTAATCGGTAAAATCGCAATGGTGGTGATACGTCTTCAAAGGAATATCGAACGAATTTGGCAAATCTTGCTTGATTTAAATTACTAAACATTCTTCGAATATGAATTCCTAGATAAAGCTAATCTGATGGAGATCCTTGAGCATATAACCTCTTTCAACTCAGTTTGATGGATGCATATGAAGTAAAGCTTTCCACCCGAAACTCAAAATAAAATGTTTTTTTTATTTAATATAGGGGTGACCGGGGTAAAACAGACCAGGGGGCAAGGTCAGAACACTTCATCCTTTTCTTTTTTTAAAAAATATTTGAGTATAACTCAGTCAAAATATAGATAATTATGATATGAATTGTAATTTTTATTATATAAATTTTGTGTAAAATTATTTTTCGGTTTTATTCTAAATTC
This sequence comes from Gordionus sp. m RMFG-2023, assembly GCF_954871325.1. Lineage (NCBI taxonomy): Eukaryota > Metazoa > Nematomorpha > Gordioida > Chordodea > Parachordodidae > Gordionus > Gordionus sp. m RMFG-2023. Next base: position 3,330,582 of record NC_088778.1, on the reverse strand, counting down.
AATATGTCTAATAAATTTTTATTTTTACAACGTATGCAATGAAAAAAAAAAGTAATGACACCAATTGGCATCATCATTGGCCACAAAAAAATATAAATCTAACATTATTAGGAATATTGCCAAATTCTAACCGCGATCTACTTGTAATTAGGAAGTATATATTATGAAAATTAAAATGGAAATAAAACCTTTATAATTTGGTCATAGGAATATAAATTGGCAAAAAATAAGATAAAAATCTCATAAAATAAAAATGAAGACATATGATATGACTATGAGTATGGGTCTTTGTAAAATATGATAGCATATGTTATATACCTTTTACCTATTATTATGATTCAAATTAAATCAAAAGTATATTACCAAATAGCTATATATTGAACATTTTTATGTTTATTCAATAAGATTAAGGTAGAATCAACATTACAATGAAAATATTGGCGGTCCAATGTGCCCCTGGTTTGTGATCCAACATACCCTAGCTTGTTCTGGTGAATAACTTGAACTATTTTGAAAATTAATTATAAGTCTTTAAGTTATGGACCTTTAATAAAATGGGTTCCATCTGGCCCCGGTTTCCCCTAAGGTTATGAGAAATGATCTTTAATCCCTAATATGCACAGTTAAATCACATTTTAATTTAATATTGTCCGGGCTGGATTCGAACCACAAGGTCCCCGATAAATTCCATGACACTCTCTTTTTTTTTCATTGTATGCTAATTCATTCTCTTATCTATCAGTTTCGTGTACGTATTCAAAATACAAATGAAAGTTTTAAAAAAAATAAAAATAAAAGACTTCACGAGGAAAATATAAAATTTTAAAAATTACGACACATATTAAAAAATAGAATATTAAAAAAAACACAAAAATAACCTCGTTTTTTTTATATTTATTTGAAAAAATCGTAAATTCCATTTTTTTTTCAATTTTATTTTTTATTTTGTTTTTATTATTTTAAATGTGTTCATTTTCTTCTTTGTTTTATTGTTTTTTTTTATTTTTATTTATTATTTTTTATTATTTTTTATATTATTTTTTATATTATTTTTTATATTATTATTTATTATTGATTTTTTTTTGTATGATTTTTTCCATTTTTCTATTTTTCTATTTTTCTTTTTAAATTTTTTAAATATTTTTTATCTATTAAAAAAAAATATATCACTGTTTAACCTCTTAACGATATTCTTCTTTTTTTTTAAAAAAAAATAAATATTTGAAATGCTTTGTACCCAGGACCTTACAATGCCGTCTTGTGAATTAAGAATCATTTTAAAAACGCAAACTTAATCGGAACCCATTTTTTTGAAAAGGTGTCTCACACCAACCCCAGTTCTCAATATGTCCAAACCAAATGTAAATTTCTAAACCCGAATTCCTGTTTAAAAAACCCCTAATTTATTTTAACGAAAAGTCACGTTTTTCCAAGACCACCGTGGACCTTAATAGAAAAGACCGATCGGCGGAAACGATTTTAAACAAACCACGATGAATCAGTTTAAACCGTGGTCCTACAGAAGAAACTGGCTAGGCAGTTAGAATCACTTCAATATTTTCATTTTCTCGCGTTCTAACAATGTCCATTAAAGTCCCGCCAAAATCATCTGTCCAAGATTCCGATCTGGCCAGTCACCAATCGCTCGAATTCTTCGAGACTTATCGAACTCAATCGGGACCCTCGTGATGCAATCTGTGGGCAAAATTTTAAAAATTATTTTATTTTCTTCTTTGAGCTTTATAAAAATTTCCCACTTTGAAATTGCGATGGGTCGGGAAATAAAATATAATATTTTCCCCGGAACCAATCGAATAACTCAGCATTCTCTTTAAAAAAACCATTGTAAGTGTCTTTTCATTGGCCCAATAATATTGGATTTTTTTTATAAATTGTGTAGGAGAAATGTCGTTTCTTTTTTTTTTGCACACCTTAAGAATGAGCAGAATTAAATGATTTTTAGCAGATTCGCAAAAAGTATAAATAGATAAATAATTTTATACAATAATCAGTGTTGTTAAAGGTTATAGATACAAGTATCTAGATATAAAAATGTGGTATCTGTATCTAGATAGATTTTTGATTAAAATATCTGTATCTTAGATAGTATTTTAGACGTTGTACCTGTATCTAGATCCATTTAAAAGGTATCTTTAAAGAAATCTGCAAATAATAATAAATGACGATGACCGAGGTTAAATAGAATACAACGATAATTTTAACAATCCCCCTGATAATTATTATTTAGATGTTATTTTTCAGCTATTAATATTTATTGTTAAAAGTCAAAAAAAAATACAAAACCCGAATATATTGTTTAAGGGCTCATACTTTATAAAAGAAAGAAAAGAAAGAAAGAAAGAAAGAAAGAAAGAAAGAAAGAAAGAAAGAAAGAAAGAAAGAAAGAAAAGAAAGAAAGAAAGAAAAGAAAGAAAGAAAGAAAGAAAGAAAGAAAGAAAGAAAGAAAGAAAGAAAAGAAAGAGAGAGAGAGAGAGAGTGCTATTAATATATTATTTTTTTTCGACACAAATATATATTTTTATATTGCGATATTTATTTCGGTTTCAATATATATATATTAAAAAAATTGTCATATTTTTTATTATTTTTTTTCCATTTTGTAATTATTTATTTTTTTCTAAATTTGTATTTTTCAATTTAATTAAAATTTTGTAATATCGATAAATTATTTTTATAATAATAATAAAAAAATAATATAAAAATAATATTAATAAAAAGTATAATTAAAGTAACTTACAATATATTGTTAAAGTTTATAGGTACAAAATCGGTATATGCATCTGAATTGAGTTTTTTTTTCAAAGTATCTGTCTATCTGTGCATCTATTTTTATATACTTTTTAGTTTAATTTTGGAGAATTTTATTCTAAGTTTATTTTAAGTTTATTTTTTATAATAATAATATATAATAATATGTCCTAGTGGTATATCATTACAAAATCAAGCATATTTTACGTAATGGGGCGACAACATGGTAAATTTTATATTTATTAAATTTATTTTATTTCTATTAATTCAGAAGAATAAATTATAATCACATAATTTTTAGGTCAATATTTGTGGAAGATCTCTCTGAGAAGGGAAATCAAACGATTTAATATTAGATTTTTATTTTTTGGTTGCATCTTAGAAGAAATAAATATCCGGGTTGAGAACACTCCTTGGGTTCGGGTTTGGGTTCAGTGAAAAATCTCTGAAGTCGGTTCGGGTTCAGTGTTCGGAGACCGGAAAAATAATGAATTATTAAAATTAGTTAAAATAACAGAAACATCATTTTTTTTTTAATTAGTATCACCATAAAAATAATTTATCATCATTGTTATAATATTACAATACAATTTTAAAATTTATTTATATATATTTAAAAAATCGACAATTTTGAAAAGTGTCTGTGGCCCAATCGGCAAGAGCATCGCTTACAGATGGACTTAGGGTTCGAATCCCAGCAAAAAGTTATTTTTTTCTTCTTAATCTGGCAAAATTAATTTTTTATTTTTTCTTATAACCTTTTTATGTAATAATATAATTATGATTTTAAAATATATTAAAAACAAAAACAAAAAATATAATTTTAAAATATTTTTTCATAAAATAATAATACGCCAACTTGCGGATTTAATATTATTGAAATTTAAAAGATTATGCTCATAGATTGCGGAAAGAGCTAGTCTTCTGCAATTGAAATAGTTGGGGCTAGGATCGTTGGGGGTTCAACCATTGGGGAAGGGGAAGAATCGACGGGGTTCGATGGTCCGGGATTGTCGAAGAGCGGGACTGGGGGACCAGACCAACTCCCGTCGAGGGTCACACAGAATGAAGAAACCAACATTTTAATTAACGCACGTTGGTTTATAGAACAAAAATAGTGAATTTTATTTAGTTAAGATTCCAAATAAGTACAATCAAATTTTTTTTTGACAAAACCAAATACAAAGAACATTCCCCTCTGTGATTTACATATTTTAATCTAATTTAATATCCTAATATTTGTTGTTTTTTTATCTTTATCAACATTTTATCCATCATATTGATAGTGTTGTTCAAATGGCTCATTTTGAGCCAATTTTTAAAACGGGCTAACTCAATAGTATATTAGGAGGAATATTTATGCAGGCCTTAAGATTTTGTTCATAGGTTGGCACCAGAGTTGTTAAAAGATACTTTTTAAATGGATCTAGATACAGATACAACGTCTAAAATAATATCTAGATACAGATTATTTAATCAAAAATCTATCTAGATACAGATACAGATACCACATTTTTATATCTAGATACAGGATCTAGATACTTGTATCTAGATCCTTTAACAACTCTGGTTGGCACAAAGGTTTGAACATATCTATTAACGAAATCTCGAGGCGTTCCGTTAAACACAACAGCAATTAAAGGATTTAAACTATTTATTATGGGATAAAAGGAAATGCAACTTATTAATAAATATTCCTTTATTATTGAATATATCTAATAAATTTAATTTTTTATAAGTTATTTATATTATAAGAAAATGAATTTTAATTGTCTTCTCCACTTTATTATTCATGCTTACCTATCTCTTTTTATCTCTGATATCCCCCATCGGAGTTCCTTATCTATTCCATTTGGATCTTCCACCGGAGAATCGCCATCATTATATCTTGACCTCACATATAAGTTTTAATATCGACAGATATCTCACCGGAGTATTCTTATCCCTTCCATCTATCATCCTTGAATGGACCACGAGGTCAGCTGACCATCTTTCATTTTTGGTTTGTATCCTAGCACCCTCTCCAAGCCTATCGGTGACTGGAATGACATTTCCTAGCTCAGAAATTCATCCTAGCATATGTCCTTACACATCTGTCATCAAAGAAAAACCGAAAACATTTTATGTTCCTTACCAGGATTGAACCTGGGACCTTCTGCTCCAAGCATACATCATAAACCCACTAGGCCACCCCGGCGACATATTGTATAATTGATACCGTATCAAATATTATACAAGCACAAATTAAAATTTTTTACATTATATTTGTAAAATCATTAAATCAATTTATTTCTTCTAAGCTATAAGTCAATTCCCATATTCCATCTAATTTTTTTATATTTTTTGTATATTTTTATATGTATCATTTCATTCATTGTACATTTCAATTTTCCTGTTCTAATATTCGTTTAAATTTTTTGTCTGCCCTCCCCCCCTTTTCCCAAATGGATGAACCTAGAATCTGGCCTGATATATATATACTCTCAGTCTCACATTATATCTTATTGCCAAAGTAATATAAGGTTACTTGATAGCGATTATTATTTGTAAGCTTTAGAATATTTAATGTATTTGTGATTGAATGATTATATTAAGTATATAAGATATGAAAATTAGAAGAAAAAAAATCTATAAAAATTAATATAATTTTATTGAAATGGATATAGCAGGGCATTGCGTAAGAGAACATTTATTGCACGGTGGAGCGAATGTGTGCCTTCTGAATATTTCAATGTAATTGATTACTATTAAGCTGTGGATCTTGGGGATAATTATTTGTGAGTCGAAGGCTAATTTAGATCTGAAGTTTGTATGGGGGGGGGGGGGGTGTAGATATGTTCTCAGGTTCTAACTAAATGCCGGCGGCTAAATTTATATCTTTTATTACCCCCCTATACTTGTAATATTCCGATAAAATGAGGTAAAAAAAAATAGGTAAATGAACTGAACTCCATAGTGTTTATAAAATATTTATATAAATATGATTCTAGTTTAACCCGCCCGCGCTCCAAATGTTTAAAAATTATTTTAATGGCTGGTATGCCTCTTTATTTATTTATTTTAATATATTTTTAATTAAACATTATATAATACGCAATATTATGAAATAAAACTAAGTTTAATATCTCTTCTCTTCTCTTCTCTTCTCTCTCTTCTTCTTCTCTTCTCTTCTCTTCTCTTCTCTTCTCTTCTCTTCTCTTCTCTTCTCTTCTCTTCTCTTCTCTTCTCTTCTCTTCTCTTCTCTTCTCTTCTCTTCTAGTATGTTCTGCTAATTTATCCTAAAAAAAAATTAAAAAATTTATCCGCGCGTTACTTTACAATTCAATTTAACCCGCCCCGTCACCCGCTAAATGTTTAAAATATTTTAAAAAACTCGACCACGCCTGCCAGAAATATGGGGGGGGGGGACTAAACATCCGCCCAATGCAGATCTCTATTTTATATAAAAAGTATTTTAAAATAATAAACGCCAACTTGCGGATTTAATATTATTAAAATTTATAATTGTAATTATCTTATCTCCCACGTTGGTTCATAGACCCGCGCAAAATGAGCGACCGTGAATTTTATGAAGGCCCACCCTTCATAAAATTATGGCCATTTTTTTCCCCAAGGATAACCAACAAACCTTGTACCCAGTTGTAATTTAACAAAAAGTGAATGGAACTTACCCATTACGATTTATAATGAGATAGAAAATATAAATTTAGTAATCTTATCTGTTTTTTAGTCCATTGAATAGTCATATCAATGATACAGAAATTTTTTCTTTTAAAACATAATTAAAATTTATTATTTTTAAATCAGCATATGTCAATAAATACACGCTGTCGAAAATAGAAGCCTTCCTGTGGGTCACCAGTGATAACGCGGATTTATTTTACTAAGGGATTTGAAGAAGGTTAGGGCATGATTGCCCAAAAAAACCTGTTGTGTCGGATACATTTGGTAAGAGAATGCAATTGGTTAGAGAAATGTATTTGTTAATTTTAGAGTTTTCCGCTCGCACGAATGAGTTGTTACTAAACTTGGGCGGTCGATGCAAGTGTAATCTTATGCTAAAGGAGTTCCATTACTCCAGGGTATTAAGGTCAGCCCATCTGACCGGGTACTATTTTCAGTTGAGAGGCCACAGGGTTCGAGGGTTTAGGGGATTTGAGCTCAGCGTAGAGCACGGAGAGTGGTCCCGTTAACTGCTCTGTCCCGAGAGTGTCTACCTTTAGAGAATCGACAGTGAAGAGGGTGATGTCCGAAACAATCAACGGGGTGGGAACATAAAGTGCATGCAGAGTTGGAATGAGTTTAGAATATTTGAATCCATAGAATAACCACATCGATAATAATATAGAATGAATTAAGAAAATATAGTAGTTTCCATTTTCATCTTTAATTTTTAATTCATTGAGTATAAGAAATAAACATAAGATTAAATAAAAAAAAATTAAAAACTAATTCAAAATATAGTATAACCAATACTAGATCAATAACACTTGTTATGTCATATTCTTCCCAAAATTATTGAACCGCGCAACATTTAAACAAAAACATAATTATTTTTAATTATAAATATATTAAAGGGTTTAAACTATTTGTGTATTGTTGAATAGTTTAAATTCTTATTTTATCTTTATTTTATATTCATACTAGCTTATTTTTACTTTCATTTTTAAAGTTTATTATGGGCTATTCAAAATTAAATGTATCTTAAGTTTTGATAAAACTATTTATCAGTTTCCTCCTCACCCGGGGGTCACACGAGACACCATGCAAAATTATTAAGAGATATTCATAAGATTCAAATTATAAAAGATTAGATTTGTCTTGTATATTTATATATATATACTAGCGATATTTTTTTTTATAAAAATGGATATAATTCTTGGACATTGTGTGGACATAAATAAAGATACCATATAGATAAAGTGATACCGATTTCTAGATCAGCACGTAATTAAACAAAAACCTACTTATTTAAAATATTATATAACTTAATATGTAAATTTCTTTTATTTTAGTTTAGTCGAACCGTAAATCATAAAACTTTTTTTAATGTTTAGCAAAGAAAATAAATAGATTCAATAAAATCCTATACTGTCAATATTATATTTTATTTCGTATGTTTATCACACTGGTTTTAAATATAAATTATAAAATTTTAAGATACTAAGAAATAAGAATATCTCACAAAAAATATAGATATCAAAATTTCTAAAATCTTGTCTACCATAGAATTTATCAGTTTATCACTTCGATAATTAGCAGTTACTTTAGCAAAATATATGTTTTTTTTTATCTAGAGGGATGGCTAATAAAGTTTATAACGATTGTTACGCAATATCGCCAATTAATTCATGGGATTACATCCGATATTTATGCATTGTTTCTACGATTTGGAACATATCTATAATATATCCTTAATTCAAAGTCTGGCATCTAAATTTATCATAAATAAACGAAAAAAATGATAAATCCAAAACGTTTACGATATATTTTTTTTACTAATTTCTTCCGACGGCAACATCCAGTTATCGGAACTTTGGTATTATAAATGTTGAGATCTCATGGAGCATATTTTTTTTAATGTTTACTTAAATGATTTAAAATAACAAATAAAGGTTAAAAAAAAATTTTAACCTGTCCCTTATTAAAATTATATGATGTATATCTTTTCACTAAGTTTTTACAATACATGTCTAAAACAATGTTTTAAATACTATATTTGTAGCTATCACAACACTAATCCAAACTGACTAAAAAATGGTAAATTTAGAGAGAAAGAAATACTAGGTAATCATAATGATAATCCTTTTATTATCATTTTCCTTTTTATAAGATATTTATTTTAATTTATTATATGATATTTAGATAAAATGTTTATTTTTACATCTGTCTTTATATAAATAATTCTATTACACATGTATAAAGAAAAAGAACTGGAAAAAAATTAATGAAACAACGATATGAACGGGTACAGAGCCTAGAGGCAGATTCTAAATATTGTTCAGAAATTCTTCTTGTAATTTTATTCATATTCGAATTTAACGTGACATGCGTGACAGCAACGATTTTACAGTATTCTTCAATTCTTCATTTTCGCATTTGATATTCTATTATATGTTTAAAAAAATATAATTTTTAAAAGGAGGTCAACCCCAATAAGTTTATATAGTTTTAGAATAAACTTGAGCCACCATTTTGAAAAATCATTATTGGAGGTGGGAGTAATCAACTATCAAGCACTTATTAAAATGTAATCAGCATAAACATCAAAGATTGTTTTCAATAACGACTTTAGTTCATTTTGCATGGTTATCACAATTTACACTTCTAAAATAAGAATTATTAATAACCTTAATATCTTTTAAATCGATTAGCAATACGTCATCGTCGACATTTATTCTGACAAACCCATCCATCAGGAAACTGTTCGTACTGGCGGAGAGGTTCTCTACAGAGCTCGCGTTATAGTTACGAGGGAATATGACGTTGTTTTCGCCGAAATTAGTTATCAACAAATGTTTCAAGACCTTGAGGAAAGTGGCCGATTTTTGGTTGCGACTAACTTTGTCCTGATCGGTCACCGAGTAACTCGTTTTAAAATCAGAAATGGAATCGTCGTTTAAAGGGAATGACGGCTCTAATTTTGGCTGTTCCATGAACCAATTTTCGCCTTTAGGTAAGTCGGAAAATAATTTAATTTTTTTAAAAAAAAATATCATCTGAAAAATAAACCCTATGTGACTTATATAAAATTTTCAAACGCGGATCAAATTAAGTATCGAAACAAACACATGTTAAGAAAGTAGGGATGTACAGATACTTTTTTAAAAAAATCGAATTTAAGCGATAATTCGTCTTTTTCTAGATATAGACAGACTACTTCAAAAGAACGAGTTTTAATAATTAAAAATATCCAAAAAAAATAATAATAAAATGGCCTAATTTATTTATTTTATAAAGATTGCTTACGATTTAAAAATTAAATTTTAAATAAATGATCATAAGTTGATAGTACACACATAATAAAGATTTGCTAAATAGATACATGAATTGCATTAATTTTAGGTTTTTTTTAAAATTATATATATTTAAAATAACATGTGAACTATTTGTAAAATAAAATTTATATAAAAACTATATTAAATAAAATGTTAATTAAACATTTAATTAGGTATGATCAACGGGGCTTACAGACCCATGTGTGGATATGCAGTTAGAAACGGAAGATTTCAGTTGATATTCTCTGTCGAAGGTAGAAGCCTTCTTTTGGATCACCTGTGATTAATCGTAACCTTTGCCCTATTGTTTTGAATAATTTTAGAGCTTGGGGTCCAAATGATCCACAGGTATCTGAGACTACAGGAACAAACAAAACATTATTAAGGTTGCTATATTTGTTTGTTTTTGTGTTTTTGGCTTTCGTGAAAGAGTTGGAAGGAAAAGATCTGGCAAAACGATCCACGCAAGTATAATCCCAGGCGAGAGGTAGACCTTGGTTCCAAGGGACTAGCGTCATACCATCTGGTCTGGTTTGATTGTCGGGGCTGAGGCCGGATGGTTCCAGGGTGGAGGGAATATTTGAGGATTTCAAGGTTCTGTTGATGATTGAATTGATAGCATGATATCTGGGTAATCTGTCTTTTGACAAACGACAGTGAAGGGGGTGGTGTCCAAGACTATCGATTTGGGTTTCACATAGGACGCATGATGTAGGTTACGATTTCACATCCTAAGCAAAGGCCTATGGCTATTCTGAGTTCTTTGTTGGTTAATAACAAGCCTAGATTAGAACTAGGTACAGTTTTTAACCATTCATATCTTAGATGGCATATGGATGAAGTTGGAATTATTGGATCTGGCAGAGGGGTCATATTATTGTCATCATGTATAATTGGGTTAAAGTTTAGGTGGAGAAAGAGCGATGGAGATTTTCTTTGAACAGCTTAATCAACGCAATGCTGTATCAATGGAAAGTTCCTGTCTCTTTGTTTTAGTGAATCTGGATATGAGCGATTTTTGCTCCAGAGGTCTAGTGTTGCCGTACGATGTGGGTCGATATACATGTATCCCAGTGTGTGTGGAAATTTAGCCACTAAGGATAAAAAGGCTGAAATGCTTAGGGATATGGGGGATTGTATACCTATAACCCTAGCTTTGGTGGAAAAGCGGGTTGCATCCAGGAGAATGATGAAAATTTGTTAATATGGATTCGAGAGTATTTTTTAAGTGGACTTTCCAATAATACCTCAGGGGATGTGAAAATTGTAGATGAACGAAAGGCATGTAAAATTTTTAGAATGAATAAAAAAAATTTCAGTAAATAGAAAGCCTGATGAGCGGGTAAATATTTTAAAATATTTTTCATTCTATTAAATTTAGCAAGGAATTCATCTCTAAAATGAAATATAGCTTTTTCCCCTTCAATGGGTATGGGTAAAGTTGGCTTTGTCCACTAAAATATAATTTTCGAGTGGGCAGTCCGATTCAGAAGGGGAATAAAATTCACACTTATGAGGGTTTAGTGATGGTCCTGTAATAGGGGTTAAGTGATTTATAATTGATGGAATTTTTATGATTTCGTTATAAGGGCCTGCTGGTGTGCCATCGTCCAGGTACCATACATTTAATTTAAGATCAGAATTGGAAGAGATCTCTTTTATAATTAATTGAATGCCTTAGCGGAATAATGCCGGACCTAAAGGGTCTCCTTGTTAGATGCCCTGTTTAGAGAGAATAATAGAATCATTAAATTTTAAAAAGGTGGGTTGGTTGTAACATGCAGCGATGCATGTTGTATAATCTGGGAAAGTTTCACAAAAAGAGGGTATAAAATGTCCCCGCCTAAGTGAGTTGAAGGCATTGTGTAGGTCGATTTTGAGAACGCATTGACCATGTGTATTATGGAGGATGACACGTGTCGAGTGGGATGCAGCCTCACATCCTCCAGGAACACCAAGCTGGTTTGGTTGTAGTAGATTGGATAGTTTAGATTTTATACGAGAGCAAATTATTTTGGAAATGATTCGCCGAAAGAGTGACCCTATTGCAATAGGCCTGATGTTCTCATTGGTTTTATTTAAGGATATTAAGCGGGCTCCAAAAATGATGGGCTGAATGGGATTAGGTATATTATTATGAAAGATATGATTAAGCAATATGGTGAATTGTGTTAGTATGTTTTGTTATAGGGGTATAGTTGGTTTAATTATATCTTGGAGATAAATGGCTCGAAAGCCATCGATGCCTCCTGAAGAATCTTTTTTGAATGTCTTTATTGCTTCCAATATTTCCATCTCGGTTAGTGGAATGGGATTATTAGATGGTGGAAGGATAATTTGTGAAAAATCTTGAGGATGTTTAGATTGCATGGCCGTGAGAGTTATGTCATTATTGGGGGCCATAGTATCACTTGAACAGGCTATGTTGATAGCTGAATTTACATTGCATAGGTTTATTTTATTTTCAATAAGTTTGGCCTTTTTTTATCTGTCAAAAGCTTATTGAAAGAATGTGGAGGTTGTTTGGGAATATCAAAGTAACTATTATCATTTTAATTTAATTTTTTTTGATGCTTTGTGTTAAGTTTGATTTTGATGTTGGGAGATGTAGATTTAAATATATAAATGATAATAATTTAATCCAATTATCTAAGCTTTTAATATTTTTATTTAGGGAGGTTAAAATAGCTATAAAAAAATGTGTAAATATAATTCTAGCACCTTTTGGAATACGAGCTATTGTGGGGTGGGGGCTTTCTTTCATAAATTTTTCTAGCCATTCTTGTGCCTCAGCAATAAAGGTTGAATTAATGTTATTATCTGGGCATGAAGATATAGTTAAAGGGATTGTTTCTGTGTTGAAGTTGAATGTATTGATTCCATATTAATACTATTAATAAGAGAAGGAAAAGAAGGAGGCATTACAGGTTCATTGTTGTTAAAAAAAGTACCTGATGAAGGGCATCTGTTGGCTCGTTTACCATGACAAATAATTTTATTTCCTTTTGTTAAGGAAACATTCTTAAAGCATGTGGGACATATCACCATGGTTCATATTATTGTTATGTATGATTATGTTTAAAGATTACTTTATATTGAAAGATTCTTGATATACAAAACAAAACTTATCTCAGATTCAATCAGGGTCAGCTGGTGGTTTGATGTATACATTTCATTTGGCGACGATTAAAGACATTCAAAAAAGATTCTCCAGGAGGCATCGATGGCTTTCGAGCCATTTATCTCCAAGATATAATTAAACCAACTATACCCCTATATCAAAACATACTTACACAATTCACCATATTGCTTAATCATATCTTTAATAATAATATACCTAATCCCATTCAGCCCCTCATTTTTGGAGCCCGCTTAATATCCTTAAATAAAACCAATGGGGACATCAGGCCTATTGCAATAGGGTCACTCTTCCGGCGAATCATTTCCAAAATAATTTGCTCCCGTATAAAATCTAACCTATCCAGTCCACTACAACCAAACCAGCTTGGTTTTAATGTTCCTGGAGGATGTGAGGCTGCATCCCACTAGACACGTGTCATCCTCCATAATACACATGATCAGTGCATTCTCAAAATCGACCTACATAATGCCTTCAACTCACTTAGGAGGGAACATTTTATACCCTCTTTTTGTGAAACTTTCCCAGATTATAATTGATGTTTCTTTCTTTCTTTCTTTATAACCGAATTGATAAACCTGAAATAGTGGGGTGTCAATTAAAATATATGATAGTAGTAAATTTTAAATAAACCCTCCACAAGAGTTACATCTCATTTTTATTTTTGGACGAGTAGTGCGAGAAGGTCTATGTGAGTGAAGGGTTAAAATATATAATTCCATTTTTTTTTAATATAAACTTTTAATACTGGTCTCTTGTTTAAGAATACAAGCTATCAAGGCATCGGCACGCATGTCATTCAAAGCACTAGATTCCCACTTGATTTTAAATATATAAATAAATATTTATTTTTTTTTTAAAAAAAAACCTTAAAAAAATAATTAATAACTGCCCGCGAACCCATAACCATAAAAAATTGGTCCCAAACATGGCCGATCTCTTTTTTTTAAGTTGAAAAATCACGTGATGGATCATTTTAAGCCACGTGTCATTTAACTTTAAAAAAATTTTCGACTCCAACTCTAAGACGGTAACAGATGATATAATTGACACTATATAGGGTTTTCACAAAACTCCTCAAGATAAACAAATCTTCTAAAATAACTTAGTAAACACTGGAAGCAAGATCGATCAAATTTTGTTTAAATTATTTTGTAATTTCTAAGTAAAAAAAAAGAGAGATTTGTTCTAACCCTGATTTTAGAATGACCCAATTTTAAAAAAAAACCTTGATTCCCAGGCTAAGGCCGCATTCATAGTGGATCCGATCCAACACGATTTAACAGCTGATCGATTTTTAAAATCTGTTTATGAGATCAATTATTTTGTAATAATATTAATTTTGTCTTTAATTCTATTCATGATAATAACCTAAGAAATATTGGGGTTTTAATAAAGAAAAATTGATTCTCACAAACCGATTTTAAAAATCGATCAGCTGTTAAATCGTGTCGGATCGGATCCACTATGAATGCGGCCTAAGCCGAAAAATGGAATGTGTTAATCGGACCGAACCCAAAATGGTTACCCTTCTGCGGGTCTAAAACAAAAGATGTAAAACAAACTTCCAAAATTATCAAATCGTCCTCCCTTTCCAAGGTGAGCGACAAATTGCCGTCAAAAAGCTTTATCGCGAATTTTTCGTTTCCGGGTTCCTTCTCTATTCGCGCGATAAATTTGGGACACAGCGTCGATTTCAATTGCGTAACGGAGCCGGTAAACGGTACCGTCATTCTCTGAGTCACCGTATTAACGGTTAGGCCAGTGTAATCTGCGCGTTTTTTTCGAAAATAAATTTAGTCATATAAAAGAACAGTTGAAAACTGGTTTACTTTATGCTCTTCAAATTCCTATAAACTACTCTGAGAAAATTTTTTTTAATCGAAAAATTGTGAAACTATAATAAGTTCCAACGGTACCCAAATTAAACAGGTTATTCTGTATAATCATATGTTTGTATTTTGTAGTACTATCTTTAAAAAAAGAAATGATCAACCCCCACCCCCCCCCCTCTCCCCATCACTCAAAAGAAATATTTGCTATATTCCAAAAGTTAAGATGACCCAGAACGGTTTTGACCAGATTTTATTTATTTAAAAAAAATTAATTAAAACTAAGATATCTGGCCAAAGTTAGGTTATTTATGCGTGCCACTTTAAAACGTGCCAATTATGTTTAAAAAAAAATAAAATTTACTGCCTGTCGCTCAATGTCAAAAGATTCGTGAAAAATTATTCGAATTTGGAGACTGCATTCACAGTTAACGTGAATTCGAGGCGAGGTATATAAAATATGTTTTGTATACTTCAAGTGTAACATACAGAGAAAAAGAAAATATAAATGTATATTTGTGACCGATAAGAAAATCTTATATAAGTGCTTAAGATGATGAAAGGGCTACCATGTTCATGCCATATATAAAATACCATAATGCCACAAGTGCGATATTTTATGCGATCTGCAGCAAGCCAAAGCCATTTCTATAGAGCAAGATATAATAATGAGATGGAACTCTGTATATGTAATGATACCAAAGTTTCTCAAAATCTTATGATGAAATAAAGGTTTATGTTTTATCTGCTTAACAAACAAGAATTAAATAGATTTAGCGACCATTGATATAAACTTCCCAAAGTATTCTCCACAAAATACAGGATCTTTTGTGGTTTATGATATTGTTTTCTTTATCAATTTTAAGTAAGCATATAACGTACCTTTAAGATTTTTAAGGTAAGATGTAATGGCAGAAACAACTTATTTTTATTGTTATTTTTTTTTTAAAACATTATTTTTACTACAATCCTTGTGGAAAATAAAATATCATTTGTCAACATTTTATTGAAAGTTTATTGCCGTTGGTGCTGTATATATGAGATTATGTTTCCAAGCTTATAGCTAGCAGGATTTCTGCACAAGTTTCTAGCATACTTCTCCCTCTTCAATTAGGTGCCGGAACGAGCTCAGGATGTGAAGCGACTTCACATATAACTCGTATTTAGATTCAGAATGCTACAATTACTCAACATCTTATTAAAATCGACATTAGAAATGCTTACAATAGCATTCACAGAAAAGTAATCATGTCAAAATTCATAAAACATTTCTCAGTTTTAACAAACTATATCCTTTCATCCTATAAGAAACCATCCCATTTGGTATCTGGCCATTATATATTAACCTCTTCTGAAGGTATTCAGCAGGGTGATCCCCTAGCCTCCATATTATTTTGTCTTGTAATCCATGATTTGATAACTACCTTACATTTATGGTACATTGATGATGAAGTAATCTCCGGAAGATATAATGGCCAGATACCAAATGGGATGGTTTCTTATAGGATGAAAGGATATAGTTTGCTAAAACTGAGAAATGTTTTATGAATTTTGACATGATTGCTTTTCTGTGAATGCTATTGTAAGCATTTCTAAAGTAGATTTTAATAAGGTGTTGAGTGATTGTAGCATTCTGAATCTAAATACGAGTCATATATGCAGCCGCTTCACATCCTGAGCTCGTTCCGACACCTAATAGAAGAGGAAGAAGTGTGTTAGAAACTTGTGCAGAAATCCTGTTAGCTATAAGCTTGGAACATAATCTCCTATATACGGTACCAACGACAATATTTTATTGAAAGTTTTTATAATATTTATAAATCACCTTAAATATAATTTATTAATATTTTGTTGCGAAATTCTTGATTATCGCAATCATTTTATAATTTGCTTAAACCCTTTTTATAAAATTTTGGCGGTTATTCTACCATTTTTTTACATTCCTAAGAATCTCTTACCATCATTCTCAACGATAATGATTGGTGTCAATGTTAAAAGACAGTTACATCGAGGAGTCGTTGCTTATTAAAAAGAGCTGGAATCACAACCCTAGTAATCGGGTCAGATACAAAGAATCTAACCCCCTCAAAATCCTGAGTTTCCTTCCGAAAATAATTTATTCAAAAAAGTAATGTTCCACAAAAAAAGAAAGTAATTTATACATTACTATTTATATCTTTCGAGTCCATGATGTGGTAGTTGAAATTGCGTTTCACCAAAATGCCCGTCACTCTTTGATTTGGTTTAGGTTTATGCATAGCTAAAGTTCCTACAATCTTAATTAACAAAAAAATAAATAAGTTTTTATATTAAAAAATATAACTTTTTTACCTTGGCCATTTTTTCTCCCCTGAAATACAATTCCACGGCCTGCGTATTCCTGGGATTGAATATCTCTATATTATTGTCGGGATCGTCTTCGTATTCTCGAATCAGTGCCGCTTTAAGTCTGTACATTTCGTTCTGTTCTCCGTGAACCAATATCTTTATATAAAATATACTTACTTAACATATAGAAAATCAAAAACTTGAAAAATGAGAAACGGACTATTTTTAATAAATTTCAACATTGTTCGAATATGACATAATTGAGAGCTAATAATCTTCAAAAATTAACTCATGCCAACAATTATAAACTTCGATCGTTATAAATATATATATTAAATAAACTAACGAAAGGATAATCCTAATATAGGAGCTTAATTTTATGAAAGAAAGTGATGGACAGACGTTTTTTTGGAGTTGACAGCCTTTCATAAATCTAGCCCCAGAAAATGAAACTCTTATACAAAAAAAATTATGCTTTTAATATGGCAAATATTAGGGAGAGTAAAAGAATTACGTACGACATAAGCCGGCTTCAGGAGTCTCACGAATTCGCTAGTCTGTTTGTAATCGGTGTGAGCGGAAAAGGAAATGTAATCTACCGAACATCTTAACGGGAGCCTCTGTCCATTCATCGCGGTTATTTCGTCCGGTTCTGAAAGTATGGACTAAAAAAATGGAGTAGTAATAAATGCTACTTTTAAAATACAATGTTTATATATATATAATAGATAACCATACAACTGCAATTAATCATAACTAAAGGTTAGATCAAACTTTTGAAGACCAGTTTATGTCAAGTTTTTCTTCACAATGATTAGGATCTCGGTCGGGATTGAACCACCACGACCTTCATTAGACAATCGTAATATTACCATAACTTTTCAACATTTAAAAAAATAATAACGGCCAAAACGATACTACGATACTTATTTATATCTTTAATGTCTACGTCAAAAATAACTACAAAATTAAAAATAATAGTTCTGCTTCTACCGCGGAACATCAATGTACTTTATGTATATATATCTATCATATATCGCCTGATTTTATATATCACGTGTAAAACGCGTGATTCATTGGTCACAAAAAAACTATAAAAGGGAAGAAATTTTGATCTATAATACTTTATTATTTTGTTGGTCAATAAAATTAGTAGTTGCTAAAGGCAGATTTATTTATTTTAGTTGTGCGGGGATGATATAGCTTTGAGAGGTGATAGGGACTCTTTTTTTTACAGTTTTAAAACAATTGTATCATTTTTTTTAGTATATTTGCCAAATAACTCCTAAATCTAGTGTTGTTAAACGGCTCGTTTTGAGGCGATTCTTAAAAACGGCTCCAGAAAAATATTACGCAAGTCTAAAGATTTTGTTCATAGAAGGTACGAAGGTCTAGACACATATCGTCGAAATCTCGAAGGCTTAGGCGATATTTTTCTGGCTAAAATATTGAATTAGAAAATTGGCTCAAAACGAGTCTTTCAACAACACTCTCAGGAATTCGTATACCTTAGCTAGGGTGCCTTCGACACAGTAACCAGCTATGATAGTGCCGTTCTTGTGATCCGAGCACCAAGATTCGAAAAGCTCGCGAGATATCCCGTTTTGCAGCATGCCTGGACTGGCTAGCACAACGCAAGGACCTAGATCTTCAAAATTTTCCAGACTCTTTTATTGTTTTTCATTTTAAATTTATAAAAAAAAATATATATATATATACTTTTTATGATAGTTTGACTTTATCGGACTATGGGGTTCCACCTAATTAGAGCTTGGAACCAGAACCCATTATTTATTTATATATCGTTGGCTTAATATATTTTTTTATTAAATAATATATATTTTGGGGAGCATTTAACAAAAAAAATATTTATGGTACTCTAGATAAGGAGATCGACAAAACTCAATACAAATAAAGGATAACTCCAAATTATTTTTTTTTAAAATATCTTTATCGGCGCTATGGAAGAATACAGTATTACGGGTAGTGTTGTTAAATGGCTTGATTGAGTCGATTATAAAAAGGCTTACTTTAGCCAGAAAAATATTGCCAAAGTCTTGGATTTCAGTAATTGATGCCCAAACCTTTGTGCCGTCTATGAGAAAAATCCTTAGGCTTTGAGTAATATTTATTCTGGATAAAATACTGAGTTAGCCGTTTTTTTAAAAATCGGCACAAATAGGGCCGTTTAACAATTACTAATTGAAAGGTTTTGATTTATCGGGGGAAAAAATGCAACTATAATATTTAGTGGACGATATATTGTTTGAAAATGTTATCAGGAATAAGATTCTGGAATCCTTGAAATAGGGCCAATTATCAAAACCGGAAATGGAACCCACTTTTCAAAATCTTATAGGGAGCTTTATCTCTTCTATATATACTCCCCCCCCTTCCCCTATTAATAATGTGTTATCTATATGTGTACCAACAAATAAAAAAAATATAATAGTTACAATTAATACTAAACAGATGTCAGGGTTTCTTCTCTAATTACAAGTGTTAAATAAAACCTTAGAGACTCCTAAACGGCTTAGCCAAGTCTTAATCATAAAAAATAAACCCTTCCCAAACCTTTAGGTTGAACTTTAGACATAGAAGAAATTTAGACAATTTGGCGTCTAAAAAGTAAGGTGATTTAACAACACCAATAATAAATAAATAAATATATATATATATGAACTTTGAGATATTTGATATGCTTAAACGCGAAGGGATTGTCTCTGGGAGAATGAGCTATTTGTTTCCTTATTTTTTCGTTCATGGAATTAATGTAGGTCTGAAAAATGTTCATGCACTTCTTGGCTAAGGAGGACGCGTAATATATGGGGATATCGTTTAATTCGGGATGGTTGCGCCAATACTCATCTTCGAAAGAAGAAAAAAAAATACAATGTTAAACCGTAAAAAATTATCGTACACAATTTTACCGTTAACCGCTCCATTAAAGAAGGGGTTTGATACGAAAACTATCGCCTCCGCCTCGGGGTATTTTAAGCTACCCCGATTATAGCGGAACAAAAAATCAACTCCTCAAGGCTTAGCGAATTTTTTTTTTCCAGGCAAAGGTCTGCGCATTGGGCCAAGTTATGGCAGCACCTACTTATCTTATTTTGGGATCAAAACTAATTTATTTTTTTAAAAAAAGAGGAGAGGGGAGAATGGAGAAACCTAAAATGAGCATTAATTCTTGAGCACGTCCGAGGGCAAAAACGGGTATTAGGCACCTCCCGCCTCGGTTGTAAGTTATGTCATGGACCAACGAGGTAAATCGTTTTTCTCTTTCCTCCATATCTTCGTGAATGTGGGTCCCATACGTGGATTCCTAATCGTGATATAGACAATAAATTTTTTTTATCAATAATTATTGCCGAATATTTGAGTTGAATGCATAACGTTATAATAGAATAGAATAGGAAAAAAATAAATTCTTTGTTCATACGAAATTTTAGCCTTAGAAAAATACAAAGTGAGCGCTTTGGACGCTGCACTTGCAAGCGCAAATAATGCACTTCGAATGGTTATCGTGGATATTGGTAAAATTACCGTTTGGAGTTAGCAACCATTTAAAAAAACAGCAAATATTTTTTTATTCTTCACTTCGTAATATTATATAAAAATTGTGATTATAAATAACTTACTTATAATCCTAAAAAGGAATACTTAGAAATTAAAGAAATAAGAAGGCAGACGATAACATAATTTTCAAAGACAAATCCTTTTATTTTTCTAGAAACTTATTTAAAATTTTGAATCGACGGATATTAAATATGAAAAAAAGACAACCTCGATTTAAACATGGGACGCGTTACGTTTTTTTTTATTTAAAAATTACGGCAAAACGTAAACGGTCAATTTGTGCGCACTATAATGTACATGGTTGATTTTTATAGATATTGGTTCATTATCTCTTTCAATTTTTATAGATATTGCGAGACAAAACATTAGGTACAGTTCTTAAGGGCCATAAAACCTTTTAAAAATATTTTTAAATTTAATTTAATAATTCAAAAATAAATTTTAGCGATTTTCATTTTAAACAAAACGGCTAGATTGAGCAGATTTTTTTAAAAATAGTTAACTCAATATTCTAGCTAGAAATTTCGCTAATAGATATCCAAACCTTTGTGCCATATATGATCCAAAATCTTCCGGCTTGTTTCATATTTTTTTCTTAACAAAATATTAAGTTCACCGTTTTTTTTTAAAAACAAAAGGCCTTATAAATAGAGCGGATGTAACATCACTACATTTCCGGCTTTTAACTTGCGACATTTTGAACTTAATATTTAATATATACTATGAATACACAAATTTTTTAAAAAAAAATCTGAAAGGGTCATGCCAAGCCAAAAAAATCGTCCTCATTTTTGTTGATTTTATTAGTGGAATTCACCATACGTATTATCATCTGATCTAAATGAAACCGTGATTAATATGTCCGGCCTAACGGAAGGGATTTCGGCTGCCATCAAATGCCTATCTTCGACTCGGGAAAAATCTCCAGTGTAAAGTAACTGTATTTTTTTAAAATACATTAATAGGATAAAAGTAAATTCATAATAGTAAAATTAATTACTTTATAACCGAGATTAGAAAAGTAAATAATTTTTTTTTTTTAAAAAAAAGCAGAAGATTTATTTTTAAAAAAATATGAAATAAAAATAGCACAATGTCCAGAACCAAAAAAAAATGGCTAATCAGAAACATTTTAGGGTAATATGCTCAGCCAGATTCGTTTTTCGTTCTTTACGATTTGCCCAGTTGCAGCCAGATGGAGCAATCTACAGGTATAACATTACTTCCCCCCCCCCTAAAAACTAATCATATAAAATAATAGTCTGAACTGGGGCTGATTGGTCAATAAAAAATGAAAAATTCAAAATAAGATTTTACATTCAGTCTTATACGAAAACTACTCATGTCAGTCATAAATATGCTTACAATATAATAAGAGAATTAAAATGTATAATACCTTGACTCCTGCTATTTCTATGAAAAACATGGCAGCTCCTAACACGTGACCAGCCATATAAGCCTTGAAACGAATTCCATTAACCTCTTTTTCCTAAATCATTAACACACCACACACACAAAAAAAAGATATAAACAAAACACGAAATGACTCCTGGAGTTCTTTTAATTAAGTCAATGGTATTGTAATATTATAGTAACACTATTTACAGGGTTGAGCCAATTTTCCTACAATTGTATTTGGGAAAAGTGCTGTAAAAGGGCTCGTTTTTTGAAAAAAAATGGGTAACTTAATATTTTAGTAAGAAAAATTTTGCCTAGGTCTCAAGATTTTGCTAATAGATGTCTAGACCTTTGTGTCATTTATGCGTAATATTTTCCTGGATAATAATGAGTTGGCCGCTTTTAAAAATCAGTTCAAATTGGGCCATTTAACAATACTATGGGATTACAGATATAAATATATTTGTAAAAAAAATATCTAAATTATTTATAAATCTTTGAAAATCGTTAATTTTAAAAATTATTTGCAAATATCGGAAATTTATTTTTATTTTTTTTAAATTAAAGCCACTCCACTGCCAATCAAATATTTTATTTTATTTTTTTGGCATTTGCGATATTAATATATTTTTGATTGCAACAGTGATATCTTGTTTAGAATTACCTAAACCTAAATTAAAAACAAATTTAAATTGTAAGAATATGCAATTCAGTAAGAAGAGCAAATATTAGTATTCTTTTACATCTAATGAGCATATATTTTTATAGGCATTGATTACTAAACTATACAATTCAAAATTAACCAATAGAACATGGAGGCTTATTTACTACTATGGACAACTTTATAATATTTTTGGATTAATTCACATATATATACATATTAACTCTTTTCTGTCTTAAATTAAGTTTCTGATTCTATAATTGTACTTTATCCTCTTTTGTCTTATATTTAAAACATTATAATTTAAAAATACAATTTCATAATTGTGTTCCCAAACATAATTATATCTAAAAATATCTATCTAATTTTTTTGACATATATAAAAATTCTTTAGCTATTTTTTTTACTCACGTATATTCTTACTATCTTAAAATATTTGGTTATTTTGTGAATAACTCTGACAAATTCTCTTTTATATTCAAATTTAAATAATTTAACAACATTAAATTTAAAATCCCATCAATTAATTTTTTATAAGTAATTTCATGATCATGATCATAAAAATAGTTGATTTAAGATACAAATACTGTGTAAAAAAAATTATTATCTTTGACACAAAAATACTTTTCAAAAGGTTATACAGGGTTGCAGGTGTTTTATTTGGGAATAACATTAAATACAAAGACCATTAAGTGGTATAATAAATAAGTTTGAAGTGTTTAAAAAATAGAAATACCTCATTTATGTAATAGAAGAAAAATATATTAAATTAAATAAATTTCTCATAAAACTTTTTAATTACAAAAAAATAATTTTTTAAATTTTAAGATGTTTAATATTAATAATATTTTTTATCCAATACAAATGATAGTTTTAGAAATTCCTCTTTATTTAATAATCAAAATATTCCCACGTATTCTTCATCAATATTTGATAATTCCGTTCTTATTTCTTTTCCATTCCAGCAAGTACCAATTCTTTAATAATAAACCCTATAAACTCACCGCCATTTCAAAACCCAAAAAGAAAATATAATTGTTGGAATAAAAAGAAAATTATTATAGTAACAAAATTGTTACCCCAGCAAAATGGAAGGAATGAAAATAAAGAATATTGCTAAACATATTGATATGTCAATAGCCTCGGTTAACAAATTATGGCAAGAAACCTTTCTAGTATTTATGGGAGGAGGGGGGCATTGAAGCAATGCCAAATAAAAAAATGATACAGATACAAAAAAAGATACATCCGAAAATTGAAAGAAAGGTTATAAATCTTTCAATGGGTAACAACACGTCTGTCTACTATCAAAGATGTTATAATATGCCTCCAGGTTTCCCCAAAAATGAGGGGACAATTCGGAAAAAATTTAAAAAAATAGGATGGACTAAAAAATGGGCTGGGAAAGAGTTCGATCGACAAAATACACCAGGGGCAGTTCATATTCGCTAGACTTACTGCCTTAAAATGATAAACATATGGAAAAAATGTTCTTTCTGGATGAAACAGGCATAAACCTACATGTTATTGTTTGCTTAAGCCCCATACAATGTCACACCAACTGTGATAGTTCCACCTTCCAATGGCAAGAGGTCAGCGTTTTATGCATCGAATTATTGAAGGACCCTTTGCGTTTTCTTCATTATCTGAAAGAATTAGTAACAATTCTTCCAAATGATGTAATTATCATCAGAGACCTGCAGAGGTACCATTTGCACTACCCGGCCCGGTTTTAAATTTTTTAGGCCCGGCCCGGATATTTTTAAAAAAAATTTTATACGGCCCGGCCCGGATTTGAAAATTTAATACCCGGCCCGGATATTTTTTTAAAAAAAAAATTTCAGGCCCGGCTCGGAATTTTTTAAAATTATATTCGACCTGGTATATACAAAAATTCACCTATGAGGTATTTTACCATATTTTTCAGCGAATATTATCGCTTATTATTTAAAAAATACATGTAAAAAGCTAATATTTTGAGAATATTATATTGAATTTATAAAAATTATAAAACTGTTATTTATAAAAATTGATATTTTGAGCATATACTATATTTTATATTGCATTTATAAAAATAAAACTAATATTCATAAAAATGGTAATAATATTTGTCATACACTATATTTTATATTACATTTAAAAATAAAACTAATATTTAATTTATAAAAATGGAAAATATTTTGAGAATATAATGTATTGTATTTAATTTACTATTTAATTTATAAAATAAAAATAAATTGCTATTTAAAAAAATGCATGTATAATAAATAGTATTTTGAAAATATAATCTAATTGCACAATATTAATATAATTTATTTTATAATATAAATTTTTAACAAAAGAAGATAATTGTATTATATAATATTGTAAAAAAAAATAATGAAAAATGTTAAATTAAAAACTTTCATGACTCAAGGTAAATATAATAAATGCAATAAATATTTGACAGTTTGCAAAGTAAAAAACCAGCATGATTGACGAAACCCTATACTCAAGAAAGATATTAAAAATTCACAAATTATCATGAATAAAGAGAAGCATATCTACCTTTTCAGGTTGAAGATTACTTCTTCTTTCTTCAAGAATTCTCCCAGTAATGGAAAAATTCCGCTCACAGCTTGCACTTAAAGCAGGAATTGCCAATTTTGCTAAAATTGGAAATTCGCTTTGATGAGCCGCCCACCACTCTAACAAATTATCCACCTTAAATGTTTTATCTATTATCTATGTAATTATAATATTCATCATTGGGTATTGACATATTACCAGAATTACCATCGCCCCATTTGTCATAAAACGATTCAGTTTGTTTAACAACAGTCGTAATTTGACTGGTCGATGGTATTTCATTTACTTCCTGAGCCTCTTGTAATTTAATATAATCTTTTATATAGTTTTCCGTCATTTTGCGATCTGTCCCTGACTACATACATAATTGCTTGAATTTGGGACAGAGAAAAAGAGAAATAAAATGATACTTGTGTAAAACAAATTTTTCAATTAAAAAATGCTTTATATTAAGTAAAATCAATTTTATTTCTCCTTTTCGCTTTGAAAGGTATTACAAACTTTAAGAAGTGATATTCCTTTATTTGATTGTTTTGGTAAAATATATTCTAAAAATTTAGATATGAATTATAAAAAAATATATTAATAATACTTGAATATTGGGGCTTATTTAAGATATTCCTTTATTTGATTGTTTTGGTAAAATATGTTGTAAAAATTTAGATATGAATTATAAAAAAATATATATTAATACTTTAAATAAATTTGCAGGAAATTAATAATTAGATCGATCTGTGGGTTGTTAGGTAGTGTTAACCATCACCCAATATTATATTAATCATAACTATAATATAATATAATCTTATAACCATTAACTCACAAGTAAAAATTTTTATAAAAAATATTAAGGCCTGGCCTGGGTTTAACAATCTTAGGCCCGGCCCGGATATATTTAAAAATTTTTAGGCCCAGCCCAGCCCGGATATGTTTAAAAAAAAATTTTTTAAGGCCAGCCCGGGTATATTTAAAAAATTTAAAATACAGCCAGGTCCTGCTTGGGCCAGGTTTAGGGCTGGGCCTGCAGGTCTTTGATTATCATTAAGAACAGCATAGACCATCCTATTATTTAAATATTTTTGCATGGTCCCCTCATTTTTGGGGGAAATCTGGAGGCAAATTTTATAAAATATCTTTGATAGTAGACGTATTGTTATCCATTAAAAGATTTCTCACCTTTCTTTTGATTTCGGATTTATTTTTTTTTCACATCCCTTTTTTAGTATTTGGTATTGCTTCAATGGTCACTCTATAAATTCTGGAAAGGTTTCTTGCCTTAATATTTTACCGAGGCTATTGGCATATCAAAATGTTTAGCAATATCCTTTATTTTCATATCAAGCTGGGATAACAATTTTGTTACTATTTCAATTTTCTATTTAATCCAACAATTATATTTTCTTAATTCATAAGGTTTATTATTGTAGAATTGGCACTTATTTTCAAAAATGCTGGAATGGAAAAGGAAAATTAAATAAACAGAATTATCAAATATTGATGATGAATACATGTGAATATTTTGATTATTAAATAAAGAGGAATTTCTAAAACTATCATTGGTATTATTGGATAAAATATAATTAATATTAAACATTTTAAATTTAAAAAATTATTTTTTGTAATTAAAAAGTTTTGAGAGATTTTTTATTTAATTAAATAAATTTTTCTTCTATTACATAAATGAGGTATTTCTATATTTTAAACACTTCAAACTTATTTATTATACCACTTAATGGTCTTTGCTTTAATGTATTACCAAATATAATACCAGCAACCCTGTATATACATTTATGGCATGGCCCCTTTGAAATTATGATTATAAACTCATAAAATATTTTTTATAAATTGTTCCAAATGATTTTTAGAAATATATTAAAAATTTCAAAAAAAAATTAATTAATTAACAAAACTTACTTCATGAAAATTGATGGTTTCAATTTTGTGGGTACTTTTTTCAAGATCTTCTTCAGTAAATAACATTTGCTCCTGAGTAGATGCACTAAATGTTTTAATTAAATAAAATTAGTGCCATAGTTAATTGATAGAATTAATAGTTTTTAAATATATGATAAATTATATAAATATATATACATTGGGTATATGATATTTACAAACCTAACCCTAACATAATCAGAAAGTAACCAACGATATATAGCTTTTGATGCATGGGTCATAAAACATCTACCCCGAAATGTTGTTTTTTCAAGAAACCAAGGCAGAGCTCCACAATGGTCTAAATGAAAGCTAGATCAAAATAATTATATTAGAATAAGATAATTAAAATTTATTAAAAATAGTAGTAATTATATTACTGGCTGACTAATAATAAATCAATTTCATCCGCATCTATGAAATCAACATAAGGCAGAGCATCCATTCCCATCAAACCTGGGTGTATTCCGCAATCTAACTGTACATAAAATACATAGAAAATAATAGGATTAATTTTTTTTATAAAAACCATAATTTTTTTCCCTTTAAATTCTATTATTATACATGATCTACCAACTTCTTGGCCAGCACCTCTGTAACAGTAATTATAATATATACTAATATATTTTATATCAAACAATGGTTTTATAATGAATTGTTCCTTTTCTTCTTGAGATACATTGCTCTCAAATTTTAGTCTTGCAGTCATGCCTGAATTTAAAATTTAAATTTCACTGTAAAAGTTTGAGAATTGGTAGGTAAAATGAGAATTGACAGGTAAAGTAGATTTGACAGGTAACGTAAAAATTAAAATGGAAATTTTGATTGGATAGGTATAATTTAGATTTAATTTAGAGCTTAAAGTTTTCTATATAAATGATTGTTTATTTTATTTTATTTTAATAATTTAATTTTTTATAATATATTTTAAAATTTTACATTTTATCTATCAAACTAAAAAATCAGGTTTATATAACAATTTTCATATTAATATATAAAAATTTATATAAAAAAAAATCAATCTACACAATTTATAAAAAAATCAATTTATATCAACATAAAAAAACAAATTAAAGGTTAGTATTAATCGGTCATATCAACTGAGCTTATCAATAATATATTCATTTTATATGATTTTTTGGCCTAGTATATGAATTCGTTAATGGAATATAATTTAAGGATTTATTAATGTTCCCATTTATTTTTTTGTAGATAAATATACCTTTTTAGTATTGACGTAGCTATGGGGTTGGGGGTGGGGTCAGAGAATGAGATTGGTCTCTTGGTTGAAATCTCTCTAGCCCCATAAGAAAAGAAAACATATAACTTTTTAATTATAAGATTTATTTTAAATATAGTGAATTACTTTCCTTTTTTCTATATCATAATGCATGATAAACAGAGACATAAAACACCTCCTCAATACTGACAGCGCTAATAGGCCTCAAAAAGGGGATGCAAAACGCTACTAATTTTTTTTAAATGTCATTAATGTTTTTTACTTTCTCTAACATCTAGCTCTCCAGTCAATGTTTAAAAAATCGGATGGCTTCAGAAGGCCTAAGAGACCTCATATAAAATCTTAATTACTTAAAAAATACTAGTATAACATAATTTAAAATCATCAGAAATCCATAACACCTAATTAAATTGTTTATATAGTAAGAAATTAGTTTTAAATTATATTCATCAAATGTTAATTATTTTAATATTAAATTTAGCAAAATTAATGAAGCCTTCTTTTATGAAATTATTTTAGATACGACCTAAGATATTAAAAAGACTGACCAATTAAGTTTTATAATTATATATCTATCGATTACACATTAATTATAATGTACGGTAGGATATTATAACGATTGTTGTTAGAATTCCATATGTTAAAATAGGATTAGGAATCTATAACATTCGATATTTTAGAGCCCTTATAAAAAATTTATTATTAATATATATGTAAATCGCTAAAATTTGGAAATTTTGCCTGTATTCCTTAGAAAATTTTTAATTAAATGTATGCTAGGGAAATAAACAATTGTATTTAAATCGAGTTTTTGTTTAAAAAAAATTGCTAAAAATGGAGGAAAATCATTGCCCCAAAATTATTCACCAATTTGGGAATCAAATTGGGAATATCAATAATATTTCCTCCATGTTAGGCGATTTTTTAAAAAAAACTTAATTTAAATACCAGTGTTTATTTCCCTAGCATACTAATATTAATTTCAAATTTATTTCAAAAATTTTCTAGGAGTTATAAACGAGATTCCCAATTTTTAGCAATTTTTGGTTTAGCGAATTAAGAACTGTTAAATACAAGTATCAATGTTTATTAATGGATTTTGTATTGTAGAAGACTTTAGGCTTAAAACGACATATTATATTATATTTAATATTAAATTGATGTTTTGAAAAGTTATACAATTTATTTTAATATTAAATTGATGTTAATTTTGTATATATACCTAAATGATCATGATTACCTTTACTTTTTTGTTTTTATTTGATCTTAGTTGAAAATAAATAACTTAATTATTAATATTCCTAATGTTCACGGATTCTACAATTGATGATATATTCTTAACCTTCAATCTTCCGTAGTTATTCGATACAATCGCCCCATTTATTTTATATTATTTATTCTCTTTCATTAAGAACCTATCCCGAAAAATAAATTTTCTCCGCCAATAATTCAAAACTATTTTCCAAAAATCAACTAATAAGATGAAACAATCTTGGCTCACTTATTCCTAAAAATGATGCTTCAATTAAAATCATGGAAAATTAAATAAATAAAATAAACCCATTCGGAAAGAGAGGGGAGGGGGGAGCCGTTATCTTTATATATGTTAGTAGAAATGGGTTAATTTTTCGAATTTAAATCATATTTTGAGCGCGTTTTTTTTTAAATTTAGAAAATCGGATTTTACCGGAAGTGCATTCTATCGTGTTTGGGAATACCTATATCCTAAAAAATTCAGTTAATTTATTTCCTGTCACTTTTGAACTTAATATAATTTATATCAGTTTTTTTCATTGATTTTTCGTATAAATTATAAATGGCTCAAAATTTAACGGTAAAGTTATCCACAATTCATAAGATGGGTATTTTAAACACGATGAAATATATTTCCGGTGAAATCGAGATTTTCTAAAATTTAACAAAAAAAGTGCTTGCGTACAAATTGAACGTTTCAACGCAGCGTTTTAAAACGCATATCAATAAATTAAAATATAAAACGCAAACGTAGTCAATTTATACGAATGCCCTTAAAATGCATTATTTGCGTTTTGTAACGCAGCTTTGACATATTCAATTTGTGCGCACTATAAGTTTGAAAAAATAACACATTGCCGCTAACATATGATTGTTTATAATATAACATTTGTTGTAATATATGCCATGTTTCTTTTTTAGAATCGTGTTTTCTATAATTGTATTTGTCAAATATTAATCAACCATCACAATTCATGATTAACGTTACAAAGGAAAAAATAAAATTATTATGGTTGTGGCCACTTTCCATTCTCATTCTAGGATTTACCCTTAGTTGCTGTAAGGGTTTTTGCTTAATAATATATTCGAATTCTCTATTTTAACACACACCCACACATTCAAATAAAAACAAATTTATGAAAACATAAACATATCCAAAGTGATTTCGAAATCGGTCGTGTTTCCACGTTTCGCAAATTATACTAATTTCGTTTATTCGATTAAACAAAAGTTCGATACAATTTGTCCACGAAATCTATTAACCCAAAATATCTACGATATTGCTTTCCAAAGCACGAATTCGCGTTCCAAACAGATGTTGGCTAACAAAATCGCCCAAATATGAAGTGGCATATCGGGCTCCATTCTGGAATTGTTTCGTAAGCGGAAAACCGTGATGTTGTTCATGTTAAATTGTACAGCTATTCTATAGTTTAGCACGAATTGCCTATCGCGAGCGACATCGCGGTATTTAGCAATTACCATGAACGTGGCCTTCGCTCAAGCGATACATAATTTACAAGATTCATAACGTTAAATTATATTTATGTAGTTTCGCGTAAATTAGACATCGTTTGAGCTATATCGCGCTTATTGTAAACAAGGCCTGACATCTGTTCGATAGCACGCTATTTTTAAGCTTAGAAGAGACAAGCTAAATTACAAGTAGGGTAAAATCGTAGTTACTCATGATTTTTCATCTTGTGCTGAATAGGATCAATGTTCTATAGAATCCCTATGCCTGACATAATTATTTCTGATTAAGCCCTCCTGGTGTAAAATATTTTGCCCTTTTATATTTCTTGTCTTTAATTAAATATATATAATTATGCCATGTGTTATTAAAAAGTTAAATAAAATGTTTAAATTTATATCATAATTTTTGCTACTTATTGTACCCCGGGCCTGGGCCTCTGACATATTACCCAGATAATGGGATAAAATGGATACGTTTGTCAACCATTGACAACACAACAGGGAATTTAGCTCCTAAACTATAAACGACAGCTAACTTATAATTTTTTAGTCTAATAGTGCAGCTAACATGAATTTTATTATTCAATCTGGAAATTATAATAAACGTTTTTAATAACTAGAAAGAAAGGCATTTATAGTTAAGCCCCCTTATTATACATTTAGCCAGGCTAGATGGGACATCATTGGCTCTACTTTTGAAAATTTAGAGTAGTTTTAAAAAAAAATTAAATAAATTTAGGTGCTTTTTTAAAATTCTAGTTCAAATTTAATTTAAATACGCTGAGCAACCCTTTATAGCTGAATCTATGGTGGGCGCCATGACGCAAAATTAACGGTTTAACAGCTGATCGAGTTTAAAAATACTTTAATGATTTAATGCAATTAGGGTGCTTCATAGCAACAGAATGGTGGTTGGGTGCTAATTCGAAAGTCGGATTTTTCAAATCTTGCTACTTCGACACCTGTCGAAATATCGAGGGGGTTCATCAAATACCAGCTGATCAAATAATCCGCGTTAAGGTTGATGATACGCACGACGAAATAGATTCGGACGAAGGGATTTACTTGCCAAGTACGAAAAATTAATTTCAAATTTTAAATGGCATTTATCACTTGATTAAATAAAATAAGGAGTTATTATAGGATATGAGCGCCTAATTTTTTTTCGGGCAATGTGTTATTTGTTTTTTAACTTTATAGTCAGTCTTGGCATCTTATTTGTGAAACTTATTTTAGACCAGTCTATTCAAATTTTGAACTAAAACACCCTAATCTTCTTTCCTTCTTACTTACTTACTTACTTTCTTTCTTTCTTTCTTTCTTTCTTTCTTTCTTTCTTTCTTTCTTTCTTTCTTTCTTTCTTTCTTTCTTTCTTTCTTTCTTTCTTTCTTTCATTCTTTCTTTCTTTCTTTCTTTCCTTCTTACTTTCTTTCTTTCTTTCTTTCTTTCTTTCTTTCTTTCTTTCTTTCTTTCTTTCTTTCTTTCTTTCTTTCTTTCTTTCTTTCTTTCTTTCTTTCTTTCTTTCTTTCTTTCTTTCTTTCTTTCTTTCTTTCTTTCTTTCTTTCTTTCTTTCTTTCTTTCTTTCTTTCTTTCTTTCTTTCTTTCTTTCTTTCTTTCTTTCTTTCTTTCTTTCTTTCTTTCTTTCTTTCTTTCTTTCTTTCTTTCTTTCTTTCTTTCTTTCTTTCTTTCTTTCTTTCTTTCTTTCTTTCTTTCTTTCTTTCTTTCTTTCTTTCTTTCTTTCTTTCTTTCTTTCTTTCTTTCTTTCTTTCTTTCTTTCTTTCTTTCTTTCTTTCTTTCTTTCTTTCTTTCTTTCTTTCTTTCTTTCTTTCTTTCTTTCTTTCTTTCTTTCTTTCTTTCTTTCTTTCTTTCTTTCTTTCTTTCTTTCTTTCTTTCTTTCTTTCTTTCTTTCTTTCTTTCTTTCTTTCTTTCTTTCTTTCTTTCTTTCTTTCTTTCTTTCTTTCTTTCTTTCTTTCTTTCTTTCTTTCTTTCTTTCTTTCTTTCTTTCTTTCTTTCTTTCCTTCTTTCTTTCCTTCTTTCTTTCCTTCTTTCTTTCCTTCTTTCTTTCCTTCTTTCTTTGTTTCCTTCTTTCTTTCTTTCTTTCCTTCTTTCTTTCTTTTTTCTTTCTTTCTTTTTTTCTTTCTTTCTTGTGTATACTAAATATAAATACACTCTTTCTTTTAAATTCTAGTTAGAGGAAGCAACGGTTTATCCTTTAGAAAAAAACTAGGACCCGGTCTAAATCATTTATTTAGTGGTTTTATTTAAGTATACCGTAAATGTCTTCCAAATATGTGTAGTAGAATACTAGCTTTATGAATTTAAAACAATTTTGTCACAAACGTTAACATTAAGTCATTAGCGTAGATAAAAATTTCATAATCAAAATTCTCGAAAATTATGGCGTTTCCAATGTCATATAAAATACCTAGACTGACGATTCATTCATTAAAAGTGTACATCAATGCAAATCAGCTGGAGACTCCATATTGGTTACACTAATCATTATTAAAATTTTAAACGAGAGACCTAATTTATTCCTATATCTGATGCAAACTTTATTAAAGAATTACCGGATCATCGACATAATAAGGAAGCAAGTTATCAATTTAATAGTTGTTTTTTAACATGAGAATAATTACTATATGTGTTACCAAAATGGCGGGTCCAGCTGATTTGCTTTTAACGACGCTTAAAAATGCATTTTAATGAATGAATGAATCGTCAGTCTAAGTATTATATATGTCATTGGGCGTTTCAGATATTTCGAATTTTCGAAAAAAAATAAATAAAATGATTTTAAAGTTGATATGGTCGTATCCCCTTAGGTCACTAATTACTAAATAGCCAAAAAAAAAACCAAAAAAAAACATAAAAAAAACTAGAATTAATTAATTAACAATGCAACGTAATACCTTAAAAAAAACCCATACTAAACAATTATTAGGCATCATCCAACTTAAGTCGAGGCAGGACATAATATTTCAAATTAGAAGTTTGAAAAAAAATATTGATGAATATTTAATTTTTAAAGAAGTGAGATATTTTTGATTTAAAATGTCATTCTTAAAAATTGTCAAAATCTTATTTTTTAAAAATTTCCTTTTTTTTATAGGTAAATCCTTTTTATAATTTTCAAAAAAGTAAAATATTTTTTGAAGATATTTTATTTTGTTTTTCATATGGAAATATTCGCAATTTTTTTTTCCTCTAAAAAAAAAAAATAATCTCGAATAATTTTTATATTTCTTATTTTATTTTAATTAAAAAATATATGATTTCGAGTTGTGTAAAGTGTCATTCCTAAACTGATTTAAACCTATTAGAGATGATATAATCGTTTAAATTTTGAAATAATAATTACGCTGGGCTAATACGAAGAAACCCTAATTCTTATTCAGGGATCTAAAATTGTTGGGGACATTTTGAGAACGTAGACCAAACAAGGACCGATTTATAACTACTCCCCCACTGAATCGGGAATATTTTAGGACAGGGGAGGGTTTGAACCTCCCCTTTCAGATAAATCGGTTTTCCGAATAAAATTTCTGTTGTCAAAATTTCGCCCAAAATAGAGTTTAAAATTCCTGAACCCAAATTCGGTTTCAACCCACTCTTTGTAGGTTATAAATAAAAGCCAATGACACCTATTATAACCTAGACTGTTCATTCGTTGATCAAAATGGATTAAGAAGTGTATAACATACATTAGAGTCAGCCATTGAAAGGCG
This sequence comes from Gordionus sp. m RMFG-2023, assembly GCF_954871325.1. NCBI lineage: Eukaryota > Metazoa > Nematomorpha > Gordioida > Chordodea > Parachordodidae > Gordionus > Gordionus sp. m RMFG-2023. The sequence goes on along the minus strand of NC_088778.1, from coordinate 3,295,683 downwards.
TTTACACGAAATGGGTCTTTCAGTGGGGTCTAATAACAGCCAATGACATTGTTTACACACACTTTTAGTTATGTTAATCACATTTGGGTAAAAAAAATGCTATAAATTTAAATTACATAAAAATATCTTCTCTTTTTTATTGGAAGTTTATTTATTTTTTTCCACGAAAGAATTTTTCGAATTCACCAAAATGACAATAATAATATCGTCCATTTTGGAAGTATTTGTTATGGTAATTATGCTGACTCAATTATATACTGATCATATATACAAATTGGCGGCGGCGCATGATTTACTCTTGTTGATAGCAAGTTAATATTATATATATTTTTTTATGAAGGGATAATTATGATTGGCTTAAAATCAAAATCGTCATCATCGAATAATTTTAAATATTTGTTCAAATCTTTGTGATATTTAAGCGTTAATTAATTAACCGTAGATCCAGATAGCTACCGACACATTTAGAGGATTCATAAATCTCATCATGTGAGTTAGATAGGGCTGAATTTTTGTCGCGCTTTTACATACTTATTTTAACTAAATTTCATTTTATACGTACTGCGCATGCGCCGATTTTAACAAATCGTAAATAACAAAGTCATAGTGAAAATGGATGGAATGGTTTCGTTTGATATTGGAACCTCGATGCATCCAGACTACTTGGTCAGACATTTTAACCATCAATTCATGTTCAAGGTATATTTTTTTAATCATCTGGTAATACAGCTAATATTGTTAGATCACCCTGACTTTGGCCAATCATGTTACATAAATATCACATTATATGAGACCTACATGCCCAGCCCGGGTAGAGCCGGTTTTTTAAATACCGACCGGTATAACTAAAACCCGGGCGGGTCGTATATTTTTTAAACCCGAGCCGAGAGTTACAAATGGTACCTCTGAAGGTCTCTGATATATATAAAATACCCAATACCTACGTAATATATAAAAATCCGACCAATCCGATTTTCAAATAAGTTATGCGCAATCCAAAACGGGATAACCAAGTTTTTATTCCAGCGTCCCATTTTTGTTGCTTAGCCTCTCATCTCAGAAGGTCATACGTCAGCTGGTAGAAGTCAGGTGATTTAAAACAACACACGAGCTCACCATTTTTATTTTATTTATTCTTTTTTAAATTAACGTCCGTTACTTTTTTTTATGTAACTAAATATCATAACATATGTTCTTATAATGGTGAATATATCGTAGGGGGGTTCAGCAAATCTTTAAAAACTTGAATCATTTTTGGCGCGGTTTTTAAAAAAAAATATTTTAAAAGACTTTATTGTACCAGAATCGTTCGCGGTAAATTTTTAAGCTTCCTTAATTTATAATAGAGTAAAACCTGTCTAATTTGGGCATAATGACCAAGATTTTTTGTACAGCTTAGACAGTTACCCAATCGAGACTAATACTCGTTAATAGGAATTCGATTGGGACGACACAAAATTTTGTTCAAACAGTGAGTTGCTCAAATTATCAAGATCCCAAATTAGACAAGCTTTACTGTATCAATTTTTATATTTGTGTATATACCTTTCATTAAAAATTTTACGAAATTGTTTCTGCTGATGATCAAAATCTTGACCAAAAATTCTGCTTCAGATATCTTTAAAGTATTTTTTTTAGTTCGCGCAGCTTGCGATACGATGCTCTATACGTGTCGGAATGCGATTCCGGGAAAATTAGGTTCCTTCAAAAAAAAATTTCAAAAAAAGAATTTTGTAAAATTTGTTTAAAAATATCTTGGGTCAAATGATAAGTATTGTTGTAAATCATGATTATGATGATTGATTTTAGAGTGTTATGTAAAGCTGCCATATTGGAATTCTGCCAGTGTAACCATATATTCCACGTAGCAATGTAAGGAGTTACTTATAAGTATCTGTAACCACGAATTCGCTAATCTCCAACGACATATACATTATATAACTATATAAATATTATACCTATTCAATTAGATCGTGGGATATTCCTATTGGGGTTGTTGGATGAGCAATTTGATGTCAATAATAGCGTTAATATCGAGCGATATCGTAACTGAAATGGTCACGCAAAAAAAAGACGGTAAACTCTAATGCGACAAATTTTTTTAAGCATAAATAACTCACGTTTTTTTTTTAAAAAAAAACAATCGCCTAAATCCTAGAGATTTTGCTAACCCTAAACCTTTGTGCCATCTATTAGCAAAATCTTCAGGCTGTATTTTCCACCCTTAAGATTTTTATTATGATTTTAAAAGTTAAAAATTGATGGGGGGGGGGGGGTGAAATGGCAAATTGATTCTCAACATAATACATAATTGTAATTTTATGCTCAGAATCGAACAAGGCCGACTATTACAACTTGCTGCGATATCTGAAAAAAACTTGAAAATCCTGATTCACTTCCCGTTCCTTCCCGTGGTAAAGAATACGAAAAAGATCTGGCGAATGGATTTGCTTATAAAACTCATTGTTTCTTAATCTAACAATGATATTTTTTTTTAAATATTTAATTATTTTAATAGCGAACAATAAATATAATGGATATATTTTTTATAATAGACTTGTCAATAAAAATATTGATATTTTAATTGTTAACTATATATTTTTTTAATATCACAACAATATAAGTTTTATATATATACTTTCGTTTTAATGCTATAATTGTGTTTAAAAATTGAGCAGAAGCGTTTTGCGTTTGTATATCGCTAAAAAAAGCGTATCTTTTTTAAAAATTAAATTAGAAATAATAAAACGCAAAACGAAAACGCTTTAATTACACTATAATAAGTAATACTTATTGATTCTTCAGAATTGGGCAGGGATATTCAACTCCATTGAATGAATTTTGATGACAGGCTTAAATCAAAACCAATTTTCTAAGAGAATTCCTAACCCGATCCTAGTCCATTTTACCCCGGATTCGATGAGATGTCCATAAATTGGTATGGAATTTTTGCTAATGCTCCATAACCACAGTAAAAAAAAAATTTATAGGCCCGGCCCAAGCCCATAATAAGTTTCAAAAAAAAAAAATTTATCGCATTCTAATAAAAATAACAATATTTCAGTTATATTTAGGGCAATCATTTTGTTTGCAATAACCGAAATTTATTATTAGAAGAAAAAAAGATTGCATTATAATAATAATTTTTTAGGTCCAAGACAATTAAAAAAAAAGGTTCAAAAACCCAGGCCCGGCTCAGGTACGCTATAAAAATATAATATTGGACCGGTCTGCCCCATGTAGGTCCCTAATACACACTACAATTGATAATTATTCAAAAACTAGAAATGTACTGGTTGGTTACTTTGTAAATACACACTTTATTGCTATTATTAAGATATTTTTGCATTTTATATTCCTTAGCCTTACATTATATAATATCATCAGTTTTCAAATTTTGAATATTTTTTTCTTGAAGCAGTTCTGTTCTAATAAAGTTTATCATTTTAACATGATTTCTTCTCCCCCCCCCCCCCCCCGAATATTTATAATAATATAATTTTCATTTGGCTAGAAGAGGATTTTTAATAATTATTTGTGATTTAGATGAAAGAGCTTATTAAGGAGAAACGTTACAGTGACCACCCCATTTTATAAAGAGATTTAGTGTCATTCTTATATGTTTAAATCTAATGGAAAATTGTTTTGCCAAACGGATATATTTCCGTTAAAAAACAAAATCGTCACCTCTCTTGAAGCAGGTTAACAAAGATGCCATATGCACGATAAGCTTGAAAAATTGGCTATATGGCTATCTCAATGATATGCCTATTGTGAATCGAAATAATTAAAATAGTTTTACTATGATATGAGGCATAAAATTGGTTTAAAATCACATTCTTACCCCTTAATATAAAAACTAGCAGCCAGCTATATATCATTACAAATTAAAAATCATTATGCTGCAAATAACAATAACTTTATAAGCACTTTTATATATAAAAAAAAAAAAATATTACTTAAAGCATAGGGTAGCTTTGGTTATATTTTTCAAAATTTCAAAAATCTTCCTTAGTAAAATGACACAAAATTGAGAGATTACTCCGCCTCCCCATGGATTCCATTTTCCATTATGACATACAGATCCCAACGAGGGTTACTACCTACGCCAAAGATTAGCCCTCAATATAATAAAATCCAATTACCTCAGCTTCATATTCTCAATGACTGATACCCCCTAATTACTTACAATTTATATCTATATTTTATTCATTAATTAATATTGAATTTATGATTTTATTTTTATATTTAGTATTACATAAATTACTAATATCTTATTTTATTTACTATATGTGTAAAAATGTATTTTGTATCCTTAACAAAAATGCACCTGATAATCATTTCTTTTAGCTGAAACCGATGCTAAATATCGGACCAACAACTTGGTGAAGATACTTACATAAAAAAAAAAATTCACTAAAAATTTTTATTAATAATATATAATATTACTTTATCATCATCCTATTTTAATGTTAGAAAAAGGAGTTTAAATTAAAAGGAAAAATAATTGAGAATTGATTGGTGAACAAAAAGCGGTTTAATGTAATAAAAATAAGCAGTTCTGAAAATAAGAAGGATATTTTGGGGATCTAATAATAAAATTAACTATTTATTTCGAATTACAAAAAAAATATTATCATTAGCAAAAAATATTAAACTATTAACCTTTAGAGGGGATTTGTATAATTTGTATAAGCCCAAAGGTACCCACAAAAGAAATTTAATATTGGGTATGCATTATCAGTAAAAAAAAATTTATTATTATTGATAAATGAATTGTAACGATAGATACCCACCTAAGGAAGCTCAAATTTATTTTTATTGTTATCATATAATATATAAACCTGATTACAAATTTATTGGTAAAATTGACAAGAGCGTATTTGTGAATTATGTTTATCAAAAATAAAATGAATTGTAGTAATTATTCACACACTAAATAAATTTTGAAACTATCCGCAAATAATAAATATAATTTTTTTAATATATATAAAGTAAAATTAAATATTATTTTTGTCAAATAATTTTCCGAATTGAAGATTTTTCTCGATTATTTTTGGATTGTCCTTTATCTAAAAAGTGCAACAAAAGAAATATAATATATATATATATTTTTTTAATTATGGTTTTTTTTAACATTAATTTAATTTATTATATATATTAGTGGTTAAAAAAATAGATTTTTAATTTTATAGGTTAATTAATTAATTTTTACTCATACAAATGGGTTCGAAATAGTTCGGGATCAATAAATAGGAATTAAATAGGAATTAAATAGGAATTATAGAGGGCCATGTCATAAATTAACATTGCATTTAATATAAATAAGTAGAATTAACAATGCATTTAATTTAAATAATATATATATAATGTAATCTATTTTTCGCAATATATCGGACAGAGAATATTTACAATGATAATGTATAAAGTCATAAATTTTATCGAATAAATTTGGTGTGATTTAGTGTTGGGTTACATCCTTTTTATAATCATTTGTGTGGGAACTATTTTCTTTGGGGTAAACTATTATCTCGTCACCCCCTTCATCTCTGATGTTTATGCCTTCGTTCGTGTAAGCGCCATGAATCTTTGTAGCGTCCTGGGAGGGTCTATGGTAAACAAAATTGGCATATACGTTCGAGGTTTTACGAGGGTGATTCTCTTTACTGTGGGTTTCGTGTACTTCGACAGTGTCACTGTCACCGTATCCCAGTCTGCTAGAGCGGATGTCAGCGTGATAGGGATTAAACTGCTTATCGTAATGCACATCAGCGGTAACCGAAAGAGCTCGAGTCTGACCAGATTCGGTACCAGCGGAATACTGCGTATTTTGAGTAGAACTTTTGCCCGATCTATTTATATTCTCTCCCCTACTGCTTTTGTGCAGGGTGTCTAAAACTTTGCTAGGAGATCCTAAAGATCTAATTTGATCTAAGAATGGCAAGGATTTGCGCTCATTAACAAGATTTGAGGTGGTGGATGAAAACTCCTTCTTACCTTGGATATTAATGTCTTTAACGGACCTTGGAGGAGGCGGTGCAGGGACGATCCTAACAGGGGCACTACCTCTTTGCGTACCCCGATTAATTTGATTATTTCCATATATACCTATGTTTGTATCTTGAGAAAGCCTACTCTGCCGTTCAAAGTAGGCGGGTCTTTCATTGTCAATTCGTTGAGTAAACTTTTGTCCCCTTACCTGGAAATCATTACTCTTATCGTCAATATACGTAGGTTTGTTATTAATGTCTAAGTAATAATTACGCCGTTGAATATCATTTTGGTCATCAAATGATGATGCTGATGATTTATCGCCGACTTGATTATACACGGTATTAGCCGCCGATTTATAATAGTTTTGGTTTTGTGATCTATTAAATTGACCGTGAAGGGAATCCGGTGCGTTATTGTAAGGGGGAGATTGGTTATAAATGATTTGTCGATTGGTTTCATGTTGAATATTTTGTTGATTGTTGTTTTTATAGTCACGGGTAGCTGAATACGATTGAGGATTATATTCTCTGCGATCCCCAATGACTTGGTAATCTAATTGACCGGAAATTCGACCGCTTTAAAATAAATTTAAAAAATTTTTTCATGTTATTTTATTAGTACGATAAACTCTCTCTCCCTTAACAATTAGATTTTGAGATTTGCATAGTATTGAATTTTATATTTATTTTTCTCATCCAAAGAATATATAAATCAGGCAGAATTGAGGTTATTGAGGTTATAAATCAAAAATGATTTTCGGGCTAATAGATATTAAAAATGTAAGATGAGGTTAAAACACACGAGGAATGAGATATAAACACAAGGAAAATTTAAAATTCATAAAATATATCTTGGAAGATATGTAATAGATTTAAACCGTGCTTATAACAAGTGATTTTAAATAAATCAGGCATTCCATCAGAAAAAAAGGGTAGTAGAATACTTTGTATAAAATATTCAAAATAAAAAATGTATTTGACTGGTGTGTTATTGGTGTAAGGTGTTCCATATGTTCGTTATCGGGAATTGTGTATTTTTGATTGGAAAATTTAGAAGTAATTTTATGAGTTTTTCGCGTGTCGTTGTCCGGACCAGATAAAGGCGGCCGAGTGTTAGTTTTATCGGACACCTCATAAGCTGAAGTATCGGTATTCTTATTAGAGGCGTGTTGAAAAAAGTTAACGTTCGACACTTGCGTAGCATTTTTAGTTTGGAAACGAGGAAGTTTGTGGGTAATTTCGAGAGACTGTCTATCATATTGCAAACCTCGATCATGAACATCGGGAAGTTTGTGAGTAATTTCGAGAGAGTGTCTCTCATCATATTGCAAGCCGCGATCATAAATATCGGATGATTTCATATTATTCTTCAAAGTTGAGTTGGATATTTTTAAACTGCTTTCGGCATCAGCATTGGGATATTGCTGAGAGGTAGGGGTTATGGTATATGTTGACACTGTAGGATGTTGCAAACGTTTCTGGTGTACATGGACATCTAAAATATTACTATCTGTTTTGGTAGACGGTATTTTTATTCGATAATTATATGAATGAGTCGTTTCTGAATTGACGTCAGGTAAATATGTAGATGCCAAATTAATATCGGGTAAGGGTTTAACATAATCACTATCCTTGATATAAAAGTCGTCGTGTCGAAGTTTCACTATATCTTTATGCGAAAAATTTTTGGGGTGGGAGTGCCCATCATTTTCATCAACCATTGGATATTTATAACCCTCTTTTCTATTTATAAACAACCAAGACTGCCTTTCCTTAATATCCGCGTTTGATTTGTCAACGGTTTGGGATCGCGTATAATCATCTTTAATTTGTTCATCAGATTTAGGTGGCTTCTCAATATATTGCGCATTAATATTAATGTCTTCAGTGTATCGGTGAGGTAGGGGAGTTGATGCTAAGCTTACTTGAGGTAAATGTTCATGATAATCTCTCTCCTTTATTTCTAAATCGGTATGTCGAAGTTGCGCCATATCCTTGTGCGATAAACGCCTAGGTTGGTTCCGTCGATTTACTTGATCCTCGGAAATGGGTGCATGAGATAAAGTGTAATCAGGTAGGTGTTCGTGGTATTCTTTATTTTTGATATCTATAAATGAATGTTTGAGATGTGCCAACTCTTTCTGAGAAGGGCGTCTTTCTCCACCGGCATATTGTTCAGTTGGACTAATATTTTCTGAAGATTTATAACTCTCCTTCCTATTTTTAAACAACCAAGCTTGCATTTCCTTAATATCAGCGTTTGATTTGTCAAAAAATTGGGTTCGCGTATAATCATCTCTAATTTGTTCATCAGTTTTAGCTGGCTTCTTTTGTGCATTAAAACTTATGTCTTCAGTATATCTGTGAGGTAGTGGAGTTGATGATAGGCTTACTTGAGGTAAATGTTCATGATAATCTCTTTCCTTTATTTCTAAATCTGTATGTCGAAGTTGCGCCATATCCTTGTGCGATAAACGCCTTGGTTGGTTCCGTCGATTTACTTGATCCTCGGAAATGGGTGCATGAGATAAAGTGTAATCAGGAAGGTGATCGTGGTATTCTCTATCTTTGATATCAATGAATGCGTGTTTAAGATGAGCCAACTCTTTATGAGAAGGACGTCTTTCTCCACCGGCATATTGTTCAGTTGGACTAATATTTTCAGAAGATTTATAACTCTCCTTCCTATTTTTAAACAACCAAGCTTGCATTTCCTTAATATCAGCGTTCGATTTGTCAACGGATTGGGATCGCGTATAATCATCTCTAATTTGTTCATCAGTTTTAGCTGGCTTCTTTTGTGCATGAAAACTTATGTCTTCAGTATATCGGTGAGGTAGTGGAGTTGATGATAGGCTTACTTGAGGTAAATGTTCATGATAATCTCTTTCCTTTATTTCTAAATCGGTATGTCGAAGTTGCGCCATATCCTTGTGCGATAAACGCCTTGGTTGGTTCCGTCGATTTACTTGATCCTCGGAAATGGGTGCATGAGATAAAGTGTAATCAGGTAGATGTTCGTGGTATTCTCTATCTTTGATATCAATGAATGCGTGTTTAAGATGAGCCAACTCTTTATGAGAAGGACGTCTTTCTCCACCGGCATATTGTTCAGTTGGACTAATATTTTCAGAAGATTTATAACTTTCCTTCCTATTTTTAAAAAACCAAGCTTGCATTTCCTTAATATCAGCGTTCGATTTGTCAACGGGTTGGGATCGCGTATAATCATCTCTAATTTGTTCATCAGTTTTAACTGGCTTCTTTTGATTAATGTCTTCAGTATATCGGTGAGGTAGTGGAGTTGATGATAGGCTTACCTGAGGTAAATGTTCATGATAATCTCTTTCCTTTATTTCTAAATCGGTATGTCGAAGTTGCGCCATATCCTTGTGCGATAAACGCCTTGGCTGGTTCCTTCGATTTACTTGATCCTCGGATATGGGTGCATGAGATAAAGTGTTATCAGGAAGGTGTTCGTGGTATTCTCTATCTTTGATATCAATGAATGCGTGTTTAAGATGAGCCAACTCTTTATGAGAAGGACGTCTTTCTCCACCGGCATATTGTTCAGTTGGACTAATATTTTCAGAAGATTTATAACTCTCCTTCCTATTTTTAAACAACCAAGCTTGCATTTCCTTAATATCAGCGTTCGATTTGTCAACGGATTGGGATCGCGTATAATCATCTCTAATTTGTTCATCAGTTTTAGCTGGCTTCTTTTGTGCATGAAAACTTATGTCTTCAGTATATCGGTGAGGTAGTGGAGTTGATGATAGGCTTACTTGAGGTAAATGTTCATGATAATCTCTTTCCTTTATTTCTAAATCGGTATGTCGAAGTTGCGCCATATCCTTGTGCGATAAACGCCTTGGTTGGTTCCGTCGATTTACTTGATCCTCGGAAATGGGTGCATGAGATAAAGTGTAATCAGGTAGATGTTCGTGGTATTCTTTGTCTTTGATATCAATGAATGCGTGTTTAAGATGAGCCAACTCTTTATGAGAAGGGCGTCTTTCTCCACCGGCATATTGTTCAGTTGGACTAATATTTTCAGAAGATTTATAACTCTCCTTCCTATTTTTAAACAACCAAGCTTGCATTTCCTTAATATCAGCGTTCGATTTGTCAACGGATTGGGATCGCTTATAATCATCTCTAATTTGTTCATCAGTTTTAACTGGCTTCTTTTGATTAATGTCTTCAGTATATCGGTGAGGTAGTGGAGTTGATGATAGGCTTACTTGAGGTAAATGTTCATGATAATCTCTTTCCTTTATTTCTAAATCGGTATGTCGAAGTTGCGCCATATCCTTGTGCGATAAACGCCTTCGTTGGTTCCGTCGATTTACTTGATCCTCGGAAATGGGTGCATGAGATAAAGTGTAATCAGGTAGATGTTCGTGGTATTCTTTGTCTTTGATATCAATGAATGCGTGTTTAAGATGAGCCAACTCTTTATGAGAAGGGCGTCTTTCTCCACCGGCATATTGTTCAGTTGGACTAATATTTTCAGAAGATTTATAACTCTCCTTCCTATTTTTAAACAACCAAGCTTGCATTTCCTTAATATCAGCGTTCGATTTGTCAACGGATTGGGATCGCGTATACTCATCTCTAATTTGTTCATCAGTTTTAACTGGCTTCTTTTGATTAATGTCTTCAGTATATCGGTGAGGTAGCGGAGTTGATGATAGGCTTACTTGAGGTAAATGTTCATGATAATCTCTTTCCTTTATTTCTAAATCGGTATGTCGAAGTTGCGCCATATCCTTGTGCGATAAACGCCTTGGTTGGTTCCGTCGATTTACTTGATCCTCGGAAATGGGTGCATGAGATAAAGTGTAATCAGGTAGATGTTCGTGGTATTCTTTGTCTTTGATATCAATGAATGCGTGTTTAAGATGAGCCAACTCTTTATGAGAAGGGCGTCTTTCTCCACCGGCATATTGTTCAGTTGGACTAATATTTTCAGAAGATTTATAACTCTCCTTCCTATTTTTAAACAACCAAGCTTGCATTTCCTTAATATCAGCGTTCGATTTGTCAACGGATTGGGATCGCGTATAATCATCTCTAATTTGTTCATCAGTTTTAACTGGCTTCTTTTGATTAATGTCTTCAGTATATCGGTGAGGTAGTGGAGTTGATGATAGGCTTACTTGAGGTAAATGCTCATGATAATCTCTTTCCTTTATTTCTAAATCGGTATGTCGAAGTTGCGCCATATCCTTGTGCGATAAACGCCTTGGTTGGTTCCGTCGATTTACTTGATCCTCGGAAATGGGTGCATGAGATAAAGTGTAATCAGGTAGATGTTCGTGGTATTCTTTGTCTTTGATATCAATGAATGCGTGTTTAAGATGAGCCAACTCTTTATGAGAAGGGCGTCTTTCTCCACCGGCATATTGTTCAGTTGGACTAATATTTTCAGAAGATTTATAACTCTCCTTCCTATTTTTAAACAACCAAGCTTGCATTTCCTTAATATCAGCGTTCGATTTGTCAACGGGTTGGGATCGCGTATAATCATCTCTAATTTGTTCATCAGTTTTAACTGGCTTCTTTTGATTAATGTCTTCAGTATATCGGTGAGGTAGTGGAGTTGATGATAGGCTTACTTGAGGTAAATGTTCATGATAATCTCTTTCCTTTATTTCTAAATCGGTATGTCGAAGTTGCGCCATATCCTTGTGCGATAAACGCCTTGGTTGGTTCCGTCGATTTACTTGATCCTCGGAAATGGGTGCATGAGATAAAGTGTAATCAGGAAGGTGTTCGTGGTATTCTTTGTCTTTGATATCAATGAATGCGTGTTTAAGATGAGCCAACTCTTTATGAGAAGGACGTCTTTCTCCACCGGCATATCGTTCAGTTGGACTAATATTTTCAGAAGATTTATAACTCTCCTTCCTATTTTTAAACAACCAAGCTTGCATTTCCTTAATATCAGCGTTCGATTTGTCAACGGATTGGGATCGCGTATACTCATCTCTAATTTGTTCATCAGTTTTAACTGGCTTCTTTTGATTAATGTCTTCTGTATATCGGTGAGGTAGCGGAGTTGATGATAGGCTTACTAGAGGTAAATGTTCATGATAATCTCTTTCCTTTATTTCTAAATCGGTATGTCGAAGTTGCGCCATATCCTTGTGCGATAAACGCCTTGGTTGGTTCCGTCGATTTACTTGATCCTCGGAAATGGGTGCATGAGATAAAGTGTAATCAGGTAGATGTTCGTGGTATTCTTTGTCTTTGATATCAATGAATGCGTGTTTAAGATGAGCCAACTCTTTATGAGAAGGGCGTCTTTCTCCACCGGCATATTGTTCAGTTGGACTAATATTTTCAGAAGATTTATAACTCTCCTTCCTATTTTTAAACAACCAAGCTTGCATTTCCTTAATATCAGCGTTCGATTTGTCAACGGATTGGGATCGCGTATAATCATCTCTAATTTGTTCATCAGTTTTAGCTGGCTTCTTTTGTGCATGAAAACTTATGTCTTCAGTATATCGGTGAGGTAGTGGAGTTGATGATAGGCTTACTTGAGGTAAATGTTCATGATAATCTCTTTCCTTTATTTCTAAATCGGTATGTCGAAGTTGCGCCATATCCTTGTGCGATAAACGCCTTGGTTGGTTCCGTCGATTTACTTGATCCTCGGAAATGGGTGCATGAGATAAAGTGTAATCAGGTAGATGTTCGTGGTATTCTTTGTCTTTGATATCAATGAATGCGTGTTTAAGATGAGCCAACTCTTTATGAGAAGGGCGTCTTTCTCCACCGGCATATTGTTCAGTTGGACTAATATTTTCAGAAGATTTATAACTCTCCTTCCTATTTTTAAACAACCAAGCTTGCATTTCCTTAATATCAGCGTTCGATTTGTCAACGGATTGGGATCGCGTATAATCATCTCTAATTTGTTCATCAGTTTTAGCTGGCTTCTTTTGTGCATGAAAACTTATGTCTTTAGTATATCGGTGAGGTAGTGGAGTTGATGATAGGCTTACTTGAGGTAAATGTTCATGATAATCTCTTTCCTTTATTTCTAAATCGGTATGTCGAAGTTGCGCCATATCCTTGTGCGATAAACGCCTTGGTTGGTTCCGTCGATTTACTTGATCCTCAGAAATGGGTGCATGAGATAAAGTGTAATCAGGTAGATGTTCGTGGTATTCTTTGTCTTTGATATCAATGAATGCGTGTTTAAGATGAGCCAACTCTTTATGAGAAGGGCGTCTTTCTCCACCGGCATATTGTTCAGTTGGACTAATATTTTCAGAAGATTTATAACTCTCCTTCCTATTTTTAAACAACCAAGCTTGCATTTCCTTAATATCAGCGTTCGATTTGTCAACGGATTGGGATCGCTTATAATCATCTCTAATTTGTTCATCAGTTTTAACTGGCTTCTTTTGATTAATGTCTTCAGTATATCGGTGAGGTAGTGGAGTTGATGATAGGCTTACTTGAGGTAAATGTTCATGATAATCTCTTTCCTTTATTTCTAAATCGGTATGTCGAAGTTGCGCCATATCCTTGTGCGATAAACGCCTTGGTTGGTTCCGTCGATTTACTTGATCCTCGGAAATGGGTGCATGAGATAAAGTGTAATCAGGTAGATGTTCGTGGTATTCTTTGTCTTTGATATCAATGAATGCGTGTTTAAGATGAGCCAACTCTTTATGAGAAGGGCGTCTTTCTCCACCGTCATATTGTTCAGTTGGACTAATATTTTCAGAAGATTTATAACTCTCCTTCCTATTTTTAAACAACCAAGCTTGCATTTCCTTAATATCAGCGTTCGATTTGTCAACGGATTGGGATCGCGTATACTCATCTCTAATTTGTTCATCAGTTTTAACTGGCTTCTTTTGATTAATGTCTTCTGTATATCGGTGAGGTAGCGGAGTTGATGATAGGCTTACTAGAGGTAAATGTTCATGATAATCTCTTTCCTTTATTTCTAAATCGGTATGTCGAAGTTGCGCCATATCCTTGTGCGATAAACGCCTTTGTTGGTTCCGTCGATTTACTTGATCCTCGGAAATGGGTGCATGAGATAAAGTGTAATCAGGTAGATGTTCGTGGTATTCTTTGTCTTTGATATCAATGAATGCGTGTTTAAGATGAGCCAACTCTTTATGAGAAGGGCGTCTTTCTCCACCGTCATATTGTTCAGTTGGACTAATATTTTCAGAAGATTTATAACTCTCCTTCCTATTTTTAAACAACCAAGCTTGCATTTCCTTAATATCAGCGTTCGATTTGTCAACGGATTGGGATCGCGTATACTCATCTCTAATTTGTTCATCAGTTTTAACTGGCTTCTTTTGATTAATGTCTTCAGTATATCGGTGAGGTAGCGGAGTTGATGATAGGCTTACTTGAGGTAAATGTTCATGATAATCTCTTTCCTTTATTTCTAAATCGGTATGTCGAAGTTGCGCCATATCCTTGTGCGATAAACGCCTTGGTTGGTTCCGTCGATTTACTTGATCCTCGGAAATGGGTGCATGAGATAAAGTGTAATCAGGTAGATGTTCGTGGTATTCTTTGTCTTTGATATCAATGAATGCGTGTTTAAGATGAGCCAACTCTTTATGAGAAGGGCGTCTTTCTCCACCGTCATATTGTTCAGTTGGACTAATATTTTCAGAAGATTTATAACTCTCCTTCCTATCTTTAAACAACCAAGCTTGCATTTCCTTAATATCAGCGTTCGATTTGTCAACGGGTTGGGATCGCGTATAATCATCTCTAATTTGTTCATCAGTTTTAACTGGCTTACTTTGATTAATGTCTTCAGTATATCGGTGAGGTAGTGGAGTTGATGATAGGCTTACTTGAGGTAAATTTTCATGATAATCTCTTTCCTTTATTTCTAAATCGGTATGTCGAAGTTGCGCCATATCCTTGTGCGATAAACGCCTTGGTTGGTTCCGTCGATTTACTTGATCCTCGGAAATGGGTGCATGAGATAAAGTGTAATCAGGTAGATGTTCGTGGTATTCTTTGTCTTTGATATCAATGAATGCGTGTTTAAGATGAGCCAACTCTTTATGAGAAGGGCGTCTTTCTCCACCGGCATATTGTTCAGTTGGACTAATATTTTCAGAAGATTTATAACTCTCTTTCCTATTTTTAAACAACCAAGCTTGCATTTCCTTAATATCAGCGTTCGATTTGTCAACGGATTGGGATCGCGTATACTCATCTCTAATTTGTTCATCAGTTTTAACTGGCTTCTTTTGATTAATGTCTTCAGTATATCGGTGAGGTAGTGGAGTTGATGATAGGCTTACTTGAGGTAAATGTTCATGATAATCTTTTTCTTTTATTTCTAAATCGGTATGTCGAAGTTGCGCCATATCCTTGTGCGATAAACGCCTTGGTTGGTTCGGTCGATTTACTTGATCTTCGGAAACGGGTGCATGAGATAAAGTATAATCAGGTACGTGTTCGTGGTAGTCTTTATCTTTGATATCTATAAATGAGTGTTTAAGATGAGCCAACTCTTTATGAGAAGGGCGTCTTTCTCCACCGGCATATTGTTCAGTTGGAATAACATTTGTATCTACCATTGGATAATTATAACCCTCATTCCTATTTTTAAACAACCAAGCTTGCATTTCCTTAATATCAGCGTTTGATTTGTCAACGGATTGGGATCGCGTATAATCATCTTTAATTTGTTCATCAGTTTTATTTGGATACACAGTGGATGCTGCCCTTTTATTATATTGTACATTAATATTCATGTCATCAGTATAGCCGTGAGGTAGGGGAGTTGGTGATAAGCTTACCTGAGGTAAATGTTCATGATAATCTCTCTCCTTTATATATAAATCGGTATGTCGAAGTTGCGCCAAATCTTTATGCGATAAACGCCTTGGTTGGTTCCGTCGATTTACTTGATCTACGGAAACGGGTGCATGAGATAAAGTGTAATCAGGTACGTGTTCGTGGTAGTCTTTATCTTTGATATCTATATATGAGTGTTTAAGATGAGCCAACTCTTTATGAGAAGGGCGTCTTTCTCCACCGGCATATTGTTCAGTTGGAATAACATTTGTATCTACCATTGGATAATTATAACCCTCATTCCTATTTTTAAACAACCAAGCTTGCATTTCCTTAATATCAGCGTTTGATTTGTCAACGGATTGGGATCGCGTATAATCATCTTTAATTTGTTCATCAGTTTTATTTGGATACACAGTGGATGCTGCCCTTTTATTATATTGTACATTAATATTCATGTCATCAGTATAGCCGTGAGGTAGGGGAGTTGGTGATAAGCTTACCTGAGGTAAATGTTCATGATAATCTCTCTCCTTTATATATAAATCGGTATGTCGAAGTTGCGCCATATCCTTGTGCGATAAACGCCTTGGTTGGTTCCGTCGATTTACTTGATCCTCGGAAATGGGTGCATGAGATAAAGTGTAATCAGGTACGTGTTCGTGGTAGTCTTTATCTTTGATATCTATAAATGAGTGTTTAAGATGAGCCAACTCTTTATGAGAAGGGCGTCTTTCTCCACCGGCATATTGTTCAGTTGGAATAACATTTGTATCTACCATTGGATAATTATAACCCTCATTCCTATTTTTAAACAACCAAGCTTGCATTTCCTTAATATCAGCGTTTGATTTGTCAACGGATTGGGATCGCGTATAATCATCTTTAATTTGTTCATCAGTTTTATTTGGATACACAGTGGATGCTGCCCTTTTATTATATTGTACATTAATATTCATGTCATCAGTATAGCCGTGAGGTAGGGGAGTTGGTGATAAGCTTACCTGAGGTAAATGTTCATGATAATCTCTCTCCTTTATATATAAATCGGTATGTCGAAGTTGCGCCAAATCTTTATGCGATAAACGCCTTGGTTGGTTCGGTCGATTTACTTGATCTTCGGAAACGGGTGCATGAGATAAAGTATAATCAGGTACGTGTTCGTGGTAGTCTTTATCTTTGATATCTATAAATGAGTGTTTAAGATGAGCCAACTCTTTATGAGAAGGGCGTCTTTCTCCACCGGCATATTGTTCAGTTGGAATAACATTTGTATCTACCATTGGATAATTATAACCCTCATTCCTATTTTTAAACAACCAAGCTTGCATTTCCTTAATATCAGCGTTTGATTTGTCAACGGATTGGGATCGCGTATAATCATCTTTAATTTGTTCATCAGTTTTATTTGGATACACAGTGGATGCTGCCCTTTTATTATATTGTACATTAATATTCATGTCATCAGTATAGCCGTGAGGTAGGGGAGTTGGTGATAAGCTTACCTGAGGTAAATGTTCATGATAATCTTTTTCTTTTATTTCTAAATCGGTATGTCGAAGTTGCGCCATATCCTTGTGCGATAAACGCCTTGGTTGGTTCCGTCGATTTACTTGATCTTCGGAAACGGGTGCATGAGATAAAGTGTAATCAGGTACGTGTTCGTGGTAGTCTTTATCTTTGATATCTATAAATGAGTGTTTAAGATGAGCCAACTCTTTATGAGAAGGGCGTCTTTCTCCACCGGCATATTGTTCAGTTGGAATAACATTTGTATCTACCATTGGATAATTATAACCCTCATTCCTATTTTTAAACAACCAAGCTTGCATTTCCTTAATATCAGCGTTTGATTTGTCAACGGATTGGGATCGCGTATAATCATCTTTAATTTGTTCATCAGTTTTATTTGGATACACAGTGGATGCTGCCCTTTTATTATATTGTACATTAATATTCATGTCATCAGTATAGCCGTGAGGTAGGGGAGTTGGTGATAAGCTTACCTGAGGTAAATGTTCATGATAATCTCTCTCCTTTATATATAAATCGGTATGTCGAAGTTGCGCCAAATCTTTATGCGATAAACGCCTTGGTTGGTTCCGTCGATTTACTTGATCCTCGGAAATGGGTGCATGAGATAAAGTGTAATCAGGTAGGTGTTCGTGGTAGTCTTTATCTTTGATATCTATAAATGAGTGTTTAAGATGAGCCAACTCTTTATGAGAAGGGCGTCTCTCTCCACCGGCATATTGTTCAGTTGGACTAATATTTTCAGAAGATTTATAACTCTCCTTCCTATTTTTAAACAACCAAGCTTGCATTTCCTTAATATCAGCGTTTGATTTGTCAACGGATTGGGATCGCGTATAATCATCTCTAATTTGTTCATCAGTTTTATTTGGATACACAGTGGATGCTGCCCTTTTATTATATTGTACATTAATATTCATTTCATCAGTATTGCCGTGAGGTAGGGGAGTTGGTGATAAGCTTACCTGAGGTAAATGTTCATGATAATCTCTCTCCTTTATATATAAATCGGTATGTCGAAGTTGCGCCAAATCTTTATGCGATAAACGCCTTGGTTGGTTCCGTCGATTTACTTGATCTTCGGAAACGGGTGCATGAGATAAAGTGTAATCAGGTACGTGTTCGTGGTAGTCTTTATCTTTGATATCTATAAATGAGTGTTTAAGATGAGCCAACTCTTTATGAGAAGGGCGTCTTTCTCCACCGGCATATTGTTCAGTTGGAATAACATTTGTATCTACCATTGGATAATTATAACCCTCATTCCTATTTTTAAACAACCAGGCTTGCATATCCTTAATACCCGCATTTGGTTTATCAACCGATTGGGATCG
Organism: Gordionus sp. m RMFG-2023; assembly: GCF_954871325.1. NCBI lineage: Eukaryota > Metazoa > Nematomorpha > Gordioida > Chordodea > Parachordodidae > Gordionus > Gordionus sp. m RMFG-2023. The sequence continues at coordinate 3,277,010 of NC_088778.1, read as the reverse complement.
GGCATATTTATCATATCTATCAATTTTAGATGCCGGCCCTTTATTATATTGTACATTAATATTCATATCATCAGTATATCGGTGAGCTAGGGGAGTTGATGATAAGCTCACCTGAGGTAAATGTTCATGATAATCTCTCTCTCTTATCTCTAAATCGGTATGTCGAAGTTGCGCCAAATCCTTATGAGATAAACGCCTTGATTGGTTCAGTCGATTCATTTGATCTTCGGATACTCGTCCATGTGATAAGGTGTAATCAGGTAAATGTTCGTGATAATTTCTATCTCTATTTTCTATGTACGATGGTCTAAGATTCGCTAATTCTCTATGTGATGGACGTCTCTTATTATCATTTTCGTATTTTCTAACGAATCCGTTATAACCGTATTGATCAGTTATGCTTAAATCTATATTCCCGGTTAAAGATTGTAATTCCTTCCTATTATTAGGAGACGAAACGTCCACACATTCAGATTCCTTTTGTTGGATATAGTTATTATTAGCCAATAAAACATAATCATTCTTAGTATCAGATGTTCTAGTTTGAAAATTTACCGGTTCTCTATTATATATAATCCTTCGATATTTACTTGTCTCCTTATTTTTATCTTCATTTCTGTATGATACAGGAGGTATTGGAGTCATTTGAGACAAATTTTCTTGAAAATTTCTCTCTCTTTTATAATTAGTGTCACGTACTTTACCCAAATCTTTGTGCAATACTCGTTGCTGTTGATGATATTTATTAAATTGCTTATCGCGTAAATTATTGTTCATAATCTCCTGGGCCGCTTCTCTTTGTGATAAGGGTCGCCCTGCAGACAGAGACCTGGTTACATTTTTATTGCCTTCGTCGTTAAAATATGTTTGCGTTTTTTCTATATTCCCCGTGGATGATCTGCTATTATCATTTCTATTTTTGAACAACCAGGATTGAAGTTTTCTATAACTAATGGGTTCTGATTTATTCGTGAGCCAAGATCGAGAAGATGATTGATTAGTAGGACCGTATGTTTGCGAATATAAAGCGCTATCGTCTCTGAACGATTTATCTTCAGTAACTGCATTCTGATACTTTATCGAATCCTCGTAAAACATTGGCTTCTCATATTGCGATTCATAACTGTTTATTTTATATCCTCCAGGTATGGGCCTCGACCCCAAATCGATATTGTCATCTTGAGGATTACGTAAATCTTTGTACGTTAATCGCCCTTGTTGATTAGGTTTGCTAATTTGTTGACAGGATAAGGTAGTGTTGAACTGATTCATTTGAGGAATCTGTTCGCGATAACGCTCATCGTTGATATCAATATTAGAATGTTTCAAGTGAACCAAATCTTTGTGCGATGGGCGTCTTTGATGGTCATATTGGGGCCCATAATTAATTTCTTCACTCTGATTTGGGAGGATATAATAAGGCGCTTGCGCATGGCCAGCATTAATATTTCCGGTAGATGATCTGGTATTGTTATTATTATTCCTTCTATTTTGGAATATCCATGCTTGCAGTTCTCTGTAACTAATAGGAGACGAGTTCACTGTGCCAGACTGGTACATTCGTAGCTGCGAGCCGTATTTGTATATATCAGGAGTGGACAAATAACGCCGAGGTTGTTCGTAATCGTATCGATATCTTGGTTGATGCATTAAATAAAACGGTTTGTGTTGAGAAGAATGATGAAAGTTTATTAGTATTGCACAAGTGTATTAACATTTTTTTAAGACAAGAATATATATAAATAATGATATATAAATTACAATATTTTATTTTGAATTTCTTTTTAAACTATTTATCAACAAATATTGATTGGTCATTGGTTATTGTTAAAATCAATAAAGGAAATATAGAAATGCGATGCAAAATATATTAAGGAAATTCACGGTATATATATATATTGTATAGAAAAAATTGGAAATGAGGGGTTAAAAGTGTACATAATAAAATACTCGTTAGATTTAGGCATTCAATGACTCATGTGATTGCTCTAGAAGTTTTTCGACTGGGACAATGGGTATAGGCGATCCTATTTCCGGTTACATAATTGATCCAGGATATATATATTTTCCTGATCTTTAATAATATTTTGGTTAATTTCTCGAACTTTAGCTAAATCTTCAGAAGGTTGTCGCCTATACAACCCATCATTAGCAATCGAAGAGTTTAAACTATAACGTTGACTTTCATCAAAATGTGTAGTTCTGTTAGTAATTTTCAATTATTCACATTAATTTTTTGAAAGACGAGAAAAAAAATTTTTTTTAGTGTGAATTTTAAAAATGTATAGACTTTTGAGAAGGTTTTAAAAATTAGTTAAAATAAATATTGGTTAATATAAAGTAAATATTTTTTTTAATTAAAATTACTTTTGTTGCGAGGGGGATTGTGGTTGATATTTTATCGAATAATCTGGTGGAGGTTCTTGCTGCAAAATCCACGGATATTTATTTTAAATATTTTTTTGGTGGGGAGAGAAAAATAAAAATTGAAAAAAGAAATAAAAGAATTAAATATTTATTTTATTGAATCAACAAGGAATATATATTTTTAAATCATTTCTTTTTCCAAATTTAATATTTTTTTTTTTAAAAAAAAATTGAATTAGTGTATGTGTTGTGCGAACATATGTTTGACAATTATCTCGTCCAATAAATTTTTTTATTTTCAGATTTTATAATCTTCCCCCAAAAAAAACAAATTTTTAAAACAAATTTTTGAAACATTTTTACCATTCGAGATCCATTTTGAGAATATGGAGATGGGCGTCCCCCTGACCAATATTGGGTTTGTTGTTGTTGTTGTTGTTGTTGTTGGGATTGAGGATAATTTTGTTGTTGTTGTTGAGGATAATTGGGAGGATTACCTTGGAAGCCCGGAGCGCCCAGTATTATATTTCCTTGAGAGCCTCTCATTTGAGATAATTCACTTTAATATATATATATACGGTTTTTTTTAATATGACCGTTATAACGGTAAAATCTATTTTTAAATGGGGTCGTAAAGTAAGGCGTAAATAACACCGTTATTTGCCGCTACCCCTCCGTGAAGTCAACGAATTAGAGGGGCAAAACGCTACCTTTATTTTTTTTTTGCAGTACTCGCGTTACTAATTCTTTATTTTGTTCTCATTATTTTTAAATCATATTTTTTTTTTATTACTCGTTTCAAATAATGTTTAGGTTTATGTGAATGAGCCCCGCAAAAATCTAACTCGACCCGAAAATCCGACCCGAAAATCCGACCCGAAAATCTAACCACGGTTCGGATATCGGATCGCGTTGTCGTAATTCATTTTCCGGGTTCGGTCGGGTCAAGAAAAAGCAGCCATTTTATTTGCAGAACCCGATGTTACTCTATTTATTCTTTACAAGTTACGGCTCAAAAAAAAATGTTTCGACGTTACTATTTTTTTTCGAGAAAAGCAGTTAATACGTCTTACGGCAATAATTTTAAAAATAATTATCGAACTTCCCTGTCAAAAGTTAGATTTTTGTAAATAATCTTTTTAAGAAGAAGCTAAGAGTTAGTTTTCAATGAATCATTTAAGAAAAATATAATTCAGGGACAATAATCCTTAGCATTTTGGCATTTTTAGTAAAACTTACCTATTTACATTTTTCATCTTTGGCTTCCTTAAGGCACAAGTAAAAGTGTCGACATCGATTCTGGAATGAACTAAGTTAGATTTTTGTAAATAATCTTTTTAAAAGAAGCTAAGAGTTAGTTTTCAATGATCATTTAAGAAAAATCTAATTTAGGAATATCGTAAATTCACAAGTCCCTCCATAGCACATTTTTCGACTATACAAAAAAAAATTGATAATTTTAGTAAATTATTGGCTCCGTCTTTTTATCGCGTTTTAAAATGTTTATTAAAGTATAATTTTGAAATTTGTTGGATAACGCGTTTTAATTTTTTTTTTTTAAAAAAAAAGAATTATTTGGCGAATATTTACGGCATTTGTAATGTATATCATATATTTTTGAGATTCATAATCGTTGGCGGCTTGAAAGAAAGAAAGAAAGAAAGAAAGAAAGAAAGAAAGAAAGAAAGAAAGAAAGAAATTTTTTTTTAAATTATGATTTGTGTATGAATATTTGTGCAGTAATTTAATTTCAAAATCGAAGGAGAGTCAATATAACAATTATATATGGACCTCAAGATTTTTGCATTAAACAAGAAAGTGGAATCCAGAAATATCTAAATTTTTGATAAATTAAAAATCGTAATATATAAAAAAAAAAAGGAATATTATTTTAGCTAATATACTTAAATCAAACTAGAGATTAGCGCAGCTCGTAAGCCCACCACATGGACCGGGCAAATTGTGCAAAAAAATTTTTCGGGCAGGACCTAAGTTTAAAATGTTTTTTTAAAGCTAATAATTAGGCAAATTTAGCCGGGCCCAAAAACCCAGCTAAAAAATAATCTGCCAACCCTCCGACCTTTTTAAATTAAACAAATCTTACCGAAGAAATTATGAAAAATTTTCACTGTCTTTATTTTTTTTATAGTTATTTAAATGAAGAAAGATAAAATATTTCAAAAAAGGTATACGAGAAATTAGTAAATTTATAACCTGATACATTGTGGTGGAATAAATACTATGCTAAGTATGAGTGTTGAGCTGAACAAGTTAGAGATATGAAAATTTGGTAAATAAGGAGGGCGTGCATTTAACAAAACATAACAGAAAATACAATAAAAGTGAAAAGAAAAGAAAAAAAAAGAAAAGAAAAGAAAAGAAAAGAAAAGAAAAGAAAAGAAAAGAAAAGAAAAGAAAAGAAAAGAAAAGAAAAGAAAAGAAAAGAAAAGAAAAGAAAAGAAAAGAACCAAACAGAGTGCAGAATAGAACACAATACAAGGTGACAGAAATAATTATTGTTCCAGAGGAAATATATCAAAAAAATTCAAATTGTCTAGAAAAAATTTTTAAAATCTTCTAAAAACATCTGATGTTAAATAATTGAGTTAAAAGCGTAGAGAGATTTAACGTTGACTTATGTTCTTTTAAGGAAATAAACTCAAATATGAAGAATGAGAGGTAAAAAAAAAATTTGGATTAAAAAATAATCGGACATAGGTTTTTTACAAATATTTATATATTTATAAATATAATTATTAAATAATGCATTATGGCCAGTTGACACGGCCAGTCTTGATTGGTCAGAAAAACAACTTTCACATAACCTCATCTAGCCTCCTAAACTATTATAGTTAGAGATTTGATTCAAATTTTGATCTTATTTTTTTAAAATAGCGATCATAAAAATTTGAATAAATAGAATATCGGATAAGTATTCCTTTAGAAGGAATTGCAACGTGGATAAATAACGAAAAAAACGTGTTTTTTATGTTTTATTATTCGAGGAATAAACCGAAAATCAAATAAAACTTAAGTGTAACCGAACATTATGATTAAGCCGTTCAACCATGAACCCAACATTAGTGTTGTTATACGACTTCATTTTGAGCCAATTTTTTTTAAAAAAGGGTTAACTCAGTATATTATCCAGAAAAATATTATGCTAGCCTGAAGATCTTGTTCATAGATCCTACAAAAGACTAGACATTTATTAGCAAAATCTTGAGGCTTAAGCAATTTTTTTTTATAGCTTAAATATAGAGTTAGAGCCGTTTATCAACACTACACCAAAAAAACCATAGGAACCAAGAATTTTGGTGGGTTAGGGGGGAATAGTATTGAGAATTTCTCCATTAATTTTATTTGGAGTTTTTTTTTATAATAATTATTATTGGATTTTCATTTTCTTTTTTAAATATAAAAATTTTGAATTATATAAGTGGTTATTATTTTAAAAACATTATTGACTTTTTACTAATTGTATCTTTTCAAATTCATCATTATAATTGGAATATATACAAAATTAGATTGCAAGTCTTATATTGCTGATAATTTCAACAGATAGGAGTGGAGTGGGGTGGGAAGAAAATTTTTATCAGCTAAAGTGATATTTTAACAGAAGGCAAATTGTAACAATAAATTCAGGAAAAACAAATACATGAATTAATTCTGTTAAATTATGAATTATCAATCATATATTTCACAAATAAAAAGTCTTAAGTTTTGGTTAACTTTTACTTTTACTATATTATTGAACAGTGATTTTTGCAGTGTACAAAAACTAGAATCGGCCCTGTATATATATATAAACGATTTAATTGGTAATATTCTCTTGACTTTAAACGAAAAAATTACTGTTTAACTTAGGGTGATAATCTAGTACTTGCTGATCAATTCCCCCCCCCCAACCATCCCCTCATAACTCTGGAATTTATTAAAGAATATAATAGGATTTACTAAAATAAATTTATAAAAGTCAGAAACAAATTTTTAAAAAAATATATTATTCAAGAATTTTCAATTTTGGTTAAAATCCTTGATTATTTTTTAAAATAATCGTTTTTTTTCAAAGGTGCCATGATAAAGCGCTTCTATTTCTAAACCAACTCTGAGGAGTGATAAATCATAATAAACATCTGTTAATTTAAATCGTTGATTAATATCCCAATTTTATATTTAAAAAAAAAACAATAATAATAAAAATCAATAAATTAAAATGATTTTTTTTTAAAATAAGAAAAACTTGGAATATCGTTCCTGATATTCTTGAAACTTTCCTTGAGGGGTCTGTCCCCTGCTATGAGGAACACCAACTTGAGCTAATCCTCCGGTTAAGAATGATCCGGTGACCTTATCTGGGTTGGGCTTAATGCTAGGTTTTACAATGGGTCTTGTTCTATAGGGCTGACAATTTAATCAATCAATCAATCAATCAAAAATATTTTTAATAACTATACTTGATTCACGATATCCTCCGCCTCTTTATATTGATCGACTTCGTAAATGTTGGATGTTGACCAATCAGGAGATACCTTCCCTAGCGGGCTAAAATTCCTTTCTTTGCTTGGGGCTCTGTTGCAATGATAGAAAAAAAAATATCGTAAGATATCCGATATAGTTAAAAAGTAATTATTTGATAAGATTTTTTTAAAAAAAAGGAATTAATTACATAATTACAAACATGAAACCTAATTTCAGCAGGGGGATGGGCGTATTCCGATAGCGTTCCTATATTTACGCCACTCTTATAATTGAATTGCGGGATAGGCAGAGCGTGAATTCTGAGATAACCGGTTTGGTTGATGTCGGGATTGGAACTCTGAGATTCGTACCCAGAGAATGACTGTTCCTGCTGTTGGTAAGGAGAAATCGACCTAGACTGTTGACTCTGACCTTGTTGGAGTGAGTAATATTTGCTTCGATTTTGATTTGGATTTTGTTGTTGTTGAAACTGGTTGGACTGATATTGCGGCGATGAGGGTTGGTAAGTTGACCCTTCATTCCCACCAATCACTTCAATAAACAAAAACAAAAAAAGATCAAAATATGATGCATATCGTTTTTTTTAAAAATCATATCAACTGTTTTTTTTTCAAACAAATAGGGATTGGTCCTTTAGCAATAACTAAAAAAAAAAATAATATATTAACTCAGTTTAGCGTTAAAATTGGTGCAGTTAAACGGCTCAATTAGAACCGATTTTAACGGCTAACTCAATACTTTGGTCCAGAAAAAATATTACGCAACGCCTAAAGATTTTGCTCATATATGGGCACATAGGAATTGAACATCTATTGGCACGAAATCTCGACGCTTAGGCAATATATTCCTGGCTATAATACTGAGTCAGCCGTTTAACAACCGGAAGCATGGTTATAACCTTGTTTCGAACTAAAGGACCGTAAAAGTGTAGCCTAATAGAACTGATTAATATAGAAAAAACCTATGAATCTTTGATTCGGGTCGGGAGGATGGGGGTATTGTTGCTGCTGCGCGCTTTGTCCTCCTTGACGTTGGTTCGAACCATATGATTGCTGAAATTGTGTCGGGGATAAAGATTGCTGCAAGGATTTATGATAATAATGCGGTTGAGGGGGAGGCGGGTTGGAGGAAAAATAATATTCGCCTCGTCTACTGGGTTGATAAGCGCCCTGACCTTCTAAAAAGCGTTGGGGGGACACGGACCTGGCGCGCCCGCTGGGTCCACTCGTACCTCCCATGGATAGGCCTTCGTCGGTACTATAATAAGGAGAATTTTGGCCACTGGGATTGAGGATGAGACCACTCCTAGAAGACTTTAAAGGGCTGTGTTTTACCCAAGGCGGAATATCTTGCTCTCGACTCATGGCGTACGCTCCTCCCCTACAAATCAAATTATTATACACATTTTAATGATTTCCAAAAAAAGATGGTTAGGAGGGGGTTAAAACGTTTTATTTCCTCTCTAGACCGGAAGTAAGCCTCTTATTCCAAGTCACCTAATATATCATCCAATTTGGATGATTTCCGTATTGGAACACGCCCTATTAATAAAAATAAAATTAGATCGTTTAAATCTTCCCTACAAACAAACAGAAAGGAAAAGTGAAGATTCCATGTCACAAATAAAAGTCGGAGCGGGAAAGCCTGGCCCGAAGAACATTTTCTTCCCGGTCTGTAAAATAATTTTGTATAAGTAATTTCTGCCCGGCTTCCAAAATATTTTTGCCCAGGTCTCGTAAGGGGGGGGGATGGAATATACCTCTAGTAACGAATTCAAACCGATACTTTAAACGTATCTTTTTTTTGTACATCGTTACAATTATTATAGAGGAATAACGTAGGATGGAGTAATAAATGTTTGAAATCAGATTATTAAATCCTCTTTAAAAAAAAAAATACCAGGCTACATTTTATATTTCGTTGCTAAGAAACTCTTTAATAAATTTAAAACACTTATTTAACCATCCGTCTGTCGGAACAGAAACAAGACCTCATTTTCAACTTGGGCTTCTGTAAAAATTAATTTAATGGGAAGTAGTCTTTAGTTTTAAATACGTTTTAAACAAAAAAAAATTATATAAAAGAGATTTTAGGAGATTTGATTTTTTTTTAAAAAAAAAATCGTGTAATAGTTGTCACATTATCTGTCAACATGACAAGCGGCACCCGTCAAACGAAGCATTTTTATTAATATTTGCCCCTGTACATTCATGTAACTAAAAACTTATTATCTTTTAAAACATATTAATTATAAGAGACCTGCAGGCCCAGCCCGGGCCAGGCCGTATTTTAATTTTTTTTAAAATAAAAAGCCGGGCCGGGCTTTAAAATATAAAACCCGGGCCGGGCCGTAAAAAATTTGTGAATAAAAAAATCCGGGCCGGGCCGTACAAATAGTACCTCTGCAGGTCTCTGGGACATAATTCTAAAGTTCACAAGGTTACTTTTGTTTTGAAATTCACGAGCTTGGATACTCTAAAAAAAAAATTGCTCTTAGTAAAAAGAAATGATCAAAAGAAGCACGGATTACGTGTCTAGTGTTGTTTGAAAAAGCCCGCTTTGTGTCGATTTTTCAAAAGGTCCCAAAGCATTTCTGCCAGCTATGCAGGCTTTTTTTTTAACAACCACTATCCGTAATCCCCAACATTTTAAATTTAAATTTGTCATTTATTTTTTAAAACTAAATTTAAATTTATATATATATATAAATTTGTATATTTCGGTACTTTTTTTTTATTTTTTTACAATGATAAATTTACATTTGAAATATGATAATACAATTTTATTTTTTTTAATACTACAATTACGGTTTTCTAGTGATGTTAGATGGCTCCGTTTTGAGCCGATTTTTAAAAACGGCTAACTCAATATTTTTGCCGGAAAAAAATTGACCGAGACTCGACATTTCGATAATATATCTATATAGACCAGAGTTGTGTATCTAGATCCTGTATCTAGATAGATTTTTGATTAAAATATCTGTATCTAGATATTATTTTAGACGATGTATCTGTATCTAGATCCATTTAAAAAGTATCTTTTAACAACTCTGACAATTAGACCTTTGTTTCTTCCTATGAGCAAAAATCTTCAGGCTTGCGCAATATACTTTTTTGGATAAAATATTGAGTTAGCCGTTTAACAAACACTAGTAGTTTCTAATTTTAGATCTATCAAGCCAAAAACAAAACACAGAATCGGGTGTGGACATAGCTACGAAGGTACATAGGACCATATAAAAACAAACAAATCTATTTGATAATTAGTGTTGTTAAAAAGCCTAATCAAAATAACATTATGAAGTCTAAGGCCGCATTCATAGTGGATCCGATCCGACACGATTTAACAGCTGATCGATTTTAAAAATCTGTTTAATGAGTTCAAATTTTTTTTAAAAAATAATATTAATTAATTTTATCTTTAATTCTATACATGATAATAACCCAAGAAATATTGGGGTCTTAATAAAGAAAAATTGATTCTCACAAACCGATTTTAAAAATCGATCAGCTGTTTCATAGTGGATCCGATTCGACACGATTTAACAGCTGATCGATTTTAAAAATCTGTTTAACGAGTTCAAATTTTTTTTAAAAAAAATAATATTAATTTTATCTTTAATTCTACGCATGATAATAACCCAAGAAATATTGGGGTCTTAATAAAGAAAAATTGATTCTCACAAACCGATTTTAAAAATCGATCAGCTGTTAAATAGTGTCGGATCGGATCCACTATGAATGCGGCCTAAAGATTTTGGGCACATAGCTGGAAGAAATGCTTGCACATCTATTTGCCAAAATCTTGATGCGCACACAATAATATTATTTCGGCTAAAATCTTAATCCGCTTTCTACGTATAAGACTCTTTATATTACAAATGGTGTCCTTACCGAAAAACGTAAAGCCTTTAAATAGTCATAGCGAATTTCAAACTTCATTATTAATTAAATTGAGAGTTTACAAATATTTTCCATATTTTTTATATATATTTTTATTATGATTTTAAGTAATAAATTATTTTTTAAAAAAAATTAAGGTTTTCTAAAAAAAATTTCCGGTATAAGGCGATAGTTTGATTGGCACTTTTTTTTACTTTTGCATCTTAAAATCATTAATTGATTTTGGACGGAAATGCATTCCAATAGCATAGAATACCCAAAGCGTCGTTGAATGTCAAATCAGCTGGGCCCGCCATCTTGGTAACCCATACAGTAATTTATTCTCATGTCAAAAACTACTATCAAATTGGATAACTTGCTTCCTCCTTATTATCACGATGATCGGGCTAATTCTTTAATAAAGTTTGAGTTCAGACATAGGAATAAATTGGCCTCTCGTTTAAAATCTTCCATAATGATACGGGTAACCAAAATGGCGTCCCCAGCTGTTTTCATTGATGAATGAATGCGTCGTCAGTTTCGGTTTCATTATATATATATATATATATATATCATTGAGAATAAATACCCCCACCTTATAAATTTTATGACAAACTTTGAATGTGTAGTAAATTTAAAATTTCTTCAAAAGTTTGATATATAAATTTGTAAAAACAGGGTATTCTACTAGTGTTGTTAGGCGGTTCGTTTTGAGCCGATTATTAAAAACGGTTTTGAGCCGATCCTTAAAAGCGGCTAACGCAATATTTTAGGTAGAAAAATATTATCTAAATCTCGAGATTTGGCTAATAGATGTCCAACCTTTGGTTCCTTCTACAAACAAAATCTTCAGGCCTGCGTAATATTATTCTGGATGGAATTATTGAGTTAGCCGTTCCTAAAAATCGGTACTCAAAACGAGCCGCCGTTTAACAACACTATATTCTACACGCACGCTGGAATGCATTTCATGTTAAAATAAGATTTTTAAATTTAAAAAAAAAAGAAAGAATTAATCATTTAAAAGTACAAAAAAATAGAGCAATTTTTTTGTTTTTTTTTTGTACATAATTTTAAAAAAATAAGGCAAAAATTATTTAAATTTTTTTTAAAAAAATTATACATTTTATTTCTGAACATTATTATTAAAAATATGAGTGATTAGGATATGGATCACGGAAATTCGATTTTAAAATAGTAATTTGAACCATTTTGGATGGGGAGAGATGTATTCCCAAGCATGGCACTCATCCTGATTTTCAGGAAATTTTTCCCGAAGTAATTATGTGTAAAAAAAAATGAATATAAAATAAGATTATATAGTTCGAGTTACATAAGAAGCAAAAATTATCCTAAATTACTGTTGGTTACTTTCGCCACATGCTTGGAATATATTTCCGATCCATATACAATTATTTTTTTTAAATTAAATTTTTGAAATAATCACCCTCAGGAAAATGATATGAATTCCATATCCAAGTAATTCATAAGTTGTTATAGATTTTATGCAGTTTTTTTTAAAAATTAAATTTAAAAGAAAAATAAATAAATATTTAAAAGGTTTAAACCTTAGAGTCAAATCTTATTTTTATTCGGGATATAATGGGTTTAGTAATAAAGATTAAGAGAAGAAACATCAATAAATTTCAAATTTTTTCATGCTTTACAAAAAATAAGAATTATGATGTATGAATAGTTACATGTTATTGATATGCAATTCATCCATATGTTCTTATTTAAGACCAAAGGATGATTCCAAAACTATAAAAATAACATGTCAGGGGTTAGAATAAGGGCCTTAAAACTTGATGATATATTACATATAAAAATCTAAAGTATAACTCAAAAGATAATTATGAAAAATCTTATATAAAATATTATGTATCATTTCCTCTTTTTAAGTATAAAATTTTGAGTCTGAAGGAAAATAATATTTATTTGATATAAGTGTTATATCAATCTATCTATCGCATAGGGATTTCTATTTCAGACGTTAGACTTAGTATTTATTTTAGATTTAGTCGAGTTTTACCTGTTATGGTGCTCCTTAACTAATTGCCCCGACAAAGAAAGAAAGAAAGAAAGAAAGAAAAGAAAAGAAAAGAAAAGAAAAGAAAAGAAAAGAAAAGAAAAGAAAAGAAAAGAAAAGAAAAGAAAAGAAAAGAAAAGAAAAGAAAAGAAAAGAAAAGAAAAGAAAAGAAAAGAAAAGAAAAGAAAAGAAAAGAAAAGAAAAGAAAAGAAAAGAAAAGAAAAGAAAGAAAGAAAGAACCAGATAGTTCGATCGTGTAAGATAACCACCTTCCCTTAACAATTTTTTTTTATAACTGACATAGGGATTATCGCCTTTCATAACTATTATTAAAACAAAAAATTCGAATTTAATTTAAGATTCTCTTATCAATATGCTGCAGCATCAATCCAATCTGTTTTTTTGGCAAAATTGGTTCATACTGCATAACGAAAAATGAGCATATGTTTCTCGTAGCGAAAGACAATTTTATATGTAACTTTTGTGAATTATAAAAATTTTTTTATATATTTATATTTTTTTTAAATATTCAATATAATTTATATATTTTTTTTTAAAAGAATTTATTGGTTGTTCAAGGTTAAAAATATCGATAATTATTTTTTTTTATGTATAACAAAAACCTATTCCAAGCGTAACCAATTCATTTTTGAAAGTTAGTTGTTAGTTTTAGAAAACTTAATTATTTCTAACATTAATTGATATTCAATAAAATAAGTTAACATGTGAGTCCGGTCAAATTTCCCCGTTAAAAAAGATACGATACTTGAATCCCCCTTGCACATAAAATATATTAATGATTCGAATTAGGCTGCTATCATCAAATCTTTCGCCAACCATATGTTCCCCCCTCCCCTAATTTACCGAAGCCGGAAATCGGATAGTTGGATCGACCTTAGAGGTCAACGTTGACCTGATGCAAACCTGTTCCATGAAGATATTCAAAAAATGATTTACGTTTTTAACCCGGGTTTTAAAAATAATTTTTTAGTAAAATTTTTTTGTTATGAAGGAAGAAAAAGGACCATCAAAAATATTTGAAACATTCAGGCCCGTGCCTGGTCCGGCTGGAAAATCTTTTTTTCTTCTTCCGCGAACGTATTATTATCCAGTTTATATTTACATGATGAATTTTTTTTAAGACACATCAAATAAATGGACATACCTTTTGGTGTTTACAGTTAGGAATAAAATTGAAAATCCATGCAGAAAATTAATAGCGATTATAAAAATATGTGTATAATTGTATATTTAACAAAATAATTTTAGTTGCTGAAGATTAGAGTCAACGAAGAGGTATACAACTTTATATTTTTATTATGAATCAAGGATAAAAGAAAATAGAGGATTGATTGACTGTAAATTTATAATTATTAATTTTTAAAAATTATTCTTTATGTTTATAGAAGAAGGAAAGTAAAAATAGATAAATATAATAAGGTTCCAAAAAATAATAAATTAATCGTGTCCAATCAGAGAAGACCCCATGATGGTGTTAAAACGCTAGAAAAAATAAAATTCCGTTACTATTATTTTTTCCTAAAATCTAAACGCATTATTAAAAAACTTGCAATCTCTTGCCAATCATTGCCAACTGTTTTATTTTGTAATACAAATTCGACTAAAAGAAGTAAGTACATAACAAAATATTTAAAGAATTATCGTAATGAAATTTAATGCCCTTGAAAAAAAAAATAATAATTTTATTTATTGATAGAAAAAAATAAAAAAAATTTACACATTTTTGGCTATAACGTAATTAAGAAACCTCCGAAAAAATAAAATTTAAAAAATAACTTAATTTCTTCATTTAAATTTAAAGGATTATAAAAATTGGTGACATAACAAATAATTTCTGTTTAAAAATATCATCGGTAAGTCGGGTCAACTTTGTGTCAAATTAGCAAAGTTGTTAAAAGATACTTTTTAAATGGATCTAGATACAGATACATCGTCTAAAATAATATCTAGATACAGATATTTTAATAAAAAATGTATCTAGATACAGTACAGATACCACATTTTTATATCTAGATACAGGATCTAGATACTTGTATAACAACTCTGCAAATTAGTGTCATTTAGATTGTTATACAGCTGGATTTAAGAAGGGCTAACTCTAACTGAAGATTTTTGCTTATAGATTGTGGCATTAAAAGGGTTTCGAGAACTATTCGCGAAATCTCTAGGGGGCTTTAGCGTAATATTTTTCTGGCTAAAATGTTGAGTTAGCCGTTTTTAAAAAAGCAGTTCCGACAATCTTTCCGCGAGCTGGATCGAGCGGGGCGGTTCGGGCCAAGCGCCGGTTGAAGCGAAAATTTAAAAAATAATTTTTTAAATTACATTATATGGCCCAAAAATGTTTTTTTAAACTTGAATGGGTCTCAAAGTCCCGGGGCAAATCTGATCTAATTTTTTTTTTGTGTGAGTGTGTGTTAAGTTTTGGCGAGATTAATGATTAATGACCATTTATTTTTTAAAGGGGGGGGGGGGGGGTTAGCCATATTTTTTAGAAAATTTTTAGATAAGTTTATGACTTTTTATAAATTCAAAGTGTTGATGATGAAAAAAATAATAATTTAAAAAATATAATTATCCAGATATTAATATTTATATCATCATAAAAGATTTATATTACATTAATTTTTCCTATAAGTAATTTTAAAGTAAAATACAAGAATTACCCAAAAATTATGATTGATTTGGACAAAAAAAATTATTCTTCTTTAACTATTATTTACAATATCATTTTATCTATATTCGCAAATCAAATATTCTAAGTTATCGTATTTCGATTTAAAGATATATATATTTAAATTACATGTTCCAGAGAGAGAGAGAGTTTAAAATTGCGCAATTGTAAATACCGGAAATACAGAATAAATTAAGAGAAAAGAGAAGAGCTTTAAACTGATTTATAAATATGTGGGGCCTCGCGGCTGAATTCGCCAATTTGAGACTAGTGGGTACATTTCGCGTGCGGATTTTTTTCGAAATCAATGATAAAATAATATACGAATAAATAAAATATAATAGGAAACCTTCAAACCCGGCCCGGCCCGACCCATGTAACCGGCCTAAATTATAAAACCGCCGGAATTTTACCCGGCCCGACCCGGCCCATGTAACCGGCCTAAATTATAAAACCGCCGGAATTTTAGACTTAAACGTTTTGACTTATAAAAATCTTATAAATGGATCCTCTAACTTTCCGGGCAAGGGCTTCTAGACCGGCTCAAAAATAAATGGGAAAAAAAGTAGCCGGAAAGAAGGTATTGGTGAAAGATCGTCATTGAAATTGGATAAGGGATACGTATAATTATCAAGTTGCTAAAGTCATTCGAATATATTTGTGGCAGTGAGTTAGGCTTGATTTGGTAAGGGGATGGGCAAAATTGGATATCTTCATTAGCTTAAGGGGAGGAAAATGGGTGAAGGTCTTTGACCAAATGTAAAACGGGCTTAGGCTTATCTACCCTTCCTAATCCTTACTTCCGAAGCTATAAACCCGATGCGTGTAGATGTTTAGAAAATTATTCGGTTTGTTTAATTAGATGTATATAAAATTAAAATGGAACTTACACCGCGTCCCCTCTGAATTTGATACCTTCCCATTTATAAGTAATTCCGGATTGCATGTTTAAAATTTTTCGTGGTTGAAAGAATTAATTCTAGATGATGGGATGTGTTTTGTTGAAATATATTGAATATAATATTTAAAATAGATGATATCCGTTTTCGAACTGGGGGGCTATGATGTTAGACCCTAAAAATCCTGGAACTTATTTATTTTTTTTATTTAGACCTCTTGCTCTTCTATTTAAAAAATAATAAAATATAATTTATTTTTTTTTTCAAAAGATAAAATATTAAATATTTTAGGAATTATTTATTATATAATAACTTTTTTTAATTGAAATATTGATTAATAAAATATAAAGAGTTGAAAGACATATGCTTAATATATAATCTTTTTTCTATTTGATAAATCAAACGCTTACTTAACTGGCTATATTAATAAAAAAAAAATTATGTTTATTACAAACTAAACTTATTTTTCCAAAAAAAAAAAAATTATTTATTTTTAATAAAAGAAGAAAAAATCATTGATTTTTTGATTTTTTTTTTAAACTTAAAACATATGTAAATATAATATTTTTTAAAAAAAAAATTATTTCAAAAATAATAAATACGAAAAATGTTTTTTCAAGATCAAATAAACAATAAAAAAATAATAATTTTAAAAAAAATATTAAAATTTAAAATTGAAACCTCATTTTGGCCAATTAATAATAGGAAGGTAGTGGTCATTTTATATGTAATCTAATATTTTAATAAGCTATTTTAAATGGGAGGTTTTTGGCAGCAGATGTAATTTACTGGGACCTGGTAAAAGATAAGATAAGCTTTGTTTTAAATTTATAAAATTTTTCGCGTAATTATAATTGACAGAGTTGTTAAAGGGTATCTAGATCCTGTATCTAGATATAAAAATGTGGTATCTGTATCTAGATAGATTTTTGATTAAAATATTTGTATCTAGATATTATTTTAGACGATGTATCTGTATCTAGATCCATTTAAAAAGTATCTTTTAACAACTCTGATAATTGATCTACAATTACTGAGAAATGTTATAAGTATAATAAGTGAAAAAACTGACAAAAAAGCAACAAAAAAACTGTTTTTTTAAAGCGAAGAAAAAAAATATTAACAAAAGCATGCTTAAATATTATTTTACCGAAATTTATAGTGTTAAAAGCAGAGTTGTTAAAAGATACTTTTTAAATGTATCTAGATACAGATACCACATTTTTATATCTAGATCCTTTAACAACTCTGGTTAAAAGTAATTAGTTACTTTTTATGAATGTTACTTTTTTAAAAATATGTTAAATAATTTCGTATTGGGATCATAATCGTATTTCAGCGCTGTATAGAATACCCTAACGGTTATTTTCAAACAGTTTCGCCACATACTTCAGAAACGATAGGTTTATGTCAAGAAATGTCAAAAATACGTAGGGCAGATTAGAGGTCTGTATTGGCGGATTTTTTTTTTAAATATCTTAAACATTTTACTGGTGACGGGCGGGTCGAAAAATTTTTTTAGAGTGATTGGCGTGTAAACCTTTTGAGGATTTCAGACGAAATGAGCAGAAAAGACTTCAATTAATTCGTAATATTTGCATATTTTTATATGTTTTCAATTAAAAATACATTTAAATAAGTAAATGGAGAGCCAAACCAGCCATTAAAATAATTTTTAAACATTTGGCGCGAATCATCCTCAGCCAAATGATTTAAAATTAAGAAATTAAGAAATTCTGAATACTCAGGGATTCCACTCTTCCAATCTATGACATATATCTTTAATCTTATTTATTTTTAATTAATAATTATATCTTTGTTAATTCGAAATCAAAATGGTTTCAGATGATATAAATAAATGTTAGTTAATAACTGTAATAATTAAATTATATATATATATTTATAAAATTATATATTTATAAAATTTAAACAAAATAGATATGCAATATATTTTAAAAAAGGTTAGGTTGGTTCCTTTGGGAAGGAGGCTTACAATGAAACTAATGTAATTCCATTTATGGATGCTGATAGAAAGCCTCTGTCTTAGGTAAAAACGCTACCCGGGTTCGGTAATTTTACGGATATGTGAACAGAATTCTGTGAACGTGTAGATTAAAGTATAGGAGGTTTAGGTATAAAAATGTGCTCTTTGGATATTTCCGAATATTTATTTATTTTACACAGCTCTTAGATGTCAACTATGTTTGTGTTAAAGATCTGTAGGGGCTTTGCAGATTTAGGGGCATGTTGAATAACGGCATCGCATTGATTGTAAGGATACGTTTTTTCTGTGTGATTGGCAGTGTAGGCTATGCCGTTATTTTGAGTCGACGAGAGCACTTCAACCAGAGCAAAGGTGCGGTTGGGTAATCTAACAGCTGAGACGAATACCGGTATAAATGTGCGGGTTCATTTTTGTTGGTGAGTTTGCAATTTGCAATTGAAGTTTAAGAGAACGAGATAGCTTCGAGGACTTTGTGACCTGAAGTTATTTAGCAGTGACAAAAAAAGGAGGGCTATCGTGGGGACACATGATTGACAGTTTAGTTTGCAAGTGACAGATAAAGGGGTATCATCATGAATTCGAGATTCACATAGAGCTAATGCCTCGGTTTAACCGAGAAAGAACAAACAGATTTAAATTCCTTATGCTCAAGAGTTTAAAAAGTTTATTTCGTGTTAACATTGTTAAATAAATACGTTTTACCTCGGGGTATTTATTGTAAAATCAAATTGCACGTATTGATAATTTATGACCGAACCCTCAACTTTTACGAATAAATAAAATATTTTGCAATTTACATTTTGAAGCGATGAAAACATCTCTTAAAAAAAATTAATATACGGTTTTTATTGAATCTACAATAATAGCATAATATCACTACGGTTATTGAATCTACAAATGACAATATCACTTCGGTAATGAAGTTAAATGGGTAACTGATTTCACAATCCTACACCCTATCCCCTATTTTATCGTTAACTGATGATGTCCCATCGCCCGAATCCAAAGGATTGAGACAATCCAGTTGCTGCGTTGAATCCTTATTATCTAGCCTGCTCTCAACAGACCTTTCTCTCTTCACTTCTTTACATAATGGACGAAATTAAGAGCTTCTCTTAAGTATTTGAATTAGTAACTCTTAAGTAGTTACTTCTTCTTGCTAAAAAAAAGCAATTTTTAACAATACTAGAAAACTTGAAACACTTTCATAAATTTATAAAAATTAATCTTTCTTTATAAAAACAATTATTTTTTTCTTTTGAAAATACGCCTTCCCTTATAATCCCAAATCTAACAGAATGAACGCATTATAAAATTAAATATTCGTAGATTGTTTTAAAAAATCAAAAAAATTTTTAAAAAACATCCTTGTTTTTTTCGTTTGTTTTTTTTTTATCCATGGTTATCACCCATTCATCATGTAAAATAATAAACAGAAGGTGTTAGGAACACTATTTAAAACCGTCATTTTTTTTGCTTCCAAGAAAAATATATTTATTTTATTATTTTAATAAATAAGAATGCCAATCTTTTAGAATCCATATGGTTTACTTTTTCTTTTTTTTTTAAATACAAAACATCGAATGTTTTTAGATTTTAAAAATAAAATGGCCGGCTTAGAATTAGAGTGTTCCATATGTATTATATTTTTTTTAAGGTTTTTTTTAAAAAATTTGCGTGGTCTATTTTTCAATGACATATAATAATACCGAGACTGACGATGCATTCATCAAAAGCGTACGTGCATCGATGAAAAACAGCTGGGGACGCCATTTTGATTTCCCATATCATTTTAAAAATTTTAAAATTGAGAGGGGGCCAATTTATTCCTATGAAGAACTTAATTAAATCGAGATAATACGGAAGCAAGTTATCGTTAACAAAATGGCCGATCCAGCTGATTTGCTTTCAACGACTCTCATCGTCAGTCTAGGTATTATTATTATATGTCATTGTCTATTTCAAACATATAAAGACGTAGAAATTTTTTTTTTAAATCTGATTGAATAATGCTTAGAAAATTTAGTGTTTATTAATTAGGGTCAATTTTTAAAAAAAGGCCAGTTTAGGGATTAAGCCCAAAATAGTATTAGCCAATCTCAGAGGATTTTGCTCATAGGGTGGCAGAAAAGGTTAGAACCCTTTATTCGCCAGATCTAGAGGCTTGGCTAAAAATCTTAATCGGCCCATGTTTACAAACACTATTAGAGATGATATTTAAGCAACTCATCCATAACTTGCCCCTATAAAATAGTATTCTCAGAAAAATTTATTAATTATACCTTTGGGAAACGGAACAAAAAAACAATCTATATCTCCTTCAATAAAATAAAGTGAATAGGTTCCATATCCAAAAAAAAATTACAGGCCGCATTTTTAGAAATCGGATGGATAGATATTCGTAATTCTTATTAGTTTTAAGTATATGGAACACTATAATACCGTACTAATTGGGTGATGCAGGCATCGCTACACTCAAGCCGATCTCCAAAAGGGCTCAGCCGAAGAGGAAGGAAGGAAGGAAAGAAAGAAAGAAAGAAAGAAAGAAAGAAAGAAAGAAAGAAAGAAAGGAAAGAAAGAAAGAAAGAAAGAAAGAAAGAGAAGGGAAAGAAAACGCGACTGGGCCCCTTAAAAAAATTTCTGGCCCGGTCCTTAACCATTTTTACCCGCTCCGCTCCGGCATATAAAATAATTTTGGGCGAGTTATCGAACTCGCGATAATCTTTATGTGAAAGGAAGAAGATATTAATTTGGACTAATTATAAACTCCAAAAAAAAAGAAAAATTTATGAAATTCCGTCACGATCGATAAATATTTTTTTTGTGCAAAGGTAGCCGGCCCGAAATTCTTTTTTTTATGGACTTCCGGCTGAAGTGGTGCAAAAGTTTAATCGAGTTTGATCAACTAGCTGGACTCTAGGGGGCAATAGCCTATAGCGTTGTTAAAAACCAGATGATTAAGATTATAAACCAAAATAACATTATGCAAGCCTAAAGATTTTGCTCATAACTGGCAGAAATGCTTGAACATTCTATTTGCCACATCTCGATGCTTACAATAATATTATTTCAGCTAGAATCTTAATCGGGCCACAAAATTTCTAACAGGAGCAAATTTTATTTTTATTCCATTTTTTTTTTGGCCAATTTAGTTAGGCCAGCATTTTTAAGTGCGCAACGCGTCATGAATGGCCTATAATATTATTATATAAAAAATTTTCGAAAGAATATTTAAGAAAAAGCTACTTTATTCGCGTTAATTTAAAAATAAAACGGCATAAATTAGAACTTACATTTTTTTTCATTAAATTTATCATCACAAATCCTGAGGTTTGATCAAGAATCATGTTCATAATCATCACTCTATAAATTATTCACTCTAAAGTTAATTGTAATAATTAATTCTTCCTTTGAATAAGAATCACTTTATATAAATCATCATCTACAAATTATTCATTTAATAATAATTAATTATAATAATAAATAATTCTTCATTTTTATATATAAAAGGGGTTCATTAAACAAATGATTTAAAACCTCTAAATTAAGCTTTTTTTTAAAACTTTAATTCAGAAAAAAAAAATTACTTTTAAAAATGTTTATTTTGTTTATTCGTTGTTATAATATTACTCTTAGTTCAGAGACCTGCAAACCCGGGGCGGGTACACCGGAAATGCCGTATTTATCAAAAAAACCGGGCCGGGTCTGAAAATAAAAAACCCGGGTCGGGGAATATTTTTTTTTAAAAAAATCCTGGCTTCTATTCTATTCTATTCTATTCTATTCTATTCTATTCTATGAAATAATCTTAAATATATTTAACAAATAATAAACGATAACTAATGAATCTAAAACTATAGTTATACGCATAGTAATTAATTATGGCGCATATCAATACAATATCACATAATCTACTAAATAAATTTTACTTTTACGCCACGGTCACATCAATGATAAATAAAAACATCACCTGATTTTCCAGATTAAATAATACGATTTTTTTTAAACATTAATTATACATTTCCGCTATCCGAAAAATCCAAAATTACGTAAAATACTTATAATCTCCAACCATTCCTTGGCTATTCTTTCCTTAGTATTCTATCCAACTCCTTTGATGATAAAAATAAATACTAAATAAAGTAGCTCCCAAATTGCCTTCTTGACCTCTTCCGTTCCTCGATTCACCTTCTGCGCTTAAAATCCCTGTCTCTTCTCACATATATATGTCGGTACAGCAGCGCTCGATCTATCATGATAAAAATATATCTGAAGAGGGAGGGATTAAGCTTTCATTAAATTTATGAATATCCCAATTTAATCTTTAAAAAAAAATGTTACAATTAGGCGCATATATATGTTACAATCAAATCCTATGATTCTAATATAAGAGACCATTATATCTCTATTGTAACTAAATTTAACTTTCTAAACCTTGCACCCCCTCCCCCCTCAAAAAATATAGTGTTCTGAAATGCCCCATGTTCCTTTCCGCCCCGGTCTCCCCTTACATTACTATAACGAATAAAATAATTGAGAAGCGCGTTTGAATCGGACAGTTTCCCAATCTGTCTACCCCGGGATCAAGATTTTTTTTCAAAATTAATTTACATTTATCCACGTATCACTACTGGCCCTAAATACTTATTCCGTGAGAAAATGAAATAAAGTCGTTTCGCGTAAATAAATGAATGACTTAATTTTTATTTTTTTTTTGCCCCAATGGTTTTAAATCAACATAATTATGAATAACTATGGTGATTTATTATTTAGAATATATATTATTTTTTTTCTCCTCATTTACCTTATAAAGGCCAACAAGTAGTCATCTGCACCGGGCCGAATTTTTCAAACCCGGCCCGAATCCGATAAAAATTATTCGACCCGACCTGGCCCGAACCCTTTTTTTAATCGGACCGGGCCTACTTTTGTAGATCTCTACCAACTTTGCAAGTTTGGTCTCGTATCTTTATAATTGTGAAAATTTTCATTTATTAGTAGAGAATTGAATCTAAGGTAAAGGTGCTTCATATAAATTTGTTTATTGATTTATATTCGTTTGATGTTAACACGTATTATGCCACAATATTGTACTCTCTTATCCTTTTTAAGCAGATAATTTACCCGTTCTCGCAAAAAATCA
The DNA here is from genome assembly GCF_954871325.1 of Gordionus sp. m RMFG-2023. Classification (NCBI taxonomy): domain Eukaryota; kingdom Metazoa; phylum Nematomorpha; class Gordioida; order Chordodea; family Parachordodidae; genus Gordionus; species Gordionus sp. m RMFG-2023. The sequence goes on along the minus strand of NC_088778.1, from coordinate 3,253,512 downwards.
AAGGGAGATTCGCCCTTCCAGCCCTTCCAATTATGTGGACACTGGGTTATCCTTATTAAATGGATTAAATATTTTGTTTTGTAAACGATAACGCATCTAGCTCATATACAATATTTATTTTTTTTATATTCAAAGGTAATCCTTAATTCTGTGATCATCGCATGAGAGATTTTGTGATTTGTTTCAACAATTAACCTCTGACTTGATGGATGCTGATTACGCAGAATACAATGTTTGCAGGAATCCTTGCAAACTAGATGTGATTTACCAGATTCTCGATATTGCATCTTCCCATTGCTGCCTCACCTCATTCAGACCATTCCCTGTCGGATCTAATTCAACTATCATCCCCATATCGTCTGTTTCCGGGATTTCGGAATTTGGCGATAACATCTAGCCTTCAAAATAGTACCTTATCTTCAAATGCTAAAGGTCAACTCTTGCTATCGATAAAAAAATTTCTAGCCTTCAAAACGGTACTTCAACTTCAAATGCTAAAAGTAAAACATTTTGGCTATCGTTTTAACAACATTTCTAGCCTTCAAAGTAGTATTTCAAATTCCAAGGTCGATACTTTGGCTAGGCTAAATTCTCGAAGGAGTCATTATATAACTAGTAAATTTTATCATCGTACTTCCCATTATATTCCTCCTGATTAGTCTGTGGATACTTGACTATTCCAAATATTTTAGCAAACTTCGCAACCTCTTTATATATTTCACATGCCTACGAAGCTTACGCATATGCCATCAAACTATTCTGCTGGGACTGTTAATACTACTAGCAGTAAATGAGGAAACTGATGCCAACAATAACTTCTGACTAAGTTTGATGTAATATTTATTAGAAATTGCCATGAATCTATGAACATTATTCCTTTTTTAAATCAAAGAGCAGTTGTCATAAATGTGAATGATTTACAAATATTCTTAATTTAACATATAACATTTATATATTATAGTAATTAATACAGAGTATAGTTACAGCAAAATCTAGACACCTAATGGAGAAGTGTTTTGAATTTATGAATAATAATGAAATGTATAAGGGATTGGATAGCATTTAATTTAAATGGGTGGTAAGAATATTATTTGGTACGTATTATAAATTTTTGGGGGAGTTGATAATTAATTTTTCAAGTTTTAAATTGACTTGGTCAGTAATATTTATAATAAATTGGCAAGGTTTTTTGAAAATTTTTGACAAGTTATTGATTAATTAAAATTTTTTTTTATTGGCTTATGCAAATGTCGACTGCAAATATATAATATACTCTATTGATATAGTTCTGATTTTATTTTCTTATAATATTATAGACAAAAAAGTAATTAAAATTTTAAATTATTGGATATGTTTTTAATAATAAATAATTGTGGAATAATTAAAATAGATAATATTTTAATTTAGCAAGGTGGTATAATTTATTTTTTAAAAAATTTTAAAAATTTTTATCCAAATTATTTTTGAAAGAATTTTAGGGTTAAAGAGATCACCAGATATGTAGTAGGGTTAATACAATTTTAATAAATGATTTAATATGATTGATGCTTTTTAGTTAATCTCCCCATTCGTCATTCTTTAAACGCTTTTAAAGGCAACAGAGGTACTCTTAATTCTTCTCACGTCCAGCGTCTACATGAGTGAGCAGGGGGGGGGGGGGGGTGTTATCCATTAAATTTTTAGACGAAATAGGGGCAAAATATATTGCCGTAAAAATTAATACATTTATATAGACCTTATTTATGATAGAAATGACAATTCTATAATAATCGACCAAATCTTATATATTGCAAACAATCATAGACATTTTAAAAAGGTTGAATTTATGTTCCAGAAAATGGCTCTTTTAGTCTAAGGAGTACTATTATAATTAATAAGTTTGTTAATTAATAATGAGGATATTATTGCCGGCGAAAATTTATTTTGAGGGGGTTTGCATCCAGTGATAATCATGTCGTGAAGACCCTTCTTATGCAAATCAAAAACTGGGGAAAAATAGAATAAGAGGTTAAATCTTCTTGGGCAGGCAGCGGTTGCCCATGCTCACATAGAGACTGGCTGTAAACTTAAACACTTATGGGCAATGAAAATATAGTTGTAAATAGCCCATACCCAGTTTAATTAAGTATTTTAATTCGGTATGGGGTTGGTAGGGTTAATTATAAGTTTATATATCTTAGTTAAAGTTTATCAGGTTTTTCCCTGAAATCAATGTAATGAGCATAGTTTTATTAATTCCCTCTGCTGCACTTTGTAAACCTGAGGTAATGCCGTAAATATTTTACTATATATATTGCAATAAATGATTTTAACGAGCAATACGTTATATCCAACTGATGTCAGTGAGATAGCTTTAAAATCATTGAAGAATTTCGGGTTCGGTTTTTTGGAAAGGTGTCATAATATAGGTGGGCTTCATTCTTTAGAAGTTTCAGCTGTTTCCAAAATTTTTTAGAAAAAAAAACTAATAGATATTTCGATATGTTAACATTTCTTAATATTTTATTATTTGCTACTTTTAATATGAATAATTTATACCTGCAGCTTTGCATTTGCAGCTTCATCAAACTAGAGGTTAAAGAAGAATATAAATATTTGTATATATAAAACTAAAAATCAGGACCTCTTTTAGTTCATGCTTAGTTGAGACTTGTGATTGAATTCATTTTATATAGCCAGAGCTTTAGTTGCTGATAATTTAACTAACATTAGGTAGCCCTGACAATCTATTATCTTAACATTCTCATAGACACACCTCGCCCAAATAACGACCTACAAAGAGATTCGGAATCATACAGGAACTAACCAATTTACTCTTCATTAACAATAATGACTTATATGAATGGCATAATGTCATCTCAAGTCTATACTTGTAAACATCTAGCACTCAAAGTCAATAGGACGTTGTTCAAACGATCACATAAACCTCGTCCCATACATCTACAGTTCACAGATAGGCAGTAATTGACAAAATTCTCCTTACTGTAAATATTACAAAGGTAGAAAAGAACGCTACTGAGCTCTTGATCCTCCTACCCATAAGGCTCTCTCTCTCCCGTTTGCCATCAGTAGATGCCTAGAACGAAAATATCTTATCTTGTCCATCATGCAAACTTTTTTATTTATTTAATATTCACGATTTATTAACTGATTAATATATTCCAAAAAATTTTGAATTATACGTTGAAAATTGATTTCTTAATTAAAACTATCTTTAGCAGACCAGCATATTTAAGATGTTATAAAATAAAATTTTGTTTTAAAATCATAAATAATCAAATTTCAGGTTTTATAATATCTACTCGACTTGACGCGTAACTATAACACGATTAATTTTGCTTTACTTTTAAAACACATAGCTAGATCAAAACCGGTATATAATTAGAAATACGAAATGGAATCATAATCTCCTAATACATTGATTTGTCGAAATCAATTTTAATATTCCAAAAAGGTGTTAAGGATTTTTGCTGAGAGGAGGGTGATATATTCCCAGACTCTAAATTCTCTTGGGGGAGGACACGATGCGATAAAATCCACATATTTATTACTTTTCAAATTATAATAATTCAATAGGCCAAACATATACTGTATAGCTCAGAAATATGATCAACTAAGGAATTATGAGAGAAGGCTGAGAGTGGTAGCTGGAATAACAAAGAAAGATAAATTTAGTAGTATAAAAAACTATTAGGTAGAGTCTACAAAGAAATCACTCAAGATAATTCCCCTAATATATTATTTGTAAGATTTTTCCTCGGGGTGTAATCTTCCGATTACCCCTTCGAATAGAATACCAACATGGAAGAAGCTATCCATCCCAAAATGGTAAGCTAACTAGGAAATAGTTAAACTACAATTTTTCAATTTTTGTGAAAACTCATAAATATGTTTAATTTAATCATTCGTTATCCATTTCTGTGTTGACAAACAAAATACGGTGAGATTATGGTTTGTGAGCCCCGATTACCATTGGTTATTTTTTATTTATTTATCTGCCATATGATTGGTGGAATTTTATTTTCAATATTATTTATCATTGAAAACCATTGGTCGTTAATTTTTTATTTGTTTGTAAACGATATTTTTATTGTATAAATTTATTTAGCTATTTTTTTGGTAAAAAGATAAATAAAAATGAGAGACGGACGCAAGTTAAAATTTAAATAAAGACACGTACATGGTTATATATGAGGTGACGATTAGTAAAAGAGGAAAACGAAGAGAAACCTGCGAAAAAGAAATTGTGAAGACTTACATTCATTAATTATTTTTTTTTAGAGAGAACATTTGATTCTTTCTCAATGATCACTTGTATCTTTACTTATAAGCTTTTTTTCTAATTACATATTATCTGCTGAGTCCACATGAAAAATACTTGACTTTTTATTTAAAGTAATAAAAATATATGTAACTAAATATATATATTTTATACATTTATAATAGGAAATGCTTGAATAATATAATATCTTTTAAAACATTTTTAAAGATATTCTCAATAGGTTTATATTTTCTCTCTTCTTTAAATAAACATATGTTTGCTGTATGCGATATTCCATAAATTGGGAACTTCCCAGATTTAACATATTATATTTCAAGGTCGCGCCAAAGATGGATGCTCTATGGATTGGGTATTTATGCTTCTATTAACCCGGGCCCACAAAAAATATATGATTTTCAAATAAATATTTTAAACATTTAATTCTCGCTATTTAAATTTAAAAAAAAAAATGTGTAAAAATTAAGAGCCAATTGGTTATAACTATAAATAAAAATAAAATTCAACAAAAAAAATAAATAATCTAACCAATCATATGACAGATAAATAAATCTAACCAATCATATGACAAATAAATAAATAAAAAGATAACCAATCGTAAATATGGCTCACAACCCATAAATCTTACCCAAAATAAACCTTTTCACCTATTATATAATTATAACGTAATATTATTATATTTATAAAAAATCATTTTTAAATAATTTTTCTATCCCTCCTCCCCCCTCTTACCTACCCCCTATTTGTAATTTCTTTTCCCTCCAACCCCTGTATTCACAGTTATCAACGATTTGGCGGCAAAGTTTGTAAAAATATGCTCTGTTTTTGTATAATTTCCCGCGAATTCACCCTAACAGTGGATTTCATAGTATAATTCTGCCAATCCATCTTATCACTCCCTGTCAAGAAATTCATTTATTTATATATATATATATATATATGTGTCGTATTGGGATATGGAATCATGTGGGATTCGGAATCCCAACGTGGGGATTCAAGATCTTGAATCCCGTTTTATTAGGGTTTTTTTAAAAAATATTTAAAAAAATATAATTAAAAGACCAAAATAAGGGATTTAAAAAGAGAACCTAAAAAAAGTAAATAGTATAAAATTAAGGCATATAATGAATGAAAAGGGATGAGGTTAAGACTTTTTTGTTTTAAAAAAATATTTATAAAAAATCCAAATTATTGCAACAATTATTCAATGCAATATGGCATTTCATTGAACATCAGGGACCCGAACATTTATAACGGTTCAGTTTGGTTACGATTCAGTATATAAAAAATTATAATGGTTTATTTTTCTGAATGTAATATTGAGTTAGCCGTTTTTAAAAATCAATTATGAATAAGGAAAAATACTATGTATCTTTAGGTTGAGCCAAATAAGGTCAGACTCATTTAGAGATTGTTAAAACTAAATTATTTATAACAACGAACAAATTTTAAGTTGAGATTATCAAAATGTTTTTAAAAAAATAGGCTAAGAACCAACATATATTTTTGTTTAGTAATTTTATATATTTTTACATATTTTTGTATAGTTTTAATATTTTAGTGTTTTATCATTTTTTTAAAAATTATACCAATATCAATATTATCAAAATAAAATTTTAAAAATTAAAACAAATAACAATGGCGATATTTTGAAGTTTTGGAAGCAGGAAAATTTATTTCCTTTTTTTGAGAAAATTAGAGAATAAAATTTTGTCAGCCCTGGCAAATTCGGCTTCTAGTGAAAGGTTATTTTCCGTAGCCAATCGCCTATTAGAGGAAAGGCGTACACAATTGAAATAAAAAAAAATAGACATTCTTCTTTTTCTAAGTAAAAAATTTGGATTTATAATATGTATTTATTTTTTGTTATTACGGACGGATTATGGAATTAAAGAAATAAATAGAATAAATTCCAAAAAAGTGTAAAAAATTATAGCATTAAAAGTTTTGAAAAATTTAAAAACACCGTGAGTATTTAATGATTTTAAAGCATAAAAGTAATACAATATTAAATATCTCTAAAAAATAAAATTTTCTGGTGCCAGTCAGGCGGCAAAAAAATGTAATTTAATTGTATTTTTAAAAATAAAGATTCCGAATCCCCTTAAATATATATTTTTTAAAATTTTATAAATATCTGAACCCTAACCGTAACCGATCGGATATAATTATTTTTTGAAGGAGTAAAAAGAACCTTTATAAAAACGGGTAAACAGGTTCAGTTTTTATATTTTAGAAATGGAAATAATTTGAATATCCAGAATTATATGAACGTGCTCTTATAATACTGTCGGTTCCCACAACGCAAGTTTCTGTAGAAAGGGCTTTTTGTGTTATGGTCACAACGAACATACTTGAAAATATATAACTTATAAGTTCAAATAATAATATATTTAAAAATGAATTATTTTGAATCTTATATATTTTTTTTATATATATAATTCATAGATGCTTACAATAAAAATAAATTAGAAGATGGTGTTGCTTCAATAAAAAAAAAAAATTTCTAAAGTTGAACCGAAATGTAACCTTTATATAAATTTCTTCTCAAGAACGGTAATCAAAACGTAACCATTACAATTTTTTATATACTGTACCGTAACCAAACTGAACCGTTATAAATAACGGTTAGGGTCCCTGCTTAAATGTTCAACGAAATGCCATATTGCATTGAATAATTGTTGCAATATTTCGGATTTTTTATAAATATATTTTTTAAAAACAAAAAAGTCTTAACCTCATCCCATTTCATTTATTATATGCCTTTAATTTTATACTATTTTAAATTCTCTTATTAAATCCCTTATTTTGGCCTTTAATTATATGGTGCCAGCCGCAAAAAAGAGAAGAAAAAGTAATTATATATTTACACATGATTCCATATCCCAATACGACATATATATATATATATAAATTTCTTTATTTTGTACTTTCTTAATAATAACTATATAATTATAAAATATATTTTTTGATTTATTTTCTACATTATTTTCAAAAAAAAAAATCAATTACGAATATAAATAATTTCTCTAATTGTTTATAAAAAAAAATAATAATATAAATTTCAATTAATTTCCATAATCGTGTCCCCTTTTTCTAAACTTAGTAGTAGAGGAATAATTCTGGCATTGGCATTCTTTGCAGAAATTGGAGTGAATATGGTCGGGATTATTGTTAGTATTGAACAGTTTCCGGCACAAATGACAAGCGGTCACGGATTGACGAGAATGCTCTGTTCTCCTTTGAGCGGGTTGTTGGTGAGAGTCGGTCCTACTAGATGGGTTATAGCTGCTTAGTTGACCATTGATTACCCCGCTAAAACTTTTGTTGTAGGATATGGTAGAATTTTTGCAACCGTTCAATCGCTCGTTGGAAGAATCGTTGCTGACCTTGAATTTATTATTATAATCGTGAGAGGTTGCGTGAGAAGAATTTTTATCGGTCAGCCTTGAGACGCCCTCAGATCTTCGAACACCCAATTTGGTCGTTGTTTGGGAGTCTACGCTCGCGACTGGTCTTTGCGTGTTGGGTACGTAGTTATATTTGGCGGGAGACGAGGGATTCGGAATTTCTTTTATGGTCGGTATGTTGCTTTGTAAGTTTCCCTTGGTATGAGTGGTCGGAGTAGAACTGGAGGACCCTAATAAGGTGTTCGGTATCAGCGACGAAATAGATTTAGAGATATTTCGGTTGGGAGGGGAAGGAAGGAAATAATTGGGGGAAGATTTGACATTATTATTATTATTAGGCGTTCTACGCCCGTAAGAGTTAACGCACTTTGGTTTAGATGGAGGCGGATCATTGTAGGAGTTATAATTGCTGTAAAGCGTGACGCCCGACAAATTTTGAGCGTGAGAAGAGCGAGAATGACCGCACAACCTGCTGGGTGAGATTGACACCGCGTAATTTTGATTGTCATTTATACTGTGATAAGATTTATATTTAGCCGGGTCTGGAATAGGAGCGTGTTTTGGTACCTCATTTTCTTCCCGAATATGCGAGGGGTTAAATTTATTGGGTGATTGAGTTTTATCTTGATAAACGTTTAAAAAGTAAAATATTATCGTCATTTTTTGTAGAATGTCATATGATGTCAATCAAATAAAAAATAATTTAAAATAGAGATAGTTTCTACCACGAGTGAGTAGTAGCACGCCATTCATTTTTTTCACAGTAAAAAAAATAAATAAAATAATGGTCGTTACTCACTTTTCGGGTTAGGTTTGATAAATTATTATTAATAAGCCTGGGCCTCGAAGAATATGGACTTTAGGTAACATAATATTTTTATTGGTTTAATATAAATTTTTATAAAATATATTTAAAAAATTAAAAGTAGAATTCAACCAATCGAATTTCCGCGATTTGAAAACTATTTATTTCCAATTAGTTCTCATATGATTCCCACGAATAAAACATCCCTATAACCCCCCCCCCTCCCCTTTTCTTTGATCCCATTCTTTTAATCATGTTTCAACAAAGATAATCCATAATATTCTCTTTTCATCCCTAGCATTTGAAACCGTAAATCAACCTCTCAATTCTTTCTCCTGACCTCAATTTTCGTGGGGCATTAAATTAATGCCCAATCTTCCCACAAAAATTAAACCCCATTTTATTACCGCACAATCTCAACTAAATGCTCAGGCCATAAATGAATCCCACAATGCAAAGAAAGAAAGAAAGAAAGAAAGAAAGAAAGAAAGAAAGAAAGAAAGAAAGAAAGAAAGAAAGAAAGAAAGAAAGAAAGAAAGAAAGAAAGAAAGAAAGAAAGAAAGAAAGATTTCTATCGTTTTTAAGCGGCAATCCAGGTTATTTCAAAAAACATAACAAAATGTAAGGGTTAATTTTTAATGATACTGATTACGATGTTCAAAAAACATTTTATAAAAATGGACATTAAATTACGGAAAATTTATTATTATTAATTATCGAAATTCTAATATTTAAAGAAAATCTTACTGCTTTTTTTTCCCCATTACCTTCCTCCTCATAACATTAGTCTAGTCAAGGAATATAGAATAATATTTTTTTACGGAATTTTATAAATTATCTCAAATTTCCAAACTTAGTGTCATTATGTATATATATGTGTCGTATGGGGATTAGGAATCTTTTGATTTTAAATCCTTTACCGAGAGATGGATTTAACCGGGAATGTATTCTAGCACGTATAAAGAATTTACCCCTATAAATTCCAGCCAATTTCAGCCATTGATTTATTGGTAAATCCATTAAATGGCAAAATTGTTCGAAAATTTACAGTTTTGGGTACTTCATTACATGCTGAAATACGATTCGTGTAAAATCAGATTTTTCAAAATCTAAAAATCGGCCTCTCGGTAAAGGAAGGATTTAAAATCCAAAAATTCCGAATCCCCATACGACACATATATATATATACTATTTTAAGTTTTATTTTACCCGTGTAATAACTAGTGGTGATGTGTTGCAGATGGGTTTCGTGTTTTGATGGAGAATAATGATCCCTGGATTGGTTGCATTTTTTCGACTCGTTGATGGGCATTTTATCGAAATTGACGGGCGAATACGATATGTAGCTAGTTTTTGTTTGCGAGAGTTGTTTCTTTTTCCTGGGAGACAATTCATTCGCGTATCCGGTGATATTAGGGTTTTTGTTTCTTAAGGCATCCTTGTTGGATTTAGTATTACCATAGAAACTTGTATTGATTCGAACGTTAGCCTCTGATTTGCTGGCATTACTGAGTGATGCTTGCATTACTCCTATACCGGTTTCGATATCTCTGGATAATTCTTCTAAAAAGTGATATTTTTTGTAGGAAGGGGATTTGGGGGATGGGGAACACAGTGAATTATTGTTGGGATTCAGTTCAAGCACGAGCTGAGACTTGGAATAACTATTGAATTTGGTATTGTCGACATTGTAAGAGGTACGAGGTCGACGCGAAGTCGCGGTTTCCTCGCTATCGATGTAGTCCATGTATTTAATGCCCTTGAGGGTTCCGTTAGGATTCGAATAATCGCTGATTGCCATATTTTCACTAAATGAAGCAGGTGAAGCATTCCTATACTCCTTTTTGGATTCGATTGTCGGTTGATAAAAATAGTCCGATTTTCGGCAAGTTTGAGGTAAAAAGGACTGCCTAGACGATAAGCGATTCGTGTCGAAGTGATCCTTGGTTTTTAGGTCCAATAAATTTTCGCGCGATAAGCATGGAATTTTAGAAAGGGTTTTGGGTTCCGATCTAAAGTCCTGACACTTTGATTCGTTATACTTAATAATCTGAGGGGATAGTGACGAGGTAATGGGAGACGCTAAGGTGTAAGTCAAATAATTTGTCGTTTTAGATGATGTAGGGATCGATTGCGAATAGTTCGAGATGGGTTTATTAGGCTCTTCGTAATAATTGCAGTTAGAATGGTTTTGTGATGCGATATTGTTTTTGTCTTCTCTGTAAATTGGCTTCGACGTGTATTGGCGATTCTTTAGATCTTCCGTATAAGTAATCTCGGTTCTGTTCTTGAATAAATTAGGAATACCTGACGGAGAAGAAATGTTGGAACGCCCGTGTGTGTTAGCACTTTTAGAACCTTCGCTGTATCTTTTATGACTACCTTTGGAGGAGAGTTTATTTACGTTGTTTCCCACTAAATCTTCAGTCACGATTGTCGAAAAGTTTATCGAATGCGAAGTGGTCACTACTACCGTCGCATTATTATCTTTATCTGCAAACATGATCTTTCTGTCTTTTTTCAAAAATGGAGAATTACTGACCTGAGATACATTTATGTGGTTTCCTAGATTTTTGTAGTCATAGGCGTCTCTGTAATCAACATGGTAGCAACCCTTATTGACGTTATATTTGTCATTCGACGTCTCGTTATTCTCACTCATCCTAACATGCATCAATGATTGTTTCACTTCTTTTTCTTCTTCTTCGATTGAAATGTCATTTTTGATGGGCGGACACGCTGTGACGTTGATGTTGAGAGTCAAAGAGTTTCTCTTCTTATTGAAGGATTTGTTTGAATCGAGGACACTCTCATTTGATTTAAGATGATCGTTACTTGGAGAATTATCATGAGAAGTTACATTTCTATTCTTCAACGAAACTCGAGGTAAAGTTCCTTTTGATAAAACAACAAATGATAATAAAAGCTATGAATTATATTTATTTTTTTTTGTAATCAAGATTATTTACTTCTCCAAGCAAATAGCCCGTTCTAAGAATGGCGGGTTAAATCACAAAAAATATGTTTTATTGGATGGCGAATGAGATAAGAGTATTTCGATTTCTACTAAATTTGAATGAGAGGTGACTTTCATTTTTGACGGACAGATTTACATTGAGTGAAGCATATAAAATAAAAAAGCCTTTTCAAACTAAATTTTTAAAACTTTTGTATAATTGTATAATTTATAATCTAAAGGTTAATCTTTGATAGGTGAGGGTTTTGGGATGTTTAACCGAGTAGTGTAAAAATATATGCCGAAAAAATTTCGCAGGGCAAGATTAGATTCTTTTAAGATCATAAATTACAAAATGTATAAATGTTTAAATGTAATATAATTTGATCAAAATTATATTTAAAATAATTTGTGCATAAGTTGGAAGTAGTAAATAATATCCTATATTATGTATATATATATACTTCACTATAACATTTCATCTAAATAAAGACCAATTTAATGGCGCACCCTCTCATCAAATGAAGAAGAAATTTCTTGACTTATCTTTATATTTCATCCGTCATCAGAATGAATTTCATGATTCAATCTTCATTCTTTCAACGGGACTATTTTGATAGTAATTTTATTTTTTACTAAATTGGGCTAAAATGATCTTAAATAATATTATTTAATAAAATTTGTAAAAAAAATCATTATGAAACATGTTTCAAATCAAACTATATTTATAACCCTTTCGTTTTTTTTTATAAAATATCTTATTATAACCAGTTGAGTTATGGTTATGAAAGATTTACAATAGTTCGGTAAGGTTTAAAAGTTAGGGTCTGACGCCCGAGCCCGTCTCCCTCTGCTCGCGGGACGAGTGTTGTTAAATGGCAACTCAATATTTTAGCCGGATATTGCTTAGATTTCGCTTAGAGGTGTCTAGACTTCGGTGTCATCTATGAGCAAACTCTTCAGGCTTACGCAAATATTATTCCGGATTCAAATATTTGAGTGGTCCGTTTAACAAACACTACGCGAGACAAAATTAGATATTTCGAAATCAAAACATGATTACTAAATCATTACGAGAAATACATTTAATGTATCGTATTATACCATATAATTTTAAATTATCGGTGTTGGAGGAGGTTTGTTCAAATTTTTCGATTTTCCTGGAGATGTTCTTAGGCTTCGAAATCTCAACGAAACTGGCAAACGTTTTGGTCAAATTTTGTTTGGGAAATGAATCGGGGTCTAATGAATTTGCGGCACTCTCTTCGTTCTTTCTGGCATACCTTTTTGTTTAATAAATAATAATTTAATTAATTTTTTTGAAAAATTAAAATTATTACAAAAAGAAGGAGTGAAAATCAATTATTCCAATAAAATTGATTTAGGTAATAGGTAAAATTAAACGGGATTACTTTACCCCAGCTCACAATACACTCTCCCAAACTCACCTCGTAGAAATAACTTATTATTATAAGTATAAGCTCATAATATTGATTACTAAAATTCTTGAGTTAAATTATAGAATTATTTTTATCAGGTTTTTCTGCCCTGCCTAGAATAACGAGGAAGCTAAGCTTTTTCTGCGAAGTTGGGGGGCCGGCCCGAAAATCATTTTTCTGAAAGACAAGCAAAAAACCAGGAAAAGTGAAAAGAAGAATAATATTTATAGGGGTAAATTTGATTCGATCGATAACACGATAACGGGTCGGTATCAAATAGTGTTGTTTAAAAGCCGGATTCGGGTCGAATTTACAAAACGGCCGGTTTAGATTTATAATCAAAATAACATTATGCGACATGCAAGCCTAAAGATCTTGATCATTGACCTGGCAGAAATGCTAGGACATCTAATTTGCCAAATCTTGATGATGCTTACTTAGACAGTATTAATTTACTTAAAATCTTATTGAAAAATCGACCCCAGTTAGGGCTTTTTAACAACTCTAGTATATGTTTGAAGGCTAACACTTGGGAAAATCCGTGTTAGGTCTATTCCATTAGGGGGCAAGATATGGTTAATCAAATCCCTATTTTAAGCATCTTTAACTCTTATAAAAAAAATATTGGTGTTGGCTTCTCAATATGGCGGATTTTTTTTTCCGGAAATGTATTTTCAATGTGTGCAGAATACCTGCCCTATAAATTTTAGACAATTTTATAACAAAATTTTCTTAGAAATTTGCCCAAAATATTTTTTAACATAAAATATGGTATAGTATAGATATTCAGCGAAATCAGATTTTATCATATTTTAAAAAATATATTCAATAAATAAACAGGGTTTGACAAAAATCTTCAAATGAGAAATTTGAGGAATTTTTTTTAGCCCAAAATTTTGAGTTAAAAATCTTTAAAAATCCACAAAATTGAAGATTTTTTTATGCATAAAAATAAGAAAATATTTACTATATAAAAGATTTTTACCTAAAATGTCTGGAATTTTAGGTAAAATTTGTTCGAAAATCCTGTTTTAGGAGTATTCTCGAAAAAAAAATCTTTTGAGATCAAAATCTCCAAAGATTTCTGTTTGTTAAACAGCGCGTATTAAGTTGGATCAAGATTTCCAAAATCGTATTATGCAAAGCGCGGGAGATTTTGCTCACATAGATTGCAAGAAAGATTTGGACCTCGATTTTGGCTAAAATCTTAATAGGGCCGTTTTCAAAAATAGATCCTAATCGGGCTGGGCCACTTAGCAACATTATTCTTGGATAAAAAAATAAAAAAAATAACACCAGCTCAAACTCTCGTCCTACCCAAAGTCTTATGACAAAAAATAATATAATGTAAGCATCGAGATTGGCAACTAGATGTTCCAAGCATTTCTGCCAAGCTATGAGCAAAACTCCTTAGACTTTCATAACGTTATTTTTGATTATAATTCTCGAATTAGGCTTTTTTAACAGCATTCAGTCATAGGGGGTATTTGGTAAAAGATAGCGAAAGATGACGCATAATTTATATTGTTCTTATATTTTTTCTATAAATATATTCAAAATCTCTGGGGCCTCTTAAAACCGCACTTTAGAAGGTTCAAATTAATAGGGAATTTAGTTTTTTTTTAAAGAACCTAAATTCCGTGTCACGTGGTTCGGGGCAAGACGCGGCCACGTTAGGCGAGCGCGCATCCGAATTTACGGTGAATAAAGAAGAGTTTTCTATCAATTTTTGCTGAAATTCGCGGCTGTTCATCACGCATTTGTTGTAAAGGACTCGGGCTTGCGTTATGCAGTCGGGTTCCGCCTGATGTAAATCCATCGCTTGTCTAGCTCTACCTATATTGAGAATGAAATAATTAAAAAAAAAAAATTTTTACCATAAAAAGAAATCATCTGTTAAAAAGAGTATATCCATTACTTAAACGAAAACATCTTGAAATCTCCATATGAATGACAGTAACTTACTTTTAAAGCTCGTAGGGGGGGGGGGGGGGGTAGAGAATTAAGGGTAGAGCTCCATTAGCCAGGGTTTTTAGCAATTTAATTTATAGCCCAGGTTCTTCTAATTTAGAGAAAACCCCATTTCTCATGAATCCTAATTCAAACGAGCATGGATACCAATGATTCATAATAATATACCTAGACTGACTGCCTTCATAATAATACATTGGAAAGCGTCGCTAAATGCGAATCAGCTGGGCCCGCCTTTTTGGTAACCCATATGGTAATTATTCTCGTGGTTAAAAACTACCATTAAATTGATATCTCGCTTCCTTGTTATCTCGATGATCACAGACAATTCTTTCAATAAAGTTTGCGTCACGCGTAGGAATAAATTGACCTCTCGTTTAAAAATTTTTTAACAATTGATATGGGCAACCAAAATGGCGTCCCCAGCTGTTTTTCATTGACGCACAGCTTTTTAATGAATGCAATCGTCAGTCTATAGGTATTACCATATGTCATTGTGCCATGAAACCCACTTCATAAATTTTAGGCCATTTCACTCTCCGTATAAAAAAAATTTAATATAAATAAAATCGCAGCTTAAATTATCTGAAATTCGTAGAATAAGGGGGGTGTACTGCGCATGCACTATATTCTAAGAACTTTTAATTTTATTTTATATTAATTATACTATTTATCAAAAGTTTTAATAGTAAAAAAAAAAAAACTTTTAAAATGTCTATGGGAAACATAATAAGTTTTTTATAAACGATATAAAACTCGGCTAAAAACGCCGTCAATAATTCTTTATGTTCTCCAAATTCCTTAAACCCGGGACCAAGACTAGACCCGCCATATTAGCGGGATTTTTCGATGATTTAGCGAAAGGCGGGAATACGCGGGAACAAAACGCAATCACATTTTATGTAAAGATATTGGGTGAATTTATTTTTTTTTTTTGGTCAAATTACGAATTTTTCAATTTTTATAGTCAAAATTATATTTTAAAAAAATTTTTCGCGGAACAGCGCAAGGGAGATCAAACCCGAACCCAAGGAATTGCGAGCAAGATTGGGTATAGAAATGATTCTTCATTTTTGTAATAGGGACGCATCCCTTGGTTTGAAATTCTGATCTTAAAAAACGGTATAATCACGTGTTAAAAAATATTGGATTTACTAGCCGAATTGGCGCAAAAAAATATAGCCGCGGATATGTCGTTGATCTTTATCGCCATTTCCGATTGTTCCAGAAGTGCTTCCGCTTCCTGGCACAGGGATTTACATCTGAAAGTGTCACCTTTTATTAAATTTTCGTTTTATTATAAGAAATAAATTAAGTTATATGATAAAATTTCCCGAATACCAAAACTCGAATATAATTGGATAATGCTTTTTTAAAAATTTTTTTTAGAAATATAATGGGGTTAAATTAAGAGAAGCACTCCGCTTTATTATTATAAGGTTCTATGTACACTCGGATTTCTTTTTTTCAAGAGAACTATTTTTTTATTTTTAAAAGAACATTTATTATTTATTGCTATAAATTTTTTAGAAAACTGCTAAAAATAAGGTTTTTTAAAAAGTAGAAATAGAATCTTGCAAGTCAATTACAATAAAACATTAGCATGAGTTAAAAAAGGATTGATTTAGACTATATTTTTCATATGTTTATAACTTAAATAGGCATAAAAATATATATATATTATTATCGAACCCTAAATTTCAAAAATTTTAACGAATGTTGTATGTAGATATATTATGTATTGGGCTAACCCTGAAAAAAAATATAACTCCCTTCAATAAAGTTGGCTTTTTAAGGCCAAAAAATGTGATTTTTGAAATTTTTTTTTCTTGCAATACTAACTTTGACGTTGGCACATTCTGCTCAAAAAAAAAATACCCTATAAACTCAATCATTATTGTAAGTCATTTATAATACTAGGAAGAGTTGTTAAAGGATCTAGATCCTGTATCTAGATATAAAAATGTGGTATCTGTATCTAGATAGATTTTTGATTAAAATATCGGTATCAAGATATTATTTTAGACGATGTATCCGTATCTAGATCCATTTAAAAAGTATCTTTTAACAACTCTGCTAGGAATAGTGTTGTAAAACGGCTCGTCGAGCCCTTTTAAAAACGGCTCGTCGGCCTTTTAAAAACGGCTGACTCGATATCTCATCCAGAATAATATTATGCGAGCCTGGATATTTTGTTTGCAGAAGGGAACAAAGGTTTGTACTCCTATCAGCAAAATCTAGCGGCTTAGGCAATATATTTATGGCTAAAAAAATGGGCTCAACACTAACTAGGAATATATTTTTAGCAAAATCATCGTTAATCCCAGCAGGAAAATAGGTAAAAAAAATTTAATATATACTTATATTTTCCGTTTCCATCATAAGCGAATCCGCGTGCGAACCAACGCTTGCGCCCCCTAACAACAACGGAGCCGAATGATAATATCTATGACTAATGTTGTTTAAAAGGTTCGCGGATAGATCCGTGTCCACTTTGCTGATCAGGGCATCTTTGTATCCGTCATAATTCCCGCGCTTGTGGTGTTGGATCGCCGCAGATTTTCTGGAGGTGGGATTCGACCTCGACGAATTTTCGCTCTTATCGACGAGCGAGCCATTGTTAGATTCCAGGGTACCGTAAGACTTATCTTTATAGAAGGAATCGTTTCTGCTTCGAGAAGAATCGCTATAATCGCTGAAGGAAGAATGTCCGACGTTACCGTTATCAGAATTGTTACATTCGAGACCCACTAATGTCGTATCCCCGTCGACGACCTCGCAAACTATGGCGTCTAAGCTTTGATTGACATTCGGAAAGGCGGAATCTTCCGACGAAGAAAATACAGAGGAAGTCCTCTGCGAATCCTTGCTATTTTTATTTTCGAGTTCGAAATCCGAACGCGTTTTTCCGCTCGCGATACTGGTGCAGTCCGTTTTATCGAGTTCGTTGATATATTTATCATCATTAATATTACTATACGATACATGGTCGTGTAGGATGCTGCGATTATTATCGTCGCCGTCGTTATTTGTCTTAGCGGAAGCGCCGTCGTTCATTCTATCGTCGTCCTGGGAAGAAGCGGGAGAGCACCGGAAACTGGATCCCTTCCTGGTATTTTGCGGATAGTGAACGTAATTTTTCAGGAAAAGGTAAGATGACGGGGCTGGGCCGGAACGCTTCGAGGAATTGGACGATATTGTGCTGCTTTGATCTCCGTTCGTTAGATATCCGGAATCTCTCTTCTCCGTGAATTGTTCATTTTGGGTCAGTTTGGTGGTCGTATTTTCGCCGTTTCGGCTAGCGCTGCCGCCGCTATCATCCGCTTTGCCTGATTCGATACCTATAACGTCATTAAAATAGGGTAAATTATTGCGTTTTAGTAATAATGGGGGATCGTCTAAAATGGGGTGACGGGAAATAGCGGGTTGACCCATCTTGATCAATAGGTTAGAATTTATCTTATCGCTAAGGGATTCCTTGAAGCCCGAGCTATGATCTGGGCGCGAAGAACCAGAGGGGATAGGGTTAAGGAGCAAATCTTTGGAGGAATAGGAAGGCTTAGAGGGATGACCCCCGGACCTTCTCCTACTAGATTTGGAGATAAGCGATATGTCCGCCGAGGTCTTGTCGATTATTGTTAGGTTCTCGAGTTTACTAGCGGTATCATTATTCCTAACATTTTTACCGGGAACAATTTTAGACGCGGGTTTGTAAGAGAACGAGTCGGCTCTATAAGATAGCTTACCCAATCCGCCCGTGCTCTGGCGCGACAATTTCTTCGATCTAGGAGGATCACCATTTTCTTTGAAACGGTCCAGATGGTTATATATATCTTTATCCTCTCCATTACAGGCATCGGTTAAATTTTTAGTTGATTTTAGCGCGAATTTTAACATATTTTGGCGCTAAATTTTTTTAAAATTTATATTACTCTACCTTTTGTTTTTTTAATTAAAAAAATTTTTTTTTTCTTTTATATATTTCATTTTCAAAAAAAAAAATTTATTATTTTTTGAAAAAGTGTTTTAAAAAAAAAATATCATTTTACACAAAAAAAGAAGAAAAAAATTTTTTTTTTAATGCAATATCGAATTAATGAGAATATCTTCAGAACTTTGATCTCACAAGATAAACATAAATTATTATATTTTTTATAAAATAAAATTTTATTAATTATATTTATAATATTAATAAAAATAATTCAAACAAATAATAAATACAAAAAAAAAGTAAATAAAACATGTTTTCTATAAAAATATTATCTCTTGTTGTATTTGCACTGGCCTCCAGTGTTTTTAAGTTTTTAATAGGTAAGTTTTAATCTTTTTTTTCCAATTTCTTTTCTCTATTTGGTTCTTTTCTTTCCATTTTTTTTAATATCTTCTTTCGTTCTTTCTTTTAGTCTTTCTTTCATTTTATTTTTATAAAATTACATTTTATATAACAACGTTACAGTATATATTACTTTAGAAGAAAAAGAAAAACTCATTTTTTTTGCAAGGGTAATAAAATATTTGGGGTTTTTTTTGTTAAAATTGTCTATAATATTTTTGCGTCGCCAAAATATTTAATCGAGTTAATGTGACAATCGTAACCTCAAAAAAAATGAATAATTTAATACTGATTATGTCTAACTTTTTAATTACGACATTTTTTGAGAGGAGAAAAATTGATTTATGATTAGTAATTTGTTTTTTTCCGCCATAAGATGTTTGTATAAGCTATTAATTACAATTTTTATATATATTTAAATGTTCCACGAGTCAGAGCCCACTCCCCTTATGAGGACTGAAATAAAAATGGATTCTGACTATACACATGAAGATTTACAGCATTGCGATCGACTCATAACCTCAGTGGTAAGAGGGCTCTGCAACGGGCCAGCACACAGTCTTGCTGAATAGGCACGGGCTAATTCACTGAGCTCGAGGCAGAACATCGCAACTTCCAAGGTTACATTATGTTTTGGGGGGCTTACAAAACTTGAGACTTCAGGTGTGAGCATAAAGTATCCCAACCTGCCCCGGTCTACCCTATATACCTAATTATTAATCCTACAAGATATTAATACGGTATATCTCCAAAAATATAATAAGAGTCTGATATCAAAATATATAATTGCAAAATAATTATAATTTTGACGGAAATAAAATTTTGTTTCAATGAGGAAATGTTCTTTCTTATCTTCCATTTTCTTATTCTTTTAAGATTAAAAGAAAAACATATTTTTATAGGAATAAAATTAATTATAAAAAAAAGGTAAGCAAAAATTTCAAAATGGGAAGAAATTGAGAACTTTGGAGAGAGATATAAAAAAAAAGAACGATTTTAAAATGGCCCACAATAGATTAAATCAAGATATCTGCCAAATGTTGACTGGACAGGGGCCAATCATGCTCATCTCAAAGTCTGGTCGGATAGACTTGAGAGACCGACTAGATGGAACAAAAAAAAATCAAAAAAGTTTTTAAAAAAATTTCCCACCATTTCTAGCCTCGACTATATTTTATTTATTTTTTTTAAAAGATACAAGCTCGACAATTCATTTCCGGTTGGGTTCATCAAAATCAAGGTCCGATCCCGACGAACCCGAGTAAATTTCTGCATGAGTCGAACCGACCAATCTTGGATCGGTCCGCGCAGCTCTACGTTTCTTTCGTACGGACGATCGCCGGAAGTTGATCCAAGGCAGGACTCTTGACAAGATTAAAGCGGATTAAAATCCCCCCTTCCACCTTCCGTCATTTATTAAATGATTATTTAAATCCAAAAAATATATATAAATGATATTTTATTTGAATTTTTTGTGCGAAATATCTTTTAGCCATACTTTTTATTTTCTATGGTAATAATAATAATAAAGATTAAAATGACATAAGTTTGAAATTTTATAAATTGAATGGAATTAAATGAATGACTAAATCTTTTTCTTTTCTAATCCGTATTTTCAACTAATTTCTTATTGTTATATTATAAAAAAATTTAAATATTATTCCTTGTATATTTTCTCTCTTTGTCCTGGTATAAAAGAATTAAAAAATTTTTATTCTATTATTCCATCAAACCTTATTTTTCATAATTTTCAAAGTCAAAACTTTTATGTAAGAAAAATAAAAATAAGATGTAAAAATATGAATGAATAAAAATAGGTGTATTGATGATGTTATTGTAAAAACATGAAACTTTCCATGATAAATATTTAATATAGCTAATGGCATTCGCGATTTGCCATTTCCCGTGGATTATACATTATATAATATATATAATTTATTTTTTAATTTTATGCAGCTTTATTTTAAAATTATAAAAAATTGTTTTTTTTTATATAAACATTGCATGAATCATGAAAATTTTGTTATTTATAGGTTATTTAATCCTTTTAGAGAAAATATTTTATCAAAATATTATGATAAGACTTAAGAGATAGGGGAATTTTAAATATCAATATTGTATTAATAATCGTTTAAAAATAATAATAAATAAAGAAAAGCAGTTGGTTTAACCCAACCCTTAGCAAGAAGCAGAATGAACAATTTATGATCATAATTAGAAGTTGCCAACTAGGTCACGGTCCAATCTTTGGACCAGACCGGACAGATTAGCGGAGCGGACTACGGTCCTATATAAAAAGATCGGTCAGGGCCAGTCTTTTTTTTAAAATTTTTGTTTTCCCCTAGTTTCAATTTAATTTCATGTTTTATATCATTTTGTATCAAATATAAAAGTATTTTATGTCAACAGTATAAAAAATCATCAAATAGAAATAATATAATAAAGAATTATAATGCCTTTTTGAAAAAATTTTGCATTGTTATATAGAAAATTTATTTTTAAAAATAACTAAAAAGTAAACTCCTCCCAGAAAAGTGATAAAATTTATATGAATTTGAATACTAAGACGAACTTAAGACAGGTCCGTCAATCGATCCCCGGTTTAAGGCCGACACCGACAGTAGAAAGCTGCCAATTAATCCTAACCTTAACAACTCCTACTATCCCCAAGGAGTTCACGATAAACGGAAGAAGAGTGTTCACCGAGGCCTGGAGAATCGTTGTTACCCCACTACCCATCTTATTTTATCGAAAAATTAACACGCTTTTTTAAAATATTTATCAGATCTTCAACTGTGCTAAATAAGATAGGGGGGGGGGGGGGGTTGTATGAATTTTATAAACAACTATAAATTTTGAAAAGTTCTTTTTTATTCAATAAAAAAAAATAATGGATATATATAATATAATATATATTCGGCTTTTGTCAAAAAATTTATAATTATATGATTAAAAATAAGTGGGAGAGGAATAGTTGACGTCATTCGTTACTTTTTTGAGAAGTAACTTAGTAACGCGGGTTCTCATTCTGACCAACTGAAGAATCGGGGATCTCGCTTGTATCTTCCTAAAATAAATTTTTTTTGAAAGCAATATTAACAACATAATATTAACAGATGCTAGGGAAGTAGACTCTTACACATCAGATCCTTGAAATGGCATTCCCAAATGTAAGAATACCATCTATTAAATACTTGTTTTCAATTATTCTTCAATATTCCTCTAAAAATATTTCTGGGATATATAAGAGAGATTTTCAATTTATATATATATATATTTGTTTTTTTTAATTTTATTGATTATAAATAATTTAATTATTTATGGATCAAATGTTCTCACGACAAAGCATTGATGCTATTTTCCAGAGTTGTTAAGTATCTAGATCCTGTATCTTGATATAAAAATTTGGTATCTGTATCTAGATAGATTTTTGATTAAAATATCAGAATCCAGATATTATTTTAGACTATGTATCTGTATCTAGATCCATTTAAAAAGTATCTTTTAACAACTTTGCTATTTTCCTTTATAAATTTTATTATTTAAAATATATAAGGCTCATTTTTTATTGAAATTTTGTCCCCGGTGTTTATTAGAAAAATCATCCTAAAAATAAAGTATATTATAAAGTAAACTGTAGAGTAATTCTCATTATCCGCAAAAAGAGGTGACGAGATTAATGAAATAAAAATCTATTTTAAGCATTTTTAATCAATTTTACTATATAATATATATATATATAATATATCCCCTTTTATCTAAAAATTTGTATAATCAAACATTAATAAGGTTTTTTATTTGTATATAAATACATAGAACAAAGAAATATTATATTTATTAATATATAAAGAAATTTAATAGGTTATCGCTATATATAAGAATTCATATTATAAATAATACATATTATTTTATTTAAATGCATCGCACTTCAGGTTAATTGTAATTTGTGTCACTTTGCTAATTAACTAGAGTTTATGAAATGTTATGTTTATGTTATGTGAGTTAAATTATTTAATATTCTATATTAGATAAGCTCACTCATGATATTTTTTCGCAGAGGGGAGGGTATATTATAAAAAAATTATCAAATGTTTATTTTAGTTGTTTTTGTTTAAAATCTTTGTTACAATAAGATTGATTAAATAAATTAAAAAATATATACATACACTTATCTATAAAAAAAATATATTGAAAATAATAACTAGGTTAAGTAGGCGGGGCTTAATGGCCCACATATAAGTTAGATCGGTTAAATTTGGATCCATATTCTTTGTCGCAAGTAGAAACCTTTTTTTTGGATTAACTGTGATTTAACGTAACCTTTTGAATAATTCTAGGGGGCTTGGGGTCCTAATGAACCACAGGTGCCTGAAACTACTAGAACGAACAAGAGGGCCATATTTATTGGTCTTTGTATTTTTCGCTCTCATGATGGGGTTGACAGAAAAAGATCTGGAAAAACAATCTTCACAAGTATAATCCAAGCGAGGAGTATACCTTGAGTCTAATTTTATTGTCAGGGCTGAGGCCAGAGGGTTCCAGCGTTTAATAAATATTTGTGAATCTCTAGGTTCTATTGATAATGGTATAGAGTAATCTACTGAAAAAAAAACGTCAGTGCCGGAGGGCATAGGCATATCCAAGATTTTTCTAAAAGGGGGAGGGTGCACTGTTAGGTGGATTTTTTTTCCCCTATAAATTTCATAGAAAGTCTTTAGTCCAATTTTTTAGTTAGTAAGACATCAGCGAAGTTTGGTTATTAGGACGGCGGTAAAGTTTACATCCTGGGGAAAATTAAGTTGAATACAGTAGAAAATGGGAGATTATATACCGGACACTAGTGTTGTTAAACGGCTCGAACTCAATATTTTAGCCAAGAAAAAATATTGCCAAAGCCTCGCGATTTCGCTAAACAGGTGTCTAGAAACCTTGGTGCCTTCTCTATGAGCAAACTCTTCAGACTTCGTGCTATATTAGTTAAATATTAATTAACTTAAAAAAAAAAATGCTTTAGAAAATAGCAAATTCGTATAATAAAAGTAAAAATTATTTAAATTTAAAAAAAATAATAGCATATGTTTATATAAAAGTATTGAATTATATATATAATCAAATAAAAAAAATTTTGTAAGATTTAAAATAATGATATATAAAACCTTTTTTTTAAAATAAAAAATTATACTTCCTTTTATCTTCCTCATTTAAATGTGAATTTCAGAGTTGTTAAAGGATCTAGATACATGTATCTAGATCCTGTATATAGATATAAAAATGTGGTATCTGTGTCTGTATCTAGATATATTTTTGATTAAAAAATCGGTATCTATATATTATTTTAGACGATGTATCTGTATCTAGATCTATTTAAAAAGTATCTTTTAACAACTCTGGTGAATTTTAAGTAATTTAACCTAAATATTTAATCCCCAATCTCCGCGCAAACTATGAAGCGGGCAGAGTAGCGACCCAGAGCCGCCATTTAGATCCCATGTCAGGGGATTGGTATATTTGCCTCGTAAGGTCTCCTACCATCTTTGGGTAAAATTGATTATTTTTTTAAATATATTAAACTGTAATTGTTCTCGCCGCTTCTATCTTAATTATTCTATTTTTTTTAAACGCCCATCTCATTTTCTCCGCCCGCTATTATTTCATAAAGTACCAAAACGAGTAAAGCGTACTTCGCGTAACGTTTCATCGTGGCTATACACCCCCCAGATCCCATTCAGCGGAAATTACTAAATAAGGAATCTATACTGCTAATGCCAGAAAGAAAGTTGATAACCTGTCTGAAAAGATGGAGGAGTTTTTCCCTCACCCCCTTCCAATCCGATGACGAATGAACTCAATAGCTCTATTCGTTACTCGGGTGCGCTCCATTTCGCGATATTTCTCACTTTTCGATATTCGTTCCAATTCCTATTCCTGCAAATTAAACTCACCCATAATTTAAACGAATTACATGCGCTTAAATCCAATCCGAAATTTCAATCTATTTATAAGAGGACGATTGGTTGCCTATACTCAACTTACATATCATAATCTCTAGGGTCTATCATAAATAATAAGGAAATATATTATGATGCAGTTTAGGATTAGGGCTGTTAAACAGCTGGATTTGAGCCAATATTTTGGCCATTTTTCCCCCAAATGTCCCCTCTTATTTTTTAAGCGGCATATTTTTTTTTTGACAACCGAAACATCAAACCTTTGTTCACTCCAAAGAGGCGATACCAACAAGTCGCACTCTCCCTGAAACCTGGACGGGAGAGATGGCGAACCGTAACGGACAGCGGCTGGTTCGTATTTAAGTAATTAAAGAAAAACGTTAATTATAACATATAACATCAATCCTTGAATTTGGTTTTATTTATGTAAATATGATTTTTTATATCGTTTTTCATTTCTTTTAAAAAAAAAATTATAAATAAAAAATATCGATAAAAAACCTTCATTTTTTTCTTACGTTTTTACTTTTTTTGGTCACAAATTCAAGTTTATAAACATTAAAAAAACACACACCACACAATTAAATAATTAGCATTTTTTTGTTTTTGTCATGAAATAGGTAAACGGAAGATATAAAAAATGTTAATTATTAACATCATTAACTCAATTACTTTTTTAAAGAAATATTTAAATTAAACATACAATATTTTAATTATTTTAAACATTAATTTTTTTTGCAAATCATAATCAATCATTTGCCTTTTCATCTGCTTCGTAATTATGTTTAATGAAGCCACTCTTGTCACATTTTTTGTAAACATTTATTTAAATTTTGACAATAATTTATTTAAAATATTTTTCTGCTTTTAAGTTATTACAATTACACCACATAAAAATGGGTTAATATTAAAATTATACTAAATACTAGTGATGGGCTAACTCAGTTTAACCAGATAAAATATTGCCTAAGTCTCTAGATTTCGCTAATAGATGTCTGTCCAAACCTTTCTGTCATTGCAATATCCTTATGGGCTATGCATAATATTTTCCTGAATCAAAAGTTGAATTAGCCGTTTAACAACACTAACTAAAATACCTTAAAAGCCCTGTCACCAGAATTTTTTTTATGTTATACAATTAAATTTTAAATATTCGACGATAACTTCGACAAATTATAATGATGTTAGCCTAGTATATATATATATATATATTTGATGTAGTTAGCGGCTTCTGGATTTTAAAATATACATTGAATCTTTATAAGTTGATAAATGTGGTTGAAATATCTTTCAGAGATGAAACTGTTCGCAAAATACAACCTATTTAAATATCAAAATTTTTTTTAAAAAAAAATATTACAAAATCTTATTATTATATATTTGTTAAGTATATTTTAGCCTAATAAGAATTAATAATATTAGCGCCTTCCCACCATCGATTCCACTTATTTCAAGTGAACAATCCAGCTAACGGCCCTGTGTACAGCAAAAAAAATATTCGTGTCCTCTAAGAAAGATGGGAGATAATGATATAGAAATATATTATACATATATGGACTGGGTGCAAGATGAGTAACACAATTATTACAGATACAAGGGCGGTCAGAGGCCGCATTTATGGTACATCTCCTAGGAGTGTAATAGCTAAAAAGTTGTAATTTAGTGTAAACGGGAATTTTTTTTTTATTTTTCCTCTAAAGTTGCTTCTCGTGATTTCTCACTTCTTAATAAAAAATCTTCCTTTCTTTGTCCTCGATCTAAATACTTTTTTTTAGATTAATTTTTCCGGCTTGGAATAGGCTCGGATCTTTAAAAAATAGGTCCCGCAATATGATTAATTTATAATTTGTATTGTAGTACAGGGTAGGTGTAGTCTTAATAGAATACAATAATTATTATCTTCGTTATCGTTCAAGTTCAACAAATGTAAACAATTATGTTATATAATAAATAATTATTTATTTTATTTTTTTTAGTTTGGCCATATAAAGAAACCACGCGCAAGGTAAAATATAATATAATAATTGTATATATTATATTTTAATGATTTATTTCCCGATAGGGATCATTTACAAATGCTTTTAAGGCTTACACTTCAAATCAAAATGTAGGGTCATTATTAATATTTGATAATTAGTAAGTCTGAGTTCAGTAGAATCAAGAAAATTGTAAAATTACAATATATGGATTAGCAAAAGGAATATCATTATCAATTGACTAATTTTCTTAATATTAGTTATTTTTAAAAAATAAATTTTTATTAATAAAATGTTATTAAACCTTATTGAACTATATTTTGTTAATTATAAATAATTAACAAAGCTTTATTAGCTAAATCTCTTAATCTCATTCTCTACTACTCTAACACAGAGAATCAGGGAATGGGCATATATTTTAATTGAATTTGTTATAATTACACATAGCACATAATTTAAAAAAAATAGTAAAATGCTTTTTAAGTAATCATTTAGCGTATATTAATTTTATAAGTTATAATGTGTGTTTGTGTGTTTAGAGATAAATGAAAACGTAATTAATATCAAAGGGATTGCTATTTTTTCCAATTATATTTATTAATTATAACACCTTCTTATGATCCTTACGGCAATGTGATCCGTACTTAAATGACTCAGGGCTCCTCCAGAATCAGTCTATTGATTTTCTCTCCCGAGGAACTTCACATCGCCTCGGATGAAATAATGTCATACCGAATAAATGTGCCGATCGCTGCTTTTAGGTATCAATCTACCACCAACTAAATTTCCCCGGAGTACGATAAACTCGTCATACGCAGGGTTGTCAGGTCTCCTCCCATCAACGGGAGACTCCCGCAATTTTTTTTAGTTTACACGCAGACATCTCACTCCCGCAAAACTACCGCAATTTTCAAATTTCTCCCGAACAATTTTTTTTTATTAATAGCATTTTAATGCTTTTTATACATAAATAATAATTTTGAGAAAGAGTAATTGATTATTTTTTATATTTTCAAAAATAAATTTTAAATATTTATTCAAAAAACATGTCTACTTTGTTTTTCTTCCTATCCTTACCCCCCAATCATATGTTTTATTTTTACTCAATAATAAATTAACATCATTTATTCATATTTTATCATTTTCATGTGTGTGCGTATAACATTATAGGGCTAGGCGCTTAATTATCACGTATCACGTTTAAATACATAATATGGTAATATTGTACTTATTTCAATAATAATTATTTTATTTATTATAGTTCAATCACATTATCATAATCAGTGCAAATGAGCAAGGCTATCACCAATGTTTTAGGACCTGAATCCAGGAGGTCAATTCTTTATGAAATTCTAACAGATGCATCTAATAAGGGAAATATTAAAACATTTCCCTTCCTCCGCTATTTTAATAAAAATAAGGGCGTTTCAATAAAACTATTAAAAAAATTTCCTCAGATAGTAAAAAATCCTAAGACATAGCTAACCATATAATGGTAAATATATAAGATTCATCAACGAGTTGCATGTCAGCTTTCTGTGATGATAATGCCTCAGTGAATTCAAACCCCAGAGTGTATTTACAGAATTGAGGTAGCCCAATATTGACTTAATGTCAATTGGTGTTGTAGCAGTTAGAAAAAAGAAGAAATAAATTTAATATAATATACTAAATGTCAGTCATTTTTATGACATGAACAATTAATTTTCCTTGGGGAAAGAAGGGAGGATGGGGAATCACGGGATGCCAGCTGGGGGAAGAACAAAGAGCCTATGGATGACTTGGACTGATTTTGAAGATTTTGCAATGTAATGGGATAGTTATTGGTTATTTGTTTACATATTTTTATATTAGTTGTTATCATTGTGAATAAAGAATTTGAAAGGACTTTTGGGATATTTGTGACTCAATTTAAGTGTAGATTAAGTTAAAGGGAAGGGTTGAGAGTAAGAGCCGTTTTTACACTGTATATATCATATACTACATAATTCTTACTAGGGTAATGAATGTGTTGCCTGTGAAAGTCGAAATAATTGTAATGAAAGAATTTAATCAACTAAAAGAGTTAATGAATTATGTGACATGTCCCTATCAGGTGGTTAACATTGATACGCGCCATTCATAGAATTTTAAAATTTATCGAACCTTTAATAAATATTTCTTAAATAAAGATTATAAAAGATGTCCTAATATTTTGGAATATATTTTCGAGAGTGAAATGGCAGAGGCATATTTAGTCATGATTTCACATGTAGGAAATCTATTTAGAATCTTTTTTTTCACAAAATTATGCTGCAGATGTGTTCATCTTTACAGTTAAAAATTGACAATAATTTTATGAAGATATTGCTGAAAATATCATTAAAATGTTCAAATATTACTCTAATTAATGTATTTTAAATAAAGAAAATATTTTTACTAAGACAATTTTAGAATATTTGCAATCAAAATTGGATTTCAATAACTCGATTTACAAATGTATAGATATTATTACCTTGGAACAGAAACCATCAATTGATGATTTTTGTAATTTAATAAATATATTAAAAATACCGATAAACCTTGATGTCTTGTTTGAGGAGATTCAAATTATTTTCTTTTTTTCTTTTTTTCTCTTTAGCTTTCACCTTTTCTGGTGGTAAGCTCCTTCAACATCTCTCTCCACTTTATGTTATTCATACAATCACTTTTATCTATTTTATACTTCTTTATATTAATTCTAACTTTATGGCCCCATTGAAGTTTTGGCCTTCCTCTTTTACGTTTGCCCATCACTTCCAAACTTTCAACTTTATTTCCTATGTAGTTCATAGGCCTTCTCATTGTGTGCCCATACCACCTAAGTCTGTTTACCATTAACTTAGTCTTAATGGGCACTACCTTTAAACTATTTAGTATTCTTGTACTGCGCACCTTATCCTTTCTTGTTACCCCAGCAATCATTCTCAGCATTCTCATCTCCATAGTTTGTA
This sequence comes from Gordionus sp. m RMFG-2023, assembly GCF_954871325.1. NCBI lineage: Eukaryota > Metazoa > Nematomorpha > Gordioida > Chordodea > Parachordodidae > Gordionus > Gordionus sp. m RMFG-2023. The sequence continues at coordinate 3,223,423 of NC_088778.1, read as the reverse complement.
GACTTCTCTCGTCTGATTCTTTGGTTGGCCATGTTTCCGAACTATATAGAATAGTTGGTTGTACTATGGAACTGTAAATTTTTCCCTTTAATTTGTGTGGGATTCTTTTGTCAAATAGCACTCCAGATAAAGATCTCCACTTTAACCATCCTTGATTAATCTTACTCTTTATCTCTTTTTCTATTGTGCCGTTTGTTTGTATAGTGGAGCCCAAATATTTGCAGCTTTCAATTGCGGATATCTGCCATTCATTTATATCAATACTCTCTGTTTCATCTCCTCCTATCTCCATATACTCCGTCTTTTCTCTAATTACTTTTAATCCGTGCGTTTCTAGGATATTTTTCCAACTCACTAACCTTTCTTTCATTTCATCCTTGGATTCGGCAAGTATCACAATATCATCTGCAAATATCGTATTCCACGGGACTGTTTGAGGTATAGACTGTGCTAATACATCTATTACTGTAATGAAAAGAAGTGGGCTAAGAGCCGACCCTTGATGAACTCCTTCGGCTATTGTGAAGCCTGCTGAAGTACCTGTTGTGCTACGGACCATTGTTGTATGTCTCATATACATATCCTGTATTATTCTTATATATTTTTCGGGAACTTTTTTGTGGCGTAGCGCCCACCAGATAAGTTTTCTTGGGATTCTATCGAAGGCCTTTTCTAGATCGAGAAAGACCATGTGTAGCTTTTTGTTCTTTTCCCTGTATTTTTCACTCATTTGCCTAATTGCATGGATAGCATCGGTTGTTGATCTTCCAGGCATAAAGCCAAACTGTGTCTCTCCTACTTCGATTATATCTCTTAATCTTTTTTCTATTATTTTTTCGTATAGTTTTAGACAGTGTGACATTAGTTTTATGCCCCTGTAATTTTGACAATTGTGTGGATCCCCTTTATTTTTGAAGATAGGAACTAGATAGCTCTGCCTCCATTTTTGGGGGACCTCTTCATTTCCAAGTATTTTATTGTACAGATACGTGAGGAGAAGTATTCCATCATCTCCTAGTACTTTAAGGCTTTCTATTGGAATATCGTCTGGACCCCTAGCTTTGTTGTTTTTCATATGCTTGAGGCATGTGATTATTTCTTGTTCTGTTATAGGTTGTACAAGGTTTTGACAAGGGGAGTGTTCGTCGAGATGCAATATGTGGGAATTAAAGTTGAGAAGTTCCTGAAAATATTCTTTCCATCTATTTTCATTATTTCTTTTTCCTTTATTATCAATTTCCCATCTTTATTTTTGATTACTTTCGGAGCTCCGTTTATATCCCTAGAGTTCTTTTCTCGCTGTTTGGCTAATCTGTATATTTTATTTTGCCCTTCTTTGGTATGTAGATCTTCGTACATGTCATCGTATGCCATAGATTTGGCCCTAGCCACCGCCTTTGTAGCTAATCTCTTGGATTTTTTGTATCTTGACTTGTCATCTGCATTTTTGGATTTGTACCATATTTTATAAAGGGCTTTTTTCTCCTGTATAGTGGTTTGTACCTCTTGATTCCACCACCATAGTTCTTTGTGTGATTTGTTGCCTCCTCTTGTCAAGCCTAGCGTCGATTTTGCAGTGTCTATTAATCTGGATGAAAGGTCTGTCCAGATTTTTTCACTGACTTGTGAGCAATTTATTGTTTCAATGTTTGCATTGATTGCAAAGGCATCTGTCATTGTTTTTAATTTGCCCCATTTGATGCATGGTTCCAGTTTTATCTTATTTTGAGTGGATTTATTTGAGATTTGTAAATCCATGATTAGTAGCTTGTGTTGCGCGGCGATATCTTCTCCTGGGATGACTTTGCAGTCTATTACATCTTTTAATCTTCTGCGAGAGATTAGCATGTAATCTATCTGTGTTTTCCTAGTACCACTTTCATATGTTAATGACTGTCTTTTTTCCTATAGTAGGTGTTGGTTAAGGCAAGGTCGAAGGCTTGGGCAAATTTCAGTACGTGCTCTCCTTCATCATTTCTTTCTCCGTATCCAAAACCACCATGATGCCTTTTGTAGCTATCTCTTGCTTTCCCCACATGCGCATTTAAGTCACCACCAATTATGACTAGGTCATCCTTAGGGATTTCCATTACAGCTTCATCAAGGATAGCTCTAAAATCATCTTTCTCTTCTTCCTTGCAACCCGTTTGAGGAGCATATACTGAAAGGATGTGTAGTATTGATTGACCAAAGCAGAGTTTTATCTTCATTAGTCTATCAGAGATCCTGTTGACTTCTACAACTGAGGAGGTTAGATGAGGATGATGCCGACACCGTTCCTATTGCTAACAAGTCCATTATAGTACAATTTATACCCATCTCCAATCATCAAAGTCTTCTGTCCTTTCCATTTCGTCTCTTGTATGCACGCTATATCAACTTTTCTCTTGTTCAACATTGATGCCAATTCTCTCGTCTTACCTTTAAGCGTCCCAATATTCAAACTTGCCAGTCTTTTTCTTTTATATATAATATAATAAAGTAACTCCACGACAAAGAAGTCTGTAACGTTTTAGAATCACTCTAGTATTATAATCACTCATCTTGGCCTATTAAATGAGTAAATTCAATACTTATTCTTCTATTATAATGTATTTACATACCTGAGTAAGTTTTTACCAGTGTATTTTTTGATAAAGATATATTTTGAAAAATGTTTGATAATTTAATTTCATACTTTATTTTAAACTTGTCAATCAAAAAGCGTTAATTTTTCTATAAAATTAAACTATTCAAATTAGATTCCTCATTTCGACCTCTATGGGGTGGTGGAGTCAGGGTTGCCAGATCTCACGATTTAGCCGTGATTCTCACGATTTCTTACCTAATTTTTCACTTACTCACGTTTTCTCACACTTCACGCTTTTCTCACGTTTTTTGAGTAAATTAAAATAATCACGCTTAATCTCACACCTTTTCTCACGTTTTTAAATTTTTTCAAAATATTTTAAAATATTTTTAAAAACAAATATAAAATTTTAAATTAATTTTATTTTAAAATATTTTAAAAAATTGTAGTATTTGTTAATGGTTCAACTAACCAATCATATATTTTTAAATTTATATTCATTTTTAATTTTTTTAACATAGTTTATAATATTAAAATTAACGGGGGGGGGGGGGTATATTATTATTTTTTTTTGTTATTTATTTATGTTATTTTTTTATGATGTTTTTTCTTATCAATTTTTTATTTGTAAGTATATTTTAGAGAATTTTGCATACAAATTTATTTTTTTTTGTGGTAAAATATAGGAATTATTAATTCCGCATATTTAAGTTATATTTAGGAGAATTTTGCATACAAATTTAATTTTTTTTTGTGGTAAAATATTTAAATTATTTTTATAGGAGAATTTTGCCTACAAATTATATTTTTTATTTAATCTACAAATTTTTATTGACCCCACCTTTGAAGTTTAAGTGATTTTTAACCTTTCTAGTGAAGGGTTAAATCGAAATATAGTATTAAATGACGCAATTAAATATAGTATTCAAATTTATACACGACATATAGTATTAAATACTCAATTTTATTCATTGGATAAATATATTATTTATAAAATGAATGAAAATGTCAGAACGATTTAACAATTTACATTTTCTAAAATATCTATATTCAAGAAGATATTCATGAATATTATCGCCATCCCCATGTCTTTTATAGTTTGTTTTTAGACCCCGCCATAGCCTTTCGACTTTTTGGGTGTGGATGGATCTGTCATTAGGATCAACAAAATTTCGAGAATGATTGACCCATTACATACCCCCTCTCTCCCCCATATATAAACGATGCAGAATTAAGAATTTCTATATTTTTTTACCCTAATACAACATTTTGTAGAAAAAATTTTCAAAATATCTTAAATAAAAATTTATAGAAAAAACTTTTTTTAATATCTTAAACAAAAAATTAAATTTGTAGGCAAAATTTTCCTAAAAATCACTTAAACTTCAAACAATCATATGAATGCCCAAGAAAAATGGATGGATTTCCTCTCTAATAAAAATTCACCCTTGATATAGAGAAAATATGCGATTTTATATTTTCTATTCCACATTCAAATGCTTCAACCGAGAGAATATTCAGTTTAATGAATACTGCTTGGAGAAAAGAACGCAATCGATTACATTTATCAGCATTGAAAGCGGAACTTATGGTGAAACAAAAATTTAATTATTCATGTAAAGAGTTCTCAGCCTATCTCCACAGTGCTGATGGGAAATCTTTATTACCTCTTTTAAAATCATCTGTAAAATATAATAATTAATATTATGCGATATTTATAACATGGAAAATTATACATTAGATTAGTAAATCAATAAAGAATTTGAATTTTCATTGACTCAAAAAATTTTTAAATATAACATATTAACATAGATTAGTATGTTATATCAACATCCCCGGCCGAAGGCCCGCAAATTAGGGGGTATGGGGGGCGAAGCCCCCCATTAAAAGAAAAACTCACTTTTTTAAGTGAATAATATCTGGCAACCCTGGGTGGAGTGCCTACTTAATTGTGGGATGTCTCCCCAGTGTATAATAGGATAGGATAGATTCCTCATTTATTTCCGAAATGACAATCGATAATGAAGATGATGACCAAGATCCGTTTCCAATATATGTAGTTTTTATTTTTCCATGAATCCAGTTGCATTGAAGATTTTATGAGAGACAAGTGCTATTATAACTTAGTAGTATTTTCAGATTAAAAATAAAATTTTTTTAATATTTCAGGAATGAATCAGTTTTGACTTTGCTGATAATCATTTTTTTTATATAACAATATAACCTTCCAAAACTCATGCCACCTATTTTACATTATTTTATTGACGAAGAATATTGGTTAACTAAGAAAATATGTAAAAATAGAAAACTTATAAAGTATTTTAAATTAAATTAATTGTAGTTTACCTTCTTTTAGATAATATTTTGTTTGTAATTATAATTCAGATTAATTATATTTGTTATTATTAGTTAAAAATAGGATATTTTGCCACTAATATAAAATTATTTAGGTGGTTAATAAAAATTAATCTATCTGTATATATTTTTTCTTATTTAATTTTTTATTTTATTTTGGAATAATAATATATTAATAAATGATAAAAAGAAAAATTACGCATGATTTATAAAGTTATAGATATTCCTAGAACCATTTCTATATGTAATTCAATTGTAATACAAATAAAAAAGTTTAACATAAATAATGAGTTAAACCATAATTTACAGTTTGGCAATAGGAAAATGGAATGATATTTTCCATGTAATTATAAATATGAATTATGTAACATGGTACCTTCAGAAGATAATTTTAAACACAAGAATTGTAAAATTATAAGAATCAATTCTTATGGATTGTTGGGAATATATGTCATAAAATATTTTTTTTTTATTGAAGCTAGAATAGAATGACAAATAAGAAAAACAGCTGCTTATATTATGATTCCATTATTAGATAAATGCAATTGTATTTATTTTAAGTTTGCACAAAATATTTTATTATTTGCTACTATGATTAAAATATTTTAATGATAATAAATAAGAAATACTGAAATTATATTTGCACAAAATATTTTATTTGTTACTATAATTGAAATATTTTTAGAAATAATAATGGATAAGTTGCTGCTTATATTATGATTCCACCATTACATAAATGAAATTATATAATAAAATATAGAAAAATGTATAATTATATCATATGTACACAAAAGATATGAAAATTTTATATAGGAATTCGAATTTTTACTTTATTATCTTATAAATCAAAATCTATAAGCTAAAGCCAAGCTTTAAATGCTTTTTGTTCAAAAGGTTCATGTTAAGGCCTGACATAGGTAGGGCTAACCTAAGGACAGTATTAGATTATAGGAAATACTTAAATTTAATTAGATAGTAATCCCATATCTGAAAATTTAGCTTAATGTTTGGGAGTTTCAAAATCTTGACTAATTGAAGATTTTCAAATTTGAAAATGCTCACAAGATTACCTTGACAAACCTAAAATCAACCTATTATTTGGGTAATTTTTTAAAAATGAGTAGTAAAGTAAAGTTAATCAAATTGGCAGTATTTTTATTAAACGGGCAGTTGTTAAAACATTTGGTAGATTTTCTAGTTTTATATTGAGGCAGTATTTAAAATTATTTGTCATGTATTTTTAAATATTTGGTCAGTTGATTAATAATTTTTCAATTTTTTTATATACGCTTAAGGAACTATTTTAAAAAAATAAATAAGATCTAGATTTTGGCAACACCCTAATTTTGAAAAAATCTATTTAATTATTCAATGAAATCAATTGATAAATACTGTTCAGATTTATTTGATTACTATGAAGAACCTGGTTCAGATGAGAGCGAGAAATTTACTTTTAGCTGTAACTTAGTTTGTTTTTTTTTAAAATGGGGAGATAACATAAATATTAACAATATTCAATAATATGTTTCAAATTAAAATGTTCGTATTCCTGCCACCTTGCAACAGGCGGACCTTTTTCTCCGGACCCCTCTAACACGAGGGGTATGAATCTTGACTCTCGTCAGAGAGTACTTCAGAAGCCCCCCCCCCACAATTTATTAACATATACATAGTCAGTATTCATTTTATAATAGAATTATCTTGAGCTCATCTGAAAGGGTGTTAGTGACTTAAAAAAAATCCATTACCTTAATTACTTTGATCTGATAAAATTTTGCCCTTTCCTGAGCCTTAATTGCAGAAATAATTCCTTTAAATCAAATTTTCTTGATAGATGCAATGACAATTTTTTAAATATGCCGCCCCGCCAATTTCCTTAATATCGGGTTGTTGATTTAGGTCGTGACTAACACCCTCAGGACATTCGATAACTAGGTTTACCATCCCATGACCGCTGATCCCAATGAGGAATCTTGAATCCTACAAAAAAAACAACTCTCAAAAGTTCCAATTTTTCGAGAATCATCTCCTCACTAGGATAAAAATCGAATTTTTTCCCGTATCTCTTTAATTTAAAATCTATAATATTAGCTAATAATAATTCTATATTACAGTATACCAAGTTAATATAAATCTATTATTAAATAAGAGTCAATTTTTTTTATTAAAAACACAAATAGTCGGCTTAGAATTGGAGTGCCCCATTTGCGCAAATGCTAAATCGACATTAAATTTTAAAATGATTAAATATAGGAAAAATCTTATTTCATCAATTTTGACAGAGCAATAACTTTGGCAAAAATTAATATTTTTTTAATATAAATAAGTTATTATCCACTTCTAACTCAAAAATTTTGAAAATGTTAGGGTGGAGCACACCAATTCTAGACCGACGAAATACTTATATATACTATCTAATCGCTATAATAAATCATAATAAATATTAATACATTGCCTCTACTAAATTATATGAAATTGAACCGTCTAGTAGAAGAAAATGAACAATAATTGCTTAGATAATCGAAATATAATATTTTTTCTAAAAAAAAAAGAAATATAAAAAAATAAACAAAAATTTCAGCTTTTAAATAGCTGTTAGAAATGATATACAAAAAAAAATTTGCAATACGTACTATGGGGAAAGGAAAACGCAAACAAAGAGGGATAAGGAAGCGTTCTAAATAAGCGCTTGCAATTCCTTGCAGAATCTCGAATTGAGTGGGTTTTTTTTGTTTTATAATAAAATGGGATTTGTTTTTAATCCAATCCTCATAAATATAAGGGATTGAGAAACGGGACTTCCTATAACACTAAAGATTCCGGGAACAAAGATGAAAGAATTTAACAGGGACCTAAAGAGTTCCAGGAGGCTAAAGTTCCAATTGGAAGGGAACGAGACAACGCGTGACGCATCCCAGGCGAGCCTTTTACCGCCATGCCAAGACGTTAATGACATTATAATCAATTTTTAAGGCATTTTTTTTTATATTCTATCGCTTTTGTAATTCTTTCAGAATAAATTTAGTTTTTTTTATAGCATATAATGTTACAATGATATCGATATCTTTTTATAATGAATAGAAAGCAAAAAATATATAAAATTTACTCATTTTGCTTCCAGGAATAGATTCGAATTGATGGCAAGCACTAATTTGATCCGTTGATGTATATTCATCATTCTCAAAGATCATTAGATCATCTAAGCTAATCCTACTATGATCCGCTTCAGCGATATCGACACCTTTATTTTCGGACTCTTTCCGGCATTGTGCATCAAAATTATTATCGTTCTGTTTGACAATCATATTCGAAATATTCAAACTGTCGTCACAAGAATTATAATGACAGGACATTTTCAAATTCCTATTTTCTAGACATCGCACGTAGTCGAATTCCCCCAATCGAGGAATATAACAGCCACGTTCTTCTACATTTTTGTTCGTTCTCTTAAGGGATTCAAAGTATTGATTTTGGCTTTCTTTGGCATAGGAATTGAAATCTGAAAACGATCTCGCTCGAAGACCTCTCGTCAAATTAGAATCATTGTAGTAAGGTGTTGGTGGAGGATAACAATTATCGCGATAAATAGGGGAAGAATTATGATTGCCTTCCGCCGTGTTCAGGTAGTTTGGAGCATTCGAAGCAGCGTGATTAGGGCAGGGTATGGTGGAATAATTTGATTCTCCGTGTTTAAAGGTATTGAAGCATAATTTTAGCGGAGCTCTCAATTCCTGCTGAGTCAGATATTCGTTGTTCATTATTCTGGAGCCGTTACTATCAATCGTTTTACAGTATTCAGGAGCTAGGTTCAAAAGGGGCTGGGAGGTGAAAGAGTCGATAGGAAGCGAACTTAGTACAGTGGCGAACGTTACTGATTTCTTGATACCGATGCTGCCTAAATGAACCATATCTTGAAGAGTTTCATAATGCTCATTGCCATTGTTCACAGACCCACATTGTTTAACATTGCCGATATGCGAATATCCTTGGCTCATAAAAGAATCGGCTTTGGGTATACACGCAATCCCAATGTCTTGCTTGGAACCTTCTAATGTTAGCCCCTTACTGCCGTATTTTATTATAGATCTTAAATCAGTGAACGATTTATTTTTAGTACCATGATCCGGTGAATAATTTTTGCTATCACTGTTCATACGAGGAATACAATTCTTTTTAAACTTGTGTTTCGTTAGCATTTTTCCGAGACTCTTCTTGGAAATGTTGAGTGAGGGTTTTTTAACGTCATTCGTCTCGTTTAATGTGCCATCGAAATTTCTACGTAGAGAGGTTAACTGTAAATCGGCTAATTGAGTGACGACTGTTAGGTCATTGAGACTTTTATTATGACTGCGCATGTGTAGATGATTACTATTGGGCACCAGGTCTTGAGCCAGTATCACCTCGGGGGATTCTATGGATCTGTTAAAATTGCTTGGTATACACCCAAATGAGCTGTCGGGCGAACAGATTTTAGGGATTTTCTGATTGTGAGATATGTTCAATGATTGCATCGATTTGAATAAGGTTTTACTTATGTTTAGACGACCGCTTTTGATCGATTTATCTGGTATATAAAATTTTAAATGTTAAGAAATAACAATAAATGTTTTTATACTTCGAGTGTAAAAGATGGGCTAAGAAAAATGAATTAAAAGCCAAGTTTATTTAACTTTTTTTAAAATGGAAAAACACATGGTAAAAAAAAAAATCTTTTTTTTTCGTATCTCAATATTACAATTGGTTTTTTTTTGTTTACCATATCAAGTAGTATGAGAAACAATGTATCATTTCCTTATGATCCACTCAAGAAAAATTAATATATTGGACGAAATAATGGCCATCATCAACTATGACCAATAATTGTATAAGTGGAATAAATGGAGTATAATATTTTTTTTCAAATATTAATACTTGTGTTAAATGTATTTTGCCCCCTCCCGCTCATCTAAGTTGAAGAGCAGATGGGAGAAAGGCAGGCTGGCAACTCAAAACTAATTTATTTGGGAATATAACAAGAACGTAAGGTATTAGATGGCATCTTTTTATTATATAAAAATCATTAAATTTTAAATTCGTTACATTATAAGATAGCAGGGTCATCCCTCCTATGGCTTAGTTAGGCGTTGCGTAAGGCGACAAAAAATGGCGACAATAAGATAATTATATTTTTTTTTAAAAAAAAGAACAAATTAAATTGGTATCCTAAAATGCCACGACACGAAACATGTGCTAGGTCTAAAGGCAATTCTTACCATCGAATATTTTGGATACGGTTACTGATGATAGCAAGTCTCATAGTAAGCTAAAATCTCTTAGCTAAAGCAAACGATCCTCCTAGAAAAGCAGAATGGAATGTTGAGTGTGTTACAGAAATGAAAATTCTTAGATTGATGTTAGGTAAATCAAGGAAGGGAGCCTGCAAAAAATTGAAGCCTTGAATATTGAAAAATGAAATATCCAGGCTAGAGGTCGCATCTAATCGTTGATACTAATAAAAATGGAAGGATGCAATTAGAATCGGGAAGCTCAGATGAATGACCGAATAGCATGAAAGACAAGAATTAAAATGGTTGTGGGGGGGGGGATAAGAAACTTAACTAAGAAGAGTATTTTTATTAACTCTAACCGATTTTACTCTTAATTTTTCACGGGAGGGGGCTAGTGAGGGGGGGGGACAAAATATGTTATAATACTTTGATGAAGCGTGTCATCGCCGACATTGACGGATTTCGTATTGACAGGGTTGGCGTAGATCAAAATCAAAGGGTAACTATTATTGTCCAAGCAACTTTTTATGACGTCGGACCATTCTTCACCTATCTTTTCAATTTGTTTTAGTTAAATTCATTTTTAAAAAAATCTTTTTTTTTATTAATTCATATATATGTATCGAATCACGTGACATCCACCTGTTATTCGTTTATACGAGTATCTGCGACTCATTTTCTATTAAAATCCGGCAAATTAATTTGTTCATTTTTTCCTCCAGCGGTAAAAAAAAATAAAATTGGAATTCACCGACTTTGTAATATAACGATTAAGAGAGTATATGATCACAGAAAAAAAAATAAAAAATATTTGTATCCGAAAGGTTTAATATATATGGGAGGAAATAGATGAGTAATTATTTTTGGATATCGGGGTCAGGGCCAGGCTAGTATTTTATTGGCGATGCCATATGGTTATCCTGGCTCGACCCTGCAGAACTCAGATGGATTTCGCGGCAAAAATTTATGATCTAGATCACTGATTAAATTTTTTAAAAAACAATCTATCCAAATAAGTTACGGAGGCAATGTGACACATTTTTTTTTCAACATTTAATCATTTTTTTAAGCGCATTTTTATTTGTTTGGAATACCTATATCCTAGGAATATCGGACAATTTAGCCATGAACATTTAAACCTAATATATATTTATATTGGTTTGTTTTTTTTCATAAATTTTTTATAATAAATATAAATGACTCAAAAGTAATCTGCAAAATTGTCTACAATTCCTAAGTAAGAGGTATTCTGAGCATGCTTGGAATACATTTTGGTAAATCAAAATCTGATTTAAAGTTGAAAAAAAAATAACACATCGATGCTAACATATATAATACATAATAGCATCTTGCCTCGTTATTATTTCAAACTTTTAACGCGTTAACGTATTAAGTTGTAAAACATATTCTAAACTCAAATGTATATCATTTTAAATTTGGTAACGTTATGCCCTATTTTAGGCACACATTATAAAATGAAACGAATATTCAACTCGGTTCGAATAATTCGAATGGAATAGTAACACTATTCGTTATTTTCGAATACGAATAAAGATTTTTTCGGCAAATCTTTCGAATACTTTGACCGAATATTTGAATTATTTGGAATAATTATTAATATGCTTTTTAAAAAATAAAATTAAACATTTGTTCTTTCTTTCCCTTTCTATTTTCTCTTTATATATATATATATATATAAATTCCTTGTGAAATGCTTTTCTTAGCTAGAACTAATTCTTTGCCTAAAACAAAAAAAATTGACTTAGCTTTCAAAATAATTAAATATGCATTTCAATTTCGGTAATAACCCGATCGCGTGTTCCGTGTCATTATATATGTCGTAAGCCTTACGAATAACGAATAGTAAACTATTCGATTCGTTTTATGAACTATATTTGTATTCATTTTTAATAAGACTACTTTATATAGATGGGTAAAATACTTAGTATTGAATATAATCATCCATTTTTTAAAAGAAGAAATGGGTAATGGATGAGGCTTTTTATATGCCTAGTAGAAGAAGAAAAAAATCAAATTAACTATTTAAACAATATATATATATATTTACCTCTTGTATAGTTAGATCGTCGAAAGATATCCAGATTTTTAGGTTAGAGTGGTAAAAATACGTTATATACCTATAGATTTCATATCGAAACGTGACTAATCCTCTAAGATCAAAGGTTGCCTTTTTAATCCTGCTGTCTTGAATCTTGTTGAATAACTATTATTAAAGAAGTTTAGAATATGTAATATAAAATTAGCAGAATTGTTAAAGGATCTAGATACAAGTACCTAGATCTTGTATCTATATATATATAAATGTGGTATCTGTATCTAGATAGATTTTTGATTAAAATATCTGTATCTAGATATTATCTTAGACGATGTATCTGTATCTAGATCCATACAAAATGTATCATTTAACTACTCTGAAAATTATATATGAGTAGGGAAGAACGGGGTTAGACCACGCGACTTGGCAAGTCATTTGATCTCGTTTTTTAAATTAAAAAAATACACTAAGATATTTCAATTTTCTCATAAATATAGAACGCGAACCCGGGTTCAAGAATATGAAATTTCATTTAATATCGAAACCAATTTCCTACGAAGAGACCGAACCTGCCCCAGGTCTATATTACCCCGGATTTAATGAGTTGTCCCCCAACCAAACGATTTTAAATTTCCTGAACCCGGGTTGAGGTTCACATCTCTGGATCTAAGCAGTGCGCATCTCTATATGCATAAAAGATATTTTAAGGTAAAAAATTTTGTATGAGAAATTAATTTTGCTGTCATATTATTAAAACTTGGTTTATTTTGATGCTACTTCCAATAGCGTATATAATTTGGTGTAGTTGAGATAATGAGTAAGAATTTCCCCATTGCAAACCTATAAACAGAACATCGGGAGAGTTCAAGAGTTCCATATGTTTGATTTTACACTTTGAATTTTTTTAAAAAAAAAATTAAATTAAATATAATATAATTTATACTGTTATAGTGCACAACATCGTGATTTAGAATAAAATGTACCTGTTGGCATTTCATTATCGTTTCTAAAGAATTCGGAAGATATCAGACACCTAGATTTCTCAAATAGAGTTCTAGCGGAGGTTCGGGGGTTTAAGAGTGATAATTATACTGGGGGGAATTTTATTATTTTGTTTATATCCGAACAAAATAGTATTTACCCTCTTTCCCATCCTCCATAAGCTCCTATAAACCCGGTATCTTCTTAGATAATATTTTTTGGGAATGCCTCCCTAAACGTTTTCATCTTTCCAATTTAATGTGGCATGCTTATCAATCACATTCCATTCCCGCTTCCAGTCTATTTTTCTAAGATTTCTACCGCATCTTGGCGCGTATTGGTGATAACCTACCTCTCGCAAAACCAGGTTAACTTTTTGCCTTTGAAATAGAAAGCCAAGGCTACAGTCGTTATAGCATATATTTTAGTCATTTACTTAAATATACATATTTATATCTACAAATTCTTTTGTATTAAAATTTGATTAGCATCCTTTTTAGTTTTACTACAAAAAAAATAAATTCGGAATACAGATTTTATATTAAATTGTATACACAAGTAAGAATTCTAACAACAAGGGTGGTTGTTTTTTAAAAAATGAATCCATTTTTACCAAGGTAAAACGTTTCAGGTATTAGTGATGATAAAAAGATTAGGGTCTGCATCCCTATTACGATTATAACTATAATAACCAGAGTTGTTAAAGGATCTAGATATAAAAATGTGATATCTGTATCTATATAGATTTTTTATTAAAATATCTGTATCTAGATATTATTTTAGACGATGTATCTGTATCTAGATCCATTTAAAAAGTATCTTTTAACAACTCTGATAATAACATTAAGTAAGCCTAAAGATCTTGCTAATAGCTGGCAGAAATGCAAATCTACTCGCAAAAACATGATGCTTGTATGATATTTATTTTAGCTAAAATCTTAACCGGGTCTTTTTGAAAAATTGACCCCAAATGGGACTTTTTTAACAACACTAATTAGATAGTAGAGTACAATTTTATTATCGCAAACCTTTTTGGGAGTAGTTTTATTAAACATTTTCTTTATCCCATAAAATTTCGAATAAAGGAATAATCGGAAAATTTTTTAAGAGAGCTTCAGCATATTCTAGTACATTATAAGTTAGAAGGTTTTTTTTTTTTATTTTGTCTCACACTTTTGGTTATGGATATAAAAGTTAATTATATTAGGAAAATAATAAAATAAAAATTTTTACTTCCGAATCCCAGCCAACACCCGAGGTCCCGATAACTTTCGACATTGAATGGCATTCCGACACAATTTTTCCGTTACATTTGTTAATATGGTCCAGGTAATCTTCCATAGGGACCCGCTTGGCGTTGAAGTTCATCCTATTGATTTTCTTGGCCAATTCGCCGGTTTTAGTCAAATATTCGGAAACCGTGATGGTCAAAGAAGACGTAGCGTTGCATAAAAATTTGGTCCGGCTTAAATCGTCATTTTCGTTACAAACTTGCAAATGTTTAGTTGGGTCGTATTGAAGTTTTATTAGCATGCGGTTATTGATGAAGCAATCGGCGGCTCCTTTTTGGCAAGTAGTGGCGGTACATTCGTCGTGTCCGAGTAAATGGCCGTGTAACTTTTTAGTAATGTGCTCCTTTAACAAGTCCATTACGATATTACAAGAAAAGAAATAAATTAAGATATTTCTGGTGGTACCATGATTGCTAAAATATCCTCCAGCCCCCCCCCCCCCTCAAGCAACTGACCCTGAAACTCCTTTCCCCGTAAAAATTTAAACGCTATAGTAGATTCGTCCCTTCCCGTCCCGCTTCGCGTTAGAGACCTTTGGATTGTTAAACATTCTATAAATCACTTTAAATTCTTAGCGGAGCGATCGCGATCGCAATTTGACAGCTGACAGTATTTTTTTTAAACAAAAAATCTGTTTATGAGAGATCACTTTTCTTTATTAAAATTAATCTATATCAGAGACCTGCAAAAGTACCATGGCCCGGCCCGGATTCTTTTTTAGCCGGCCCAGCCCGGTTTTTAGCTCGGCCCAGCCCCGGTTTTTTAGCTCGGCCCAGCCCCGGTTTTTTTAGCTCGGCCCAGCCCCGGTTTTTTTTTGAAAAAAAATTTCAGGCCCGGCCCGGATTTTTTTTATTTCTTTTTGATTTTTATAGCTAATAATGACGATTTCGAACGTTTGGGTCCGGTTTTTAAAAAAAAAATTCAGACCCGATCTTGGCTCGGGCATATTTATATAAAAAAAAATTACCAGCGACGGGCTAGGCCGAGCCTTCAGGTCTCTGATATATATATAATCTCCGTAATCAAGAAATGAACGTTTTCGTATAATCTTAATGTTAAATAAATCGAGGGAGTCTATATACCTCTAATGTTAAATTTTAAGAAACTTTTTTTATATACATAAACTAGATTCCATCCCCCATTAACGTTCCATATGCAAACGTTCTCTCCTACTCAAACCCCCTTAAAGAAATAAAGAAAGAAAGAGAGAAAGAAAGAAAGAAAGAAAGAGAGAAAGAAAGAAAGAAAGAAAGAAAGAAAGAAAGAAAGAAAGAAAGAAAGAAAGAAAGAAAGAAAGAAAGAAAGAAAGAAAGAAAGAAAGAAAGAAAGAAAGAAAGAAAGAAAGAAAGAAAGAAATCTTTAAATGTTGTAAATACAATTCTTCTTATACACGAAACTATATTTTTGATTAAGTAATTTAAAATTTATTTTTTATAAATTAACTTAATTTAATTATATCTTCTATATTCATTTTATTTTTTGTGCTTTTATTGGTTTTAAATTTATTATTTTATTTCTATAATTAATTTGCGGAATAATTAAAATAAACAACTTTTAAATTTTAATCTACCATAAATATCTCACTCCAGCAAAACTACCGCAATTGGAAATCTCCCGCTAAAATCTACCGCAATTTTTTAATTTCTCTTATTAAACCCATTAAATTGCTAATGATTAAATTGGAAATCCTAAAAAATATATTCCTGAGATTTGCTTGCCCCCCCCCTCGAGTAAAATTTTTTTTTTTCTTTATAAAAATTAAATAAGTTTTGATTTAATTTTTTTGTAAGTATTTTTCCCACATTATACTTCAAAATGGTCAAATAACCAAAATTAACTACCTTTGACCATCTCTATTGTGGCCCTTAGTCAAGTTTTTAGCCTAAAAAAAAATTGAATTTCTCAACTTGAAGATCGATTAGAATATTTTTGAAAATAAAAAATACATGGCTACGCTTGTTTTATAGTTGAGTAAAAGTTAGGTAATCTAACAATAATACTACAAGCAGAGTTGTTAAAGATACTTTTTAAATGGATCTAGATACAGATACATCGTCTAAAATAATATCTAGATACAGATACCACATTTTTATATGTAGATACAGGATCTAGATACCTAGATCCTTTAAGAACTCTGACTACAAGTAATAATTTACAAATGGTTAAAAAATTAAAATATCATTGTAACTAATTAATATATTTTTTAGTAATTCATATCAATTTTTATATTAAAATAAAATATTTAAATCTATTCCTTCTTTGTTATTTGAATTTATCGGAAATTTAAATGATCAAATAACTATAAACCAAAAGTAATCATAGAATTCTACGAATAATAAAAAGATATTATTATATTTAAATTATATATAGCCAATTTAAAAAAAAAAAAATTTAAATAAATATTTAATATATTTTTGACATATTTTTAACTTATTTTTAACATATTTTTTAACGCAAGATGGCGCTAAATGTACCAAGTATTTTTTTTAAAAAAAAATTGATTTCTGACCGGATAAAAAATAATGGGCAGTAAACCCAGTTATTATCAACCTTTTTAGATTGTTTCGATAGTGCCAACTTTCTTCGATCCACAAGGCAAAAAGTAAAAAAAATTTTAAGCAACTTTGGTTTGGACCAAGGATGTGAACCCGATCTCTGGTTCAAGAACGAACCCGCCCCAGGTCCATATAACCCCGGGATAAATGAGTTGTCCTTATAACGGTCTATGTTTGGGTCTGTGGTTTTAAAATGCCCGATCAAACAATTTTAAATGTCTAAACCCAGCGTCGGGTTCACATCCCTTGTTTGGACCGATTAAAAAAAATTATTAGGTGATAACGAAGATCCATAATTAATGAAGATCCATAATTAACGAGGATTCATATTTATTCATAATTATATTTATCAGAAAATTTCATATTTATAAAAATAGCTGAATCTTCTCCATTCTTTGTTCTTCCCAGCTGACATCTTCTCCCAATAATCCAATATCTTCACTCCAAATCTCCAACAAAGGACTTTTTCTTAACAACAACCCATGTGATGATCACGTTTTCCTTCCATCCACCAGGAAAACTAAAATCCCCTGTCAGAAAATAACTGACATTTGATGTATTAGATTAAATTTATTTCTTCTTTTTTCAACAGCTACAACAGGTGATAGGTCGAGTTTTTTTTAAAAAAAAGCACCTTTGGGACTAATTTGAAATGAGAGTTACAATTCTCGCGACTCCACGCTGGAAAAATAGGAGAAAATTCTGGAAAATGACTAATTTGAGGTGTTTGTTAAACGGCTCGTTTTGAATCGATTTTAGAAAACGGCTGACTCAATATTTTAGCTAGAAAAACTATTGCCTAAGCCCGGAGATTTCGATCCTATATGTCAGAACCTTTGTTCCTTCTGCGAGCAAAATCTTCAGGGTTGCGTAATAATTTATTTGGATGAAATATTGAGTCAGCTGTTTTTAAAAATCGACTCAAAACGAGCCGTTTGACAATACTATTAATTTGTTTTTTTTTAAAAAAAAATTCTAGAAATCCAATATATATTCCAAAATCTTTTTTAAAAAATTCGAAAAGTTTTATAACTTTCATAAGTTTCAAAATTTTAATGAAAACGCATGATAAATTTTTGAAATTTTCTAGAATTATATTTTTGGAGATTTTAATAAATTATTTTACTTTAAATAATAGAAAAAATAATTAACAAATGTTTTTTTATTTGGGAATTTTTTTTTCCCTCGTGATGTATTTATTTTTTGAAAACCATAGTTGATGTTAGAAAATAGACGAATTTTTGCAGAATTCATTTATCCTAACACTGTTATAAACATTGATTATAAAATAAAATATTATCCTTTTTTTTTGTTGTTGATCATAATAGAGCAATTTTTAAGGCTTGCTTTATATTCTCTCCCCCCCCCCTCCTGAATTTTTGGGTCTAGAATTAGCAGAGCTGTTAAAAGATACTTTTTAAATGGATCTAGATACAGATACATCGTCTAAAATAATATCTAGATACCGATATTTTAATCAAAAATCTATCCAGATACAGATACCACATTTTTATATCTAGATACAGTACAGGATCTAGATACAGATCCTTTAACAACTCTGAGAATTAGTGATCTGCATCGGGCCTAATTTTTCAAGCCCGGCCCGAATAATAAAAAACGTATGTTATATGGCGCCAAATTTCTAATAAATAAAATCAAATATTCTTTATTTTACACAAAAAAATTCAATATATAATCGATAAATTTAGATATATTTTAAAAAAATTTATAAGACCCAACCCAGCCCGTACCCCCAAAAATAGGCCCGGCTCGAATTTTTTTAAAAAATATTAGGTCCGAGACCGGCCCGGACTTACTTTTGTAGATCTCTATCCAGTATCAAAATAAACAAAAATTGATCTCGTAAACAAATTCCGATAACCCGTCAGCTGTTCGCCATTATGAAATCAAGGTCAGGTCAGGTGTTAACCATTATGAATTCAAGGTCAGGGATCACAACAACAAATTAGTTTCAATATTATTCTTATATTTACTTCCTAAAAAAAATTATTTCATTTAGTTAAGGGGGGGGGAGGGGAGCTAGTCTTTCTTAATTTTGCTTTCCTTGCGGGATTCTAAAGTGCAATAAACAAATTTAATAAACTTATTACGCCAAAGATAATTGGTGACCAATTATGGTCGTATGTATTAATATTGCGCAAGCAAAAAATTATAAAATGTAAAAACAGCGAATATAGGTATACTCGCGAATTCACATCATATATAATCATCAATTGATTGACATATTTTTAAATTAACAATGACATTTTTATACCTATAAAAACCGTCAATCACGACACTAGGAAATAATATAGTCCCGCATTTAGAAAAAAAAAATTTTTTAATGAAATGTTACTTTAAGTTTGCTAGCATTTTTATATATCGTCATTATTTTTTTCCCGGCAAAATGTTATTTTTTTTATAACTTAAAAATTATTTTTTTAGCGCCTTTTTAAAAAAAAAAAAATTTAAACCGGAAATATATTTCCATCATGTTTGGAATATCTATCTCATGAATTTGTGGCCAACCTTTGAATCATTTATGAATTATATTAAAGATGTATAGAAAAACTAATATAAATTAAATTAAGTTTTTAAAAAAATTCACGGAAAAACTTGTCTGAAAATTCATGGAGTAGGCATTCCAAACCATGATGATATAAATACATTTCCGGTAAAATCAGACTTTCAAATTTTTTAAAAAAAATGCTCAAAAATTTGCATCAAAGTTCTTTCTTTCTTTCTTTCTTTCTTTCTTTCTTTCTTTATATATATTTTTTAAATAAGTGGATAAACTCACTAAGCAAAGGAGCGCGTTGAGTAGGATGTAGGAATTGTGTTCCTTGCCATAGGCCTGATAAAATTCGGGACAGCTGAAATTCAGGTTTTTGAAAGATAGCGATAACGCCAGGGAGTCCAACGATTCGCTCTTTTGGAAACGATTGAAAACGTATTTCATTGAGCAAAACATGCAAACGTCATCAAGATCGCCCGCGCAAATGTGAGTGTCAATCTCCCTGAAATTTCTTCTGAAGGTGTCCAGGTGCCATAATATCTAATTATTTTGGGGTCATTTAAGATATTTCAAATCATTAAAATATAACCAAAAATACTTTAGGGAATTGTTTAGGGATTTAAGTTGAGATTTCTCACCCGATAATTATGCGCAAAAACTTAAAGCCCATCATTTCTGGGGGCAAAGAAAAAACTTCACTCACTTTGTCAATCATATATATTTCGTACACTTTCGATTAATATAAACATAAGTTGAACAAACCTAATAAAAAAATTTCAATTTAGAGATGGTAAACAGGTTTAAAAAAAAAATTGTAGTTTCTAAAATCGGCTGACTATCTCGGCTCGCGTCTCAGGAAAAGTATGAACTTATGTCTCGTGACTGTTGGCCAATAAAAATAGACGACTTAACCTCGAAGATGAACCGATGTCCCTAGTGGAGTGATTTAACAAGTGTAGATATGCACATTTATGCTAATTCAAAAAAACAATTTAACCTGTATAGAAGTGAGCAAAAATGGGTGAATATTCGATATATCCGCGTCGCCGCCTCCTCCTTCTTCCGGGCAGTATCCAGATTCGTCGGCGTACGAGTTACATTGGTTCATTTTCCCGCCTCGTATCGATTTAAAGTCAAACTCATAATTCACGTCCTATCATTATTATAAATAAAAATCATGTCATTACACAATTAAGAAAGACAAATGACATAATTAATTAAAAAAAAACTTTTTTTTTATAGTGGAATGAAAAATGATTCACCAAAAAAATAAATAATTTGAAAAAATATATATATTTCAATTAACAAAAATTTGAAACTTTTGGAAAAAAAATTAAATTTTTCTAACACCATAAAATAATGTAAGATGATGATGAAGAAAAACGTTTAATTTATTATGAGACTTGTTATATATTATAACTTTTTTCCTATATTTTTGTTTAATGATAAAAAATAGGCGAGGTTAAATTTTCTAATATATATATAATTTTATATTATAATATATATGTTTTTTACTCTATTAATTAAAAAAAGTATGTACAATTTTTCATAATTAAGTCTTCCTAATATGCTTAGGTAATTCATTCATCTACAGAGAAGAGAGAGAAGAGAAGAGAAAGAGAAGAGAAGAGAAGAGAGAAGAGAAGAGAAGAGAAGAGAAGAGAAGAGAAAGAGAAGAGAAGAGAAGAGAGAGAAGAGAAGAGAAGAGAGAGAGAAGAGAAGAGAAGAGAAGAGAAGAAGAAAGAGAAGAGAAGAGAAAGAGAAAGAGTTCCTCGGAGACCTAACTAAGGGTAAACCGGGCCTGAAAAACAATATGACTTAAAAATCCGGGCCGGGTTTGACCCGGGTCGATTTTTAATTAATGGGAAAATGTTATCCGGTCATCGACAAAAATCCGGGGTATCTACTATCCTGTTTGTTCAATCCAAGCCATTACATCTTTAACATCATATATATAATAGCAACTAGAGTGTTGCTAAACAGTTTTATAAACGGTTTAGCTCAATATTTTATCCAGATATTTTTCCCATAGATGATCACAAATGTTTGGACATCTATTTAACGAGATTTCGAGGCTCTAAGCAATATTTTTTTTTTCCTTGCTAAAATATTGATTTAACCTTTTTTTAAAGAAAATTAGTCTCAAAAATTGAACCATTCAATAAAACATATGAAAGAAGAAAAGGAGAAAATTTATGTTCATGGTAGGAATGGGTTGAACTTTCAGATTTAGCCGGAAGTGCCATTTGAAGCGATCCAGTTAAATACTACTCAGTAAGAAATGCAAATTTAAAATAAATTTTTGATTATGGCCAGCACAGCAGGGGTGTCGTCTCCGAAATTTTAGTCCGGTCCTAATCAGGTCTTAAAACAGCTGGGATAAAAAAATGTGGAAAAGTATACAAGGGACTTGAGATTGATCCTAAATTTATTTCCTTCAATTCTAATAAGGTTTCTTTTTATGAAAAAAAATTTACTTCCGCCCCCCCCTCCGAAAAATTTTATTCGGATGTCATTGCCCGAAAGTCTACGCCGACCGACTCCGCGTTCCGAATAGTTTATGTAACATTCTTATACGTTTAAAATTAAATCTTTTTACTATTTATTCTGGAATCTTCCCCGCGAGGATTAGGAAATCCTACCAATTTTAAATTCATTTTACTGAGCGCCATTTTTAAAAACCGGAAAATTCCAGCATATGCACCGCAAGTTTCGGGCAATTTTATCCCTAATATTTATAGGGTACTAAATGTCAACGCGACGCGGAAGCGACTCGGCATAGATTTTTCTATCGGGTATTTAAAAAAAAATTTAAAAACGATATAATTACCCAATCATCAGCTTCAAAAAAAATATTTTCAAAACTCCCGCCAGATTTAGCCCGCGTATATATACTATATATGTCGTAAGAGGATTCGGAATCTCTCAATTTTTAAATCATTTACTAAGAGCGATACTTTTGGGTTTTAAAAATCATACAGGACCGTAATTCTAGCATGTGTAGAGTATTTACCCTATAAATTTGAGCTATAGACATTTTAGTATTTTTTGTAATTCATATGACAAATCCATATAAAAATTAGTATAAATAGAAAGAAGTAGTTCTAAAGTTCCTGGCAAAATTGTTTGAAATCTACAATTTGGGTGACTCTATTACATGCTGAAATACAATTCCTGTAAAATCAGATGTTTAAAATCCAAAGATCGCCCTTTAGTAAATGATTTATTCGAATTCTCCTTACGACATATATAGTATAATATACACGGTCTAAATCTGGCGGGAGTTTTGAAAAATATTTTACGGTAAAATTTAAGAATTTTTTTTTTTCAAATTTAAAAAATAGCGCCAAAGGAAGTTATTTAAAAAAAAATTGAGAAATTCAGAATTCCTCTAAAGGAAGGATTCCAGAGAATTAATCAGAAAGAAAGAAGGAAGAAAGAAAGAAAGAAAGAAAGAAAGAAAGAAAGAAAGAAAGAAAGAAAGAAAGAAAGAAAGAAAGAAAGAAAGAAAGAAAGAAAGAAAGAAAGAAAGAAAGAAAGAAAGAAAGAAAGAAAGAAAGAAAGAAAGAAAGAAAGAAAGAAAGAAAGAAAGAACGGATTATTAAATACCTTATTTTATCATTGTTCTTCGGTATATATCTTAAAAATAAAAAGTTTGATTGTCATTGCTTTATAATAAAATAACATAATGTATAGCAGTAACACATCATGAAAAATAAAGGTATGAGGTTTATTATTTATTATTGTTTATTGTAATTTTTTTTTGGCAAAGAAGATAATACGAGAAAATCTTTTTTTTTGAATTTCTTTGATTTTTCTAGATTTGATATGATTATAAAACCTATTATATTCTACGACTTTTGTCATTTTTTTCCCGTCAAAACCGTCTTTGATGATAAAAATAAAATTTGATTCTTTTTCTTCTTCTTATTCTTCTTTTAAAATAAATAACTGTGCGGTGTCTCATTATTAAGTCGAATATTAAAGGCATAAACAACGGTTCCATTGTAATGTGAACTCTCTAAGATATAATTATTGAAATTTTACCTTAATTTTTAAATTATCATATATTTTATTCGAATTTAAGAGAGTATCGCCTCTGATGGCGAACCGGGCCGGGTCGGGCCCGAAAATATAAAACCCGATCCGAGCCGGGCCGTAAAAAATCGGGTCGGGCCAAATGGTACCCGTACAGGTCTCTCTTATTTCTTTTTTCTTATTTTTAATCTTTATAACTTAAACTTAACATCAATTTTTGCGATAATCAACGAATATTCTTTTTATTTTATACAATTTCCTTTTTCGATTGTAATAATAATAAATCAAAAAATGGCTCTTTCGAAAGTTAATACATCCAGAGGGATGTGAGAACCCGGGTTTGGTTGGGCATTTTGAAACCTCAGAACAAACAGAGACGGATTATAAGGACAACTCAATAAACCCTGGGTAAAATGGACCAGGGGCAGGTTCGGACCCCTCATAGGAATTCGGTTTCGACTATATTCCCGTTATCAAAATTTCTGTTATTTGAAATTTTATATTCTTGAACCCGGGTTCAGGTTTACCACATCCCCGGTTTTAAGAAATAAATTATTTACATTATGAGGAATACAAACATAGAGGTTCGTATTTTTCAGAGTTGTTATGTATCTAGATATAAAAATGTGATATCTGTATCTGTATCTAGATGGATTTTTTATTAAAATATCTGTATCTATATATTATTTTATACTATGTATCTGTATCTATATCCATTTAAAAAGTATCTTTTAACAACTCTGGTATTTTTAAACAAATATTTGACTTAAATTATTTTTATATGTCATGCCATTAAGGCATTCCTAAATAAATTATTTACATTATGAGGAATACAAACATAGAGGTTCGTATTTTTCAGAGTTGTTATGTATCTAGATATAAAAATGTGATATCTGTATCTAGATCAGAGGATTTTTATTAAAATATCTGTATCTATATATTATTTTAGACTATGTATCTGTATCTAGATCCATTTAAAAAGTATCTTTTAACAACTCTGGTATTTTTAAACAAATATTTGACTTAAATTATTTTTATATGTCATGCCATTAAGGCATTCCTATTCAATTTAGTGTAAATTATAATGTTTTCAGCAGGGATGCTAACCCGGCAAAATTTTAGCCCGGGTTCCGGTCGGGTTCGGTTTAAAGTAAAAAAAATAGCGGGTCGGGTTCGGTTGGAATCTCTGGTTTTCAAGTGGGTAAAGTGTGTGCGTATGATTAAAATTAACCTTAAAATTAAATTCATTTTCGTCGCATTCCGCGAATGATGAGTGTGAGCGGGCCCCTAGTTTACGGCCCTAAAAAAATTATCATCCTCGGGTTTTTTTTCTTTGTAAGAATATATATAGCTCGATTTTGAATAAAGCGGAAATAAATGTAAATCGCGCGTCAAACACTTAAACGGATTTTCTTAAGAGCTATGAAGGCTAATAAGCCCTTCTCTATCAAAATTGGCAGGAATATATTGGACTTTCAGATTTTCCGGAAGTGTCATTTGAAGGGATCCATTTAATTTGGGATAATGTTTACCGCTTAGATTTTAAGAAATGAGAATTTAAAATAATTTTTGATTGATATGACGCCAGCAAGAAGGCTGTCGTCTCCGAAAATTTAGTCCGGTCCTAACCGGGTCTTAAAACAGCTGAGTAGTCAAAGAACTGATTAAAATTGCCAGAAATCTGAAGTCGTGGATTGTTTTGAAAAATATTTTTAATTTACTTACACATAGAATTGACTATAAAAATGAAGAAAAATAAATAAATATAGGCATAAGAGGCCAGCAAATTGTTTCTAGTAAATTTTGTGGTGGAAAATTCGGTGTTTTAATGAGAAAATTCATAAAAACCAATATTTTTTATTTATAATTTTTACGCTTTCCAAACGTAAATACAAAACCAATCAATAGTATTTTGTTTTTTGAAGCGATAATTTACATAGCATTTAACGCCATCTAACGGTCACAATCTTATCAAATTTTGATAATTGTAAATAAACTTTTAGAACATATAAATCAATCTGTCTTTTTGTTACTTTTCTCGTGAATATCGAATAAACGAAATAGTTTTCAACTGAATATTTGATACTTACAATCATACTATGAAAAGTTATATCGTAGTATATAATTAATAAAAAATCTTCAAATTATTTACATAATAAGTTAATATTAATAATTACTAACAAGTTTTCTCTTTGTCCACTCAGAAGTTTACACTCTTTGAATTTCCTTTATTAATAAATTTACAATGAAAGGTGGGTAAAAACAAAATAAGATTTAATTTTATTAATTTTTCATTTATAATTAACGAAATTTAATAAAAAATTTTGAAAAATCTAAAGATTCTCCGTGGTTTTAATTCAATATTCAAATGGTTTTCCGAGATTTACGCTTTGAAACGTACAATTGTGTAAGGGAGATAATGATCGGGGTAATTATGAGACCTATTATTTTTAAAATCAAATAAGAGAGATAGCATAGTTAATGATAAAATAGAAAATGACTTGTGTAAGATGAAGAGAATTAATTGGTAAGAAGGTACAGAGGATGAGGTTGTAAAATTGGTAATAAAGGGTATAAATGTAAATGAAATATGTTTTGTATGTTCGGATTTTAGTATGCATGATATAGAAACTTTTGGCATGGAAACGTTAATGACATCGCGCTATAAGCGTGAGTTAAGCCGATCTTTAGGAAACACCGTTTCTGAAATTTAAAACCATAGAGTTTGATTAATACAATTTCTTGCTTTTTTTAATCCAGGAAAAGAAATTATTGGTTTAAATAAGAAGAAGAGAAAAAAAAATGTCAAATTGGCAACATCACGTTATATCGGCAAAGCTTCTAAGCGAGAGCTGTTTTTTTTCGGGTGTATTACTCTAAGTTGAGCCATTTCTTCACTTGAACTTCTAAGTCTCTGAGTAAAGAGTCGATAGTTTTTTCGGCTAAAAACTTGGCTAATCTATTTCTCAAGCGTCTATAGAAGTGAAGAAAAAAAATTGGGGGCGACACCCCAACACACTTTGAGTGGCATGGGGAGGAATAGTGTTCCCTACCCTCGCCCAACCATTTATGTGACACTTAGAGTTCAAAAAATTATCTTGTGAATATACGATTTGTATTTTAAATCGGATTACCTATATTCATATAAAAAAAATATATAATAAGATGATATACACGTGTCAAATCAAAAGTATAGCATTTATCCCTCTCCCTCCTCTCCTCCCGCCCCCCCCCCCTCTTCCGTCATACTTCAAAAATCAGAAAATAACATTTTAAATCTATTTTTTTATAACTGCTTGTTCCTCATTTTTATGTCGTGTAACACAGACCGAAAAATATTTGATTAGTTATGCTACAGACATGACACGTCCCAGAAATATATTATTTCGTTTTAAAAAAAAATTTTTTTAAACCAGAAATGAATTTTTTTGTTTTGTTTTTTAAAACAATATTTTTAATAAATGATTATAAAGATAGAAATATGATTTTGAAGAAAAAAAAAATATTATGAAATAAAACATGAAAAAAATCTATAATTTTAAGATCTACAAGAAAGTAAATTTTTACCATCTCTTGGCACAAGAATTTTCTTGTCAATTTTCTTCTTTGGTCTTTATTTTAAAAGTAAAATGTCCCATAGCCCCTTGAAAAAAAAAAGGAATTGATTGTTTAAAACGAGGACACGATCGGGGTAAGATGGGATGGGACTAATTTGATCTAATTTTAAAAAAAAAAGTGATATAATGATTTTCTAAGCTAAACTCCCAAAGAGATAATACATTTAGCGCTGAAATTTCTATTCAAAAAAGTATTTTTTTTTATTTTTAAGTCTTATCATTGAAACTGGATAAGGTAAGTGTGCTTTATCTTAAAGATCCTTGATTAATTTTATATAGGAAAATGGGTCTGAAGCCAGAAATGTTGCTCAAATTTAGTAAAAATTTAAGTTGAAAGATGCTCAGTATATTATTTATTTTAATTCTCCTATTTAAACTTTATTTAATCCTTCCATTTTTCCTTTTCCGGGATGAAAAAAAAAATCCCAGGACATTTACATGTCTCCCAGTTTGAAGGTCAAAAGAAACGTGTCATGATAATATAAAATATTGTCAATTTACTTATGTATATATATATACATACTTTTTTTAAAAAAATATTTTATCTAACAGTTAAAATTATATTTATTCCTTTGAAGGAAATCAAATTGGCAAAATAGTCTAAACTTGATAAACCGGCATGATTTACTACATTAAGGCGCATTAATGTGTTAAATGATGTAGATAGATATTCTGGATCACATATGAAATTATAAAATTTAATAAAATATAACGTGTGGGTTGTGAGAGTACTATTAAAAATGTAAATATACTCAACTGCAAAATATTGCTTAGAGAATATTTTGACACAAAAAAATAATTTATAGAGATTTTAATGTTTATCCGCAAAATTCACTCTATAGCAGTAATACAGAGAATGCCATCGAGTTCCCGAAAAAAGTATTTATCTTTTGCCTCCCATTTCTGGGGAAAATTCCTGAATCCTTATCCTTCCCAGAACTAAAAAAAAAAGAAGAGCATCCAGACAAAAATATTTAGTATAATCTCTAATCTAATCTGTAACTAACTACGATTTACAGGTTGGAGGGGCAAGGGGAAATTTCTCACTCTTCTGAAATATGACTGCTCTCGTAAATATCATCTAAAGCTAACAAAAAAATTTCCTTTTATACCCCTCCCCCAACACTCTCCCCTTGCAACACTTTTCCTGCACTCTTACCTCCATCTTTTACCCTTAGATAGAAGACATATGGAGGCTGAATCGCTCTTACCCCCCCCCCTTTCCTTCTTCCCATTCATATATCTGTTTAGAGTTCTGCAAAAGTAGGCTCGACCCGTAACCGGCCCGAACGGGCTTGGGCCGGGTATTTTTTAAGAAAATTCGGGCCGGGTCGGACCCGGTCGGGCTTGAAAACTCAGGCCCGATGCAGACCACCATATCTGTTCACACCTAAGACAACGATATTTATTCTTCCATTCTTTCTCGTCCCTTTTCTTTTAAAAGCGAGTCAAAAATTATGAAAATTTGTTTTGTTATATATATATATTTTGGAGAACAGAGAGAGACCAAAACAAAGGACAGATTTGTAGATAACCCCATCTAATTCGAAAATTGTGGAACCCCGAGGTGGGATGCGGAAGTGGGGTTGGATTAATCCAAATTTTTCCTGTTATCATAATTTCCTCTAAAATGGAAGTTTAAAATTTTCTTAAACGGGTTCATAGGCCTTGGTTTCAAGTGTTTTTTTTTTGAAAAAAACATACTCTATTTCGTGTCTAATTCGAGTTTAGTTATAAAATATTTCTATTAGTCCCAATGGTTATATTAAAATTTAAATTAGGCATAAAAAACAATAAAATCGTCTAAAAAAAACAATTTTAAATTTTATTTTTGTTTTTATTTAAATATAATAATAAAAAAAATTATATTATTTCCTTTAAAGATATTAGCTTTTCCTTTCAATTTCCATTTAATCCCTGATGAATAAAAAATATACAACCTTCTCTAATATAGAGGCAAATGGGAGGGGTGGAGTGTAACCCTAACCCTAAGTCAAATTAGAAACAAATGATATTGGATATATTGCTCATTGGTAGTATTGTTAAACGACTCCAGCCAGAAAAAAAAATATCGCCTAACCCTCAAGATTTCGCTAATGGATGTCCAGTCCTCTGTGCCATCTTATGAACCAAAATCTTCAGGAGGCTTACCTGGTAATTGTTCTGGATAAAATATTGGCTTAGAAATCGAAAAGTAATCTTTGCTTTTATAAGTAAAAATGAGTAGGGATCATCATCTCTCCTGCAATTTTTTGTTGTTGTTGTAATTCCATGTAATACAAATTCAATGTCAGAGCCCAATTAATGCACTTCTCATTTAGCCCGAAAACCTCTTCAAATTTTATAACATTATAAGGATGTAAGGAAAGTAGATAGATAAAATTAAACATTAACAATTTAAGATGAATAGGAAAAAATTATATACAGTGTTGTGACGATTTAATTTCAAAAACATTTCCATATATTTTTTTTAAAAAAATTCGTTTTTATTAAATAAAATTATTTTAACTCGTAAAAATTGATATCAAATTATCGAAATTTTTCCCATCAAATCTGGTCAAACACTGTTATTAGAATATTTATGTTCAACTTGTTAAAAATAATAATAAAATTACGCTAAATGATGGCTAAAATATCAAAAATTTATAACAAAAGGCTCGGCATGTGGGGAACAGGGCGGGGTGGGGTGGGGCATCTAGGGCCACCATATAATTCTTGTGCATTTTACAAATATCACTTCAAATTAAGCCTTATATTACATATTTTAAATTCCTAAATTATTAATACCATTTTAAAAAAAATTTGACGAACGTGATTTTATTTTAAAAGCGTAAGTAGTAAATTGAGGGAGTTACTTTTTTTAAAAGTAGCTGTTAATTTTTCTTATTCTCCTGGGCCGCTAACAATCTTAGCAAGACACTCCAATTATTTGTGTCGTGAAACGAGGAAAAATAGACGAAAGCAAATATGAAAAAAATTATTTCGTCGATTCATTATGATAATAAACATTTTTTTTTGATGTGTTATTTTTATATTATATGATTTTATTTTTGGCGTGAAATTAGGATTATACGCGTGATTATGGAGTTTTCAAATTATAAAAGAATATATTTTTAGATTATAATTTTGTTTTGAAGGTTAGAGGCTTCCCTATAAAAGGGAAGCCGAAATCTTCAAATTCATTATGTTTTTTTTTGGTTTTGGTTTCTTTTAATTGTGAAATTATATATTTTGTTGTTGTAAAATTATATTTCATTAATTTGGTTTGCAAAATAAAATAGTCCTCATATTATTCGTTCTAATATTAATTCAAGCGGCACAACCTATAGGGAAGCCTCTAACCTTCAAAACAAAATTACAATCTAAAAATATATAATTTTATAATTTGAAAACTCCATAATAACGCTTATTATCCTAATTTCACGCGAAAAATACAATCATATAATATAAAAATAGCACACCAAAAAAAATGTTTATTATCATAATGAATCGACGAAATAATTTTTTTCATATTTGCTTTCGTCTATTTTTCCTCGTTTCTCGTGATTGTCAATCACGACACCTTCCCCCTTTATTTAACTGGGACGGATCCAACAGCTGCTTCAAAAAAAAACTGGTAACTCTTACTATTTTTCTTTTAAAAAAAACAAAAAAAAACAACAAACAACCATTACCCCCTTTATTATTATCTTATTATTTTCTTACTCCGAAATTCTAATTCCATTTATACACCGGCCCATATGAGGCCGGACCTAAAATTTTCCCATTGGGCTATCGCTGGTAAAATAGATTCTGCAGTAATCCTTATGGCCTTTCTTTTCTTAAAATATTTGGTTTACCTTCGCGATCTCGAAAATTTTAATTGATCGAATAAATGTTTTTGATTTTGAAAGATTTTTTGTTTAATCCCCTAAATTATGCCATTTCGAAAAGAAAATATTCGCAATATATATATATATATTTTTTTTTAAATGACTCCCTTATAACAGCTGATTTATTTAAGTTTCTATTAGTCTATTTATACGTAACTTGTCATTGATAGGTTTGTTATTAAAAAAAATGCTTAAATTTTCTAAAATTCAGAGTTGTTAAAAGATACTTTTTAAATGGATCTAGATACAGATACATCGTCTAAAATAATATCTAGATACAGATATTTTAATCAAAAATCTATCTAGATACAGATAAGATACCACATTTTTATATCTAGATACAGGATCTAGATACTTGTATCTTGATCCTTTAACAACTCTGCTCAAATTAGATCCTAACCCATATTTCTCTGACCTTTAATAATCCCGCTCCATATTTAAGAATAGAGGTTTGCAATGAGCCTAAAACAAAGAGCGGGCGTTTGGCGGGAGAATTTGAATTATTTTTAGGGTTAAATGAACGGAACGGACTACTTATTTATAAAATTTTTATTACATATTCGCCATATTTTCTAAGTTTAGGTAAAGAAGCCAAATAACCAATAAAATTATCTTTAAAGGCCGGGCGGGAGGGTTACATGGGCTTGGCGGGTGAATTTAAAAAAAAACCAGGGGAGTGTGGACCAGCTGGTTAAAGGAACTTTAAAACATTTGGGCGGTTAAAACCCGTGCAGACCTCTACTTCAGACACTTGTCTAATTTTAAATTATCCAAAAATCTCCTTCAGTTGAACCATCTTGAATTGAGTTCAGAGGCGCAGGCAGCGGGGAGTGGTTGGGGCTTAAATATTTTTCAGAGACATTACTTGATTGCTACATCTTATTGCATACACAGTTCCGATTTACAATTTTTATACATCACATTTACAACAGAAGTAAAACACACTAACCAAATTTTTATCTATGAATTATAATCGATTTTAAATTTTCCTTGTGGCGTCATATTTTTCTACCATTTTTTAAAAATTTTAATACGTTTACGGTGGAAAAAAAAAACTAAAGTAAAATGTTTCAAAAATAAAATGAAATCGATATAATTTTGGAGACTATGGAGAATTAGTGTTGCTAAAACGGCGCTCGTTTTGAGCCGATTTTTAAAAACGGTTTTGAGCCGGTTTTTAAAAACGGTTTTGAGCCGGTTTTAAAAACGGTTTTGAGTCGGTTTTTAAAAACGGTTTTGAGCCGGTTTTTAAAAACGGTTTTGAGCCGATTATTAAAAACGGTTAACTCAATATTTTAGCCAGAAAAATGTTGCCTAAGCCTCGAGATTTCGCTAATAGGTGTCCAAACCTTTGTTCCATCTACAACACTAATGATGAGAATAGCTAAAAGCATTATATTGGAAACTTAAGTAAATCAGGGCAAATATAGTTACAGAGCTCTGCGAATTTAGTAATTATCTACCTCGACTCGCAGCAAGGCAAAGTCCATCGTTCCAATAATCAATATAGAATCAGTCTAAGAATACTCTAGAATAAATCTCTTTGCCCCCTCCTCCCCCCCCCCCTTATTGGATACTGAAAACTTAAGTTATTCTTTAAATGACTCCTAGAATAAAAAAATTTTTAATATAAATAAATTTAATTATCCTCACACTCACCCACACCCCACCTGGCAGCGAATTCCTGCGCACGCGCATAGTTGATTATTATCTATTCTAAAAAAGATTTATTAAATTCGTTATTTTTTGGGGGGGGGATAGGGGGAAGTTTCCCGCAACTCCACGCGGAACATATGTAAAAAAAAGATAATAAGTAATAATTAAAAAAACATTACAAAAAAAAAAATTTTTTAAATCTTAGTTAGACAATTTGTATATAATATATAATTGAAAAAAATCTAGATTGTTTTTTATATCATAATTTGTTTTTTATTTTTGTTTTTTTTCCTCAGAAAATTAATCGAATTTAAATTTAATTGCCTTCATTATTAATTGTTTAAAATAATATCTTAATTCCGGAGGTATATATATATATATTACTTTATATTTTTTATTTCTTAAAGAAAGACAACTTAATTACATTATATTTTATGATTCTTTCTTACCTACCAACCCTTACCTTACCTTATATTATTTTTTTTTAAAAAGTAATATTTTTATTTATATTATTTATTTTTTACCACCTGGTTTTACTATAAAAATTAAATTGTTCATTTGCTATTTATTGTAATAGTAAATAATAATTTTATAAACTTTATTTGTTTACGACCTCACAAAAAATAAAAATAACCCATTTGTAACGCGTCTAAATAATATTATTATTTATTATTATTATACCTACAATGTAAGGTAAAATTACATGTAAAATTACAGGTAAAACAATAGGTAAGACTATCTTCTTTAATTAATTGATTTATATATATATTTTTTATAAGAGTCGAAAATGTGACTTTTTTTATAATATGTTTTGATTTGTAATGTTATATTTCGGTTACGTAGGAAAAAAATTGAACGTAAAAAGTCAAAATTAACGAAAAAAAAATATTATCATGAAAAACAAAACTTTGTTTTGGAAACGATTGATTTAAAAGGATAGATCTGGCTATTCTGACAGCTGTCAACCCCACGGATGGTATTTAGCAGAGTTACAAAAAAATACGCTGTGAGAATTTTAATTAAAAAAAATATGAGCGAAATATTTTATAAATTAGTCATTCTTTTATATACAACAATTTATCTAAAAAAAATTTCTATTGTATATTATTATTATTTGTAAGAGTTTGGAAAGGGTGGGTCCAAATCAGCCCCTTAAGACTGGTCCTGGCTAACACAATACTTAATTCATGTGGTATGCATATTTCTTAAATATTTCTAAATCAAAATTTTTAATCTTATTTGTAAAAAAAAAAAAATTTATATAAAATATTATATTCCATAATGGATATTTTAAAATTAAACTATGTCCGAGTTTGTGAGAGAAAGTAATTTCCGCATCATTTTTAGGAAAGAATTTCTCCTCTACTCGTTGATACCATAAGTAAAAAAAATTATTGGTTACTCTCTCCCGCTCCCTCCAGGCCCCTTTCTCCGCGTTTCTTTATATGCATTTGATATTTTTGAAATTAAATTTTGCCAATATCCTTGCTTAAACAAAACACACAGTTATTTAAAAATTAATTATTGTACAGTGTTCGTTCAGATATAATTTTAAAACATTTTTTTTTTCCCCAAATTTATTAATTTATATTTTTGAAAATATACTATTATTTGACTTAAAAACCAAAGTTGTTAAAGATACTTTTTAAATGGATCTAGATACAGATACATCGTCTAAAATAATATCTAGATACAAATATTTTAATCAAAAATCTATCTAGATACAGATACCACATTTTTAAATCTAGATACAGAGGATCTAGATCCTTTAACAACTCCGTTAAAAACATAACTCCAATAACCAAAGTAAGTGTTCTTAAAACTCAATATTTTCGCCAGAAAAATACTGCCTAAGCCTCAAGATTTCGATAATACATGTCCTAGACCTCTGTTCCTTCTATGAGCAAATTGGGTAATATTTTTTCTGGATCAAGTATTGAGTTAGCCATTTTTAAAAAACGGCTCAAAACGAGCCGCTTAACAACAGTAAACCAAAGTTAAACAAGGAGGAAAGTGGATCAAAATGATATAAGGGGTATATCTTATGGGGTGTATCCATTCCTCGCTAAGGTAATTTGAGGAGTATGCTACATCGCCCCTAAAATAAAGGGGGGTGGGGTTTTGGTGAATTTGTCATAGTGATAACTTGGGGAGTTAATCTATGGCCGATATATTCTTTATCAATTTTTTTTGTACAAGTTAATAAATAATTTTATTTACAAAAGTAAATTTTAAAAAAAAAATATGGAACTGTTTTTAAATTAAATCTGCACAACAACTGTAATAGTATTGTTAAACGGCGTAACTCAACACTTTATCCAGAAAAATATTATGCAAAAGTTCTGTAGATTTTGTTCATAGAAGAATCTAGACATCTATTAGCGAAATCTCACGAAATGTCTAGAAAACGAAGCCGTTTTAACAAACACTACGCTGTAATATATATTTTTTTTTAAAAAGAAACTAAATTTCTAATCACCCTAAAAGTCTAAGATATCTGTAAAACATTCCGTGAATTCAAAAACTCGATTATTAAACCAATATAAAAAACTGTTTTTTTTGTTTTTTTAAAATTTTTAAATAAATCGATTTGCACAAAGAATAAGAATTCGTTTAAGAATTTCTTTTATAACCTAATAATCAAAAAAAACATATATTTTTAATTACGTACTACATATATTGGATTTTTTTTTAATATTCTTCTTCTTATATAAATCATTTAATATAAAACAAAACTTTTCCATTTATCATTAATTCCTTAATTTTGAAAATCGAAAAATCTAAGCTTAAAACAGAAAGTGAAATAAGTTGATGCCTTTGTATTATAAAAAATTTTTAAAAAATTCTTTTTTAAAATTAATATTATTTTTAACAATTCTTCTGTTTAATTTTTCAATCTCCTTTTCTTTTTATTTTTTCCTAATTTTTTTAAAATAAAATTTATTATCTTTACTAGGAATTATTGGTTCTTGTGAACATATGACTTTTTTTAAAAAAAATCTGAAACTAAATTCGTTTTTAAGACTTATGTTAACTTCACCATACCCTATAAAACTTAGAAATATTAATGTTAACTTTTGATTGATTTAATTCTTTTATGATTTGTAAGACCTACTAAAATTAATGATACATCACATAGATATTCTCTTATATATTCCATTTCCCATATGTTGTAAAAAAAATTTTTAATGCCAGTCATGCCCATTTTCAGTTAAATGTCAATATAACCTTATTCGAGAGAATATAAGTGTCCCTCTCTTTTTTTTAAATGAGGGAATGAGTGGGTTGGCTCATTTATATCTATAAAAAAAAATTGGAAATTCTTTAAGTGGGGGAAGGGGGGGGGGGGGAGTATTCTAAAATTTGCAGTTCCCCTATGCACGCTCTAACTGACATTTTGAGGGTATATGAAGGTTTCTCACTTTAAGAAAACAGTAATAACTGTCCAAAGGCGATAACGGATAAACACATTCGCCGCATAACGATGGATAGAGGGTCCGTTGGCGTATTTAAACCAGAAATAAAATCCTGGATACGCCGACAAATTATGGATAGGGGTCCAACGCCCAAAATTATTGCGTTACGCCTCCGTTATTGTATTCCGCGAGATAACTTTTAAAAACCTTTGCCGATGATGTTTATATTCATTTTGCGGAATATGAGCAAATCTAAGACCTCAAGTAACTTTATTTTATAAAGATTTCGCCATCATTCACGTTTAGTCAAAAAAATAAAATGTAAAATTTATGGTAATTCAAAGGCATTTATAATAAGTATGTGTTAAAAATAAAAAACATAACAATACCATCCTAAAAAATAATACATTTGGAAGTTATTACAATAATCTTAATATTGATTTAAGCCCTCTAACTAAATTTAATTAATTATATACCATTTTTTATTCATTTCTATATATATATGTAATCGTATGTAATATTAAACATGAATTATTATCTTGTCAAATGGGTTATAATAAGACATTCGCGAGATAACCTGCGTATATGTTAAAGATTATCGTTCTCAAATCGGGCCGTTATTAAAAATCGTTTTTATAACAACACTAGTTAAGATTGACACCCTTTATCTCACATTATTTCCCCATAGATTGAGGTAGGCGTGGTGACAAATCCTTCAAAAATCGTATTAACCAGATTATTAATTTTTTTTATCTCATAAAGACCCTTCAAAAATTTTTTTGAAATTATTCATTTCTTAGGGACGCATTAAACACTATTTTATAATTTAATTTTTCTCCATCCCGCGTATTTATTTAGATTTTTTACAGGTCTGAGCGGTTGTATGATGTGTGCTGACCGAGACTGATTCTTACAGGTCTGAGCGGTTGTATGTTATGTTCTCTTCTCTTCTCTTCTCTTCTTTCTTTCTTTCTTTCTTTCTTTCTTTCTTTTGATGACTGAGACCGACTTTTACAGGTCTCTGAATCAAATTTATTATATACTCTTCTTTGGCTTAGAAAATACATTTCTTTCCCTTCCTTATTTCTCAATTGTAAAAAAAAAAAAAATTGTAATGAGGCTTATGCTATTTGCTATGTCCAAAACCTTATTTTAAAAAAAATTTCGAAAAGTTTTAAAATTTTCTAAGAATTATATTTAGGACATGTCTTTATTTTTATATCAGCCTTAAAATTGTAAGTTATTATCTTTGGAATTTTAGTATTTTTAATGTTTTTTAAACAATACAAATTTACATATTTATTTAGTATAATATTGATATAATACCTCGATAGCGTGTTTATTAATGAGAATGAAGGGATTATAGTAAGGGATTCTAATCTATCCGAATAATGAATGATAATTGTTCGATTTAGAAGTATCGGAAATGAATCCAATAAAATCGTTTTAAATATTTTTGTACTCCTTGCGCGTTTAGCGTATTGATTTTTTAATTATTCGTTTAATAAATCAATTTATTTTGTAATATAATTTTTTTTTAAAAAACGTCCAATTGTTTTTTATTTGTTTTATTTTAAAAAAAATATGACAAAAGGTATATATTTCAAGTTTTTTATATTTTATAAAAAAATAAATATAATAAAACCAATAAAACTCCCTTTTATTTATATTATATTATACTAATGGACAATATATACTATATTTTTTTAAAAATAATATTATTTTTAAATATATATATTTAATTTTATAGGTACATTTAATTTTCTATTATGTATGTATATGTATTACAAAAAATTGATCCATTAATTTTTATAATAAAATATATTTAATAAATAAATAAATAATATTGTTATTTTTTAATTATTATATTTTTGTATTTTTTTGTATTTAAAATATAAGGTACAAATAATATTTATTATATATTTTTAAAATAACCAACTAATAGACAGACAGGTAAAAATAAAAAAATACGAAATAAAATTTTAAATTAAATAAAAAAAAATTCTGCCGTTTCTAATATTTGATCTTATAGCAAATTTTATTAACGCCCGGCCCGGATTGTTTACTCGGGTTAAACCCGACTCGGGTTTATTCGTTCTTTTAGGGCCGGATACCGGTTCGGGCCGGATACCGGTTCGGGCCGGTATGTTCGGGCCGGATACCGGTTCGGGCTTGTGGGACTCTGACCATATTGGATTTAGTTTGAAGAAAATTGGGGGGTTTATATGATTTTCTGAGCGGATAGTTTATATTTGAAAAGTATCAAAAATAAACTAAAAAGAAATCTGTTAGTAATTCTAGACTGAATCTCTGAACCCCTCTTTTCAAAAATAATATAATTTAAAAGGCCTCTCTTTCAGATGATCAAAAGATTATTAAAAACAAACTGTGTTGTTTTTTTTTCACGGTTTTAAAATGCTCTTAAAAAGGATGAAAAATCTTTTTATAATTTAAATGTTTAGTGATTTTGTTAGATCTTCAAGATTATTTTTACTCGAATAATTTAGCAGCAAAAAAAAAAAATCTTCAATGAATATTTTTTTTGGTTAAATCTTAGAGGAATATTGTAATATTGTTTTAAATGATACCAAGAATTATATTATATCAAAATGTAATAAATGTCTAAATATTGTATTAATTATTTATTTATATTTTTTAAAATAAAAATTCTAAAATGTTAAAACGTCAAAATTTAATATTTGTTTAAAATAAAAATGAAGTGAAATTTTAGTTTAATTTATATTTTAGTTGAAAGATATCTATTTGAGAACCACCTTATTGGCCTTATAAGCGCTAATATCATAGAGAAGAGAAGAGAAGAGAAGAGAAGAGAGAGAGGAAGAGAAGAGAGAGAGAAGAGAAGAGAAGAGAAGAGAGAGAGAAGAGAAGAGAAAGAGAAGAGAGAAGAAGCTGATTCTTGAGTAAAAGTAAAGTAATTAACTTCAATTCAACCCAATTTTGATTTATATTTTATATACTTTTAAAATGTTATTTCATAAATTATTATTATATTTTAATTATTCCTAAATGAACTAATTTTTTTAATTTTTTTTAATATTATATTTTGTTTCGTGATTCCAGAGTAAAATTCTTTAGGAACAAAAGAATTCCAATTTTAAAATTATATTTTTTTTTTGAATCAATCGTAAACTTATATTATTGCTTATATTAATTTTAAGCAACCTTTTATTTATTTTACCTTTTATATTAATAACTATTTCATCTTATAATTTATCAATTAAAAACATTATTATCAGTCTCTCTAAAAAGTTACAGTTACAAGTTACATCCTAGAAAAGTAACTGGTTATCGTTACTAATGACATTGCGTGGACAAATCAAAATCGTGACCATATTAATTATTGCGAATATTAAGCAATATTTCCTTATAATCATTTCCACTTATAATTATCAGATTAAAAACATTATTGTCAGTTTTGATAAAAAGTTACAATCACAAGTTAACCCCCTTTAAAAAGTATCTAATCATAGCTACAAATTACATTTTTCAAATTTATACTATTTATATTTATTTTTTATATTTTAAATACAAAATAAATTTTTGCGATTTAACAAAATTTTTAATCAAAGGAATTTTAATTAAAATTCAAATTAGATTTAAAGAAATAATTGTTTGCACTGATAAAACAAAAATATCACGCATTTAGTTTTTTGATTAAAAATTTAGACCATATATATTTTTATTTGGAACTTTGATAAATACACTATTTTTCTTCATTGATGTTCAAATGGCGCGATCTAGTTTTTCACCCAAGAACAAGCTTCCTCGAACTGCCAACGTACCACGGGTGAGTTTGGTGTAAATGCGACATTCATATTTTAATAAACAGTAATTTTTTTTGCAATTCTGAACCTTAAACTGACAAATCTAATAATGTTGTCTTTAAAAT
Organism: Gordionus sp. m RMFG-2023; assembly: GCF_954871325.1. NCBI lineage: Eukaryota > Metazoa > Nematomorpha > Gordioida > Chordodea > Parachordodidae > Gordionus > Gordionus sp. m RMFG-2023. Next base: position 3,183,324 of record NC_088778.1, on the reverse strand, counting down.
AAGTTCAATTTCAAAGTAGTGTCGTTAAACGGCTCCTCAATATTTTATCCAGAATAGTATTACGCAAGCCTGAAGATTTTGCTTATAGACGGCACAAAGGCTCTAGACATTTAATTAGTGAAATTTCGAGGCTTAGGCAATATAAAATTTTTTTGGATTAAATATTGAGTTTCAAAAATATATTTATTGAGAGAGATATTTATATATGTAATACTTATAAATATTCCATATCATAAAAAAAGCAATTTGATAACTCGTTACTTTTATCGTTACATAGCAGAAAAAATGTGGCTATTATAACCACAAATAATTATTATAATTAAGCCTTATTAAAAAATGTGAATTTTTTTTATAATAAAGTATCGCAGTTGCTGTCAGTTTCTGTTCTAAACTTTAAATCGAAAAATAAACATTACATAACATATCATTATTATCAGAGTTGTTAAAAGATACTTTTTAAATGGATCTAGATACAGATACATCGTCTAAAATAATATCTAGATACAGATATTTTATTCAAAAATCTATCTAACCACATTTTTATATCTAGATACAGGATCTAGATACTTGTATCTTGATCCTTTAACAACTCTGATTATTATTATTACTTATTCTAATCAATTTTTTTCACAATTTTTTTTATGGGTTTGTTTGGGTTGGTAAAACTACCCAAATTTTTAAAAAAAAAATTTTAAATTATTTTTTGGAAACTTTAAAAACTTAAAATAACACATTATATTAACAAATAATTTGACATTTTTATTAATTGTAATTACTTACATATACAATTAATTATTTATATTATTTATTTTTTTCCATGTTAATTATAATCCTAATAATATAAATATTTAGCTTAATATATAAATAAACCTAATTATGTTACTTATTTTTTTTATTACTTTTATATATAGATTGAAAATTGAACTAATTCTTTTAATTTCTTTTAATTTCTTTTAATTATTTTTTTTAAACAAAAAATATATATATATTAATTACTTTTTGCTTAAAATTAAAAGGGAAGAAAATTAAAATCTTCAAGCTTTTTTATCCTCTAGAAAAAAAGAAGAAATTAATAAGAAGAAAAGCAAATAGATAATCAAAAGAAATAAAATAAATTAAATATTTATCTATTAATATATATAAAAAAATATATACTAAGCAAAATAACTATTTATTTATCTACGTAATTATAGTATCAGGTTTAAAATTAACTTTAATGAATATTATATTTTTTATGCAGTCGTTTTACAGTGTGTGTGTGTGGGGGTCAATGATTTATAATATTCAGAGTTTGTTAAAAGATACATATTAAATGGATCTAGATACAGATACATCGTCTAAGATAATATCTAGATACAGATATTTTAATCAAAAATCTATCTAGATACAAATACAGACACCACATTTTTATATCTAGATCCTTTAACAACTCTGATAATAATACCTAGACTGACGATTCATTTCATTAAAATGCATTTTTAAGCGTCGTTAAAAACAAATCAGCTGGACCCGCCATTTTGGTAACACATATGGTATTTATTCTCATGTTAAAAAAACTACTATTAAATTGATAACTTGCTTTCCTTATTATCTCGATGATCCGGTAATTCTTTAATAAAGTTTGCATCGGATATAGGAATAAATTAGGCTCTCGTTCAAAATATTTTAATGATGATTAGTGTAACCAAGACAGCGTCTCCAGCTGATTGGCATTGTACACTTTTAACGCATGAATCGTCAGTCTAGGTATTATAAATGTCGTTGGTGCGGTGCGGGTACGATTTTGTTGTAAACCATTTCCACATATATTTTTGTATAACAATTTTTCTTTATAAAATTGTTTTTTTTGATTTGCTGTAATTTATTGTAAAAAAAAAGAAAAATAAGATAAGATATCGATAACAATTATCAGAGTTGTTAAAAGATACTTTTTAAATGGATCTAGATACAGATACATCGTCTAAAATAGTATCTAGATACAGATATTTTAATCAAAAATCCATCTAGATTACAGATACGGACACCACATTTTTGTATCTAGATAGTATCTAGATCCCGTAACAACTCTGACAATTATGTATAAAAAAAAATAATCAAACTCAATACTTCATCCAGAAAAGGAAAAATATTACGCAAAGCCTAAAGATTTTGTTCGTAGAAGGAACAAAGGTCTAGAAATATATTATCGAAATCTTGAGGCTTAAGCAATATTTTTCCGGCTCATATATCGAGTTCGCCATTTTTTAAAAATCGGTTCAAAACGAGCCGTTTAACAACACTGAGTACGGCATGTTAAAACCTCTCTTTTTTAAAAAAAAGTAAGTTGTTACAAATATATGGAAAAGTACGTGTCATATTTTTATACTATAATTAAGTAATAAATAATGGAATAAAAAATAAACTGATATAAAAAGTTATTTTTAAATGTAAGAAAGAAAGAAAGAAAGAAAGAAAGAAAGAAAGAAAGAAAGAAAGAAAGAAAGAAAGAAAGAAAGAAAGAAAGAAAGAAAGAAAGAAGAAGAAAGAAAGAAAGAAAGAAAGAAAGAAAGAAAGAAAGAAAAGAAAAGACTCTCCTCTCGCCTCTCCTCTCCTCTCGAAGAGAAGAGAAGAGAAGAGAAGAGAGAGAGAAGAGAAGAAGAAGAGAAGAGAAGAAGAAGAGAAGAAGAAGAAGAAGAAGAAGAGAAGAAGAAGAGAAGAGAAGAAGAAGAGAAGAAGAGAAGAGAAGAGAAGAGAGAAGAGAAGAAGAAGAGAAGAGAGAAGAGAAGAGAAGAGAAGAAGAAGAGAAGAAGAAGAGAAGAGAAGAAGAAGAGAATTCTGTCACATAGTTTTATACTTTAAATACGGTAACTTATTTTTCCAAATTCATGGTTGTCATTTTTTTTTTCGAACAATATATATTTAAAAAAAATATAACGAAAATAGTAATTATATTCCTTATTATAACCGATTTAATATTAATTTTTAAAATTAAAAAAATAAATCGAAGGGGGGCTTATTGGCCTCCTTACGGGGCACCTTGGCCTCTACTTTTAATTTTTAAAAAAATAATATTTTCTCCATTATTTTATTTTTTTTTAAAATAACCCTGTGAAAATATGCGCTATATAATTTACTACCTTTGATTACATATTCCCTGTCATTGGAAGCCATGCTTGTATAACTGACCTTTAATATGGTATGATTTGAAAGCAAAGTGGCGTATACTTAAAAATTACATATTCAAAACTGAACCAGAGATATATTTTACGTTAAACAAAGAGTTTCTTTCTCTTTCGTTAGTCCTTTCTTTTCTTTTCTTTTCTTTTCTTTCTTTCTTTCTTTCTTTCTTTCTTTCTTTCTTTCTTTCTTTCTTTCTTTCTTTCTTTCTTTCTTTCTTTCTTTCTTTCTTTCTTTCTTTCTTTCTTTCTTTCTTTCTTTCTTTCTTTCTTTCTTTCTTTCTTTCTTTCTTTCTTTCTTTCTTTCTTTCTTTCTTTCTTTCTTTCTTTCTTTCTTTCTTTCTTTCTTTCTTTCTTTCTTTCTTTCTTTCTTTCTTTCTTTCTTTCTTTCTTTCTTTCTCTCTCTTTCTTTTCTTTCTAAGAACGGTATGATGAAAAATGCATTCTCTTCATTTTACACAAATTTTGAATTTTCCATTTTTTTAGATTCGTTTCCTTTCTTGCGCTTCTCTTCTCTCATTTCAATTTTTTTTAAAGTTAAGCGAAACTTATTATCGAAAAATTTATTTAAAATAATCAGTCAGCTGTTGTCAGATATTTTTTAGCACACATTCATTTTTTTGATTAGTGCCTACTTCTACCCTAAATTTGAATTTAAATATTTTTTTCCCTTTTTAGCACGCCTTCATTTTTTTGATTAGTGCCTACTTCTACCCTAAATTTGAATTTAAATATATTTTTTTCCTTTTTAGCTTTCACCTTTTTTCTGGTGGTAAGGCTCCTATTAATATCTCTCTCTCCACTTTTTTACACATGCAATCTCTATTTATCTAATTTATATTTCTGATATCCCACTGGAGTATTCTTATCGATTACACTTGCATCTACCACCGGAGTATCGCTATCTAGGCCATTGTATCTTGATCTCACACATACATATACATCTCCTATTAAATTCGAATTGCCTTGGATAAAAGCATCCACAAAACGAAGTTATATAAAAAAAATAAGAGGATGAAAGCTTGGAGATTTTAATTTTCTTCCCTTTTAATTTTAAACAAATTGGTTGAAACCCCTAGAATTAGGTGCATCGAGGCTAGTATTAAATTGGAACACGGATAAAAATAATACGAGCTAAATTTGGATTATATTTTCATTTTGCCCTATGTGTTTATATAGATTAAAATGAAGGCATTTACGAATTTGATGAACGTTGAACGCGAATATGTTTGAATTTTTGTCAAGGACGTTGGAATAATTTCATTTTTTAAATACATATTAGTGTTGATTTTTAAAAACAGCTGACTCGATATTTCATCCAGAATAATAATACGGAAGCCTGAAGACTTTTGTTCGTAGAATGAATGTATGTTTGGACACCTATTAGCAAAATCTCGAGGCTTAGGCAATATATTTTTGGCTAAAATGTTGAGTTAGCCATTTTTAAAAATCGGTTCAAAACAAACCGTTTAACAACACTACTACATATATCACTTATTTTATTTATATTGATCTTAGGCTTATTTACTAATCCCACTTTGTTTTAATGATTGACTCTGGGTTGCCAAAAGTCTCTGCACGGCCTTGATTCGATCCGCTATATTTCATGAGGTATGAAAAATAAACCTATATTTTAATGAGAGGTGATTTATATATATTTTTATTTGTTCTTATTTTTTTATATATATATAAATTATTATGGTAGGGGCAAAGTACATATTTTATAATTTTTATATTTTACATTTTATTTTAGATTAGGCTCTAGGTTAATACTTTTTCATTTGTTTTTTTATATGTTATACTAGTAGCCAGGGGCAGACTAGAAGAGAAAAAACCCCATAGGACAAAAGTTTAAGTGACACAAAATTTTTTTCACTTGTACATTTTTATATTGTTTATTGTGTCATACGGTAAACAAATTCCTTTAATCTTTTATAAAAAAAAATTTATACATATAATCAGTGTTGTTATTTATATAACGACTACATCAAGATTTTAACAAGAAAACAACTGTCTAAACTTCGAGGATTTCGCTAATAGATGTCTAAACCTTTTGTGCCATCTATTGGCGAACTCTTCAGGCTTGCGTAATATTTTAGTGGGTAAAATATCGAGTTAGCTGTTTAACAACACTATACATATACATATACATATACATATACATATACATATACATATACATATACATATACATATACATATACATATACATATACATATACATATACATATACATATACATATACATATACATATACATATACATATACATATACATATACATATACATATACATATACATATACATATACATATACATATACATATACATATACATATACATATACATATACATATACATATACATATACATATACATATACATATACATATACATATACATATACATATACATATACATATACATATACATATACATATACATATACATATACATATACATATACATATACATATACATATACATATACATATACATATACATATACATATACATAATATAATGTAAAATATAAAATAAAATTCTAATTTGATATATATTCTCGCTTGTCTAAGGAATATACACAAATATCGAGAATTTTGCTTAATTCAATTTTCTCTATTAATTTACGCTCAACTGCCATCATTTAAAAAAAAAGATGTAACCTCGATTATTTATTTTCTAATAGTCGATTTTTTTAAATTTATTTTTAGTTTATCGAAGTTCGTTAACAGCTCATTTGTGCAAAAGTTAATGTAAGAAAATAATCTGCAAGTGTAGGCTTTTGCACTTTGTTTTACATTTGGTTAGCTATTCTTCACTGCGCAATTTTCTTTCATATAACCTTGAATTATTTTTATCATGACTCTCTGTTATGACATGGCATAAACACTATGAATAAATTTGCCATAAATTTCCACGAAAATGACAGTAGTTATTTTCGTATCTCGCTATCTATTTTTTCTAACAAAGCAATTCATTTATACCTACTTTGCCTTCAACATACCATCTATGAGCATCCGTTATAGGATGTGGATCATTTAAAATTCTTTCGATAAAACTGGTTACTGAATACTATCAATAATATCACTGAATACATCAATTCGGTAGATGTGAAGTGTATAATTTGGACTTACATCTGGTAATTCCTCAAGACTTTTTTTTTACAACTAACTATAGAATTGTATTTCTCTTACCTTAGAAATAATTTCGGGTATCATTCAATAAGCCAAGTTTTATTGATAATAATTCTTATATTGTTATCTTTCATATGCATTGGAAGGAAGTTTATAAAACTCAGAGAAGATTTACTTCTATTTTCTACACGAAGGATTACTAAATTTTTTCTTAAGGGCCTAATTATTTCAAAATTTTTGAAAAGATTTAAAAGCTTCTATTCCTAAGTCGTTTTTGATTAAAAAGAGTTTTTGTTATATATATATATATAATTAAGACACTTATATTAGTCGGTATTAGCCCATTCTTGTCATTAAACCAAAAATGTCTTCTCACGGGTAAACATAACAAATGCTTAATTATATTATAAATGGGATAATTTCACATATCACATAGTATATTTCATAAAATTCATTTATTAATACAACCATGATCATTAATAAAGCAGAATATAAAATATATAATAGATCTTTCTACATTGCAACAATAATCTTAGGCAATTAAATACCACCCGACATTAAAATCAGCGTTTACATGACAGGATTTTCACTGGATGCAAACCCCCTTCAAAAACCTTTGACTACCCCCCTAAAAAATCACCGCCACCCTCTATTATTATTTTCACCTTTTTAATTTATTGATACTCTTTTCAGAGAATTTATAAAGGATAACTTAAATGACCTATTTTATCTCAAAATTTAATAGATAACGCCCCCAAAATTAAATCCTACCCTCATTAAAACAGCCTACCCCCTACCTCCCTCAAATGCAAACTGTTCCTATCTCTCCCGCTTATGTAGACACTGATTAAAATTGATCATAAAATCAATATTAATTATAAAAAAAAATACTTAATATTAATTTTAAAATTCGAATTCAAAAAAATTAATTCAAGTACTTTAATAAATTTATATAAAAATGACTTTATTAACAACAAAAAGTTACTATTGAGAAACAAATATGTTCATGAGTATGCTCCTTTCAAATATATGTGTTTCTTAATTAACATGCCTTTTTATTAATTATTTTTATAAATTATATTTATTAAATAAAGTATAAATAGTATTAATAAATTATTTTGCTCAAAATCTCCTAAATATGCTCTAAGAATTACATTTATAATTTTTATAATCTAATCTACATAATATAGAAGTAGATACTATAAGTAAAGTATAATTTTAAGAATAGTTATTAATGTAAAAATAAATTATACTACATCCATATCTGGATAATAAATAAAATATTTGTAATTTAATTTTTTGAGCTCTTTTAATAATAATTGTGAGGCGATTTAAAAACAAACTAAGGATATTTATATTATTACAAGTACAACAGTTGATCTTACAGGAGCTGTCAAATATGCCCTCAGATGTGTCATTTAATAAATTATTTGATTCCAGTAAATATTGTAAGCGCAATTTTTAAAATTTTTAAATGCATACCAAGATATCTCCAAATGGTTTATTCATAGCTACCTTAGATAATTTTTCCATTAAGATAAAATCCGTCGACGACAATGAAGAATATAAAATAGTATACAAAGACGATATAGACCATTATCAATGGTCTCCAGATTCAAATTTAATAATGGGATTATTTTTATTAGACAATATGATTAAAATATGGAGGTTAGATGATTTAACCTGGAACTGCACAATTTTTGAAACTTTATGTGGCTTTAACAATGTTTTATGGTCTCCAGACAGCAGGCATATAATTGTTATTATGAACCATCTTGGTAGAGCAACAATATGGTCATTAACAAATAAATCATCATTAATGTATATAAAAGATTTAAAATGCCATCAAATCAAAGAAACAGGTAATATTAATACTGATGAAACAATGCAACATAAAAGTATGAAAGCATGTGAATCAATTAAAGATATCATATCATTTTCCAATAATGGAAACTATTTAGCTGTTTTAGAAGAAAGTAAACCTTTACAAAAATTTGGAAACTTTGACCAATATTCTAAAGATCAGATAACTATTTTTTCTCTATATGATGATGATGTAAAAAACAACAAATACAATATAATATGGAAATTGGACAAATATATAAAACTTCAAACAAAATCTACTCAAGGATTCTTATGGAGCTTAGATGACAAGTTTATTTGTGCCTGGGAACCTTTTTATGAAGGAATTGTTTATATATACAATGTAAAGAGCCAAGAATTGCTTAAAACTGTTAACATTAACTTATTGAATCCAAGTTTACCTAGTCCCTCAAGCTCACAAACATTGATTAGATGTATATGGTCATTAAATAAATCTGATTTTCTAGTTCTATGGTGTTACCTTGATAAAGTTTTTTTATTAAATTGCTTAACATGGGAACTACTCTTTTATCTTACACATCCAAATCTGATAAATGAAGAGGATATAACTCTGATACATGAAGAAACATTGGTCAAGCAAAACATGACTTCATCCGAATTAGAAATGTTGAAGGTTGTAAATGGCATAAATAGTTCTGTGGATAATGATGATGCCCTTCTTGATAATACAATCCCTTTTACTATAGGTGAATCAAAGCTGCGATATAAATGGGAGAGTAAATATGTTCCACAGAATCAAAGACCTTACCATATTGAACAACTACCAATTAATACCACAATTGATAAAAGCAAATTAATATTTTATCAGCCTAAATTTAGTTACGACAATGTTTATTTGGCCACTTACAATGCAAGAGTTCCTAATCATCTATACCTTTGGAGTACTGAAAGTGGCTTAGTGATTCATGTATTATCACACAAACTACCTATAACAGATTTTCAATGGAACCCATTCAAAAATTTGTTAGCTATATCAACTAGAACTCAATACTGCTTTTTATGGACACCCGACAGATGTGCCACTTATAGAGAGGAAACTGACAATATTTACCAAAACATCGATGATTCCGATGTGACCAACAAATATTTAGATATTAAAATTGACACCTTAAAATGGAGTCCAAAGGGCACAGAATTATTTGCATTTAGCTTTGATAATAATCAACATAATGATAAACAACAACCATATAGGATTATCAAATTTACTAAACAATTTTTAGATAATTTGCAAAACACATCCTCTGTATAGAGTTTTTTGAAATATATATATTCATAATATTTATATATATATAATATAATGAATTATTATAGAATTTTGGCAAAATAAGTATTTTTTCAGACTACAAGGGATGCCATTTAAATTTAAAATCCTTAAATTTGATTATGTGACTTATTATATTTTTTTAAACTTTATAAATGCAATTAATTATTATATTACAATTTTTAACCTAAAAAATAAATAATATATTTACATAAAAAAAATCCTAAAAAATAAATTATATATTTACATAAAAAAATTGTAATATTTGTCATAAAAGATTTTTTATTCAAAAAAAATTATTTTGTCAAGATTCTTTTACAAAAACGGAAATTTGGGCAAAATTTGATAAAAAATCTTGTGTTAGCTTTCTCAAAAAAATTAGTTTTAATCTCTAGAGATTAAAAATCTTTGAAGATTTTTGAGCAGTTTGTGAAATCCTGGCTTAAGCAATATTTTCTGGCATTTGTTTAATCAAATTAAAAAAATGAAAAATATTGATTTTAGAAAATGTATTCTTAAATAGAAATAAAAATAGGGAAAACGGAAATATGAACCTGAACCCTCATGTTTTTGCTAAACCCAAACCCATTTTAAAAATTTAAGTTCATATAAAAGGAGATTTTTTTCATGGTTTTTAATTTTCTTTGCTTTTCCAAAATTTTCAATTTTGTGTCTCCATGTTGTTAGTAAACTTTCATTATAAATGATTATATGATATAAATAGGAATACATTGCTTAACTTTTTTTTATAACAATTTAGAAAAACATAATTAATAAAAATACAATATTTTAAATATGAGCAATTATATTCTTTGGAATACATTTATCAGATTTGCGTAGAAATATTAAATAGGATATTCTGGAACGTGTTATGATGGCTTGATTGAATAAAACATTTAAATTAATTAATAAAAATTTTTTTTAAATTGTATTAGATTTCATTTATATTGAGTCAATATTTCTTTATGCTCTCCAAACCCTGAACCCTTTTTTAAATTTTATCTGAACCCAAGATCTAGGATGAACTAACCCATCCACTTGTTTAAAATTTTTAAAACTTCCTACCCAATATTTAGAAATTTATTTAATGGCTTATCATATATTTTAATGTGTTTTTTAATTAAACTTATAAAATATCAAATATTATGAAATGATATATTAAGTTTTATAAATTGAAGTTTTTCTTCACATATATGATAAAAACTTTCGGATTTTTGGCTTGTGTTTTCCGTTGCGAATGAGTATTAAATTTAAAAATATGAATTATTAATTATCTTCAAAGTCTGGATATATGGATCAATCAATTTAATAAGTGATTGCCTTCGTATTGGTTTACTTTAATTTAATTTATGCTTAAAGTGCTAAAACATGACAAAATCCCCTAATAAGAAAATTTTATTTAACCGGGAATGGGTCTTTCTCTTTTATTTCATGTGGGTGTTTAAGCATGCGGCTTTATTTCTTGCATGCAGGGGTAGCTGCAGCTTTTCCCCAATAATTTACCAATGGGCTCATCTCTTAAGGTAAACCCTAAATCTATTAACCAAAATAAATGGGATTGAGATAGTCCAAATGTAGCTTTGCAATTTAATGAGGAAAAGGAAGCGCCTGAAATGATGTAAATAAAAAATTTATATCACATCAACATTTCGGCAATATAATACACAACTTTACACCCTTCATTTGAGAGAAGAAATATAATATACAGATTATTCGTGTAATGTATCACTAAAAAATTAATTTCTAATAATTATTTAGTTTTAGGCTCTATATCTACGCCTTTTCATTTTTAGCGCCTTTTTATATTTGGGCAAAGTTAATTTCTATTTCAATAGCAACAGTGTTATAAATAATTCTTATTTGATACATGTACTAAGGGTTTTAAATAGAAGAATTTTTAGTCAGCCCATTTTACTGGGGAAAAGATGCAATGTTTGATTTTAGAAATGGGATGGTGGGGGGTAAATTTTAAAAAACCATGGATGAGCGGCATAGGTGTTGCCAGGAGTTTGATAAGGGGGGGGGCATTATTAGGTTGGTTTTCCGCCCATATATCTTGAAGGTCTTCAGGTCTTATTGTTGACCTTTAACTATATTAAAATTTAATAAAATTCATTTTGGCTTTATACTTTTTTTACATAAAAATATATAATTTCTAAAATCTTGAATTTTCCGCCGCAATTGGACTTTCACTTAACGAACAAAAAACCGAGATCTGTCCACTTCATTGTTCCATCCCATTCACCCATAACTTCCTTACAACCGAGCTATCATCCCTCACTCATCTCGGCTCACCTGTCGGTGGCTTGCAATCCATTAATCACTTCTTCACTAACGTATCATCTAGCTTACTTCATTTCAAAAACATCTCTAAATTTCTCCCTCGCCATCAAGCTTTTTTTCTCCTCAAAAACTTTTACTACATTCCTAAAATTCTTTACGCTCTTCGATCCACCTCAATCTTTAAATTTCCCGACTCACTAAAATCATTTGAAACTTCCGTCAAATCTCTTGCCGAAGAGATCCTTAATCTTCGCTTCAACCATAATTCATGGCTACAAGCATCACTTCCATGCAAGCTCGGGGGCATCGGCTTACGCTCACCTCTAACTCTTTCCATCAGTGGATTCATCGCCTCCCGCCTCTCATCTGACTCACACATTAGCCAGCTTTCTCACTTTCCTGACCCATTATTAGCTGAAGCCCAGACCATTTGGGACAATTCCGTTGTCCCAAACACTCCTCGACCCTCCTCCTGTTTACAGAGAGACTGGGATACTCCACTCAATGAAGGCTCCGTCGTTTACCTAAAATCGAGCCTTCATGACGACGATCTCACAGTCTTTCACCAATTAAACCAAGGATCGGGTTACGAGTTTCTGGAAACTATACCCTCCAACAACCTCGACTTGTTGCTGACCGCTGACGAGCTAAGATTTGCCATTGGATTACGGCTCAATTGCGAAATTGTTCTACCGTACCAATGCAAACATTGCGAAACCAGCGTCGATCGCAAGGGCAGACATTGCCTCCATTGCCGCTTTTGCCGAGGCCGTTTTCCACGGCACACCAATTGCAATGACATCATATTGCGCGCTCTCAAATCCGCAGGCATTCCATCAAGACTTGAACCGACCGGCATTTTTAGATCCGACGGAAAACGTCCTGATGGAATGTCCTTGATTCCTTGGTCAAGGGGCCAGCTACTAGTCTGGGACTTCACCTGCATTGACCCAAATGCACCATCCAACCACAACGTCGATGCCCTCTCTCTAGCAGAAACTCGTAAAACTATCAAATATAGTTCCATAGACCCCTCTTTCTTATTCATACCTATCGCCTGCTCTACTCTTACCACCTTCGGTAGCAAAGCTCTAAGTTTTTTTAAAGAATTAGGCAAACGGATTAGGGAAAAAACCGATCAGCCTAAAGAGTCCCTTTTTTACGACAAAGACTTGCTACCGCCATCATTCGCTCTAACTACCTAAGTTTCATCTCTTCCATTGAATAATCTCCTATGTCTATACTCTCTCTCTCCCTTCTCTTTCCTAGTTTCCATTCTTTTATCCCTTACCCTTTCGCAAATTATATTTATATATTTTTTTACCTTTATTAATTTTTATAAAAGTGATTAACTTTTACCATCTTTTTGTTTCAAATCATGTTTTTATTTATTTTTTGGTGTGTGGAGGGGGGGGGGGGGTATTCGTTTAAGATGATATTTACGAGAACAGGCGAATTTCCAAATAAAGATTTGCCTTTGTCCACCTTGGCTGAGTCTATGGTGGACGGGCAAAATGATTAAATATTTTAACAATAGCTATACGCGTGTCCGGTTTAAAACCCGCCCTTTGATGATATTAAACCTGCAGAGTGCTCATCATATTTAAAATAAATTTCTCAATTTACTATTTTAGATGGGCAGATTTTAATATATAAAGAAATAAGAATATAATCATTTTCTAATAGTATTAGGGCTAATTTCTAAAATACACAACGGGTGGTTAGCGGACAGGTTAAAAAATATTATCAAAGCAATGGGCAGGGGAATATTAAAATTTTTTTAGAAAAACAACAATTACGTGATATACGTGATATATAGCGCTTTAGCTCTCTAACGTTGAAGATTCAACAGAGCTACGCTAGGTTTTCCTCATTTCCATCTAATTGGAACAATTTAATTTGGGTATAAAAATAAAAATATGAGGAGCCCTCCACACGTTTGTGGGCAAGCCGCACGTACTTGTAGGCACAACATTTCGAAAAATGTTGCTTAAACCTCTATAGGCTTTAATTTAGAAGGAGTGGGACAAAGAAAAAGCCTATACCCGAGAACTACAGTATAATTTAATTACTTTAAAGGTGGGTGATGGCTGATTTTAAGCTTAATTTCTTTAATGTAAGTTATATCTGTAAATAAATATGATTAAAATAAAAAATCAAACAACAATTTTATATTTGATGCAAACATAATAAATAAAAAATAATATATCTTGTGGAGTAATATATTAGCAGCGGCTTATTTAAAAATAAAAATTCAAAAATTTTGCAATGATTTTTAAATTCATTATTGAATCCTACAATAAGTATATGCAGAGCGAATTAACAGAGAATAATATTAGAAACCTTAATATTCGGTTGGATGTAATAATATAAAACATATTAAAAATGCCATAATTTATTATTAGAAAGTTATAAAAGACTTGGAAGAAATAAATATAAAAGAAATTATAAAAAACAGAGATTATATATATGTTGATCAATCTTTGATACATTTAGCAGCTTTATTAAACGATAGACAATTATATAATAATACTGATCAAATACTTGATATTTTATTTAAGATTGGTAAAAGGATAATCTCAAAATTTAATATTTTATTGTCTAGTTAGCCACAAAGAAATTTCAAAAATTCTTAAAAATACAACATTAATACCAAAATCAATTTTAATGTTTTTAAATACAGCTAACTATGATTTTAAAGAAAATATTTTTGAACAGGTTAATATTAAAAATCTAGAAATAAATAAATATATTATATTTTTTTAGAGTATCAAAATTTTAGATAGTACTTTGGATTCCCTATTTAACTTCTTAAATAATTCTAAAGAAGGTCACGATAATATAAATTTGATGTCATTCAATTCTGTGAATGATTTTATTAAAAACTGCATTGATATTATGTAAAAATACTATTTGTGTCTTTCATATTTTATTTCTCATCTTATAAAAGCATAAGTGAAGAACAAGAATCATTATTGCCAGTCTGTTTAAATCTAATAGCTAATCTTAGTAGGCATCAGCCATATTTTTCTTATTTTATAGGCTCTTGGGTTTGTTTTTTAAAAAAATATTATATATTTATCATTGCATTTTTTTTAGAGTGTAGTAAGAACTAAAAATTTTTGTAAAGTTTTACTCAAATTTTTAGAAAGCTCTGATAAAAACATTATGTTGAATTCATTGACATTATATATCAACATAGCTTGTAAACGTAGTATGGAAATCAATAAGGTATATTAAATCACATTTAAAAAAAATTTAATATATATATAATGAATGATTAGGCTTTTCTAGCAGAATCAAATATAAAGCAGACTATTCACATTATCACCACAACCATGACTGGGTCTGAAATAAATAATTACAATGATCAATTATTTATATTATCCCTAAAAATTTTGAATGATATAGTGCAAATTCAAATCATCCGCAAATATTTACAAAAGTATCCAAACATTTTAATTTAATTTTGCATAATCTAAATTTTGTAAAAAAATGTTAAATTTAATAATTTTTATTGTTACCAATTTGGCTTTAAAATTTCTTATTTATTTTATATTATCAGCTGTGAAGAATTCTCTCATTTAATAGATGTAACTTATTATAGTTTAACCAAGAATTCCCAAAGAGGGAAAATCGTCTACAATATTTTATTTGTTTGGTACAATATGCTATACAAAAAGGAACTATATAATTCTAATGAGGATTGCCAAATTAGTGCAATGACCAAAAAGTATTTATACCCAAAACTGTGCGCTGATGCAAAAAATGAGAATGTATTGGTAGATAACGTTAAAAAGAATATCGAACTTCATAACCTTAGTTGCATATCGATGGACGATTTAGATGATTTTGAAGGTTTTAATGGGAATAAGATTGACACCTCTCATCCCAATAATCATCAAAAGGAAAGCAGTTCCAATAGTAATTCTGATCAAAACACAATATCAATGTTGATATTTGATTGCTTCCTTAAAAATACATTTTATAACACTATTCACCAAGAAAATGAAAGTTTATTGAACATCGATCAGGCAATAAAGAATTCCGAGACAACAAAAGAGCAAGAAAATTATTCAAAAATCCTTCATTTTTACGAATTGAATCAAGAAAATGAACACCTTTTTGGGACATCTTTGACTTACGAATGCAATGATAAATTTACCCTATTCCTTTTTTTCAAGTTGTTTTTCAAGGTTTATTATACAATGATATCACAAAAATTCATTTTTGTAGATGATTTATTTTTTTTAAAAAAATTTAAGAAACAATCAATGTCCCAAAAAACAACTTCCTTGTCTATGGGCAGGCTATAAAAAAAAATTTAAGACAATAATCTAAGAACAATATATGGTTTGGTGTGTTGGCAGGTTGTGTTGGTTTAACTGATCAGGACAGGGAGAGGGTAGCTGGTGATTTTATTAAAAAAATCACAAGCATTTGGGGGTGGGGGGTAAAATCCACATTTTGCAGATCTTAAGCCCTTATTCACTGATAAGTATTTAAAAAATTGCATATAATAAGACCATTCACCTAAAAATGGGATTCTATTGCAACACACAGTAACGTATCCAGGATTTATTCAAAGGGGGAAGGAAGGGAAATAGTATGAACAAATTTTTAGCATCTTAGCATCCAAACCTTCTTTTGCCAAGACCCAACTATAAAAAATTCTTTTTTGAGTATTTTTTTTTTATTTTGCATTTTCGAAATATATGTAATATCTTAATATCATCACTGTTGAAGTTGGCTAAACAATTGGAAGTTTATAATCCTGAAATATATATCAAAAACCAGCGGGCCAGAGCTTAAGCTCGGCCGGTTTTAAATTTTTTAAAAACGAATACCCCAGGCTAAAAAAAATTTCGGGCCGGGTCATATATTTTAAAACCAAATATATTTGAAATCGCCATTATTAGCGATAAAAATTAAAAATAAATATTATATATTTTTAAAAAAATCCGGGCCGGACCTGAAATTTTTTTTTAAAAAAAAGCCGGTCCGGGCCTAAAGTTATTCGACCCGGGCTTTTTTTAAAAAAAAATCCGGTCCGGGCCTGAAATTATTAGACCTGGGCCAGGCCTAAAAAATTTTAAAAAAAAAATCCGGGCCTGGTCGTGCAAGTGATATATATGCCTGCGTCCATATATTGTGCTTTATTAGTGCTTATGAGTTAAACAGTGTAGTAAACAACATTATAAAGGAAAAAATTTATTGGTAACACAATTTTGACACCAACCTTACGATTAAAATGTTTATCGGAAGGCATTTGTTTCCTAAAATTTTATTAATGTTTAGTTGCATATTAAATCCCTTTGGAGAGATAATATAAAGAAGGAAAAATGTTATTAGCCAAATTAAAAAAAAATTGTCAAAGTTTTGGAAAATAACCGAATATCTTGTCGTAATATTTAGTGGACTGGGTAGTACTTATTATAATTCCTCAATCATTTGCTAAGCGCAAAGAAGATAGCCGAAAACCATTACTATGACCACCGGCATTTTCTTAAAAAGATAGCAGCTCAAATTTGAAAGAAACTACTATAAATTAACGCCTTAATATTAACGGATTTTCTCTGGCAGACGCCGGAAGATTGAACCGAATTCGCCGACATTCAGCCCATTTACCCACCTATAGTTAAAACGAATCGAAAACTATGACATCATGTTATTTGGGCAATAAAGTTAGCCAAGCTTTTGGAAACATTGATTCTGAAGATTATAACATACTGGTAGTGCTTAATTAGTGTACATTTTATTGCTTTATAAGCTGTTTGATAGGATAGATGGTTGGGATGGAAAAACTCTATGGTAATTTTCGAAGTTCTAAAGGCTAGAAACCTTCAACTTGGTAGTTCTTATTATTTTAAAATACAAAGTCTTTATTTTTTTTTACCTTTTCAAAACAAATGATTTAACAATATATAACGTCTTTATTTTCTTGTTTTTCAAAGGAAAATTTTTTTAAAAAAAAATATATAATTATAATAATGACAATTTTTTAACCTTTTTCAGGTTTTTATATCTGATTATTATTTTATTTTTTTTTATAATAAATATTAAAAATATTTATAATAATGGTCACGATGAGTTCGCGAAACTTTAAAAATAAAATATTAAAAACAAAACTCCAAAAAAAATATTTCATGACTCACACAAAAAAAAAATAATATTAATTATGATTAATAAATAAAAATATTTACAACACGCACCCATTAAATAAAAACCTTTGAACACAAAAAAAAAGTTGTTTTACAAAGACGAAAAAAGTAGGGGGGGGGGTTCGTAAATCAAAATAAAAAGTAATCATCTATTATTCTACACATGTTCACATAAATAAAAAAAATACTATGATGTTAAATATTTTAAAAGTTTTATTCCATATATTAATATCGAATTTTAATTATTCTCGAAATTCTATTAAGGAAAATGATAAAAAAAATTGTTTTATTATAAAAAAAAATTGTAATATTTATTCGGGTCCCATCACATCCTCCAACAACTCTTGAATCTCAGATGGTGACAAATCGACCATAGGCCACTCCTCAGCGTAATAGGCCCTGGGACTCGCCTCCGCCGTTTCTTCTCGTAACGGCTCTATAATCGCCACCGGTCGCCCCGTCGCAGTTATGGATTGATCCTGTTGTGGTATTACCCCTATCGTTAAAGGCGGCAAAATGGTCCTAACTGGCCGGGCGTCGCTCCTTCCCGGGCCTCGGCTTCTGGGGCGCGTCGTTTCCCTATTATCATTCGAGTTTTGCCTACGATTTGGCCCACGGGGGCACCGCATCTGCAAATGATTAGGCGAACCACATAAGAAACAAGAGCGTCTCCTCCTAGGGCGCGTGCTGAGGTGCCGGGGCTCCGGTAACTCGAAGTGATCTCGATTATTCGTTATTATCCCGGATACTCCCCTTTGGACCGGGGGAGATCTAGCTACTCTGTTCCGGCGTATTGGAGACGATCGGTCTACTATGTTTCGGCAAATCGAAGGCGAGATTGGGCGCCCATCCTCATTAACATATCCTCGGAAAATACTTATTCTAATGGTTAAATTCTCCCAATAGATACAACGATGTCTACCCGACATTCTTTTTTTCAAGAAAAAAAAGTATAATTAAAAAAAATTAATAACAGTTTTTTACTCACTTTTCTTTTGGGCCAAAATGAATAAATACAGGAAAAATTTTCTTGAACAAAATTAACAATTATACAAAAAGAAAAATTATAATTTTGCATATATAAAATTCCCCTTTTAAAGCCCAATTATTGGAACCTTCCTTGTTTTGCGTCTCGCTTCCAACTGTCATTGTAGAAATCTTTTTCGTGTTTCAGTCCAACTTGGAACCATTTTTTATTTGTTTCCTAGTCCAATTGTTACTCCTTTCTATTCCATTAAAAGAATGTCGGGTAGACATCGTTGTATCTATTGGGAGAATTTAACCATTAGAATAAGTATTTTCCGAGGATGGGCGCCCAATCTCGCCTTCGATTTGCCGAAACATAGTAGACCGATTGTCTCCAATACGCCGGAACAGAGTAGCTAGATCTCCCCCGGTCCAAAGGGGAGTATCCGGGATAATAACGAATAATCGAGATCACTTCGAGTTACCGGAGCCCCGGCACCTCAGCACGCGCCCTAGGAGGAGACGCTCTTGTTTCTTATGTGGTTCGCCTAATCATTTGCAGATGCGGTGCCCCCGTGGGCCAAATCGTAGGCAAAACTCGAATGATAATAGGGAAACGACGCGCCCCAGAAGCCGAAGCCCGGGAAGGAGCGACGCCCGCCCAGTTAGGACCATTTTGCCGCCTTTAACGATAGGGGTAATACCACAACAGGATCAATCCATAACTGCGACGGGGCGACCGGTGGCGATTATAGAGCCGTTACGAGAAGAAACGGCGGAGGCGAGTCTCAGGGCCTATTACGCTGAGGAGTGGCCTATGGTCGATTTGTCACCATCCGAGATTCAAGAGTTGTTGGAGGATGTGATGGGACCCGAATAAATATTACAATTTTTTTTTTTATAATAAAACAATTTTTTTTTTATCATTTTCCTTAATAGAATTTCGAGAATAATTAAAATTCGATATTAATATATGGAATAAAACTTTTAAACTATTTAACATCATAGTATTTTTTTTATTTATGTGAACATGTGTAGAATAATAGATGATTACTTTTTATTTTGATTTACGAACCCCCCCCCCTTTTTTCGTCTTTGTAAAACAACTTTATTTTGTGTTCAAAGGTTTTTATTTAATGGGGGGGGGGGCGTGTTGTAAATATTTTTTATATATTAATTATGATTAATAAATAAAAATATTTACAACAAGTAATAAATTAGAAAGAAAAATAATTTGTTTAGCTTACCAAGCTAAAACCCATGTTTGAAAAAATTATTTTGGCGGTTGGTTTAGGGCTCCTTATTTATTTTATTTTGTAGCCTCGCGTAAACCTATCATACAATATTACGATTAAAATAAATTGAAACATCTGTTCTGCTCATTTATCCGATAAATATTTCAAATCGACCCGCCTGTTGTTTTAAAACAATATTTGCTAACCCACCCGGTCGCCGGCCAAATGTTTAAAATATTTAAAGAAACCCGTCCCGGTCCCGGTTCCGCCCATAGAAGGGGCGGACGAGTTTAAAACCGGCCCATTGCAGACCTCTGGCCTATCATATTGTTTATTCATAGATTTTTTTTTTTGAAAAAATTTTTCATATACCTTTAGAAAGTTAAAGTTATAAATATTAAGGAATCCGTGGTATATCAATTTAAAGATGATAGCAAATCAATATAAAAGTATATTTTTCGTGGGGGGGGGGAAGGGGAGTCATCTTTTAAACCTTCTTCCTATCCTTCTTGTTTACGGTCATCGATCTCGCTTATCAAATTGAATTTTAAAGACTGATCATTAGTTATAATCAGAGACCTACAGAGGTACCATTTGCACGGCCAGACCCGGATTTTTTTTTGAATAAATTTGACCCGGTCGGTTAGGCCCGGCCCGGATATTTAAAAAATTAAAATACGGCCTGCCGGGGTAGTTAAAATAGTTAATTTTAAGCTGTAAATTTAAACTATTGTAATTTATTTAGTTTTAATTTTGAAACGCTTCCTTCGACGCACTTACGCTTGCCACGCGCATTGATAAAAAATGGCTGCTATAAAAATGTTCTCGATTAACTGATCAATCAGGAATTCTTTCCAATTTAGATTTCTTCACAAAATATGAATTTTTTAGCTAAAACAATAACAAATTTAATAAATTATTTTTAATCAGAGTTTGACAATATATTTCGTTCTTTTAGTCAATCATAATGCTTTAATCAATATATAATATAAATATTACTTTTTTTTAAACATATTATTCTTGGTTCTTCAAGGACTCGACTAAGTTTCAAAACGCATTTGATCTAACAGGAAGATGGAATATCATCTTTAAATTTTATAATTCTAATAAAAATTTGTTTAGGACATTATACAAGAATACAATAATCGTGATAGCATTAACAAGGATATCATAAAACATTTCATAAGCCACGTACTTTCCCGAATACCGAAATTTCTCGAATATTCCCATTGCGTATTGTGTCGTCTGCTTTCTTCGTCGGACAGCGATATAAACGAAGCGGCCTTGAAATATTTATTGTTTAGGATAATATTCGTTTGCGAAATTCTGATAGGTAAATACATTGTATTTATTTTGAAAAAAATAAACACATTTTATTTCTTTCTGTATTATGATGCAATTGTATTTTTAACTCTCAGGATTGGACAATTACACTCCAAATATGTTATTGTTTTTATCCCGAAGGAAAGTTTAAAAAAAATAATAATGGATGTTTTAATTCGATTCAGAAGCTATTAAATTAGATCTTAGCAACGATATCGATGAGCCCGAAAATCCTTATGACGGTATCTCTAAATATTTGTCCAAACTATTCCTGACCCTTCTGCAGCATCGTATACCCCCTTTCCCCAAGGGGTGCCCCGATCAAACCGACAAAACCCCGTATAACATAAAGTTGATAGACGAAAACCTGTCCAAGACCATGGACCAAAGCGCGTTATACTTATTTTACGCCTACATCAATTTACCGAGCAGCGCGACACGCAGAAGCGACGATAAAATTTGTTACGAAAAATTGGACAGGGGTTCGACCATGAAATGGATGTACAATATTCTCGTGGATATTTTGCTCTCTATGCGCGACCCGCCCGACTTCAAGGACGCCAACAGGAGACTCATGATAAGCTCCGTATTCGAAATAGCGCTGAGATTTATCGTGTACGGAAAGCCCCGCGGCGATTCCGACAAAACGTCGAATTTCATTATCGGTGATTATACCAACATTCATGAGTATGATCGTATCCTCTTCTGTGTTTTGTTTTGTTTATTTAATAATATATTGTGCTAAGCTTCAATTACGTTTTCTGTCAGAAAATGGATATTTTATTTTGGAAAACTCATTTATTGGAGTAGTGGATGCAAAATGGCTCAATTAAAAATGGCTACACTCAATATTTTAGCTAGATAAATATTGCCTTTAGATTTCACTAATAGATTTCCAAAATCTGAATAAAATACTGAGCTGGCTGCTCTAATGGAGCTGATTAACATCATTACAGAAATCCATTCGAGTATATCTTGAATTAGCTACCTTATTAATGTCAGATAATTTTGCCATCTGATATTTCTAATGCCGTAAATATTTCTAAAAAAGTCAGAACTTTATGAATATATTTTTTTAACGCCATATTAGCCATGTTTAAGAATTAACAGTTTTATGAGTGGATAAAAAATAAATATTTATTAAAAAATAAATTTTCTTATTGATTTTTTTAATTTACAAAAAACTTTTATATATCATATAAAATGTATTTATCAATGAGATATACAAATTTTTAATACTTTAAATGGTGTTTCAAACTATTAAAATATAAAACTTCAATATATTAATTTTATTTTTTTCCTTTTCTGGTGGTAAGCTCCTTCAATATCTCTCTCCACTTAGTGTTATTCGTGCTATCTCTATTATCATCTTTCATTTTGGTTTATTGGGCAAGTATCCTAGCACCGGCTGTCCAAGCATGTCGGTGACTAGGGTGGCATTTCTAAGCTCAGAAATTCATCTTATCATATGTCTTTACATTAATATATAATATTTAATGATTTTTACTTTGTGTATCTATTATAAATAATCATCATAATTTAATATAAGCCTATGAAATACAATTTAAAATAAATTATTAACAGGAATGCAAAAACCATTCTTTTACATCATTTAAACTGTCAAAAAATGACGAAATTACAAAAACTCAAAAAAAAAGGAAATATAAATGACAAACTAGAGAACCAAATAAAAAGACCTAGGCAATGATCTAAATATAGAAATAATTTATTCAAATCACAAATATCATAAAATCTTCTTCTTTATTAGTAATTCATCAAAAAAAATTACAATTAATTTTCAAAAAAATATTAATAATCATTTTCATAAAAAATTAATAATGTAAAAGAATCACTTTTTTTCAAAAACGATAAAAAAAATATCTAATTTAAAATGATTGACATTTTATCTATATAAAAAAAATAGATAAAAAAATATATCATATAAAATGATTGACATTTTAACTATATTAAAAAAAAGTATCATTTATGACAAGCCACCCCTTTATGGGCCAATGGCATGTACATAAAACAAAATATAAATGCCTATTATTACTAATTTTCCGCTATGTAAAATTTCGCGATATATACAATCAGAATCCTCAGATGTGAATATCTCGGACTTTGTGGGAGTCGTCACGGTAGCAGTAATTGATTCTCCCACAAATCCATTGCATCATGATGTTGTAAGACCGTCGAGGATGCTGATGTTGACGGAGCGGGCTCATGAAGAGTGCTGATCACCCTCTTGAGAATGTCCTCTGTCGGTGGGGTTGATGTGATCCTGGATCGACTACTGGACGTTCCTATTAATTCGCCTCTGTTGGCCGACGGAGCCGGATGAACGGGAGGAAACGACGATTGAACTTGCGTTGGTTCGTCCAGCCTTCGTCTATTATTTCTGGCGGCTCTGCCCGTAGAATTGGTATGGATCGTAGCTAGGGGTTGGCGAGAATCTCTACCCAAAACGTGACACTGGCTGCGGATATGCCAGTCGCTGTTGCAGTTGAAGCATCTTCGCTTCCTGGGCCCTCCGGATGTCATAGCATTTTCTTGAGATATAGGAGACTGGATGGTCATCCCGGTATTTTTAGGTATGAGAGTCACTTGTAGGTAACAGGAGCCGAAATCGATCAACTGACTGTTAGTTTGCATGTTGACGATCTTTTGCGGTTGATGAATATTCTCAAGAAAATTGTATGTCGGTTAAGAAAATTGATTAATACACCAACAGATAAACTTATTCTATCAATATAAATTATTATTTCTTCTTTCTCTTTTTTTGAAATGTGGAGGGGAAAAACAAAACTTTTTTAGGAAAAAACTTTAATTAAAAATTTTAAAAAAAAAACTTTTATGAATATAGATATGGAAAAATTTTCATATATATAGTGTGTATTTGTATAAAAAAAAATTATTATAATATTATTAAAAAAAATTTATGGTATAGTGCAAACTAATAATAAAATCTTCTTCTTTATTAGCAATTCAACAAAAAAAAATTACAATTAATTTCAAAAAAATATTAATAATCATTTTCATAAAAAATTAATGATGTAAAAGAATGGTTTTTGCAGTTTTCATATAAAAAATTAATTATCTAAAAAAAATCAGTTTTTTTCAAAAACGATAAAAAAATATCTAATTTCAAATGATTGAAATTTTAACTATATTAAAAAAAGTATCATTTATGACAAGAAATACTTATAGTTACATTTATTATATAAAATAAATATTACAATCAAATATCCCTTTAAATTAGAACTTGAAGATTTCGAAACCGATACTAAACTTTTACAGGACAAATTTTACACATGGCCAGGGATAGAAATAGTTTATTAAATATAGGATGTTACTGTAAAGTAATTATTATTTTTAGGTAGGCCATGGAAGTTAATTCATCCGATTCTCAATTTTCAGAATCAGATGATGAAATAACAACATCCATATTTACGCTAAACTGTAAATAATCATATTTAAATTAATAAACTTATCCTATATGACAGAAATACTGGCTGGTTAAAAAAAAAATACAAATGGTGATAAACTCTTTTTTTTACTTAAAAAATTTGGATTAAATATCAAATTAATATTTTTTTTATTTTTCAAATGAATAAAAATAAGAAGATTTTTTTAGGATTGAACGAACGTAAAAAACGAAAGTGTTCGTCTAAAAAAAAGAACTTCGTTCACGAATGCGTTCGTTTACAATTTTAGAAATTTCAAACCAATTTTTCTCTTGATTCAAAGGCAGCAACTTCTTTAAATTTTAGAGCGGCCAAAATAGAATGATTTTAAAATTGAAAAAAAAGTCATACAAATGCCACAGAAACGCAACCACATTGAAACGAACATAAAGTAGTAAAAAAATTTAGATAAATTAAAACTTACGTTTTGTAGTTTTGGAAGACCTTGATCTTTTGTTTTTGCGTGAAGTGTTTCTAACTTCCGCATTTCTGACAATTTTACTGTGAACATCTGCGTATTAATGGTTATTGCTCTTTTATCCTTTAATATAAGAGGCGAGGCTATAATCAAAAAATTTATATGAAAAAAAAATCTATACGATAAATATAAATCAAGAGTATTTCAGGAATTCGTGGCAAAATTGCCTTATATGTCGGGGAAAAAAATCTTTCTGAAGATCATGAAAGTTGAATGGAGTTACAAGATGAAATTTGATGGAAAATCCTGTTTGAGCATTCTCAAAAATATCTTCCGAGATTAAGAATCCTATTATGTAATTTTGAAGAGCATTTTTAAACTACTTGATATGATAGGATTCCGACAACGTTGCCTTTTAAAATGATTTTGATCTTTAGAAATTGGCTGAATTCCATGGCACTAAAGCATGCACCAATCGAATCGGTTAAAGCCTTAAGACATTATCTACCTACTATGTAAATATTAACAATACAATATAACCCCATAAGGAATTTCTTTGTACATAAGCAGCGACCTCTTCCACAAAAAATGACCATTGATTCCCCCCCCCCCCACTTTTCCTGCATCATCTCCTTAGCCATTGTTAAATTGCCCAAAATTAAACCATCAAAATGGCCTTAGCCGAGTTTTGTCCAAAATTAGGTGATTTAACAACACAAATTATTTGCATAAAAAGGGTGTCTTTTAAATAGTCGAAATCTTGAGCATTTTTTAGGGTATGCCGACTGACGATTCATTCATTCATTAAAATGCATTTTTTAAGCGTCGTTTAAAGCAAATTAGCTGGACCCGCCATTTTGGTAACACATATGGTAATTATTCTCGTGTTATAAAACTACTATTAAATTGATAACTTGCTTCCTTATTATCTCGATGATCCTGTAATTCTTTAATAAAGTTTGCATCAGATATAGGAATAAATTAGGCCTCTCGTTTACAATTTTATTAATGATTAGTGTAACCAAGATGTCGTCTCCAGCTGATTTGCATTGATTTACACTTTTCAATGATTGATTCGTCAGTCTAGGTATCATATTATGTCATTGGGGTATGCTCTATACCTCGATGACAAATATCTTAGTGGGCGGCAACAGTTATTACTATTGGTTTGTCTCAAGATCAAAATTAAGATTCTGATAGTTCTTTGTATCACTTTCACTATATATAATAATGCATAATATAATTATTTGTTTTATATACTAATACTATGCTGATAATGGATTTATTTAAATTAAAAAAAAAAATTATGATAGTTTTACCAAGGATTTGTTATCAAATGTTGGGATGGTTAGCGCCAAGACTTGCTGTAACCAATGCGGCAACACGTCAATCCAGGATATCAAATCAAGAAACAGGTATGCCGATAAAGAACTCGTAGACAAGTGCGACATCGTTTTGACGGACATCGAAAATTTTTTGTACAATGTAAAAACGAATCTATTTCTTTTTTTTACTTGTCGATAATTTTGTTTGAATTTTTGGGGATAGTACGGGCAAATTTATCCATTCATTTAATAACGCCTTATCTTCTGCTTGCGTTGAAAATTTTATTTTTTTAAAAAAATTTTAAATTATTTGATGGCGTTATTCTTCTGGCATTTCCAGGTTTACCAGGGTATCCCTTCTGATCTTCCTTCTCCATTTTGGTCGGTCCTGATTATCACTATTTGTTAGATCCATTTTTTTTATTCATGTGTCAACTTGGATATTCTTCAAAATTTTGATGCATTAACTTCCATCGATTTGCATCTCTTTACCCAGTCCAGTGACATATAATAATAACTAAACTGACGATGCGGTTGAATGCAAATCAGCTGGACCCGCCATTTTGGTAACCCATATAGTAATTATTCTCGTGTTAAAAACTACAATTAAATTGATAACTAGCTTCCTTATTATCTCGATGATCAGACAATTCTTTGATCAAATTTGCGTCAGACATAGGAATAAATTGGCCTCTAGTTTAAAACCTTTAATAATGAAGGGTAACTAAAATGGCGTCCCCAGCTGTTTTCATTGATGCACACTTTTAATGAATGCATCATCAGTCTAGGTATTATTATATGTCATTGACCAAAAGTCATCCTTAAATAATAAAGTTTTGATTAATATCATATTTTTAATATCTTTTAGATCAAAGAAAAGAATCATGACCTGAATATGAACGACGTTATAGATATCTACGAAAATGCCAAAATTTGCTTTAAAGTTATTATTATTATTATCATCATCATTATTTGAAACGATTTAAGACTACCTAATTACTAAGAATATATTTGAAGTCAATCACATTTGTTTCTAACAAACATTTACAAGTTCGAAATCAATTGGCGGCAATATTAAAAATTACGACAAACGATTAAGTCTAGCTTTTCCTTAAATTTTAGTGTTGTAAAGGCTCGTTTTGAGCCGATTTTTCAAAACAGCTGACTCAATATTTTAGCCAGAAATGGTTAAAGCCTCGAGATTTGGCTAATAGATGTCTAAACCTTTATTCCTTCTATGAGAAATATCTTCAGGCTCGCGTCATATTTTTCTGGATGAAATATTGTGTCAGCTGTTTAGAAAAATCGGCTCAAAACGAACCGTTCAACAACACTACGTAAATTGTTTAAGTACATCTTGCACTACGTTGCATTCACGGTTAGCTCGAATTCTCTGCGAATTTTTCAAAAAAAAAAAATAATGTAAAATTATTATTATTTATATCATATTTTGTATACTTCGCAGTGAATTCGCGAAAAATTTGAATTCAGGGTTAAGAAGAAATTGGAAGAATACTAAATCAATAATATCGTCCAATTTAAATTACCGCTATTCACTACAGGGGGGGGGGGGGTGGCAATGTTCATCATACAGTATACTTTGAAGTAATAATAATATTTTGTCTGCATATTAATAAAGATGAAATAACGATACCACTCACTATTATCTAGTTTCTTTATATTCTATGTAATTCTGTTTATTTATTTTTTCGAATTACGCAGCTAAAAAGTTCCAACCAAATGGAACTCTTGAATAACCAATCAGCTCTGATACAGGGATATCAAAAAACTTTAAATTCTCACCAGACCTCTTTAATCGAACACGAAACGGAAGTAAATTTAATACATTTCCTATTTATTTATTTTTTTCTATTTTTTTATTAAATATTTATCGACATCTTAAAACGGCTCTGATTTTAAATTAGGATTTTCGCTAAAATGTTATTACTCAAGCTTCTTGATTTCGTTAGTAGATGTCTAATCGTTTATGCTAACTAGAAGCAAAATTTCTACGCATTAATATATTATTTTTTGGATAAAATATTGATTGATAGATAGATATATTGATTGATTGATAAATTGATACACAGACAAACAAGTTTAATCATTATTATAAATATAAGTGTGTGTTTTTAAAAAAAAAAAATTAATCTTAAATGATATTTAATATAGATAAGAAAATACCGAGACATGATAAAGCAAATAGAAGGGGAAAAAATATCGCAGGCCTCGGAAATCGAATCCTCCAAGAAGAATTGTGACGAGTTGGCGCAAAAATTTAACGAAGAAAATGGGAGGAATAAAAAATTGTCCGCTAATTTGGAAGGGATTAGGGAAAGTCTGAACATGGAAATTAATAAGTTACTTATATTTGTATAAATTTTATTAACTTAAATCTTTCTTTCTTTCTTCATGGGTATAACGTTTTACATATATTTCTAATCGCTATGATATTTGATTCCAAGCAGATGTTCCCTTTTTGGAACAACAAGCCTTATGCAAATTACAAAAATTGTTAATTTTATTTATTTTTTTGTAACCAACGAAAGAAAAGAAACGATACGAAAAAATTTGGAATCATTTAAAATCGAATACGATACGCTAAACGAAATGCACCAGGTGCTTCTCAAGCATTACGACAACGCTAAAGTGCAGCAAGAAAAGTTTCAACGAATATATTATTTTTTATGATATACTTATTATACTATTAACTTATACATTTGTTAATCTCTAATAAAAAAAAATGTTTATTTTATTAATAGAATGCGACAACATATCTGCCAACTAGAAGAACACAATTCCGAATTCAATAAAGATTTGAAAGAGAAAGAAGTCAGGCTGAAAGGTCTAATTCTTCTCATTGTTTTAAAACTATAATAATTTTGGTATATTTTTGATAACGAGGAAATATGGTGTCTATATTATGGAAAGATAGATATATCAAAATATATATATAATGTTCAAAAATTGTAAGAATCGAATCGAATGATTGAGGGTCTAACAACTTGCAAGGAAGCCAACGAGAAAGACATCTCTAAATTGCATTTGATAGTGGAACAATTACGTAGAGATATTGATGCCGTAGATGCCAACCGCAAAAATTTGCTAAACGATGTTAATAGACCATATAAATTATTTTTTCCTATTTTTTTAAAAAAAAAATGTGAAATTAAATAACCCGTAGAGTTATTAAAATGATACTTTCCAAATGTATCGAGATACATTTATGATCTCCAAAAAGTATCTTCTTTGATATTTTAATAACTACTCGTAATGAACATCTGAAGATTATGCTAATATAAAATTCTCTTCGCAGTTTATTATTGCTAGTCTTTGTTTTAACGAAGAGAAGGAAAGAATTTGAGGCCAATTTTTAAAAACGGCTAACTCAATATTTTATCCAGAAAAATAGTCATGTTTAATAGCCTATGACCTAGCCAATTTTTTTAACCTAAAAAAACATTAGCTTAGAACTCTAAGTTGAATCTCAACTCGAAGATTAAGATCATTTTTTTTTAGTATTAAAACTTGGCTAAATTGTTTTGTAGTTGACAAAATTTTAGTGATTTAACAACACCACTACCGAAAAATATTACGCAAGAGCCTGAAGATTTTTCTCATAGATGGCCCAAAGGTTTGGACATCTATTAGCCAAATTTCGAGGCTTCTTCTGGCTAAAATATTCAGTTGGCGGTTTTTTTTAAAAAAATCGACCCGTTTAAACAACATTATAATTATCGCGTTAAAACAAAATTAAACAAAATATTTAAAAGATAAGATCTGAGCCTGGACCCTGACCCTTTCTAAAAGAGGAGATTTTAAGGGTTCTTGGTTTCTAAAATAAAATATTTTTTTTAAAAAAACTTTTCTATTCCCATTTTTTCAAAGTTTTCTGGTTTTCACATAATTCCATTTTATGGGGCAATATTTTGTTTTTTTTAATTTATATCAAATTTTAGAAAGTGAAATACAAGAATTTTCTGTAGTGTATAAAGCAATAATATTTTATTATAAATGATATAGGGGATATGCTTTTAAATAAAAAACATTAAAAATATAGATACTTGTAAATTTTGCATTTTTTACGGTGAATATTAATGTGCTACAAATCCTGAATAATTTTAAATTTTTATGGCTGATAAATGACGCTATAAAATAAACGGCCCGGCCCGTGTACCCGGTCTTAGAGCCGGGCCTGCAGGTCTCTTCATAAAAGTAAGATTTTTTTAAAAATTGAACGAACGTAAATCACGAACGCGTAGGTCAAAAAGGAGAACGCGTTCACGTTTAAAGTTCGTCAAAAATAACATCATTTTTTTTTTCAATTAAACGAACTTTGTTAGCGAAACGCGTTCGTTTACAACATTGTCACATAGTAGTATTAGTAGAAATATAATACGCCATTTTTTTTTAGTAAGACGTGTTTCCAATGTTCCGAAACGCGGAACACGCAAAAATGCCTCCTTCTCACGAAAATATTTAACTTTATTTTATTTTTAAAAAAAAACAAACTAATTTTAATTCGCAGAAAATTGCCTTGGAATCCGTTTGCAAGAGGCAAGAGGTCGCTTTGGCGGAAAAGGACGAAGCCAATAAAAAATTGACAAAAGAATTGCAATTATATACCGACATTACATCGAAAATTAGCCATTTAACCATGGACCTGAAACAACGAAGATGAATATTATTTTTTATAAAATAAAAAAAAGAAAAGAAATTATTTATTTTTTAGATTTAGATTGATATTATTTAATATTTATTAGCGAAAAATTCGAAAAAATAAAGTTGATTTTTTTTTCCTTTCCCCTTTTTCTTACCTTATTTTTAAACTTTGTTTTATTCGAATTGTATCATTTCATTACTAATAACAGTCTTTAGAGACTAAGAGTAGTGTTTTTAAAGCATCTAACTTTGGCCAGTTATAAAACGGCTTAGCCAATTTTTTATCCTAATAAAAAATAGTCTTTATTATTAAGTTGAGGCTAAACTTAGAGGTTAATGATGCTTACTACCTTAAGGTACTACCTATCAAATTTGAATTTTGTTTATTTTTCATTTGGATAGGCATTACCAAATATATTTATAATATATATTTGAAAAATCGTGATTTTTGGAAAGCCTCTATGGCCTAGTCGGCAAGAGCTTCGCTTACTGATCCCATGGTCACAGGTTCGAATCCCGGTATTTCTTATTCTAACTTGGTAGTTCCATCCTTGGGGGATGATATATGGGAGGCCGGACTCGACCACGTGATTCCATTATAATATATTAAATACCACGTGATTCCATTATAATATATTAAATAATAAGTCTTATTAGTCGGTATTTAGCAAATTAGGTTGGTATTTAGAATATTTCCATACATTAACTTGGTAGTAAGCATCATTAACCAAACTTAGACGTTTAAATCAATTTTTTAAGTGATAATTTTGACCACGCACTATTGGAGTTAGTCGTTAGGTTATTTAAACATCAGTAACTAAGAGTATTTATATTTGATGAATGAGCCTAGTATAAAAAAAAAGTTATTTAATTTTTTATTTAAACCAAGCGTATTTATTATTAAGAAATGTATAACATAAAAAATTTATTAAAATATATATTTCTATCGTTTATATATTGTTAAACGGCTCATTTTGAACCGATTTTTAAAAAAACGGCTAACTCAAACACTTCATCCAGATAAATATTACGCAAGCCTTTAGATTTTGCTCATAGAAGGAACAAAGGTCTAATACATATATTACCGAGATCTCGAGGCTTAGGCCCTATTTTTTCTGACTAAAATATTGAGTTCGGACGTTTAACAACACTCGTTTATATAATAAAAATATCTCTGGTGAGATTTGAATGGATCCGTATATTATAAAAATATATTTAAAAAGATAGGTTAAGTTAAGAGCTATATATCTATACGAAAATAAAGAATAATGTTATCATTCAAATCAATATTTCTGTTATTCAACAATATTATACCGTACTAAGATAGCACACGTTTTTTAGTTTGTACCTTAGAGAGCGTGAGGAGATATATATATAGGCATGTCTTAAAATTTCATTTTATTTTAAACAAAACACGAGTATATTTTAGAAGATATATTAATAAATTTCTTTATCAAGGACTTTTTAAAATTCATATTTTTTTTAGATGGAAAGAGCCCTAAATTATTTGAGGTAGAGGTAGGCTGCATTCAAAGTGGAGACGATTTTTACATCCGTTCCGTCAAAAGTCAATCTCATTAAAAATGATATATATGTTCATAGTGCGTCCGTTCCGATACCTTCCTTCTTAAAAACGGATCCGTTTCCACTTTGAATGCAGCCTTAGACCTATACGCCGGAAGTCTAGTATGTTCATGATAATTTTTTTTATTTATAGTATATTTGGGCACACTTGGTTCCAAATTTCCTGCCCTATATATTTCTCATTCTCCGAAATAGACTTTAAAAATTGCTTTTACACTAGAGTCTTAGTCGCGGGATAGGAAAGATATTAAATTGCTACCATATCCTCTTTCCAAACAAGATGGTTTATAAATCCATTTATTACAACTTTTAGATAAATTAAAGCGTTAAAACAAAAATTGCTAAAAATTAAGAATCTTGTTTATATCTCCTAGAAAATTTTTTAAGTAAATTTGAAACTAATATTAATAAATTCAAAGTGAGTTTTTTTTAAAAAAAGCGCTAAAAAATGAAGAAAATATCTTCCGATATTCTCAATGATCCCAATTGGGAGCAATGATAATATTTTCTCTATTTTTTGTAAAAAACTCAACTTAAATAAAGCTATTTCAAATTTACTTTAAAAATTTTCTGGGAAGATATAAGCGAAATTCCCAATTTTTAGCGATTTAGAACGGGAACCTGAGTCACAGGTCAAATCAGAAATATTCTATCAATTTTTATTAAAACAAATTTATGTATAAATATGGAATGCAAACAAAATATAAAGTAAGAAATAAAAATAAATTAGATTAGAGAATAAAATTTAGTTAAATTATAATTTGTCTTAAATTATTTGGGGTGTTATAGATAAAAAAATTTTACGAATTCCATAAAAACTATTAATAATTAAAACAAAGAAGAACACATGAAATCGATTTCAAATTAAGGATCAACGTTCAAGACTCAATTACAAACTGACAGCTGCCACACTCTCTTAGAGCTAAAATGTCAAGGAACCACTCGCTTTCCCAAAGAGTTTGTATGCCATCTTTGCTATAGAATCATTGTTTGGAAGGGAACCTATAAGATCTACATTAGCTCTATGATGAATTTGATGTTTACCTACCATCTTCAACCTTGAACTTCACTCTGCATTTCTATCATCTATAATTAAGTGTTTATAAATTAAAATGATGTAGAATTAGAATCTAATCTTCTGAGACAACCTTAAGATTTTAAAATCTCTGATCAAGTAGTGTCGCTAATTTATTAATAAAAATATTACTATATAGAATAAATTACTTGTAGTTTGATTAGACAATTGAAAGGTTATGGTCTTTTTTTGCACATTTTTATTTAGACAAATGATATCCGTTTGAACTATCTGATCCATTGATTTTTATCTTTTTTCATGGGGAATAATAAACCCAAATTAATTGTTGATCCCTTTTGGGAGAAAAGAAATTCTACAGACTCTGAATAGATTTAGTAATGGAGATTATTTGTCAACCTAGATCCCATTCGTTATTGAAAATAGAAATTTTTTTTTACCTATTTTTAGCACATTATTTATAGGACTCTTGTTGACGCCACTGATACTTTTAACATAATTGATATGTCGTGTCGATAACTATTCTTATATGAGATGGTTATGAATGTCAGAGAGTATTTCAGAGTTCTAATTTCTAAAACAGGCCCAATTTATTTTTAAAGGGAAGGGGGGGAGGCGATTTTTAGCTTGGCATGAGTTTTCATTGATCCTTTTATGGCCCAGCCTTAGTCTTTAAAATTTGATTAGGAGTCAGTAGGTTACTGACAATGTTCCTAGTCAGGAAATATCGTATAAAATGGTCTAAATTTTATAGGGTTGGTATACGCATGCTCGAGAATTCATTTTCGCCTAAGACTTCTCGCAAATTTAAAAAAAAGGCGCGAAATAAATTATAAATGTGTTTAGTTTAAATATCAAGATTTTCTTTCTTTCTTTTTCTTTCTTTCTTTCTTTCTTTCTTTCTTTCTTTCTTTCTTTCTTTCTTTGAATTGTCTATTTATGTACATTGCCATGCTAGTAACATATATATTTATAAGGGCTTGCTAGTACTTACTATTTTATTATTAAAATATTTATAACATTGATTAGCAAAATTAAAATATTATGAGTTTAAAAAAAATATAATTCGTAAATACATTGGTATAATTTCATAATATTCTAAAAAAAAACATTCATTTACATTTATTTTAAATCATATGCATACAAATATTAATATTATCTTGTAAGTTGAATAATTTCCATAAATTACTTAGAACCTTAATTAGAAGTTCTTAGCATGAAGCCACATAGGCTCGTTGATTATAAATTTGGGCCTTGTTTAGCGTGTTAGTTTGGTAGATAATCAACTAATCAATTGTTTTTTTTTGCAAATATTTTCAATTTTTTTTAAAAAAAAATAATAAATTGCTAAGAAAATATCGAAATTTCAAAATATATAACTTTTAGAAATGATCAAAATTTTATAATTAATTTACACGAGGGTTTGCTATAAGATAAAACTCTGGACAGGTGGTTTGCTTTCAAAGAATCATTTAAAAAGAATTAATAGGATATTGCCTAGTTTGTATAATTATGAAGATATTTATTAAACCTATGGCAATCTCCAAAGCGTTTGCCGAATGGGCATATTATAAGAATAACAGTCGGCCCCTGAATACAGTGTCTTGAGAAAATAAATTCAGATAGAAGCAAAAAAATATTAACGTTTTTAGCGTTATAAATAAAAATGGAAAATAGGGGTAGGGGCAGGCTTAGAGGCAAGTTTTGGCCAATCATAATCATCCAAGACTTTCTAGAGAGGAACAAAAAGAATTCGGTAAAATACAGGAATGATGAGCAATAAATTATACCTGGAGCAGGGTTGCATTCGCAGATTGGACAGCCATCTTGATAAACGTTCCCATATATGCATTTCATGCGGCAAAGAGGTGGGCACTTTGGATCTGGTTCGCATTCACACAGCGGGCAACCGTCATCGTCAATAAGGTTACCAAATTCGCAATAGATTTCGCAAACGTAACATATCTTGAGAGTTATCACGTCACTCCGACCTAAAAGGCGTCCGTTTGCCGAAAAGATTAAATTGACAGCTAAGAATATTGAAATGACGGTTTTCATATTATTATTTTTTTTTAGATTATTTTACAAATAATATTATTTTTTTTTAAAGTTAATTTTATTATAATTGTTGGCGCGCGTTATTGATATAAAGAACATGAATATTGATTTTTAATATTTAAGAAAGAAAGAAAGAAAGAAAGAAAGAAAGAAAGAAAGAAAGAAAGAAAGAAAGAAAGAAAGAAAGAAAGAAAGAAAGAAAGAAAGAAAGAAAGAAAGAGAGAAAGAAAGAAAGAAAGAAAGAAAGAAAGAAAGAAAGAAAGAAAGAAAGAAAGAAAGAAAGAAAGAAAGAAAGAAAGAAAGAAAGAAAGAAAGAAAGAAAGAAAGAAAGAAAGAAAGAAAGAAAGAAAGAAAGAAAGAAAGAAAGAAAGAAAGAAAGAAAGAAAGAAAGAAAGAAAGAAAGAAAGAAAGAAAGAAAGAAAGAAAGAAAGAAAGAAAGAAAGAAAGAAAGAATGCAATTTTAAGTATATTTATGGAACGCAAACAGGGTTAGGACAGATTTACAAAAAGATACATTCTTTTTTTTTAAAGTATTTAAATACTTTTTTTTTAACTTAAATTATATTTTTATTATTATAATCATTTTCTTAAAATTCTTACAGGGATTCAAACATTAGAAATAAAATAATATAGCAGCATATCACATATATTACGTTATAATTGCGTATATTATTAATCGGACAGTTTTGTAGTGTATATTATAAAACATACACTTGAGCCTAATTATTGTACATAATGTATTTATATTGCAGACAGAATTTGGAGAGACCGTGGTAAAAACGACTGGTATTTTGATATTTTTTACCATAATGAAATGAAACATCAACAAAACAGTAGTCAAATGCCTCATCTACTACAATATAAAGAAAAGGCCTAGCACCCTACCTATAATACTGTAGTAGCTGTGATTAATTATGTGAAGTGTGGAATTTTTACCTCGTCTAAGGGTAAAGTGGCCAAGCACCAGAGTAAAGGGGTTAAAATAAAATTGAACATCAATATATTGTAAATTGAATAAAATATTAGCAATTTTGATATCTATTCATCACTTTTCATATAAACTAATTAATACAATAACGGAATATATTATATCGAAGCATGGGCCCATTTTAAGTGCATCTTGCATTTCAATAATTAGCGACTATTCATAAGATTTTATCCCAAATAACACCCAAACTATTAATGTTCTTTTTTTGCATAAAAAGTATCATTTTTATATGGTGTAGACGTTAATATTTTAAAAAAGTATCTTTTTAACAGTTTAAATCAGACTGAACATTTTGACCGTTTTACCCCATAGCAATTATACCTCAGGGTGATATATATTGTATATCGTTATTGCGCGACTTCTAGTTAAGCCATAAATTTCCGATAAATTTGATTTTTTTAGCTATGGCTATAAGAAACATGTTTATAAAAATTTTAATTCTGAGCCTTAATATATTTCGCTAAAATCAACAAAAAAAACTAAAGGGTGAATTTTAACATTTTTGGGGTAAAAAAAAGTGATTTTGGCAAAATATGTTTAACAGATAAGGTTTTCCAAAATTTGAACAAAGTTAAGATATTAGATATAAAAAAAATACATCTTCACACCAAATTTAAAGCCTTTAGGCTCTCAAGGGGTTAAAGAAGTTATTCGCGTTAACATCGTTACGCTGTCACGCTTTACCCAGATCTCCTCTATTTAAAAATGAAAATAAATTGTAAAATGGTTAATATAATAAGATTTTCAAATAAAATATCATTTAATCTATGCCAATTTGGACCTATTAATTAAATTTTTCAAGATTTGAATAACCTATCTAATCTAAATAGAATAGAAATTATATTCATAAAAAAAATATTTTTTTTTAATAATTATTTAATCATATCTTATATTTATCCTTGTGCTTTCATCTTTTAAAATTATTTAAATACTTTCTAAATCTACATTGTTGAAACATTAACATTTTATAGAATTTTTGCCTATTCCATCATCACATTTTCTTTTAGAGTTTATGAGGGCATAAAACTTTTGATGCAGATATTTTTTTTTCTCTCATAGCTAAATACTATCCATCTATAAACTAAGGATGTGAGATAGTTGCTAAAAAAAAGGCCCTCATATGCTCGCCTATAATAGGCTTACTGAATGTCATGTAGAGGATGACCTTGTTATGGTTATACAGATTCTCTGCTTAAATATTTTATAAACACTTATAGTCCGAAGCTGCGTCGCAAGCACAAATAATGCATTTCAAATGGCTTCGTGTAAATTGGTAAATAACCGCTTGGCACTAGCAGGCATGTTAAAAAAACGCAAATAGGTTTCGCTTTTTCGTTACTTATTTTAATTCTTCGCTTTGTAAATATTATATAAAAATGTAATATAAATAACTTACTTATAATCCTAAAAAGGAATGTTTAAAAAATTTAAAGAAATTAAGAAGGCAGACGATAATATAATTTTCAAAAACAAATCAAATCCTTTTTTATAGAACTTATTTAAAATTTTGAATCGACGGATATCAATAAAAAGACAACCTCAAATTAAACAAGGGACGCGTTACGTTTTTTTTATTAAAAAAATTACGGCAAAACGTAAAAGCTCAAATTTGTGTGCACTATTATAGCATTATAAAAACTCAACAGTTTTTTTCTAGTTTCTATATCATTATTCTTCTTATAAAAAAAAAATTATATCTTTCGTTTAAACGGATAAAATGTTAATTTTGTTTAGCTAACTCGGTTCACAAATTTGATATTTAAATTTTTAATTTAAAAATAACGTATTTGTATTCATCTTAAATAGTAAAATCATAATTGTTAGTTATATTTGTCTACACCCACCCCCATTTACTTTTTGTTAAAAATCAATATGGTCAGCAAATCTAGCCGTTAAACAACACTAGAAAAACACGATTACCACAATAGATAGAGTGACTATAGATAAAATGGGATTTAAATGGATAAAATGTTAATTTTTTTTCGTTAAACTCGGCTCACAAATTTGATATTTAAATATTTAATTTTTAAAAAAAACGTATCCGTCTTAAATCGTGAAATCAGTTTTTAAGCTTTATTTTTTTTAATTTCGTAGAGTATTTTAGTTTGTTTTTTTTTTGGTCTGTACCAAATATTTTCCTTTAAATACCCCCCCCCCCCACATCTTTTTGTTTGTAAAAAAAAATCAATATGGTCAGCAAATCGAGCCGTTAAACAACACTAGGAAACACGATTACCACAATAGATACAGTGACTCTGGATCTTTAAAAGATAAACGCTCACAACACTCCCTAGCCTTTATTTTCTAACATGATTTTTATCTAGCCAAATATTAAAATTCGGCACAGGCAATGATAATCTTAGAACCGTGAATAATGATAACGATCCCGGGTTCACCACAATAATGATAATGTCGTAAATAATGGGGATTCCGAGCATCGCTTGCATAATACAGACAAGGATTTATGGGGACACTATTGACTCTAGTGAATGACAAAAATTAATGAAGGAAAAAACAGGGAAAAAAAATCAGACAAAACGATAGTAAGCCCCTTAGGATAATGGGTTTCAGGGATTGAGATTACCATTACAGGGAAGTTGGATGCCTCTGGAATAGGACACGCTATATAGACATAACGTTATCTTCCAAGGATATACTTACCTAACATAAGACTTACTTTTTATTTCATCTCTTAAATATCTAACCAGGCGTCAGGTACATTATTTTTAATATTGGTTACAATCTCTTAACACTATCTTGCCGGTAATGGAACTAATAGATCCCCTCTTTATTCCTCCTCTCTTCTTTGCTATGCTAGCTGACTACATAGTGGTACCGTCCACTATAATAAAACGCGTATACATCATGTATAGGATCTATATACTAGTGAATATACATGGTGCACGCTACAACTCCTGGTGGGTGATGAAATTGCACTCGTGCAATATCTGGCGTGTTAATAAATGAAATATTCTTAAAATTAAAAAAAAATCACACATTTTTAATGAAATTAAATTTGATCTTTCTTCAGCAATTTCTGGCGTGTTAATAAATGAAATATTCTTAAAATTATAAAAAAATCACACATTTTTTAATGAAATTAAATTTGATCTTCCTTCAGCAATTTCTGGCGTGTTAATGAATGAAATATTCTTAAAATTAAAAAAAAATCACACATTTTTAATGAAATTAAATTTGATCTTTCTTCAGGGAAAGGTTGATTATCGTAGATTTTTATGATTAAAATTATATGGTGAATCATGGTGTAAATGTAGGAATGAATGATTGTAAAATGATATTTATTCAAAATTCGAAAAATAATAATTCAATATCTAAATAAATATGATTGTGTAGCATTTTAAAAAATTTTATACGGCCCGCCAAAGTTCTAACAAAAATCACTAGCAAACCTAGAGGCGTGGCCCATTCCAATTAAGTTTTCGGCGTGGAGCAGCTTATCGGGGGCACAGTTCTAAGGATATTACGTATAAATAATATCAACTTCATATCTATAGACGACTGGTTATGAAATTGTTACTCCTCTTATATAAGACTAATGTCAGAGACCTTCAGAGTCAAATTTTCGTCTTTTTATGAGGCAGTTACTGACAATGTGCCTAGTAAATGAAATATCGTATAAAAAGGTATCAAATCTATAGGGTTGGTATTTTAGGCATGCTGGAATATATTTCCGGCGAAATCTTCTAATTTAAAAAAAAATGGCTCGAAAGTAATTTTAAAACAAGTTGCTAAGCGTGTTTTTTTTTTAAATTTGAAGATCTGACTCTTTCCCAAAAATGTATTCCAATTTGTAAATTACCAACACTATAAATTTCAGGCAATTAGGTAATAAATTTTTTTGGGAAGTAATTTTTTTTTTTTATATAACGTTTGTTTAGCAATTTAAAATTTTTTACATTAAAATCAAAATTATAATTCATTATAATATACAATGGTATAAATCCATAACATTATAATTACAAAAAAAAAGCATATTTCATTTTAAATCATATAGAAATTTAATCCTATACTTTTCTAAGTTGGGCAAACTCCCATTGCATGGTACATGATTAGCTCTAACCTATTAATTTGAACGTTGGTTTGACTTTGAATTGATTGGTGATCCGGCAAGTGATTATTTTTTTGATAGTTTTTTTAATTTTAAAAGAAAGTTAAAAATATCGAAATGTCAAAATACAGAGCTTGATAAATGAAGATAATTTTATCCAATTAATGGGGATGGAAGTTTGCTTCAAGGCGAAATTTTGGGCAGATGGTTGTTTTATAGAATAAAAATCATATTTTTTAAAAAAAAGTAGAAATTGCCTAATGTAATAAGGTCCGTGAAGTTGGCAGAACGACTTGAGGTGCAATTGACAAAAGTTATGCCATTGCCTAAGCATCAAGATCTCGCTTATGGGTGTCTAGACCTTTGTGTCATCTATGAGCAAACTCTTCAGGCGTGTGCAATATTATTCTGCATAAAATATTGAGTTATCCTAATCGAAATCAAATCGAGCCGTTTAACAACACTAATAGTTTGTATAATTAGGAAATATTCAGGCTAGAGGACAGCTCTCTATCAAATATTAGAATTTTTCCAATAATCCAACCCGATCATATTCTCAGCCCGGCCCTAATAAATTTATTTTCAGACGTTACCCTGCCTGGGTAAATATTATAAATAATTGACTTTGGTGTTTAACCACTCATATCTTGGGGTTAGGGCCTTGTACATAAAACAAAAATAGGGCTGGAAAACATTAGTAAAAAATTGAAAAATTGGCCGTATCAGGCAAGAGTAAAGATTTTAATCAGGCCAGGCCTAAAAATTTTGCCATTTGAAGAACTCTAATTTAGGCTCTAGGGCATCATATTAGACAAACGGCGGGCATATAAAACAGTATCTTAATAAAAACATATCTATAAATCTCCCCGAGGTAAAAAGAAAAAAATGGAAAACGAACACTTAATCGGGCAATTATTTTCGGCCGATCTAAGGAATATCAGGGGGAATTTGAAGGCAAGTTTTGCAGCCATATACATCTAAAATGTT
This sequence comes from Gordionus sp. m RMFG-2023, assembly GCF_954871325.1. NCBI lineage: Eukaryota > Metazoa > Nematomorpha > Gordioida > Chordodea > Parachordodidae > Gordionus > Gordionus sp. m RMFG-2023. Next base: position 3,141,330 of record NC_088778.1, on the reverse strand, counting down.
GCCAAAGAAACAAACGAACGAGATAAAAATCCGAATAGAGCAACAAATTACCAGGATGGGCATTGCAATCGCAGACTGGACACTTTCTAAAGCTATTTCCAGAAGGGCATTTCATATTGCAAATAGGATTGCACACCCATGGATTTGGCTTGCATTTACACAGTGGGCAATCATCAGGACCCATAATCCATCCAAATTCGCATTTGAGTTCGCAAACATGACACACCCTATATGGTGTCACTGTAAATTCGTTCGCGGAAAAGATCAATCCCACGGCTAAGAATATTGAAACTACGTTTTTCATACTTATTTTTAAAGATAATTAATAATTCTTTATATATATATTTTTTTTAAAAGTAATTTTATCATAATTGTTGCAGCGCGAATTTAATTAATTTGATATGAAAATGAAATGTTGATTTTTTTGTGGTTTATATTTTGGAAAATTTAAATCTGGTAAAATTAATTTTCGGTAAAGTTAATGGCAGATAGGAAAGCGAAGAATGGTTCCCAAAAGACGATTGCTCATTCAGCAATAACGATACCAATATTCTCAGACAAACTTTTTGTTTAATACCAGATGCCAAAGAAGCAGATTTAAAAATTATCGACGAACAAACGCTTTTATTTTTTGATATTATGTCAAGCCATCCATTTTAAGTACAGAAGAATTTTACCATCTTTATTTTCTCCCTTCCGAAATTTTCTATACATTCCAAGAATATATATATATTCCGATTCCCAAACATGCTATTAGAAGCTAGCTGCTCTCCCAACCATATTCAGGGGTAGGTTTCTATCCCCCTGCTTCATTGAGTATTAGTTTACCTCTCCGTCTTACACCAAAATTCAATATTGATTACCAACACCATTACCAGTGTACCAGGGATCTTCAACAAACAGTGGCTCTAGATATATGATTCTCGATAAGAAATAATAAATATATTTTTAGAAAACAGCAATTATATAATTTAGAATTATTATTATCAAAAACTTCAATAAAAAAAAAGAAAGTTTACACCCGAATAATTGATACAAATTCTATATCATCAAAATATCCTTCCGCCGTTGTTAAACGGCTCGTTTTGAGACTTTTAAAATCGGCTAACTCAATATTATAGCCAGAAAAATATTGTCTAAGCCTAAAAAATTTATTTGATAAAGTATATTTATTTTAATATCGAGTAAACCTCTTCCAAGTAAAATTTATATTTCTTGGTCTGGGGGGGGGGGAGATAGGAGGGGGGGATAGGAGGGGGGTCAAATTTCCCCCCACCCGGTTACTAACAGAAAAATATTACTTACGCCTCGAGATTTAACTTATAGTGGGCCTGGGTAATATTTTTCTGGTTATAATATTGTATAAAAAATAATAATTCAACAAGTATCACAGTTACAAATCGATTTTTTAACAAGTATCACAGTTACAAATTGATTTTTTTTTAAATATTCTTTATTTACAAAAATGTATATAAATAAAAACGGTACGCTAACATATAATAATAAATAACGTTTCGAATATTAAAAACCGAGAATTTGTTAATTGGAATCAAGTTAGATTTACTGAAGATAGCTATTGATATTTTATTGTTAAAAATAACAAAATAGATGATAGTTGAGGTTTCATGTTTTGGGTCAATGTTGCCATGGAAGATTTCTTTTTTAAGTTTAAAATTTCGATTAAGTTTTTTAAAGTTATTTATTTACGAAAAGTATGAAAATTGAAATTAGTTTTATCGAATCTCCACTTGAAAAGGAATTATTGGCGTGAAGTGGATTGGTGAATCTTAATTAAGGTAATTGATGTTTGGGATGCTCTTCCATTTTTTGTTGAATTGGTTATTTATATAAAGTTTATAAATATTTAAGGAATTTAGTCATTTCCTAACGTAGGTAAATGTTGATGCAAAATGCTTGCCGAATTTCAGAAATTTATTCATTGAATATCTCGAGACGTAGAAGGAATTTCTTCGTTACTATCGTTATCCAAATTCGAATGGCTACCATCGCCGTGTAAATTTATCGCTTCCTCGTTGGCGGAAGGGTCCGATATTTTTATGCCAGCTACTCCTTTTGTGGGTACGGCGCAGCACTTATCTCTTTTCATTTTGCGTCTCTTGTAAGGTTCGGTTTTCCTATATTGCACCTTAAATATTAATTTTTTTTTAAATATAAATGGTGAAATCATATTATCCGGAAAAGGTGAAAATTTTGGAGTCTCTACATTTTAAATCATCTTACGGGAATCATTTTTAAATTCGAAAAAAATGATAACTGTTTTACCGGTATTCGAGCATGCGCTGAGCAACTAGAGTCCTGGCCAATGAGGTAATTTCATCAATAAAATAGAGGTCCGGTATTGGTTCGAAAAATATTAAAGTTAATTGAGTGAATGTGACAATTATAAAATTGAATTTTTAAAAAAAAGAGTCAAGAGATGCGAATAATTTACTTTTTAATTTTTATAAATATTTTGTAATAAATAGAATAAAAAATAGATGAACCTGATTTCAGACTATTATCAAAATTATTGCCAAAAAAAATAAATTTAGTCCACCATAACATTAAATATAAAGAATAGAAATATTTTTTTTGAAATTGAGAAGTCCACCTTTACAAGCTCTTTCTTAAAAAAAACTCAAAAGACCCCTAAAAAACATACGTCACTTGGGAGGTTACCAAAAAAAAATAGTATTTAATTTCACCATAAAACCTGTGTTAAACCTTTAAATTAGATGAGAAAATCGTGATATTTTTTAAAGTCGTTTGCAATAAAATTGTTCTTAAATTGTCTGGAATACCTATTTTTTTGTAAATTTAACCCTCGTAAAAATGATTCAAAATTGAGATATTCTAAATCCTTACGTCTCCAGAATCAGTTTACAAAATAATAACCGTTTACTATAGAAACATATATACTAGAAATCAGCCCAAAATGAACCGGGGTTTCTTGCCCGACTCGTAAAATATCTTTGTACACATGAAGATAATAATATTATTTTTTTATATGATAATGAAAAATTAATTTTATAAAAATTTTGTTTATATATGAAATAAAAGATGAAATTCGAAATAAAGACTTTATTGTTTAGAATTTTGTAAATTTGATAGTACTTGGAAAATTTATTTACGTTTAAGAAGATATTCGTTAAGTTAAGATTATTATAGCCGTTCCTATAAACTAATCCGACTCAGAAGCTGGTATGGTTCCACGTCAATTCGGCGCGTATCTATTATTGCTGCAAATTTATTATAAATTTATAAAAATATAAGGATGATTAAATAGAAGTCATTTTGATTGTTGGTATTATTAATTATTTCTTCATATTTATTTTAACAAAAATCCTCAATTTTATTTACTAAATGTGTAATATCTAGAAAAAAAATTTAACGAATATTTATACCTATTTCTTTAATGGACCAATTTACCCCATTATAAGGTATGTTGATTAGTAACCAATATCGGGTAAGCTTGGAGATTTTGCGCATAGAAGAAAGAAAGAAAGATTAGACCTATCTCTAATCTTATATATGATTTTGGCTACAATCTTAATCAACCGTTTTTTAAAAAATAGACCCAAAATACCCCCCACTCCCCGATAAGTACAATAATGTTAAATCCCCTTTTAAAAGTTTAAAAAAATAATTTACCCCACCCAGATTACTTATATAAAGGTCTTGGGATGAGATAAAACGATTAAAAAATAATCTAAATCCTATATCGGTAATGATCGATTTTGAGCATAACTGTAAGAGGGTGTTTTTTTTCATATGACCCAAGCGATTTGGAAACCATATACAGAGTGATGGCGAGTTATTAGCACATTATTTAGGTAAAGATGCAGGATATGAGTGGTCTATAAGAATCAAACAAATGCTCTCTCTCTTGCATTTGTTCCCATAGATGATGGAGTTGATGCTTTTTATGGACTTACAAAAACACCATTCTAACAGGATAACGAAAGGATCTTATATAATCTTATAACATATTATGTAGCGAATTAGATTGAGAAAATTCTTCGTAATAGAGAAAGACAACCACCAAGGTTTCCAATTTCCCTAATGGAATCAATATGCTGCTACATTGGAGGGAATCCCAAAAACAAATAATGCAGTTGAAGGTAATTTTTTTAAAAATATTTGCTATCTTTTTAATCATTATTACACAATCATTTTTTATAATTTACTTTGTCATTTTTTTTTACTATAGGTTGGCATAGAGCATTCTCATCACTGCTATCATCACACCATCCCCATATTTGGAAATTTTTAGATGCTCTACAGTTAGAAACAATCGTTAACCGAAGCAAAAATTGAACAATATATTTCTGGTACGTAACCCCCCAAGATCAAGAAAGAGGTATCGGGATACGGCTGAAAATATTATATTAATTGTAATCTGACTATGTAAATGGTCCGATTAATGATTATTTAAGGGGGATCGCATATAAATTTTAATTTTACGAATATAATATTTTTTTAATAGCATGTTTTGTGTATAGTATATTTATATTGAGTTAATCCATTTTTGATTATTAGCCTAAGCTTAATATTTTTTTAAAAAAAGGATTAATTAATAGAATTTAAGGATTTTTAATAAATCTAAAAAATGAGTCAGTCTTAATTGGATTTTTGGATCATGGCTGGGTCTATTTTTAAAAACGGTCGATTTAAATTCTAGCCAAAATAATATGTAAGATTTCGAGATAGAGGTCCAAGCCTTTCTTTTTCTTTCTTCTATACCCAAAATCTCGGCTTATATAACATTGGCTACAAATCAAAATTGGTCAACCAAATAAATAGGTAAATATATTGGTTGTTAATTATTTATTTTTTTTAAATTACACATTTAGTTAAATAAAATTGAGAATTTTGTTAAAATAAATATGAAGAAATAATTATTAGGACCAACATTCAAAATGATTTTCAATTTAATCATCCTTATATTTTTAATACTAAGTAATTTATAATAAATTGCAAGTGTAATAGATACGCGCCGAATTGACGTGATACCTAAAATAATATATATACTGTTACAGATGTTCAATTAAGGAGAAATAAAAATGTTCATTTATTTTCAAGAAAATCTTGGATAAATAATATTCATTCGAAAATTTTACGGAAATTAAAATGTAAATAATTCATTAATTTTATCGATTCATGGAGATTATTGATTTCGAATTTAATTTATTGATGTATTTGATAATTATTGATTTTTATAGATTAGTGAAAAATTGAGTTGGTATTTTTTTTTGTTAGATCAGATGTTCTTTTGTTGAAGGATTTGTGGACATTGTTTGTATATACTTAAATATATGTTTATGATACGATGATGAATGTAAGATTAATATAATTTATGGGAAATAAATGTTAAATGTTCAATATTTACGATATTTGGTTTTCACGATAAATTTTTATCATTTATATTCTCTGCCTTCTGTGCTTTTATCATATCAAACCATTTTACATAATTTTCATAATATTAAATAGTAAGAAAATAAAATAACAAGAAAATTTCCGCAAGATGGAGCTTTAAAGGTATCATAAAATCTTGGAGGATTATAAAGCCATGCACCAAAACCTATGTGCTCGTTCTAGTTAGGATTAAATTATCATCAGGCATAGAAATATTTTAAACAAATATATATATCAAGATCTTACGAATCTGTAGAATCTAACTGTTGTAATTATTGAAAAAAAGAAGAAATAAATTTAATATAATACATAAGATGTCAGTTATTTTCTGACAGGGTATTAAGTTTTCCTTGGGGGAAGAAGAGGAGATGATGATCATGGGGTGTATTTCATTGTTAGGAAAAACCCCTAGTGGGAGATGGGAAAATATTGAATAAGATGTCAGCTGTGAACCTTTGGGAGATGAAGAAATGGATAATAATTATATTAAATTTTGGTATATTTTTTTGTGTTAATGTATAGAGATTGTGTTGATGTTTTTAATAAATAAATTTGAGTCTTATTATTATGAAATTATGGTTTGTTTTGTGTTATGGGATATGGTTTGTAATATTTATGGTTTGATATAGAGGTTTTTGAAATTGGTGCACGATGACTATAGGATAGTTTCGATTCCAGGGTTATTCGGTATTTTAAAGGTAAAAACAAAATTTTTGTATAAATATTATATGAAAAATTTTAACCATGCAATGTACTAAAAACTATATAGATACGTGAGTTTAAAAATTTCTATACTTTTATATTTAACTTTAAAAAAATGTAAGATTGAAAGTAGGTAATGAGTATTAGGCAGAAATATGGAAATAAGATCAGGAATTTAAGACAGTAATATTTGGTATATTATCTTATGTCTAGATGTATATGGTACATCTAATTTTGATCATTATTTGGTATGCCTTAAAACTCATTGAATGGTGTTATAGGTATTCCGTCATAGGAAGCTGAAAGACCTCATGAACAGCAGGACAGAAAGGATTGTTAAATATTTAAATATGTGAAATTTATGAAAATATATATGAATATAGACTTTTGTAATAAAGTGTGTATTATTTAATTATGCATTTTGGGTTTGTAAAGGGATGAATATGTATGGGATAATTTATCATTAATTAATGTTAATATATTGCATAGGTAACATATGATATATTTAACTATGAATTATTATTTATAATGTTAATATATTGTATAGGTAACATATGATATATTTAATTATGAATGAGAATTTGAAGGAATTGAAGTATGATGAAGTCAGAATAATATCTATAATGTTAGATGTGGATAGTTATTTTGATTTAGTGTCTGCATTTAGTGTATATATAAATTGGATAGGAATTTATATGATACATTAGATGGTGTATAATATTTTTTTTTTCAAATTATGAAATCATATTTAATATATATATTTTTTTTTAAATTATAAATTTTTATAAGAAGTTTTATTTGCAATTATTATATTATTTGTATGGTATGCAATGATGTGAAGGGAAAATATTTTTACAGATAAGGTCAGCCCATGTTGAGGGGTATGCCTTGAGGTGAAAATATTGTTTATGGGGAAAGTTTTTTTTTTGTAAATTTATGCTGCATAATACATTTTTTTTAATTTTTTTAATAATTTTATAACACATCACATTTTACTATTTAATTATGAACATATTTTTAAAGAAAAGACTCAAATTATTTTATATTGTGAAGGTATATTAAAAATTCTTTACATATATACCATATAGCCCATTATATTATCAATTTTTGTTACTTTGCATTCTACATTTTTGTGAATTTGTGCTAATTGTGATGACAGAGTTAGGTAGAAATGGTATATTTTTCTTAGGATACTGAGTAATTCCTAGATGGAAAATATTGTATTTTCTACATATTATATATTTGTTCCTTCATATATAATATTAAATGTATTTATATACGTATGTATTGTAATTTTATTTATAATCTTTGTTCGGCCAAGTTTCGCAATTATTTTTAATACCTAAAGATGGATTTTTATATTCATTTTAGGAAATATTTATAAAGATGTAGCTTTGTTTTTTTCACATGATGGAAGAAAAATTACATGTGTTGAAATTGCATTTCACACATAGACAATGTTTTCACATTATATTATTATATGTAAAATCATTATTTCCTAATTACCATGAATCATACCCTAATAATGTATATTATAGCTAGTAGTTCCCAAATGTCTTAAAATGAATAAATTATTATGTTTTGCGGATATTACATTGTCCATATTAATGTTCCGTAGATTATAAATGCAGATACCTTAATATACATGTCATTATTGATAATGTCTGTTTTCGCGATTTTATATTGAAATATAATGGAGTTATTATATTATAAATCATCGTACGGGAAGATGATTCGATAATCTCCTGAACGTCTTCAAGGCTTTCCGATACAATTTAAAGAGGTGATTCGATACAATTCAAAGGGGCGATTCGATACAACACCACCACAGAGAGAGGGACGCTGGGCTTGTGAAGGGTGGGCGTGTTGTAATTATTGAAAAAAAGAAGAAATAAATTTAATATAATACATAAGATGTCAGTTATTTTCTGACAGGGTATTAAGTTTTCCTTGGGGGAAGAAGAGGAGATGATGATCATGGGGTGTATTTCATTGTTAGGAAAAACCCCTAGTGGGAGATGGGAAAATATTGAATAAGATGTCAGCTGTGGGAGATGAAGAAATGGATAATAATTATATTAAATTTTGGTATATTTTTTTGTGTTAATGTATAGAGATTGTGTTGATGTTTTTAATAAATAAATTTGAGTCTTATTATTATGAAATTATGGTTTGTTTTGTGTTATGGGATATGGTTTGTAATATTTATGGTTTGATATAGAGGTTTTTGAAACTAACCACTTCCTGTTAATAGTTAGTTTTTTAAAAAATTTATAATTTTTAACTATACTCGATATAATCCCCGGAAGTCCAGTTTGTGTCCCAAAAAAGCTTCAACGAGGATGACACTTTGATTCCTCTATAGCATAAAATATTTTTTAACTCTATAGTTCCTAGAGCCCTCCGCCCAATGTGCTGTTCTTATATCACAAAGAAATTTTTTTTTAAATTAATCCTGGAAATAAAACCTCAAATTAATAGTGCGCACAAATTGAGCGTTTGCGGTACGTTTTTTCCCTTGTTTTAAAATTGAAACGTACAAATATCGGTAAACATATATTTATTTATTTGTTTATCCTACCTTAATATATATATTTATAATAATCTATATATTTTAATATTGCTTAATTATATAATATTTTATATTTTTCAAGACACTAGAAATAGAATTAAAGTAATCTTTATTACAAAAAAAATAAATAGATTTAGAAATAATGCATATTAAATTTCAAATTTGAATGATATAATTTGATTAAATATATCTAATAATTGCTAAATAAATTGTATAATATTTTACAAAATAATTTTAAATTGTCTAATTTTTAATAAAATAATTTTAATTTACATTTTTCAATCTTTAATAATGTTAACTCAATACTTTAGGAATATTGCCTAAGCCTCAATATTTCGCAGAGACCTGCATAGGTACCATTTGTACGACCCGGCCCGGATTTTTAAAAAATTATATTCGACCCGGCCCGGGTTTTTTTTAAATTTCAGACCCGGCCCGGATTTTTAAAAAATTATATTCGACCCGGCCCAGGTTTTTTTTAAATTTCAGACCCGGCCCGGATTTTTATTAAATGTATTTTATTTATTTTTGATTTTTATGATACAGTTGTATCATGCAGTGGAAATTTCATCTCCAAGCTAATTAAAAATTTGATTTATAATTATTCATATATATATTTACCTTAGACTAATGGTGATAAACTAGTTAATACTAATATAGAATTCTTATGGTCTGGGTGCAGCTGGCTCCAGACCATTTGTTGAGTTTCCAGTAAGGTTCAGAATTTTTTAGTAACATTATCATCCCACATTCTAAAATTCTATAATAAAGAAAAAGTTGAAAAATTTTAAGGATCAATTGAACAAAATTAAAATGGGAAAGTCATCAGGATCATCAGGTACCAAACTATCATACAGATGGTATGATTATATAAAATTCATGGAGCCAACAATAAAAGACAGGAAAACTACAGAGAGTTTCTGTTATAAAGACAATACACCAAAGGCAAGTGGTCCAAAAATAAATGCTCTTGTAGATGAAAGACTTTTGGCACTTTTGGGAAAGGGTGCCATCTGAGAGAACCAGTAAAATATATATATATATTTAACATTATTAGAGATTGTATCTCCAATCAATGGCAGTGGGTTTGAAAAATATGAGCCATTTAAATAAATACTTTTTTTTCAAATGTGAAGTGGAGCAATCAAAGGATTCAAACACTACAATTGAATTATCACCTACAAATTCAACAGAAACACCTGCAAATCAAACAATCATTAGATTTATATAATGGAAATTATATCAAAAATTTGAAAATTGATTTGTTTTATTTTTTTTTGCAATTTTTATTTTATATAATAAAGTGTATTATTCAATATCCTTAGTGGCCATTTTTGAAAATTATAATAAAAAAATTATTTTATTAAATTAGACAATTTAATATTCTCTCGTATGTTCTAGTGAACATTTTAATTATTAAAGATTGAAAAATATATTTAAAATTATTTTCATTAAAAAATTAGACAATTTAAAATTATTTTGTAATATATATATATATAAATAAGCACACTATTCATAATTTATTTATCAATTAATAGATAATATTTAATATTATATCATAAATTTATAAATTTGATTTGATTTACATTATTTGTAAATATATTTATTTTTATATAATAAAGACATCTTTATTCTATTTCTAGCATCCTGATAAAATGTAAAATATGAATAAGCAAACTATTCTATATAGATTATTATAAATATATATTATATATAAATTATGTTTAAACAAATAAATACATATATTTATAGATACGGACCCAGCCCGGCCCGAATTTATTTAAATATAGAAATTAATCTTTATAATTACTCAAAATAAAGGACATATGTTATATGTCGTTTAGTTTCAATAAATAAATCAAATATTTTTATTTTACATAAAATATTCAATATAAAATTGATGAATTTAGATATATTTAAAAAAATTTCCAGGGTCCAAACCGACCCGGCCCGAACCCGATAATTTTAAATAGAATTAGGCCCGGCCGGCCGGGCCTAACTTTGCAGATCTCTAGTGTGTACGTTTCAATTTTAAACAAGGAAAAAAACGTACTGCTTTCAATTTAAACAAATACGCGTTACGTTAAAAAAAACGTAGTGCAAAAACGCGAACGCCCAATTTGTGTGCAATATAAAAACTACCAAAAAAAAATACTATATTATAAGAAAATAAAATTTTATTTTGCGTGCTTTTAATATTTTTATATTGTTTTACAAAAAAAAAGCCCAAAAAATATTTATATTTAAATTCGACTTGGTTATGAAATTTGTATCCATTGTCTGTATAAGGTATTTTTGGTTCTCCAAAATATATTGAGTATAGAAATGCAGTCTTTAGCTACATTGTCAGCCGTTTTTTTAATTTTAAAAGGTCTCAAAAAAATAACAAAACTACGTAAAATAATCTTGATAAACAAATATATATATTTGTAATCAACATCAGGTTGTGATTGCATGTCAACCAGGTCCCATCTTATAGTATAAAACCAATTATGAAATGATAAAGAGGGTAAAAAGTCCAGTCCACAAAGACCGCTAACCGGGCTGATTTTAAAATGGCCTCCAGTCCAGTCTTTTAGGGTCCACATTATTTAAATAAAATTTACAGGCTAAATATTTTATAAAATTTAATTTATGGGATAGATATTATTTTTTTATATTAAGAAAAATAAATTCAAATTTATTTAATATACTATCAAATATTTTTTACAAATCTAACAGATACTTATAAAAATTGGGAAATATTTATTGTCATTTCTGTTAAGAGGTTATAGGGGGGGGGGGGTAGTTACTTTGGATTTGGTAGGATAGATTGAGTGGGGTCCGGGGGGGGGGGGGGGGTAGATAAAAGGTAATTTTTGAGGAAGATAAAATTCACTGCATGGAGATGGGAGGGGGGGGGAGTGTAGAAATCTCTGATTACTAATATTTTTTCTATATAAAATTTAATAGGATTCAATAAAGACAAGACGTTTTAACTTTATTTATTTTTCCTTGTTCTCCGCAATATTTAAAAAGGTCTAAAATATAATATGTACTATATATCGACCAAAACATAACTTCCATAAAGTGGCCACATTTAATAGTGGTAGGACTATGTAAATAAATAAAGAAAAGCTATACAAAGGTAAAACAAAACCCCAAAAATTACGAGGAACAAATAATTAAAAATAATAACTGTCATTCAAACCAATTTTTATTTAAAAAGTTGACACCCAAATATAGAAAAAAATAAACTAAAAGTCAGGATACCAAATTTGAAGATATAATTTTTGCAGAATTATAGAGCCATAACATTTACATGAATAATAAAGTTTCTGATATTTAAAAAGCTTTATAAATACTTTTAGATGCGGAGCTTTTAAATTAAGGGAAATTAAATAAAGAAAGAGTAAATTATACACTAAAAATATGGTCCCAAAATGTAAAATCTATGCAGAAGATTATTATATTTAATTTAACTGCACTTTATTAAGCTTAAATTTAGACAATGAAGAAACATAAAACTATCAAAAGAAATTTCTATGCATCGTCAGAGTTTTAAAACCTGAATCTTCTTAAATTTATAGGAAGTAGCCAGAACCATTTTTTTTTGTTTAAGGGTCTAAACTTTGCATCTAATATAAATTTGTCAGATCAAAAATTATGTAAATTAAAAGGAATTATATATTATCTTTTATTTTCCCACAAAGATATAGCCTCATAACTGTGCACAAAATTAGGTATTAATTTTTTTTTAAATTTCTGAGTTATCAAAATTTGGGATGCAATAGTACTTGTTTGCAGGAGATTTTCTCAACTATGTTGTAAAGGGTCAAAAAATGAATGATTGGACTGATCCAATCTAATATTAAAATACTGTTATATCCTAAAAAATTTACAATTTTATATTAATTTATAAAAATTTTGTATCATTGTTTATTTAATCTTTATAGAATTTGAGCAAATAGAAATATTTCTATAAAATAAAAATTTTTATTGAAATTGTCAAATGCATGAAAATGAAAATAGTCAGTGATAAAATATATATGAAGTGGGATAGTAAGTATCTAATTTTTATAAAGTTGTCAAATTTATAGCTTGTATCTAATATTTAGTTAGGTTTATAGAATAATTAATATCTTATTTATTTTAGAAAAAATTGAAAACTGTAATAATGATTTGATATCAAATTAAAAGTAAAAAATAAATTATAAGTAAAAAACTTTGAATATATAGATAAAATTACCATATTGATTAAATCTATAACATATATATTCCCAGCAATCATAATTTCAAACAAAAATTTCATATCTCTTAAATTTTTCTCAATCACATCATTGTTTTGATCTTCATATAACCACCATCCACCCTGCCCTTCATAAAGCCTAAATAATTAATATCATAAATACTTTCATAATAAAAAAAATACCAATGGTAATCATTCTTAATTGACTGATATCTTTCTTGTATTTTAGTTAAATCTATAATTTTCCCATTTGTTAAAGAATCAATGGATATTTCATGCCTACATAGAGCACATCTATATAATAATATTTTTAAAAAAATATTAATTAATATACAAATTTATTCTACTTTTTACTAATTAAACAAAATCCTTTAGCACATAGAAAGCAAAATATGTGACCACATTCTAATATTATCGGGTGATTGCAAGATTGAAGACATATGGGGCATTCTAAGGAGTCTAAATTTTGCATATTACAGGTATGGGCCCTCTAAATTTGACGATATAACATAGCTGCTAGATAAAATATTCCTCATTATCGTCAAACTAGATACAAAATAATTTGGGAAAACTTTACATGAATAGCTCCAAAAGTGGGTGTAACTAAACTGAGAATTGCCATGTAAACTGCGAATGGACAGGTATAAATTTATTTATGGCCTATCAATTATATTTAAATATATAAATAATATATTTGTATTATGTAAATCAAATTTATTTTCAAAATTAAAATTATCTAAATTCAAAATATGTATAGAACAAATACGTTACAAAAATATCCCATAATAAATTTAAAAAATCATAAATATATTTCCGTTAGATGGCGTAATAGACTAAAAATTTAGTGTAAATAAATAAAATATGAATTATAGAAGCATAATTTTTTATTTGGATTAATTTATTTGGTATAAGCTATATAATCATAAAATGAATCCATTATTATTTTTTGAGTTATGATGTCAATTCTCAGTTTAGTCAAAAATATTTAGATTTTTGGGATTATATAAATGTCTTATTTTTTTGACTCATTTTGTGTAAACTTACTCATATAATCTTAAAATGAAAAAAATTAAGTTTCCGTCATTATTTTTTGAGTTATGATGTCAATTCTCAGTTTAATCAAAAATATTTAGATTTTTGGGATTATAAAAATGTCTTATTTTTTTGACTCGTTTTGTGTAAACTTACTCATATAAACATAAAATGAAAAAAAAAATTTCCGTCATTATTTTTTGTGTTATGACATGTGTAAAACTAGTTTACTTCTATTAAAATTTAGGGGCCCTTAAAAGGGCCGTTGGTTCGTTGGTCTTAAAAATGACCTTTGGGTATTATTTGGTCTTAAAAAAGACCGTTGGGTATTTATGTCTTAAAAAAGACGTTTTTTATCAATAAAGATTTAATAATAAATAACATTCTTTAAATAATCTTAAATATAATTTTATAAAGAAAAATTAAGATAAATGGAAACTCATTATAAAGTTTCTTAAGAAGATAAGAGCACATAATTAAACTTACAAATATTAATTTTATAAAAGTCAGGAGGATCGGTAATTGTTAAATATATATAAATTATTTTTTTTAAATATAGAGAGAATTATTTAGTTAATTATTGTATATATTAATTGTTGGAAATTAAATATTTCTTATAAAAACAAACAAATTATGGCCTTATTGTTTTCGTATCCTAACGGTTTCACTATAGCTAATTAACCACATGTTGAGGTAATTAGTTTTCCATTACTATTTTCTTTTAATATTTTCAACAGAATTGCCTTATGTTCAGCATCTGTCATCTCAGTCCAGCTCTGATGCATGATGATATATCTAATGCCTTTGTTAGATAATAAGGGCCCAACCCACATATGGCTCTCTCGAAGTCTTTTTCCTGTATTAAAATTATATCATTTATTTTAGAAGTCTTTTTCCTGTATTAAAATTATATAATTTATTTTATTTATCATTATATGTAAAGGAGTTTTTTTCCAATCAAATTTTGTTTTTAATACATGATTTATACTTTCACAATTATTGTTGGTGTAGGGTGTTAAAATTATTTTATTTTTTAAAGGTAAATATACCATATTATATAATTTATCTATCAAATGATTATCTAAATATTTTACAAATTTTGTATAATTTTTATTTAAGCAAAATTGTTTTAAATTATCTGTATTTTTTTTAAAGATTTCATCGGTTAATGAATATATTATTCCATCTTTATTGAAAATAAAATTTATAATTATGTTGCTAATTTTTATTTCAACTTCTTCGTTATTAGTTAAAAAATGAATTACATTTACTTTAATGTGTTTAGTACATAAAAGATGGGTTGAATTTATAAAATTTCTACGCAAGGCCGATACCATCCCCAATTCTCCGTCACTCCCAAAAATTAAATTATTTAAGGGTACACAAAAATTGATTCAAGGTGAGAGAAAAAATTATTAAATGTTTGATAATCCGAATTAACATGTAAAAATATAGGTCCTAAGAAAATTGGATGATCATGTAAACGGTGAGTTTTTATACATTTATGTTTAAAAAGGATGCATGTTACAAACAATTCTTCTAAATTATTAGTTTTATCTATACTTATAATGCTATGATTATTATTTGAGCAGATATATTCAATGTTATCTATCATGAGGGGAGTATATAAAATAAGAGATATTACTTTATCGGGGCTGATATCAACCTTTTGTACCAATGGGTATTTATACATGTTTTTTAAAATATAAAGAGCTTGATCAGCAAAATTAGACAAGTATCCTAATTCATTTTTGCTTAAAAGATTACATTTAATATTAGTTACTTGTTTTACATATAGAGGTCTTATTATATCATGATCTTCAATTAGTAATTCTTGGTAGATATTACTAGGTGTTTGGTACTTTACTTTATTAGCAATTGTTTTGTAAACGCAACGCGGTGTGCGTAAATATATAGATTGAGATATTTTCTTATTTCCATGAGCTATTTTACCAGGATACTCACCTAAATATTCGGCAATAAAAATATCGTGTAATTGGTTAACTGATGATGACATATTAATTAAATAAGAAATCCTTCTCTTATATTTTTCACAATTTCTTAACGCACTATAGTAACGATGAAGAATTACCATATTGTCAATATTTGGCTGAGGTTCAAGTAATTCTAAAATATTATGATTTTTAATTTGTTTTTTTTTTAAAAAAGAATTTTTCAGGCCCGGCTCGGCCCTGGTACCCGGGCCGGGCTTAATGCAGAGCCTGCACAGGTTTCTGATATAAATTGTAATATTAAAAATATTTTTTTACTTTGTATTTGAGAATTTATTTATGAATAAATAATAGTTTTTTTACCTTTATATATATTCTATTGAGATAAATATTTATAATAATATATTAACTTTTTAACTGTAAACAACATTTTTATAATGGTGAATAAAATATTATGTAAGAGATTTCGAGTACCGTTTTATGTAATATACATTACATATTTACTAATTTTATAAAAATAATTATCTTTAAGAAACTTTGAAATTTTTACTTGAAGTCCTACTTCCGTTTAATTTATCAACTGAATTTATATAATAACCATAGGTATGCAACATAATTATGTAAGTCGTTTAATCTAAACTAAATTAATAATTAAATTTGACCGAATGATTCATACAAAAACAATTGATGGTATGAAGAAAAAATGAATTGTTCGACACTTTGTATCTTAATTTATAAAGATACAAAATAATAAAAAAATGAAAAACGATTGTTAGACTTATTTATGATATAAATACCCAACGGTCTTTTTTAAGACCAATACCCTACGGCCCTTTTAAGGGCCCATAAATTTTAATTGAAGTAAACTAGTTTTACAATTGATGTCATAACTCAAAAAATAATGATGGAAACTTAAATTTTTTTTCATTTTATGTTTATATAAGTAAGTTTACAATGAGTCAAAAAAATAAAACATTTTTATAATCCCAAAAATCTAAATATTTTTGACTAAACTGAGAATTGACATCATAACTCAAAAAATAATGACGGAAACTTAAATTTTTTTTCATTTTCTGTTTATATGAGTAAGTTTACACAAAATGAGTCAAAAAATAAAACATTTATAAAATCCCAAATATCTAAATATTTTTGACTAAACTGAGAATTTACATCATAGCTCAAAAAATAATAATGGAAACTTAAATTTTTTTATTTTATGTTTATATGAGTAAGTTTACAAAATTAGTCAAAAAAAATAAAACATTTTTAAAATCCCAAAAATCTAAATATTTTTGACTAAACTGAGAATTGACATCATAACTCAAAAAATAATGATGGAAACTTAAATTTTTTTTCATTTTATGATTATATAGCTTGTACCAAATAAATAAATCCAAAGTAAAGAATTATGCTCCTATTATTCATATTTTTTTTAATTAAAAACTAAATTGTTAATATATTACGCCATCTAACGAAAATATATTTATGATTTTTTAAATTATTATGGATGTTATATGTTCTATGTAACATATCTGTTCAATATATATTATAAATTTATGGACTACAATTTCCTCTATATTCTATTTTATTTATTTAGATAAAATTAATTTTGATAAATTTGATTTACAAAATAAAAACGTTTATTTTATTTTTATAAAATAAAATTGATAGGCTATAAAATAAACATATATTTTACCTGTACATTCTCACTTTACCTGTCTATTCGCAGTTTACCTGTCAATTCTCACTTTAGTTACACCGCCAAAAGTTCTATCCAACTGTGATTGATCTATTAAAGTGCGGGAAAAATCTTTAAAAAAAAATTTACGTGATATATAGCGCTTATGCCCTCTAGCACTGAAAATACAACAAATCTATGCTAGGTTTTCCTCATTTCCATCTAATTTGAACAAAATTTAATTTTGGTACGAAGTAAAATTTGAGGAACCCTATACACGTTTGTGGGGATGTCGCACATGCTTGCACCAGAGGATCGCTAGCCTTTGCAATCTTACGGGGCTTAACTAAAAAAAATTTATGAGGGGCTTTATACTTTTTTACAATTTGCTAACTCTAAACAATTATTCTGAATTTCATATTTTGCATACAAAATAAACTAACATATAAATAATTAAAACAATATAAGATATATCCAGAGTTGGGCAGTACCGCGAATACTTGTATCTAAGATACAAGATCCTTTTTTATCTTGTACTCAGTATCTTATTGACATTTTTAATAAGATACTAGTATCTGTATCTAAGATCCTTTATTTTGAAAAGAATCTTGTATCTTTTCCATTTTCTTTAAAAAGATACAGATACAGATACAGATTCTTTTTAATATTCTTGTTTAAAACATTTACATATCACACAATGTAACTTTATTTTCTTCGTGAAATCTTGTATTATTTTCTTTATTTTTTCCCGTTATATTTTAAATATATTGATAACCAAAATTGTTATAGGTCACAAAGATAGATAGATTAAAAATTACAACACCAAAACTAAATAAGAGAAGGATATATTTTATATGTAATATTTTTTAATTTATAAAATGTTTAACAATCATAGTAGTGAAGATGAAATTATGGAGATGGGTTCTCCTGAATCAAATCCGAATCTTAAAATTCTAGATGGAAAATTTTATAAAGTAATTCATGTGAAAAAGAACAAGGTACAAGCTGAATGTCAAAATTGCACAAGTAAAAAAGTTATTAAAGGTTCAACAAACTCCTTTACAAACTTTGTCAAACATATTAAAGTATATTATATTTTTATTTTATAATTATCCACATAATAATACCTATACTTAAGTCCCTCTTAGATATTTGTTATTAAAAATTTTTATAGAAGATGGTTGATTACAAATTAAAATCATTTTGAATATATATTTTTTAGGGGTGTGTCGATACCACTTTTTGGAGGCCGATCCGATATTCCCGATATTAAATTGATATCAGCCGATTACCGATCCGATATCATATCTAATTTTGTATTCTCTAAAGATACCAATGCTTTTAATTTTTAATATACTTTATTAGTATAACTTCTATAATTTAACTATACCATAACTTATGTCATTCAAATATATTATAATGATGAATTATAGTTTATATTCAATTCAATTGCGATTCTAAAAGTATATAAACTATTTTTATTATTAAATCACTTTTATATAATAATAATAACATTAATCTATATACATAATAAGTAATAAACAATTATATTATGAAATTTGAAATAAATATTTAAAATAATATTTAACATTAATATAAAGAAGATTTCTTTTTAGAAATACCAATATTTCCAATTTATCAGAGGTCAGCTTGCGGCGATAATAACTATCAATATCACCAACTTCACTAAAAAAAGATTCCAAAGAGAATCTCGCACACCTTTATAAATAAAATGCGCAAAAAAATAACAATATGGCAGAATATTAATTAATTAATTATTAAACATAATAATTTTCTTTAATGCATTTTAAATTGATTAAATTTTGTAATAAATACTGTAATGTAATTTTACTTATATCATAAATAAATAAAAGTAACTAATAAAGTTAAATTCTACCTTATTATAATTATTTTATTAAGAGCCTTTTAAAATTATCTAATATTTTTATATATCAATTGTAGCTTAAATATTTTCTCTAATAAGAACTTGCTAAAATAATTATATATAAAATATATTAGGGATGCGCCGATTTTTTATCGAATCGGATCGGGCCTGTTTCACCCATTTTAAAATATCTGTTATCCGCCCATATTATAAAATTTGATCCGATATAAATGGCTTCTTTAACAAAAATAAAATGTTATAAAATTTTAAAAAAAATTATATATAAAATCATTTATTTTTATAAATAAAATCGAAATCCATTTTTATGTATATTTTATAATAATAATTATGTATTTAATATTTATAATATAAAGTTGTACATTATTATGATATTTTTTATATATAATGATTTTGCAAGAAATATATAAAAAAAATTTGAAAAGAGATTTACATGATATTTATATATATGATATTACAAACGCAAGAATTAATAAGTCATATTAGAAAATAAATTAAATGAATAAAATAAAACTAGTATATTTTTTTTAGAGATGCCATTTAGCCATATACTCCGAATATAAGCTATATTTAAAACAACACAGAAAATAACCTGCAATTCTAATAAATCATTTGATTTTATTTTTTTTCTTATTGGCAAATTCAACTCCCATTAAATATACTACTCTCCCTTCCCTGTTTAAGCTATTAATTGGTAAAAACTAATATTAAAATCCCTGGTTATTATAATTAATTTATTAATAAATATTTTATTAATTATTGCAAATAATTCTTAAATGTGTTTGCTATGTTCTTCACAAATAAATAATAAAAACTGTAGTTTATAAACTATTCTAATTTAATTGGTATTTATAATTTAAAAGGATCTTGTATTTAAGATACTCTAATTTAGTAAAAGATACAAGTATCTTTTATCTTGTATCTTTTTGATATTTTGAAAAAGATACTAGTATCTGTATCTAAGATTCATTTTTTCATAAAGAATCTGTATCTGTATCTAGATTCTTTTTCTGGAGGACCTGCCCAACTCTAGATATATCTAAAAATAATAATTTTTATTACAAATTTATTATAGTATAGAATATTTTCGATGGTTGATATAAAAAAATTTTGCTTCTAAAGAATTACAAGTGATAAAAAATATTAATTAATTCATACATATGCCTCAATTGATAATAAAAACCACATGAGGCTATATAATTCTCAGCAACTTACACTGACAAAAAGTCATTAAACTAATATAAATCTCTGTTACCATTTTAGACATGTTTTATAGAATGGTCTAATAAGAAAAAATTTTATAGGCCTTACCAAATTAACAATTCTTGAAGAAGAGAATATAAACCACCAATCCAAATCATAAAACTATATGGTATTAGAGCTTCCTATTAGATGACATGATAGCCTAGATAAGTAATCGAGAAAATTATTGTGAGATATCCAATTTCTAAAAGATTTCCATTTTTAATGATATGTAAACGACTAAACAGTTCAAACATTTCACATGCATAATTTTTTTTTCTCCTCACAAATCAGATTATCAATCATATTTTTTTTATTAATTAATCAGTATCATTCATTCATTATCACGCCAGAATTTGCACGAAGTGCAATTTCATCACCCACCAGGAGTTGTAGCGTGCACCAAGTATATTCATTAGTATATAGATCTTATACATTATGTATACCCGTTTTATTATAGTGGACGGCACCACTATGTAGTCAGCTAGCATAGTAAAGAAGAGAGGTGTAAGAAAGAGAGGATCTATTAGTTCAGTTACCGGCAAGATAGTATTAAGAATTGTAACCAATATCTATATTATAATTTTCCGATGTCCTCACTACGTCATCGTGACGTCATGTCATCGCTACGTCATATCATCGTTACGTCATGTCATCGCTACGTCATGTCATCGGTACGTATTTATTTTTATTTTTTTTATTTGTTGTTTTTATCAAAACTTTTTATATTACTTAATCCTTTCTTTATTTTTTAGATTACCTTATCAATATTCATGTCATATTATCAATTACACATTAATGAAATCTTTATTTGTAAGTATGAATAAAACTATTTATATCACTTAATCCTTTATATTCATGTCATATTATCAATTACACATTAATGAAATCTTTTTTATAGAATATAATTTACAGATGAATAGAATTGATGGTGTACACATACCTAATCTTTGAATTGCTAAAACCTCAAATTTTATGAATAAAACTTTTTATATCACTTAATCCTTTCATTATTTTTTAGATTACCTTATCAATATTCATGTCATATGATCAATTACACATTAATCAAATCTTTTTTATAGAATATAATTTACGAATAATGCAAAGATCATATGAAAACTTTTTAAGAAGATAACCAAGCATATTCTTTCTCAAAATTAAACCTTTTAATGTTAAATGTTAGTCTTATGTTATTATTTTTATAAAGTAATATATTTTACCCATAGACTAATTGGTAAATCAGAGATTTCCTCTTCATTAATTATAAAAATGTAAAGATCATATGAAAACTTTTTATTCACTCAATTCTTATTTTGTTTTTTATCTAATGTTTTATATCTATGTTTATTTTATACACCCAGTTGCCTCCAAATGATATTTCTATCACCACTACCACAACCCCTATGCCACCTCTGCCTATTTTTTAACAAATATAAGCATTTAATTCCACTATCATTCACCTCACTAGGAGTTAATATAAATAATACTTTATCCGATTCCCTGGTGAACTTTCATGAATATTTAGAGGGATGTTCAAACGAGAAGGTGTAGTGCGGTCAATTTCATTAGCATTTAATGGGAAAATATGCTGTAGTTTTGTCATGGCCTTTATCACAATACCTACGACCGTTTTATGGTTGAGTTGACAATGTCGTTCATGATTCTATTTTAGAGGGGGATACCAAGACTGACACTTTGGCAGAAATATTATTTTGCGTTCTTCTTTTACCAGTAGCCCAGGGCCTCAGCTTTATCAGGACGCAGTGGGTGTTGTACACTGCTTTGGTAATCCGTCATTATTCATTACTTTCACATACAACCTTAAATGGGATGATATTATACATTAATTATTTCTTCTGCAGACGACTGCCCAGATTTATCGCTTTTTCCATCAAAAATTAAAATGTCATAAAGGATTTGCTCTTAATTTTACCAGACGCACAAAATAATAATTAATCCTCATCATTTTTTAAAAAAATTACCTAAATTTATATGGCAAGAAAAACACATTTCTTAAAAAATATATAAATAAATTGCATATAAGTTTCATTAGTATTGAATGGCATTTTTTTTTGTACTTAATATAAAGATATAGATAGCCCTTATCAAATTTTTTGATAAAAGGAGTTAACCAACTAATTGGTAAATCCGAGATATCCCCTCATGTGATGATAAATTATTTAGAAATTTAACTATCTCCGGGTTTGGGAAAAAGTTTTGAAAATTAATATAGGTTGGACTGGGCTTGGGAAATATTCCTCAAGATTAATATTTGCTTGCACCTGACTTGGGAATATCTTTTACCAATTATTATGGGTCGGGCTAGGAAAAAATTTTCAAAATTATTATGGGTTGAGCTAGGCTTGAGAAATTTTTTTTTTAAATTATAAGGTCTTGGACGCTTAGAAATTTTTTCAAAATATTATGAGCTTGGACCTGGCTTGAAATTTTTTAATGTTAAATGTTAGTCTTATGTAATCAGTAATATATTTACAAAGAATTTTGGTATTGGGTACAAGCTCATTTATATATATTTTGACTCAAATAATAGCTTCCACTCTTTGTCCTAATGGGTTGGACTCAATGACATTGCTTGGTCTTGACCTAAATGGGGAGGGGGGGGTTAAAAATAATATAAATGGATATGATTTTTAAATAAAAGGTAACATCTTTCTTAAAAAAACGAATAAAATTCTCATTCTCCGTCATTTTTGACGGGCTATCTACTAGTTAATAATAATGTACCTGATGCCTGGTTAGATATTTAAGAGATGGAAAAGTAATTCTTATGTTAGGTAAGTATATCCTTGGAAGATAATGTTATGTCTGTATAGCGTGTTCTATTCCGGAGGCATATCTCAATATCTGAAATCCATTATCCTAAGAGCTTACTATCTTTGTCTGATTTTTTCTTACTTTTATCTTCAATTATCTTTGTCATTCTAAAGTCAATAAAGTGCCCATAAGTCCTTGTTTGTATTAAGCAAGCCATGCTCGGGATCCTCATTATTTACCACATCATCATTATTATAGTGAACCCGGAATCGTCTCGACTTAGTATCTAGTATTGTGACGACTAACGACATTATCCTGGTTCCTAGGTACTTAAAATCTGAAAGGTAAGAAATGCTTTTTCCTGATATCTAGTGCTATTCATATTTTATTTGGCTAAAATCACCTATAACAGTCTCTTATTCACCTTATTTAGACCAGTTATGTATCATTCACTTATACCACATAATTACCAAAAACATTTCAAGAAATAAGGGCATTGGTGTACGCAGCGTGAGGGGGGGGCAGGGGGACAAATCCCCCCAAAGCCAAAAAATGTAGATGATGGTTCAAAAATATTATTGTTCATATTAATTTATATTTGTTAATATTTATTCGTCATATTAAATATATATTTAATTACATTTTTTATCGCATTTATCTACTAAGTTATTTTATCAATTAAATTCGATTTTAGGTTTTCAGGCGTATAATTTACTTATTATTTTCAAATTTTTAGTGGCGTAATATTTATCTACCATTTTCAAATTTCTAGTCAAATAATAATTATTTCTGAAACTTCTTGTCCAAAAGGGAAAAAGAAATTGCAAGTCCAACGAGATAGAGTCTCTGACATCAAGCAGTAACAGCTTAAGGAGTTAGAAGAGCCAATTATTTGCTATTACTGAAATATCACAATGGCCTGAAAGAAATATTTCCTAAGAAGCAAGAAAATTATTGGATACAATGCTTATTCCAAATTTTATTTCTCATTAGAATGTATTATTTGATTATACAATTATTTTAAGTATTACTTTTCAAAAACATGACATTGACTTAATTAAGAAAATGAGAATAGCGGAGAGCATTTTATCAGAACTCAAGGAAATTAGGGCTAATGTTGATGAAGATTCATATTTTATATTTTATATTTTATTGTTGAGTCAAAAGCAGAGCTATACGTGTTTAATATTTGTTTCCCTCGACTTGTATCAAGGCAAGTTCATCGTTAAAACATTATTATAGGATCAGTAGAAGAGTATATCTTAAATCAGATACATTTCTAACCCAAATAAATGAATTTTTAATTCATTATGCAGCACTTACTAATCTGCAAATAACTTCCACAAAAGCCTTCCCAACCTTATTCAGATGGTGATAGAAAAAAAATATTTGTTAGATTTTTATTATGTATATGTTAAAGTATCTTATGATGCCTTACTAGCTGAATAACTATGTTTATAAGATTAACTATGGTTAATATAGTCTCAAAAAATGTTGTGGATGCTCTGCATTATTTCAAACACATTTTAGATTAAATTCCCAATGTATTAAAAGGGTTTATAAACTCTTGCCATTAGTAAACTAATGAGAGAACATTCTCTTTTTTAAGAAGAATAACAGAGGCCTGGAGAAGTACCATTTGCAGGGTATGGCCCGGATATTTTATAAATATTTTTTACGGCTTGGCCTAGGTTTTTTTAAAAAAATTTCAGGCCTCGCCCGGATTTTTAAAAAAAAAATATTTAGGCCCGACTCGGCTTTTTTTAATAAAATTTTAGGCCCGGCCCGGATTTTTTTAAAATAAATTATATTTATTTTTGATTTTTATAGCTAACAATAACGATTTCAAATATAAGCTGTTTTAAAAAATACAGCCCGGATTTGGTTTTTTTTAAAAATAATTCAAACCCGGCTTGGGTGTTTTTTTAAAAAAATTTCGGGCCCGGCCCGCGAATATTTAAAAAAATTAAAATAATGTCCGGCCTGAGGGCCGGGCCTGCAGATCTCTGAAAAATATACCAAGAAGTACAACATCTGAAAGTAGATTGAAAGATTTGGATCTTTTGAATATTCATAGGCATTTGACGACAAGCAAGGATGAGATAATTTAAAAATTAGCTCAATCACAACGAAGATTGGATTTTACATTGTAAATTTATAACATACAAAATGCAATTATTCCTAAGAAACTTTTTGTGTAAAGGCTCAAAAAATTCAAATTTTTATTTTGGGTCATTTAAATGATTCTTTAAAATAATTTTTTTATAATTCACATTAATTTAAATTGTGTACTAGAAATAGTTATTAGTTCTATAAATTTATGCTTGATATTTTTAAAAAACAATAATATTTCTTAAAAAAATTTTATTATCCCCCCCCCCCAGACCAAATTCCTGCGTACGCGTCTGAATAAGGGTGACAAGATTATATCTACATAAATATACAAGATAAGTGTTATTGATTCTATTTGAGGATATGCCTGAAAAATATAATAAATAATATATTTAAATATTCCCAATTACTAGTCTATGTTTAATTAAATGTAACCATTTCAACTTCAAAGGGATTCTAAGTGTACAGTTATAATTATAAGTGCGGAATAGAGTAAATAATGTATCTAATTGTATTATCCCTCTAATTTCAAGTATGGGATAACATATTTAATAATTCTAATTGTATGATTAAATATCTGTTTTTTTCCAAAAATAAAACGATTGGCATTTTAACAACAATCGACGGTTTGAAGTTTAATATTTTTTAATGGCTCCTACCATCCAATCATCTGCCACAGATCTCAATGATAGGAAACGAGATATTAGATCCTTGAATGAAAAAAAGTAAATAAATATGACACGGATTCATAATTTTTGGGGAATAGATCGGATTTATTGATAAATATCAGGTATACAAACACACTACCTGACGTTCCCTTTGAACCAAAACTTCTGAAATATCCATTTGACTCAAAAAGGTTGAATTATATATATACACGGCAATTATTTTATATTAGTATGTAATTTATATTAGACTAATATAAATAATTAAAATACTTTTTGATTTTTGTTACTGTTATTTATTTTATAATATTTAGGTATATAAACTATACTCCAACTGCTTTGGAAAAAAATTATAAATTTGACATAATCACAGACCATGATTTGGGTGTTCATATTGATTTGATAGATCCTGATACCTACAAAATAGATGAAAATGGTATGTATTGTTTATGAAATATTTTAATATTATTTGATAGTTTACTATTATAGGATTATTAGCTTATTTTAACTTCTCTTATTTACTTAAAAATTATATATTATTCTTTTTATTGCCTTGTATATATACTATTACCCCAAAAGTTCACTCATCCTTGCTTTTTTTTAAAGCTTACTACAATAATTATTACACTCAAAATTAATTATTAGTTTAAAAAAAAATTAAAATCTTTTTAATGATTTTGCATATAATATGTATGTACCCACTATGATATGAAAACCCAGCTCAGATTTTTTTATAATGGCCTTACATAAGTTTTAAAAACTTATTATTATTAACTTTTGTAAATTGTGTCAAAGGGAAATTGAAAACGTGAGCAGTAAAGATTTACCAATTAGTAATTGAGTTTATACTGAGCGTAATAATTTTTTTGTTGATGAGTGATGTAGCCCTAATGCAGTGTGAGCATGTTATTACTTTAAAAAAAATAACAGGGGGGCTTGATTAAATTAGACAACAAATAGAAAAGAATTTATGTTTTATTCATGAATATGAGACATTTTTTAAAATTTATTTTATAATAGTTTATATCGAAAGTATTTCATATAAAATACATTATCTATATTATATAAAATAGCTCTTTAGAAGTTTATATTAAAAATAGAAATTTATTTTAAATTATATATAAACCTCCTTTTTTTTTATAATGCATTCATTTTTTTATAAAAATGAAATATTTTATTATGATATTATTTATCACAGTAAATTAAAAAAAATTTTTTTATTTAATAATATTAACCACACATTTCTTTGATTGATTGCTGACCTGTGATTTGTCAGCCACTGATAAATATAATATAAATTCACAATTGAATAGCATTCAACTCATCAAAAAGATCCCTAATTATTGTACTTTTTATAAATAATAACTATTGGTGAAAAATATAAAATGCAATAGCATTTAACAAAAAGATGCTATATGATAATACTTTCAAATAAATTTGAATAAATATGATGGAATTAAAATATTAGAATAAAAAAAATATATTAATCACATTGACATAATTCTAACAAAATTAATTTTGATTTACAAAATATATATTTTAAAATTTTAATATTTTTAAAAAATTTCACGGGTGAATAATAAGCCCATTTGTATTTGGTATTTAATATATTTCTCTGCAACTATGTTGTCATTGATAATATTTTCACCATTGTTGCCGAGACACCATAACATTTCTGTTAACTAGGTATTCCTCTACAGGATATCTTATAAATTTACCCCAATTTGAAATTTTTGCATCTCACAAACAACACATTCTCTCTGCAGATAATTATATTCTGCAGATAATTATAATTATCCTGGCCATTTGATACCTCTTTACTCATACAACTTATAAACGTGTTAAACAATTAAATATTATATAAAGATACTAACCTATAAAAAAACTCCCCAACATCACCCACAATATGAGATTGGTTGTAAAAATTTATTTCAATACACCACTTTTTATCTTGGAATAACAGTCAATTAGTTTGAAATTGAACTGTTTAGAAGTGTTATATCTTCCAGTTCCTATTTGTGGGCAGGAAAAGTTCACCAATTATCTTTGATATTATTGCATCCGTAATAATTTCCTCATCTCAATTTGATAATTAACCCTGATCCTGTAGGCCTACATATCATTCCTCTCTCAATATACTTTTAATAGCTATTGTTGGATCTTAACCAAATGTATCTGTCCAAAATATAAATATTAAATAATTTTATATATTATACCCCTTCCCCTTGACATGGTTTATTTTAGCATCCTCCTTTCTAATTTCCAATCCCAGGATTTTAGCTTGATCAAAAATAATTAACTTTCTCCTCTGACTTTTATTCCACAGGTCATTTCTTCAAAGAGTGCTTCTTTTTAATGGAAATATAATAATTAAAAATATATTTTCCCTTTCTGCTAACTGCATTTGAATTCCTTCTCCAACTGTAGTTTTAAGAAGCCTACAAACTTAATTTGTTTAATATTATTTTATGAATTAGTAACTGTATATACTACCTTTCTTAAATCATCCATAGTTTCACAATGTACAATTTTTTTTTTTACTGTATCTTTACCATTAAAAAAAGTTATATTGGTATAATTATAAATTAATGCTTTTGTTTCCCCTCTATATAGTGCTTTAAATTACTTATATTAGCCTTAATATGTAAAAATTTTTCCTGTTGAAGACGATAATTCTACATTGCCTAAATATGTATAAATATTTTGTCAAAAAATTATAATTTTAACTATTAACAATTTTATATGGACCTACTCAAGGCTGCAACATTTTCCCTCCTTTCCTGTCAGCCCGTCGATTATTCCACACAAGCACTTTATCATTTATATGATAAAGTGCATTCTTAGCAGCATTATGAGTTTTATAATCTCGTTGCTGCTTAAGCTGAGCCTTTACAATATTTTTTGCTGCAGTCTTGAATATGCCTTTCATATTGTCTGCCCTTCTTTGGAAATTGCATTCATAATCTGTATCAGAAAGATCATCAAGATCTGTATCTGGTTCTCTATCATCCTTAAATATAATTTTACACAAATAGTGATATATATCATACCTCACAGGGCAGTAAATCTTTCCTGCCATACATCATCTCATATGGCGTAAATTTTGAGGATTCATGCCTTGATGTATTGTAGGCAAATACAATACCAGGGAGAACTCCAGGCCAATCTTTCTGATTGCCTTTTTGTACAACTTCAAAAGTTAATTTTGAAGAGTACGATTGGCTCTCTCTACCATGCCATTAGCCTGAGGATGGTAGGCACTTGTCACTCTCTGCTGGGTTCCCACGAGTTTGTGATATTCATTGCTCACTTGGTTTACTAACTCGAATCCCTGATTAATTTGGATCTATAAATATGAAAAATATCATTATGTTATTGGAAATATTTCATCAACCTTGACTCTGCCATGCCTGCATAACAGTGAATATAAAAAGAGGGTCACTGAATGGACTGTCTTATCCTTTAAAGGCTGTTGCTTCGATATATTTTGGAAAAAATAATCAACAGCAACTGCAATATATTTGTATCCATCAATGCTCTCTGGCAATGAACACAGATCTACCCCCATTTGTATCCATATTCTAGACGGAATAGGAATAGACTGCATTTCCAAACTTATTTTGTCAAATCGAGAATTGGATTTTGACATAGATCACCTGATTTGACAAAGTCAATGACATCTTCTCGCATTCATTGCCACCACCACTAAAATGATAAATTATTATACACTATCACTATATATGATTGAAATGCTATCTTGTTTTCTATTCATTGCCAGAGAGCATTGATGGATACAAATATATTGCAGTTGCTGTTGATTATTTTTTCCAAAATATATCGAAGCAACAGCCTTTAAAGGATAAGACAGTCCATTCAGTGACCCTCTTTTTATATTCACTGTTATGCAGGCATGGCAGAGTCAAGGTTGATGAAATATTTACAATAACATAATGATATTTTTCATATTTATAGATCCAAATTAATCCAGGGATTCGAGTTAGTAAACCAAGTGAGCAATGAATATCACAAACTCGTGGGAACCCAGCAGAGAGTGACAAGTGCCTACCATCCTCAGGCTAATGGCATGGTAGAGAGAGCCAATCGTACTCTTCAAAATTCACTTTTGAAGTGTACAAAAAGGCAATCAGAAATATTGGCCTGGAGTTCTCCCTGGTATTGTACCTGCCTACAATACATCAAGGCATGAATCTTAAAAATTCACACCATATGAGATGGTGTATGTCAGGAAGACTTAACTGCCCTGTGAGGTATGATATATATCGCTATTTGTATAAAATTAATATATATAATAAATAATTACTTTTAATTATTTAAGGATGATAGAGAACCGGATACAGATCTTGATGATCTTTCTGACATAGACTTTGAAAGACAATTACCAAAGAAGGGCAGACAATATGAAAGACATATTCAAGACTGCAACAAAAAATATTGTAAAGGTTCAGCTTAAGCAGCAACGAGATTATACAACTCATAATGCTGCTAAGAATGCACTTTATCATATAAATGATAAAGTGCTTGTGTGGAATAATCGTCCAGCTGACAGGAAAGGAGAGAAAATGTGGCCATGGGTAGGCCCATAAACAATTGCTAAAATTGTTAATAGTTAAAATTAATAATTTTTTAACAAAATATTTTTATACATATTTAGGCAATGTAGAATTACCGTAAGCAGGATAAATTTTACATATCGAGGCTAATCTAAGTAATTTAAAAAGATTATTATAGAGGGGGGAAACAAAGGTATTATTTTTTAATGGTAAAGATACCGTCAAAAAAAACGACAAAAAAATTGTACATTGTAAAACTATAGATGGTATTCTTCAAGATATTGGACAGTTAATTTATAAAATAATGATAAACAAATAAGTTAAGTTTGTAGACTTCTTATAACTAATAGTTTGGAGAAGGAATTAGGCAATTCAAATGCAGTTGGCAAATAGGGGAATATATACTTTTAATGATTACATTTCCGTTTAGAGGAAGCAATATTTGAAGAAATGACCTGTGGGAATACAAGTCGGAGGAGAAAGTTTCATTTTTTGAAAATCGGAAAAAAATATTGAGAAGGAGGAACTTAAAATAAAAGTTATCTGCATCGGGCCTAATTTTTCAAGCCCGGCCCGAAATTTTTTTTATAAAGTTTTGCCTGGCCTGGCTTATTTAAATATAGAAATTAATTTTTATAATAAACTCAAAATAAACGATATATGTTATTTGGCGTCTACTTTCTATAAATAAAATCACATATTTTTTTATTTTACATAAAAAATTCTACATAAAATTGATAAATTTAGATATTATTTTAAAAAATTTCTAAGACCCGTCCCGGCCCTAATTTTCTTAAAAAATATTAGTTCGGGCCAGGCCTTCTTTTGCAGATCTCTTACACACAACAGCTTATATAAAAAAGTAAAATAATTATATTTAATGATTACATTAATAATTTTTATAGCTCATGGGAATTATCAGAGTTGTTAAAAGATACTTTTAAAATGGATCTAGATACAGATACATCGTCTAAAATAATATCTAGATACAGATATTTTAATCAAAAATCTATCTAGATACAGATACCACATTTTTATATCTAGATACAGGATCGAGATACTTTAACATCTCTGGAAATTATGATATCGCAAAAAAAGATTTGCTAATTAAATATATAGGGGCAAGCCCCTTTTTTGTTTTGTTTAGAATTTCGACGTTTCATATTGAAAAAAAAACGCTTTCAATTTACACGTAGCTCCGTTTGCGTTTTTTTAATATTTATTTGCGTTTTGAAACGCTGCGTTGAAACGTTCAATTTTTTGTGCGCACTATTATACGCTTATATTTTAGTTGTTTAGGTAGGCCAACTGCTCAAATCAATTTATTTTTTTTTGTGTGTGCTTGTAAAAAAAATCATTTATATAAATATTTCGTGATTTTTATGCGTTTAATAAAAAATCTTTTCATGATTTAAATCACAATTTTTATTTTTTAAAATCTTTCACCTTTTTTGTTGATTTTCAAAAGGTTTTTTATTCCATTTTTTTACGTAAATGAACTCTGATTTCGTAAATTTGAATAATAAAATTAATTTTTGTTGAAAATAAAATTTTGACCTTCAGCCGTACTCCAAAAAGCTTAAATGACACACTTCAATAAAACTTTTTTTTCCCTCCTCCCGCGAATAAATAGCCCAGCTTGACATTCGGGACGAGTCCCTCTTGCTCGAGGACGACCTCAACGCTTCCAACGCGCTTTCCAGCATTTCCAATCCCTCCAATTCGCACAATGCCACCAGCACCGGAAATAACGCCGACTTGGCCAGGGCGGCGAGGCACGCCAAGGCGGTACCGTGGCTCAGGAGAACCGAATACATTTCCACGGAATACAACCGATTCACCCCCAGCTCCGACAAGGCCGAGAGCAAGTAATTTAATAAACTTTATTTCCAACCCGTTATTTGACAATTCCTCATTTCTTCAAAGAATTGTCTAAAAAGGTTGCGTACACGCCACCTACTTCCTCTTCCTCATCATGTATCATTTTTTGGTTGGTTTTTAACTTTGTTTCGAAGGCACATTAAAGGGGGAGGGAACGCGAAAGTAGTTGAAATTGATTTACAGCTGACTGGACGTATATTTAAATTGTAATACTAAACTAAATTACTACGACACGTACATACGTTTTATAAATTTCTTATCCGCCATTTTCACCCTGGGTAAACAAATAGGATCGGTTACCGTATCAATAAACTCATGAAAGACGACGACGAAGACCTGTACAAGGACAGGGATTCTCAAATCAAGGCCATCGACGCCACCTTTCAATCCGTCAAAAAGAAGGTTCAACATTATCTCTACCAATTACAGGGACCTGAACCATTATAACGGTTTATAATGTTTTAACGGTTCACTCTGGGCCCCTAACATATTTTTTGTATGATTGTTTATCTTTACATGCCAATTGGTGGGTTAATTAAGGGAAAAACCTTCTATATGCTAATATTACTTCTTAAGGCAACAAAACATTATAGCAAACCCAATGTTCACGCTATAGAAGAACTCGCCTTATTTCCCGATTTTTCTTTGTGGAAGCATCCTTGCGCCCAGGTCTTGTTCGATTCCGATCCGTACACGTCATCGATTAACCAAATCGGTTCCGCCATAACTCGTGGCGCGAATATCAACGTCCCGCCGTCACACACTCACAAGGAGAAAATCATGTCTCAAGCCATGATAAGGTTTTGTTAGCGCGAATTACACTATTTTTCTTCTTCCTTATAATTAAACGTATAAATGTTCTATCTCATATCACAAAGATCCACGAGGAAGCAAATATATTATCAAAACCTATATTATCTTATAACCCATTAAATTATCACGTGATTTTTTCTTTTTCTATCAAAGTAGAAAATCACATGATTTTTTTACAGATGATTAATGAAACGAGATTTAAAAGTTTAAAATTTATTCGAATAAATTAAATATTCGGATGGTTCCAATTAGCCCTAAAACATACACTCGAAAAGTAGGAATAAAAAGAATTCTTGGGTGATTTAGCATTCCTTTAACAAGCTTTCCTTTTTTTTTAATTTCCAATAGTTTTTATTTATATTCATAGTTAAAAATTATAATTTCTAAATTTATAATTATATAATTAAAAATAAAATTCAATAATTGAGTCCCCAAAATGGAACCATAATTGTGTCTAAAAATTTCAATTTGATATTTTAACGAATATAAAGAAATTCTCTGAGTTCATTTGTAATAAGCCGTATTTTATTTCCCAGATTTTTTTAAAAAACTTAAATGTTGATGGCGAAAAATTCCCCTTCGTGCCGGCCTTCTTAATTTCTGTCTATATTATTAGATTGATAATTATGTTTGAGGTGAATGACTATAAGTGATTTACTGAGGGCCCAAGGTAGGGTTGTCACTATCAGGTCTTAAGCCATCTACTTGAGATATGTTTTTGATTCAAAATTGTTCATAATGTGAGCAGCTGGTAGGCTTTTATTTATTACATGGTTTACTGCTGTGTAGCGTTGGTGTCGCCCTTGACTAAATTTACAAGTAAGGGTGATTTGCATTTGATGCAAGCACGAGGCTGTACAATGTCACAACCCAAACGTAAACCAATGATTACTCTCAATTGTTCATCTGATAAGAGATTACCAAGGTTACGACTAGGGAGTGATTCTAACCATTCATGACCACCAAGTCTATCAGATAATTGAAGGAGTTGAATGCAATCTAAAGGTGGATTGATTGATATATCTGTTTGGTATTTCGAGATTAGGTGTGAAAATTTTTTTGTGTGTGATGATTGATAGTAAGTCAGTGTTAATGGGTATATTTGCCTTCCAATTGGCAATTGCGTCATCTAATAAACGATCGGTAGGGCATATGAAGCCAGAAATCATTGTTTGATAATCTAGATGATGTGAATGATGATAAGGATAAAAGATTGAGTGGCAAAAAATCGAAACCGCCAATTTTAGAAGGTAGCTGAGCAAGTCACCAATTGGATGAGCTTAAATTTATGTTTTAAAATTTTTTCTAGAAATAATTTAAATTTATCCTGAATTATAGATATGAATTCGTTGTTTTTGAAAAAAGATGATGATCGGAAAATGTGCAAAAATTTAGGTATATAAAGGCTTTTGCTTATTAAAAATAAAGATTGGTGTGCTGGTAGGAGACATAGGATGTGCTCCATGCTGTAAAAGCTTTTAAAAATCTTATGGAGGAAATCTTCTGACTTGGTCGCATTAGATAATGGGGACCCAAGTAGGGTTGAACTATCGGGAGCAATGATTTTGTAGCCTTCCGACCTTCGTGGCTTTTTGTTTAAAAGACATAATTTTGTTTTATTTGTGTTGTTGAGTACCAGGCTGATAGCTTGGGAATTGATTTCCGGGTGTTTTAAGGCGCTAAGTACATTAGCTGAGGGGCCACAGATGGTCCCATCATCTAAATACCAGAGATTAAGATCTAGGTCCAAATTTTTTTTGATTTGGTAGATGAGATGATGAATTCCCAAATAAAAAAGAAGAGGTCCTAATGGATCCCCTTGTTGGATGCCTTCTTGGGATAAAATCTGGAAAGATCCTTATGTCAGGGGCGTCTGAAAGCCATATGAGGATTCAATGAATTTAGAGTAACAGGAAAAAAGTTTCATGGAAGAATTTTAAAAAAGAGGTACGATGTAGGCTTATCGAAGCCATTTTTACAAAATAATTGCTCCCGATAGTTTAACCCTACTTGGGTCTTCATTGGCTAATGCTACCAAGTCAAAAGATTTCCTTCATAACATTTTTTAAAAACTTTTACAGCTTGGACCACATTCTATGCCACCTACCGGCACACCAAAGTTTATTTTTAATACGCAAATGCCTATATATATATACCTAAATCTTTAACAAACTTATAATTTAAAATTTCTTAGATTTCAAGTAATTTTTTTTTTTGATTTCTGATTTATAGAAAGAGTTTGAGCGTTTCCATCATTAAATTATAAACGAAATACAAATAAGATAAATGTTAACTTTATGATAGTGCTGTAAACATTTCTAAAAAAAATCGAACGCGTTCAACATTCGCCTTCCAAAAAAATGCAACGCGTTTCACGTATGTTTCTTCTATGAATTAATATATTAATTTATTATAAATAAAAACTTTTTATATATTTTTCTTTAAACAATATATTAGCCATATTTTAAAATTAATAGTTTTATTTTTGATACTTATAAAATACAATAAAATAAATTTATTCCTATTAGTTTTTAATATATATAAACTTGTATATTTATCATATAAAATTTAATTATTTTGTAAAAATATTATAAATTTATACTTTGAATTGTTTGTTCAACAGATAAAAAAAAATCCTCCATAAAAATATATAAAAATAATAGTGATTTTAGATTATAATATAATTTTAAAGAATCACACTAAAAAATATATTATCTCTAAAAGTCTATTTTATAATCTATATTATAACATTTAATGATTACTTTATATATCTGAGAGATCCTGCAGAAGTGCCATTTGCCCAGCCAAGCTCGGGTTTTATACTTTCAGGCCCGGTTCGGGTATATTTTTAGGTCCGGTCCTGGTCTTATATTTTCGGGCCCCACCCGGAGTTTTTTTAAAATAAATTTTTCGGCTTGCTAAGATTTAAAAAAAAATATATTACATTTATTTTTTAATATTTATAGCTAATAAGTGAGTGGCAATTATAAATACAGAACCTGGCCCTGCTTTAAAAAAATAAAATAAAAAGAATGTTAAAATACGACCCAACCCATGGTTAGGGCCAGGCTGGCAGGCGGGTCTCTGATATATCTTTACGATGATAATTTAATGAGCTCTATGAAATGCGACAATCTAAATTAATTGTTAACGGGCTACTTATAGTTATATTATATATAAAATAATAAATATTACAAATCAAGTGTGAAACTGACTGATATTACACTTTTTGGACACATTTTACATTTGGTAAGGATAAAATTGGTTTGTTGAATATAGGATGCTGCTGCAAAGTATTCATTATATTTGGGCCATGGTAAAATTCAGAATCAGATGATTATGATGATGTAATGACATCCATGCTTATGCTAATCGATAAATATGAATAATCATAATCATATTTGAATTAATAAACTATACTATAAGACATAAATAGTAGCCGGCTAAAAAAAATAATTAAAATGTGATAAAGGAAAAACAGCTGATTACAAAACAACCCTTTTTTTATTAAAATAAAATTTGAATTAATATTATAAATTAATATTTCTTATTTTCAAATGAATACAATAAGTATAACAACTAAAAATACCACAAATGATTCCATTTTGTTGCTTCCAACTTAAGAGTTATTTTAAAATAAGATTATTTTCCCCACCTCAATTCTTACTCAATCATTCCATGACACATGTAAACCATGAGAAACAATATCGGGATAAAAAGGATTAGGGTTTGTTTTAACACCTCGAGGAACTCAAATCATTTAATCTGATATTTTGTAAATTTAAAAATAATTAAAATCAGGGGTATGATGGACGAAAGTGGTAATCAATTTGTCGCCTATTTCTTGCCGACCGACAAAACGTTGCAAAAGTTTGACAATGATCTCGAAGAAAATGTCGATTTTACTCCTGAAGAAGTGTTAGTAACTATTTATATAAAAACCCATCATGGCCCATAGAATCGGGGTTTACACTCTACGCCCTAAAATAAATTAATGATTTAAGACTAAATTCTTGATGGACACTAGGATGTCACGACATTTGACAACTCTTCATTTAACTTAACCTTTATGATTTTAAAAAGTGCTAATCAAAAAAAAGTAGCATTGATAATTATATATTATTTTGGGGATTCATTATGCTAACAACAATGACATATATAATACCTAGACTAACGATTCATTCATTAAAGTGCATTTTAAGCGTCGTTAAAAGCAAATCAGCTGGACCCGCCATTTTGGTAACATATATGGTAATTATTCTCATGTTAAAAACTACTATTAAATTGATAACTTGTTGCTTCCTTATTATCTTGATGATCCGGTAATTCTTTAATAAAGTTTGCATCAGATATATGAATAAATTAGGCCTCCCGTTTAAAATTTTAATAATGATTAGTGTAACCAAGATGACGTCTCCATCTGATTTGCAGATGTACACTAAATGAATGAATCGTCAGTCTAGGTATTATGTATGTCATTGGCCAACAAGAAAAATATTGCTTTCTTATTAGTACGACCCAAACTGTGATATACATTTTTAAAGAAAATTAATATATTTCATATTTCAACGTTTTTTAAAGCTATTATTACCAAATGGCCCGAGAATACAATTGGAATGTCAAGAACAAATCGTCTAAGGGTTACGAGGAAAATTACTTTTTAGTGTTTCGACCCACCGAGCCGAATAGCTTTGACGAACATGGCGATAGTATGGAACGTAAAACCGTCGCTTATTATAACGAATTAGAAACTAGGTATCAACACACACATATATATATATTCGAATCAATCAATCAAAGCACTCATCTAATTTATCTAACAAAATGAATTTAACTATATTTGTATGATCGATACCTTTTTTGAATATGGCTGACCCATAACCATAATTCATCCTCCATAAAAATAAATTTGATATTTATTAATTCTTTATTTTTAACAAGGGTGAGATTAAGTAAAAGAAGGCTGGTACAAGGTCAACAAAGTCAAGTTAACAGAACCAAACTAGCCGTTAGGTATAGGCCCTTTAACGAAACAGAAATCGCGTCCCAGGTAATTAATTATTATTTATTTTTGGCGCTTTTATTTTTATTTATCCCAATTCGCCTAATTATTTGTCCCCTTTTTTCGTTCTTATCGCCATGAGCTTTTCCCAGTTATTAGATTATGAAGTAAATTGAAATTAAATGCCATTTAGATTTGTAAAAACTAAACAGGCTAACCTAAAATCTGGCTAAAACAATTATACAAATCAAACTCGTTTACCAAAGGATTTAAACATTTTTGTTATGTCATTAGGCACGGTGCTCTCCTCTGTAACAACCTCATCCTTCCATCTGTTGTGATTTAATTTTCACATGGATGCTATCTTATATATTTAATCCCCTTTTAATTGAATTTTCTTTGCTTTATAGAGGGAAAATGGGGTAAAAAAAATCAGATTTTCATCCACGTCGATTTTAAAATTCTTCCACGCAAATCAAATCCAACTTGTTTTCGATATATTCTTAATTTCTTCTGACGACAAACATCCTCAGTTGTCGGGAACTTTAGTATTAAAAAATGGTTGAAATTTGATGGAGCATTATTTTTTAAAAAAAATATTTACTTGAATGATTTTAAATAACAAATTGAAATTTTTTTATAATCATCCTGCCTATTCCTTAAAAAAATGAGGGTATAGGCGGGCGGGCAACATCTAATATTTGGCATCATAAGGATTCGACAGTTGGATGACTGTATGACAGTTAAAAACAATATTTGGAGTTATTACCAGGGTTGCCAGATCTCCCGCTTTTGTGGGTAATTTCCCGTTTTTACTTTTTACGCCAAAACAGGTCATCCGTTTATTTACGCTTTTATCCCGATTTTCCTAAATTTTATTAATTTTTTTTAAAAATATAAAATAACTTATCCTGAAACTTACGCTACCATTTAATTTTAATTCAATTATACATTTAAAAAGCATTTTCCCTTTTTTCAGACTTTTCAAGAAATAGATAAGATTTGAAAAATTATATTTATCATTGCGATTCATACAATTATAAAAATTCATTTTAAAGGTACAATTTTTCATTGCAGTATTCGAATAGTTGTTCATTAAACATACGAATAGGATAGCTAATGCGTGATATTTTTAATATATCTTTCCCTTTTAAAATAAAAAGAGTAATCGATTTTCGCAAATTATACCGCATGAAGGGGGCGAATCAAAGGCGGAGGGCGATTCCGATCAAAAATCGGATTCGGAACCGGAAATACAAAACGAGAAACAAGGTTAAAGCTCTTCCCCCTTTTTTCTCTCTCTCTTTCCTTAAATTATTTACAAATTTTTATATAATTATTTTATTGATTTTTCTTTTCTATTCTTTTTCCAATTCTCTCAAAGTGGGACTAACTCGAGTCTTTATGAAAACTTAATTCTGAAACCCGAACATGACCTTATATTTTAAATTATTAGAAACGATTTATTATCACCTGATTTCAAAGTTATGCGAATGATTTCGACATAACTTATCACATTTTTTCTTAAAATGAATTAAACTTTCAACCTATACCGGTCCTGACCCTAGTGACCAAGACCTTAACCCTGATGATTTATTAATAATAATTTTTTTTCTAGTACAAGATCAAACTGACGAGGAAGGACAACAGGAACAAACTGAAGATAATTCGATATCACCACCAGCTCAATCTTCTGACGAGAGTGCCGGGAGCCCAAAAAGGATCATTAGAAATACGAATGGGAATAAGAACGAGAATAACGAGGAAAATGAAATTTTCGGAAGCTCCGATGATAGTTATGAAGATGGAGATTGAAATTGTGAAAATTGATTTGGGACGTTTTTGTTAAAATATTTTAATATCATCTGTTTTATTTATATTTAAAAAAAATGTATATACCATGCCCGTTTTATATATGTAAATAAATTATCGAATATTT
This sequence comes from Gordionus sp. m RMFG-2023, assembly GCF_954871325.1. Taxonomy (NCBI): domain Eukaryota; kingdom Metazoa; phylum Nematomorpha; class Gordioida; order Chordodea; family Parachordodidae; genus Gordionus; species Gordionus sp. m RMFG-2023. The sequence goes on along the minus strand of NC_088778.1, from coordinate 3,100,848 downwards.
AATAAATAATAATTATATATCGATTAATAATAATTAAAAAAAAGTTTTTGGGAATGTCATTTTAATGGGACCCGTGATTGTTCATAAGTGTCAATCGTTCAAATATTCTTCTTCTTCTCCCTTTAATGGCGATCTCCAGGTTTACCCAGGTTGGCCAATTTTCCCTCTGATTTAATCATTAGGAAATTTTGTAGCAAGGTTTTTTGCAATACGATGCCCTTCCTGACATCAACCCCTCTAGGTGGTTTTTACATCCCGTCGAAGAGACGGTGATCTTATTCTAGACACAGACCACAGGAAACATTTTAGAGCTCCATTAGGCGCCAAAAGACGTTGTCACTCCTTCGCCAAGATGAGGTTAACGATAGGATTTTGGGAGAGCGTTAGAGGCATTGATTAATATTATTTTATTCGATGAATAGTAGTAATTAGGAGTGTGATCCCATTATCATTCATTTTTAAGTCCGGGGCCAGTCGATATTTTTAGATTCGTCCAATTGACTGAAATTGTAACGTATATTACTAGTGTTGTTAACGTAGGTCGTGTGAGTAACTTTAACAGTTATATTTTGAAAATGTCACTTTGGCCTGTAAATGGTTACACTGATAATTATTTGCAGGCTCAACGCCATTATAGTTTTTTTTAAATTTCCTTGGCCCCACCCACATGCCAAGCTTTTGCAGATCTCTGGTATACATTATTATATAAATGAATTGATTATACACTAAGTTTTTCGCATTGAATTTTTTTAAAATAGAAATATAATAATCTTCTTCTCTCCGTTTAATGGCGATTTCCAGGTTTACCCAGCATGGCCAGTTTTCTCTCTGATTTAATCATTAATAAATTTTGGAGCAAGGTTCTTACAATCGGATGCCCTCCTGACAATGTCTAATATTTTACTTTGAAAAAAATTAACTATCATAAAACCGATATTACTAATAAAAGAAAGTGCATTACTTTTCTATTTCTTCTTACTTTTTAGAAATTTTTATTATGGAATTAACTTTATTCACGAAGAATACACATAAGATTCACCTCGAATTCAAAATTAAAAAAAATGAGAATAGAATTCAATTATTTTCATTATTCCCTATTTGATTCTTCTTTTCGAATCGAATAATTATATTATTTATATTGGTGCGATTGAATTATTTTTTTTATTCATAATTGTAAGGAATAAGAAAAACATTATTCCATTCGATTGAATAAATCGATTAATAGTGTTTTAATAAGAGGGGAAAAAAATATGTAAAAATTTTCCACAAGTAACGTGGTTAAATACTTTAAGAATAATTTCAAAATATTTAAATATAATTTCGAATCATTTTAAATTATTGATGGAATAATAGATAAAATAAATTATACAGATAATATATCTTCTTTATTAGTAATCGAGTCGTAAATTCGAACCGATTATGTTATTCGTATTCGTAAATTACGAATCAAAACGAATATTAAATAACGAATAATTTGTTTATATGTGTAGGTGGAAACTGGAAGACTGGGGAAAAAAATAATTTTATATCTCCTTTTTCAAATAAATTCCAGTTATTTTTGGATTATTATGTTTATTTTTAAAAATCGGCCTCTACTACTCAACATTTGGCCTTTGCTAGCCCAACTTAAAAATAAAAAGAAAACAAAATTTATTAACCATCTCATCAAAATAACATCTGTTTATAATAAATGATTTCATTTTTAAATCGAGAAAGTTAGATGGGTTAGTTTCAGGTATACCAAGGTCTTTGAGAAGAATCTTGCCTAGTCTTTTTTTTTTGCAGTTTTTACGTATACTTTTCCAATATCTAGGTAAATAAAACCATTCGATACTTTTTATAACAAATGTATCTATAACGAAATATTTTCTTTAAGGACACTTCTTTTTTTTGTAACTAGAAATTTGGAAAAAATCTTTCGACAACTCTGTTTAAAATTAAACTGATTGCAATAATAAATTGTATAGACCTTAAATTTTCACGCCTATAATATGCTAAAAAACGAATTTGAAACAAAGGTCATATAAAAAACAATTAACGATTATTAAAAACAATATCGGTTTATACTTACATTGTGCTCTAATGGAACCATGAAACAGCAATGAAATTACTTTGATGAATAGCCATCGTTAGGGTTTGATGGCTTATTCGGCAAAAGCAGTAAACGAAATTTTACCATAGTTCAAATCTAATTTTAGATAAAAGAAGAAATCACCTAACGTCTACCATGGTTTATTCGTTTTTTACGTCATAATTTACACCCGGTAAAATTCTACAAAATATTTGACATTTTATTTTAAATAATAAAATTAGATTTAGTAGTATCATAAAAACATCTGAATTATTGCTACGTAGGTTCCACGTCAATTCGGCGCGGAAAATTCGGCGCAGAAAACTCGGCGCAACGTCAATTCGGCGCGGCGACAATTCGGCTCAACGTCAATTCGGCGCAACGTCAATTCGGCCCAACGTCAATTCGGCGCGTATCTAATACAGTTGCAATTTATTATAAATTTATTAGTATAAAAAAAAGGATGATTAAATAGAAATGATTTTGAATGTTGATCATATTAATTATTTCTTCATATTTTTTTTACAAAATCAATAAAAAAAAAATTAACAACCAATATTTATACCGATTTCCTTGCTGGACCAATTTACCACATTATAAGGTAGGGGAGACCGGGGTTAGTCGAACCGATTTTTATAAAATTGGCTATAGCTCCTGGTTTTTTAGATAATATAAAAAAAAATATGCTATTATTTATGCCAGCTAATGACAAATATCAAGTTTGTGCATAGAACACAAAATATTTTATATTCTAAAAATTATCAGCAAAAGAAACAAAATTGAAAAAATGGCCAACTATTTTTGAAGGCAATGATTTGATATATTTCTAAAAACTTCATGGAAATGATTAATAATTTGTGTAAAAATAAATATTTTTTTAAAATAAAAATTTGATTTTCAATAATAATATCTAAAAGTTGATGAAAATATAGGTGAACTAGATTTATTTAACTTTCTTAATATTGGCTAGCTACTAATCAAAATAGGGGAGACTGGGGTTAGGTAACGGGGCTTGGAAAACCACTTAATCTCATCTTAAAATTAAATACACCAGAAGGTTAAAATTTTATCATAATATAGTTTTTATTAGTTTACGTCTATAGACAAAAAATCTTTTGAAATAATTATTAAAAATTTTATTTAAGAAATAAAATATTGATGAAGTTTTTATAATTTGGGAAAGTTTTATGAGTATTTATTATATCCAGAAATTTATAGTTAGCAGGGCTTGCTAAACCATACACGTCAATTATGGCAGTTAATAATGAAAAAAATACAAAATGTTTATCGAGATAAAGGTTCACGCAAAATCTCCAGGCTTACATAATATTGCCTACTAATCAGGGGCTTGGCAAACCACTTAATCTCTTCTTAAAATTAATTACAACAGAAGGTTAAAATTTTATTATAATATAGTTTTATTAGTTTACGTCTATAGACAAAAAATCTTTTGAAATAATTATTAAAAATTTTATTTAAGAAATAAAATATTGATAAAATTTTCAAAAGATTTTTATATGACAGAAATTTTATTAAAATATATAATCATTTATATGTAAATTAAATTTTATAACAAAGTTTAAATAAACACTCTTCTATAATTTGGGAAAGTTTTATGAGTATTTATTATATCTAGAAATTTAGAGCTAGCAGGGCTTGCTAAACCATACACGTCAATTATGGCAGTTAATAAAAAAAATTACAAAATCTTGAAAAGGCAATTTCACGGCTGTTTATGATTGGTATTTAGGATTTATGCTAAGAAATCATAATATCTCCTTTATGTCCAAAATGTTTATTAAGTTAACCTAAATTAAGTTTCAATTTTTATATATAATTTGCTTCAATTTATAAGTATTATGATATTTTTAACAATAAAACAATAAAATTATTCTATACGTATCATTATTAATAAATAAAAATGCATTTCAATTTATTATGACTAAAAAAACTAATGATTTAGGAAGCCCCTTGAATTTGCCTCACCCCGCTATTGGGGCTGGATATTATTTTTACTTTTTCAAAAAGTAAAATTTAAAAAAAAACGATTATATTCTTAAAATTTTTATAAGGTACCTTTATAGAGTATAGTTTTAGGTATCTAATCATATATTATTTTTTATATTATCTAAAAAAATCAGGATCTAAATTTTGTAAAAATCGGTCCGACTAACCCCAGTCTCCCCTATCTTATAATGTGGTAAATTGGTCCAGCAAGGAAATCGGTATAAATATTGGTTGTTAATTTTTTTTATTGATATTACACATTTAGTAAATATAATTGAGATTTTTGTAAAAAAAATACGAAGAAATAATTAATATGACCAACATTCAAAATCATTTCTATTTAATCATCCTTTTTTTATACTAATAAATTTATAATAAATTGCAACTGTATTAGATACGCGCCGAATTGACGCCGAGTCGAGTTTTCTGCGCCGAATTGTCGTGCGCCTAATTTTCCGCGCCGAATTGACGTGATACCTGCTACGTATTATATAATGATTAGCAGAGTTGTTAAAAGATACTTTTTAAATGGATCTAGATACAGATACCACATTTTTATATCTAGATACTTGTATCTAAATTCTTTAACAACTCTGATGATTAGTGTTGTTAAAACCGCTTGATTTGAGCCTATTTTTTAAAAAAAATCAATTAACTCAATATTTTAGCCAAAAAATAAATATTACCTAAGCCATTATCGCCCGATAGATGTTCAAACCTTTGTGCCAACTATGAGCAAAATCTTCAGGGTTTGCCTGATATTATCCTGGATATATTGAGTTAGTCGTTTAAAAATCAGTTAAAATCTAGCCGTTTAACAACACTAATAAATGATGTATAACATACATAATACAATATATGAATATTAGAGAGCAGAGTTGTTAAAGGATCTAGATATAAAAATGTGGTATCTGTATCTGTATCTAGATAGATTTTTGATTAAAATGTGTGTATCTAGATATTATTTTAGACGATGTATCTGTATCTAGATCCATTTAAAAAGTATCTTTTAACAACTCTGTTAGAGAGATAGATAAATATTTTGAGTTTGAGATACATTTTCATTCATAAAAAGAGTTACTCCTCACTGGACTAGACCTAATTTCAAACATCTTCTACGGCGTAACTCCGGGTAGATTCGGGTCTTAATAAATTTTATTTAGTTAAGATAAGGCAACATGAGCGCATCCTGGATTTTCCTAAAGACCTAGAATATTTTGGTCCAACTAGCCCCGGTAAAATAATAAAAAAAAATCCAACAAAAATTTTTTTTTTAAATAAAATTTTTTATCATACGAAATTTTTTAAATAATCTAATAATTAAATCGATAAGACAGAAGTTACCGCATATTAAATACATATACATAATAGTTATCATAATACTCATATATAGAAAACAATAATATACATTTTTTTGTATTCTATAAAAAGAGCCATTACATAAGGTTTGTTTTTTTTCACTTATATTTTTATAATCGCTAATTGTTTTTTATATGACCTTTGTTTTAAACATGTTTTTTTTTATTAATAAACTCAAATGAACAATGAAAATTTATGTATTTTATTTTGTAAAAAAGTATTCATTTCTTTATCCGCCATATTTCTTATTCTCGACGTCATATTTCTCATTCTCGACGCCATATTTCTTATTTTATTAAAATGATACCTTATAAAAAAAAAATTATTTTTAAAGAAAATTCTAAAAACTAATATTTTCAATTTATTTATAAAAAATTTTAAAATAGGACATTTTTCAAAAATATTATATTTTTTTTAAAAAAAATTAATAATTAAATAAAAGATAAGACGCCCTCTCGCGGGCTAAATATTATAATATCTTTATTAAAAATTTATAATATTTATTTTTTTTAAAATATAAAATGTCGCGGAAAATTGAATAATATGAGATAGTGGGGATTAATTCCATGTTGGCCATTATTTTAATTACAGAAATTCTCTTGTCTATATTACACGAAAAAGAATTGGCAGCTTAATGAAATAGTTTATGCTTACAAATTCATTATCTATATAACAAAATGTTTTTTTTTGAATCTCAGATTGTAAAACCCCCCGTATAGTGGGCACAAATTGAGCGTTTCAAACGCTGCGTTTCAAAACGCAACCAATGCATTTGGACAGCATTTTTTGATTTGTTTTAAATTTAGAACGTTTCTTATTAAAGTAAAAAAATATAAAATTATAACAATTCATATTAAAACATAGGTGAGTTTGCGTTCTTTTTATTTGCGTTTTTGATGAGGCCTTGAACAATTTGTGTTTCCTTTCCTTTCCTTTCCTTTCTTTCTTTCTTTCTTTCTTTCTTTCTTTCTTTCTTTCTTTCTTTCTTTCTTTCTTTCTTTCTTTCTTTCTTTCTTTCTTTCTTTCTTTCTTTCTTTCTTTCTTTCTTTCTTTCTTTCTTTCTTTCTTTCTTTCTTTCTTTCTTTCTTTCTTTAAGAGATGAGAAGAAAGAAAACTGATGTTAAATTTTATAACGGTTTAAAAATTGACATTTTTTATAGCTGATTCGATATGGAATTTCAAAAATTAAGTATTCAATGCCAAAACCAAAAAAAATCAAACTGATAATTTTTTTAAAAAAAGAAATTTTTAAATAGATATTTTTCACCAAGTCTCATTCAATACCTGCAATCGCAAATATTTTTTTAAGTTTATGCAAATTTTTTTTAACAAAGTTCCATATTACACTAGGAAAACATAAAAAATACATTTTCTGCAGACTCAGTTAATTCAAATTATATATAAAAATATTGCTTTGAATTAATCATTTTTTAGTTGTTACAAATATTTTGTTTGAGTTCGTTTTTTTAAATTTAAGAAAATATATATATTTCGGTATCGGTATATATGTAATATACATATCCTTATAAATTTCAAAAGAGTTGTCAACTTTTGATATAGCATGATTAAGGTATACCTTAGTAGGTTCTGCGATTTTTTGTCTGTAAACCTTGGGAGAACAAATAAAAATTTTATTGATAAGTTTATCAAATATTTACTATAATATAAAAATAATAATATAGATAATAATATCTAAGGAAAATATTGCTATATATATATATATAATAATTAATATTTCATTTCCACATAAAATGTTATTTCAAAACGCTTTGTTCATTGCATATCTTAGCCACATCGGATGCGCTAGCTTCTATCCATATTTCGTTGCGTCTATCCAAAAATTTGGTGATGCTTTAAAAAAAAGGAAAATTTTTTTTTTATCGGAAACATTTAAAATTTAGATGAATATATATATACGTTTTTATTATTTGTATAAAATCCTGCAATTAGCTTATTATGCCAATAATTTTGCATTTATTACTTTAGATAACCACACATATCATATTCTTGCCTTCTTCTTTTCATGTTAGATCTCTTTCAATTATTATTTATGACAAACCAAGATAAGAAATAAAAATTATTATTTTTTTATATTTATAAAATCTTTTAATCGTGTTTAAAGTAAGTAAACCTAAACATTTTCAAAAAGGATTATAAAATTATTTAGAGCCAGCATTATTTAACCTTTTGACTTCAATTTACGATATCCAAAGAAATTGATATGAATGTATTTCAATAGATAGAAAAATTTTGCTATATTACAGGTCCTTAAAATATATAATAAATGTTGATAAGAGATGGAGATATTATTAAATCTTTATAAAATATTGAACAACAATAATTGCACTGACATATTTAATTCGAAAACAAAAAATATAGCACTTGGTAAATTAGACATATAATAAAAAAAAATTCCTTTAGCGTTATTCTCGAAAATGAAAGCCAAAAATTTTACTAAATAAAATCTAAAAGTATAAGATATGTTATGCTAATTAATATATTATTACTATCGAATTTATTTATCGGTTATTTGGCATATCGATTTTATATAAAATATAAATTGTATTGATATCGAATACCAAGTGGTAATGTTGTCAACTCTATGGCACATCGATTACGGGAGAAGGGGGGGGGGAGTTATAGATATAGATCTCTAACACTGGATATTTTCCTAAGCCCAATTTTTTGTGAAAATCACTTTTCGTGGAATAAATTTTTTAATATATTTTATATTTAAAAAAATTTATATTTTACCAGTTAGTTCGTTGGATTATTAAAATTAAAAGTAAGTCACTAAGACCAAAGGAAAAAAAAAACAAAATCACAAAGTAAAACAGTTATAATAGATGCAAGTTGGAATGCAATGTCAATATTAAGGCATGAAAATCGACAGTTTAAATTTTTACAAAATTTTGGAAGATATCATGATAAATGTGCTTATAAAAATGGAATATTTTTCTATCTTCTGTATCTTGTATTATTTTAATTTTAATTATGATAATCATTTTTTAATGGCTAATGTTAAATATATTAAATTTTTTTTAAAAAAACCTGATGTTTCTGCGTATTTTTACAAGTTATTATAGGTTAATGATGCTTACTACCTTAAGGTACTATCAATCAAATTTGAATTTTGTTCATTTTTCATTTGGATAGGCACTACCAAATATATTTATAATATATATTTTAAAAATCGTGATTTTTGGAAAGCTTCTTTAGCCTAGTTAGCAAGAGCTTGGCTTACTTATCCCATGGACCCGGGTTCAAATCCTGGGAATGGTCATGTTTTTTTTCTTAATCTAACTTGGTGGCTCCATCCTTGGGGGGGGGATAATATATAGGAGGCCGGACTCGACCACGTGATTACGTATTAATATATTAAATATAAGGGTCGTATTACATTTTAATAGATTTTGGTCGTTATTTAGCAAAATTAGGTTGGTATTTAGAATATTTTCATACATTCACTTGGTAGTAAGCATCATTAACCGTTATAATAAGTGTTTATTTTTTTTTTGGAGAGGCGAATCCTGAAACCTACCTTAACCCGAACTGGCTTTAGAGATATTTCACTGAATCAGAGCCCATACCCTATACCCTTCTATTTAGAAGGAGAGTTTAGAGCCCTTATTTAAAGTCAGGCTACTTCAAAATTTATAATTCAATAATAAACCTTGATTGAAAGGACCATGGCGCTAAAAAAAAATATTCCCATGTTTTTAGCTTTAAAAAAACCCAGTATATGATACCTAATTTCTGAAAAGAAATCTGACCACTCATACCCACCTCTAAAACGCCTACATAGCCCGGTGTTTCCCTGTTGGATATTATATGAGAGTATATTAAGAAAGAAAGAAAGAAAGAAAGAAAGAAAGAAAGAAAGAAAGAAAGAAAGAAAGAAAGAAAGAAAGAAAGAAAGAAAGACACAAGATGAAATGAATATATGCAAATCCCAGATATGAAAGTTATATTATATAGCATGTGCTAAAAAATGGATTAAGAGTTAAGGATGGGTCATTAATTAGTTCAAGTTTTTTTAAAAAATGGTCGTAAATAGTTGAAGTTTTTAAAATAGAAGAATAATTTTGATAGTTTATAATATATATCAGAGATTTGCAGGCCCGGGCCTAAACCCGGCCGTATTTTTTTAAAATTTTTTAAACATATCCAGGCCGGGCCGGGCTTGAAATTTTTTTTAAAAATCTATCCGGCCGGGCCTAAGATTGTTAAACCCGGGCCGGGCCTTAATAATTTTTATAAAATTTTTTACATTATGAGTTAATGGTTATAAGATTATATTATATTATAGTTATGATTAATATAATATTGGGTGATGGTTAACACTACCTTACAACCCACAGATCGATCTAATTATTAATTTCCTGCAAATTTATTCAAAGTATTAATATATTTTTTTATAATTCATACCTAAATTTTTTACAACATATTTTACCAAAACAATCAAATAAAGGAATATCTTAAATAAGCCCCAATATTCAAGTATTATTAATATATTTTTTTATAATTCATATCTAAATTTTTAGAATATATTTTACCAAAACAATCAAATAAAGGAATATCACTTCTTGAGGTTTGTAATACCTTTCAAAGCGAAAAAGGAGAAATAAAATTGATTTTACTTAATATAAAGCATTTTTTAATTGAAAAATTTGTTTTACACAAGTATCATTTTATTTCTCTTTTTCTATGTCCCAAATTCAAGACGTATATAGTCAGGGACAGATCGCAAGATGATGGAAAACTATATAAAAGATTATATTAAATTACAAGAGGCTCAGGAAGTAAATAAAATACCATCGACCAGTCAAATTACGACTGTTGTTAAACAAACTGAATCGTTGCGATGGTAATTCTGGTAATATGTCAATACCCGATGATGAATATTATAATTACATAAATAAAAAAATAGATGAAACATTTAAGGTGGATAATTTGTTAGAGTGGTGGGCGGCTCATCAAAGCGAATTTCCAAATTTAGCAAAATTTGGCAAAACGGGTATTGGCAATTCCTGCTTCAAGTGCAAGCTGTGAGCGGAATTTTTCCACTACTAGGAGAATTCTTGAAGAAAGAAGAAGTAATCTTCAACCTGAAAAGGTCGATATTCTTCTCTTTCTTCATGATAATTTGTGAATTTTTAATATCTTTCTTGAGTATAGGGTTTCGTCAATCATGCTGGTTTTTTACTTTGCAAACTGTCAAATATTTATTGCATTTATTATATTTACCTTGAGTCATGAAAGTTTTTAATCCAACATTTTTCATTTTTTTTTTTACAATATTATATAATACAATTATCTTCTTTTGTTAAAATTTTATATTATAAAATAAATTATATTAATATTGTGCAATTAGATTATATTTTCATACTATTTATTATACATGCATTTTTTTAAATAGCTATTTATTTTTATTTTATAAATTAAATAGTAAATTAAATATAATATATTATATTTTCAAAATATTTTCCATTTTTATAAATTAAATATTAGTTTTATTTTTTTTAAATGCAATATAAAATATGCTTAAAATATTATTACCATTTTTATGAATATTAGTTTTATTTTTATAAATGCAATATAAAATATAGTATATGCTCAAAATATCCATTTTTATAAATAACATATTTATAATTTTTATAAATTCAATATAATATTCTCAAAATATTAGCTTTTTACATGTATTTTTTAAATAATAAGCGATAATATTCGCTAAAAAATATGGTAAAATACCTCATAGGTGAATTTTTGTATATACAGGTCGAATATAATTTTAAAAACGGGCCTGAAATTTTTTTTTTAAAAATATCCGGGCCGGGCCTAAAAAATTTAAAACCGGGCCGGATAGTGCAAATGGTACCTCTGCAGGTCTCTGATATATATATATGCGTAAAATTAATAAAAAATATTTTCGAATGTTATTATATGTATAAATGTGGATTTATATATCGTGTAAAGGATAATAATGGAGGGAGTCATTAGGTAATATTAGAATATTTTTGATTTTTTTTTTAAATTTTGGAGGTTTATATATAAAGGAAAAAAATTGGCCATTTGGTATTATTTTAGATCCAAGGAAAGGGGGGAAAGTAGTAGTTCATTCATATAATAAAAGGAATTGGTTTAATATTTGAAATTTAGGATTATGATTGATAGGGGAAGAAGTGATTCTGGGATAATGCTAAAAAGGAACGAATAATGAATACATTTTGGAGATAAAATTTAAAAAACTATATTTAACTGACTTATTCTTTGTAATATTCTGTATAATCAACTACAATGATTCTGTCCTACCAATTACAGTGATGCTATAGATATATCAAACTCTTCCTTTCTTTCTTTCTTTCTTTCTTTCTTTCTTTCTTTCTTTCTTTCTTTCTTCTAATCAACAGCACAGTAACAACTATTACGTATGGTCAAGAGAAAATATGGAACTTACTGGAACAGAAGTAAGAAACTTTAATGAAAATAAATGATAATAATAATTGTCGATTATTTATTAGAATTGATGTAGACATTCAACTTAGATCATATTTATATATACTTAAGTTCTATTCTTTACCCCAGTTTCCAAAGGGCGTGAGGAGGGGGGGGGGTGTTATATCTATCGATTTGTAATGGACAGACATGAACCTTTTTTCAATATATTTCCTGGAAGATTATTATATTACAATCAATTGTCTTTGTTTAAAAAATTGAATTGTGTGATTTTTATTGAATAAAAAATATTGTTATGATATACATATGAAATTGGTTGCATGTATCTGTCGATTTTTTAATTGACAGATATGGACGTTTTTCAATATATTTTCGAGAAGATATTGATATTACAATGATTTTATTTGTTTAAAAATTGAATAATGTGATGTTTAATAATTGAAAATTTATATGAATTTAAAAAATGATAGAAATTGAAAAGAATTTATATTGATTAAAATGAAAAGAATGTAATATAAAAAATCATATGTTAAAATGGAAATAATCTGAGACATGAAATTTAGATATAGCATATTTTGTAAGGTTGAAGTTAAGCATAAACAAAGGATGAATGAAAGTTAAAAAGAAGTCGAAGTCATGGGTTAAAAAAAATTTTGAATATATATAAATGTGTATATATGGTACTATTTCATATGGTCTAACATTTTATATATGTTAATACTTCCTTCCTATAGTTGAAATAATTAAATATTTTTTATTTAGTAATTTTATATATTTTTATTATACTGGTTTAATATTTTAGTGTTTTATCATAAATAATACAAATACAAATAAACCTTATAATAAAATATAATAAATTTTTTAAAAAAAAATAATATATATATATATACATTTTAAAAAAAAGTAAAAGTTTGAATTTTGTGAAAAAATATAAAGAAAATTTGGTTCCATTTAAAAAATGAAAGAAAGGGGAGATGATTTTCAATAAAGTTTGATAAGTTATTTTACAATTAATAGTTAAATTTTGAGAAAATTAAAAGATAATACGAGTTTTATCAGGTTTTCAATTGTGTTAATTGAGCAAATTAAAACAAGCAGAGTTGTTAAAGTATCTAGATCCTGTATCTAGATATAAAAATGTGGTATCTGTATCTAGATAGATTTTTGAATAAAATATCGGTATCTAGATATTATTTTAGACGATGTATCTGTATCTAGATCCATTTAAAAAGTATCTTTTAACAACTCTGAAAACAATTAATAAAAATTAAAGGTTTATTTTAAAATTTGTGAATGGACAAAACCATTATATATTACTGTGATATAAGTTTACGTTTGAATTTTTTTTTAGGGACCATAGGTTTTATAATAGTATACTTTCGAAAAAAATTTTTGCGACCATTGGAGGCTGAGGTAATAATAATAGTACCTAATTATTCTATAAAACAATTCTTTACACTAATTTTACTATCCCTTTAGCTCTTACATATTGTAAAAGGCTATTTTATCATTTAAAAATAAAATGAAATTTTGTCCGTTAGGTGTCGTTATAATTTATAAAAAAATGTGTAAAAACAATTCTTTACAAATTCTACTATCTCTTTAACTCTTACAATATTGTAATAAGGCTATTTTATCATTTAAAAATAAAATGAAATTGGCCGTTAGGTGGCGTTATAGATTATAAAAAAATGTTTTGTTGTATTTTTTTATATAACATATGTTTATAAGAAATTTCGCACCAGTTATTTGTTCCGTTTTATTTTTTGTCTACCCCCGATCCGTTATATATTATTTTTAAATTTGCCCGATTGGGGAAAGAAAGAAAGAAAAGAAAGAAAGAAAGAAAAAAAAAGAAAGAAAGAAAAGAAAGAAAAGAAAGAAAGAAAGAAAGAAAGAAAGAAAGAAAGAAAGAAAGAAAGAAAGAAAGAAAGAAAGAAAGAAAGAAAGAAAGAAAGAAAGAAAGAAAGAAAGAAAGAAAGAAAGAAAGAAAGAAAGAAAGAAAAGGAAGGAAGGAAGGAAGGAAGGAAGGAAGGAAGGAAGGAAGGAAGGAAGGAAGGAAGGAAGGAAGGAAGGAAGGAAGGAAGGAAGGAAGGAAGGAAGGAAGGAAGGAAGGAAGGAAGGAAGGAAGGAAGGAAGATTTGCCACTTTAAAATGTCTAATATAAAAAGCTGTGTTGTATATATTTTGATCACTGTAAAACTAAAGAATTTCAAAATTTCTTTAAAGTTATTTATTTATAAAAAAATTCCATAAAATTATATCCTTACTTATCATAGCTAGCTACGTAAAATTCCGAAGGAATATCTTTCGCGCCCATTAACATTAAAGCCGTTTTTAGAATTTGATATTTGTTGTTATAATACAGGGCCCATACATACCCCGGATAGAAATACGAAAAATAAGATTTGTTCCCTTCTTTGAGTATATTGACCTAAAACAATTAATATATATAATAAGTTAAATATAATAAAGTAAGCATACGTCAGAGTAACGAGAAATATTTATTTAGACAACTTTATGAATCGTTTTAATATTAAGATCATATTATTATCCCTTAAATTTTTTCTAACAAGTGAAAGATAGTGTCGTTAAAACGGCTCGTTTTGAGCCGATCTAACTCAATATTTAAGCCAGAAAAATACATAAGCCTCGTGATTTCGTTAATAGATGTCTGGACCTTTGTGCCATCCACTAGAAAAATCTTCAGGCTTAGATAATAATATTTTAACTCGAGAAAATATTGAAAGCTGTTTTTAAAAAATCGGCTCAGATAAGGCCATTTAGCAGAGTTGTTAAAGGATCTAGATACATAAAAATGTGGTATCTGTATGTGTATCTAGATAGATTTTTGATTAAAATATCTGTATCTAGATATTATTTTAGACAATGTATCTGTATCTAGATCCATTTAAAAAGTATCTTTTAACAACTCTGCCATTTAGCAACACTAATTGTGAGGTGGAGTGCCAAAAAACGTGAGTTAGTAGATGTGGTATATATAGATAACCCCCAGTTTAAAACGGTTATATTATATGAATTATAAAATTAATCTAAAAAATATTTAAAGATTTATAAAAAAATTTATAAGAATATTTGCTATTTCTTTCTTTCTTTCTTTCTTTCTTTCTTTTCTTTCTTTCTTTCTTTCTTTCTTTCTTTCTTTCTTTCTTTCTTTCTTTCTTTCTTTCTTTCTTTCTTTCTTTCTTTCTTTCTTTCAAAAATAAATATTATTTCATCACAAGGTTAAATAAAATCTATTTAAAGACGCAATAATCTTAAATTTATATTTAATTAACATTTTTAAAAATATGAATTTTGTATAAACATTTCAAAAGAATATATTTTTTTTGCCTTCTTCTATGTATAAGAGTTAAAATGTATGTTATACTGTTGCTTGCAAAACGTTTAAAATTAAAAAATAAATAAAATCATTAAACTCAATAGGAAACTACTGGAAAAAAACAAGATAAATTATTTAACGATTTTATTAATCCCTGAGTTTGTGCAAGTGTGCCCCACGAAAATTTCTAGATGATAAAGTATATGTATGAGAAAAAGTAATCAAAGGAGGCATTATATAATACATCGCGGTTGTTTGGGAGGGGTAGATCGTCTACGTATTTCTTTGGTATATAGTATAGCACCCTGTAAGTTTTATCGCTGAACCATTTATTGACGACACGGAAATATGTGGCAAAATTAGGTTTCACCCCCAATTCCTTGATCAAAACTGGCGCACTCATAGTTATCTTAAGATCTAATCAATCAATCAAAAAAATGAAATATATCAATAATAAAAAATAAAAAATTATACCTCTCTGTAGCTCATATATATTTATTAAATGATATACAACATAGACCACTTATCAATCCAATTAGAATGAGACAAAAAAAAACCTTAATCTTTCTTTCTTTCTTTCTTTCCTTCCTTTTTTCAATGGCTAATAAAAATGTACAGATGTTTTTTTTTATATATTAAAGTATTATATATCAGAACAATGCACCAAAAATATGATCGATCTAATACACTATAAAAAAAAAAATCAATATATGAATAAACTTTGGCTATTTTGCCCCGAAAAATATGCCCCAACATTTTTGGACGCGATATTGATAGCTTTAAGCTTGTTCTTAGCCGTCACATCGCTATAGGCCCAAACCGTAGGCCCATATGTCCTGACTTCAATTTTATCTCTTGTGCATATCATTTTGAAAGGAGGGCATTCAGTATCTCCACAAAATAGGGGTCTCTCTACCTCGTGAGATCTTTTAATCACATTGTTTATTTTTTAAAGTCATATAGGTAATAGATGTATACTTTGGAGCTAAAATTTTTTTAAAAAAAATACAATTATTTTTGAGTTTATTCAACGTAGCTTGAAATTCTTGTTTAAAGAAGAAGCACTGGGGGGGGGGGCGGTGCATATTTATCTTAAATAAAAAATGCAAACTTCGACCATATTTGTTAACATTTTCTCATTTTTTCATTCTTAAGGGATTCGTAAACAACTACTTTGGAATATAAATAAGATTTAAAAATATAAAGAACTTAATTGGCTATTACTCTAAAACATAATCTATGTAATAATCTTATTTTCACAAAAAGGGCATAAAAAATACCCCCCCCCCCTAAAAAAAAAATTTGGGAAAGAAATTTCTATGAGGAAGCCAGCAGTTAATTAACTTTGGTATTCCAACCGAAAACATATAGAGGTCGGAACATCCTGGCACAAACCACCCCAGCGATTGCAATGGTAATTGAGACAAGATATCAATTTCGCCTGGTTCTAATGTCCACAGTCAGAAAATGGCTGGATAGAGAACCTACCTCCAAAACATTTAACTGTTTTTTAAATTGCGATACCAAAAAAATATAATATTTATATCAGCCAAATTCAATTCAAATTCAATTTAATAAGCAACTTATTTGTGTGTTTGTAAAAAATAATAAAAAAAATATATATAAACGTAAAGTTTGATCTTGCTTGCACATTGGTTATACCGCCAAAATCTTCCTCCCTATAAATGATAATTTGTCCACTGATTAAGATAAAGAAAATGTTCGATAATATCACAAAGATATGGCTAGGATTTGCCATAAATTGGGGAATAAATATTTTTAAAATTAAATTAAATTTAAAAAGAAGTTAATTATTAGATTAATTATTGACGAATTTTTAAAAATCAATTAAATATAAAAAAATAATATATTTATTTTTTTTTTGCCAATATTTCAAAAAAAAAAGTTATATTTTTATGCCCTTGATACTCAAAATTCTTCAATTTAATTATTATGAAATGATTAATTATAAAAAGGTTTATAAAGGTATTTATAATCGTTTTAAATAATTATCTCGTTGTTGCTCTTACATTTTTTTAGGGACCCAAAACACATAGTTAGAGATGCCCCTTGATTAGTGTCTATCTAGACCTTTGTTCCTCCTATCAGCAAAATCTTCAGGCTTGGGTAATATTTTTCTGGATGAAGTATTGAGTTAGCCGTTCTTAAAAATCGGCTCAAAACGAGCCGTTTAACAACACACCCTTGACATCGATGCCGAAATGAATGTATTTTTTAGTATTCCCAAGGTATCAAAAAATGTATTTAACTGATAAAGAAGAAATGCTTCTCCTAGAATTCATCATAGCTGTAAAAACCTTATTTATAAAAGAGATTTATGAATATAAATTTAATTAAATATTTACAACATTTCCATAAATTAAAGTTATAATTTCCTAAAGTAATTGTTGGAATGACACAATAACTCTTTTTGAAAAGTGGTATAGGCTAAATACCATTTTTTAAACCATCTTCATATCAACAATTTTAAAATGGAATAAAGGGAAGCGTTCTCAAAGGGTATTTTTATCTTTAATTACTCGATTGCTTGACATTGCTTATGCTAGGGGTGTAAAGTGCTTAAAACCTTCATACCAGGTGTTGTTCGAATCTAGTCATTCCATTTCAAAATATTTGAAAAAAGTCAGGAATTGCTGATTCCCATATTTTTAAAAATAAAGAATGGGAAAAAGCTCTAACAAAAATAATTTGGTTTTGGGTTAATTTTTAATTAATTGATATACAGCTTGGAATGTAATTTTGTTACTTAGAGGAAGTAAAAAAAAAATTAAACTTCCCAAGTAAAATAACAAAAATCTGGAAAATTATTTATTACACTGTTTTATTTTAGATTTATTAACCTTCGTTCTTATATTTTTGCAGTTTTGTTGAGCTTTTTGCTAAATATTAATTTTTAAATTTTTTTTTGGTGGATATTTCGAGCGTTAACAATTATTAAAAAATTTATCGTCTGCTTTGCGTAATAATTCCGAAATAATTTCCATAATTAAAAAGGTAAAATGTATTATGTATAATATATTATTTTTTAAAATAACCCTGTTACTGTTAATATAATTTACTTTATATTTTTATTTTAGGTATAGCCATTTTTTTTAAAATTAAATAAAATGAGTGTGATATTCTTAAATCTAAATAATATATTTATTTTCTTCTCTCTAATTCTGCTTAGAGGATGTCATGTAGACTGATAAATAGAATTTCTGTCTGAAAAAAATAGGAACCAGTGACACCTATCTAATAATTTTTAAAATAAATACTATTAAAATTTTATATTATATATAAACTTTGATCGAAAACTAATTTTTAACTTGAGACATGGTAACTGATCAATATTTATTCATCTTCCTCATTCCATAATGTAGTTTACATTTTTCAACGGAGACAGAATTATCTTCTGCAACCAACCTCCTGAATCTCTTCAAATTCAGTTCCCCTTCTTGCTAGGTAGAATTAATCTCTAATTTTTTCGTAAAATATTTAAGCCTAATGGGTAAGATGTAGGCTTGGAAACACGAGTATGAACAAGGACGCGGGTTCAATCCTGGTAAGAACCATAAAAACTTTCAAGTTTTTCTTCGATGACTGATGTGTAAAGACATATGGTATGATGAATTTCGGAGCTTAGAGATGACACCCCGGTCACCGACAGGCCTGGACAGCCGGGTGCTAAGGATACCTGTCCAATAAACAAATGAAGGACACAAATGAAAATATGAATATGAAAGCTAGGGCGTTCCCTCCATGCGACGCGCAGGGTGTAGACCTCCATCCTGTGAAAAATAAAGTAAAGGTCAAAGCAAAGAAGACAAGACTGGCAAGTTTGAATATTGGGACGCTTAAAGGTAAGACGAGAGAATTGGCATCAATGTTGAACAAGAGAAAAGTTGATATAGCGTGTATACAAGAGACGAAATGGAAAGGACAGAAAACTTTGATGATTGGAGATGGGTATAAATTGTACTATAATGGACTTGTTAGCAATAGGAACGGTGTCGGCATCATCCTCAGCCAAGACCTAACCTCTTCAGTAGTAGAAGTCAACAGGATCTCTGATAGACTAATGAAGATAAAACTCTGCATTGGTCAATCAATACTACACATCCTATCAGTATATGCTCCTCAAACGGGTTGCAAGGAAGAAGAGAAAGATGACTTTAGAGCTATCCTTGATGAAGCTGTAATGGAAATCCCTAAGGATGACCTAGTCATAATTGGTGGTGACTTAAATGCGCATGTGGGGAAAGCAAGAGATAGCTACAAAAGGCATCATGGTGGTTTTGGATACGGAGAAAGAAATGATGAAGGAGAGCACGTACTGAAATTTGCGCAAGCCTTCGACCTTGCCTTAACCAACACCTACTATAGGAAAAAAGACAGTCATTTAATAACATATGAAAGTGGTACTAGGAAAACACAGATAGATTACATGCTAATCTCTCGCAGAAGATTAAAAGATGTAATAGACTGCAAAGTCATCCCAGGAGAAGATATCGCCGCACAACACAAGCTACTAATCATGGATTTACAAATCTCAAATAAATCCACTCAAAATAAGATAAAACTGGAACCATGCATCAAATGGGGCAAATTAAAAACAATGACAGATGCCTTTGCAATCAATGCAAACATTGAAACAATAAATTGCTCACAAGTCAGTGAAAAAATCTGGACAGACCTTTCATCCAGATTAATAGACACTGCAAAATCGACGCTAGGCTTGACAAGAGGAGGCAACAAATCACACAAAGAACTATGGTGGTGGAATCAAGAGGTACAAACCACTATACAGGAGAAAAAAGCCCTTTATAAAATATGGTACAAATCCAAAAATGCAGATGACAAGTCAAGATACAAAAAATCCAAGAGATTAGCTACAAAGGCGGTGGCTAGGGCCAAATCTATGGCATACGATGACATGTACGAAGATCTACATACCAAAGAAGGGCAAAATAAAATATACAGATTAGCCAAACAGCGAGAAAAGAACTCTAGGGATATAAACGGAGCTCCGAAAGTAATCAAAAATAAAGATGGGAAATTGATAATAAAGGAAAAAGAAATAATGAATAGATGGAAAGAATATTTTCAGGAGCTTCTCAACTTTAATTCCCACATATTGCATCTCGATGAACACTCCCCTTGTCAAAACCTTGTACAACCTATAACGGAACAAGAAATAATCACATGCCTCAAGCATATGAAAAACAACAAAGCTAGGGGTCCAGACGATATTCCAATAGAAAGCCTTAAAGCACTAGGAGATGATGGAATACATCTCCTCACAAATCTGTACAATAAAATACTTGGAAATGAAGAGGTTCCCCAAAAATGGAGGAAGAGCTATCTAGTTCCTATCTTCAAAAATAAAGGGGATCCACACAATTGTCAAAATTACAGGGGCATAAAACTAATGTCACACTGTCTAAAACTATACGAAAAAATAATAGAAAAAAGATTAAGAGATATAATCGAAATAGGAGAGACACAGTTTGGCTTTATGCCTGGAAGATCAACAACCGATGCTATCCATGCAATTAGGCAAATGAGTGAAAAATACAGAGAAAAGAACAAAAAGCTACACATGGTCTTTCTCGATCTAGAAAAGGCCTTCGATAGAATCCCAAGAAAACTTATCTGGTGGGCGCTACGCCACAAAAAAGTTCCCGAAAAATATATAAGAATAATACAGGATATGTATATGGGACATACAACAATGGTCCGTAGCACAACAGGTACTTCAGCAGGCTTCACAATAGCCGAAGGAGTTCATCAAGGGTCGGCTCTCAGCCCACTTCTCTTCATTACAGTAATAGATGTATTAGCACAGTCTATACCTCAAACAGTCCCGTGGAATATGATATTTGCAGATGATATTGTGATACTTGCCGAATCCAAGGATGAAATGAAAGAAAGGTTAGTGAATTGGATAAATATCCTAGAAACGCACGGATTAAAAGTAAATAGAGAAAAGACGGAGTATATGGTGATAGGAGGAGATGAAACGGAGAGTATTGATATAAATGATTGGCAGATATCCGCAATTAAAAGCTGCAAATATTTGGGCTCCACTATACAAACAAACGGCACAATAGAAAAAGAGATAAAGAATAAGATTAATCAAGGGTGGTTAAAGTGGAGATCTTTATCTGGAGTGCTATTTGACAAAAGAATCCCACACAGATTAAAGGGAAAAATCTACAGTTCCATAGTACAACCAACTATTCTATATAGTTCGGAAACATGGCCAACCAAAGAATCAGACGAGAGAAGTCTACAAACTATGGAGATGAGAATGCTGAGGATGATTGCTGGGGTAACAAGAAAGGATAAGGTGCGCAGTACAAGAATACTAAATAGTTTAAAGGTAGTGCCCATTAAGACTAAGTTAATGGTAAACAGACTTAGGTGGTATGGGCACACAATGAGAAGGCCTATGAACTACATAGGAAATAAAGTTGAAAGTTTGGAAGTGATGGGCAAACGTAAAAGAGGAAGGCCAAAACTTCAATGGGGCCATAAAGTTAGAGCCAATATAAAGAAGTATAAAATAGATAAAAGAGATTGTATGAATAACATAAAGTGGAGAGAGATGTTGAAGGAGCTTACCACCAGAAAAGGTGAAAGCTAAAGAGAAAAAAAGAGCATTAAAATTTTGATATATGTTTTTTTTAGAATTTCAAGTTAATATTGTTTACTGCTTCCCTTTCCATGAAATATATTTTTTAATATCGTCCATATTTTTATACTGAAGAAAGAGGTTGATTTGGAGTTCTCTCATCTCCATAATCAAAACATGATCGTTTTAGTATCATCTTAAAGTATTAAAATTCAAGGAGATTATAATAACCTAATGTTTTTTTTGCCACACCTATCATCATCAAACTCGGGACCCCCCCCCCTTCCCTTGTTCAAAAACACACGCTTTGCGCTTGCATATATCTAAAATTTTGATTACGTATATTAGTGGAGCTCATTTAAATTTTGCCACTACCATTTTGAATTATTTATAGATATCTTTAAAGAAAATGCTGCTCCAATTTGTAAAACATTCTGAACCACCAAATTTACCATTGACCCCCTTAAAAAATTTAAGAATTTCATATATCACAAGTATTAAATATTATTTTTAGGTAACAAAATTTATTAAATGTATTTATTAGATATATATATATTATATATATATATAATTGAAAGATGCTACATTTTATCTGACCATTTAGATTTTTAATTTTTTTTACCCTAATTTTTTTCTGACACATAATAATTTACTATATGTTATATATTAACTAAGAATCCTATCCTCCCAAGAAAGTATCAAATTGAATCATGTTAAACCTCAATTTGCAAATATAATTCAAAGAAAATTATTTTATTTTATTATTATTTATTGATAAATCCATAAATTAAGTAATGACTTATGGGAATTCGGAATCTCGGGCGATTTAGAAAAATTTTATCCGATTTAACCATAAATGTATTCTAGCATGCGTAGAGTATTTCTATGAATTTCAGCCATAGACATTTTGGTAATTTTTTTTTAATTTACATGAAAAATCCAATATAAAAATTAATATAAATTAGAAGTAATTCTAAAGTTCGTGGCAAAATTGGCTGAAATTTATGGGCTACACATGCTAGAATACACTTCCGGTTTAAATTTTTTTTAATTCGCCCTCGGTAAAGGATTTAAAATCAAGAGATTCTGAATCTCCACGGATTCTGAATCCCGATACGACATATACATATATAAAAAAAATAGTTGTCAAGAAAAATATAATGGATGTAATGGTTATATAAAATAGGAATATATTTTTTTTTCCTTTTTTTATATTAATGTTGGCACAACATAATTTCATACTTTCCATTAATATGTAATATTTATAAAGTTACAAAATAGACATTTTTCTATATTTATAAGGGTAATGCATGGCAGAGGTTTGCAGATGACAAAATTCTCAGGTTCGGCCCAGATAAATTTATTTCCCGGTTATTGTATTTATTCATAAGAAATTTATATTATTATTTATCATTTCTCGCAATTTTTTTTTTAAACTTTTATAACTATAAAATAAATACTAATGGATCTTTTAATAATGGTTGTTAGGGGACAAATTTACTATTATCTCATGGATGTAGTAAAAGTGTTATTTGCCATTAATAAGCTAATGATGTATCTTTCTCAATTATGGAAGAGTCTCTTTTTTTTCTTCTTAATTCCTCTTTTTATGAATATTGTGTTCCTTTAGAGGATCTACATTTATTTCTGTTAATGTGTCGCGTTCTAGATTTATTAACCGATGCGTAAACATTTCAAATTTGTTGTTTGTAAGGTGACTAACTATATCCATTTTTTCTTTGTTAAATTAATTGTTTTCGCTAATTTGCGTATTCTTTTTGGTCTCTGAATTCTCCACGAAGATTGGTGGGAGTTTTCATTTAAATTGAAAAAAAATAGTATTCCTATTCGATAATTAATATTCTTATATTTCAACTTTTGTTTGTTAAAATTACTTTAGAAATTTTTTTTTAAAAAAATATCATTATTTTATTTTAAAATTAAATTTCCAACACAATTTTTTTTCTATATATATTTAAACATGACTTTTTATCTTAATTAATTGCAAGAAAGAAAGAAAGGAAGAAAAGAAAGAAAGAAAGAAAGAAAGAAAGAAAGAAAGAAAGAAAGAAAGAAAGAAAGAAAGAAAGAAAGAAAGAAAGAAAGAAAGAAAGAAAGAAAGAAAGAAAGAAAGAAAGAAAGAAAGAAAGAAAGAAAGAAAGAAAGAAAGAAAGAGAGAGAGAAGAAAGAAAGAAAGAAAGAAAGAAAATATTTAATATAAGATGAACCCATTTATCCAAAAAACGTATATTGTGAAAAAAAATGCTTACGAGTTCTTGCAGGGGTGACGACGATATAACACATTTGAAAATAACACTAAATAAATAAATTAAACTTTTAGGAAAATTTTTATGAAAATCACATGCGTACAAAAGTATGTTTTTTTTATTGTAAAGCGGGTTTTTTAATGTAAAGTAGAAGAGAAGTTAGTTAAAAAAAATAATATTATTTAATTATGTTTTAAACATATATTATTTAATTTTTTAAATAATTTTTAAAATATTCTTTATTTATATTTACGCATACATTTTTCTCCGTTTTATTTTATTTTATTTTATTTTTTGTATTTTAAATTTTTTAAATAATTTTTTGTTTTTTTTGCTAGATTTTTTTTTATTCTCTGAGCCTCTACTTCAACCAATGCCCAATCAAGGAAAACGATAATTCTATATCCATGAACATTGAAGATTTTCTAGCACAACTTCTTATATTAGGTCGCAGATAATGTTTCCTACATTTCACGCCGGAAATATCGTCCCTTTTCGAGTATGCCATACTAGATTTTCTTAAAATTAAGCTATCTTTCTTCTTTCTTTCTTTCTTTCTTTCTTTCTTTCTTTCTTTCTTTCTTTCTTTCTTTCTTTCTGTTTTGTTAAATTTAAAGGTTAATATTTTTATTCAAGTTAAATTATTTCGTATAAATTTCATTTTTTTTTTTTTATAAATTGGATCAAATCCTGCCACGTAGGCATACAGGATTTTTTAGTAAATGGGGAAAGATTTATGTGTGGAATTTTTTCACCGTAAATATTTTTTTTTAAGGATAAGAGGAAAAGAGTTTGTAAAATAACTGACAAATTTGCTAAAGGGGAAAAACTCCCTCCCCGCTCCTCTTTGTTTACGCGAATGCCCTTGTCGATAACATAATATGTGTAATTTATATAATAGTTTCGTTAAAACGCCGGATCCAAAATTTGGGTCTTCGATACAAAACATGGGTCCATTTTTCTCGACCTGGATACAAAATTTGGGTTGTTTTTTGCGATTTCAACCCAGGGTCGTAAAAAATGACCATGACCCAAAATCTTGGTCTTTGTTTTTCGACAGACCCAATCGGGTTTTTATTCAATACGACCCAAAGTTGTGGTCTTTTATTTATATCCGACCCTAAATTCGACTCTATGGCTCAATCATGGTAGGGGTGTATATGATTAGAAAATAATAATGCATAATAGATTTTTTTAAAAATCTTTAACTTTTCATTTTTAATGGAATTCGAAATTAAAAAAAAAAGAATATATGATTCCATACCCTAGATGCACTTCCTCATGTTCATTATTTTTAATAGAGATTACAATATTTTATAACCTTTTTTTAAATTTTTTATATAGTTTTTATATTAATTAATAGTTTTTAAATCAAAAATATCTATTCTATATATATATATATATCAGAGACCTGCAGAGGTACCATTTGCAATGCCCGGCCCGGTTTTAAATTTTTCCGGCCCGGCCAGGATATTTTTTAAAAAAATTTTTTACGGCCCGGCCCGGATTAAAAATTTAAGGCCCATCCCGGATATTTTTTAAAAAAAAAATTTCAGGCCCGGCTCGGAATTTTTTAAAATTATATTCGACCTGGTATATACAAAAATTCACCTATGAGGTATTTTACCATATTTTTCAGCGAATATTATCGCTTATTATTTAAAAAATACATGTAAAAAGCTAATATTTTGAGAATATTATATTGAATTTATAAAAATTATAAAACTGTTATTTATAAAAATGGATATTTTGAGCATATACTATATTTTATATTGCATTTATAAAAATAAAACTAATATTCATAAAAATGGTAATAATATTTTGAGCATATACTATATTTTATATTGCATTTAAAAATAATAAAACTAATATTTAATTTATAAAAATGGAAAATATTTTGAAAATATAATATATTGTATTTAATTTACTATTTAATTTATAAAATAAAAATAAATCGCTATTTAAAAAAATGCATGTATAATAAATAGTATTTTGAAAATATAATCTAATTGCACAATATTAATATAATTTATTTTATAATATAAATTTTTAACAAAAATAATTGTATTATATAATATTGTAAAAAAAAATAATGAAAAATGTTGGATTAAAAACTTTCATGACTCAAGGTAAATATAATAAATGCAATAAATATTTGACAGTTTGCAAAGTAAAAAACCAGCATGATTGAAGAAACCCTATACTCAAGAAAGATATTGAAAATTCACAAATTATCATGAAGAAAGAGAAGCATATCTACCTTTTCAGGTTGAAGATTACTTCTTCTTTCTTCAAGAATTCTCGTAGTGGAAAAATTCCGCCCACAGCTTGCACTTGAAGCAGGAATTGCCAATTTTGCTAAAATTGGAAATTCGCTTCGATGAGCCGCCCACCACTCTAACAAATTATCCACCTTAAATGTTTCATCTATTTTTTTATTTATGTAATTATAATATTCATCATCGGGTATTGACATATTACCAGAATTACCATCGCAACGATTCAGTTTGTTTAACAACAGTCGTAATTTGACTGGTCGATGGTATTTTATTTACTTCCTGAGCCTCTTGTAATTTAATATAATCTTTTATATAGTTTTCCATCATCTTGCGATCTGTCCCTGACTATATACGTCTTGAATTTGGGACATAGAAAAAGAGAAATAAAATGATACTTGTGTAAAACAAATTTTTCAATTAAAAAATGCTTTATATTAAGTAAAATCAATTTTATTTCTCCTTTTTCGCTTTGAAAGGTATTACAAACTTCAAGAAGTGATATTCCTTTATTTGATTGTTTTGGTCAAATATATTCTAAAAATTTAGATATGAATTATAAAAAAATATATTAATAATACTTGAATATTGGGGCTTATTTAAGATATTCCTTTAT
Organism: Gordionus sp. m RMFG-2023; assembly: GCF_954871325.1. Classification (NCBI taxonomy): domain Eukaryota; kingdom Metazoa; phylum Nematomorpha; class Gordioida; order Chordodea; family Parachordodidae; genus Gordionus; species Gordionus sp. m RMFG-2023. Next base: position 3,073,816 of record NC_088778.1, on the reverse strand, counting down.
TTGATTGATTTGGTAAAATAGGCCCGGATATATTTTAAAAAAAAATTTTTAGGCCCGGCCTGGCCCGGATATGTTTAAAAAAATTTTTTAGGCCCGGCCCGGGTATATTTAAAAAATTTTAAATACGGCCGGGCTGGATTTAGGGCCGGGCCTGCAGGTCTCTGATATATATATTAATCATTAAATAGTAGAGAAATATTTTATTTAAAAAAAAATACTTTTCTATAATCCAAAAATTAATAAATATAAGAAGTAATTATGGTCTGATCAATAAATTTTTGAATAATATAAGGGATACATATAAAAGGTTATTTTGGGTCGATTTTTTTATTAAGATTATAACCAAATTAATATTAAGCTAGTTTCGAGATTTAGCAAATAGAGATCCAAACATTTCTGCTATATACGTGTAAAAAATTTTTAATGGGGGCCGTTAAACAATGCTAATATAAAACAGTCTTCTAATTTTCGTGAAGTACTTGAATATTCTAACATAAATTTATCTGATCAAAATTATTTATAAGAGATATAGAACTTAATTAAAGAGTTATTATTATTTATACTAATACCTTTTAATTTTCAAGGAGACTCTTATATAGGACATAAATTATTTTTTCTGCTTAATATTTCCTTCAATAAAAAGTTTTTAAATTTAAATAATCAAAAAAAAAAATTATTCTAATTCTATAACAACTTTATGGAGATATTGATTTGATATAATTATTTTGATGCTATAATTTTTATTTGGTGATTTTTTTATATAATTTATTAATTAAAAATCACATTTTTTAAAAAATTTAAAAAAATAGTTATTTTTTCCCCATTTTTATTTAAAATATTACATAAATTTATTGAAGATCTTTACTGGCTAAAAGAAAATGTATAGGATATATGTAAGCACACTGAAGCAAGTTTCAGTTTAAAACAATCTAAGGATGCTATTAATGTACAAATATCTCCACATGTATTATAACATGAAATAGGAACTATATAATAATCTATGTTAGGAATAGAGCCAAACATCCAAGATATATTAAATGTACAAATATCATCACAAGTATTGTAACATTAAATTAGAACTATATAGTAATCTATTATTAGGATTTAGAGCCAAACACACAAGATATGTTAAATGATATAGTCAATCAGAAACAAATTTTTGAATTTAAAATGAAATTTTCCCTTCATATTTATAATTTTATATATTATTTTCATATTTATAATTTTATATATTATTTTCATATTTATAATTTTATATATTATTTTCATATTTATAATTTTATATATTATCTTCATATTTATACTTTTGTATATTTCTATAATAAAAATTATTATAAATTTAATGAATTTTGATAAAATGTGATTTAAGTCATTTTAGCAGTCTTCCTTAAATTAAATACAAATCACTCACACATTATAATCAAAACAAAACTTTTTGTTGCACTTTTTATTGAATATTAAATAAGTGCTATAACTTTGACAAATTTAAACATTCATAAGAAATTTAAGGTAATGGTAATTAAAAAATAAATGTATATAAAATTTTGAATAAGGGTTTCATACTTAAATTGTGTACAATGATTGCCTTCAATATCAATAAAAATATTTTGTAATAAGCTGTCAGCCTTAACAGTTTATAGAGTATTAGTAATATTTGTTTCTGAGGATTTATATAAGTGTTTAATGGATGAACATGATTATCTTCATGCATGATTTCGGGATTAAAAAAAATTTAAAATACTTGTAGGAGTGGCTATTGGTATAACTATTTTGGCGGTATAATTTTTATTTAATGATTTTTTTATTGTAAGCTAAATTAAAACACATTTGTTTTTTCTTAATTTCCCTTCTTTTAATTATATGTATTTTTTTGTTTTTAATATATATTTTTAATTCAATAGTGTATATAAATGTTCATGTTTTAATTTTTTTTACCGAATAAAGTTAATCTTAAAGCAATATTTATAGTTATTTTAAATTTCAATTAATTTTAAAAAAAAAACTAGTTTTTTCCCAATTACTAAAAGTTCTAAATTGATTAATTTATTGTTTTGGGCCACTCCTGGAGGTACTGCAATACCAGGTTGACCCTTAGGGGAGGGATGAGCAAGCCCAGAGCACCTCCCCAAAATTTCCAAAAATGAGTTTAATATACTGGTCCCCATTAGGGGACGTACCAGATATTAAGCTGATAAGAACAGATACTACACTTTGATCTTAGCCAAGAGGCCGAGAAGCGATAAACTTTTTCTGCAGAAACCCATCTCCAATATATGACATTTTTATTTTTCCTTGAATCCAGTTGCATTGAAGATCTTATGAGAGAGGAATTTTTACAATCTCTATTGCAACTTATTAGTTGATTATCAGCGTAAAAATAAATTATTATTGATTTTAAATATTTTAAGAATCTGTTTTGACTCTGCTAATAATTATTTTTTATTTACCAATATAACCCTTTCAAAACTTCATGCCACCTATTTTACATTAATTTATTGATAAAAGAATATTAGTTATTTAGGAAAATGTGTAAAAATGGATATATTATAATATATTTTTAATTAAATTATTTGTATTTTAACTTCTTTTAAATTATATTTTGTTATAATTATATTCAGATTAATTATATTTTTTAGTTTTTTCAGTTAAAAAATAAGATATCTTGCTACTAATATAATTTAGGTGTTTAATAAAATTTCAACAATTATATTTTTTTATATAGGTTTTTCATATTTAATTTTGGAGAGTAATATATTAATAAATGATATAAAAAAAATTGCTCATGATTTATAAAGTTATAGATATTCAAATGGATGGGCCCGATACCTATAACTATTCTTCCTTCCCAGGAAACTTAAAAATGATTTCACTAGACATTAATTAATTTAGTATTTACGAATCTCTAATCAAATTTATTTAATTAAGAATAATTATTAAATTTTGGAAGACCTTTTATATTCTTATATTCAATTTCTTTCAATGCTATACTCATTAACTCATTACAAAACATATATAGCTCGTGTGTAGTATCACACTCCTATAACTTCATTTTTGGGTTACAAGGTTTGTTGGTAATCCTTAAGAAGAAAAAAATCGGCATAATATGGAGGATTCATACAATTAACGTACGCTACCTTTGGGTATGTCTATGACCAACGTGCTAATAAAGATAAGGAAAGATTCCTAGAAACATATCTATATGTAATTCAATTGACAAATAAAAAAATTTAACACAACTAATTCACAGTTTGGCAATAGGAAAATGGAATGATTTTTTCTATGAAATTATAAATATGAATTAAATAACATGGTACCTTCAGAAGATAATTTTAAACATGTAAATTTTATTGATTGTTGGGGGGAATAATGTCCTAAAATAAAAAAATTTTATTGAAGCTATAAGAGAATGACAAGTAAGAAAAACAACTGCTTATATTAAGATTCCATCATTACATAAATGCAAATATATTTATTTTAAGTTTGCACAAAATATTTTATTTGACTATGATTAAAATATGTTAATAATAATAAATAAGAAAAACTGCTGCTTATAATATGATTCCACCATTATATAAATGAAATTATATTTTATTTTAAGTTTGCACAAAATATTTTATTTGTTACTATAATTGTAATATTTTAAGATATAATTATGAATAAGAAAAACTTCTGCTTATATTATGATTCTACCATTACATAAATGAAATTATATTTATTTTAAGTTTGCACAAAATATTCTATTTGTTACTATGATTAAAAGATTGAATGAATTTAAGTTATTACTTTTACTTTATTATCTTATTAATCAAAATCAAGTATTAGCTACCAAGCTTTAAATGTTTTTTTGTTCAAATGGTTCATGTTAAGGCCTGAAGGTTAACTTAAGGACAATTAGATACTAACCCCAAATCTGTTGAGAAAATTTAGCTTAATGTTTGTGAGTTTCAAAATCTTCACAAATTGAAGATTTTCAAATTTGAACATGCTCACAAGATTAACTCAATAAACCTAAGACAACCTATTATTTGGGAAATTTTTTAAAAATGAGCTAAAATTAATCAAATTGGCAGTGTTTTTATTAAAATGACAGTTGATAAAACAATTGGTAGGCCTTTTTAATTTTTGGGTACTCAATAGTTAATTTTTATTGATTGGGGCTGTATTTAAAATTATTTAGCATGTATTTTAAATTTTTGGTTAGTTTATTTATATTTTTCCAATTATTTTTATATACTTAAGGAATATTTTTTTAAAAAGAAATAAGATATTGACTTTGGCAACACCCTCACTTTGGAAATGGATTTAATTTTATAATAAAATCAATTGATAAATACTGTTCAGATTTATTTGATTACTAAGAAGAACCTGGTTTAAAAGAGGGCAAGGAAAATTTACTTTAGATGTAATTTAGTTTTGAAAAAAAGGGGTGGATAAAAATGTGCAACAAGAATTTATTATTTTTAATGATTTGATTTTAATAATGATAAAGTAACATTAATCACATCTCAATATTATACTCATGATATATGACTAAAATTTAAATGTCTTGTGATGTAAAATTAGAGAAAGAAATTATATTTAAAATGGTCTCAATCTTAAAATTATTATGGAAAATTTACAATTTTATTTCAAAATAATTACCTTTAATAGATGAACTAGAAACTTTTCAATGAGACTGAAAACAGAAAAAAATATGGGTATCAAGTCTAATCAAATTGAAAGGCTTAATCAAAAATCATATATACCAATTTATGAAGATGCTCAACACATAAGATTAAACATTTATAAATTTTCTATTTTTTAGATGTGCTCAATGACACAATGTATCAGTATAAACTACAATTCGGTAATGTATAATATTTTTTAAATTTATGTTATACTATATAGTTTTTTTTTATTATAAAAAGATTGTTATAACTTGAAAGTTTTAATTAAATATTTAGATACAAGTATCTTAAAATTTTAGAGTTTCTCAAACAATTAACGTATATTTAGAGCGTCAATCCGTTAATTAATATTTAAAAAAATAAACTAACTGCTAAATATGGAAAAATTGCCAAGATTGACATACTGCTATAAAAAAATTATAGAAGTTAAAGTTTACTAAGAATAAATAAAAGTTACGAGTTTAATTTTATTTAATTTATTTTAAAATTTTTACATCTATTTTAAAACTAAAATATCATGCTTATATAACAATTTTCATATTAACATAATAATTTATATAAAAAAAATCAATCTTTACGATTTGTAAAAAAAAATCAATTTATATAAACATAAAAAAAAACAATTTAAAGGTTAGTATTAATCGGTCATCATCAGAAGTACTAAATATGTATGGGCCAATATGTAATGGAAATATCCTCTATAGTTTCCACAATTTTTAATTTACATGTTTTTGATCAAATAATCAGGTTATCATTTTTAGAGTAATATTTTTCTTCTTAGTTAATAAATGTGTTTTGTGTCTATAATTAATAAAAGAAACAACTCTAGCAATGTTCTTCGGAAAGAATTTTTTTATTGATTGAAATGTATTTAAAATTAATAATAACTGAAATAAGGATAAGGACGTAGGATTAAAGATCAAAAAGATATAGGATATGGTAAGGCAACTTCCTATTCTAATTTTAATTCAACTAATATTATAAATTTCTCAAAAAAGATGAAATATATTTATAATTTCAGAATATCATTTTATGTTAAAGTATTTATTTTCCATAATGCAACACATATTTGGAAGAAATTAAATAAATCTTTAAAGACAACATTTAAAATGATCTCAAGACATTTACTCAGTAAAAATGTATGGAAGAATTATAATTATGGTAACCGAATAATAAGACTAATATACATCGCATCTATATAGGAAGGGGGGGGAGGTGTAGGAACAATTTAGCCAAATATTTTAAAGGAGGGGAGGGGGGTTTATGGATAGGAATTGATTGTATGGAGGGGGTAGTAGGGGATAGTGTTATCTATTACATCTTTGAAGAATGATTTATGGATAATATATTGCTATAATAATTCATAATTTAATTTAAAACCTATTGTATAGAAATAGATTGGTAATTATCTACTAATATAATATCCTAATATCTTTAAATGTAATATATAAGTTAGACATTCTAATAGATAACTAATATTTATTCCACAATATGTTATTGCATTATAAATATAGTACGCCAACGTCAAATAAAAAAACAAAAAATAATAATGGGCAATAATATTAATTTACTTTAGAATTAAATGAACAGTTATAAAAATTATTTGGTAAGCCTTTTAAAAATATTTTTATACTTACATAACAGTAATTTCAAATAAATAAGCAGTTGATAATTTTTCTTTGATATGTTCTAATTTTTTTGATAATTTTATTTTCGCAAAATTTGTTACATTAAAATATTTAAAAAAATTCCTTTATATTTAGATAAAGTACGCCTTGTAAAGGTTTCGATTTTCAATTGGATGTTTAATTTTTCTGAAACAAACTCATTGAAATTCTATCTTAGGAAAGTAGTTAGTGTTAAAATGTTTAGAGAGATAGGATCAGGTTGTTATAGTTCAAAGAAAATTTATTAATAAAATTTGGTTTTACTAGCATTTGAGAAAGGGTGGAAGTATCCTCTCTTCGGGAAAAACTCTTTGTATATTATGATGCTTCACATTATACTCATCTGGGTGCATGCTTGTGCACCACTCGCAATTCGTAATACCTAATTATCCTAACAGAACAACAGGGCTATATGACAATGTTAGCCCAAAAGATTAGGTGTTTCGACATTTTAAATAAACCGATTACTACATTTACGATGCTCCATATTTCTAACTTTAGCTTGATTATAATTCCTCGAACCATTTCATGCTCATTTACAACTTTCTATCTCTAATATAGGGGAGGCTGGAAATATATTAAGCCCAGATTTATGACGTAAATGGCTTATATTTCTAATGTAACTCTAATAAATAATTTTCTTGACCAGCAATATTTAATTGTATTATATTTATGCTTGCTATAATTATTATTTATGTTGAACAACATAAATATTTATAATGCTGTATATGATTTATACCTGCAAAAGTAGCTCAGTAGAACTTCATAATTTTTCAAAAATAAAAATTAATAATACTTTTTACCAATCAAATACAATATCAGTCAAAATTTATTATTTATTGATAGGAACATTACTAACTAAATAATGTGGTATAATTATAGATTCAAAGGAAAACAAAAAGTTTATCTCATCCTGACACACAACTTAATAGTGTCTAATGGGCTTTATCCAAAAAATGTAAATTTATCAATAAATATTATAATATATTTACAGTCAAATTGCTTTGCATAGCAAATTTCATACAAAAACAATATTACAAACCTTTAGATTAGGAAACTAATCAGTCTGCCGGTGAAATGGACTAATTGGTCTCATTTCTTAAAAACAATCCGATTACATTTTTTTGATAACCTTAAAATTTTATGAACTGACGTAAAATTTATTTAGTATGTTTAAATATGAATAGGAATATAAATATATTTATCATATTACTTTTTGTGTAAAACTCTCATTTAATGAGTATGAAAATTATATAATATGATGTAGTGATTGGTCATAAGACAGCTGTGCTGTTACAACATTTTATGCCAATATGTATGTTTTCTATAAAGATAATATAAATTTTATGTGGAAATAAATAACACCAAGCAAAGTTTCGTTCGTATCCGGGTATCACTCACTCGTCAAAATTATTTCCAGAAAAAAATAAAATCTTTGAAAAAAAAGATATTAGATATATTTATATTAAAATTTAAATTTAAACCTTGTTATAAAAATGGGTAACAAAATAAGACTTTCGAGACATTATGATTGATAGAGTGTTATATATTTTAATACGGTTTGCCCTTTTGGGGTCGACTATACCACGGTCTTCCCCTACTCTCTACACTTTAATCATCTTCTGAATCTGTAATCAGGTTATTCTCACCAGCAAATAGTTTTCCCCGTTGTGCCCACAAAGTACATTATTACTCGTACTTTTTCTATAAAAAATGAGAAACTCCCAGACTAGCCATGCTACTGTTCTCACTATCTAACATAAACTTTGTTAAAAAAAATTATAAATATTAGCAATAATTATACACAAATAGATTTCAGTTATACCTTTGAAATTGAAGGATATGATAGAATTGGCCAATGATATTCCTTTCGCACAATTTGTTTATAGATCAGTTATGACAGAAATTATTTAATTTAAAACATGAACATATATTGGAAATTTTAATTCATTATTTAAACTTTATTCAATTTAAATGAATAATCATTAAATTTTAATGAATTACAATTTATTTCAAAATAAGAAAACTAACAGATTTGTTTCGAACAAATCGTTATTCTTATATCCAATGTAATATATAAATTGTTGGATTATTTGAATTAACTTGTTAACTAATGACTTGTTTTTATTTTTTATATTAACACTTTCTTTATTTTAATATAATAGGATGTCTTTGAATATTGAACACAGTGGCGTCGCTAGGGGAGGAGGACGCACAGGGGCTCGAGCCCCTGGAAAATTTGAATAGCCCCCTGAAGCTAAAAGTTTAATGGAATCTTAACCACTTGAACTATAAATAAATTTTTTTGATTGCCCCGTGAAAGATTTATAATTCTATTAAGTAAAATATGATTTAATTTTATTATTTAAAAATTAATGACTATAAATATTTATTAAATGAATAATATTTTAAATATTAGATTAAATTAATTAATACATATAAATTAATTTTCACTATGCCAGCTAGCAATCAAATTTTGCGTTACAAATATAATATCAATACTCCTTAAATATTAATTTAGCATTAAGAGCAAAAGCTTAATTGACTATTTAAATTTAAATTATTTTATAACCCTAATTAAATAAATATATCATTTATTAATTGAAAACTAAAAAATTTAATATTGTAATTAGCAGAGTTGACTAATCAACTGTATATTTATTTTTAAATTTTATTATCATACCTATTCCTAAAAATATTTTCAAGGTTCAAATAAGTATAATAAAAAGTAAATAAGTAGACATATAGTTAATAATCCTCTATTATATACAGTTATTTATAAAATATTAGATAAAATGCCACTTTTATAGACGTATTTGACAGTTATAATATATTAAGTTAATATTATAATGAATTTTAATATAAAATGCTTTTGATAATAAATATAATAACAATTTGCTTTTATGTATTTAACGACATCTATTAAGTTATAAATAATTTTCAAAATTAAACATTTTATTATTCATCCTACAATAGATGTAATAAATTTGATTTTTTTTCTTTTTTACGTTAGGAAAGCTATTTATTTCTTTTTCAAAAAACAGTTTTGAGTTAAATTTTTAATTCAAGTATATTTTTGATATTTTTACAAACTACTATTATTTTAAGATATAATATACCAACTAGCGGTGGTGAGATAATATATAAAATCTTAATTGTTTCATCATATCATTCTGGCCCTTATTTTATAGTTCAAAGTTTCATTTCTAATATGACATCCTTGCCGTGTAAATAATAAAGGCTTCAATATATATGCACAATTATTTCTTCCAAAGATTTTTAGTGTTTTTATTTTATTAATTTATCCCACTTAATAAATTCTAATACTAGTTTACATCGTGCGTGAGTGCCATGGCCAGGGTTGCCATGTCTCCCCCCATTAGTGGGAGACTCCGGCAATTTAATTTACACGCAGATATCTCTCCTGCAAAACTACCGCAATTGGAAATCTCCCGCAAAAATCTAACGCAATTTTTTAATTTCTCCCGCAATTTTTTTCAAAAGTATTTTAACGTTTTTAATATATAAATAATGATTTTGAGAGACATTAATTGATTATTTTTATATATTAATAGTAAATTTTAAATATTTATTCGAAAAACATGTATAGTTTGTAAATTTCTTTCTATCCTGTTTTAATTTTATCCAATAATAAATCAACATCATTTCATTCATATAAGTCAGGGGAGTATATCAACATCGATTGCAATACCAAAATACTCTCAATAATAAATAATACAGATGCAACTACATTTGCGAAAATCGTATACATCTATCATGTATTAACATTCACAGAAGAGCTATATCATCACAATGTGGGTCGAATCTTTTTCTCATGATATTTAACGACTCCAATATAAGTTCAAACCTTACTTGTGGCATAACAAAAATGAGCAAGGCTATCACAAATGTTATAATGCCTGAATCCTAGAGGTCAATTTTAGATGATTTGAAAGATGGGCATCCATACACGATTCTGCGATTCTAACAGATGCATCTAATAAAGGAAATATTAAAACATTTCCCTCGATCCTTCGCTATTTCAACAAGAATAAGAACATTTCATTAAAAACTTTTAAAATTTTCAATAAAACTTTTAAAATTTTTTCCTCGGATAGTAAAAAATCCAACGATGTAGCTAGCCACATAATGGTAAATATAGGTGATTCAGGGTTATCAATGATTTACATGTCAGCTTTCTGCGCTGATAATGCCTCTGTAAATTTTGGCAAAAACTAAAGTTACTGAATTGAGGCAGCACAATAATGAATTAATACTAATTGGCTGTATATGCCATATACTACATAATTCTTGCAAGAAGGCAATGAATGTATTATCTGTGGATGTTGAAATAATTGTGATGATATGTTTTAACGAATTTAGTTAGTCAACTAAAAGAGTAATGAATTAAAAGAGTTGGTGAAGTGGTAATGATGTGAGTTGTTGCAATATATACCTATCACATTAACAGCATGTAGTAGATTTCCTACATGTAAAATCATTCCTAAATATACCTCTGCCATTCATTATTGAAAAATATTTTCAAAAATGTTATGATAGCTTTTGTAATCTTTATTTAAGAAATATATTTTTAAAGGTTTATAAAACTTTTGAAATTCTATCGATGGCGGGTATTAGGAACATATCGCAACCAACATTGTGCTGACTCAATTCTGTAAATATCTATTTTTACCAAATTCACTGAGGCATTATCAGGAAAGGCTGACATGCAATTTATTGATAATCTCAAATCTGCTATATTTATCATTATATGGATAGCCATGTCTTTGGATTTTTCACTATTTGAGGGGAAAAAATTTAATAGTTTTATTGAAACGACCTTGATTTTGTTGAAATATCAAGAGAAATATTTTAATATTTCCCTTATTAGATGCATCTGTTAGAATTGCATATGTATGCCCATCTTTCAAATCGTCAAGAATTGACCACCTGGATTTAGGTCCTAAAACATTGATGATAGTCTTGCTCATTTTTGTTCTACAAGTATAGTTTTCATTTATATTAGTTAAATATTATGGGAAAAAGATTCTACCAACAATGTGATAATAAGTATCTCTGTGAATGTTGCACTACATGATAAGTGATTAAAATTGACGCAACTGTAGTTACATTTGTATTATTTCTTATTTATGGAGTACCTTATTATGTATTTAAACATGATACGTGATAATTAAGCGCCTATCCCTATAATGTTATACCCAATTGCGGTCGTTTTGCGGGATATTCACATAAAATATATTTTTAATTGTAAAATTAAAATCGTTTTTTTTAATAAAATTTTATCTTGTTTACATTCTTTTATATTTAAAAAAATCGTTGGTTTTTTTTTATAAATTAATATATTCTAATAAATCAAGACGTATTTTATTTTTAAAAATAATTACCGACTTTGTATTTATATAAACTATTTATAAAAACAATAGGTGGATAATTAAGTAAATTCAGGCCCGCAAAAAATTTTTTTAGCAATTTTTATATTTCTACCGCAATTTTCATATTTCTCTCGCATTATACCAAATTTCTCCCACAATTTAAAAATTTTGACCTGACAACCCTGGCCATGGCTATTACTGCAAATTAGCCAGCATCTATTATTTGTGTTGCTATGTAATTTAAGATTATTACTACAACGGCTGAGAGCATATGATTGCATATTTTAGATAAACAATAATGGTCAACTGTGTAGTCGTTTATATATCATTTAAAATGGATGATAATCTTTTAGAAATTTAATATCTCACAATAATTTTCTCGATCATCATGTTATCTAAAAGGAAGCTCTAACCACTTACTAGTTTTATGATTAGGATTGGTCCTTTATACTCTCTTCTTCAAGAATTGTTGATTTCCTTATTAGTCCATTTTATAAATGTGTAAAATGGTAACAGAGAGTAATATTAGTTTGTTAACCTTTTGTCAATGTAAGTTGCTAAGAATAAGGCATATGTATGAATTAATTAATCTTTTATCACTTCTAATTAGATGCAACTTTTTTTATATCAGCAATCGAAAATATTTTATACTGTAATAAATAGATTTTGTAATAAACAATTTTATTTTTAGAAATGTCTTGTATTGTTTTAATTATTTATATGTTTAATTTGTATGCATAATAATTAGAAAATTAAAATTCAGAATAATTGAAGAGTTAACAAATTAAAAAAAAAGTATAATATAATAATATAAAACCCGGCCTAAGGCCCGCAAATTGGGGGTATGGGGGGGGGACGAAGCCCCCACAATTTTTTTTTAGTTGAGTCCCCTGAGATTGTAAAGGATAGCGACACCCCTGATTGAGCTCTTAACTTATCTTTTTTTTTATTATACGAAGCCATTGAAATTTGACAAGAGATGTTTTTTATATTAGAAATAATAGGCCATGACTAAAATAAGAATTGCTATAAACTACGAATTGCCAGGTAAATTGCGAATTGCCATGTCTAAACTACGAATTGCGTAAATTATTGTTAAATTTAGATAAAATTATGGAAGATTGGATGACTAAACTACGAATTGCCGTATATAATGTTATATTAAATATGAATAAACTACGAATTGCCGTATTTTATGTTAAATTAAATAGAATAAACTTGCCGTATTTTATGTTAAATTAAAATGACTAAACTGCGAATTGCCGTATTTAATGTTAAAATAAAATGACTAAACTACGAATTGCCGTATCTAATCTTAAAATAAGTGACTAAACTACGAATTGCCGTATCTAATCTTAAAATAAAGAGACTAAACTACGAATTGCCGTATTTAATATTAAAATAAAGTGACTAAACTACGAATTGCCGTATTTTATGTTAAATTAAAATGACTAAACTGCGAATTGCCGTTATATAATGTTAAATTAAAATGACTAAACTACGAATTGCCGTAATTAATGTTAAATTAAATTTTCTAAACAATATATTATGTTAAATTAAAATGACTAAACTACGAATTGCGGTTTATAATGTTAAATTAAATTAAGTAAACTACGAATTGCCGTATTTAATGTTAAATTAAAATGACTAAACTACGAATTGCCGTAATTATTGTTAAATTAAATTTTCTAAACAGTATATGATGTTAAATTAATGACTAAACTGCGAATTGCCGTATATAATGTTAAATTAAAATGACTAAACTACGAATTGCCGTAATTAATGTTAAATTAAATTTTCTAAGGTGTATATGATGCTAAATTAAAATGACTAAACTGCGAATTGCCATATTTAATGTTAAATTATAATGACTAAACTACGAATTGCGGCACACGGGTATTCTAAAAAAATACTCATTTTTCTTTAAAAACACCTACATAAGGCTAAATTATCATCGATATCTTTAAATTCATCACTAGATATATCTGACATATCATCTTTAGTATATTGTGATAAACTATTTGATGAAATTTCTGAGTAATCATCTTTACTCGAAACAACGGATATATCGTCTCCAGTGATCTGTGTTAAATTATTATCAGAACCTAAAATATTCGATTTATAATTTTTGGTCATTAACGCAATATTTATCTTAGGGATATCTGTATATCTAGATTTAAAAGGCATCGCACAATGAGCAAGATCGTCAATTGAAATATCCAAAAAATCTTCAAACGGCTTTTTTAATATTTCTTGAATTTTATTTTTTTTTGGTGAGGAAGATTTTTTAATCTCGGTATTGATATTTATCAATTTTGACGTTATTACGTTTTTATCTATAGGTAAGACCTTATTACAGCTATCTGATCTATCTATATTCATATCAATATCTATATTATCTTCTTTTTAATATAAAAAGGCAAAATGATTAATAACGATATGCTTTATAATAAGGGGATTAGTCGTCGTCCAAAGGATGGCACGATTAATGGGCTGGTCAATCGACACACCCCTACCACGTATATCCCTGTTATAAGGGTTATTTGGAAATATACTTTCCGACCTAAATGGTTCCATTAAACCAGCACTAGTTGCTTAAATTTCTGGCAATCCAGCCCAAACATCGATGTTTATAATAGAGTTTAATATTTGTTCATATGAAGTTTCAAAATTTAATAAATCATTTTTTAAGATATAATTGGGACTATTGAAACTATAATATTCTTAGTTCTGTATCACTTCTAGAGCTGCCTTAACTCGAACAAATATATATAAATCAGAATCCCTATATATAGCCAGAGATATTGCTCGATAAAAGCAATTCCCGTCACCCAATACCCTAAGGGGTCTATATTTTTCTAAAATATTATCTCTTTGATAATATTTTAAAAAATTTATAGCTATTTTATCTTCTTCACATGTATTAATATTTATAGCTCTAGGGTGAGGTTTTAAATTATAAATAATAATAAATCTAAGCTCATTAGTTGCTGTTTTTTTATCCGGTGAGGATTTTAACCTGGCTAGTGAATCTGTTTATTTGTAACAATTTTTACAAAAAAAAGGAGCTTTTAAAGAGGCCCAAATCATACAATATGCCAAGGGTGCTTTTAGACAGCCTTTGTGGATTCTTAAATCACATATTTTACATAATATTGTATCATGAATTTTTCCCTCAGGATCTAAGGGATTTTTACATTCTTGGCAAATCAATTTCCTGTTTTGAATATATAATATAATATTTATAAGTTATGTTAACCCATATTAGTTAAATTAATAATTTTTATGTAAAAATAATTTACATGTGAATTTTATATAACTAATTTATAATGTTATTAAATCATAAATATAGTTTGATAAGGGAGATCGCGACTTTACGGCATGATAGGTAAAAAGGATAATGTCCTTAACTCTTTCATTTTTAGACCTAATTGTTTAAAATTTAGTGAAGAGACTTATTCTATATATATACTATCTACTTTATGTGAATTTAATAGTATTGGTAAAGAGCTGAATGTTTGGATAGCTAAAATAGCTTCGTCTAAACAGCTTAAAAATTAAGATATAAACATCATGAAGAAATGAGTGAAAATCTATAATATTTAAGAAGGCTTAATATAAAAAATAATATATCGAAATTTATATATAAAAAAAAAATTCTTAAGGGCTTTATAATTTTAATTTAAATCTCCGCATCGCCACCAGCCTCCAAATAAAAAATAATTATTTTATATTTAAATATATTTACCTCATAATTCTATAAAGGTTTGGTTCATACTTTTCTGAGGTTAACATCAAGAGAAAACTCATTAGAATATCCTGATGAAATCAGTAATAATAAATTATTCCAGAATTAAATATATAATTGTAACTCCTTAAAATTTTTAAAGGTTTAATTCAAAATGTCACACCAAGCTCACCTGTAAATGATAAATTATTGATCCTATATATAGATACAATTTTTATTATGCTCTTATATAAGGTTTATTTCAGTAATAAAATATAAAATTTTGGACATTAAGGCATAGGTAGTAATTTAACACGATCTATTTATTAATAAGTATGTTTTTCACTTTTTCAAAAATATTTGAAAAAACATAAAACCTATTTTTGATCCAAGTTTTCAAAAAAAAACACATTTTGGATTTATCAAATATATTTATTTCTTATTGATTTTTTTACAACCCTATAAAAGACATCTTAATAAATCGAAAAATTTAACACTCAAATCCTGTAAAATGTATCCTATCAATCCTTTGAAAATTAAATATTAGATAACATAAATTAGTTTGTTTATACTTAAGATAGAACAGATTTAGGTTCTTGCAAATTTTAAGAGGAAGTTCTAGTTAATAGTTTAAAGATTTAACCATCATTAGAATTTAATGATATTATGCTTAACTTGAAATATATCGTAACGTATTTTTAGATAATATTTTTTTTCCCCATATATTGTTAGGATAGGTATTACAATCGTTCCGATATAACAGAAAATCAGGATTAAACTATGTTTTAAAAAATGAAAACAAAATATGTCTAAATTATTTAAGATTTAAAATTTGCGAAAACACCTTTTATACGAGGCAAAAATATGCAAAAAAGCATTCCAAGAATGTATTCTAAATCGGATCAAAAAATACGCGAAAATGGCAATACGTATAAACCAAGTAAAATAGCCGTAATGTCAGAAAACCGGCCCGATCACGAACAAATTTTTTCATATATATCCCGCCCGAAGCAAATTTTTTTTTACTAAGAAAAAAAAATATACTATAAAAAAGTTATTGACGCCTTTTTCTTGCAAGATTTTTAAAAAATGTCAATTTATTTCACGAAGGAAAATTAATATTTAAAAAAAATTAAGACCCAAATAGCCCGAACCGTAAGGCCCCGGTCTTTTTCGGGTTAGTAGATCTCTGAAATAAGAATCTAATAATTATTAAACATCGGGCTGGTGGTGTGCCAAAAGCATTTTTTACACAAATGGACATAGGGAGATTTTATATAAAAGCCATCGGCAAGCAAGTCAATGGACCGTTAAAAAATTATTACGATCTAGGCATTACTAAGTTCCATTGTAAAATATTTTAAAGCAAAATAAAAAACTTACGAAATTCAATGAGATATTTATAGCAAACAATGGGTCGGGCAGTACAGACTTCTTTTGATCTTGTATAGGATACGTTTAAATTTAAATTATAAAAATTATATAAATTCAAATTATTTTTTGTACTTGGCGGCTAAAATTCTCAGATTGGTGTTGACAACGATAAGCAATATATTTATTAATTATATTTATTGATTTTTGTTATTGCAATAAGATTGAAATTTAAAAAAAAAGATGAAAAATCGGAGATATGATTTATTAATCAATATGTAGAGCTTGCAAAATAAAAGTTTTTCTTATTTTCTCTTCCTATGATATATGGGTAATTAAAATTAAATGTGTATTTTCAGAAAAATTCTTGTTAGGTGAATGACGGTACATTTTCATTAATATTAAATAGAACAAAAATACAATAAAATGAAAAAAGCTTATTTATTTTGAAGGTTTTTTTAGTTTGTGAATTTAATTTATTGATGTTTTGACAGCCTGGCGTTTAATTCAAAACTAGATTTAGGCAGTTATACATTAATTCGAATGGGGTTTTTTCTTCTACATTTTAACATATAAACTTTTTTTGAGAAGTCGAGTGATACTTTTTTATTAGTATTATAATAAGAGTATAGAGTAAAGAGCTAAAAAAAAATGACACAGATTTATAAAGATAAGTTAACTGCTGTTTTGAAAAAAAAAGTTTTATGCGACAGTTCAAATTTGAAAGAAACTATTATAAATTTAAACTTATTAATGTTCACATATTTTCTCCGGCAAGTATCCGACATTTAACCATTACCCAACT
Organism: Gordionus sp. m RMFG-2023; assembly: GCF_954871325.1. Taxonomy (NCBI): domain Eukaryota; kingdom Metazoa; phylum Nematomorpha; class Gordioida; order Chordodea; family Parachordodidae; genus Gordionus; species Gordionus sp. m RMFG-2023. The sequence goes on along the minus strand of NC_088778.1, from coordinate 3,056,186 downwards.
ATAGCCCTGAACATTAAAGAGTTTATCGTAAGATATGCTGCCTTAATCTAGCTCTCTGAGAAAAGACGTTAACAGTGCTTTATTTTTTTTAAATTCTTATCCTAGTTACTATAAGTAAGAAAATAGTAATAATTTTTTTAATTGTGTTTTGTTTGTGGCATATTAGTTTTTAGTTTAGTAAAATAGTAAGAAGTAGTCGAATTTATTTATTTATATTTTATGTAATATTCTATAAATAATTGTTCTTTTTGTTATAAAAAAAATTAAATATCAAGGTAGTTCTAAAATAGAGATTTTATTAAACCAAAAAAAAAAGAAAGAATACTCAAAGAGAGGCTTGAATTTTTAATATCATCGCTTTTATTGTATTTTTTTTATAAATATGATAAAAATATCATTTTAGAAAAATAATCAAATCTATCAAAAAAATAAGCTTATTAATTTATAATAATAAATTTTTATGGAACAAAAGGAGGGATTATTTGTATTTTTTTTTTGGAAATCAATAAAAAATAATAATTGGGATTAGAATTACCTTCGATTTCGGAATGGTGATCGTCCAAGGGTGAAGGTGATTTGTGAGGTTCTTGGATTACGCTATCTTTTGGATTTTTGATAGGTATAGGATGGTTGTGTTTGGGATTAGTGCTAGTTACGTACAACTTTTGAATGGCGGGTATATAGCTTAGAGATATGTTTATTTTGCAATTGCATGATACTCCCCTAAAAATAAAATTGTGTATTTAAACATAAAAATTGACAAATTTTTATTTTGTTATGCAGTTAAAAAAAAATTAAATTATAACATATAAGTGCGATAGAAAAGCTTTGGCAGAACTATATGCGTAAAATTTGGGGGATTTATTGATTCATTCCCTCACGCAAATGTAAGTGACACCTCCGTATTTAAACTTTTCGTCAATTATGACCGCTTTTTATTTTCGGCGCCCCCACCCTCATACTACTTTTGATCCTAAATATGGCGCCGGTTTGCTCTTGAAATGCGGCGAATTTTCTTTCGAAATCAACGAAATCCTCGAAAGTTTGATTACCGAATATCTCCTTGAATTAAGGAGATATGTCATAAAATGTCATGATAATCACGTGAGAATAAGGGTACACAGAAAGAACAATGTTTAGTTTAAATTAGGATAGGAAGATGAGAATTTAATATTTATCCAAAAAAAGATTAAAAGCTACGAAAAAAACATAAAAATGGAAATTTTAGAAGATTTAAAAATGGAAATTTTAGAAGATTTTTTTTTTTTAAATTATAATTATATTTTAATTTTTTTTTGTTTTTCTAAAAAAAGCCAATTAATAACCAAAAATGCAAATTATTATTTAAAAAAAAATATTTACTGTATTTAAAGATATTTTAGGATGAACGAATGAATAAAATGTGACTAAATTTTATTTTTGGAAGATTAACTGGAATTGATAAAATAAAATACCATAAACTATAAGTAATATTAATAGTGTTGTTAATCGACTGAGTCGAGTCGACTTAGTCGAAAACTGAGTCAAGTTTTGGGTCGAAAAAATAGACCCAAACTGACTTGAGTTATGAACTCGAATCGTGAACTCAAGTCGACTCAAGTCGTGAACTCAATTCGACTCGAGTCGTGAACTCAAGTCCACTCAAGTCGTGAACTCAAGTCCACTCAAGTCGTGAACTCAAGTCGACTCAAGTCGTGAACCTAAGTCGACTCAAGTCGTGTACTCAAGTCTATATACTTGAGTCGACTAGAGGACGAATATTTTTATAAACTTGAGTCGTCGACTAGAGGACGAATATTTTTAAAAACTTGAGTCTTCTGAAGTCAAAATATAATATGTAAATTCAACTTATACTTTTTATTCTTTATTAATTAATAAAGTTTTACAAACATTTTTTATCTCATGAATATGGTTTAAGTTTATAAAAATATTCGTCCTCTAGTCGACGACTCAAGTTTATAAAAATATTCGTCCTCTAGTCGAAAACTCAAGTTAATAAAAATATTCGTCCTCTAGTCGACTTGAGTTTACTACTTGAGTTCACGACTCGAGTCGACTTGAGTTCACGACTCAAGTTCACGACTCGAGTTCACGACTAAAGACTTCAGACTCTGAGTCGGAGTCGGGTGAACTCGATTTTTTAACAACACTAAATATTATATAAAAAAATATAAATTTAAATAAATTATGCACAAATTAAAAAAATATAAAATTCTTAAATTTTTTTTTGAATTTGACCATATTTGACCGGTCAGAAATCGGTCGACCGAATCGTATTTGACCGGTCAATTACACAAAAGAATGCAAAACGAGAAGCTCTAATAATACAATCGTAAAACATGTGTACATTTACAATTTTTATTTTTTTTGATCAAAATCAGGTTTTTTATCATATTTAAAAAAAAATATTTTTTCCTCTTGGTTCATATATCATAATTATGTTTTGTTTTTATATATACGTTCATTTTCGATAAATAATGATTTACGATAGAGGAGTGTTGAGATTGGAAAGGGAACGGGAATAGTTTACGGAAGGAAATTTTTCTATTGACTGAAATGTTGTTAAAAAATTTTAATAATACTGAAATAAGGTTAAGGAGTAGGATTTAAGGTTAAAAAGATATAGGAATGGGATAGGCCAACTTCTTCTTCCAATTTTAATTCAACTAATAATATGAATTTCTGAAAAAATAATTTAATGAAATATATATATAATTTCGCCAGAGTCCATTTTCCATAATGCATAGTGTATTTGGAACAAATTATTTCAATCTTTAAAAATAGCACTCTCAAGATATTTACTCAGTAAAATTTGTTAAACAGTGAATATGGAAGGGATATAAATATTGGAATGTCCTAACGTTCCCCTGTCCTAAGAATACCCCACCCCGGTCTCCCCTATTATTCTTAAAGAAAAGGAAAATAATTATACGCCCCCCCCCGCACCATCTTTAAAAAGTTTTATTGCTTTCCATAATTAAAATAAAATATTTGTTTATTAATCTATTTTATATTAATTAATTAATTTTTTTACATATTATTTTCTATTATTTATAAGCATATTAATTCAAAAAATTTCAAGTAAGCCCTTTAATTTTTTTTAAATATACCCGGGCCGTGCCGGACCTAAAAAAAATATTTTTTTAATATATACGGGCCGGACCAGGCCTAAAATTTTTAAATCCCGGCCGGGCCTGGTCATAGTGATGGTATAAATCGAACTGAAAACCGTACAAATCAGTCCAACTGATAAACCATTAAAAATCCATAATTGGGGGGCCAACTTCACGGACCTGCCTGTTATGATATTGTTTATATGTATCATTTTTTACGATATGAATTTAATTATTTTCATATGTCTTTAAACTCGTATCACGTCAATACCGCGAAAATTTTACCGCGAAATGTATTATCGCGAATGTCGATTACCGCGAAAACATATATCGCGAATGCATTATCGCTAATGCATTATCGCTAATGCATTATCGCTAATGCATACTTATCCACTTACTTCTTAATAAATATTTCATCTTTATTATGTTTTTATATTTTAAATATATTGGGAACAATAAATTTGTCACCTTATTGTAATTCCTAGCTGATAATATTTTTCCCGATCTCTATTTTTCTAAAGAAATTCTTTAAACTCACTAGTTATATTGTAACTCATTTAGCAAGTTGAGACCTTTTTCAAAAAACGAGAAACCAGCATAATTGACGTTTCTATATTTATTTAACGTAGCGTTTTTAAATTTTTGTAACTCTAAAACACGTCATTTGCTATTTATGAAGTTTTGTATCCTCGGGAGAGATTGACCTCTAGTTGAATAGATCTATTGATTCGCTATCGATTGATACCCTATGTTAGACATAACTTATTTCATAAGACCAATAAAAGAACATTGGAAATTAATAATCACACTAAAATTAAAAAGAAATAAAACGAAACGCACGTAAAACGCTTTTTAAAATAAGATTCCTCTTTATCACGGTAAAACGTGATAATACGGTATTATCATTCCTTAACTTAAAACCCTAATTTTTTTAGTTATCCCTTTAAAACCCGTGATGATCCCGGATAGTTCTGATCCCTTTAAAAATTACGACATATACAAAGTTATTTCCCTGTACAATGATATGTAATTTCATTCCTGATATAGCATAAATTTTAGTCTCGATAAAAAAAACATAAGGTATAAATTTCATTGTAAGATGTGCAGGTAGGTTTTATCGTAACTAGTAGCTTCAACGAGGAAATATTTAAATTATAACATGAATGTGTAATCCAATCGTTAATCTTTAAAATAAAATATGAAACAAAACTAGATGAGTTTATGTGATAGTTGATTTTCTGACCCAGTCTCTGGCCATAAGATATATAAGAATTATATTATAAATTAAAAATTACAATAAATATATTAACATCTAATTTTATCATATATTTTAAAAATTATTATCTGGATGTTTATTCACCAAAGTTTTAAGCTTCATTTATTAATTAGACTAAATCCATGGACAACTTAATAGTATAATGATAACGCTAAATAATACTATACCTAACAGGATTATATTTTTTATAAATATTATATTTTTTAAGAAAATTCGATTACATATATGTGATAGTTGGGACACTCATGAAATAGAGGTCTAAATAAATTTTAATGCTTTTATTGGGGATAAAAACTATGAGGAGACAAAGATTACATAGTTTCGATATGAGTCGCTTGACCCTGTCTAATGGCTATAAAATCTTGGTAAATTATAATTCTTATTTATTTATAATTTAATTGAATAAACAAAAACAATATATCAAAAGCACTGTTAACGTCTTTTCTCAGAGAGCTAGATTAAGGCAGCATATCTTACGATAAACTCTTTAATGTTCTTTGCCGGAGAAAATATGTGAACATTAATAAGTTTAAATTTATAATAGTTTCTTTCAAATTTGAACTGTTATATTTATAAGAAAACCCCTGAGGTCAAAGTGATAAACCTTCGGCTAAAAATTGGCTTAAATAGCTCAAAATATTGTAATTGCCCAACTATGTTCAGGAAAATAAAATCATTTTCGATGATTCGAATGGGGAATTTATTTTTTTAGTTTTATTATTCTAGGAACAATGATATTAGTTTATTAATACCGGTTCTTTATCTTGACCCATTAAGACCAATATACTTTTGATGTTCAACAAATGATTCCTCCATCTTTTAAGAAGGTTTTATTATCTATTTTTAAAAAAACTAGCTGTAATTTTATACTACCCTATATAATACCGTGAATATCTCTATCTTGGACGCCATTTTTTTTTATCTTAGCGATTATTTATATGCATCACATTTTTTGTTGTTAAAAAACTGTTTTAATTTATTTAAATGTGATTTAAAAAAATAAAAAACATTAGGCTACATTTTTTTTACAAATCTCATTTTATATATGAGATGTCAACCATAAAATAATTGACCTTCTTTTACAAATAATAATTAAGACTACGTGACAGCCCCTGCCAAGTATTTGAATTTTTAAAAAAAAATAATTATAAAACTATAAAAATATTATTGAACAATATTTTATTCCATCATTAAAATTTGTTTAGGGGGGAGTTTTCTTTGAAATCATTTTGAATAAAAAAAATATAACAACTGTGTTATATAACATAATTATAAATAAAAATATCAAATACGCACGAAATTTAAATCTTAGATTTAAAAAAAACTAACAAATAAGAAAAAAATATTTAAAAGATTTGTAAATAATATTTTATTTTGTGCATCATAATAAACGCCACAAATTCTTGACATTTTTTTATAAAATTAAAGATCTATTATTTTATGATTGACATTCATTTAACCAACGAGTTAATTTTTTTTCCTTTTAAATTTATTCATTTATTTAAACTTAACCTTTGCTAATGAATCTTCTTCTATTAAAAATTGATGAAATATTTCCCTATGATAAATTTAATTAATCCTTTAATACTGATTTAAAATCAGAGGGATATCTTCTTATATAATAAAAGGCTTGTCACAACTGTGACATTATATAGTCAATTATTTTACCTGATAATAGTCAATTATAATTTTGTTAATATACTATGTAATATTCAACTTCTTTATTAATTATTTGACGTTTGTCCTACTTAAATAGGGAGTGATTCTTAATAATATTTAATTAATATTAACAAATTCGGAAGTATTTAAGTTATGTTAAATTGTAGTTTTAATCTCCATGATATTTAGCGCCATCTATAATATTATATTTTATTTTAAATAGCATTATATTTCTAGGTTGAAATGTAAATATATTGTCTTAATTGATGTCAAATATATTGTTCTTTCTATATATCTATAATTTATCTATCTATCTATCATAGCAATTTTAAGCCAATTTAGATCATATTAGCAAAATGGATTTAATCTCCTATAAATCATGGAAAGCATTTCAGAAGTATTTTGAGGCAATAGGCAGGAAGGAACATTAGTATGAAAAAAATGTTTGCAGATAATCCTACAAGAGCTAAGGAATTCAAATCTATAATATATATATTCAATAAAAATCATCATAGCTTAAACATATCAAACACGTATTCATAAACCAAATTGAACCGCCATTTTCAAAAAAAGAATTTCAATACAAAAAACAATTACAAAACATATAATAATATAATAATTACAAAAATTGATATTTTTTTTAACAAACACCACATCGAGCAAAACCTTCAATCATCATCAGTAAATAATTATATTTTTTAACAGACACCACATCGAGCAAAACCATCAACCATCATCATCAGTAAATTTTATTTTAAAAAGGTTAGCAGGGATCAAGGCAGAAAATAAAAGTTTTAGACGTATATTACGTGAATTTATTGATATTTAAATTAAAAAAATATAATGATCACATATTCAAAAATAGTTTGCTATATATATTGACAATGTAATTTATCATAAATTGATCTTTTTTTAAAAAGTTAAAAATAAAAAATTGAACATTAGTTTGTTAAGTGATTTATAAAATATAAAATTTAATATTAGTTTATAAACAAATTGATTTAAAATAAAAAAAAGTTGTTTTTAACAAAAAGAAAGAAACAATTTTTATTACATTTGAAATATTTAAGTTACACCATAAATGACTTAAGGATAAAAAAAAAAATAATTTTTTAAAGTTAATATTATTTAACATATTTTATACTTTCAATTTACACATCTTATTTCCAGTTATTTACGGCAAGTTACGAGCAAGGAAAACATCGAAAAAACGACACCACATCATCAGTAAATTTTATTTTATACTTTTATTATTATTACAATTAAAAAATAGTATTGACGTATAATTGTAAATAATATTGACATTGCTTTTAAACATGTATATATCCTTACTTTTAGATGAATTTATCAGTTATTGAGATTGGCTTAAGTGGTATTAGTTTTATATTTTGGTTTGTATTGGTATTAGTTTTGTAACCCTTAAAATATTGAATATTGTTGTCTGTCTTAGAATTTTATTGGTTTATTTATTTGAATGGGTTAATAAAATATATTATCGACACTACATCCACCAAAAACATCATAGACACGATACCATCATCATCATCATCAGTAAATTTTATTTTATACTTCCAATTTACACGTTTTATTTCCAGTTATTTACGGCAAGTTACGAGCAAGGAAATGAAATCAAAAAAACGACACTACATCCACCAAAAACATCATAGACACGATACCATCATCATCATCATCAGTAAATTTTATTTTATACTTCCAATTTACACGTTTTATTTCCAGTTATTTACGGCAAGTTACGAGCAAGGAAATGAAATCAAAAAAACGACACTACATCCACATCATAGACACGATACCATCATCATCATCATCAGTAAATTTTATTTTATACTTCCAATTTACACGTTTTATTTCCAGTTATTTACGGCAAGTTACGAGCAAGGAAATGAAATCAAAAAAACGACACTACATCCACCAAAAACATCATAGACACGATACCATCATCATTATCAATAAATTTTACTAGATTATATTTTTTTATATGGTTACAAATGTATATGTGTTGGAACCCCATAATCGTTAAGTCTTAAGGTATACACAATTATTATATTTTCTTATAATTCATATCTTTGTCTCTTTTTTTCTATTTCTTCCTTCTTTTTTCATTCTTTTATTCATTTCTTTGCTCCCCTAAAATCCATCTCCTACCTTCACGCGGTGGGGAGTGAACAGAAATGCTGACTAACAGGAGCTCTGGTGGATAATGTAATATTTGGGGTTCCAATAAGAGACATTGTTTCCATGTAATAAATCTTAATTATTGGGTAAAATTTTCTTTTATCTTTTAAATGTGAGCAAGGTGTATATTTGTGTCCTTTATTGACAATAAAGAAAATGTCTCAAGCACCGGGATGTCTCGACTATATTTAAGAACCTGGGAGCCCTAATATCTATCATCCTTTCATAGATTGAGTTTTTAAAGATATAAAAATAGTTATAAAGGAGAAAATTCTAATTCCCCGTCATTCTTGACGGGTTATTAGCTAGTGATATATAATGATTCTTTATTCATTATATGATACGAAGCCATTAAAAATGTCTGCGAATATTGATAATGAAATATTAATTTTCACCACGCAAAATTGATTTATTGATATTTTCTCAACAAGTGTCGGAAAAATGCAAATGATCAACAAGACGAGACTCCTAACCAATGCAAATGATCAACAAGATGAGTTTTTGTCAAAATGCTAATAAAACTAACACAAGTTCTCATAAATGCAAGAATTTTAAAGATAAGTATTATTTTAATTGCATTTATTCTCTTTAATGTTTTAACATATTAATATTTTAACTTATTACATATTTTATTTAGTTGGCCTTTAATATTTTATTTAGTTGGCCTAGGATACACTAAAAAACTTAAATATACTTTATTTTTAATGTATTTTAATATTTTTAACATATTTCCCCCCGTGGCTACGGCCCTGAGTGTATTTGAAAGTTTTCTCATAACTACTTTGTAGTTTTGTACATAGCGTATGTTTATTTCTAACTGATTAAAATCTTTAAACATATCTAATCTAGGTTTAATTTAACGTATTTTAATACTGATGGTAATGTAATTAATTTTATAAACTTATTTAGTTATATAGGGTATGTCTTTTTTGAAACATATTAAATTTTAAGATAACTATAAACGGATTAAAGTCTTTTGAAACATATCTAATCTAGGTTTAATTAAACATATTCTAAATACTAATGGAAATGTAATTAATTTATAAAATTTTATAAAGTTAAGATAAAAAAATGTATTCGACGGGAATAATTGCGTTAATAATTCCGCTCTAATGCTTTAACGCCAATTCATTCGCCATAATGCATTCGCGTTAATATTTTCTCGTTGATGCCGATACTTTTTTCGCGGTGATGCATTCGCTGTAACATTTTTTCGCGGAATCCAACATACGCAATAATGCATTTGGCGGATCGCTGTATTGACGATATTTATTTATCAACCTTTTTAAAATTAATTATATTCCGAGATGTAGCATATTTGCGGTAGATATGAATATGAACCTATTTCTAACGTTTTTTACCTACAAAAATGTATCAAATGGTCCCTCTGGTAATAAGAAAACAAGTACATATATTATTTTTAAGTCGAAAGGGGAAAATCAAGTATATATAAATTTTTTACCCACATAAATATGGGGAAAATATTTTATTATTATATCCTATATGGATATAAATAAAAGGCTAGCTTTTCATGTGTTTTAATATGCAAAAAAGTAACTAAATATTAATAGCACTTTATTCAAGTAAATAGTAGTTAAATAGAATTAGGGTTAATCTTTTATATAAGAATATTGCATAATTAAAAACTATATTATATTTATTTTTGGTTAAATTGAAACATTTAATAAAAGGATAACTTTTGAGGGTACAAATTATGATAATTTTTCTTTATATTTGAAATTATATTATATACTTGTTAATGGTTCAAAATTGTTCACAGTGTCATGTATAGCAATATATTAATTTTAACCAAAATAACCTAGCACAATTTTTTTATCCTTTTAGTTTAAAGGTTGTTTTGCATTATTTTTCAATAGTGTTGTGAGATGTTTTTTTTTAACAAACTTATTATATTTTAGTTATAAATTGCAAGTCTCAAAGTAAAATAGATTTTAAATAAGAAGGCTCTCTGAATTTACCCCATGTCCGAAATTGCCCCGATATCTCCTACTAGATTTTAAGAAATATTTAACGAAAAATTTTATTAATTCATAAAATATTGATTTGTTATATTATCCCGCTTTTGTTTGAATGATTCTGGCAACCCTGTTAAATATCCTAGGTCTTGGAAACACATCTTCGAGGATTTGAAGGAAAAATATCGATTCTCTCTCGTATCGGATGCACTAAATAATAGCTTTACTGATGTCTCAAGTAAACTCATAGGTATTTGATATCAAGTATTGATGAAATAATGAAAAAATTAGCTTAATCCTGAAAATTGACATGAGTAGATTTATAATTTACTTCTTAGTTAATATTGTCTTACAATTAAATTTTTGAATATATCATATTTTTTTGCCTAATTTTGTTAAAATAATAATATAAGGATAATATTTTCTACAATTATAATATATCAGTGCTTTAAATTATTTTTTACTATTTTTAAAAGAATAAAACATCTGAGCCAGGTAGAAATATGGCCTGAACCTAAAAAAAACGAAATACCAACCAGACCGGGTTTAAAAATTTTGAGATTTTAAGACATCAAATAAGGTCTAGCCCGAAAATTTTTAGATTATAAGACCTATAAAATTATTTTTTTATTACAGGATTATTTCTATACCTTTGTATAAAAATTTGAGCATAATATAGGAGTCTTCAATTTTTAAATTTTTGAGGTGTTGATATGCACTTTAACTATTAAATGGAAGAAAGAAATAACAACGACAAAATATTACATTTCTAATTAATAACATATATATTTCGTCATACAGGGGTGTACCATTATTTTGATTTTATTTTTATATATTTTATTCAAGATTTTATATACATCTATTTAAGTCCTTTGGCTATGTTATATTTTTGTAAAAATAATGTAGGGGTTTTCATTTTTTTAAATGATTTGAGGTTCGTCAGCTGATTTGCAGTTCGTTTATCATCATCGCTTTAATAAATAATTTTCAATATTCGATGTACACAAAAATCAAAAATGGATCACATTATTATTATAATATTCTTATTATCATGAAGAAATACATTGAAATCTATTTGAAAATGAGTTAAGTTCTAATAAGATGTTTTTGACAAATAATTTATATTTTGTCAGGTCTACGTGAAGATATTGGAAAGAAAATAAATTCAAATGTCAATAATATCATGAAATATATAATGGCAAGATTAGTGAAATTCTCATATTCTTAGAATTTGAACATCTTTAAAACTCAAGACTTAATATCAGAAATATCATATAATATTCTTTATTTCGACCTATTGATTTATTGGCGATCTTTATCATAATATAAATTATTATTCGTTTTTGTCGATTCCACATCATTTAATACAAATTATAATATCTTCCATATTCCGATTTATTATATTTGGAGGCACGCACGGTTATTTGGAGAATTATTAAGGATTTGGGGTTCTTCGGCTGATAAAGTGTTGCAGATCGTTTATCATCAATATAATCGTTAGCTATATTTATTATCTTAATTTATTTGATTGCTGATATATTCTAGGTGTAATGTATAATTGCTTCGCTTTAATAAAAAACTTTCAAAATTCGATGTACACAAAAATCAAAAATGGATCACATTATTATTATAATATTTTTATTATCATGAAGAAATACATTGAAATCTATTTGAAAATGAGTTAAGTTCTAATAAGATGTTTTTGACAAATAATTTATATTTTGTCAGGTCTACGTGAAGATATTAGAAAGAAAATTAATAATAACATCAAATATATATTAGAAGTCATAATTGACAAAATTCTCATATTCTAAGAATTTGAATATCTTTAAAACTCAAGACTTATTTTCTGAAATATCACATAATAATTCCTATATTTGAATTCATATATTATTGCAGTTGATTTAATTATCCATTTATTTATTGGCGATATTATTTATCACAATTTTATATTGTAATTATTATCCATATGCCACATCATATGTGATAAATTTATTTGAATCTACTATATCCTGCTATACTTAATAAGGGCAAGTGCGATTATTGATAGAAGATAAATTTGTAGATATTTTACTATCAGTCACTGATAAAGTAGGAAAAAGACAATAAAGTGTAGGCGAAAGGCGGCTAATTTGAGGATTATAAAGATGGATTTTGTGGATATTTTGCTGTCAGTCAGGGATAAAGTAAAGAAAAGGCGGTAGAGCGGAGGAGAAAGGCTGTTACAATTGCTAGATAAAACATTATATATATATATAATATATTTTTTTTTATTAGATATAAAAGTGAAGAATAAAAAAATTAATGAGGGTGTATTAGATTACAAAAGGATTGTGAGTGATATATATTAAGATTTATAGCATAACAGCATGATTCTTAATTGGATTTGTATTCTAAATATCAGATGACTTTGTTTAAAATTTTATTAGATATATAAAATTTACCAATCTTCAAGAGCAACTTATAAATGAAATCTTCATGAATATCTAAATTTATTTATAGTAATCTATTAAGGTGAGTCTGTATAATGATATTCTTATATTATATTCGATAAACACTATAATTTTTTCTGGAAATCATATTGAATTTTTTAATTATAGGAGGAAACATTTAATATCCATATATTTATCTATTACTTCGGTTTTAATAATTTATTTATTTTTACGAGAGATATTCGTTATATATTATATTTATCAAATACACATCATTTTTTACCAATTTATCTTAATATATCCAATATCTTGTATTATACTTGGGATATATTTCATTTGGAGGCTTGCGCTATTTGGACAATTATAAAGATATATTAAGTGGAAAGCTGCTCGTCAGGTGATAACGTAGGTGGTTGCAGTTCGTTATCCACATATTTAACTGGCAATAGAAGAGAAGAGAAGAGAATCATCATAATATATTTTGTTTTTGTTTATTTATTCATTTTCGATTCAGTTGGATATTCAATAATCCATTTATCTAATTTTATTGGAGTAATTAATTATCCACTTATTTATCTGCATGGCATTGATTATCCATTAATTTATTTGAGTTTATTATCTTTCTTGCAATATAATATAGACATCTATTTAAATCTGTTATTAGGAGATTTATAAAGATAAATTTGGTGGAGATTTCTAGTTAATCGTGGTTAATTTATGAAATATTAATTAAGGAGAGTGGAGGTAATGATCTAATAAAGTGCGCTAGCCTATAACGAATAATCATAAAATGATTATATTTATAATTTCTGATGTATTTCTATTTTGTTTTGAATTATAATATATAGTTAAAAAGATAAATTATATACCTTAAATAATTATTTTTAAAAATATTTATTATATGATCCGCTAGTGAAATGTTTTTAATTATTTTAAAAAGTTATTTATAGACCTCCAAAACTTATTTGATATTATTTTGTAATAATAAACAGAAGTTTTCAGGAGAATAGTAATATATTTTATTTAAATAAATGATAATCGTGCCTAATTTCTAAAATAAAATATTACAATCCCAAAAAAGGGTTACAACAACGAGCAATATAATTGGTTACAGATTAGATGTAAACTTTATTTGCCTTGGTCACTATAACTTAAAAATACATATATTCCTAGCAATGGTTTTCAGCTGTGTTCAAAAGAAAAACCCCCATTCTTAACCAAAAATCGTAAAGGTTTAGATTCAAAATTTTTATACAAAAGACTTTATCTGGCAGGGTCTTATCTATGCTACATAAAAATTTTAATTCAGAAGAACATCGCAAAAAACAATTTATTAGATCCAGTACTTTTTAATAAAATTACATGATGATGTTAATATTAATATTTTTATATTAATTCTAAAAATATTAATAGCTCAGTGATTGATTAAATGTTAAATGCAAAGTATATTTCACAAATAAAATATTTTAATCATTTGAGATAAATTATCTTAAATTTATAAACTCGTTTCAAATTTTAAAATTAAATTTTTTTTGTTTCTTGATTATTATCACTCCTTTTTTAAAAAACCAATATTTATAACTAACAATCTAAACCACTATTTATTATAATCATAATCAATAGATTTAGATTTCGGGACTGCCTGAAAAATTCCTGAATAATCAATTATAAATATTGAAATATTTTTGGGAAGATTTTTAAAAACGGCCTACCCAATATTTTAGTGAAAAAAAGTATACAAGCATAGATATTATATTTTTTACTACACCATATCATAAACTAAGTGATTTCTGGTCGGAAATATATTCCATTATTTTTTCAATAACCTACCTTACGAATGTCAGACAATTTTGCCAAGAACTAATTAATATAATTTATATTAGTCTTTCCATAGATTTTTTTATACGAATATTAAATGACTCAAAAATTATCTACAATTTGTAAGATAGGTATTTTAAACATGCTGGAATACATTATTTTAAAAAAACGCGCTCCAATTATGAAAGAATTAGAGTAGCAAACGCCGTTGAAGTTAAAATTGAGGATGTTTTTTATATAGAAAATATCTGTTTAAGCATTCTCAAAAAAATCTTCAGAGATCAAAAATCTTTGAGGATAATACCATTTCAAACTTGGCTTTAATAATTGTAGTCAGTTTAGTTTAGTATTTTTTTAAAATATATTTTCTTTTTTCGAAAGACTACACGTGTTGTTCTACAACTACTAGGAAGATCAGAATTCAATAATAATTGATTATGATTGCAAATATTTTATTAAAATTGAAAATAAAAATCAAATAATCAAGAATTTTTACACGCCAATATATTATTAATGGTTTAAAATAACTAATTTTATAAATACAATATAGTAGAAATATATACCTCCGTAACCGTTGTAACTATTTTATTTGACTCCCATTTCATTCTAATTTTCAAAATATATTCGTCATTTAACTTGATAGTATAAACGCATGGCATATAAATGCCAATTTCGGGTATATATTCTTTAAGCTCGCAAATTTCCTTATTATATTTGTAAATAGTAGTCATGTCACATTTTACTGTTATAGTAACTAAACAATTAATTGATAATAACTCGATTCCAATTATATAAATTTGAGGAATGGACTGATCGAATTCAAAATTTGACTCCTTTAGGTTTCATAACAATTTATAGAACTGTAATAATCTAATCTTTTAATTAAAATATCTATTTCGGAATCATGAAAAAGTTTGCGTTTACGAACTAATTGTGTAATATCTAAGCCATTGAAGTATAAAATATATTCTGAAATAAGATCGAATTTGTTCTTAGATAATTTATAAACTTTATTGCTTGAATTATCAGGAATTTGGCACAATTTTTCGCCCGTTTTATAAGAAATTGGAAAATATTTTGTTTTGGGCTGTGTTTTCTATCATTAAAAAATGTGATAAATTTTTGTATTATATTTATAGGTTTAGGAATTTAGTTGAATTAAATATATCACTTAGTTTGAGACACTAAAAATTGATATTATCATCAGATATATTTCATGCTAACATATACCTTGAAACAATTTTGGATATTTCTTTCTGAAGAAATTGCTGATGCTAAATATAATTTCAAAGCCCGAAATGGATCATTTGCTTCTTTATTCATTTCTTCGACACATTTTGAGATTGTCTTTCAGCCTATACTTTTTTGCTCCATATAAAATTTCCAAAAGTATATCTGTATCCATATCTATAAAATCAATTTCATCCGTATATATATTCCTTGGCGCGATAGGTAAAATAATTATTGTATAATTGAAATACTATTTATGTCAAAGATTTACTTCAAGATAATCTCAAAAGCTTTATTTCAGATCCTCAACAAGTACACAATTATCCTTGAACTCTACACTCCCAAAAAACATAGTGTAAAACATTTCACTTGTATATAACAAAATATTTTTATGAGCGTATAATATGCTCTTTTCAACCTTAAACGAATAATTTGGAGGAAGGAAATATAAGCTTTAATATAACCTGGATTCTAACATCTGACATTTAGGAATTATTATATAAACTTCCACCTGTTTTTGTGATAATACTTATTTCTTATTTTAGCGATAAACTTCACCTGCCGGCCTATGTTCTGCAATCGACATCCATTTATTAATATAATCCGACATCTATAGGATGAAAATATATTATTTGTATTCAGTGAAGAGAATGAAATAAATTGATAATATTATTTTCTTACACTTCTTAACTTAAAATTATAAAATTATTTCTTTTTATTCCGAAAATTATGGAAAGTTTTGAAGAAATGAGTATTCACACAAAAATAGGTGGAAGTTTATATAATAATTTCTATATGTCAGATGTTAGATTCGAGTTATATTAAAACTTATATTTCCTACCTCCAAATTATTCGTTTAAGGTTAAAAAGAGCATATTATACGCTCATAAAAATATTTTGTCATAGACAAGTGAAATGTTTTACACTATGTTTTTTGGGAGTGTAGAGGTAAAGGAAATATGTGTACTTGTGGATCTGACAATGCTTTTGAATCATGAAGTAAATCTTTGATATAAATATGAATAATATATGATTTTTATGCATAAGAAATCTTCAAATGATGGAAAATAAGAAAATTTTACCTTAATAATATGACCCACCCGCCTATAGAATTAAATTTATTTTAACATTTCTGTTATCTCTATATAATTAATGTTAAATGCAAAATATATTTGTAATATAATATTTTAATAATTTGAGATAATTTTTCAGGTTTATAGATATTAATTTATATTTAAATACACATAGTGTACAAGATAAATAAGAGGCGAATTAAGAAATTTAGAAATATTGAGATTCTTTAGCCATGGCATACTACCCACTAATATTTTTTTAGGAGAAAATATGACATTTTAATATGTTATTAGAATGATCGCTAAAAATATTTGAGGAAATTGATATATGAATCTAAGCGTAATTCGGATCTAGTTACCCGAGCTTCGAATAAGACAAAAGGATTTATGGTATAACTCATTTTCATTTTAAAATTATGACACAAAATATATATTTTATAAAATGCATTCATAAAAGCCTGTTATCAAAAAATCGTATGGAGTTAAAGAGGTTCCCAGCATGATGATCAAAACAACTTATGAAATATTTCACTATATTAGTTTTGTAATTTTTTGGAAATAATGAATGTATTTTTTGTAAATTTATGAATTAAATTAATTATTTATAATAAATATATATATATTTAAAATATAATTGGTCAATAATTATGTTATTTTCCAAAGATATATTTTCATTATAATTTAACATTAACAACCGCAATTCGTAGTTTATTCATTTTAATTTAACATTAAATAAGGCAATTCAAAGTTTAATCATTTTAATTTAACATTAATTACCGCAATTCGTAGTTTAGTCATTATAATTTAACATTAACAACCGCAATTCGTAGTTTAGTCATTATAATTTAACATTATATAACGGCAATTCGCAGTTTATTCATTTTATTTTAACATCATATACTGTTTAGACAATTTAATTTAACATTAAATACGGCAATTCGTAGTTTACTCATTATAATATAACATTAACAACCGCAATTCGTAGTTTAGTCATTATAATTAAACATTTAATACGGCAACTCGCAGTTTAGTCATTTTAATTTAACATCATATACGACAATTCGCAGTTTAGTCATTTTAAATTAACATCATATACTGTTTAGACAATTTAATTTAACATTATACGGCAATTCTTAGTTTACTTAATTTAATTTAACATTAACAACCGTAATTCGTAGTTTACTCATTTTAATTTAACATTAAATATGGCAATTCGCAGTTTAGTCAATTTAAATTAACATCATATACTGTTTAGACAATTTAATTTAACATTAATTACGGCAATTCGTAGTTTAGTCATTTTAATTTAACATTATATAACGGCAATTCGCAGTAAAGTCATTTTATTTTAACATCATATACTGTTTAGACAATTTAACATTAACAACCGCAATTCGTAGTTTAGTCATTATAATTTAACATTAAATATGGCAATTCGCAGTTTAGTCATTTTAATTTAGCATCATATACACCTTAGAAAATTTAATTTAACATTAATTACGTCAATTCGTAGTTTAGTCATTTTAATTTAACATTATATACGGCAACTCGCAGTTTAGTCATTTTAATTTAATATCATATATTGTATAGAAAATTTAATTTAATATTAATTACGGCAATTCGTAGTTTAGTCATTTTAATTTAACATCATATACTGTTTAGAAAATTTAATTTAACATTAAATTTGGCAATTCGTAGTTTACTCATTATAATTTAACATTAACAACCGCAATTCGTAGTTTAGTCATTATATTTAAACATTAAATACGGCAATTCGCAGTTTAGTCATTGTTTAGAAAATTTAATTTAACATTTTATACGGCAATTCGTAGTTTAGTCATTATAATATAACATTAACAACCGCAATTCGATGCTTAGTCATTATAATTAAACAATAACAATTAAAATGACTAAACTACGAATTGCGGTTGTTAATGTTAAATTATAATTAGTAAACTACGAATTGCAATATTTAATGTTAAATTAAAATGACTAAACTACGAATTGCCGTATATAAGGTAAGATTAAAATGACTAAACTACGAATTGCCATATTTAATGTTAAATTATAATGAAGAAACTACGAATTGCGGTAATTAATGTTAAATTAAAATTACTAAACTACGCATAAATTATTCGCAGTTTAGTCATTTTAATTTAACATCATATACGGCAATTCGTAGTTTAGTCATTTTAATTTTACCTTATATACAGCAATTCGTAGTTTATTCATTTTATTTAATCATTATATACGGCCGTAGTTTACTAATTTTAATTTATCATTAAATACGGCAATTCGCAGTTTAGTCATTTTATTTTAACATTAAATACCGCAATTCGCAGTTTAGTCATTTTAATTTTACATAAAATACGGCAATTCGTAGTTTAGTCATTTTAATTTAACATTATATACGGCAATTCGCAGTTTAGTCATTTTAATTTAACATGATAAACTGTTTAGGAAATTTAATGTAACATTAAATTTGGTAATTCGTAGTTTAGTCATTATAATTAAACATTAAATACGACAATTCGCAGTTTAGTCATTGTTTAGAAAATTTAATTTAATATTTTATACAGCAATTCGTAGTTTAGTCATTATAATATAACATTAACAACCGCAATTCGATGTTTATTCATAATAATTAAACAATAACACCCGCAATTCGTAGTTTAGTAATTTTAATTTAACATTAATTACCGCAATTCGTAGTTTCTTCATTATAATTTAACATTAAATATGGCAATTCGTAGTTTAGTCATTTTAATCTTACCTTATATACGGCAATTCTTAGTTTAGCCATTTTAATTTAACATTAAATATGGCAATTCGTAGTTTACTAATTATAATTTAACATTAACAACCGCAATTCGTAGTTTAGTCATTTTAATTTAACATAAATTACGGCAATTCGCAGTTTAGTCATTTTAATTTAACATTAAATACGGCAATTCGTAGTTTATTCATTATATTTAAACATTATATACGGCAATTCGTAGTTTACTAATTTTAATTTATCATTAAATACGGCAATTCGTAGTTTACTAATTTTAATTTATCATTAAATACGGCAATTCGCAGTTTAGTCATTTCAATTCGTAGTTTATTCTATTTAATATAACATTATATACGGCAATTCGTAGTTTAGTCATCCAATTTTCCATGATTTTATCTAAATTTAACATTAATTTACGCAATTCGTAGTTTAGTCATGGCAATTCGCAATTTACCTGGCAATTCGTAGTTTATAGCAATTCGTTCTTTAGTCATGCCCGAAATAATATATATTTTTAGTTTATATTTATGGGTACATTTCTTATTATTAAATACGTTTTGTTTAAATTAAATGAATAAAATTTATTTTAATACTAGCCACATCAAAAAAAAATGACAATCATAATAAAAATGTGATTTTCTATTTCGATAATATTAAAATGAATGCAATATAAATACATGTGATCAGAGTTGTTAAAACATACTTTTGAAATGGATCAAGATACCGATATATAATATAAAAATGGATAGAATTTTTATCATACTTATGTAAGATGTGTATATAGTGTGATGGTCTTGAAAACAATGAATTATTTTATTATATCTTTGTAATTAATTTCGTCAGTTTATATATCTTTTATAAATCAATATAAACAATCAATTTTATTAAACAATTAAATAACAATTAATCCTATTATTAATTGCCTTTAAGGTTAGCATAAAGCTTTATTTAGGATCTTCTTCTTAAAATTCCCATTTCGAAGATAGCTAAAAGGTTTATTGATATCACATCTATATATAGTATGTTACATTTGAACTTATACCCTTTTTGTTTCAGCAATAAATCTGTCAATTTTAAGAATAATTTAATATAACTTATAGATTGAGATAGAGATAAATTATCAATGTTTTCTAAAAATTTTATTAAAATTCTATCATCAGGGTCTGTTATTCGAACTTTCCAACATGTAAAAATTCACTTTTTTTTATTAAACCTTACATTTCAGACGATATAAAAAAAGGGTTCTCTATAAAGATAACTTGAGTTTAAGTAAAATTCTAAGACAATATAAAACTTTGCGGGGCAAAAGATTTTTGAAGGAATTTCCTACCATAAATCATTTGATAAATACTAAACAACCTATGCCAAAATATGCACCGAGTTTAGTTCATTTTATATAGTTCACTGGTGGAAAGATTCGCTTCTCTTCTCTTCTCTTCTCTTCTCTTCTCTTCTCTTCTCTTCTCTTCTCTTCTCTTCTTCTTCTCTTCTCTTCTCTTCTCTTCTCTTCTCTTCTCTTCTCTTCTCTTCTCTTCTCTTCTCTTCTCTTCTCTTCTCTTCTCTTCTCTTCTCTTCTAACATGCTTTTATTCGGGGTATTAAGTCTTGGCTGCACAGGTCAAAGTTAATGGTGCATACTATCCTGGCGTTGTACTTGATTAGCACTTATTGATAGCTATTAAAGAATTTTCATCCATTCATATTCTAGAATGACAGTGCTCACCGGCCCATAGAAACTATTGATCTGCTATCAGGAATAGCTCCAGATTTTATTTCCTCCATCTTTGCCCCCTCCCCCCAATGGCTCTAATCTTAATCGTGTGGACTAAAAGATATAGAGCATATCAAGAACCTGTTTATAAAAACCGCACATGCGACGTTGACCATCTCAAACAGCAACGTACGAAGGAATGGAATCATATTGTAAATTGTGGTATTAACGAGTGGGGAGATTGCCTTATAGCATGTTTTACATTAATGGTAAATGCTTTTAACATCAGTTTTAAACAACATTTGACTCAAATTAATCTAAAATTTTGATGTTTTTAGGTTTTGGTCCAATTTATCTAAAATTTTAATGTTTTTAGGTCTAATCTAAAATTTGATATTTTTATATCTTGGTCCAATTGTAAGTTAAAAGTAAAAAAATATATTTTTTCCTTACTGGAAAGTCAAATTTTGTTTGTTCAACTTTTAATGTGTATAAATTTAAACCCTATTTATAGATTTGATGAAATTTGCAGAAAACATTGATAATTTATTTTTCTCTTAATCAATATAATTTTATTAAATTGTATTTAGAATTGACAGATTTATTATAAAAAATGGGTATAGGTTCTATTGAAACACAGTGTACAGATATAAATAAATTATGATTGTTTGATTTTAGTAATTCATTTATAAAATATACAATTAAATGATTATATATGGTTGTTATTTAATAATAAAACATTCTTAAAATGTTTTTCATTAAGCCCCCCTCCCCAATATTTATCTATAAATTTTTAGCAAAAATACATTCAACCTAAGCATTTAACAGCAGAGTGGGTTGTTACATTTAAATAACAATTTTATAATGGTGTTTTTATAGCTTTTGCTGCTTTGCATATTATAGAATAATTATACTAGGCCTTTTCTAAAGTTCTTGAGGCATACGCATTTGGTAATTCACCGTTTTAGTAGTACAGCTTCAAATCCTGATTAAATGCGCCTGTTTTCAATATCAAATTGAGGTTTGATTATAAAATTTAATGGTAAATATTGTTTTTTATTATTTAATTTAACTTTTCATCTTTTTTAGTCTAACGCTATTTAATATTTTTACTAGTTTTAGTGTAATTCGGCTATAATTTAGATTTGGTATAAACCATGTTTGATAGTTCGCCTAGATATGATCATCATGTCTATCTTTGTAATTGAATGTATTTGTATTTCTATTATTTTCTTTTTGTCAGTATATATTCCATTTACATTTTTATATATCCCTAGATGTAAATTTTCCTTTACAAATCTTATAATACTAGTTCTAACCTCCTTTTCTAATATTTTATGGACTTGTTTTATATTTCCTAAATGCTCTGTATCCCTTTTTACTGTATTTATAATATCGTTCAAATAAACTCTTTGGTGCACATTCTTATTTGGTGGCTAGGGTTTAATTTTTTTCCTCGAGGTTAAAGTCAATATTTTTCTTCTATGTTGTCTTTTTTTTTAAAATTGTTTTACATGATTATTAGAAATTAACTTTTAAACACTAGCCTAAATAATATATAGCAATATCTTACCTTTTGATGAGTGTAATATAAATGTAATTGTAAATTGAATTTAAATTGAATATAATATTAACTCTTCGTTTGTAAATTACATAACCTGAAGGATTGAATTCATTATATATATACGTGATATTTTGTATTAAAGATACTTTTTCTTACTTTACTTATTTTACTTATTTAATAAAACACTTTATTGGCGACGATTTTTTTAGAGAAGATTTATTTGATTTATTAAATTTAAAGTAAAAGACTCAATGGAAGTAGCTCCTATTAAAGTTAAAGATTCAATGGAAGTAGTTCCTATTAAAGTTAAAGACTCAATGGAAGTAGTTCCTATTAAATTCCATATTCCAGAATTCGTCAAAGAAAAAGTAAATATTCAGGATTACTTATTTAACTTGGAGTTAATTTATAAAGTAAGAAATATTATAGATTTAAATACAAAAAAAGACCTGCTTTTAGCCTATATCGGAACAGGCAATCTTATCAAAATTAAGAACTTTCACTTTCCAATAAATTTAGAGATGATAAATTATGATACTTTAATAAAAAGCTTAAATTTGGTGTTCAAGGATAGTTCGAGCATTTTCGTAAATAGAAAAATTTTTTTTACGTTAAAAAGATGCAGTGAGATGATTATTGACTTTTCAATTAGAACTGTCTTTTCTCTTTGTAATTTTAAACCGCCTTTTGATGAACTTTTAAGAGATATATTTATCCTAGGAGTAGGCTTACCTGAGTTGGACAAAGAACTTCGGTCAAAGTATATCGAAGGCAATATTACTTTTGAAGAGACCGTGCGTTAAGCGATCGCGCTGTCTTCGTTGGAAAATGAAACCCAGACTGAAGTTAATAAAATAATTAAAAATAAGCCAACACAGGGTTCGAAAAATAATTATTTTAGAAATAATAATTATACAAACGTCAATAGATTCAATAATAATAAACACTTTAGTAATAATTATATTCCTAATAATAATTATAGACCTAGTATCAAACCTAACTCTATTCAAAAGAAAGTGATATGCTTTCGTTGCGGTAAGGCAAACCACATAGCGAAAGATTGTAGAACCCATGCCATACAAATGATTCTGCCACGGACACCTCGCCTGTCATATTCAAATAAAGCAACCATCGATGCGAAGATAAATGGGTTGCAGCAAGTTATGGAGGTAGATACCGGCGCCGCGTGTAGTGTGATTGATGAGGTCACCTGGAATCGTATTGGCAGACCACAACTATCACCGGCTTATAAATTAGTGGGATATAATCATATCCAAATCGAAGTACTAGGTAAATGTACCGTAGAAGTCAAAGTAAAAAATATTTCGAAATTTTTACTTATTTGGGTAGTTAAAGGGGAGAATTCCCTTATTTTTGGGATGCCTTTCATTAGAGAATTTGATATAAAACTACCGGAAGAAGTTCGTATTAATTAAATAAATATGAATGTTCCCTCTTTAAATACGATTGCTTCAAAATTCCCTCAAGTTTTTAAAAAAAATTAGGTTAAATCAAACTGCAAAAGGCAGTCATCCGAATAGAATCGAACACGTTACCGATTGCATTACCAGCAAGAAGAGTTCCTTTTCCGTTGCGTCGCATTGAAGCTGAGTTGGACAGACTTTTAGACGAAGGCGTTATCGAGAAGGTGGATCCAACAATAACTCCAATCATCACTTGGGCTACGCCAACGGTTAATATCTTAAAGAAATCCGGTGCCGTACGGATATGCGGAGATTTTCGTTTAACAATCAACAAATATCTAGCGATCGATAACGATTTACTACCAACTTTCGTCGACCTAACAAATAAGATCGCGGGTGGTAAAATATTTTCAACAATAGATTTAAGAGATGCAACAATTCGGAGTTAGTCCAGAATGTAGGGACCTTTTAGTAATTTCGACACATGTCGGTTATTACCGATACCAAAGAATTCCATTTGGTTTGACTAGCGCTCCGATAATATTCCAACGCTTTATGAAAAACCTATTAAAGGGAATTCCTATGGTTAGTGTATTTTTAGACGACATAATTATTGCAGGTGAGAATAATTCCCATCACATAGTTAATTTGGAAGAAGTATTAAGAAGATTTGAGAAGGCTGGACTGACCACTACGACCGAAAAATTAAAATCGGAGTAATGTCAGTCACTTATTTAGGTCATGTTATTGACAGTTTCGGAATTCACCCTACAGAAGATAAGATTAGCGCTATAAAAAATTTTAAAACACCTTCCAATGTTAAAGAACTACGTTCATTTCTTGGAATAGTAAATTATCATGAGGCATTTATTAAAAATTTGCATTCTATTTGTACGCCTTTACACCGACTAACGAGTAAAAATGTTGGTTGGTTTTGGTCAGCTAAAGAAAATGAAATATTTACTAAAGTTAAAAATATATTGTCAAAAGAAGATACAATAATTCCTTATTCAGCCGATATCTCTGTCGTGATTTCTTGTGACGCTTCCGAAGATGGTCTAGGAGCTGTTATTGCACACCGATTTCTTACTGGCCAGGAGAAACCGATTGCTTACGCATCGAGGACACCTTAGACGGCTGAAAAGAATTATGCCACAATTGATCGGGAGGCTTCGGCGATCATGTTCGCTATCGAGAAGTTTCATCAATATATTTTTGGAAGACATTTTATCTTGGTTACTGATCATAAACCATTACAATATATTTTAGGTGATAAAAGAGATCTTAACAAAATAACAAATAACCGTTTAATACGGTGGGCGACGAAGCTATTAAATTATGATTATGAGATAATATATAGACCAGGTAATCAAAACAAATGTGCCGATGCTCTGTCCCGTTTGGGGGTAGAGAAAGCAAAAACCAATGAAGTTACAAAAAAATTCGAAGAAGAAATCAGAGGATTAAAAATTAATTTAATAGAAGATTTATCTTTCACTCGCAGTAAAGTCGTAAGTGAAACGAGCAATGATATAAACCTAAAAGAGATTATTAAATTAATTAAAAATCATTGGTATATTGATAATATAAATAATTATTCGGAGATTGTAAAAAAATATATTTCGATTAAAGATAATATTTCGTTCGAAGAAGGATTATTATTTTATAATGATAGAATTATTATTCCAGATATTTTAAAAAAGGAGGTTTTAAATGTGATTCATCGAGGACATCCTGGGATAGTGGGGATGAAATCATTGTGTAGATATAATGTTTTTTGGACAAATCTCGATACTGATGTTGAAGACTTTGTTAAATGTTGTAAGAGTTGTTAAGAAGGAAGGCCGGGAGCTAAAGAAGTGCCATTATACAATTGGAACATTCCTACCCGACCTTGGGAACGAATACACATTGATTTGACAGGCCCCGTATCTGGAAAGTATTGGTTAATTTGCGTAGACGCTTTTACCAAATGGGTTGAAGTTGCAATTTTAACACATATTAATTCGGCGAGTGTAATAAATAATCTGCGTAATTATTTCGCTAGATCTGGGTTACCTCGCTACATTGTCTCAGATAACGGTACTCAGTTTACTGGATCTGAATTCAAAACGTTTCTTTTTAAAAACAATATAAACCATTTTAGATCGGCCCCTTATAGCCCCAAATCGAATGGTTTGGCTGAACGATATATACGGACGATAAAGACGCGTTTCTATGCTGGAAGGAGATGTGGGACTCCGGACCAGTTAAATTTAGCGAATGTTTTAATTACTCACCGTAATACTCCCAATGCAACTACTGGTAAATCCCCTGCCGAGATGATGTTTGGAAGGTCGCTTAGGACGACATTAGATCAGTGGAAATTACCAACGAGAGAAAGGACGGAATCTATGGAAACAAAAGTACTACAAAGATAGAAGTGTTGAACCTCGGGAGTTTGAAGAGCAGCAAAAAGTTTGGATAGCAAACGAAAGGACAGCAGGGTGGCATGAAGGAAAAGTGTTACAATGAAAAAGCGCAATATTGTACGATGTGGAATCAGAGGGGATCGTTAAAAGCAAGCATGCAGATCAATTGAGGGATGCACATACACAAGAGAAATACCCGTTACGTTGACCGAAGAAGTGGAAAAGGTAGAACATGAGAATACAACTCTTGAAAAAAGAGTTTCGAAACCCCCATTACGTTATCACGATGAATTCAATTTATAGTGGGGAGAACTGTAATATAAATGTAATTGTAAATTGAATCTAAATTGAATATAATATTAACTTTTCGTTTGTAAATTACATAACCTGAAGGATTGAATTCATTATAAATATATACGTGATATTTTGTATTTGTTGATTGATCATATATAAATTTAAAGAATTAATCTTAAATTTGAATAGTTAATTTTATATTATAAATTGATGTGTTTGATATAATTTAACTATTCACAAAAACGTGATATTATATATTTTTCAATTAACTTTTTTTATATATATATACTATGTTTTTAGATATAGTAAATAAAAAAAATAAAATATTTTAAAAAATAATTAATTTGAATAGCTTACTTCATGGTGCCCCGGTTACGGTGGTACGTTTTTCGTTTTTATTTCTCTTTAAAAAAAAAATAAAATAAAGTTAAATAATAAAAGTTTAAAAAAAATTAAAAAATATCCTTACCTTGATTCTTTTGTAAAAATAAAAAGTAAAGGAATTACTTATCAAATTCGTCATTCGATATTGGAGATGATAAAAGGACAAATAAAATTTTTAGACTTTTCTTTTCGATAGTCAAAATTTTATCCAAATTTACAAAATCATAAAAGGTAAAAAAAAAAGAGAAAATAAAATGTATATATATATAAATAAAAAGAGTAATATTCATCGGAATCTTTGCATTTTACGTTATGATGTTTTGTTTTAAAGCTTATAATATACCTCAGTGCATAATTATCGATAAAATGTTGAAGGAAATGGGAGTATGTAATGAATTCTCTTATGTCCGTGATAATAGAATGAATGAAATTGTCTTTTATTTTAAGTCCTTACGAAAAATGATTGATGCCTATATGTCTCTAAATGGGAAGCCCTATGTTTTTGATGAAAATAATTTCATTTTTATATCTTGTGAAATTACGGAATATTAAAATTTAAATATCTTTACGCTTTACATATTTGACATACTATATTTATAGGGTATAGAAAATTTTCCCTATGTTACGTTATTAAATATAAATTTACGCGATGTTTAACCTATAGAATATCAATAAAATTTTTTTTAATTTTCCTTCTAAAACTTAGTGGACTAAATCCTCTTTACGAATTAGAATTAAATTTTTCACAGACAAATTATATTGAAACTTAGTGGATTAAATCCTCTTTACGAATTTGAATTAGAATTTTTATAGATAAACTATTAAAACTTAGTGGACCATATTCTCTTGATTAAAATTAAAATTTTTAGACAACTTAAATTTGATTTTAATGAACTACAATGTTTTGCTTTTACGATTTTAAATATTGAAAGTTTACTTTACTCAAATAAAATTTTATCATGGACGAAAAATTAACTCTTACACACACTCAATATGTTCCTAAATTTCCCAAGTTATCAGGAAAATTATCTGAGACTTATCTTAACTTAATAGAAACATACTTTGAAGGACATATTGAGTCACTCATCTAAAGTTAGGACACTACTATGTAGCTTACCAATTGAGATTGTAGACCAAGTTACGTCGATATGTTCTAAAGCACAGTTAAAAGACTTTAATATTGTTTTTGGTAAATTGAAACTGTTAATTCCAAGTGAGGACATTAATGTAAATATAAAGAACTTTAACTTAGCGGTACAAGGTGCCGAGGAGTCCTTCCATACTTTTTATTTTAGAATTTCAAAACTTCATAAAAAATGCGATTTTGATAACGATACAAGAATGATTGAGAAATTAATAACTTGTTCTTTAAATGATAATATCAGAAGGAAGTTAAATAAACATAAGCACGAAGGCTTAGATAAGATGATGAAATTAGGAGTGGAGTTAGATGGCAGCAATATTAAACCAGACGTTAGCGATACAAATTATGTAGACAATGATAAAAAATTGGATAAAAATAAAAAAATTTACAATTTAAACATGGATAAAATACCATGCAAAAGTACTTTTAGTAATAATGAGAATAATTCTAATGATTATGAACATAATAATTTTAGAGAAAATAATTTTAATTATAATGGACGTAACACTCGTAGGGAAAATTTTGATTTTAAGAAGAGGAATTATAATGATTTTAGGCCTAATGATAGTGCTAGCCGAAACTATCAAAACAATATTTTTCGAGACAGTGAGGGTAACTCTAGAAATTTTCGTAATAACCAATCTTCGAATAACAATTCAAACTATTACGGAAGAAACTCTATGTGGCACAACAACAATAATGCAAACAATTATGATAGAAACAATGCCTGGCAATACAATAACAATTCAAACAATTATGGTAGAGGTACTTGGCAAAACAATAATTATAATGGGAGAAACAATTCCTGGTCTTACAACAATCAAAGAAATCAGAGTCAATATAATAATCGATATGGTTATCAATATCAATCCTACAATAACAACAATAATGGAGAAAATAATACGTGGAAAAATTATAATCAAAATATTAATCAAAGAAAACCATTACAATATAATGACATGAATCAAAGTAACATCAATTGTAACATGAACATTGAAGAGATTGTTGAAGAAAAAAATAACCCTACACAAAATAATAATGGTAGTGATTTTAATATCAACAATTTAACTGAGTTTAAACTTAATGATAATGCGTTCATGACTACTTTAAAAGTAAATGATGCTGCTGTTACTATGCAGGTTGATACGGGATCCAAGTTTACAATTATACCTCATGATATGGCTAAACAAATAGGTATTAAAGATCTTAAAAAGTCCACTCTACAACTCACAGCTTATGATGGAAACTTAATTCAAATTATTGGCGTCACTCAAGTTAAAGTAACCTACGAAGGTATCACCAAACACTTGCAAGCCGTGGTCGTTAAATCTAATAAAAATGCGTTATTGGGACGTATGTGGATTAATGCCTTTAGTAATATTTTGAACAAATTTATAGCAAACATTGATACCAACTATGAAGATGAAATAAAGAAATTAATAAAAGATTGCGAATCTAAACTGACTAAAAAACCGATCAACAAAGGGAATGTCAAGATATATCTACGTAATGACGCCAAACCGAAAATCATACCACCTAGACGGTTACCTTATTCAAAGATAGACGCTGTTACTAGAGAACTTATGAGATGGATAGGAGATGGAGTCATTGAGCCGGTAACAGATGTCCGATGGGCAAGTCCGATAACCGCTGTCTACAAGGATAATGGGAGCGTTAGGGTTTGCGCCGACTTCAAAGACACTGTCAACCCAGCCCTTGAGGACTTCAGATACCCACTTCCAAGAATAAATGATCTTATCGCTAAGCTCAAGGAAGGGAAGAAGTTCACCAAGATAGATTTCAAGGATGCGTTCCTACAAATTCCCATCGACGAAACCTGCAGAGACATATTAACTATATCTACACACAGGGGGTACTACCGGTTTACCAGACTTCCTTTTGGGTTAAAGACTTCATCTGCGATTTTTCAACAAATTATGGATCAAATTTTCGGTGACATGAAAGATGTCATATTTTATATTGATGATCTACTAATTACGGGAAGTAGTGACGAAGTTCATTTCAACAACATAAAGAAGGTTTTTGAAAGAATACTATCTCATGGTTTAGTGCCTAATTTTGCAAAAAGCTTATTTTCAAAAAAAGTCTAAGGTTCTTAGGACACGACATCGACGCCAAGGGGATCCACGCCAACCATGACAAGATCGAGGCGATCGTTAAAATGCCGGAACCAAAATCAGCCGCGGAATTGTCAACGTTTCTAGGTATGGCCGGGTACTACAGAAAATTTTTGAACAACTTCGCTGAAATAGCTGATCCTTTATACAAGATTGTTAACAAAGAAAAATGGGAGTGGAATTTGGAACACTCCAAAAGTTTTGATGATCTAAAGACATTGATTAGTCTTCCTCCAGCTTTGACGTACTTTAATCCTGAACTACCTATCGGAATTGCGACTGATGCATCTAAAAGAGGTTTAGGAGCTGTTTTGTTTCACACTGAAAAAGATGGCAAAGAAAAACCGATAGCTTTTGCATCAAGAACTTTAGCAAAATCCGAAACAAACTATACCAATATTGAGCGTGAAGCTCTGGCCATTATGTTTGCTATCAAGAGATTTCAAGAATACTTGATAGGGACTAAGTTCACTATTGTAACGGATCACAAGCCGCTAATCCATATTTTCACCAAAGGGCTCAAAGATAATAGCACCATGTCATTAAGGTTACAGAAGTGGAGTATAATTTTGGGGGGTTACGACTTTAACATCAGATATAAAGCTGGTAAATACAATGTTGTTCCCGATTGCCTCTCAAGACTACCACAAGTAATTGATGATGACGTTATTGATGATATCGCGATTATAAATGACTTTGGCGATATACCTCTTAGTTTTGACCGAATACGTGATGAAACGTCCAAAGATTTTGAATTATCTCAAGTTATGAGTGACATAAGAAATAATGTGCCTATCCAAAATAAAATTTATGAAAATATTGAATACGAACTAAGTATCATTAAAGATTGTCTGTACAAAAGCGACAAAATAATAATTCCGTCAAGTCTGAGAAAGAACATACTGAAGGCGTTACACGAAGGTCATTTGGGAGCAGGTAAAATTAAATCCTTAGCCAAAGATCGTATGTGGTGGTCTGGTATGGTCAACGACATTGATTTGGAAGTCAAAAGTTGCGATGATTGTAATATTTATCATGACAATCCAAAGAAAATACAAAATCCATGGGTAGCAGCAACTAAACCATTTGAAAGGATACACATAGATTATGCGGGTCCGTTTTTTACAAAGAATTGGTTGATAATCGTTGATGCTTACAGTAAATTTCCGGTTATAGTTCCGGTAAAGAGTATTACGACTGAATTCACGTTAAAGGAAATTTATAAAACTATTTCACTATTTGGTATATCTGAAACCATTGTTACAGATAATGGTACCAATTTCACGAGCAAAGATTTTGAAAAATTTTGCAGCAATTATGGTATAAAACATGTACTAACGTCGGCCTACCATCAGCAATCTAATGGACAAGCTGAACGTATGGTGAGAACATTTAAAGCTCATATGAAAAGAAACATAAAGATTGACTTAGAAACTGCGCTGGACAGATTTTTGTTCAACTATAGAAACACGCCGAATGACACTACGGGAGTTACACCGTCCAAGAGAATGTTTAACCGCGACATTAGAATAAAGTGGGATTTATTAAAACCTTTGGAGGATAAAGTTGGTGAAGTCTTCATGTCGTTACCACGAAATCGAACTTTTAATAGAGGAGACTATGTTTGGTATAAGAAACAGGGTGATGATACGTGGTGCAAAGGCAGCATCAAGCTTAAAGAGAGTAACACCATGTTTCAAGTTTATAATGATAAAGGGATAGTAAGTAGGCATCTTGATCAGTTAAGGAAAAGAGAATGTTACAACAGTTTAAAATTTTATGAAATTGACCCTAAAAATTCCTCTAAGGGGGGAAGTGTGGACACGAAGAATGAGATTAAGATACCAATTACTAGACCAATAAGAATTAAAAATAAACCTGATTACTTAAAAGATTACGTGCTCAAAATTTAAAGATTACGTGCTCAAAATTTAAAAAATTAAACGCTTATAAAAAATGTAAAACGCAAAAAATATAAAAACGCTAAAAATATAAAACGCTAAAAATATAAAACGCATAAAACGCTAAAAATATAAAACGCTATGATTAATAAAAAATAATATAATAATCATTATGATTTATCATTCCTTATTTTATTCCTTATTCCATAATTTATCATTCCTTATTACATATTTTATTGTTCCGAAATTCAAAATTTTATTCGTGCATATTATTCATATATTTGATTTGATCAACTATTCCAAATTACATATTCCGATTTATTCCAAATTCCAATATTCGACTGGATTAATTATGAAACATGATAATAACAATTTTGAGAAATGTGAACAACATACGATAAGGATATCAAGCCTACAAAAAACGTACAAACTCACGCAACTCTAATAAACGATTTTATCAAACCTACGTGATAGAATCAAGCCTACGAGAACATTTGAGACTTATGCGCTAGCCAAGATAAAACCGAGTACAATCGAAACGGGAAAAAACTTCTGGGACAACAAGCTCTCGATGACTGCTGAGAAGAAGCTTAGTTCTTTGTAGAAGAGGGGGAATGTTGATTGATCATATATAAATTTAAAGAATTAATCTTAAATTTGAATAGTTAATCTTATATTATAAATTGATGTGTTTGATATAATTTAACTATTCACAAAAACGTGATATTATATATTTTTCAATTAACTTTTTTATATATATATACTATGTTTTTAGATATAGTAAATAAAAAAAATAAAATATTTTAAAAAATAATTAATTTGAATAGCTTACTTCAGTATTAAAGATACTTTTTTCTTACTTTACTTATATAAAACACTTTAATGAGAATAAAAGAGAATTAAGGATTTTAAGGCAATCTAGAAATAAAATGAATCAATAAAATTGATATTCACAACTTTCATTTATTGTTTGCATTTTTTATTTATTTTAGATCAAAACAGTCTCAATGGCATTGCATAGAAGTAATCTTAGTTGGTTTTTCTATACGTATCCATCATAACGTTTCTCTAAGTTTGATAGGAATTAGGATAAATTAAGTATAGCTCTGTTGATTCATATTGAAAAAAAAATTAAAATAAGATATATTTAATAAGTATTTTTTACTGAAATACAATAAAGAAATATAAAATCTATTCAAATGTAAATGCTTATCTGTAATCGGCCACACGCTACCAACAATACACAACATTGATGTAGATATAATATTTATAAAATAAGAATATATATATGATTATATTGGGTGCCGGTTATTTAAAATTGGGTTCTAATCCAATTTTAAAAATTATTGCTAACTATGAGTAAGGGGTTGTCTAGGACCTATATGCATCAACCTAAGGACGACCCCGCGGCACTCTATAATATGTTCGTAACAGGCGCGTAACCAATGGGGGGAAAGGGGGGAAATTCCCCCCATCGCAAATTTGACTATTTTCATAAATATCATTTTAAGCTAATAAAAATTTTACCCCTACCCCCAGACCCCCCCCCCCCCCCCCCCACTCCACTAATCAAAATTTTACAAATATTTGAATATCAATTTTCTAACATATTATTC
This sequence comes from Gordionus sp. m RMFG-2023, assembly GCF_954871325.1. Classification (NCBI taxonomy): domain Eukaryota; kingdom Metazoa; phylum Nematomorpha; class Gordioida; order Chordodea; family Parachordodidae; genus Gordionus; species Gordionus sp. m RMFG-2023. The sequence goes on along the minus strand of NC_088778.1, from coordinate 3,022,054 downwards.
AAAAATATTTAGTCAAAAGAGATTGAAATCAAACGATAATTTATAAATAAGGTTGAGCATGAAAAAAAAAGTAATGTGTCGTTAGCAGCGATATCATTATTGAATTCAATTGATCAATCAGAGTTTATCATTGCTGCTAGTTGCATCAATAAATTATTTTTCCTATAGCTCACTACTTTGTAGAAATTTACAAAAACCAAATTTAGATTTGGTTCAGGTTATTGATTTGGCGGAAAATATACATGAACAGGTAGATACAATAAGAATGAATGTAGACGTTGAATCGAAGGCTAAATTTTATGATATAATACTAATTACACCTCGTTTAGCACCTAGGCCATTATTGAGATGAAAATAAATATTGGCTCAACTGAAGAATATTATAAAATATCCATTTTCATCCCATTCTTAGATACTATCGCAAATAAAAGTACGGGTTTTAGATAAAAAACAAGTCTTTAGCAATCTTCAAGTTTTATTACCCAAAACTCCTTCTTCATTTTCTAATGCCACTATTGGTAAAATTAAATATTTAGAAAAATTTTATTCCTATGAGATTGATACTGAAATAAATTTAATCAGTGAATTCGAATTGTGGTATAAATATTTATACGTTTAGCTATTTTACCTGAGCATGCTATTGATGCGCTCAATCGGTGTAAAGAAATCTTGGCTCAATTTCCTAATATTTCGAAGTTGTTTTATATTCTTGCATGTTTGCCTATTACAACATGTACGAATGAAAGGACTTTTTCCAACTTGAGAGGGTTGAAAACATAATTACGAAGTACTGAATCTCGGCTAAATGGGTTAGCTCTGTTAAATATACACAGAGATTTGGTTCCAACGACAAACGAAATAATTAAAAATCTTGTATTTGATAAGAAGTTAAAAAACTTGTTAATTTAATTATTTTCTAGTCAATATTTTAAACTACTATTAGTATTTTCAATAAAAAAATTATATTCTACTTATATTGTATGAGAATTTAAGCTGAGGCTAGTTTTTAAAGCAAATTTTATAAAAAAAATGACATTACACTTTATTTCAACTTAACATTTAAAAAAACTTTTATTAAATATAATATACCTATCTTGAAATAATAAAAAAAGAGGCTTATAATATCCTATCCATAAGCACGAATTAGTAAATAATAGTTAAAAATAGAAATATAATTAAATTATGAATAATTTAATAGAATAGCTAAATAAGACCCGGCCGAAGGCCGGAAAAACTGGCCGAAGGCCAGTTTGTGGGCGAAGCCCCCAAAAATTCCCCCCCCCCTATAAGAAAATCCTGGATACGCCACTGGTTCGTAAATCTCTGGACAGCATAGAATAGTTCTACCCATCCTTCCCACACTGTTTATTAAGATACTGCTCCATCCTGGCAAAGTTTATCAAAGAATAATGAATCATTGTTTCGAAATATTTAGTTGCTTTTTATCCAAGTATCTGATAATCAAAATATACTAATTTTTTTCAGTGATAATTTATAAATATATCACATAATAAAGAAAACGTTAAATACTTTCTCTTATTATTTATCTTTTATGTTATCTGCCACCATCTTAATTCGGCCCTATAGCTATACAAAATATTCATTATTATGACTTCCCTTTTTTTCTATTTTTCTATGTTATCGTTATGTAACATCTATTCTTTTACCAGTTGGGCCAAAAATTTTGGAATGGCTTGGAGATCATATGGATCTAACAATACGGAGTTTATAAATTCATTATGGGGTAATATTTTAAATAACTAAATTTTATTCTGTAAAATTTTTTATTTTATTTTAAAGAACATGGGGTTATTAAAAGTGAAAGAATTAAAGAAATTATGCTACAAATTGATAGAAAAGATTTCATAAAAAATTCTCCTTATGTAGATTCACCACAATCGATTAGTTATGGGGTTACAATAAGTGCTCCACATATGGTGACATTTTATTATGTATATAATGCATATTGTATTATTTAGCATGCAGCTGCTTTAGAATTATTAAAGGATCATCTTAAACCTGGTGATAAAGCATTGGATATAGGATCTGGAAGTGGTTACTTAACAGCCTGTATGGGTATGATGGTAAATTTAATCTTCTTAGTGATATATATTTTTATATCAATTAAGGTATCTCCGAATGGAAAAGCTGTAGGAGTTGAGCACATTCCTGAATTGGTAGAAAGCTCACTTGAAAACATTAAAAAACATCATGCTCATTTGTTGAGTAAAGACTTAGTTAAAATTATAGGTTATACTATACCAAATTTTTTTGAAGATTTTGGTTAACCAACCATTTAATTTATAATAAAAATTTTTTTTTTACAGAGGGTGATGGAAGATTAGGATATAAAGCTTTATCACCTTACAATGCAATTCATGTGGGAGCAGCTAGTCCTGATAAACCAAAATCTGTAATTATATGTTATATTTATAATTAAATGTAATTAGAGGTCACTCCCAACTGGTCTGTGTAACTTTTTGAAAAGTTTGGCCTGGCCCAGCATGCAACTGATAATTTTAGATATAAGGAGATCATTTTCTTATATTTTTATCATTTAATATTCAAAATTATTAATTAAATATCTATATCATATATTAAATTATTTTAACTACTTCTATTTTTTTAATCCAAGTTGGCATTTTTCCCACAATGCCCCAAGAAAACTTCAATTTTTGAGGCAGGGCAGGCAAATAAATAAGAAATATATATAATTTTTTTATCATATAAAATATGACTTTTCTATTATCATATTCATATATGATATTTAATTGAATTTATTTCTTAAGGATTATCATTTAGATATTGCTATTTTATTTGTGGAGTTTTTTTATTAAAAAAATAATTATTGCAGAGTTAAAGTCAATTTTGATTTATTTACATCTTAATGCATTATTTTATCATTCAAATTCAATTTTTAAAATTATAATTGAAAAGAATCAATGGATTTGCAATAGTATCCATGTATAAAACAAAAATTTGAGATAATAAAGCTATATGCAAATGATTCAAATTAAGGGAATATTTTTGGGATGATATGAATAACAAAAGAATGATAAAATACTCAGAGACCACTTAGAGAGTTATTTTCATAAGCAAATATAATAAAGGTTAGGTAAAATTTCAATAAATCAAAATCCAAGGGAAGAGCTTATCAAATAATTTTGTTATTTAGGACAATCGTTAATAAAGTTATTAATGCTGCTGTAGGTAAAATTAGGAATTTAATATTAATATAATTGGGATATGGAATCATGTGGGATTCGGAATCCCAATGTGGGGATTCAAGATCTTGAATACATTTTATTCGGGATCTCAAATCCCCATGAAAAAAAAAATCAATTACTTTTTCTTCTCTCTTTTTGTGGCTGGCACCACATATAATTAAAAGGCCAAAATAAGGGATTTAAAAAGAGAATTTAAAAAAAAGTAAATAATATAAAATTAAGGCATACAATGAATGAAAAGGGATGAGGTTAAGACTTTTTTTGTTTTAAAAAATATTAAAAAATATATTTATAAAAAATCCGAATTATTGCAACAATAATCGTTGAACATTTAAACAGGGACATATGAATTATATATAAAAAAAATATATAAGATTCAAAATTTCTCATTTTTAAATATATTATTTGAACTTAGCCCTTTCTATAGAAACTTGTGTTGCAGGAACGGCCAGTGCTATAAGAAAACATTTATATAATTCTGGATATTTAAATTATTTCTCTAAAATATAAAAACTTGAACCGGTTTAATAACAAAAATAAATTTTTAAAAAAAAATATTTAAAGGGATTCGGAATCTTTTTTTTTTAAAAAACAATTAAATTATATTTTTTTTGCCGCACTGGCTGGCATCCATAAAATTTTATTTTTTAGAGATATTTAATATGTATTACTTTTATGCTTTAAAAATATTTTTTGTTTTCAAAAAAATTTTTTTTTTTTTTTTTAAAAAAAGAGCTAAATTAAATTAGAAAATATGTATTTTAATTATAAAATCGCAAATTTATATTTATAAAAAAAATTGTTCACGCTTGATCACGCCCGGGAAAAATTTTGGGAAGGCCCGTCACGTCTAATAATTTAAAATTTATTCACACTCACGCCGTTACCCACCGTTACACGATGACCTCTAATCATCATTATTTAATTGTTTAGATAAAAAATTTTCATTGATAAAATGGTTTATTAAGAAATGGATCTTTCATGGTATTAAGAAGTCTTGGCAGTATATCAGGTAGTAAGAATTTATCATCTCTTATATTATGCCATGTGCAATTGTTAAATAAGCATTTGTAATAATTTTGGTTAATATTTTTAGGCGTATTTTGAAATTGGTTAAAATAATTTTATGACAAAACCTAATTCGCTAAACATCGACCAAAATTTATTAAAATGTAATAAGACCCCCCCATCTATTATTAAATTTAATATGTATACGGAATCACAGGTCGAGTCCTATATCATAAACCAGCAATCACTTGGTTATGGAAGTAAAACAATAAAAGAATTAAATAATTTTTTTTAAGTACCCCCATTCAAATTTTTAGAAGCAGTTGCTTCGGACCCTCACCGTTGTAGGGGCTACTGGTCCCCTGGTAGGGTTCAATCGTTCCCAAAAAAATTCCTGAAAAAATAACATTTTGAAAAATGTATTAAATATATATCTTTGAAATTTATAACTACTATATATATGCCTTAATTTTATACTATTTACTTTTTTTAAAATTCTATTTTTTAAATCCCATATTTTGGCCTTTTAATTATATGGTGCCAGCCGCGAAAAAAAAGAGAAGAAAAAGTTATTAAATTTTTTTTTTCATGCTCTTTTAACCCACGTCTTCAACATATGCCTGAAGCATGGTAGGATCCCTGACTCTTGGAAGCAGTCCGTGTCCGTTCTCATACACAAAAAGGGTGATCAAGCAGATATCCACAATTGGAGACCAATCTCGTTGAACAGTATGCATATACAAATTGTACACCGGTTTTCTAGCTAGGCGGACCCACGTGGACGAGAACGGGCTCATTTCCAGAGGGCAGAAAGGGTTCATGCCATATGATGGGGTCTTCGAGCATAACTTCGTGCTCCAAAACAGTATATTGGAGGCAAGAAGATCGAAGAAAGAATTGTGCATGGCTTGGTTAGATTTAGCAAGTGCATTCAACTCTATTCCTCACCATGCGATGCTAGCTGGGCTCAGAGCTATTGGGGCTAACAGCAGTGTAGTTGATATTGTAAAGGACTTATTTATACAATGGGACAGGAACGCGTTTCATCCTCAATGATGGACTTACGGATGAAATATTATTCCGTTCGGGAGTTAAGCAAGGATGTCCCCTATCAGGTATATTGTTCAATATCGCTAAAGATCCGTTGCTGCGAAAACAAGAGAGTGACCCAATAGACTCAACCACTCTTGCGTATGCAGACGATATCGTGTTGTTGACCGGCTGCGCCAATGATCTGCAGCGGAGACTCGATATCGTGGCGTCTGACTGTGAAAGGATTAGACTAGCTTTAAATCCTGGAAAATGCGCGGTGATGCATTTTAGTGGGCAAGCTCCAGTCGGGGTCCGCGAAAGCATGTTCAAAATCAATGGCGGACGCCTCAGATGCCTGAAAGAGGGTGAGTCAGAAGTCTTTCTGGGCAGGCCAACAGGGTTCCTATGTGACAAATATGATGATAATAACAGAACCCTGGAGGTCATCCAGAAAATCAACGGATCTAAGTTAGCCTCATTCAAAAAGCTCGACGCAATCAAAACGTTCGTGTTTCTTACCTTGAGTTTTACGATGCGTTGTGACCTCTTTGCGGAGGAAGTCTGTGATAAGATAGACAAAGAAATTCGCTCAGTGATCAAGTCTATACTCTCTCTCCCTCGATCGGCTGTGAACAACTACATATACGGGTCATGTAAGTTAGGTGCTATAGGAATCCCGTTATTAGCCGAGGATAGCGACATTTACCGTATAGACAATGCCTATAAGCTACTAACCTCAAAAGACCCCCTGATCAGAGAGTTGGCTATGACGGAGCTTGGGAACATGGTGGCTAGTCGAACTGGCACCTGGTAGATGCATCATCGATAGACATCGCTGACTACCTATCGGGAGTAAATGATGAGCGGTTCAAAAACTTAGCAAACTCCTATAGGAACATATGGACAAGGGCTCGCCAGGCATCGTCGAGACTTACCGTGACGTGGGAAATGATTGGGGAAGTATTCATGCTTATCAAGGACGATGTTGCGTTGGAACCTCTCTGTCGCAGGTTGGTGGTTAAGCGATTGAGGGAGGTGAGGAGGTCACAAAGGGACCGGGATCTTCGGGAGCTCAGGAACCAGGGCAAGGTAATGGAGTGTGTTGGTCAACACCCGGCGAGTCATTTCTTCCTTACTAGCGGACAATACATATCATCCCACGTATGGAGATTTATTCACCGGGCGAGACTCAACAAGTTACCCTTGAATGCAAGACCGGGCAACACGAGAGATCAAAGATGTAGGAGGTGCGGGATATCAAACGAAACACTTCCCCACGTCCTAAATCATTGAATGCGTCACTCGCGTTGGATGGTTGAACGGCATGATGCCGTCGTCAAGCGCTTAAAAACAGCCGTGTGTTGACCAACACACTCCATTACCTTGCCCTGGTTCCTGAGCTCCCGAAGATCCCGGTCCCTTTGTGACCTCCTCACCTCCCTCAATCGCTTAACCACCAACCTGCGACAGAGAGGTTCCAACGCAACATCGTCCTTGATAAGCATGAATACTTCCCCAATCATTTCCCACGTCACGGTAAGTCTCGACGATGCCTGGCGAGCCCTTGTCCATATGTTCCTATAGGAGTTTGCTAAGTTTTTGAACCGCTCATCATTTACTCCCGATAGGTAGTCAGCGATGTCTATCGATGATGCATCTACCAGGTGCCAGTTCGATTAGCCACCATGTTCCCAAGCTCCGTCATAGCCAACTCTCTGATCAGGGGGTCTTTTGAGGTTAGTAGCTTATAGGCATTGTCTATACGGTAAATGTCGCTATCCTCGGCTAATAACGGGATTCCTATAGCACCTAACTTACATGACCCGTATATGTAGTTGTTCACAGCCGATCGAGGGAGAGAGTATAGACTTGATCACTGAGCGAATTTCTTTGTCTATCTTATCACAGACTTCCTCCGCAAAGAGGTCACAACGCATCGTAAAACTCAAGGTAAGAAACACGAACGTTTTGATTGCGTCGAGCTTTTTCCATGAGGCTAACTTAGATCCGTTGATTTTCTGGATGACCTCCAGGGTTCTGTTATTATCATTATATTTGTCACATAGGAACCCTGTTGGCCTGTTCAGAAAGACTTCTGACTCACCCTCTTTCAGGCATCTGAGGCGTCCGCCATTGATTTTGAACATGCTTTCGCGGACCCCGACTGGAGCTTGCCCACTAAAATGCATCATCGCGCATTTTCCAGGATTTATAAAACAAAAATTTGAGATAATAAAGCTATATGCAAATAATTCAAATTATTGTAATTTTCTTGGGATCATATGAATAGCAAAAGAATAATAAAATACTCAAGGACCACTTAAAGAGCTATTTTCATAATCAAATATAGTAAATGTTAGCTAAAACTTTGATAAATCAAAATCCAAGGGAAGAGTTTATCAAATAATTTTGTTATCTAGGACAATCGTAAATTAGGAATTTAATATTAATATATATATAAAAAGAGAGAGATAGCAGACAAATATATATTGCACAAGGCAGCAGCTGATTTGATGAATCAAATTAAAGAATGGAGGATTTATCCTTCTAAACAATATATCCGGCCAAATATGCGATGGAGCTAAAAAAAATTGGTGAAACATGGTGGTTGGGTTGGTCACGTGAAAAAGCCCTTAGATGGTTATACAGCGAAGAGAACTTACTCCCAACCTCTAAAAGTGCGATACACTAGATAATTACTAATAAATCCTTCGAAGTAAAAATCTCACTTGTACCAAATCCATAATTGAGAATCTATGCAAATAGTTCTAATATTTTTGTGAAATTTTCATAATAATCAAATTTAAAATTTTAATATTTTATCTTCCAACTTGTAAAATGATCGAAGATGCCAAGCGTTCTGTATCTTTTATAACCTTAAATATTCTTTTCAAAATAGTTTACATAAAAAAAAATGGCAGCAAATTTTAATGGAAAGATTACCTATTTTAAAGCTACCAGATTTTGGGTTTAAAATTAAATTTCTAAAAAAATTCTACGTGAGCAATTAATATGATTTTATAATGTGAAATGGTATATTATTTTATATGCGCCATTGCAATATATATGTTTTTGAATATGCAAAGAGTATGATTTTACGTGAGGAATATTTAAAATAAAATATGTGGATTATCATGTCATGATAGTCTTAATTGTCGTGATCTCTTGACCTTATTAAAAATGTAATAGCTAACAATATTATTGTTTAGCTCTTCGTTTTAGACATGTATCCAAAAATATAAGAAATAATTTAAATATTATAAATATTTAATATTAAATAAATTGATATTTTTAGACATTCTTTACAAATTTGTATCTTGGTTCGGTCTAGAAATAGTTTAATGGGTCCAGCCCAGCCGTAAAATCTTTTTGCTGGACAACACTGACCTCTACTTATATAATTTACCTCAATGATACAACTTTTTATTACTTAAAAGATAATTTAGGCATATAACAATCTTATTTAATCTAATTTGCATCCCTTATATAGTTATTAGATCAATTAGCCAAGGGAGGTAGGTTAATATGCCCCGTGGGATCAATCTCTTTTGGGCAAGATTTGATGCAGTACGATAAAGGAATGGATGGTGAAATTAAAGAAGCCATTCTGATGGGAGTCTTATATGTCCCACTGACGGACAAGGAAAAACAGCACAACAGGAGTGAAAGACATTCTTTGCATTTCAAGTTTTAATTCTTTTTTTTTTAATATTGGAAATTTGTAACTAATTTTTTATTTTAATATTACGTTTTTTTATGATTCCATTACTAAATATTATTTTATATTTTATTTTATCACAGTGAGAAAGATTTATGAACATAGTAAGTTCTTTTATTTTTAATTTATTTTTTACAAAATGCACTGATATCCAAGGCTTACTTTAATATTGCCTGAAATAACGACAATTTAATACTATTTAAAAAATATTTTTTATATGTGAAAAAACGACGGAACCAAATAGGGCTGTGCCTATCCACATATTTTTTACCGATCCGATATTTTCCGACATTGCCTCAAAACCGATCCGATATTTTCCGACATTGCCTCAAAACCGATCCGATATTTTCCGACATTGCCTCAAAACCGATCCGATATTTTCCGACATTGCCTCAAAACCGATCCGATATTTATACTGATTTTTCACCCTTCCCTCCCCCCCCCCCCTTTAACTATTTATATCAATATTTTTTATGCAAAAAATCGAATTATGCATTTAATTTAATTTTTTTTTATTTTTTACAATTAAGACTATAATTAAAAAAATGTATATTGAAATAATATATCCATTTTATGTTGGTATGAATTATAAAATTGTAATATATAATATTTAAAATTATAATATATTAGATTTTTTTAAAATAAATATGAGGGCCTCTAGATTTTGTGGCAATAAGCTTCTACGATATGGACTATCTATAGCCCCTGCCGTACTGAAGGCAGACTCAGATGATTCCGCAGATAACGCATTTTGCAAAATTATCTTTGTCTTTTGTAAAATATTTTCCATAATTCAGATACCATATTTAAAAAAAAAATTATTCTATTTAAAGTATAAATAATAAAAATGGCGTTATTATTTAAAAAAGATTTAAAATAAATAAAACTTTGGGTGTTCCTTTCTATTTTTATAAAAAAAAACCTTTTAAAAATACTATAAATCTATTTAAAAAAAGAAATAAAATTGTGCATTTGCATTGCATTGTTTTTTTAAAAAAGATCGGATCGGTTTTTAACAGGTGTCTGCCCGATCCGATATTTCCGGAACACGCCAAATATCGGTGCCGATCCGATATTTAATATCGGCGCAGCCCTACTTTTTTTTGTTTATTTTTATCGGACCTGCAGAGGTATCATTTGTAGGGCCCTAGTTTTATATTTTGAGGCCCGGCCCGAGTTTTTTAAAAATTTTTATAGCTAATAATTGCGAAATATTGAGGTTTTAAAATATATGGCTCGGTTCACGGGTATATTTAAAAAAAATTAAAATATAGCTCGACCCGGCCATGTACCCTGGCCATGCACCCGGGCCGGGACTGCGAGTCTTTGATTTTTATTATTTTCCTTTCACTCAAAATATTCATTGCGAAGATGGGGCTTATTTGAAGCAAAAGAAATGAATCCTTAAAATACTAAATAAAAGGTAGGAAGTTTCACTCCGATACTTTAAACAAATTTTGGATATATAATTTAAGCCACGTTTCTAGTTCAGATAATTTGGCCGTTTTAAAAAATGGACTCTAATGAGCGATTTTGCATATTTTTTTTTTGAATAGCGAGTAAACGCGTTTATTTTTTGGCACAAGGTAAAACTAGTAAATGTAACGCGTTCCGTTTTTTTTTCTTCAAAAGTAACGAGGGACGCGTTTCTATTTCGAAGAAGTAGCGTTTACAAGCACTATTAAATATCAATTATTTTTTTTGCAACAATGAATGGTTGTAGTATCGGCTGATGGTATGGGTAAAAGTAAAATTTTAATGCTTTTGGCCTTGTTATTATCAGGGCACCCCAGCCCGTCTTGTGTTTATTGTATAACTTACGGCTGTTTATAAGATTTTTTTATCAGAGATGCGCTGGTAACCAATCCGATACTAAAGAAAATCTTAATATCGAAAATTCTATCATATACAATTTATTTTTTTTAGTCTAACATACCACATGAATTTTTATGTAAAATAAACTCGAATCTCTTTTAAAACTCGCTATTTTTATAAGATTATTATAATTCAAATATAGTTTTATAAATTATTTTCTAATCTTTTATATAAAAAGGAAAGTGCTGTTAATTTTTACATCGTATTTTCTTTTAATTTTGTCTTTAGAAATTTTATGGACCTGCAGAGATACTGTTTGCACGGATTTTTTTTATATTTATTTTTGATTTTTATAGCTTAATAATGGCGATTTAAAAAATATTTGGTTTTTAAATATACGGCCCGGCACGGATATTGAAAAACCAAATATTTCCTGCAGGTCTCTACTGATTACATTATTTCTTGGCAGTGGTAATGGGCATTGGACGATACCTTGTTTGTTAGTATTGGGGTATTGGCTAAAAAGGTGATATCAGTGTATCTTTGGTTACTTTAAATTTCGTTTAGCACTATGATTTACACATATATTTTAGGTAAAGAAAAAGAAATATGGGAACAAAGATATCAAAAATAGCAAGTTAAAACGTGCAAAAATTTAAACATAATATATATATATATACTCGTCATCTTATCACCGCACTAGTTAAATAATATCTAATTTAGTAATTTAGTAATGTAGTTTGTATTATATATTTTAACAAATTATCAAATATTGTTTATTATATTATGATGTTTAAATAGTGTAATATAAATTTTGATGTTTAGTCATTATAAAATATCTTATTTATCAATATTATTATAATAAAGTATTATATTATATATGTTATTGTTTGAATAAATTATATTACCTTCAGTGAGAGACGAGTCTATTAAATTTTAATTTTTTTAAAACTACGTGGAATATATAAATTATATGGGATATAAGTATAATTATTTAAGTAAGAATATATTATTTTTTTGAGTAAAGGATCAAAATCTCTCATCCTTAACTGATATCTCTTTAATTTTCGGGTTCACATCTCTTAATAGGTTCGGTTTGGCAGGAGCTAATTAGCCATATTCCCCCCCCCCCAAACCTCCTCATAAAAACAGACCCAAATATTATGGAGGGGGGGGGGCTCAGACGGGACTATAAACTTTGTTTCATTTTCCAAAATTTTAATTTTGGTCAGAGCTTCAATTGGAAATCATGGACGTATATATTAAGCAACGTACCCTAGTATTACATATGGGTTCCTCATTATCGTCCATCTTGAGGGTGAGTATATTACTCCATTTTTTGTCAAAATGGACACACAAAATCATAATTTTTTTTTTTAAAATCATTTTTTTTAAGACATTATTAATTTTTAGTATCCGGGAAATTTTATTCAAAGCGATCTCACAGGCTATCGAATCAAACCGGATCACGAGACCCCGGAATGAACCGATATAGATTTCCAACCCGAAACGAAAATAATCGGAACTAAACCAATTTTTACAACTTTAAATTTAGAAACCAGAATGGAACTCGACGGTTATTCGTAGCCGTTCGACGCCCCACTCTTTTGGCTCACCCTTTGAATATCGCGTTAAAATTCCCCTTTTAATGAAATTAGTATTTTACTTCCGTTTGTTACGTCTTGTAGAAGTCAATGGGAATGGGCTCTTCGTATTCCGCCCTTCATTTCTTTTAAGACTGGAAATTTTTTTGGCGAATAACGCGCAGTCTCAAAAACTTATGCCACTGGGCGTGGCAAGGGTAGGGGGGGGTAATGCATTGTAATTGTAGGGTAGCTTTGATTTCCTTTTATTGCTAATTTAGATTTGGTAGGAGGGTAAGAAAGAAGTAAATCATAATTGGCTTAAAGGGGGGGGGAGTGATTATTTAGTTTGACCTATCTGAGTTTAGCTGGACCGGATACGAAGCAAGTTATTATTTTAAAAAAAAATCTTACAGCGAAAGACATTTGTGTCATCGGAACACGTTCAACGATATCAGCATATTCTTTTTTTTAAAAAGATAAAGACGGAAATGGGACAAAAACAAAAGTTAAATAACTAGAGCAACGCAACTGAACCGATATACTAAATGGTTAGAAAAAAATATTGATTTTAAAAATAGGATGTAGATTATGCGGGATCGTCATAGAAAGTAGAGGGAGGGTCAAAACTTACCCCCACTCTTTTTTGCTAATTTTTAATTTGTTAGGAAGTGGGAAGGTGGGTTGTGCATAATATCGTTATTGGCCAGGGAGTGCAGATGGAACTGTTGTAGAAGATCGTTGGACAAGATCTTTTTAATTTCGAGGCTAAGTCGTTGTAATTCCTAAAAAAAAGAAGATAATTAAAAGTTATTTGCCATCACATTTTTATTGTTAAAAAATGTAAATTTTTAATTCAATATAAAAACTTTAGATATTTGAAAAATAAAAATTAGCATTATTTGTCCACACAAGTTAGCGACAGATAATTCTATAATACGCTAATCCTTTTTGTCTAATTGCACAAGAATGTATGATTCAAAGATAAAATAGAGATTTTTGGGAAAGTTTTTTTTATTTTAAATGCTTTAATTGTTTAAATTATCTATAAATTACCTGAGTTACCGCTTGCGAAATAAATTTAACAAAATTATTAATTAAGTTTAATATATATACATCTGAGCTAATTACATTATATTATTTTTGTTTTTTAAAATTTCTAAAATATACGATGCAAAAGTTATATTTGAAAAAAAAAATGTTCAGAATTTATGATAATAATCGTCTACACAGTAATATGGTTTCCTCTTCGTCATAGTGCCGAACAGTGAGGATTCATCTTTAATATAATGCGATAAGAAAAGATTGTCTATGTTGGCGCTTTGATTATCGAAAACCTTACGCGTTTCCCGAACAAAGTCGACATCGTCTTTGAACTGGCGAGTAACGGTGTTTCTCGCGATATCACGTGACGCCGTTTTACAGGGAGTTTCGTTCAATGATTCTAGGCGATATTTTGGCTTGATAAGTATGTAATTCTTTTTACGGGGCATCGAGTTATAAAACGAACCCTTTCTGCTAACGGAATCATCGCTACAAGACGTTGGTATTTTAGTTACATCATCACCCTGGTCGTTTTTGCCTAGGTAGCCATCAGATGGAGGCTTGATATGCTTTTCATGGTTATTATATGGCGAATTATTACGAATATCGGTGGTATGGTCTACTTTAGCTCTTTCAGGGTTCGATGGCGGACCCTCCTTATCTCCGTGATTGTTGCTGTTATTGTTAAACCAAGAACCCATAAACGACACGAAGTTTCTTTTAAGCAAACGTTTGATAGGGGATACAACGTTGGGGGTGACATTTTGTCCCATCAGCCCAGGGCCTACAAAGTCGTTACTAGGATTGTTGTTATAGAAATCCGATTTGGTCGTTGGTAAAGATATGGAGGAGCGTTTCTTTTTCTTTGTCGATGACCCATTCGCGCTCAAGGGGGAGTCCTTGTAGCGGGAGGCAAATGTTTCGAAGTCGGGAATTTTATTTTTATCGCAATCGGTATTTTCCTTTGTGTCAAAGACATCGTCATCGCCATAGTCGCATGCTTCGAAAGATCGATAAGTGAACTTTTCCTCCTTGGAACCTAGGCGTTTTCGACTCTTGTCGCTTTTAACTTTGGGCGATTTTTTATTAGTTTTAGAGATAACTGGACGATTTAATTCCCCTTCGCACTTTTGAGTGAGTAATTTGTGCTTCTTTTCTAACTTCCTTAAATATTCGTCCTCATCGCATTGGGGATCAAATGGCCCGCGTGGTGGGATATTTTTGTGCGGAAAATTTAAAGGAAGAAAGGGTCTCAGAGGTAAATTTTGCCACATCTTAGAGCAATCGCAATTGACGTCATTGTAATCGCATATTTTAAGCTTATTTTCTCCAGTCTTGGAATGAGAATATGGAATCTTGGCACATTTGATATTTTCGACCTTATTATTTATGGGGTCTATCTTGATTTTACAATGACCGATGTTTTTGCTCATATTTTCTAGGGACTGTATATTTTCTTCTAGTTCTTTCGTGGTTTCCGCTAAACTCATCAATATATCGTCAGTTGTGGTATCGAGTGACCTGTACGAGATGTTGTTTGTTAAGCTTTTGCACGTAATTGAGCCCATTTTAACGTATATATCAGAGTCATTCGAATTGAGGGAGCTTCCATTAGAATCTGATAACGCATTGATCCTAATTTCATCATTACTGATGCGCGCGCAGGCCGTCTTATTTTGAACAACATTCTTTGGATCCACTTCCAACTTAACAGGGATACTTTGATCGCGAACTTTTCCAGATTTTCCAATACCTTTTTCGGATAGGATCCTAGAATTTCGCGATGGTTTATCATCAAATTGCGCGGCTAAATCGGGTGTATTATTTACAGATTCTTTATTCGCTGTTTGTTGACAAGAGTGATCAAAATGAATGATTTGGTGGTTGGCGATAGAATTTATTTCCGCGGATTTATAACTATCATGTTCGTATTCGCGCTTACTTAAATGGTTACCAACCGTCAAATGTGAATTACTCGACTCCAAATTAACCGAATTCGAGGAATATGGTTCGATGTTATGGTGAGAGAATTTTAACCAATAATCAGTTTTCTCCTTCCAGATAGCTTCTCGACGGAGCAATATATTTTCGTTATTGTTTAAACCTCTAACCCGTTTGTCGATGCAGTTAAGGCAAAAGCCGTCGTTTAACTGTTTTCCTTCCTCCTGAAGTTTGTAAAATTTGGTATTCAACAAATCGCGTATCTCTGTGCGATCTATGTTCGGAGTTTGGTGGTTCGTATTTTCGATTGAATCCGCAATGCCATTCGTCACGTGATTAGAATCATCGTTGATCCTGGGATATTCGTCGAGGCGGCGACTATTCGCTATAGTAGAATTATCGAAATACCCGGCTTGGACAATCGCCTCCGAGCTTTTGTGACGGCGATCTAAAGTAAGATTGTCTCCTATACAGTTCGAAGCGTCTGCGCATCCACCATTTTTAGCCTTTATGTTGATATTCATTTATTTTTATAATTTTTATAAAAATATTTTTTTAAGAAAAGAGGGGACCTGAATGATGGGTTGGCAATAGTTATGCTATTCACTAAATTGATATGAATCAAATAATGCATTATTCGTATTCGATTAGTTGAAGCGGATCGAATAATTCGCTATCCGCTATTCGTAATTATGTAAATTGAATAAGAAATTTAAAGTTGCTAAAGGGGTTCGATTTGAGCCGATTTTTTGAAAACGGTTAGCTCTGTATCTGATTCAGAAAAATATATTACGCAAGTCATATGATTTTGATCATAGATAGCACAAAGGTTTAGACATCTATTAGCCAAATAAGTCTTTTTTTTAAAAAAAAATCTGCTCAAATCGAGCCGTTTAACAACACTGGCACAATGGGGTAAAATGGACCTAGTATGATTAGGTCACCTATCATGAACCGCAACTCCGAAGCGGGCTTAGCCCAAGTTTTTATATTCAAAAATATTCATCTCCATCTTTAAGTAGGGGGCTCAAATTAGAAGCTTTAGGTTATTTTTATAGGGAAAAGGTTGGCTGAGTTGATCATAGGTTACTTGATTTAGGAAACCTAAGTGGGCGGGTAGCTATTGAGGAACTATTTTTTTTTTAAAATATAATATTGATCCTAACCCCATACATCCTTAAACCCTAAGTTTGTCCAAGAGCGTTGTTTCAGATAAACATTGTTTCTAATGAGGAGTGGACGGTATATTATCATACTTTGTTATCGGATGAGGATGAAAGATTATCGCATTCCAGGTACGGATTTATGCCGCCACCGTTTGAATGGTAGCCGGACTCGATATCGATTAATAGATTAGCCGTCCCGTTATCCTTATGTTTGACCATCTCCCGAGTATCTTCCTTGTGGTCAAAAATGTCGTTAAGTTTGAAGGGTTCCAAATTGATATGGGTACTAGTAGTGGAAATGGAGTTAAACCTATTATCGTCGAGAGTTAGGGGAGATTTTTCTAACATGTTGGCGCCATTTTTATGGTAATATTCATTACACAGATGGGTGAATGTGCGACTGCTTGGAATTCTTCGGCATTCACTGCTATTGTCTATTTATTTTATTATTTTGAATCAAAAGTCATACGATATGATATGAGAAGATATAAGAAGGAAGGAAGGAAGGAAGGAAGGAAGGAAGGAAGGAAGGAAGGAAGGAAGGAAGGAAGGAAGGAAGGAAGGAAGGAAGGAAGGAAGGAAGGAAGGAAGGAAGGAAGGGGAAGAAAGAAAAAAGAAAGGAAGGGAGAAAGGAAGGAAAAATACCGTCAATTATCTTGCGGAAGTAATGGAAATTTGATATATCTTTCGATTTCCTCAGCAGATTTATTATCTTAGAGGCGTCATCATTGCGCAGTACGAAAACGTCTTTAATATATATATATATTTTTTAAATTAAGGTAATGTTACAATGCAAACAATGATTTTAAATACCAGGCTGAGGATTCATTCATTAAAAAAAAATGTATACATTCATTTAAGTCCGCCATTGAAAAGCAAGCATCTAGACTCGAAATGTGAAAAGAATATAAACGAAATACCTTTCATAATGGCGTCTACTACGACAATTATATATTCAAAAAAAAAATTCAGCTGGCTTTCAATGGAGCGTACACTTTTAATAAAATCAATCGCCAGTCTAGTTTAGTTATTTATAATATCATTGGCCAATAAATAAGCCAATAAATTATGTTAATATAATTTTTTTCATAATAAAACAGTCAACCTTTAATTGCCGGAGTCGGTAAAACGCAGCCCGCATTACCGCAATGAGATCCTGTAGTGAGCGGATAGCGACTCGGATCGTAACTACCGAAATATCGATCTTGTCGAATCATTTCATCGTCGTCATCAACTCCATCCTCCTTATTAATCTCGATCGCGAAAACGGTGTCGGATATCAAAGAAGATTTGGATATTTGGTCTAGGAAACATTTGTAAAAAAAAAAGGGGTTTAGCGGACCGTCGTTACCCGCATTATTATCCATTCCATAGTATGGGTCCTTTCGATAACTCATCTTCAATTTGTTTTTGGCTGGGATCAGGGCTAAATTTGCTGAGCGATTCTTGGTTAGACATTCCTTGCCCGTCGTTGAGATCAGGATATTTACTGGGAAACTAAATTTAGCACATTTTTCTGGTTTTTTTTAAAAAATACAAGAAATATTAATTATCATATATCCAACGACTTATAATAATACCTAGACTGACTATGCATTCATTAAAAGTGTGCATCAAAGAAAACAGTTGGGGACGCCATTTTGATTACCCATATCATTATTAAAAAAATATTTTAAACGAGAGGCTAATTTATCCCTATGCGTGACGCAAACTTTATTAAAAGAATTGCCTGATCATCGAGATGATAGGGAAGCAAAGTAGTTTTCTAAGATGAGAATAATTACTATACGAGTTACCAAAATGGCGGGCCCAGCTGATTTGCATTCAACGACGCTTTCAAAGGCTGCATTATGAATGCGTGGTCAGGTCTAGGTATTATGTGCATCTATACCGATTCAATGATGATTCGTGTATAAGATGGTATGGTTCGGGTGATCGGGTTTCATCTCAACCCGCATAAAATTAATTAAGAAATAATAGATTTATTTATACCGTTAAGTAGATGCCGCTCTTCGTCAACGCCTTCTTCAAATGTGTCCTTCATTTTTTGGGTATATCTAAGTGAGAAATCCTTTTCTTCAAAACTATTCGACAGTTTGGGAGGATATATATGTGTATGCCACCTTTTCCGTTATCAATTTATTGAATGAATTTTAATATTTTTCGCAACATGAATGGAATCCAAAATAATTTTTAAATGAACATTAAATTCGTAAGGTTAACAAATTCACGCTTTTATAAAAATATCTTCTTTTCATTTCATTTTTTTTTGTAGATGGTTTTTATATAAAAAGAAATTTTTTTTTGCCATATTTTTTTAAAATATAATTTTTAAAGATTATTCTTTATTTTTTTTAAAAAAATATTAAAAACCTAAAATTATAAAAATTTTACTTTGAAATTAAAATATTAATTTATTTAATTATCTATATTTTGCGAATGCACTTACCAGATCGAGATCGAGGATAAAACTCGCCCCGCCCATATTATACCTTTTATAGCGCGTACAAAATTGAACGTTTCAACTCCTCTTTTCATTTAAATTAGATAGCATTACGTTTAATATTTAAAAAAAAAATTAACGCTTCTATTTAAAATATAGCCGCGTTTGCGTTTTTTTTAATATTTGCGTTTTGAAACTTTGCGTTGAAGCGTCCAATTTGCACTATAAAGGTATAATCGTAATTCGTAAAAATAACCGATTTTTTTATTGATTCCTAATTTATATAAATTTGTTTGAAAAAATAAGAATAATTTTTTGTCCATTTTCAACACATAATATAATTTACCCCCCACATATGGCGTTTAAAAAATTTGAATTTTTTTTTTAATATAAATGGTTTGAACCTAATTATATTTGTTTTTTTCGAATTCCGAAATTATATAATTTTTCGATGAATTGGGTTCTATAAGCATTACAAGAAGAAAAAAAAGTGTCAAAATGACAGAAAATGTCGGGTTAGTTGCTTGCCAATCAGAGGGAGAAATCCCGAATACCTTCTCATGTCAGGTCTTCGGGCCCATTTTTATTCCCTAAAAATATTTTTAACCAGCCAGTATTTACCCCGTCAAATATTTAAAATTTTTTCCACTCTCCCACCTACTCTCATCCGTCAGTATGGGCTAGCGTAGGCGGGTGGGCCTCTAATTTATTAAACCAAAATTGAAATTAATATCTTAATTAAGGCTTCATTGTATTTGATTTCATTTGGCAGGTCAAATAACGACATATTGACCGAATAGTATTTGAAGGGTCGAATACCAAATAATTTTAATTAATTTCGGGATTTTCATTTCACTCTTGTTTTCTTTTTTTCCATCTAACAAACAACAATTTTAATAATTTTAAAAAAAAATTAACGGAAAGGAGGCGGGGGGGGGGGGGGGTTAGAGGTCTACAAAACAGTTTTAAATTTAATTAGTGGCATCCCATCAATCATAATTTGATTGCATGTTCTTCTACAATTTCGTTTATTCTAGATTTAATACTTAAGTAAGAGCATACTTGGGAATATAAATGAGTATTTTTCCTTTCTTTCTATATTCTAATTTTCTGGTCGTTTTGGGTCAGGAAATTATTCGAGATTAATCTTACATTAGGGCTCGGTCAAGGAATTTGCTCTTAAAAAATTTATTTGGGTTGGTCATTCATTGCGTTGGGTATGATGGATTAAAAATAAAAAATTGAAACACTTAAAGTATGTTTAATTAAATAAATTATTTTTATTTTTATATTTAATTTAAAAATAAAAAATATAATGATTTTGATAGTTAAAATCGATTGATTGCAACTTATATTGTCATAAAAAAAATAAAAATTAAAGCTTGTGACGTGAGAAAATTATAATTATAAAATACTTAAAGTGGTATAGTATTATTTTTACATTAATAATTGTAATTGTAATTGTAAGTAATTATGTTGTACCCGGGATAGGAAATCCACGGGGTATTCAGAATTTT
Source organism: Gordionus sp. m RMFG-2023 (assembly GCF_954871325.1). Lineage (NCBI taxonomy): Eukaryota > Metazoa > Nematomorpha > Gordioida > Chordodea > Parachordodidae > Gordionus > Gordionus sp. m RMFG-2023. The sequence goes on along the minus strand of NC_088778.1, from coordinate 3,001,560 downwards.
CTACAATTTTAAATCATTTACTGTGAGTATAATTGTTATATATATAAAAATTCTGATTTGGCCCGTAAAGGTATTCTAGCAGCGTGTGTATAGTTTCTTCTTTCTTTCTTTCTTTCTTTCTTTCTTTCTTTCTTTCTTTCTTTCTTTCTTTCTTTCTTTCTTTCTTTCTTTCTTTCTTTCTTTCTTTCTTTCTTTCTTTCTTTCTTTCTTTCTTTCTTTCTTTCTTTCTTTCTTTCTTTCTTTCTTTCTTTCTTTCTTTCTTTCTTTCTTTCTTTCTTTCTTTCTTTCTTTCTTTCTTTCTTTCTTTCTTTCTTTCTTTCTTTCTTTCTTTCCTTTCTTTCCTTTCCTTCCTTTCCTTTCTTTCATTCACAGCGTGAAACTACCCTTAATATTATATTAATCTTTTTTTTTTCGTATAAAGGTTTATAAGAAAAAGATGCACAAAAGGTTAATGGCGAAAAATTTCTGAAATTTATAGGGTTAGATTTACTCTAAGAATATCCTGGAACATTTCCAAAATCAGATGTTTTTTTTTAAAAAAAAATAATTTTCCTTCATTTGAAAAGATTCCGAATCTCTAACGAATTTTGTATCCCAATACGTAGTGTTGAAGCCGATTTTTAAAACGGCTAATTCAGTACTTTATCCAGAATAATATTATCAGAGTTGTTAAAGTATCTAGATCCTGTATCTAGATATAAAAATGTGGTATCTGTATCTAGATAGATTTTTGATTAAAATATCGGTATCTAGATATTATCTTAGACGATGTATCTGTATCTAGATCCATTTAAAATGTATCTTTTAACAACTCTGAATATTATGCAAGTCTAAAGATTTTTCTGAATATCTCTTGAGCAAAATTCTCGATGCTTAGGACAATATGTTCCATGGCTATAATGTTTAGTTAGCCCTTTTTTAAAAATTGGAAAAAATCGAGCCCTTTAACAAAATTACCAATACGAACATACATATAAATATGATTGGATTTGGGAAATAAATGTACCTTTTTCGAAATTGATTAACAGCGCATTAAAATAATCGATCAATCAATCAATCAATAAATAAAATGATTACGGGAACTTTTTAAAATAATAAGCAACTATAATAAAAGTAAAGGCCCTTTGTTTATTTTAAGGAAGAAAAAATGAGTAAGTAAAAGTTAACATCTACTCTCGACATAACATAACATAACCCCTCTCTTGTATTTTAAATATGAATTGTTTGACTTTTGATAATTTTATGGAGAAAAATATTTATCCTAGATCCGCAGCGTAGGTCGATTAGACCTTGCAGCGGTAATCAAGTCCGGCCCAGATTTTATTTTCCCAAAATCTTCGGTGTTTGATCATTTATCGACCCCGGATCGAAATAATCTTGGCGGTATTTTTTGCCTCACAAAGCAATATTAAATTAACATTTTTTTAGCCAAAATAATATTAAGCGTGTCCAGAGATTTTTGATAATAAATACCCCAAAACTTTTCTGCAATCTATGAGGGAAATTTCCAGGCTTCGCAATTTTTTTTGGGCGCCAAAATGTTTGATTAATCCCATTTCCAAAAAAAAAATCGAGCAGTTTAAACAACAATAATGCAGGTCACGTGATAGTTTGAATGACCAATTAGAGAACTCAAATAGATCTTAGGCCTTGATATGGGGGGTTTTTTCTTTTTACATTATTAAATCTGAAACCGTCCCCGATCTAAAATACTTCATAACGTTTTTCTTTACTCTTCTCCTCCTACGAAAAAAAATTGAAATGCGAATTCATATTAAAAAGTACCTTAAAAACAGGGTAATGATGATCAGAGCCAAAGGCCAGCAAATCTTGGCCAGAAATTTTTTAAGCCTGAGCCAATCTATCCCAATTTTTAACTATTTTTTTTAAAAAACTTTCTAATCAGAGTTGTTAAAAGATACCTTTTAAATGGATCTAGATATAGATACATCGTCTAAAATAATATCTAGATACAGATATTTTAATCAAAAATCTATCTAGATACAGATACAGATACTACATTTTTATATCTAGATCCTTTAACAACTCTGTTTCTTAATACCCTCCTCTATAAAAGGTCAAATAATTAAAAAAAAATTTGTTAGAATATACTCAAAATTAAAATAATGGCCCAAAATAATCAGAATTTTTACCTTCTTATTAATTATTATATTTCACGGAATACTTGATTAGAATTTATATCTTTTATAACTTTTTCGATGTCATAATTAAATATTTTTGAAATTTTTTGAAAAATTATTTTAAAATATAAACTTTTAAAAAATTAAAGAAAATAAGATATACATCATGTCTCATTCAAGATATAAAAACTAAGATTAAAAGTGGGTAAAAATTAAAGGTAAAATTTTTGAAACAAAAAATATATTAAAATAAAGTGAAGAAAAAAAATAAAAGAAAAGAAATTTAAATGGTCTTTTGTTATATGCAAGTATTAGTACAGTATATTTTATTTATAGTTTATTATACCATTGTTTATTTTTTTAATATTATATTATATTTTATTTTATTTTATTTTATATTATTAATATTTTATAATTTATTAATATATAAAGCCATAAAAACCTATTACTTTACCATACATACTAAATAAAATGAAAATAAACACATAATAAAATAGTCTATTTAAAAAGTTTACTAGAGGATGTGAAAAGATGTGTAAACTGGACCATTTAAAAATAAAAAATTACTTTAAATCTAAAATAGACATTTCTTTCTTTCTTTCTTTCTTTCTTTCTTTCTTTCTTTCTTTCTTTCTTTCTTTCTTTCTTTCTTTCTTTCTTTCTTTCTTTCTTTCTTTCTTTCTTTCTTTCTTTCTTTCTTTCTTTCTTTCTTTCTTTCTTTCTTTCTTTCTTTCTTTCTTTCTTTCTTTCTTTCTTTCTTTCTTTCTTTCTTTCTTTCTTTCTTTCTTTCTTTCTTTCTTTCTTTCTTTCTTTCTTTCTTTCTTATCTTTTACTTCTTTTTTAATAAAATATTTAAAATTACCGAAAAATTAGCATAATTAATCCTTTTTATTTAATCTCTTCTTACAATAATTCTAATATGTAAAACTTAAAAGAAGGTTGAAAAATTAAAAGCTAATTCTCTTTATTCTATATTTTTTTGAAAATATTTTCCTCCTTAAAATAATTTATAAAATATGGTTTTTTTTAAGAAAATTAATTATTAATCATAAAAAATACCTTATCTTTCAAAAAAGAAATCACAAATTTTATAGTTTTAATCAGAGGTCTGCAGAGGCACCATTTTCACGGCCAGGCCCGTGTTTTATATTATTAGGTCCGGTCCAGGCCGGCTTTTAAAAATTTTCAGGCCCGGCCCGGATTTTTTTAAAAATAGTTTTTATTTTATTTTTAATTTTTTTTTTAGCTACGGGCAGGGTTAGCAGGTCTCTAGATTTATTACTAAAGCTCTATTCTTTAAATTGAATGTGACAAAAAAAACGGGTCTTTAAAGTGAAGAAAAAAAAATGACGGTATTTTATTTTTATTTATCTCAATATAGGGAAATATTTATTTTAATTTTTTTAATAAAAAGAATAAAGCAAAAAAAAAATAATAAAATAATTATATACTAAATAAAGTTTTCAAGAAAATTTAAAAAAGTCAAGAATTTTTTTAAAAACTCATAATATACTCACTCAGCCTATCAAATAATATAAAATTTTATGAGTTAGACTTTTACAATATTATTGAAGAAGAAAGGCAGCTGATTGTAAAATAAATTTTTTTATATAAAGTGTAGCCACTTCATATTATACAGTTATTGTTTTGTAATTTTTGTGTGTACATTATAAGTAAAGTATTAATAATTTTAATATATTATTTGTATATAAATAAATATTTGTGTAGAGATCAGATATCACGATTTGTAAATTAATTATTAAAAATAAAAAAAACCTAAAAGTTATATTTTTTTTTATCCCTTATTTATAATTGGTACAAGACAAATAGATTATCCTTAAAATTTTGAAATAAGCACACAGACCAGACACAAAAATACATATTAAATTTTAATTTAAAATTTATAAAATATTATTTGGCCCACAATTTATACCCACTTGTTATTGGTTTATTAATACACATAACTTTATGATACTAATTTACAATATTTAAATTTTTGAATTTGGGCACGTATACTATAAGGTATATCTAATTTTAATTATAAATATATAATATAATATAATAAGGTCAGCAATCTACTTACTTTTATATTTAAATTATTTTATATTATAATTATTGCATACTTTTCACGATATTATTTACATTATTTATAATTTCGATATTAACTATATAATGTAATGAGGTAAAAAATATATAAAAGTTATTAATAATATATTATTATAAATATAGTTAAATATGTATAAAAATATATACATGTAACCAACTGGTTCTTTATACTTTAATATTTAACGTGATATAATATAAATAGTATATGGTATAAGAGCTATAATCATTTGTCCATTATTTACCAACTCAAGTTCATCATCGCATTATACATAAATACATAAATAAAAGTATCAAATAAAGAAGTTAAATATTGTACCACTTCACATCAGCCTTTTAATAAAATAAATAAGGCTTTAGGGAGGTGATTAATCTGTTATAATATCCACTTTTTATGATATCACTTACTTGTAAATTAAATAGTAAATCTTATTAGCGTAAATGTAAATATATTATATTTTTTGTTTTGTTTTGTAAATATTCTAAGTAAGAGCCATTAACCGGACCTGTTTTTAGTTGTCTTGAATCCGATATCTTCTATCCACCCCAGTTCCTTCGTATTTTCTTTAAAGTTAGGTCCATCTCGACTCCTGGCTGGTTTGGACCCTAACCCTATATAAAATGTGTCAGTAATACCTTTATAAATTAATATTAATAGTTGATACAAATTTGGGTTAGGTAAAATTGAAGCTAGTTTATACAAGATTAGATAATCGATTTCGTTGGTTTATTGTAGTGGCTTTGCTTTATTGATATCGTTGTCATAATTTTAGCAATTTTAGTTTTCGCGTTATTATCTACCATATAATTTATGGCATACTTTTAAAAAAAAACCCCCTCTTATTTTTTTGTGTCAAAATGAAGCCATTTCGAACTTGAAAAGTCTAACGAGGTCCCTGTAACAAAAAAAAATATTTTTTTTATAGCTTCCGTATGGATCTATTATTCCTGCCTCGACATCTCCCGACAATTTTTTTTACCCCACCTTTTTCGAATGTGAGGGTCAGATCCGTTTATCAGCCATTATTTTTAAGGGCGATAGTAGGTGACATGTGACTTTAAAATAAGCTCCGATTGGATCTAAAAAAAAATATGATGAATTGTTAAATTACGCTCGAGGAAAATATAAATTGAGAATTAATAAAAACAAAAAAAAAATTAAACATTTTTTTGCCGATCCTAATCAGTGCAAGCAAGGGTCTAATATTTTGCGATATCATCAAAATTATACCTTTTTATATGAAACTTATTTCCTAATATACATTGCATTTTATTCAATAGTTTTGTTATTACTACCTAAAACTTTAGTCAACTTTTATTCAAAAATATTCGAATCCAATCTTCAAGTTGCGACTTAACTTAGAAGCTTAATTCACTTTTTAAAGCTAAAATATTCACTAAGCCACAGTAGAGATGGTCAAAAATCAGGTTATTTAACAATACTATTTTTCAATTCCTATATTCAATGTTGTCTCACTCTTGATCGAAGTCAAAATTATATTGTTTAGAATTAGATTTATTAGTTGCAGAATTTGGGAATATAATCCCTTATATATAATATATATTTTAAATAGGATTATTAAATGATAGTTTTAAAAAATGTTGCGTATACTTAAAAAATATTTCACCACAAAAAAAAAATTCTTACTTATTTTTGTTGTGTGTAATTTTTTTAAAAAAAGCTCAAAGTACGATTAAAATATGAATTACGATTACGAAGAGAATATATAGTAAGTTTAAAACCTTTTGTCTAAGGTAAAATGTAAAAAGTAAATAATATTATTAATGTACAATAGAATTTTGTTTTTTTTAATATCTTTTTGAATTTATTAAGTGTTAAATTCGAGTTTTTGAAAATTAAAATATTTATATATATATATATATAAAATATATTATTCTTATCTATATAATTTATCGGGAAGGAAAAATGTATATAATAAGACTTCGAATCATATCATCCAGATATGTAATTTTGATTTAAGTAAATATAAAATTATTTGATTTGTATTAAGATATACTTTAAGGAATAGGCAGTGTTGATTCGTGAAAAGATAACCAGTTGATTATTTTTTAAATCTAATTAAAAAAGTCTACAATTTGTGAAAAGTGGTGGCATTTGTTTTTATTTATTTTTTTAAAGAAATTTAAAAATAAATAATATAATAAGGAATCAAGTGCTCAATTTAGGTTGTATAAGAATGACCCTTTCTATTTTTGAACATTTCAAAATAATTTTAAAGTATTTTTTTTTTAAAGAGAATTTTATGGAATATGATAATATTAAGGGGGAAGGAATTTATAGAGGGCGCCCTATACTCCCTTTAATTGGCATATACTCGCCTTTGAGTGGCATTCCGGATTACATATTTACGATTAATCTTTTAAATTATACTATTTAATTGTTTAAAAAATATACATTTTAAGTGGAAGATGAATGATATGTGTTTTCTAGAATAAATTACAAATTTTCCATGTGGATGCTAATATTAGAAGTTCCTAATATTCTTTTCCTGCCCAAATTTTCATACTGTTTTTTAGGTCAGCCTGGTTTAAGCTGATTTTAATTTCAAGCCCATATCCTAACCCTGGATCATAAATTTTTTTTTTTTTTAGAATTGAAAAAAGATAAATTTTTAAAGCATTTTAGATGTGAACATTAATAATCATTTCGTAACTTTAAAGGAAAAAAGAGAGAAATAAGCTATTTTTGATGTAAAAAATAGAATAGTGGCCCAAATCATTTTTTCGAATTAGAAAAATTAGTAAAATTTGATAAATTTTTAGCTTTAAAGTTTATAAAAGTTGTGAAAATTTTACGAAAAAAGAAGTATAAGCAATATCGATATTTATATTTTTCAAATTATGATAAGAAATGGGCAGTTACATTATATAATTTGGTAAAATTTTTAATGGAGGTGGACATGTTTCATAATTTTTTAAATTACGAAAGTTACGAAAATTTTTTGAAAATTTTGAAGTTTTCTAAAAAAAATATATATTCTAGGGTCACATAGCTTTAAAAGTAAATTTACATAAAAATTTAAAAAAAAAAATTAAAATTTTATTTGAAATAAAAAAAATGGAATGGGTTTAACCCGCTCCGAGACGAACAAGAGCTCAACTTAAGGAATGTTCAACTGATGGAGGTTTTTTTTATAAATTAGAGGATATTTTAAAATTCAACAAGTATCCAAATAAGGAGTTAGGGCAAAAGGTGAGAGATATAAAATTTGACCCTTAAATCTGACAGGTCATGTGATTATAAATAAACGAATAGAAATTTAAACAAATCAGCTGTTGTGTTATAGCGGCGATTTTTTTTCTTATTTTTGAGTTGGAACGATAATCCGAGATAAGGAATTCACCTATCACAATCGTTTGGAAAAAAAAATGTGAAAATTAGCTTTGAACCTTTAGGGTCAAGATTATATATTATACAACTTCAAAATTATGGGGGAAAATTTTATTAATATATAATTTTATAAACGAAAATTTATTCTACCAATAGGAAAATAGAAACGTTTAAATAATTTATTTCTCCCTTTACAAAAATATAAAAAAAGTTAATTACATATTTATTTTTCTTCGATAAAGAATTATTTTTGTTTTGCAAGACTTTAAAGTATTTTAATGTAATTTAACAAGCATTTGTGTAGATATTTGTGATTCCATAATTTTGAAATTTTTAATCTTTGATGAAATACAATAATTATGTTCAATTTGAGCTAAAAGAAAGAAAGAAAGAAAGAAAGAAAGAAAGAAAGAAAGAAAGAAAGAAAGAAAGAAAGAAAGAATCACAAATGTAAACTATAATAATTAAAAAAATTTTTTTTTAAACCCTCTGACTATGGGCATCTTGATGAAGGGGTTATTTTGGTCCGGGGTAAAAAAACACTCAACTTAAAATATCCAAAATTAGATTGTAGGACTTATCTAACAATTTTAAAATTCCTTTTTTTTTCTAGGATGTATTTATCGCTGTCTCGTGTCCGGTAGTATGTTCGGAATCTCTTCCATTTACTCTAATATATCTCTCTTCACGAATTTCTACAAGAAATAAGGTACAATATAAGATTTAGCTTGGTGAGAATCTAATTCTTTTTAGCCCGAAACTAGCTAGGATTTTTAATCTATTAGCACCGCAGGCCCCTATCAGAAAATTTTTATGAAGAAAGTCGAAAATTTTTATTGGTTTTAAAAATGGGATCGATTCAATTTTACTTCACCAGGAATCTATATTTGATATAATTAATTTTTTTTTTGAATAAAAATGTTTATTTCCACTAGTTCCAGATATATGGTCCTTAAAAATTTGATAGCGACGGTATAAAACTTCCAGCCCTATCATTCAAATTTGACAACGATTGTATTATATATATCAATCTAGTCCATCCATAGTCCTAAAAAGATTGATAATGGATGAAAGAAGCTTCTATCAAAGTAAAATGTTAATATTGGATTCCATTTTAGGCTCAGCCAATGGGAAAAAAAAATCATCTCATTTCTGGCTTGTTTGTTTAATTTTTTTTAACCCATATTATCTATTTTAAAAACCGAATTGAATACAAAAAAAATATATTTTTTTGCGTCAATTTGTTTTTTTTATCCGCCAATGTGCTATTTTGTTTCAAATTTAAATCATTTCTTTTCTTTTCTTTTCTTTTCTTTTCTTTTCTTTTCTTTTCTTTTCTTTTCTTTTCTTTTTCTTTTCTTTTCTTTTCTTTTCTTTTCTTTTCTTTTCTTTTCTTTTCTTTTCTTTTCTTTTCTTTTCTTTTCTTTTCTTTTCTTTTCTTTTCTTTTCTTTTCTTTTCTTTTCTTTTCTTTTCTTTTCTTTTCTTTTCTTTTCTTTTCTTTTCTTTTCTTTTCTTTTCTTTTCTTTTCTTTTCTTTTCTTTTCTTTCTTTCTTTCTTTCTTTCTTTCTTTCTTTCTTTCTTTCTTTCTTTCTTTCTTTCTTTCTTTCTTTCTTTCTTTCTTTCTTTCTTTCTTTCTTTCTTTCTTTCTTTCTTTCTTTCTTTCTTTCTTCCTTCCTTCCTTCCTTCCTTCCTTCCTTCCTTCCTTCCTTCCTTCCTTCCTTCCTTCCTTCCTTCCTTCCTTCCTTCCTTCCTTCCTTCCTTCCTTCCTTCCTTCCTTCCTTCCTTCCTTCCTTCCTTCCTTCCTTCCTTCCTTCCTTCCTTCCTTCCTTCCTTCCTTCCTTCCTTCCTTCCTTCCTTCCTTCCTTCCTTTCTTTCTTAGTGCGTTTCCTTAAATTTTAAACATCAGATATTACAGGAAATGTATTCCAGTATGTTTAGAATAGAATACCTATCTTAAGAATCGTAAATAATTTTGTCGTTAACCTTTATGTCAATTAGAATTTATATATATAAAAAATGTAATGAATATAAATTATATTTTAAAAAAGTTCATAAGGCCAAATTGTTTGAAATTTATAGGGTAGGTGTTATTCCAAACATGATAGAATACATGCCCGGTTAGAACAAATTTCTATATTTTATAAAATGCGCTCAAAAAAAAGTTGGAAAAATAACACATTGCCGGCCGGAAAAATCACATTGACGCTAATACATATATATGAGATTCGATTTGAAAAAAATAATATATTCTTAGATTTTGATCAATTTTAAATAATTGAACTTTTACAGACATTATTTCCGTCACTTAAAACGGGTATTAGTGTTATTTCAAGGGCGCCATTATATTCGTCCCCGGGAGTAAGAGTGGGAAGAGGTCTGGTATATTTTTTTTTCAGATAAAACCATCAAAGAATATTGTTTATCGCTGGAAAACGCTTAGTCAATTTGATCTGTTAATTATAATTAGCGGATGGCTACTTTTTTTTAAATTTAGGGCTTAAATTAAAATTTATACCAAGCATTTTTTTTTGTTTTCTAAGGATTTTCTAAGAAACCCTTTGCTCCCACACTTCTGATATTAATGATTATGATAATAATAGTATCATAAGAAATGGTAATGCTTTAGCTAAAAGTCTTGATTTATCAATTTTGGTTTTTGTGATAAATAATAACCATATTTTGGCCTCTTTCTATACAATTATATATTTTATATTATTTATACAACAATTTCAATCATTAACAAGGATTTTAATATACAAATTAGAGTAATTCTTGATTTGCAATTTTTCCAAGTAGGGCTGGGAGCATATACTAAAGGAATTATTAAATAAAGATGAGAATATGCTTGAAAATGAATTATTGCTATTAAATATCGTGATAAAATGAACTATATATAATTAGCAATTATGCTTATTATTCATTAAAATCCCATTTTAACGATAACTAAATTTATTTATTTTCCTGGAGGGGTTTTAACTATGGACGAAATTTTTTTAAAAATAAAACACATATAAGCCATGAAAAGATATAAGTTTTTAATTTACATTTTTTAAATGTTTCAGCTCTTAGCCACGTGGAGACCACCATTTTAGGTCTTGGTTTACAAAAAAAAAAGAAAGAAGAAAATAGCCCAATATCAAGGATGTATGATGGTTTAAAAAAAATATTTAAAATCCACCCATAAATGAAAAAAAATTTTTTATATTTTAATTTACTAAATTGAATAATAAATGCTTTGAAATATAAAAAAAATGTCTATTTTTATGTTTTTAATTTTAATGCAAGTGGGGTGGGCTTGCACTGAGAATTGGTTGATAAAAGTCTTGGAATACGTTGTTGATAACGGTCTTGTGATACAAAAATCGAGAATGATTGAATTTATTTTTTAAAAAAAGTTTTTTTATCTTTAAGAAGAACGAAAAAGTTTATATTCTATATCAATTTTATTTAATTTTAATATAACTAAATGTCCAATTTGCATAACACGGTCTATATTTATTACCTTAAACAGTAAACATTTAAATCTAGGTTTATGATGCTTACTACCTTAAGACCTATCAAATTTGTATTTTGTTTATTTTTCATTTGGATAGGCACTATCAAATTTATTTATATATATTTGAAAAATCGTGATTTTTTGAAAGCCTCTGTGGCCTAGTCGGCAAGAGCTTTGCTTACTAATCCGATGGTTATGAGTTCAAATCCCAGCAATGATCATATTTTTTTTTCATAATCTAACTTGGTGGTTCCGTCCTTGAGGGGGGGGGGGTGATATATAGGAGGCCGGACTGGACCACGTGATTCCGTAATAATGTTAAATAATAAGGGGTCTTATTACATTTTAATAAATTTTGGTATCTGGTAGTATGTATCAAATAAAAATTGTAACATCACGATTCGCTTGGTATTGCCTTTGGTAGTAAGCATCATTAACCTTAAATCTACATGTATATAAACGCTTTAGCAATGACATATATAATACCTAGACTGACGATTCATTCATAAAAATGCATTTTTAAACGCCGTCAAAAGCAAATCAGCTGGGTCCGCCATTTTGGTAACACGTATAATAATTATTCTCATGTTAAAAACTACTATCAAATTGATAACTTGCTTCCTCATTATCTCGATGATCCGGTAATCGCATCAAATATAGGAATAAATTAGGTTCTCGTTTAAAATTTTAATAATGATTAGTGTAACCAAGATGGCGTCTCCAGCGGATTTGCATTGATGTACACTTTTAATGAATGAATCGTCAGTCTAGGTATTATATATGTCATTGCGCTTTAGACAAAAATAAATATAAGACATTAACGCCTTTAAAAAAACATTAAACTTTAAATTGAAATAAAACATTATTATATATTACATGTTACCGACACGTAACAAATTTATTATAAATAATAATATTAATTGATCTTCAGTATTGATTATATATATTTTTTTTTAAATAATTTTAATTAAATAATTTTTGCAATTGCATGAAATTTGTCTTAATTTTGTCATTATTTTATTTTATAAAAATTTATGAAAAACAATCAGTTATTAATTCTTATTTTAAGTTTAACATGAGATTTGACAAGTTTCAGTTATACTTTTAAAAATATTAATAAAACATGTTTTTGCTTTTATATAAATCAAATTTATCCAAAATTAAAATATAACTAAATAAATAATATAAAATATGGAAGAAATTGAACTCCATAAATTTATAATATATATATGGAACCAGATATATTTATATAGAAAATGTAATACCCTATAATAAAATTATAAAAGTTACAAATATATTTCCGTTAGATGGCGTAAAAGTTTAAAAAAATTAAATTTTGTAATTTAAACAAAAAATTATGAAGTTTTTGGTACAAAACTTATATAATCATAAAATAAAAAAATTTGAAATTTCCATCATTTTCTAGATTTTTGATTATTGGGCGTGTTTTTTGCCCATACTTTGAATGGGCATGGTCGGGTTTTTTTAAAAAACCATTGGGCAGGTGGCGGATGGGTTGAAAAATTTTCTAAAGTAATGGGCGGGCATGGGTGGGTAAATTTTTGATGTTCTTTAAATCTAAATGAGAGGAACAGCCTTCAATTTTATTAAAAAACAATAGTTTTATTTCATAATATTACTTATTATATATGTTTAATTTTAAAAAGCATTTAAATAAATAAATGGAGAGCCAAACCTAGCCATTAAAATATTTTTGAACATTAGGCGGTCGGGTTTAATAAATTTCAACACAACGAGTGGGCTTGCTTTAGGCTAAAAATCCGTCAATTGAAGACCTCTAGTCTAAATGTTGGAATGACTGAAGCTGGGATTTTTTTTGTCGGAGATGGATTCACGCTATATTCATCCCTTGTAAGGAAAGTTTTATATGCTATAAATGCTCATTAAGTTATAACATAGATGATGCTTTACCAAGATTAATTAAGAATAGCAATATCAATTACTCAATAAAAAATTAAGATTATTGGAAATTCATTGTAAAGTTTCTGAAAAATGTTTTAAAATAATCAAATTTAGGGCAAGGACATTATTTCATTTAAAATAATAATGTCTAAAGCTATTTCAGTGGGATAAAGTGCTATAGATGTCGAAGGCTGATTGGATGGAGAAAGTGGTATATATAAATATTCGGTAAAGATGGAGCTTTGATTAGAATTTTTAAACTCTCTATATACAAAATTAGTAAGTGAAAATACTCAAGACGGAAAAGATGTTCCATAAAGAGGAAATACTCTAGATGAAATAGGCACTTTAGAAAGAGGAATTACTCTAGATGGAGATAGTGTTCTAGAAAGAAAAATACTCTAGATATAGGAGGTGTTCCAGAAAGAGAAAATGCTCTAGATAGAGAAGGTGTTCTAGAAAGAGAAAATATTATAGAAGGAGAAGAGGTTATAGTAAGAGGAAATATTCTAGATGGAGTAGGTGTTCTAGATAGAGGGAATACTCTAGATGGAGAAAGTGTTCTAGAAAGAGAAAATATTATAGATGGAGAAGAGGTTATAGTAAGAGGAAATATTCTAGATGGAGTAGGTGTACTAGAAAGAGGGAATGCTCTAGAAGGATAAGGTGTTCTAGAAATTGAAAATACTCTGGGTGGAGATTTGTTTTTATTTTCCAGTTTATTATGATTTGAAGGTGGAGAATGTGAAAGTGTTAAAGAATGAGGAGTTCTGGAAGGAGATAGTTCTATAGATTGAGATTTTACTGGACTTTCTAAATCTATATATATACAAATTTGGATGATGATGTCTGCTTTTGCAAAGATCAAAAATGATTTGGCAAGTCCATATATCAGTCCTCGAAGATACTTTGACATAGTGCTGGAAACATTTCTAAAAAATCGAACGCGTTCGCGTTCAAAGTTTATTGGCAAAAATTGAACGCGTTCACGTTCAAGTTCATGTTCAAAAAAAGGAACGCGTTCACGTTCATAAAACCGTTCAAAATTTTTTCTTATTAAATTTTAATAACAATTGTTTTCAAAATATTTATCTGATAGACAGGAACACTTGGCAGTTAATACGGCATTAGCCTAAAAACGCGCTCTACAGGGGCAGATGAGGGGATTTGCGGTATTATACTTAATAAACAGCTCTTTTAACGTGGAGAATTAATTAAAAACCTATTGTTTTGTTATTTGCAAAAAATTGAGATAAGTTATCCTCCTCCAATCCATTCTCTACTCTCGACAAAAAAAGGATATCTCGAAATTAACAGTTCTCTAGGGTTTTCATGACATTTTTTTCAGTAACGCTAAAGTTTATTTTTAATAGGTTCGTTCTGTGGAAGTTTTATCCATGGCCATTGAAGTTTGAATGCTGGATGTATAATTGCAGAAAGAACATATTGATCCTTATATATATGTTCAAATCTTTAAAAAAATAAAAATATGTAATTAATTGAGAGTGATAGGTTTAATACCTTTTATTAATCCCATTTAATACGGCGTCTATCAATGGTTGACCATATTTGAGGCCACTAATTTTTTTAATTTTAAAATAACAGTCGTTATTGTTGGGGTAATATCCCAAATGCATTATTTCTTCAAATTAATGATTTAACTTAGTTATATCATATAAAATCAAATGTCGTTTTAAATCGGAACCTGAAGATTTTGACAATATAATACTTTTTGGCCACATTTTACACTTGGTAAGCATTGGATTAGTTCCTTCAATATAGGATGTTAATGTAAAACATTTATCATATTTGGCCATAGTAATGATAATTCATCTGATTTTAGATTTTCAGAATCAGATGATGAGGATTAAATAATAATATCCATGCTTATGCTAATCTATTAAATTAAAATATAAACAATAATATTCAAATTAATACACAATGTGTTAAAAAAATTGAAATGTGAAAAGGAAATACACAGCTGATTATCGTAAATATTAAATTTTTTCAAATAAATAAAATAAAAATATTTTTAAAATTGAACGAACGTCAAATTCGAACGCGTTCGTCATAAAAAAGGAACGCGTTCACGTTCAAAGTTCGTCAAAAATAAAAGCCGTTCATCATTTTTTTTCAAAAAAATGAACTTCGTTCACGAACGCGTTTTGAACGCGTTCGTTTACAACACTACTTTGACATCATGTCCTTTTTATAACTTTGGTGTGTGGACTATATCCTATCCCAACACCTAGTGGTGTAATAAGACATGAATGGTTGAACGTTATTCTTGTTTTTATACGAAACGTCGCACTACGTATAAATGTTACCTATGCCATATTCCCAAACTTATTATTCACTAAAATCCCATTTAAAAAGATAACTATATACCTATTTACTATTTTTTTTTACATCCTAGTTAAATTAGACTTTGAGTGGCGTTACCGTGAACGAAATTTAAAAAAAATAATATATTTATTGGTTTTAGCCATGAAAAGAATGTAAATTTAAAAAAAAATTATTTGTTATAAATTTACATTCTTTATGCTTCCGCTCTTAGTCACGTGGCTTTTAGGTCTTGGTTTACAAAAAAAAAAGAAAAACACCAAGACCAAGGATGTATAATGGTTTTAAAAATATTTAAAGCCATATATACAACCTAAACATATCTATATATAAATAATATATATATTTAATTGATGGGGAATGAGACATTTTTTAAAAATAATTAAAATTATTATTTTTTGGTATCTACTGTCGATATTTTAAATAAAATTATATCTGTTATATTAAACGTAACTATGGAAATAAAATAGTAAGTCATCATGAGAATTTATAATTTCTCCTTTCCCCTTTCGAATTTCTTCTCCATTAATTCGAATATCTTCTATTATCCTGTTCCGAGATGCATTTTCTATGCCTTATTGAATTATTCTTCCCATCCCAAATTCCTTTACCTCCTATCCTTTCTTGAATTTTTTTCTTAATTCATTTTAAATTACTTCTATTATCCTGATTCGAATTCCTCGCCCTATCCGTTCTCGAATTCCTTCTCCATTCCCAATTCGATTTCGAATATCTTCTATTATCCTGTTCCGAGATCCATTTTCTATGCCTTATTGAATTACCCTTCCTATCCAGAATTCCTTAACCTATCCCATATAAAGTTTATCCTCTCAATACTTATTGAATTCCTTCTCCTATCTCTTTTCGTATTCCTTCTTCCTAATCATTTTCGAATTTTATTTTCAATTCCACTTTAGAATTCCATTATCTATATTATTTTTGAAATTGAAATTTAAAATTAGCCATATCGAACTATTCTACTGATATCAATATTCTTCTCAACAAATTTTTTTTTATAAAATATTTATCTAATCATCATACCCATCTTATAGAACTATTCTAATCCTAGATAAAAAAAATTTAAGAACTTATATTTAATTTAGGTAAAAAAAATTAAGGCGATACAAAAATCCATGTTTCTCAAAGATTTTAATTAATAAATTATTCCCTTACATTTTCTGCTGCCCGACCCTGCCCATCATCCTTGAAATCTATGAATTATAAGACTAATGTAAACTATAATAACAAACAAAAATAACAATTAAACTTGATTTCTTTCCATATCCATAACATGTTTTGCTCTTAACCCGTTTTAAATAGATAAGCCAACTATTTTATTGTACATAATAAAGAATTCAAACTGTTTTTTTAGCATAAATTTATCAATAAATAAAGGCCACGATATTACTAAAGGAGTCTCACATTCTTTAAAAGAATTTCAAGTTCTAAAGAAGCAGTCATATTAACCACCATTAGTGTATATATATATATACCTCAAAGAATTAGCGAAATCCTGGAAAAAATCTGGAAAATTCGTCCCTAAGAAATGCTAAGGATAAATCCGGAAGGAAAAACCCTAAGAAAAATTCTCATACTTCTTACCTCCTCCCTGTTAGAAATTTGAATCAATTTCATGAATAAATGGCTAATTCGATCACCAAATTCTCTCTCATTTTAGCGATAAGGAACTCGCATTTTATACATTTTTTTTTTCAACAAAAATTACAATCGATCGGATTATTTTTAATGATTACTTATCTAGTTCAGATAAAATCCAGTAGATATTTAATGCTAAAATAACTATTTAACTGACTTTTCACTAATTTTGATCTCTACCAAATGGAAATTTAAGATGGATTTAAGACTTATGGAATTGGTTGAGCAACGTTATAGAAATTTAATATGAAAGTGAAAAGAAATTTCCATATTTAATTGAGAGATAAAATATTTGAAAATTAAATAACTAATATAAATAATAAAATTCAAAGATTTTGCTAGATAATCTGGAGCATTCAACATTTCTTAACATTAGCTATGAATATATTTTAAAACTTAAATAACAATTAAACCTAAATTCTTTGATATCCAACGCAAGCTTAGCATTTCAGCCGTCGAAGAACAATAAGTCTATTTTTCCTTCTATTCCAATGAAAAAACAAAAACAATTATTTAAACATGACAATTTTGTGGTTATATTTTTATGTGCTATCATTGATATTATGCAACAATTAATATAAATGATAACAACTTTACTTCTAACATTTATTTCTACAACAATACAATCCGTTTCTCTTTTTTTTACCAAAGTATTTTGACCCTAAAAATTATTATGCAGGATTCTCTTCTTCTTTATTTTCAGATTTAGGCCAAAGTCAAAATAATTTCTCCAATAAACTTCCTTGCCATCTTCTTTACATTACAAAAAATAATCCTTTATGGTGTGTTTTGGTTCCATTTTACTAAATACTCCGAATAAACAGCTTTAAAAATAAGAGATAAATACACACAAAATAAAACGAAAAAGAAAATGAATATAAAGAAAAATAACAAAATCAACAATAATACATAACAAAAAAACGGAATAGGGTGAAATAAGACCATCAAACACTTTAAAACAAGCCAAAAGGTTTCCACCTAGTTCACAAGATATTTATCAGCATAAGCAATACAATTTATTAAAAATTATTTTAACCCAGCAGAGCCCGCCTTTCAATATTAATTCTATTATATTGTTCTGTATATTTAAGTATTTCTCAGGTAAATCGCTCGGTTGTAAACTTTCTAGAGAATGAGTTCGAAGCTTATAATAATCAGAGATAGGAAAGCATTGTCACAAATCTGGGCAGGGTTAAAAAATTTGTAAAGATTAAACTCCGTGTTGGAGTCTATGGTTAAAAAAATAAATTTAAATTATACAAATCAATCGATTGCAGAATCATATCTTGGAGCGCTTAATATTCATTTAGACAGGGTCCTAAGGTTTCCCAGTTCAAAAGCTGTGTAGCTCGCTAAACAAAATTAGTTATTGAAAATAAGTCGCTTTAAGTGTTCGATGGCATTGTTATTTTTCGTATTATTTTCTAGTTTTTTGTTTTTTGTTTATTTCTTTTTTACATGCTTTATAGGCTGTATAGTCGTGTCCAAGCTAAATAGTCAGCTAAATAGTTGGCTAAACATTCAGCTGATTAGTATAAGTTGAACAACTAGGAGACACCCTCGGTACTCCTATTTTTGATTCACCGTTGAAACGACTTGCAGGATATAACCAAATTGATTCTAAATTTTTTTTTATTTATAAACTTAGAATAGGGTTGAAGATTTATCAAAAAACTCTGGGATGGGCTTAAAAATAGAGGGAGGGCGGTAAAATTATTTTTAAAAACTTGGGCCGGCCTGACAGACATTTAGATCTCTTCAGATCTAAATGATAATTAGGCTATGATTTTTAAAAATTTATTAGCATTCCAAAGGGATTCAAAGATGGTTTAATGAGTGATAGAAATTATATTTAACTTGATTAACAGCTGAGATTTCTAAAGTCCCCTATATGAATGTCATTGCATTTATGCATTAAAATATCAACGTTTTTTTTAAACATCCTATCATGGATCTTGAAAATTGTTGCTCTTCATCGAAGAAAATTGTAACATCGTAGTTCTCTCTGCACTTATCCTCTTTGTCTAATATCTTTTACACATTTTTTTATGAAGTTAATTTTAGAAATCTATTATTTTTATATAAAATAAAATTTTCTATTTTAGTTTTAAATATATCTAAAAAGATTGGATATTTAATAAACAAAAATGATTTCTGATTCTTTATAAAATTTGTCGTTAATTGTAGTAATATTGTGTAAGCAAAACGTAACGAGAAAGTGAGATAAAGTTTAGATAGAAAAAGAAATAAATAGGTTACTTAACTTACTTTTTCACTAATGAAATTACGAACTCTAAACGTCAAAATATACTATCAAAAAATATTAAGAGTTTGAATGTATATAATTCTGAGTAAATTTTTACAGAAATGATAGATAGGTTGATTCTTCTAAATCTAAACCTAGACAGAAGTAGAGATAGTGGAACTTAAATAAAACCTTTAAAAAAAACTTAATTTATGTTCTTTAACCATGAGCTCTATTCAAAATAGCCGACTGCTGAAACGAATACAAATAGTTTGGTTAAAAAAATGGTCGGTTTTGAGCTCGGCATTCGGTCAAATCATAATATTTACAAAATTTTTCTTAGGATAATGCTTATCACGTATATGTACACCTATAAACCAAAAATAAAGAATCTTTCCATGGATAACGCTAGCAATGCAGTATTTAGTCATTGGGCCGGTTTCAAATCGGTTATCGGTCAAATCACGATATTTTTAAAATATTTTTTGGGATAATGTTTTACGTATTTATAGATAAATATATCAAAAATGAACATTTTTCAATTAATATAGCTACCAAATTCGGTAGATCGAGTATTTAATAAGTGGTCAGTTTTGGGCTCGGTCATTCTGTCAAATCATAATATTTTCAAAATATTTTTTAGGATAATGCTTAACACCTAAATGCACACATATATACCAAAAATGAAAAGATTTTGATCAATAACGCCAGCAATATATGCCTTACAAGTTTTCTATTATTTTTCTATTCTAACTACTCAATAATTAAATGTCAAAGAAACCTATATATTTTTTTAAAATATTTTAGGCTTTTCACATTTATTTATACCCAAATATAAAAAAAGCTCTCACCAATAATCATTATGGTATCCTAAGATGATATATTCATATTTATGCATTTAACGCCCTCTTATGAATATATATTTGTTAAATTTTTCAATTGAAAAATAAAATTTGAGTTTTAATATGCTAAGTAAATATATTTTTTTTTCCAATAATATTAAGTATAAATAGAATTTTAAATTATTTGATATTTAATCTCGATTTTTATTTAATATAAAATTGATTTATATAATATTGGACAAGCGCGGGTGATGGATCTGAACGTAGGGATTAATAAGATGGCTTGATTTCAACGTAGGTAAACGGAAATTTTAATAACATGAATAGAAAAAATAATTCCTAAAATAATACTATATTTCGATATAATAAAAAAAATTATATTTTGAAATAAAGAGGTTGCTCGTAGCATAAACTCTTTCCTACAAATTTTTTATTTATTTATTTGATTTTTTCATTGTAATTAATGTTGTTAAACAGCTCGTTTTGAGCCGATTTTTAAAAACGGCTAACTCAATATTTCTTCCAGAAAAATATTAAGCAAGCCTGAAGGATTTGCTCATAGGAGGAACAAAGGTCCAGACATATCTTATAGAAATCTCGAGGCTTAAACAATATTTTTCTGGCTAAAATATTGAGTTAGCCTTTTTAAAAAATCTGCTCAAAATGAGCCGTTTAACAACACTAATTGTAATTATAAAATTTAACTCATATGATTCATAAAGATTTAAATAAATAAAATAAAAATAATTTCAAAGCGGAGTTGAAAAAATAAAATAAATAAAACAATGAATTAGATGCAAAAAAATTTAAAAAATCCCACACTCCTTAATTAGGTGCCAGATAGGCGATTTGAAATCAAATCCTTAGTCAAAGATTACATGTGGTGGCCTGGTATAAATAATGACATAGTAATGGAAGTGAAAAGTTGTGACGATTGTAACATATATCATGATAATCCTATAAAGTTACAAAAACCATGGGTTTCGGCAACCAAACCGTTTGAAAGGATACACATAGATTATGCGGGTCCGTTCTTCACAAAAAATTGGTTGATAATAGTCGATGCCTACAGCAAATTTCCAATTATTATTCCTGTTAAAAATATTACGACTGATGTTACTTTAAAAGAAATCTTTAAAACAATTTCGCTATATGGAATACCTGAAACTATAGTTACTGATAACGGCACTAACTTTACGAGTAACGATTTTGAAAAATTTTGCAACAATTTCGGTATCAAACATGCTCACATCTGCGTATCACCAGCAATCCAATGGCCAGGTAGAACGCATGGTGAGAACGTTCAAAGCACATATGAAAAGGAATATTAAAATTGACCTAAATATAGCACTTGGCAAATTTTTATTTAATTACAGAAATACGCGTAATGATACTACAGGAGTTACACCATCTCAGAGAATGTTTAATCGAGATATTTGAATTAAATGGGCTTATTAAAACCGTTGGAGGATAAGGAGAATAAAATAAACGTTAAAATAAACGTTACTTTACCACGAAATAGAACCTTTAACGTAGGAGATTTTGTTTGGTACAAAGTACAAGGTGATGATAAATGGTGCAAAGGTATGATCACACATAAAGAAAGTGATATGATGTTCCAAATTAAGACAGAGAAAGGTATTTTGAGGCGACATTTAGATCAAATAAGAATTAGAAACTGTTTTAACACAATTATTAACTATGACTCTAAGGATTCTTTTAAGGAGGCAAGTGTGGACAAAAATATAAAAATTACTGATAATAACGATATAACACCTATTTCTAGACCTGTGCGAATTAAACAAAAACCTATTTATCTAAAAGACTACATAACTTAAAATGTAAAATAAATATTAAAATGTATAAAGTAAATTAAATATTAAAACGTTTACACTAAAACGCAAAAAATTAAAACGCTGAAAATATTATATAACAATCTTATTGATTTATCATTCTTCGTTTATTCTTATATTCAATATTGAACTATTATTTCTTATTATTCGCAACTTACTGATGATAATAACAATTTTGAAAAATGTTAGTAATAACAACTGAGTACTACCAAGCAAGCAATATGACAAAATCACGATTTATAAGGACAACTTACGATAAGGATATCAAGCTTACGATTTAAACAAACCAACGTACAAACACAGTAAACGAGTAGGACAAGCCAACGATATGATGACTTGTGAAACAACTTGTTGAACAAAACTACGATAACATAATTATAGTGTGAAGGCTTTTTAGAAGAAGGAGAATGTTATGAATTCAAATTCAACTTATATAATATTTTTATTTTTGTTATGAATTCAAATTCAACTTATATTACTTTTTATTTTTCGTAACCTTACTTTTTGTTTTTTTGTTTAATCATATAGATTATAATTTTATATAAGTATACATATAGCATGTGTAAAAAAGAAAAGAAGCAGTTAATAATAATAAAATATATTTTTACTTACTAGCACGTTTATCATGATTCTCTTCAAATTTTTAAAAGTTCAGGTAGTAAAGTTTAATAATAATATAATAAATCAATTTTATATTAAATATAAATCATCCAATAATATATCGTTTCTTATAAAATTTAATTATAAAGTAAAAGTTTAATTTAATAGCCTTTAAACCTTAATTATCTACAATTATAAATTTATTACTAATATGTAACATGCCATGCATCACTTCCAAAAAAAAAAATAATAAAAAAAATTTTAAGTATCGAAAAATACAATTGGTAATACGAAATAATTTTTATTGGCAAAGTTAAAAATTTACAAATAGATAATTTGTTAAAGGATTTTAAACCAAGATTTTTGAAGGCGAGGAGAGTGCCTTTTGAATTAGAAGAAGGATTAGAGGTCACAATAGAACAATGGCTTCAACAGGGTATAAATTAGGTTTTTTTTTATCAAAGTTCAATTTTTTTTAGAGATGAATAATGGAAACCATAAATTATGTTATTTAACATTTAATGTTTCAATCTTCATACCCTTCATTATTCAATCTTCATCTTCATTTTCATCTTTTTTTTTATATATTTAGATTAAATTATGTTTTTTACAAAAATAAGTTCCGCTAGTTGGCGTCAAATAGTAAATTTTTTTTAAACATTGATTAAAATAATAGCATTTTTACTAAGTCTTAATATTTAGACAGGTGATTAAAAATATTTGACTCTATTTTGGCACATGTGCAGACAATGTGTGTTGTCTGATTAATATTTGAAATCATTCCGTGTATTTTGAAAACGACTCAAGGAGTTGACAATTAAATTGTCCTAAATTTATAGGATTATTATCATAACATATATTAATTAGAATAAATTTTTGGCAAAAATTAGATGTTCAAATTTTTAAAAAAAAGGCGCTTAACAAATGATTGTATGTCACTTTTCAACTTTAAACTACTTCTTTTTAGCTCAAAATCTAATTTTATTGGAAATAAATTCCATCATATATGCAGAATTATCCACCCTAGCATATTGTCTAGTTTATACAAATCCAGTAGATCTGGGCGGATCATAACATTCTCAGAAAATAGGCTTAGCCCGATAAAAAATCTCTATAAAAAATCTCTAAAGATTATAAAAAATCTCTAAAGATTTTTGATTGAGATTTTTGATTCCTTCAAGTTATAATAATCTATTTATTGTAAATTATGGAGGATAATGATTGACAAAATGAAGGCTTAATATTAGCATGGAATTTAAATTTACAATTACAAAATCTTCTAAAGCAAGTGTTATGACATGGGCAAAGTCGCATAACAAGGAAGCAAAGTTTTGACATTGAACGACACAATCAAGTTCGAAAATTTCGAACTAATTGCAAATATCGATGAAATGTGTCAAGAATTTATTATGCACTCCAAATTCGTAAAAAAACAGATAATTTACAGGCTTATTATATCAAAAATATGAGTCAAATTTTTAAACCTAATCAAGCAATAAGCTTAGAAATTTATAATTATGCATATTCAATTCTCTATTCTAATGTCTTGGCTCTCGTTTATTAGATGCTCCAGAGGCATTTATAGGGTAACAACCCCCCCCCCCCATATTAAGAAAAATTCCTAGGCACGTCACTTGCATATATAGTTAAGGCAGGTATGCCGAACAATTTATTATTAATTTCAATAATAAAGCGTAATAGCCCTGTCAATTTATTATCAGATGATGATCTAAGACTGGAAGGTTAAACTTCTAACTTGTTCTTTAGAGTAAGTCCTTTATTATGGGATTTATATGCATCGCTTCTTGCCCAAATAATCTTAATTCGAATCCGGTTGTCGATGTTTTGCCGAGACAAAATAAATAAATTAATTCTTTAGATTATAATAATTTTATTTTTTTTAATCAATTGTTTACCTCCTTTCTTCTACATATGTGAAAGCGAAGCTTATAAATGATAAAATCAGAACTATTACATTAGATCTTATCATAAGGTCAGAAAATTGGTTAAAAAAAATTAAACGAGCCAGGCCTGAATTTTCGTAAATTTTTAATCGGTCGGGCCGGGGGGCCTTGATATTAGTAAAAGAGTTATCGGGGAACTGCTTGAGCAAGAATTTTAATCCGGGCAGGGCAAAATGCGCAAATAAATATCACGGGCTGATTTTCCAGGGCTATGCAAATCTCAGGAACACTCAATATCATTAAAATCTTTTATATGCCTATGTCTAGAGAAAGTAAGCAGTAGATAATGTTAAAATTCCTAATGATTTTCAACAATGAACATTTCAAAAAAACCCATATCCAACTTTACCCCGATCTGTGAAAAGATATCATCAGGAATACTTTGCGTTATTTCGCGACTCCTGGAAATAGTCATGTGCCCATGAACAGTGAGCTTAAGGCAATTTATATTTGGTAAGTTTTACCCTGGAGTAGAGTTACTGTAAACCAATTTTTTTTTAAAAAAAAACATTTATTTGTTTATTGATGGTTTTAGCCATGAAAAAAAATGTAAATTAAAAAACAAATCATTGTTTTGAAAATTTACATTTTTATATGTTTCCGCTCTTAGCCACGTGGAGGCAACCATTATTAAGAGCTTTTAGGTCTTGGTTTACAAAAAAAAGAAGAAAAATACCAAGACCAAGGGTGTATAATGGTTTTAAAAATGTTTAAAGCCATAATACAACCTAGACATATATATATAAATTATTGAATTGCAATCTAAATAATAAACTAATTAATATAGATATCAGTAAAAACATTATAAAATTAAAGTTAAAAATAAAAATTAAAAGAAAACTAAAAATAATAAAACATAAATGTAAAAGTAAAAAGTAAACTCTTTCTATAAAAAATTGTATGATATAGTATAATTATTTGCATAATATAATATTCGTCTGATTATTAACAATATACATATTCAAATTTTACATGAAATCTAAATATTCAACTTTATATATAAAAAAAACTATTTTCTTTAAATATTCAAATTTATATAAACAAAAACTATTTTAATTAAATGCAAACAAAAATAATACAATTCTAACACAACATAAATAACATGAATTTAATTAATAAAGCATGTAATTAATATTATATTTTTTTGTTATCCACTATAGATATTGTAAATAAATTTTATATCTGTTATATTAAACGTAACAATAGAAGATATAAAAATCACGAAGTCATCATGGGAATTTATAATTCCTCTTATCCCTTTTCGAAATTCTACTCCATTCCCAATTTGAATTCGAATATCTTCTAATATTCTGTTTGGTTGGTTTGTTTTATTATCCCGATTCGAATTCCACTCTATTCATTTCGAATTCTTTCTTCCATCTCTTTTTGAATTCTATCTTCATTCCCAATTTGAATTCGAATATCCTGTTCTGAGATCCATTTTCTATACCTTATTAAATTACCCTCCCAACCCCCCTTACCTATCCCTTATTGAATTTTTTTGTTAATTCTTTTTAAATTCCTTCTATTATCCTGATTCGAATTCCATCTCCTATCATTTTTCGAATTTCTATTTAAACATGATAATCGGTTATATTTTTTTTATGTGATATCATTTTACCATTATAACGATAGTATACAACAATTAATATAAATGATAATAACTTTACACCTAAAAATACATTTCTAGGACAATACAATTTGATGTGATTTACGAAAAATTGACCATCAAAATAAATTTTAATATCATACATCTTTTTTTACAATAGTATTTTGACCCTAAAAATTATAATGCAGGATTCTTTTCTTCTTTGTTCTCATATTTAGTCAAGGACAAAATAATTTCCCCAGCAAACTTCCTTGCCATTTTCCTTACATTAGAGAAAATATTTTATGGAGTGTCCTGGTTCGACATTTTACTAAATCCGAATAAACAGCTTAAAAATAAGAGAAAAAATACATACAAAAAAAAATATAAAAAACAAAATAATGAATATAAAAAAAAATAAACAAAATCAACAATAATAAACAACAAAAAAACGGAATAGAGTGAAAAAGTATACTAAAAAATATGAGAACCATCAAACACTGTAAAACAAGCCAAAAGATTACCTAGTTCACAAGATATTTATCAGCCAAAACAATTTATTAAAGAAAATTTTAACCCAGGAGAGCCCACCCTTTGATATTAATTCTATTATATTGTTATGAATATTTAAATCTTTCTCAGGTTATTGGAATCGGCTTGAAACTTATAATCAGAGATCGAAAAGCACTGCCCGAAATAGGCCTATTCCGTGTTAAGTCTATGTTAAAAAAAATAAATTCAAATTTTACGAATCGTTCACTTACTTGTTGAATCATAACTTGAAGCCTTTAATATTCATCAAAATAGTTTCCAAGTTCAAAAGGTGTTTAGCCTCGCTAAACAAAATTAGTTATCGAAAATTCGCTTTAAGTGTTTGTTGGCATTTTTATTTTTCGAATTATTTTGTATTTGGTATTGCTTTTATAGGCTGTTTAGTTGAAGCTTAATAGTCGGCTAAACAGTCAGCTGATTAGTATAAGTTGAACAACTAGGAGACACCCTTGGTACTATAATTTTTGATTTATCATTGAAACGACTTGCAATCAAATTCGATTCTAATTTTTTTTTTATTTATTAACTCTCCGAATAGGATTGAAAATTTATCAAAATTTTACGGGTCGGGCTTAAAATAAATTTTTCAAAAATTCGGGAGGGGGGATAAGAGGGAGGGTGAAAATATATTTAAAAATTTGGGCTGGGCCTAACAGACATTTAGACCTTTTCAGGTCCAAATAATAATTAATTCCATGATTTTTAAAAATTTTATGAGTATACCAAAGGGATTCAAGGATGGGTTAATGAGTGATGGATCTGGTTTAACTTGAGCAGCAGCTGAGATTGCTAAAGATCTCTATATGAATGCCATTGCATCTATACATTAAAATATCAACATTAAACTTCTATCATATCCTGAAATTTGTTGTTCTTCTTCGAAGAAAATTGGTATATCGTAGTTCTCTGCACTTGTCCCCTTTGTTTAACATCTTTTAGACATTTTATAATGAAGTTACTTTTATAAATTATTTTATAATAAAATTTTATAATAAAATTTTCTATTTCAATTTTAAATATATTTATAAAGATTCGATATTTAAGAAACAAAAATAAATTTCTGATTCTTTATTAAATCGATCTTTAATTTGTAGTTAAAATTGTATAAGCAAAACGTAACAATGATGTCAGATAAAATTTAGAAAGAAGAAATATACTTATACTTGTTTCAATAATGACATTACGACTTTAAACGTCAAAGTGTTCTCAATAATTTGTAATCACAAATATTATGAAATTGGATGTATATATGGAAAAAAATGTCATGTAAATGAATTTTTAATTTATAGATATACATTTTGTTTTAAACTAAGAAAAGTTAGAAATTGATTTTTTTTGTTTTTTTTACTCTATAACTAAGCAGTTCCAAAAAAAAAATCAAAATTGATATCAAATCTCCTATTTTCGTTTGTTCGCAAACCTATTTTGCGCCGATAAAAATAATTAATTTAAAATAAATTGACCCCCACACAACAGAAAATATTTATTTTTACCATGAGTTGATACCATTTTTTTAACCCATATCCTTATCTCGATTTTGATATTTTTGGGAAGTATCAAAAGTAAAATATTGTAATTATGGGCGAAACCCAAATTTATCCTAAGTGGAGAGGATTTAACTTAGTTCCCATTGGTATCATCATTTTTTCGGCTGAATGTTGGGTCATATACTTATCGTTTGAATTAAATAGGGTTGTAACACTCGTTTTATAACTTATCAATATTTATATTTTTTTTTTCATCATTCCTCTGAGAAAATATTAAGTTATGTAAAACTATTTTAAACCCAGATTTTTTTTTTTTTTAAATATATAATTAAGCCGGGCTTGAGATAAAAATTTTTTTTTTGAGAGAGATTAAAAAAATCTGAAGTAGATATTAAACGTTCTATTTTATGATTTACCAATTTGCAAACTTGATTTATAAAATAATCTTTGTCAATATTTGTAATTTTTTAAAATAAACCCGATCCGGTTTTATAGTGAAAATCTTTTTAGGCCAGTTTCGGGCCGAATTGAGGCCAGACATGCAGATCTAAGGGTTATACACTATAATTATTCTTTAAAAAAAAGTATCTTTTACAATTATACCCTATTTTTTCCTTTTTTATGGGAAATGACTTTTAAAAGAATTTGATATATAGGAAAAAGGGGGATTTTCGACTTCCCCCTTGTCTATGCATGTGAATTTATTATTAATTTAGTGACTATATAGACTTTTAAGCTCTCCTTGTTACATTAACGGTAACCGTTATCCTGTTCATATTATTGGTTTTTATTTTAATGACGCAGAAGAATTTTTACATATACAAATGCGGGAAAGATCATATCATTTTTTATTTTTTTTCTTAAAATATATTTAATATCCGTTTATAACATTCTCCACTTTATAATATAAGCATTCTCGCCTTTTACTGTTTTCAAATCTCACAACTCATATAGATCAAATACACTTTATAATACAGTATTACCCTTAGGTTTTTCCTACTCTTAACTTTTAGCCAATAGCCATTAACCTGCTACATTTTCTTGAGTCGGAAGAATCCTTATCTGATCCACCATAAACAGTGAACTAATTTTTCTAACTCCTTAATAAATTATCCATATCTGCTGAAATATTTTAGGCGCATGAAAACTAAAATGCCCTCGAATAAAAATGACAATAATCAAGTATTTTCTAAAATCAATTGGGAGCTGAAAATGTAACTTTGAGGAATTACAATTTTTCCCATAAAATATGTGTTCTAATATCATATACAAAATAAAAAATTCTTGCAGAAGTGGATAGATTTGAAAAAATAAGATTGCTTCATTTTTTGAGATTTTACAGAATATATAAATTATTAACATATATTTGTGACCTTATATGTTCTTTAGATTCCGAGATATTTTATATTAACACTTAAATATATAAAATATTATAACATTTTATTTTACAATTTTACTCATATAAAGGGAAAATTTAAGAATATTAATTAAAAAAATATTTTTACAACTATAATATATTATTATAGGAGTGAGCTAGTTGGCAAAACACACAAATATTTTAAATATTCTTGAAATAAAAATATAAATATTACACAATTTACTGATGAAGATTTTATAGGGAGGATTGAGAGACCTCCCTTATCACTTCCTGCGGGCCCAAGAATCCATTTAGTGTGACACATTTTCTGGCCTAAGTTTGATTTCCACCAACAGAACAATTAAGGAAAATAAAGTAATCCATTTAATATGATAATAATATATTTAACTAAAGAATAAACAACTATTATCTTTGATTTTGATTTATTTATTGGCTAAGTTTTTATGCTGGAACCTTAGATGGAAGTACGCAATAGATATACTACGATTTAACAGCTGATCAGATTTATAAATTTTTATATGGTTATCTTTTATTACCAGTATTCTCTTTAGTATCAATCGCGATAATAATCTATAAATTATCTCAAGATTGTTTTAAACTCAATCAGCTGCTACGATCACTGAATTAGCATCTATTCTTTCAGCGCTAAATTCCAAATGGATAATTTGCCCTGGTAATATTTTTTTTTTACTATAATTGAATTGTTTATTTGATATTCAAAAGGATTGAGAAATATCGCCCTAAAAATTTTGATGAAGTGATTGCACATAAGGATATCATTGAAACTAGTTATTAACTAAAAAAATATTAAAAATGATTTAAAATAATAGTTCACAAGTTTATTAAAGAGAATAAGTTACCTCATCTTTTATTTTATGGAACACCTGGAACTGGAAAAACTTCAACTATTTTGGCATGTGCTAAATTGTTATACACTCCCAAAGAATATAGTAGCATGGTTTTGGAGGTAAATAGCTATGATATATTTATTTTTTAATATTAGTTTAGTTGAATGCTTCTGATGATAGGGGTATTGAGATAGTCAGAGGGCCAATTTTAAATTTTGCTAGCACAAAGACAGTTTTTAAGTAATTTAAATAAAATATGTGAAGAAAAAAAATATAGTATTTTAATTTTGTTAGATGTTCTTTTTTTTTCTTTGATAATTTTATTGATTTATATTTAAATTTAAACATTGCAATATTTCTTTCATAGGTAGAGAAGGGGAGAAGAGAAATCCTCCCCATTTGGAAATCAAAATATCATAAATCATTTAGTATATTCAATACATTTAAATAACAATGTTGTCTTAAGGGGATGGGTGAATTTTTTTTTGTAATAATATGATTGTTCTTAAAGAGCTTCATATTGTAGAATTTAAGGAATCTATTTTTTTATTTTTTAATATTATCTTGTTTATATCTACAAATTTTTTTAACAAATGTTGAAAAAAAGAACACAAATATTTTTTTGGTTGCACACAATTGCACCTGATTCAGAAAGATAGCCTTTTCTTCATACTTGCATCTCGTAAAAGTGTGCTACTCATGTCCCATTAATTTTATTTTATTGCAAAGTTTTTATAAGATTATTAGTTAGGGATTCCATATCCAGGTCACTCACCTAGTTTCAACTAGGCTTTTCTATCTGACATATACTAAATTTCTCACATGTATCATCAGCCATAACTTGGTAATAATCAGATTCATTACTGTGTAAGGTGATATGATTCCAAATTAGATTCTCAACTATATCTATTATTAAATTTTTTTGATAAATAATGAGTATTACCAGAAGATTGATTACCTCATTAAAAAGGGTCTTATACTTCTAGACATCATATTAATTCACAATAATCCTTTAGTTTTATTGATAAAAATCAGGTTATATTAAAATTGGAATCACCCATTTGATTTTCAATTGCAATAGTCTGACAACTTATATTATTATATGCTGATTGGTGTATATAATAAATTAATTTAAAATATTTACATTAACCCACCTGCCTGTTGTTTCAAAATTCTTTTTAACCTGCCTGCCCATTGCTTAATTTTTTTTAACCCACCAATTGCAGGCCACAAATTTAAACATTAAAAAAGATTAGATGCATGTTTTTTTTAATAAAATTTTAAATAAAAAAAAACCATGTTATGTTAAAAAAATATTTTTAAAAAGGTGTTAAAATTTAAAATTAATAAAACGAGAATGGGTCCCTCTTTCAGATTACATGATAGAATGGTGTAATGTGACCAACATATCATGATTGATATCTGTAATCTAGATTTCTGAAGGTCACCTGAAATTATGCAATCTTTGACCGAAAAAAAAATCCCAGGCTCTAGATCTAATACCAATTTTACTGAAACAATGGGGATTAATATGATCTTAGGTAGTGAAGGTCACGGTCCGGTCTTTGGTCCGGACTAACCGATACCCTCGGACCGGACCACGGTCCTTAAGAAAAAGATCGATCCAGACCATGGTCTTAAATAAAAAGACCGGTCCTGGACCGGTCTTTTTATTTGTTTAAAAAACATATTTTTTAACCTAATTTGATTTGTTTTATCATTTTATTAAATATAAGAGTATTATATAAACAATAAAATTTATCCAATGGTATTGAAAAAAATGATTTTGTGCTTGTAGAGGGCATTTTAAAATTAAGAGTAGATTGTGTTTTTTGAGATTTTTTCATTTTCATCATTAGAAGTATATATTTTATGTTTTATCAGATGTCTGCTTAAGGTACCTAATTATTTTATTAAGAATAAGGTTAAGTAATTTTTACAATAAATTATACAGACAGTTTCTTTAAAAAAAATAGAACTATATAATAACTAAAATATTTTAATAATATTATTGCTTATTTTGATTAATTTATTGCTTAAAAAATTATAAACAATTATTTTGTTACTAGGTGCTGACGATACATTAAATTTGGTACTGCAGTGAACACATACTCTATGTTTTTATTGGGACTATAAGTAAAATGTTTCTTGGACAAACTTATGGTTTTCTTATTGTAAAATAAAAATTAACAAAATCTAAAATGATCCTCTAGAATATCATAAAATAAAATATACAAAAAATTATATTAATTGTATAGTAAAGCAAACTTAAACAATAATAAAAGACCGGTCCGGACCGCGATCTGGACCGTAAAAAATAAAAAGACCGGTCCGGACCACGGTCCTCAAGAAAAAGATCGGTCTGACAATCGGTCCTGTCCGATCCCGGTCTAAGACCGATAGGACCGGACCGTTGACCTTCACTAATCTTAGGTATGTTACTATTTATTAATTTTTAATTCAACTATGGAATTTAAATTTAAGGTAGACGCGAAACAATCACCAATAGCTAGTAGGGTGCCGTTACTCCCTGGATTTCGTGTGATTTCATTAGGCCTAATATTTTAATTGAAATTGAGTCCTACTGGTTCCTAGGTCGATGTAAAGTGGCTGAGCCGAGAGCTCTGGCAATGATCTCATTTAATGGCTTGGGTGACGGCCTGAGAAGGCTGCTAATAGATAGCTGACAAAGTTTAGATGAGGACCTGGCGATATCACGGCCTAAACAAGGCCTATTATGTGAAGTTTTTTTTTTGACTAAGGTTGGTGCTTGTTTAAATGTTGAATTGCTGATTGATAATCATTGGCTTGATTTATTGGAGAAGTAATATTAGGATTAAAGGTCGACGAAAACCCTTTCAAAACTACATTCGAATAATTCGGCGGTAGATAAAGGCCAGGGTTAGAGCGTTTGTCTTCCATAAACTTAGAACCATCGCTAATTTTTAATAAAACTGGACCAAACAAATTAAATAGAAATTAGAACGTTTGAAATAATATTTATAAATTTAAATACCCAATCAACTAGGAATATAACAACGGATAGATAATATAAGTCAAATGGCTTCTTTAATGGCAACTAATTTTTTCAAAAACAGCTGTTTCTTATATGCGCATTAGTGATCTTCATACCCTGCCCTATCCAGAACGATTTTTTTTATTTGTCCCTAATAGCCTGACCCAAAATATAAACGCCTGGCCCGATAGAAAAATTAAATATTTTTTTATTGTAAAATTTTTTTTTAAGTCCCTTGTTTCTTGCAAGAGTTTAAAAATATATCAATTTATTTGACTAATCATTTACCCCACGACCCTCCCCCCCCCCACACCCCAATTTTTTTTTTATCAGGTTAAAGATTTTTGATATTATGGTTTTGAACTAGTTATCAACCTTCTGTTTTCACTCCGCATGTAAAATTTATAAAATTTGCGAAGTTATTATAAAGGGTTTAAAGGAAAAGATTTTAACCCTTGTCTGAAGTTTGAACTAGACGCAACTCCCTGTTTTTTAATCTGCTAGAAAAATTATTTTAAAAAATATTTTCTATTCAATTTTGAAAGAGTAAGGTTTATTTTAAGTATTAAAAAAGCTAAAATAAAATAAATATACGGTTTTATTTAGACAAATAAATTGAACATGAAATGGGCCTTTTATTTTAATTATCTTGATCCCCTTTGGGATCAGATCTGACACGTTAATAATAGTATGCGATTTAAAATCTTGTTAATATGAAACGAATTTTTTCTTCATTAATTCTATTTCATAGTAATTAATCTATCATCGATTTTAATAAAGAAAAATTGATCTACTTTTTTTTAAAAAATCAATCGATTATGTTCAATCTTGTCGAATTAATCGGATCCAATATAAATCCATCCTAGATGTTGTTTCGTTCTTCCTATCCCAAAAGAACTGAAGACCTTTTTTTAAAATCAGTCAGACTTTTGACAGCTATTAATTTTAAAAAGAGTAAAAAATTATTTTTTTTTATTAGACTCTGTTTTGAGCCTAGTTAATCATTTTTGGTAGTATGAAAAAGTCAAAACATTTTTATAGTGTCACAAATGTAGCTTATAAATATAATTTTTTATATTAAAAATTTTAAATAACACATTACTTAGTTTATATACCAAATTTTACAAGCAGCACGAACTTTAAAATTTATCTAATTATTAGGTAGACCTAATTTATCAATTTGATTTATATAGGTAAATATATTTCCTAAACTATATGCAGCCAAAATTACATATCTACCATTTTAAATAAATAATAAAAATGATTCCGCTAGTTGGCGTTTAATGACTTAAAAAGCGTTAGCATATGATCATTTCAAAATATCTATTTATTGGCAATCAGTTATTTTACAAAATATATGTATCTAAATAAGGAATGGCTGAAGAAAGGTAGGCTTCTTTGAAATCTGTAAAACATTATCCATAAAAAGATTTAAAAATATTAGGATCTCACTGTCAACCAATCCATAAGCAAACAAAAACTTTAAACTTACAAGACATATATTGCTGACAATCACATTTTTTTTAAGCTAACTGTAAATTTTAAAACATTAATAATCGCTATATATATCAGAGACCTGTAGGCCCAGCCTGGCCCAGTTACATGAGCTGGGCTGTATTTTCATTTTTTTAAATATAACTTTAAAAACCAGGACTGGGCCTGAATTTTTTTTAAAAAAAATACCCAGACAGGGCTATATTTTAAACCCAATATTTTAAATTACTCTTATTAGTAAAAATTCTAATATATTTTAAAAAAATCAGGGCCGGACCTGAAAATATAAAACCCACACTGGGCTGGGGGCTGTGCGAATGGTACCTTTGCAAGATATATATAAAATAATTTAAATAAATATTAAAACATTTAATTCTATAAGGTGCTATACTGGTGAGGATTGATAATATTGCACTATCTTAAAGCTAAGATTCCATATATATATATTCTCAATAAAATTTTTATTAGTTTTTAGGCAAAATTTCTTAAAACATAATATTAATTAGGGGTATATCAATCCCACTTTTTGGAGGTTGATCCGATGCAATATTAAATTGATATCGGCCAATTACCAATCAGATATCATCTCTGATTTTGTATTCAGTAAACATACTAATGGTTTTAATATTTAATGCATACATCTACTCATCCCATATATTTTTTAATATAACATCTTTAATTTAACCCCATAAAAAATATCTGTACATCCCTAATATTAATCTTAAATATATTAATCCTATAAGCATTTATCAGGTTTACAAGCATGACAAAATTGTATCAAACCATTTTTATAAATTAAATCTCGCTATAGTTTTAAAATAGTGGTAATAGAAAAAGAATTTTTACCAAAAGATAAAAAATATGATGT
Source organism: Gordionus sp. m RMFG-2023 (assembly GCF_954871325.1). Classification (NCBI taxonomy): domain Eukaryota; kingdom Metazoa; phylum Nematomorpha; class Gordioida; order Chordodea; family Parachordodidae; genus Gordionus; species Gordionus sp. m RMFG-2023. The sequence goes on along the minus strand of NC_088778.1, from coordinate 2,965,810 downwards.
AACTTTAAATTATATGTGTTCTATTGACATGTCTATAAATTATACACTTCTCAAAAGAGAAACAATATTTGTTTGACCATATAGGCATGAGCATATAATTGACATGAGCTTCAAGAACTAGGTCTCTAAAAATATTTGATATTCCATGTGTGGGGAGGAGGGGTGGGGTGAAGGTATGCATAAAGACAAGGATGCTAAAAAACTTATGAGATTGTATAGGCATATAAATGCCATTGAGATCACGAATAAATGATGTAATTACCTGAATTATGTATAAAGCTAATAATAGTTGTCCTTAAATAATAAAATCAATAGAAAATTAAAATTTTTTTCATTTGAAATTCATGAAATAAATTGTCAATACAATCCCAGATTGAAATTAACCTCCTTTAGAGGAATGATATTTGCAAGCCTCAAATATTTATTTAAAACTTGGATAATTAAATTTTGACATACTAATAAATAATTTTTTAGATTATTGATATGTGGTTATGTTTATGTCTTCATAAAGAGATTTTATATTTAACATATTGTTATAATTTTATCTTATAAATTTATACATGGCTATTAATATAAATTAATAGAATGAGGCCTTTTATCCCAAGTTATAAATATTTTAAATTCACAATAGTTGATCAAAAAATTAATAAAGCCACTAATATTTACCATATCATGCAAAAAATATTTCTCTATTCAATTACATTATGTAATTATATTTTTAAAGCCAAAAGTTTAAGCTGATAATTCTTGATGAAGCAGATGCTATGACTAAAGATTCTCAAAATGCTTTGCGAAGGATTATTGAAAAATACACATCAAATGTTAGATTTTGTCTTATTGGTAATCATTTATCAGGCATAATACCAGCAATAATATCTAGATGTACCAGGTATAGATTTGGTCCATTAAACAGTGAAGCCATGTTAAATAGAGTTACATATATTGCACAAGAAGAAAAGTAAATTGAAAATTTGCAATATTAATATAAATTTATTATTATTGAATGAAGGTGGTAACTTCATAAATATCATATTGTTATTATTGAATGAAGATGGTTTATTTCTTAAATTAACTTCATAAATATTATAATGTTATAAATCTACAATTAAATCAAACTTTTACTGAAGCAGTCGTGGCCGAGTGGTTAAGGCGACTGACTAGAAATCAGTTGGGTTTTCCCGCACAGGTTCGAATCCTGTCGACTGCGAATTTTTTTTAAAAAAATTTTTTTTTAATACTCTTAAATAATTTTCACTATTTTATTTCAGTATATTTTTATAAATTTAAGCACTATTTTACAAATTTAAAGTTAACTCTAATTTTTTCAAATTAAAATAAATTTTATAATAAAATGTTTATTTTTTGACCAATAAAAGACCGACTTTTATTAATTATCAGATACATTGGTATGATACTGACTGATCTTAAAGTTTAATAAGATATATTTACATTATATCAATTGTCCAATTTTAAAATCACGTGATAGAACATTTAATAACCGTTTACATTATAACATAATAAAGGACGAATGGGTAGTATTGCCAATTGCTCAAAGAGTTTTGGATTAATTCACATTATGGCGTTTAAATATTTGTCCTCTTAAAAGGAGAAATAAATATTAAACAAACCGTAGGGTGCCCAAAAAATGTTAGGATTTTTCAAAAAACTAGCCATAAAATTTAATTACAACCCTGGAGGATTATTAAAAATATAATCCAATTAACTTTTTGCTTGCTGCTCATATTTAACATTTTCCACTTTACAAATTACAAAATATATTTAAAATGTTCCAAATAATTAATTTTTATAGGCTAAATGTAACGGATGATGGGATAAAAGCTTTGGTCAAATTGGCGAATGGGGACATGCGAAAAGCGTTGAATGTTATGCAGGTTTAGCTAGGAAAATTTATTTTTCATGTATGTCAAAAATATCATTTCGAATAGATAATTAATTTTTTTTTAAAAAAATTTATTTTTGGTAGAGTACTTCCATGGCATACGATATTATAGATCAAAATAATGTTTACACGACTACTGGCCAGCCTTTGCCCCAAGATATTAAGGATATACTTGAATGGATGCTTAATTTGCCTCTGAAATCTGCTTACGAAAGTTTTAATTCTTATTTTTTAAGTTTTATGCTGCATATGATTCAGGTCTTTATTCTAACCATGAAACTGTTTTATTCAAAATTTGGAACCCCGTCAAATCTGAAAACAGTACCTGGAATCCTCTTTTAAAATTTATGGAAATCAGAATCCATTTTATTCAAAATTTTAGAGACTGAAAACAGATCCCTTTTTTTTGTTTTTAAAAATATTAAGAACCAAAATTAGAATCCTTTTTAGTCCAGGTTCCCCAGAAACTTTTATGTGTCTGGATTTTTTTATCAAGACTGGCCCATAACCTTAGTAAAAATAAATAAATTAGAAACCTTTTTAGCCTAAGATCTAATGACATTAATACCAGAAACCCTTATGCTTCTGCATTTTTTGATCAAGTCTGGCCCACACCCTTAGAAACAAATAAACTAGAAACCTCCCAAGATCTAATAATATTAATACCAGAAACTTTCATGGGTCTGGATTTTTTGATAAAGTCTGGCCCAGGCCTTTAGTAAAAAAAATTTATAAGCTCGGCCCATATTTTAAAAAAATTTCCTAGCCTAATAAGTTTAAAAAAATTTGCCTATATCTAAAATTTTAATTTTATTATATTCAATGAAAATAAACAATATTCAGTTAATCATTTTGTATGTGATACTCAAAATTTGCAATATTTTTTTAAGTTAGTAATAATAATGAATTTTTTTAAAGTATTAGAATAGATTTTCTAAAACCCAGGGCCGCTAATATAATATTAACATATGGGTCACGGCTGACCCATGAAGGTCTCTTATTAATACTTACCTATTGAAATCAGCTGTAGTAAATGTCATTGGCTATAGTAAACGCCATTGAAATGCCTTTCACATTTCAGCGGAAATGCTTTACAATATTTCTTACAATTAGCAAATCTTTTTTAAAAAATATATATTTATCAATAGATATACTGGATTTGAAAGTTGAAAAAGGGTTATCTTTACAAGACATATTGACAGAAATTCACCTGCTTGTTCATCTAAGTTAATTTTATTGTAGTTATATCGATTTAAAAATTATCAAATTATAGTTAGTTTACCCGTGACCATTCTACAATCGTTGACGGAAAAATTAGCAAATCTAGAGTAATTAGTTTATTCATAATATATCTGGAAAAAAGACTTTTTTTTTCTTAATATTCAATCATTAAGTAGTATTAAATTCTGATTTAATTGTATAATGCTAACTTCTATTTAATAAAAATTTGCCATTCCTTTTGGATTCCATTCTTTAGCAAGATGTGTTTTTTTTAAATGGTTAAACCTAGTTTATTTAGTGATGTTAAACGGCTCGTTTTGAGCCGATTTTTAAAAACGGCTAACTCAATACTTCATCCAGAAAAATATTACCCAAGCCTGAAGAATTTGCTCAGAGAAGGAACAAAGGTCTAGACATATATTATCAAAATCTGGAGGCTTAGGCATATTTTTCTGGCTAAAATATAATTAGCCGTTTTTAAAAATCGGCTCAATCCTTATATTTAAAACGATTTTCATTCATTATCAATTTTTATCATTCGTTGATGATTGGATGCTCTTAAACTTAAAATTTTCCCTATGATGGTCTCCGGTTTTTAATCTTACATCCTACCTGCCAAATAATTTTTCATCAAAATCTCGCTCTATCATTAAATACGGATATAATAATCATCCCACTAAGTTCCAAATTTTTAAAAAAGCTAAGCCAATATTTAGCCAAAATAATATTACTGTCTTTAGTCGCCGTAATAGATAAGTAGAAAATTTTTTTTTATATACCAATCGCTATCATAATTACATATTCTTTTTATGTTATTTTAGATACCAACTCTCATTTGGTACTAATGAGAGGATACAATTATCAGCCCTGGTTGGTGTGTTCCAATCTGCAAAAGATCCTATTGTGGCTTTGTCATGTGGAAGTTCATAATTATTCATAGTCGTTGTTTTTTTAAAAAAAACTATTTCTCAATTCTTTATGATTTTGATGATTTGAAAGATATAAATTTTAATAAATGCAAATTTGTAATTTAGTTTTAAAATGAAACATATCCCATCCATTGTCATTAATTATAGAATGGAGGTTTTTAAAAAAATATTGTTTCTAGAGTTCGAAGAAATATATATTGAGGGTTTATGGTTTAACCCTTTCCTTGTGTACAAAACAGCTCATTTACTTTTTCTCAATCAATAATGTATTAAGAGCACAGCTGTTCAAAATGTGTTGATATTTAATCAAGTCAATTCTATCGATGGTTTCTTCCAATCAATTTATGTTAAGTTTTCCGTTTTTTTTCTAAAGCTCACTAAGACATTAAAAATGATAATTTAATCATGGATGTGAACCTCTCGACAGAAGGACTTTAAGGAATAAGAAATTTAAAAAAGAAAGGATTAATACGAAATACATATAAAATAAAGATTTTTAAAAAAATAAAATTATTAGAATTTTTTTTCCTCGAGAAATTACATTTTCGTCATTCAAGCATAGCATATAATGTCGCAATGCATAATACATATTTATTTTTACATCTCATAAAAAAAAACAATACTTTATTATTGGGGGGGGGGGGGTTAATTTAAACCGCCAACTCTATTTTAAAATAGATTTTTTTTAGGTTCGAGCTAGTTATTTTTATTCGTTTAGACATAAATATATATTTATTCCGTATTAAAAGCTTTATTTCCATCCTCGAGTTGCTAATGTGTAAAACTAATAACTGGACCAATAATTAATTGCTAATCTAACATGAAATTCAGATAATCTAACAAACATTTTTAGTATCAATAAAAACAAGGGGATAACTATTTTTGACATGCTCTAAATCGCTAAAAATCATGCCTATAATCCCCAAATTTTTTTTTGAACCACGGGCGAATCAAATCTCACGCAAAAAAGTAATATGACAGTAAAAAATAGACACGTTATCTTTTGCTTAGATATTCATGACGAAATAAAACTATTAAAAACATCATAAAATTAATGTTCTTGCCAAGTAATCTTCATCGGAATTAATTTTTCACACCTGGCTCAAGATTAAAAAAAAATTTAATCCGGCATGCTACTTAACAAAAATTTTGTTTATTTGTCCTGATAATCCCGACCTAGCCCGAATTGATATAAATGTAAAGAAAAATGTTCCACAAATAAAAAAATATAGGCGCCTTGTTTCTTGCAAGAATTTTAAAATATATCAATTTATTTCACAAAATGGAATGATATCATATTTAAAAAAGCCCAACCAGCCCCAAATTTTTAGACGTCAGCCTGGGATTTGCGGATGTCTAGTTCTTACACTGAGGGAAATCTCGGAAAAATAGTCCTTTAAACTCACGTTAGCAATGTATCCACCCGTGGTATACTTTTATTTTCTATAATTAGAATAATTAATAATGATATATTAAGCAATAATATAATATTCTGGGTGTTATTTACAAATAGGTCCATATAAGAATTTAAACTTTAAAAAAATATATGTTATCCTGAGGTTGTGCCTTGAATTTTAATCCCCAATAATGCTTCCAATTGCTGATGGGTTATTTGAAAAACCATTGGAGAATTATTGGCGTTATCTTGATCATTATTATTTTTAAGGCTAGAAATAATGGCTTGCTGCAAGGGGCTATCATTAGCTTGATCGCAACTTACATTAATTGTGGTATTACCTCCATCTAGCATTAGTTTTTGATTATCATAACTTAAATTTGATGTGTTTAAGTTGGGTGAATTAAATGTCTGATTAGTGCTATTTTTATAGGAAGTAATTACATTTTTTCGACTAGTGGGGCTTTCATCTCCCAATATACTTGACAACATTGTGCTAACATTTTCATTATTTCTAATAATTTCTTTATTTTGATTATTTGCGTGTGATAGATTTTGGGAAGTGGAGTGATTTAATAATGTTGGTATAGAACTTATATTTAAGTTATTGCTGTTTATCGCGTTCAATTGATTATAGGTCATGTTTAAATTTGGGTTAGGCACATTATTCACGGGAACTTGATTCACGGGAACTTGAAAATAATATTGTATTTGAGGAGTTTGAGTGAAGGAGGGTTGGTTATTGACAAGTGAATTGAATGTAGAATTATTTTCCTTTTGATGAGAAAAATTAAGAGAATATTAAAAATAAAATATTCATAAATAAACAAATAATAAATGCGCCGCACAACATAAAAGAAATAGATACCCACAAAATTATTTTAAATTCTGTAACAATATATAAAGATAATGCACACTAATTATTTGCCAATCTTAAAATGATGTCGTTATAAAGTTGTAGATAACTTTTTAGGTATCAGCAATTGTGGAATACAAAACGTTAAAACAATATTTTATTAAGAAGGAGATGTTAGAATTAGCTTGGTTCAAAATTAAATCAGCCAAATTTTAAAAAACTTGCTCATTCTGATTCCCTCCAATTTGTTTATTAATATTCATTCCATAATTTAAAATACACATGAAACAAAATATAGTTAGAGATATAAATAGTTATATATATATGTATGTAAGCTCATAAAAAAGATGAATAGATGTTTGCCCTTCATCTTTATGTATAATGGCATATGTTCGTCTGGTATAGCAGCTGAAAGGCTGTCATCTAAAATGTGTGTTTTCACAATTTGTCAATCGAGGAGGGATCTACACCTCTTTTTCGAATTTTTTTTCTAAAAACAGGCCAGTCACTCACCAATGATTGTCTTAGATACATGTTATACATCCATTTATTTTTTCATATCTAAAAATCGCATTAATATTCGAGTGAAATGACGTTATATTTATTAATATTTGAGATTCTACTGAATTTGAATAAAATTTAGCTTCAATTTTTATCTGAGAAAACAAAAAAAGTAGAAAATTTAGCCTTCCCGGTATTGTACGCTTTTTATTGGATAAAACTACACATATATATAAATTTAAGATAAAATGGTTTTTGCAAATGCCAAAATAAGAATAAAAATTAATTTTAATTAAAATACTGAGAATATGCAAAAAACTTTTTAGTACATTTGTTGTAAATTAGCCCTGACCATTTAAAGTTTGACAGTAAGAGTTCATTCCATATCAAACCAATCACTTTACAATTCGACCATCTCAGATTTTGCTAAAATTTGATATATACAAGTTAATGAGGTGTCGTAATTGACTAATCCAAAATATTAGCCCTTTAACTTCAGTAGAGCCGGAGAAAGTAGCGTAGCTCTGCTTGGTCATTGAAAAAAATGATTTTTTAAAATTGGGATAACGTTAATATTAGACGCACTATATATATATCCATTATGGCTTATTTTATATTCCTAAGTAAACTCTTGCACGTATTTTGAAAAAAATTCTTATTTTTTTTCCCAGAGTTCCGATATTTTGTAAAGAGTACATAAAACTGTTCATATAAATATTTTCAGGGTGGTGAAGAAAAGTTTAAATAGAAAAAATGCTTAAAATAAAATGATCGCAAAATGGCGCTAATATTTTTAACCCAAAATTTAATTTTTGAATATATGTGATAATATAATATTTATTGAATAAAATCGCATTTTGGCATAAAGATAAAATTTTGGCTAAATAGCGCTAGTAATTTAAAATAACTAATTATGGTTAATAGGTTATATAGCCATATCCCAATCGCTGGAACATAAAACGTGCTTATTTCATTACAAAAAAAATTAATAAATTTTACAAAAATTTACTTTTAATCCGAGTGTTAATATATTTATTTCCGTTGGGTTTACAAATCAATATAAAAACAGGAAAAATTTCATAAATTTGTGTTATCAGGTGGATTTTGCTATCCTAGTGACATTTCCTTGCTACTGCACATGGGGATAGTGTTTGCAGTGGAGTATGGGGAACTGTTAAACGCCTGGCGGTGCAGATCAGTTTACAATGACCTTATGAAAATAATAAAATCTGTGATTTCTTCAAATTCGCCGAGGAAAATATTAAAAAATTTCATTTTTCCAATATATTCCATGAATGAGCAAAAACTTTTAAAGGAAGAGTTATCAAAACTCTTTCCATTCCTGCAATAAAAATTCATGCAGTGTATCCTGTTAAAACCATATAGTAAAATATTCAAAATCGAATAGGAGACATATCAACCAACAATATTAAAGGGTATTTAGCTTGTTTTAATGATAATGAATGGAGGGTGGAATATATTCAAGCGATTATAAGTGCTGATGAAGGTAATATTTCTACCCCTAATGGACCTTCCCTGTACATTTATTATTCATAAATACCTGATATTCTTACGAAGAATGATATTCTAACTGTCGTCAACTTTTTGTCCACTATATGAAGAACTTATAATTTAACTAATAAAGAATCCAAAATGACCTACAAATTAAATTTACGGAAATCTATATCACTAAGTATCTATACTTTAAGCAATTTCACCATGAGTTAATTCAATAAATATTATAGAATAAATATTACGACTGATATATTTTACAAAAATTAAGTTTTTAGCCATTTTAAATTACTTGCGCTATCTAGCGGGAATTTTATTTTTGTGGAAAAATGAGATTTTATTCAATAAATAATATATTATGGAATATAGAAAAATGTGGATTGACTTATATTTTCAACAATTAAGTTTTAAACTGTATAAAATTATTAACGCCATCTAGAAGCAATTATATTTTAAGCATTTTTTCTTACTTATCAATTTTTTTTTACCATCCTGAAAATTTTTATAATTCATCATGATAATCTTTACAAAATATCTGAAATTTGAGGAAATAATCTTTTTTCATCCTACATAACAATATTTTGACTTTTTAATCAAATTTTTAACTTCAATTTAAAAAAATATTAATTAAAAGTTAATTTTATCCAAAATACATGCAAGAGTTTACTTAATGTTATAAAATGTTCCATAACAGATATATATATGCATCTAATATTAAAGTTATCCTAATTTTAAAAATGATTTTTCCCAAAAAATGAGCAAGCAGAGCCACTTTGAGACCATATATCTCATGTTATGGTAATTAAGGAGGCTTATTTTGGATTCGTAATCAACACTTCATTAATTTATATACCAAATTTTAATAAAATTTAAAATTGCCAGGTTGTAAAGTGATTTATTTGATATGGAATGCCCCTTAACTCCAACTCTGTTACATGCCAAATAGCCATGAGATAAGGCCCAGCAATGGCAACTTTTATTCCAAAATCATCTTCATGGCAGCAAAGAGTATTTAAATTTTCGCGATTCTTATATTAAAATCCTGCGCCATCTGAAAATTTGAAATTTTTTTTAGAGGCTTTGAGATTTTTCTGTTAAGTGACACATGTATTATGAATGATATTCTGATGTAACTTAAATGACTAAATTAAATAAGTGTCTTGCAATAACAAAAGTGAATTAAACTTGTGCTAGTAAAATCCTTGAAATTCTCCTTCATTTAAATTCATTTTTCACACCTTTGAGGTGCTGTATCTAGGGATGTAAATTTCCCAGGAAACTATATTTCGGGGAAAAACGGGAAAATAACGGGAAGCTATCTTTTTTATAATACTTTACAGGTTAATATTGATTTTTTTAAATGTTTTATTGTAAATATATAGATTATAAACATTATAATTAAACAAATATGAATTAATTTTAACTAATTTATGATTACTTTACATGTTTTATTTGAAAATATTAAATATAGACTATAAATAATATTAAAACAATTAATTTTGAGTAGGTAATTATCTTCGTTTAAAGATGAAAATGATTCCAGATCAGAGCTTGAAATTCTGGTATCCAACTATTTGTCAATTTCAGAAATTTCCTTTCCCATAAAATGTAGATTGGCTCTTATATAAACTAATTTTCGAACCTTGTCATTTTTTATTCTATTTATAGATTTCGAAAGAATATTTCCAAAGGGTGCCCCGGTTACGGTGGTACGTTTTTCTTTTTTTTATAAAAAAAAGTATATACTCAAAGTTTAAAAAATTAAAATATATCCTTACCTTGAAAATAAAATAATCAAAGAATTTATCCGTCTTTTCTTTCGATTTTTTTTGTAAAAATAAAAAGTAAAGGAATTACTTATCAAATTCGTCGTTCGATATTGGAGATGATAAAAGGACAAATAAAATTTTTTGACTTTTCTTTTCGATAGTCCAAATTTTATCCAAATTTACAAAATTATAAAAGGTAAAAAAATAAAATAAAATATATATATGGTGAATTCCATATCAAATCAACCAAAAAAAGTCGATTCTCAACCCGACCCTCTTCAATTTTTCTTAAATTTTGCATAATGGTAGTATAAACTATAACTAAGAAAAAAATGAAATTTTACCTCCCGACAAGGTTTACTCGCTAAGATATGGGCGTTTAAAGCGCGGAAAAATAGTACATTTTTGACAAAATGTGCCTCATTTATTTTCAAATATCTCGAGAAATAATTAAGTTAGAAAAATAATTTAAATTTTATTATGTAGCTTAATAATAGTTCTTTAATATGACATAAAAATAAATATGATATAAATTTGATGAATGTCCAAAACCGGATGTATAAAACCGGAAATGGCCATAGAAAAAAAAGGTATTTTTTTTTTCAAAATTTTTTTTCCGTAGATAGATATAACACTGCTTTATATTTGTGCCAAATCCTAGCCTGGGATAAAAAAGGGTCTAGGAGTTATGACTCTTTATATGGCTTAAATTGATCAAAAATATCTTCATTTAATGAATACTTATGAAATAATGTTTTTTTTTAAAATTATGTCTAAATGATAGGCCCTAACTTTTTTTTATTTTTAATTGTTAACATGTTGTGACTGAAAATTACTTGACAAAATAATTCTAAACCAATTTATAACTTTATTTTTCTGAAATGCATAATTACATATAATATAATAATTCATAATTATGTTTACAATATATCATATATTAAATTATCTAAAGAATTGGTATAAATTTTGACTTTAATTTTATTTTCATCAAGGGGAATATAAGCATGGTATTTTTGTGTTCCCGGAATTCTTTTTGCTCTCAAAAATCTGCTTTCTAGATGATTTTCCATATTATTGTATTCATTAATGTAATTTACTCCATGTATATTATTTGTTGCAAAGTCGAATAAATCCATTGGTGTCAAAATATGGTTTTGATATGGCAGTTGCAAACTAGCTCGAGCTGCTAGCCGTTTTGTAATACCTCCTAAACTGTCGCACGGACTTATTCCATGAGCTGTAGCAAAAAAATGCCACTCGGCCTTTATACCAAAATCACATTCATGATTATAGAGATTTATGAAATTTTTTTTATTTTTATATTGGATTACGGCCCCAATCAGAAAAATAATAAATTTTGGTCAATGTATCAAATCTTTCTTTTAAAAATAAAATCATTTTAGTTTGAAATAAATAAAAGGCACAGACATTGTGCTTTAAGCAATCTGATATCACCACTAAACTTATATGTTTTATAGTGTTGTCCTGACGATAATAAATGATAAAAGGGTGAATAGTGGACTGATTATTTGTCCAATGAAATCCCTGTGCATGGTCTTGCACTAAAAATGCATAATTTTCCGAAAAGTCAGCAATAACTAAGTATTCGCCAACATTTAAATTAGATTTTAAATTGTTTTGAAATAATGATTGTTGTGATGCTACAAATGAATGTGGAATCAAATTGTCTAATTTCTCAATTAAATAATCTAGGAATTTATAAGCTGATTTTGTCAGCGTTTCGAGCGTAGTTCTATCAACTACCAACCATTGTTTAAATGATATATAATCTATTGAATTCGTATCAAATAATATAATAAGTCTTTCTTTTATTTGGGATGATCCAGGACAAAATTTACATTTATTGAAGTAACATCCAGGCTGGGCAGGATTGCAAAGACTTTGTGCAATACAATGTTTATAATCGTTTATTGGAGGATAATTATAATGATCATTATTGTTTGTAAGCTGTTTTAATTTTCCCCCTATTAAAATAAGCTTAAAATTTTGGTGTAGTGTGCAGATACACATGGTATGTGTACCTGGACCACCTGCTAAAACACAGTTTTTGGGTCGTAAGAATGCAAATCTATTCACTCACAATATGTTAACAATTAAAAATAAAAAAAAGTTAGGGCCTATCATTTAGACATAATTTTTAAAAAAACATTATTTCATAAGTATTCATTAAATGAAGATATTTTTGATCAATTTAAGCCATATAAAGAGTCATAACTCCTAGACCCTTTTTTATCCCAGGCTAGGATTTGGCACAAATATAAAGCAGTGTTATATCTATCTATAGAAAAAAAATTTCGAAAAAAAAAATACCTTTTTTTTTCTATGGCCATTTCCGGTTTTATACATCCGGTTTTGGACATTCATCAAATTTATATCATATTTATTTTTATGTCATATTAAAGAACTATTATTAAGCTACATAATAAAATTTAAATTATTTTTCTAACTTAATTATTTCTCGAGATATTTGAAAATAAATTAGGCACTTTTTGTCAAAAATGTACCATTTTTCCGCGCTTTAAACGCCCATATCTTAGCGGGTAAGCCTTTTTGGGAGGTAAAATTTCATTTTTTTCTTAGTTATAGTATATACCATCAGTATGCAAAATTTAAAAAAAATTGAAAGGGGTCGGGTTGAAACCTTGGTTGATTTGATATGGAATTCACCATATAAATAAAAGAGTAATAAGATAAAAAATAGTTTTTCATCAAAATCTTTCAATTTCTACGTTAGGATGTTTTGTTTCATAGCTTTTAACATACCGCACTGCATAATTATTGATAAGATGTTGAGGGAAATGGGAGGATGCAGTAGATTCTCTTATGTCCGAAATAATAGGACGAATGAAATTCACTTTTACTTTAAAACCCTCCTAGAGATGATCAATACTTATATGTCTCTTAATGGAAAACCTTACGTTTTTGATGAAAATAAATTCATTTTTATATTTTGTGCAATTACGGAATATTAGAAATTAAATGTTAAATCTTAAATATCTTTGCAAACATTATACGCTTTATATATTTGACATACTACATTTATAGGGTATAGAAAATTTTCCCTATGTTACGTTATTAAATAAAAATTTACGCGATGCTTAACAGACAGTCTATAGAATATTAATAAAAAATTTTTAATTTTCCTTCATAACTTAAAGTAGTATGAAATTCTTTGTGACGAGTCAAGTCTAGATATTTATAGATAATTCAAATTAAAACTTAGTGGACTAAATCCTCTTTACGAATTTGAATAGCTTACAAAAACAATATTAAAGTCTTTTAACTGTGCTTTAGAACATATCGACGTAAATTGGTCTACAATCTCAATTGGTAAGCTACATAGTAGTGTCCTAACTTTAGATGAGTCTGACCCAATATGTCCATCAAAATAAGTTTCAATTAAGTTAATGTAAGTTTCCGACAATTTCCCTGAAAACACGGGAAATTTAGGAACATATTGAGTCTGCGTAAGAATTAATTTATCATCCATGTTAAAATTTTATTTAAATAAGGTAAACTTTCAATTTTTAAAATCGTAAAAGCAAAATATGCATTTAGTCCATTAAATTCAAATTTGAGTTGTATACAAAATTTTAATCAAGAGAATGTGGTCCATTAAGTTTCGATATAGTTTGTCTATAAAAATTTTAATTCAAATTCGTAAATAGGATTTAGTCCACTAAGTTTTAATTTGAATTATCTATAAATATCTAGACTTGACTCGTCACAAAGAATTTCATACTACTTTAAGTTATGAAGGAAAATTAAAAAAATTTTATTAATATTCTATAGACTGTCTGTTAAGCATCGCTTAAATTTTTATTTAATAACGTAACATAGGGAAAATTTTCTATACCCTATAAATGTAGTATGTCAAATATATAAAGCGTATAATGTTTGCAAAGATATTTAAGATTTAACATTTAATTTCTAATATTCCGTAATTGCACAAAATATAAAAATGAATTTATTTTCATCAAAAACGTAAGGTTTTCCATTAAGAGACATATAAGTATTGATCATCTCTAGGAGGGTTTTAAAGTAAAAGTGAATTTCATTCGTCCTGTTATTTCGGACATAAGAGAATCTACTGCATCCTCCCATTTCCCTCAACATCTTATCAATAATTATGCAGTGCGGTATGTTAAAAGCTTTGAAACAAAACATCCTAACGTAGAAATTGAAAGATTTTGATGAAAAACTATTTTTTATCATATTACTCTTTTATTTATATATATATATATTTTATTTTTTTTACCTTTTATAATTTTGTAAATTTGGATAAAATTTTGACTATCGAAAAGAAAAGTCAAAAAATTTTATTTGTCCTTTTATCATCTCCAATATCGAACGACGAATTTGATAAGTAATTCCTTTACTTTTTATTTTTACAAAAAAAATCGAAAGAAAAGACGGATAAATTCTTTGATTATTTTATTTTCAAGGTAAGGATATATTTTAATTTTTTAAACTTTTATTATATACTTTTTTTTTAAAAAAAAGAAAAACGAAATCGGACGCTGCACTTGTTGGTGGTACTGATAAAATTCGCATGGCTAGAGTCTATATGTATCTTGCCTAGCCCAACTCGTTGGGCAGGTATAGTTTTGATGATAAATAGTTTGTTAAAAAATAAAGATATTATGCAGGAAATGGCAATTCTTGATATATTTAATGATCGAGATAAGAGACTTACCCTTCTCAATAATGATCGGTTTTTAAATGATCTAATGCAACTACACAAATAGAGATAGTGGAAGGGGATAAAGACAATTTATCTGATGTCCCTCAACATTTAATCATATCAGGGAGACATTTAAAGATTATAAAACAATATCAAATCTATTGTCGCAAAGCGAGATTTCAGAAATTGATCAGTTTATTAAAAGCCGAAAAAAATTTTGATGTCGGATGCTGCTCATATATTTGACCCAAAGTTTTGCGGATTTAATTTAAGAGACAATGAAGTTGCAAAGGGGTTGGATATTATTAACCGATTTTCTGGATATCTAGATATCGATATTGCAAGAGTAATGAGAAACCTATCCAAATATCGTGCAAAGGAAGATTTTTTTTAATATGGCAAGTCTTTGGCAAGACACATCATTTACAGATCAAGTGAGTTGATGGAAAGGTTAAATACTTTTATATTACTGTAAACAATGACCTAACTCTTTTTCTAATCTTAAAATTGTGTTATTCAATATTTTATTAGGTCTATGTTGCAATCAATACTATTGACCTTAGCCATACAAATTTTATCAGTACCACCAACAAGTGCAGCATCCGAAAGAATATGGTCCTCTGGAAATATTCATTCTAAATCTAGAAATAGAATAAAAAATGACAAAGTTCGCAAATTAGTTTATATAAGAGCTAATCTACATTTTAGACAAATTGCTGGATCCCAGAATTTCAAGCTCTGATCTGGAATCATTTTCATCTTCAAACGAAGATAATTAACTACTCAAAATTAATTGTTTAAATATTATTTATAGTCTATATTTAATATTTCAAATAAAACATGTAAAGTAATCACAAATTAGTTGAAATTGATTCATATTTGTTTAATTATAATGTTTATAATCTATATATTTTTAATAAAATATAAAAAAACTGTAAAGTATAAAAAGATAGTTTCTCGTCATTTCCCCAAATTTCCTGGGAACTTTCCCCAAAATATAGTTTCCCAGGAAATTTACATCCCTAGCTGTATCCAGTGAACCAGGTCTGCTAATTTTTCACCTATCTTAATAATTCCAGAAATTTTAAACAATTTTAAAGGGGGGGGGGGTAGATAGAAAATGTGCCTTTATGATTGATTTGACATGGAATGATCCTAATACAAAATTTAACATCAGAAATAGAACAGTCCATAATTCACCAAG
Source organism: Gordionus sp. m RMFG-2023 (assembly GCF_954871325.1). Taxonomy (NCBI): domain Eukaryota; kingdom Metazoa; phylum Nematomorpha; class Gordioida; order Chordodea; family Parachordodidae; genus Gordionus; species Gordionus sp. m RMFG-2023. The sequence goes on along the minus strand of NC_088778.1, from coordinate 2,949,817 downwards.
GCAAAAGTATATCCAATTTAAAAGAATAATTCATTAAAAATATCAAAACTATACTTATAAAAAGAATTTATATGGTGATAATACTGTATATCCAATATCTAAAGTGATATCCACTTATCCTCTATAAAATTGCTTAGTGATTTATAGATAGATTTGCTTTGCAATCCTATTACCTATTAGCTTTCCTGATTCAAAAATAGCCAAAAAGATTGTATGAAGAAAAATAAAAACCATTTTGAATATCAAAGACCCTACTACTAAGGTAGATATTTCTATCTACAGATTTGAAGGAAAATAATCCATTTTATTTATCAATGGATGCCTCAAATAATATATATCAAGACATTTCCAATAATTCTGAGCTATTCTAATAAAAAAACTAGTGTCAATTCATCTAAAATATCATCAAACTTGGAGATATCGGATATTGAATCCATGCTTGGCAGAACCTTGATTTAAAACACAAATTATTTATGTGATAAATAATAATAAATTCTAAAAAAATATGGATGATTTATATTGTATATTGATTTTACAATACTTTGTAATTCATTAAAATAATTTTTAGAATTGTGGTTAAATTTTTTCAATTATTGTTTGAAAAAAATCTGACAACCCTGTTAACTTATTTTAAAGTTGCATTAACATTCCTAACTAGTGATGTTTTAAAAATTAATTGCTGAGCTTCCCAATTCCAAGATATAAACATTAATAACTAGATCATTTTAAGATAGATAAAAATATTGATGAAGATATATATATATTATAGTGTATAATCCATAATTATATCTTTTAAATAAAATATTAGTGACATCACTGATTCCTGATTATTTAGGGTTGTTTAAAATTTACTGTTTTTAATTTAAGGAATACCCTGTTAAATATTTTATCAACCCTTTGCACCTCTTCTGATACCTTTGATAATACTATTATTTATAAAATAAAATGTACCTTTTTTACAGACATTTTAATTTCTTCTCTTGGAACAATATCAATGAGAAAATCAAACTGATCATATCTACTAGCTGCTAATGCTATATCACTTTTCTTTGTACAAATATTAAATCTTCAAAAATATCACATATGTACTTGTAAGGTTCTTCTTTTGTTTTCTTCCGTGCACCACCAACCCCTCATTGTTATCTCACTAATAAATAACTCAGCTGCCTTAGCAAATAATATAGGTACCTCTGCACTTATCATCTATAATTTTTTATTAATAATTCAAAATGTCTTGAATATAATATACCTTAACATTTTCATCAAGTTTCATAATTTTTTTAATTCTGGCTAAAGGTAGGTCTTGGATTCTTAAATGTAAATCTCTCTTGAAAAATTATATAAAAAATTAAATAATGAAACATTTTATACCATATTAATGTTATCAACAATCTTCGATTGTTTTTCCCAAAAATTTTCATGGATCTTTTGCTGTGATTCAGGATCTAAAACTGAATATTCTGACATAAAATTATCGCTCTCTTATCTCTCAATAAAATTGTGTTTTTATATAAAATAAACTTGATTGAAAATTTGTGACATTTAATAAATTTTTATAAATATTCACGTGATTTATATCTAATTATAACTCTCTAATGCTACGAATGTATAAAAAATGCCGGGTACATTACTAGGTAATACAATTGTTTAAAATAGGACCATTTAAATAGTTTTTAAATCATAAAAATAGAGTACTTTAAATGAAAACGGTCAATTTTCTATTATAAATATGTATCTGTTATTTAATAGTTAATTGTGGTGTTCCAGTAGATAGTATTGTATTTCAAATCTCTTTGAATCATAATTACATATTTTTCAATAAATTTATTCGTATCAAAGTAGTATCATAAATCACATTTTTAAATATAAATCTATATAAAATTCAAAAACATCTTTTCTTTTATATATCTCAGTAAAATAGAATACTTATTAAATAATAATTGATCACCGAAGTTTTACGCAATAATAATATAAATAAAATGTAACTTAAACGATGATATAAACTAAAATAAAAAAAAATACAAATTGTAATGTGATAAAATATATATAAAACTAAAATGTTTTAAATTACGCTATGAGGCATAAAACTTTAATATATTTATATACAACAGTATCAATACAAATCATCAGGTATTAATAAACCTTTCCCGCATGAAATATAAGTGAATATCGCTTATTTTCTTATATTAGAAACCAGGGGCATCACTAGCTTTTACAATCGCAGGGTGCTCAAAATATATTTTAAAATCATTTTTAAAATTATCTTACCTTTTTTTTTTAAAAACAAACATTATCCTAAATTACCTTTTTTTAGTGGTATAAAAATTTCAAAATTTTGAAATATCTCTTCAAATTTTTTAGGTGGCTCGAGCTCCAGGGCGATAACCTCCTCTAGTGAGGCTACTGAGAAATTGAAATAGCGTGCTACCTGCTATTTGTGTTCAACAACGATTTGAATTGTTTTTTAATAAATAAATCACTACTTAAGTCCAGGCAATAATTATATCTATATTATATAGAAAGAACCCACTTTCATAATATATCTTAATATTACTTTAAACTGGTTAGAATATAAAATATCAATTTTGAAAAAAATTTGCAAAAAATATTGAAATAATTTTGTTCTAATAGGAAATGCTTAATAAAATATTTAAAAAGAATTTATTAATTAATAATGTGAAAGTTCAAAACTTTAGTGGACCATTTTACTATACTAAATAAAACCGATGATGGACCTAGAATATTTTAATTGTGAGTTATCAACGTTTTTATTCAAAACGGGATATTTTTAAAAATAAATTTTATAAATGATATTCTCCATTAGTAAATTATTTTAACACCAAAATAAATTGCGAAAAATTAGTATACCAATCTTGAAAGAAGTTTATATAACTAATAAATAGAATAATAAATTTTTTTTTATGAGTTTAGGTTTCCACTTTAAGCTAAATAGATCATTGTTTAAGCCAATATTTTTTGAGACAATATATTTTCTGGGAAATCAATGTTTCAATATTCATAATTTAAACTTATTAATGTGTGGGTCTATTCAAAAATGAATTATAATGATCCTATATTATATGATTCACATGAATGATTTATTTGCACTTATTTTAATCCTCAATGCATTCTGTCATTCACCATGTCCACCATTTGGTTGCATTTCTTAGATCTTCTCAAATCACTTTCTTATATTATTTCTACTATCATTTTCTTAAAATATATCCTACCCCTCTTCTTACTGAATGTAATCTATCTTCCGTCATCTTATCTCAAATTGACATGATCATCAAAGTGTCTCTGATGACTTAGTTCTTCCCATTTTTAGATTTACCTAGTAACCACTTGAACTTTCACATTTTTATTACAAACATTACAGTGTCCTCTGCTTTTCGGACAACTTAGAATTCAAGTTAATAAAATAAAACGGTATAATCACAATAATCAAATAGTGCATTAATAGTACTCATTGCATTTAAATGAATCGAATAATTTACTATTTGTAATACTTGCAAACAATATATAATTTATTCAGAACTAAATGTGTTTAAAAATTTAATGGAATTTCAATTTCAATTATAATAATTTATCAACTTATTTTTTGATTCATACTAGGGTTTAAAATATTTATTTATAGATTAAAACTTCTCTAAATAAGTTTTAGATAAAATTCAGAGTGAGGAATATATTTTTGTTAAATAGTGATTATACCTTTCGGTAAATTTTATATTAACATAATTGTTAAATAATAGAGATTATACCTTTCGGTCAAAAATTTATATTAACCTTTTTTTTATATATATCATTTTAATGTGACATTTGATAATTCACTTAACATTGTTTTTTTGATATATCAATTTGTATTGTTTAAAAAAATAAAAATGTAATTTATTATAATGAAAATTGAAATTATTATAAGAAAATAAAATAAAATTATAACCTATATAAAATGATTCTCAAATATTAATGTGGATATGAACACAATTTTTAAAAAAGCATCATTTTGCTTAAGTAAATAAGGATATTATATAAATAAACAATAAAATATTAGTTAAAAATTTTATTTATTTTTATTTTATATTACATTTTTATTTTTTTATAAACCAATTATTTGAATATTCGAATAATTTAATATATTTAATTCGAAAAACTGTTTAAGCGTAAATAATTAATTTATTATTTAAATTTGTTACTATTCGATTAATCTAATATTTTATTTATTTTAAAATATTATTATTTTCCAAAAGATATCCTGTGTCAATAACTATAACATTTTACAATAATTATTATCAATCAACGATACTTTTAATACATTCCATAAAATTTATGATTTTGTGTAATATTTCTTACACATTTTTTATTATTCCTTAAATTAAATATTTAGTATTACAAAATTTATGCATTTTATTTACAAAAAAAATGATTAATTTCCATTATCAATTCATAAAATCTGCTTTATAATATATATCAAATATGTTAAGTATTTTATATCAATTTTTAAATTTGCACGGGATGAATTACACAAATCATAATGGCAGCATTCGAGATTGGGATCCTCTAAACATCGCTTTATATAAAATATTTAATTTTATTACATACATAATATCTTTGTAAGTGAATATCTACTAAATATTTATTAATTTTTATTTACTATAAAAAAAATTAATGGCGTACTACTTTCCATCTTACATAAAAATTTTAGCATTTCTTTTTTATTTTACCAAAGCTAATCCTCTTACTACTGTCGAAACACGGGAATCTGTATATCTGTAGCAAATGCCTTCGCCTAAAAAATTAATAATAATATAAATTTATTTGTCAGTCGAAAACTTCTATTAGCCGATTTAAAAAATAATGCTGCTAAATCAAGATTACAAGCGTTAAATGTACACATATTTATGATAAACGGTTCAAACATATTTTCATCAAAAACGAGGATGACATATTTTATCTAAAATCTAGCATTTCGATTATACTAAATATGATCTTATATCTTATCGTCTACATAAGCGTGGGGGGGGGGGGAGGGGGAGGTAAGAACAGTTTGCATTCATTTTCAGGGGAGATTGGGGGGTAGGCTTTAATTGAGAGTAAGGTATATTAGAGTGGTATTTTTACATTTTTAAAATATTTATGGATATTATACTACTTAATTATTTATGATTTAATTGTAGACCTATTATAATATAAATAGATTTCTAAATATCGACCAATATTATATATATTAGTCACTATTTTTTAAATAAACTTATATCTATTGTAATGTAATTTAAAAGGGTTAAACATTCTATCGCTAACACATATTCATGGTAAACAAAATTAATAATGCATTTATCGTAAATGAGAAAGTTTTAAAACTCCTATTCACAATTTTTTGATAGTTGGTTTAGTGTATTGATAATTTAAGTTATTATTTTTAAAATAAATGAAGGGAGTACCATTATAATTAAAAATGTGTGAGCAAATTTATTTTTAGAGGGGTATGTATAGGGTTTAAGGTGGGACTTGCTTTCAGTGAATATCTTGTCATGTAGACGCTGTTTTAATCTGAAATTATATACCTTCAACAATTCTAGCTTTTCTTTTGAAAGGAGTTTGACATGTTCCCACATCTAAAATAATTTGAGTTTTGTTATTAAAAAATATAAAGTATATTGCAAAGTTACGATTTTTAAACTTAAATACCCTTTAAATTTATAACCTTGAGAAATCTGCATGGTACCGTATCATTTTACATTAGAAAAATATTTCGCTCCACACACAACACTCGAAATGTTTAAACAACATATTGCTATAGACAATTATTTAAAGAGAATTTTTTTTAATATGAATGATCTATAATTCAAATTTTAATGAAAAAAAAATATAAATTCAAAAAAATGCAGCACGGCTAAGGGCGTTCAGTTAGTAAATCCTAAAGTCCTGGAATAAGGTTTAGATAAAATAACTCAATTTGAGTCGATTTTTAAAAACGGCTAAATCAATATTTTAGTCAGAAAAATATTGCAAAAGCCTCTAGATTTTGTTAATAGAGCCCTAACCTTTGTGCCATCTATAACCAAAAATCTTCAGGCTTGCCTAATATTGTTTTCCGGCTAAAATACTGAGTTTGCCGTATTTAAAAATGAGCTCAAATCCAGCCGTTTAACAACACTAGATTCCCCCCTACCCTCCTCATTAAATAATGGCTATGTTTATGGTCGAAAAGTGATAATTTACGAATTTGAAATAGTTTTAAAATGAAACTATGTAAGTCTGAAATAATATTTTACAAAAAAAAACAGCCTATGTATAAAAAGGTAATTAAATAACTCACTTTCGAATGATCCGCAGTGATAACATTTTATTTCATGAGAATAATTTATCATCATACCGAGGTAGATTACAAGGAATATCTTAAAATATTTATTTATTTTTTTTAAAGAAAGATAAAAATATACACGACCTATTGTATATTTTTTTTTTACTTTGATAGTCAAAAACATTGCGAATAAGTTAATTTTTTTTAGTAATGATTGTTAGTTTGTTATATAATAAAATAAATTTGTTTATAAAGATAGTTTCAACAATGATCAAATTTATAAAATGAATTGTGATTTTTAAATATCTACAAATCAACGATTAAATTATTTGTTTTTTTTATCAAAAAAATACCTATCAACTAAACATGTTTGATCATCGGCATAACCAGGATTCTGCTAAGGACTAAGGAGGGAGAGAAAAGCAGTAGTATTAGATGGGGTTTTTTCGTCATGAATTTAACCTAGTTCAGGTTTTTTACCTTGTAAAATTTAATCAAACAATTTTGAGCCTTTTACAAATATGTTTTTTTTTTACGAAAATTATTACCATTTATTTTTCTTTTAAGCTATCATTCTTAGAGAGTAAGGATAAAATAATTATTAGCTTGAAATCATATTTACAAAAACGAACAAATTTATGAATTTCCTATTATTTGGTTTCCTGATAAACGCCCAAAATATTTAATCAACCATTTGTATTTAAAAAAAAATTAAATTATATAATTATAGTTGCGTAAAATGAAAAAAAAAAGAAGGAATTATTATAAAATATTATACTAGACCGTTTGTCGACGATAGAAAGTTAAGGATTATTTCTTTAACATAAAGTTTTCTTGTTGCTGATTTCAAAATCGAATGCCTGAAAATCAATCATTCCAAAAAAAAATATATTTGACAAATGCAGAATCTACATTAGAAATAATTTACTAGAGACTAACCCCACCCCTTCCCTTCCTAAACCTATACCAACACCCCCTAAAAAATTTCCGTCGCCTTTGAAGGCAATATTTTTACTTATTATTTACGAATTTGTAATTATACTTGTAATCCCTTCATATAAATTTACAAATATTAATAATATAATTTATTAATGTTCTGCTACAAACTATCAAAAATTTTGTAAATGAAGGAATTCAAAACTTCTACACATTCACGATGAATGTATCATTATTAGTGAATTGTTTGGGATGAAAAAAAAATTATAATGAGCTATTCCTTTAGTGTTGATAAACGGTTCGATAGCCGATTTTTAAATACGGTTAACCCATTATTTTAGCTAGAAAAATATTGCCTAAACCTTGAGATTTCACTAATAGATGTCCAAACCTTTGTATCATCTGTGACCAAAATCTTCAGGCTTGCCTAATATTTTTCTGAACAAAATATTGAGTTAGCCGTTTTTATAGATCGCCTCAAATCGAGCCGTTTAACAACACTACAGGCCAGGCAACTTGAACAAAGATTCTTAATGGATCAAAGCAGGCCAGGCTTTGCAAACCTCCACTCTAAATTATGATAGTAAATTTTTATAAATAAATTGGATTTAAAATTCTATTAGGAAGGGGGGGGATATAAATTAGTGGTGTCGAATGCTCCTTCTTCCCTTATACCGTAATTACTTATTGCCATGATTTATTTGATCTCTCATTACAAGAGTTGATATATAAATGTATATAGATTTCAATTCTATAATTCTGTTTATTTTATTAATTTACAATCCTTTAACTGGTATAATAAAAATGCATCATAAGTAAGAATTAATTGTGGACAGTGGCGTAGCCACGAAGGGGGTTTTCGGGTTTGGACCCCTTCCAGAGCATAATTTTTTTTTTTAGATTATACTTTCAAAAGACTCAAAAGGGACTTTATATCAAATAAATACCATGAATATTTATATTTTCCTGGTTTTGATGTTTGTGGAAGGATATTATATTACTATTGAAAAGTCATTGAGAATAATCTACTAAATTATAATAACATATTATTGATGCATTTAAAAAACGAATTTAATATATATTATTGAAGATTGATCAATATTCTAGGACTTTTATAATATAAAAAAAAACAAATATGATTTTTAAGATAAACCCGGCCAAAGGCTGGGCAAAAGAAACGAAGGCCCGTTAAAGGGTGGACTGGGGGCAAAGCCTCCCAGACTTTTATATGTATGGACCCCCTCTAAGGAAAATTCCTAGCTACGCCACTGGTTATGGATATAGAAGTGAAGAAAATACATAAATATATGTTCAATCACATTAGATAGTAAAAACAATACACTCATAAATAATATGATTTAAATATAATCCATTTTACTCATTTTAATAATTCAAACCTAGAATATATGCAATTAATATAAAATTCAATGACAAGAAATATATATTTTTGCTATTGAATTATATTTTTTTTTCTCATTTTTTCTTTATCTTCAAAATTGATAAATTTGTCAATGCCATAACTAAACTTGTAATAAAGTATTGTACCATCAGCATCATCAAAAAGACATAATATAGTAGAGTTGTCTAAAAAAAATTTAAAAAATAAGTTAGTTATGTGTACTCAGGTCAAGTATATGCAGGGCTAACTGGGAATTTTTTCTTAAGGGAGAAGGGGGATTATTTGAGGATGGGACTAAATTTTTTTTATTAATTTTTTAATGTAGTTTTATCAGAAATTTTATAGTCAAACCCCAATTTGGACAAAGATTTATGCCCAACTTGAACAGCTGCCCAATCAAGACTTTATTTATTTATAAAATTTTTTTTGCGAACTCTTATATTCTTAGTGTAGCAAAAAGTGAGATTAATTTTTATTATTCATACAAATCCTGAACAAAATTAAGAATAAAATTATTATAAAATGGTTGTATATAAAATTAATAATATGAAATAAAATAAGATGTCATCCATGCTTATTTGATATAACATGCTAAGTTTTAAAGATTATTAGAGAGAGTTATATATATGGTGATTTAAAAAGTGTAGGTCCATTAAAGTAAAGATAATAATAATAATATGATTATGCTAATAATTAAAATATAAAATAGAATGTATATAATATGTATCATATATTAATTGATTTTAATATACAAATATATTTAAATCCTTTATAAAAAATTTACATGTCACACTGCCACCATAAAAAAATTAGCAGCAAGCCTGGTAACACAGCTCTTCTAAATCAGCAGCTTTCCCAGCATGGAGATAACTGCCAGCAGTTGCAGCATGACTGGGCATGCATAGGTCTAACTATAATATCATAAACTATTAAATTTTGCCTAAATTAAAAAAATTACACATTTTATAGTAAGGATATGTAAATTTGGAATAAAACTATATAAAACATTCAAAAACAAATAAAAATTAAATGTCAAAGGTAAATATAAAAATTAAATTTATTTATTGTTTCACCTGTATTAGCTATAAAAGAATTTTCCTCATGTTTTATTAATTGATTCATAATATTTTTTTCATTTTTGGCAAAAGGCAAGAATATGTGGAGTTTATTAGCTTCACAAGTTAACTGTGAATTTAGACATTTCTGAACGAGTGGGGGGTAGCCTGTAATAAACATAATATCAAAAATATCTGTTACCAGCTTCAAATCCCTCCATAATTTTGCTAACAAATAGATGATAAATAACTTTAAAAAATTAATAACGATGAGTTACCTCTTAAATCAGCTAAAACAATATTTGCAGTAAATGCACACATTGTAATAGATAGACATTTATCCAATAATTATAATATAAATAATTTTGAAGGAATAGCGAGCACACTGTACTATAATAATTCGTGTTTTTATAAAATTTTTGAATTGAATTTTTGAGTTTTACTAAAAAATAGAGGAGTGACATCGAGTCATACATATGTTCAATTTATGGATTATGAAGAAGGCTTATGGAAGAAATATATACTACCTGATTAATAGAAAATTAAAATGATAAATGTTGCTGTTTATAAAATTAGAATAAAAATTGCTAATCCGATTAAACGGTCCAGATTAGACGTAGTCCAATAACTCATTAGTAATGGATAAAAGCCAATAAATGAAGCTTACTCAATTTAATTTATATGAATTTTTTTAGATATGAGAAATTTTTATAAGAAATAGACGATTTCTTAATTAAGGAATTTTGGATATATTGTTATTTCTTAATAAATTAGAATACATTATGTTATTAGTAAATTATAAATGTGTAAACTTGGACATGTCCTCCGGAAATCTAGATACAGATCAATGACATATATAATACCTAGACTGACAATTCATTCATTAAAATGCATTTTTAAGCGTCGTTAAAAGCAAATCAGCTGGACCCATTTTAATAACACATATAGTAATTCTCATGTTAAAAACTACTTTTTAATTGATAACTTGCTTCCTTATATCTCGATGATCCGATAATTCTTTAAAGTTTGCATCAGATGTAGGAATAAATTAAGCTCTCGTTTAAAATTTTAATAATGATTAGTGTAACCAAGATAGCTTTTCCAGCTGATTTGCATTGATGTACACTTTTAATGAATGAATCATCAGTCTAGGTATTATATATGTCATTCATACAGATATAGATTCTTTATAAGAATAGTTTTTACGACTTTGAACTCAAGTTGGAGTCGCAAAACTCATTTCAAATTGAGCGGCTCAATCAGAGTCGGCTCGATGAGTCGGCTTCAGAGTCCCTCTATATATTATACTCATTAAAGTTGTTTACTTAAAGCCGACTCATCGAGCCGACACTGAAGCCGACTCATCGAGCCGACTCTGAAGCCGACTCATCGAGCCGACTCTGAAGCCGACTCATGCGGCTCATTGAGCCACTCAAATTGAAATGAGTTTTGCGACTCAAAACTTGACTAGATTTTAGGCTAAGTCGACAACAACACTAACTAGCAGCTTATTAAAAATATCAAAAAGATAAAGATAAAAAATACTTGTATCTTTTGCTAAATGAAAGTAACTTAAATACAAAATACTTTAAAAATATTACTTACCATTTAAATTAGAATAAACATTTTTTATTATTTATTGATGAAGACATAGGCGTAGCCAAGATTTTCATAAGGGAGGAGGGGGGGGGGAATTAAAAAATTACTTGGGGCTTCGCCAAAAATAAGCCTGGAACAAATATGAAATATAATTTTATTTGTTTATATAAAATAAAAATATAATAAATTACTTGTATTGTATATACCTTACTTAATATAAAAGCATGGTAATAATTTATTCCAAACAATTATAAGAAATTTATTTATAAAAAGTAAGTAGACATATAGTTGATTTTACTCTATTATATAGACTTAATATAAATTACTAGGTAAATTCCACTTTTACAGACATATTTGACAGTTAGAGAATATATTACAGTTAATAATTTAACAAATTTTACTAATCAATGCTCTTGATATTAAATATAGCAACAATTTGCATTTAATTATTTAACGCCATCTATTTATTTTAAGTAAAAATGATATTTAAATTTAATCTTCATATTATTTATCCCACAATGTCTTTAAAAGATATTTTCTGATGTCCTTATCAATATTTTATAGTTTTCTGTAAAATATATAATTCGCTATATTGGTAAAAATTACTTGATTGTCATTTGATAATTAGATATACTGTAAATCTACGACATATAATATTCCACTGTTTGTATTGTGCTTTAATATTTTTTTAATTTATGATTTAATTTTATCAATAGTTTTATAATTATATTTTACTTTTATTAAGATAAATAAATTAAAATTACTCACTTTATAAAAAATTATATTTGATATATTATATTAAATAATTTATGGATCTATTATTAATAATTATAATACATTACACTTCTGTCTTAAGACTTATCTTTGGCTTATATTCCATTTATTAAAAAACATTTTTGGTTCATTTTATATATTTATAAATTTATTTTCCCAAAAATCTATAAATTATGATGAATAGTTTTATAAAAAAAATATCAACTTTTACATTCTATCTTTTAAATTATTATTTAAGATATATGCATACATATTTGAGGGTCAGGGAGTCGGGGGAGGACTAAGAGGGATATTTTTTATTAGCTAAATATGATATTTACAAAAAGTGATAAATTCCTGAAGGGAGGTGGGAATTTCCCCTTGCCCCCCCCCCTGGCTACGCCTATGGATGAAGAACATAACATACACATATAATAAGAATAAATATTTACTTTAATTAATAAAATATTTAATGACGAGTTAATTATAATAATCAAACATTTTATTATTTGTTTTAGCTCCTGCATATCATAGATAGGAAAAGGAGACAGTATAGGGTAAAATATTGATTTGCAAAAGAGTATTTAAAATAGATTAAATGGAATCTTTATTTTTAGGATTATCAATTTATCAAAGAATTTATTATTATTGTCGTTAACCATTTTGTCTACCTCTCACCTGCAGCTAATGAAGTTAATGCGGTATTATGTTTAAAGAATCCTTAATGGAAAGTTAATAATTAACCATTTCAAATGTATTTAGAAGGTCTTTATTATAAGAAAACTTCCAGCTCAATGTTATTTGTATTATTGAACTCAGCAAGTTTCACCAAAAGAAAAATTAAAATTTGGGATGTTGTTATTTTTTATCGATCTCTATCTTAATGTAGTCGTAAATATGTCAATATATTTAAAATATGTTTGAAATAATAAAGAAATTAATACAAGATTCCTTAAAGAAAATAAGGTTATATTCTGTGATATGTAAATTTTGTAAACATGAATATTAAAAAGAATCTGTATCATTTGTCAAGAAAATGATAAAGAATCTTAGACAAGATATAAAAATATCTTGTATCTTAGATACAAGTATTCGCAGTACTGTCTAACTCTGCAAATGTATTCTTAAATTATATTATTGAATATAAATTGAAGCGTTCTAATAGTTAATATATTATGTAATATTCAACTTCTTTATTAATTATTGGACGTTTGTCCTACTTAAATAGGGAGTGATTCTTAATAATATTAATTGACTATTATCAGGTAAAATAATTGACTATATAATGTCACAGTTGTGACTGTGACTGTGACAAGCCTTTTATTATATAAGATTAAATCGTAGTAATGGATTTGCTACAATTTTTAACACACTAATATTATTATTTCGCCGTTTATATAATGTGAAAATTAAGTTTTACCATGGCTAATCGGTAAAAGACTAATATTTTAAGGAGCATCTGGTATGGATTCAGAAGGAAACAGGCCGGATTATATTCTGACAAAGGTAATTTTCTAAATATTAAATATGTATTGCGGTGGAGGTGGGCTAAGAGGTGTTCAACCTCCTCCCCTAATTTTTTATGTGCCCAGTCCCTTCCAATTAAGAGGCTAAGAACTCGTAACTAAAAAAATTTAATATTTTTTTAAAAGTGTTAAATTTGAATCCCTTTCTTTATTAATATAAATATTAAAATTTTTTCAAGTCAAAAATATATTTTTTTTTCAGCTAAACGGTACCTCTATATCATAGAAGATAGAAAAGCAAAAATATTTATTTTATATTTTGTTATTAGCAAAAATAAAAATTTCCCCATTTTAACAATTTTTTTATGGAATTAGAAAAAAATTTAAGGATAATAAAAATGGTAAAAATTTTTTTTTAATCATAATAAAACTTAAATAAAGGCTAATAATGATTGGAATAAAAATAAATACAATTATCGACGGTGATAACAGATTTTTATTTTTACTTTATTTTAGTGGCGCCGATTATACGGGGACGGCGGGGTTCTCGATCCATTGAAATATTCTATAAAATGATATTATTGATCCATCAATTTTCTTCCAAAAAAATTCACAACCACCATAGAATTTTCTTTTATATAAGTGTGGAACATTACTAGCAAGAAGTAGTGATAAATGATTGCATTTTAGCAGGTTTTGAACCAACTCTAAAACTACTAAATTAAATTTTGGTTATTAGATTTTTGCCATATTTAATGTTATAGATATATAAAATGTTTTCTAAATGATGTATGATCAGGGTTGTTAGGTTCCCATTTCCCCATCAGCTTGGGTCACCTGCATATGTTAGTAATGCCTGAATCAAAAGGCGTATTCTTGAAGTTTCGAAAAGTAACCATCCAATTGCCATTTTTACTGACTAATAAAGGAAATTTTAAAACATTTCCCTTAATCCTTTGATATTTTAACCTAAATAAGAAAATTTCTGTAAAACTATTTTTAAAATCTTTCTCAGATTAAAAAATCAAGATATATTATTGAAAAATATATCAGATTGATGTCAACTTTAGGTGCTTATAATGTTTCAGCGAATTTTTGCGGGAAATCAAAGTGTTGTTATCGAATTGAAGCAGAACAATGCCGACCTAATACAGATTGGTTGCATTTGTCATATTTCAAACATTTCTTGTATAAAGGCCATGAATGAATTATCCTTTGACGTTGAACTATTGTTATGAAGTGTTTTAATGAATTTATTTCATCTACTAAGCGAATTATAGGATCAAGACTTGGTTGAGTGGTATGATTTGAAATGGTGAGAATTGTTATGCCTTATCCCTAATAGCTAGAGCTATTGGAATTTTTTTTATCAACTTTAAAAAAATATTTTTTAAAACACAAATTATAAAATTTGTCCTATGATTTTGAAATTTTAATTTAAAAATGAATTGGGGGAAGAATATTTAAGCTTAGTTTCACATGTGGAGTTTGCTACATATTTTTAATATGGAACTGGAATATGAAAATTTGATTCTATAAGAATTAATAAAATAATGGTACAACCATGTTCATATTCACAAAAATAGATAATAAATTTTATAGCTATATAGCTAAAAATGCCAGTTAATTGTGTATATGCAACCCTAATTGATTATTTTTAAACGAAGCTGATTATTTATTAAAATTTGATTTTTACATAAAAACATTGATATTATGACGCTATCAATTGATGGATTTTATAATTTAATAAATATAATGAAAAATACAAACAGATATTGATATCTTGGAGGTGATTGTTATACTCTCTATTTTTTTTTATAATTCTCGGGAATATTTAAAATTAGATGGTATTAAAGAAGAGGAGTGCTTGGTAATAATATGCGAACATGTATTTTACTTAAATCATTCGAATGCCTAGTCAGAGAGACTTTTTAGCCTGATACGGACTGCCTGGAGAAAAGAGAGAAATAGGTTTACTCTGATAACATTAGAGACCGAATTTATGATTAAACAAAATTATAATGTCCTGCAATCAATTTTACAAATTTTTTTTAATAACGACGGAAAAAGTTTAATTCCGAAATTTAAATCAAAAAATGGAATATAATTAACATTATTATAAATACAAAACTATTTATATATAGAGAGACCTGCAGTCTGGACCTAAGTCCGAAAGTACACGGGCTGGGCCGTATTTTATTTTTTTAAAATAAACCCGGGCCGGGCTGTATATTTTAAAACCAAATATTTGGAATAGTCATTATTAGCTATAAAGATCATAAATAAATATAAATTAAAAAAAATAGGGCCGAATCTAAAAATATAAAACCCGGGCGGGACAGAAAAAAATTGTTGCAAAAAATCCGGGCTTGGCCGTGCAAATGGTACCTTTGTAGGTCTATATATATTACTCGCATAAAAATTATCCATTTAAGCAATTTTTCTATATTGGAGAAAATGAGATGGTTTGTTTACAAAATTGATATATTTTCAATAGATTTATAAATAAAATGTCTCATTTTATAAAATAAATATGGTCTACTACAGGAGTTACTTTTATATAATAAATATAAAACAAATCCACAATATAAGAATAAAATTTTACCAATTTTGAAAAAATATAATTAAAACGATACTGATTTTGTGAGGTTTTAAAAAATGATAAAGTAGTAATTAAGGGAGTAAAAAGGAGTCAAATATTCCATAGTTAACCTGACAATACCAATGGTCCTCAAATTCAAAATTTTGACCTGGCAACCCTGTTTATGATGAAGGCCAAAGGTGCATTTGGCCCCAGTGGCTCTTATATCCCATTAAGCTTCTTAGGCAAAATAACATCTTCTTGATAAATATGAAAGCAACAACTTTCCCTTTTTTTTCCTTACTCCTCTTTTTTTAAAAGTGAGATTTTATACCCTTTAGCTTAATTAGTAGAGAATACCATTAAATTAAAATTTTCTTGGTGTTATTACAAATATGTTATACCATCATCCCTTATATTATAATAGAGAAAATTGATTTATTAATAACCAATATTTTTTTTTGCTTGATATTTCTAGACATCGTTTTAATTTGATAAGAAAGTAAACTAGATGTAACAAAATGCCTTAAGAAATTCTTGACTTTTTCTTCTTCTTACTTAAATAATGAACTAATAGTTCAAAGATCTGTTTTGTAAATTTGAAATAGGAAAGCAAAATTTATTCTATTCATTAAGTAAAAAAATTTAGTTTTTGTTAAAATCCATTCCCTAAACTTTTAATAAAAAAAAATACGAAAAAGGGTATCTTAATATATAGTTTGATACAATTGCTCCTTGAACTAATGTCCCATTCGCGCAAATTTAACGAATATTTTCTTTTTACCCCTGCCGTTGGAGGAACATCATTTATTAACTTTTTAGATATAAGTCCAGGCCATAATGTCTGTCTCACAGTAATGAGTTAGTCGAGCTTAAAAGGTTAGTAAAATTGGCAGGCGAACATATATTTTTTTAAAAATAAATTTAGATAATAATAATAATAAAAAAGTTATGAAAAATTAAAATACAATTTTTTTTATTTAGCTATAAATTTATAACGCGAAATTAGTTTACATATTTACAGACATGACAATTATTTTTGTACAAACACCACCGCGTTGAATCACAATGTGTCCGATCATCGATGAATATAAGAAATGGTATGTTCTACTTTTTTTTCTTCAGAGTTCTAAAGCAATCAATTTAGCGCGAGCATCTTCGGAACAGGTTGCTATATATTTCCCATCACTAGAAACCACAAAGTCCAATATATCGAGGTCATGGGGTCTAAACTGTTTTAACGACGCTCCAGTTCTGCTGTCCCATAGATATATATAGCCTTCTAAATGAGCCGATATTATTATGTGAGCCAGGTTTGGTTCTTCGGAGAGCCATTGAGCTTTAGTAACGCCGGACTATTAAATATCGAAATATAAAATAAAAATTTCCTCCAAGCCCCCTGATACGATTTAAAAAAAATAAATTCCAATGTCAAATCATATCAACCCAACCATTTTAATTAGATAAATTAAATCCTCATAAATCCAATTTAGCCAGGCACATTAGGTTCCTGAGATATCAGTGGACACGAATGCCAAAATTAGACAAAAAAATGAATGACATCGTTTTAAACGATATCATTATTTAGCCCTATACTGTAAGGTAAATCCTTCTACGTCAAGGGTGCTATTTTCATTTTCGGTGCAAATGTTGACATGGAACGTCGAGAATTCAGAGCGCTTTGAAAAATGAATTTTTAAATAAATGAATATATTAATTTAGTCGCATTTTAAAAGTGGCGAACTGTAGGACATTTTGCTTATGAGACAGAGAAAATATTTCGACATCTAAGATTGTTTGGAAGAAATAAATATTAATTTTTAAAAACTTATTTAAACTGATATATATTATATTTATAAATACATTCCCGACAGAATATCTTTTAATGATCTTGTTATTAAAAAAAATAAAATTTAATACATTTTATTAATACCAATTATTTTATAATTCATCATGTAAGTACTATAGTTTTCAATCCTTATTATTGTAAATCCTACATTGGAATTAAACGAACCTAGGTATATTAATAATAATAATAAATATAACTAAGTTAATCATATTGGCCAGTGATTTTTTTTTATTGATAATGATTGTAATATCATTTATTGTTAACCTCGACCATCTTCTATCGCGAAATTGGGCAAATATATAATGCTAAAGAGAGTTCACTTTTTTTTAGAATGGTATCTTTAATATCTTGTCGAACAAGGAAGGAGTGCAGCGGTAAATGCAAAGATGAATAACCCACAAATATATGATTGACATGTATAAGGGTTAAAGTATATTAATAGTTTGATCATTAAGGTTCTATGAATAGAGTTTACTATTGATGAAATAAAAAAGATACTGGAAAGGCCTTGGATAAAGTTTTGGAATCATTTGCCCATATTTTATTTACAAAGATTTAAGGCCGGGTCGAATGAAAATACTGACAATATTATTAGTCTGTGCGAGGACTAAGGAAATTAATTATGAAAGTGACTGACCGACTTGACACTACTAGCCCCAAGTGCAAATAAGTTATTATTGATGTTTGTTGAAAAGAGATTGTCGACGGAAATTTAACCAGAAATTTCCTTGAGCCAAAGTTCGAAAGTTAAATGGAGATTTAGCGGATCATAATGAGCCTAATATTTATTTAAATGCTATATATAACGTAAAATATTCCAAATATGCCCGATTTCATATGTTTAAGATATAAAATATATAATATTTCACCTATCATGCCATACTGGTCTTTAAAATATAATAGCTGCAAATACAAATTGGACATGTTTTTGGTCAAAAAAAAAATAATGAAATTACAAACCATGTAATACGAATAGTTTTTTAAAGGGAACCCGGCTGAAAGGCATAGAAAAAGGGAGAGTAATTTGGTCACGAAGGCGAAGCATTACCGCTCTACCAGTATCTTCTGTGATATTTTGAATAAATAGACTTTGTTTTGTTAGTAAAATAATAGGAATAAACAAAGAAGAGGAAACCAAAGGATAAAAATTAAAATTACATTGATAAGTGTTAATCTCCTAAATTATCGCATCACGGCTAAAGATGCCTCGAATATCGATGCATGGAATAGGGCCTCGGTTTTATTTTGTAGGTTTTCGGAATCACGGACTTGGGGATCCTACTGTGGCGCTAGAGGTGAAATTCTTGGATAGCCTAAAGAAGAACTGCTGAGAAAGCATTTGCCAAGAATGTTTTCATTAATCAAGAACGAAGGTCAGAGGTTAGAAGGCGATCAGATATCGCCGTAGTTCTGACCATAAATAATGCCGACCGGCGATCCGTCGCGGTACTTTTTAAACACCCGACGGGCAGCCTTCGGGAAACCAAATATTTTGGGTTACGGGAAGAAGTATGGTTGCAAAGTTGAAACTTAAAAGAATTGACGGAAGGGCACCATCAGGAATGGAGCCTGTGGCTTAATTTGACTCAACACGGGAAAACTCACCCGGTCAGGAAACTGTAAGGATTGACAGATTGATAGCTCTTTCACGATTCAGTGGGTGGTGGTGCATGGCCGTTCTTTGGTGGAATGATTTGTCTTGTTAATTCCGAAAACGAACGAAACTCTAACCTACTTACTAGGACTTCGATAATTTTTTTTTCGTCAACAAAGCTTCTTAGAGAGATAGGCGAGATATTTTCAGTCGCATGTGATTGAGCAATAATAGGTCTCTGGCCCTTAGATGTCAGGGCTGGATGCGCGCTATACTGAGAATCGGCGTGATTATCTACCTGGTCCGAAAGGATTTTGTGGGTAATCCAGTGACCTAGCCGAGTGAGTTTTCCCGTGTTTAGTCAAATTAAGCCGCAGGCTTCACTTCTGGTGGCGTCCTTCCGTCACTTCCTTCAAGTTTTAGCTTTGCGACCATACTTCTCCCGGAACCCCAAAAACGTTAGTTATTTAGAAAAATGTATTCTCTTTTAATGCTTATAACAAATGTTTTACTGTTTTACTTATATTGGATAAAAAAGAGGTATAAATGGTAAATGTTAAAGAAAAGTAATATATATATATTCATTGAAATTAAAATATTTTGTCTTTCATTAAGTCAAGTTTTTTTTTTCATGCAGTACCCAAAAGTCATTTAATAAATACTAATGACCTGTAGGACCTGCAAATTGATTTAAATATCCATAACATTAAAATCCCATTTTTAACAATAGTAAGCTCATAAATAGCTACTAGAAGCATCCACACACTCTCACTCAAGACAAAATTTTGAAGGCTATAAAAAAATTAAATATTAATTTATAAAAATATGGGTTTTTTAACAATAGTAAGCTCATAAATAGCTACTAGATGCATCCACGCACTCTCACTCAAGACAAAATTTTGAAGGCTATAAAAAAATTAATTATTAACTTATAAAAATATGGGTTTTTTAACAAAAGTAAGCTCATAAATAGCTACTAAATGCAACCGCACACTCTCACTCAAGACAAAATTTTGAAGGCTCTAAAAAAATTAAATATTAACTTAAAAAAATATGGTTTTAAATTAATTATTACATTATGTAGACAATGTAATTTAAATGAATACTATAAATCAAATAGCAAAACTCGTGCTTTAAATCACTTAACTTTGTTTAACTTAAATATGGTCAAGCCATTTTTTTTATTAACATAATTTGAGCCTCAACTTAAAGATCAAGACCAATTTTTTAGGATTGAATATTGGCTAAATCGTTCTGGGGTTGGCTAAAGTTTAGTGATTTATAAGCACTAAGCAAAGAACACTGAAATATCCATGTCAAAATTTGTACCAAAAATATTAATTGCACCTGTGATGAAATTGAACTGTTCAGATTACTTTTATTATATGGCATTCTTGAATGAATACGAAAAATTAAAATTTTATTTGAGGCTATAATAAATAGACTGCACAAATATTACGTGAGCCTTGCATAAGTTCCTTATATTCCTTCTTTTAAGGTCCCACACACATATGTAACCACTCAAATGGGCCGACATCATCACCTGTTCAGTAGAATGGCCAGTGTTAGTGGCAATACTCAGAGTCTCTACAGACAACAATTGATCTTGAGTCACGTGATTGTCAACCATATTAAATGAGCCTAGGTGTTTCCCGTCAGCGCCGTTGTGAAGTTCCATACCGCCATCTGCGTCACCGGATATAACGTAATAATCTGGCAGAATTCCAGACATATTCGGGTTTTGTAATAAGCGATTGTTTTTTATAGGAGGAAGGTAGACTTCAATACAAGTGATTTCTGGTCTAGGGATATGAGACGATTTAGCATCAGATTTTGGCTGTATAGGTTTGGAAGAATGGGAGTAAGTGGGGAATAAAGATAAGGAATAATTTGAAGGACCCCAAATTTTGAGAGCTCCGTCAGAATAACCTACTACAAAAGTATCGGAATTGGAATCAGGAAGGCATCTACAAGCACTGGCCCGGGCAAGTCTACCATCGGCGAATATCTGCTCATGCAGTAATTCTTGGTCTTTCGTGAGTAATTTTTTAAAAAAAAAATTAGATACAAAAATACATAAATAGAGGGGGTTACACCAAGATTTTAAAGCATATCATACCTACAGGCTAAGTGACTAAAATGATCAAAATTTTAAAAAAATTGAAGCTAGTTAGTATATTTTAATCTCGATTTCAGTTAAACATGATCCCTGATATATTAAAAATCAGAACAAAAATAAGTCATATATAAATAAAAAAATAAAAATGTAATTTTACCCAGGTCTTTTCCTTTCACTCCTTTATCCTTGGACAAATGGAAAGATAAGTCAAGCGAGTGCACAGGTCCAAATTCAGTTCCTATAATGAGTTTAGGATGCGAACGGGGCTCAGGTGATGTTCCCCATTGAACCCAAGTTATGTCAGTTTCAAGATCATGGGTATAAACTGGTTTTAGAGGCTTGTTTGCTTTAAATCTGGGATTTTTCCGGGAGAAATAACCATTATAAGTCTCCTCAGTAGCCTCATCATTCATCTTTTGATCTGTACCCAGCATTTGGGAGATTCCATCTCCTTCTATTGAGTTTAAATGATGTGTTAATTTGCAGTTATTATCTGTTTTACACAGAATAGATTCATTTAAAAAGGATTTGATAATGTGTTCCAAGAGATATACTATAATTTTGCCTGACATATCAACCGTGGCCAAATAAAGATGAGAGGAGTCAAATTTGGCAAAAATAACTGAATCAGTGTGGCCAGTTATGGGTATGTAAGGATTGTGTTGATTGTCAAATGAAAATTCCCATATGTAGGCCATATCATCTTCACCACCTAATAATTTGATAAGTGATAAAATCCTGAGTTTGTATGTTGGAAAAAATATGAAATATTACACAAGAGAAGGAAGAATCTCAAATAACCTTAGCCTTGAATTGTGCAAAACAACTGTGCATCTATCTAATATATTTAAATTAATCTAAATTTAGATACTCAAATTATTCTGTAAAAAATGTTTCAATAAATAAAAATCTAGAGTAATAAATGGTAATAGATTACCTCTTATTTGTTATCTCATATTACATAGATAATAATTAATATAGTCAGTAAAAATTTGCTATAAGCTATTTCAAAATTAACAATTTATTATTTAATATTCAATTATATTTTATTTATTAATTTTATTTAAAATTCATATAAAACCTGTGACTATAAGATGTTTTTCCATGTATAAATCAATAGAAAATATAGGTTTAGTGTGATTTTGAAATAATATTTCATTATCGCTTGTTAAATTTTTTTCTATGTTTATGTCGTCCAAATTTTCCTCTAAGGAACAAACATCAGCATCCTTATCTTCATCATTCAGTTCAATAATTTCCTCACAATCTTTTAAATCAATCATATTTTCATCTTCATCACTGCTGCTGTGACTATTTGCAGATTCCATCTATTTATTTTGTTTTTGCCTTTCAATGTCTTTTATAACACCTTGTCTTAATTTCTAAAAAAAAAAATTAAATAACAACTATTTAAAAAATTATACCATAAAATCATTCTTTTGCATAGTATGCACTGAATAAATTAAGGATATAGTATATACTGAGGTAACAAATAAAAATATTAATGATTTATAGTCTTGTCCTTCACCAGGGAAACACAATTAAGTGGCTTCCACCACCCAAAAGAGAGCGTATCCAGTGCAATGAATTTGCATCCACTGTTTGACAGTAAATTTACCCTACTGTTAGGGCCCATTTTAAGGAGGGATGATTGTATAGATGAGCCAAGATCCACTAATTGACAGTAATTTACCCTACTGCCTATTTTAGAGAATGAGTAGAAAAAATTAGTAGATATTATATAATTAATATATATATATTTATTTTATTTTTTATATATATTTTTAAAAAATTATTTAGATTCAAATGGCTTGGTTTAGTCATTCTTTCTAGCTTGTCTTGAGAGATATTAATGAGAAAAAGACATTTGACTTTATTTTT
Source organism: Gordionus sp. m RMFG-2023 (assembly GCF_954871325.1). Classification (NCBI taxonomy): domain Eukaryota; kingdom Metazoa; phylum Nematomorpha; class Gordioida; order Chordodea; family Parachordodidae; genus Gordionus; species Gordionus sp. m RMFG-2023. The sequence goes on along the minus strand of NC_088778.1, from coordinate 2,926,284 downwards.
TAAAAAAATATGTAAGGCTTGACCATACCAGGATTTAATATGATTACCATATTCTTTTTTTTATTATTTTTTGTTTTATACCTTAAAGCTTTTGTAATGGTGCTTACATGGTTATGTCTTATGGTATGACATAGTAGTTCTATTTTTCTAAAATTTAATCATTTATTTAATAGAAGTATATGGCAGAAGTGCCAAAGATTTAAGTTAGAGATTATGATAGGATATTTAATGTTTAGATTATTTTCTCATTTATTGATAAAAACTTGAGATTTGTTTAGATTTTATTGACAAGTGGGGAAATTAGCTTGTCTTGGACGTCAGAATCGATAGGAATTAGTAGGGTATTAAAAGTCTGTTGAGGGGAATTGCTGTATATAATGTTATTAGAAGTAGGAATTTAATTTTAAATATAAGATTTTAAATGATTCTTTACTATGAAAAGTTTACTGATAAAATTTATAATACAAGATCTCTTTTTATAACCAAAATAAATCAATTATGTAAAAAAATACATCATAATAAAATCACGTTATCCAATTTACAACATGTAGTTTAGCACAATACCATATCATTACTAAAAAACGATCGCCTTATATCGTTAAAAAGAATATATAGTTACAAACATGTAACAGATTTGATTTACCCATGTTTCAATACCATAAGTTAGAGATGATAATTATAAATTTTGAATATATGTTATTTTGAAATGATATTTGAGTTCTATAATTTATTAGATTGAGTACTAATTTTTTTTTGATTTATAGAAAATTTAGAGGTTATATTTATTTTGGTTTTGCCTTTGTTATCTATTATGACGCCAAGATATTTATGAGAATTCGTAGAGTATATTATATTATTATTGAAGAAAATTTTTTGGTGAATATTAGAATTAGAATTTTTGTTTTTTTTGAGATAGATGCTAGAATATTTTGGATATTGTTGATGTCTTCAGCGAGAATACATATGTCGTCTGCATAACATAACCAGTCAACATTTTGTAAATCACTGGTATTTATTACTGATTAATAGATTAAAAATGGGAGGTGATGAGATGCAACCTTATTTTTTACCCCATTTTTGTTAGAAAAGAGGAGATATTAATCTGTTATGTTTAATATTAATTAAGCTATTTTCATACATGTTCATAATGATTTTAATAAGGTGAGTATTAATTTTATATTTGAAAAGGGGGTCCCAATTGAATGTGATACACTGAATCAAAAGCTTTTGAGATGTCAATAATGACATATAAATTAAATTTATGAAGTGCAGCTTTTTCAAGTCTAATTTTAAGAGCTGTAATTAATTCAATTGCATTTCTTCCTTTACGGAAAGATGCAATATTGTTGTTTGTATTATTATCAATATTTTTTATTATTTTGTATAGAAAGTTAGTTAAAATTTTATAGATATATGTTGTGAGGGTTATGTCTATGTAGTCATTTGGTAATTTTGGGGAAATAATCTTTGGTAGGTTAAAGATAGAAGATTTGTATATTTCTGGCGGTACTTGCAAATTTTGTTTGGTATGGGAATAGAATTTTTGAGGTTGTATAGAAGGGAATTTTTTTAGGATTTAGTTTAATATGTTATAAGACTAGATTTGTGAATTTTTAATTTATTTATAGCATTTATGATGTCTTTGTGTTTTAGAGGGAAGTGAGGATGTGTATGAAGTTGTTGGGAGGTTTAAGATTTTGTGAATGGAATTTTACAATTAAAAATATTTCTGTAGTGGTCGATGAATATGCTAAGTCTGGGTTATTGTAAGGCGGGAAATTTTAAGACTATTAATTTTTTTTATCATTAGATGATGTGAGTAAATTTAAAGATTTTTGTAATGATCATTTTTAATTTTAAAGTTTTATATTTGGTTGATTTTAATGTAAATATATTTTCTCTTGTCTTTTCCAATAGATTATTTATTTTTATTAAAAAGATTTTTTAAATATTTATCTTATCCTTTTCTAAAAATTTTTATTAGGTAGTAATTTAATAAAATTGGATGTGGCTGGGCTGATCTAGTCTACATATTGAGTTTTAATATTTTTGAATTGGCAGCTTTTATTATTGAATTAGAAATATTGAGCCACGAATCATTATATTTGATTTGTTTTAAATACTTATAAAAGTTGATAGTTGGAGAGGGAAAGTTTAAATTGTTTATTATATTGTATTTTTTTGAAGGTTGAAAGTGTATGATTTTTGGATTTATTAAGGTTGTAAAATAATTTAGGTTTAATAATTAAAGTAAGAGTTTATGGGTCAGTGATCCTGATCAGACAAAAAGTCGATTAATTAAAATATTAAAAACTCATTTTTTACTTGTAAATAAAAATAAAAAATCCATTTGACTTTTTTATATAAAGAATTATGTTTAAATAAAAGTGTGTAATAATTGTTGTCTTTTTTGCTTAAAAAATGAATTTATGATTTTTAAATTAAAAAATTACAAATTTTGATGATTTTTTGCATTTAAACTTCTATAATGTAAAAATCATAAATTCATTCTTTAAGCAAAAAAAAGAAAAATTGTTACACTTTTTTTAAAACATAACTCATTGTATAAAAATCAATTAGATTTTTTTTTATTTACATGTATAAAAATGAGTTTTTATATTAAAAAACATTAATCATTTTATCTCCTCCCATTTTTAACTTACTAATCAGCTATATTATAGGTACCTGTAAGTTAGAAAACGTCAACTGGTTATGCTATGAAGATGACATATGCATCATCACAGAAGATTTTAATAACATCCATAATATTCTAACATCTATCTCAAAAAAACGAAAACATGAATCTAAAAATAAACTTAAAAATTTTTTTTTTCTATCAAACTCTAAAATGCACCATTAAATTTCCCCTTCAATAATAATATAATATACTTTATATCATAAATATCTTGGCCTCATAATAGATAAAAAACCAAAACAAATATAACCTCTAAATTATCTATAATCAAAAATACTCACTCAATAAATTATGGAACTCAAATATCATTTTAAGTAATTTCAAAATACATATATAATTTTTAATTATCACTTTTAAATTATGGCATTGAAACCTGGAAAAATAACAAATCAAATCTATAAATCTCAAGTTTTTATCAATAAATATCTTAGAAATATTCTAAACATTAAATATCCTATCATAATCTCTAGCATAAATCTTTGACAACTCTGTCATATATTTCCATTAAATAAATTATTAAATTTTAGAAAATAGAACTATTATGTCATATCTTAAGAGATAACCATGTAAGCACCATTACAAAAGCTTTAAGGTATAAAACAAAAAAATAATAAAAAAGAATATTATAACCATAATAAATAATGGTGTCAAGCCTTACATATTTAAAAAAAATATGTCAATTGTCTTTTTCTCATTAATATTTCTCAAGAGAAGCTGCAATTAAAAGGATGGCTAAACCAAACCATTCTAATCTAACTAATTTTTTTAAAAAATATATATATAAAAAATGTATATATATAATATTTTCTAATTTTTTCTACTCATTCTCTAAAAAAGGTACCATTTTAAGTCCTCTTAAATTAAACTTGCCTGTCAGTAGAGTAAGTTAGTGGATCCAGGCTTATCCAAAAGATGTACTGTAAGTTCTCTTAAATTAAACAGACCCTAACAGTAGTGTAGATTACTATCTAGTGGATCTTGGTTTATCCACAAGAGGTACTATCATCCCTCTTTAATTAAATGGGCCCTTACAGTAGGGTAAATTGACTGCCAAACAGTGGATACAAATTCACTGCACTGGATACCCCCTCTTTTGGGTGGTGGAAGCCACTTAATTGTGTTTCCCCAACAAATATAATTATTTAAAATATTTACACAAATCCTTTATGGGATAAAACGGTTGAAATTTATATATTATAATAATATTACAACATGTATTTAGCTTCTCCCAAGATGGATTGCCCCAAATTTAATGGCATTTATTGGGTTTTTGCTTACAGTTGTCAATATTATTTTACTTACTATATATGATTATCAATTTTATAAAAAATACCTTTAAATCATTCTTTTGTGTAGTATGCACCGAATAAATTATGGATATAGTAAACACTGAGGTAATAAATAAAAATATTAATGATTTATTAAACATAACATTTTAATGTATTTAAAATTTAGCTATAATTAGAAGAGTGACAACCGTCATATATAATTGCTAATGAATGTATAAACATTTTTTTAAATGTGAATCATTAAAAAAATTTTTTTATATTTAACCATTATAACAAATAGCGCTCTATTATAATTTTTTAGTCATTTGAACTCATCCACAGTTTTATTTTACTAAAGATAAAAGCGTTAAATATTTTCAGGAAAGATATATACCCCCCTTTAAACCATTGAACATGCTATAATTTCTCAATAATCTCTGACAAAGATGGTGACAATAATTTCTCTCTTATATTTTTGCTATCTTGGGAATTTATATTCTGATAGCAAAAATCCGTGACAGTCCCAACAAAACCATCTTTATACTTGGTAAATACTACAGAGAGATATTTTTAGACTGTTTGAAATTGCACTAACGTTTCGCCCATAAATTTAATTATGTTATTAATTAAATTACTATATAACTAAGTTTTTAATAATTAAATCAAGGAACATTGGTTTTACCTTTATATATGCAAATACTATATTTTAATATTTCATTTCAAATTATTTTATTATATAAGATGCTATAATCATTTAATACAATGTTTTCCAAAAATCAACCTCCACACCTGAAAATTAGATAACGCATATTTCTAGTTTATGATTAAGTATTGGGCTACACATTGATATTAAATTTGTTGGGTTAGGCAAAATTCTTAACTCTTTTTAAAATCATGGCCAATCATGTTTCTTTCCGTTTAAGATTCTTTTTAAAAAAATTTATTTTTATATAATTCTTATTAATTAATAAAAATATTTAATTCCTAGACATTACCAATAATTTTATACGTATAATAAATCCCGCCAAAGTAATATTTGTGAGTGTGTTAATAGGTTATTTTTATTCCATATTTTGTAAAAACATAACATATAGAAATTATATATTTTTTTTCATAATAAGGTATTTAAAATAATTTATTTATATCCGAAAATTATGATTATTATCTCTCTATACCTTTTTCAACTTTTGTTAGAATTTGAAAATTTTGATATGAAGGTAATTCAGTAAACTTATAAATAAATTTTCTTGTTCCTTTCGCTTTACCTAAAAAATTAATACTTGATACTTTCTCCTTATAATATAATACATTCTAAAATGGATATGCCTTTCTATACGAAAAATAAAAGTTGATTGTTCTATCCTTATACTCTTGTACTAAATTTAATTAAAGGTTGGTTACTCAATTCTTATTACAATAAAAACATTCTCCTTACAAACCTATTAGTTACCTTTTCTCAATAAATCATAAACTTAAATTTTAACCTTAATTTTAATAAGTAAATTTGCTATCGCTACCACTATCTTACAAAAAAAAGTAGCAAGCTAATTACATTATTTTTTCAAAAGGGAACTAACTATTAGCTATTTTTTTATGCTCCTTTAACATTTTTTTTTAAAATATTTTTTTTACTTATCTCTAATAATAAAAATATTGGTATTGACTTTAATTTCAAATATATATATAATTTAGTTATTTTTTATTGCATTTCAAAATTAAAACATTTCTATAATGTCATCCCCAAGAGTGTTGTTAAACGGCTCGTTATAAGCCGAATTTTAAAACCGGCTAACACAATATTTTAGCCAGGAAAATATTGTCTAAGCCTCGAGATTTGGTTAATAGATGTTCAAACTTTTGTACCACTTATGAGCAAAATCTCAAGGCTAGCATAATATTTTTCCTAATAAAATATTGAGTTAGCAGTCTTTATAAATCGGCTCAAAATGAGCCATTTAACAACATAGGGGTCAGAAGGTATAAGCTTTGCCGTAATAAATAATAGTTCTACACTATTACTGGAGTGTAGTGCAATATGTATATTTTATACATTTTTATGCAAGAAAAATCATCAAAAATATTCATTTAAATATATTTAGATGTAAAAAATGCTTCTAGAGGATTTTCATTGGTAATATTTATTTTAAAAAAAATCTATAGTAAGTTACGTTTTTGATCTGGCTAAGGTATCCTGGTTTGATAAAGTATTTTCTAACGTTAACATTAGTCAATTAAATTGCCTTTTGGATTCGATCAAATTAATATAAAGCCAATTCAACTTCTAGGGTGTACAATAGCAGCTATGTTTAAAATCCAGATAATAAAGATAGTAAGTTATAAAATATTATCATTAAATAGATGAGTCTGATGATAAAATAAGATGATAATATTATTTAGTTATTATAATTTTAAATTTATAATACAATTTTTAAATAATATCTTATGACCAGTTGAAATATAGTATTGACTGGGCCTGAAAATCAACTTTCACATAAACTCATCTAGCCAAAAAACTATTATAGATAGAGCCTTAAAGTAAATTTTATTTTAAAGATTAAAGTTTGGGTTACAGAAACAAACCTGATATCAGGGTTTAGCTTAAAATTCAAAAATCTTCGAAGGCCTTGCCTTTTTGAAGAAAATAAAATAAAAATGAATTTTGTAAAAAATCATCTACGATTTTATATAAATAATTTGGTATTTTTATAATATAAAAAAATCTTTTATTTTTCCTTCTACTTATTAAAACAATGATTATACATTTTATTTTATGCTGTTTTATTAAAAAAACATTGGGTAATTATTTTTTATTATTTTTTTAAATCTAAAAAAAAAAATTAAATGGAAAAAAAAATATTTTTGAGCATGCTCAAAATTTATTTTGCTTGGAAATCTTCAATTTTATTGATTATTGAAGATATTTTTGCTCAAAAATATGAGCGAATATAAAAAGAATAAAACTTTATATAGTTATCAGCAATTTCTACTTAGGTTCCATGCATCTTCACATCTTCCTTTTTCCAAAACCACTTTATATATATGTCTCTGTTATACACTTCCTCATATTTCAAAAATAGATTACTGGCCTACCTCACCGGAGTGGGTTGTCCAAAAAACTTGTAGAGGGCTCCGCATATTTTTTTCATTAAATATTCGTTAACACCCAGTCAAATGGAAATAAGGGATACCCAAGGTAGCTTCTGTTGTATCCACAAAATTAAAGGGCATGCATATACACTTTAAATTTACGTACATGTAATAGCCGACTTTGCATATCAAACTTTCCCTACTATTCTAGGGAGAAATTATGATAACCTAATTCTAACAGGATAATTAATGTATGTATGGTGGAGAAATGTAAAGGATATCAATAAATTAAAGATAATAAATCAAAATTTAATATAATATATTTGCTTTGGAGATATAATTTGGCAAGCGATAAGATTTTTTGGAATTCTCACATACACACCTTAAGTTTTTGTTATATTAAAAAAAATATATCCACACTATAAAATACTCTTTTAAAAATAAATAAGTGAGCAAAATATTTATATCATTGAAAAACAAATATGTCAAAAAATCTTGATAATAATGATTAAGAAAAAAAATATAAGAAAAAATCTTGAGACCCTCATTATGGTATTTTGCTAATTTTGCCATCAAACTTTGTATATCTTAGTTTAGAAATTTGCTTTTTTGAAAGAAGAATATTTCTAAGTGGGAGAATTTACCCCATGTGTCATATGTGTATTATAAAGACAGAAATTGAATACATTTTAAATACAGTCGTTTAAAATTGGACAACACTTTTTGTTTGTTTGTTACCACAAGTGTCTGATACCCCGGAAAAAACAATGGGTTGTTTAGATGTATTTATTAATTTTTAAGTTTTATACTCTCGGGATGGAATTGGTAGAAAAAGATCTGGCAAAACAATCTATTATAATCAAAAGTAAGGGGCTTAGAGGTTAGGGTCATCGCATTAGGTCTGATGAGGTCAGAGGGTTCAGACAGTGTAGAAAGAATATTTGTGGCCTCTAAGTTGCTAAATGATAGAATGCCTGGCTAGTCTGCCCCTAAACAACAATATAGAAGATGGTGGCATAGGCTGTTAAAATGGGTATATCACATTTCATCGATGTTACAATTTTTTCTGCAACCTAATCGAATATCATTGTCGATTCTAAGCGCTTTGTTGGTATGTAAGAGACCTAGATTAATAAACTATATTTAAAATATATAATATCTTAAAATAAATTTGGTGTCAATATAAAATAAAGTGATTAGAAATAAAAATATATAACTAAGTTTAATAATTCGCCACCTGCACTGTTTAAACATTATGCCAATAAATTTCAGATATCATGACAATATATAAAATAACTAATCTAAAAGAAATGCAGATTCATTTAAAGATATAATGCTTAAATGATTCATATCTGAAATAAGGAAGGGGCATTAACCTTCTCTTGATAAACCGTATATATGAAATGACATTCGAATAATTCAATAAATTCAATTATTTTTTAATATATTATAATAATAGCGAGAAAGCTTATTTAGAATTAATCCTAGCTTGTAAATTTTGACACTAATAAATGCAAATTTTTCGATAAATTTAAAAGAAAAAGATTTTTATCTACTTCTATTTTACTAAATGAAATTTAATTTATTTCCATGATAATCATATTAATTATTTATTACTTTGTTTCATCGATAAATTCTGATAACATTTATTACAATTAACATATATCGCATAATCCTGTTAATTAATTTTTTTTCATAAAAACTTATACAGAGCCAAATTTTATGTTTGTAGGCGTGAGAGTAAGTCATTATTAATATATATTGCATCAAAAATAAAATCAATTATTTAAGTGCGTTTAAATTTCTCCTGTGAAAAAGAAGGTATCTATTGAATTAAAAACATATATTATTATTTTAATTATTCTTTATTTATAGATGGCAACATTATATACATCAAGGAAGGTTTATCAAATAGATATACAATCTGAATTTACTATTAGTCATCTTCTTATAATGAAGCTACGAATCTATAAATAAATTAAAATTGTAAAATATAATTTCGAAGCTAACTTTTTGTTTGATTAAAAAGTATTAGTGTCTGTTAATTTTGGGCTCTATTTATTGATTAATTTGTGAGGGATTTTGCCCATTTCTATAATTAGTTTGTGGATACCACGATTGTTATGAATATATAGGAAAGATGTGAATATTTTTGTGATTTTCTTTTCTCTGCATCCATCAAATAATATTTAAACCAACTTTTAATAATTATAGAAAATGTTACCAGTTATATCCAAAGGTATATGTTTTATTTTAATTGTAAGAATTTTTGTTAAAAATGTTATATTTTTTTATAGCTTTTTAAATTCCACCGATCTTTACATACAAAGTATTATTACTATCCCAAAGAATTTTACTTTATATTTCTATTTAAAAACATCTTTAGCTCCAAATTTGGTGATCGGAATTAATAAATTTAAAATGATAATCAATATACAATTATAATTGAATACATTAGGACTAGGAGATCAGCACCTTACTCTTAATCTAGGTATACAATTTTTATAAAATTAATTATATAGTATAAATAAAAATATCCTAGAACAAGAAATGAAACCTAGAGGTAAATTTTAGCAAATATACTTGTTCGATTTCTCTTTATATCTAATCATAATAAATATTTCCAATTTCAGCTATTTAATATCTATTACAAAATATATGTATTTATATTCAGTGATTATTTTTGTATGAGAATATCTAACATTTCACTATAATACTATTTTAATAAAATAATATTAATTTTTTTTACACTTTTATTCTAATGTCCTTAGATGAATATTTCATGTTTTTAAATTAAATTACTTAAATAATAATAGCATTTGAAAAAATCGGTTAAAATAGAAAATAGCATTACACAATGATGAAATTAATTAATAAAAATTTATTTAATCTTGATCATTCAGTATTATACCAAGATGTAGATTAAAATTGGAATGATATTATAGAAAGAAGAAATAACTGTTAAATTTAGATGAGAGAAAGTTATTTATCGTTATAATATATAGCATTAATTTAAAATTTAGAAAAATTCTTAATAATATAATAAAATTTAACAAAAATATAAATTTCAAATTAACTGAGTCTAAATTTGTGGAGGGAGCATTTTAACAGAATAATGAAAAATAGTATTAAATATTATTTTATCATAAAATTTATTATATGAACTAAAGGTAAAATAATGGTGATAAATTTTTATTTCTTCCATTATTTCTTCTCCCTAATAGGAAATATCTCTTATTTGGAATAATATTTATCGTTCACTTTTTCCCATCAAAATTAAATTTATATATCATTATATATAATACAATAATAAAAGGGCTTCATATCTATATATCATTTAAGCAAAAAATACAACAGGATCCCTTATTAATTCAAGTTATATATTATAATTTTTTTTATTAAGTAACATATATTATAAAATAAATTCCCTAAAATTTGTTATAAGCGAAGAGAGACATTTACATAATATCTTTAAGTTGTTAATAATGTACCTTTCAAAATTTTTAATAATAAAGCTACGTCTCAAAGAATAATAGGTAATATTATACTTCTGAAATACTAAATTAATTTATCTTAAAATCTAATATATAACCTTTAAAATCTTAATCCTAATATAATTAATCTCATTGAGATTCGTGTAGTAAAAAAATATTTTTTGAGTATAATTTGTTTTAATTCATTTTTTGAAGATGTAAATGGTATCCTTACAATATATTTAGGTAATTATTAGAAACTATATATTAATATTTATTAAAATTTTAAATTAGATTTTTATTTATTAGCTATCAAATATTTAATATTTTTAGACTATTTTATAGGAAATTAAAACAATCTTTATACCCTTAAAAAAAATATATCCCATATTCTTAAAAGGAATACGAAAAACATTACATAATTTTTATTTATAGGACGAAACAAAAGATTTCGTAGAGCAGGTATATAATATAATTCTTTTAATAAAAAGATGTTTATAAATTTTATAATAATTTATTAGTCACCAAGCCGATCAAAATTACATCCTCTAAAGGTACCAAAAAAATATAAATTACAAATTAATACGATTTAAAAATAAAAATTTAGAACGCTAGAAAATATATCGTCAAGCATATTGCTATATATTTAAAATAATTTGTATATGGTTATACAATAATACAAAGCCCAGTATCGGACCTATTTTTCTAGATCTGACTCTATCCGAAAAAAATTAATCAATTTTTAGTGGATGAGGCCCGAGTAACATTTTTCTTCAAAAATTCGATTCCTATCCAATTCAAAATTTTAACCTAAAAATAGGATTTAATTATTGAACTGGATGAATAAGCAAGATATTTATGTAAAAATCGAAAAAAAAATCACAGGCTCATAAGGATATTAAATAATTTAGTTGCTATTTTTAAAAATAATTTTTTTTAAACAATAATAAGAAAACGAAAAAATTTATAAATATATCGAAATTCACTATGTTCCATATAAATTTTAAAAGCAAGATCCACCTAAGTAGTACGAAAAAATGTCTATCTGAATTAAACCCATCGAGTTTAGTCAGATAAGATCAGGGTTGTTGTTAAGCTCTACAATAATTGGAAGAATAAAAATTGTTATAAGATTCAATTTCTAATTATATTATAGAATATTTAATTTAATGTATTTGATTGATAAAGATTGAGAGTTAGGAATATTAAAATTTTTTTTTATACAAAAATCTGTAAATATTGTGGCTTTTTTCTCAATAGGTTCATGCTAAACTAATATTTCTAAAAATTCCTTGCGTTTTTATCAAAAAAATATACAATTGCTTTAGATGTATATTAATCAGCGGCAGATTTGGAAAGGAAACTTTAGATCAGGGGTTTCAATTTCCATTCCAATAAAATAAAAATAAATATTAACCCCAAATATTTTGACAAAAATTAAATTTGATACTTTTTTCCACCATCAATTTAAATATATTACCTTGTGTATTCAATTTTTTTATAATAGAAAATTCTAATAATCAAAATTATTTACTTCGCAATTGTCATATTCTTAATTTAGTGATACTAAAATGGTTGATATTTGTTTCTACTAAAAATTTTATGACCAATTGATTTAAATATCGATAGTAAAGAATAAAATAAAAAGCTATATAGAATAGGGTTTAGTCATTCCTGGTTATTCATTTAATTAAATTGTCATAATGATGGATGTAATTGTATAACCTTATTTATATGATAAAATAATTTTTCTTTTATATCCAAAACATTGAAATTAAGTTTTGGATATTATAATTAAGACCAGAATCATGTTATACAAAGTTTTTAAAATCTCTCTAGTTTTTATATTATTTAAATTTAATTTTCTTATCTTTTAAGAAATTCCGAACAATTCTTCTAAGGAGATACAAAAATAATATCGGAAGATATAAGCAATTTAGCTTCCATCATTTTTTAAATTCGAAACAATTAAAACAAATTTTGAGAATTTTTTTAAAATCTTAGCAAAAATAATATAAATTATAATCAAATTAAAAATAATGTTTTTTAAAAAATTTCTACTATTAGAATTCCCACCACTGTCCATTAAATTGAAAACCGATAAAATAATTATAGTACAATTATCATTAATTTTATATTCTGCAATAAATAAACTTTTCAGATTTAAATAATTAATATAGAGGTATCAGAAAGTAATATAACTTAATATTTTTTTTTAATTTGAATTATGAAAACTTTTATATATCTCTTTAACTTTTATATTTGTTTTGATAAAAATTCAAATGACAAAAGTAGGTTATTAAAGAATTTAATAAATTGTTTTTTTCTTATAACCATTGCAAACAAAGTTTGGTTTGTAATAGCCATATCAGATAATCTGAAAATTCGATCATATAAAAGTAATATTAATTATAAAAAAACGTATCTGCAAGCATATCCTGTCTCTATAAATACATTTAAAAGAAAATACTTAAAAATTATTATATTAGTTAAGTAAGTATAATTTAGATCCAGGTATAATTATTCAATTGGATCAGAATTTCTGATGAACCAACCTATGGGTAATCACATACAAATAAACCATAGGCGTTTAATACCAACGGAATACATAATAGATGGTTTAGATGGCTGTATTTATTTAGTTTTTAAGTTTTATGCTCTCATGCTGTTGGTAGAAAAGGGAAAAACAATCTAAGCATCATAATTCTAAGCAAGGGGTTTTTCATTTGTCTATTAAGCGATTTGGGTATCTCATTGGATTTGATTAGCGAGAGTAGGTCAGAGGGTTCCAGTGTAGAAAAAATATTCAGGATGGCTGGGTAGTCTGGTCTGAAAAACCAATAATGCAAAGATGATGGCATGCATAGGCTGTCAATATGTGTGTTACAAAAATCACATGTAGCCTATGTTACAATTTTTTTTACAATCTAATCCAAGATCATTGGCTATTCTAAGCCTAGATTAGAACTGTTATTGTTTCTATAAACTGCATTTAAAATATATCATATCTTAAAAAAATTAGTGTCAATATAAAATAAAGAAATTGATAATAGAATATAAAGTTTAATAGTTCGCCAACTTATAAGTTTTAACATTATGCCAATAAATTTCAGAAATGACGATATATGAAATAAACACTAAGGTCTATAAGAATAGCGGATTCCTTTAAAGATAATATCTAAAGCTTCTCCTGTAAAATAGAACCATTGCAGATATCATTACATTGAGTTATATATTATGAATTATTGTTAGGTGCAATCCAATAAAAATAGTCTACTCAAGATCAATCAAGAACAAGTAGAATGAATTCAAACCGTTATAATGGTTAAATAACATTTGAGAAGATGAATCACGATTTTAAGTGTCTAAAATATCTAGAGAAAAATAAGCCTTATATGTAAAATGTTTAAAATTTGTTTTGTTAGTGAAAGAGATTTCTTAGAACAAAATTATTTTAACCTTATATATAAATTTTGACATTAAAAAATAATTTTTCTATGAATTTAAAAGATTTATATCCGCATCTATTTTACTAAACAAAATTTTATTTATTTCTTTGATAATCATATTAATTATATATTTTTTTGTTACATCGATAAAATCTGAAAACATTTATTTACAATTACCATATATTGCTTAATCCTGTAAATTATATTTTTTTAAATAATAAAAATTTGTAAAGATCCAAATCTCATAATTTGTAGGAGTGATGAGAGTAAGTCATCATTAATATATATTGCTGCATATAAAAAATTAAAATTCATAATTTAAGTGCGCCAAAATTTGTCCTGTGAAAAGGAAGGTATATTGAATTAAAAACCTTCATTATTATCTTAAAATTAGTTATAGGCAAAATTATAAACATTGAATAAGGTTTACCAAATAGGTAGTTAACAAATAAAAATCTGATTAATTATATAATATTACTAATAATATTATAATTTTTTATTCTTCTTTGTTAACTTTTATCAAATCTTATTTTAATTAAACATAATCTAATTATATGAGTATTATGTGTAACAGAGATAGACGGCATCTTCTTACGATGAATGCTACGAATCTATTAAAATTGTAAAATATAAATTTGAAGCTAACCTTATGTTTGATCAAAGGGGTATTCGTGTTTGTTAATTTAGGACTCTATTTATTGAGTGAGAGATTTGCCCTAGTTTGTCGATACCACGATTGGTATAAATATATTGTTTTAGGAAAGCTGTGAATATTTTTGTGATTTTCTTTTCTCTGCATCCATCAAATAATATTTAATCCAACTTTTAATAATTATAGAAAATGTTATCAGTTATATACTAGGTATATATTTTATCTTAGAATTTTCATAAAAAATGTTTATATTTTTTTTATAGCTTACTTAAATTACACTGATACTTTAAAAGTATGTTACTATCCCAATTATATAGAATTTTATTTTACATTTACTCTAATTAAAACATCTTAAGCTTCAAATTTGGTGATCGAAATTAGTAAATTTAAAATAATAATCATTATACAACAATTACAATTGAATACATTAGGATTGGTAAATGAAAACCTTACTCTTAATCTAGGTAAATTAATTGTATATTATAAATATTAATATCCTAAAACAAAAAATGAAACCTATAGATAAAATGTAGCACATATATTTGTTCGATTTACCAACAAATATTTCTGCTATTTCTATTAACAAAGGCTTTATATTTAGTAAATTTTCTTATATGAGAATATCTAACATTGCACTATAATACTATTTTATTTAAAAAAATATAAACTTTTATACTGATGACCTTAGATTACTATTTCATGTTTTTAAATAAAAACAAATGATTTTAGAATTTGGTAAAAATTGTTTAAGAAATAAAAATAGCCTTAAACATTCTCGATGAAATTAATAAAATTTAATTCTCTTGATGATTCACTAAAAAATGCAGATTATAGTAGGAATGATATTAAATAAAGAAGAAAAAACAGATTAGGGAAAGAGGAAGTTAAGTATAGTTATAATTTATAGCATATTATTTAAAATTTAGAAAACTTCTTAAAAATAAAATTAATAAATAAATTTCAAATTAATTAGATCTAAATTCGTGGAGGGAACATTTAAAATAATGAAAGATAGTATTATATAATATCTTACTATAAAATTTCTTATAAGAACTAAAGAAAAATAATGGTGATAAATTATTATTTCTTCCATTGCTTCATTTTTAATTGGTGTTATATCTCTTGTTTGATTTAATATTTTTCGCCCTACTTTTTTCGATCAAAATTAAATTTAAATATCATTACATATAATACAATATCATCGAAATGCTCCGAACAGTATCATAGCACCAAGCAAATTATTATTCTCACAAGACACAAGAATAAAATGGGACTTATTAAAACTAGTAATTAACAATGAAAAAATAACGACAAGGATAACAGCTAATAGGATAATAATTAAAGGGACAACGTGTGGTACAAGACATTTTTTAAAAACAAATGGGGCAAAGATATTGTCGTAGAAAAAGAAAGTGAATTATTATACAGAATCGACATTGAATGCAAAATTATTGGAAGGCACATTAGATCAAATAAAGAAAAGAACATGCGAGACAGCAGGTATAAACAATGAACCGATAAGGATTTTTGAAAGGGGAAGAGACATAGAAAGGAATGAAAGACCGATAAGAATAAACAGTTTACGGGTCATTTTAAAGATTATGTGATGAACGTGATGGAATGTAAAAATTAATAAAGAACAAATCAATACACGATTCAATAAAGATTAAACAAAATAAAAAATAAATTAAAACGCGATAATAAAAGAAATAGAGAAAACGCAAAACAAATTCTCATTAAAAAGGATAAATTCAATTCTCATTCTTTTATTTTGGACGATTCGATTTCATTCTTATTATTCTACCCAATATAAACTATATGATTATGAATAATGATGATGGTCAATCTAATGAATCGAGGAGCTAATGATAAGACTATTAAGATAACAAGTAGTGTTGTTAAACGGCTCATTTTGAGCCGATTTTTAAGAACGGCTAACTCGATATTTTAGCCTGAAAAATTTAGCCCAAGCCTTGAGATTTCTCTAATAGATGTCCTAACCTTGGTTCCTTCTACAAGCAAAATGCTTAGGCTTAAGTTATATTATTCTGGGTGAAATAGCGAGTTAGCCGTTTTTAAAAATCGGCTCAAAACGAGCCGTTTAACAACACTAATAACAAGCATGACAGGAACGAGCATGACAGGAACAGCTGAGAAGAATTGATGGAGAGAATAAATTAATTTGTTTTTTATTAATAGCTATTACATTTATTTTTCTTATTCTTAATATAATTTTATTATATTCAAATACTTTTAATTACTTTATTAAAAATACTATATTAATAATAAGGAAAGAATTATTCATAATAAAAAAATTATTAATAATATAATATTTAAAAAAAAACACACTGCCTAATTTAACCAGGCAATCTGTACATTTCTGAAATAACAAATTCACCCTGCATACCACTATAACACATTGCCGAAAAAAATCAGGCAATGTACACATTGACTCTAACATATATGTTAAATATTATTTAGTTTTTTTTTGAGATTTAACATCTTCCTGTATATACTAATATGATTACTATTTATAAAATAACTATATAAAATCACATATTATTTATTATAATAACCAATATTGCATTATAGCAACCTTCGTTTTTTTAAAGATATGAAAATATTTTTAATTCATGTTATTAAACTTTCACATATAATTATGACTCCCTCTTGTGAACCAAAAATAGTATACTATGCATTTTATCTTTACATATTTAGATTTTTTAAAATTTATTTTAAATAAGATTAAAATAAATCATTGCATGGTAATATGCAACATTCATTCTCAAGAGATCAATTAACTAGCATACAATTTACCATAAGTAATATAAATCATAATATTTATTTATCATGTCGAATCATTCGTTTATTTTCCGTGCCACCAGATTCGATAACAAGTACTTTTGATCTGTATTCGATTTGTAAGTTATACGAAAACAAATATTCGAAAATTTGAATCACGAAAAATTAAAATAATAATTGTCATATAATATAAATACATATTTGTCAATTTTAAATGGTTTATATTATTTAAAATTATTCAATTTATTGATAAATACCAGAGACCTGCAGTCCCTAAGTCCGGCCCAAGTAATCGAGCCGGGCCGTATTTTTATTATATTTTTGTTTTAAGATATTTTTCTAAATTTAGATTATTTAAATGTTTAAAATAATTATTCAATTTAAAATAAATAAAAATAATACAAGTACAATAACCCTATCCCTTATATATGTTTAAAAACATATTTTAGACATTATATTTTAGATAAAAGTATTTTAAATTAGTTTTTTAAAATATTTTTTTAGAACCTTTAACAAATGTTTTAAAATAATTATTATATTATATATTTTGCTATATTATTTTCGCTCTAATAAAAACAAAAATAAAAATTCAAGTACAAAAACACCTTGTATAAAATTTAATTAAAAACATATTTTATACATTATATTTTAGATAAAAGTATATTAAATTAGTTTTTTAAAACTTTTAAATTTAGAACATTTAATAAATGTCTGTTTATGCTAGTTAACTATATAAACAGCAAGATATTTTTATTATCCAATATATTAAAAAAATATTTTTAAATTTAAAAAAATGATAAATTATTTCACTATTCCATCCACTATCATTTTAATTTTTGTGTTCATAAAAAGTAAGTAACTATTTATATTATAATTGGATTATATTTTACATGTGATACCATATTATTTTATTAGAATTGGAAGCCCACAATGATGGTAAATAGTGCTTATTTTTTAAAATTAATTGTTCAAAGACAATTGAGAATTTATTATAATGCTCCGATTTTTTAAAATATACTCTAAGTTTTTACAATTTTGTATCACTTTTTAAAAAATTATATTAATTAATTTCTTAAAGCTATTATTATATTTAAAATATGAAACTCATTTGAAATCAATATTTTCCAATTTTTCATTGAAAACTATATAACTCTCTATTTATATTTTCAAAAATAACCTGTTTAGTTCTAAGTAGTATAACCGGTTTAGTTTCAAAAATAACGATTTGTGAAATAAGTAAATAACCTTTACTTTGTATTAATTTTGATTAATTAATAATTTATTTCATAATTAATTAAGATACCTCTGCATGTGAAATTAAAAGTATATTTTAAGATATTTTTTTTTGCATTATACATTGATACATGTATTCAGCTATAGAAAATGATATTGTGAACACTAAAAAAGGTAATCAATTTTGAGTTATAATCATTAACCAATTTTTAAATTTACTTGTACTGGAATTTTCAATATTATAATGTTGTCATTGTCAACCATAATTTATGTCGTATTTTAATATGATATATATAGTCCAGATAAATGATAAATATGGTGAGAATATTACTTATAGAAATTATAAATAAAATATTTATAATAATTATAGAGAAATTATATTCTATGAACCATAACATCATAAGTATACTATTATCTGCATATAATATCACTTAAAATTCACTATATTTTATAATATTCCAAGTTCAAAATTTGGAAATCGGAATAAGTAAATTTGTAAATTTCGAAATAACTTATTTATAATCATTATACTT
The DNA here is from genome assembly GCF_954871325.1 of Gordionus sp. m RMFG-2023. Classification (NCBI taxonomy): domain Eukaryota; kingdom Metazoa; phylum Nematomorpha; class Gordioida; order Chordodea; family Parachordodidae; genus Gordionus; species Gordionus sp. m RMFG-2023. The sequence continues at coordinate 2,907,092 of NC_088778.1, read as the reverse complement.
GACTATATTAGGCCCTGTAAATGATATCCTTACACTTAACATAGGTAAGATAATTTAAGGAAAATTAATAATTTATAGCACAATATTTATATAGAACAAAAAAACAGACCTCTAATAAAACGTAATATTTTTGAAAATTTTATATTTATAATTTTAATAGATTTAGAATATATTAAATGTTACATGATAAAATGACTATTTTCAATTATAATAATTTGAGTTAGATATTAGGAGCTTATGTGTTACATATTCTTACTATTTTTATTTATTATATTTTATTTTTAGAATAATGTTTAACAATATTTAATTTAATTTAAATATATAAAACATCTTTATTTGTCTAAAAGGATCATAAGGAATATTAATTAGAAAAAAAATAATCGAAATAAAATACATTAAAAAAAACCAATTACAATAATAGAAATTTTAATTTAAGATTTCAGCATGACTTAAAAATTTAATATAAAATACATTAAATCGGCATTCTGATGGTCTGTTGTATCGCCTGTGATTACTCGTAGTTTAACCTATTGCTTTGAAAAAATTTAGAAATTAAGGTCTAAATGAACTAGAGGTGTTTGTTACAAGCGAATGAAATAGTAGGTTATTTAAATGGTTTTATTTATTAATATTTGTTTTCTGTTCTCGTGATGGAGTTGATAGAAAAGTATCTGACAAAATGATCTAAGCATGTAAAATACCCAGCAAGGAGTATATCTTGTTCTAGGAATATTAATATCTTAATATATGAATGCTTATTTATTTTGTAAAAAACTCTGTGTTCAAATATAATTCGCAGGAATAAAATTTTTTTTTAAAAGTTATTCATAATTTTGAAAATTTAATTTAACTGAAAATAAATCCCTATTCTGAATCTCAGTTCTGTGGAATTTTCCAGTATTCCTTATTTATATTAATTATCTAAGTGCCACAAAGTTTGACAAGTAAACAAGGTTCGCAGATCCTCAAGAATGGAATTTTAAATTTTCAAATGTTCTCTCCAAGTGAGGCGGCTAATGATGTGAACCACCATCTTGTGAATAAAGTTAAGACGTAAGCCAAAACTACTCGTTACACCAGTTTAAACATTGTTACTAGGAAAGGCGAGACAATTGACACCAATGTTAGACAAGATTTATGACATAGCATGTATTAAGCGATAAAAATGATACAACTAATTGGAGAGGGGTTACAAATTCTACTAAAATAAATCTTCAAAAAATAAAGATGATGTGAAATCATTTAAAGGCATGATCTAACACACATTGATAGAAGTCAAGAGAATTTCTAGATAAAACTCTGCATTGATCAATCCTACCCAGCCTCTCAAATTATACTCTAATACTAAAGAATGAAAATTATAGATATGTGCTAGATTAAATTCGGAAGAAAATTTCCGAGGATGATGTAGTGATAATAGTAGGAGACTTAAATATGTCTGGAAAACTATATAAGGTACTATAAGTAGAAGTGGAAAATAAGTGAAAGAAGAGAGCAAATAATCGGATTTGAGAAAACCTTTGATCTTACTCTTACCAACATCTTTTTCAAAATAATCATTTAAAATTATTTGAGCGTGCTCAGTTTTTTAGTGTTTGTTATTTTATATTTAAGTTCTAAAATTTGCATTTTTATTAAACGATATATCAAAATTACTTTTACTTTAAAGTATCCAACCTTAATTATTTATCTTATTTTTTGAAAAATTACTTTTATTTTTATAGAACAATCGATTAATTTATATTAAAATTTTATTATTTTTGTAAAATGCATCAGTCTAAAAATATTTAATAATAAGATTTTTTAGACTAGATTATTTAAAAGGTGAAAGGGAGAAAACGTGCAACATTTAATCACCATTTCACTGTAAATTTTTTAGTAAATTTATATTGATTTTATAAAATAGTATTATATTTATTATATTAAAAGATATAACAGACCGAAATACAAATCAAAGTAAATTCATGATTATTCACTTATTACTAAATTCTTTATAAAAATTTCAATCATATATTTTTGAAAATTTATTTTGAAAGAAGCGGGATTAACATTTCTAAGTAAAAAAAAAGATTGTTAATAAATTTTTATTATCAGAATTTAAAATAAATGTATTCACGAGAATTATATGCTTACCACTATTATAAAAATTTTTAAATGTAGAGAACATTAATGGCAGCGTGACAATATATTTAGGTAATCATGATTTGATTAATATAATATATTTTTCATTAATTATTATTTTAACTTTTGAGTGGTATACTACAACATCCCAAATTAAAATTTGTTACTAAAAAAAATTTGTAGATATTCAGAAAGAGTTTTTTTCCAATATAATTATTTTATAATAAGTTATCTTTCTGAAAAAATTTTCAATTCTTATTAAAAAAAAACTTAATAAAAACAATTTTTTAAACAAAATACATGTTTTTTTAAAAATTCTTAAATGGCTTTCATGATTTTCAAACAATTATGATCACAAAATATGGAAGAACAACATTTTCTTTACTATTAATCCCGTTTCAATTTGAACATCATATATAAAATTTAATAAAATATATTTAATTCGAACAACGAGCATTTTCTATGAAATTAAATATTTTTTTCTACTCAATTGTATCGTACAAGTTAGATCGGACTGGATATATAAATAATTTGATAGACACGTTGATTCTAGTAATGACAATAACTAACAACTAATATAAATCTAAAATGAGAAAATGAAAGTTATATTTCATATCGAGCATCATATTTTTGCTGTCCTTTTGTTTCTTTTCGACCCTTTATATATGACATTTATTTAATATGTTAATAATAAATAATAAAAACCATATAAACGTTATCAATTTTAGGTTAAACCATCAAAGTATTAACAAAATAAAAAAAGAAAATATTAGTTAGTAGATAATATTATAATGTAAAATAAAAGAAATAACAAAAATCAATCGACAAAGTAAAAAGTTACTTTACGGTATAAATTGATTTAAAAACGATATATTAACAAATTGAATATAAAATTTTTGATACTTCCCAAATTTTAGTTTCTTAATGTTTAACAATTATGTTTTCTTTATAGAAAAAGTATAATATATTTTCTTAAATGCATATGCCTCATATTTTATTATTTTGGAAAGTATAAAAAATAAAAGCTTATTTTGAAGTTAGGTGTTTAAAAGAATCACTTTTTATATTCTTTAAAAGTCGATCCCTGTTATAATTCAATCAATTCAAATGAATATTCACGGAAGTGAAGGCCTAAAAAATTTTGGTATTTTGTTAGCTAAAGAAAAATAATTATTATATTTATTGAAAATTGATAATTTTGAACCTCATTTTCATTTAATATGGAAATGTGAGGACAAAAATTATATTATCACTGTTTATGTAATGAATTACAAACACAAACTTTCTTACCTTAAAAAAATAATTTTCCATTATTAAAAAATAACAGATATTGTCTATTAAATAAAAGAGTGTCTTATCAATTACTTTTTTTAAATAAGTACAAATAAATTGGCCATATTAAAATATATGTTAAAATAACCCATGCTTTTGCAAGTATGGAAATTTTAGCATAGGTCTAAATAATGTTGTTACGAACATTACATACACTAATAACTTGAAAATGAATACCAAAACGAATTTAATAATTTTTTCTATTTTAGGAAAAACAGAAATATTAAGAAGATATGGTATATAAAATATAATTTATAGAATAGGTATCTAATCCATTTAATAATATTTTAGACGCCTACGATGTATCAATATTATCTAGAAGTAATATTTTAAAAATAAATATCATTTATCTTATGATTTGAAAAAAATATTTTTAGTGGTGGCTGCACCTTACTTTATTCAGCATAATGGTATTTCAAATTTACACTCTCTTTATATTAAAAATATAAAACTTATTAAACAGAGTAGGAAATTCATATGATTGCATTATGCTTTATTGACTTTTTCATCTATTTTACTGAATATTTTTTAATTTTGCTATGAAAATTTTAAATGTTAGTTTTATGACCATTAAAATATTTATAAAACCTATGTTATACAAAATACTAAAAATACATTAATAAATATATAATAATTATGTCTATTAATATTATATTAAATAAACTATGGAGAGCCGACATAAGATTAGTGAAAATAAAATTACCAATTTATATGTTGCCCATTGTATAAAATAGAACTAATAGGAACCAGTTTTTCTTTACCAGAATCAGTTGATTTATATTCGTTTTGTAGTTATATCAACTATGTTGAAAATTAAATTTATAGAGGATCAGTTATAACGAGATTTTATTATATTTTGAAAAGAAAGATAATTTATGAGATTAATAAGCTTCTGCCTACTTAGTTTAAATACCACACTTGGTATCTTTTTCAATGATTAAATTATGTTAATATCGAAACTAGTGCTGTAAACATTTCTAAAAAAATAAAGGGTTTTAAACTTTATCAATAATTTTTTTAAAAAATTTCATTTATGAGAGAAATACTCACTTTAAATCTTGTAAATGAATCTTTCCCTTCTGCGTAAAACAAACCAATATGAATTATTAATTTTATGTTTTTAAATGATTTTTTTTTCTAGAAATCCAATGGGCAAAAGGTAAACATAATTCTCCATCTTTCATTAATGAATCTATTATTCAATTTATAATGCCGCGGTGACCATATTTTTAATGAATTTGAAATGTTTTAGAATTATTAATCCTCTCCCCCTCACTCTGAGGCTTATTGTTTGAAAAATATTTCATTAGTTTACTTTGACAACTATATCAAAATATATTAAATATGATTTTAGCCCTCACCCCCTCAAAAAAGAGAAGATACTTTTTTAGTTCTGTTGGTTTAGGGTATTATAGCAAATAAATTAGGAATAATTATTCTGAGGAGATACAAAAATAATAATGGGGATATCAGCAAATTTAGCTTCCATTATATTTAAATTCGGAACATTTAAAACAAATTCTATACATTTCTTTTAATCTTAACTAAATAATATAAATCAAAATCAACTTAAAAAAAAGAAGTTACATATTACAAATATTTTGAAAAAACCTCATACTATTAGAATTCAAATCACCGCCCATAAAATTGAAAACAGACATAAACTAGAATAATTATGATTAATTTTATATTCTTCTATAAATAAACTTATCAGACCTAAATAATTAATACATATACGATTATCATAGCCAAATTGAATAAGAGTAGTATTAGAAAGGAATATAATTAAATTTTTGAAATTAATTTTGAAATAAAATTTTTATATATTTCTTTAACTTTTACATTTTTTTTGTTAATAGTTCAGATGACAAAAGAAGGTATTTCAATTTAAATAAAATATTTATTTCTTATATCCTTATTGCAATCAGATTGTTTTGTCATAGTCATAGAAATATTTTTCAAACAATCTAAATTCCATCTAAAAAAGTAATTTTAATTATAAAACCTATCTGCACAGATATCCTGTCTCTATAAAATACATTTAAGGGAAACTAATTTAAAAAAAAATATAATTTCAAGATCCAGGTATAAAAATACAATTGGATAGGAAATTTTGATCAACCCACCTATGGGTCGCTTGTGTCTACTTTGTACCTTTTTTCCTAAATGTTTTGAAATAAAGTTCAAGACTTGATGTCCAAATTAACCAAAGGTATCTGATATCACCGGAATAAACAATAGGTTGTTTAGATGACTGTATTTATAAGTTTATGAGTTTTATGCTCTCAGGGTGAAGTTGGTAGAAAAAGATCAGGCAAAACAATCTAAGCATTATAATCCAAGCAAGGGGCTTTGTTCCAATGAACTAGGGTTCATTAGGTCTGATCTGTTTGTCAAGGGTGAGGTAAGAGGGTTCTTCCAGTGTAGAAAGAATATTTGTGCTTCCCAACATGATATTGATGATAGAATGACTAGGTCTCTGAAAACAACAATGTAGAAGACATAGGCTGTAAATATTGGTGTTCCAGAAATCACATGTGGCCAGTGTTACAGTTATGTTTGCAAACTAATCTTAAAATCATTAACGATTCTAAGTTCTATCGTTGGTATTGTTTCTATAAACTGTATTTATAATATATCATATCTTAAATTAAATTTAATGTCAATATAAAATAAGATTGGTAATAAAAAAATATAGCTAGGTTTAATAGTTCGCTAATTGTATTGTTTAAACATTATGCAAATATATTTTAGATTTCATAACAATATATAAAATATACACTAAGGTCTAAAAAAAATGCGGATTTCTTTAAAGATATAATGCCTTAAGCTATTTCACTCCTGTATAATAAAACCTCTGCATGGTGCAAATCCAATGAGAACCGTCTACTCAAGATCAATCAAGAAGACATATTAGAATGTTCAATAAAGTTAAGGCGATATTACAAAAATGGCAAAATGTTATTTGAGAAGATGAATCACTGTTAAGTGTCTGAAATAAAGAAGAAACATTCCAATCTAAATCACTAGAGAAAAATAAACCTTATATAAAATGGCATTGGAATAGTTTAAACAATTCATTTATTAATGTATTTAAATAATAGTGGGAAAGTTTTATTAGAACAAATTAATTCTAGCTTGATATTTATTGACATTTAAAAATACAAAATTTTTGATGAACTTAGAAGAAAAAGATTTATAACTGTTTCTACTTTACTAAACAAAATTTAATTTATTTTTTTTAGATTATCATATTAATTATATATTTTATTACATCGATAAAATATGTTAACATTTATTCACAATTACCATATATCGCATAATCATCCTGTAAATTATATATTTTTTTAAATCATAAAAATTTGTACAGAGCCAAATGTTATCATATGTAGGAGTAATGAGAGTAAGTCATCATTAATATATAGCATCATATAAAAAATTAAAATCAATTATTCAAGCGGGCCCAAATTTCTTTTGTGAAAAAGAAGGTATTTATTGGATTAGAACTCTATATTATTATCTTATATATTATTATTCTTTATTTATTAGATGGCGGAATTATAAACATTAAAGGTTTATTAAATAATTAGTTATCAATTTGAAAATCTCATTCATTATATAATTAATACTAATAATATTCTTTTATGTTAACCTTTATTAAATCTTAATTTAATTAAACATAATCTATTTATATGAATATTATGTGTAATAGAGATAGACGGAAATTTTATTTAAAATTATATAAAAATAAAATAATTTTTTAAAAAAAATTACTAACCCTCCTATGAAAAGCCACGAATATTTAAATAACTTACGTAAAGTATTATTTCAAAGCTAACTTTTTGTTTGATCAAAAAGGTATTCGTGCTTGTTAATTTATGGATCTTTTTGTTGATTAATTTGTTAAGGTATTTTGCCCTCTTCCGAATAATTAGTTTTTGGATACCACGATTGGTATAAATATATTGCTTTCGGATAGATGTGAATTATTTTGATATTTTATATTCTCGGTATGAATCAACTATTAATCTTTCTTTTAATATTTATAGACAATGTTACCAGATATATGTATAGTATGTATTTTTATTTTACTTATAAGAATTTTCATAAAATATGTTTATATTTTTTATAGCTTACTTAAATCACACCGACATTTACATTCAAAGTATGTTACTATCCCAATTATATTGAATTTCACTTCTCATTTACTTATTTAAAAACAACTTAAGTCTCAAATTTGCTGATCGGAATTAGTAAATTAACAAATGATAAATAATTATATAACAATAATAATTTATATATTAGGATTGGGAAATGAAAGCCTTACTCTTAACTTTGGTAAAATATTTTTACATAATTTTTTAAAGTATGCATGTTAATAAATTAGAGCAAGAAACTAAACCTACAGGTAAAAATATTGTGCATATGATTGAATTTTTTATATAACGAATCATAATAAACATTTAGAATACAAATATTTTTGCCTTTTAATTTCTATTATAAGGCAAGGCTCTGGATATATATTCAGTGATATTTTTAAATTTATATTTCTAACATAGCACAGTAGTAGTATTTTACTTAAAAACATGAAAGAATTTAACTTTACAACTGATATCACTAGAAAACTATTTTTTAAATATTCATATTTTAAAAATAAGAATACTTTTTCAAATAAAATAAAAAAATTCGTGAGGAGTTTTTAATTATTTTGGTATTTGGTTAGAAACTATATTTTTAGTTTATTAATAAATATAAAAGTGTAAAATAAATTATGAAAGGCCAAAAATTACATTTGCAATCTTAAATGTATTTTATTACACAGAAATTAATAAACATTTATTTAATCCGACGATTTAATATTATATAAGGATCAAGATTATAGAAGGAAGGATAGTAAAGAGAGAGGAGGAAAAGAGGTTAGTTCCTTCTATTATTTTCCTGTATATAAATTGCTTTGAAATAGTCAGTATATAAATTTTTCTAATCTGAAATTCTATTTCCGGGTGACATTTGGGTAAGGATACAGAGTATTATATCATAAAGAAATTTGGTAACTACCAAATTTTATAAAAATGCAATAATACCCATCTATTTTGTTAATATATATTCTTTGAATTACACAGTCGTCACCGATATTCCATTTATCAGAAGTCATATTAGATTTAAACTTTATGCAACTCTTCAAATTCTTTTAGTAAGATTAATCTAAGTTAATTAATTTTATGAGTTTATTAAAGAACAGCGATTACACATTGAAGCCACACGAATCAAAAGATTTATATACTTATCAGAATTATTAAGGAAATAAGAGAAGATGGTTTGATATGGATTAGATTCTATTTATAATTTATAAAAACTGTTATTAATAAAATTCATATTATATTTAGAAAATAGATAATTTAAAAATCATACACAACATATAAAACAGTCTAAATATATATATGGAGGGAACATTTTAATTTAATTATAAAATATTTTATAAAATAATATTAATTTTTTTTATAAACTGAAAATAAAATAAACTAAATTACTATTTCTTTGATTTTATTGTGTTAATTATTCCTTATTTGGTTTAATATTTTATCGCACTTATTCGATCCATACATTTTTTAAATTTAAACATCATCATATATTACTATAATCATTTAATTTTATATATTATTTTAGTAAAAGACATATCAGGAAGATCAAGTAAATTATTTATAATTGAGCACATTTGTTATTAAATATATTCTATAAGATTTAGACAAGGAGAAAAGATTCATATATATAATATTTTTAAATATGTTGATTATATATCTTTAAAAATTTATATTATACAGATATGTCTAAAAAACTTATAAGTAATATTATACCTTAGAAAATGAATTTATTTAAATTTCCTTAATAATCTAATATATATTGTCTATTAAAATGTTTTCTTAATTGCGATTAAGAAATTAAAAATTTTTTTTTTGATTATATTCCTTAATTTATTTTAATTCATTTAGAAAATATAAATGGTACCCTTATAATATCCCTAGGTAATCACGAGTGTAACATTATGAATTATATTTTAAAGCATAATTAGAATATTCTTATAATTTACTAATTTAGCAATATATCTATAATATATAACATTATTTTATTAGTTGTCAAATTTAATATTAAAAAGAATATTTTAGGGGAATTAAAACAATCATCATGCACTTAAATTATATCTTATTTAAAAAATATATATGAAACCTAATATAATATTTTTATATTTAGGACGAGTCAAAAGATTTCGTGGAACAAGTATATATTATAATTTATATAATAGGAATATGATCCTAAATTGAATAATATTTTAGTCACCAAATCTATTAAAATTACATCCCTCAAAGGTAGAAAAATAAAAATGTACACAGTAATTAGAATGATTTAAAAAAAATATATTTTAGATGCTAGACCATATCTTATCGAGCATAAAGGTATTTATATTTAAAATAATTTCTATATGATTATATAAAAAATTTACATTAGTTTAGAAATATTGCATCGGATAATTTTTTTAATTATGTCCGATACGATAAGAAAATAGATATTATCCAAGATTTAATTTTCTAGGATCTTAGTTCCGATAAAAAAAATTTAATTTAGAAATAAATTCGATTTGATTTAAATATTTTTTATGAACTGTTTAAAAAGCTTAATATTTCAGGGAAATTTTGGAATAATTTTGAGCACTTTTATAAGGATAATAAACAATTTTATATTTATTTTTGAAAAAGATTTAAAAATATTAGGAAAATAAATTAATTTTAAAAAGTTTGATTCGATTCCGTCCGAAATAAATTTTAAAAGCAAGGCCCAAATTTGTCCTACAAAAATATTTTTCATTCGAATCCGACACGACACACCTAGTTCCATCGGATCGAACTCTGTTCTTACAATTGGAAAAATATAAAATAATTACATTTCTAATTAAATTATATATATTTTAAACTTATCTGACTGGGAGATTGGATAGAGTCTATCTACATTTAAAATCTTTCATAAAAACCTTGTAAATATTTTTTCCTGTTTTACACTATGGTTTTTATTTTATGCTTAACTCTATAATTACAAAGTTTTAGGGTATCTTTATTACAAATAATTTCTCGATAAGAAAGAGGTTTAATATAAAATCCAAATTAGGAAAAGATAATAAAAAAATAACTTTTTGCAAAATTTAATTTTTATAATTTTATTTATGATATAGGAAAACCATTAGTAAAGTTAACCAACAAGAAGAATAATTAATTATTTACTCCAATTTTACTTTGGGTTTAATTTTTATCATCTTAATTATGTGTTTTTAGTTAATTTTTTTATTACAATATTGCAAAATCGAATGTCATCGATTATTTTATCAATAAAAGGTTTATATTTCAATTATTATTTATTTATTGTTTCTCTTTGATAATAATTGAAACGATTAAGCAAAGGGATGGTTAAGTTCTTAAAGTGTAATGTGTGTTAAATATGTTAGGCAACTTTATACTAGACAAATAATAAGAATGAATCGATATTTATTTTAATGAAAATATGTCATATTTTAACTCTCAATGAATACTAAGTTGCATAAGTTAATGACAATGGATAAATTAAATAACAAATTATGATGCTATGAGTTAAGATAAAAATGGGTATTAATACTAACAGGTTGGGAACTGCAATTTTGAGGATAAATGTGAAGCCAGAATGCAACGGTGGAATAGAATATCTGTCAGGAAAAATGATTGTATAATTAATTTATAGCATAATTAAGATAAAATGGATGATAAATATTAGTTTTAATTTCTTTTTAAATTTACTTGGAGTAATTCATAATTTTATTTTTTCTGAAATAAATTATTATCCATTTAGTATAAATTTATATAAACAATTAATATAAGAAAAAAAGACCTCTAAGCTTATTGTTAAAATTAGTAGAGCTGTAGTAAATATTTTAAAAATAGTTATGATATTTATATAAGAATCATTTGAGCAAAGTTAATATTAGTTAAAATCTCTATAGTCCTAGATAACTGTTTTTTATGTTGCGCTTCAAATACATAACTCTATTATTTATCCATCCTTAGAACAATGATATTTCTTTTTATCGTATAGTTATATTATAATACTAAAGTGAAAATTTTGTAAAAATATAGAGTTAAATCAAATTATTATAAAATTTAGGCTCAATATGTTATTGTAGATTAGCATAAATCGAATAAATTCTATTTAAATAATAATAAATTAGGAAATTCATATCCCAGTATTTTCAACCATCTAATAATTTTTTAAAAACTACAGCATGAATTAAATAAAGTAGAAACCATCTATTTAAATAATAATAAATTAGGAAATTCATATCCCAGTATTTTCGAAGAGAAGAGAAGAGAAGAGAAGACCATCTAATAATTTTTTTAAAAACTACCGCTTGAATTAAATAAAGTAGAAACTATAAGGATATATTTGATATCGTTAAAAGAAAATTTCTTATTAAAGCCATAGATATGCTTATAAAAGTTTCCCAGTATTATTCTTAAAATTGATGATTTAAAAAAAAATGATTAATGATTTGAATAAATAACCTAGATGAATTATATAAAATTTTACAAGCGATTGTGGCCAAGTGGTTAAGACAGCTTTATGACAATTTTATTTCTAAGATTCGAATATCTGAAATGCAAATAATACGATCAAAATGCTCAAAATTTTTTTTACTTAGAAATCTTCAATTTTATTGATTTTTAAAGGTTTTTTTGAAAATTTTGATCGAATATAAAAAGGATAAAACTTTGTATAGTTATCAGCAATTTCTACTTAGGTTCCATGCATTTTCACATCTCCCTTTTTCCAAAATATATATATCAGAGACCTGCAGAGGCACCCACGGCCCGGCCCGGTTTTAAATTTTTTAGGCCCGGCCCGGATATTTTTAAAAAAAATTTTTTACGGCCCGGCCCGGATTTAAAGATTTAAGGCCCGGCCCGGATAAATTAAAAAAAATTTTTTTACGGCCCGGCCCGGATTTAAAAATAAAAGGCCCGGCCTGAATATTTTTTAAAAAAAATTTCAGGCCCGGCTCGGAATTTTTTAAAATTATATTCGACCTGGTATATACAAAAATTCACCTATGAGGTATTTTACCATATTTTTCAGCGAGTATTATCGCTTATTATTTAAAAAATACATGAAAAAAGCTAATATTTTGAGAATATTATATTGAATTTATAAAAATTATAAAACTGTTATTTATAAAAATGGATATTTTGAGCATATACTATATTTTTTGCATTTATAAAAATAAAACTAATATTCATAAAAATGGTAATAATATTTTGAGCATATACTATATTTTATATTGCATTTAAAAAAAATAAAACTAATATTTAATTTATAAAAATGGGAAATATTTTGAGAATATAATATATTGTATTTAATTTACTATTTAATTTATAAAATAAAAATAAATCGCTATTTAAAAAAATGCATGTATAATAAAGGGTATGACCAGGGATTCGAACCGAACCCGAACCCGGAGAAGTGAACCCGGGTTTTTAGAAAAAAACTCTGAACCCGAACCGAACCTGAACCCCATTTATAAAATTTCCAAAACCCCGAACCGAACCCAAGAATTTTATTTGAACCCGGGTTCAATCGGGTTCAGTGTATTATTTAAAATCATATATTAATATATGTAAATACAAATATTATATTTTCAAATTTCCAATTAAATGAAGTCTTAATAAATTTTAAACAATTTAATTCATTTATGCCATTTTTAAATTTATTCTCGATTCCTATTGGAGTGTTAAAAAATTTTAAACAATTGAATTAATTTACGCCATTTATTTTTAAATTTTTATCTTATTATTCTTAAAGATTATTAATTAGAAGAAAATGGTTAACAAATCAAAGTAAAAATTATTATATTGTTAATTTAAAAAATTCTAAACATCTAACTTAAAAATTGTTAAATGTAGGGCAGTTTTTGTGAACTTATTAAAATGATTTTAAAATTTATATATGCTAATCATTTATTTTTGGTTCAGTTTAATTTTTACAAGATATTAATGAAGTGCATATTATAAATGAAATTAAATTTATAAATATCTCTTTTTTAATTCTGAAATCATTGCTATTTAAAAAAATTGTTCTCTTTTTATAGATTTAAGATTAAAGATAAAGTCATATTTGATAAGCATTTTACCCTTAATAAAATAGAAAAAAAAATCAATATGTTCATATTGCAAAGTAAAAATGTCTGGTAATCACTTGTCAAATTTAGAAAGACACCTGGAAAGAAATCACAACAATGAATATTTAAATTATTTAAATGAAAAAACCAAATATCAGGAATTGTTATTGGCAAAAAAACCTAAAATTAATATAGAAACCTTTTTTCCAAAAAAGCATATAAGTATAAATATATCATCTAATGATTTGATGAGTTCTATATTAGAACTTGTTACTGTAAATGGCCGGCCTTTATCAATTATTGAAGATTCGGGATTTCAAAGAATTATAAATCCACTCCTATCTGGGCTCAATTTAGTTATAAACAAAGAAAATTTATCCAGAACTATTAATAAAACAGCCCAATCAATTAGAGACAAAATATCGAGAGAGGTAGAAGGAAAATTAATAAGTTTAAAAGTTGATGCAGTTCAACGACTAGATAGGTCAATTCTTGGTGTAAATATTCAAATTATATCAAAGTCCATTATAAATTTGAGGCTCTTGGAATTGTAGAGCTGAAAGAGAGATGTACAGGAGAATATATAAAAGAGAATATATTAAAAACTTTACTAAAATTTAAAATTAATATTCAACAAATATACACAATTACTTCTGATAATGGTTGTAATTTTTTAAGAGCTATAAAGCTCCTGCAACCTGAAACTGATTATGATATAAGGAGTGAATCAGCAGATGAGGAAAATATGGATGTAAATGTATATAAATATGATATTGATGATATACAAAATACTTTTTTATCAACTATTATATCCTATCCGATTTATAGTGTACGGTGTGCACACACTTCAGCTGGCACTTCAAGATGCTATAAAATTATCACCTATTGTGGAAACCATTGCAAAAGCTAGGAGCCTAAATTTAAAATTAAGACATCCCACTTACCAAAAGTTATTAAAAAATATGAAACTCCCTAAGCCTGTGTTAGATTGCCACAGATGGCATTCAACCCATGATATGTTAGAAAGGCTGATTTTACTAAAACCCAATATCGAAGATTTTTTTACAGAGCAATCTGATTATTTATTGACTGAAGATTGGAAAGAGATAATAACGATTGTTGAAATTTTAAAACCGCTAAAAATCGCAACCAAACAATTCCAATCTGAACAGTTAACACTGACAGATTTTTATGCAGCATGGTTAAGATGCTGCATCGAACTGGAAAAAAATCCAAACCATTTTGCTCAATTACTATATTCTTGTCTTAAAAACAGAGAAGAAAGGTTTATAAAGAACGAAATTCTCCTAGCTGCCATATATCTGGGCCCAAGATACAAGGTTAATTAAAAGCTTAGTAAATTAATTATTTTAGATTTATATTAAAATTGTTATTTTATGAAATATTTAAATATAAACAATATAAATCCTTAAATATTACAGGTATTACTTAGTGATGATGATAAGATTTGTGCGAAAAAACATCTTGTCAATTTATGGAGACGAATTAAAAGCTTAACAACGCCAATTTTATCTGATGATATTAGTTCCGATGAAGTTATTGAACAAGAAGATGATTTAGAGAAATTGATATAACTTAAAGAAAGGCAGGAGAAAATATTTAAAAGAGGGCCAACGATTGCTGAGAAAAGTATTGGATTAGCGATTATATAAGATTAGATAAGAAGGAAAATATTTTGCATTTTTGGGAGTCTTTATATATTTTATCTAAAATCTTATTTGCTGTTCCTGCAACCCAAGTTAATTTTTCATATTTTCACATATAAATACATTTAACATAGGTTAGCGTTGAAAGATCTTTTTCACATTTGAAATTCATTCTTTCACCACATAGATCGAGGATGAGTGAACAACTCTTGGAAGATATTATGCTAATACGTCTAAATAAAATTTTTAAAATTGATACATGACTATATGCTTTGTATTTTTAACTATATTGGCCTATAAATAAAATAAAAAATTTATTTTTTATATCAAATTTATGTCTAGTTTTTTATTATGATTTAAATATAGAATTTTTTTTATCAACTCAAAAATTCTTGAACCCGAACCGAACCCGAACCAAACCCGGGTTCAAAAATATTTCCCTGAACCGAACCCGAACTTTTTTTTTATACCCCGAACCGAACCGAACCCGGTCTAAAATTTTGTCGGGTTCGCATCCCTGGGTATGACTGAATACTGTCTTGCTAAACTGTCTTGCTTAGATATATTTTATTATTGTAATTTAAAAATTATATCATTTCAATCTGTTTATTGAAAATTTGTGATTTTATTTATTGTCATTTAAATTCTATTATCCAAGTTTTTATAAATTTTGAAATTGAAAAAAAAAAAAAAATTTATTTGTAAAAAAGCAATTAATCATAATTAATCATAATTTGATGATATAATATCTTTTAAAAAAATTTTTTAAAAAACATTTTATTTATTTTACATAAATCAATTTTTAATTAATTAAAAAATTGATAATAAATATCAAATAATTTAAAATTTTTTTAATTAATTTTATTGGAAAAAAAATATATTTACTAGCTTATTACAACTTATATTTTATTTTTCAATTACAAAATTTAACAAATTTATATCCATAAGAGGGCGTTAAATACATAAATATGAAAATATTCTTAGGTAACCAGAATAAATATTGGATAGCGCTTTTTTTGTATTTGGGTGTAAATACATGTGAAAAACCTAAAAAAAATTTTAAAAATAGAGGTTTCTTTGAGAATTAATTAATGAGTAGGTTAAGAAGCGAAAAATAGTAGAAAGTTTGTAAGGAACATATTGCTGGCGTTATTGATCAAAATCTCTTCATTTTTGGTTTATACTTGTATATTTAGGTGTTAAACATTATCCTAAAAAATATTTTGAAAATATTATGATTTGACCGAATGCCGGGCTTAAAACCGACCAATTACTAAATATTCGATCGACCAAATTTGGTGTTAATATTATTTGGAAAATGTTCATTTTTTGGTTTATTTATCTATAAATACGTGCAAATCATTATCCCCAAAAATGTTTTAAAAATATCGTGATTTGACAGAAAACCGATTTGAAACCGGCCCAATGACTAAATACTGTCTTGCTGGCGTTATACATGGAAAATTCTTTATTTTTGGTTTATACGTGAACAATAACGTGTTAAGAATTATCCTAATTAATATTTTGAAAATATTATGATTTGACCGAATGGCGAGCTCAAAACCGACTACTTACTAAATATTCGATCTACCAAATTTGGTAGTAATATTATTTGGAAAATGTTCATTTTTGGTTAATATATCTATAAATACGTGCAAATCATTATCCCAAAAAATATTTTAAAAATATCGTGATTTGACCGATAACCGATTTGAAACCGAAATACTGTTTTGCTGGCGTTATACATAGAAAATCTCTTCATTTTTGGTTTATAGGTGTGTTAAACATTATCCTAAAAAATATTTTGAAAATATTATGATTTGACCGAATGGCGAGCTCAAAACCGACCACTTACTAAATATTTGATCTACCAAATTTGGTAGTAATATTATTTGGAAAATATTCATTTTTGGTTAATATATCTATAAATACGTGCAAATCATTATCCCAAAAAATATTTTAAAAATATCGTGATTTGACCGATAACCGATTTGAAACCGAAATACTGTCTTGCTGGCGTTATACATAGAAAATCTCTTCATATTTGGTTTATAGGTGTATATTTAGGTGTTAAACATTATCCTATGAAAAGAATGATAAACATAGGATGGAAAATCCTATGAGGTTGGGAAATAGGGATTTCAGGATTACAAAAAATAAAATAGCTGACTAGTTCTTATTATTACCGATATATGCTTTGTAGTTTTATTACACAATAATTATAATTAAATTGCTTTAATTTATAATATTTCCAATTATCGTTAAACTGCCTTTATTTATAATATTACAAATTTAATCAAATTAGTTTTATATAATAATATAAAACTATGTTTTATACACGATATAATATAAAAACTTTATTATATTTTGAGGCTATATTATTTTATATAATGACTTGATTTTACCATAATCAATAATTATTACCTATCGTTTAAATAAATAAAATTCCAGCTATATATTCTGATTTACATTTATATTACATGCTATAAATAAACATTGCTGTCAAATAAAAATAATACACAAGGAATTATCATGGCTACATTGTTACAAGTTTTAAGCATTTTAGAGAGCAATATAACAATATATGCTTCTAATTTTTTAAATGGGGGAATATTATTAACTTAAATTTTGTCATTTTTTGTTATTCAAATGGCAATGAATTAAAGTATCATAAAATTAAACAAAAATTTTATATTTACATTGGTATAACTTTTATTGCTATCGAAGCCTAGGCAATATATTTCTGATTAAAAATTAAAATATTTTTTGGACTTTTTGGGATTATTTCAATATAAAATATTCAATGATCCACAATAAAATAAAACATCTGAAACCGATATTCACAGGTCCCAATTATCATTATTTTATTAATATACTATTCTAGGTTTCTAAAATAGGGAAGATAGGTTACAAAGACTGAATAGAGAAAAATTTTGACCTTGTATCTATAAAAGTCTTGTCAAAGATTAATAATTTCTTTTTAAATATATAATGATAGTATGAAGTTTTCCTGTAACAAATAAATTCTAGCTTAATTGTAGATGTTATTTTAACGATAAAGATAAAAAATTATCTCTATATTTGAAAAAAAAATATTATTAATGGATTTATCTCCTTCAATTTTATTAAAAAAAATTGAACTAAATATTTATATGAATTATATTTTTACATAGTGGTATATATTTAAAATATTTGTTATTTAGAGTACCGCATCGGACCTATTATTTTAATTACGCCTCTCTCCGATAGGAAAAAAATTTGTAAAATTTAATCCAACTATTATCATTTTCAAAGATCTGAGTTCCGATAAAAAAATTTAATTTGGAAATTTCCCTGATTTAAATATATTTTAATGAACTATTTGAAAAGCTTAATATTTCAGAGAAATTAGAAAAACCTTAAGCTCTAACAATTTGGTAGTTATTTTTGAAAATAAACTTCATAAAAATATTAGGAAAAGGAAATAATTAAAAAATATTAGGTCGTATCCGATTCAAAATACATTTTAAAAGCAAGACCCAAATTTGACCTACAAATATATATTTTATTCTAATTTGACCCACCGATTCCTTAGGATAGAACACACAGATATTCATACAAAACTCTAGAATAATTGGAAAAATATAAATTGGTATAAGATTACATTTCTAATTAAATTATATATATATTTTTTTAAAACTAATCTGACTGTGTAAATATCTAAAAATCACCCTTGAGAGATTGAATAGAGTCTAGATAAATTTAAAATCTTTTCATAAAATCTTGTAAATATTTCTGCTTGTTTTACACTATGGTTTACATTTTATGCCACATTGTCTTATTAGAGATTTTTAGGCATCTTTATTATAAATAATGGAAGTTATAAACGCCTTTCGTATTTGATTTCTAAAATTATCATTCTCAGTCAGAAGCAAATTATATAGATATAAAAATATAAAATTCAAATTAGAAAAGATAATAAAAGAATTACTTTTTGCAATATTTAATTTATATAATTTTATATATGATATAGGAATCATTGGTAATTTTACCCAACAAGAAATATAATTAATTATTTACTACTATTTTACTTTGGGATTATTTTTTAATCATTATTTTTTAATCATTATGTTAAATATAAATTTCTTTATGTTAGGTTTTTGGTTTTTAGTTTATTTATTATATCATTGCAAATCAAATGGCATTTATTATTTTATCAATAAAAGGTTTATATTCAAATTATCATTTATATATTTTGATAATAATTGAAACGATTAAGCAAAGGGATGGTAGAGTTCTAAAAATGTAATACGTCATAAATATGTTAGGTAACTTTATATTAGACAAATAATAAGATTGAATCGATATTTATATTAATGAAAACTTATGAGTCATATTTAAACTTTAACGAATACTAAGTTGCATATATAAACAAGGATGAATAAAATATCAAATTATGTTGCTATCATTTAAGATAAAAATGGGTATTAATACTAATAAGGGAAGAGTAATTCACATAATTTTATTTTTTCCAAAATAAATTATTTACCGATTAGTATGAACTATAAACGTTTACCATTGAAAACAATTAATATAAGAAAACAAAACCTCTAAGCTTATTGTTAAAATGATTAGACCTGAAGTAATTATTAGAAAAATAATTATAATATTTATATAAAAATCATTTGTGCAGAGTTATTATTAGATAAAATCTCTAATATATTCGAAACAACCTAAGATGACTGTTTTTTATGTTGCGTTTACACATAGCTCTATTATTTATATTCGTCATTCATAGAACAGCAGATATTTGTATCTAAAAAATAGTTATATTATAATCACAAAGTAAAAATATTTATAAAAATGGTGATTTAAATCAAATTATATCAAATTAAGGCATTGGAGATTAGTGTAAATCTCGAAATAACTCTATTTAAATTAAAACGAATTAGGATATTCAGATCTGAGTATTTACAAACATCCAATAATTTTAAAAAATACCTCATGAATTAAATAGGCCTATTCTCATAAACACATTTGAAACTAATAAAAATCTTATCCATTTCCACAGCCCACCTCTCTCTCATCCAAAAATGAATACAATATATCACTATAAAGAAGAATTTGAAAAAAAAAACTTAGTAAAAGTTAATGTTGTTGATGAACGACTCATTTTGAGCCGATTTTTGAAAATGGCTAACTCAATATTTTAGCCAAAAAAATATTGCCTGAGGTTTCGCTAATATATTTCTAGACCTTTGTGCGTTTTAGAAACAAAATCTTCCGGCTTGCATAATATTTTTCTAAATAAAATATTGAGTTAGATTTTTAAAAATTAACTCAAGACGAATCGTTTGACAACACTAATTTTAAAATTAAGAAAAACAAAAACCAAAATAATTTTTCTTAAATGTAATGAAAGCAGAAAAGACTGTGATACTAAGGGCCAACATAGTCTAACCTGTTTATAATCTATGGGAGTCGCCATAGAACTATTTCTATAATCTCGCACAAATTTAGGTTGATCATCTACCCAAACCTCCTGAAACCCGTTTACGTTATGGGAATAGACCAGATTGGCTACTAAATACCTATTTGGGATTTCACTTGAGTTTCTCAATTTTCTTTTAACCCAAACCCAGATCCTATTATTACAGTCACAAAGTCAAAAAATTAGAAAGTACCACGATTTTCACGATTTTTCTGTTACATTTTATCTCAAGAATATTCCTACCAATGCCTCCTAGGTTACTATTTTTTTTAAGATTTTAGGTCAAATAATTATTCAAATTAATGGTAATCATGGATAATACTACAATCAACTCCGTTTTTTTTCGAGGCGACCACCTTAGTTTTCTCGAATTTTAATGAGAGCCTCTTTTTGCTCCCTCCCCTCTCTTTTATACCATTTATATAAATTTTTATATTTGTTTTAAATTGTTTAATTATTTTTTATTATATGCAATTTTTAATATTGTTTTGTATATTATGATATTTAAATTTAATGATAAAATAGATATGTGTAAATAATATAATATAGCCAAAAGCCATTAAAATATATGACTCTCGCCTAACCTTTCATTTATAGGTAACATGAATTTTCTGCACAAATTTGAGGCGAACGAATATTCAACTCTGCGAATTCATAGTTATCGCAAATTAACTTAACATGCGATGAATTAATAGATAATCAATTGGGACGAATTTCATTGATATTATAATCTGACGGCTTATATTACAAGTTTTTTTTCTCGTTTTATTACAAGTTATTTAAAATTTTATTAATTATTTAATTTGTACAATTTAATATTGCCACATAAATTAAAAGTTTCTAATGAACTTGGAAATATGTGTACCTTGTTTCATTTTTTTAACTTATACATAGATAGTTTGAATTGTACATAAATATTTCATTTGAATTAATTACAATATATTTTTTAAGTAAAGTAATTAAAAGTATTTGAATATCAATTTAAATAAGGAAAATAAAAGTATAATGGCCTTTAAAAAAATAAATATTTTGGCTAAAAATATTAATTGTATTAATGATATTTTTGTCTAACAAATCAATTTAAAAAATATATTAATAAAATAATAAATTTATTAGTCACAACGTCTCTCTCTTTAAATTATTCTGAATGTTGATTCTTTGCTATTCTTGTAAAGCTAGTGTCATTATAGTTCCTGTTATGCTTGTTCACGTTATTATCTTCCATATATCGTTATCGTCCTGTATGTATCGTAACTCGTTTAGATTTTGCTCTTCTTTTGCTATCTTCAATTAATTGTTGTTCTCAATCGTTATCATCATCATTTAAAGTATGTTGGGTAGAAAAATAATAATAAAATTGTATCTTCCATTTTTTTCTTTTCTCTTTAGCTTTCACCTTTTCTGGTGGTAAGTTCCTTCAACATCTCTCTCCACTTTATGTTATTCATACAATATCTTGTCTAATTTATACTTCTTTATATTGGCTCTAGCTTTATGGCCCCATTGAAGTTTTGGCCTTCCTCTTTTACATTTGCCCATTACTTCCAAACTCTCAACCTAATTTCCTATGTAGTTCATAGGCCTTCTCATTGTGTGCCCCTACCACCTAAGTGTTTACCATTAACTTAGTCTTAATGGGAACTACCTTTAAACTACTTAGATTCTTGTACTGTGCGCTTTATCCTTTCTTTACCCCAGCAATCATTCTCAGCATTCTCATCTCCATAGTTTGTAGACTTCTCTCGTCTGATTCCTTGGTTGGCCATGTTTCCGAACTATATAGAATAGTTGGTAGACTATGGAACTGTAAATTTTTCCCTTTATTTGTTTGGGATTCTTTTGTCAATTAGCACTCCAGATAAAGATCTCCACTTTAATCACCCTTGATTAATTTTACACTTTATTTCTTTTTCTATTGTGCCCTTTGTTTGTATAGTGGAGCCCAAATATTTACAGTTTTCAATTGCTAATATCTGCCATTCATTTATATCAATACTCTCTGTTTCATCTCCTTCTATCACAATATACTCCGTATTTTCTCTATTTACTTTTAGTCCGGGCTTTTCTAGGATATTGTTCCAACTCACTAATCTTTCTTTCATTTCACCCTTGGATTTGGCAAGTATCACAATATCATCTGCAAATATCATATTCCACAGGACTATTTGAGGTTTGGACTGTGCTAATACATCTATTACTGTAATAAAGAGAAGTAGGCTGAAAGCCGACCATTGATGAACTCCTTCGGCTATTGTGAAACCTGCTAAAGTACCTGTTGTATGGCCCATATGCATTTAAGTCACCACCTATTATAACTAGGTCATCCTTAGGGATTTCCATTACAACTTCATCAAGGATAGCTTTAAAATCATCTTTCTCCTCTTCTTTCCAACTCGTTTGAGGAGCTAATACTGAAAGAATGTGTAGTATTGATTGACCAATACAGAGTTTTATCTTCAATAGTCTATCAGAGATCCTATTAACATCTACCACTGAGGTTAGATCTTGACTAAGGATGATACCGACACCGTTCCCATTATTAACAATTCTATTATAGTACAATTCATACCCATCTTAATCATTAGAGTCTTGTGACCTTTCCATTTCGTCTCTTGTATGCATGTTATATCACCTTTCCTCTTGTTCAACATGGATGCCAATTCTTTCGGCTTAATTTTAAGTATAACAATATTCAAGTAACCTTGTTTTCTTTGCTTTGACCTTTATTTTAATTTTCACAGGATGGAGGTCTACACCCTGCGCGTAGCTTGGAGGGAACGTCCTAGCTCTTATATTTATACTTTTGTTTGTATCTTTCATTTTGTTTATGGACAAGTATATAATGACCCGGTTGTCCAGGCCTGTCGGTGACCGGGGTGTCATCTCTAAGCTCCTAAATTCATCTTACCATATGTCTTTACATATCAGTTATCGAAGAAAAACCTAAAAATTTTAATATCCTTACCAAGATTGAACTTGCGTCCTCTGCGTTTCCAAGCATACATCATAAGCATAACCCATTAGGCCACCCCGGCTTCCATAATTATAGAATAAGAATTTATTCATTTCAATGATAAGAATTGAATTAATCATTTTTAATACTGTTTTATTTGCGTTTTACATTCATTTTTTTATTTCTCGTTTTAATATTTTAATATTTATAAAGATTATATTTTATATTTGGTGTTTTATTTTGATTTTTTTTAAAATTAACTCGAGCATTATTTACAACTTATTTTTCTAAATAATTTTTATATTTATTAAATATGTGAATAATGTAACCTTTAAAATTTTATAACCTTAAAAAATTACTTTCATACTTTTTTTCTATATGTAAAAACTTTAAATTAACTCTTTTTAAATTTTGTTAAATTGTTCTTTTCATAAATTGACCTTAAAATAAATCTTAATTTTATAAAATCCTCTTTTGTATATATGTAAAATAATATAAAGAGAATGAAAATTGTAAAAAAGAGATAGATAGATGTATAAATTATTTTAGAAAAATAAACTCT
Source organism: Gordionus sp. m RMFG-2023 (assembly GCF_954871325.1). Classification (NCBI taxonomy): domain Eukaryota; kingdom Metazoa; phylum Nematomorpha; class Gordioida; order Chordodea; family Parachordodidae; genus Gordionus; species Gordionus sp. m RMFG-2023. Next base: position 2,882,798 of record NC_088778.1, on the reverse strand, counting down.
TTATAATAATGTTTTTCATAATAAATTTATCATTAATATTCTTTGCTTTCTGTGTTTTATCAATATTCATTTACGTTCATACATAATCTTTAAAATAAATTGGTAACCGTTTTACTCTTGCTAATCTTGATATATTTTTATTTTCATTCATCTCTACTTCTCTTCCCTCTTTAAATAATAGTATTCGCTTCTATCTCGCATGTTCTTATCCTTATCTGATCAATATGTCTTCTAATTGTCTTATGTACAGAGTTGATTCTATATAATGATTCAATTTCTTTTTCTTTAACAATACCTTTATCCCATTTATTTTCAAAGAATGTCACACTTTCTCTCCTATCATCCTACTAGGTATTTTTATCTCTGTCATTATTTTATAATTGTCGATCACTAGTTCCAGTTTCATTTTATTCTTTGTGACAAGTTTTCTTGGTGCTACGTCTGTTATGTTTAAATCTGTATTCTTCTTCCATATTTCTTTTTCTACTCATTTTGAATGATCCTAAGTATCTTTTCTACCTGACCGTTGGATTGCTCATGATAAGCTGCAGTCAGGGCATGTCATGGTTTATTGCATGGTCATTGCAAAATATTTCAATGATCCAAAATTTCTGAAAATGGTCCCTTGTAATCTATGCATATTCTATTGATAGGTTTCTTTATTGTCCATTAGCGTTGAATCAATTTGGATTTACTGCCCAGTTGTTTCATGTTTCACAATTTTTTATTTCGAGATTAATATCTGTGTTCATGATTGGCCAATACATATAATGATTAGATAATGCCTTTTTTTGTCCAGCACCCAAATGTCCCATATGTAATTCTTGCAACATTGTTTTCTTATGCCTATAGGAATCACAATTCTGTTTTCTTCAAATAAGCGATTGTTTGTGAGTTCTATGCTTTGTATGATTTATTTTTTATATCATAACCTTTTCTTATATAGTTAATAATTTCTGATATTTTTTTGTCTTTATATTTTTCATTTAATACTTTATTAAAATTTATTGGAATGTTCATAAATCATTTTTTGTTAACTATGTTATTAATAGTTTCACCATTTACAATGAGTAATTGTGGCAAACAGTCAGGAACTATCTTGTATTTTCCTGCTCTATGAATTTTTTAAAGTCATTATCCCATTGCTATAATCAATTATTGTAATCGCATTGAGTAGCTTGTAACAAGAACATCATTGATAGCAGAGATGATATACACAATTATTGAGTGGGAGGCTCTAGTCATAATATTTGCCATCAAAAGATTTCTAGAATATCTTATTGGGAATCATCATTGACCATAAACCCTTAATATATACTTTCGCCAAAGGTATAACTTTATAATAATTAAAAATATAAAATAAAAAAAAATAATATTAACTAAATAATTTATAATAATCGTTGGTTCTTTTATAGTATATCGCGATTTCTACTTTAATTTAATTTAATTTATTTCATTTTATTTTATATATTAATATTCAAATTTACATTCTAAAATTATATTATATAAAGTGGAAATTTTATATAAATAGAATGACAATGTAATTATTTTTTCATTTAACAAATTAGTTTTTAATCTTAGCTAGCCATCATGTGTTTCTAACAAAAACAAAGTCAAGACAATAGATACTAGAGACAAAATGTAAATCTACATGATAACAGATCACATCACAACTTCAACAGAAATAACTTTAATACTAGAAATCAAATAGAATATGACAATAGGATTAACTCAGTTAATATCGAAGAGGTTGAGGAAACTAAAATGATAAAGTAGGAAAAAAATTGACTTGATAAATATAAGTGTTAATAAAATGACTGAAAATTTTAACGACAATGATAACAACGATTTTACAACAATCATGCAGGTCTAAACGGTTATCAAATCAAAATATTAGGTATAATGCCAATCAATGTAAAAGGAGTAAGTAAAAATTTGTAAGAGATCTTTGTCAATAGCCATAAGAATCCGTTACTTACCAAAATTTGATTTCAAGAATATTTTTAAAATTTGAAGGAAATATAGACGATGATTATTTTATTAAACTTACTAAACTTATGCAAAATTGTGAATTGAAAATGACTAATAAACCTAACAGCAAAACCAATATTAAACTTCGTTTAAGGAAAGATGTGATACCAAGAATAATACCATCAAGAAGAGTACCATACTCTAAAATAGACATAGATAGTAAATAACTAAACAAAAGGATTCACGACAAAATAATTGAGCCCGTAAAAGAGGTACGTTGGGCGAGTCAGGATACTTCAGTGTTTAAGGAAGATGGGTGCCTCAGATTGTGTGCCGACTTTAAAGACACAGTTAATCCTGCACTGAAAGATTATAAATACCCCGATACCAAGAATAAAGGAATAATAGCCAAACTATCAAAGGAAATAAATTCACTTAAATCGACTTCAAGAGCAAATTTTCATAGATAAAAACTCTATAGACATTCTAAATATCTACACATAAAGGGCACTTAAGATTTACCAGACCGTGGTCTCAAAACTGCTCCTGCAATATTTTAACAGACCATGGACCAAATATCTGGAGATATGAAGGATGTCGTATTTTATATTGATGATCTTTTAATAACAGGTTAGAACGACGAAATACATAAAGAAGATATAAAAATATGTTTATGAAAGAATATTGAAATATGGCCTCACACCCAATTTTTTCAAAATGCGTATTCATGCAAACCAGCATCATATTTAGGACATGACATAGACGCATAATTTATACACCCTAATCGATATTTAAGCTATAATCAACATGTCAGAGCCAGATTCTTATGATGAACTTTCTACATTTTTAGGAATGGCAAATTACTACACAAATTATTTTAATAATTTTGCAGTAGCAGACCCACTATACAAAATAGTTATTAAAGAAAAATCAAATGGGAAGGTGAATATGCTAAAAGTTTTAATAAAGACACTAATTAGTCAACCTCTTGCATTAAATTATTTCAATCCAAACCTACCTATAAGAATAGCTGCTGAGGCATCCAAACGTAGACTTGATGCAGTACTTTTTCACATAAAAGGCATGAATATAACCTTTGCAATAAAAACATTGAAAACAGAGATGAACTGCACAAATAGAATGGTGACTCTAGACATAATATTTGCTATTATAAGTTTTCTAGAATATCTTATAGGTAAAAAATTTACAATCATCACTAATCATAAACCCTTGATTTATATCTTCGCCAAAGGTGTATAAGATAATAATTCAACGTCAATGCGATTACAAAAAATGGAATATAGCAATGGGAGTTTTATATTTTAAAATACGAAACCTCGAAATTTAGGCGATATTTTTCTGGCTAAAATTTTGTGTGTTAACCATTTTCAAAAATCGGCTAAAAATGAGCCGTTTATCAACATAATTTTTACTTTTACTAAGTATTTTTTTTCTTCAAATTCTTCTTTATAATGATAAATTGTATTCATTTTTAGGTGAGAGCGAGGTGGGCAGTGTGTGTGTATGGAGAATTTTTATTAGTTTAAAATGTAATTATGAGAATATGAGAATAGGCAATATACGATGTTTGATAGGGAGGTGGGGGGGTGTTTTCACCTTCCCCCACCCCTTTGCTACGCGTCTGGATAACGTTATATTTACCTAATTTAATATTATTTAAAAAGCATCAAAAAACAAATATTAAAATTTTTTTTGAAACATGTTCCTGTTATTTGTTCAGATCGAATCTTTAAAAAATTCGTTATTTATGGGATTCAAAGCTGTGCGAGGGGAAACCTCAACTAATTTCTAATCAGTCCTCTTAACCACTCGGCCACGATGGCTTGTAAAATTTTATATATTAATCTATTTTTTTATACAGATTATAATCAATTTTTTTTAATTATCATATCTCTCGCATTTTAAAAATTCTAAGAATAATACTAGAAATCTTTTATTTGCATATCAACAGCATTAAGAATTTTTTTTTTATTTTAGTGATATCAAATACATTCTTATAATGTTTATCTTCCTCCATAAAGTATTAATATTGTTCGCGACATCACCTTATTAAGGATCATTTAATTCATGATTTATTTTTTAAAATTAAGATGGATTAAAATACTTAGATGTGAATATCTTAATTCATTTTAATGTTAATAGAAATATTTCGATTTACATTAACAAATATCCAAATAACTTATTGAGCCTTAATTTAATATAATTTGATTTAATTCAACATTTTTAAAAAATCTTTACTTTATTGATTATAATATAACTATGCTTTAGATTAGTGTTGTTAAACGGCTCGTTTTGAGCCGATTCTTAAAACGGCTAACTCAATATTTTAGCCAGAAAAATATTCCCTAAGCCTCGAGATTTCGCTAATAGATGTCCAAACCTTTATTCCTTCTACAAACAAAATCTTCAGGCTTGCGTAATACTATTCTGGATGAAATATTGAGTTAGCCGTTTTTAAAATCGGCTCAAAACGAGCCGTTTAACAACACTACTTTAGATAGAAATATCTGCTGTTCTATGAATGACGAAGATAAATTATAGAGTTATATGTTTCAAACGTAATATAATTAACAGTCATCTAGGGCAGTTTCTAATATTATTTCATAGATTAGAGATTTTATATAAATATCATATAAATTTTCTAATTTTCTTCAGCTCATAATTTTAACAATAAGCTTGTTTTATTTTCTTATTTACAGTTTATATGGATAATAATATATTTTGAAAGAATAAAACCATAAATTATTCTTCCCTGCCTATTTATATTAATACCCATTTTTATCTATTGAAAGAATAAAATAGAACGAATATGGATGATAGTATTATATAATATTTTGAAAGAATAATATTTAAAAAAATATATATGGTATTATTAAATAACAAATTATAATAAGTAAAGTGTAACTGATATCAAATTATAATCTAAGATCAATATATATATATATATACATTATTTTTCGCCTTAATTGAAACATTTGCCAAATGTAATATTAAACGTAAATGTAATTGAATCAACAACTTTAAATATATAATGTAAGATAAAATGGAAATAATTAAGTTGTATCATTACAACATTATCTTAACTGGTAGCATCATAATTTGATATTTTATTCATCCATTGTCATTAACCTATGCAAGAGTTAAAATATGTCTCATACGTTTTCATTAATATAAATATAGATTCAATCTTATTATTTGCCTAGTATATAGTTACCTAATATATTTTTTACGCATTACATTTTTAGAATTTTACCATCCCTTTCTAATCGTTTCAATTATTACAAAATGAAACAATATATAAATGAAAATTTGAATATATTTTATTGATAAAATAATCGGCGCCATTACATTTTGCAATGTTATAATAAATTGTAAACTAAAAAACCAAAAATTAAATAACATAAAAAAGTTTATATTTAACATAATGATAAAAAAATAATCCCAAAGTAAAATAGTAGTAAATAATTAATTATTCTTCTTGTTGGGTAAAAATTACCAATGATTCCTATATAAAATTATATAAATTAAATAATGAAGAAAGTGATTTTTTTTAATTATCATTTCTAATATGGATAATTATATATATAATTTGCTTCTGACTGAGAATGGTTCAATTCCAGAAACTAACTACCTATCTTTCTTGTGCGAAAAAATATTTATAAAGATGCCTAAAACTCTGTAATGATAGAGTTTGACATAAAATAAAAACCATAGTGTAAAACAGGCAAAAATATTTACAGGGTTTTTGTGAAAAGATTAAAATGTAGCTAGCTATAATTTCTCTAGTGTGATTTTCACGTATTTACTGTCAAATTATTAAATTTAAGTAATTTAATTAGAAATGTAATCATAATAACAATTCATATTCTTCCAATTATTGCAAAGTTTTGCAAGAGCATCTGAGTTTGATCCAATGGAACACGGTGGATCGGATATATTTTCGCAGATAAAATTTTGTCTTAGCTTTTAAAATATATTTTGGACCAAATATTTTTGAATTTTTTTGTTTTAATAATATTTTTATGAAGTTTATTGTTAAAAAATTGTTTATCCTTAAATAGCTTAATTTAATTTTCGATCAAAAAATGTTCCTATGACACTCGGCTTTGGTACTGAAATAAAGGATATATCAATGTAAATATGAAATTTTTATTTAAGTTTATGATACTTTTATTGTGCCATTTGAACTATTTAACAAAAAAGGATACAAAATTTAGGTTAATATATAATGTTCCTACCATTAACAAATTAGAAGCATATTTCGTTATATTGCTTCTGAAATGCTTAAGACTTATAAAAATGTATCCATGATAATTTAATGTTTATTATTTTTATTTGATGTTTTTTATAGCATGTAAGAAGTCAAAATCGAAATATATCGCAGTAATTTTAAACAGAGTAATAATAGTTGATTATTTTAAAATGAAAGCTTTTTATATATAAAATAATATAGACAAGTATAATAAAATTTTTAAATTTTATATTATATCGTATATATATATACTAGTTTTTTATATCAAATAATATAAAAAACTAACCTGAGTATAATTAATAAAGACAATTTAGAGAAAAAATTTGTAATATTATAAATAAAGGCAGTTTAAAGATAATTAAAAATATTATAAGGCAATTTAATAATAATTAATATGCAAAAATACTACAAATCACATAAACTAAATGGTAATACTAGTCAGCTATTTTTTATATCTAATAATATGTCATGATTTTTAATAGTAGAAATATTTTCACTGAAAAAACTTTGATATGGATTTAAAACTTTCGTTTTCAGCACAGGATAATATTCAAATACTCTAAATTTATTTCCTTATTTGTTTAGAATTTATAAATAATAAAGCTTAGGCCATCAGAGGGGGATGGGGTGAATAGTAATCCAAAATTATAAATCTTTTAATAGTTTATAATCACTCTGACGTTGTAGCCATAATATATTTGTATTCTTAATTTTTTAAATATCTGAAAAATATATTATTGTTTACTAACTTGATTTAAAATATTTCAATATTTATATCGGTCATTCAATATTGGAAATATTAGGCCAGTGAAAAATATTGGATAATCAAAAATCACGTATTAAGAGAAGAATGAATTTTAATTATCTTCAAATATCATTATATTATTAATAGGAGATTTAAGAAAGGATCAAATTTTGCCATGTATGAATGCATCTTATTCGTGAGAAGAAGCATAATTGTATTATATTATCATATTTATAGTCGAATAAAGGTCTAGTTAATTTGGGTAATGCTAGAAATAAAATCATTTAAAATCATTCAGAAATTTTTCAGCCTGGGAATCTATAAGAACAAAAGAAATTGGAGGATTTTGTGAGGTTGCTTATTTAGAAGAATATGACAGTTATAGTTTTACAGATGTGATAAATGCTACAAAATTTAAATCTATTTTAAGTAATGCAAGATTATCGAAACAATTATTTTCAGTTCCTTCATATATAATAGAAGTCTCTATCCACAACTACCTAAAATTTATCATCAATATCTCTAATATTATAAGATAATAAGCTGATCGCCCCAATTTAAATATAAACTTATATTATAATTTCCGAGAGCTAAGTTTAATATTTTTCCAGAGCCTTATATTAGAAAAATAGATTATATAAATATTGAAAATATATTTAAAGTTAGAAGGCTTATTTTGGCGATTTTAAATAGTATTAATATATAAATGCCAAAAATATTATATAATTAGCCCTTATAAAAATAAATATATTTATAAACTAAATAATTTAGGCAATTAAATAATATAGAGTTATAAAAAAGAAAATATAAAATGAATATTATAACAAATTCAAAAATATTTTTAAAAATTAATAATTATTATTATGAAATGAAATATATTTCAAAGATAATTGCAAAATATTATTTTTACAATGAGAGGTATAAATTATGTTTACTTTTTGGCCATTGGTTTCCTAAGAAAAAAATTATTAAAGATATAAAATTAATATTTATAAAAATTTATTCATTTAATCTAATTAAAATAGAACGATATACATTTTTTGTTTTGTTAATATTTTTTGAATATTAAAACTTTTATATTTTTCTTTCTTTTATTTGTAAAATAATTTAAATGACCTTTGAAAAATAAGGTTCGGATGACCTTGTCGCAATTATTTCTTTTTTCTTTTTTTGAAATAGATTTATAACCTTTTAAAAAACTTATTATATTTTAATATGTAAAAATGTATTTTAATGTATATAAAGACTGTAAATTTCAGTGTAGATAGATATAAAAAATAAAATAAATTTATAATATAAATTTTTAGTGCCTTTCATTAAAATTTATTAGTTTTATAAAATTGTTTAATTAAAATTTGCAAAATGTATTTTTACTAAGTTTTAACAAAAATATCAAATATCAAAAAGTATTCCTTCTATCTTATACAAAGGAGTTATATAAATTCAAAAGTGTAATTTCATGTTTCATAATCACTTTTCTGGATCTCATTAGTTTATTTAACATAATATGTTTATTGTTTTTATAAATAAGTTGAAAACTTTCATAAAAGGCTCTTAATAAAATAAAAGGCTATAATATATAAAAAAATTTTCGTTATTAATATATCAATTTTTAAACATTGACACTTAATAATTTTATAAAACCCTAGGTAATCAAATAATTATAACCAAAGAACCTAAAAATGCGCCCGCTTCTTGTCTTTACATTACATTTTAGGATGCGGTTATAACTAAGTTAAATAGCGACAATTATTACCTACATAATTATGCGGTTGGCCTCAATATTGTATTAAACATATTTATTTTTAAGAATAAACAAATTGAAATTGACTCCGCAGACCTTCGTTATTTTAAAATAAAGATAACAATAACTATTAAAATTGAATAATAGCTATCCGTGAACTTGATTTCTGGAAATGGCCTAACTTTGCATATTTTTTTTGTCTATTTAATTAAAAATTTTTATATATAAATGTTTTTAAATAATTCTTATGTTTAATTTAAATATTTGTCAACAAAATTTACATAATGAATCAGATTACGAGAGATTAGAAGAAATAAATTTGTGTTAAGATACAGCAGAGGTTGCAGAATAGATTATTGCTAGAAATAAAATCCAGTTTATCTTATAATGTATGTCATAAATCAACTGTTAAATTGTAAAAAATATAAAATAGTTAAAAAAATTATAATGGATATGGTTAAAAATAAATGTAAAAAGAAAAAAACAAATATTCAGTAAAATCGAAGTGCAAAGAAATAAAACTAAATTCCACTATCAAACCTTTAATGCATAAATTTATTTTCCGAATTTCATAAAGTAAAAAAATTCTAAATCTTATGAATTTGTTATTAAATTTGTTTTAACAAGTTGAATTTCAATATAAAGAAATTATTAATTTTACCATTGTGTTGTATAAAGTATGGGTCATTTTCTATAAATAGTTTATTTTTTGAATCATAAGATTAATTGCAGTGTTGTTAAACGCTACTTTTAAAAGTAGCGTGCTATCGTTACCCCTATTTTATAAAAAAATTGCGCGATATCGCTATCGCTATCGTTTTCAATTGAGTTGTGCACTATTAGCTACTTTTTACGCTATTTTGATATTTTTTTAAAAATATTTTTTACGTAACTTTATTTCCACATTTGTATAAAAACTTGACTATAATTTGTTACATATATATATATGATTTATTTATTTTTGCACTTTAATAATCATAACATTTGTACTGTCATCCCCAAGTATAGAGCGACGATCCGAAAGTATAAGCTTTGCCATAATAAATAATCGTTCAGCACTAGCACTTGAGGGCAACGCAGTATTAAATTTAATAAACACACTTTTTGTGTAAAAAAAATCATCAATTAAATGAGTATTTTTAGATTTAAAAAAAGCATCTAGAGGTTCAATAATATTATTATTATTTATTTCAAAAAAATCGTCTATGGAAGGCCGCGTTCGATCTTGCTATAGTATTGGTATCGTGGTTAGTCATGACATTTTTTAACGTTACCATCAGCCTCAGTTGCCCTTTAGATTCAGTTAAATTAATGTATGACCAATTTAACTTGAAACTAGGATAGACGATAGCAGCTATATCATCATCATACAGATATGAAAATCTTTATATAAAGCGATTGTATTTATTATAAAAAAAGAAGAATACCTTTTTAATTTTCAAAATTTAAATTTATCTGAGATTTAGATTCATTTATAAAAAAATATTAAAATAGCATTAAATTATGGTAAATAAAGATTTTAAAAATATAATTTTTATACACAAGGTAATATATTAATTTTGAATTTTATATTAATACACTATATTAATATTATAGATTGTGTTGTAAATTAAGCCAATTTATATTATGGCTATTCAAGCAATAAATCATTCATTTTATATAATTGTATAATAGAAAATAAAAATAAAGTTTTGTTTTGACCTTTTCTCAATGCCTTTTAGCATAGATTCTGCCCAATGGTTGGTAAAATTTTAGATTATTGATTCTTTTGAGCTTGGTTAATATACTCAGTGTGGGGACTTAATATCCCATGCAATGTTTTTTCAAATTAAAGCTGCTTGTATGATTTGAAGATAAAATTTTGTGACACATCTTGCATCGAAATCGATATCCAGTAGTAATTTTTTCTTCAAGATTAAAGTATTTTTTGAATTTTGGGAAAGGATAATCTATATTTCTCTCATTTTCCAAAGAAATTTTACTATCTTCAAGAATCTCACACTTTTTAATAGGTAGATTTATGATGCTAACTAGATATATAATGTATTTAATTAAAATTTCAAATTAAATTAAATAAAATGATTATAATTTTAGATTTAATAAAAAATATATTTTAGTAGCTAGCTAACGCTGTCGCTATTTTCTAAAAAAGGTAGCCCGCTAAAGCTACCGTTACTGAAAAAAGTAGCGCACTATTTTAACAACACTGATTAATTGGATATTTATTTTAAAATATTACTTGCAGAAATAATTGTTAAATTGGTAGCGACTAAAATATTATTATGTAGATTAGGCATCATAATTTATAAATTTTTTTATATACCATGTCTTCGAAATATTTCTGTTCTTCCTAAAATGAAAATTATATATTTATTTTATATTCATCTTGAGATTAAGAGTTAAGTATATGCGAAGTATGTAACTAAATTTTTTTCAGACCTAATACATATTGACTTTGACCAAACTTTTAATATACTAATTTATAACCTTGTTTCCTCATTATAAATTTTTTTGATAGTTATATGAGTTAGTGGCTCTAAGAAATATTTGTATCTTAAATATTTTGAAGAATCTGACTAAAGATAAAATAGGTATACTGAGAAAAATTAGGTCAAAATAGCTTCAAAACTTTTTGTAGTAACAAATTAAAATCTTTGGATTTTGCTAAGTCCCACTCTACCACTCATAAGTTAGTTCAATAATTAGATTTATAAAATTTATTATGTTAATCAAATGATGATTACCTAAATTTATTGTCACGGTGCCATTTATAATCCCTATGGCAAAATTAATAGATAATAATATAAATAAATATATATGGTATAATGCTCATCATTAAATTAAGTTTACATATTGTAATTACAAAAGTTTATTAAAGATTCAATATAGATTTTTTTTAAATGGAAAATTTAATTAACTAAATTTTAATTAGTTTATATATATAACCTAGGATTATTATCCCTGAATCTATTTTTTTAAATTTAAAATATATAATTAATATTTATATGAAAAAGAAATTAGATAAGTAATAAGGTAATCATAAATCTACCTCTACTAAAAGTTCTTGAATAATCTTTTGTTATAATGCATAAAAAAATTAGATATATAAATCATTATGAGTCGAAAAATTTATTAAAGTGAAACAAACACTAAGTTAATGCATCACATTTTCTTTCCTTTTTTTTATAATTTAGAATTTCAAGTCCGCAATTGAAGTATTTCCAAATTTAACTTTTCTCACGATAAACGTTTAGACTTTATTTTGGGGAGAGTGAAAGATTTGAAGATTAGAATTATTTATGAATATTAATTTTTATTTTGATTGATATTGTATTTATATTATACACATATATAGGCAATCCTTTTTTGATTACATGAAAAATACAATATGTTTCTTACATAATAAAATATCAAGAGACTTCGGTTATATTTGTTTTGCTAAGATATTGATTTAGCCACTTTATTAAGGATTAAATAGATATTTTTAACAGCAATAGTCGCAATAATGAAGTTGACAATGTTGCATCATTCCTCAAGTAATTTTATCTATACTGATTAATATCATAACCATAGATGCAAAACAGTTTTAAATTTTTTTAGACTTTTACTATAGTATATATTCTATAATATTGTTTATTTTATTTATACATAAAATTTGTATAACTACAAAAAAATAAATATATATTACATTATTTTGAAAAATAAACGCCCTTATTATCAAGTATCATAGACAAAATTTAATGATTTTATTGTTTTTAGATATTTTTCAATTATATTAACACCCTCTTTGGAATTAAAATCTTAATATTATATAAAATAACGCTTTTAGAATTTGGTTTAGATAAATTAAAATATTTTTTTTTATGAATTATCAAATAATTTTGTAAATACTGAAATAATACTAATAAATTAATTTTATTTCTTAAAATTTAGCAATAAAAAAATAAATAATTGGGTAATTTATATTCCACTCAAATTTTTTTTTTCATAAGAATAAATTAAATGATTTTATTTTTAAAAAAAGTTATGCATTATATTGTTATACAATTTATCCCTATTTATTCAAGCGTTCTAGTCCACTTTCGACGACATAATGTTTCAACTTTATGAATTATGTAATGCCTAGAGATAAGGAATAAATTGAAACATCGGGAATTTATATAATCCTATTATTATATTTTTTAATAAGTCCTAAGGATCACAGTTTTTCTTTTGAATTTTTTGATTAATTTAGGGCTTAATTTATAAAATAGATTTTCTCTCATTGTTTGGCTTATCTGTAAAATTTATTTTGTTTTTTTTGGATTTATTACTATTTTATTGAGTATAACTTGTTTATAAATGGTTAGCAGTATCTATTAATCTCTATTAAAATTAGCCTAAATTTTTTTTCTCTAGTTTACGAATAATGGATTTTTTTAATTTACATTTAAGTAAAATATCTAGATTTTAATTTTCAATTTTATAGATCTAGCTTTAGTTTACTTTGAGAGGATTTATTTGTAAAGCGTAGATATATAATTAATAATTAAGGACTTGAAGTTAAGTGTAACCTGCAATACGTGAGATAAAAATATAATCTATTTAAAATTTTCGTGTACCTTTCTTTTATAATTTTTATTATTTGTGCCTTTCTAGAAGGTGTTGGGCAAAGATACCAATTACTTTAAAATATGCTCTCATTCAAAATAAACATGGTATTATTTGAAGCCTTTGCCTCCTATATTTCGTTATCTTTGAAAATTTCCCTCAGAGTTTAAGAGATTTATAAGTTATTCTCTTTTTTTCACCGCTTATAGATAATTATACTATTATGATGTTTAATATTGATTAATCAATGTAACAATCTATCAGAGATTCTCTTGACTTCTATCACATTTGGTGACAGGGAATAATACCCATTATTAATGTTGTTTACGAATATTTTTTATAAGTTTCAACTAGCTGTGTCTTTTATCCTTTCCATTTTATCTTCATACTGAATTATCAATATTTTTATTTTCCAAACATAGATGACAACTCTCTCGTCTTGAAATATAAAGAAAATAATGTTAATTGTGAATCTAGTATTTTTCATTTGCACCTTAATTATATTTTTTACCAGATGGGGTTCACATCATGAGCAGCTCTTGGGGGAGGGGAGGGGTGGGAGGGAGATTTAAAATTACACTCCACACCGCTTGTTTATTACTTATACATCTAATTAATATAAATCAAGAATAAAAAAAAAGTTCACAACAAAAGGGAAATAGAAAATTTTTAAATTAAATTAAGCTTTTGAATGCCCAAGGATTTTACCCCGTTATGACATATGGTGCATATATTCTTTAGACATAAATTTTTAACAAAATAAATAGATATTCATAGTTGATATATCTTATAAAAATATTTTATACAAAAAATTCATTTCATATGACACAATATTTTACCTAAAGGTTCCATTTCTTGTTCTATATTAATATTTGTACTATAAAAATAATCCCTTAAAATTATCTTACCTATGTTAAAAGTAAGGATTTTATTTCCCAGTTCTAATATTAAAATATTATATTATATATAAATTTCATTTTATAAATTTACTCAATCCCATTTCTAAATTTTGAGCTTAATATTTATTAAATGTAGTTATTATTAAATAAAATTAGATGTCGATAATAATATACCTATGATATTATAATCCCTCCCATAGAAGTGCTCTATAAATAATATGAATTTTTTAAAAAAATTATAGTTCCCAAAGGTAAGATTCTCACCATGTTTCTCATTTTCATTTAACTGGACTATATATCATTTTAAAAATAAGACATAAATATTGATTTATAAATAAATTTGAGTAAATTTTATAAAATTATAATTTTAAAATTCACAAACCTATTCTAGTTTTCACAATATCATTCTCTAGAGCTGAATAAATATATCCATTGTTTAATGCAAAATTCAAAAAATTTAAATATATACATCTATATTCGCATGTGAAGTTATCTGAAAATTTTATTAAATAAATATATTTTTAATAAATTATATATAAACTAAATGACTCACTCTTTGCACAAATCGTCATATAAGCTAAAAAAAATATTAAATATTATGCATTAATTTATTCGATTAAATTTAAAAATATTGATTTGATTATAATATTAATAATGTTTATTAATTCTTGTTATAAAAACGTCCCACAATTTTAGAGACCAATTTTTAAAGTGATATCAACTTTCCTTTTTTTCAAGATTCATCAAATAATTTGATGTTTTTTTATACGTACAAATAATTTTTACATTTGAATAAATAAATTTAATATTATTAAATTATAAATTCATTTTATCTTGATAGTGATTGTTATATACGTATAGATGTGTTCGAAATATTAAACTAATTAATTCGACAACGTTCAAATTTTGTCGAAAAACACAAAATACGCCTTTTATTTAAATAGTAAATTAAAAATATGGTCAAAATATCTTTGTAAATTAATCAATAGTTTCCTAAGGTTTTAGCACTTTTGCAGTAGGTATAGAAGGGAATCTCAATAAAATTAAATTCACTATGTTCTATGTTAGGATATATTCCTAATTTACGTCTATTAGCCAGATAAAAATAAATAAGTATAAAATTATTATAAATATAATATTCTTCATAATTTATTAAAAGTAAATATATTTTAAATTTTTTTATTGCAATGCATATTCACAGCCTCACCATCTTCTACATTGTTGTTTTTTTTCAGAGGAAAGCTATTCAAATTCTATCATCAATAACACGCTTATAGGCACAAATATTCTTTCTACATTGGAAGAACCCGTCTGTACCTCACCCTCGATATATCAAATCAAGATGTAATGAGATGACCCTAATCCTTGTAACAGAGGTAATACTCTGCTTGGGATAATAATGCTTAGATTGTTATGCCAGAGTCCGGTTTGTCATAGCCATAGCAGCAAACCTCAAATAATCTAATAATATACAATCATCTAAACCTACTTTTTGATGATCGTATTATATTAGATTATCTGAAAATTATTGCTATTGGCTATGACAAACCAGACTTTGATTGACAATCAAAGGATTATTATCCCAAGCAGAGTATTATTTTTATTATAAGGATTAGGGTCATCTGATTACATGTTAACAAAAAATATAAAAAGAAATATATACAGAGTTCTTCTTATTTCGAAAGAATATAAAAAAATATTTAGATATATTGCTCTATGATAAGACTATGACTTACACAATTTAATTTGTCTCTGATGACCGTATTTGTATTAATTTTTAAATCTGATAAATTTATTTTAAGCAAAATATAAAATTAAATAGTAAAAATGTTAATTATCATATAGTTATGTTTTTCTATATTAACATAAATATTTTTGAAATTATAATTTCTTTAAATAAAATTCTCATCATAACCCTCACTCTTATTTATTTGTACTATATTATCATTATAAAAATATGATCTCGGCAACATGAAAATATTAAAGCTTCAATAATTAAAATTTCTCGATAAATTATTAATTATAATTTTCTATAGCTGAATACATGTATCAATTGTACAATGCAAAATTAAACAAAAATATGTTATAAAATATACTTCCAATATCATATGTGGAGTTATCTTAAATAGATATGAAATAAATTATTAATTAATCAAATCTGTATATTATAAAAGATAATTTATTTTCTACAAAAATCGTTATTTTTCAAACTAAACCGGTTGTATTTCTTGGAACTAAACAGGTTATTGAAAATTTTAAATATAATGATATAATTAATTTGTGAATTTTTTTTTTATAATTGATTTCAAATGAGTATCATATTATGGAAATAATAATTGTTTTAAAAGAATTAGTATTTTTGAATAAGTTATAATATGTTTAAAAAATCTTGTAATATTTAATTATCTTTGAACGATCAATTCTAAATATAATCAACATTATTTACCATCATTGCCGGCTTCCAATTCTAATAAATAAAGCATCACATGTAAAAAAATAATCAAATTATAATTCTATTATAAATAGTTTACTATTACCTTTAATGTATGCAAAAATTAAAAAAATAGTGGATAGAATAGCGAAAATATTCATCATTTTTTTTTAAAGAATTTTTTTTTAAATACTGGATAATAAAAATATTTTGCTTTTTATATAAGTTTTGATAACGATAATTTAGTATTTTTACTGTGGATAATTTGTTATAATAAATAAGTTGGCTTAGCAAAAACTATTTTTAAACATTTGTTAAAAGTTCTAAATTTAAAAAAATATCTTAAAAAACCAATTTAATATCCTTTTACCTAAAAATATAATGTATAAAATATATTTTTGTTTATGGGGTAGGGGGTTTATTATTTGTACTTAAAATAATAATTATTTTTAAAACATTTGTTAGTTTTAAATTTAAAAATATCTTAAATCACTAATTTAATATATTTTTTTCTAAAAATACATTGGCTAAAATATATTTTTGTTTAAAACATATATGGGGTAAGGGGTTAAATATTATTTGTACTTAAATTTTTATTAGAAGGAAAATAATATATCAAAAAATATAATATAACAATTATTTCCAGACATTTGTTAAATGTTAAAAATTTAAAAAAATATCTTAAAATCACCATAATATATTTTTTTTTCTAAAATATATTTTAATAAAATCTAAGGGGTTGTATTTGAACTAATTTTTTTATTGGTATTTATTAATAATTTGATCGTTATTGAATAATTTTAAATAATATTAATCATTTAAAATTGACTAATAAAATATATAGTTTTATTATTTGAATTATTTTCATTTTTCGTAATTCGAATTTTAGAATAGTAACATACAAATTGAATAACAAACAAATTAGTTTGTATATTAATCGTATCTGGTGACATGAAAAATAAACAAATGATTCGGATTAATTTATTAGAAAAATAAATTTTATGGTTGATATTACTCGTGGTTAATTGTATTTAAATACCTTAATGATGAACCCGCATATACAATATAATTTATTTTAATATCTTAAATAAAATATCATAATATTTTTCTAAATTTGGCCATAATTTAAATATAGGATGCATATTTCTATGTTTCGATAAAATTTCAGATCTTAATATTAATTAATTATTGAGTTATAGATAAAAAATTAATTTTAAATAAATAAAAAAAAATTTAAGATCAAAATATAATTTATTAATTTAAGGGTATAGACATATTTTAAATAATAAAATCATGCTAATAAATTTTAATTAATAAATTGTCATATTTAGGAATTTACTAATTTGACATTATAATAATCTAGATTGCATTAATTCAACCTTCGTTTTTTTAAAGGCCAATGAAAATGTTTTTAAATCATGTTATTAAACTTTCACATATAATTATGACCCCTTCTTGTGAACCAACGAAATACTATACTAGATATTTTATCTTTTTATAATTAGATATTTTTATCTATCGATATAATAATATATGTTTTAAATAGTTATTTTAAGTAATCAATTTGGTATATACAGAAATAATTTAAATCTAAAAAAAACACAAAATAATTTTTAACCTATATATATTATCATAAAAGAAAATGATGATATTATAACAATCATTCTAAAAATGTATATTAACAAAACAATCACCAAAATAAGAATAAAATCAAATCTAAAAATAAGATATATATTTGGTTGTATTATAACTAATTTTAAAATTAAATGTATGGGGGAAAAAAATCTTTAAAAACGAATGAATAATGTATTCTTTTTTTTTCAAATTTGTTTAAAAAGGATAAAATTAAAATATATCAAAAAAAAATTTTCTCTTAAGATTTTGAATTTAAGGGGCCTTTAACTTATAAATTTGGAAAGAGATTTGGCTTTATTTTCCAAAAATAGTAGGAAATTAATATACAACTAATGGAATATATGAGAGTTTTTATTGTTCCTCTTTCTCTCAGAAATTCCAAGTGGATCATAATTGCTATGGGGGCAAAAATGTCGATAGAGGAGTACCAATAGTTATATTTGTCCTTGATCCCATCGGATCAATGTATATCTATTCAGAAGAGTGTTGTTAATGATTGAAGAATCACGTGGTTAGAGTGTTAATAAAATATAGTACTCATATTAAAAAATAAAATTATAAATCCATAAAAATTTATATGAATTTATTTTTTTTCTAATACAATATATGAAGGATTTTTTTTTGTTGTTGAATAATTCCATCATAATAATATTTAACACATATAATATATGTTAGATATTATATAAAACGGACGAAGAAAAAGATGTAAAAGAATATTTTACGTGACTGGGTATTGGACTAGTAGATTTAGTTCTCATGTAATTATAAATCTAGGTAATTCTTTTACCTTAATCTTTTTTAAACCTAAGATCGCCTTTTCTCAAAAACTCCTAAAATAGAGGGTTAGTTTGCAGCAAAGTGTAAAAAAATATATTTTTTAAAAAATTAATATTTATCGAATCTCAATGCTTAGACACCAAAAGATAAGTAAAAAGTATATTCGATTTGTCAAAAGTATCTATTACATAATAATCACAAATCAAAGCGAATATTCAGGTGTCCTTATTTTTAAATTACTAAGAATTGATCAAAGTTTTCACTTATGTGAATTGCTATTCATATTCAAATTTAATGTTTTATAATACCTCTAAACATGCTAGAAAATATAATCTAAAAAAAATTGATTAGAAGGCCACACTATAAATTAGTTGGGTTCTCCCACATTCGATCATTTTTTTAAAGTTTGATTTTGAAATGCAAATAATAAGACTATAATTAAAAAGATATCATTATATTTGCTTTCGACGTTTGTTAATATATTATTTATTTGAGGAATTTAAGTCAATTAATTAGGTAGATACATTCTAAATCTCGCATCTGGCACAAAAAGTTTGGTCTTAAAAAATTGGAGCATAGGAGTGAGACAAAATGAATATAATTTTTCTTTTTATATTGCTAAAATAAAATAGTATCTATAAATAAGAGGTAATTGTATTAAAATTTACTTCTGATTCGGCTTTTAACAAACTTGCATTTTGATTCAACATATAAAAATTGCAAAGAATGAATAACTGTATTATAAATTGCTAAATGATAATGAATACTATAATTAAATTTGTTTTGAACATTTGGAAAGAAAAATAATTTCCTAATTTTATTGCTTCTAATAATTTCCTTTCTACCGACATAATTAAAAAGGCTTCTAAATAATTCTGCCGAATATTTCCTCGAAGTCTATTTTTAATTTGCTAAAGGTTCATTCACAATTTATGTGAAAATGATGAGAGTAGATAATCATACATTATATACAAATTTGTATATGCAGATGTATGCATATTATATCGGCATAACATTTTATTTACACATATTAAGCATTGCTCATTTGGTTAAAAATCTCCATTACAACTTCCTTTCTAGAATCTTGAAATTCTTCACTTTCACTTTCTGACGTGTAATCCCTATGATAAATCAAATTTTCTGTACTCTTATTCAAGCCAATGAGTAAATTGCTATATATTCTAGAGTATTAAATTAGTTCTCTCACAGTTTATCCCTATCCACCATTGCTAACGAAGAGATTCTTTTCAAAGCCTCTTTAGTTTCCATTTCCTATTTATTTCATAAAAACTTCTTAGATGGAAATATTGGGCATCAGTTATTAAATGTTGATTTTTCGAAAATCTTTCAGTACAACTAGTTACTATCTTATAAATGATTCGTCGAACATTCAATTCTGTAAATTTGAAGAGAGTCATTTGTGTGTTTATCTGAACATTCCTCAAAAGTCCTCTTTCTACGAATAATTCAACGCTGCGGTATTTCAGTTTTCCAAACATCATCAGATATCATCAAATCTGCCAAATCTTTATTGATAGATGATGCCATACTTGTAATTTCATATGTATTGATAGGAAATTTATAGAATATAAAGAATATTTTCAACCATTTTACAGTCAGTCAAAATGTCTATGATTTTTGTTTGTAAATGTCTTGATAGAGACACCTAATTATTTCAAAAACATTTGTGCCGTTAGGTGGGCTCTAAATTTGCATAACTTTTCTAATAAAGCCTCTGCTTTTGAATATGTTTTTACATCAAAAGATTTTTTGTTATATATATAATGTAAGGCACTTATTGTAGTAGATATAAGCGCATCTTTTTTATTAAACATCCAAAAAACTACTTTATCGCGTGCCCACCATCTTGTTTCCCTAATATTTTGAAGCCTTTTAAATATATTTGCACCAATTAGTGGGTCACATTTGCATTTGTCCAAACTTCCATTCTAAGTAAATGTCTCGCAAGCTTATTTAGTAATCTAAATAGATTTTTCACTTCGAGATTATCACATGTGTCACAAATATATAAGTTAAGAATGTGTCTATAGCACTAAATATAAAATTATTTGAAATCTGCTTTGCTTTTCCAGCTATAAGTTTATTAGTAACTGAATCTTGTAATATGTAGTCATTGGCTTAAGAAAGTATTCCACTGCTTGGATATTAACAGTTGAATTTTTATGAATTTCAACAACAGAAATAAGTGCACTATTTTGAAAATGAATTTTTCATAACCCGAAAAAGCATATTAATTGAGCAGTAGTTTAATTTCATGTTTATAGCAACTGAAATCCAATTTCGTGGTACTTTATCTTCCATAACTATTCTATAATATAAACGTTTTTAGGCTCGAGCTCATTTCCTGGAATGGATGTTTCTGTAAAAAACAAGTTTTGTGGAATTGTTACATTTGAATTTAAATAAAATAAATTTGATGAAATTATTTTCTTTAATTTGTGCTTCTGTGCATGGAAAGTCAGATATTCGTCAGAATTCATAGGTGTAGGTATTTGTAAAGTAGATGAAGATGAAGGTATTATTTGTAATGTAGATAAAGATGAAGATATATGTAATGAAGGTAAAGATGAAGTTTCTTTTAAAATTAAGGATAGAATAGGAATGCTATTATCAGTTGAAGGAAATTATATTAGAATATTTGGTGAAATTGTATTATCATGCAAGGGTAAAGAGGAATATGAAGTCTCTTAGCATATTTTTGATGTAATTGTAATAGAGGTTATATCACTTATTGTTAAATATACTAATTTCTTTAAATGTGTTGTTTAAGTTTGAGAAAAATCAGAAGAACATGAACAAAACTTATAATGGGTGAAGATACTTGAAATAAACATAAAGATATACAATTTTTTAGATATGATTTACATGGACCTTTTAAGGTATGAATTAGAATGTCAGGCATTGTGCTTATGATTCCACCAGATAATTAAATTAATATTTAAAAATTATTAAGATTCATAATATTTCAAGAATTTTTTTTTTTACTAAAACATATTTAGATTTTATTTTATTTTTTTTAAAAAAATAATTCTTTTTACTAAGGAGGCGCTTAATTTTGTAAAATCCCGAGGCCCCTGGGAGATTTTTACACTAGACATACTGGCCGGTCTGCTCCCGAATACCACGATAATAAATAAAAGAAATTATGATGTCTATCAAATCAACACGTTAATTGTATCGATACGGATAACCAAGGCGACCACGATTAAGGTAGTACTAAAAGATATTGATACCGCTTATTAACATACAAGCAAGATGGATAAACAAAAAATTAGCCCCACGACTAATTTGCCTTAACAAAGACGAAATTTATTTGCTAATGTATTTCTCAGAGGGAGGAATGTTATAGATGTTAAATAAAATTGATTAAAATTATAATTTAATTGAATTTAATTAATAATTATACTAAATTAAAATAAATTATAATAATTATCTATCAAAAAAAAATACCGAAAATAAAAACAAATTTGTATCCTTAACATTAATAAAGTTCTAGACGCAAAAGCTATTGGTTTTCCTATGTCATCTTTTTCAGTGTGAAATAGTTCCCAAACCACATTTAGATACATCTGTAGCAATTCTGATTGGCAATTCGGGGTTAAAATAGGTAAATGTTGGATGGAGACTAATCAACCCTTTAAATCATAATAACTTCTAGAGTGTTCTAAGTTCCATGCCCATTTTTCTTTGTTGGCAATTTTGTATAAAGGATCAAATATCTGCAAATTTGTTTAAAAATTTTCTATAGTAGCTAGCCATTCACAGAAATGTTGTTAATTCAGAGGCTGATTTTGGTTCTGGCATGTTTATTATTGTTTCAATTTTTTCGTAATTTACTTGCATCAATATCATGACCCAAAAAAGAATATAAGCTTTAGCAAAAGTAGATATTAAACCATGTGAACTTCGTCATTATTATTAATTATAAGTAAATTATCGATGTAAAATATGGCATCTTTCATATCTTAGAACATTTTATCCATCATTTGTTGAAAAATTGCAGATGAAGTCTTAAGTCCAAAAAAAAGCCTGGTAAATTGGTAGTATCGCTTGTGTGTGGATACTGTCAAAAAATTTCTGCAGCTTTTATAAATAGGATTCTGTAGCATTTTTAAAATCTATTTTGGTAAATTTCTTTCGTCCCGAAAGTTTAGCTATTGAATCATTTATTCGTAAAAACGTATATTTAAAATCTTATAAAGCAGGGTTGATTGTGTCTTTAAAATCAGCGCAGAGCCTTTTACTCCCATTATCCGCGTGGACAGCGTTTATAGTACTTGCCCATTGAACATCTTTAACCGGCTTAATAATTTTTTCTTGTATACATCTATTAAGTTCTTTGACCAACAGTAATTTTTGCATACTGTGTACGCCTTAGTGGTACAATTTTGGGTTGGTCGTCTTTCCTTAAATATAGCTTGACATTTGTTTTGGTCTGTTATTCATTTTAGATTAGCAGTTTATAATAAGATTTTTAATTTCGTCATCATAGTTTACATCTATTTTAGCCAGAAATTTGTTTAAAATACATTTAAAGGCGTTATTACATGAACGTCCTAATAGTGCATATTTTCTTGATTTAACAATCATTGCTTGTATATTTTTTGTAATAATATCATAATTTACATTGATCTGAGTTGTACTAATTATTTACCATCATAAGCTGTTAATTGTAATTTTGATTTTTTAATTTCTGATATGCCTATTTTTTTAGCTACATCACGAGAAATAATAGTAAATCTTGATCTTGTATCAATTTGCATTGTGGTCGTAATGTTATTTAATTTCAGAGTAACCATAAAAGCACTATCATCATCAATAAGTGTTCTCAGTAAAGTTGCTAACATTAAAATTAATTCATTATCGTCATAAATATAAAATTTTCAGTCAAAATATAATTTTAGCATTTCTTCTAAAATCTTAAAGCACAAAAAAGGTCCCACAATTTGAGAGTCTGTTCTATATTCTGAGTACCTACAGTATTAAAAAATAGTTAATTTATGTATACATTAAAAGTTATGTTCAAGATTTTGAAAATAACATTTTTTATTAAAAATATTTGAACTGAAAATCTTTTACCTTTATATATGTTGGAAATTTTTTTACCTTTATATATGATGGAATCTATTATGTTAATATTTTAGGATTATATTTTTATATTCCCCCCAAGACGAGACGTTGCAACATGAGATGATGTATTAACTTCTAATAATTTTTTCTTAGATTTGCGACAATTTTAATTTTTAAACTTCTAATAATTTTTTTTAAAATTTATAATTTTTTTTTCCGTTATAAAACTATATTTATATTTTATTTAAGTGTCAAATTTTACTATCGCTATATTTTAAATCCATCTCCAGGTTCAGGTTTGATAATATAATATTCGATCATTTACTAACTTTATATATACAATTTTAGATACACCTAATGAAATTTCATATTCTCGAGGGGCTTATCTAAAATAACAAATAGATACCAAAGTTATTCACCCATTCCATCAAATTCCCTTAGATGTCTAACTGGCATTACAAACCGATGTCAATATTCGAATATTCAAGAGCAACAAATTTTGATCCTATTCATTTGAGAAAAATAAATGGTAGCAATTGATGATCAGTCCAATGCAAAGACAATTGCCCGGATCTATATTTATCTATTGGTTTAGTGTATTGTTTTAAGCGGGAAACTTTCCCTAAATATATGACCATCTATCTGATTATACAATAAAACAACGATGTCGGTAAAAGAAAGACAACACAGAACTTCAATCGAATATAGCTGATTTGTTTGGTAATAATAAGGGCGATACCATCATCCATAATAGAACATTTACCAATAGATTCTTCACAAGTCAGTGAAAAAATGTGAACAGACCTTTTATCCAGATTAATAGACACTGCCAAATCAACACTAGGCTTGATAAGGGCAGGCAAAAAATCATAAAAAGAACTATGATGGTGGAATTAAGACGTACAAACCACTGGAGAAAAAAGCCTTATATAAAATATGGTACATATCTAAAAACCCAGATGACAAGACAAGATACAAAAAATCCGAGTGAATAGCTACAAAGGAGGTGGCTAGGGCCAAGGGCATATGATGACATGTATGAATAACTACATATCAAAGAAAAAATAAAATATACAGTTTAGCCAAGCAGCGAGAAAAGAATTCTATGGATATAAACGGCCGAAAGTAATCAAAAAAATATAAGAAATTGATAATAAAGGAAAAAAAATAATGAATACATGGAAAGAATATTTTCAGGAGCTTCTCAACTTTAATCCCCACATACTACATCTAGATGAACACTCCCCATGTCAAAACCTTGTACAGCCAATTTGAGAACAAGAAATAATCACATGCCTCAAGCATATGAAAAACAACAAAGCCAGGGGTTCAGATGATATTCCAATAGAAAGCCTTAAAGCACTAGGACATAATGGAATACATTTCCTCACAAATCTATAAATAAAATCCTCGGAAAAGAAGAGGTTTGCCAAAAATGGAGGCAGTGCTATCTAGTTCATATATTTAAAAATAAAGGAGATACCCACAATTGTCAAAATTACAGAAGCATAAAACCTACGAAAAAATAATAGAAAAAAGGTTAAGAGACATAATCGAAATAGGAGAGACTCAGTTTGGCTTTATGACTGGAAGATCAACGACGGATGCAATCCACGCAATTAGACAAATGAGCGAAAAATACAGGGAAAAGAACAAAAAGCTACACAGGCACTCGATAGAACCCCAAGAAAACTTATCTGGTGGGCACTACGCCAAAAAAAGGTTCCCGAAAAATATATAATGTCGGAGAAATGGGGGATTAATATTGGAAATAAATCGGTTGGTTTATAAGTTAATTGCTTTCTCTTTATATTTTTTCTTCTCTGTTAATTTAATATAAAAGGAAAAAGTTTGTTATTTTATTTATCGGAATATTTATTTTCATTTAATTTATTATAAAGGAAAAATAGTTTGTTATTTTGTTTATCGGAATATTTATTTTCATTTATTATTTATTATGGAAAATGATATCGCGTAATTTTAATATATAAATATAATTTTTATTGTAAATTATATGTTTTTTTTGTTTTTGTTTTTTCTTTTTCAAATTTTTTGGAAATTATTCTTGGCTGAAATCAATAAAATAAAAGAAAGGAAAAGAAAGTAAAAATAATATAGAAATTTGTTTCAGTAGTAACAATAGGGTTCAGTGATAATAATAAGCCATTTATTAAAGTGAGCCATTTGTTAAAGTGGTGACCCCGACTTTGTTTGGGAAAAAGGGTTTAAAAAAAAAAGGGAAAACCAGTGCGGGAAAGGTAAGAAAAAAAAGGGAAAACCAGTGCGGGGTAAAAGGTTTTAAAAAAAAAGGAAAACCAGTACGGGGTAAAAGATTTTAAAAGAAGGAAAACCAGGGTTGACTTGTAAAAAAAAATCCCGGGAGCGTTAGAAGAAATAAATAGGAGAAGATTGGATGTATATGTGCATCTTTGGATTATTTACCGTATTAATAATATTCTATCTTTTAACTTTGCAAATAGTGAAAATTTTTATATTAAAAGTATTAGTTAACTTTTTATAAGATAAGATGAAAACTTTTAAATTTATGAAATGTTGGGAGATTCAATATAATATTGTAGGTGCATTAGTTATATTAGTGATATGGGTTTGTAGTTTAGTTTGGGGAAGGAGAGTTAGGAGAAGTCGCAGCGTAAGGATAAAAGGACAAACTTTGACAATAGAGGGACATAATGGTGAGGAAGATGTTATGGGAAAGGTAACGTGGTTGCCGGTACAAGAGTTAATTAATGGGTGGACAGATAGCGATGTAGATAAATTGACCTGTAAGCCTGAGATAAGAGATTTATATTCTGATCAGAGATTAGGAACATATAGCAGACCTAGGGAAAGCTCTCAGGGGAGAAGAGGAGAAATGAGACTCAATTTTGATTCCAGAGTTAGGGGGAGAATGAATTGTTATAATTGCGGAAGACAAGGACATATGGTCCGGGATTGTCGGGAAGCGAAATGTTTCGAATGCGGGAAATTTGGTCATATAGCCCCTTATTGTCCGGGTAAGCAAGAGAAATTGCGATGTGCCAGATGTGGAAGATTTGGTCATAATAAGGAAGAATGTAATACGGGAAGTTATAATACCCGAGGGGGATTTCCACAAAGGGGAACGGGACAAAGTGCTTCAACTGTGCGAACTATTGAAAGAGCCAGAGTGGAGGGGTTGGGGGTATCTAAGCTACAAGGCGTTGGAGAGCACACAGCGGAATGTTTTAAATGTCAAGAACAGGGACATGTAGCGAGAGATTGTGGTAATTGCTGACTATATGATAGTAAAGAAATAGCGATTCAGGTCGAGGCGGGTCGAGGGTTAGGGGCAGGGAAGGTGTGTTCGCGGAGGAAAATAAATGTATTAGGGGAGGTAAATATGATGCAAGAGGAGATAATACAAGACCCGTGACCGAGGGTCATGATAGATTTCAATGGGAGTATGGTACCTATGCTTTTTGATACGGGGGCAGCTATTTCAGTGATGAGTTACGCTAGGTATAGGAGTATTTGGCCAGATGAAATGATAACAAATGAGGGTTTGAGAATAAGGCAGTTCGATGGGTCACAAATGGCAGTAATGGGAAGAGTTGAAATAGAGGTGATGAGGGAAGGGGAGATGGAGATATTAGACTTATGGATCATTAATAGGAGGGTAGAAGCGGTGCTGGGATGGGACTGGATCACGCGAATTGGTCCATGGTATAGTTTTTGGGGAGTATTTTCATGGTGGGGAATATTTGTGCCCATGACTAGTGAGGATATATATTATGAGAGGGAGGTCGATGAAAATTTGGAAATATTGCCGGGAATAGAGAGTATTTTTAATCGGGAAAGAGTTGGAGTTGAGGAGCAAAGAGGGGAGATGAGGAGAGACATTCGAAGCAGAGCTGCTGGAGTCCGCGAGGAGGAGGTAAGGAGAAATAATGTGAGTAGGGATTTTGGGGAAATTGGGAGGGGAAGAGGAGGAAGAAATAATTACATGAGAGGAATAGGGGTGGATAATTATTATTCTAAGGGGGAAACAGGGGCGAATAATTATAATTCTAAAGGGGAAATAGGGGCGAATAATTATAATTCTAAGGGGGAAACAGGAGCGAATAATTATAATTCTAAGGGGGAAATAGAGGCGAAGAATTATAGGATAGAAATCGAGGCGGATAGTCAGAGGGAAGCGGAGAAGGGTTATCGGGAAGGATTAGGGAAGTCGATTTATAATGGTCGTGAGAGGGAAGAAGTGAAGAAATGGGAGTGGACCGATATTCAGGATACTGTCGATCGAGCAATAATATATGGGAAAACAAGAGACGAGGAAATCGAGTCGCAGGAGGTGATGGAAAGGGAGAATCAGAAGAATGATCGAGAGTTTAGCAGTGAGGAATTAGAAGATGAATTGATCCGGGTGTAGGACGGAATACGGAGATTGGTGGATGTTTATCAAGAGATCTTTGATGAGGAGTTGGGCTGTCTGAAAGATTATGAAGTGGATATCAAATTAAAGGAGGGATGTGTACCGAAATTTTGCGCGTTGCGGCGAGTACCATTTGAGTGGAGGAAGGAAGTGGAAGTTGAATTGGAGCAATGGGTACAAAGGGGCATCGTATGTGCTGTGGAGTATAGTGAATGGGCGACTCCGTTGGTTCCCGTGAAGAAAGCCAATGGCCAACTCCGTTTATGTGCAGACTTCCGAGTGACGCTAAATCCCTGGGTAGTAGAGGTCAAGTATCCGTTACCCAGAATTGAAGAAATATTGGCCAATTTAAAGGGGAGTATATATTTTTCGAAAGTGGATTTTTCCAATGCATACTTACAGTTACGGGTGAGGCCTGAGGTAAGGAAATTATTGACTATTACGACCCCAAAAGGGTTATTTGCATTTTGTAGATTGCCGTTTGGATCGAGTGTATCAGCTCCTATCTTTCAGCGCACTATGGCGGCCGTTTTTCAAGGAATGGAAGGGGTATTCTATTACATGGATGATGTACTGGTGATGGGTAGAACTCCTGAGCAACACGAACAGAGATTGGAAGAGGTGTTCAGGAGGATTCAAGAAAAAGGTTTGCGAGCAAGTGCCGAAAAAAGTGTGTTAGGGGTGAAGGAGGTCGTATATTTGGGGCATAAAATTACGGGGAGGGAGGTGCGACCATTGGACAAAAATATGACCGGAATTGTGAGTGTGTTGAGGCCTAGTAATAAATTAGAAGTCCAGGCTTTTTTGGGAATGGTAAATTACTATCACCGGTTTGTCGAGGGATTCGCTCAAATCGCTGCGCCATTGTATACTTTGTTAAAAAAGGGAGAAAAATTTGACTGGAAAGAGGAGCAAGATATTGCATTTGAGGAATTGAAATCTAGAATTGGAAGGGAACCCATTCTCATGTGCTTCAACAATGACCTGGAGGTGAGACTGGCTGTAGACGCGTCGATCAAGGGGGTAGGTGGTGCGTTATTGCATTGGGTGGATGAAATAGAAAGACCGGTTTTATTCTTCTCGAGGATATTTAGGGCTGCGGAAACGAGGTATTCAGTGATCGAGAAAGAGGCGTTGGCGGTAATTTTCGGATTGATCAAATGTAGGGAGTATCTGATTGGACGTAGATTTGTCATTTATACCGACCACAAACCCTTGGTGCATCTGTTTAGGAAGGACAACAAGGAGCTCATGTTGTCGCCAAGGCTCCAACGATGGCTTTTGCTGGTAGGAAGCTTTGACGTACAATTGAAGTATCGGCGGGGGAGAGAAAATTACTTACCCGATATTCTGCCGAGATGTGGGGCAGGCGAAGAAGGAGATGAAGAAGAGTCGAAAGAGAGAGAGAAATCGAAGGAGCAAGGATTAATTAGAACAATGGTCAAAATAGCCAAAGGAGGGCCGGTAACGTGGGAGGAGTTGAAAGGGGCCACCTTAAAAGACCGTGAAGACCAGAATCAAGGCATGCATAAAGGGGCGCAAATCTTGGCGAGACGGAGATAAATCCTATAAATACATAGAAAAGGAATTAGCGATAGTAGATGAATGCGTGATCCGGGGAAATCGGGGTATAGTACCAATCAAATTGAGGGATGCGGTATAGAAGATGATTCATGCCCGACACCAAGGCGTTGAAAAAATGAAACAGTGAGGCCGGGAGTATGTATGGTGGCCGGGAATGAATAAAGAAATCGAGGGTATAACCAAAGGATGTGGGATGTGTAATTTGTGGGCTCCGATGCCTCGTAGAGACAAGAAAAGTGTATGGCCAAAAGCTACACAGCCATGGGAACGGATCCACATCGACTTCTTCGACTTCGAAGGTCAGATTTATGTACTCGTGGTGGACGCTTATTCGAAATGGGCGGAATATGAGGCCGTAAGAGGGTTAACAACCCAAATAGTAGTAAAGACATTGAAGAATTTGTGGGCCCGATTTGGGGTCGCGCGAACGATTATATCGGATGGAGGGCCAGCTTTTGTGTGTAGGCAGTTCGAAAAATTTTGCGCGGAAACCGGGGTGAAGCATATTTTAGCTCCGCCGTACCATCCTAGTAGTAATGGTCAGGCGGAACGGATGGTGGCGGTGGTAAAGAGTTGGTTGCGGAAATCGAAATATGGAGGAGGGGAGATTTGGATAGAGGTAGCCTATTACAACAATAGTCGGAGGAACAGTCGCCGTCGGAGAAATTCTTAGGAAGAAGAAATCCGATTTTACTGGACCTTTTGAGGCGGAAACCCGATGTCGAGGGGAAAATCGATGGGAATTAGTTGTCAGAATTTGTGGAGGGACAAACGCTTTGGGCCAGGATTTTTGGAGAAAGCAGAAAATGGGAGTTGGGAGTGGTAGTTGAAAATATAGGTCGGAAATTGAGTAGAGTTCGGTTCGAGGATGGGAGAGAGGGAGTCCGGCATCAAGACCAGATGAGAAAGGGACCCGAGCCCGGAAGTCTTAGATCGAGAACGGGAGAAATAGGCAATGGGAGAACATATGTGAAAACCCGGAATAAAAATTTCCCATTTGGTGCGTGGTTACTGGGCGTTTTGGGGCCTCGGTTCAGGGTCATAGTTTAAAGAGTAGGCAGTGATGGAAGGGATCGAATCTTGTGAAATAAAATAGGGCTCAATAGTATCAGTTCTGACGAGATAAATTATGACTTAATAATTCTTACGAGATAAATTATGACTTAATAATTCTTACGAAATATACGAGATAAATTATGACTTAATAATTCTTACGAAATAAATTATGGCTTAATAGTTATTGTGAAATGAATCATGGCTTAATAGGGCTTACGAAATAGAATTGGGCTTAATATTTCTTACGGAATAAAATATGTTTTAGCAATTCTCGCGAGATGAAATGTACAGTAATATATAAAGAAAGTATCGTGTTATTCGTGAGTCAATAAAAAGGGGGACCCCGATCTGTATACGGAATAATTTAATTTAAGGGAAAGGAATATGGTTAGTGTTAATTGGAATGTAAAGAAAAAAAAAGGAAATTTTTTATTAGTTTGATAAAAAATAGACAAATGTGCGAAAAAAAAAGAAAAAATAAAAATAAAAAAAAAGAGAGGAAAATGTTTAAGTTTATGATAATAATATTGAAAGAAAAGTTGGGGTGATATTGCATTTAAGTTGACAGTCATTGGCAAGAAAGAAGGAAGATGCCGAAATTGAGGTAAAGATAATTAATAAGCGGAGTGTGCGATCCGATTTGGAACATATCGTGAAAGGGGAAATTTTTTTTTACGACCCAAGTTAATAAAAAATTTAGTTATGAAAAAATAAAATTCTGGGAAAGACGGAAAAGTTCTTACGTAAATTAGTGAATAATAATATTCAAGGATAAAATAAGGCAAAATATTTGAAAGGGGTTTAATTTCAGTATGGTATATTATAATTATTGAGAAGACGGAAAAGGTTTCTTACGTAGGTTGGGGAATAAGAATATTCGAAGATAAGATAAGGTAGAATATTTGAAAGAGGTCTAATGGCAATGTGGTATATTATGCATTAGAAGGTGCCACAAATGGAATGGAACCGCGTTTGGTGTATGGAAGAATTGGAAATAGAGGTGATCATGCGGCACCGGAGGCCCCGGGGAAGATCGGAAATCGCCAGAAGAATTTCCGGACGGTCGAGGATGGAGGGAAGGCGGTGCTATCGGTGTATGGAGGTGGGGCATCTACGATATCAATGTCCGCGAAATAGGGAGGTACCAGACCGGGAAGGCGCACAGGTGGGGGTAATTCGTAGGATAGGGGGAACGGATCGGCCGGAGCGGCTAGTAGCGGAGATAGTGGGTAGC
This sequence comes from Gordionus sp. m RMFG-2023, assembly GCF_954871325.1. NCBI lineage: Eukaryota > Metazoa > Nematomorpha > Gordioida > Chordodea > Parachordodidae > Gordionus > Gordionus sp. m RMFG-2023. The sequence goes on along the minus strand of NC_088778.1, from coordinate 2,850,357 downwards.
AGGAGGGGGGAGATAGATAGAGCGCCAACGTTAACAGGGAGGTCATCGTCGCCGGGGATGCCCACGTTGCGTGAGATACCAACGGTACCAGAAGTGCCTTTGTCCCCGGGAATACCTTGGTTAAGTGAAATACGAGCGTCGCCGGAGGGACCACCGTTACCTGAGGATGAGGGCGACAGAGATCTGAGCGAGGAGGCAATAATTAGCGGGAATCAGCAACAAGTTAGGGACATGGAGGCGTTGCGGGAGTTGGAAGTGGCGTTGAGAGTAGGAGGTGAATTTACGGGCTAATTAGAGGAGTGGCTGGATATTATGATCAGTGAAACAGAGGTGGGAAGGTGGTTGGAGGAGGAGGGAGGAGAGCCGGAAGAAGATGCTGGAGAGCGGTGTCCGGGCGAGGAAGATTCGAGGGGAAACTAACAGCGTCATTCCGTTTGGGATTTGAGCAGTGGGGGCGTGTCGGAGAAATGGGGGATTAATATTGGAAATAAATCGGTTGGTTTATAAGTTAATTGCTTTCTCTTTATATTTTTTCTTCTCTGTTAATTTATTATAAAAGGAAAAAGTTTGTTATTTTATTTATCGGAATATTTATTTTCATTTAATTTATTATAAAGGAAAAATAGTTTGTTATTTTGTTTATCGGAATATTTATTTTCATTTATTATTTATTATGGAAAATGATATCGCGTAATTTTAATATATAAATATAATTTTTATTGTAAATTATATGTTTTTTTTGTTTTTGTTTTTTCTTTTTCAAATTTTTTGGAAATTATTCTTGGCTGAAATCAATAAAATAAAAGAAAGGAAAAGAAACTAAAAATAATATAGAAATTTGTTTCAGTAGTAACAATAGGGTTCAGTGATAATAATAAGCCATTTATTAAAGTGAGCCATTTGTTAATATATACAGGGTAATACAGTATATGTGGCCATACAACAATGGTCCGTAGCACAACTGGTACTTCAACAGGCTTCATAATGAATGAGTTCATCAACGGTCGCTATCAGCCAACTTATCTTCATAAAAATAATAGGTGTATTATCACATTCTATACAAACTTCCGTGAGTGGAATATGATATTTGCAAATGATATTGTGATACTTGTCGAATCCAAGAATAAAATGAAAGAAAGATTAGTGAGCTATCCTAGAAAAGCATGGACTAAAAATAAATCGAGAAAAGACGGAATATATGCTGATAAGGAGATGACAGAGAACATTGATATAAATGAATGGTAGATATCGGCAATTGAAAGCTGCAAATATTTGGGCTATACTATACAAACAAATAGCACAATAGAGAAAAAGATAAAGAGTGGTTAAAGTAGAGATCTTTATCTGGAGTGCTCTTTGACAAAAAAATCCCACACAAATTAAAGGTAAAAATTTACAGTTCCATAGTACAACCAACTATTCTATATAGTTCGGAAACGGAGAAGTCTACAAACTATGGAGATGATAATTTGAGGATGATTGCTGGGGTACCAAGAAAGGATAAAGTGCGCATTACAAGAACACTATGAAGTTTAAAGATAGTGCCCATTAAAACTAAGATAATGGTAAGGTGGTATAGGCACACTATGAGAAGACCTATGAACTACATAGGAAATAAAGTTGAGAGTTTGAAAGTGATGGGAAAACGTAAAAGAGGAAGGCCAAAACTTCAATGGGACCATAAAGTTAGAGGCAATATAAAGAAGTATAAAATAGTTAAAAGAGATAGTATGAATAAAATAAAGTAAAGAGAGATATTGAAGGAGCTTACCACCAGAGAAGGCGAAAACTAAAGAGAAAAAAAAATCATGTTAATTAATATTTAAGTTAATAATATGGGCCATCGGTATATTTTTCCTAACCTTCATACGTCATTGTAAAAAAAAAATATACATAAATAAATAAAAGAAAAATATAAAATAAAGCAATTTTCTTAACCTTCAATGGTCATGGTAAAAAAATAAATAAATTAGTATTGTTAAACGGCTCGATTTGAGCTGATTTTTTAAAAAAGGCTAACTCAATATTTAATCCAGAATAATATTACGCCAGCCTGAAGATTTTGCTCAAAGATGGAACAAAAATCTAGACATCTATCAACGAAATTTCGAGGCTTAGGCATTATTTTTATGGCCAAAATATTGAGCTAACCGGTTTTAAAAATCGGCTCAAAACGAGCCGTTTATCAACACTAATAAATAAACAAAAATAAAGAATATAAGGAAGGGTAGATAGAATTCTTTTTTTCACCTTTAAAGGCTATCGTAAAAATAAAATAAAAACAATTTTTGAAAAATGAACTTAAAATTTTCGAAAAGGATATGTTAAATTAGGAAAGAAAAACTCACTTGTACAAAAAATTAAATAAATGAGAAAAATAATGAATTTTAAATTAAAAGTATTCATAAAATAAAATTTTTATATAATGTCTAAAGTAAAAGACGATTTTGTAACGTTCCCTAAATTGGGAGATATTAACATTTTTATAAACCGAATCAATAGGTATTTAATTAAAAACAAAATCACCTAAAGCTTATATTTTAAAAGAAATCTTCCCGATAACACTCATGTAAAAATACAATCAATAAACTCTGAGACAGAATTTTAATCATGATTCTATAATAAAAAAAATCTTAAAAATATTGTATCCTCAAAAGAATATGAACAGTAAAATTTTATATTTCTATAACGTGAGTCAATCTAAGGATGAAAAATTTATAGAATGGACGACTAAAATTTGGCCGATAAGTAAGGAATGTAATTATACAGAGAATAGAGCTATAGAGAAAATCTAAATATGTATCTTATCCAAAGACATTAAATTTAAAATTAAGGATTTAGACAAAATAGATGAAATAATAAAAGTAAGCAGTGAGTTAGAAGATATCGACACAAATATTATTTTTCAAAAAGGTATTATTAAACTAGATATTTTAGGCTTGGAGAATAAACCAAAAGCTGAGTTAGTGATAAATCGTATTATAGAATCCAAGATTCAGACTAGAAACAGATTAGTAAACACGATAATAAAAAATTGGTACAGTATGATAATAATTATGTTCTACAATAGATTCCACGAACCCCATTTTGACAGTTAAATTACAGCTAAAACAACTACTATATACCTCGTCATCAGAATTATAATAGATACAAAAATCAAAACAGAACTATAGACCTTATGCCACTAATAATCAAAGAAATTACCCAAGACATGAAAATAATAATCACAGATTCAATCATCATAAGCGACAACAGAAAATTTAACAAACCGAGGGAAATTATGAAAGAATATTTGACATGTGTTTATATATTCAATTTATTGTAAAGTAACCTATTACTTTATGGAATGATTTTTATTATTTCTTTTATTTTACTATCTATTAACTTAATAATTACCTCACGGACTGATTTTATTATATCTTATATTTTACATTTTATTAACTTAATAATTTCTTATATTATTTTGTTAATACTGTGGTCGATTAATAATTGAGCCTGTAAACTCCAGTGTTTAAGGGAGATGGGAGTCTCAGGTTATGTGCCGACTTTATTGACACAGTTAATCCTGCACTGGAAAATTTTAAATACCCGATACCATGAATAGATGACTTATTAGCAAAACTATCAAAAGGAAATAAATTTACTAAAATCGACTTCACAAGCGCATTTCTGCAAATTCCCATAGACAGAAACTCTAGGGACATCCTAACCATATCTACACATAAAAAGGTACTTCAGATTTAGCAGACTGCTCTTTGGTCTCAAAACTGCTTCTGCAATATTCAACTGACCATGGATCATATATTTGGAGATATGAACGGATGCGATATTCTATATTTGACGATCTTTTAATAAAGGGTAAGAATGACGAAATACATATAGAACATAAAAAAGTTTTTGAAATATTGAAATATGGTCTCACACCTAATTTTAAAAAAAGGTGTATTTATGCAAGCCAACATCAGATTATTAGGACATGACATAGACTCGGTAGGCATACACAGATAAAATCAAGGCTATAATCAACATGCCATAGCCAGAATCTTATGATAAAATTTCTATATTTTTAGGAATTGCAAATAACTACAGAAAATGTTTGAACAATTTTTTAGACCTAGCAGACTCACTATACATAATAGTCAAAGAAATTGGGAAACTGAACATGCTAAAAGTAATGAAATAAAGACATTAATCAGTCAACCTTCTAGGTTAAATTATTTTAATCCAAACTTACCCATCAGTATAGCTGCTTAGGCATCCAAACAACTTGAAGTAGTAGTTTTTCACATAGAAAACGACAAAAAAGAAAAACATATAGCGTTTGCAAGAACATTATTGAAAGCAGAGATAAACTATACAAATATTGAGACCATAATTTCCATCAAATGATTTTAAGAATATCTTATAAGAACAAAATTTACAATCATCACCGACCATATACACTTGATTTATATCTTCGCCAAGTTTGAAAGGAAATTGTTAATGCGATTACAAATATAAAACATAGCAATTGGATCTTATGATTTTAAAATAGTCCATAGAGTAGGAAAATACAACACAGTTCCTGACTGTCTATCAAGATTACCACTAACTGTGAATGATGAAACTATCGACAATATAGTTATTGATACTACAAAAAGCGATATATAGGATATTCCGATAAATTTTAATAAGGTATTAAGGGAAACACATAAAGACAAAGAAATATTAGACATTATTAACGATATAAGAAAAGGTGATATAAAAAATAAATCATGCAAAAGCATGGAAAACCGAATTAAGTATTATAAACAATTGCTTATTTAAAGAAAGCAGAATTGTATTTCCTGTAGGCATGAGAAAAACAATGTTGCAAGAATTACATATGGACATTTGGGTGCTGGAAAATCCAAAGCATTAGCTAAGGATTATATGTATTGGCCAAACATGAACACAGATATTGATCTCGAAGTGAAAAATTGTGAATTATGCAACATCTGGGCAGTGAGTCCGAATTAAATTCAACATTCGTTGACTATAACTTCGAGACCTTTCAAATAGATACATGTAAATTATACGGGTCCTTTTTTTCAAATATTTTGATAATAATAATAGATGCATACAAAAAATTTCCAATAAAACTCCTGTCCAATTATAATTGAAATCACTTTAAAAGAACTAATGAAAACAATTAGTATTTTCGGAATATCTTATGAAATAGTAACTGACAACGGCACTAACTTCATGAGCCATTCGTTTAAAAAATTTTGCAACGACCATGCAATAAAACATACCCTAACTGTAGCTTAGCATCAGCAGTCCAACGGTCAGGGAGAGAGGATGGTAGGAACATTTAAAATGAGCATGAAAAGAAATTTGTAGAAAAAGAACACAGATTTAGACATAGCAATAGAAAGGTTTCTATTTACAATATTCCGAACAGTTCAACAGGCATAGCACCAAGTAAATTATAATTTTTCGAAAAAAATGGGGCGGTATTGTCGTAGAAAAAGAGAGCTAATTATTGTACAGAACTACACTGGATGCAAAATAGTTAGAAGGCACATATACCTAATGGTATAAACAACAAACCGATAAGGATTTTTGAAGGGGGAAGAGACATAAAAAGGAATGAAAGACCGATAACCTATAAAAATAAAACGTTTATCAGGTCATTTAAAAGAATATGTCATGAACGTGATGGAACATAAAAATTATTTTGAAAAATAAACCATAAATAAATTGCGATTCAATTAAATAAAATAAATATATAAAAAATAAATTAAAGCGCGATATAAAAAAGAAATACATAAAACGCAAATAAATTTGCATTAAAAATGATAAATTCAATTCTCATTCTATTATTAAGGACGATTCGATTTCATTCTTATTATTCTACCCATCGAACACTAAATGATAATGAATAATGATATGATGATCAAATGAAACGATAATGATCAAGCTAATAAAAAGATGATTAGCATAACAAGCATGACAGGAACGAGCACGACTAGAACGAGCATGACAGAAACAGCTGCGAAGAATCGACGGGGAGAATAACTTAAAGAGAGAGATGTTGCGAATATGTTTATATTATTTAATTTTCTCATTTAATTTGTTTTTTATTAATAGCTATTACTTTTATTATCCTTATTTTAATTTTATTATTCAAATACTTTTAATTACTTTACTAAAAATACTATATATATGGATATTATAATCATAATTATATTTAAAATTTGTTTGAAATAAATTTGAAGATTGTAAATTTTTAATTTATGTCCCTTTAAATTTTAAAAATATATAAAAAATTATTTAAAAAAAAATTAGCGATAAAAAGGTTTATCAAAAAATCAATATATAAAATATAAAAATATAAAATCATTTTAAAAAAATATATAGCGATCAAAAGATATATCAGAAAAACAATATGTCAAAAATACATATAATAAAAATTATTAAAAAAAATATATTTAAAAAAATTAGCGATCAAAAGATATATTCAGAAAAAATGTACGCAAAAAAATAAATAGAAAAATTTTTTATATTTATAAAATATTAAAAAATTTTATCAACTTATCTATGGTACATCTTCACTGAAATTTTGATTTAACATGTCTACAATATATATTTTTATCTATTTCATTTAAAAAAGTTCAAAAATAACCATCATAACAAATGGCTCTTTTCTATGGTACATCTTTACTTAAAAATTTTAAAAAATAACTATGATGGAATAGTTAATCCAGAGCGTTATAATTTAAAGAAGCTTTAAGTAACTTTCCCGCCTATAATATTAATATCTACTAAATGTTATTTGACTTTTGGTCGAAAAAAATGATCTAGATATTTGGTTAGATGAAAAAAAGCAACCCTAACTTTAAGGCGTCTTTAAAAAAAACGATCCATATTTTGGGTCGGATTGAATAAAACGACCCGATGTTTGAGTCTGAGTCAGAAAAACGACCCAAACTTTGAGTTGGAGTCATACGATCTAAACTTCAAGTTGGAGTCGAAAAATACGACCCAAACTTTAAGTTTGAGTCGAAAAATACGACCCAAACTTCAAGTTTGAGTCGAAAATACGACCCAAACTTCAAGTTTGAGTCGAAAATATGACCCAAACTTCAAGTTTGAGTCGAAAAATACGACTCAAATTTCAAGTTTGAGTCGAAAAATACAACCCAAACTTCAAGTTTGAGTCGAAAAATACGGCCCAAACTTCAAGTTTGAGTCGAAAAATACGACTCAAATTTCAAGTTTGAGTCGAAAAATACAACCCAAATATTTTGAGTCGGAGTCGTAAAAAACGACCCATATTTTGGGTCGAGGTCGTTTTTTTCGGCTTGGACTTGGGTCGGAGTAGAAAAAAACGACCCATATTTTGGGTCGAAGTCGTTTTCGGCTTGAACTTGGGTAAAGTAAAAAAACGACCCAAACATTGAGTCGGAGTCGAATAAAACGACTCGAGCTTTGGGTCGGGGTCGCGACTCGCGGCGTTTTAACAACACTATCCTTAAGTGATCAATTTACTATCATATAATTTACCATAAGTACCTAAAAATTTATTTTTCTAAATAAATCATTTCGAAACATTTGATTGATTTCCATGTCACCAGATACGATAACAACTACTTAATATTTATTCGATTTGTATGTTATACGAAAAACAAATATTTGAAAATTCGAATCACGAAAAATTAAAATAATAATTGTCAAATAATAAAAAATATATATTTGTCAATTATTCAATTTATTGGAAAATACCAGAGACCTGCAGGCCCGGCCCTAAGCCCGGCCAGGCCCGAGTAGGCAAGCCGGGCCGTATTTTCATTTTTTAAAATTTACTCGGGCCGGGCCTAAAAATTTTTTTTTAAAAAAATATCCGGGCCGGGCCCTATATTTTAAAACTAAATATTGCTGTAAAAATCAAAAATAAATAAAATATATTTTATTTTGAAAAAAAAATCCGGGCCGGGCCGTACAAATGGTATCTCTGCATGTAAATATCAATAAAAATAGTTAAATTACAACCCTTTGTGTGATATGTATAAAAAATATATTTAATACATTATATTTTTGTTTTAAGATATTTTTCTAAATTATAGAATATTTAAATGTATAAAATAATTATTCTATTATATTTTTTGATATATTATTTTCACTCTAATAAAAATAAAAATCCAAGTACAATAACCTTATCCCTTATTTATGTTTTAAACAAAAACATATTTTAAAATATTTTATATAAAAGTATTTAAATTAGTTTTTTAAAATATTTTTTTTAAATTTAGAACCTTTAACAAATGTTGAAAAATAATTATTATATAATATTTTTTGATATATTATTTTAGCTCTAATAAAAACAAAAAAATTTAAGTACAAAAACCCTATCCCTTATATATATTTTAATTATAAACACATTTTATACATTATATTTTAGATACATTAATTAGTTTTTTAAAATATTATTTAAAATTTAGAACATTTATAAAATACGCCAGCATATTTATTATAAAAAATTATTCATTAGAAAATAATAAATATTATTAAAATTATATAAAAATCAAAATATTTTTTATTATACAATATATTAAAAAAAATCTTTAAATTAAAAAAAAAAATGATGAATATTTTGGCTATTCTATCCACTGTCTTTTTAATTTTTGTGTTCATTAAAAGTAAGTAATTTATAATAGTATTACAATTGAAGTATTTTTTTACATGCGATATTATATTTCATTTTATTAGAACTGGAAGCCCACAATGAAGGTAAATAGTGTTTATTTTTTAAAATTGATAGTTCAAAAAATTCTAAGTTTTCACAATTTTATATCCCTTTTTTAAAAATTATTAATCAATTTTAAAACAATTATTATATTATAATATGATACTCATTTCAATATTTTCTAATTTTTTTTACTGATAAATTAATTATATCACTCTATTTAATATTTCCAAAAATAACCTCTATAGTTCCAAGAAATATAACCAGGTTAATTTCAAAATGGACGATTTGTGAAATAAGTAAATCATTTTTTTTTTTATCGATTTGATTAATTAATAATTTATTTCATAATTATTTAAGATAACTCCACATGTGAAACTAAAAGTATATTTTATAAGATATTTTTTTTCAATTTTGCATAATACAATTGATAAATTTATTCAGCTATAGAAAATGATATTGTGAACACTATAAAAGGTTATCAATTTTTATAAATTTTAAAATCATTATAATCAATTTTTAAATTTAATTGTATTGGAGTTTTAATATTATCATGTTACAATTGTTAACTATAATTTATGTCGTATTTTTATAATGATATACAGTTCAAATAAATGAAAATGAGAGATTAGGTGAGAATTTTACCTATATGTTAATTTATAAAATATTTATACTAATTATAGGGAAATTATATTCTATGGGTCATAACATCATAAGTACATTATTATCTGACATATAATATTACTAAATATTCACTATATTTTAAAATATTCAAGTTGAAAATTTGGAAATGGGAATAAGTGATTTTAAAAATTTCGAAATAATTTATTTATAATTATTTTAATTGTGAATATATTAGGCCCTGTAAATAAAATCCTCACTCTTAACATAAGTAAAAAAAAAATTAAAGAAAATTAATAATTTATAGCACAATATTTATGTAGAACAAGAAAATAGACCTCTAATAAAACGTAATATTTTTGCGAATATGAAATAAATTATATATTGATAATTAATAGATTTAGAATATATTAACTGTTATTTAATAAAATGACTTTATAATAATTTGGGAAGTTAGATATTAAGAGATTATGTGTTACATATTCTAACTATTTTTATTTTTATGTATATTATTTTTATAATAATGTTTAACAATATTTATAAATTTAAGTATAATATTTTCCTTAGGCTCGTATATAAAATAATCATCTTTATTTATCTAAAAAGATCATAAGGAATATTAATTACAAAAAAACATATCGAAATAAAATATAATGAATAGTAGGTTGTTTAATAGCTTTATTTATAATTAGTAATTGTTTTCTGGTCTCGTAATGTAATTGATAGAAAAGTATCTGTAAAACGATCTAAGCAGGTAAAATACCCAGCAAGGGGTAAATCTTGGTTCCAGGGTATTAATATCTGTTGCTTTATATATGAATGTTTATTTATTTTGTGAAAAGCTCTGTGTTCAAAAATTTATAGGGCAAATCTCATAAAAGAACACGGAATACCCAGAAATTAAAATTTTTTTAAAAAAAAATTATTCATAAGAAAATTCAATTTAACTGGAAATAAATCCCTGTTCTGAATTTCAGTTCTGGGGAATTTTGCAGTATTCCTTATTTATATTAATTTTCTAAGTGCCACAAAGTATGATAAATAAACAAAGTTTCCAGGTCCCCCTGAATGCAATTTTTAATTTTCGGATGCTCTCTCCAAGTGAGGCGGCTAATGATGTGAATCATCATCTTTCGAATAAAATTAAGATGTAAGCCAAAATTAAGCATTACTAAAATTTAAACATTACTACTAGGAAAGGCAAGACAATTGACACCAATGTTAGACAAAATTTATGACATAGCATGTATAAAGCGATAAACGTGATCAAAAGGCACAACTAATTGGAGGGGTTACAAACTCTACTAATTTTAATTTTTAAACAATAAAGATGATGTGATATAATTTACAGGAATGATCTAACCACACAATGGTAGAAGTCAAGAGAATTTCTGTTAGACAAAACTCTGCATTGATCAATCATACTACCCAGCCTATCAGTTAATATTCTAATAATAAAGAAAGAAAATTTTAGATATGCGCTAGATTAAGTATTTTGAAGAAAATTTTCAAGGATAATGAAGTGATAATAGTAGGAGACTTAAATGCGCTTGTGATAATGGCAAGAAAGAGGAGAGCAATAATCGGATTTGCGTAAACATTTTAAATTTTATTTAGTATATAAGCAAAAAGAAACACTATTTTCTTGATATAGTATTATAAACTTATAAGTTTCGTGATGATTAAAATTATTTTTTACTCAATATGCTGATAATATATTAATAATATCTCTCAATATGTCTTAAATCTAAATAATTTTACATCTCCCGTAAATACTGTAAAGTTGAAGGCTGAAATAATATAAAAAATATAAATTTTTTATAAAGATTTAAAAAAAAAAGAATTCGCGGTAAAAATTGAAATTCATAAAGTTGATGTCCTTAAATGTGATTTCTTGAATTATAAAAGTGACATTCTATTTAAAATTGAAAGTCCCATGGATTGAATATCTGTTATTAATTATCACAAAGTTTATAATTTTTTCTTCTTTATATTTGCTGAAAAATTTAAACCTGGAATTAATTAATTATATAAGATATTTTGAACTAGATATTTTAAATGGTAAAAAGGAGAAAACGTGCAACATTTATTCACCGTTCCACTGTAATCTTTTTTAGTAAATTTTCATATTGATTTTATAAAATAGTGTTATATTTTATATTATATCAAAAGATTTAACAGACCGATTTACAAATCAAAGTAAATTCATGATTAACCACTTATTGCTTATTAATTTAAAAAATATCAATTATATATTTTCGAAAATGTGTTTTAAAAGAAGCGGGAATGACATTTCTAAGTAAAAAAAAAGATTTATATAATAAATTTTTATAATCAGAATTTAAAATTATTGTATTTAATTATATGCATGATATATTTACTATCAATTATAAAATCTTTCATATATAGCGAACATAAGTGGCACCCTGACAATATATTTAGGTAATCATGATTTGAATAATATTAATATATTTTCCAAGTTTATTTATTTTATTTACTTTTGAGTAGTATACGGGGGCTTGATAACTACCAAATATTTAAAATTTGTTACTAAAATTTTTTTTTAGATATTCTGACAGAGTTTTTTTTTCCAATAAACCTATTTTGTACTAAGATATCCTTCTGCAAAAGAATTTTCCATTCATATTGAAAAAATTTTAAGATACAAACAATTTTTGTTAAAAAAATTTGGATTTTGAACAGAAACTCACATTCATATCACAAAATATGTAAAAACAATTTTTTTTTACTATTAGTCGCGTTTCAATTTTAACATCATATATATAAAATCAAAAAAGTCTATTCAAAGACGAGTATCTATTAAATTAAATATATATTTTATATCTACTCATAAATTAATTTAATTTAATTGAATATAAAATTTTTGGTACTTCTCAAATTATTATTAGTTTTCTTATTGTAAAACATTATATTTTTTATAGAAAAAGTATCATATATTTTAATAATTACATATGACTCATATTTTTAATATTTTAAAAAGTATAAAAAATAATTAAAAACAAATTTGAAGTTTGGTGTTTAAAAGAATCACTTATATAAATAGTTTTTTTTACTTTTAAAAGTTAAATTACAACTCATTCAATTTAAAATTCAAGTAGTGAAAGCCTAAAAAAATGTTGTATTTTGTTGCCAAAGAAAAAAAAATTATTGAAATTATTGAAAATTAATATTTTATTTTCATCTAAGATAGGCAAAGAATTACATTTTTTGGTAAATAGGGAATGTAGAAGAGCTATTACTAGTGTTAAGGGCGTAGACAGGGAAGATGGTTTGGGGTCGAAACTCCCAAAAATCTTTTCTAAAATTAAATTTATTCTTTTATAATCTGTAAATATATTTTTTTAAAAAATCGTTTCTTATTTTATATCTAAGGGGTGTGTGGGGGCTTCGTTTCCAAAAATATTTGTTAAAACCCATCTTACATAAATCTTGGTTCTGCTAATGCTAGCATTGTAAAAGTATATATTCTATATTAAACATTAAAATTATGCCAAAAAAGAAAATATGAAATTAATTGATATATAAAATTATTATTAATTTATAAATAATGTTTTTTTATGTAAAATTATTAATTTATAAATAATATTTATATGTAAAATTATTAATTTATAAATAATATTTATATGTAAAATTATTAATTAAAAAATATAGGGGATAAGATAAGAGCCCTTACATCAGAACCTAAAGAATCTTATTTCTTAAAACAAAACCTCCAAATCATAATTTTAAAATATAACTACACATGTTTTTTGGGAACTTGTAGTCCCACCTCGGTTTTTATATAATATTTTATTTATTTTATTTTATATTATTTTAATTTAGTATTTTAACGCTATGTATTATTTTACACAAATTATATCATAAATAAAACGTTTTTTAAAATTTATAAATATGGTTTTTAAAATTGTATCCTTTAGGTATAGCATTTTTAAAAATAACTATTCAATATTTGTATAACAAGTTTTAATATATAAGTATTACAAAAAAGAATGAATAAGATAAGTTTTTCAGTGAGAAATCCCTCTGAAATTATAGTAATGATTTGTTGTAAAACATTTTCATATATTTTTCCTTTCATAATGCCATAATTTTTGCTTTTTAAAATTTTATCAATATATTTTTACAATAATTGGTAAGTAGATCATTTTATAGGAAAGTGGTTAAAAACATATGGAAATGTGTCAACAAAAAATTATACTATCACTCTATATATAATGAAAAACAAACATAAATCTTTAACTTAAAAATATAATTTTTCACTTGCTAAAAAATAACACATGATACAGTATATTAGCGAGAAGACAGTCGTTATATATTAAAAAGGTATTTGCAAAAGCATAGGATAATTTAACTTAATATGGCCCAAATTATTTATTTGTACTTATTTTTAAAAAAAATTCATATAAAATATCCACCGGAATTAAAAAAATTATCATATAATACATGCTTAAAAATATTAGAATAGAATATATTACACAAGTTGGTTACATAAAAATATTTAACCCAACTAATCAAATTTATTGTAAAATATAAATGAAATAGATATCGATGATATGTAATCAATTTCTTATTGCTCAAGCTTTTCTGGAGATTTAAACATTTTTCCAGATTAGTTATAAAATGATATCTAGTCAATTTGCTAAGGTTATGGCACAGGTCTAAAAAATGCAGTTAAGAACACAACATATACACCCATAGTTTGAAAATGAATACCAAAACAAATTTAATATTTTATCTATTTTAGGGAAAACAATTATATTCAGAAGATATGGTATATTAAATATAATTTATAGAATAGGTAGCTAATCCATTTAATAATATTCCAGACTCCCCCAATGTAATAATAATGTCTGGAAGTAGTAATATTTTTAAAATAATTATAATTAATCTTATGATTTGAATAATCAAAATATTTTTAGCGATTGTCCCATACTTTATACAGCATAATGGTATTTCAAATTTACAATTTCCACATATTAAAAATATACAATTTATTAAATGGAGTACGAAATTCATATGATTGCACTATGTTTGACCTTTTCATAGATTTTACTGAATATTCTTTAATTATATGAAAATTTTGGTAACGTAACAATTTTAATTTTTTGACCATTAAAATATTTATAAAAACTATAAACATATTATACAAAAAACTAAATTTACTTTAATAAATATATAATAATATTTAAAAAAATATTATATTAATTAAACTAAATATCGGTAGTGAAAATGAAATTATACTTTTGAATTTGTATGTTAACCTTTGTATAAAATGAAAAGAACCTCTCAATGAGATCCAGTTTCTATTTTTATCAGAATCAGATGATTCTTATTGGAAATATATTTTGTAAATTTTATATCAACTATTGTGAAAATTAAATTTACTGAGGATCAGTTATAACGAGATTTTATTCTATTTAAAAAAGAAATATAATTTATAAATTTAATAAGTTTCTCCAACTTAGTTCAAATTCAGTCACATTTAATATATTTTTCAATGATCTAATTATATTTTATATTGAAACTAGTAAACATTTCTAAAAAAATTGAATGCATTCAACATTCATTGGCAAAAACCTAAATCGTTCAAGTTCAACGTTTACTATCAAAAGACGAACCAAAACTTTAAGAATATTTAAAATTTAATTTAATATAAATAAATACCTTATATTTTTTAATTAGCCATGTTTAAAATAATAGTTTTAAGTGAATAGTATTTTTATTTATTTAAAAAAAACAATTTCTTATTAATTTTTAATATAATAAAACTTTTACATTTCATATAAAATTTATATTCATAAAATGTATTAATTTATAATACTTTAAAATTGTTCAAAGCCATTCATAAAAACTTTATTAGTGAAATTTCGAATAATAACACTTAAAAAATTAAATTACAAAAGATATTTACTATTTTGTATCTATTGTATAATATTTAATAATTTTTATAAATCATAAAATAATAAGCCTATGAAATATAATAATCTAAAATAAATTTTTAATAGGACACTTATAGTTATATTTTATAAAATAATATATGCTACCATCAGGTATCTATTTAAATTAGAACTTGAAGATTTTGAAACTGATATTTGGAATTTTATATATGGTATAGATAGAATTAGTTCAATATTATGTCACTGTAAAGAATTTATTATATTTAGACATATCAGATGATGATAATAAAATGACAACACCCATGCTTCTAATCATATATATATAATTAATAAACCCATACTATTGAACAGAAATAGTGCGATAAAAAAATTCAAATGTGATATAGGAAACAGATGATTAAAAAATAACCCATTTTTTCTTAAAAAATTTGGATTAATATTAATAAAAGAAACACCATTCATCATTTAAAAAAAAAATAAAACAAACTTCTACAACAGGAAATCAATAATTATAAAAAAAATTAATTATTCCAAAATCTTAATTCGTTTTATTTTATTTCGAATTTTATATTATTTACATTATATATAAAAGAAATACCCACCTTAAATATTGTAGATTAAGCTTTCCCTTCTGCGATTAATAATTCATTTTGATATACTAAAAATGGAAATCGTTTTTTAAATTCGTTTAAATTTGAACAAACTAAATTGAATAATTGATTTTTTGTTTTTAATTTTTTTTTCTCCAGAAATCCAATGGGCAAAAGGTAAACACAATTCTACATATTTCATATTTCATTATGAATGAAAATATTTAATTTATAATGTTGTTGTGACCGATTGTTTAGAGAATTTGGAATGTTTTAAAATATTTGATAGAAAAAGTGTTTTTATTAGTTTAGTTTGATAATATATTATTAAAATATTATATTGAATAGGATTTTAGCGTTCCACCTCCCAAAAAAAATAATATCATGGAATTTAAATTTATTATGAATAATAGTAAAGATATATTTATTAGTTTTGTTAGATATCTAGAGCGCTATACCAAATAAGTTTTGAACAATTCTTCTGAGGAGATATAGTATCGGAAATATCAGCAAATTTTTTCTTCCATTATTTCTAAATTCGGAACAATTAAAACAAATTCTGAGCATTTTTTTTTCAATCCTAACGAAATAATATAAATCAAAATCAAATTAAAAAAATATAGTTTCGTGTTATAAATAATTTGCTTAAAATTTCTACTATTAAAATTCAAACCTCCTCATATAAAATGAAAACAGATAAAATAACTATAAGATAATTATCATTTCACTATTTAATTTTATATTTGATTAGAATAAACCTATCAGATTTAAATGATTAATACACATTACGATCATCATACCTTAATTGTATAACATATAACTAAATATGTTTTTTTAATTCTGAAATAATAAATTTTTTTTTGTATATTTCTTAAACTTTTATATTATTTTGATAATAGTTCAGATGACTAAAGAAGGTAATAAAATATTTATTCTTTATTACAATCAAAGTGTGATTTGTCATAGTCAATTTTTTTAAAATAATCTAAAAAATAATTTTTCCCATCTCTATAAAATATATTTAAAGAAAACTAATTTAAAAAAATAAATATTATTTAAGTTAAGTCAGTATAATTTAAAGAAGGTATAAAAATACAATTGAATGCGAATTTTTGATGAACCCCTATGGGTCGCTTGTAGCTAATTGTACTTTTCCCTTATTGTTTTGAAATAAAGTTTAAGACTTGAGGTCCAAATAAACCTCAGGTGTCATACAGCGAATAAACAGTAGGTTGTTCAGAAGATTTATAAGTTTTATGTTCGTATGATGGAATTTGTAGAAGAATCAGGCAAAACAATCTAAGTATTAGTTCCAAGGAATTAGGGTTATCTCATTTAGTCTGATTGCCGAAGATGGGGTCAGAGGGTTTTTCTAGTGTAGAAAGAATATTTATGGCTCACAACGTGCTAATGATGATGCCTGGGTAGTCTACCTCTGAAAAAACAAGAATGTAGATGGTGGCATAGGCTGCCAATATAGGTGTTATAGAAATCACATGTCACCGGTGCTAATTTTTTGTTTGGAAAGAATATAAAATTATTGGCGATAAGCTCTTCGTTGGTATTGTTTCTATAAACTGTATTTATAATATATCATAACTGTTTATTAGGCTAATATATTTTAGTAATTCATGACAGTGTATAAAATATACACTAAGTTCTAAAAGAAATGTCGATTCCTTTAAAGATATAATGCCTTATGCTATTTCACTCAACAGAACCTCTGCATGGTACTCCAAAGAGAACGGTCTACTCAAATCAATCAAGAAGACATATTAGAATGTTCAATAAAGTTAAAGCGATATTATAAAAATGGTAAAATGTTATTTGAGAAAATAAATCACGGTTAAGTGTCTGAAATAAGGAAGAAACATTCCAATCTAAATCACTAGAGAAAAATAAACCTTATATCTAAAATGGCATTGGAATAGTTAACAATTCATTTAGTATTTAATGTATTTTAATAATAATGGGAAAGTTTTCTTAGAACAAATTAATTGTAACTTGATATTTATTGAAATTAAAAAATGCAAAATTTTTGATGAATTAAAGATTTATAACTGTTTCTATTTTACTAGTCAAAATTTAATTTATTTTTTAGATTATCATATTAATTATATATTTTTTTATTACATCGGTAAAATCTGTTAACATTTATTCACAATTACCATATATCGCATAATCATCCTGTAAATTATATATTTTTTAAAATCATATTTGTACAGAGCCAAATGTTATCATATGTAGGAGTGATGAGCGTAAGTCATCATTAATATATTTTATATCATATAAAATAACTAAAACCAATTATTTAAGCTCGCCTAGATTTCTCTTGTGAAAAAGAAGGTATTTATTGGATTAGAAATCTATATTATTATCTTAAATTTTATTATTCTTTATTTATTAGATGGCAGAATTATAAACATTAAAGGTTTATTTAATAAATAGTTATCTATTTGAAAATCTCATTCAATATACAATGTTAATAATATTCTTCTGTTAACCTTTATTAAATCTTAATTTAATTAAACATAATCTAATTATATGAATATTATGTGTAATAGAGTTAGACGGAAATTTGTTTAAAATTATATAAAAATAAAATAATTTAAAAATAAATTTACTAATCCTCCTATGAAAAGCCACGAATATTTAAATAACTTACGTAAAGTATTATTTCAAAGCTAACTTTTTGTTTGATCAAAAAGGTATTCGTGCTTGTTAATTTATGGATCTTTTTGTTGATTAATTTGTTAAGGTACTTTGCCCCTCTTCCGAATAATTAGTTTTTGGATACCACGATTGGTATAAATATATTGCTTTCGGATAGATGTGAATTATTATGATATTTTATATTCTCGGCATGAATCAATTAATTAATCTTACTTTTAATATTTATAGACAATGTTACCAGATATATGTATAGTATGTATTTTTATTTTACTTATAAGAATTTTCATAAATTATGTTTATATTTTTTATAGCTTACTTAAATCACACCGACATTTACATTCAAAGTATGTTACTATCCCAATTATATTGAATTTCACTTCACATTTACTTTATTTAAAAACAACTTAAGTCTCAAATTTGCTGATCGGAATTAGTAAATTAACAAATGATAAATAATTACATAACAATAATAATTTATATATTAGGATTGGGAAATGAAATCCTTACTCTTAACTTTGGTAAAATATTTTTATATAATTTTTTAAAGTATTTAATAAATTAGAGCAAGAAATTAAACCTACAGGTAAAATATTGTGCATATGATTGAATTTTTTATATAACAAATCATAATAAACATTTAGAATACAAATATTTTTGCCTTTTAATTTCTATTATAAGGACTCTGGTTATATATTCAGTGATATTTTTAAATTTATATTATCTAACATAGCACAGTAGTAGATTTTACTTAAAAACATGAAAGAATTTAACTTTACAACTGATATCACTTAAAAACTATTTTTTAAATATTCATGTTTTAAAAATAAAAATACTTTTTCAAATAAAATAAAAATAATACGTGAGGAGTTTTTAATTATTTTGGTATTTGGTTAGAAACTATATTTTTAGTTTAATATAAAAGTTTAAAATAAATTATGAAAGGCCAAAAATTACATTTGCAATCTTAAATGTATTTTATTACACAGAAATTAATATATTTAATCTGACGATTTAATATTTTATAGGATCAAGATTATAGAAGGAAGGATAGTAATAAGAGAGGAGGGAAAGAGGTGAGTTCCTTCTATTATTTCCCTGTATATAAATTGCTTTGAAATAGTCAGTATATAAATTTTTCTAATCTGAAATTCTATTTCCGGGTGACATTTAAGTATACAGAGTGTTATATCATAAAAAAATTTGTAACTGCCAAATTTTATAAAATTGCAATAATACCCATCTATTTTGTTAATATATATTCTTTGAATTACAAGTCGTAATCGATATTCCATTTATCAATTTCAGTAGTACGGAACCACCTAGTTGGCTGTAGACAAGAACAAGGTCCTTACTGGATTTGAAATAAGAACTATGGGGCTAATGATACACGCACTCATCGAAGGCCATAGACACTACTATAAAACAACAAATTACAGTGCTATCAATAATTTTATTGAATCAAAAATACAACAACGTTCAACTCTAGCATTATTACTCTTAGAAAATAAAATATACTTAATTTAAATATTACTCAAAATTTTAATTGGGTCTATGGCAAAACATATTTATAATTGTTGCTAATTATAATGATATTTAGCTAATCAGCCTCAGCAAAGTCATATTAGATTTAAGCTTTATGCAACTCTTCAACTTCTCTTAGTAAGATTGATCTAAGTTAATTAATTTTATGTGTTTATTAAAGAACAGCGATTAGGACATTGAAGCTACACGAATCAAAAAATTTATATAAAACATTATCAGAATTATTAAGGAAATAAGAGAAGAGGGTTTGATATGGATTAGATTTTATTTATAATTTATAAGAACTGTTATTAATGAAATTCATATTATATTTAGAAAATAGATAATTTAAAAATCATACACAACATATAAAACAGTCTAAATATATATATGGAGGGAACATTTTAATTTAATTATAAAATATTTTATAAAATAATATTAATTTTTTTTTATAAACTGAAAATAAAATAACTAAATTACGATTTCTTTGATTTTATTGTCTTCCTTATTGCTTATTTGGTTTAATATTTTATCGCACTTATTCGATCCATACATTTTTTAAATTTATATATCATCATATATTACTATAATCATTTAATTTTATATATTATTTTAGTAAAAGACATATCAGGAAGATCAAGTAAATTATTTATAATTGAGCACATTTGTTATTAAATATATTCTATATGATTTAGACAAGGAGAAAAGATTCATTTATATAATATTTTTAAATATGTTGATTATATATCTTTAAAAATTTATATTATACAGATATGTCTAAAAAACTTATAAGTAATATTATACCTTAGAAAATGAATTTATTTAAATTTCCTTAATAATCTAATATATATGCTCTATTAAAATTTTTTCTTAATTGCGATTAAGGTTTTAAAAAAATTTTTTTTGAATATATTCCTTAATTTATTTTAATTCATTTAGAAAATATAAATGGTACCCTTATAATATCCCTAGGTAATCACGAGTGTAACATTATAAATTATATTTTAAAGTATAATTAGAATATTCTTATAATTTACTAATTTAGCAATATATCTATAATATATAACATTATTTTATTAGTTGTCAAATTTAATATTAAAAAGAATATTTTAGGAGAATTAAAACAATCATCATGCACTTAAATTATATCTTATTTAAAAAAAATAAAACCTAATATAATATAATATTTTTATACTTAGGAAGAGTCAAAAGATTTCATGAAACAAGTATATATTATAATTTATATAATAGGAATATGATCCTAAATTGAATAATATTTTAGTCTCCAAATCGATTAAAATTACATCCCTCAAAGGTAGAAAAATAAAAATATACACAGTAATTAGAATGATTTAAAAAAAATTATATTTTAGATGCTAGACCATATCTTATCGAGCATAATGGTATTTATATTTAAAATAATTTGTATATGATTATATAAAAAATTTACAGTAGTTTATAAATATTGCATCGGACTATTATTTTTAATTATGTCCGATACGATAAGAAAATAGATATTATCCAAGATTTAATTTTTAAGGATCCTAGTTCCGATAAAAAAAATTTATTTAGAAAAAATTCGATTCGATTTAAATATTTTTTATGAACTGTTTGAAAAGCTTAATATTTCAGGGAAATTTTGGAATAATTTTGAGCACTTTTATAAGGATAATAAAAAATTTTATATTTATTTTTGAAAAAGATTTTCGTAAAAATATTAGGAAAATAAAATAATTTAAAAATATTTGATTTGATCCCGTCCGAAATACATTTTAAAAGCAATACAAAAATATTTTTCATTCAAATCCGACACGACACACCTAGTTCCATCGGATCGAGCTCTGTTCTTACAATTGGAAAAATATAAATTGTTATATAATTACATTTCTAATTAAATTATATATATTTTAAACTTATCTGACTGGATAAATGATTGAAAATAACCTGTGGAGAGATTGGATAGAGTCTATCTACATTTAAAATCTTTCACAAAAACTTTGTTAATATTTTTTCCTGTTTTACACTATGGTTTTTATTTTATGCTTAACTCTATAATTACAAAGTTTTAGGGTTCTTTATTATAAATAATTTCTCGATAAGAAAGAGGTTGAATATAAAATCCAAATTAGGAAAAGATAATAAAAAAATAACTGTTTGCAATATTTAATTTTTACAATTTTATTTATGATATAGGAAAACTATTGGTAAATTTAGCCAACAAGAAGAATAATTAATTATTTACTCCAATTTTACTTTGGGTTTAATTTTTATCATTGTATCAAATATAAATTGCTTTATGTTACTTAATTATGTGTTTTTACTTTATTTTTTTATTATAACATTGCACCAAATGTCATCAATTATTTTATCAATAAAAGGTTTATATTCAAATTATCATTTATTTATTGTTTCTCTTTGATAATAATTGAAACGATTAGGTAAAGGGATGGTTGAGTTCTTAAAATGTAATGTGTGATAACTTTATACTAAGCAAATAATAAGAATGAATCGATATTTATATTAATGAAAATATATGAGTCATTTTAACTCTCAGCGAATACTAAGTTGCATAGGTTAATGACAATGGATGAATTAAATATCAAATTATGATGCTATCAGTTAGGATAAAAACAGGGGCGTCGCTAGCCTTTACAATCTCAGGGGGCTCAACTAAAAAATTTTTATGGGGGCTTCGCCCCCATATTTTCTAATTTAGGGCCTTCGGCCCGCTTTGCCGGCCTTCGGCCGGGTTTTATATTAATATATTATACTTTTTTAAAATTAACTAACTCTTAATAATTATTCTGAATGTCATTTATTATATTTTGCATCAAAATAAACTAGTATAAATCATTAAAATAATACAAGACATTTCTAAAAATAATATTTTGTAATTACAAAATCTATTTATTACAGTATAAGATATTTTCGATTATTGATATAAAAAATTTTTGCGCCTAAAGAATTATAAATGTTAAAATAGGTTAATTAATATGCCTCAATTGATAATGGTTTATGAAAACTACATAATTTAATATAATATTAGCAACATTGACAAAAAGTCATGAAACTAATATAACTCTTTATTACCATTTTAGACAATGTTTTATAGAATAGATTAATAAGAAAAAATTTATAAACCTTACCAAATCAACAATTCTTGAAGAAGAGCTTAGAAACTTACATTGACAAATGGTTATCAAACTAGTATAATTCCTTGCAACCATTTTAGACCATGTTTTATAGAATGGACTAATAAGGAAAAATTTATAGGCCTAAACCAAATCAACAGTTTTTGTAGGAGAGAGTATAAACGACCAATCCAAATCATAAAACTATATGGTGGTTAAAGCTTCCTCTTAGATGACATTATGAAAGCTAGATAAGTAATCGAGAGAATTATTGTATGATATTAAATTTCTATAAGATTATCTTCCATTTTTAATGACATATAAACGACTACACAGTTGACCATTATTGCTTATCTAAAATATGCGATCATATCCTCTCAGCAGCTGTAGTAATAATCTTAAATTACATAGCCACACAAATAATAGATGCTGGTTAATTTGCAGTTGACACTTAAGATGGTAACCCATATCAGAATTTATTCTGTTAGATAAATTGATAAAACAAAAACACTAAAAACCTTTAGAAGAAATTATGCAAATATATTGAAGCCTTGAGTTATTTACACGGCAAAAATGCCATATTAGGAATGAAACATTTTGTCACTACAAAATAAGAACGAGAGTGATATCATGAAAGCAATTAAGATTTTATATATTATTGTCGCACCATCTATAGTTGGTATATTATATCTTAAAATAATAGTAGTTTGTAATAATATTAAAAATATATTCGTATTGAAAATTTAACTCAAATCTATATTCAGAAGAAGAAAAAAATAGCTTCCTAGAAACACGTAAAAAAGAGAAGAAAACATATCTAATTTATTACATCCATTGTAGGATGAACAATAATACGCTTAATTTTTATTATATTGTAAATAAATAGATGGAGTTAAATATTTGTAAGCAAATTATTACTTATATTTATTATCAAAAGCATTTATTAATAAAGTATGTAATATATTATATAACTGTCAGATACATCTGTAAAAGTGGCATTTTATTTAATATTTTATAAAAAATTTATATAATAAAGGATTATAAACTATATGTCTACTTACTTTTTATAAAAAATCTCTTATAATTATTTGGATTTGGACCTTGAAAATAATTTTAGGAAGAGACATGATAATTAAATTTAAAAATCAATAATATAGTTGATTAGTGATTTTGAACTCGGCTAAAATATTAAATTAAATTATTAATTATGATCATATTTATTTAATTAGGGTTATATAATAATTTAAATAATAAAAGTCAATTAAGCTTCAACTGTTAATGCTAAATTAATATTTAGTGAGTGATATTGTTATATTTTTAACATAGAATTTGATTGCAAGCTGACATAGTATAATTTATATGCAATAATCTAATCTAATAATTAAAATAGTTTTCATTTAATAAAAATTAAGATAGTCTTATTAATTTTTAATAAAATTAAATCGATATTAAAGAATTATTCAGAGGGCAATTAAAAACATTTATATTTAGCTCAAGGGGATATTAAGGAACCAATAAAAAAAAAATTTTGCTTCAGGGAGCTATTCAAAATTTTCAGGGGGCTCGAGCCCCTCCGCTTTCTACTCCCCCCCCCCCCTCCCCCCACATAGCGACGCCACTAGATAAAAATGGGTAATTAATAATAACAGGCATAGAACTAATTAGGCAATTATGAGGATAAATGTGAAGCCAGAATACAACGATAGAATGGAATTTCTGTAAGGAAAAAATTATTGTTTAATTAATTTATAGCATAAAAGATATAATACTCAAAAATGGATCATAAATATTCGTTTTTATTTCTTTTTAAAAATTTACTTGGAGTAATTCATAATTTTATTTTTTCTCAAATAAATTATTATCCATTTAGTATAAATTTATATTATCAAATATTAATATTAGAAAAAAAACCTCTAGGATTAATGTTAAATTTAGTAGAGCTGGAGTAAATATTAAAAAAATAGTTATGATATTTATATATGAATCATTTGAGAAAAGATAATATTAGATAAAATCTATAGGACTGTTTTGTGTTGCGTTTGAAATACATAACTCTATTATTTATCCTCGTCATTCTTAGAACAACGATATTTCTTTTAAAGTATTGTTATATTATAATACTAAAGGAAAAATTTTGTAAAAATATAGAGTTAAATCCAAGTATATAAAATTTAAGCTCAATATGTTATTGTATATTAGCATAAATCGAATAATTTTATTTAATAAATAATAAATTAGGAAATTCAGATCGGTATTACCATCTAATAATTTTTTAAAAACTACCGCATGAATTAATTCCCTAACCAGGGTCGCAAGCAATATTCTATGGAGGAAAATAGAAACCATAAGAATATATTTGATATCGTTAAAAGAAAATTTTTCTTATTAAAGCCATAGATATGCATATAAAAGTTTCCCAGTATTATTCTTAAAATTGATGATTTAAAAAAAATGATTAATGATTTGAATAAATAACCTTGATGAATTATATAAAATTTTACAGGCGGGCCAAGTGGTTAAGACAGCTTTATGACAATTTAATTTCTAAAATTCGATTCTGAAATGCAAATAATACTATCATGGTTTAAAAGATTTTAAAATATTTGTTTTTGATGTTTTTTAATTTAATAAAAAAACAAATTTTATTTAAGTTAGGTAAACATAACGTGATAAAGCCCGTCACCAATAAGAGAAGGAAAAATTTCTCCCCATATCGCAAACCTAAATATAATTTTAAACTAATAAAAATCTTCTCCATGCTTAAACTTCCATTCCCCCCTATATCACTATAAGTGAAATTTGAGAAAAATTGAAAAAATTTAATAACTTTTAAAAGCAACAGCTTCAAATGAAAATATTCTTAAAATTTTTAATAAAAAAAGTAAAAAACCAAAATTATTTTTATAAAAATATAAATTTACTAAATAAAAAGTTTTAACAATTTAGTAAATTTTTATACAATTTATGAGTAGATAAGCTAAAATACCAAATGGAGGAAGGCATATCTGTAAAATGTTCATTAATGGTGAATCAATTTGATTTGTATATTAATTATCGACCACTAGCTTCCTCAAATTGATATTTAATTGCATTTGATTTACATCAAGGTAAAAATACATGCATTTGAATTAAATTAGTGGGTTATTATCAGTGGTTCAATTACCCTATGATTTCTATTAACTTCGATAATTTAACTTTACCTCTAAAGTTTTTATCGCATTTAATACACATGAATTTTTTGTTATTGGAATTATAGGAATAAATAAATTTGAAAATTATCTCCCGAAACAATTAAAGTTATGGCAAAAAAGTAAAGTACGAGTGCTGAATTTGAAAAAATATATAAAATAGTTGTTGTTCGATAGATGGAATGCTATTTTAGTAGTGATAGTTACATCAAAACGCAAAGCTCTCATCTCTCTATGCAGCGTGACAAAATTTTCTAGAAAGATTTTCTCAAAAATAAAAATTACATAGTTTCTTAATTTTACAGGTATGATGATAGAAATTTTTATTATCATGGTGATAAAAATGAAAAATGTTATATATCATTTGTAATCCGAATAAAAAGGGGTTATAATAATTTTAAATGGGAAAAATTAATTATGGGCATTTTTAAAAAACAACATATAAATGTTGTTAAAAAACCTCTGAATTTTGAGTTAAATTTATGTATGAATTTAGATTCTAATGTAATTGAGATTTCAGAATAAATATAAATCAGCCTATTTAAAATTATAAAATTTTAATGACTGAAAGAGTGAATGAATATTTTCTTTGTCCTAGGGTTAATGTAAGGATGGGCTTCAGGTACATTAAAATGTTTAATACTGGGGCTAGTATTTCCATCATGTTCAAGGAAAAATTTTACAAATATAGGCCGCAAAGAATTCTTGAAGAAGAAAATATGTGCGTTAAATAATTCGGGCGGGTAAAACCAGGGCGCAGTTTTTAATGATACCAGCATAAGTTTGGATTTATGAGTGGTGGAAAAAGATATTGAGACAATTATAAGGTAAGATTAGATAACCAAAATTGGACCTCATAATAATTAGTGGAATCTTTTTGTCGTAGATAGCTAAGTATAAGCCGAAAATGTTAGAAATAGACTTTGAGAAATAGAAACGTGAACAAAGGAAATATTCCCATCGTTAATCATCATATTCTTGAGCAGCCAGAAAAATTAATAGTAGAGACATGTAGTTCTAAATTGAATATTGAGATTAATGATGATCAAATTATAGTGGAAATTAGCGAATTAAATAAAGATAATGCTGTACCTATTTTAGTTAAAAAATATGGTATGATTTTTGAAGTAATGTTAAGGCGTCTTAATGACTATCAAGTAGACGTTAAACTTAAAGAAGGTTTTTCACCTTTTTAGCGTGATGACGGGTTTCTTTTAAATGGGAAAAAGAAATCAAGGAAGAGTTAGACATATCGGTTAATGATGGAATTATTATTCCTATTGAATATAGTGTATGGGTCACACCGTTGGTTCCAGTTAAAAAAATCCAATGGGAAGTTGAGGCCCCGCTCGGTTATAGGGGTGAAATATCTATTACCTAGAATTGAGAAAATCTTGGCAGGTTTAAAGGGGCAAAATAATTTTCAAAAGTAGATTTTTCTTCGGCATATTTACAATTATCTTTGAGTGAGGAAGTTCCTAAATTATTTACAATAACGAAGTCCAAAGGGTTATTTGCCTATTGTAGGTTGCCTTTCAGGTTAAATGTGTCCGCGTCGATTTTTGCGGGATGGTATCGGTTTTCCAAGAAGAGTTTTCTTAGGGTGAATGAAATATTATATTTAGGACATCAAATTAATGGGATGGAGGTGAAACCTCTGGATAAAAATTTGAAGAATATATCAAGTATGAGGCCTCCAATAAATAAAGCGGAGGTTAAATCTTTAATGCATATGGTAAATTATTATCATGGATTTTTGGAGGATTTTGCAAAAATTACAGTACATTTTATAAATTATTGCAAAAAGGAGTTCATTTTGAATGGGTCAGTGAACAACAAGTTGCTTTAAAATTTTTAAAACAAAAAATTGTGGAAGAACCGATTTTGGTATTTTAACAATGATTTAGAAATAATATGGAGTGGGAGTATCATTATTACATTTTGGAAAGACCAATTATATTTTTTTAGCCAGTGTTTCCATCCGGTATTCTATTATAAAACAGGAAGCTTAGCGGTCAATATTCATTTAACCAAATGCCTGGAATATAATCGGGAAAAAATTTGTGATATATACTGATCATAAGCCGTTAATTAATTTATTCAAAAAGGATAATCGAGAATTAATGTTATTTAGATTGCAACGCTGGTTGTTATTGCTAAAGTTTTATGTAGAATTAAGGTATTGGAGAGGTAAAAAAAAATTGCTTGCCAGATATTTTATCCTGGTTGGGATTGAGCTATGAAGATCTCCATATAATCAATCATAAAGTAATTGATAGTGAGAAAGCATGGCTTGTTCTCTTTCACATATGTTAAAAGGTGGTCCTATTAATTGGGAAAGTCAATACTCAGGATAAAGAACTAAGTCAAGTAATATTATTTATAACAGGAATAATGTAAAATTTATAAATGATAGAAAAAAATGTATGTGGTGGATGATTGTCTAAATGCGAGTAAATAGAGCCGTAATTCTTTTTTAAATACGTGATAAGATTTGGAAATTTATTAGATGCCGAACATCAGGGTTGGGATAAACTGAAATCTTGGGTTTGGAATAAGCTAGTTGACCTGATATGGCCCATGATATTAAAAAAATTACGAAAACATGTATTCCCTGTAATTCATTCCAAAATCAAAGAAACCGTGGGAACGTTTGGTTGTAGATTCTTATTCAAAATGGACCGAATATGAAAAGGTACACAAATATTCTACCAAAATTGTTTTGAAAAAATTAAAAGAATTATGGGTTAGGTTCGGGTTGCCAGACACCAGTGATGAAGCATAAAGTTTACTACTAAGGAAAATCTAATTTTTTTTTAAAAATTTATATATAGTCAAATCATAAAAATTAAAATATATTAATAAGCAGAATTCTTCTATGTTTTTGAGTAAAATCATCAAGTACTGAATTATAAAAGTTATTGCTATGTTTAATTTCAATCCAAATCAAAAATAGATTTAAAATTAAAAAAAATTTATTTTTTTTTACATTTAAACTTATAATTTATTAATTAAAAGGTAACGGAATATATATAAAATTAATTTACAAAATTCTAAATAAATTTATTCGCTTAAAATAATTTTGTGCATCAATGGTATTGTTTATAATTATTTGGCGTCATGGCTAAGCAAGGATTTATAAATTCCTTTGCATAATATCCTTCACAATCTTGAACTGATATATATATAGATATAAATGGGAAAAAAATAATATTTATATCCTTTTTTATATATATGTTTTAATATAATATATATATTTTTATTATAATAGTCTTAATATTTTTATAATTTATATTTTTAAATTATATGCTCATACATATGAGAATATATTTTCACTCAAATATATTTATAATTTATATAAAAAAGTGTTAAATAAAAGTATATAAAAATCTTAAAAAGTATCTATAAATAGATACAGCCTCTGAAATAGTATGTAGATCAGAGATCTTTATGGGCCGGGCCAGCACGCAAGCCCCAATTATTTCTTTTCTAGCGGGCCTGGGCCGGGTCTGTTTTGGAAATTTTTATTTGGGCCGGGCTTAGGCCTAAATTTTTTTATTCAAATATAGAATATTTTAAGGATATTTATTTGGACAACTAATCATTTATTCCATTTCCTAGACACCTTGGGAGAGTTTTAATTTTGTTTTTCTTTAAAATCGGAAATTGGTATACTTATACCTGACATAATTGATTTAAAGTGTAAGACTATTATAGGTAATTCTTACAGTTAATTATATAAAATACCATGATATTTTTATTTAAAAATCACTTTTTTTCAATCTTATAAAACTGGATCACACTGTTCTTTAATGTCAATTCCAATATTAATTAGAAATTAAATATATGGCTATAAAGATGAAACTTAAAATGATTAAGGTAATGATCTTTACAATAATTGGAATAAGGATTTTATATCATTTATAAATTCAGTTGGCTCTGCTTCAGAAGTTCTTAAAAAACAATTGCATTGATTACACTTGAACCTTTAAATACAGAATAGAAATATGATTATAAACACTAATAGATATTTTAAAAGAAGTACAGTTTTTAATATCCCTATTCTATAAATCAGAAAATTTAAATATTTGCAAAATTTTCTTTTGTCAAATTTTATCTATAAAAAACATTAAAATATAGTAACTCTGGTAGCTGACGACACGTTAACAATATAAAAATATCTAAAAATGATAATTTGTAATTATTTATCTTAATAATTGTTATAAGAAATACGAATCAAAAGGTTCTTACCGACCCTTTCAAGGATTCGTAGGTTTGAATAATAAATTTTTAACAGTTCAGATTCGGTTCTATATATATTTTCGGTTTGAATCTTTGAATTTTCAAAAAGAAATGGAATCAATTCAATCCAATTTTTTTATTAAAATTTAGCCCATTTATCATAAATATAAGTCCTTTAAAAATGTAATCTATTTTAGTTAAATGAATTTTATTTTCAATTTAAAAATTATTATATTTAAAAAAAAATATCATACAGAAATTTTTTTAAAAAATAAATATATATTGTGAAGGAAAAAAAATATTATATGAACTAAAATAATAAATTTAATAACTTTTTTTAACTTTAATTATATTTATTTAAGTAAATATAACTACCCTACGAACTTACGTCTATTTTCTTTTTTTTTCATTGTTTTTAAAGATTGTTAATTTACTAAAACAATTTTTTTAAATTGATTTAATAAATTTATGTTAAAATATATAAAAAAATTTATTGTATGTAAAAGTACAATAATAATCTTTAACAGATTGGGTTTTTTTATCATTGTTTTAAAATTTTATTCTCTAAAAAAGATTTTTAAAATTAATTAAATTTTTATTTTGTTAAAATAATTTAAAAACAGGTTCATTGGATGTATAGGTACATCTTTTAGGGTTTTTATTATATACAAAACATCATTGAGGTGGAAAAGAAAATTACAATTGATATATAAAATATTTTCTTAGATATAAAATAGAAGTAAAGTTATAAAATATAATTAAAAGTTCATAGTTCATTAAATAAGCATCCTCGTTTGACTTTTAATTTATAAAATGTATTTTAAATTATGAGCATTTACTAAAGTTGTGTTTGTGTTAATAAAAATATAACATTTATAATCGCAAATTTAATTTTTAATAACGCTTTTCCAATTTGGCACTGAGCATAATCAAAATATTTGAAAAATATATTCAGAGTAAAAAAATATTTCAAAATGTAATTCAGTCAAAGGGCCTTTAGAAATTGCTCAAATTAAAAAATTACTGATTAATACATTTAGATCGGATTTTTTTGTCATTAATTAAAAATTTATTAATTTTATTTGTTAAATTTAATATGACTTCATACCTATTTAATAAGAAAATTATATTCAAATTTTTTTAAAAGAAATATGATTTGTTTAAATGAGTTTTAGAATAAAGATGTTATTGTGCTTAAGCTTAATCAAAAGGTATGCAATCATGCGTGAGATTCCGTAACTTGCAAATGGAAATTGTAAATTATCTAGATGAGATGCAAATGTGTGTGTGGAGATTGTTAAAATCTTACCTAATATTTGGATTATATATTCAATATTCAAATATTAGTATAAATTATTATTAAATTGGAATGCATTTAAATTTTTTTTTATTAAAATCAAAAGAGTTCTATTTCAAAAAAATGACATATAAAACAATCACGGTAAACTTTGCTAAAATTTAAATTCAACATGTTTACAATATAAACTTTTACTTATTTACTTCAAAAAAAATTTAATAAATTAGTAACGATTATGACAATTGTCACTTTTCAGGTGCAATTTTACCAATTATCCTTGACCTTATAGTCTGTTGTCAGAAACTTGATAAAAAGTATCAGAGTGGTTTGTTTTTTTTAACTTTAAAAAAAATATAAAAATAAAAAAATTTAAAAATTATATCAAAAGCCTAGGTAATTTTATACTCTCGCCAATTGCAACTTTTACTAATGTGCAGCTCCTATCCCTTTTAAATTTAGCTCATAATTATAGATTACAAACATTTGAACTGGTGGTTGTTAAGCTCGATTTTTTAAAAACGGTTAACCCAACATTTTAGCCAAACAAGCTTGAATTAAATTTTTATCGTAGATGATAGAATGATTTAGACATTTTACGATCTCACTGCTTTCGCGATATAATTCTTAGGCAGAACATACAAATAAACATATTTAAATATATAGGAACACAATTATGCTTTTTTAAAAATTATTTTGGTTTGAAAATTGTGTTTTTTTATAATTTTTTTTTGTATAGCTTTGTATATTATTTTAAATTGTGAAAATTTATTAAAGTTTTATAAAGGAAGCACCAAAAATTTTAAGATAAATAAATCAATAACTCTAGGGTCTAATTTATATTTGACCAAGGTAAAAAAAAAATTCTAGTCGATTTTATGATACATTTTTTCTATATAAAATTAAAACCCCCCAAAAACATAGTTCTTCCAAATAAAGTTGTTTACAATAAAAATATATTTTATACATATTTTGTTTCAAATTAAAAAGTAGAAACTTTAAATAATAATTTTAAAAATGGATTTGTAAACTTATGTAATTAATTTATTATAAATTCCACCTATTTAAAAATCTTAAAATATTTCAAAAATTTCTAACGATCATATTTTTATATCTATTATGTCGACCACTCTTACCATTTTTGGTAAACTAGCCCTAGCATTCTTCAAAAATCTAGGCTGCCAAATCAGTAAACTCAGAGGAAAAGTGATATTTTTTCAGACAAAAGTTGTCAGAATTACATATTTTTCAAAGGCAGTCTTCTTTCAAGAATTCCTATACCATTTTTCTTTAATTTCTATTTTATAAATTTTTTTAAAAATTTTGGAATAATATTTTATATATATAAACAAACATTTTATATTTTAATCTTTAATAATTTATATTGAAAGTACATTTTTATTTAATCGTACTTAAAATTTTTAAAATTTTCTATAAAATGAACATGTTTTTATATTAAAGTAGCATGTTTATTTATTTTCGTTAAAGTTATAGGTATTTGTTTTTATAAATAAATAAAGTTCACATAACTTAATTTTATATAAAGGAATATTTTTTATTATCCACCATTTAAAATTTTTATCATATAAATTTTAAGATGAATAATTTTTTCGCTCTTCTACCTGCAATCTACTTAATTTATATCTGCATTAAAAGTAATTATATTCAAATTTTTTTTAATAATACTATGTTTTATTATTTTATTAGAACTTGAAGCCAGGAGTGAGGGTATATAGTTTATTTTTTAAAAATTCGTTCAAATATAATTGGCAATTTATTATAATGCGCTGGTTTTTCGTCGGGAGCTTTTTTATGTATTGATAATTTACACTTAAAAATTTGAATCCCTTCTTTTTAAAATTAGTTTCTAATCAATATATTTTTTAATATTTTAGTATATTAATATTAATATATTTAAATTTAAAGGAGCAGATTTTCATTACATTTATCTGCATCTATTTTATTGAAGGGAATTAAATTATTTCTTTAATAATCGTGTTCATTTAATTTTTTTTTGTTACATTAATAAAAAAACCTGATAAGAACGATTTATTTGCTTAAAAATTACCATCTATAGCTCTATTAAATGATATTTTAAAAAATATTATTATCCGTTATTCAGACCCAAATGTAATGATTTGTAAGCGTGCTAATAGTGAGTCTCATTATATATTGCATGATATAAAATAAAAAATTATTTAAGCGCGCCAAAACTTCACTTGTGAAAAAGAAGGTATTATTTAAAAAAATCATCTCAATTGGATTTATTTTATATTTATAGATGGCTACATTAATGAAATCGTAGCAGGTTTATTAAATAAATAGTTGTCAATATGAGAATCTCATTCATAATTTTAATATTTACTTTCAATTGTATTACATTAATATTTATTTTTTGGCAAACTTGTATAAAGATATTTTACTCATATATATTCAAATATCTACATAAATATCAATTTAAAATTTAAAAATAATTAAATTCGTTTATATTTAATGAACAGAGATTTTTATATAATGATTTAATAATATCTTTGTGTAAATAAATATTTATTCCTACATTAAATAATTGTAGATAACGTTACCAGTTTTATTCAAAGTAACTATTTTATCTAAATGTAAGAATTAACATAAAATTTCTTATATTTCGAAAAGCCTATTTAAAGCACATTGACCATAACATTCAAAGTATGTTACTTTCATAATTTAATAAGAATTTCATTTATTATTTACTATATTAAATAATATTTTAAGCATCAAAATTGAGAATCGGAATTAGTAATTTTACAAATAATATTGATTATACCTAACAATTATAATTGATTTCACCAGGATTGGGAAATGAAATCCTCACTCTTCACCTAGGTATATTAAGAAATTAATGGCATAGTATAAATGTTTTATTAGAACAAGAATTGACACCTAGAGGTAAATGTATTGCATACTTTATTATTTTCTATTATAAAATAAGAAAGGTCATTTTATCATATGAGATTTTACCTTGCACTATAATAGCACTTTTTTTTAAAGTATAAAGAATTTTAACTTTTATGCTGAAGTCCTTAGATGACTATTAATTAAAGATTCATATTTTATAATAAAATTATAAGCCTGTGTTTCTAAATAAAACAACAATTCAAGTTTTAAGAACTGTATAACATTCGTGAGGTTATATAATATATGTTCCAGATCTTCCAATAAATTTTCAAAAATGTTGCTAAATTCTCCATTTAAAATATTTAAAAGATGTTTTGTGAATTATTTATTATTTTAATATTTTATATTATTTCATATTTTTCTATCAAAATTTGCAAATTACAAAATTTTAATGATTAAATCACAAATCTTACAACTTTTAAGAATCACAAAAAATGTGCATATAAGAAAAAATTATTTGGCCAATATTTTAATTTTACATAATGGCTTATATTTATTTTTTAGTTAAATTCGTATAATTTTTGAGATTTATTTTTATTTTTAAGATATAGCTTAAAAATATTTTCACTTAAAAGAATCTTTCAAATATTTTGGTAAAAGATATAGTATTAATAAATTAAAGTGCAAAATGAATTACACATGCAATAGATCATAAAAGTATTTTGCACGAGTATTATTTATATTAAAAAATGAAATAGCAACGGCAAATTCCTTATGAAATTAATTAATAACAATCATCGGAGGGAAGGTTATACCATGATAAAAGTAGGAGGGATAATTTAGAAATAAGGAAGGTACAAGGTAAGTTAGAAGCATATGGGAGCTGGTAATATAATTTAGAAAATATAATTTCACTAATGTTCATCCTATTTTAATTAGAATACGAATTGCTCTGTCAGTATTTTGTTTTTTGATCTTAAATTTTTTTTTTTTTTTTTAAATTGTCTATTACAATAAAAATTAGCTTTGAATCCAGCTAAGTCAATATGTTATTGTAGAAAATAGAAAATAATTCATATTTATTTTTTAAGTTTATTAAAATTAAAAAGTTGTGCTTACTGAATAACTATGAGTAGGTCTTTATAAATCACAATTAAAAACATTTCTATAATAATGGTTATAATAGGTAAAATAATTGTAATAAATTACAATCTACATTATTTCTTTTACAATTAATGTTAATTATAACTTATTTGGTTTAATATTTTCGTTCACTTTTTTTATTCACAGACTTAACTTATATTAAATCTACTTTAGTGTATTCATTTTTATATATTATTTTAGTAAAAAATATGACAGGATTCATTATTAATTCAAGTATAATTTTAATATATATATTATAGGCTATATTATATAAATTTGCATAAGGCGAAGAGATTCATCTATATAATATCTTTAAAAAATTGTTAATTGTGGATTATTTAAATTTATATTAATAAAGCTACGTCTCAAAAATTAATTGGTAATATTATATCTTTCTAAATGAATTAATTTAAGTTTCTCTTATATTTAAATATATAATTTATTTTAAATATTTTTTTTTATTAACTATTGCGATTTGAACTGTAAAAATAATTTTTTATATAAATGATAATTTATTTTAATTCATATTTAGATGAAGTAAATGGTAGCCTTATAATATCCTTAGGTATTCATACTAGTACATTATAAATAATTCTTTAATATTTAATTTAGCTTATAATAATTTACTAATTTAACTTTATTTCTATAATATAAAACAAAATTTTTATTTATTAGCGATCAAATACATGTTGATTTAGATAAATTAAATTTCATAAATTAAATAGGAGTATGAAAATGAAAACCTAAAATTTATATTTTTAGGACGAAACAAAATATTTCGAGGACCAGGTATATGTAATATGAATAAAATCCTTAACTTAATAATATTTTAGTCTCCGAGTCGATCCAAATTAATTCCTTTATAAGTATAAAAATATATAATAAAATTAATATGATATAAATATTTTAGACGCTAGACCATATCTTGTCCATCATTATGGTATACATATAATAATTTGTTAAATGGTTATATCAAAGATTTAAAATAATTAAGCAATTCGGGGTTTTTTTTAGGTACGGACCTTTTAGAGAAAAAAAAATAGAAAATTTTATCCTAATAGCCTAATCCATATATATTTTTATGTTGAAAAGCACTAATATTATCGAAAAATGTATTAGCGTTTATAGATAATAAACAATTTATTTGATATTTTTAAAAAATAACCTAAGAAAAATAAAACAATTTTAAAATAAGTTTCCATCCGGTCCGAACATTTTAAGCAAGATCTAAATCCTATCTCTGAGAAAATATCTATCCTACCAAATTAAATTCTCTTCGAATCAGATTCACATCAACCCGTATTCTATACAATCTTAATTACTAGGAAGAAAATAAACAATGATATTATTGTTAGTCTAATTTTAATTAACGTATTTAACTAAAAAAATACTAGTAAATTACAGCCATTTTACAAAAACATGCAAAAATGATATAAAAGATTTTTACCAATACATGTAAATTATAAATAAGTAGTTTAAAAAGATGATTGGTTTTTATTTTTGTTTCTTAAATTTTACTTTAAAAATTTGTCAAACAGATATAAGATAAAACTAGGTGGGGAAGAGTTAGATAAATATAGAATTAACTTTATATCCTATTTCATTAAGAAATAAATATGTG
Organism: Gordionus sp. m RMFG-2023; assembly: GCF_954871325.1. Classification (NCBI taxonomy): domain Eukaryota; kingdom Metazoa; phylum Nematomorpha; class Gordioida; order Chordodea; family Parachordodidae; genus Gordionus; species Gordionus sp. m RMFG-2023. The sequence continues at coordinate 2,812,834 of NC_088778.1, read as the reverse complement.
ATTATTTTACTATCGAAAAGTACAACTATGAATTTTAATAGTTTTTTGAAATATTTGTTTAAATTTCATCCTTAGGTTTTTGATTATTTTTTTAGTGTTTTTTTTATTAAAAACAGTTTTTTTAATTTTGATAATTTTTTAAAAAATACTGAAAAAAATAAAATAATAATTTGGTCGGGATTTCATTTCAGGTCACATTTTATGTTGCATAAAAGAAATTTTAAAATTTATGAATAAAAATTTTTCAAAACGCATTTTTTTCTCAGGTAGCTACAGTCTGTTAATACAATAAAATAATATGCTCTCCAGAAAATATAATTAATCTTACAACATACACCGACTCCCTTCATCTAGAGTTGTAAATCCTGTTAAGAGGAAAAGAATGCAAATTTTTTTTATGTTAAACAGACTTTAAATCAATATATTTTTCTAAATCTGACCACATTGGAACATTTTTAATTTAATTCTTCTAGAGGTTCTGATTAGATCAAAATATTCAGTGCAACATCTATATATTTAACAAATTATTTTTCATTGCACATAAGGATTATTAGTCCATCTTTAATATTTTTTTAAATATTGCTTTTACATATGGAAAAAAATTGCATTTTTTATCTAATAAAGGGATAAAATTTAATACAACCATTTTATATTTCAATAAGAATTTTGACGAATGCTTGATTGTCTTTTATTTGTATTTTTAAATAATTTATTCTAATAATATATAAATGTAAAAATAAAAAATTAGCAATATAATATTAATATTGTAGCAAAACCATGATTATATATATTATCTAAATAAAAATTAAGTGTCCTTAAATAATTTAAATTTTCCATTAATGTGTAAGAGAATGCATTTCTCAGGGGGGAGGGGGATGAGTCAAAATCGTAGAATATAATTGTAGTAATGTTTTATGCTTATTTATATTATTATAAAGATTATAAATAATTACTAATTATATAATAAAGGTCTCCAAATTGATGAAGGTAACATATTTTTATCTATGATTAGAGATAAAAATCGTTTCTAGATTTTTTAGATATTAAATTGGTAATGTCCAAAAAATATTTTAGAAACTTCCCAATTTACAATTTAAGACATTTTTTTGATTGACAAGGAAATTTTGAGAGATTTTAGGTAATGTATTACAGACATTATTTATTAAAATTTTTGGTTTATTTTGGTTAATTTTTTTATAATGTATGAGGGTAAAAGAGCTTGACAGGTAATAGATTAACTAAGTTTTAAATTATAAAGTAAATCATTTTTGTAATTGATAATTTTATTAAAAAGAAAAAGGATAATTAAATATATAAAAATAAAAGTTTTATTACAAAATTTAAATAATATATTTTAAATTATAATATAATATATCATGTAAACAATAAATTGAATTTTCTCTTCTCGTATTGATTAATTTCCAAATCGTTTTAATGTTGAAATAGTCAGAATCACAAATCATTGATTCTATTGAAGATTTGGATATTGAAAATAATACAACATAGTGTTGTTGAACAGCTAGATTTGAGCCGATTTAAACATTGCTAACCTAATATTTTAGCCAGAAAAATATTCTCAACCTTGTGATTTTGCTAAGATCTTAAAATCTTTGTGCTATATATGACCAATATTCTGAGGTCTGCATAATCCTTTTCTAGATAAAATATTGAAAAAAATTTTTATTTTATAATATTAATTTAAAAAATTAAAAAGATGGGTTGACTACTGAACATGGTTTTATTAATTAAAAATTTTACAAAAATTAAATCAAGAAAATAAAAATTATATATAATATAAGGCAGAGCTAATATCTATATAACTATAATATAATTTATATTAAAAATGATTTTAATAATTAGGTTCTTTAATAATTTTTTATTTTGAGAATTTTCCGTTAATGTAGAATTTTCTTCTTGGTTTTCTTAACATTATAATGTTATATCAAATAGGAACTATCTTGAATAAATGTCTATACAATAATTAATAAAAATCATATATTTATATAATATTGATGAAAATTCAATTATACCTACTTTTATATTTAAACTTTTAACAGATCTTTTTTTTCTTATATCTTAATTATCATGATTGCTTTCTGGAAGAGGGTGATAAGCATATTTCAGGAAATCCAACGATATTATCAACATTTAAGGAAGGATCAGACTTTGTAAAAAGGGAATTTACTTTATTTTTTCTTTATATATAATTGGATATGTGAGCGGTTAAAGTAAGGTCGAAGAAGATATGATACCTAATCCACCATTCTTAATTAGTAAAGAGGTCTGAGTCCATGGTTTGCAATAAACACTAAAGGATTTGGGATATTAAACTAATTGAATGAGAATATGGAAAATAAATCCGATCAAAAAGAATCAAGAGCTTTATATGGGAATGAAGAGATCTTTTAAATGTTTTGAAAGGTTTAAGCATAAGCATAGTCAGGTAAGGGAATTCCTCTTTATCGGAAATTCTGTTCTCATAAATATCCATCTAGTTAATCCAAACAGTCCTCCACAAAACCCTAACCCATTCTACCCAAATAGTATATTCAATATATTACTATAAGCAATAATTTGACAGAACAAATTTAAAATTTTTCAAAATAACGACTATAATTTACAATTTTTGTAAAAATAAACATTTTTATAAAATAAAGTGAATATTCTTTTTATAAAATTGAAACATAGCCCAAAATATTTTGAATAAAATTTATAGGAGGTGCCCTCCACCCACAACAAAATTCTGAATTTTACAAATAGAGTCTGACGTATGTAATTATCACTATATTGAAATAAATTTTTTCATAAATAATAATTATAGATTCATTATTTCAAATAAAAAAATTTTGCACGTTAAAATAAATAATATATAAAATATTATTTATAAATTATTTGATGAAATTTATAAAGATATAAAACGGTTATTGATAAATTTCTTAAAAGAAAAATTGTTTTCTTATGGGAAGAAAGGTGTTTTAAAAATAGCAATTAAATTGATATTTTCATCGATATTTACATAAAATTTTATCGAAAAATATAATATTGGTTTATTTAATATTGACACTGTTTAGTTTCAATGATTATTTGTATGGAAAGTATGGGATCTTTACCTTATATTGATTTAATGACAAAAAATATTTATTAAATATAGATAATATCACATGTGAATATGGAAGTATATATTTTATAAAGAAAATGAATTTAAATATTACATTATCCTAATGATACATGTTTATACAGTTATAGATGATGATATTTTAGACATTAGAACAGGTTATCAATTTATCGAGTTATAAATTGTAAAATCATTATCTCATATTACTTATATTAAAGATTTAATGTTCTCATTCTCCTGTACTTGACAATCAATATTTATGTCATATGATATATAGTCGAGATAGAAAAGAGTGAGCAAAATTATAATTTTAATTACAGGAATTATAATTTAAAAAAATAATTATTAGCATATACAATGGATTATTACATCGAAAGTATATTATTTTTGAACATATAATTACATTTAATATTCACTATATATAAAAATATCTTAAGTTCCTCAATCTTTCAAAATGGGAGCAAGTAAATTTATAAAATAAATTTATATAATTCTAATTGAATATAGATGTGGGAAATAATGTCCTTACTCTTAACATAGGTAGAATAATTTCAGGAAATACATTCTATTATATATCAAAAATATTAATATAGAACAAGAAAAGAGACCTATAGGTATAGTGTAAAATTACATGGAAGATATCCGATTATGATATAAATTATTATTTCAATTATAATATTTGAAAAGTTACCATTATGGAACTATTGTTTTATTATATATTTTAAGCAGGTTAGTAACCAAATTTACAATGAGAAGGGAGGGGGAGGATATTTGCTTTTAATAATAAATTGATTTTTATTGTAGCTTGAAAATTTATTAGAACTAATCATCAAATATTTATCATATTTAAAAATATGATGATTTCGAACATAAATAATAAAATATTAGAAAATTCAAAATATCAAGAGTGTATAATATAACTAAAATATATAGCTATATGGTAAAATAAAATTAAATTAAACATTTTGTAATGATTTAAAGAGTTAATCAAAATAAAGTTCAAAAATTAAAATTATCTTCTTCGCAATTGCGCTAATTTTAATAAATTGTTATGTGTTGGGGATTAGATCTAGATGAGTAATAGGCTATTCAATCATTTTTAAGATGTCATAATTTTGATATAGGTTTTTGTTCTCTGTAATAAATAAAATGTCCTCTTATTTATGCTTGTACTAATTGCTATCATGCCATAATTTTTTTTAATAACTTGGAAAACAAAAATATTTTAAAGTATGTATCTCGGAGGATTATCTACAAAAATAAATCTTACTTCAAAAATCTTGAGAAATTCATAGATATTATCTTTTGGTTTTATAAGTTGTAATTATTTGCAATTCACACAACCTGCTTAAAATTGTTTTGTAATTAATACATTCCGATAAAAAAAAATTGGCAATCATATTAAGTCTATTATATCAGCTTTAGTTGATTTTGATATTTATCCAAGGGCATACAAATAAGCTCTTTTAGATTCAAAAAATGCTGTGGCAACTTTATCGAAGGCATAATGTTGTCGTTCAGAATATTTACAGTTTCCTTTTTTCTTACAGCATAAGAAGTCTCTATTAATTATATTCAGAAAATTCTGCCTGGATATCTGAACACTTCGTAAACTCTAGAAATTTTTCATAGTTATTAATAGAGATAAAAATAAATTTTTTTTGTTGATAAAATTTCCTTATATCTATCAGAGTTTAAGGTTTAAAAATGTATAAAATAAAACCTTATATTTGGGTTAGATGAATATTAATATACAAGAAATTAATATTAAAATTAATTTTAACTTTGCAAATATTTAAAATAGAATATATATTTGAAATAAAATACTTTGCAATTCAAAATTCATAAGGCCCTATATTTTTTCAAAGATTTTTCCTATGGAGGAGGAGGATTTTTTCCACCTCCCACACTATTAATTTTTTATGGAGGGATTTCTTCCCCCTCTCGGATTTTCTCCCAACTAGTGAATTTCCATTTTGCTTTGAACATTTGCACTCTGCTTGATTTATATAAATAGGCTTAAGTATGTATAATAATCAACAAATTTATCGTATGTAATTTAATTAAATGTTCTTTCCAAATGTACTTCATTATAAAACTTTTATTTTGTTAAAATTAAAAACTCAAACATTGATCATAAAAATAAGTGTCAATAATTAGCATTCTTTTTGGAGAAAAAAAAAATTGTTAAATAAGTTTATTATGTATTTTTCTTTCTTACAAGATAATTTGATAATCTTTTTAGTTGAACAGATAAATGAATGTGATTAGCATTAAAAACTTTACAGTCGCTTCAATATATGATCCTCCCTAACTTTTAAATAATCGGTGTTTCAACTGTAATTTTTTTATATAATTTTTTGACTAATGTTGATTTATAAATTATTTATATTTTTTATATATTATTTCATAAGATTTATCCAGATTATTATATAAACGAGGTAGATTTATGATTAATTTATTATTTTTATAATTTTTTTATAAAAATATTAATTATATATTTTTGAAAAATTTGCTTTTTAAAAAAAGAGTCGGGAATAGTACTGCTACGTATATAATTATATTATATATATATATATATAATATTTCCAGAAATTATTTTTTCTTTTGATAAATTTTTGTTATAATTTAATAATTAATATAGGAACATTTATTACATATATTTACTAATATTATTAACTATTAAATATGAAAATATAGTGAGAGTAAGCGGCATACTGACAATGTATATAGGTAATCATGATTTTATTTATATAAATATATTTTATATATTATATCGAGTTGCATTTTGGAGCATAACAACATCTTATATATTTTTATTTTTTGTAACTACAAATTAATCGGTAAATATTCTGATCTATTCATTATTACCTATTTTATGCTTAGCTAATAAAAAAAGTTTAGTAAAATAAAAATCAATGGTCTATATATATGAAAAATTATTTTAAAATATCGAGATTATGGTGACATTCATATCTAAATTTCTATCACATAAAAATGATATAATAAATAAAAAAATATAAAAATTGCCCATAAATTATTTGAGAAGTCAAAGTTTGTTTAGAATAGCATTACATTACGTTCAAACGAAGGCTCCGTCGCTTACCTAAAATCGAGTCTTCATGACGACGATCTCACAGTCTTTCACCAATTAAACCAATGAATGGGTTACGAGTTTCTGGAAACTATACCCTCCAACAACCTCGACTTGTTGCTGACCGCTGAAGAGCTAAGATTTGCCATTGGATTACGGCTCAATTGCGAAATTGTTCTACCGTACCAATGCAAACATTGCGAAACCAGCGTCGATCGCAAGGGCAGACATTGCCTCCATTGCCGCTTTTGCCGAGGCCGTTTTCCACGGCACACCAATTGCAATGACATCATATTGCGTGCTCTCAAATCCGCAGGCATTCCATCAAGACTTGAACCGACCGGCATTTTTAGATCCGACGGAAAACGTCCTGATGGAATGTCTTTGATTCCTTGGTCAAGGGGCCAGCTACTAGTCTGGGACTTCACCTGCATTGACCCAAATGCACCATCCAACCACAACGTCGATGCCCTCGCTCTAGCAGAAACTCGTAAAAGAATTAGGCAAACGGATCCGGGAAAAAAACCGATCAGCCTAAAGAGTCCCTTTTCTTACGACAAAGACTTGTACCGCCATCATTCGCTCTAACTACCTAAGTTTCATCTCTTCCATTGAATAATCTCCCATGTCTATGCTCTCTCTCTCCCTTCTCTTTCCTAGTTTCCATTCTTTTATCCCTTACCCTCTTTCGCAAATTATATTTTTATATTTTTTTTTACCTTTATTAATTTTACCATATAAAAAAACGTATTATTTGCTATAAACTTTTGATAACATATTATATCAGCAACTATTGAAATAAAGAGAGAATTTACCCGTCAATATACAAAGAAATTTATTAAACCAATATATATAATATCATTTGTAAATGATCAAGATCAAATAAGTATTAAATTAGAGAGATTGAATGTTTCAAAATAAATGAAATATACGTAAAATAATCACAGAAATAAAAGAATAAAATGTAAATATATATTATAATGTTGGATAGAAGTTCTATCATAATAAAAATTATTTTGTAATACTTAATGATCATTTAAGGGCTCACAATTAATTGAAAGAAGCTCCTTTTCTGGCTCTATCTCTTATATTTCTCTGCAAGTCTATTTCCTATAGATATTTAAGCCAGCTATCAATTCCTTTATATTAATTCCGGATTAAAATCGAACAATCCAGAAATTATTCTAAATACGAGCTGATCAATTCCTGCATATATTATAAACTTAACGATTATATTTAAAATAATTTGAAATTTAAGGCCATTATTTTAGAATAAAATAAACAACTTGAACATAAATCGTGCTCTTAGACTAAGTAGCTCCTTTGATAAAGCTCGTCCAACGGACAAAATGTCTTGCCATAAGCAACAAAACAAATATTTAAAGTTAAAATAAAAATAATCAGAATCTAATTCCAATTATCACTCCGGGGGAAGTTTAAATCTATCAAGGCTGCCCCTTAGTTTCTATCCAACCCATCTTTCTACAATTTTAACTATGCCAATTCTGAACAATAAAAAAGGAGAAAAAAAAATTATATTTATAAAAAGAATGAATAATTTCAAAAATTATTGTTAATGTTGATGTGCTATATTCATATGTAAGTTTTAATACCTAAGCTAAATTTTGAGGTTTATGTTTACATTGCATATATTATATTGATACAACAACCATGTAACTGCAAAAAAATATTAGTATTTTATTTTTGATTTCTAACCCACAATATCTTTAAATTTTTTTGTACAATTAAATTATTTAAATATGCAAAAAATTTGATAGAAAATTTATTTATATTATAATAAAAAGAGATAACACCCATAATATAGAAAAATTCAAATTAAATATAAAAAAATTGGATATTAAAATTTACCATACGGGGTTTTAAATTTTTTTTTTTTTTAATTTAAACATTAAACATAGAATTTTGAAAATAACAAAGTTTAATTATTAAATATTAAAATAAAAATTATTTTAATATGATTTTATTGTAAAATAACCTGCGTTTAATTTTAACTATATAAGATAGAGTAATAAACACAATAGATGTAATAAAAAAACAAACTAAAACATCTTTCGGATAAAAAATAATATATAATTAAAATTATCTTAAAAAAACATATAATATCTAATCGAGACGAAAAAGGTTTTATTTAACTTAAAAATAAAGTATTTTTAATAAAAACCTACTTACTTTAATTTATTTGCAAATAAAATTATTTACATAAATTGTTAAAATAACACATTTATATTTTCAAAAATTTAGTAAGTTAAATATTTAATTAGCAAATATAAAATAAAATATAATTTTTTTCCATCAAATATGCACAATATATTGTACGATTGTTCTTTTTAACACCCTACTTTTAAAATCCTCCAAATTTTTATATTTATAATTGGATAGTTTTAAATCATACAATCAATCTAAATAGCTCTATCTTAGAATTTTTGTCAAGAACTATATGACATGGGTCGGAAATTTAGTTACTACCCCACATACACTTGACATAATCTTAATGTGAATATCATAATAATTATAATATTTTTCTTTAGGAGAAACTGAAATATTCCGAAGACATGGTATATAAAAATTTCTAAAATCAGATGCCTAATTTATTTATAATATTATAGTCGCCTCCAATATGACAATTATACCTAGAAGTTAATTTTTTAAATAAAAATAAAATTAATCTTATATTTTAAAAATATTTTTAGGTCTTGTTCCATACTTTATACAGCATAATGGTATTTTTAATTTAAAATTTCCTTATATTAAAAATGGCGCATTAAAACAAATAAGAAATTAATAAGACTGCATAAATTTATGGATATTTTAACTTAATTAATTTTCTGGGTCGATATTAAAGGTTTGAAAATGATATTTATTTAACATAAAATTTTACTAGCTCTATATTTCTTTATTTCACACTTTAATTTATTTAGCTGAATTATTCGTTACTTTATTTTTACAAATTTTTGGTGACTTCATTAACTATATTTATTTAATAAATTTTTGAAATTAAACAGTCGATTTATGATTGTAGATAAAAAAAAAATATGGATTCTTATTGTAACTTGAAATACTAGTCCTAAAAGCTCTGTATATCTGGCAATAGATGTTGTTCCTTTATATATTATATATTTCCGCTTTTAACAGATTCTTATATGATAAATATAATTCTTAAACCACGTCCTTAATATATCGTAATTGTAAACGAGGTAAGTGAATTTTAAGTTCCTTGATTTGTTAATTTAATTTTTATGAGTATTGTTGAGAAAATTAAAATATGGAGTAAATTCGGAACATAAAATTTAATTTTATCAAGGGTTATTTACATGGATTGCAACATATATAAAAAAACTATGAACTTATTATATAAAAATAAATAAATAATGCTTTAGACATATAATTTAATTAACTAAGGAGAGTCAGACAAAGGGTCATCTAAGCATATGATATTACGTCTATATTATAGTTTTAATTTTATTATATTTTTGATTTTGAAATTAGAATAAATTTTTTATTAATGCATGACACATAGATTTAAATGTAGTATAAGTAATAGCCCACCGTATGAAAGCGATGCAAAAGCATTCCCCATCTTTTTGTTATTACTAATGATAAAAAAACATTGAATCAAACACTCTAACTTCAAATATATCTCCTCTTCACTTAGCTATATTCCACATAGACAATAAATTATTAGAAACAATGCCTAGTTCTAATCTAGGCTCGCCTGCTAACAAAGAGCTTAGAATCTCTATTTGTCTACTATTAGAGGGCCATTCTAAACGATATGTGGGCTTTATAGCATAGCCTAGGCCACCTCATTATATTTTTGTTTTGAGAAGAACAGACTACCTGACACTATGCTAGCCTCACTCCGAAAATCGAACCAGATCTGATGGGATGACTCTAATCCTCAAGAATCAAGGTGTACCTCTTTCTTGGGATTACATGTTTAGATCATTTTGTCATCCCTTTATGGAAGTAAACTTGAAAACTTATGGCCATATAAACAACTGTTTATTCCTGTAATATCGGAAAAATGTGTTTCATTTGAACTTTAAGCCGTTAACTTTTTAAAGAAATGGAACAAAACATACGAGTAATTATATAAGACTTAAAATGGGTTATACCTACGACTGAGAATATAGATGGAAATTTGTCTATTCAACTGTATATCTATACATGCATCATAAACACTTAAATTAAATAGTAGTTTTTGTTTATTTTTGTAAAATGTATTTCACAAAAACAGTTATTTTTTTTTGATATGACTTGTAGTAATATGACTTTTTTATAATCGAACATCTAGATAATGTTTTTAAATTTTACCCATAAAGGCTATGAGGTTGAGTAATAGTTTTTTTTATACCCCCACCCCCATTCCTCAATTAAAAAAATTCCTATTAAAATTCGAAATCGTTATTTTTGGATTCCAATAGGTATGAGATATATTCAATCTAAACAATCACCAATGCTCTATGTCAGTTTTATTTTAAAATAAAATAGTAAACTTATTTTTATGGAGGTTTAATTTATTAGAATAGAACAAAAACTATCATATCAAACTTACGATATAATAATAAAATACTCAAGTTACATAATGATCGTTTCGTCATTTTATGTTTTATATTATTTCAAATTTTTTATATTATTTATTGATGCGTTATGACTAGAAAAATACTACTTTAATTTTACAAAACTAATACCCTTTTGCTATTATAAATGTATTTTGGTATTAATAAATAAAATCAAAATTTTTGTATTATATTTTGTTTCCATTTCAACTAATTCATATGAAATAGTAAATTTATATTTTTAATTATTATTTTTTTCTTAGGAATTCAATGGCAAAAAAGTAAACATAATTATTTATCTGAAAATAAAATTATAATACAATTTATTGATTATATGCTCATATTTACTTTAATAAATCACTTATATTTTATGATAAGTTATTACTAATTAATTTTTTATTTATTCTAATATTTTATATATTCATAATTTTTACTCTAATGTCTATATTTTTGAATTTATTAATTCAAAAACCCTGATTTTGTAATAAGTAAATGAGCGTCGTTAGCTAAGATGCTTTGAATGCTAAGGCGAACTCCCCTTCCAATTTTAACAAGGACGCTCTGAACAGAGAGCAAAAATTTAAGATCACTAAATACAGCGCTGATTCTTCTAATCGCCAATTATTTGATCCACTTAAACAACATATGGTGATTTGCCTAAAAGGTTTTTAAAAGACGTTAACCGCTTAAGCAGGAAAAATTCTGGGGATCCTCTCGAAGACTTTTATTTAAGATTCATAAAGCAAATTATGTTTGTTTTATCAATTCAATCTCTCCTGATGATCAAGAGGAGGAGGGGGGGTTATGTGCTGGTTTCGATTTTATTAATTTCAAATTTTACATTATTTTATTATTTATGTACAATAGTGTCTTGTTGTTATTATGATTTTTTTCTAATTCGCAATTGTTTACTAACTATATTTATACTAATATGATAGTAATGCATTTTAAAAATTTGGTAAAGTATTTGTATATCTTTTTATAACATACATGAAATCTCCAAATTTAATCACTTTTACAATTTCTCTTATTTCAACAAAAGGGTGAATAAATTTAGGATTAAAAGTCTATGCGTCTAATAATTATTTTCGATTGTATAGCAGGTGTTAATCGGCCTTTGCATATGTCCCAGAGGATTATCTGGAGATGCATTTGAAAACTTGGCAGAAATATTTGGAAAAATTTTAAACACCTCTGACTTTATTTGTTATAAATTATAGGGCAGCTAAATAATATTGCAGTTCCTCTCTATAATGTAAAATTGTGGAACAAACACAATTATACGTTAAAATGGTATCGTCTAAATAATTAATTATGTTGAACACTGGCATTATAGAATTAAATCTCCCAGATCAAATGTTTTAAAAAATTTTATAGGGAAAAAGATATGCAAAAACATAAGACCCTATGTCGTTAAGTCATATTGGAGAAAACACTTATATTTCTCAGAAAAATGTTTTTTAACGTAATTAGTGTGTTTTTAATTATGAAATTTCGGATTTTTTCATATTAAGATTTCTCATATTTCCTAAAATTAAATATTTTATTTATATTTGATATTGATTTATGATTACTTACAAATAAAAAGTAAAAATTTAATTATCTTTTTGATTAAATTAGATAAATGATAATTAATTTTGAATCCAGGCACTTATCCCAGAAGAACTACGGATTTAAATTTGCCTCCTTCTCATTACAAATATAGTAACCCTACACTGGCCTATCTACGGCGGGGGGCGCAACGGGCAACGCTGGCATTCCCCTCCATTATTAATTTAAAGATAGATATAATATTTATGAAAATTAAAATATTTTATTCAATAGAAAAATATATATTAATTTTATTTTCCGTAAAATTTCCAAATTTAAACGGAAACATAATAAAATCAGATATTATCAAAATATAACTATTCATATATATTAAAGTTATAAATGTATCATGATAAAATGTCGCATGATAAAGAGTCGGCCTTATATACGTCGCATGATAAAGTGTCGCTTAATAAAGTTTCGGTAGTATCTCTGACTTATATTTTTTATAACAGTAAAAATATATTTATTCATTTAAGAGTGTCATGATTATCATCGTCAAACGTTTTATCTGCAAATTTTGGTAAAGTTAATTGAAAATGAAAAACAAAGATTGATTAAAATTGTTAAAAATATATTGGATTAAACGTTGTTCACTTTTCAATATTTAAATGAAATAAATATATTTAGCGCGATTGTATTATTAAAAAATAATTATTAAATTTTCACGTTAATTGCTCTTCTTTTGTAATATATTATTAAGTTAAAATGATTTAGATTCTTAATCGGCAAACTTTGTCATAATATTTCAAAGAAATATTTTAAGAATTTCTTCTAAGTAATTACAAAGACATGCTAGTTAAAATTTAGCTTTCATTATTTGAATTTTGATGGCGGAAGGATAAATTATTAAAGCTTCAGTTTTATTCTAAGGGAAATAATAATCAATGTCTAAAAAAGTTAGAGTTTAACATCAAATCAATTTTTTCTTTGATTATAAAAATTTTATACTTTAAATTAAATCATAGTCCATTATATTGAAAACAAGATTAAATTAAATACTATATAATTCTTATTTTTACAGTTTTATATAGTATTAAGAATTAACATTTCTATTAGAACAAAAATAATTAATACACATTTTATCATCGTAGTTCAATATATAAATGTATCAAAATCATTATTATAAATTTTTTTATTATTTTTAATGAAAATTTATTATATATTAAAGTAAATTTCATATCTTTTTTATTAATAGTTCAAAGGTCAAAAGATGGAGGTATATATAATTTTAAATTTTTATATTCCACTGATAACTTTATTGTCATAAAGGCCCGATTATAGAAATATGTTTCTGATAAATTTAACTTAAATGATAAAATAAAGAATTAATAAACTCCAATTAAAAAATGTTTTTAGTAATAGAAAATTTAGGGATAATATCGATATAAAATATTTTTAAATTTATAAAAAATAAACCGTTAAGTTCTTATTAGTCGCCTTTTTGAACCATATTCATTTGTTTAATTATTTAAGAGTAATAAATGATTGTCTTTTTTTTATAAAATTCAAACTATGTAAAATAAAATTTATAAAATATTTAAATTAAAATACATAGATTTAATCAGGTCAATGAAAAATAAAATATATGGAAAACCCCACATTTATGATCACATATATTATAAATTTGAGAAAAATTTATCAAATAAACTCTTACGTGCCAAATTTGTCTTTATTTTATAACTAATTTCTTTTTATTCTAGTGGCTATTCAGCCATTGAGCTATATTCTATTTTGGAAATGAGATATTTTTGGAGAATCAAAATGTTGTTATATTTAGAAATAAGTACAGGATATAATATATATATTTTAGTATTAGAGTTAACTAAGTTTTTCTGGAAGAAGGACTTTTTTATATTCTTACAATATACTTTATCATTGCTATGCTCATTAGGCCTACAAAAAAAGAATCGAAACGAATAATACTATTCGTATCAAAACAAGTTGGCCAAAATCACATGATTTTTATAATTATAATTGCCTATAAAAATATCTAAATTCTTTGCTATACATTATTTCTTCAATCTAATATTTCATATTTTATTAAAATTTACTTTTATAAACATCATATATAATACATATAAAAAACAATTATGCTAGATCTGAATTTGATAATAACCAGTTTTTAAGCATAAAGTATTTCTTATGGTTTCTTCCTTTAAAGACATTCTATTTTTTTGTTATCATATTCGTCCCCACTGAAAATAACCGCTCACATAAAGCTAAAGATCCTTGAATGGACAATATATCAATTGTCATTTTTGTCAACACGGGAAAACGATCCCCATGCAATCTCCACCTTCTAGGGGGCTTACAAGTAATTCTTAATTCATTAAGATAAGTTTCAACTTCGTATATTGGTAAGATGATATATTGTTTAAAGATTCTATTCATCTGATGTTGTATATATATTGTATTTCACTTTATATTTATTGTTCCTTAAATTTTTGTAATAGATTTATTGTATCTATTTTATATGATGTTGGTAATTGTTGAAAAAATTCTAATTTTAGTTTTGGATCTAATATCGTTGATATTATTGTTTCAATATTTTAAGTTGTAATAGTTCTATTTTGTCAATCGTATTGAGGGTGTTTATAAAAGTGTGGTCAAATGAGTTAAAATGTTCGATTAACGAAACATAAAATGGGATCACATGATTTAAGGTGGGATATGTGTCACCACAGATATCTTCAGTAAAATCAAATAAAATCTTTAATTTTTCTTGTATATTTATCAAAGCGTCCAATCATCCTGGTAAAAATTAGTAAATAAACCAATTAAAATACTTCACTCAGTTGTCTTTCTTATAAATCAGATATGATCATATATCTGAGTCACAACTTCATCATCTCATTATGATAGCTCTTTCGCCCATTATATAGGAGTATTCCATCTGATGGATGTGTCTAATTTTTATTTTTCATCGGGGGAAGTAAGGAAGCGCATACATTTTTCATTATATTTGTTTTTATAAAAGAATTACGTATAGCTTTAGAGTGTTCTTAATTTTGTCATTTGACTGTCTACTTTCTTAATTATTTCTTGTTCTACCAAATTAAGTACATGTGCAAAACATCGTACATATAAAATTTACAAGTTGGGTTTTTTATACGAAGAATATTTATAAAGGTTGAATTCGAGCTTGCATTATCACAAGTAATTGCCATATTACTAATATCTATATTATAATTTTTTATAATTTGAGAAAATTCTCCATATATATTTTCACCAGAATGTGAATCAGTTAATGATACTATATCTAATAACCATGACTTCATCTCCCATTTTTCATCTATAAAGTGGCAGGCCAATTCTAAAAATAGTACATTAGTAGGGCTTGACCATATGTCGGTGGTAAAGATGATTTGACACTAAGGTATTTATAATTATTTTAACTTTATTGAATTCTTCATTATAAATTTCACTCATATATTGTGGGTATTGAACAAATTTTTACGTTAGGATTTAAAGCTCTAACAAATGATTTAAATCATTTGCAAGAATTTTAAATGGTATATTCGACTTGAGCAAAAATTTTAATAAATAATGTTTAATATCATTAATATTAGTTTTGTTTAAATCATTTAAATAGTTTTCTATTGTATTATTATTTTGAATCTTTTGATGAAATCTTTTATTATTATTAATTAGTGAAATGATTTGATTAATTTATTGTAAAGTTATTTAATATAATATTATCAGCTATATATGTTTTTCTATTTTTATAAATTGTAAATAAATTGTATCTTTAAGCAAATATAAAAAATCAATTTATTTATATACATTACAATTAGTTTGCAGATTTTACATTTGGCAGTTTCTGCTTTAGAATCATAAAGATAATGATCCTTGCATTAACGGGTTCAGCTTGATCAGATATTGATTGGATAGATGTAGAACTAGTTGAGGATTGGCTTTGTCCATCACCACCTCCTTCTCCATCAAGATTTTTAAATTGATCTTTGAATATATTTAAAATTATATAAAATCTAAGTTTACCCTTCTTCCTGAATTCCAGATCAATGATACATTAGCAGCTGAAAGAAATTTTTTTTTAAAACAACTTAGGAAACATAAATCAATTAAACTTTCAGAATAATAGTAATTTTTATAACCCTTTACTACTCAGGTGAAGTAAATACAACATAATCTTTGTAGTACAAAACCTAGTAGATATTCTGCTGACCTGTTTTTATAGTTTAATATTTGTAACAAGGAGTACAACTTCCAAATTTCATGATTATTTATTTGACAGTTTTTGAGATATATGTAATTTATCAAACTTGGGATAAAATATTCCCCACCTGTGTAATTACATAATTATTTTTGTTACTAATTATGATTATATATGGCAGGTTAATATATAAAATTAAATTTTTTTTATTTATTTCTATATTTTAACTGTTATAAAAGACTTAAATTGATTTATAATTTAAATTATTCTAATGAAAGTAATTATATAACAATTATATAGGTAATAGAGTGATGATGATTTTTTCTTAGATAGCAATCACAATTCAGAGATTGGAATTATAGAGATATGTTTGATAATTTTAATGTAAACTGTAATAACTCTTATAGTGTTGGACAATATGTTGCAATTGATGAAATGCTTCTAGCTTTTAGATGGAAAATCCCTTCAAGCAATACATGCCAAATAAGCCTTCAAAATAATTTATACCCTAGTGGATTCAATAATTTTTTACTCTTTAAAAATAGAATTATATGCTGGCAATTATAAATTGATTTGATGTGTGTGAAATACTAATTCACCCAATTTCTAAGATTAATATATATGTCATCACAGATAACTAGTTTAACAATTATGAACTTGCTAAACATTTGTTATTGTTATTCCCATTCATTAACTATAGTAAGAACCTGCAGATTCCAACACATTTAATTTTAAAAAGAAAGATATTTATTCAAGCTTATTTGCCTTTCAAGATATTATGACGTATCTTATACATACCAAAAAAGTATAAGCATGTTGTTATGCTTTCTACCCTTCACTAAGGTTTTTTTTGAGCAACTTTAGTAAAAATATCATAACTTTATTTAGGAATAAATCGAAATATAGATATTTTGTATTTTTTATCTCTAATAATTTTACAATAATTGTATTAAATTTTAGGTCTTACATTTGATTATTATCTATCTGAGAGATAGCTATTTAAAATTTGGGGTAAAATGGAAATTATTGTAGTTTTTTCCACCTGTATAGTGAAGGGTTAAATCAATCTTTTCTTATTTTGATAATTTTATATTCATTTTGTAGTTGTCCAATTTGAAATATACGATCCAAAAATCATAACTTAAAATTTTAGCTCATATTTTTTTTCACAAATATATAAATAAAATTAATTTAAATAATTTACTTTGTTGAGGCATCAAACAAAATATAACATATGATTTATAAGAGGAAAAAACAAAGTAAAATGATGAAATACACTAGGAAAATTTAATTTATTATTTACTTACGATTTATGAATATTACGAAAAAATAAAATATTTACGAAAAATTAAGAATATTAACGAATATTTATAAATAATTTTGAATAATACAAATAATTTCGAATAACACGAATAATTCCGAATCGAATAATAAAAATTTACTATTCGACGAATACTTTTTCTAAATATTCATATTCATTTGAATTTTCGTATTAAATAATTGTGATATTCGTATTTGTAAAATACGAATCGAATCGAATTTTGAATAACAAAATAATTCAGGTTAGGCGTAATACTCATTACTACACACATATATATATGGATCGGGTGTAGTTCCTCCCACATATAAATCATATCTGAGTTACAAGGTTTCTTGAGAAAAAAAATCGGCATAATTATATGAGAATGGACCTTCATATAATTCACATACGCTCACCTTTGTGCAAGTCTATGACCAACGTGCTAATAAAGATAAAGACAAGAGTTACTTTTATGTTCTACATAATTGTGTTTTTTAATATTACAGTACCACATCATGGTAATCTCATTTGATTTAGTTATAATATATAGAAATTAATTTTTTTTTTATAAAATAAACCATTTACATAAATTTCCCTAAGTCAGGTTAAAAAACCGAAGTTCCATGATTCAAATTATTTGCGAATATAAAATAGAATAATATACTATAATTATAACTAGTTAGTCTTATACATTAATATTTTTAATATTCGCATATTAATTTTATCTACTGCATATAGTTTGTAATTCATAATAATCTCATATTTTAAAATACAGATATTTTTATAATTTAAATTTTTTTATAATAACTATCCAAATTTCAATTTTTTAAACTCTTAACTTACATCTTTAGAGTAAACTAAATAAATATGTTTAACTATCAAATATCATATTTTATAAATGGAAATAACATAAATTTATATAATTAAAATGATCTTTTGGCGCTAATCGAAATAAAATCTATGACTTACAATCAACCAATAAAAATTAGAATGGAAATGCCGAAAAAAAGGGAAGAGATATTTCAAACTTAATTTAAAATTAAACCTATTTCTTAAAAAATACGAATTTTGTAATTTTTCTTACATCGAGGAACCTGAAAATGATTTATTTGCTTAAACATTACTCATCTATAGCTATGTTAAAAAATGTTTTTAAATTACTTGTTCAGCTCCAAATTTCATAATTTGCAAGCGTGTAAAAAGTAAGTCATCATTAATATATATATGCATGATATAAAAATTTAAATTATATTTAAGATGGCTCAATTTTCTCTTGTGAAACAGAAGGTATTTATTAAATTAAAACAAAAAATATTACCATAAATTAAATTTATAATTTGTTTATAGAAGGTGGTAGGAAAAATACAAAAGAAGGTTTATCAAATAAATGGTTATACACTTTAGAATTTTTTGCATTATATGAAATTTTTTTAATCTTATGATTTAAATATAATATTTTAACAATCATTATTTATTATTTTTATTAAATATAGAAAATCTTATCAGTTTTTTAAAAAGTATTTTGTTATACATATAAAAGGTCCCATAAAAGATATTTATATTTCCTTTAGCTTACTTAACGTCAACAGACCATTTTATTAAAAGTATATTAATATCATAAATTTTTAGGAATTTACTTAATATTTACTATATTTATAAATATTTTAAGCATCAAATATGGTGATCGGAATTAGTAAATTTTTAAATAATGATTATTATACAATAATTATATTCAAATACAATAGGAATGGGAAATGACAAACTTATTCTCAAACTAGGTAAAAAATTTATGAAATAATTGCATAATTTAAATATTAATTAATAGAACAAGAAACAAGACCTAAAGGTAGTGCTTCGTTAGATTTCATAAAATATCTAATCATTAGTGTTGAAATTGAATTAAAATCCACATTTATATTTGATAGATAATTATTACACATTTTATTTTTAATCATAATATTTTTCCAACTTTTATTACATTTTTTTATCCCTTTATATATCTTTTTTTAAACAATAATAAAAAAAAATAACTAATACAAATTGATCTATCAGAAAAAATGTTAATATAAAATTTTGATTGATTAAATTAAAATACAAATTGATATAATATAAAATAAATCAATTGCCATAATAAATAATAAAATAACATCGATCAACATATTCAACATTCCACCCACCCTCCAAAGAAATTCGGCTTATGATTTCCTTGGATAAGTTGAGTGGTAACGTCATTAACATTTATGATCACCAAATACACCACTCATCTTCATGGTGCAGTCTTCTTTTCAAATCAAACGATGGCTTGGTAAAGTTAAGACAAATCCTAACAAATTTCTAAACCGGATCGCCTGTACATGGCATCGGACATATAGATTACTTTCGAGCAAGGTTTATTTTGTCGTGCTTCAGCCAGCAATTCAATTTCTGAGTCGTTGCATTGATCTTGGCACAAGGAATTCTCCTTGAAGGTATGATCTTAGGCACAGCATCGGGCTTCAAGTGAACCTTCTCGAGGTCTTTTTTTGTTGTCGAGATTATCTTCTCAATATCATTCTCTACATTACCCACTAAGAACGTTTATAAAATGTTGTTGAAGGTGTGGAGCCACATACGTCCAGCAGAAGGGAGTTTCCTTCATACTTAACCTTCACATCGGCAAAATCTAATATCTTGATAGCGCTGCCGTCATAACCAATGATTCTCATGTCCGTCTTATGTATCGCAATTATGCCTACAGTCTTAGCTGTCAGCTTCGGATGTATACTGTACTTCGGTGTCAACTTGCATCAACGTGGGTATGTTGTTGATACTCATTGTCACGTTGTACGTCATATGTGGCATCCTCGACCCCCATTGTAAACTTCCAAATTTTGCAGATAATATTCTTTAAGGTCTGTGTTTGTCGTCGTCATCATCAATTACTTCGATGTTCATAGCATGGTTCGTATTCAATTGGCAATAACGATCTTTGTAATCAGAAGATCTATTGTAAGTATTATTTTCATTTTTGTACTGGTTGGACCTCGACGAATATTTCGAGAAACCATTAATATTTTGAGGTTTGAGTCTGTGCTGACCACGACGGGGATAGTTGGTTCGATTATCACCTCTATAGCAGTCATTCAGTTGATAAGGGCTTTGATGATGGTCACAATGATTACCCGCTATTGTTGTATCGATTGTCGTAGTAGTTATCGTTGCCATTATCGAAACCGTTGCGGTTATAGTGACAATTATCGTAGCTTTGATCAAAACGATCGTGGAAGTTTCTGTGCCGTCCGTTGAATCGTTTGTCGTGGTCGTAGCGTAAACGTTCATCAAATAGTTTATCACGACAATAGTCGCAGCGTAAATCAACGTTCATCGAAATGCTGTGCGGGGTGATTGTCATTGATGAACTGGGGTTGCTTGATAGGAGAGTTACCATGTGCGTGAGAGTCCTGAATGGATTTTGTTGTTACGTGACTATTTTTGACTCTGCCCATGTGATTAACCTCATGTACACTAGGTGATTCATTCGAATATAAAAATTTCATCTCGCTCTTGATGCCACTTGGGTGCGCGTTCCTCTAGACCTAGTTTTTAAATGTCTTCTATGGTCATAGAGCTCTTGACCGCTTTCCTGACATCATACGAAGATACTCTCACTTTCTCAATAAATCTCTGAATGCAATTAAATTTACATTCTTTATTGAGTCGTGCTACGCGCGTGACCCAAGCCGAGAATGTCTCATCCTTGCCTTGAGTTGCAGCATGAAATAATGATAGTTTAGCGTTCTCGGTCTTCGATGGTTGTTGTAACTTGAATTTGCCAAGCAGGGCGATTGAGTCCTGGAAGTCTTCCTCAATGCAAATTGCCCCAATATTATTGAATTTGTCATCGGGCAGACTTTGGAGAAATAAAGCGGCCTTTTCTCCTTTGGAGATCTTGGTGATGTTGAAGAAATTCTGCAATTTCCTATGTAGGCGCTGCCATCGCTACTAAATTTGGCGAAATCCAGCTTGACATTCCAGTCTACGTGGAATTGTTCAAAGCATCAATCGTAAGAGAATTATAATCGATAAAGGCGTGAAATAGAATAAATGTACACAAAGTTCGGACGTAGATTGGCCTCCATGTTGAAATTGAATTAAAATCCACATTTATTATTTGATAGATAATTATTACACATTTTATTTTTAATCATATTTTAAATTTTATTATATGATAAATTACATTTTTATTTTTCCAACTTTTATTACATATTTTTTATCCCTTTATATATCTTTTTTTAAACAATAATAAAAAAATAACTAATACAAATTGATCTATCAGAAAAAATGTTAATATAAAATTTTGACCGATTAAATTTAAATACAAATTGTAACATAAAATAAATCAATTGCCAAAATAAATAATAAAATAACATCGATCAACATATTCAACAATTAGTGTTGTTAAAGGTCCCAATTTGAGTCGATTTTTAAAATGGCTAACTCAATATTTTAGCTAGGAAAATATTCTTATATTATTGCTATTTAATTTTTATTAGAAAATTAGAAAAGACTTTACTGATAATCTTTATATGAGATTATCTAAAAGAATTATAAAGTATTTTTCTTAAAAATATATAAATTATTATTTTTTAACTTATTTCCTTAGATAACTATTTATAACAAATATTCAGGTTTTAAAATAAAAATACCAAAAAGATTATAAAATTTGTAAAATATTAAATAAACTAAAAAAATTATTTGTTATTACATTTTAAGTTTTTTTTTGGTTTGGCTAATTTAAAAAAAATTAAAGCTAACTACTATGTTTGATAAAGCATGCAATTTAAATGAATGCACAAAAATTACTCTGAATTAATAAGCATCTAAAGTTTTATCTGAAACAATTCCTTTTTTTTGTATTTAACATATACATTATCTATATTATATATATATATAAATATATTATATATTAATTTTAATAAATATTCTGGAGTCTATGTGAGTTATTCACCATCAACAATATTTTATTCTAGAAGATTATTAAATTTTTATAATGCTCTTCTAAATAAAACATTTTTTACTAAATTTTATTTATGCCTATATAATTAGCAAAGGTATTGATAAATCGCAGAAATCAAAAGCATTTGTAAAATATTGTTAGATTTATTAGTTTAGTATTTCCTACGAGATTATGTTATAAGCTCTTGTTCTTAATAATAAAATTAATAGTATAGCAAATATGAACTCTAAATAATTAATAAATTTAAATGAAAATCAATAATAAAATTATACACAGCCAAATATAAAATAGTCATTATAAATTTGTGGATTTTCATCAAAGTATGAAATTTAGTATTATTATTTTATAAATTTATATATAAACTAATGGTATAATGGTTTATTTCTTTCAAAATTAGTGTTAATTATTTAGTTTATTATTTTTCGTTCACTATTTTTGATATACTTTAATTTTATATGTCATATTTTTTTCCATGTACAGGCTTCATATTTATATTTTTTTATAGTAATAGATACAACAGAATCTATTATTAATCCAAGTAAAATATTTATTATCGAGCACAGATTATTATAATATAAAATAAATTTTATAAAATTTATACAAAACAAATAGACTCATTTATATAATATCTTCAAAAAAATTCTTTCAAAATTTCTATTAATTAGCTACATATCAAAAACGACTAGGTAATAATATATGTTTTAGAGCGAAATACTCTAAGTTTCTTTTATAATATAATGTATATGTTTTTTAAAATCTGTTTTCTATGATTTGTATTCAGGAAGCAAAATATATTATTTGAGTTTATTCCATATTTTGTTTTAATTCATATTTAGAAGGTGTAAATGGTATCCTTACAATATCTTTAGGTAAACACGAACTAGCAACAATAAAAATAGTTTTAAAGATCTGAATTATATTATTATTTTAATTTCTACAAAATAAAACCTATTTTATATTTATAAGTTATAAATGTTCAATATTTATACATCATTTTATATGAAAAAATAATTATTGTTTAATTTATATCTCATATCTAAAAATAATACAATATTTTTATTTTAGGAGGAGTCAAAAGATTTCGTGGATCAGGTATATAAAATAATAAGAATATTTCTTTTAATAATATTTTAGTCTCCGAGTCAATCCGAATTACATCCTCTAAAGGTACAAAAAAATATAAGTAAAATTAATAGAATTTTTAAATCAAATTTTTAGACGCTGGACCATATCTTGTTCTGCATAATGGTTTGTAATTTAAATAGTTTCATATGATAATATTAAAAATTTACAATAATTTAAGGCTCGGCATCGGGCCTATTTTTTGACCCGACTCGAAAAATTTTGTGATACCGATTCTATCCGAATATTATTTTTCAAAATTAAAATAATTTTATAATTATAATATAGTTGCTTATATTTAATTTAACGTAATTATCCAAGTTAACTCGGTAGATTTGATAAAACTAAGATACGTTCAAACTCTTTTTTCACAAATATTTGTTAATATTTTGGACCGATTTTTTTTGCTAAACAATATTTTTTAAAATTTATGTCCATTTATGAAATGCAAATTTTATATAAATCATGAAATTTCAAAAAATATATAATATAATATTGTAAAAACACGATGCTATTATTAATTCTTTTTTATTAATAAGTTATGTTTAATTTAAATATACGTGAATTCTTAATAGTCGTTTTATTTTGAAATGAAATAGAAAAATTATTGTTGTGGCTTTTTAATTTATGTATTATTTACCAAAATTCGAATACAATGCAAATTTGTCTATATAAATCTTGTTTAGTTAGTAATTTTTTGTCCATTATTAAGAATATTTAAAATTTAATTGGCAAGGATTAAAATTAAACTTATCATACTAAGTACAAAAAGGACGATATTTTATTAAAAATAAGATAAATTTAAAAAATTATTGAACTAACTGCCACTCTAATTCAGTAATATTTTAGAACTTTTTAATATAGATAAGAATTTTATATAGGAGAAAGATTAATGAAGAATTACTCAACACAATATATACCATTCTGCTATAAGTGCTATTTAAAACTTTGTTTTATGACTATTCGTCAGAGTAATTGCATTGCTATATATGGTTACATATAGCATTGCAAATAAGCCAGTTTCACAATTGTTATTACCAAATTTGTTTTTTTTTTTAAAATATCTTTAAAATCTTAAGTTTTTTTATAAGACTTTGGGTTTTATTTTCGTTTTTACTCAAATTAATGTGAAAAATTAATTACATTATTTTAATAATATTTTTCTTAGAAGTTCAATGGTTAAAAGGTAAAAAATATTTATACATTTCTCATTAAATACAATATTCTGCAATTTAAAGTTAATATTTTTGAATTTAATTTTATATATATTATAAATGAATTTTTTAATATTTATTTTATATAATATTATCCTATTTTTTAAAAATTCAATTAGGATATTTTTTTTTATATATTTTTCACATATATATTGATTATCCTAAAGTCACCTAGAAAGGTTCTAGGATTTAATTAATTCTCAATATTTAGAAATCCTTTGTTTTGAAATAAGGGTCTAAAAAATATGTATTATATACATGAGTAAAACAGTCCATTTATAGATAAAATGATTATATAAACATATAGATTTTAGTTTTAATTTTTCTACCCCTTATTTCGCCTATTAGTAAAGCAATCTAATTGAAATAAGGGAATACAAGTAAAGTTTCAAATGAGAGATATTCTTTACTAGTAGGGCTTTCACCAATTATCAGGTCTCAGACTTTCATCTTATTAAGCTCATGAATGATTGGGATCTGTGATGCTTTAGGCTCTAAATTATTAATAGATTTATTAAGGTATAGCTTTATTGTCGACCCTGACGTTATAAACCGATAAAAAATGATATGGAAATAAGATAAGCGACAATAGATCTAACTTACAAGATTTTACCAGCTATTGATATAGAGCATAATTATAATCACTTATTATTTATGCTATTTATCATTAAAAATAGTTCTTTTGAAAAGAGGAGGTATTGAAAATATGTAACAATTGTGGTATAAAAACATTCGCGAAATTTTGATAGGCAAATTTTTTTTAATAATTAGAGCCAATTAAATATTTTCCTTCCGCCAATGAGATATTAGAGAACTTAATTAGAATTTATTGTGCGGCATTATGTAGTAATACCGAATCTAAGGTTTGCCATTTAAAAGATATTAACTTATCAATTTGGAATTAGTATAGAAATATTATTCAAATTTAAAAATTTAATGAATAATTTAATTATAACATTATAAAAACTAATTAGTATTTTCATTTTTGGAAAAGGTGTAAAGTGTGGATTATTCTAACAGAATAAGATATAATAAATAATGGCATATATTATATGCATAAAAATTAAACTACTTTCAAAATGTTATGAATGATTGAAGGTAATTTTACGTAAGATTTAAAAACCAATGTGACCATGAATGTTTAATATGTTTGTAATTATTTAAAATGCTAACTCTCTTTCTCTTCCCTATGACTTACATTTTAAAACCGGACACTAAAAAAATTATGTAAGATATTTTTAATAGATTTATTTGCTATAAATATCCATATGACATATTAAACTATAGAAGGGTTTAGCTCATCTCCTTAGACATAAAAACATATATTTATTATCAAAACAATTTAAAATATATTTATTGGGTTTAATAATAGCATTATAATAAAAAAATTATAGTATTTCTGCTGAAGAATTTTTTAAAAATACCTGAGATATTAGCAAAAATTCCTATTCTTAAAGTCAAGCAAATACAGAAAAAATTTCCGAGCCTTTCAGTAATATTCCGAAGTATAATAAATTAAATTGAATAGAATAGAATTTCACGTTTATAAAAATTTTATACGATTGGAAATATCCCAGACATGAAATAACTACCAGATAACTCTTGTGATATTTAGTTTTATATTCTACCATGAATAGAATAATTAATACACGCCCAATTATAGATATTATAAACATTAGCTATTAGAATTTGATATATATTATTTTTTGATTATGACTTGAAGATTAAACTTATGAGTTGGTTTTCTATCTTTTATATTATTCTTGAAAAAATGTAGAAAATATTAATTGCAAAAGTATCTATTTTATATGAATATTTATACTGGTTTTCCATCCTTTTATGAAATAATTATCGTACAACAATAATCGTTCATAAAATAAAAAATCATTTTACAAATAAAGACAAAGAAGAATTAAGAATCATAATGTGCATCTGGTATTACACGGAGAAACAAACCCACAATTATTTGGACACTCTATCACCTTTTAGAGGGCATCTCCAGTGTAGTGGATTTGTGTCCACTGGTTGGCCTTAATTTCTTACCTTCAAGACTATTAAAGAAGGATAACGGTAAATCTTGTGAATTTGCATCCATAGCCGTAATTTACATTATTGTCAGGGCCTACATAAATTGATATTAACCTTCTAATATTAATTAATGAAAAACGCATATTACAATAGTGGCTATATTATTACAAGTTATAAACATATTAAAGACAAAATAATTAATTATTTTTTAATTTTCATAGAACTTTTATATATTAGTTTTATTTTTTAAATTTTTCTTATTAGTTCAAATGAAAATGGATCAAGGTATCATTAACTAATAAAAAATTAATTTATCCATTGATATCTTCTTTATTGCCAATAAATGCCAGATTTATAGAAATATTATTCTGATAAATTTTAAAAATAACAAATTATAAAATTTTAATTAAAATATTTAAAATAAAATATTAGCTTTTTTATACCCGCTAATTGTGAAGTTTGATTTATACTTTATTTGTCCTTATTTAATTAATGTTTTTTTAATATATAAATTTTTTATTTGTATTATAATAATAAATTGTGATTTTATATATAAAATGACGATTTATGAAAAATACATGTCAATCAAATAGGAAACACATTAGAAAAACCTGTTATGTTATAATAAGGATATTGGAATTTTGATTTTTATTTGTTTTTTACTTAAATCGTTTCTATTAACTTGATTTTTTATATATTTTTTTAAAAAGTATTTAATTCTCTTTATTAATATTAAAATATCGCATGAAATATAAATCTATAAAAGAGTAAATAAATTAAGTAAACAATTTGAAAAAAGACATAATAATTTTTTTTTAACATGAGGGAAGGGGAGAAAGGGTTATCATTGAAATCCCGAAATACAGCGATTTGAGTTGAAATTTTAAAAGAGAATCCATGATCTTCATTAAGTTGAGAAAATATTTGCCAAAAATATTAAATAAATGATAACCTAGGAGACCTAAGAACCTATTGGTAGAAATAACTATTGTGGTAAAGTAAAATATCAGAAAAGTCGTGATACTTTCTAATTTTTGAGCTTTCAGCTCTATTAATTGGTTCAATTTTGGGTTAAAGAATATTGAAAGACACAATGAAATCCCAATTAAGGTGTTTTCGTCTAAATCAAGGATGTAAGTTCCTAGTCTTTTCTCATTAGACAATAAGTGGAGGGGTTAGAAGGATAGGGTAATTGCTCAACCCTAATTTATTACAGATTATAGAGTTAATATTCTAAGTTGACTGAACAGGTCTTTAGATATAAACAGATTGCAACACGTCGGCTTATAGGGTCGAGGTCTTCCGCACCCTTTACATATATGGGGTTGATATGTTACAGCAAGTCTACATCCTATGGTTACCCTTAGATACTTGCCGGATAGCAAAAGATTGAGATGGACTAGGAACCACCATTTATGAAAGGTTGACAATCTGAGGATCGATTCTTAATGAGTTTCAAATCACTATCTCTACTATCCCAAGCTTACTTATAGCCACCTTGCATTGAAGATGAAAGAAAGGAAGGCTGATAATTAATCTAAACTAGGAGAGCCAAATTGAAATCATCTAATTTATGCCTTGATTCTTAATGCGGTTCATTAATAACTTGGCGGTTAATCTACAATAAAAGGACCCAACTTCTATGGGCCTTATACCCTTATCGAACGCCCCCAAAAATAGGAGTTATCTCTACTGGAAGGGTTTTATACAAATTTTACTGCAAAAGAAGGTTAAATTATTCATGAAGGGACCAAAAGAATTTTTACTGTGAAGTAATGTTTAAAAAAAAATAACAGGATCGATAGCCATCGAGGCCCGGGGTTATTATTAAATATTTTTTGAATAAATGTTTGATCACCGATAAAAGGAAGGGGAGAAATAAAAGCAGGGATCATGGGATAGAGTACACCGACTAGAGCCTTGACGTGTTTCTGGTATAAAGCAGCAAGGGAATCATCATTAGATGGGGGCCATTATATAGATGATATAGCAAAATAAAGGGCCCCTGTTAATATTATTATTTTCTTTTTTACCGTTTGGACTAAATTTTTAATTTGATTATTTAAAAGCATATATATAATAGATTGAATAAATTATTAACTTTTCAAAACCCTTGTTGCAAATTTGAAAAATTATGACAATACCTAAAATAAACTAGGAATTCTTAAGCTAAATAGAACCTCTGTTAAATAAATTTAATTTTTAGAATAGGATAAACAGCATTAAAAATTACTTTTTGATGTTACTAAAAACAAATTTGGCATTACTTTAATTTATTGATCTACTTAAATTTATTTCACTAATTATATATATTTTTAACCATGTAACTGCCATTTATTTGTTTAATTACCATCCATATCGGTTATATATATTTTTTAAAATTATGAACATTTGTTTAGCTCCAAATATCATGATTTGTTTGCGCGATGAGGGTAAGTCATCATTAATATATATATTCCATAATATAAACATTTATAATAATTTATTTAAGTACGCCAAAACTTCTCTTGTGAAAATGAAGGTATTTATTGGATTAAAAATTTAATTCATTACCTTAATTGAATTTATTATTTATTTATAGGCGGTGATATTAAAAACATTACTACAGGTTCATCAAATATTTAGTTATAAATTTGAGGATTGATTCAATATATAAAAATAATAAATTATCATTTTTTATGTATCAATCAATATATTCCTAACTTTTAATAATTGTAGGCCATATTGCCAAATATATTAGAAGTAAGTATTTTAATTTATTTATAAGAATTCCCTTTAATATTTTTTATATTTCTTATAGCCTATTTATCGCATACTGACCATAACATTCATAGTATGTTACTTTCCCAGTATTTAAGAATTTTAATTAATATTTACTATATTTAAAAAATATTTTAAGCCTCAAATTTGCTTATCGGAATTAGTAAATTTACAAATAATGATCATTATATTTATAACAATTATATATAAATATATTAGGATTGGGAAATGAAAAACTTATTCTTAACATAGGTATAAAATTTTATAAAATTAACTATACAGTATAACGTTAATATATTAGAGCAAGATACGAAACCTAAAGGTAAAATATATTTCAAGTATTCTTTCAATTTTTTAAAATATATATCATAAAAATATGTAAAATACTAAATACATATTTTAAATTTACATAATAAAATAAGAGAAGATATGTTTATATATATAATCAGTGATTATTCTTATATGATATCGGCCGCAAAAATAATATTATATTTAAAAATAAAAAAATATAGCTAATTTTAACTTGTATTTTAAACTTAGTTGATTATTAATATATAGATCTCTTCAATTTATGTGAATTTTTCAATCATTTTAGTAATATTTTGAATTGTTAGAAACTATAATAATTGATTTATAAATATAAAATTGTAATATAATATGAAAGGTTAAAAATTAAAATTGCAATCCTAATAGTAATTTGTACGAGTATTATTAGCTATGTTATTAAATAAATGGCATTACACATTATAAATAAAATTAATTAATGACATTGAATTTAATTCTACTGCATGTTAAAGTAGGAAGGATATTAAGAAAAATAAAGGACTAGGGTAGGTTATAATAAAGAAAAAACTACTTGGTTTTAAAATTTATAGCGTTTAATAAATGAATGTTTACACTAATTTCTTCAAAACGGAATGGTCTTGATTAATAAAATATTCTAAACTTAAACAGATTTTCTTCGGATTTATCATATATCTTCTTGAAATATTAATAAATATTTTAATATTGAGTTTAATATATATAAAACACATATATTAATTTAGTAAATATTCTGATGTATTACAATTTAAATTATCAATACATCTTCAATAAGTCATACGGGATAAATGGTTTTATCAAAGAGAATATTTAAACAAATTATTAGAATTTTTATAAAGTATTATAATTTAAAAAATAATAGTATCCATTATTTCTTGTTAATATTCGGTTTTATTTTAGTCACTTTTATCAATATACGCTATTTTTAAATTTAAATATCATAATATATAATCTAAGTAATAAAGTGTCATAATTTTAATACATTATTGTAGTTAAAGATACAGAAGAATACATGTTTTGTCCAGGTAGATTATTAATTAATCCATATAATAAAATAAATTCTATAAAATTTCCCCAAGGCGTAGATATTTATTTTATAATCTTTAAAAGAATTAATTATTTATCTTTAAAAATTTGAATTTAAAGATATGTCTCAAAAACTAATAGGTAATATTAAAATACAGAAAATAAATTATTTTAATTTTTCTTAATAATAGAATGCTCCTAATATAATTAATTATATATATTAGGGCAGTTGAAATATATTTATTATAATTACTATTTAGAAGATGTAAAAGGTACCCTTATAATATCGTTAGGTAATTATGACTAGAATAAAATAAATATATTTTTAAATTTGATTAGTTTAACCTATTATAAAATATAACATTATATATTAACTAGCTTTTCAGTATTTAATATTTTTAGGCTATTTTATAGGAATTAAGACAATCATCTTACAAAAATATTATGAATACTAATACCATATTTTTATTAGGAGGAGTTAAAAGATTTTGTGGATCAGGTATATCATAAAATTTAAATAATATAGTTCTGTTAATTAAATTTTAGTCTCTAAGCCGATGAAAATTACATCCCTAAACGGTACAAATATATATAAATATACCGTTTTAAAATGATTTAAAAAAATATTTTAGACGCTTTGCCATATCTTGTCCAACATAATGGTATATGTTTATAATTTGTTGATTTTATAAAATTTTAAAAATAGTAGAGAACTATACATGGAACCTATTTTTTCAGATCCGAACTGATCCGATATTAAGAAAATATTCCGATATTGAAAACCAAGATAAAAAGAAATTCAAAAAATTATAAGCGTTTATATATAATAAACAATTTTGTATTATTAGTGTTCATAAAATAAATCATAATAATTTAAAAATATATCAAAGTTCGATCCAAAATACTGTTCTAATCTGTCCGCCTTTTGCAAGATTCTACAATAGTTGTTAACTAAGAAGAATATAAATATTTTTTTGATGGAATTTTTAATTTTTAATGGATTGGTATATTAACGTATTTGAACTGAGAAAATACGTGTAAATTATTCTGAAGAGATTGGATGGAGTCTAATCACATGTAGAATCTACTTCAGAAAAGCCTGTTATCTTTTCTTAGATTTCTATTTAATTATAAACCAGATTTTTGTAAAATTTTAATATTATAAAAAATTTAAGATTTAATAGTTTTTCATTCATAAATGCATATCAATCAGTGACGGATGAAGAGGTGCTTAGTTTCTGAGATTTAAATATCTCAATGAAGAATATATATCATAAAAATTTTATAATAAAATAAAAATGTATTATTTTTACCTTTCATTATAAATTTGTTATATAGTCAATTCTCTGTCATTAAAATGACTATTTTTTCTTGGTGCACTTTCTATATATTTTCTATGAAAGTTTTGAACTGGTAAAAAACTAATTTTCCAGTTCTCACCGACAAAGAACAAGCTATTTTCAGCGAAATAAAAAATAATCATAATTTTGATTGGGTCGGGCCAAGCCGGTGAGTTAGGTTAATTGACCACCAAAACATCTCAAAAAAAATATTCTATCAAATTCATATTCACTCATATTCTCATTTAGTGAATAATTATCGATGCAAATATAACGCCAATAATGGTCAACGCACCATATCGGCTACGATTATTATTTTAGTTATTTCTAAAAAATAATTTCATATATGATTTTTATTATTCGAATGTATTAAAATTTAAAAAAAAGGATTTTTTGAAAAAGATTTATTTGTGTCTCGAAGAATTAAAATGTTATATGTTCTAAGTTACTCGTTAAAAAAACCTTTGTTTTTGAAAATGTAAGCGACCAAAATTTATTGCTTATATATGCTTTAACCCAAATTAATTTTTGTCCATCAGTCTATCTACTCTTCATATAATCATATAATTTTCAGTGTACCATTTTTTTAACGTTGATCCTTTTCATCATAACATTTTTATTATTTACAAAAAAAAAATTGCATAAAATTTATAATTGCACTGTTATTCTCATTATATTTTTCATAAAGGCTTGTTGAATATAAAATTTATTTGCAAATAATTTTGTTTTAATCCTTTTATGCTAGCCAAATTTTTATAATAATTTTTAAATAATATTTAAATATTATTGGGGGGAAAACAAATTTTAGATGAAGCCCTACCCATTCATTCCGATGAAAGCTCTGGTCTTGAAACAGATATTTCAATCATAGATAGCTTCTAATGATGACACTATTGAAATTTGATAATGATCTAACCAACACACCTAATCTTTCACAATAGTAAATGTTTTATATAATTTGGATATTGTTATATAAAAAATCAGAAATATTGTAGTGCTCGGTATAAAACCTTTTTGAAACCTCCGTCTCTTGTTAAAAATCTATCATTTTTAGATGTAAATTTTAATTTAACCGAGTCCTAATGTGAATTGATCGGGCCGAATCAGAAGTGCAGATAGGATTAAAATTAATTATGTAATATAGTATCTTTAAATTTTAATATACCAAAATGACAGAAAAGCTGTCAGATAAAAATTATAAAAACTTTAAGATGATAAAAAATGATTATCATTTAGATTACTGAGATTATATATTAGATGTGTATGAATCTCAAAAATTGTTTTGCAACAAAGAAATAAATTTTGCTATATACTTAATTTAATATAATATACTATTAAACATTTTATTTTGAAAAGAATCAATGTTATTTTGCCCCAAAAGAAAAAAATTAATTATTTACAATTTATCTTGGGTTTATTTTTTAAATATTATTAAAAAAACTTTTGCTTTATAATGCTTAATCATGGGGTCTATATTTGTAATTTTTCATTATATCAATATAAATTCGAATGGTATTGATTATATTATTGCGGTATCTGCCACTTTGGGAGTGACAGATATTTCTTTGTTCTATTAATATATATTTTTATCCTGCCTACTAATTTTTAATGTATATTTTTTATCCTGATTATTTATATTTTAGTATTTTATCGATTTAGGATTATAAAATTTAATTGACATATATTGTTTTGGAATGGATTTTACAAAATAAAAGGAAAAGAAAAATATGTTATTTGTGATAGAGTTTTATTATTATAAGAGGATATATTCAGTATATTATTAGGCAATTAACTCTATATAATATCCAATTTCAATCAAATAATGTTTAAATGATTCGTAGATTATATATTTAGTTTTATAAGATATCATGTGACGGAATAATATGTTAGCCTATAAATAAGTATAAACAATGTTAATTATTCATTTTTATCAAATTAATTTTAAAAATATTGCATAAGACCTCACCTACCTTGCCCATTCCAAACTAAGCTTATTTTATTAATTTATAATCTAGTATGTAGATATTTTGTAAGCCACAATAGGTTATCATTGAAAGTATTATATTATAATTTATTGTTAAATGCTAAAGGTGATTTGTTTTTAAATTTAAATAAATTTTATCATTATGATTTGTGTAATGATAGGGTGTGAGACAGTTAAATTAAATTTTTTATTCATTATGATTGATTTTCAATGATAAAGTGAAGAAAATTAGAAAAACTATTATCAACATTGTTCTAATGATGAGCTATGAAATGTTTAAATTTAAAGAAATCTTATAATTATAATTTGTGTCAATGATAAGGTGTAAAATATGTGAATCTAAAGAAGTCTTATTATTTTGTTGTGTTTTACTCGCCAGACATTATTTGATTTTGCAATATAATTTATTTAACCTTCTGTTAAACAATGATATAACAATATTCATTCCCCTAGCTTATTTTTTTTGAAAATTAAATTTTTATTTAAAAGAAAATATTACCTTAATTATGTATATTGCATTTACATATAATCTTTTTCATTGTGATAATGCCGCAAATTTATTTTTTTACGTTTACCACTTTTCAATATTATGTTAAAAATATTACATTCCTCTATCTTCTTTTTTTGAAAATAAAATTTTCTTTTAAAAAAAAATCTCCTCGATTATGCTTATTATTTACAGTGTATTTACATGTAATATATATTTTAATTGTTAGTCTTTATAAAGAAATATTGTATCAGAAATATGTTTCATAAAACCCTTAATGTGTTGGGAGACAAGAAAATGATGTAAATATGGAAGTATGCTACCCTAGAAATTCTGAATCAAATTGAACGTTTGAAATTATGAAATGATGGTAACCAATAAACTTTTATGGAAAAATAGAGCGAATTTTAGAAATTATATGAAATAATATTTTTTTTATAACAAATGGCATGTGAAAGGTGGGCATGTCATAAATGGGTAATTTTACATTATATATATAAATAATATCATAACATATACATATAATAAGAATAAATATATAATTAATAAAATATTTAATGATGTGTTAATTATAATATTAGTATTAGCCATTCTTAACATAAACAGAGGCACTAATTTTCAAAAGTGTATTTAAAATAGATATATCAAATTTTTCAAATAATTTATCATTAGACTTTTGCTGTTTTGGCATACTTAACATTGTTTCAAGATTAAATAATTTTAATTGGAACTAATTAAGGGGATAATAATTTAGCATTTATAATTAATTCGACTTTCTTTATTATAATTTAAAACCTCCAGTTCTATATTATTTGTTATTTTTGAACTCGGCAATATTTGTTTTACCAAATAAAAAATAATCATCATTTTCTTTATTAGATGTTAAATCTATTGGTGTTATAGTTTGAACTTGATTATATACTTTGGTATTACATTTTAGGCCACTGCCAAATTTTTTATGTTTTAAATATAATACTACGGTTATTAGTAATTTTTAAGACATATCTGATATTGTTGAGATTAAAAAAAAATCTGTAGATAAATTCAAATGGTAATCCAAGAGTCTGAAATGTGTTTTAGATTGTCAATTTTAACCACTAAGGAGCATGTAAAGCATAAACCGCATATCCAAGAATGATGACCCGGATATTTTTTTTCCTCCTTAATTCAAATACTATCTAAAGATTATTTTTTTTAAATATTAAAATATTAATTTTATTTTTACATTTATAAGCCAAGTCTATACTCTAAAAATGTTATAACTAAATATCGTTAATGGGATGCTCCAAAACATTTGATGGAGGTAATTTATTTTGCATGGTATCGTAAGTGGCTTCAATTTCCTCTACCAAGACCAGTTAATTTTATATCTCAAATAAAGTTTGGAAATTATGCTTCTCATTTTCCAGTTAAATCGGAAAAGCATAGCAATGTCACAAACGCGTTCCTTTTCTTGACGAAACTAGTAACACTTTACAGCACTACCTATATCATGTAGCATTTTTAAAATAAAAATATGTAGCAATCTCGGGATTTTTAAAATATTTTATTTTTTCGGAACAAAAATATAATAATATATACATACAAAATAATATATTTAAATGAGATCTTTAGGGGAAAAAGTAGTAGAAACGCTGTGTCACTATATGATGTATATTTATAAACAATTTTAATTTTAATTAAGGACCTCTATGCTACGCATTTTCAATCACAACGAATTTAATTTTTTGAGGGTGATAAAAGGAACACGCATTACTAGTTAATCAGAAAGTAACGCTTACTCTTTACTTGAGAAATTAATTATAATATACAAAAATAATATATTATTAGATGAGATCTTTTTAAAATAATTTTTTTTTTTGCATAAAGGCCTTTGAAACTTTTTTAACAAATCCCTTAACAATTTATCTAAATTAAACATATTATTTTTTTATAAAAAATTAGTTAAATACCTAAAATCCTCTACGCCCTGAGACTCTCTCCCATCTTCAAATGTGGCGACTTGCAAGTTTCCCATGAAACCCAAATCAAGAGCCTTCCAATATATTAAACTTAAAATTTTCCAATTCATCTTGGCTTATGGCCACCATTCCCAGCAAGTCTGGTGATATTGGTATCCGATCCCCATTCAACTTTCCCTCTCAGCCTTTATCTCTTCTCGTTTGGCTTCTTTATCTATTATCGATAATAGATCCGCTCCTTTAGATACTGACCTTTCTCAGGCCTTCACTCTTTGGGACGTAATTGCCTATCCACTCATGGTCGTCCTGCCTTCAGCATAAAAAAATTGGGATGCTCCTCTGATCGCCCATTCCGTTGAATACCTAATTTCGAACAGACCATGGACCTCCAATAATTTAATTTCTCCTTTAGATACTGACCTTTCTCGGGCCTTTACTTTTTTGGACGTAATTGCCTATCCACCCTTGGTCGTATTGCCTCCAGCATTCAAAAAAACTGGAATGCTCCTATGATCACCCGTCTGAATACCTAATTTCGAAAAGACCTTTGGACAATCCCAATAATTTAGTATTATATGCAAACTCATGTTACAAATGGTTGAAAGCCATTCCCAGTTCCAATCTTGGCCTCCAGCTACGCATTACCATAACCTTCCGCCTTGGCTGTAATGCCGTAGTTCCCTCTATTTGTATCGAGGCCTCTCAAACAAAAACTCCCTACGTTCTAATGGGATATCTCTCATTCCCTGGAATAATGATCTCCCGCTCGCTTGGGTATCTGTGTCGATTTTGCAGCAAAGTCAAACCTCTCATTTTCTGCCATTGAAGGCTGAAATCCTAAAAAAACAAATATGCCGGCCTCACCAACACCGTGCTCATTCCAATCGTTACCATTACCCCTAGGCATGTTAGGAAGTGATGCCTACAATTCTATTAAAATCATAGGGAAAAAAATGAGAAAAATCTCAGGGGATCCCAATGAAGGATTTTACCTTCTTATATTTCTCTAGAAATTGCAGGTAAGTTTTTTAATTATAGGGTGATTTGCACTCTTTCTTTAAATATTTTTTTTTCTCAATTTTTTTTTATACATATATATTTTTTAATTTTTAATATATTCTTATTTGTTTTTTTTAATATATATTTTTAATTATTTATTGTATATATCCTATTTTAAAATAAATAAAATGATTTGAAAAATAAATAAATAAAATTAAACAAAAATAAAATATTATGAGATATTTTTTTAATAATTTTTTTTTATTTTAAACAATTGATTTTCAAAATTTTGATCAGATAAAAAAAGAGTGCTGAACACATCCGCTGTGCAAAACACACGTTCAACTGAAGAAGAAAATGAGAGGGTTATATTATATTTAATAAATAAAAATTTCAATCGGGGAATTTATTAAAAATTAAAGAATAATCCTAATTTTAAAAAAGCATAATAGCTCACCTTCAAAAGGATCTTCATTCATATCCTCAAATTTTTTTTTATCTTTATCAAAAAATAATCTGGTATGTGGGAATCAAAGTCTGCCTTTTCTTTAAATATTTTCTCAAATTGGTAATACGTTCCAGCTCTCTACCATCGTTGACCTAATTTCCAGGGCTAATCTAATTTAAGTAGTGAGTAAATTATTGCTGATATTAGATATTGAAAATCAAAATATAAATTGTAAACAATATATCAACTGTATATCTTTTATTTATATCTTGACGACTCGTTTATAGGAAAACTCTGCAATTTGGATTTATCACAAGATTTGTCAAATTGGTTATTCTCCTTTATAAGACTAACAATTCCATGGAGTTGTAAAAAGTGTTCCATCTTGTTATAACCGATTTAATCAGATGTCTTCCCACTTTTTCTTTAAAATGGCATAGTCTCTAGACTGCCCATATTTATTCCATAATAGAAAAAATATTTTAGTTGGGTGTACTCTTAATTTTTTTTATCTAAAAAATGTTTTATATTGCAACCAGGGCAGGCTAAATCATCTTCATTTGAAGAAATTACATAATATTTATAGAATAAATTATAGTATTAGAGAATAAGAATATAAATATTTTGATTGATTCAATATATATTAGATTAAAAATCTTGACTGAAAATTTAACAACGAAAATTAAATAAAAATGTAGGAATTATGTTCAGCAAAGTTATTTATAATAAAATATGTTTTTTTACAGATTTTTTAAGAAAAAAATTAAAGTAATTTGCGTTACCGTTACTCAAAAAAAAAGAATACCAACACTAGGTATAAGGGAATTTTAATTTATTATGATCAAATAAGTTAAGACTATATATCAAAAAAAATAAATTATTTATGGGTATTTGATAACTTAACTATATAAAAAACAATACATTGACACATTCATTAATACCATGTAACTCAACCAAATTATTTAATTTTTTCAAATCAATTTTATTCAAGCTTGCCAAACTATTTTGGCATTCATGTACAACAATTTATTTTTCATTTATTTTTATCGCTCATAATTAAATTAAAAAAAAAATAACATGGTTCCAAAATTTAATTTACATAGCACCCAAAAATAATTTAAATATTACAATTTATAAACACGTGAAATATTATATTTTGAAACTATTATACTCCATGAATTGATTACTTTATTTTATGATTTATAATTTGGAATGCTTCCTTCTCATAAATATAAAGACAAACAACATTATTAACTAATCATTTCTTTCCACAATTATTTAAAATAAAAACAAATTTTATTTACAAATGTTAATCATTAAGCTCAAATTTTATTTATATTAATTTCCTTCACCTCGGTAAATATAAAAAAAACACAATAAATAAAAACCAATCATACTATTATCATAATAATATTATGATACTAGACCTTTGGCTATGTAATATTTTTATTAAATTAATGGTTTTGATATTTTTTCTAAAAAATTTTAATGTGTAAAGGCTATTTTAATATTAGAGTTGATATTTTAATAATTGAACTTTCCAAGTTATTGTAACATTGGAATAATTTGAATTCTTCGACATCGTGAACAGCCATTGTTCTTATGCATATCATCATTGTTCAATTTACTATTATCTCTGTAGAAAATTATATTTAGTTGTTGTGCTTATTTTGATATAATATGTTTATTTGGTTGTATATAAAATATTTTTATTTAATATATAGAATGTATTTAATTAAAAATAAAAAGTATATTATAATATTTTTTATTACATAAATATCTTTATGTATAACACGATTCTTAAAATATACACTTTCTGAGTAAAACCCTGCATTGTTAAATTTCTTTTTTTTAAAAATATTATGAAGTTACTTTTGATTAAAAGGATTTCATTGATTATTTTCCAATTGCTTTCTAGGTTTATTGACCTTTATTTTTTACTAAATCATAGTTAAAACTTATTGAAAGTCCATTTCTGGTCATCTACTTTATCTGAACATTTAGTGCAAATATCTATCTCCAATGCTATCATTTTTATTCCTGTCACAATCTAAACTCATAATATTTCATTAAGGTCTGATTCAAACTTACACTCTTGTGTCAATTTTTTAACCCCCTCCCATTCAAAAAAAACACCTTCACAAGTGTTGCTTTACCCTCTTAATTAATTCTAGAACTAAATAGAGTTTTACTGGGTAAAACTGGCTTGCCTATATTTACTCATAATTTAGTTCATTCAAAATTTCATGAAATATATACCTCATTTTGGCAAAATTACTTCCCATATATACAATAATATTTTTTCTTGGTTTTTTTATCCCAATATTCCTCTTCAGCGTCTATATGGCAGAAAATTTTATGGAGGCAAACCCCTTACAAAATCTATCCCTACCAAGTTTGCCAGGTCAAAGTTTTTAAATTGCGATAAAAATTTGTTATTTTGCGGGAGAAATATGAAAATTGCGGGAGAAATATAAAAATTGCAAGAGAAATATTTAAATTGTGGTAGAAATATAAACATTGCTAAAAAAATTTTTCTTCGATCGGGATTTTGAATTGAAGTTATCCGCCTATTCTTTTTATAATAATTTTTATAATGCAAAGTCAATAACTATTTTTCAAAAGAAAATATTTAAATATAATACGCGACAAAATTTTTAAATACTATTTTTATTATTAAAATAACATCTTGATTTATGAAAATATATTAATTTTATAAAAAAACAAACGATTTTAATTTTACAAATGTAAAAAATATATTTTATGCGAAAGTCCCGCAAAACTACCCAATTGGAAATCTATCGTGTGTTTGTGAATAACATTATAGAAATAGATGCTTAATTATCACGTATTACGTTTAAATACATAACATAATAATGTACTTATTTATATGATAATTTTTTTATTTAAATAGTTAAATTACATTATAAAAATCAGTGCAGGAGAGTGAATTTTCATATATTGAAAAATAAAATATTCTTTAAAAATAAGAATGCGGCAATGGTATACACTTATCATATAGTACAACATTCACAGAGCTAATTATCATCACAATATGCGTAAAATCTTTCCCCCATAATATTTACCGCGTCCGAGATAAATGAAAACCTTACTTCTAGAACAAAAATGAGCAAGGCTATCATCAATGTTTTAGAACTTAAACTCAGGAGGTCACTTCTTGACGATCATATGCAATTCTAATAGATGCATCTAATAAGGGAAATATTAAAGCATTTCCCTTATCCTCCGTTATTCCAACAAAGACGTTTCAAGAAAACTATTAATTTATTTCCCCCCAAACAGTGAAAAATATAGCTAACCATATAATGGTAAATATAAGATTCGAGATTATCAATAAATTGCATGTCCGCTTTCTGATCTGATAATGCCTAAGTGAATTTGGTATTTATAGAATTGAGTCAGCACAATTTTGGTTGCAATATGTTCCTAATACCCGCCATCTATAGAATTTTAAAATTTTATAAACCTTTAAATATTTTTTAAATTAAGATATAAAAGCTGTTCTAACATTTTGAAAATTTTTTTCAGTAATGAATGGCAGAGGTATATTTAGAAATGATTTCACATGTAGGAAATCTATTACATGCTGTTAATATGTAGTTGAAATCAGAAGAATCTTTTAAATAAAGATTCACAAAATTAAGCTGCAGATGTGTTTATAAACAATTAAAAATTGACAATAAATTTTATGGCGCCATTACTAAAATTTTATTAAAATTATTAAATATTTTCAAAATACCTATAGGCATTAATGTCTTCTTAGAGGAGATTGCAATGCTCTCTATTTTTGATTTTCCAGAATATTAAAAAAATATTTATTTTTTAATGTAAAAAATATATTTGTTTGTTTAACAATTAGCTCGGCCTCTATGTTAAAGCAATCCGATTTCTCTCCTTTCTCCAGCCCTTTATCGGGCTAAAAATGCGCTCCATGAGGCATTAGAATGAGGTAAGGAGAAAACATAGCATATTTTTTTTAAATATGGGGATTTCTCATTATTACGAAAAAATTTGACCCATTTCTCCTCTGCGATAGGGACATGTCGCAACAACTGACATCATTCCAAGTCAGACCACTCCACCAACTCTCTTAATTCATTAACTCTTTTAGTTGATAAAATAAATTCGTTAAAACATTTCATCACAATTATTTCGACATCCACAAATAATTCATTCATTGCCTTCTTGCAAGAATTATGTAGTATATGGCATATGCAGTCAATTGGTATTAAGTCACTATTGAACTGCCTCAGTTCGGTAAATATACTTTGGTTTTTGCCAACAGAGGCTTTATCAGCGCAGAATACTGACATGCAACTCATTGATAACCCTGAATCAGTTATTATACCATTATGTGGTTATCTATATCGTTGGATTTTTTAAACGATTTCTTCTATAGTTGCATCTATATTATTAATAATGTGATTGAACTATAATAACTAAAATAATCAAGTTTTATTGAAATAAGTTTAATATTATTTTATTATTTATTTAATTTAACCTGAACGTGATAAGCGCTCATTCCTATATTGTTATATAGATACACACTGAAAATGATATAATATGAATTATGTTGATTTATTATTAGATAAGAATAAAACAGGATAGAAAAATACAAACTTGATATGTTTTTATATTTAAAATTTATTTTAAAAATAATCAATTACTTTCCCTCAAAATTATTATTTATATAATTAAAAACGTTAAATTGCTATAACAAAATTGTGCAGGAGAAATTAAAAAATAGCGGTAGATTTTTGCGGGAGATTTCCAATTGCGGTAGTTTTGCGGGAGTGAGATGTCTTCGTGTAAACTAAAAAATTGGGGGAGTCTCCCGCTGATGGGGGGAGACATGGCAACCCTGATCCCTACCCCCTAAAAAATTCCATAGATTTCGGCCGCGATATTTGCCAAACCATGATG
Source organism: Gordionus sp. m RMFG-2023 (assembly GCF_954871325.1). Classification (NCBI taxonomy): domain Eukaryota; kingdom Metazoa; phylum Nematomorpha; class Gordioida; order Chordodea; family Parachordodidae; genus Gordionus; species Gordionus sp. m RMFG-2023. Next base: position 2,769,348 of record NC_088778.1, on the reverse strand, counting down.
CTTTAGTGATATTAATAAAAAATAATCTTATAATAAACTACCGTTTAAAATCTCACAAAAATTTTTTATTTTCATTCTTACAGGCCTATTTAGGCTAGAAAAAAAACAATTAACTCTCTAATTCTTAATGATAATCAAATGACAATTGAAAAGCTGTCTCTGGGTTTGAAGCATGAAGCATATTTTTATCATACCTTGTAATAATGACATTAATTCAATTTTGACAATGATCTAACCACCACACATTATCCTCTAATGGTATATGTTTTATATAATTTGTATTTTGTTACATCAAAAATAAAAAATAATTTAGTGCCCTGCATCGAACCTTTTTTTAGGTCCGACCCGATCCGATAGTTTTATTTTCCAATATACCATATACGATCCTATCTAAAATTTAAATTTAGAAAATATTCCTATCTGATCCAAATTTTGAACTGTTGGGAAAGCATGATATTTAAGCGAAATCTAAACTATTATACGTTTATGGAACAAACAATTTTGTGAATAGAAAACACAATAATTTACAATTATATATAAATTCAATAAAGTTAAATAGAATCCACTCATCTGTTAAGGGTTTACAAATTTTTATTCAATAACACAACATGCATTTCCGATATTTAAAGAAATTTACATACCATATTTAAATTTATTAAATAAAAAGTTACAATAATTCAGTAAATGTATGTTCATTAATGGTGAATCAATTTGATTTGTACATAAATCATGGACCCTTGCTTTCCCAAATTGATATTTATCTACATTTGATATGTATCTAGATAAAAATATAAGTACTTAAAGCTTGGATTAGGAAATAGGTTATTATTAATTAACTCAAAGTGGTCCAAGTACCCTCTATGATTTCTATTAACTTCGATAATTTAACCCTCTAAAGTTTTTACCTTATCTGAAACTTAATGAATTTTTTGTAATTGGAATAATCGGAATAAATAAATTTGAAAATTCTTTCTAAACAATGTAAGTTATGGCAAAAAAGGCAAATACGTACCGATTTAAAAAGATATAAAAAATATTGTGTTTGAATGACACTTTAGTATTGATAATTATATTAATACGCAAATCTCTTAGTCCTCTAGGCATCGTAAGAATATCATTTTCTTAAAAATAATAATTACACAACTTAATCTCTTACTGTATAATTATAGTATGCGTTGCTATAATCGCACGATAATATATAGGAAGGAAAGAAATCGTTGTGGCCTTTTTCTTTTTTTGATGTAGCAGAAGTATAATTGTGGTGTATTTTGGAATCGAGATAATCATGTAGATAAAAATTTATTATGGGAGACTAAGGAACATGCGAGACTTAAAAGACAAACATCAATAAAATTAAATTATATTATTAAATTTTATGCTACCTATATATTTTAAATAATTTTAAATTATACGTTTTTAACAATATTAAATTTCCGAAATATTATGATTCACAACTCAAATGATAGATAAATTTATAATTCATAGATCAGCATATGAAGGAACATCTCAGATTAATCCGCCAATTGCTAGTATAGATTAAAAAAAATACAAATAATTATTAACTAATGCCTTAAAATGTAAAAATATAAAAAAACTATAACCATACTTTATAAAAATAAGATAAAGTTTAATCACTCTCATCAAAATATTGGTTTATTTATTAAACATACCTTATGAAATTTGATTAATCACAATCAATAAAATTCGGATTTAAGTCTAATTTTTGTGTATTCATTTATGATTGTAATTTTTGAACTAGAAAATTTTGCTAGTTCTTGAGATATATATCCTGGCTAACTATATTTTACTTTCTTTTTAGCTTTCACCTTTTCTGGTGGTAAGCTCTTTCAATATCTCTCTTTACTTTATACTATGTTATTCATGCTATCTCTTATATCTAAGTTATACTCCTTCATATTGGCTTTAACTTAATGGCCCCATTGAAGTTTTGGCCTTCCTCTTTTAAGTTTGCTCATCTTCCAAACTCTCATATAGTTCATAGGCCTTCTTATTGTCTGCCAATACCACCTTTTGTTCACCATTAACTTAGTCTTAATAGGCACTACCTTTAAACTTTTTAGTATTCTTGTACTTCACACCTTATCATCCTTTATACTTAGTACCTAATCCTTTCTTGATAACCGCAATCATCCTCAGCATTCTCATCTACATATTTGTAGACTTCTCTCGTCTGATTCTTGTGTTGGCCATGTTTCCGAACTATATAGAATAGTTGGTAATATAAAACACTTCAATTTGTGTGGGATTCTTTTGTCAGAGAGCACACTAGATAATATAAATTTATTATATATTCTTGACAAAATATTATATAGTCTGATATAATATTTTAAACTTATAGAAATTAAATATAAAATTTATATATATAGATTATACCGAGATTGCAAAATAGAGAGATATTTTTAAAATAAAGACTAAATATATTGATCATAAATTTGAATTCAAATTTGATTGTGTGTAATTAGTAAAATGATTTGTTAAAAAATAAATCACTAAAATTGGGGGAGAATCAACTCAATAAGAAAATAAAGTGTTCCTATCGAATATAAATAAAATTTATTTTTATGATATATTATAATATGCTTGATAGCACAGATCCCCGGTCAAATCCGGTAGTTGTTAAAAATATAATTGTATTTTTACTAAATTTTATAATCGAGTCTGAATAAGAATTGCAGACCGAATCGTAAGTTCAAATAGGAATAAAATTAATTGTGTAGCGTCCTTAAATTTTGATACATTAGGATGATAAGAAAACTTATAGATAAAAATTATATTAACGTTAAAATGATGGAAATGGATATAGTATTTAGATTAATGAGATTATATATTTGATATGTATGAATCTCAGGGGGAAAATAAATTTTTTTTTACAATAAAAAAGATAATTTTTTTTATTAATCTTATATATATACTATATTTAGTAATAATTAATTCTTAATACTATTTATATTTGGTTAATTTTTTAAATATTATTGAAAAAAGTTTGCTTTATGATGCTTAATTATCGGGTTTTATTAATTATTCATTATACCAATACAAATTCGAATGGCGTTCATCATTTTATTGTTATATGTGCCACTTTGGGAGTGACATGTATTGACACATTGTTCTATATTATTAATATATATTTTTACTTAGCCATGTAATTTTTAATGTATATTTTTATTTTTAACCTGATTATTTATCTATTTTTGTATTTTATCGATTTGGGATTATAAAATTCAATTGACACATACGTTATTTTAGAATAAAATTTTATACAAAATAAAATGAAAATATATTATTTGTGTTGGTGTTATATCATTTAAACAGGATATATTTGTTGTATATAATTCGACAATAGTTTTTATTGTTTTGGGAGATTTTGGGAAATGAAAATATTTTATTTGTGTTTGAGTTATATCGTTATATAACATACTGGTTTGATATATTTCTTATATTTTTGATAGAGGTTCCTACTGAAAGGGAAACCAAGTTTAACCTTAAGTTTGGTATAAGAATCTGATTTTAATAAATGTTATAAAAGAAAAAAATAAGCAACTGAGTTTTGTCTTAGATTTAAATAAGAATTTTTTTTATCGTTCAAATTCGGTTCTTTAAATATATATTATTTCGGATAATATCCCTAAACTTTTCATAATAGAAATGGAATCAATTCATTTTTTTTATTCAAAAATCTTTAAAAATAAATATATATTGAGAAAAAAATAAAATAATATGAACTAAAATAATATATTTAATAACATTTTCTCCTTTCGACTATATATTTATTTAATTAAATATTACTACCTAACGAACTTATTTTTATTTATTTTTTCATTGTTTTTAAAATATATTAATTTTCTCAATTATGAACTTTAAACTAATAGTTCATAGTTCAAACAAATTAAATTATTCTCGTTTAAGTTTTAATATAAATACTGTATTTCAAATTATGGCTATAAGTTATGTTTGTGTTAAATAACAAACATCATTTATTAAGAAAATTTTAATAGAAATTATAATTGGTAAATAAAATATTTTCTTGAAAATAGAGCTAATAGTTAATTATAAAATTAAACTAATAGTTCATGGTTCATACAAATTGAAGTATCTTCGTTTAAGTTTTAAATTAAATATTGTAATTAAGATTACGAGTAATTGCCTAAAGTTGTGTTTGTGTTGAATAAATATTCTCAGATATTTTATAATCGCCAATTCAATTTTTAACAACCCCTTGATCCTTATCATAACTGAAATATTTGAAAAATTAAAAGTAATTCAAATTTATAAAAAGAAATAAAATATTTCATAAAATTATTTATTAATGAATTTAGATTGGATTTTTGGACAAATAGTAATTAATTTAATCTAAAGTTATATTCAATTATGACAAAATTAGATTTATTTATTGATTTTATTGTATGATATTGAATTATTCATACTAAACTTGGTAAGCACCAAATTGATATCTTGGGAGACTATGGTTGTTGTCCTATAGCCCCGCAAAGTAACTCAATCTATGATTTCTATAATTTGTATCAGTGCAATAACCAAAATTTTTATTTCTATTATAAATATCACACACAATTTTTTAATTTTACTCATTCATTTTTATTTTTAATTCATTTTTTTAAAATAAAATCTTGGTGAAAATCTCAAAATACTAATATAATTATAAATCAGATGTCATTATATTTTGTATGAATTATAATTCCATAATTATTTTTCTAAATAATAGTCCCTTTTCTCAATGTATAATATATTAACATAAATTTAAAATTGTATTTCCACAATTGATATGGAAGTGTAAATATCTAATTATTCTATATTTGATATAAAACCATAAGTTCATTATAAATATATGCCACATAATTTATTTTATTGTTCCATAATATTCAATTTATACATATCACATACTTTCCATAAACCCCTAAATCATTATTATACCAATTTAAATTAATATTTCATAAATTATATTAATCCCATATTCTATTAAAAAATTGTAATAAATTTCCCAATTTTAAAATTGTCAATGTGTATATTCATTATGCATAAAATTCAGTTATTAAATTGAATATGTATGTGCTGTATATTTGAATGTTTTTATCTTACAATTTCATCCAATTAAAATTTGTTTCCAATATTTCATCCATTGTATAATTTATATTCATACAATAATCCAAAATTTTATTTAGGATATTCCATAATACCAAGTTAATACGTTCAACATTAACATCACCTTTTGTAATCATATATAAATATATATAAAGATTACCTCATATTATAGGCGAAGCCAGGATTATCCTAAGGGATTAATATATTAGTGTTTTACCTCCCCCTAGATCCTACATTTGGAGGGTCTTCTGGTGCTTCGGTCTGGTTTCTTATTTATAGCTAACAAATATTTTTATAAGAAAGAAGGTTAATTCCAATAAAAACAACTTATTAGTCTAAATTGAACTCGTGGTATTCGATAAAGTGGTCTATATACATATATACTCTCCAATATATTATAGTCCATGGGACTACATCTAATGGAACAAATAATAAAAGAATTGATATTTGTTTGAAAATCGTGAAATCGTAAAAATACAGAGTACTATTCGCTTTATTGTCTAACCTTGCCTACTCTAAACAAATCTTTTACGCTAAATATATGGAAATAAGAGAAAATATGGATTGAGGTTAAATGCTCTTTTGCCATAAAATGTCATTTTTATTTATGATTAAACTAACGATATTATTTGGTAGTTTTATCATTATACTAGAAATAAAAACTGCCTCCCCTTACCTTTTATTCTGTTAATGCTTTTTAGGACTCAGTAAAAGTCGTTCTTTTTATGATTTACCAACTGTCCTGAAAATAATAGCAAGCTCTTTGGGATAAAAACGCTAATATAAAGTTTAACCCAGAAAAAAAATCTAGTTTAATTGTTACGTTGTAATTTACATCTAAATAAAATTATTATTAAAATTTTAAAAAATACCTACATTGAAAATATTAATTCCTTGACACATAGAATCAAAATCATCTAATAGCAAACCCATACCTCCTAGAATCATTTCACACTTATCCCCCCTAACGCTCTCTTATATATTATAGTTCAATGCCAATCTTGCTTTATACTCCTTCATTATGTTAAACTTGTCTGCTATTGATCAGGGTTGCCATGTCTCCCCCCATCAGCGGGAGACTCCCGCAATTTTTTAGTTTTCACGCAGACATCTCTCTCCGCAAAACTATCGCAATTGTGAATCTCCCGCAAAAATCTACAGCAATTTTTTAATTTCTCCCGCAATTTTTTGAAAAATGTATTTTAACATTTTTAATATATAAATAATAATTTTGAGAGACAGTAATTGATTATTTTTATATTTTTAAAATTTATATATTTATTCGAAAAATATGTTTAGTATGTAAATTTCTTTCTATCCTGTTTTTTTTATTCAATAATAAATCAACATCATTTCCTTCATATAAGTCAGTACAGGGGAGTATATCAACATCGATTGTATTACAAAAATATTTTCCAAAAATAATAAATAATACTACAAATGCGGAAATCGTATACACCTATCATGAAGTTCAACATTCACAGAGCTATATCATCACAATGTGGGTCATATCTTTTTCCCATGATATTTAACGATTCCAATATAAGTGCAAACCTTACTTGTGGTAGAACAAGAGCAAGGCTATCACAAACAGATGCAACATATAAGGGAAATATTATAACATTTCCCTAGATCCTTTGCTATTTCAACAAGAATAAGAACATTTCAATAAAACTGTTAAATTATTTCTTTGGATAGTGAAAAACCAACGATGTAGCTAACCACATAATGGTAAATATAGCTGATTCAGGGTTATCAATGATTTGCATGTCAGCTGCGCTGATAATGCATCTGTAAATTTTAGCAAAAACCAAATGTATTTACCGAATTGAGGTAGCACAATAAAGACTTATTAAATTGGCTGTATATGCCATATACTACATAATTGTAAGAAGGTAATGAATGTACTATCTGTGGATGTCGAAATAATTGTGATGAAATGTTTTAACGAATTAGGTTCATCAATTAAAAGAGTTGGTGGAGTGGTCTGACTTGGGATGGTTTGGTTGCAATACTTTTCTATCAGGTGGTAGTCATTAGTACCTGCTATGGATAGAATTTTAAAATTTTACAAACCCTTAAAAAATACTTATTAAATAAAGATTTTAAAAGCTCTCCTAAAATTTTGAAAAATTTTTTCGAGTATGAAATGGCAGAAGCATATTTAGGTAGTTTCAAATGTAGGAAATCTACTTCATGCCGTTAATATTTAGTTGCAATCAGACTTCTTTATTAATAAAGATTCACAAAATCATTCTACAGCTCTGTTCATCTTTACAGTTAAAAATTGATTATATGGCATTGCTAAAAATTTTATATTAAAATGTTCAAATAATATTATAATTAATACATTTTTAAATGAAGCAGATATTTTTATTAAGACAATTTTAGAATTACAATCAAAATTTGATTTTAATAAATCTATTTACAAATATATAAATATTATGACCTTGGAACATTTGTAATTTAATAAATATATTAAAAATACCAAAAGACATTGATGTCTTGTTTAAGGAGATTGTAATTCTCTCTATTTTTTATGATTTGCCAAAATACTTATATGGTCTAAAAGCAGAGGAGATATAGGTAGAATTTTTTTCCTAATAACAATAAATACCCATGCTTAGAAAAAATAGGCGAGTATGTCTTCTCCTTACCTCATTCTAATGCCTCATACAATCGCATTTTTAGCCTGATAGAAATCGGATTGCTTTAACAACATTAGAGGCCAGGCTAATGGTAATGTTTAAAAAAATTTATAAATATCTTAATAAGACGGTAAACGTTTAGTTTCATAAACAAGACATCAATGTCTATCGATATTTTTAAAATATTTGAACATTATATAGTTTTAGCAATGGCGCCATAAAATTTATTGTCAATTTTAACTGTAAAGATGAACACATCTGCAGCGTAATTTTGTGAATCTTTGTTAAGATTCTTCTGATTGCAACTGCACATTAACATCATGTAGTAGATTTCCTAAATGTGAAATCATTCCTAAATATACCTCTGCCATTCATTATTGAAAAAATTTTCAAAATGTTAGGACAGCTTTTATAATTTTTATTTAAGAAATATTTTTTTAAAGGTTTATAAAATTTTAAAATTCTATCGATGGCGGGTATTAGGAACATATCACAACCAACATTGTGCTGACTCAATTCTGTAAATACACTCTGCTTTTACCAAATTACTGAGGCATTATCAGATCAGAAAGCTTACATGCAATTTATTGATAATCTCGTATCTTATATTTACCATTATATGGTTAGCTATGTCTTTGAATTTTTCACTATTTAAGGGGAAAAAATTTAATAGTTTTATTGAAACGACCTTAAATTTGTTAAAATAGCGGATAATATTTCTCTTATTAGATTATCTGTTAGAATTGCATATGTATGCCCATATTTCAAATCGTCAAGAATTGACCTCCTGGATTCAGGTTCTAAAACATTGATGATATTCCTGCTCATTTTTGTTCTACAGGTAAAGTTTTCATTTATCTTGGAGTGATTAAATATTATGGGGAAACGATTCTACCCATATTGTAATGATAAGTAGCTTCGTGAATGTTGTACTACAAGATAAGTGCTTACAATTGCCGCTACTGTAGTTGCATCTGTATTATTTCTTATTTTTGGAGAATATTTTTGTTTTGCAATGGATGTTGATACACGCCCTGCACTGATTATAATAATGAGATTGAACTTTAATACATAAATAATTATCATTTAAAAGAGTACAATATTACCTTAATATATATTTAAACGTGATACGTGATAATTAAGCGCCTATCCCTAATATGTTATTTACACACATAAACGGTAGATTAGATTTCCAATTGCGATCGTTTTGCGGCACATTCGCCTAAATTTAAATTGTAAAATTAAAATTGTTGTTTTTTTTATAAAATTCTATCTTGTTTAAATTCTTTTATATTAAAAAATATCTTTGGTTTTTTTAAAATAAATTAATATATTTTAATAAATCAAGATGTAATTTTATTTTGAAAAATAGTTACCGACTTTGTATTTATATGCTGTGTTGTGATGATTTGATAAAGCATATTGACGATTAAATTATAACCCATTTATATAAAATTATATTCCATGCAAAAATAATTAAAATATAGACAAAGCATTATTGAAATTTCTTTTATTATTTTTTTTGTTATTTTAGCAAATATTATAATTTTATATGAATGGGTTTGAATTTAATCGTCAATATGTTTCATTAAAACATCACAACACAATTATAAAAAATAATAGGCGGATAGTTACAATTCAATATCCCGGCTGAAAAAAATTCTTTTTAACAATTTTTATATTTCTACCGCAATTTTCTTATTTCTCCTCAAAAATACCAAATTTCTCCCAGACCTGGCAACCCTGATAATGACTAGATATTGACCGTCTATAGACTCATTAGCGGCTCTAGATCCTACATAAGGGTTTTCATTAGGAATACTTCATAATTATCTCTAGAAAGATTATTACATAAATAATTAGTAAAAATATCAGGCTTTTGTACATTCACAATATTTTTAGACTTTTTACCCTGGAAAATTTTTATTTGACAAATTTAGTATTTTATCAGTTGCCGTTTAGGTAGTGAGAGAGACATGACTAAATTTTTCTAGATAGGCTAGAAACCCCGTATTTTCGAGAGCTTATATGAAAAATATATCCTAAAATATACACAGATTAAGAGTACCTTAGCCTCAAAACAAAAAAAATACCAAATCAAAAAGTTGGAAAGTAAAAAATAAATTCAATTAATATGGATGAATAAAAAAAAATTAAACTTTATAAAATATTATTAATATTAATTTAAATATTTAAAATAGTCGATTAAAATGTAAATGGCTACAATTGATTTACCTTAAGTTATTTATATAAAGGCTTGTAGTAGAAGATCTCAAATGCGCTTTTCATTTTTCATAATACCTTCCCATATTTTTTAAGTTTTTAATGATTCAAAAAATTAATGTGAACGTGAGGGAGATAAATTATCTCCCAAGAGCCATGCCTTTAAAGAGGTTAAGGCCAAAGAACAATTATATCTTGGTTAACAAGTTGGAGGTTACTTAGCAGTTTAAGCCTTTCCAAGCTTTTTCTAATATTTAAACAATATGGTGGAGCTACTCATATCTCTTCTACACTTAAATTTTTTATTAAGGATTTCATTGAACCTTTAAAAGCACATGAATCCATAATAAAAAACATTATGGAAAAAATAACTAATTTCAAATGTAACTCCAATTCATGACATCAAGCCACTTTCCCCTGCATTAGAGGAGGTATATGGTTACGATCACCCATAGCCTTATCAATTAGTGGTTTCATCTCATCCAGATTAGCAAGCTCTAAAATAATAACTGGTCATCTATCATTGCAGATGTGCTGCCTGGCGAAGCCTATATCACATGGATATCCTCAGTCGAAAATGGATGTCAACCTCCTGCCTCCCATAAAGGATTGGGATAATCCTACGATTACACTTTTCGACCATGCTATCTGAAGATCTGAAGATCATGTTGTATTAATCTCTTTCAACTAAGGTTGTGAATATGAATACCTTACCATTCCCTAAAAATCTTGACCTCGAGCTGTCAAACCAAATATTCAGCTTTGCAATAGCCATTCGCCTAAATATGTCAGCATCAGTTATGATGCGCCAAGTGCAAGAAGTCAGTAAATCAAACGGGCCCACATTGCCTCCTATGCATCTTTAGCAGTGCACGTTCAATCCGACATATCAGATGCTATGCTCTCATAAAATGGGCTTTACAGTCCAAAGGCTTTCCTGCCACTTTAGAACCTCCAGGTCTCTTTATTGATGGGAGACGACCTGATGGAACTACACAAATTCCCTAGAAAAATGACCGATTTTTAGCGTAGGATTTTTCCTGCGTTGACCCCCTCTCACCCTCCAACATCAATGGACATTTTAAAATATTTAAAATAAACAGAAGATTTGAATATAAATTTGTACAAGTTATCACTACAAATTTACCATCCTTTGTTAGCCAAGTTATTAAAAAACTTGGCAGAGCCTTAAGAACAATATCAGGAAACCCAAAAAACGCGTCTACTTAGGTCAACCCATAGAAATTTAGATCATAAAATCTATATGTTTCATAGGTTCATTCCCAGAGCAACCAAAATAATCTAGATCATTTTTCTGTTCCCTTAATTATTTAGAATTTTTTTCTTCTCTTTCTCATATAATCATTTGTATCAATTATAATTGTTAAATTATATTTTATAAATTATATTTTATAAATTATATTTTATAAATTATATTTTATAAATTATATTTTATAAATTATATTTTATAAATTATATTTTATAAATTATATTTTATAAATATCATGTGCAACATGCATTTAAAAAAATTATTAAAATCAAATTAAAGTCTTTTTTCAAAAAATATTATTAAATAAATTTCCAAAAATACAAATATAACAATCACGGCTCATCTTTTCTGAAATTTTAATTCATTTACAATATACATTCTTACTTATATGCTTCAAAATAAAAATTTTATTAAAGTTTTAATGTAACGATGGTGATTATCGTCACTTTTCAGGTGCAGTTTAACCAACTATTCGGGATCTCAAAGTTTGTTGTCAGATTTGATAAGAAGTATCGCCTATGAGGGAGGAAGGGTTTATATAGAATATAAGATTTGTAGAGCAAGTGAGATTAATTTTATAAATGTGTTTACAGTGTGTACATAATAATTAGTTTTCTTTACAAAATACTTTATTTTATCAATAGATTTTAATTGTAATTTCGCTTTGAACAAATTGGTTAAAAGATCGAGACCAAAAGATCGACGATTCGGGATTAATCCTAATTTTAATTCCCTTAAAATGAGGATCGTGATCGAGATCATTTTGTTAAATATTCTTTCCTATAAAAAATTTATTTTTACTTAAAAGGTATATGAATAAAATAAAAAAATATTATTTTTTTAAATCTATCTCCATCAGATTTAATATCCTCGACCATATTTTATATTTTTCTCATAAATTTTATCAAAACAAATTACGTATTTGATTTACAACATAAAAATTATATTTATTTAATTAAAAATAAAATGAATTATTTTTAGATATTTAATAATGTTTAACTATTATACATTCAGAAAAAAATAATATCCATACAGTTAATTAAGTGATAGATTTAAATTTGAACTTTAACTTTTCCTCGGCTCCGTATAATAATGTTAATTTTCCTTTCTTTAAATATATATTTCTTTCACTGTGTTAGAAGAGTATCTAACAGTAATAATATATCCAAAATGTAAGCTTAATTGGCCTTCTATCAATCTGCCACAAAATCTGTCAATAAAAAAGAGTTAATTACACATTTGCAAATCCTGCAGGATCAACCAATTTAACTATTATATAGATAAAACTGCTTTATTTGGAGAAAGATCTTATAAAATATGCTTTGATAATTTTTTTATATATTCTAATGATAATTCAATTAATATATTGAATAATGATATAAATAAAAAATATATAATGGCTTAATATGTTCTCAGTGAAAGATTTATTTTATATAAAGGATAATTTTTATTATAAATAAATATAATAATATTGTTATTTTATTCTGTTATAATATAAATTTATACTATATTTTATTTATTTTTATATACGATAATTTTGCATTGAGCATAAATGTTTTTCAGAAATTTAATAAGAAAAGGTTAGGGATCATATCCTTTTTAAAGGAACTAATAACACGCCTTACTTTGAATATATTCTGGATGCAAGCACTTATTTAACCACATTACTTTTAAAATTATAAAATATTTTTAATAAGTTCCTCCCATTCAATTTTCACTTTTTACCAATTTTTTTGTGTCCCATCTTACCTTAATTAAATTTTACATGATCAATTATGATAAATTAATTAAGAAAATAAGCAAAATTATATTCTCGCCAATTGCAACTATTACCCTCTCATTTTTAATTGTTAATTTAAAAATTTAACTTATAAATTAAAATTACAAACATTTGAACTGGTTTTGCTAAACGGCTCATATTTTAAAAAGGGCTAACCAATATTTTAGCCAAAAAATATTACGCAGGCTTGGAAATCTTTTTTTGTAGATAACAGGAGTTTAAATATCAATTAAAGAAATCTTGAAGCTTGCATAATATTTAGGCTAAATCTAAAATTTTGTTTTATATACCTTTTTATATAGCTTCATATATTATATTTATATTGTGAAAATTTATTTAAATTTTAACTAAATGAAGATACAAGAATTTTGTATATATCCATAAATTAATAGAAAAATAAATCTATAATTTTTGAGCCTGAATTATATGTGGCCAAAGTCTAAAAAATTTATTCTATTCGAATTTCATTATATTTGTTATATATAATAATTACAAATTATAAATGTTAAATAATAGTTTTCTAGTATTAAAAATTAATTACTAAACTAATGAAATTAATTTATTATAGGAAATTCAACCTGTTTTATAAATCTCAAAATATTCAGAAGTTTCTATATAAATAATATCGACCACTTTTCGCACTTTTGGTAAAGTGGCCCTAACATTTATTAAAAATCTAGGCTGCCAAATAGGTAAACTCACAGGAAAACGTAAAGATTTTTTCCAACAAAAGACTAAGGATATCTTTAAAGAACTACTTATTCTTCAATAGCAGTCTTCTTTCCAAATGAGTTTCCTTGACCTCATTTTTCACTTCTCTTCTTTTATGTTATACTATATTTCTTATTTTTTTAAATTTTGGAGTTGATTTTTTTTACATATAAAAAATATTTTATACGTTAATCTTTAATAATTTATGTCGAAAGTACATTTATAATCGTACTTTTAATTATTGGAATTTTTTAAAAAAATGTAAACGTTTTTATTATATTAAAGAAACGTATTTATTTATTTTTGTTTAACGTTATAGAAATTTGTTTTTATAAAATAAATAAAAGTTCAGAGTTCATAACATGATAAAATATTTATATAGAGGGAAATATTTATATTATCCACCATATTAAATTTTTTTATTATACATTTTAAGATGAATAATTTTTTCGCCCTTCTACCTGCTATCTACTTAATTTTTGTCTACATTAAAAGTAATCATTTTCTAACATTTTTTTTATGATAATATGTTTCATTTTATTAGAACTTGAAGGGAACAAGGAGGGTAAATAGTGTTTTATTTTTTAAAAATTCATTCAAATAGAATTGGGAATTTATTATAAGACTTTGGTTTTTCAATGGGAACTTTTTATGTTAATATATCGCTAACCTTAAAAAAATATATATAAATTCTTATTAAAATTTTTTATTGATATTCTTAAAATCAATATATTTTAGATTTTATAGTAAAACTAAAATTTGTATAATAATTCCATACGTTGTTTAGTTTCAAATTTGACTATTTGTGTAGAAAGTAAGTCTCCTTTACTTTATATTGATTTGTATAAAAATATTTATTTAATAATTATGTCAGATAACTACACATGTGAATATAGAAGTATATTTTATATTAAAAAAAACCTTAATTTTGTATTATAAAAATTGATGTATTAATCCAGTTATAGATGGTGATATTGTGAAAATCAGTAAAGGTTATCAATTTTTAAGATTGCAGAATACTAAAACCTAATTTTTAAAATTCATTTATATTTTAACAATTATATATTATGATGTTATCGTTATCAATCAATATCTATTTGGTATCTTCCTTTTGAAATATAGTTCAGCTAAGAGGGAATGATAGATTTGGTGAGAGATTTATATGAATTATAATTTTTAAAAATATCATATTTATTTATAGAAAACTTATATTCAAAGGAGAATTTTATTTCAAGTATAATCTAACATCTAATTTTACTAACATTTACTAAAAATAAAAATATCTTAGCTCAAAATTTGATGATGGGAATAAGTAAATTTAGAAATTATATACATGATATTTTTAATTAAATATATTAGGTGTGAAAAATGAAGTTCTTACCATTAACATAGGTAAAATTATTTAATGAATTTAATTTCATAGCATAAATATTAATATAGAACAAGAAAAGAGACCTTTAGGTAAAATAGAGTTTTTTGGTTCGAAAAAATATAAATTTAGAATTAATTGTTAATTTTCTTAATATAATTCTTTAACATTAATCGTGAAAAAATTAAACCTTTAAATATTTTAGTTATATAAGATTTTTTAAGTCTAATATTTTTAGAATGGTAAAAGCGAGAAAATGTGGAATAAATCAGTGTTCATTGTAAATATTTTTTTAAAAATAATATTTGGCTCAAAGACCAATTTTACATATTAATTTTATTTAAAATATTAAAAAGTTAATTCAAAACCTGATGGTAATATATGTTTAACTCTTATATTTTTTTCATAAAAATATTATATAAATAATTAAAAATTTATTTAAAAAATAATAGAATTGGCAACTAGAATGAGTATGTTATATCTATAAAAATAAATTGAAATTAAATACCATTCTTTATCATAAATTTTTGTTAAAATTGATTTAATCATAAGCATTATATTAGATATATTTAGTATAACAATTAATTCTATATATATAGCAAACGTAAATGGCATCCTGACAATATATTTAGGTAATCATGATTTAATTTATGTAAATAATTCTGCGTATTTATCTAATTTTATCTAACTGGTTTAATTGAATTTCAGGTGAAAAAATCGGCTAAGCCTGATTGGGCTTAACCTAAAAATTGGGCAACTATTAATTAAAAATTTAAGCACTAAATAATGAACTCTACTAATTGTACGTCAGCATTTCTATAGCCAATTATAATATCTATATTGTATCTCATAATCTATTCAATTCTCAATGCGAACTTCAATATTTTTACTTCTATTTTTTGATATATCCATCTTTAACTCTTAAAATTTAAAAATACTTTATTTAATTTTAAATATCTCAATAACTAAGCTTAATTCATAATTAAAATTTTATTATATATTTTTATAATAGCCATTTAATGTTGTGAAATTATATATAGTATTAGCTTTTTGTTTTAAATAAGAAAACTAAAAATGGCCATAAAAGATAAGATTTAAAAATAGACTGGGACAAGTCCTAGCATTTTAAATATGCGTTGTATGGCTTAAGTCCTATATTATACCAAATATATAGTACTTTAGTTTTAAAAGAATTGTCAATATAAAGGACTGAAAAATGCAAAAAAGCATTTACCAAACTATATTATTTTTAAAGTATATCAACTATGTTAATGAAAAGTAAGTCAATGCCCAATAATCTCATCATCCCACCTTGACCTGACAACTATGGGAGTAAACGATATAGGTTATTTTTTATTGCATGTTTTTTAAATATTCTATTTGCGATCGCCAATATTTTTGAGAATTTCGGTTAATTACAATAATTTTCATTTGTCAAATAAAATCTCTCAAAATTTAATCATCTTAATTATAAAACAGAATAATTATATTTAACATTCATATTGAAAATTAATTCTAATAGAAACAGTCGTCAATTTTATTAATTAATTTTACATCATCATTCTTCTACGAAATTTACGTATTCATTAACCAATTTAATTAAATTCATCAACCTGTCATAATTTTATAATATATACACATCTTTTATTTCTCACTAAAAACAATTTAAATATTTACAAAGAGAAAATGGTACTTTGTGCTGTAAACCTTTTCTATTAAAATCATTAATACGTTATGATTTTAGAAGAGTTATTCAGTGGATGATACAAGTTAATTTTAGAAAATCAATTAATCAAAATTATATTACTTGCTAAGAAATTTTAATGATTATATGCTTTTCTGATATATGTGTTGTTACCCAGTGTAAAAGCAAAAAAAAACTTTATAATCCTTTACAATCATGATTTTGTGATCAAGGCAGAACTGCACTTTAACTTCACATAGGTCAAATTACTATAAGCTAGAGGAAGTCATATGAATCATATACTAACACCTATGGATATTTTTGAATTATGAGAGAATTAATATCATGGGGATTATTGATATATTATGCAGCTATTGTAAATACAATTTATCCGTATCTATATTGCTTTTATTTATTAATCTTAACATAAGATTCTCACAATCTCGAAATCAATTTTTTTTCATCTCAACTTAAAATTAATGAATATAAAACAATAAAAAATATATCATAAAATAATACAACGTTACATGTGATATTTTTTAACAAAGAGATATATCATTTTACTAAAATATAATCAATATAAGAATTAGTTACATGATATTACTCTTCTTATCAAATATATTGTATATAGACGTCTATACGTTAAAACCAGTCTGGTTAGATTTTGCGTATAAATATATATATATATAATTCTAATAAATGTTCCAATAAAAAAAATTATTTTTTTGGAAAATTTATTCCTACTTCTCCCAGGTTATAAAAAGAAATCTAATCAATGATGAGAGTGTTTTACAAATCTTAATAAGACATAGGTTTAAAAAATTAGTCGAACACACTTGACTCAAAATTTAATATTAATATCAAAACAAACTTAACTTTAATTTCGTTTTTTTTAGGAAGAACAGAAATATTCCGAAAACATGGTATATAATATAATTTGTAAAAATTGATTTTATAATCTAATTATTTTATATTTAGTTGCCTCTGATATAATAATTTTATCCGAAAGTAATTTTTCTTTTTATAAATATCCAATTAATGATTTAAAAATTAAACTGTTTTTAGCATATGGCCTTCCTTACATTATACAGCATAATGGTATTTAATATAATTTCTTCATAATATAAATTCACAAGTTAAATTGAATAGAAGATCAAATTTATAAAATTTTATTTATTTAAAGATATTTTTAACTTTATGTAATTTTCTAAGATAATCAGTATATATATATTAAAGGTTTGAAAATTATATTTATTTAACGTATCAAATTATATTTGTTTTATGAATTTTAATTTTGTTTTTAAATTTTTTAATAGCTTATATATTAATTTTTTGATAGCTTTCATATAATTTTTTGATCATTATACATTTTAATATGTAACAGTTGATTTTTGATTTGTCATTAAAATTAAAAAAAATAAAAACTAATTACTAAATTTTTATAAAAGAAACTAATTTAATAGAATTAATTCTATAAATAATACAAACTATATGGACGCTACATATTTAAGCCCTTCAATCTTGCTAAGTAAAAATAACCCATTTTTGAAGTAACATTGTGTATGATAATACAAAAGCTAACCAACTTTTTTGCCTAAAAACGGCGATATAAGTTGTTTATAACATTTTACAAAAGGATCCAGGACCACCATTAATTTGAGAATTTTCTTTTTTTTAACCTAAAATCTTAAAAAAATAGCCTAGGGGGTCTACAATAGTTGACTAATAGCTAAATATATACTAATTCAGTTCAATATTTAGACTCTAGTTGGAAAAATACTGTTATTATTAAAATGGTATAATTTATATTAGTTTCTTCGAATTTGAATTGCTAAAAATATCTAATTACAACTATACTAGGGACCGAAGGTAAAAATCAGAAAATTCATGGTAATTTCTAATTTTAGCTTTCAGCTGAAATATCGGTCAATGTACTTTTAGAGGAAAATTGGGATACATGAGAAATCCAAATTTGTAAGGACAATTATACAATATAATTTGGAACGCATTGATTTTCATTTTTCAAAAAATATCTCGTTATGAGTTCATATTGATAATCATATTGTCACATGAAATTTTATTTAATTTTTTGATAAATTAAATGAGAGCCATCTGCCATAAATTTTGTAGCTTTTCACTATTTTATTAATATAAATGCATTTTGATATTACCATTTTAAAAGAATAAGGAAAATCATTTTGTTATAATTTATTTTATAAAAAAACAATTAAATTATTATTTAGGAATTCAATATTTAAAAGGTAAATTTTTTTATCTCTCATTATAATAAGATATTATGTTAAAATTTAAAGTTATAATTAATTTTTTAATTTAATATTTTAATTTATTCTATTATTCCTATATTATAATATTATCTATTCGACTAAATTTAAAAAAACAATCTAATTTATTAGAATATTAAGAATATATGATCACAATAATCCTGATGCATAGTATGATTTGAATAATTAAATCATCAAAGTTGATACAGGTATTCAAGAATCTAAATTTAACAAAGTCATTTTCAAAAGTGTGAACAAAGGTTAGGCACATTTTCTATATTTAGGGAAAGACACTAATCATAAAAGTAAAGTATACTGAAGATTAAAAATAAACGTCCCAAAAAGGTTAGTCATACTTGGGATGGGTCCAGGCCTGGTCTCCATCTTAACTTTTCCATCTAAAATAGATTTTTAATATACTTTTAAATGAGAACCACTAAAAGTGTCAAAAGAGCATTAAATATCTAATGCCTATATTATATAATGAAACCATAAAGATATATAAAATTTAATAGTAAGCAAAGGTACTAGCAAATCAAGAAGTCGATTCGCCTCAAAGGACTCAAAGAAACAAATTTTATAGTGGCTACTCTCTTCGCTATAATCATTTCGCCTAAAAGTGATAAAAAGATGAATCAGATTTAAAAGCAAACACTTCAAATTAAATAATAAATACGCAAAAAGAAAAGTAAAAGTAAATTAGAAAATTTCTTAGAAAATGAGTAAAAATACAAAATACCGTTTCCCTAAAAGTTCTAAAAAGTGCCAAAAAATATAATTTATAGCAAATACTCAAATTGTATAATAAATGAAGCTAATGTTTTATATTGTAAAAATCCTCTATTTTGGCAATTTTGAAGGCGAAATGTCTAGTATTTCTATAAGCGAAATACCTATAATCAAATCGCATTTTAGAGAATAAATAAATTTGGGAAATTTCTATTCCCCCCCCCCCCCTGCGTCTATACTCTATTTATATGAATAAAGGTTTTTAAAAATATATGTCTCCATTATTCTCTTAAAATAGATTATCTTGCGGAATATATGATTTCATGTATAAATTGTAACCATCATTACTCACTTCTACACATCTTTCAAACTTCAATGTCCTTATAAATCTTCATAAATTCAAGATATTCCATTTATAGTTTTCCCAAAGAAAATTTGAAATATAATTTATATTAAAAATTTTAATTATATAAAGGGATTAAGGATAACCATACAGGGATTCAAAATAGGATGGAATGTTCAGTTTAGGTTCGTGTTTAGATAAAAATATAACAAATTAGGTTAGGTTTGTAAAATTATTCGTTCGAACTTCCAAAAAACTCTTTTATATAGATTCTTACTATGAATTTTTTCCAAAGAAACAATTTTTTTTAAATTTTATCAAAAAAAAATTTTATATATATAACCTGTAATTTTATTGATAATATCTACATAAATAATAACTAATTTGTTAATTATTAAAAATAAATATAAATTAATTGACTTCAATATTAAACATTATTAATTTAAAAAGAATAATATTGAGCTCTACTACAATTTAAATATTTTCTACCAGTCATATTACATTTTTATAGGGAGAAATTAGCAATTTTATTGTTAAAAAATATCACTCCGCGATAACCTAAATAGCTGAGACGAACAATATAATATAACGCCATTTATATTTGTCAGATCTATAATTCTGATTCTTCTAATAATCATAGATATTCATTTCTTTATTTAGACGTCGATTTTTAGTAAAATTAGCTAAAACATCTAATATTTTTATCTTCATAACAGATTTTGCTTATGAACATGTTTATACGTTAAATGCTACTAAAAATCTCTTGGCTTAATGATATCATAATCTTTTTTGTTGAGGACTTTGTGATATTTTTTAGCGATTTACTTTATGATAGTCTTCGTAAATGTATCCCAATCTGAAACTTTATATTTAAATTTACCATATATAATATAATAGGTAAATTATTTATATATTTAATTTAATTTATAAAACTAGACATTATTCAATGGTGTATTTATATATATTTATAAATTATAATGTATGCATATATTTAGCCATCATTTTAGGATTTACATGTCAACTAATTGTCTTATCAATTATTATATTAAAACATATTAATGTCATTTAATCACTTGAAATGGCGTTCCAGGACTTATAAAGAACAGAAAATTAACTGCTTCATATATTTTACCAAACTTAGTGGGTTTGGGTATCTAATAGAATTAGATTTCACCTTGTTTAATATAAATACTGACCCCCTTAGCTAATTTTAATGCGGACTAATAGCTTAGTATAAAGGCTTATAAGCCTCATAGTTTTATAAAAGCGAAAGGATACCTATTGCAAGTATCTGATGAATATTATAGAATGATATCGTATTGATGGCTAATAATATGAAGTATTTCTTATAATCTACGTTTATGTCTAGGTATATCTAGCCTTTTCATAAACCGCGTAGCAATTAACATCTAAACATTTCTACATTGCCTTCCCATATGTGCTTTGTTTTTAAGTACACATTGAATGGGCATTATATTTTGTTAAATATTTCTTCTTCGTGTGTGTAAGAGATTTATAAATTTTTAAAAACTTTCCTCATCCATACATATAAAAAAATTCTTAAAATTATGGTTATATGTGTCAGAGGGTACTATATGTTTGAATTTACAAAAGGATTTAGAATATAGTAAGTATTATATAAATAAAATTTTAAAGAAAAAAAATTCCTGGGAAAATAATATGGCAGCATTCCCAAATAATAACAAAATTATAGTTTCGAAATATTTCAAATAAAAATATATTAATTGATATATTAAGTAAGAAATAATATTATATCAAGTCAAATAGGAATAAAACTTTATTGCATGGCAATATATTCACTTGATTTCGTGGCAATTTAGTGAAAAAACTTTGGCGGTATTTACGTTATTTGAAATAAACATGGCTACCCAACAAATGTAAACACATATTAGATCATCTTAGGCATATTGTTAGAAGTCATAAACAGAAAGCAATACAATTAAAATAATGGAATAAATTAGTCTAACTTTTATATTTATTTGTTAATAGTTCAGGTGACAAAAAATCAAGGTATCATTAATTTAAAAAACAAATTATTTTTCCATTAATAATCTTATTATTGACATCAACGACTTGTCATACCTATATTTTTCTAATATACATAAAGTTATAAATTCTAATTATTATTTAAAGATTATCTATTAAAGATTGTCTTAAAATAATATATTAAAATTATTAATAATAATAAAAAATAGTTGAGATAAATTCGTCAACCGCAATATTTAACTATAAAATTTTTTTCCTAATTCATGAATAGTTATATTTTAATATTCAAAATAATATCTTTTATATATTTTTTAAAAGAATTATTTGTGTTTTTAAATATTTTATATAATAGTATTTTAAAATAAAGGAGTTAAACTATAATAAAATTATATATTATAATCAATTAAAACGACAATAACATCATGAATCTTTCAATATAAAAACATGCAATGAAAATAATGATATAGAAATCATATTGAATACTGTCTATGATTTATTATGAAGTCAACCTCTTGAAAGAACCTATAAACGAATGTAATAAAAAACAATGTTGCCAAGAAAATAGTTATAAACTACAACAATAGTATCTTAAATTTAACATTATCACAATTTCATACTTGGATCATTATAAAGGCAATTCACATAACCTAACTACATCACAAAACTAGAACATAAGCAATAGGAGAACTTGCTCATATTGCTTTAGAATTATTAACATAAAAATAACAATTTAATAACCATCCATGGACCACTTCAAGATGCCCATGTAGTAATAAACCTCCAGCCTCCCTGCTTGAACCTTTATCACTTAGCATCTCACCTACTACCACCTTTAATTTAACCCCAAATGACTATCAATTATTTAATCCACCAATGAAATTCCAACACAGGAAAAGTCCTTTATAAAAAATTATCGAATACCTGATTTGGAATACCCAAAATTTTTAACAAGCTATTTTAGCCCTACCATAACACGAATCTCAAAAGCAGCCCTTAAATTAATTTATCCTTTTTATATCAAAATTATTAATAATATTTTAAAAAATCCAGAAGATTTATATTGGAGAAAATTGATATATTAACATTAATATTAACAAATCCACCAAGATAATCCAACCCCACTAACCCAAACCATCAAAGAAAGAATTGAATACTTTGATCTTAATTTTGAAAAATTATCACCAAATATCAATGATCTGCTAAAAAGACTTCAAGTAACCCCTCACACAAACTATTATATAATAAGATTAATAATTTCAATCTAAAAGGATCTCTCCGAGCTCTTGCTAACGCAAACACTTCAGCACCCGATAATATCCCTACAAGAAATCAACTTTTAGAAAAACATCTGAGCCCCTAATACACTCCTCAAATACTGCTTATAATAAATTCAAAGATAAATATCAGGAGAAGCCTTAACAGCTATTAAATCCTTTGCAAACGATTCTAAGGGCTGGATTACCTTCGACCCTCTTTTATTATTGACCTCTTGGGTTTAGACAGTTCCAAATTCCACTTTAATGAAAATTTTTAATCTTATTATCAACGGGAAATTACCACATAAACTAGCACCGATATTCTTTGGTGCTCGATTAATTGCACTTGAAAAAGCTGAAAATCAAGTGCGCCCAATAGCTATTGAAATTTTTCTATCGACGAACCATTTCAAAAATTATTTGTAATCGACTCAAATCTACAATAACCTTAAGCTTAACTCTTTACCAAATGGGGTTTGGAGTAAAAGGAGGCTGTAGAGCTGCAATACATTGCAGTGACTAGTTTTATCCAACCTCAAACCTAAAGATTATATAGAAAAATTAGACATATCCAATGCCTTTAATTCAACTATTAGGAATAAAATGATTGATAATTTCTTGGAAACATTCCCTGACTACCACAATTACATCCATCTTAGCTATGGCATTCCTTTCTTACTCAAATTTAATGATTATATTAATTCTGCAGAAGGCCTCCAACAGGGTGACCCATTAGGACCACTACTTTTTTTGCTATGCCCCACCTAATAAGTGATATTTCTCTTTCATGCAAACTCAATCTACATGTTTGGTATCTTGACGATTGTACTATATCGGAGACCAATTCATCAATCCAGAATTGTCTAAATATAATCAACAAACTTTGATGAACTTAATTTATCCATATATAAATGCGAAATTTATCCTTCTCCACCTCCAACAGATACCATATTAGATAACTTTAGACGGACACCCTTACAAGATTTCAATATATTAGGAGCCCCATTGGGAGGTGCAGAAGTTTTTTCTCCAAACTATCCCTCTTAAAACCAAAGAATATGAACAAAAGATTCTACAAATGATGACAGAGTTATTAAACATCAAACTCGATTCTAACTCATGGCTTCAAGCAACTCTCCCTTGTAAATCCGGAGGATGAGCCCTAAGATCAGTATTAAGTATAGCCCTTGTTTCCTTCATCTCATCAACTTTATCAGTAAAAAATATTACCTCGCAAATTATTACCATCGATGAAGATAATTTATTAGATGAAGCCTTACGTTGTTGGAACATTAATGTTACCAAACACAGCCCCGCCAGATTCAACGAAACAAAAAGATTGGGATCAAGGATTGGTATCTCGTTCTTTAGCTTACCTCAACTGCCAGATTCAACGAAACAAAAAGATTGGGATCAAGGATTGGTATCTCGTTCCTTAGCTTACCTCAATTGCCAGATTCAACGAAACAAAAAGATTAAGATCAACGATTGGTATCTCGTTCTTTAGCTTACCTCAACTGCCAGATTCAACGAAACAAAAAGATTGGGATCAAGGATTGGTATCTCGTTCTTTAGCTTACCTCAACTGCCAGATTCAACGAAACAGATTGGGATAAAGGATTGGTATCTCGTTCTTTAGCTTACCTCAACTGCCAGATTCAACGAAACAAAAAGATTGGGATCAAGGATTGGTATCGCGTTCTTTAGCTTACCTCAACTGCCAGATTCAACGAAACAAAAATATTGGGATCAAGGATTGGTATCTCGTTCCTTAGCTTACCTCAATTGCCAGATTCAACGAAACAAAAAGATTGGGATAAAGGATTGGTATCTCGTTCTTTAGCTTACCTCAACTGCCAGATTCAACGAAACAAAAAGATTGGGATCAAGGATTGGTATCTCGTTCTTTAGCTTACCTCAACTGCCAGATTCAACGAAACAAAAAGATTGGGATCAAGGATTGGTATCTCTTTCCTTAGCTTACCTCAACTGCCAGATTCAACGAAACAAAAAGATTGGTATCAAGGATTGGTATCTCGTTCTTTAGCTTACCTCAACTGTCAGATTCAACGAAACAAAAAGATTGGGATCAAGGATTGGTATCTCGTTCCTTAGCTTACCTCAACTGCCAGATTCAACGAAACAAAAAGATTGGGATCAAGGATTGGTATCTCGTTCCTTAGCTTACCTCAACTTGAGCGATGATCACCAATATAAATCCCCCCCTCCCCTAAGATCTTTTAATTTCAACTACTCTGGCCATGAATTGTTAGATTCATATCCCAGTATTTTAAATAACCAGCTAATAGATAACGACGCTTTTCGTTATGAAATCAATTTATTCCTAAACCATTATATTTGCAATAAATGCAATCAATCGGCAGACGCGTATGGGAGACACGCTCTCCACTGTAAATTTATATCAAAAATCAGCTGACATGATAAAATAAATGCAATAATAGCTTCTTTTTTAAATAAAGTCAATTTTCCCTGTATTTTAGAACCTACATCCTTTTCAAATAAAAAACGCCCTGACGGCAAAACCGTCGTACCTTTTTTATGGGAAAGCCTTGTGGGATTTTACTTGCATTAATCCCATGGCTCTATCTAATAATTTCCATGATCCCCTTAAGAGAGCCAAATCTCTAAAAATATAAAATACTCACACATAATGTGTAATAACCACTGTGTTCCAATAGCAGCTACATCAACCTGCTCTTTTGAACAAGCGGCTTTAGATATATTTAACACAATATTTAAATCAATAAAAAATCATACCTTTCTCCATTTTACAAATTCAAGCAGAAAATCGCCGTATCCATAATTAGTTCTAATTATCAAATATTTAAAACATCATGGCCCGACCTCGCCATATTTAAATGTTTTTTTTCTTTTAAAAATATACATTTTTATTTTTTTTAACTTAAATTGATATATGACATATTTTATTATATTCTCTATATTTTAATGTTAATTTTTAAATAATTATATTTTAATATTTTTATATGAATTTTAATAAAAAATTGAATTTTAAAATTATATAATAATAATAAATTCTCTCATTATTTATAAAATTCGCAAATACATCCGAAGATATTCTAAAAGATTTTAATCATATTAATCAAAAGACAAATTAAAATATAAACCCCGGATATCTCATAGTATTATAAGTTGGTGAAATATTAAAATATAAAATAGGCTATTATGTATAAAGATAATACAGATTTATTTAAAAAGTACCTAAAACTATTAGCCTAATAGAACCTATCCAACAAGGTAAGCCATTCGAATAAGTTATACACTAGCTAAGTCAACTGTTAGGTGTCATATTTTATATCTATTATGAAACATAGTCTTTATCATTTGAATAATCTTTTCCCAATCGCAATAAAACATTTCTCATCAATCAAAAAAAAATTAGAATGAATGAATATTTTGATATTAGAAATCTGAAAAGCTAATAATATTGAAAGCTTTTAAAATAAGAAAGAGACGTACCAACTTCATGAGATAACTGTAAAACCTATATTCATAATTGCCTTGGAATAGTTTCATCAATTTATTTTTTTAAAATATATTTTAATAACAATGAAAAAATATCCTCATAAAATATTAATTTTAGCTCTATATTGGCTTAAAATATTATTCTGAAAAATTAAAATTATAAATTTTTAGATAAATTTAAAGCAAACAGATTTTTAATAAATTTATCTTCTTTATTATAGGAAATTAAACTTATTTCTTAAATAATCATGTTAAATATATATTCTCTTTGATACATCGGTAAAACCTCGTAACATATGTTTATATACTTAAAAATAACCTATAGCTCTATTATATTTTTTAATATTTTAAATCATAAACAATTTTCAGATCCAAATGTCAAGATTTATAGATGTGATAAGTGTGAGTCATGATTAAAATATATTACTTAATATAAAAAAACTAAAATTAATTATTTAAGTGGCCATAAACTTCTTCTGTAACAAAGGTATTTATTGGATTAAAAATTACTAAATTGAAATTATTATTTATTAATAGAAAACGCTAATATAGATATATCCGCAGGTTTATCAAATAAGTATTTATTAATTAGAATTTAATTATAATAATTATTAATATAATGTTTTTAATTTTCAATTATAAATATGTACTTTTAATTATATAGCCGATGTTTTCAGTTATATACAAAGTAAGATTTTTATTTCACGTATAAGAATTTATAAAAAAAATATTTATATTTCTTATAGTTTACTTAATGTACATTGGCAATTACATTCAAAGTAAATAGTTTGATAATTTTATAAGAATTCCCCCTTATATATAACAATAACATATTAAAAATATTCTAAGCATCAAATTTACTGAACGGAGATAGTAAATTTATAAATGATAATTATTATTTAACAATTATAATTGAATACCTTAGGATTGGGAAATAAAAGCCTTACTTTTGATTTAGGTATGAAATTAGAGCAAGAAACAAATGCTAAAGGTAAAATGAAATACAAATATATTTTTTTGTATATATAATAATTATAAAATTTTAGAATACTAAAAAATATTTACATTAATTTATATATAATAAAATATAAGAAACTATGCCTATTATTCAGTGATCATTCTTGACTTATGTCCTTATATATGAATATTTTTTTTAAAGATTCATGTCCAAAGAATAAATTTTTGAAAAGTTTTAAATAAAATTTCAAACAGTTTGGGTATAGTATTAATTTTATTAATAAATAAAATTATAAAATAAATCACGAAAAGTTAAAAATTACAATTAGAATCAAAAATTTTATTAAATAAAATGGAGTTGAAAATTATGTTCATATTAATTTATAGCAATTAATTAATTCGACGATTATTATTCCAGGATTTATATTAAAGTCAGATGGATATATGATAAAAAAAAAGGAACGTGGAAGTTTGGAGAAAGCTACTTTGATTTTCATTTAAATGAATGCTCACTCTACTAGGAATCACAAAGAAAAATATAATATTTTTTCAAATTCAGATTATTCTAATTTGATTTATAACATTATTTTTATTAATGGGCCAACAAATATTTTATATTTTTTCACAATTTAAGAATTAAGACAATCATCAAATCAAAACTGTTAAATTATATTAGATAATTTAAATACAGGGATTAGAAACAAAACAATTCGTAATACACTAACGAACCTATATAATTTATCGAACCTTAAAATTCGTTATGGTAGATAAACTAAACTAGCTTAAAAATGTTTAGTTTTATATATAACATATAGACCTTAATATTTAATAACCCACCCTTAAATTTTCCCTGAAAATTTTTTATTATTTTTATAATGATAATTTCCGCCGATCTAATATTCTTTAACCAAATCGTCCTTTATCAATTTTAGAAACAAAACAGTAACTGAGCCTTCAACTTTATAGTTATTTGTCCTTAAAAACTAACCGAATCGGATCCTTTATACATAATTCGAATTCTTGGTGAAAATGAACTATATTTTTATTTTCAGGACGATTTAAAAGAATGTCTCTCCAACAAAGTATATAATATAACTAATATATCCTGAATTTAGCAATATTTTAGTCTATGAGATTACACATGGTAAACCCAAAGGTACATACCAATAATAGTATGATATAGAAAAATGTAATATACTCTAGGTCAGTGGCATAGCCACAGGATGTTTTGACGTTTGAACATCCACCCCCACTTCCTAGACTAAAATGCAGATTGTATAAAATAAATATAAATAATATTTTTATTTTAAAGTTACAATTCTATAGTGAAAGCATAATATATTATACTATAGAATTTATAGAAATAATTATGTATAACTTTATTTTAAAGTCATAATCTTATAATTTTTGATTAGATATTATTAATACCTATTCAAAAAATATATATTTATTTTTTATCAAAGATATGGTTTTAAAAAATAGTAAAAAAATAAGATAGCGCATACACATTTAATGTTTTAATTTTGTAAAAATACTATTATTTAAAGATAATGATATTTAGTTATTAAAAAAGTAATTAATTATAAACATAAAATATGGCAGTTATATACCCAAAATTTTATTGAATATTGTAATTTTATCAAAATATTAACCAAGAAATATTTTTAAACATCGATTTCAATAGTATAAAATAAAAGCCAAATAATAAACTTGAGTTTATATTTTAAAATTTCATGGTAATATAGATAAAAATGATTAATTAATAGACATTTGCTCTTTTTTGTAAAATCAATAACGTTCACACAATACATCATTACTCTCAAATAACAAGCGCGATATTGATTGTCGCTGAGATGAAAAATGATAAATTTCCACTATGATTGAAAGAAATAATATTGATATTACTTTTCTTAAATAAAATTTTAGTTAGGTCCAAACCTCTATTATAGTTACAAAAATATTTATGTTTTCTTTTAAAAATAAATTGCTTGATATCCGGCGTTTTAAAGGATAAGGTGTTGATTTCTTCTTTTTAAATAAAGAGAGTGATTGATAAACGAAATCTAACTTTTTAAGGACTTACTATAGGTTTTCTTAATAAATGATATTATTAATTTTTGTCCTGTATTAAATTTTCATATAACATGTAATTTATTTTTTACCTGATAGATTTATTATTAATCTTCGTATATTTGGTTAAACTTTCATTGATATACTCATTTAATTTTAAATTTTGAACCCCACTTTTACTATTATTTAGGATAGGTTTTATTAAAATATGATCATTTAAAATTACGTTATTCTGTATATAATCATAAAATTGATATCGATCCCTTGTTTAATGAATTATTTTATGCAAGATAATTCAATTAGTTATTTATTTTTCTCTCATCTCTCGTGTACATGCATTTTTTGATTATAATAAAAGAATAATAATTAAATTTGCTTTCTCCTCCGTTTAAAAATTAATGTTAATATTCGAAATGATAAATAAATGTATAGATAATAATAAGATGTTAAAATTATATTTTCTTCATTTTTTTTTATCCCTTATTATTTTAAGGTTAATCCTGAAAATGATAAAATTGATTATAAAGTCATATTTATTTTGGTTATTGGACTTTAGTCAGTAATAAAAATAAAAATAATAAGAAATTTAAAATTATTTTTTTTCAAACTAATTTCCATCCCGTTATTAAAAGATATTCAATTTAAATCTAAATGTAAAACGTTGAAGGTAGGAAATATTTATGACCTAGCTAGCTACTCTAAAAATATTGTCTTTACCCTTCGTTGGTGGACTAGGTAAAATAATTTCTTAAATGTGAAGGCCCCTTATTAAGTATTAATGCAAAAGTGAGGTGATAATAAAAATATATTATGGATTATATATAGCAGCTTTTAAAATAAATTCTGATTTAGGTTATTACATTTAATAATATGTCATAACCTTGACTTACGTATAGGGAACACACCCACTGCAAGAAAATCTTTACACATTATATGCTTCATACAAGACCTGGTCGTAAATCCATTATTTTATCTACTCGTTTATTATGGGATGAATAGCATAAAGGTTCTTCACGTTATCGGGTGAATTGGATCAAAAAATTATTATATATTACCCAAATATAATAAGAGAAAAAAAGTAAATGGTATAAATTAAACAAAAACGATTAAAATTAAATATAGATTCCCTACCGTTCATGAGATACAAAATGAAAATAAATGATTGTTCCGATTTTTGATGAACTTAACAAGGATGGTAAGTCAAAAAATATTGGGTTCGTATGAATAAAATTTTTACAAGTTCTGCATTATATTACTGCCTCTGAAAGGTATATATCCAAACTGATTCTCTCCTGACTCAAAAACCTAATTTCAAGCCTATTGGGGGCTTGCTATTATAAAGGAAACAAGGTTTATAATGTCTTGACTGATTTTTTTTTTTTTTTTTTTTTTTCTCTTTAGCTTTCACCTTTTCTGGTGGTAAGCTCCTTCAACATCTCTCTCCACTTTATGTTATTCGTACAATCTCTTTTATCTATTTTATACTTCTTTATATTGGCTCTAACTTTATGGCCCCATTGAAGTTTTGGCCTTCCTCTTTTACGTTTGCCCATCACTTCCAATCTTTCAACTTTATTTCCTATGTAGTTCATAGGCCTTCTCATTGTGTGCCCATACCACCTAAGTCTGTTTACCATTAACTTAGTCTTAATGGGCACTACCTTTAAACTATTTAGTATTCTTGTACTGCGCACCTTATCCTTTCTTGTTACCCCAGCAATCATCCTCAGCATTCTCATCTCCATAGTTTGTAGACTTCTCTCGTCTGATTCTTTGGTTGGCCATGTTTCCGAACTATATAGAATAGTTGGTTGTACTATGGAACTGTAAATTTTTCCCTTTAATTTGTGTGGGATTCTTTTGTCAAATAGCACTCCAGATAAAGATCTACACTTTAACCACCCTTGATTAATCTTATTCTTTATCTCTTTTTCTATTGTGCCGTTTGTTTGTATAGTGGAGCCCAAATATTTGCAGCTTTCAATTGCGGATATCTGCCAATCATTTATATCAATACTCTCCGTTTCATCTCCTCCTATCACCATATACTCCGTCTTTTCTCTATTTACTTTTAATCCGTGCGTTTCTAGGATATTTATCCAATTCACTAACCTTTCTTTCATTTCATCCTTGGATTCGGCAAGTATCACAATATCATCTGCAAATATCATATTCCACGGGACTGTTTGAGGTATAGACTGTGCTAATACATCTATTACTGTAATGAAGAGAAGTGGGCTGAGAGCCGACCCTTGATGAACTCCTTCGGCTATTGTGAAGCCTGCTGAAGTACCTGTTGTGCTACGGACCATTGTTGTATGTCCCATATACATATCCTCTATTATTCTTATATATTTTTCGGGAACTTTTTTGTGGCGTAAAGCCCACCAGATAAGTTTTCTTGGGATTCTATCGAAGGCCTTTTCTAGATCGAGAATCAGCCATAAATTGAGAAGAGAAAAAAAAGCAATATAGAAAGAAATACTTCTACAAAGCGTTTAAAATATTAAAAGTATTGATGACCTTTAAAATTGATCATGCGCTTAGACTCATATATACATTAATAATATTGTCATTAATCATAAGGAACAATTGGCTACTTGGATCCCGCATTATGCTAAATTTTTTAACTCTTACCATGATAACATCCTCTTCTTTATTCACTTATTGTCATGAGAACATTTCCTATTCTTTAGTCACTTCCACAGAGGTATTTTTACCTTCTACTTCTCACATTCTCCAATTAATATATTTTGATCATGATACAGGATGTTTTTGCCATAATTTAAAGATTAGTTATTTAATATTATTAAGAAATTAAAGAATCATAATGGCTACGGTCATGATGTTATCTTCGGTGAGAGTTCCTAAAGAGGGATTCGCTTTGTATGTTGACATCCTTCTACCTATTATGACTAAAAAATGAAATGAAGACACTTTCCCGCATGAATGGCTTACCTCCATCATGATAAATTTTCCAAAAAACAAAAATAAGAGTCTTAAAGACTGATGGGGAATCAGCTTTTAAATCTTTTATTGAGGACTCTATTGTCTATTTTAAGAGGAAAAATTATGCCTTGGAAGAAATCCTTGCTCTAAAAATATTATTGAAAATATTGCAGCTTTAGATTATAAACAGACCTTTCATTAAGTTAACTCTATGGCAATTTTTAAAAGAGACAGGGGTCCATGATAAATTGCTGTACCTCTACGCAGTTAAGTTAAAATAAGGCTGCATTTGATCCCCTCTCTGTTATTCAGCTTTATTATATATTATAAAGTAAAAAATGTCTTTTCAGATCTGCTAATATTATAATTTAAAGAAGAGATTTGCAAATCACGGCCCAGTGTGTACCCGGTGTAATGTTTTAAAAATACTCCATTTTTTTATATACTCCAATATTTAGTGATATTGACGTTTATGACTGACGTGCATATATTAAATATTACATTTTTAGTGATATTGACGTTTATGACTGACATATAAATATTAAATATAATAAATGTAGTCAATTGGCATTTATAACTGACGTATGAATAATAAATATTACCTATGATATTTAAGGCAATTAAAAATACTCCATTTTTTTATATACTCCTATATTTAGAGATATTGACGTTTATGACTGACGTGCATATATTAAATATTACATTTTTAGTGATATTGACGTTTATGACTGACATATAAATATTAAATATAATAAATTTAGTGAATTGGCATTTATAACTGACGTATGAATAATAAATATTATTTTTTCTATGTCCTATGATATTTAAGGCAATTTTGCCTTATTCTCTTTAGAAATTATTAGATTTAATATTAAGTGTTAAAAATTTATATATTTATTTAAGGTTTAATTCGAAAATATCAAAGATTAACATATAAATCTTGCACTATCTATTATCACGTTACTGCTCAAAGTTAGAAACAATTTTCAGAATAATTTATTAAAATCCTTTATTTAATTTGTAAATATAAAGATAAAAAAATCAATTAATAATATATGCGATATAAATAATATATGCTATATGCGATATAAATAATATATGCTATATGCGATATAAATATTAATTAAAATTAATTATGCGATCAATATGTTCGCTATGATTTATTAAATAAATATTTACATTAAATTTTTTAATATTACTTAATTTTTTAATGGGCATATAGCATGCCCATTTATAAATAGTATGTATTAAAATATTTGTCTGGAGCATAGTTGTCATTGCAACTATCTCCACCTCTGTACCATAAACGGCATTTTGAGCCATGCCCGTCCTCTCCGGCGGGGCACCTATTAAATTAAAAAATTGATTTTATCAAATCTTAAAAATGTTACCAAAAGGTCGAATGTCATCAGGCTCTAGCATTTTCTGGTGTCTTAACTCCATCATCTAAAAAAATATGTATATTAGATTTTTTTTATTATACCTTTTTTGTTTATACAATTATAATCCTCTCCAACTATCGAATTTAGTATATTCATAACTAGATATTTTCAAAAAGGATTTAATATTAAATATATGAAAATATTACCCTTCATATGATTTTCTTCCGCATTAAGCTTTAGATTTTTAATAGCTGGTTCTTGAAAATTTTCATCATCATCTAAAAAAAGGAATATTATTTAATAATAAAATCCATTGTATACCTTTTATGGTACTAGAATGAAACTTTTCACTTGACCTAGGAACTGTTTAAAGTTATTTAATAAATTTTTAAAAGTATTAACATTTTTTCTGTCCTGATTTAATTGTGTCATCTTGATAAATATATAATTAATTTTTTTTAAAACTATACCTTTTCTTGTAACATCTAAAAAATAATATTGAAAAATAAAAAATAACAAAGAAAATATTTAATGAGAATTTGTGTTGTGATGATTTAATGACACATATTGACGATTAAATTTAAACCCATTCATGTATAATTATATTGCTAGCAGAAATAATTAAAATAACACATTTGTATTTATGTACATTATGTATAGATATTGATAATTAATATTAAGATGGGTATTTGCTGTTTTGATAATTGAGTTTGAAATGTTTAACCATGAGTCATTATTGTTGATTTGATTCAAATTATGTAGAAAATTATTTGCTGGGGTTGGTAAATTAAGATTAGAGATATTATATTTTTTAAGGATTATAGGAGTATATTTGATTGAGGGTTTGAAGTATGTGTGATATTTATTGTTTCTTTGTTTATAAAAAGTTGATTATTTAAAGTAGCAAAACCAATAAGAGAATTAGTGATTTCATTACATAATTTCATGTTAAGGTCTCCTCCAATGATGATAAAGTGATTTTTATTGATATCTATAAAATATAAAAGATTAAATAGGCCTGTTTTCCATTCAAATAAAGATATGGCATTCCATTATTTCTCGGAGATGGCATTTTAAA
This sequence comes from Gordionus sp. m RMFG-2023, assembly GCF_954871325.1. NCBI lineage: Eukaryota > Metazoa > Nematomorpha > Gordioida > Chordodea > Parachordodidae > Gordionus > Gordionus sp. m RMFG-2023. The sequence goes on along the minus strand of NC_088778.1, from coordinate 2,733,988 downwards.
GGCAAATATTTTAAATGTATCTTGAAGAAAATATATAAAACAATTTAACATCAGCCATTTTCCCGCAGACGATTTTTTCATCTGGTACCAAGCATCATGCACATATTTTTAACACAAAAATATGATTCCGCCTTTACAAGCCATAAAGCGACAATTTGAGATTGTCCATGACTATCTATTACAAGTAGAATAAACAGTGGCATACCTAGATTGTTTAATTTGTAGGTAGCATCAATGAATATCACCTCAGGATAATATTTAAGATAATGGAGCATGCTAGCATCTTGAAAGTAAATGCCCAACAATTCACTATCATTTTCTAGGATTTCCACCACAGCTCCATTATCTTCCCTGAGTTGATTTATTACATCAAGTAATACATTATCAGATGGCTTGTTTAATTTGGCTGAAATATTATGAATATCTCTCAGAGTCATCATCTGACCTGAATTAAGAACATATTCTTGTATTTTCACCTTATTAGCTTTAAAAGTGATAGCTTGCTCCACAATTTGTTTTTTTATTGGAGAAAGCCTTCTTTGTTTAGAGAGCATCTCATATAGTTTTTTATCTTGATTATATAAATCATGTTAGTTAAAAATCAAATAAATATGTCTAACCTAGATCATGGTTTTTATGATCTTTTACAAATGTGACAATATCTAAAGAATACACATTTAGTTTATCACACTGAAGAAAGACTGTGAACATAAAAATACATTCCTTGCGAAGACTAGATGAGGATCTTATACCTCTAGACTTATTTTTTTTTCAGTCCATATTTACATATATAATAAACTTGATTATATTTATATTGAGCTATAAATGCTTTGCTATAAGGTTCCTTTAATAAGTCTGATTTATTAATAACTATGTTAAAAAAAATTCTTTTTCATATATAGATATGGCATCGTTTAATTCATGTATAGAATTAAATTTAGTATTAAGATATAATGACATAATTAAAATAAATATATAAAACTATAGTGTAAAATATATTAATATAAACCTGTTTTTAAATCTTTAGCTTCTTGAATCAATGATTAGCTTCTTGAATCAATAATAAATCTTTAGCTTCTTTTATTTTCTAAAATAAAATAAAATTTATAATGTAAAATATATTAATATGAACCTGTTTTTAAATCTTTAGCTTCTTGAATCAATGATTAGCTTCTTGAATCAATGATAAATCTTTTCTTTTATTTTCTAAAATAAAATAAAATTTATAATGTAAAAAATATTAATATGAACCTGTATTTTTAAATCTTTAGCTTCTTAAATCAATAATAAATCTTTAGCTTCTTGAATCAATGATAAATTTGTAGCTTCTTTTATTTTCTATAATAAAATAAAATTTATAATGTAAAATATATGAATATGAACCTGTATTTATTTTTTAAAATGGAGTTTAAAAAAGGCGCCAACGGGGCAAATATCCTTTACGACCTAAAAAATTTGACTGGAAATTCAAAAAAATCGCCTCAGCATCATCAGCTCCAGAATAATGTTTCTTGATTGACATGAGCACTTTTTCAAAAAAATATCATTATAAAAATTACATTGATCTAAATATACTCTGATATGTAAATACATTATAATCGAACAATATGATCTGAAAATACTCCACAAATAAGCTTAAAGGAGTATATAAAAAAATGGAGTATTTTTAAAACGTTACACCGGCCCAAAAGCTATTTCGGTTTAAACTGGGTATGGCTTAATATTTAAGAAAAAAAATGCAGGGCCAGGCCGGGCTTAAATTCTTAAATATAATATCATTATTGACAAATAAAAGATATATTTTAAATTTCTTTCTAAAAAACAAGGTGCTAGTATTTCATATTTGTAAAATACGTTTTTTACAATAAAAAAATTATAAAATTTTCTATATCTAAATATATACAAACTGGCCGGGTCGGGTGGACAAATAATTTTTATTTCACTAGCTCTTCGGGTCATAAAATTGATCGAACCGAACTGGACATATTTTTAAAGAGAAATTTCGTACTGTGCTTAAAAAATTAGCCCGATGCAGATCACTAATTTAAATATTCTCGCTTTCGCTGATGATCTATGTATAAGAATGCATACCCTACAATATATAGTGAACATAATTGTCGTTGAGGTGGAGAAATTTGGTCTGATTTTTAATACGAACAAAACTAATGTGAACTGGAAAAAAACCAGCATAATTATACAGACGACTTCTGTTTAAATTACATAGGCTCAATTTTGTCAGGTCGTATACTAAAGTGCTAGATAAGATGAAGATAAGAAATCTTTACTGTATGCTTTTATGTTTAATTTATTTAATATTCTATCAGACCAATAAATTCTTTTATAATAAATAATTTATGTATCATATCAGATAATAACTATGCTTGGTATTATATAATTCTTGCCTAGTATTACATTTGATATCAGGTCAATTCGGCGCGGAAAATTTGGCTCACGACAATGGCGCACGACAATTCGGCGCATATAATTCGGCGCAGCGACAATTTAGAGCGACGTCAATTTGGCGCTACGACAATTCGGTGCGGCGACAATTCAGCGCAGCGTCAATTCGCGCATATCTATTACAGTTGCAATTTATCATATATTACTTAGTATTAAAAAATAAGGATGATTAAATAGAAATGATTTTGAATGTTGGTCCTATTAATTATTTTTTCATATTTATTTTTACAAAAATCTCAATTTTATTTACTAAATGTGTAATCAAAAAAAATTAATAAAAATATTTATACCTATTTCTTTGGTTGACCAATTTATCACATAATGTATGTTGAATAGTAGCCAATGTTATGTAAGCCTAGATTTTGAGCGTAGAATAAAGAAAGAGAAAGAAAGGTTTGGACCTCTATCTCGAATCTTAAATATTATTTTGGCTAAAATTTAAATCGACCGTTTTTAAAAATAGACGCAGCGATGATCCAAAAAAAATCAAATTTAGATTGACTCATTTTTTAGATTTATTAAAAATCCTTAAATTCTATTAATCCTTTTTAAAAAAATATTTTACTTAGGCATTTTTCTATTATATAAATCAAAAATGAATTAACGCACAATTTTTTTTATTTATTTATAAAATGAATGTAGAATATTTAAATATACTATACAAAACATGCTATTAAAAAAAACATTATATTTGTAAATTAAAATTATATGCGATCCCCCTTAAATAACATTAATCGGGCCCTTTATTATATAAGCATTCGGTTTTTAATAACCAGTACCATCTAACACATTATGATTATCTATATTACTTCTTCATTTAATGTATGGCACCGCCCTTTGTAATGGGTAGGTCTACCTTCCAATAATTTATAAGACTCAACACATTTCCAAATTGTTTTTTGATTTAAAGTTCTCTCTTTCCTGAATATGTATTGATCATGAACAAGTTTTTTTGATCCATATTCACTTATAACATATTTTAGCATTCTTAAAAATAAATGTATAAAAATGATATACAGAAATAATATTAATATTTACCTTTATCTGGTATAATAATTAAATTATGGAAAGAAATTATAAAGAATAATTTATGGAAGGAATAGAAAAAAATAAAGTTTTTTACAAACTAGAAAGGACAAAATTTCATAATAAAATATAATTCAATTTATTAATTTTTTGTCAATAGTTAGGCGAAAAAAATTTAAAAAAAAGAGATTTGGATTATGTTTTTTAGAATGTAAACTTTTATTTTTATTGTAGAGAAAAATAATGGAATTCTTTAAAATTGTTTAACAAAAAGAGAAAATCCCAAAATAAAATATAATTATATTTATTAATTTTTTGTCAATAGTTAGGCGTAAAAAATAAAAAAAAAGAAGATTTGGATTTTATGTTTTTTAGAATGGTAAATTGGTCCATTAGGTATAAATATTAGTTAATTTTTTTCGATATTACACCTTTAGTAAATAAAATTGAGATTTTTGTAAAATAAATATGAAGAAATAATTAAGAATACTAACATTCAAAATGACTTTTTAATTCATCCTTCTATTTTTATACTAAAAATTTATAATAAATCGCAACTGTAATAGATACGCGCCGAATTGAGGCTACGCCAAATTGACGCCGCACAGAATTAACGATGCGGCGAATTGTCGTGCGCCAAATTTTCTACGCCGAATTGACGTGAAACCATTGCATTTAATCAAGTCTTTATAATCTTTAATTTAATTTATCCCTATGTTTATATTAGAGAATATATATTTAACTTTAAAAGTTATTCATATTTTCATAATTAAGAAATTTTTTAGATTATTAATATTATATCACAGAATAATACATTATTATTAATTATATATTTATAATAAAATTATATATCATTTTTTAAAAAATATATATTGAAAATTAACTTTTAATTCAATATTCCTTCTATATCCTCTATAATTTAAGTCATATGTTTTTATTAACAGTGATTGTTCAAAGGAAGTTGAGCTAGGTCATTTTCAATAATTATAAACTCATGTTATATATAATCTTAACTCATTTATACCTATATTCGTTTTATTCTTAATATTAATATATTATTTATAATTAAAGCAAATAATATTTATATTAATTAAATAAATTATTTATTTATTTTTTAATAAATTAATTTTCTTTATTTAGAATCAACTAATCACATTAATTGAACTAATTTGAATTATAAATAAAATAACTCATTTAAATATAATTTGTAGCCTTTAAAAAAATATATGAGGAATGTATAAAACAATCTATTTATATTTGTCTAGCATAGAATTAAAAATTATAAAAACACTCTAGGAAATCATCTTTTATTTATAAGTTATATAATTATAATATATTTTAATAATTTAAAATATCAAGCTAAAACAAAAATTAATTAAAATTAATAATAATATTGTTAAAGATTTTATATATAAGAAAATGTAGAAAGAAATATGATTTTGGGGATAAACCCGGCCGAAGACCTGGCAAAAAGGCTGGCCTGTTAACCGGGGGACTAAGAACAAAGCCTCATGCTAATGATTGTCTGCTAACAAGATTATAAATATTTATTTAATAATATTTCGTTTTTGATTAGATAATAGCTTAATGTATAGTTCTGACAATAAAATAATTATAAATTTTTTAAAAATTTTAAAGGAGCAGATTTTCATTACATTTATCTGCATCTATTTTATTGAAAGGAATTAAACTCATTTCTTTAATAAGCACATTCATTTAAATTTCATTTGTTACATAAATAAAAAAAAACCTCATAGCTCTATAAATGTTATTATTGATTATTCAGATTCAAATGTCATGATTTGTAGGCGGGCTAACAGTGAGTCAACAATAATATAAATTGAATAATATAAAATAAAAAATTATTTAAGTGGGCCAAAACTTCACTTGCGAAAAAGAAGGTATTTTTGTAAATTAAAAAATTATTTTAAATTATTTTATATTTATAGATGGCTCAATTATTGAAGTCATAGCAGGTTTACCTAATAAATAGTTATCAATTTGAGAATATCATTCATTATATATTCATTAAAATAAAAAAATTTAATATTTAATTATATCAATTATATTACATTGTGTTTAAAATACTCGAAATATTAATTTAAGTTATAAATTAAAATTATAATTAAATTTGTTCATATCTTATGAAAAGAGTTTTTATAAATTTCTTATTATTAGCCAAAAATATTATATAAGATTAAATAACATTTTTGTGTAAATATTTATTTCTTCATTTAATAATTTAGATAACATTAACAGTTTTATGCAAAGTAACGATTTTATTTAAATATACAAATTCCCATATAATTTCTTATCTTTTGAAAAGCCTATTTAACGTACATTGACCATTACATTCAAAGTATGTTATTTTCCTAATTTTATAAGAATATCATTTATTATATTAAATAATATTTAAAGCACCATATTTGAAAATCGGAATTAGTAAGTTTACAAATAATAATCCTTAATTTAACAATTATAATTGATATCAGAATTGGGAAATAAAATCCTTACTCTTGACCTAGGTACAAAAATATTAACTAATGGTATAGATAAATGTTGATTTAATAGAACAAATAACAAAACCAATAAGTAAAATTTAGTGCATACATTAATTATATTTTATATCTATTCATAAGAAACATTTAGAAAGCTAACAATTATTTTCACTTTTTATTATTTTCGATTATATAATAAGAAAAGGCTATAGCCATATATTCAGTCATTTTTATATGAGATTATCTCTTATATACTAAAGTCTTTAGGTAAATATTATTTAAGATTTTTATTTTAAAATAAAAATACTTTAGTTCTATATAATCTTTGAAATATTTCATTAGTGAGTTTTGAGAGCTGAGTAACCTTTTCCAGATCTTCCAATAAATTTTCAAAACATTGTAATATTCTCCTTTTAAAATATTCAAATTATTCGATGAGAATGATTTATTATTTCCATATTTTAAATTTACAAATTATTATTTTTTAATGATATTAAATTTTTACAAATCAAAACTTAAGAATCGCTAAATTTGCAAATTAGAAATTTTTAATAGGTCTAATATTTTAATTTTACAAAGCTTATATTTTTTTTTAACGTTGAATTCGTATAATTTTTAAGATTGAATTTTTATATTTAGGACATATTATATAGATATTTTTACTTATAAGAATCTTTCATTCATTTTGATAATTGATTTAATTTGCTGATTTATTAATAAATTAAGGTGTATATTATGAAAATTACACATGCAGTCAGTCATAAATGTATTTTGAACGAGTATTATTAATTATGAAAAAATAAAATAGTACTGTAAATTCCCTATCAAATTAATTAATAACAATGAAATTAATTGGACGTAATATTATACCATACAAATGAAAAGAGGAAAAATAGTTTAGAAAAATGGAAGGTACAGGGTAAGTTAGGAGAATATAGGAATAAGCTTTTTGGTATTTAGAACATATATTCAACAAATGTTTATCCTATTATCAATAGAATTTGCTCTGTCAGTATTTTAAGTTTTCTAATCTTAAATTTCTTTTTTAAAAATTAATATTAAAAATATTTTGATCAATAATTAAATCTTTACTATAATAATGGTTATAACAGGTAAAATACTGGTTTTGAATTACAATTTCTTTGATTATTTCTCTTTCAATTAGTATTTATTATAACTGTTTAATATTTTTCGTTTACTCTTTTTTTATTAGCAACTTTTAAATTATATTATTTTATAAAGTGCATTCATTTTTATATATTATTTTAGTAAAAAATATAACAGAATCCATTATTAATTTAAGTAAATATTTTATAAGCAAATATATTATAAGAGAAATTCTGTAAAATTTGTACAAATCGAAGAAATTCATTTATATAATATATTTAAAGAATTGTTAATTCTGGATCTTTAAAATTTTAATTTAATAAAGATAAGGCTCAATCTCAAGAATTAATGGGTAACATTATATCTATAAATGATTTAATTTAAGTTTCTTTTATATTCAATTATATAGCAGGATCCATTATTAATTCAAGTAAAATATTATATTATAAGCACATATATATTATAAGATTAATTCTGAAAAATTTAAAAAGGCGAAGAGATTCATTTATATATGGTGAATTCCATATCAAATCAACAAAAAAGGCGATTTTCAACTCAATCCCCTTCAATTTTTCTTAAATTTTGTATACTGGTAGTATATACTATAACTAAGAAAAAAATGAAATTTTACCTTCCAACACTGTTTATCCTCTAAGATATGGCCGTTTAAAGCGCGGAAAAATGGTACATTTTTGACAAATGCATTTTATTTTGTAGCTTAATAAAAGTTCTTTAAAATGACATAAATATAAATATGATGGACATTTAATAATATCGAAAACCGGATGTGTAAAACCGAAAATGGCCATAGAAAAAAAGGTATTTTTTTTTCAAATTTTTTTTTCTGAAGATAGATATCACACTGCTTTATATTTGTACAAAATCCTAGACTGGGATCAACATGGGTTTAGGAATTATTACTCTTTATATGGCTAAAATTGAACAAATTTAACATTAATATCTTCATATTTTAATTTAATGAATAGTTATGAAATAGTGAATATAAAAATTTTGTCTAAATGATAGGCCCTTACTATTTTTTATCTTAAAAAAAAAATTTGAGAGGTGGCTGGGGGGATAGTGAGCTGTTTAAAACTTTAGTTAATTTTATCTCGAAATTAAAATTACTTGACAAAATAATTTTAAATATTTTATTTAGCATAAAATAATCTAAAAAAAATGAAATTCATCAATAAATTTTCCCCCATATATTCAAAATTAAAAGAAAGGCTTAATATATTATTTGACGAGAATTCTATAGATTATAAAACATTCAAACAATGAATAGCTGTTGATCGTACTCTCAAAACACTGACAAATTCCGCTGATGAATTTGTAGATTATTTAATTGAATAATTAGACAATTTAATTCATCATTTAATATACACGATAATCATTTATTCGAAACTTTTCAATATTCAATTTAAATGTTGGCGAATTCTTAGTTATTGCAGACTTTTCAGAAAACTATGCATTTGTAGTGCAGAATGCACAAGGATTTAATCAGACCAATAATCAAGCCACTATCAACTCTTTTATAATTTATTACCGTGAGAACAAAATAATAAAACATGTAAATTTAGTGGTTATATCAGATTGTTTAAAGCACTACGCATGTGCATTTTATTTATTTGAATTGATCATATTCTTGGAGGAAAGATTTAATAGAGTGGCTAAAATTTATAATTTTTTTGATATATCAATAAACAATATATAAATAATAGATTTAATTAATCTCTACAATCATCAAAATGATTTTGGGATAAGGCTGAGTGAAATTTTTTGAAACAGCACAAGGTAAAAGTCCATGCGACATTTTGGGGGCCGTTACTAAATGGTTAGCAGCTCGAGCAATGCAACGTCCATATGAACATCACATACTGACAGCAATAGATTTATTTAACTATGCAAGAAATAATAACTATGGGGTAAATATATATTACATAGAAAGTCATCTTGAAAGCAGATTTTTAAGAGAATGAGAATTTCTGAAACACAAAGTTCCAAGCTTTTATTCCCCTAGACGAAAACAAAATCATAATTTATTAAAATTCCTTGGATGATTATAATATATTTTAATTATAAATTTTTGTATTATATGTAATGCAATTTGAGGCAAAAAAGTTATAAATATGTTTAGAATTATTTTGTCAAGTAACTTTGAGACAAAATTTAACTAAAGTGTTAAACAAAGCTCATTATTCAAGCCACTTCTAAAAAATTTCGATAAAGATAAAAAAAAGTAAGGGCCTACCATTTCATAATTTTTAAATTAACATTATTTTATAACTATTCATTAAATTAAAATATGATGATATTAATGTTAAATTTGTTCAATTTTAGCCATATGATCCCAGTCTAGGATTTTGTAAAAATATAAAGCAGTGTGATATCTATCTTCAGAAAAAAATTTGAAAAAAATACTTTTTTTTATATGGCCATTTCCGGTTTTACACATCCGGTTTTCGATATTAATAAAATGTCCATCATATTTATTTTTATGTCATTTTAAAGAACTTTTATTAAGCTACAAAATAAAATTTAAATTATTTCTAACTTAATTATTTCTTGAGATATTTGAAAATAAATGACGTGCATTTTGTCAAAAATGTACCATTTTTCCGCGCTTTAAACGGCCTATCTTAGCGGGTAAACGGTGTTGGAAGGTAAAATTTCATTTTTTTCTTAGTTATAGTATATACTACCAGTTTACAAAATTTAAGAAAAATTGAAGGGGGTTGGGTTGAAACCTGATTTGATATGGAATTCACCATATATAAATGAATTTAATTTAATAAAGATCTTTCAAATTTGTAAATAAAGAAACTGCGTCTCAAAAATTTATAGGTAATATTATTTATAAATGAATTAATAAATTACTCTTATTTTAAAATAAAAAACAGAATCTGTTATTAATTCAAGTAAAATATTTTTTACGAAGCACCTTAGACAAATAATTTGAATAAGGCAAAGAGATATCTTTAAAAAATTGTTAATTGTGGATCTTTCAAATTTGTATTAATAAAGCTACGTCTCAAAAATTTATAGGTAATATTATATCTATATAAATGAATTAATTTAAGATTCTCTTATATTCAAATATAGTATAATCCATTACTAAATTAAATATAATATTTTTTAATTTACTTACTATATTATAAGACAAATTCGGTATGTACAAGGCGAAAACATTCATCTAATAATATCAAGAGTTGGCACCCGGAAAAAAGAATATAGATTAAGATACAGATTCTTTATAAAAAAATGAATGTTAGATACAGATATCAGTATCTTTTCAAAATATCAAAAAGAAAAAGATAATTGTTTCTGCTCAATTAAATTAGAATAGTTTATAAAATAGAGTTTTTTTATTTGTGAAAAACATAACATTAGCATGCAGCGTCTACATGACATCATATTGATAAATCCCCCATCAACCTATACTTATCCCCCTAAAAAAAATTTGCCGCCTTTAGCAGCGATATTTCCACATTATTAATTAAATCTTTTTAATTATAACCCGTCAATAATTTTAAAAAGATTAATTTTAATTATTATTGCTCTATTACCAACTATCAGAATATTCTGAACATGAAAACCCGCACATTTACAATGAATGCATTATTAGAATATTGTTTGGACCGATATATTATTAGATTCACTAACTATTTTAAATACAGAAAGTGATCCATACTTTTATTTGGAAAATAATGTTTATGATTGTGTGCAATATATAGATTTGGTCGTTAAACAATATCATTTTACTATAATAGTCTGTAATAAAAGTATTTAATTTTACAGCAATACATTTAGCCCTATTTGATTTAAAAAAAATTAATAGATAGTTCCCAATAAATATATGATAATTCTAGTCTACCCCCTTAAAGGTCTACCCCCCTCAAAAAAATTGGATAACTGTTCCTACCCCACTTGATATGTAGACGTTGTTCGTTAATAAGATTCAATATTTCCAATAATTAATAAATTATTTTATGATGAGTTAAATATTATAATGAGGTATTATAAAAGTAGTATTATCGATTTCTTAGCATATATAAGGAAGGGAGACTAGTATTTTAATGGGAGTTGAAACCTTAATTTGGGAAAATTTTTTTAAAATAGATTTGTTATTTTATAAGATACTCAAAATTTTCAATTCGGCGTACTTACATTGTAACAATAAATAACCTTGGTGCTGATAGGTACTGCAGCATTATTTTAAAAACATCACCTTAATGAAAAGATAATAAGTAAGCATTTATAATGTATTTCGCCCTCTTAAATATAATTTAAAACCTTCAGTTTAATGCTATTTGTATAACTAAGCAATTTGTTTCACTGAAAGATAAATATATATCATTTACTTTATTAGATGTAGTGTTGTTAAACGGCTCGTTTTGAGCCGTTTTTTAAAAACGGCTAACTCAATATTTTAGACAGAAAAATATTACCTAAGCCTCGAGATTTCTCTAATGGATGTCCAAAACCTTTGTTTCTTCTGCAAACAAAATCTTCTAGCTTGCGTCTGATAGTATTCTGGATGGAATATTGAGTTAGCCGTTTTTAAAATTCGGCTCAAAACGAGCCGTTTAACAACACTAATTAGATGTTAAATCAATTGATTTTATAGTTTGAGCTTTATTATATACTCTGATACTACATCTAAGACTTCTTTTAATAATATATTTTATACGTATTTTTTTCATTATCCAGCTTAAAAAAAATTTATCAATAAAATTGAGATTTAATTCAGAAATACCAAGAGTGTTAATCATCTTACAAATTAAATATATTAAGGAAATTAAAACACCGAAAAAATAAGATATATATATACTGTGAAAATTTTAAACATTAATATAAAAAAGAATCTGTAATGAAGATGAAAGATGAAAAGATATAAGATTCTTTTCAGAATATAGTATATTAGATATAGATATTAATATCTTAATAAAAATGTCAAACAAAAGGATCTTGTGTCTTAGATACGAGTATTTGTGGGACCCAACTCTGATAATATCTTTATAAAATTGTTAATTTTGGATCTTTCAAATTTGTATTAATAAAGCTACAACTCAAAAATTAATAGGTAATATTATATTTTTATATTATAATGAATTAATTTAAATTTCTCCTTATTTAAGTGTATGCTTTATTTAAAATATTTTTCTAATATTATTAACTATTACGATTTGATCTGTAAAAATATTTTTTTTATATATTATATAATATATTTTAATTCATATTTAGATGAAGTAAACGGTATCCTTATAATATCCTTAGGTAATCACAACTTGATTATTATAAATAATATTGATTTAATTTAGATTATTATGATTATTTACTAATTTAACATTATTTTTATAAAATAAAATATTATTTGGTTAATCAATCACTTGTTTTTAGATTAATTATAGTTTATAATTTAAATCGGAGTGTTGTAAATGTAATAATACTTTTATTTTTAGGACGAGACAAAATATTTAGAGGACCAGGTAATTTTATGTTCATAATATGAATAAAATACTTAATTTATTAATATTTTAGTCTCTCATCCAATCCAAATTAATTCCTTAAAAAGTATAAAAATATATAAATTTACGAATTAATATGATATAAAAAAAACATTTTAGACGCTACACCATGTCATATTTACCATAATGGTAAATATATTGTATAAATAGTTATATCAAAGATTTAAGACACTTCAGCTTTGGCCCTTCAGGTCCAAACCTCTAAGAACAAACTAATAGAAAAAATAATAGGCCATTCCAAATATTTTTATTTATTGATATGCTGAAAAGCACGAATATGAAAAATTATTTTATATTTTTTTTTTTAAAATGGTAATTAAAATAACATATATAAAATAAAATATTTCATGTTTCAATCAGATCCGGTCCAAATTACACATTTTAAAAGCAAGGTCTAAATCCAATCTCTGAAAAAATTTCTATCCGCCCAATTCAAATTCTGGTCAAATCAGATTTATATCAGGCCTTATTCTCCATTTTTGTTCCTAGGAAATAAACAATTATATTATTGTTAGTTTAATTTGTTTAAATAAGAAAATAAGTGTAATTTACACCCTAGAAAAATTTAATGGAGTCTAGTGATAAGCTTTCTGTTATAAAGCATTAAATGTATTATTAATAATTTTTTTAAAAAGATAATTGGTTTCCATTTTTTTTTTCTTAAATTTTTATTTCTGAAAAATTTGTCTAATTGATATAAGATCCAACTAACACAATCCTTATTTTTAAAAACATTGGAAGATGGAAGAAGGGGGGGGGGTTTGAGATATATGAAGGAATAAATTTTTTTTATCTTATTTTATTAAAGATTGTTGATAAAATAAATATATGATGATTATATATCTTATCGATATTTTGTTCAATAAACAAATATCATTCTTTAGTTTTAAACTATTTATAAAGATAACTAAAAACAAAATTTAAAAAAAAAACACGAAAAAATCAATCAACAAAGCAATGGAAAATTTTTTAAAACCTTTTGAAAAATATAGAGAAAACGAAAACAAAAAACTAGTTATTATTGTTAAATTATCAAAATACTTTAATGATTTTTAAAACTTTGCAAAAATATTTAAATAAATGTTGGGTGAGAATGTTTATTATAAAATGCAAATTATTTTTAAAAATTAGTAATTATTTTTTAACTAATATTATTTTTTTTTTATAAATCAAATTAATTTATTTCATAATTTATTTATTTTTCAATGTGGACAATACTTTTTGATGCAGGGGAAAAATGAATCTATATTTTTCTATACACATTTTTTCATCAGGTAGCTGTAGAGTGATCACGAAATAATTTTAAATCAACTAGAAAATAGATTTTACTTCTAACATCAATCTCATATCATAACATGCACCAAGTCCCTGCCATCTACGGTTGTCAGATCCTGTTTAGAAGAAAATAGTTCATATTCTTATATGTTAAATATGGCATAAATAAATTTAAAAAAATTAATTGATTGTTAAAATTAGTGGATCATTTATTCCTCTCATTTTTTCATTTACCTTCGATTAAAATAAAAATTCTTTTTATGTTAGCATTGTCAGCAAAACGTGCTAATCATCAGTTCAACATATAGTTAATGGATTTGAATATCAGAAATATTTGGCCCATTTTTAATGATGAGGAAGTTATGGAAATTGATTATTACTTATTTTATTTGTAATAAATTATTTAAGAATGCAAAATTGGTCGAACAACTATAAATTATTTGAATTAACTTTTTTAAACAAAAGATCTACTTTTTTATATCGGACCACTTTAAAGCATTTCGTATTTAACATTCAAATTCTTCTAGAGGTTCTGACCAAAGATTTAAATATTCAATGAAAGATCTATATACATTTAAAATATTATTATTCATTGCATATAAAGATTATATGTCTATTTTTAATATTTCGTTTAAATATATCATTTATTTAAGTGAAAACATACCATTTGTTATTTTAAATAAAGGGGACAAATTAAAAGAAATAAATTGACACTGAACATATTTTTATTAGCATCTCAAAGGAGGACATGTCCTCATTGAAGGGGCCTCTGTTATGCTTATTACCATTTTTTACAAAATTCAATACAGTTAATTTATATTTCGAAAGAATTACATTAATGCTTGATTGTCTTTATTAAATTTTATTTTGATTCTATAAAAATGGTTGTTGAAAATAAATTATAATATTCTGGTAATAAGAAAAAAATATGGTTATTTTTGTCTCAAATCTGAAACTTGTTTTGAAAAATGATGACTATATATTTATATTTAAATAAGTATTAACATGATTATAAATATTATTTTAAAAGGTAGTGTCCTTCAATTGAATTTAAATTTTTCGTTAACTTATGAGTATAATATAATATCATAATTACATCGCTCATGGGAATGTGTCAACATCTCAGAATGATAATTATAGTAATGTTTGAGGCATTATTTATGATGATCTAAAGGTTAAATGAATGAATAATACTAATTATATAATAAATTAAGGTATCACAATTGATGAAGGTAAAAATTCTTATATATGAGTAGAATTAGAAATCGTTCCTATATATATTTTGATGTCACATTGATATTAATGTACTAGGTTGCTCAAATAAAATATATTTTAGAAACTTGAAAACAATTTAAACTTTAGGGATATAAAATATTTTAAAACTTGCAAAACAATACTCGAGTTTGAAAATTAGTAATAAGACATTTTAAATCGACAGGGAAGTTTTGAGAAATTACAATAAGTAATAAAAATAAAAATATTTGGCATTTTATTTCGGTTAGTTTTTTTATATGTATGAGGCTAAAAGCTGGATTGGCAAGTAATTGATTACTTAAGTATTTATATTATAAAGTACATTTACTTTTTGTAATTAGTTAATCAATTGCAAGAAAGAAAAAGGATAATTAAATATATAAAAATAAAAGAAATTTATATATAGTGTGAAAATTATACACTATAAAACATTTCCAGTACAACGCCTTGTAACTCACACAATTTAACAACACAACTCTAAAACTAAAATTAATAAATTATTAACTCCAGATTTTATTGCCCACAAAATATATATCCCCAAATGTCAATCTATATATAAAATATTATCCCTTTTATACTTTTTTGGGACAAAGAAATCACGGTTCTACACGTGATATAAAAAATCAGACGACTTTTTATAGATAGGATATTAAATAAATAATTTTTTAAATAAAAAAATTGTTGTTTTATATTTTTTGATTATAATCTAAACTACTTAACTAATATAACATTTCGTAATAATAAAAGTTTTATTTTCGGATTACAATTACAATTAAATAAAATATTAAATTATAATATTAAATATCATATAAACTATAAATTGAATTTTCTTTTACATATCGATTTATTTCCTAATGTCGAAATGGTGGAAACTACAAATCGATGATTCTGATTTTATTGATGATTTGTGTTAAATGGCTCAATTTGAGCGATTTTTAAACAAGGTTAACTCATTATTTTGGACAGAAAAATATTACCTCAATCTCGAGATATCGCTAATAAATGTTCAAATCTTTATAGTATCTATGACCAAAATATTTAGGCTTACATAATCCTTTTTTGGATTTAACACCACTAATACAATAGTTTCAAATTAAAAATTTATTTAAAAAAATTCTTTATAATAATCAAATATAAACATAATAAATTAAAAGACTTATTATTAATTACCACTCAAAATAGATTGAATTAATAAAAAATTTTCAAAAATTTAGTCAAAAATAAATTATACTCAATATTAGAAAGGTTATTATGATTTAAATATAAAACATTTTCGACGATAGCCATAATATATGCTGCATGTTGATAATATAATTAATAATAAGATAAAACATTATAATATCTTCATACCTATGATCCTATGGGCTATTATTAAAAATAGCTACAAATTATTAATGATAATCAAATCCATGAAATTAATGTAATTAGCAAAACTAATCTTTACCTCAAGAAAGCCTTACGAATAATATGATAACCAATTTCTTTAAAGAAGAATCGCGATTTCCAGATTGTGGAAATTAGAATTTCTGTTAAAATTTTTGAATATTTAATTTTTAATTGTCTCTTTTTATCAAGAATGGAGTTTGATTGGAGGGAGCCAATGAACGAGTAATTCCAAACAAGAAATTGATTTATCCTTTAAGGAATTTGAGAAATATCATCTAGGTATTTGAGCTGATCTCAAACCTCTAAGATCAAATTATAAATTATGTCTAACCATTCGAATTTATAAGAATGACAATAAATGCTATGCCTTCCTTTACACTCAAAGAATTGCATAAGACAAAGTTTGAAGTTAGATTATTAATCAGTTTAAACAAATACCAATGGCGTAAGTAGCTAATTTTAGTTTAGTGGTAAGTTTGGATCAGTTGCAATAGCTTTAAACTTATGACCAAAAGCAGCGATGAGAAGATCCGTTATTATTCAGGAATTCTAATCGATATTAGCAACAACTAAGGAGAACCAGATTTTATAAAATGGGAATTTACTATATTTTTTTGTATATAACATAATATGTTGGCAATTAAAGAACGATCTGGAGGAGATCTAATATATAATCAACCATTTTTGATATGTAAAGAAGCTTAAGTCCGAGATATTCCAAACATATTTTATTCTCTTTTAGCTTTCATCTTTTCTGGTGGTAAGCTCCTTCAATATCTCTCTCCACTTTATGTTATTCATACTATCTCTCTTATCTAATTTATACTTCTTTATATTGGCTCTAAATTTATGGCCCTATTGAAGTTTTGGCCTTCCTTTTTTACATTTGCCTATCACTTCCGAACTCTCAACCTTATTTCCTATGTAGTTCATAGGCATCTTTTAATATTCTATGAGAGATTAGCATGTAATCTATCTGTGTTTTCCTTGTACCACCGTATATTAAATGACGTCTTTTTTCGAATAATAGGTTTTGGTTAAGGCAAAGTCAAAGGCTTGCGCAAATTTCGGTGCATGCCCTTCATCATTTCTTTCTCCATATCCAAAGACCATGATGCCTTTTGTAGCTATCTCTTGCTTTTCCCACATGTAAATTTAAGTCACCGCCTATTATGAATAGGTGATCTTTAGAGATTCAGCTTCATCAAGAATAGTTCTAAAATCATCTTTCTCCTCTTCTTTGCAACCCTTTTGAGGAGCATATACTAAAAGGATGTTTAGTATTGATTGAACAATGCAAAGTTTTATCTTCATTAGTCTATGAGAGATCCTACTAACTTCCACCACTAAGGAGGTTAGATCTTGACTGAGGATAATACCATCACTGTTTCTATTGCTAGGAATTCTATTATATTACAATTTATACCCATATTCAATCATTAAAGTCATCTGACCTTTCCATTTCGTCTCTTGTATGTACTCTATATCAACTTTTCTCTGGTTCAACATTGATGACAATTCTCTCGTCTTACCTTTAAGTGTGCCAATATTCAAACTTGCTAATCTTGTCTTCTTTGCCTTGACCTTTATTTTATTTTTCACAGGATGGGGGTTTACACCCTGCGCGTCGCTTGGAGAGAACACCCGCTTTCATATTCATATTTAGGTTTGTTTCCTCCATTTAATTTATTGGACAAGTATCTATCACCCGGTTGTCCAGGCCTGTCGATGACCGGGATGTCATCAAGCTCCGAAATTTATCTTACCTTATATCTTTACATACCAGTCATTGAAGAAAAACCTGGAAATTTTATGCACCTTACCAGGATTAAACCTGAGTATTCTGTTTCCAAGCATACATCATAACCAATTAGGCCATCTCGGTAATATATTACAAACATTTATAATAATTTTAAAAAAGAACAGATCGCATTCTTATAAATACCAAATGGGAAAGGATTTAATATTAACCTACGTTTTTTAACGTATGGGATCTGAGGAATATTAAAGAAATTTTTAAGAAGGAAAATACTTTATTGAAAGGGAAAATAAATCCGCAAACTTAAAAATGGTATCAAGAGTGGTATGAAGGAAAAAGAGATTGCCGTGGATAGCATATTTACTTTTAATGAAGTTATTTCAAAATTTTAAATTTTTTGATACATTTAGGACAAAGCGTAACAAGCGAGGGGACTCCCTCTCTATCGGAAATTTTTTGTTCTGGATATAATTTAAAATATAACCACCCAAACCCACTTTAAAACACCCATATCCACTTCTTCCCTATAAATTTGAAAGAAATAAGTTAATAATTTTTCAAAATAACATTTAAAATTTATGAAAATATATGCATTTTTATAAAAAAAGGTGAAAAATAAAATTATTTTTATAATATTATAACAAAAATATACACAATAAAATTTTTGAGGGGTGGAACACCTAATAGTGCTTTCCCCACTCCCGCCCCGTTCCCCTTAACAAAATTCTGAAACAAATAGAGTATTTCTTTTAAAAATATAATAAAGAACGAAGTTGGGTTTTGATGGATTCATCTAAAAAAAATTGTTTTCTTAAGGTTTTGGAAATGAGATGCTTTTGGATAATGTTGTTAAAGGGCTCGTTGCTGATTTTTAAAAACGGCTAACTCAATATTTTATCTAGAATAATATTAAGCAAGCCTGAAGATTTTGTCTATAGAAGGAATAAAGGTCTTTTGTAGAAATTAAATATATTCTTGATATTCGCATTAATATTTATTTAAAAATATATCAAAAAAAATAATATTGGTATATTTATTAATAATATAACATGTTAGTATCATTGATAATTTGTCCAAAAGGTAAGTGACCTTTTCCTTATATTGAATTGATTAAAAAAATATTTATTTAATTATTATTTAAGATACTTCCACATGTGAATATGCAAGTTTATTTAATTAAAAAAAATTAAATAAATTTTGAATTTTCTTATTGATATATTTATTTAGCTGTAGTTGATGATATTGTAAGCATTAGAAAAGGTTATCATTTTTTCTGTTATAAATCGTAAAATCCCTAACTCTTTTATAAAATTAACTAATTATTAAATAATAGTGATTATACCTTTCGGTTTTTATATTAACATCATTGTTAAATAATAGAGATTTTGGGTCAAAATTTTATATTAACTTTTTTTTATATATATATCATTTTAATGTGACATTTGTTTATTCACTTAACATTGTTTTTTTGATATATCAATTTGTATTGTTTAAAAAAAGATATATGTAATTCTTTTTTTTGAGAAAAAATGTAATTTATTATAATGAAAATTGAAATTATTATAAGAAGATAAAATAAAATTATAACCTATATAAAATAATTTTCAAATAATAATGTGGATATGAACTCAATTTTAACACTTATATTAAAGATTTAATATTATCATATTTCTGTATACCTTGTCAATTAATATTTATCATAATTTTATATTGATATATAGTCCAATTAGAAGAGGAAGAGAAAAATAGTTAAAATATTAATTAAAGGAATTATAAAAAATATTAATATTTTTTGTAGAGTTACTACTTATGGATCATTTTATTACAAGTATCTTATTTTTAAACATATAATTTAACTTAATATTCACTATATAAAATAACATCTTAAGATGTTCAAAGTTTCAAAATGGGATTAAGTAAATTTATAAAATATAGTTTATAATTTTAATTGAATATTTTAGATATGGGAAATAATATCCTTACTCTTAACATAGGTAAATTCATTTCAGGAAATGTATTTTATATCAAAAATATTAATATAGAACAAAGAAATAGACCTAAAGGTATTGAATGTGATTAAATATAAAAGCTTAGATTTATCTCTACCAACTTTCATCAGATATATTCCCTAACTTTTAAATAAGTGTTTTAACTGTAATTTTTTTATATAAATTTTTTGATTAATATTGATTTAATAATTTATTTTTTTTAAATATTAATTCACAAGATATATCAAGATATCTTTATGGACGAAGTAGATTTATAATTAAATATTCATTATTTGAATAATTTTTTATATAAATATTAATTATATATCTTTGTAAAATTGTTTAAAAAATAGCATCAGGAATAAGAATTCTACGTATATTATATATATAATTTAACAATTTTTTTATAAATAAAAATCTTTATGGTGATAAATTTTTGTTATTACAATTTCTAATGTAGTCACAAGCATTATATTACATAGATTTATTAATATTATTATCTATTAAATATGCAAAATATAGAGGAAGTAAACGGAATTTTGACAATATATATAGGTAATAATTTTATTAATCAAATTTAATTACATTAAAATTTGAGTGGGATAAATAAAAACATCCTAGTTATTTTTAAAATTTGTTACTACAATAAAATAGGTAAATAAACCAAGTTTTTCTTCAGTCCCTATATTATGCTTAGTTATATTTTTTGCAAAAAAATTTTATGAACTTATTTTTGAATCAAAAAGGCACATTTAAACTTTCATTTTTAAATAACTCATTGTAAGTTTGTATTATTAAAGTTATAATGAATATTATGTAAAAAGTTAATTGACAAAATAAGGTCTAAAAACAGAATTGGAAAGGGATTTTATACTGAGGTTTATAATAAACCATTAAAAAAAATTTTTTTTTAAGAAATCTGAGGTATCTATTACATTAGAGAGGATATAGGCTTATATCACACGTTTAAAGTACTTAAATTTTAACTAGGATAATAGCTAATTGATAAAGTTAGATATAACTAGGTAATATATTAATCTGCAAAGATCTAAAAGAGTTTAAAATAATTGATGTTAGTCTAATCTTTATGATTGCTGGGTATATAATTATAATTTTTTTTTAGTAAAATAAAGTAAAAATCACTGTTCTCTATCTATGAAAAATTATTTTGAAATAGCTAAAGTATAGACATTATTTATATAAATTTGAATTAACAAAAATAATAGAAGGAGAATATAAAACTGAAGCTCATAAATTACTTAAGAAGTCAAAGCTTGTTTAAAACAGCATTATATTGCTTAACTCCTGTCCAAGATTTGTATATCTCCCTCCACAGGAAAATATATAAAGCAGAGTTTATTAAACCAATATGTCATATATAAGTGCTAACCATTATATCTGAAAGCACTAAACTAGAGAGATGAAGGCATTAAACTTAAATGAATGGAAAAACATTTATAGGTGAAGTATTCTAATTTTGATTGTATCATAAACACATCAAATAATTGCACTTATTCATTCTGCTTAATCAGAAATTTAAATGTTATAATAAAATACAATATAAGAATAAAATGTAAATTTGCAGTTAAAACTTAAGAATATTCATGTAAGGGCTCACAGTGTTAATGGACAAAGATGATCCCGTTGGCTTTATTCCTTATAGTTCTCTACAAGCTTATTTCGCTTAGTTCTCTATTAAATACAAAGAGCCAACATTCTATTACTTCCGGATTAAAAAAATGATCTAAAAATATATATTGCAGACATATATAGTATCAATCACTTTATAGAACCTTTTCTTTATTTTTTATTAAATATTTATCATCATCCATATATTAAAACTTCATGATTATCTATTTTATAATAAAATAAACAACTTATACATAAACCTTGTTCTTAGACTATGCACCTCCTTTGACGCACTGGCTCCAACGGACTTAAGGTCTCTCCAAAAGCTACAAGACATTATCAAAGATATAACAATCATCAAAATTTTTTTTTTTTTTTTTTTTTTAAAGTTTAATCTTTTTATTCAGATATCTCATTTCAAATCAATCAAATTTTTTCTTAAGAAAGCTGCTCAAAGTTTTGAAAGCATCAAACCTATCTTTCTACAAATTGTAACTATTCCAATCCTGACCAATCAAACCTATTTACCTAGTTATTTATGTAACAAGATTATTATTAGGAAAAACCTAAGAATTTTTAGACTCTCTTTATTGAAGCCAGGCTTGTTGCTTTAACAAAAAAAATGCCGATATCAATCAGTCAGCGTTGTCTATAAAAGATTAAGTTCAGAGTTTATATCTAGCAGGCTCACAAGTGTCTAGCATACTTATTCTTCTTAAATTATGTTTCTAAACAAGCTAATTAAATAAAGATAGGTGCTTCAAAATATCACGATATTTAATCTCATCTAGTTAGCAGACTGAAAGTGATTTTTAATGATTTCATTAATATCAAGTTTACATATATTGCTTGGAATGAAGCCATTTCCTCTCTAAAAACGTTAATTTTAGTTTAAGATCTCCGCTATCTATGTCGAATTTGTTATCATCATAATCATAGTGCATAAATACCAATATACCTCTCGATTCCATTTTGCTTGAACAAAATCTGTCATAAATACAGCAGAATTTTTATATTCTAGACGACAGAAATATTAATATTTACCAGTTGTGAAAGCCACATTGATTACCTTTTACACCATTGGCTAGATCCTTATTCAATAAACTCTTTAAGGGCGGGAGTACGAATTCTTAGAGGTTATCCCATTTAAAAATCTTAAATTTGGTTAATTAATTGTCCAACCATATATAATTTTTGAAAATAACTATATTTTATTAGAACTTAATGACAGCCTATTTATAATTTTTTTGCATATATCTTATTAATTTTTTGTCAAAGTCTATATGGCTTAGATTGAAAAAATTTAATTACTAACACACAATCATTGCCTCAATATGAATATCAAAACAAATATTATATTATTTTCAGGAAGAACCGAAGTATTCCGGAGATATGGTATTAAATTATTTTTAAAATCGGATGCTTATTTTATTTTATAATATAATAGTCTCCCCCAACTTAACAATTATGTCAAGAAGTAAATTTTTTAAATAAAAATTAAATTAATCTTATGATTTGAAAAATATTTTTAGATGTTTACGCATACTTTATACAGCATAATGGTATCTTAAATTTTAAATTTATTAATATTAAAAATATATAACTGGTTAACGAATAGGAAGCTAAGACTGCGTTAATTTATGGATATTTTTAACCTAATTAATTTTCTGAGAAAAACATTAAAAGTTTGATAATGATATTTATTTTAAACCAAATTTTACTATTTCGATTTATAAAAAATAATTGTTAATAAAAATTTTGAATTCATTAATTTTATTTTTTTGATAATTTTATAATTTTTGTAATGGTTGATTTATGATTTTAGATAAATAAAAAAAACATGAATTTATATTTTAACTTGAAATATCATTATTACTAATCTGTGTACCTTCGGAATATGAATATAGTAAGTACACTAAATACTTTAAATATATCTTTTATAGTGTTTTTAAACAGCTCGATTAGAGCCATTTTAAAACGTAACTCAAAATTTTCCAATAATATTTTGCATGAGCCTTGAGAATTTGCTAAAGGATGTCCAAATCTTTGTTCAAACTCTGAGCAGAATTATAGGGCTTGCGACATTTTTCTTGACTTTTTTTAAGAAAAAATAGCTTCTTAAAATAAGATATAGCTTTATTAATACTAACACAAATTTAAATATATAATAATCTATTAACGCGGAAATCAAAAATTAATCAATTCAAAAAAAAATTACTAAAAAGAATTAATCAATCAATAAATAATATAAAAGAATTAGAATATTATTCATCATTTATTGTGCAATTTTTTTAAAAATTAATGGGTAAACCTAGGTCGCTTTCATAGATATCGTGATTTTTCTTATAAAACATATACTTTGGCAAGGTTCTTCAGAGTTTTTTAATTTGTTGACCCTTGAAATTTAATTCTAAAATATTCCTACTTTAAATATTTTTATATAATTTAAATTAGCAGAGCCTTATATAATAATTGTGAATGTCTCAACCCCATCCTCTATATTTCGGGAATGCAAAGTAAGAAGCAGGTAGTGAACTTACTAAAAAGGCAATTAGTTAAAAATTTGCCTTTAAGATAAGGGTTTTGAACCGGGAGGATAATTAAAAATAAAATTCGATATATTTTTTGCTTTTTGAAGATAAAATGTTATTAAGTGTTTTTTTACATTAAAATTTGCAACATATTTAGGAAATACTAAATATAAATAATAATACTACATGTGAATACTCTTTGCTTGGATTTATACATTCTTACTAACTCCATCATGAGAGATGAAAACTTAAAAACTAATGAATACAATTAAGACAATCTAATGTTTACTACGGTGGCATCAGAAACATGTGTTTCCTTAAAATCTCAAACCTTTAATTAATTCAAATCAATGGAATAAGAGCTACGATAATCACAGACGTCTCAACAGAGGAATATTCACAGAATTTTACCAATTCAAGTGTATATGGGTCATACATACTTAAATTAAATAAAAGATTTTGTTTTTTTTTAATATATGTTTTGGAAAAAAATATATTTTATTAGTCAGCATATTTTTTTAGATTTACGTCTATTAATATGACTTTTGTTACTATCGAATTTAAAAATATATTTTAGAATTCTACGGATATAGACTGTGACTTTGAGCAAAATTTCTCTTTTAATCTCCCCTACCAACCTTCACTTCCGCCACACCTCTCAATTATAAAAAAATCTACTAAAATCCAAAATTGTTGTTTCTTTCGATTCCAAATAATTGAATATATTTAATCTAAATAATCGCCAATGCACAATATCCTTTTTATCTTAATAAAATGGAATACTTATTTTTATGGAAGCTTAATTTTTATAATTTTACTCCAATTCGATTGGAATAAACTCTATATATGGATTTTGTAACCATTTTTTAAAATGATACCAGAGTTCGCAATTATATCCATTAATGGAAGATAATTTTTATAAGTATAATATATTTAAGGTTCATATTGATAATCATTTTATTAAATACTACCTTAATTTTGGAAAACTAATAAACTTTTGCTATAATAAATATATTTTATTAATAATAAAAAAAACTCAAAATTGTAATATTTTATTTTTGTTTCCATTTCATCTCATTTATAATCAAATTTTACATAATTTTATTTAGGAATTCAATGGCAAAAAGGTAAACAATTATTTATCTGAAAATATGTTATAATTCGAAGATTATATTTGGATTTATTTTAATATACCTTGCTTAAAATTAAAAAAAAATATTATATAAGTTATTAAATTTTTCAAATATAAATTTTTAATTTTATTATTCGTTTTTATATTTTCCTTATTTTTACTCTAATAATGCCTAAATTTTTGTAATTTATTTTCAATAACCCTGATTTTATATAAGTGCTAATTAAACGGACATCGTTAGATAAATGCTTTGGATGATAAAGTAATCTTTTAAAATTAGAACAAATTTTAAATGATTAACATTCTATTTTTTTAAAAATAAGTACCAAATTTTTAAATGCACTTATTTAAACAAATGCATTATTATTTTATTCCGACTTAAGCAAATCTAAAATTATCAATTGGAGTCCTTTTAGTAATTTCTTATTGGTTATGAAGGTAAAGCATTTATGTTTCACATTTGTGTTAGATATTTATTGTACTATACAAATTGGCTTGGAATAGAAGTTTTAATTTGATGTAGTAAATTAATTTTAATACATATTTTAACAAATAATATGATCCTAGAGCCTTATATTAAAAAAAAAGATATATAAATATTGAGTAGATATTGAAATCTAGGTGTTAATATTCCTATTAGAATAAATAGTAATATAAATGTAAAAAATGTTTTATAGGCGCTAGCTTTTTAAAAAAGGAACGCTAAAAGGCTCTAATTAATTTAAAATTTTTTTTATTTATTTTATAGGTATACCCCACTTTGGTTATTGTCCTCTTTGTCTTATTCCTAGTTTATATATATATATATATTTATATTTCCTGCTATTACTAATTATTATATGTAAGTATTCGTTAATCAAAAGTGTTCGATATTCCTTTAATTAATTCTTTTTGTTTTATTTGTGTTAAAATTATATTATTTTTCTATAAATTGAAATTCTTTATTGTATTCAATTTAATTTGCATACTCAATTTTATTATTTTGCTTATTTATGTAACTCGTGCCTAACTTGATTATTATTTTCTTAGGTTGTGTCCTAAATATCAAAAATATAAATAAATAAATTTTATAGAAATAAATAGCTTAAGCTATTTAAAGTAAAAATAAAATAATGTTGTGAACCATATTTCGTCATATATATAAATTTATAAATATTAAGTAAATTATATATAAGTTGCTTTTATAAATTTGTATAATTTTTATGAAAAAACTAGTAAAAAATATTAAAGTATTTAGTGGCATGGTTATTTTTCTTATTTTATTCTGTTTTATTCTGTTTTTTCGTCTTTTTTGTTTTTCTTTATTTTAAAAAAAACTTTATAAAAAAATTAAGGTATTCCTAACATATTCATAATTTTATTAATTTGTAAAAATTAAAAAATTTCTTTCAATACATTTTGGACACAGTATTTAATAATTGTTTATATTGACTATTTAAAAATGTATATATAATGAATAGTTTGATAAATTATAAAATTATTACAAATTTGACTCTTCTCTTAAAACTTGTTAAAATGTTATTGTTGATATGACCGATTAATACTAACCTTTAAATTTTTTTTTATGTTTATATAAATTGATTTTTTTTATAAATTGTGAAGATTGATTTTTTTATATAAAATATTATGTCAATATGAAAATTGTTATATATTTTTATAATCCGGATCTACCAATAGGCATTGCAACTGATGCTTCAAAGAAATGTCTAGGCGCAGTCTTATTTCATATTGAAGGTGATGGTAAAGAGAATCTTTTGCGTCAAGAGCTTTATTAAAATCAGAGTTTAATTACACTAATTTAGAAAGGGAATCTTTACCTGTTATATAAGCGGGAAAAAAGTGTCAATAATATTTAATTGGTACGAGATTTACTATAATCACAGATCACAAGCCACTCGTTTATATATTTACGAAGGTACTCAAGGATAATTCCTCCATGCGACTTTAAAAATGGAGTTTGGCTATGGGAGCTTATGACTTTACGATAATGTATAGACCCGGGAAGCGAAATGTAGTACCGGATTGTTTGTCTAGATTACCCCAATGAACACAGAAGAAATGGTACAAGAGATAGATGATGATATAATTGATGTCAAATTTTCGGACTTATCTATAAATTTTAAAAGAATAGTTCAAGAAACTAGTTTTGATATCGATTTAATGGAGGTAATTAATAATATAAAGAATCATGAACAAATTAAGAATAAAATATATAAAAATATGGAAATGTAACTGAGCTTAACTAAAGATTGTTGTTTTAAAGAGAATAGGATCATAATACCGAAAAATATGAGAAAGGAGATATTACAGGAATTACATAAAGGGCATCTTGGTGCAGGAAAAACGAAATTAGTGGTTAGAGATTATTTGTGGTGGCCTGGTCTAAACGCTGAAATAGATCAGGAAATGAAAAACTGTGATACGTGTTATAAATATGCGGACAATCCTCATAACGTACAAAATCCATGGGAAACATTATAAAAGTGTTCGAACGTTTGCACATCGACTTTGCACAGTTTGAAGGTAGCAATTTCTTGGTATGTGTTGACGCTTAGTAAATTCCCTATTACTAGAAAAATGAGAGTTATAACCACTGAGTCTACAATTAAATAATTGATGAAGATAATCAGTTTGTTTGGTATACCTTAGTGATAATCAGCGATAATGGTACAAATTTTACAAGTAGCTTGTTTAAAATTTTTTGGATTATGGTATTGATCAAATTTTTACCGCACCTCACCACCAACAGTCTAATGGTCAGTGTGAGCTAATGATAAGATCAATGAAAATATGAAAGAAAAGGAATATGGAAAGTAATAATAAAATAGATTTAGATATAGCTTTAGAAAAGTTCTTATTTAATTATTGCAACACACCAAACGCGACAACCAACAAGATACCAAGCGAAGTGATGTTCAACAGAACTATAAGAACCAGATGGGATCTATTTTAACCGCAAGAAGATAAGGTGAAGGAATTTGATCGCAATTTATCGTCAAATAGAAACATTATGAATGGTGACAAAGTGTGGTACAAAACCTTCAAGGAAAATATGTGGGACAAAGGCACGATAAAACATAAAGATGGGAATTTAAATTTGAAGTTGATTGTTAGAAGACATTTAAAATTAAAAAAAGGTCTAAGAGTAGCACACCTCTAGATGAAACGACATATGTGAAAACAAATGCTGAAAATGCAGTACCTTTTAATGTAAGTTTTAGAAAAAATGATGATCCAAATTTAGAAGTACAAGAAAAGAGAATTTTTAGTTAAAAACCTAGTAGGAATATAATTTTTCCAAAAAATCGATAATTTTATAATGAAATAAAGACTAAAAATATACACATATATATATAATAAATCATTTTTCTTAAAATAAACTTTCAATAGCAAAAGGATGACAATATAACCATCAAGAAACGTTGACTGCACAATAAGATTCACATGCAAGAAAAACCTAAATGGAGATCATTTTTTAAAGGGTGGAATGTTTATATGACCGATTAATACTAACCTTTAAATTGTTTTTTTTATGTTTATATAAATTAATTTTTTTTATAAATTGTGAAGATTGATTTTTTTATATAAATTATTATGTTAATATGAAATTAATTATATAAACCTAATTTTTTAGTTTTAAAATATTTGTAAAAATTTTAAAATAAATTAAATAAAATTAAACTCGTAACTTTGATTTATTTTAAACTAAATGAATGAACTCGTAACTTTAAATATTTTTAGAAAACTTTAGTTATTAAAATATCTATAAAAAAGAAATTACAATAAGATTACTTCACTACATAAAATTAAAACTTATTTTCCAAGTTACCATTTCTAACATAATGAAATATCTAACATAAATGTGAAATCCACTCAGATGCTTTACTTTTATAATTAATAAAATAATCAGAAACATAGCCATGGGGAGGGGAAGAAGAACTCATCCATCGTCAAATTGCATTTTGTAAATATCATTCTAAGGTAATAAAAAATTTCCTAGTCCAAGAGAATTCCCAAAAATTTATTCTGACTAATTATAAAAATCATTCCTAAATATAAATTCTGATTCTGAGAAAAATAATAAAATCAAAATCTATTATAAGAAAAGAGTTTAACATCTATTTTTCTTGAATATAAATTTTTAATATTATAGTTCAAATTATAGTTCATTATATTGAAAACAAGATTAACTACTGGATATTTCTTAATTTTATATTGCAATGAAGATAAATATTGCTATTAGAACATAAATAATTAATACACAATGGATGCAACATTGTTTTAATAAAACGTATCAAAAGACTTTATAAGAATATTTATCGGATATTAGAGTAATATTCATATCATTTTTATTAATAGTTCAAAGAATAATTAGTGACGGTAATATTAATTTAAAAAAAATTATATTCCATTTTTATATATTTTATTGGCATCAAGACCAGATATCTCATATCAGTGTGTTTCTGATAAATTTAATTTAAGAATAATGAACAAAATAATAAACTCTAATTAAAAAATATTATATGCTAATATATAATTAGTGATAATAAAAATATAGAATATTTTTGAATTTATCTGTAAAAAAAATAGCTTAGTTTTTACAAGTTCGCGTTTGAACCATAACTCATTTGCTCATTACAAATATAGAATTTTTTAATTTCAATTTTATTTATTAATGAGTGATAAATGATGGCATATTTTTTAAATAAAATTTAAACGATGCATGGAAAATATAATTGTAGGAAAATATTTTAATTAAAATATATATATTGAATTAGATTAATGAAAAGAAAATATAACATGAAAAAATCGGGATAAAAAAATATATTATTTTGAAAAATCATCATAATTTATCATATTAACTCTTAGGTTGTGTCAATGTTAGCCTTATTTTTGAAATTAATTTCTGTATTCTATTTTGTTTCGAATGTGATATTTTTAGAGAATCAACATGTTGTTATATTTAGAAATAAATATAGGATATAATATATATTTTTGTATTAGAGTTATCTTCTATGATCAAACATATATATAAAAGTGTTTTTCCATACGTGTCTACAGCACCACATTTTGATATAGTAATGGTATAAAAGATCAACAACCCATTTGATTAACTTATAAAAAATTAGAAATTAAAATAATTTTTATAAAATAAGCCATCTATCATAAATTTCATGTTCTTAGGCTAATAAAGAGGTTCTATGATTCAAACCTGGAATGGCGAAATCTTAAAAATAAACTAAAAAAATTGAATATAATCAATATCATTATATTTAGTTAAACTAATATTTGATTTTAAATTTTTACTATACAAATCTTAATTGATACAAATTTAATATATAATTCTAACTAAAAAATTACAATTTTTTCAGGAATTCAAAAAAAAACAACAGATTTTTAAACAATTATCTACTTTTATTCTATTAAAGAGAATTAAAGCCTTCTCTTATATCATTTATTATATATTATATCGATATACCGGATAACAACGATTTAATTAATACTTATTTAGCTCCAAATGTCGTGATTTGCCGGCGCGCTAAAAGTATGTCATCATAACTTATATTTCATATTATAAAAATTAATATTTAATATTTAAGTGGGTCAAGACTTCTCCTGTGAAAATGAAGGTATTATTTATTGAATTTATAGCATTAAATATTACCTTAAATTCGATTTATAATTGAATTATAGATAGCATTATTATAGACATCAAAGAAGGTTTACTAAATAGTTATGTTAAGAATCTCATGTATAAAAAATGCTAATTATTTTTTTTCAAATATTAATTTTGATTTAATTATATTATGGTATTCAGTCAATATTTATAATTATTTTTATTCAATTTAGAAAAAGTTACTAGTTATATACAAAGTATTTTGTTTTGCATATATGAATTCCCATAAAGAAGTTTATATTTGTTTTAGCTTACTTGACATACGTTGACCATTATATCCAAAGTATATTACTTTCACAATTTAAAAGAATTTTACTTAATATTTACTATATTTAAATATATTTTTAAGCCTCAAATATGAAAATCGGAATTAGTAATTTAAGAATGATTATCTTTATTAAACAAATAAATTAGGATCAGGAAATGATAAACTTACTCTCGAAATAGGTATAAAAATTTTATGAAATTATATCCATAGTTTAAATATAAAATTATTAGAACAAGAAATGAAACCTAAAGGTACAATTTAGTTATTCGTAAGATTTTCTTATAAAATCTAATTATTAATGTTTAACGGCTCGTAACCTCGAAATTTTGCTAATAGTTGAAAACATTTGTGGCATCAAAGAAGTAAATCGTTTTCTGAATAAAATATAGAGTTATATGGTGATAAATTATCATTTCTTTAATTATTATTTTACAATTAGTGATAATTATCATTATCTCATATTTGGTTTATTATTTCTCACTTTTTTTGATGCATATTTATATATATTTGTAGTAAAAAGTACTACAGAATCCAATATAAATTCAAGTAAAATATATTTTATTAAACACATATATTATAAACTATATTCCACAAAATTTACACAAAGTGAAGTTCATTTATATAAATCTTCAATGCTAATTCTTTCAAAATTTATATTAATAAAGCTACTTTTCAAAAACGACTAGGTAATTTGGTCTTAGAAGATGAATTAATTTTGCAAAAAAAATATTTTTTGAGTTTATGACATAATTTGTTTTAATTCTAATTTAGACGATGTTAATGGTACCCTTATAATATCTTTAGGTAATCAAACTAGAACAACATTAATATTTTTTTAAAAATTTGAATAGATTATTATTTTAATTTCTATATATATAACTAAATTTTTTATTTATTAGATAACAAATATTTAATAATTTTACATCATATTTTATATGAATTAAAATAATTTAAATTTTAAAATATATCTCATTTTAAAATATAATACAATATTTTCTTTTAGGAGAAGTCAAAAGATATTCTGGACTAGGTATATAAAATAGAAATTATGTTTCTTTTATTAATATTTTAGTCTCCGAGTCGATCCGAATTACATCATCTAAGGGTATAATAAAATATAAGTAATCAATTAATATGATTTTAAAATCAAATTTTTAGACGCTGGACCATATTTTGTCATGCACAATGGTTTGTGTTTAAAATACTTGTATATGAATATATCAAATATTTACTAAAATTTAGAGCTCGTCAACCCATTTTTTACATTCGACCTGATCTGAGAAAAAAATTAAAAATGATTATACCAATCGAAATATTATTTTACGAAGATTCAAATACAAATCCGATCTTATTGAAATAGATCTCATCTGATCGGAATTTTAATTTTTGTCTGATAAAAATTTGAAATATATTCTAGCATGTACAGAATTACCACACTGTGAATGCAAAAATCAAAATAAAGAGCATAAGAGTTTGAAGATAATAAACAATTTTGTAATTATTTCAAACAAATAAATAATATTGGAAAACGATTTATAATTCGAGGTCTCGATCCTAAATTAATTTTTTAATGCAAGGTCCTAATCTTACACATTGCGAGAAAATCTCTATCTTAGTCAGACCCATCTAAGTCTAAGTAAATGGATATTTTATTTTATTTATAAAAAAAATTGCGAAAAATTAAAAAATAAACTAGATAACTGTCAAAGTCAAATATTTTAAAATATTAAGTATGTTTGATTAGAAAAATATTTATAAACGCGAGAAAAATTAATGAATTACTCAATACAATTTTACACTACAAAAATTTGATTTGAAAAAAATGAACTTTGTTTTATGGCTATTCGTCAAAGTTATTTGCATTGCTATTCATGGTTACATATAATGCAAGTAAGCCAGTCTCACCTTTGCTATTACCAAATTTAATTGTTGTTTATTTAATTATTTAAAATACTATCCTTAAAAATGATTTGTTTTTTATAACATTTTTGTTTTAAATTCGTTTCTAATAATACGATTTTCCCAATTAATACGAAAAATTAATTATAAATTTTAATAATATTTTTTTAGATATTCAATGGATAAAATGTAAAAAATATATTTATCTCTCATAAAATATAATATTTTGTAATTTAAAGTTTATCCTTAATTTTAATATATAATATATAATAAGATAATATTAGGAAAAGAAGAAAGAAAGAAAGAAAGAAAGAGGGAAAAACACATCAAAAAAGCCTCTAGGGGATAATAAATTCTCAATATTTAGAATTCATTTGTTTTAATATAGGGGTCTAAAAAAATATATATTTTACATTTGCTACTGATATAATTTTAAAATCTCATGTATACATATATAAAAACATAAAATATATAAATTTCTAAAACCCTATTTTTAATTAAACCACATAACAGGGTCCATTGTTTTTAATTTGGTTCTCAAGAAGGAATTAATTATATATAAAGCTTTCCATATTTTGACAAAAATTAAGAAATTCTTTCGGAAGTCATTATTTGCTTAGAAATTATTATATCGTCGGTCTAGAATTAGATTGCTCCTTGCGCAAATGTTTAAAATGAAAAAATCAACATTAAAGTTTAAAAAAATATATAGAAAAATGTTATTGATCACAATTTTGACAATACCTTTGGCAAAAATAAATATTTTATAATCTAGTTTTTATTTATATATATATATTGGGAATAAATAAGTTATTATC
Source organism: Gordionus sp. m RMFG-2023 (assembly GCF_954871325.1). Taxonomy (NCBI): domain Eukaryota; kingdom Metazoa; phylum Nematomorpha; class Gordioida; order Chordodea; family Parachordodidae; genus Gordionus; species Gordionus sp. m RMFG-2023. Next base: position 2,699,750 of record NC_088778.1, on the reverse strand, counting down.
CACTTATAACTAAAATTTTAAAAATGTCAACTGGAGAACTCCAATTCTAGACCTACGATATTATAGAGGTTTTTTTTAACTACTCTCCTTATACATAAGGTCTTATATTTATTATTAAAACAATTTAAAATATATTATTTAGTTATGTACCTATAGCATTATTAAAGAAATGGTAGTATTCTACTCAAGAATTCTTTTAAATATATCTGGAATATTAGCAAAAATTTTTATTTTACCTTATTTTTAAGGTCAAGCAAATACAGAAAAATTTTCTGAGCTTTTGTCATATTCCGAAATAATATAAATCTCAAATTGAAAAATCGAATTTCACGTTTATAATATAAAAAATTTTTGCAAATAAAATCATTGCAATATGACATATAACTAATGAATAACTGTTATGAGATTTAGTTTCATACTCTATGAATAATCTGATTTCACAAATAAAGCCAAAAATGGATTAAGAATCATAATGTATATCTTACTATATAGGGAGACAATTCCATATTATATGGGCACTACATTACCCTTGGGCGTTTAGAGTTAATGGTTTTGCATCCACTGTTTGACCTTTTTACTATTTTCAGAGTACGTTATTTTAAGAGTGACGACGGTACCTCTTGTGAATTTGCACCCACTGTTTTAGCAGATATCCCCTTTACTGTCAGGGTTACATAAATTGATATTAACCTTTATCCAAATATAAAATATTGAAGTAAGTACATAAATGCCAATCGCAAACTGGTAGTTACAAAAGTAGCTACTTTGTTTCAATTCATAAACCTATCAGAAGGCAAAATAACTTATTATTTTTTATTTTCATAGGGAGGAACTTTTATATATTAATCTAATTATTTAAAATTTTGCCATTTTAGCTCAGATAACAATGGATCAGGGTATTATAAACTTAAATAAAAAATTAATTTTTCCATCTCCTTTAATACCAATAAAAGCCAGATTTGCCATAGAAATGTTATTTTAAAATAATCAATTACAAAATTTTAATTAAAATAATTTATTATTTATAAAATATTTAAATTAAAGAATAAAAATATTATTAGATTCTTTTACCAGTTACCCGCAAGCGATATTTGTATCAGAAGTTAATTAATTAATGATTTATTTAATAAATAAATTTTTAATTTTTATGAGAATAATAAATCTGGTTATATATTTAAAATTCCGATGATACAATTCAATAAAAAAGAAAACACATGGGAAAAATTGTGTTTTAAAAGGTAATTGAAATTTCAATTTGGATTTGTTTTATATCTTCATTCAAGACATTTTGAAACCCAACGTTCCATGAAAAGCCCTATTACAGAACCTTACCAGGATATTAAATATAATTCTCAATGGGCCCCTTCCATAATCTATCATTCCAATACTCTTGAGTGCTCGTCTAATAGCTCTCAAAAAAGGTTGGTTTAATTTGCACAATCGCTGTTAGGTCTTTCTTCCGTAGTACCGTCTCAAGATCATTGCTTCACGAATCGAAATCACTTTCCTCATTCCTATTGTCACTTAGGATTTGGTTTTCTCGGATGATTAAAAACAGTTTTCCTAACGACGGGGTCTTAAAACTAGATTTCAATAATGCCTTTAATAAAGTAAAACGTCAACATTTCAAACCTTTGTTTTGCAACAAATATCTTTTATATTCTTCATACATTCTCTTCAGTTATAAAAGCCCTACTTTACTAAAATACAATATTAACAAATTCCAAACTCAAGAGGGAAATCAAAAGGGAGACCTCTTAGGCCCAGTTTTTTAGCATTGGGATCAAAATAATCCAGAAAATTTAATCTACATCTATCCTTACATTAAATTCCTTGTAAAATAATCCAGAAAATTCAATCTAAATCTATTCTTACAATAGATTCCTGCAAAATAATACAGAAATTTAATCTAAATCTATCCTTACATTAAATTCCTGGTATCACATCTCGGAAAACCTTTTCAAATCCTGTCCATCCCTCCATTATCTAGAATCTCTTATATATTACAGGACTATAACTTAATTTCTCCAAATGAGAGATCTGCTTCCTTAATCTTAACTCCTACATCCATTCCTTTTGAAACGACATATCACGTCATCAACAGAAAAGAGATGACACATCTTTGATCACCGATATGGGGTGTAAAGGCCAATTAAATCCTTTTTTTTAAATAAAAAACTATTTCAATATAATATCCTATATGACCTGAGATCCTCTCCGATATTTAAATAACCTATAATTTTAGATTCATTAATTAAGAAATTGATGGTTTCTAACACATTATCCTTTGGACCACATAGACATAGGGTTTTTAGTTCAGGTGCCAAAGATTAAGATCAAGAATGAATTAGGACTTATAGAAACGATGACATAAATACATGAGCAAAAGAGAAGAGGGACTAAAAGATCTCCTTGTTAACATCCTCTTCTGAATTCAAAACATTGTCCCTAAAAACTGAATTTTTATTATAACAAGAATTTATATAATGAAATAGTTAGAAGGGCTTCAAAGAATTTTGAAGAAAAGGATGTATACAAAGCATATTTTTAAAATACAAAATTAAATATAAATAGAAGCCGATATAAAGCTGAAAGTAGTGGGGATCGCTACCACCATTAACCTCAAAGACAAATTAATAATCGTCAAGGTAATCTACACCTTCATTCTTAATAAGGTTCATTATTAATTTGGCGGTAGTGATAAAAAGACCCAACTTCTATTATCCTTATCAGGCTTGGATAAAGCAATGTTACCTACCCCTCTAAAAGGAGATTAGGATTTATCTCAATTGGAAGGGTTTATTAACAATTTTATTATAAATTAAGATGAAGGGACCAAAATTAGAATTATTAAGAGCAAGTAAAAATTATAACAGGGTCCAGAGCCATGGAGGCCTGAAGCTTAGCGCTTATTAAAGATTTTATTGAATGTTTCATTACTGATAAAAAGTTGGGGAAAAGTAAAAGTAGAAATCAGGGTATAGACTACACCAGGAAGAGCCTTGGGCTTTTCTGGTACAAAGCAACAAGGGTTTCAAGATGGGGTCCATTTTATCAGATGACGTGGTAAAATTAAAAGCCCCTTAATAATATTATTATTTTATTATTTATCGTTCAGAAATTGTTAATTTAAATTAAATAAAATTTTCAGAATGAATTTTCTCAATATCATTTATATTATAATTTTAAGAAATTAAGACAATAACTAGAATAAACTAGGTCTAAAAAAATATGAATTCCTTTGAAGGATAAAATACATAAAGTTTATATATTTTGAATTGCTAATTGGTGTCAATCAAAGTTAACAATTTCCTCATGTTCAATCAAAAAAAAATTATTACATGGAATATTTTATTTGAATAGATGAATTAACGTTTAGAAATATATTAAGGAAAAGGCTTTCAGCCTGACTGCTAAGAAAAAAATTTATCATAGATATTATATATATAATGATATTAGACTAGTTTTACTTGCATTTTTTTCAAAATAAATATTAATAATATTGGAATCTTCTTATAACAAATTTAGAAAATAACTTAATAAATAAATCTGGCATTAAAAATTACAAATAAATATCTTTATTTTATTAATCGTATTAAATTTATATCATAAACAATCATAATTATATTTTTTTTAACCGTGTAACTGCAATTTTTTTGTTTAAAAACTACCATCCAAACCCAGGTTCAATATATTTTTTTAACTAACTTGTTTAGCTCCAAATGTCATGATTTGTTCGCGGGATGAGAGTAAACCATCATTAACATATATATTCATATATAAACACTTATAATTAATTATTCAAGTAAGGGAAAACTTCTCCTGTGAACATGAAAGTATTTATTGGATTAAATTTAAAACATTATCTTTTGAATTTATTATTTATTTATAGGCGGTGATATTAAAAACATTACTGAAGGTTTATTAAATATATATAGTTAAAAATTTGAGGATGTCATGCACCATATAATCATTATAAATAATTACTTTTAATTTTAAGTGAATCAACTAATGTTTTTTTATAACTTTAAATAATTGTAGAGGATGTTGTCAGTTATATTAGATGTAAGTATTTATTACCTAAAAAAATTTTCATAAATATTTTATATATATTTCTTATAGCCTATTTAACGTATACTGACCATTACCTTCATAGTATGCTACTTTTCCAATTTTTTATGAATTTTAAATATTTACTATAAATAAAAATTTTAAGCTACATATTTGGTGATCGGAATTAGTAAATTACGAATAACGATCATTATATAACAATTATATTTAAATATATTAGGATTGGGAAATGAAAAACTTATTTATAACATAGGTATAAAATTTTATAAAATTAATTATATTACATAACATTAATATATTAGTGCAAAATACGAAACTTAAAGGTAAAATGTAGTTCTTCAAGCATTCTTTCAATTTTTTTTAATATAAATCATAAAAAATTTGTAAAATGCTAAAATATATAGTTTAAATTTCCATAAAATAAGAGAAGACATATTTATATATTTAGTAATTATTATTATATGATATGATATATTATGTAATAACGTAAATATAAATATTTTACGAAAAAATATAGCAGATACTTTTAGACTAATCTTCTTAGTTGACTAATAAAAAATATATATATCAATTTATGTAAATTTTTTAATCATTTTGGTAATAAAATTTAATTTTTAGAAACTATAATTTATAAATAAATATAAAAGTGCAAAATAAATTATAAAAGTTTAAAACTTACAATTGAAATAGTTTTTTGTGGGAGTGTTATTAATTATGTTAGGAAATAAAATGGCCCTACACATTATAAATAATATTAATTAAGTTTAATTCTACTATTAAATGTTCTTAATGATTATTCAGCTTGAGTTTATCATATTCAATGTATTACATAAAATTTTAATATTATTTAGATCTCTATTACAATAAAAACTATCTATTCATCCCCAATAAGTCATATGGAATTAATGGTTCAAAGAAAACATTTCAATCAATTTTTAAAATTTTTATATTTAAAAAATAATAGTAATAATTTATTATTTCTTGCGAATTACTGATTTTATTTTTTTTCGTCACTTATTTTGTTCTACATTATTTTTAAATTTATATATCTTTATATTTAATACTAAGTAAAAAAAATGTCATAATTTTAATACATTATTATAGTTAAAAATGCTAAAGAATACATGTTTTGTTCAGGTAGAGTAATTTTAATTAATATATATTACAAAATAAATTTTAAAATTTGCACTTGGCGAAGAGATTTATTTATTTATTTATTATCTATAAAAGAATTAATTATTAAAAATTTGATTTAAAGATATGTATCAAAAAGTAATAGGTATATTATAAAAACAAAATCAATTAATTTAAGTTTTCTTAATAACCTAACCTATTAATTTTTTTAAATCTTGCTTCTAATATAATTAATTATTTTAATTAGCATAATAAAAATATATTTTTTGAATATATTTTATAATTTATTTTTTGAATATATTTTATAATTTATTTTTTGAATATATTTTATAATTTATTTTAATTGGTGTTTAAAAGATGTAAATGGTACTCTTATAATATCTTTAGGTAATTATGATAAAAATAATATAAATATTTTTTCAAATTTGATTAGATTTTTGTAATCTTGTAATTTAAAATAATTTATATAAAATATGCCTTTATATTTATTTATTAGCTATTCAATATTTAATATTTTTAGACTACTTTATAGGAATTAAAACAATCATCTTACACTTATATTCTATCTCAAAATTTAATAAGGAATATGATAAATAATCGTATTTTAATTTTTAGGAGGAGTTATAAGATTTCGTGGATCAGGTATAATAATTTATTCAATAGGAAACAATTTCCTTAATTTATATTTAAGTCTCCAAATCTTTCAAAAGTACATCCCTAAAAGGTACAAGAAGATACAAATATACCGTTATTAAAATGATTTTAAATAAAATTTTAGACGCTTTGCCATATTTTCTCCAGCATAATGGTATATGTTTTATTAATTTGTATATTGTTATATCAAAAAGTAAAAATTTAATGCCTGCGTTGAATTTTTTTTCAGGTCCTAACTAATTAAAATTTAAAATTTTTTTGATCTGATCTAATTTAAACTCTTTGGAAAGTTAGAAAGCACGATATTTAAGCGGAATCTAAAATATTATAAGCTTTTCTAGAAAAACAATTTTAATTTTATAATATTTCGTAAGATAATTTTTATAAATTTTTAAGAAAACAAAATAATTTATATATAGATGTTCAATTTTAACAGGAGTCTTAAAAGCAAAAATTGATTTCAATCATCTGTTTAAGGCTTTACATGACACAGCATGTATTTCGCGTCTACATTTATCTAATAACTAGCATAAAATAAACTTGAAAATTTTCCCAAGATAATTAAGGTTATGACAAAAAATGAATGTACTGATACTAATTTAAAAGACATATAAAATATTTGTGATATGATAAAACGATAGATCAGTAGTTTAAGTTGCATCAACTTGCAAAGCTTTAAACCCTCATGCCACGTATCAAGATTCTCCTGAAATATTTTCTCTAAAATAAAAATTACACAATCTAATCTTACAAATTCATATATGGTTTGTATTGATCTTGCGATAAAATTATGTGACCTAGGAGCATGCGACATCTAAAAGCAAAACATCAATATATAGAATATCCAGAGATTGCAAATTAGAGTTATTTTTAATAAAAAGAGCAAAAATATTCAACTTAATAAAAAAAATAATGTGTTCTTATCAATAAAATTTATTTTTATGATGTTATAATATGCTTAATAACACAGATTTGATAAATGTAATTAGAACTAAATTTTTAATTTAAAACCGAGTCCAAATGAGAATTGGTTAGGCCGAATCGGAATTGCAGATAGGAGTAAAATTAATTTTGTTGCATAGGGTCCTAAAATTTTTATATATTAAGTTGATAGAAAAGCTGATAGATTAAAATTATATAAACATTAAGATGATGGAAAGTGATATATTATTTGATTACTAAGATTATATATTAGATATATAAGAATCTCATAGGGTAAAATAATTTTTTTTACAATAAATAAATAATTTTTGCTAAATGCTTACTTAACCTTATATAATATACTATATACAGTAAATTTTATTTATAAAGGGATCAATGTATTTTACCACAAAAAAAATGATTAATTATTTACAATTTATCTTGGGTTATTTTTTAAAACATTAAAAAACTTTTTTAGTTAATCATGGGGTTTTCATTTATTAGTTATTCATTATACCAATATAAATTCGAATGCCATTGATTATATTATTATTGCATCTGCCACTTTGGGAGTGACAGATTGACAATATTTCTTTATTCTATATTTTTAATATATATTTTTATCCAACCTTGTAATTTTTAATGTATATTTTTATTTTTAACCTAATTATTTATCTATTTTTGTATTTTATCGATTTGGGATAATAAAATTCTATTGACACATATGTTATTTTGGAATGGAATTTTTTACAAAATAAAATGAAAATACAAAAATATTATTTGTGTTGGTGTTTTATTATTAAAACAGAATATATTCATAATATATTTTACGACAATGGTTAGGAAACAAAGTATAACCATCGGTTTATTCAGACAAAAAGGTCTGATTTTAATAAACCATAAAAAAAAATAAGGAACAGAGGTTTGATTAAAATTTGATTAAGTGAATAGAATCGGGCTTTTCACAAATAGGCTTTTCATCGTTTTAAATTGATTAAAAATATATTTGGCAAGTATAATAATAATAGATATTCTTAAATAAATATATTAAAACGTTTAAACTCAAAAAATCCAGTTTTTAAAAAAATATACCCGCCCGCCCTCCCATTAGTCTAAAATGCCTTACCCACTACCACCGCCTGCCCATTAGTTTAAATTTTTTTGCCCGCCCACTGACTATTCATATAAAATTTTTAACTCAAGCCCTAATTATAAAATTTAATTATGTAATTCTTTCAATTTTTTGAACATCTAATTAAAATATTTTTAGTATTACATTTCTATAAAAAGTTTTATAATTTAGGAAATTACTATATTAAGCAAAAAATAATATTCAATTTAAATTATGGATAATTTATTTGATCATATAAATTATTTATGAAAAAATTATAAATATAAAATTGATATTATATGTAATTATAATGCAAATAATAATGAATAAACATTCTCTGATTCAAGCACGTTCTTCTTTGTTAAACCTTCCAGCAAAGCTAAATCCTTGTTCAGAAGAAGCACTAATTGCAGGAATTGCCATTATTTTTCTCGTAATCTTGATAACTTTGGCAAATTCCTTTCTTGTATTTTCCACCTAAGTAGTTTAAAATATACAAAAAAAAAGTTTATTTATTTTAAGGAAAAAGTTTTTACGATACCAAAAAAGACATTTTAATTTTTAACATTCAAAAAGTTCATAAGAACAATTTTTTAATAATATTTATCTATATGATTTTAAATTATTTTAACCCGTCAGCCCATTGTTTTAATTTTTAAACCCCCTCGCCCTGCTGATTCTTGAAAAATGTTTTGCACGCCCAATGCAGACCTCTAGAATACACTACTATATTCTTAGTAAAAGATGAAAAGGATAATCATTTAGAATTTTAAATTATTTAAAAACTAATTGAATAGAATTAAACATATTAATGTTACAATATTTTATTACAATAAATTTACACTATATTTTAGCTCATAAATATAAACATTTAAACTGGTGCTGTTAATTTTAAGAAGGACTAACCCAATATTTTAACAAAAGAATATTACGCGAGCTTAGAAATTTTTTTTAGTGTTTGGACATCACTTTACGAAATATTGTCGCTTGCGCAATACTATTTTGGCAAAATCTTAATTTAAAATTGACAAAATCGAGCCGTTTAACAACACTAATTTGAATCTACGGAATTAGGCACAACATACGAATAATTATTTTTAAATTCAACTTTTATTACTTTTAGGACGCCAAATATGCTTTTCTAAAAATTATTTCGGTTCGAAAATTGTTTTTTTTATATAGCTACAGATTTCTTTTTTTTTCTCTTTAGCTTTTACTTTTTCTGGTGGTAAGCTCCTTTAACATCTATCTCCACTTTATGTTATTCATACAATTTTTTTTATATAATTTATACATCTATATATTGGCTCTAACTTTATGGCCCCATTGAAGTTTTGGCCTTCCTCTTTTACGTTTGCCCATCACTTCCAAACTCTCTACCTTTTAACCTACTTAATGGGCACTAGCTTTAAACTACTTAGTATTCTTGTACTACGCAATTTATCCTTTCTTGTTACCCCAGCTATAATCCTCAGCATTCTCATCTCCATGGTTTGTAGACTTCTCTCGTCTGATTCCTTGGTTGGCCATGTTTCCGAACTATATAAAATAGTTGGTTGTACTATGGAACTGTAAATTTTTCCCTTAAATTTCTGTGGGATTCTTTTGTCAAATAGCGCTCCAGATATAGATTTCCAATTTAATCATCCTTGATTAATTTTACTCTTTATCTCTTTATTGTGCCGTTTGTTTGTATATTCATCCTTGGATTCGGCAAGTATCACAATTTCAACTGCAGATATCATATTATACGGGACTGTTTGAGGTATAGACTGTGCTAATACATCTATTACGGTAATGAAGAAAAGTGGGCCGAGAGCCGAGCCTTGATGAACTCCTTCGGCTATTGTGAAGCCTGCTGAAGTACCTATTGTGCTACGGACCATTGTTGAATGGCCCATAAACATATCATGTATTAATTCTTATATATTTTTCGGGAATCTTTTTGTGGCTTAGCGCCCACTAGATAAGTTTTCTCGGGATTCTATCGAAGGCCTTTTCTAGATCGAGAAAGACCATGTGTAGCTTTTAGTTCTTTTCCCTGTATTTTTCACTCATTTGCTAATTGCGTAGATATCATCAGTTGTTGATCTTCCAGGCATAAAGTCATACTGAGTCTCTCCTATTTGGATTATGTCTCTTAATTTTTTTCTATTATTTTTTCGTATAGTTGACACTTTGACATTAGTTTTTTGCCCCTTTAATTTTGACAATTGTGTTAATCCCCTTTATTTTTTAAGATAAGAATTAGATAGCTCTACCTTATTTTAGAGAAACCTCTTCATTTCCAAGTATTTTATTATATAGGAAATGTATTCCATCATCTCCTAGGAATATCATCTGGACCCTTATTTTTTTTTTATATGCTTGAGGCATGTGATTATTACTTGTTCTGATATAGGTTGTACAAGGTTTTGACATGAGGAGTATCGTCTAGATGTAGTATGTGGGGATTAAAGAAGAGAAGCTCCTGATATTCTTTCCATCTTTTCATTATTACTTTTTCCTATATTATTAATTTCCCATCTTTATTTTTGATTACTTATGGAGTTCGGTTTATACTAGAATTCTTTTCTCGCTGTTTGACTAATCTATATATTTTTATTTGCCCTTCTTTGGTATGTAGTTCTTCATACATGTCATCGTATGCCATAGCTTTAGCCCTAGCAACCGTTTGTAGCTAATCTTTTGGATATTTTGTAATTTGTCTTGTCATCTGGGTTTTTGATTTGTACCATATTTTATAAATAGCTTTTTTCTCCTGTATAGTGGTTTGTACCTATTCATTCCACCACCATATCTTTGTATGATTTGTCCCCTTGTCAAGCTTAGTGTCGATTTGGCAGTGTCTATTATTATGGATGAAAGGTCTCTCCACATTTTTACACTAACTTGTAAGGAATCTATTATGTTTGCAATGATTGCAAAGACATCTGTAATTGTTTTTAATTCACCCCATTTGGTGCATGGTTCCAATTTTATCTTGGAGTGGATTTATTTGTGATGTCTAAATCCATTACTAGTAGCTTATGTTGCCGAGAGATATCTTCTCCTGGGATGACTTTGCAGTCTATTACATCTTTTAATCTTCTGCGAGAGATTAGCAAGTAATCTGTCTGTGTTTTCCTTGTTCATATGTTATTAAATGACTGTCTTTTTCCCAATAGTAGGTGTTGGTCGAAAGTTTCAGTACATGTTCTCCGTCATCATTTCTTTCTCCGTATCTAAAATCACCAAGATGCCTATTGTAGCTATCACTTGCTTTTCCCACATGCGCATTTAAGTATTAACTATTCTAGATCGGTCTAAATGGTAATAAAAAAACTCGAAGCTCATGTGGGACCCCAGGATACCTGGCTCCTGAAATGATGCGGTGCAAAGGCTATGGTAAATATTTTAATTTTTTTTATACTTAATTCCAATATATTATTTTTGATATTTTATACATCAAATAAAAAGGGAAAGGAGGAGGAGGTAACAATTATTTTCTAAAACGATATATAATTTTTGCATAATTGTGTTCTGATGTTTATTACCATTTTAGATATAATAAAATAAATTGAAATTAATTAATTTTTAAATTGCAATGATTTTAAATAATACTGCAATATATTTTTCTAATATCTAATTAATAAAACTAATAAGGTTTTAGTGTTGATTTTTATGCTCTGGGAATCATTATGTATATAATGTGACTTATATCAAGATATCGCTATTAAAACTTATTATCCATGTTTCTGTTTTTGCATTATCAGGCTTGTTAGTAGCTTTTATATTTGACCTTTTAAGAATTAAAAATATACCTAATATATTCGTTTATTATGGAGATTGAAACAAATTTGAAAAAAACGAACAATATATCGTGATTCGTATAAAATTCACCAACCCCTCTTAATTACGTCCCAGTCCCGACTCAGAATTTAAAATAAATAATACCTATATGACCCATCATGGCGAATAGAATTATCAATTCATAGCTTAGGATTAATATAAATTACAAAAATATTCTTAGTTCATTTTAATATATAGAAAGATGTTCTAATTTATAATATCTAATAAAATCAGCATTATTATTTATTCAAAAATTTATAAAATTTGTTATTTAAATTATTATTCTCTCGTTGCGTAAAGAAAAAGGAATAAGAATGTTATTTTGAATGTAACTGGGTGTGGTGCTCAGTAGAAAATGGAGATAGGTAAAAATATAAATGTTTATTATATAATTTAGAAAAGCAACAAAATGGAGTAAGTGCCTCGAGATTAGTTAGATTGCTAAAAGAGCTCTTGGAAAATTGAAGTGATCAATGATTTGGTCGGAAAAGTATAATAGAGATAATATGGAAGTGTGATGAATGTTGAATAACATTAGGCGACGAGGAGAGGGTAAAGAGGAATAAACTTAGATATGAATAAGCTATTTGTTCTGTGATGCCATATTGAGTGTGATTGTTTCACGTGTAGTAAAAAGCATATGGTAAGTAAGTATGATTAAGCCAAATTGCATTATATAAAATTAAAGACAGTGTCGACCTGTTCGATTACGGAACTATCGGTAACTGGCGCGAGTTACAAAAATAATCGGCAGCTGGCGGCGCCAATTTTAGGTGTAAATTGCCCTAAAATAAATTACTCATTACATATATTTTTTAAATTGCTATTTAAATTTTTTAAAAGAAAGTTAAATTTAAAAATAAAATAATACATTACAGAAATATCGGTATATTTTTAGATCTTTCAATTGAAAAAAAAACTAATTATTTTTACTCAATTTTGTAAATTTATAGTCATAAAGTTTACCGAAGGATAATTTTGAATTCAACTGACGCACAGGTTCAATTATATATGATAAATGAATTCGCATAATTATAAATATTTAAATAATTTATTTTAAAATAATTTTTTAGCAAAACCAGTTTATAGGATTTAAAATTTATCTTACTGCATTAGATTTAGAATTGTCTTCTCCAGAATTTTTCTTTAATTTTTCCAACATGGACCATTATTAATTAACTGATATTTCCTATCGATATTATTTAATTTTCTTGTTCTTAATTGGATCTTTTAAAGACTGGATTATTAATTCTTCTAATTTAAACATTGTTAAAAATAATTATATAATAAATGTGGAATAGCGGCTGAGTATATTGCTTATTAACAGACAATAAAAGGCCTTAAAATCTATTAAAAGATTTATTATTATTATTAAAAATACTTACTTTATGAATAGCAAATTAAATTTTCAAAATAAGATATATAATTTTATTCTATATTAATTACTAAAAGTACAAATTTGAAAATTAAATTTTCAAAGATTTGTAAAAAAATTTAACTTAACACCTTTCTCCAAACACATGGAATAATAATTTTGGTAGCTTGTCTGTCCCAGTCACGGGTAAAAATTTAAAATTAATTCATGTATGCATAACCGTCGTAGAATATCAATTTATGGTCTCCTCAAATATACCAATAATATAAACAGATTCTTAAGTTCATTTAAATTAATAGAAATAGATATTAATTTATTATAATCGTTAGTTTGTCAACAATAAAAACTTCTAAAAATATTTTCAACAATATCAAATAACAATCTTCATTGTTATTCTTTTAAAAGGTTTAAAATATACTGTTTTATTCTCAAATAATAAGATATGAATGTTACTTTGAATGAAAATTGGAGAGCTCTGTTGAAAAGGGATAAGTATTTAAAAATAAATTTGAAATACTCTGTTAGATACTAATATTGCTAGTGCATACTTAATTATTCAAAAATATTTGGGGAATTCTGAAAAGTTATCCAAGAAAAAAAAAAGAAGAAAAGAAAGTAAAAGAAACATTAATAAATTTTCGAAAAGATAGATGGCAAACCTTTTGTCCTCAGAATCAGAAATACGCGGGAAATAATATTTTACTCGATTTACATAATGTACATTATAGCAAAATTTATAAATAATAAAATTAATGTTTCCGAATCTAGATGTTTATATAATTTTATTTTATCTTATTTATAATCAATGATAATATTAATTTCATTTTTTTTCTCAATTCTAAAATACCCACATTAAGCGATATTTTTAGAGTGATTTATTAAATTACAGTGCCCTAAATCTCGCCCAAAATCTTACTTGTAGCTGAAGAATGGCAACGTCTTTTGGTCGCTAAGGTCTAAAAGTTTCCCTGTGATCTGGGTCTAATATGCGATCACCGTCTCCTCGACAGGGTGTATAAATCACTTAAAGAAGTTAATGTCAGGAAGGGCATCCGATTGTAAAAAGCTTACTACAAAATCTCCCTATGATTACAACAAAGCATGGGCGGGGTACAGCCCAAAGTACCCCGTATAAATAGGGGAGACCAGGGCTAGTCGGCGCAATTTTTGTCAAAATCATTATAGCTCCGAAAATAATGATCATATAAGATCTTACAAAATACCAATAGATACCTTAAACATCTACCTCTAAATATATACTGTTATATTTTTTAAATATTTAATAATTATTTTTCTAGAAAGGTTTTAGTAAAAGTCATTTTTTGAACCTAGTAGCCCAGAACCCGTGGTTAGTCGGATCATCGATGGGGCTAGTAGAATCAAGTGGTTTAGTAGGCTTCTTATGGGACAAAAATTTTGTTTCCCAGATTTTAATATATAACTATGATACTTTATTTATATAATATTCTATTTATAATAATAACAAATAAAATAACAATCTTTTTTGACAGAGAACTACTCTACATTGAAACCAATCTTCAAAATTATGAAATTTTTATAATCCTGTTTACATATAATAAACACATCTTTTATTAATGTTTATATTTATTAATAAAAAATTTACTCAAAATTTATCCAATTCTATATTTAAATATATAACATCATTTGATTTTATTATCAGACTAAATATAATCTGATAACGAAAATGTTCATGTCCAATAAAATAAATTAATTTGAATCATATTATATTGTCAATTAAAAAAAAATATAAATATTATATTTATTTGCTAGATATAATTAATTTAAATAATTGATCTTATTATCAGGCTAAAATTTATATATGCAATATATATAATATCTGTGACAATATATAATATATTATCACAATATGTATATGAAGATTTTAGTTTGCAAGATATTTATTTAGGTCGGATATTATATTAAAATTGAAATGTATTATGAAAAATCAATCACATTAATAAATTTATATAATAATTATTATTTAATATATTACATTTATAAAATATTATATTTTAACCTGTAATAAATGGTATTTTTCTTAATGAGATATCATTTTCATACAGTTTTATAGTTTCTTCATAATTTTTTTTAATAAAAATTTTACTATTTTGAATTTTGCATATATATTTGGGTACCATAATAATATAATAAAATTGACTGATTGCGCCGACTAGCCACGATTCAACTAACCTCAATGGTGGTAATATTACTAATTTGATCTTAACATATATTTAAGCATTATATATCAATCTAAAACTTTCCCAAATACTAAAATAAATATTTAACTTTCATATAATGTTCATTTTGTCATGTTTAAACTTTTAATTTTTTAATACAACCTAATAATATAAAGTGAAAATATTGTAATTTTTACGTCAAAAACATGTCATAACAGATAAAAATCTAAATAGCTAAATATTATAAATTATTTTTATCCCCAATTATGGATATTATAGAATTCTATTTTAGAACTAAATTTCAATTTTTAATCTTTACTGGTTTTAAAATAAAATTCTTTGAACCGACAAGCCCCTTGCGCCGACTAGCCCTGGTCTCCCCTCTTGTCATTATTTAAATATTTAATTATAAATTTAATTAAATTAGCATCTCTTATCATTCTCATATTTTTAATGATAATATTTTATAAATTAATATCTTAATTATCTACAAGTTTAAATGGTTATTTTAATAATTTAATCTTTCATCAATTTAAAACTTTATGTTTAATAAACTCAATTAAAAAGTCATTTTATCAATTTATAAATGAAAAAATGATAATATTTTTACATAAATAACAAACAAATGAATCATTTTTATTGGTACGCATTGATCATGAGCACATTCTTCACAATAATGCAAAAATCAACTATTCCTCTTTCTTGTTCTTTGAATATTTTTTTTGCATATAATGCACACCTACATATCATTACTCATTTTTCGATTTAAAAAATTTTAACTCTGATCTTATTTGGTATATCAGGTGAATATTCTTATCTAAAAATAAATGATTTTTGTTGTAAAAATTTATACAATTAAATTTATGATAACTATTTATTTAACAGGTAATAATTTATAATTAATATGCTTAAAAATGCTATAATATATTATTTATATAATTATAAAATCTATACTACCTAATTATCTAACAGATTATTCTAATATGTAATTAATATTATTAAAAATGTTGATATTTATAAGTTATAACTATTTTATGCCAAAATGAATTATTTGTTTTGTAAAATTTATTATATAGAATATTTAAAATTATACACAAATAATTCTTTTTAAAAAATAAAATAAAAAAAGGCTCATTCTATAAAAACTGAGAATAAATTTTACCTTTATTTGACTATGGATAAATCAAAATAGTCATGAGAGGAATAGATTATCTGTAATCGTTCTTCTAAGATTTCTATAAATTTTTAGAAAAAGGCCAAATATATTATGGAAAATATGAAATAAAATAAATATGATTTGTAAATTATGATATTTAAATTCAACAAATTTTCCACATCCAGAATTCACTAGGCATAAAATCTCATCATTTAAATGCTATTAAAACCTTCCTAAGTACCTTTTTTTTAAAAAAGACCTGCCATCATAAATTAGAATCAATTATAGGGGCAAGCCTCACAAACACTGTGGGTATCCATCCCATTGCAATGGGCTATTTAGAAGATTATTTGCAAAAACAATTGCCACGGGTTAAAACTCAGGGTCTTAACTTATTAAGTATACGTATCAATTAGGATTTGGTGTTAAGGGAGAAGGCAAAATAGCTTCACGTGCTATTTGTATTATATCCAAACCTTCTCCTAACATAGCTATTATCAAAGTAGAATTTAGAAACTTTAGAATTGCTTTCAATAGTAAATTTCGTGAACATTTCATAAATTGTTTTTATTCCAAATTTCCTGAAAATTCCTATAGACATACTGTGACATTAAAACAGTTATTTAGCCCACATGTCATAGATTTTGACAAAAGGAACCAGCAGGGGACACACGTCCTAGTTTACCTTGTTATTCATTATCTCATTTATTAATCTAAATTTTATTTGAATATAAATATTTAGTATCTTGATGATGGAACAATCTGTGATGCTCTTCCATAATTAGTTTTCAATTTCTTGAAAGACTACATCTTAATAAGTCCAAATCTAAAATCTGTTTCTATGGTAACAATATACAAAACCCTTATCTAGCAAGATTAAATTTTTTATTGAGTATATAAATAATAAAAATTAAAAAACTAAGGATATTAATACAATTTAAAAAAAAGTATATTCAACATGTTTCAAATATTTGTTCACATTGAATGCAATAAGTATATACATATATATACTTCAAAAATATATTATAAGAAAAAGAAAATTAGAATTAACTCATCAAAATAAATTAAATTTTTAATTCACACCTCATATAGGCTTATTTCTGATTTATCTTAAATTAAGGAGAATACTAATTCCTTGTCATTCTTGTCAAACATCAGCTAGTAAAACTGCTAATATTAGATTGTGGGAATGGATCTTTCCTTAAGGGTTTTTTATTAACAATGGAAGCCACAAAGCAATACTTGATAAATTTTTATCCACAGAGTTTTGAATAAGTTTGCCTCTTCCCATGATATGGATCCATTCGTCAAGATGATCTTTATTATAAGAAAATATATTTTGATACAGGTAGAGGACTTCTATTTATTATTAGATACTATTATTTTATTTCATAATTTGTAAATTTTAGTAAAAATTATTAAAATAATACACAATAAGTCAAATCAATTGATATAATAATTTTTAAACATTGGACAGGCAAGTTAAACAAATTCTATAAATGAGCAGGCAGGTGTACCAAAACTTATCCATTGCAGACCTCTAGCAGGATGACATCGAAAATAGCAGTTCATAATGGATTTTACCTCCGCCAAAGAATCCATTTATAAATGATATCCCCTGCCACTTTTATTTTCCAATGCATTTACTATCACAGGTCTGCAAATGACAACATTTTCAGGCCCAATTTTAGTTTTATTAAAATAATTTAAAAACAAGTTCATTGGATGTATAGGTGTATAAGCAATAATTATCTTTAATAGATTGAAAACTAAAAAATTACAATAAAATTTATTTATTGATGTATTTAGATCGGGGTTTTTGACAAATAGATATTAATAATTTAATCAGATGATTGATGTTGGTCCCCAATTTTGGATTTTCAATGGTTTATGGACTGATTTGTACCGTTTTCAGTTCGATTTGTACCATCACCGTTTTTAAGATATTCGAAGAACAAAATGGGGGGCCAACTTCATAACCTCCCCCCCCCCAACTTTTGAATTTAAATAAAAATTTCCTTTAATGATTTGGCGCCAAAAATAAAAAACTTTCAAATATTTTTTGAAAAAAAAAATTACTCAAGGTACAACGATAGAAATTTTTTTTCACTTCCTAATGATGCCTCAAATTAATTTTTATCTCGATTATTTATTTCCAAATTTTAAATTTATATTATAGCGTGAAGTTAGGCCCCGATATTGCAATTTATTTGGATTTTCATTGGTATATCAGTTAGACTGATTTTACCGTTTACTAGCTATTTACCGTTAAAATATGGCGCTGATTTAAAAATTACATTATCTTTAGCATATAATGTTTCTTACATTATACAGCATAATGGTATTTCTTATAATTTCCTCATATAAAAAATTTACCACAAGTTAAATTGAATAGAAATTTATTAGATTATATTTATTTAGGGACATTTTTAACTTATTTTAATTCTCTGAGATTATCGATATAGGTTTAATATTTATATTTAGTTCTATATCATATTGCTATGCACTTCGATTTTTAATTTTTTCAAATTATTTGATAGCTTTCACATTAATTTTTTGATCCTTTTAAATAACAGTTATGGTTTGTCAAAAAAATGTAGATTATTTGTTAATAATTCTAATTATAATACCTCTATATTCTTGGCTTTTAAAATATGAATCTATTTTTAATACAAGTTTATTTTCTTAAAATTTCTTCTTATTCTTCGATTTATATATAAATTTTCTGTAACTAAATTAATATATGAATTAAACTATTGATAAATATGATATTAAGTAATTTTTATTTTAAATAAACAAAAATAAGGTATTTTGAAATATCTGATTTATACATGAAAAGATAATTGTTATCTTTGTCGCCATACTAAAAACCATGCGAAGTTCTCCATAGTCTAGTTTTTAATGAATCTTGAAATTTATAAGAATATTCTGTTTTATTATGATTAAAGATATTGCAATGATAATTATTATTCATATAATTTATGAAATTCATTGTATTTAAAATTTTTTTATTTATTTTAATTTATTTACGTGTTTAGGATATTTAGATCTATGACCCATCATCCTTAAGAATTAAAAAAAAATTTCAAAAAGTAACTAAATTTAATAAAAAATCCGTAAATAATACAAACTACTGGGCGCTATTACATATTTATCCCCTTTAATCTTACCAAGCCAAAATATAACCCACTTTTGAGGCAACATTGTGTATGATAATACACAATCTAACCCACCTTAAAGATTTTTTAAAACATTTTTTTCTCTTATCAAAAAGATTTTTGAAATGAATGAGCAAATGGTTATTATATTCTATCTTCAAAAAAATCTTTAAAAAATCCGTCATAACAAATGTAACCCATTTATTCTATGCATGAGAGGGTTAAAATAAAAGAATTTTATTTTTAATTAAATGTATCAATTTTTTTTGTAAGAGTACAGTTTCCAAGATTTATAATACAATCTATAGGATAATTTCCCTTTGAATACTGGAGTGATTATACTTCTTTGCCAATCCTCGGTAATAATTCCTTATGTGACAATCTGATTGGCTTAATTCATTAACAAATCAATTCTAAATAATCAAAATCTCAGATATTTACTAGCCTTCACAATCTCAGGTGCTCAACTAAAAAAATTTTTATGGGTGGCGGCCTTCGGTCCTTTTGCTCGGCCTTCGACCAGGTTTTATATTAATATATTAGACTTTTTTAAAATTTGTTAACTCTGAACAATTATTCTGATTTTCATATTTCGTCATTTATTATATTATGCATACAAAATAAACTGGCATATAATAAATCAGATAATGCAATAATATAATTCTTAGCAACTTACATTGACAAAAGGTTATCAAACTAGTATAAATCTCTGTAACCATTTTAGACAATGTTATAGAATTAAATAATAAGGAAAAATTTATAGGTCTAAACCTAATCAACAATTTTTGTAGGAGAGAGTATAAGCGACCAATCTAATTCATAAAACTATGGTGGTTAGAGCTTCCTCTTAGATAGTGAAGATCACGGTCCGTTCTTTGGTCCGGACTGAACAGATACTATCGGACCGGACCGAAACACGCTTAAGAAAACGATCGATCCAGACAGTGGTCCTAAATAAAAACTGGTCCAGGACCGATCTTTTTATTTGTGTAAAAAACATATTTTTTTAACCTAATTTAATTTGTTTTATTAAATATAAGAGTATTATATAAACAATAAAATTTAACCAATGGTATTGAAGAAAGGGATTTTGTGCTTATGGAGGAAATATTTATATTAGTAGATTGTGTTTTTGAGATATTTTCATTTTCATCATTAGAAGTATATATTTTATGTTTCAGATGTCTGCTTAAGGTACCTAATTATTTTATTAAGAATAAGGTTAAGTTATTTTGACAATGAATTATTCAGACAGTTTCTTAAGAAAAAATAGAACTATATAAATAATAACCAAAATATTTTTATAATAACACTGCTTATTTTGATTAATTTATTGCTTAAAAAATTATAAACAATTATTATGTTACTTGTTGCTGACGATACATTAAATTTGGTAGGAGTGAACACATAATCTATGTTTTTTAATTGGGACTATAAGTAAAATGTTTATTGGACAAACTTATGGTTTTCATATTGTAAAATAAAAATTAACAAAATCTAAAATAACTCATCTAGAAAAATATCATAAAATAAAATATACAAAAAAATTATATTAATTGAATAGTAAAGCAAACTTAAATAATAATAAAAGACCGGTCCGGACCACGTTCCTCAAAAGAAGATCGGTCCGGTTCGTTCCAGTCCCGGTCTAAAGGACCGGACCGTTGACCTTCACTACTCTTAGATTACATTATGGTAGCTAGATAAGTAATTAAGAAAATTATTGTGAGATATTAAATTTCTAAAAGATTATTTTGCATTTTAAATGAAACTACTACACAGTTGACCATTATTGTTTATCAAAAATATACAATTATATGCTCTCAGCCGTTATAGTAATAATCTTAAATTACATAGCAACACAAATAATAGATGCTGGTTAATTTGCAGTAATAGCCATGACACTCACGATGTAAACTAATATCAGAATTTATTAAGTTGGATAAATTGATAAAATAAAAACACTAAAAATCTTTGGAAGAAATAATTATGCAAATATATTGAAGCCTGGAGTTATTTATACTACAATGCCATATTAGAAATGAAACATTTTCTAACTATAAAATAAGGACCAGAATGATATGATTAAACAATTAAGATTTTATATATTATTATTATCGCACCACCTCTAGTTGGTACATTATATCTTAAAACAATAGTAGTTTGTAATAATATCAAAAATATCGTATTAAAAATTTAACTCAAGACTGTTTTTCGTAAAAGAAAAAAATATCTTTCCTAAAATTACGTAAAAAAAGAGAAGAAAAGATATCAAATTTATTACATCTATTGTAGGATGAATAATAAAATATTTTAAAAATTATTTATAATTAAATAGATGGCGTTAAATACCTTAATGCAATTTGTTATTAGATTTATTATCAAAACCATTTATTAGTAAAATTTATTATAATATTAACTGTAATATATTATATAACTGTCAAATACGTCTATAAAAGTGGCATTATATCTAATATTTTATAAACAACTGTATATAGTAGAGAATTATAAACTATATGTCTACTTACTTTTTATAAAGTAATCTCTTATACTTATTTGGACCTTGAAAATATTTTTAAGGTATGCTAATAAAATTTCAAAATAAATATACAGTTGATTTTAAATGTTAATTTTTTTAGTTTTGTTAAAATAATTTAAAAACAAGTTCATTTGATGTATTTGAACTTTTATTAAATGTAGAAAAAAACATCATATAATACATAAATATGAATAGAAATTATAATTAATAAATACAATTAGATATAAAAGACTAATAGTTAATTATAAAATTTGAACTTTCGTTATTATATTTCAAATTATGAGCAATTGCGAAATGTTGTATTTGTGTTAAATGCTATTTCTCATCGTCAATTTAATTTTTAATAATCCCTTTGCCCAATTTGACTTTGATCATATTTGAAATAAAAAAAAGTTTAAAAGTAAAATATTAAATGTTTTAAAAATTTAAATATTACAATAAAATTTATTTATTAATGTATTTAGAACAGTTTTTTGGAGAAATAGAAATTAATAAATTTAATCTAAAATTATATTCAATTAAGTCTTAGAACTATTTAATAAGAAGGATAATAATTTTTTTTTAAAAAATGAAGTTATATGAGATTTAAGATGATTATATTTTTTGTTAATGCTCTAACTTAATCGACAAAAATGGGTATGCAATCATAATTTTTATTTAATTAAATTCAAATATGTGTATAATTGTTTTAAATTTAATAGCATTTTAAAAATTATTAAAAACAAATTCGAGGTTATTTTTTAAAAAATTTTATTAAAAAAAATTTAAATAATGACAAATATAACAATTTTCACTTTTCTGAGTTTTAAAATAACATGTTTACAACATATATTTTGCATATTATCTTAAAAATAGGATTATCAAAGCTATTGAGATTTAATTTAATATATCTTTTTTTCATGTGCATAATAATTGAATTTCTTGGCAAAAAACTCTATTTCTCAGTAGATTTTATTTGTTATTATTAAAAATATAATTAGCTATACTATACAAAGAGATAATCTTAAATCATATATAAAAAAAAATTTACAATTAAACAAAAGCCTAAAATTATTATATTTAAAGCAGAAATGAAGTATTTCAAAAGAGTTTCAAAATTATTTATAAATCATCTTTGAAAATAACGGACTTTTGACTTTAGACAGGTAAAGCATTTTAAAAGCAGTTCATGGAAGGTTTCTATAACAAAGTAAGGGGTGGGAAAAGAGCATCTAAAAAAATCATCACCACTTAAATTCTTTATTTCGAATAAAATAATTAATATGAAAGCCTGTTACCCGGAAACAAAATTTATATTAAAATAATAATAGCAGCTTATTTAAGATTTATATAATTTAACAAGAAACATAAATCGATTGAACGTATATAAATTTTGCCATTTTAACTTAACCCATTAAGAACGGGATATATAGGCTGGATTAAAAAAAAAACTTTAATAGCTCTCTAAAAACAAATGAAGCATTATATATCAACTGTCAAGCAGAGACTAAGAATATAAATAAATATAAAAGTCTGAGCAATTTTATATTCTGACCAAATGAAACTTTAACGGACAGTTTCCTCCTATCAATTTTATTTCATTTTTTATATAAATTTTGCTCACAAAATTAAATCACAAATATTTAAGTGGTATTTTTAAACGGTCCACTTTTTAACGGCTAAACCAAACAAGCTTAGAGATTATATTCATAGATGACAGAATGGTTTGGACATCAATTAACGAAATTTTGAGGGTTGTATAATATTATATTATTTTGGCTAAGTCTTAATCGAGCTGTTTAACAATTTATATTTTGAAAATTTATTTAAGTTTTAAATAAAGGAAGCACTGAAAATTTCTCATAAAATAAATGGAAATGAATCAATAATAGAAACGGCCAAGACCAAAAAATTATTCTAAAGATATTTTCAATAAAAATAAATTTTCTACATTATATTTTTTGTGTTAAAAGGGATATTTATAATTTTAAAACACCTTTTTAAATTACAATTTTGAAAATGTTAAAAATAGTTTTCGAATAATAGAAATCGATCATCAAACGAATATTATTAATTTATTATAAGAAAATTTAACCTGTTTTAAAAACTCAAAGAGTTTCAATATTCTCAAAAATTTTAACCTCAAAATATTCAATAATTTTTTCTGACCATATTTTTAAACCTATCATTTAGACCACTCTTACCACTTTTTGAAAACTCGCCCTAGCATTCTTCAAAAATATATCTTGCCAAATCAGTAAACTCTCAAGCAAACATCGTGATTGTTTTTTGCCGAAAAAAGTTGGCCATTTTTTTTTATATTATAAACAAATATTTTAAATTTTAATCTTTAAAATTTTTATAGAGTACATTTATATCATATGATAAATTTTTGAAATTTTCTATAAATATGTGTACCTATTTGTTTTTATAGTAAAGAAAGAAGCATATTTATTTATTTTTATTTATAGTTATTGAAATTAGTTTTTGTAAAAAAATTAAGTTCAGGGCTCATAACTTTAGAACAATATTAAATTATTATTAAAAAATTTATATAAGGAAAAATATTTTTATTATCCACCATAGTAAATTTTTTTATTTATAAATTTTAAGATGAATAATTTTTTCGCTTTTCTACCTGCCATCTATTTAATTTGTGTCTGCATTAAAAGTAATTATTTTCTAACATTTTTTTTATAATAATATTTTTATTTAATTAGAACTTGAAGCCAAAAATGATGGTAAATAGTGATTTATTTTTAAAAAATTTGTTCAAGCAGAATTGGTAATTTATTATAATGTTCTGGATTTTTTAGTGGTAGCTTTTTATGTTTAATATATTGCTGACATTTGCTTAATTTGCAGAGTTGTTAAAGTATCTAGATACAAGTATCTAGATACTGTATCTAGATATAAAAATGTAGTATCTGTATCTAGATAGATTTTTTAGAAAGGTATCTGTATCTGTATCTAGATATTTTTTAGAGGTATCTGTATCTGTTTTTAGATACTTTTTAAGATACATGTTATATACCCCTTTTTTTATTATAAAAAAAAATATTTGACTGTAAAATTTATTTTATTTCATATGAGCTTATGAAATAAATAAATATATATATATTATATATTAATATTTATTAATACTATAATAAAGAATTATATATACATAAAATATTAAAACTTATATATAAAAAATATATATAAATATTCATTAATTTAAATATTATGTCCGAGTTTATCAATAAACCATACAAATTTTAATATTACAATATGGAAATGGTAAATTTTATTTTATAACTAAATTTTTAAGTTTATATATTAATTTAGATCTATATCGATGAAAAAGAGGAAGCAACAACAAGTTCTATTGCTTTACCATGACCTTTTCACAATATAATATTAATTTAGGTTTATGCAAACCTATAAGAGCATAATAAAAAATGTATCTGTATACAGATACATTTAAAAATTGTATCTGTATCTTGATAACTTTTTAGACGCTGTATCTGTATCTGTATCTAGATAACTTTTGAGACTATGTATCTGTATCTGTATCTGTATCTAGATCCATTTAAAAAGTATCTTTTAACAACTCTGTATTCCCCTCTTTTTCAAATTAGTTTAAAATATTTTATTAATATTCAATTCAATATATTTTTTAAATTTTATGGTAAGATTAATATTGTTACATTGTGTTTAGTTTCAAATTTGACTATATGTGCAGAAAGTAAGTTTCCTTTCTTTATATCAATTTGATTAAAAAAATATATATGATTAATTAAATTATAAAACTACACGTGTGAATATAGAAGTAAATTTTATATATAAAAAAATAGCATTATAAAATAATACATTTATTCAATTGTAGATGGTGATATTGGGGAAACTAGAAAAGGTAATTTTTTGATTTATGAATCGCAAAATCAAAATTCACTTATGTTAAAGATTAAATATTACCATGTTACCATTGTCAATTAATATCTTTATTCTTTTCATAAATGTAAATCCAATAATATTGCAATTTATAATAGAGATAAATAAATTTTAAATAAACATATAACATTTCTAAATTTATGTCAAATAATAGTTGAAAAATAATATTAAATCTTAACCGAACCTTAACCTTTATAATTTTTAGAAATATAGCACTAACCAATCCGGAATCTTTTTTGCATAATTCTGGTCCCTGATAAAAACTAATACAACATTTTTATTTTCAGGACGAGTCAAAAGATTTATTGATGAACCAGGTATATAATATATCTAAGATAATATGAATAGATTCCTTAATTTTAAAATATTTTAGTGTCTGAGTTCGAAATTATATCTCTTAAAAGTGTGAAAATATATAAATATACTAATTAGTATGATATAAAAAAAATATTATACTCTAGACCAGTGGCATACCCAAAATTAAATATTATTGATGTCTCTTCTAAAAATATATTTATTATTTACTATCAAAGATATGGTTTTAAATAAACTCATGTTTATACTATGGAGATTTATTTTATATTTTGTTTTAAAAATACCCTTGGATAATATTTTAATAAAACTTAAAAATCTATAAAGTTGTAAGCTATGCATCATTACTCTCAAAGTACATGTGCGATATTGAAAATATCGTCAGCTGAAATAAAATATTCATTAATTCGTACATTTGGTTAAAATTTTATTGATGATAATTATATTTAAAACCCTGGACTCCACTTCTCTTCATCCCCATTTTATTATTATTTAGTATAAGCTTTATCATAATATGATTTCTTTAAATTAGTTCTTTTGTATTTAATCAGAAAATAGTTATTTATTTCTCTTGTCTCTTGAATTATTTTGTGTATGATAATTCAATTCATTATTTTTCTTTTGTTATTGTTTATTTTCCCTCGTTATTAGCCATTTTCTCTCATCTCTCGAACACATGTGTTTTTTCATAATAATAAAAGAGGAATAATAATAAATTAATAGTCTCTACTCAGTTAAAAAAATTGAAGTTAAGAATTTCAAAATGATAAATAAATTTTTAAATTTTAACATATTTTGAGAACATCTTGGAAAGAGGAATTGAGTCCGTAAAATAAAGAATTAATAAGGTTATAATTATATTTATTATTTATTTCTAATTTTGGTAATTAAAAACTATGTTAACTAATCCCTATTAATTATCCCATGTACCAAGCATCCTTAACTGTAACTTAAAAATTATATCGATAAATCTTTCAAGGATAACAAATATAGTGTAAGAACCATCTCTCAGTCTTTATATAGACACTTTTCACGAATCCAAAAATCTCACTGAACGGAATTCTATAAAAATACCTATCATGATTATACAATATAAAATTCTGGATAGGAAACAATAACCTGGAATGGGGTTGTTAAAAGATTTATCTCCATTTCTAACTTGAAGGCAGTAAATAGCTGATTATGTGCTATTAAATTTAAATCGAAATGCCAAACTTTGATCATAATAAATATGCCGCTAACTACTCTGATAAAATTGTCCTTTATCTTTCATTAGCGGATTACAAGAAATTTATTAGATGCAAAGGCACTAATAGGGTTTAAAACCAAAGTCGGGTCATTAGAATTAAAAAACCATAGGTATAGGACAGCTCTTAATATGAGTGATATCAATCATGCCTCCCAAATTCAATATGCATGTTACTCCTACAAAGCATTTAAATTATTGAAAACATTCACAACTAAAAGTGATCTTTTGCCTAGACTCATATTTAACAATAATATTTTCACTAATCCTAAGGAACAATTGGCTACCTGGACCTCACAATGAACTTTTCAACTCTTACCAGAAAACATTCCCTTTTCTCAGTTACTTCCTTAGACGAATTGATATCTTCTATCTCAAAATCCCCAATTACTATATTATAATAAAAATAGCGGGATGTTATTGCAACCATTTAAAGATAAGCTAATTAATATTATAAAGAAATCCAAAATTTTTATTTCGCTTAAGAAAAAATTATT
Organism: Gordionus sp. m RMFG-2023; assembly: GCF_954871325.1. Classification (NCBI taxonomy): domain Eukaryota; kingdom Metazoa; phylum Nematomorpha; class Gordioida; order Chordodea; family Parachordodidae; genus Gordionus; species Gordionus sp. m RMFG-2023. The sequence continues at coordinate 2,671,635 of NC_088778.1, read as the reverse complement.
TCAACCTTGATTAACAATACTTCTTATAGTAATTCCTTAGAATAAAACCGTAAAATATATGGTTCCAATGGAAGAATTCAATTATGATAATGCTTTAAAATAAGGATAATTTTATTTAATTTAAAATTATATCCAAAATTTTCATATAAAAATAAATCGCCTTTTTTTTCTTCTTTTTACATTCTCTTTTAAAACAATAAAAAACAAAAATGTTATTAATTTATCAAAAGTACATAACACTCTATAACATTAATCACCATATCCTTCTCTTATATAATCCTGATCACGACACTTCTAATCTAGTCCTTTTGATTTCATTAAAATTTATTTTTTGTTATAAATTTTAAAGGAGCAGAATTTTATTAAATTTTTCTGCATCTATTTTATTGTGTGGAATTAAACTTATTTCTTTAATAATCATATTCATTTAATTTTTTTTTTGTTCATCAATAAAACTTGATTAGATTTATTTACTTAATATTTACCATATCTATTGGTCAAATGCTTTTTTAAAATATTATTATAATTTTTTCAGAACCAAATGTTATGATTTGTAGGCGTGCTAACAGTGAGTTATTAATAATATATATTGTATGATATAAAAAACAAAAAAAAATTATTTAAGTGGGCCAAAACCTTACATGTGAAAAACAAGGTATTTTTTTAAATTAAAAAATTATATCAAATTGTATTTATTTTATATTTATAGATGGCTCCATTAAAGAAATCATAGCATGTTTATCAAATAAATAGTTGTCAATTTAAGATAAAACTAATGTCACACTGTTTAAAATTATACGAAAAAATAATAGAAAAAAGATTAAGAGATATAATCGAAATAGGAGAGACAGAGTTTGGCTATATGCCTGGAAGATCAACAACCGATGCTATCCATGCAATTAGGCAAATGAGTGAAAAATACAGGGAAAAGAACAAAAAGCTACACATGGTCTTTCTCGATCTAGAAAAGGCCTTCGATAGAATTCCAAGAAAACTTATCTGGTGGGCGCTACGCCACAAAAAAGTTCCCGAAAAATATAAAAGAATAATACAGGATATGTATATGGGACATAAAACAATGGTCCGTAGCACAACAGGTACATCAGCAGGCTTCACAATAGCCGAAGGAGTTCATCAAGGGTCAGCTCTCAGCCCACTTCTCTTCATTAAAGTAATAGATGTATTAGCACAGTCTATACCTCAAACAGTCCCGTGGAATATGATATTTGCAGATGATATTGTGATACTTGCCGAATCCAAGGATGAAATGAAAGAAAGGTTAGTGAGTTGGATAAATATCCTAGAAACGCACGGATTAAAAGTAAATAGAGAAAAGACGGAGTATATGGTGATAGGAGGAGATGAAACAGAGAGTATTGATATAAATGAATGGCAGATATCCGCAATTGAAAGCTGAAAATATTTGGGCTCCACTATACAAACAAACGGCACAATAGAAAAAGAGATAAAGAGTAAGATTAATCAAGGATGGTTAAAGTGGAGATCTTTATCTGGAGTGCTATTTGACAAAAGAATACCACACAAATTAAAGGAAAAAATTTACAGTTCCATAGTACAACCAACTATTCTATATAGTTCGGAAACATGGCCAACCAAAGAATCAGACGAGAGAAGTCTACAAACTATGGAGATGAGAATGCTGAAGATGATTGTTGGGGTATCAAGAAAGGATAAAGTGCGCAGTACAAGAATACTAAGTAGTTTAAAGGTAGTGCCCATTAAGACTAAGTTAATGGTAAACAGACTTAGGTTATATGGGCACACAATGAGAAGGCCTATGAACTACATAGGAAATAAAGTTGAGAGTTTGGAAGTGATGGGCAAACGTAAAAGAGGAAGGCCAAAACTTCAATGGGCACATAAAGTAAGAGCCAATATAAAGAAGTATAAAATAGATAAAAGAGATTGTATGAATAACATAAAGTGGAGAGAGATGTTGAAGGAGCTTACCACCAGAAAAGGTGAAAGCTAAAGATAAAAAAAAAAATTATTTAATCATTGCATTTAAAATTTAATTAATTTCAATTTATTTTATCTTATCTAAAATGGCAAATATAAACATTAGAACACAATTATGCAAAAATAATATATCGTTTTAGAAATTAATTGTTTCCTCCCTCCTTTCCCGTTTTTATTTGATGTATAAAATATCAAAAATAATATATTGGAAATAAGTATAAAAAAAAATTAAAATATTTACCATAGCATTTGAACCGCATCATTTTAGGGGCCAGGTATCCTGGGGTCCCACATGAACTCCAAGTTTTTTTATTACGACCGATCTAGAATAGTTAATAACATAAACTAAATATTAATTAAAGTGTGAAAATGTAATAAAAACCAATATATGAATGAATCTGTATAATATTATTTGTTTTAACAAAGGGTAATAATTTACTGTGAGAGTGACTAAATGACTGGCCTTACCGAAACTTTTAAATAAGACATGTTGATTTCTAAAAAAAAAATTGAAAATGTTACTATGCTTAGGCCAAAATCTATAATTCTAATGTGCCTATCTTTATCTAAGAGCACATTCACGGGTTTGATATCTCTATGAGTTATATCTGAAATATAAAAATGAAAATTTAACGTTATTACTAGTATAACAGTCATGAATATCAAAAATTTAAATATAAAATGAAGAAAATAAAAAAATGATTAATTTTTAAAAATAAGTTTATTAAAAGAACAAGTTTGAAATAGTACCATTAGAATAGAGAAATGTTAGGCCAACTATCATCTCCGATAAATATAACCTGGCAGAATCCTCCGTCAATCTCTCTACTTTTTCCATGTAGCGACATAGGACGCCACCATTGACGTATTCTAGAGCAAATATAAATCTGATTTATTCCAAAGAGCAATTTATCGTGTTATTTTTGTTATAATTATATATTGAATTTATAAAGTTACAAGAAATTTAGAAGAGATTCACCAGTGTCTTTGAATTAATATTAATAATGTAAAAATATTCTTAAGTTCATTTAACTTAATCTAACGATATTTTCATATCTTATATAGTTTGTTTGACAAGAATTAAAACTTCTAATAATATACAACAATTATTTTCAACAATATCTGAATAAATCATCATTGTTTATTTGTTCTAAAATTTGAAATATGTTGTGTAAAAATTTGTTTGCTTGTATCAAAAAGGATGGGAATGATACTTTGGAAGAGAACGGGCGCGTCCAGTTGAAAAAGGGTAAATAAAAAAAAAGAAATAAATATAAATATTTAACATTAAATAATTTAGAAAATGAACGAAAAGGTTTATGTAGAAAGTTGGGAGATTGGTTCGACTGGAAGAGGCTCGCCCGGAAAATGGAAGGAAAAGATTTTACTGGGAATAACTTTCCGAAAGATGAGAAAGAGGCGGTTAATGCAAGAGCCCGGTTTAGAAAGGCTATGACATTGAATGAAGCTAGCTTGACAATTTTAATATGATTAATGTGGTGAAGGTGCCTTTGGAAAGGTATTTTTGGCCGAATCAATGGCCTCTAAAGAGCTTTACGAGGTTATACATAAAAATACCCTCAAGTATTTCTATTCTTATGAAAATTGTTTTTTTGTTTCTTAGAAATAGTCACGATTATATTATATTACATTTTTTGAGAATTAATGATTATTCAAATCTGATGCAATATTTCTTGAAAATATTCTGTTACTTTTGAGAGTTTTTATTGACTAAATACTAACTATTTAAAAAAATATTCATTGCTGCCAATTTTATATCTACCATATTTTTAATATAGGCATTTGATAGTTTCCGCATTGAAAAGGAGGTTTTCTAAACTTCGAGAAATAACCTTCTGAGACTTGAGGGTATTTTTCTGTATAACCTCGTAAAGCTCTTTAGTGGCCATTGATTCGGCCAAAAATACCTTTCCAGAGGCACCTTCACCACATTAATCATATTAAAATTGTCAAGCTAGCCTCATTCAATGTCATAGCCTTCCTAAACCGGGCTCTAGAATAAACAGCCTCTTTCTCATCTTTCGGAACGTTATTCCCAGTAAAATCTTTTCTTCTTTCCATTTTCCGGGCGAGCCTCTTACAGTCGTACCAATCTCCCAACTTTCCACATAAACCTTTTTGTTCTCTTTCTAAATTATATAAATGTTAAATATTTATATTTATTTTCTTTTTTTTATTTACCCTTTTTCAAATAGACACGCCCGTTCTCTTCCATAGTATCATTCCCATCTTCTTTGATACAAGAAAACAAATTTTTACACAACATATTTCAAATTTTAGAACAAATAAACAATGATTTATTCAGATATTGTTAAAAAATACATGTTGTATATATTATTAGAAGTTTTTATTCTTGTCTAACAAACTACATAAGATGTGAAAATATCTTTAGATTAAATTAAATGAACTTAAGAATATTTTTACATTATTCATATTAATTGAAAGATGCTGATGAATCTCTATGTGGGTCATGTGCTGAATTAGATTTATTTTAAGCTGTAAAAAACATTACTGTATGATTGATTGGGAATAAAAAAATTTCACAAATACACGGAAATTTATTATTCAAATTTATATTATGAATAATACAAATGAATAGTATATTAATTCAGAAATTAAAATTTATATTTAAGTTAGAAATTATTATGCTAAATTAAAAATTTATTATAAGGCTTTTTACTAGCAGTTTTATCATTATACTTAGCTACTATTCATTATTTACTATTACTAATTAATTATTAAAAGATATTAGAATGGATTCGTACAATCTTAATAGTAAAATGAGTTAAAGACATCCTCATTAAATTTATGGAAAATTATCAATTACTAGATAAAAGATTGGCGATCTCCTACATTATAGAAAAATCTAAAATACTTATCGATTCTACATGCAAAAAGGGATGATAATTAGTAAAATCTTAGAGGGATTGAACTATCTTTGAGAAGTTTAGAAATATAGAGATTTAAGCCTCATAAGGTATTTTGAAAGTTGACTGTTTCAATCTAATTCACTCTATAAGTCTCTTAAAATAATTAATTTCTATTCTATATTGACTTTAAAAGCTCATGCTTTAAATGATGATAAATCTAGATATGTTTTGTAATATTTAAACTTTAAATACTTTGGTTATGCAAAAAAGAAACACTTAAATTAGAATTTGCTTAAATGGTATGATAAATTCTTGGGTGGTATTACTTGAAGCTTGGTAAATATGAGAGAAAATGGAATTTTAGATTATTATGATTTGATCAAATTTTATGACAAGATTTATAAATATTGAGAGTTTATCTTTCAATAAAAAAAAACTCCATGTTATTCATCGAAAATAAAATATTAAAATTTTGTTGGATAATAACAATTCAGCAATGGAATGACCTAGGTGTAAAACTTATTCAAAATATTTAAGGAATTTTGAAAAATGATAAGAGAGATAAGAGACAAAGAAAATCAGTTCTTGCGATGGTCGCCAAAATTAGAATATTTTAAAGGCCTTTCAAATTTTGTCTTTTTTATGTATTTAAGAGTAAAAGCAAATAATAATTTAAAAATATTAGACATATTTACATAATTATTATTAAACTACAGTCATTTATTATAAGTTTATTAATATTTTATTCTTATATATTCTATATGTGTTCTTCTATATACTAATGCGCATTGAAATTGATCCGATCATAAATAAAATTTGTTCTTTTGAAAAATATGATGAGTGGTAAATCTTTTATTTTAGGCAAATTTTTAAAAGAGATGTATTGATTTTGACGAACCGTTACTTTATTACATTCATTCAATTTAAAAAAAGTTTAAACAATATATTTTTTTTAAAAAAAGATAAATAATTTGTCGTTTGTAGTTCTTTACAGATATTTTTCAACATATTTTTTCAGTTTCTTTCTATTATGTAAGATGGTTTTTTTATAATTAATTTTATAATATATATATACACATCGTGCATTAAACATAATTTACCTTGGATATGGCTTCTTCAAACCTAATAATAAAAAAGAAACATTTATTTATTGTGGATATCACTAAAAAAACCTAGAATTGGAGATGTTTCAAGTCCTTTATTGAACTCAGGTGAGTAATGCTTTCAGAGGAAGATAAAAAATAAACTTATATCAATATATCGCTATTAAAACTTATTATCCATGTTTCTATTTTTGCATTATCAGGCTTGTTAGTAGCTTTTATATTTGACTTTATAAAAATTAAAAATATACCTAATATATTCGTTTATTATGGAGAGTGAAACAAATTTGAAAAAACAAACAAACAATATATCGTGATTCGTATAAAATTCACCCACCCCTCTTAATTACATAAAGTAAAGTCTGGCCCAATCCCGCTCAGAATTTAAAATAAATAATACCTATTTGACCCATCATGGCGAATAGAATATCAATTCATGGCTTAGTATTAATATAAATAATACAAAAATATTCTTAAGTTCATTTTAATATATAGAAAGATGTTCTAATTTATAATATCTAATAAAATCATCATTAATACTTATTCAAAAATTTATAAAATTTGTTATGTAAATGATTATTCTCTCGTTGCATAAAGAAAATGGAATAAGAATGTTATTTTAAATATAACTGGGTCTCAGTAGAAAATGGAGATAGGTAAAAATATAAAATAAATATAAATGTTTATTATATAATTTAGAAAAGGAACAAAATGGAGAAAGTGCCTCGAGATTAGTTAGATTGCTAAAAGAGCGCTTGGAAAAATGAAGTGATCAATGATTTGGTCGGAAAATTATAATAGAGATAATATAGACGCGGTGATGAATGTTGAAATTGAAATTGTTTAAACAATTGGATTAGACGATGAGGAGAGGGTAAAGAGGAACAAACTTAGACATTAAGAAGCTATTTGTTCTGTGATGCCATATTGAGTGTGAATGTTTCACGTAGTAAAAAGCACATGGTAAGTAAGTATGATGAAGCCAAATCGCATTATATAAAATTAGACAGTAATAATTAAAAGAAATTTAGACCTGTTTGATGACGGAACTATCGGTAACTGGTGCAAGTTATAAAAATAACCGGCAGCTGGCGGCGCCATTTTTTAGGCGTAAATCGTACTAAAATAAATTACTTATTATACATATATTTTTTAAATTGCTATTTAAATTTTTTAAAAGAAAAGTTAAATATAAAGATAAAATAATATATTACAGAAATATCGGTAAATTTTTAGATCATTCATTAAAAAAAAAATACTAATTAAAAATTTATACTCAATTTTTTAAATTTATGGATATCAATAAAGTTTACAGAAGGATAATTTTGATATCAACTGACGCACAGGTTCAATTATATATGATAAATGTATTCGCATAATTATAAATATTTATATAATTTATTTTAAAATAATTTTTTAGAAAAACCAGCTTATAGGATTTCAAATTTATCTGACTGCATTAGATTTAGAAATTGTCTTCTCCAGAATTTTTCTTTAATTTTTCCAACACGGACCATTATTAATTAACTGATATTTTTATGAAATTTCCTATCGATATTATTTAATATTCTTGTTCTTAATTGGATCTTTTAAAGGATTATTAATTCTTCTAATCTAAACATTGTTAAAAATAATTATTTATAATAAATGTGGAATAGCGGCTGAGTATAGTGCTTATTAACAGACAATAAAAGGCCTTAAAATCCATTGAAAGATTTATTATTATTATAAAAAATACTTACTTTATGAATAGCAAATTAAATTTTCGATTATTTTATTCTATATTAAATACTAAAAGTACAAATTTGTAAAATTAAATTTTCAAAGATTTGTAAAAAAATTTATTCTACCCCCTTTCTCCAAACACATGGAATAATAATTAATTCATGAATGCATAACCGTCGCATAGAGTATCAATTTATGGTCTCTTCAAATATACCAATAATATAAACATATTCTTAAGTTCATTTAAATTAATAGAAATAGATATTAATTTCTTATAATCGTTGGTTTGTCAACAATAAAAACTTCTAAAAATATTTTCAACAATATCAAATAACAATCATCATTGTTATTCTTTTAAAATGTTTAAAATATACTGTATTATTCTCAAATAATAAGATATGAATTTTACTTCAATGAAAATTGGAGAGCTCAGTTGAAAAGGGTTAAGTAAAAACGTTTTATAAAATATACAAAGGAACTAAAAAGTATATAGAAAAAGCACGATTTTTGACTGCCAAAAGCGTCCCGAAAAAAATGATAGAGAAAAGATTTGATCAGGGAATACCAATTTAGAGATAATAAAGAGAGGGTAAGGAATACTTAAAGTTGGGTATAAAGAAGCTATTATATTTGATGATGACAAAAATGCAATGTTGAATGTGCCAGTCCCACGTAAAAACTATAGTAAAATGCATATGACAAGTGAATTAGATTGAGCTAAACTACATTACATCAAATTAGAGAAAAAGGCTCTTTAGTTGCTGCTGCCTTTGCCAAAATAACTTTACCAAAAGCTCCTTCGCCTATTATTTTAATCAGATTAAAATTGGTCAATATCCCCTGTGAAATCTTTTCTGCCTTCCTATTTCCAAGCACGCCTTTTCCAGTCGAACCAATCTCAAAACTTACTGCATGCAACTTTTTACTCTTTTTCTAAATGATATAAATGTGTTGAATATTTATATTTATTTAATTTCTTTATTTATCCCTTCTTAACTAGATAGAAAAGTCCTGCGTGTTCCAGCTTGAGCAAAATGTCCAAATATTAAGAGAAATATCTTCCAGCAGGACAATAATTCATATCATTTAAAAATAAATTTGAAATATTCTGTTAGATAATAATATTACTAATGCATACTTAATTATTCAAAAATATTTGGGGAATTCTGAAGTTATCCAAGAAAAAAAAAAGAAGAAAAGAAAGTAAAAGAAATATTAATAAATTTCCGAAAAGATAGATGGCAAACCTTTTTTCCTCAGAATCAGAAATACACGGAAAATAATATTTACTCGATTTACATAATGTATATTATAGCAAAATTTATAAATAATAAAATTAATGTTTCCGAATCTAGATGTTTTTATAATTTTATTTCATCTAATTTATAATCAATGATAATATTAATTACATTTTTTTGTCTCAATTCTAATATACCCACATTAAGCGATATTTTTAGAGTGATTTATTATTAATTACAGTGCCCTAAATCTCGCCCAAAATTCTACCTGTAGCGGAGGAGTGGCAACGTCTTTTGGTGGCTAATGAAGGTCTAAAGTTTCTCTGTGATCTGGGTCTAATATGCGATCACCGTCTCCTCGACGGGGTGTATAAACCACTTAAAGGGGTTAATGTCAGGAAGGGCATCCGATTGTAAAAAGTTTACTACAAAATCCCTATGATTACAACAAAGCATGGGCGGGGTACAGCCCAAAGTACCCCGTGTTGTTTTATTCCAATCATTTACCAAAATTGTAGTTATTTCTGAGTATTTTGAAGTTTTAAGCTGTTCCTTATGTCAATAATGTTGAGGGCTTGCTTAGATGGGGCAAGGGGGTCTATACATGAATAGTCCCATACCAATAATTTTATATATAAAATTTTATAACATAAATACTTGTCATTATTTAAATTATTTAAAAATTTAATTATAAAATTTAATTAAATTAGCATCTCAATTATCATTCTCATATATTTAATGATAATAATTTATAAATTAATATCTTAATTATCTACAAGTTTAAATGTTTATTTTAATAATTTAATCATTCGCCAATTTAAAACTTTATGTTTAATAAACTCAATTAGCCAATTATTATGAATTCAACAACAATAAAAGTCATTTTATCAATTTATAAATGAAAAAATGATAATATATTTACATAAATAACAAACAAATGAATCATTTTTATTGGTATGCATTGATCACGAGCACATTCTTCACAATAATGCAAAAATCAACTATTCCCCTTTCTTGTTCTTTGAATATGATTTTTTGCATATAATGCACACCCACATATCATTACTCATCTTTCGATTTAAATAATTTTAACTCTGATCTTATTTGGTATATCAGGTGAATATTCTTATCTAAAAATAAATGATTTTTGATGTAAAAATTTATATAATTAAATTTATGATAACTATTTATTTAACAGGTAATTTTAATTTATAATTAATATCATTAAAAATGCTCTAATATATTATTTATATAATTATTAAATCTATACTAGCTAATTATCTAACAAATTATTCTAATATGTAATTAATATCATTAAAAATGCTTTGATATTTATAAGTTATAACTATTTTATGCCAAAATGAATTATTCGTTTTGTAAAACTTCTATTATATAAAATATTTAAAATTATACACAAATAATTCTTTTAAAAAAAAAAATAAAAAAAAGGCTCATTCTATAAAAACTGAGGATAAATTTTCTTTATTTGACGATGGATAAATCAAAAGAGTCAAGTGAGAGGAATAGATTATCTGTATTCGTTCTTCTAAAATTTCTATAAATTTTTAGAAAAAGGCCAAATATATTATGGAAAATATGAAAAAAATAAATATGATTTGTAAGTTATGATATTTAGCAATTCTTTTAACAAATTTTCCACATCCAGATCTCACTCGGTATAAAATCTACATTCATCTCATCATTTAAATGCTATTAAAATCTTCCTAAGTACCTTTTTTTTTAAAAAAGACCTGCCATCATAAATTAAAATCAATTATAGGGGCAAGCCTGTTTCACAAACAGTGTGGTGGTATCCATCCCATAGCAATGGGCTATTTCAAGGTTATTTGCAAAAACAATTGCCACGGGTCAAAACTCAGGATCTTAACTTATTAAGTATACGTATCAATTAGGATTTGGTGTTAAGGGAGAATGCAAAATAGCTTCACGTGCTATTTGTATTATATCCAAACTCCTCCTCCTAACATAGCTATTATCAAAGTAGAATTTAAAAACTTTAGAATTGCTTTCAATAGCAAATTTCGTGAACATTTCATAAATTGTTTTTATTCCAAATTTCCTGATTATTCAAAATTCCTAGAGATATACTATGACATTAAACAGTCTTTTATTTAGCCCTGTCATAGATTTTGACAAAAGGAACCAGCAGAGGACACACGTCCTAGTTTACCTTGGTATTCATTACCTCATTTATTATCTTAAATCTAAATTTTATTTGAATATAAATATTTAGTATCTTGATGATGGAACAATCTGTGATGCTCTTCCTTAATTAGTTTTCAATTTCTTGAAAGAATAAGTCTTAATAAGCCAAATCCAAAATCTGTTTCCATGGTAACAATATACAAAACCCTTATCTAGCAAGATTAAATTTTTATTGAGTACATAAATAATAAAAATTAAAAAACTAAGGATATTAATACAATTTAAAAAAAAGTATATTCAAACATGTTTCAAATATTTGTTCACATTGAATGCAATAAGTATATACATATATATACTTCAAAAATATATTATAAGAATAATGAAAATTAGAATTAACTCATCAAAATAAAGTAAATTTCTAATTCACACCTCATATAGGCTTATTTCTGATTTATCCATCTTTAAATTAAGGAGAATACTAATTTAAAAGAAATAATAAATATTTACGTTGTGTTTTGTTTTAAATAAATTTTATTTCTAATTTAAAAATATAAAATAATAATAATAATATATAAAATGTACAATAATCAACTAGTATATATGCTAAAACATTTCAATCAAAACATTTAAGTTAATAGTCAATAAATTATTTGAATAAACACAATATGTAACAAAACATTTAAATTAATACTCAATTACAAATTTGAATAAACACAATATGTAACATTAATACTCAATTAGTTATTTTATAAAAACAACACTATTAACATTCCCCTCCTCGACAAAGCATCAAGTTGCTGCTCAGAGGGCGCATAAGTCTGTCTATGGCGTGAGTCCATACGTTTTTATAGGTTTGAAAAGTTGCTATTCGTTATCATTATTATAAGGATCAAGTTTTAATGGAATAAAGAATTTGGAATAAAATTTTTGGAATAGGGAATGATGTAGAATAAAAATTTTGTAATATGGAATGATGAATATATAGAATTCCATAAGAATGATAAATCAACAAAGATTATTATATAATATTCGCGTATTATAAAATTTTGCGTTTTATATTTTATTTTAAAAATTTAAGTTACAAAATCTTTTAAATGAAAAGGTTTTTGTTTGACTCTCAACGGTCTTAAAGGTATCATTATTTTCACTTAACTCTTCCCTCCTTATAAGACTTCTTAGGGTAACTTTCAAAATATTTAAATCTATTAAAACACTCTCTTTTACGTAACTGGTCCAAATGTCTCCTCACTAAACCTTTATCCGTATTCACCTGGAACATGGTGTCACTCTCTTTGTGAGTGACGTTGCCTTTGCACCATGTGTCATCGCTCAGTTTCTTGTACCAAACGAAGTCTCCTATATTAAAGGTTCGATTTCTGGGTAGCGATATGTTAACTTTGTCAATTTTATCCTCCAATGGTTTCAATAAGTCCCACTTTATTCTAATATCGCGGTTAAACACTCTTTTGGATGGTGTGACACCTGTAGTATCATTCGGTGTATTTCTGTAGTTAAACAAGAATCTGTCCAGTGCAGTTTCTAAGTCAATCTTTATGTTTCTTTTCATAGCTTTAAATGTTCTCACCCGTTCAGCTTGTCCATTAGATTGCTGATGGTAGGCGGATGTTAGTACATGTTTTATTCCATAGTTACTACAAAATATCTCAAAGTCTTTGCTCGTAAAGTTGGTGCCGTTATCTGTAACAATGGTTTCAGGTATGCCAAATAATGAAATAGTTCTAAAAATTTCTTTCAACGTGAATTCAGTCGTGATGTTTTTTACAGGAACTATGATTGGGAATTTACTATAGGCATCGACGATTATTAACCAATTTTTTGTAAAAAATGGACCCGCATAATCTACGTGAATCCTTTCAAAAGGTTTCGTTGCCAATACCCATGGATTTTGTATTTTCTTTGGATTGTCGTGAAAAATATTACAATCGTCGCAACTTCTAACTTCCAAATCAATGTCGTTGACCATACCAGACCACCACATGCGGTCTCTGGCTAAGGATTTAATTTTACCTGCTCTCATATGACCTTCATGTAGTGCCTTTAATATGTTTTTTCTCAGACTTGTTGGAATTATTATTTTGTTGCTTTTGTACAGACAATTTTTGATAATACTAAGTTCATATTCAATATTTTGATAAGTTTTGTTTTTAATAGGCACATTATTTTTAATATCATTAATAACTTCAGATAATTCAAAATCTTTGGATGTTTTATCACGTATTCGGTCAAAACTAAGAGCTATATCGCCAAAGTCATTTATAATTGCGATATCATCAATAACGTCATCATCAATTACTTGTGGTAGTCTTGAAAGGCAATCAGGAACAACATTGTATTTACCAGCTTTATATCTGATGTTAAAGTCGTAACCCCCCAAAATTATAATCCACTTCTGTAACCTCAATGACATGGTGCTATTATCTTTGAGCCCTTTGGTGAAAATATGGATTAGTGGCTAGTGGTCCGTTACAATAGTGAACTTAGTCCCTATCAAGTATTCTTGAAATCTCTTGATAGCAAACATAATGGCCAGAGCTTCACGCTCAATATTGGTATAATTTATCTCGGACTTTGCTAACGTTCTCGAGGCAAAAGCTATTGGCTTTTCTTTGCCATCTTTTTCGGTGTGAAACAAAACAGCTCCTAAACCTCTTTTAGATGCATCAGTCGCAATTCCGATAGGTAATTCAGGATTAAAGTACGTCAAAGCTGGAGGAAGGCTAATCAATGTCTTTAGATTATCAAAACTTTTGGAGTGTTCTAAATTCCACTCCCATTTTTCCTTATTGACAATCTTGTACAAGGGATCAGCTATTTCAGCAAAGTTGTTCAAAAATTTTCTGTAGTAGCCCGCCATACCCAGAAGACAATTCCGCAGCTGATTTAGGTTCCGGCATTCTAACGATCGCCTCGATCTTGTCGTGGTTAGCGTGGATCCCATTGGCGTCGATGTCGTGTCCTAAGAACCTCAGACTTCTTTTGAAGAATAAGCTTTTTGAAAAATTAGGTACTAAGCCATAAGATAATATTCTTTCAAAAACTCTTTTTATGTTGTTGAAATGAGCTTCGTCACTACTTCCCGTTATCAATAGGTCTCATGGCAATATAAAAAATGACATCTTTCATGTCACCGAAAATTTGATCCATAATCTGTTGGAAAACTGCAGAAGAAGTCTTTAACCCAAAAGGAAGTCTAGTAAACCGGTAGTATCCCCTGTGTGTGGATATGGTTAGTATATTTCTGAAGTTTATGTCGATAGGGATTTGTAAGAACGCGTCTTTGAAATCAATCTTGCTGAATTTCTTCCCTTCCTTAAGCTTAGCTATAAGATCGTTTATTCTTGGAAGTGGGTATCTGAAGTCTTCAAGAGCAGGATTAACAGTGTCTTTGAAATCGGCGCAAACCCTAACGCTCCCAATTTCTTTGTAGACAGCGGTTATAGGACTTGCCCATCGAACATCCGTCCCCGGCTCAATGACTCCCTCGTCAATCCATCTTGTAAGTTCTTTAGTTACAGCATCTATTTTTGAATAAGGTATACGCCTTGGTGGTATTATCTTAGGTTTGGCATCATTTCGTAAATGTATCTTGACGTTAACTTTGTTTATGGGTTTGTTAGTCAGTTTAAATTCACAATCTTTTATTAATTTTTTTATTCCATCTTCATAATTGACATCGATATTTGCTATAAACTTGTTCAAAATATTATTAAAGGCATTGATCCACATTCGACCCAATAATGCATTTTTATTAGACTTTACCACTGCTAGCAAGTGTTTGGTGATACCATCGTAGCTTACTTTAACTTGAGTTACGCCGATAATTTCAATTAAGTTTCCATCATAAGCTGATAGTTGTAGAGTGGACTTTTTAAGATCTTTAATACCTATTTGTTTAGCCATTTTATGAGGTATAATGGTGAACTTAGAACCAGTGTCAATTTGCATAGTAACGGTAACATCGTTTACTTTTAAGAAAGTCATAAATGCATTGTCATGGAGTTTGTGCTCTGTTAAATTGTTGATATTAAAATCACTATCATTATTATTTTGTATAACATCATTTTTATTTTCCACAATCTCTTCAATATTCATATTGCAATTGTTGCTATTACTTTGGCTCTGATCATGATATTGTATTTGTTTACTTAGATTATAGTTTTTCCATGTATTTCCTCCATTATTATTATTGTTATGATTGTAAGACTCATATCGGTTACCATTTCAATCATCATATTGATTCTGATTTCTTTGGTTGTTGTAAGACCAAAAGATGTTTCTCCCAAAGTTATTATTATTATGCCAGGCATTATTTCTATCATAATTGTTTGAATTGCTATTATCGTGCCACCTGGAGTTTCTTCCGTTATAGTTTGAATTGTTATTGTTTTGCCAGGCATTGTTTCTATCATAATTGTTTGCATTATTGTTGTTGTGCCACATGGAGTTTCTTCCGTAATTGTTTGAATTGTTGTTCGAAGATTGGTTATTACGAAAATTTATAGAGACCCTCACTGTCTCGAAAATTATTGTTATGATAGTTTCGGCTAGCATTATCTGTAGGCCTAAAATCATTATAATTCCTCTTCTTATCAAAATTTTCCCTACGAGTGTTACGTCCAATAAAATTATTTTCTCTAAAATTATTACGTTCATAATCATTAGAATTATTCTCATTATTACTAAAAGTACTTTTGCATGGTATTTTATCATTATTTGAATTATAAATTTTTTTATTTTTATCATTGTCTACATAATTTGTATCGCTAACGTCTTGTTTAATATTACCACCATCTAACTCAAGTCCCAATTTTATCATCTCATCTAAAGTCCAGTCCTTATGCTTATTCAGCTTCCTTCTGATATGATCGTTTAAAGTAGACGTTATCAATTTTTCCTTAATTCTACTGTCATCTATGAAATTGCACTTCTTATGTAATTTATGTATTCTATAGAAAAATGTGTAAAAAGACTCGTCGTCGCGTTGTACCGCTAAATTGAAATTTTTTATGCATAAATTTATATCTTCCCTCGGAATTAATAACTTGAGTTTATTAAAAATAACTTTATAATCTTTTAACTGTGCCTTTGAACACACGGATGTGATTTTTCCATAAATGTCCATTGATAAGTTACCTAATAATGTCCATTGATAAGTTACCTAATAATGTCCTAACCTTAGATGCGTCAGACGCAATGTAATCCTCAAAGTATGTATCAACCATATCAAGGTATGTGTCCGTCATTTCTCCAATAAGTTCTGGAAATCTAAGATAAGGATCGCATATAGCAGTAAGTTTATTGTCCATAATAAAAATTTCACTTTAAGAAAATACTATATGTTTTAAGTTATGAATTTCATACCTAACAAAAAATTTGAGTTCATAATCAAACGGAATTAAATAATTCTATGTCTATAAATTTTATATCGTTAAAGCAAATCACAAAAAAAAATCCTATGCTTTAATTTTGAGTCGTCAAAAAAAAATTAGATAATTCAATCTTGTTGAATTTTAAGTCGTCAAAGGAAGTTGGATAATTCTTTAAATTTAAGTTTAAAAGACATCTAGATTATTCTAAATCTCTAATTTTATGTTATAAAAGAAAATCAGATAATATGTATTTTGTCTTTATATTTAGATTATCAAAATAGAGAAAATACTGTGACATGAAAAATGTGTTATTCGTAATAATTTTATATACTATAATTTGTAGCATAATAAGCGTATCAAAATATAAATTGGCGTAAAATTGTAAATTATAACATTTTGCGATCACGCAATTCACCTTTTATTTATGTACACAGAATAGAAGAAAAAAAAAACGTCCTTCGAATTTAATTTTCTTTTTTCATTATTTTTTTAAATTTAAGGCAAATTTTATATATATTATTTGTTTATTTTTTTTTTAAACAAAAACGTGCCGGGGCACCATAAAAGAAATAATAAATATTTACGTTGTGTTTTGTTTTAAATAAATTTTATTTCTAATTTAAAAATATAAAATAATAATAATAATATATAAAATGTACAATAATCAACTAGTATATATGCTAAAACATTTCAATCAAAACATTTAAGTTAATAGTCAATAAATTATTTGAATAAAAACAATATGTAACAAAACATTTAAATTAATACTCAATTACAAATTTGAATAAACACAATATGTAACATTAATACTCAATTAGTTATTTTATAAAAACAAACTATTAACATAATTCCTTGTCATTCTTGTCGGAAAACAGCTAGTAATCATATAAAATGCGAATATTAGATTCTGGGTATGGATCCTTCCTTAAGGGTTTTTTATTAACAATGGAAGCCACAAAGCACTACTTGGTAAATTTTTATCCACAGAGTTTTTATAAGTTTGCATCTTCTAATGATATGGATTCATTCCTCAAGATGATCTTTATTATAAGAAAATATATTTTGATACAGGTAGAGGACTTCTATTTATTATTAGATACTATTATTTTATTTCATAATTTATAAATTTTAGTAAAAATTATTAAAATAATACATAAAGAGCCAAATCAACTGATATAATAATTTTTAAACATTGGACAGGTAAGTTAAACAAAATTTCTAAATAAATGAGCAGGCAGGTGCACCAAAACTTGCCCATTGCAGACCTCTAGTCAGAATGACATCATAATGGATTTTACCTCCGTCAAAGAATTCATTTATAAATGATATCCCCTGCCACTTTTATTTTCCAATTCATTTACTATCAGAGGTCTGTAAATGACAACATTTTCAGGCCCATTTTTACTTTATTAAACTAATTTAAAAACAAGTTCGTTGGATGTATAGGTGTATAAACAATAATTATCTTTAATAAATTGAAATTTTATTTTACTCAAAACTTGAAATATTTGAAAATAAGTTTAAAAATAAAATGTCAAAGTTTATTAAAAAAAGCTAAAAAATTACAATAAAATTTATTTATTGACGTATTTAGATGGGGTTTTCGACAAATAGATATTAATTAATTTAATCAGGTGAATGATGGTCCCCAATTTTTGATTTTCAATGGTTTATGGACTGATTTGTACCGTTTTCAGTTCGATTTGAACCATCACCGTTTTTAAAATATTCAAAGAACAAAATGGGGGGGGGGTATACTTCACAACCCCCCCCCCCCTTCCCTCCAAAAAAAAAACTTTTGAATTTAAAGATAAAAAGTGGATAGACAGAGAATAATTTCCTTTAATGATTTGGCCACAAAAATATAAAACTCTCAAATATTTTTTTAAAAAAAAAATTACTCAAGGTACAACGATGGAAATTTTATTTCACTTCCTAATGATGCCTCAAATTAATTTTTATCTCGATTATTTATTTCCAAATGATATTGCAATTTTGGATTTTCATTGGTATATCAGTTAGATTGATTTTACCGTTTCAAACTCCATTTTACTATTACCGTTTACTAATATGGCGCTGTTTTAAAATTACATTTTCTTTAGCATATAATGTTTCTTACATTATACAGCATAATGGTATTTCTTATAATTTCCTCATATAAAAAATTTACCACAAGTTAAATTGAATAGAATATTATTAGATTTTATTTATTTAGGGACATTTTTAACTTATTTTAATTCTCTGAGATTATCGATTTAGGTTTGATATTTATATTTAGTTCTATATCATATTGCTATGCACTTCGATTTTTAATTTTTTTAAATTTTTTGATAGCTTTCACATTAATTTTTTGATCATTGTAAATAACAGTTATGGTTTGTCAAAAAAATGTAGATTATTTATAATTAGAAATAACTCTAATCATAATACCTCTATATATTTGGCTTTTAAAATATTAATCTATTTTTAATACAAGTTTATTTTCTTCTTAAAATTTCTTCATAGTACTCTTGTCTTCGATTTAATATATAAATTTTCTGTAACTAAATATAAATTAAACTATTGATAAATATGATATTAAGCAATTTTTATTTTAAATAAACAAAAAATAAGGTGAAACTTTGAAAAATCTGATTTATACACGAAAAGATAATTGTTATCTTTGTCGCCATACTAAAAACCATGCGAAGTTCTCCATAGTCTATATTTTGATGAATCTTGAAATTTATAACAATATTTTGTTTTATTATGATTAAAGATATTGCAATGATAATTATTATTCATATAATTTATGGAATTCATTGTATTTAAAAAAAATTATTTATTTTAATTAAAAATAAAATAAAATTTACGTGTTTAGGATATTTTGATCTATGACCCATCATCCTTAAGAATTAAAAAAAAATTTCAAAAAGTAACTAAATTTAATATAAATTTCTAAAATAATACAAACTAATGGGCGCTACTACATATTTATCTTCTTTAATCTTACCAAGCCAAAATATAACTCACTTTTGAGGCAACATTGTGTATGATAATACACAATCTAACCCACCTTAAATGTTTTTAAAACATATTTTTCTCTTATCAAAAAGATTTTTGAAATGAATGAGCAAATGGTTATTATAATCTATCTTCAAAAAAATGTTTAAAAAATCCGTCATAACAAATATAACCCATTTATTCTATGCATGAAAGGGTTAAAAAAAATGAATTTTATTTATAATTCAATGTATCAATTTTTTTTGTAAGAGTACAGTTTCCAAGATTTATAATACAATCTATAGGATAGTTTCCCTTTGAATACTGGAGTGATTATACTTCTTTGCCAATCCTCGGTAATATTTCCTTATGTGCTGATTGGCTTAAGTCATTAACAAATCAATTCTAAATTATCAGAACCTCATATTTTCACTGCTCTCTTATTTGTCCTTACCAAATTTACACCATGGACCTTCTATCTTTGCACAACTAACATCATTATCCCATTCATTCTCTTCGTTCAAAAGTCCTTCCAAGTAGATCTTCCAGCAGATTTTTTAAATATTTAACACCTACCACATCCTGCCTCTTTTTTGCCATTCATACCGCATTTCCCACATTCATTTCTTTAGCAAACTCACCTTTTTTTTACCTGCCTTTTTGTTATTGAATTCTTAGCATTTCTTTTGGTCACCTTGTAAATATCGTTATGACTATTTTCTTTATTATTATATTTTTTGAACAATCTGCGTTTCTCGTCCACAGCAGCTTTTCCTACTTCCTGATTCCGCCACCATATCTCCTTATGTAAAGGCGGCCATTTTATCCATCCACATACATTTTCAGTTTTCCTCACACAGACTTTAATTATATACCTTCTATGCAATACATCGACTACTTCTCCCCATCTTGCTCCTAAAACCTTATTCTATCCCAGTAATCTGTGATACACCCTGTCTTCCGACCGAAAGGTCTCTATCACCTCAGCCCATACCCAGACCACAGGGAATCTTTTAGACCTCCATTAGCCGTCAAATGACTTTGCCACTCCCCCGCCACGATAGGGCTGAAGGTAGTATTTTGGGGATTAAAAATTATATGAACTAAAATAATATATTTAATAACTTTTATTTCCCCCTTCAATTAAATATTTATTTAAGTAAATATTACTACCCTAACGAACTTATGTTTATCTTACATTTCATTGTTTTAGGTTTATTAATTTTATAAAATTTAATTTGATAAAAATATTTATTAAAAATTATATGCACTAAAAATGATATATTTAATAACCTTTTCCCCCTTTAATTATATATTTATTTAAGTATATATTACTACCCTAACGAACTTAAGTTATCTTTTTTTAAAATTATTTTTAAATAATTTTATAAAATTTTAAAAATAATTATATATTTAGAAAGAAATAAAAATATATTAAAAATTATATGAACTAAAATAATATATTTAATAACTTTTTTTCCCTTTAATTATATATTTATTTAAGTATATATACTACCCTAACGAATTTATGTTTTTCTCTTTTTTTCATTGTTTTTAAAGTTTTTAATTTTCTAAAATTTAATTTTTAAATGTTAATTTTTTTTAGTTTTGTTAAAATAATTTAAAAACAAGTTCATTTGATGTATTTGAACTTTTATTAAATGTAGAAAAAAACATCATATAATACATAAATATGAATAGAAATTATAATTAATAAATACAATTAGATATAAAAGACTAATAGTTAATTATAAAATTTGAACTTTCGTTATTATATTTCAAATTATGAGCAATTGCGAAATGTTGTATTTGTGTTAAATGCTATTTCTCATCGTCAATTTAATTTTTAATAATCCCTTTGCCCAATTTGACTTTGATCATATTTGAAATAAAAAAAAGTTTAAAAGTAAAATATTAAATGTTTTAAAAATTTAAATATTACAATAAAATTTATTTATTAATGTATTTAGAACAGTTTTTTGGAGAAATAGAAATTAATAAATTTAATCTAAAATTATATTCAATTAAGTCTTAGAACTATTTAATAAGAAGGATAATAATTTTTTTTTAAAAAATGAAGTTATATGAGATTTAAGATGATTATATTTTTTGTTAATGCTCTAACTTAATCGACAAAAATGGGTATGCAATCATAATTTTTATTTAATTAAATTCAAATATGTGTATAATTGTTTTAAATTTAATAGCATTTTAAAAATTATTAAAAACAAATTCGAGGTTATTTTTAAAAAAATTTTATTAAAAAAAATTTAAATAATGACAAATATAACAATTGTCACTTTTCTGAGTTTTAAAATAACATGTTTACAACATATATTTTGCATATTATCTTAAAAATAGGATTATCAAAGCTATTGAGATTTAATTTTATTTATCTTTTTTTCAGCGTGTGCATGATAATTGAATTTTTTGGCAAAAAACTCTATTTCTCAGTAGATTTTATTTGTTATTACTAAAAATATAATTAGCTACACTAAACAAAGAGATATTCTTAAATCATATATGAAAAAAATTTTACAATTTAAAGCAGAAATGAATGAAGTATTTCAAAATAGTTTCAAAATTATTTATAAATCATCTTTGAAAATAACGGACTTTTGACTTTAGACAGGTAAAGCATTTTAAAAGCAGTTCATGGACGGTTTCTAAAACAGCAACAAAATGTCATAAAAAAGTTGGGGGTCGGAAAAGAGCATCCAAAATAAAAATCATCGCCCCTTAAATTCTTTATTTTGAATAAAAATAATTAATATGAAAGCCTGTTAACCTTGGAAGCTAAATTTATATTAAAATAATAATAGCAGCTTATTTAAGATTAGAAGATTATATAATTTAACAAGAAACATATATTGATTGAACATATATAAATTTTGCCATTATTTTTACATAACCCATTAAGAACGGGATATATAGGCTGTAAAAAAAAACTTTAATACTTCTCTAAGAACAAATGAAGCATTATATATCAACTGTCAAGCAGAGACTAAAAATATAAAAAAATATAAAAGTCTGAGCAATTTTATATACTGCAAAATGAAATATTAACGGACAGTTTCCTCCTATCAATTTAATTTCATTTTTTATTTAAATTTTGCCAAATTAAATCACAAATATTTTAACTGATATTTTTAAACGGTCGAATTTTATAAAACAGCTAAATCAAACAAGCTTAGAGATTATATTCATAGATGACAGAATGGTTTGGACATCAATTAACGAAATTTCAAGGCTTGTTTAATATGATATTATTTTGGCTAAGTCTTAATCGAGCTATTTAACAATTTATATTTTGAAAATTTATTTAAGTTTTAACTAAAGGAAAATTTCATGTATTCATAAAATAAATGGAATGTGAATCAATAATAGAAACTGATTTTTACTTGGCCAAGGCCAAAAACATTTTAAAGATATTTTCAATAAAAATAAATTTTCTACATTATATTTTTTGTGTTAAAAGGGATATTTATAATTTTAAAACACCTTTTTAAATTACAATTTTGAAAATGTTAAAAATAGTTTTCGAATAATAGAAATCGATCATCAAACGAATATTATTAATTTATTATAAGAAAATTTAACCTGTTTTAAAAACTCAAAGAGTTTCAATATTCTCGAAAATTTTAACCTCAAAATATTCAATAATTTTTTCTGACCATATTTTTAAACCTATCATTTAGACCACTCTTACCACTTTTTGAAAACTCGCCCTAGCATTCTTCAAAAATATATCTTGCCAAATCAGTAAACTCTCAAGCAAACATCGTGATTGTTTTTTGCCGAAAAAAGTTGGCCATTTTTTTTTATATTATAAACAAATATTTTAAATTTTAATCTTTAAAATTTTTATAGAGTACATTTATATCATATGATAAATTATTGAAATTTTCTATAAATATGTGTACCTATTTGTTTTTATAGTAAAGAAAGAAGCATATTTATTTATTTTTATTTATAGTTATTGAAATTAGTTTTTGTAAAAAAATTAAGTTCAGGGCTCATAACTTTAGAACAATATTAAATTATTATTAAAAAATTTATATAAGGAAAAATATTTTTATTATCCACCATAGTAAATTTTTTTATTTATAAATTTTAAGATGAATAATTTTTTCGCTTTTCTACCTGCCATCTATTTAATTTGTGTCTGCATTAAAAGTAATTATTTTCTAACATTTTTTTTATAATAATATTTTTATTTTATTAGAACTTGAAGCCAAAAATGATGGTAAATAGTGATTTATTTTTTAAAAATTTGTTCAAGTAGAATTGGAAATTTATTATAATGTTCTGGATTTTTTAGTGGTAGCTTTTTATGTTTAATATATTGCTGACATTTGCTTAATTTGTATTCCCCTCTTTTTCAAATTAGTATAAAATATTTTATTAATATTTAATTCAATATATTTTTTAAATTTTATGGTAAAATTAATATTGTTACATTGTGTTTAGATTTAAATTTGACTATTTGTGCAGAAAGTAAGTTTCCTTTCTTTATATCGATTTGATTAAAAAAATATTTATTGATTAATTAAATTAGAAAACTACACGTGTGAATATAGAAGTAAATTTTATATATAAAAAAATAGCATTATAAAATAATACATTTATTCAATTGTAGATGGTGATATTGGGGAAACTAGAAAAGGTAATTTTTTGATTTATGAATCGCAAAATCAAAATTCACTTATGTTAAAAATTAAATATTACCATGTTACCATTGTCAATTAATATCTTTATTCTTTTCATAAAAGTAAATCCAATAATATTGCAATTTACAAAAGAGATAAATAAATTTTAAATAAACATATAACATTTCTAAATTTATGTCAAATAATAGTTGTTAAATCTTAACCGAACCTTAACTTTTATGATTTTTAGAAATACAGCACTAACCAATCCGGAATCTTTTTTGCATAATTCTGGTCCCCAGTAAAAACTAATAAAACATTTTTATTTTCAGGACGTGTCAAAAGATTTATTGATGAACCAGGTATATAATATATCTAAGATAATAGTCTAGACCAGTGGCATAGCCACAATTAGATATTATTGATGTCTCTTCTAAAAATATATTTATTATTTACTATCAAAGATATGGTTTTAAATAAACTCATGTTTATACTATGGAGATTTATTTTATATTTTGTTTTAAAAATACCCTTGGATAATATTTTAATAAAACTTAAAAATCTATAAAGTTGTAAGCTATGCATCATTATTCTCAAAGTACATGTGCGATATTGAAAATATTGTCAGCTGAAATAAAATATTTATTAATTCGTATATTTGGTTAAAATTTTATTGATATGATAATTATATTTAAATGATTTCTTTAAATTAGTACTTTTGTATTTAATCAGAAAATAGTTATCTATCTCTTGTCTCTTGAATTATTTTGTGTTTGATAATTCAATTCATTTTTCTTTTGTTATTGTTTATTTTCCCTCGTTATTAGCCATTTTCTCTCATCTCTCGAACACATGTGTTTTTTCATAATAATAAAAGAGGAATAATAATAAATTAATAGTCCCTACTCAGTTAAAAAAATTGAAGTTAAGAATTTCAAAATGATAAATAAATTTTTATATTTTAACATATTTTGAGAACATCTTGGAAAGAGGAATTGAGTCCATAAAATAAAGAATTAATAAGGTTATAATTATATTTATTATTTATTTCTAATTTTGGTAATTAAAAATATGTTAACTAATCCCTATGAATTATCCCATGTACCAAGCATCCTTAACTGTAACTTAAAAATTCTTTCAATAAATCTTTCAAGGATAACAAATATAGTGTAAGAACCATCTCTCAGTCTTTATATAGACACTTTTCACGAATCCAAAAATCTCACTGAACGGAATTCTATAAAAATACCTATCATGATTATACAATATAAAATTCTGGATAGGAAACAATAACCTGGAATGGGGTTGTTAAAAGATTTATCTCCATTTCTAACTTGAAGGCAGTAAATAGCTGATTATGTGCTATTAAATTTAAATCGAAATGCCAAACTTTGATCATAATAAATATGCCGCTAACTACTCTGATAAAATTGTCCTTTATCTTTCATTAGCGGATTACAAGAAATTTATTAGATGCAAAGGCACTAATAGGGTTTAAAACCAAAGTCGGGTCATTAGAATTAAAAAACCATAGGTATAGGACAGCTCTTAATATGAGTGATATCAATCATGCCTCCCAAATTCAATATGCATGTTACTCCTACAAAGCATTTAAATTATTGAAAACATTCACAACTAAAAGTGATCTTTTGCCTAGACTCATATTTAACAATAATATTTTCACTAATCCTAAGGAACAATTGGCTACCTGGACCTCACAATGAACTTTTCAACTCTTACCAGAAAACATTCCCTTTTCTCAGTTACTTCCTTAGACGAATTGATATCTTCTATCTCAAAATCCCCAATTACTATATTATAATAAAAATAGCGGGATGTTATTGCAACCATTTAAAGATAAGCTAATTAATATTATAAAGAAATCCAAAATTTTTATTTCGCTTAAGAAAAAATTATTTCAACCTTGATTAACAATACTTCTTATAGTAATTCCTTAGAATAAAACCGTAAAATATATGGTTCCAATGGAAGAATTCAATTATGATAATGCTTTAAAATAAGGATAATTTTATTTAATTTAAAATTATATCCAAAATTTTCATATAAAAATAAATCGCCTTTTTTTTCTTCTTTTTACATTCTCTTTTAAAACAATAAAAAACAAAAATGTTATTAATTTATCAAAAGTACATAACACTCTATAACATTAATCACCATATCCTTCTCTTATATAATCCTGATCACGACACTTCTAATCTAGTCCTGTGAAAGAAATGTAATAATCTTCTTATATACCAAACGATAAAATATAGAAAAATTAAACTGATTGAAGATAATTACTCAACAATTTAATACACCAGCTCTCGACAGAATACTTCCGTAATCCTTAATTTAATCTATAATTTAATTTATATTAGAAGGTATATGTTTAACTTGATAAGCAGGAACGATGTCTTGTAATATACTTTTGTGAAATTCAATTTTTCATCATCACGAAAGTTTATAGATTATAAATATTATATGCTATACAAAGTAATACAATATTATTAGTAATTAATATAGGTGTGAATCCCCCTAAAAAAATTCCTAGATATGCCATTGTTCTAGACTATATCTTATAAAATATCTTGGTATAAATATATAATTATTTATATATATACGTTTATCAAAAATTTAAAATGATATAAAACCGCAAAATTATCCAAAGTCCAGTCAGATCCGATTAAAATTTAACCATACGGTCGAAAATGTTTTATAAGCAAAGTCAGAATAATACATTTCGAGAAAATATCTATCTTACTTGGATCCAGACATTTAAGGCTCTTTAATGATTGTTCGCTAAGATGATTATAAATATGCATTTGATTATATCTAATTATTTATAGTTAGTTTTTGATTTCATTAAAATAATTATTTTTTGTTATAAATTTTAAAGGAACAGAATTTTATTAAATTTTTCTGCATCTATTTTATTGTGTGGAATTAAACTTATTTCTTTAATAATCATATTCATTTAATTTTTTTTTTGTTCATCAATAAAACTTGATTAGATTTATTTACTTAATATTTACCATATCTATTGGTCAAATGCTTTATTAAAATATTATTATAATTTTTTCAGAACCAAATGTTATGATTTGTAAGCGTGCTAACAGTGAGTTATAATAATATATATTGTATGATATAAAAAACAAAAAAAAATTATTTAAGTGGGCCAAAATTTTACATGTGAAAAACAAGGTATTTTTTTAAATTAAAAAATTATATCAAATTGTATTTATTTTATATTTATAGATGGCTCCATTAAAGAAATCATAGCAAGTTTATCAAATAAATAGTTGTCAATTTAAGAATCTCATTCATTATATCATCATTAAAAAAATAATTTAATCAATTTATTATTTGTTGTATAACAAGGTGTTTATGTTATTATAATTTATTCTTTAGAGATTATACTCATATATAGTCTAAATAAATATTAATTTCATTTATAATTTTAAAATATATTTAAATTAACTTATATTTATTGAAAAGAGATTTTACAAATCTCTGTATTGCTATGATTTAATTTATTATTGCATTTAAATAGATAATGTTACCAGTTTCATACAAAGTAACTATTATATTTAAGAATTTCCATAATTTCTTATATTTCTAAAAGCTTATTTAACGCACATTGACCATTACATTCAAAGTATGTTACTTTCCTAATTTTTTAGAATTTCATTTGTTATTAACTATATTAAATAATGTTAAGCATCCAATTTGGAGATCGGAATTAGTAAATTTACAAATAATAATCATTATACTTATTATAATTGATTACAACAGGATTGGGAAATAAAACTCTTACTCTTGACCTAGGTATAAAAATATTAAGAAATTAATGGTATAGTATAAATGTTGATTTACTAGAACAAGAAATGAAACCTATAGGTAAATTATAGTACATACATTTATTTAATTATTTTTTATCTATTCATAAAAACATTTAGAATGCTAACAAATATTTTTTATTTTATTATTTTCTAATATAAAATAAGAAAAGGCTATAGCCATATATTCAGTGAACATTTTATGAGAGTATCTCTTTTATACTGAAGTCCTTAGGTGAATATTTATAAAGTATCATATTTTTAAATAAAAATGCTTAAATTCTATATAAGCCTGTGAACTAAATAAATAAAACAACTAAAATGTTCCATTCATGTGTTTTATAAGATGCGAAACATGTATAGATCTTACAATCACTTTTTTAAAATATTTCTAAATCATCCATTTTAATTTAACTTTTGATGTGAATTTATTATTTCTATATTTATCTCGTAAATATTTCACAAATTATAAAATTTTAACGATTAAACGATTTAATTTTTACATTTGGTAAAACTTTTAAGGATCACAAAAAATTCGCAAATTAATGTCATATGGGCATTATTTTAATTTTACATCAAAAATGGTTTGTATTTATTTTTCATTGAATTCGTATAATTTTTGAGATTTTATTTTATATTTAAGGCATATTCTAAAGTTATATTTACTTATAAGAATATTTCAATCATTTTTAATTGGTTTGATTTATCAATATGTTAATAAATTAAGAAAATTAAACATGCTATCAGTCATAAAAGTATTTTGCTCGAGTAATATTAATTATGTTAAAAAAATAAAATATAAAATAGTGCTGAAAATTCTTTATGAAATTAATTAATAACAATCAATTTATTCGATATAATATTATACCATGCAAATCAAAGTAGGAAGGGTAGTAAAAAATGGAAAGAATATTAATGGGAGAAAGCTACTTGATATAATTTAACTGAATGTTCATCTTATTTTCATCAGAATGAAAATTGTTGTCAGCATTTTAAGTTTTCTAATCTTAAATTTCTTTATAAAAATTAATTTTTAAAATATTATGATATCTATTACAATAAAAATATATTTCAATTCCATCTAAGTAAATTTGTTGTAGAAAATAGAGATATGAATTATTCATTTTCTAAGATTATTCAAAAAATTTTATTGTACCTGTAGAACCACAATAATTTAAAGCTTTTCTATAAAAATAGCGATAATAGGCAGAATAATGGTAATAAATTACAATTTCTTTCCTTATTTCTTACAAATATTATTACTTATTGGGTTTAATATAGTTCACTCTTTTTCATACTAAATTTATATATCAACATATTATTTTATAAAGTGTATTCATTTTTATATATTTTTGTAGTAAAAAATATAACAGGATTTATTATTAATTCAAGTAAAATAATATTTTCAATAAGCACATATATTATAAGATAAATTCTATAAAATTTGAGGCGGAGATTCATCTATATACTATCGTTAAAAATTATTAATTATGGATCCCTCAAATTTGTATTAATAAAGGGATGACTCAAAAATTAATAGGTAATATTATTTTATATATGAATTAATTTAAATTTCTTTTATATTCAATTATATACTTTATTTAGTATTTTCTAATATTATTAACTATTGCTATTTGAACTGTAAATTTTTTCTTATATTAGATAATTTATTTTAATTCATATTTAGAAGAAGTAAATGGTATCATTAGAATATCCTTAGGTACAACTAGAACAATATAAACAATATTTTAAAAAATAATTTAGATTATTATAATTTTACTAATTTATCACTTATTGCTTTTAGATTAATTATAGTTCATAATTTAAATAGGAGTATGAATACAAATAAAATAATATTTTATTTTTAGGAAGACACAAAATATTTAGAGGACCAGGTATAAATTTTATGTAATATGAAAAAAATTCATAATTTATTATTATTTTAGTCTCCCAGTCCATCCAAATTAATTCCTATAAAAGTATAAAAATATATAAATATACCAATTAATTTGATATGAAAAATAATATTTTAGATGCTACACCATATCATATCCACCATAATGGTAAATATATAGTATAAATGGTTATATAAAGGATTTAAAACCTGAAAGAGCCCTACTTTTGGGCTTTTTCACGTCCAGACCTTTCAGAAATATGCCCAATAAACCAATTCATTATATTTTTATTGGAATATTAAAAATCACGAATATTAGCGAAAAGATGATAAACAATTTAATTGGTTTTTTTAAAAAATAATATATTCAATAAAATATAAAAAATAAATTAATTTTAAATATTTCAAGTTCAATCAGATCCTGTCTGAAATACATTTTAAAAGCAAGGTCTCAGATCACTGAGAAAATGTTCATACCACCAACTCAAATTTATGTCGAATCAGATTCATATCAGTCCATATTCTAGAATTATCCTTGGTAGAAAGAAAATAAACTATCATTTTATTTTTAGTCTAATTTAATTAACGTCTTTAACTAAGAATATTTAAAATACGAGTAATAGACCCTAGAGAGATTAAATGGAGTCTAGTATATTTAAATTCTTTTAACAAAAACGTGTAAATGTTTTGTGTTTTTTCGAAGCTTCCTATTATAAATATATATATGATTTTCACCAATAAATGTATATTATTAATAAGTGGTTTAAAAAGATAATTATATTTTCCTCAATATACATATTTTTGAAATATTTGATTAATATTATTCTTGTATTAAATTATTTGTAGGGATGTGTAAAAACAAAATTTAAAAAATGTTTTTAACAAAAAAACACGAAAAAAATTATCAAAATAGAATTTTTTTTAAAACTTATTGAAAAAAAAGATAAAAATTTGCAAATGCTTATCTCAAAGATTAAAATATATGAAAGTCTTGCTTCGAGATTTTTCATAGGTTTTGTTGCAAAAGAAAAGGGAAAATATTTGAATTTATGAATTATAAATTATGCTCATAACCTATTTTTTCTTCAGGTAGAGCAGACTGATTACAATACAGTGAAATAATGTTAAATGCTCAATGATATTTAACATCAATTAAATAACAAGCACCGACTCCCTACTCTCTAGGGTTGTCAGATCTTGTTTAGAGAAAAAGTATTTTTTTTATGTTAAATAGAGCTTAGATGAATTTTAAAAATAAATTATTATTTTTATTCCATATTTTCAGTTATATATTTGACATTTTCTCAAAAATTTATAAAAATTCTATCATAAGAAATTTAAAGTTATAGTGGGATAATCTATTCTTCTCATTTGTTCGTTTATTCTCGATTAGAGAAAGATTCTTTCAAGATTAGCAATGTGAGGTGGCAAACAAAAGTAAAACTTTGTATAATTAGCAGTCAAGGATTTGAATATCAGAAATATTTGGCTTGGTGAAGAAAAAAATTTGTATATTCTATTCATTCTATTTATAATAAACGATTCATGCAAAATTTGTCGAACAACAATAAATATTTTAAATATTTTTAATCAATTCTAAAATCAAATTACTTTGGAACAATTTTAATTTATCATTCAAATTCTTCTAGAGATTCTGAAAAGATTAAAATATTCAATGCAACATCTATATACATTTGATAAATTATTTTTCATTACACCCAAGGATTATTTATTTATTTTTAACATTAAAATATCCATTTTTTTTATTTTTAATAAAGAGATCAAAATAAAAGAAATCTTGTTTATAAAATTTAATACAACCAATTTAAATTTCAATGAAAGAATGGTCATAAATGCCTGATTATCTATTTCTATTGTTAAATAATTTATTGCAATAATAAATAATATTGTGAAAATAAAAAATTTGCAATATAATACTTATATTGTAGCAATAAATTGTTTTAAATTTTTTTTTATTCATTACTAATTTTTCTAATTTTTTTTTCATAATTGAGCATATATTTGTATATTTGAATAAATATAAACCTTGTTTATGCATAAAATCTAAAAAATAATTAAGTGTCCTCAAAAAGAATTTAACTTTTCCATTAACGTATAAGTAGAATATAATATAATGATAGCATTTCTAAGGAGTAATGTGTCAAATCGCAGAATTATTTGTAGAATGTTTGATTCATTATTTTTATTAATCTAAAATTTAAATAAATAATTACTAATTATATAATATTAAGGTATCTCAATTGATGAAGGTAACAATTCTTTTATATAAGTAGGATTATAAATCTTTTCTAGCTTTATTTTGATTTAAATTGGTATGAATTTAGCATGTTTAATATGCTCAAATAAACATTGTTAGAAACTTGAAAAGCAACTTAAACTTTAGGGATTATTCGAAATTATTAATGAGTAATGAAACATTTTAAATCGACAAGGAATTTGAGAGATTACAACAGAAAAAATTTATTAATTTTTAGATAGGTTAGTTTTTTTTAATGCATGAGGCTAAAAGCAAAATTGACAATTAATTAATTACCAATGTATTTAGATTATAAAGTCAATTACCTTTTTGTAATTGGTAATTTATATCAATTACACGGAAGAAAATGGTTAATTAAATTTAAAAAAATTAATATTTAATAATCATAAAAGTTGATTACAATTATAATATTTAAATAATTTTTAAAAATGCCTAACCTTATATGATAATCAGAAAAATATTGCCTCAACCCCGAGATTTTACCAATAGATGTCCAAATCTTTGTGTCATCTAATCCTTGAGCTTGCATCATCCTTTTTCTGGATAAAATTATGAGTTAGCCGTTTTAAATAAAGACTCTTATAGAGCCCAACTCTAATACAACATCTTCTAAACATAAATTTTTAATAAAAAATCAACAATAATCAAAAAAAACAAACTTAAATTAAGGCCAAATGCAAGCTAATTTTAAGTTGCCACGAAGAGATTTATTCTAATATTTTAAAATATATGAAGGTAATATTTCTTTATATTGTTTAAAAATAAAAAGACGGGAAACTTATATGATACAACACTTCAATTTTGCTAAATCATGTATTTTTTCTTTAATTAAAATCAGAATTTATACAATGATATTTTTTTTGACAAAAATAAATTAAAAACAAAATATATATTGATAGACGTTCCTTAAAATAATATTCATCGCAGTGTTTTATTGAACAACTGAGACAATGTAATTAGCCTTCTAATTAGTAAAGACTAGTCTTCCTCAAGAAAGCCTATTAGTAATTTTACAATGTGAGAACCAAGTTTTTAAATGAAGAGTAACACGCGATTTCTAAAGTTTGTTAATGTAGTGGTGGAAATTATCGCAATAGAATTATATACTTGTAAAATTTCTGAATATTTTATTATTTTTAATTGCCCGTTTTTTCAAGAATGTTTTAAGTTTGACTGAAGGGAGCGGATCAAAATGCGTAATCACACACAAGGAAATAATTTATTCAAAGTTTGAGAAATATCATCTGGGTATAACCTCATTTCAAACCTCTTAGGTCGAATTACATCAATTAATACTAATAATTTGACTTTTATAAGAACGGCAAAAAATGAAATGCCTTCTCACATTAGAATTGCAACTTAATTTATTCTGAAGTTTGATTATAAACAGTTTAGGGATACAAAAAATAAATGAGCTCATTTTGGTTTAGTTGTAAGTTTAAATTAGTTAATGTAAGAGCTTCAAACTCATGACCAGATCTATTAAGCAGCTAAGAAAATATAAACGAATAGAAAATTGAATTCTGGAAAGGAGTGATTCAACATAGCTTGTAATAATAGGGTGTTTCTATATTTCTGCCTCCTTTTTGAAAGTGGGTGATCAGCAATTATTTAGGAATCCCAGTTCATATTACCAACATCTAAGGAACAATCAGGTTTTGTAAAATAGAAATTTACTATATTTTTTTGTTAATATATAACTAAATATGTGAGTGGTTAAGGCAAGATCGGATAGAGATCTAATACCTAATCAACCATTCTTGATTGTAAATAAACTTGAGTCCATAGTTTACAATAATTTTAATAAGAATTCTGATCGCATTCTCAAAAATGCCAAAGGGTGTAGGATATTAAAAATTTATTGAAGGTGAATATCCATAAACTCAAAAAGAATATCAAGAGCTGTATGATGGAAGGAAGAGATCTTTTCAAAGTTTTGATACATTTAGGCATAATCA
The DNA here is from genome assembly GCF_954871325.1 of Gordionus sp. m RMFG-2023. Lineage (NCBI taxonomy): Eukaryota > Metazoa > Nematomorpha > Gordioida > Chordodea > Parachordodidae > Gordionus > Gordionus sp. m RMFG-2023. The sequence goes on along the minus strand of NC_088778.1, from coordinate 2,637,545 downwards.
TAGTCAAGTCAGGGAATTGCTTCTTTCGGAAATTCGTTTATCAATATAAATTTAATTAAATTCAATCCCTCCTCCAAAATTCCCCTGCCCTCTTCTACCAATTAAATGTATTCATTATATCACTATAAACAATATTTTGAAAGAAAAAATTTTATAATTTTTGAAAATAACGACTATAATGTGCAATTTTTGGAAAAAATTTTTTTTTTTATAAAATTGCAACATAATCAAAAATTGAATAAAATTTATGTAGGGTGGGACACCTAATAATGCTTCCACCCTCCCCCCATATCATAATTCTGAATTTAAAAAATACAATCTGATGTATGTAATTATCATTATCACTATTATGATAATAAATTTTAAAAATTCTGATTTATGTAATTATTATTATCATGATAATAAATTTATAAATTTTGATTCATTAATTCAAATAAATAAATAATTGCACGTTAAAAAAATAATATATAAAATACTATAAATTATTTGATAAAACTTATAAAAAAAGAAGATGGATATTGTTAACTTCTGAGGATTAGTGCTTCTTTGAATTGTGAAATATTACGAATCAATTTTATACTAAAAAATATAATGAAAATTTTTTCTATTTATAATAAAATTTGTAACTAATATAATCTCATTCACAATTAGAATTAATGTAGTTCAAAAAAAAACAATTAATTTTGAATGTCATTACCAAAACAAAGCAAGTAGTTTAAAGGAGAATTATAAAATATAATTACTTAACAGATATGATGAATTTATTTTTAAAAAAATTGTTTTCTTAAGGTTTATTTTAAAAATATATTGAAAAAATTAATATTGGTATATTTAATATTGACACGTTTAGCTTCAATGATGATTTGTACAGAAAGTAAACAACCTTTACCTTATATTGATTTTATTTTAAAAATTTTATTTAATATTTATTTAAGATGATTCCACATGTAATTTTGGAGGTTTATTTAATAAAGAAAATTAATTTAAATTTTACATTATCCTAATGATATGTTTATTTAGTTATAGAAGATGATATTGTAAATATTAGAAAAGGTTATCATTTTATCGAGTTATTAATTGTAAAATTATTACATCATTTTTTTATTTGATATTATCACTGTTATGTCATATTTTTATAATGATATATAGTCCAGTTTGAAGAGAGTGAGCAAAATTATAATTTTATAGGAATTATAATTTCAAAAAATAATTATATTTTTTATAGAGTTATATGAGATGGATTATTTCATCATAAGTATATTATTTTTGAAATTATAATTTTACTTGATATTTACTAATAAAAATTAATTAAGGTCCTCAATTTTTCAAAATGGGAACAAGTAAATTTATAAAATAAAATTTATATATAATAATTTTTAATTTAATATTTAAGATGTGGGAAATAAAATCCTTACTTTTAACATAGGTAGAATAATTTCAGAAAATGTATTATATATATCAAAAATATTAATATAGAACAAGAAAAGAGACCTATAGGTAAAATATACAGTTTTTATATGGATCTGATTTTTATGCTTGATAAAAATTATTATATGATTAATGATTAGATTTAACATATTATGATATATTTCAAGCATACACGTAGCTAGGAATTTATGAGGGATGGAGGAAATTTTTTTTATAATAAATTGATTTTTTTGGAGCATTTAAAATTTATTAGAACTAATAATCACATAATTTTTAATAGAATTAATCATCATATAAAATTAATTTGAACTAATTATATTTCAAAATATGATTTAGAAGAAAAATAATAAAATATTGGAAAATTTAAAATATGAGCGAACATATTATGGTTAAAAAATAAAGCTGTATGGAAATCACAATTAAATATAAATTAAACATTAAGTTGATCAAAATATCATCCATATATGAAAATTTGAACTTCTTTGAGATTGCTCCAATTTTATTAATATATTCTGTGTTGGGGATTAGATCTCGGGTGAGTTAGTCTATTTAATCAATTTTAAGATGTCGTAATTTTGATATAGGTTTTTATGCTCTGTAATGAAGAAAAGCCCTCTTATATGTGCTTGTAATCATGCCAAATATAAAATAATTTTAATTTGGAAAACTTATAAAATATATTCCAAATTATGTAATGCTTCCACTGAAGATTATCTACAAAAATAAATTATTGAAATTAATTGGCCTTCAGAATCTGATATTTTATGTACTCAAGAAATTTTATCATAATTTTAAATTGAATTTATTTTGGTTGATAAAATTTTCATATATCCATCAGATTTTAAGGTTTAAAAAAATGTAAGAAAATAAACCTTAAATTTTTGTGATATAAAACTTTAATATACAAGATATAAATATCTAAATTAATGTTAACTTTTTGTTAATATTTAAAATAGAATATAACCTAATAGAAATAAAATAATTTCATTCCCAATTCATGAAACCCTTTTATTTTTTCAAAAATTTGTTATGGAGGGAATTTCTCTCCCACCCCCATGGCTACGCACCTAATTCTAAGTGTGTATATAATGTATTTTATTTTTTATTGTCCGATTTCTTATAAATATTAATGCATACGTTGCCGGATCTATTAACTTTATTTTTAAAATCCATTTTATAACTATGATGTTATTATAAATCATCAGTGGCTTTCGTTTTATTCAACTATATTATGATCTACATTCATTTTTCACATTATAATATTTTATTTAACATTATGATCATCATTTCTTATAATCCCAGTTTATTTACAATATATTTCAATTTAAAATAAATTTAAAAAGTACAATGTTAGGATTTATACAACAATATAAGGTCAAAATAACTCGAATAGTAAAATTAAACAAAATAATCTTAGGTGTGATATATGTATGACTACTATAAATTTTCTAGGTTCACAACTCAGTATTAAATGATTAATTAAATGTTTTTTCCAAGTGTCCTTCTTTATGTAACCTCTATTTTGTTAATTGCAAACTCAAAAGATGGGTTCGTAATAAACATTGATACCCATAAAAGTAAGACGAGAGAATTGACATTCTTGTTAAAGAATATAAAAATTGATAAATAAGTTTATTTATTTTTCATTTTTTACAATATAATTTGATAATCTTTTTACTTGAACAAAATTGCAAAATTTTGTCACAAACTTTATTATTGAATGTGATTAGTATTAAAAACTTCGATTAATCCTTACAACCGTTTCAATATAGAATCCTTCCTAACTTTTAAATAATCGGTGTATATTATATTATATAAATTTTTTTACTAATATTGATTATTTTTTATAATTATATATAAAGATTTTTCAAGATTTTTATATAAAAGAGGTATATGATTAACCATTTTTTTTATAATTTTTTATTAAAATCTTAATTACTTTTGAATTTGTCTAAAAAAAGATACGGGAATTGTAATGCTAGGTATAATATTTCGTTAAAAAAAATTATTGTGATAAATGATTGTTATTACGATTTAAAATTAATGTAGCCACGAGCATTTATTACATATATTTACTAATATTAAAATCTATTAAATGTGAAAAATATAGTGAAATTAAGCGGCATTCTGACAATATATATAGGTAATCATGATTTTATTAATATAAATATAATTTGGATGAAAGCTGATTTGTTGTATCTATCACTAGAGAGTATTAAATATTAATATATTAATCCTGAATAGAGTAAATAATTCATGTTTGTGGAAAATCATGACTTACTTGCGGTTAATGATGCTTACTACCAAGTGAATATATGGAAATATTTTAAATACCAACCTAATTTGCTAAATACCGACCAAAATTTATTAAAATGTAATAAGACCCTTATTATTTTATATATTAATACGGAATCACGTGGTCGAGTCCGGCCTCCTATATATTATCCCCCCAAGGATGGAACCACCAAGTTAGATTAAGAAAAAAAACATGACCATTTCCGGGATTCGAACCCGGGACTATGGGATAAGTAGAGGCTTTCCAAAAATCACGATTTTTCAAATATATAATAAATATATTTGGTAGTGCCTATCCAAATGAAAATAAACAAAATTCAAATTTGATAGATGGTATCTTAAGGTACCAAACATCATTAACCCTTACTTGCTGGGTATATAATAGTTATAAAAATGTTTTAGTAAAATAAAAATAACTATTCTATATCTATGAAAATTGTTTTGAAATATATCAAGTATGAACATTAATATCTATATTTGTATTACATAAAATGTTATAATAAATAAAAGAATATAATAAAGCCTTGCAAATATTTGAGAAGTCAAAGTTCGATTAAAAAAGCATTACATTATGAAAATTTTTATCCAAGATTTGTTATCACAGTGTATTTATCTCAGATACAATTTTGTCAATCAAAACCCAAACAAATTAGATGATATAGTTTGAATATTTGAATGCACTAAACTAAATGATTGAAATAACCTTTATATGTATAATAATTATAGAAAAGATTTTTAATTGATATTAGGCAAATACAATATGAGAATAAAATGAAATATATATTATGTTGTTGAGAAGCCCTTGCTTTCAGAATAAGAATTATATTTTATTACTTAGGAATGGTCGTTTAAGGACTAACAGTGTAAATGGACAAAAATGCTCCTTCTCTGGCTCTATTCCTTATATTTCTCTGTAAACTTTTTTCGCTCAGTTCACTATTTAATACAAAGAGCCAGCAATCTATTCCTCTATATTAATTTTGGATTAAAATCAAACTATCCAGAAATATTCTGGACACATGTAACCTTAATCCTTTATTAATCAATTCCTAGCCTTAATTAGATTTCCAGAATTTTAGGAGAAGTCGGACTTGCCGTTTTTACTAATTTGTCTCTATATATTGATATTGTTAAAAAACTTGAATTTCATGGAAAAATAGTCAACCTTTTTTTATATTTTCTCAAAATTGGAAATTCTTTTACTAAGAATATAAAACATGTCTAATCAACCATGTATTATAAACTTTATGATTATATTCAAGATAATATAAAATTTAAGCCAGGCTATTTTAGAATAAAATAGACCACTTTACAGCTCCTTTGACACACTCTAAACAACGCAAAAAATGTTTTGCCAAAAGCTATAAAACAAATAACTAAAATTATAATAAACAAAAATCAGAAATCTCATTCCACTTTTCATTCCGGTTTGATCAGATTTTTTATAAGGAAGCTGTCTTTGGTTTCGAAGAATCACTACAAATTTTAACTACGCCAATCCAGATCAATAATAGATATGTATTAAGTAACAAGATTATCATTAAGAAAAACCATAAAATATGTATCCCTCTTTTTTTTGGAGCCAGACTTGTTGCTTTGAAAATAAAAGAATGCCGATATCAAGTCAATTAAAGGCACTTTCTATAAAAGATTAACTTCAGATCTTATAGCTAGCAGGTTAAGCGCACAGGAATTTAGCATACTTCTTCCTCTTCATTTAGGTACCTAAGCAAGCTAATTTAGCGAGACAGCTGCTTCAAAATATCACGATATTTAACGTTTAGTGAAAATTGATTAAATCAATGTATATAATAGCGTTGGAGAAAATTAATTTTACAATTCTAAAACATTTTCCGATTTACCCAACTATATTCTTTCCTTTTACAAAATCATCTTATTTAACAGGCCCATATATCTAGTGAGGGCACATTTAGCAAGGTACCCATTTGAGGTACATTTTATTCAACTTAGTAATAAACTAGCTGATAACTAACATCAGGAATAATAGTTATTACATTTTCATTTTTGTTATATTGATGATGAGGTTATCTCGGCTAATCGAATGAGTTCAAATAATTTGACAACATTTTGTTTTTCTTTAGTTTAGTGCAAGGCCGTTACCGAGAATGTAAGCAGAATCTTTTATTTTATATCCCTTTTAGCTTAGACTGGATGGACAAAATGTGTCACAAATACGGCCAAATTTTTATATTCTATGAAACATGAGATTTACCACTTGCGAAAACATCAATGATTACTTTATTTCAAGTATTTCACCTTTGGCTACATCCATAGTCAATAAATTCCCTAAGGCTTGGGGATACAAATAAATTTAAAATCGGAATTGATTAATCAATTGTAACAAGATTAATATCCTTTTTCTTTACTATATCCAAATTTAAGATGATTTATCATTGCATTCTTTACATTGTAACCGCAAACGTTGCCTATAAAACCGGCATGTTAAATGCAATAAAATAATATATATTGCAATCACAGGCGTTTCTACTTCATTAGAACCTTCTAATATATTCCCTGACAGTAATCGACCTGATAGTCAGGAATTCCTTGGATACGAGCAAATTTTAATATGGAATTTCTTCTGCATGGACATGAATTTTCCCATCCAGTATCAGTAGGTAATTGCAGAATTTAAAACAGTGAATAATCTACGGACTCATCAGGTTGCATTTTCATAACAATATAATATTTAAATCTAGAAATATGATGATTTGGCGAAGAACTTGTTCAAGACGTAGATCATAAAATCAGTGAAAAATCAAGAGAGCTTGGCTAAGGGTTTTATTCAAAAGAATAGCAATAGCTATCCTTAAAGGAAAGTATGTTTAATTTAATTAGCGTAAGAAGATTAGAAAAGATATATATATATATAAATAATTTTAAATTTCGAAAAAATCTAAAAAGAAAAAAAAAATACAACAAAAAGAAAGAATAAAAAAAATTAAAGATAATTTTGACATGATATATCCATATGTAAGATTTAATAATTAAGGTGAATATGAGGTTAGTGCTTACATTTAATATATTATATTGATATAACAACTATTCAACTGGGAAAACTATTTGACAGCATATACATATTGAAAGTATTTTATCTTTAATTTCTAACCCACAATATCTTAAATATTTTTCATGCAATGTATAATATCTTTAAATACACCAAAAATTTGATAAAATATGCATTTATATTTTAATAAAAGAGATAACACCTATATAAAATTATTGAGCAAAATAAATTATAATATTAGAAATAGATAATAAAATTTACCTACGATGTTTATTTAAAATATTTTTTTTAAATTTTAACCTTAAACATAGAATTTTGAAAATAAATTGCGTAATTTATAACAAAGTTTAATTTTTAAGTATTAAATTTTTTTTATTATATTATCATTTTATTGTAAAATAACATGTGTTTAAAAAATATACACTTTGACCATATAGAACAGAAAAATAATGATTATAGATGTAATAAAAAACAAATAAAAACATCTTTCGGATTAAAAATAATTAATTATATTAATAAGTTCATCAAGGGTCGGCTCTCAGCCCACTTCTCTTCATTACAGTAATAGATGTATTAGCACAGTCTATGCCTCAAACAGTCCCGTGGAATATGATATTTGCAGATGATATTGTGATACTTGCCGAATCCAAGGATGAAATGAAAGAAAGGTTAGTGAGTTGGATAAATATCCTAGAAACGCATGGATTAAAAGTAAATAGAGTAAAGACGGAGTATATGGTGATAGGAGGAGATGAAACAGAGATTATTGATATAAATGAATGGCAGATATCCGCAATTGAAAGCTGCAAATATTTGGGCTCCACTATACAAACACACGGCACAATAGAAAAAGAGATAAAGAGTAAAATTAATCAAGGGTGGTTAAAGTGGAGATCTTTATCTGGAGTGCTATTTGACAAAAGAATCCCACACAAATTAAAGGGAAAAATTTACAGTTCCATAGTACAACCAACTATTCTATATAGTTCGGAAACATGGCCAACCAAAGAATCAGACGAGAGAAGTCTACAAACTATGGAGATGAGAATGCTGAGGATGATTGCTGGGGTAACAAGAAAGGATAAAGAGCGCAGTACAAGAATACTAAGTAGCTTAAAGGTAGTGCCCATTAAGACTAAGTTAATGGTAAACAGACTTAGGTGGTATGGGCACACAATGAGAAGGCCTATGAACTACATAGGAAATAAAGTTGAGAGTTTGGAAGTGATGGGCAAACGTAAAAGAGGAAGGCCAAAACTTCAATGGGGCCATAAAGTTAGAGCCAATATAAAGAAGTATAAAATAGATAAAAGAGATTGTATGAATAACATAAAGTGGAGAGAGATGTTGAAGGAGCTTACCACCAGAAAAGGTGAAAGCTAAAGAGAAAAAAAAAATAATATAAATATTACCTTATACTATCTTATCAAGACGAAAAACGTTTTAATTAACTTAAAAAAATAATGTATTTTTAATAAAAACCTAGTAACTATGTTGTGAAGATTTGATGCAAACATTTCCATATTTTTTAATTTATTTGCAAATAAAATATATAACTAACAAAAATTGTTAAATAACACATTAATATTTTTAAAAATTTATAATTTAAATAATTTAATTTGCAAATATAAATCAAAATATGTGAATTTTTTTCCATCAAATATGCATAATATATTATACGATTGTTCTGTTTTTAACACCCCAAAAGTTCTCATTAATTTTTTAAAAATGCTCCTTTTTTATATTTATGATTGGCCTAAAACCAATCAAAATAGCTCATAATTTTGAAAAAAATATATACATTTCTTAACTCAATGAAAGTCTATTTATATATTTTTTAAAAATATCTTAGAATTTTTATTAATAAAAATATTAGATCGAAAAAATTTAGTTAACTACCCTATATACACTTGATTCATAATCTTAATGTGAATATAATAATAATTATAATATTTTTTATAGGAAGAACTGAAATATTCCGAAAATATGGTATTTAAATAATTTTTAAAATCAGATACTAATTTATTTTATAATATTATAGTCACTCCCAATATAACAATTGTACCTAAAAGTTAATATTTACGTAGAAATTAAATAAATCTTACATTGAAAAATAATTTTAGATCTTGCCCTATACTTTATACAGCATAATGGTATTTTTTAATTTATAATTTCTTCATATTAAAAATATATAGTGTTTTAAATCAATAAGAAATTATTTTAACTTAATTAATTGAGTAGATGTTAAAGGTTTGAAAATGATATTTATTTAACACAAAATTTTACTAGCTCTATATTTTATCACTTCGCACTTTGACTCTGAACATTCTTTACTATTGTTTTTACAAATTTTTGGTGACTTCATTAACTTTATTTATTTAATAACTTTATAATTTTTTAAATTAGTTGATTTATGATTGTAGATAATAAATATGATTGTAACTTGAAATAACTTCACGAATTCTTTAAGATTCTTTGATTATTTGCCTTTTATGTATTAGTATTGATAAGAATATTTAAAAAAAAGAAGGATGATTAAAAATTAAATACGATGTATTTTTGCATTTTGAATATAAAATTTTGTTTTATAAAGCTTTTTTTTGTATATGAAATTTGCAGCATATTAAAAAAAAAACTATGAACTTTTAATATAAAAATAATAATTAATGCTTTAAACATGTAATATAATTAACTATGGAGAGTCAGATAAAGGGTCAGCTAAACATATGATATTACGTCTTTAATATAGTTGTAATTTATTATATTGTTTATTTTGACATTAGAGGAATTTTTTTATTATTGCATGACACATAAATTTCAATGTAGTTTAGGTAATAGCCCAAAAAAGAAGAAAAAAACACCACACATTGATGTGAAAGCAGTGCAAAAGCATTCCCCAATTATTAATGATATAAATAACTAACACCGAATCAAACACTCTGACATCAAATATATCCCCTCTTTATTTATTTATAGCCTAGGCCACCACTTATTACATTTTCGTTTTGAGAAAACTGACTACCTAGCTCTGATAGTCTCAGCCCCGATCGAACTAGATCTGATGGGATGCCTATAATCCCCTAGAACCAAGGTATACCCCTTTCTTAGGATTATACATGGTTAGATCATTTTTCCAGATCATTTAACTTCATCATGGATGTAAACTTATAAACTAATAAATAAGGCCATCTAAATAACTTAGTGTTTATTTCTGTAATATCAGAAAAATGTGTTTCATTTAAACTTCAAGCCGTTAACTTTTTCAAAGCAATAAAACAAAAACCATGAGTAACCATATAAAACTCAAAAAAAGAGTTTTTCCGAGAATATCCTTGAAATTTGCCGATTCAACTGTATCTCTATACTTAGATCATCCAAACTTAATTTAAATCATAGTTTTTGTTTATTTAAATTAATATTTATTTCATAGAGATAGTTATTTTATTAGATATGACTTCTATTAATATGCCTTTTGTTATTATTGAATATGAAGAGAAAGAAGGATGAGCCTATAATAAATAATTTATTTTATTTAATATAACTAACTTTTACAGAATAATAGCAACCTATATATATATTTTTATAAACTAAAATTAGAATATAATATAATATTAAAAAGGTTATAAGTTATAAAAATAAAAGGTAAAACTAAAACTAAAAAATATATTTTGAATAAACAGAATGAATGTGCGTTACATAAATTAAAACATATTACTATTCAATAACCAAAATATTTTAATTTATTAATTCCTATAATGTAACATTCTCCCTCTTCTAAAAAACCTTCCCAATATCATCTAAGAATTCATGGAGAGTTTGTTGTCCAAATGGTTCATCGTTTTGATCATCAAAATGTTTCATGTCCAAATCGTTTATTTTTGTACGTAGGTTTGTTTAAATCATAAGCTTGTTATCCATATCGTAAGTTGTCCTTACAAATCGCGAATTTGTCATATAGATTGCTTGATACTCAGTTGTTATTATTATCATTTTCAAAATCGTTATTATCAGTAAGTTGCGAATAATAATAAATAATAGTTCATCAAGATATAAAAATAAGTGAAGAATGATAAATCAATAATATGTTATATAATATTTTTAGCGTTTTATTTTTTCGCATTTTAATGACTTTATTTTTTTGCGTTTTAGTGTTTAATTAATTTTTGCGTTTTAGTATTTAATTTATTTTCAATCCCCGAGGTTAAAATATGCAAATAAAATATTATTCACATTTCCCTCTCTTTAAATAAAAAATTTAAATTTCACACCCTAGTTTTAATTCAAAAAGTGTTTTTTTAAATAATAATTCTTCATAAGATAATTTTTAGAAAATGATCTCATCACATCATTTAAATATTTATCTTAAATGAAGATGTTACATAACCACTTGTCTTCAAAAGCTTTATTTCAAAAACATTTTTATCATATTAAATATTACTTATAAGGGTTATTTAAATCAATCATGTGATTTAAACCTTTTAATTCATATGTTTAATATATTTAAAATTAAAGTTTTATCTTCTTGTTTAGGATTTTTAATGGTTTATTTTTAATTATATCTAAGAATTCATCTTTAGGTTTAGTTAATTTACAACAATTGGTCATAATACAAGAAATCAAAAAATATCAATATTTCACTAAGAAATTGATTAAGTAAATAATTTTTTTAAGGCTTTTTATGTATTAAAATATTTCCATTATGATTGATTTACATTTTATTTATTTTAATGATTTATAACATGCTTTTATCTTGGCATAAAATCTTAATTTATAATAACTTTTCTTCTTACGTGGATTTAGAATAATAAGTATCATCATTGGTTACACTCTATAGAATTAATAGCCTAACGTCCTACTTCCATATTGGTTCTTTCTAGGTTGTCACATTAGATTAGGTGTTGGTCATCTGTAGTCTACCACCCAGAGCCAGGACACCATGAAGAAAGAAACTTTTTGCATGAAAGAACGTGCTAAGGTTTGATTCTTGGTCATCTCAATAGATTAGGCACTGGTCATTAATAGATTAGGTAGTCATCTCAATAGATTAGGCAGTCATATCAATACAGGTAGCCATCTCAATAGATTAGGCAGTCATATCAATAGATTAGGTAGTCATCTCAATAGATTAGGCAGTCATATCAATAGATTAGGTAGTCATCTCAATAGGTAGTCATCTCAATAGGTAGTCATCTCAATAGGTATCTCAATAGGTAGTCATCTCAATAGGTAGTCATCTCAATAGGTAGTCATCTCAATCATCTCAATAGGTAGTCATCTCAATAGGTAGTCATCTCAATAGGTAGTCATCTCAATAGGTAGTCATCTCAATAGGTAGTCATCTCAATAGGTAGTCATCTCAATAGATTAGGCAGTCATATCAATAGATAAGGTAGTCATCTCAATAGATTAGGTAGTCATCTAATTCTAGTCCACCACCCAGAGCCAGGGCACCATGAAGAGAAAGAAGGATGAGCCTATAAATAATTTATTTTATTTAATATAACTAACTTTTACAGAATAATAACAACCTATATATATATTTTTATAAACTAAAATTAAAATATAATATTAAAAAGGTTAAGTTATAAAAATAAAAGGTAAAACTAAAAATAAAAAATATAATTTGAATAAACAGAATGAATGTGCGTTACATAAATTAAAACATATTACTATTCAATTCCAAAATATTTTAATTTATTAATTCCTATAATGTAACAGAATATTTAAAAAATATTTTAAAATTCTACCCATAAAGGCTGTGAGGTTGAGCAGTATTTCCACTTAAACAAAAAAAATTCTATTTGGGATATATTCAACTAATGCTCAATATCTGTTCTATTTAAAAATGTAAATTTATTTTTAAAAAGGCTTAATTTATGTAATTTTACTCCAATTAAAATAGAATAAAAATTAATCATAGCAAACTCACTTTTAATATCATTTTAAATAATACCATAGTTGCCATCATTTTAATCATTGGAGAAATAATCAACATAATTAAAATATTTAAGTTACATAATAATCGTATCATCACTTTATATTTTATCTCATTTCAAATTTTTATATTATTTTTTGATGCATTATAACTAAAAAATGCCACTTTAATTTTACTAAACTGACACCCTTTTAATAATATTATAAATGTATTTTGGTATTACTAGAAAAAAATCAAAATTGTTATATTTATTTTTCTTTCCATTTTCATAATTCATATGAAAAATAAAATTTAGGAATTCAATGGCTAAAAAGTAAAAAAAATTATTTATGTGAAAATAAAATTATAATAGAATTTATAAAATATATGCTCAGATTTATTTTAATATCACACTTATATTTTGTAATAAGTTATTACTAATTAATATTTTAATTTATTTCTAATATATATATATTATTTCTTCTTAATTTTTACTCAGATGTCTATATGTTTGAATACAATAATAAATAATACACAATCGATCATCTTAGTTCAATATATAAAGATATCAAAAGCATTATTAAAAATTTTTTTTTTATTTTTAAGGGAAAATTTATTATATATTAAAGTAAATTTAATATCTTTTTTGTTAATAGTTCAAAAGCCAATTGATGAAGGTATAATTAATTTTAAATTTTTTTATATTCCATTGATAACTTTATTGGCATTAAGGTCCGATCTCCCATAGCAATATGTTTCTAATAGTGGCCTAGTGGGTTATGATGTAGGCTTGTAAACAGAAAGTCCTAGGTTCGAAGGTAAGGACGTAAAAATTTTCCAGTTTTTCTTCAATGGAGATGACACCCCGGTCACCGACAGGCTTGGATAGCCGGGTGCTATGGATACTTGTCCAATAAACAAAAATGAAGGACACAAATGAAAATATGAATATGAAAGCTAGGGCGTTCCCTCCAAGCGTCGTGCAGGGTGTAGACCTCCATCTTGCGAAAAATAAAGTAAAGATCAAAACAAAGAAAACAAGATTAGCAAGATAGAATATTGGTATACTTAAAAGTAAGACGAGAGAATTGCCATCAATGTTGAACAAGAGAAAAGTTGAAATAGCGTGCATACAAGAGAAGAAATGGAAAGGTCAGAAGACTTTATTGATTGAAGATGGGTATAAATTGTACTATAATGGAATTGTTAGCAATAGAAACGGTGTCGGCAACATCCTCATCAAGATCTAACTTCCTCAGTATTAGAAGTGAACAGGATCTCTGATATCCTAATGAAGATAAAACTCTGCATTAGTCAATCAATACTACACATTCTTTCAGTATATGCTCCTCAAACGGGTTGCAGAAGAGAAAGATGACTTTAGAGCTATCCTTGATGAAGCTGTAATGGAAATCCCTAAGAATGACCTAGTTATAATAGGTGGTGACTTAAATACGTATGGGAAAAGCAAGAGACAGCTACAAATAAAATCTTGGTGGTTTTGGATATGGAGAAAAAAATGATGAGAGCATGACTGAAATTTGCGCAAGCCTTCGATCTTGCCTTAACTAATACCTACTATAAGAAAATTGACAGTCATTTTGGTGCAAGGAAAACCCAGATAGATTACATGCTTATCTCTCGTAGAAGATTAAAAGATGTAATAGACTGCAAAGTCATCTCAGGAGAAGATATTGCCGTGAAACCCAAGCTACTAGTCATGGATTTACACATACAAATAAATCCACTCAAAACAAGATAAAACTTGAACCATGCTTTAAATGGAGTAGATTAAAATCAATGACAGATGCTTTGCAATCAATCCAAACATTGAAACAATAGATTCCTAACAAATCAATGAAAAATGTGGACAGACCTTTCATCCAGACTAATAGATTTTGCCAAATCGACACTAGACTTAACAAGTGGAGGCAACAAACCATACAAAGAACTATGGTGTTAATGAAGAGTTACAAACCACTATCAGGAGAAAAAAGCCCTATATAAAATATAAATCCAAAAACCCAGATAACCACAAATTACAAAAAATCCAAGAAAATTGCTACAAAAGCGGTGGCTATGGTCAAAGCTACGGAATACGATGACATGTATGAAGAACTACATAGCAATGAAGGGCAAAATAAAATATACACATTAGCCAAACAGCGAGAAAAGAATTTTAAGGATATAAACGGAGCTCCGAAAGTAATCAAGAATAAAGATGGGAAATTGATAATAAAGGAAAAATAAATAATGAATAGATGGAAAGAATATTTTCAGGAGCTTCTCAACTTAAATTGACACATATTACATATAGACACTCCCCATGTCAAAACCTTGTACAACCAATAACAGAACAAGAAATAATCACATGCCTCAAGCATATGAAAAACAACAAAGCTGGGTCCAGATGATATTCCATTAGAAAGCCTCAAAGCACTAGGAGATGATGGAATACATCTCCTCACAAATCTATACAATAAAATATGGGAAATGAAGAGATCCCTCAAAAATGGAGGCAGAGCTATCTAGTTCCTACCTTCAAAAATAAAGGGTCAAAATTACAGAGGTATAAAACTAATATCACACTGTCTTAAACTTTAAGAAAAAATATAGAAAAAAGGTTGAGACATATTTAAAATAGGAGAGACTCAGTTTGGATTTATGTCTGGAAGATCAACAACTGATGTTATACATTCAATTAGGCAAATGAGTAAAAAATACAGGGAAAAGAACAAAAAGCTACACAGAGTCTTTCTCGATCTAGAAAAGGCCTTCGATAGAATCTCATGAAACTTATCTGGTGTACGCTACGCAACAAAAGATTCTAGAAAAATATATAAGAATAATACAGGATATGTATATGGGCCATATATAACAATGGTCCATAGTACAACTGGTACTTCAACACGCTTCACAATAGCCGAGGGAGTTCATTAAGGTTCGGTCAGCCCACTTCTCTTCATAACAGTTATAGATGTATTAGCACACCACAAACAGTCCCGTGGAATATCATATTTTCAGATGATATTGTGATACTTGACGAATCGAAGGATGAAATGAAAGAAAGATTAATGAGCTGGATAAATATCCTAGACTAAAAGTAAATAGAGAAAAGATGGAATATATGGTTATAGGAGGAGATGAAACAGAGAGCATTGATATAAATGAATGGAAGTATCGGCAAATAAAAGCTGTAAATATTTGGGCTTCACTATTCAAACAAACGGCACAATAGAGAAAGAGATAAAGATTAAAACAAGGGTAGCTAAAGTGGAGATTTTTATCTGGAGTGTTCTTTGATAGAAGAATCCCACACAAATTGAAAAAATTTACAGTTCCATATTACAACCAACTATTTTATATAGTTCGAACATGGCCAACCAAAGAATCAGACGATAGAAGTCTACAAACTATGGAGATGAGAACACTGAGGATGATTGCTTGGGTAACAAGAAAGGATAAGGTGAGAAATACAAGAATACTAGGAAGATTAAAGGTAGTGCCCATTAAGATTAAGATAATGGTAAACAGATTTAGGTGGTATAGGCATGCAATGAGAAGGCCTATGAATAACATAAGAAATAAGGTTGAGAGTTTGGAAGTGATGAGTAAACGTAAGAGTAAGGCCAAACCTTCAATGAGGCCATAAGTTAGAGCCAATATGAAGAATTATAAATTAGATAAAGAGATAGTATGATGAAAATCATAAAGTGGAGAGAGATATTGAAGGAGCTTTACTAGAAAAGGTGAAAGCTAAAGAGAAAAAAAAATATTTAGGGATAATAACAATATAAAATGTTTTAAAATTTATACAAAATAGGTGATTCTTATTAGTTCGCTAGCCACACTTTCTGAACCATAATTCATTTGTTCTCATTACATGAATATATATTTTAATTTTTAAGAGTAATAAATAATGTTTTTTTTATAAAATTCATAGGATGTATGGAAAAATATTTATTGGAAAATATATAAATTAAAATACATAGATTTAAATCAGATACATGAAAAAGAAAATATAACATGAAAAAACCCAGATTTAACATTATAAATTTGAGAAATCATCATAATTTATAAAATAAACACTTACTCAAAGTTGGCTTTATCATTGATCATTTCAGTTTATTCAAGGAGCTATTCAGCCTTTGAGCTATATTCTGATTTGTTTTGATTGTGATATTTTTAGAATCAAAATGTTGTTATATTTAGAAATAAGTACAGGATATAATATATATTTTTGTATTATTAACTTCTATGCTCCACATAATTGTGTATTTTAATACGTGTTTCTAGCAACACATCCTGTAATTCCATTTTATAGAAATTAAAATTATTTTTATAAAATAAACCATTTATCATTTTATAATATCATAATAAGCCGAAGTTCCGTGATTCAAATTATTAACAAATACAAGAACTGTAAAAAAAAATTGAATATATTCAATGTTATAATTGTAATTAGTTAGTATAATACTTGAAAATTTTTAGCCTTGCATATTAATAATATCGACTGATATTATTATTTGTAATTCATAATATTCCCGTATTTTAATAATAGGTATATTTTTACTTTTAAAATTTTTATAATGACTAGTCAAATCTCAATTTTTAAACTTTACCGTTGAAGTAATTGGTTTACTATATTGATATGTACATCAAAATTAAATGAGTGGAAATCTTATAATCTAAATTGCCTTATCTTGTGAGTGTGTTTATAGTAAACAAACTAAATATATTACACACCAGCTAAATTAACTGTCAAATGTCATAGTTTATAAATATAAATGACATACTATCTTTTAAATTATAATTTGGCGCTAATCGAAATAGAATCCATTACTTAAAATATATCAATAAAAGTTAGAATGGAAATGTCGAAAATAGGGAAGAGTTATTCCAAACTTACTGTTTAGAGAATAATTTAAAAACCTTATATCTAAAATGATTTGGGATTAATATTTCTTAAACTAATTTTATTTTCCTTAATCGATAAACCTGATAACAATGATTTATTTACTTAAATTTACCCATATATATCTATGTTAAATTTTTAAATTACTTGTTCAGCTCCTAATTTCATGATTTGCAGGCGTCTTAAAAGTAAGTCATCATAAATAAATATATTGCAACAAAAATTTAAAATTAACTATTTAAGCGGGCTCAATTTTCTCCTGTGAAAACGAAGGTATTTATTAAATTAAAACATAAAATATTACCATAAATTAAATTTATTTATAGAAGGCGATAAAAAAAATATCAAAGAAGGTTTATCAAAAAAATAGTTAAAACTTAAGAATCTCGTGCTAATTTAAGTATATGATTAACAGTCAATATTTATTCTATTTATTAAATATAGAAAATCTTACCAGTTTTTTAAAAAGTATTTTGTTATACATATAAAAATTCCCATAAAAGATGTTTATATTTCCTTTAGCTTACTTGACTGACACAGACCATTGTATTCAAAGTAAATTTATACAAATTTATAAGAATTCACAAATTTAAAAATATTTTAAGCATCAAATTTGGTGATCGGCATTAGTAAATTTACAAATAATGATTATTATACAATAATTATAATCAAATACAATAGGAATGGGTAATAATAACCTTATTCTCAAAATAGGTAAAAAAAAATATATATAATTAATTGTATAATTTAAATAATAAAATATTAGAACAAGAAACAAAACCTAAAGGTAGTGCATACATTCGTTAGATTTTGCAAATTATAATCAAGTGTATTGGCTAAATTTGAGGCGATTTTTAAAACAAGCTAACACAATATTTTAGCCTGAAAAATATTGCCATATTTTTACTATTTATTAAAATAAGAAAAGACTTAAGTGATAATATTTATATGATCGAACATCATTATTGAATTATTTTTTCAAATATTAAGGTTTTAAAATAAAAATACCAAAAAGATTACAAAATTTGGAAAATATTAAATAAATTAAAAAAATATTTGTAAAAAGTTTTCCATTTTTTTGGCAATTCTTAGAAACTATAGTGTTGATTTATTAATACACATAAGTGCAAAATAAATAAGAATGGTTATAAAATAGCATTACACATTTTTTTGATAAAATCAATTAATATTATACATATATACAACGCTTCATTAGACCAGGATGCTGATTAAAGTAGAAAGGAAAAGAAGAGCATAGAACGGGCTAAGTTATGAAAAATTGAAGTCAGCTACCATGTTTAATAATTTATAGTATATAATATAAATGTTCATTTTATCTTGAATAAAAATTTAATTAATCAGTATATAAAGTTTTATATGAAACTATTCATTTTTTGTGTTTAACATATAAATTTTATATATTAAAATTTTCAATTATATATTTCATAAATACTGGAGTCTATATGAAAAAGAGCTATTCAACATCACCTAAGTCAATATTTTATTCTAGATGAATGATTATGGAATTTTTATAATACTCATTCTCAATAAAACATTTTTTAATAATTTATATTTATGCCTATATAATTAGCAAAGGTCTTGATATATCGCAATAATCAAAAGCATTTGTATAATATAGTTAAAATTAATAATTTAGGAGTACAAGATTATGTTCTAAGCTCTTGTTCTTAATAATAAAATTAATAGTGTATTTAGATATGAACTCTAAATAATTAGTAAATTTAAATTAAAACCAAAAATAAAATTATATACAGCAAATATAAAATAGACATTATAAATTTGTGGAGAGAATATTTTAGTCGAATTATGAAAAATAGTATTAATATTATATAAACTAGAGGTAAAATAATCGTGATAAATTATTTCTTCCATTATTTCTTTAAAACTACATTATTTAGTTTATTATTTTTTACTCACTTTTTTTGATACACATTTATTTTATACATCATATTTATTACTAATTATGTTACATTGCTTAATATTTATATATTTTTATAGTAATAAGTACAACAGAATCTATTATTAATTCAAGTAAAATATTTTTTATCAAGCACATATATTATAAAATAAATTTTATAAAATTTGTACAAAGCAAAAACATTTATATAAAATCTTCAAAAAGTTATTAATCTTTTAAAATTTATATTAATCTAGCTACGTCTCAAAAACGAATAGGTAATATTATATGCCTTAGAAAATAAATTACTTTAAGTTTCTTTTATAATGTATACGTTTTTAAAAATCTGTTTTCTAATATAATTATTGATTTGTATTCAGGCAGCAAAATATAGTGTTTGAGTTTATTCCATAATTTGTTTTAATTCATATTTAGAAGATATAAATGGTATCCTTACAATATCTTTAGGTAATCAAACTAGCAACATTATAAATATATTAAAGATTTAAATTTATTTTATATTTATAAGTTAACAAATATTCAATATTTATACATCATATTATATGATAAAATAATTAATAAATTATGTATCATATCTAAAAATAATACAATATATATTTTAGGAGGAGTCAAAAGATTTCGTGGACTAGGTATATAAAATAATTAGAATGTTTCTTTTAATAATATTTTAGTCTCCGAGTCAATCCGAATTGCATCCTCTAAAGGTACAAAAAAATATAAGAAACCAATTAATACAATTTTTAAATCAAATTTTTAGACGCTGGACCATATCTTGTTCTGCATAATGGTTTGTATTTTAAATAGTTTCATATGATAATATTAAAAAATTTACAATAATTTAAGGTTCAGCATCGGACCTATTTTTTTATATCCGACCCTATTTGAGGAAAATATTTTGTGCGACAGTTTTAGTTTAGTATCAGATCCTATATGATCTAAATTTTAAATTTTGTACTATTAAGCGAAATCAAAAAAAAAGAAGCATTTGTAGATAATAAATAATTTTGTGTGTCTATCTTATTCAGATCCACCTGAATTAGGTCGTATTGGAATCGGATTAGTCTGTGCAAAGCTTTAATTTAAAAAATTAAGATATTTATATGATTACATTTATAATTATATTATAATTGCTTATATTATATTTAACGTAATTGACTGAAATATTCTTAGTTATATCTCAATAGATTTGATAAAACGAAGATACGTTTAAATTCATTTTCAGTTAATATTTTGGCTTTTTTTTATTTCAAACCTTATTTTATATTAAACAATATTTTTTATAAATTTATGATCCATAAATCATAAAATTTTAAAAATACAAAATATATTAATATGATTCTATTATAAATTCTTTTTTTTAAAATGTGAATAGTATGGGATATATATAATTTAAATACAAATGAATTCTTAATAGGCGCTTTATTTTAAAAAGAAATTGAAAAATTAATTTTGAGTAAGTTGACTCCTATATTAAATTGTTATCTATATCAAAAATATTTCAAATTTTACTACATTTGACTGAGTTGGCCAATAATTTTTTAATAAAAAATCGCTATACTTAAACAGTATAATAAATTTAATTTTCATTCTAGCAAACAAATTTTAAATATTCTTGATAGTGTAAAAATTACTATCTAAATAAGTTTGATATAGACAGATTGTATTGTATTCGAATTTGAGTTAATATCGAGATTAATGAATTACTCAGCACTACTTTACACTATTAAACTTTGAGTTCACATTCATTTCCATTTTACAAAAAAATCTTATTTTTATATACCATTTTATTATTGTAAATGCTAATTAAAACTTGTTTTATGGCTATTCGTCATAGTAATTGCAATGCTATACATGGTTACATATAGCAATGCAAATAAGCCAGTCTTATTGTTATTACCTAAATTAATTGTTGTTTTATTTTAATAATTTTTAAATCTTATCTTTTTTATAAGATTTTTAGTTTTAAATTTGTTTTTAATATAAAAAATTTAACCAATTAGTATGATAAATTAATTATATAATTTTAATAATATTTTTCTTAGAAATTCAATGGTTAAAAAGTAAAAAATATTTTTGCATCTCTCATTAAATATAATATTCTGCTTTAACGTGTATATTTTTGAATTTGATTTTAATATATATTATACATTAATTTGCTAATATTTATTTTATATTTTCTTTATTTTAACTCTAATATTATCTGGATTTTATTATATAATTCAATAGCATAATTTTAAATATTGTTCTTATTTATCTTCAAATATTCTAAAGTCACCAAAGCCTTTATGATTTAACTAATACTTAATATTCAGTAACCCTTGAAATCCTTTGTTCTAAAATAAGGGTTTAAAAAATATGTATTTCATACTTACCACTTGTATGATTTGAAAATATTAACAAGTTTACAATATATATTATAACTATATAAAAACTCATAATATTATATCTTTATAAAAATCAATATTCTAGTAAACAATATTCATTAAAAATATCATTTTATATGCCATGTATCATTAAAAATAGCATTTTATATGCTATTTATTATTAAAAATCGCATTTTTTTAAAAAAGAGGAGGTCTACATAATATATAAAAATTTCGAAAGACATTTGCAAAATTTGAATTATCAGATATGTATTCAATGATTAGATGTAATTAAATATTTTCATTATTCAAAGCTTCTTCCGATATTAAAATATTACCTAATATAAGTCTTAAAAATTATTGCGTGGCAATATTTTTTAATACTGAATTGAGGGTTCGCTATTTAAAAGTCATTTATCAATTTCGAATTTGTAAATAAATATTATTCAAATTTAATGGATAATATATTTATATCATTGTAAAAACTAATCTAATTTAGTATTTTCATCTTTTAAGTTGTGGATGAATCTCACAGAATAAAATATAATATATAAAGACAAATATATGTATGGAGAGTTAAGTTCCCATTATAGAATTAATTTCAGAATGTAATGAATAATTTAAAATAATTTTACTTAAGATTTTTTATAAATTTAAAAATAAAAATACCAAAGTGACTATGAATGTTTAAAATATTTGTATATTTTTAATAATATTTACTAATTTCTTATTGTCTTCCCCAACCTCTACTTGAAAACTTAATAAAAAAAAATTACAATTTTTAGTTTAGTGGAAGGCAACGGGAGAACTCTTTGATTTTCTGATTTAATTTTATTATGTCTATCTATATACAAAATTCTTGTCATTATATACATTTTTTATAATAGCGTATTTACATGTTAACAAAGTACATATGTCCTTTACAATTTCATTTTCCGTTACCGATTTTATTTATCTTTTATTACACTGACCTTTTATAATATTCAATTTTAGACTTTTAAACAAAAATTATAATATTCAATTTTAATATTTAACATTTCCCCTTCTTTTTAAATTTCTCCCTTCGAAAGCTTGAGTGTTCTTTCCTATCATCGAGAGTACATCGTTTAGATCGATCCATTTCCTAGATAACCAATTTTGAGCTTTTGTTGTCACATCCTTTCTATTGGCTTGTTATTTCTTTCGATCTATCGTGTTTTTATTTCGTCTAATGGTATACCTTTTAAAAAAACTTTAATTATAATTATAAATCTTTTTAGATCTTAAAAAATATTTTCGCTCTTGATCTTGACTTCGGGTTTGAACTTGACTTTGATCTTTGATCTGATTTTGAACTTGAAACTCATTTTGTATTTTATCTTGAACTTGATTTTCATTTTGTTCTCTATCTCCAACTCTTCCCCCTCTAAAATTTGGTGTTTTATATGTCGAGTCGTCTTTTTCGAGTATATATGTTGATCTTTTCTTTATTTGATCTAGATGTCTTCTGATGATTTCATTTCCGTTATCTATTTTGTATGATAAATTTCCTTCTTTCTGTGTTATTATTCCTTTATCCCAAATGTTTTTCCTAAACGTTTTGTACCAAATTTTATCTCCTTTTTCTATAGTTCTATTTGTTGATATTTTGCGATTAATTTCGTTGTTTATGTCTATGTTTGGTTTAACTAAGTCCCATTTTGTTCTAATATCTCTTGAAAACATTAATTTGTTCGGAGTTATATTGGTTGTAGCGTTAGATGTGTTTCTATAATTAAACAAAAATTTTTCCAAAGCTATGTCTAAATCTATTTTTTTGTTGGCTTTCATGTTTCTTATCATATTCATTTTCATTGATCTTATCATTCTTTCACATTGTCCATTTGACTGTTGATGATGTGGAGCTGTAAGTATGTGTTTGATACCATGGTCTTCACAAAATTTTTTAAACAAATAGCTTGTAAAGTTCGTACCATTGTCGGTCACGATTATGTGTGGTATTCCAAATAAGCTAATTATTTTCATTAATTCTATTACTGTCAATTCGGTTGTTATATTTTTCTTTTGATTATGGGAAATTTGCTGTAAGCATCGACGATCACCATGTAATTATTGTCTTCAAATTGAGCTATATCTATATGTATTCTTTCGAAATTTTTCGAAGCTGTTTGCCATGGATTTTGTATTTTGTGTGGATTATCTGCCCATTTGTTGCATGTTTCACAATTTTTTATTTCTTGATCAATTTCGGTATTGATTCCAGGCCACCATACATAATCTCTTGCTAACAATTTGGTTTTTCCAGCTCCTAAATGTCCTTTATGAAGTTCCTCTAATATATCTTTTCTCATTTTGTGTGGTATGATGATTCGGTTATCTTTAAAAAGACAATCTTTTATCAAACTTATTTCTACTTCCATATTTTTGTATGTTTTATTCTTTATGTTTTCTCCATTCCTGATGTTATTTATTATTTCCATTAATTCCTTATCATTATTTGTTTCTTTTGATATTCTTTTGAAGTTTATTGGTATATCCCATAAATCATTATTTACGTCCTCATTTTCTATATTTTGTACAGTGTCTTCGGAGTTAATTTGTGGTAATCTAGATAAGCAATCTGGTACTATGTTGTATTTTCCCGGTCTGTGAATTATTGTAAAATCATGAGCTCCCATTGCTAAATTCCATTTTTGAAGTCTCATTGATATCGTGTTATTATCTATTAATCCCTTCGTAAATATGTATATGAGTGGTTTGTGATCGGTGTAGATTTTAAAGTTGGTGCCTATCAAGTATTCTTGAAATTTTTTTATTGCATATATTATTGCTAATGCTTCTCTTTCTATGTTCGTATAATTTATTTCCGCTTTTAATAGAGTTCGTGACGCGAAAGCTATGGGTTTTTCTTTACCATCTTTCTCTATATGAAATATCACGGCTCCTAAGCCTTTTTTCGAAGCGTCTGTTGCTATGCCTATCGGTAATTCTGGATTATAGAAATTTAATGTTGGCGGAGAGCTTATTAATTTTTTTATATCATCAAAACTCTTTTGATGCGCTTCTTCCCATATCCATTTATCTTTGTTGACTATTTTGTACAATGAATCTGCTTTGTCTGCGAAGTCATGTAAAAATTTTCGGTAATAACTGGCCATGCCCAGAAATGTTGCTAATTCCTCTTTGTTTGTTGGTTTAGGCATGTTAGTAATTGCTTTAATTTTGTCTCCGTTTGCATGAATACCTTTATCATCTATATCATGTCCTAAAAAACGTATTTCTTTTTTGAAAAATATACTTTTGTCGAAATTTGGTATTAGCCCATATTTGGAAATACGGTCAAAAACTTTTTTTATATTGTTTAAATGATCTTGATCGTTATCACCCGTGATTAATAAATCATCAATGTAGAAAATAACATTTTTCATATCACCAAAAATTTTATCCATAGATTGTTGAAAAATTGCCGATGAAGTTTTTAATCCGAATGGTAGTCTTGTAAATCTTTAATATCCTTTGTGTGTCAATATTGTAAGTAAATCACGCGATGTTTTGTGTATAGGGATCTGAAGGAACGCTTGCTTGAATTCTATTTTTGAAAATTTCTTCCCTTTAGATAATTTTGCAATCAAGTCGTTGATACGTGGTATAGGATATTTAAAATCTTCCAAAGCTGGATTTATCGTATTCTTGAAATCTGCACATAATCTTAGCGAACCATCTTTTTTGAAAACTGGTGTGAGTGGACTTGCCCATCGCACATCATCTACCGGTTCTATTATTTTATCATCAATCCATTTTTGTAATTCATTTGTAATTAAATCATAACGTTTGTACGGGACACGTCGTGGTGCTATAATTTTTGGTATTGCATTTTGTTTCAAATGTAGTTTGACGTAGCTGCGATTTATTGGTTTCATATTTATTTTTGATTTACATTCGTCTATCAGTTTTTGAATGTCGTTGTTGTTATCTTCTTCTACTAAATTCACAAATTGATTAAGTATGTTTTTAAAAACTTTTATCCATGTCCTTCCCAAGAGTGCAATCTTGTCACTCTGTACTACATATGCATTTAAAATTTTGGTTTTTTCATCGTATTTGGCTTTTACATTGGCATTGCCTATCACTTTTATTGTTCTTCCGTCATATCCAGTTAATTTAGTATCCGATTTATTTAAGATCTTTATCCCAATCTTTCTTGCAATATTTATCGGTAATATTGTAAAACGGGATCCGGTTCAATCTGCATAATAATACGTTTGTCGTTCAAATATAACGTGACATTATATGCATTATATTCTTTGTTATTATCATCATTTAAATTGTTGATATCCAAGCTGAATAGATTGTATTCCTTGTTTTCTATTTTCTCAACTTCTTTGTTTTCTGATTTAACGTTATTTTCCTCGTTTATTTCTTCTATGTTCACTGTATTAACTTTATTCGTGTATCTCTGTTCATTATTTTCATAGTTTTGGTATCGATTGTTACGTGATTGATCGAAATTCTGATGACGATAATGTTGATATTCATTGTATCTAGGTCTAAACCTTGGTTGATCATAATATTTATTTAAATTGTAATTATTATTATTGTTATAATTATTTTTACTCGAAAATCTATTATACGATCTTGGTGTGTAATATCCTGTGTCGTTGTAAAATCTATTATTAAAATTATTTTGACAATGATACCTTGGTTCATAATAGTTCTGATGTCTTGGATAGTTATTACCTTGATATCTGTAATTGTAATTATTTTGCCATTGTTGATGATTGTTGTATCTAGGTGTCCAGGATTGCCCATAACTCCTATTCGTTGGTATGTTCGAATCGTATTTTATTATTTATTTATTTGATTCTCTCTTTTCATCTTTTTCTCCTTGTACTAACTTTATTGTCGAAGTGATACTGCTTCACCTTCTATTTTTATATTATCCATTTTAATATTTATATTTTCATAATCATCCCCATCATTTATCTCTCTCCCAATTCTTAATATGTCTGTGATAGTTATATTTTCTAATTTCGATATCTGCTCCCTAATTTTTTTTATTACTCGACGAAATTTTTATCTTCTCAATTATTCTCTCTTGATCCTTAAAATTGCATTTATTATTCAACTTACATAGTCTAGTTACCCATTTACCAAATGTTTCCCCTTTATCTTGAACGGCTGCGTTGAATTCCGTTTTGTACGTGTCTATTGATTTATCGGGATGTATTAGCCTGTATTTTTCCAGTAACGTTTTCAAATCGTTGTAATCAGATGGAACGCAAATGGATTCCAGGTCCAAATAGTCATCTTCTGGTAATCTTTGAATGAACGCATTAGCTTTTTCTGCCTCGGGAACTTGCGTGTCCTTTAATAAATTTTCAAATTTTTTAATGTATGTATCTATATTATTGTTGAATGTAGGATATTCTATGTTACTTTTTACATTAGATAACGATTTTGTCATGATAAATTTATAAAATATTTTATTGTTACCTTTATTTAATTTATATAATTTAAAATAATTGTTCTGTAATGATATCTGGTTCTTTGGGACGACGCTGCCACCATTTTAGTTTAGTGGAAGGCAACGGGAGAACTCTTTGATTTTCTGATTTAATTTTATTATGTCTATCTATATACAAAATTCTTGTCATTATATACATTTTTTATAATAGCGTATTTACATGTTAACAAAGTACATATGTCCTTTACAATTTCATTTTGCGTTACCGATTTTATTTATCTTTTATTACACTGACCTTTTATAATATTCAATTTTAGACTTTTAAACAAAAATTATAATATTCAATTTTAATATTTAACAACAATCATTTAAAGTACGGTTCATATAAGATAATATTCTATTATAGAAGGTTTTTAACCACTCTCTGGTAGAACTTAGGACTCATATCTATTATTAAAACAATTAATAATAGATTTATTGTTTCTAATTAGATATCGACAGTATTATAGCAAAAAATTTTACCATTACTACTATAGAACTTTTTGAAAAAATACCTAGGATATTAGCAAAAATTCTTATTTTGCATTACTTTTAAATACACATCAAATACAGGAAAAATTTCTGAGTCTTTCAGTTTATTCCAAAATAATTTAAATAAATTGAAAAATTTTATTTAAAAAATTATACTATTGGAAATAAAACATCACCAGATAAAATAACTATTGGATAACTCTTATAACATTTAGTTTTAATATTCTACTATTAGACATGTCCAACAAAAATAATTAATACATATTCAATATTCGTAAACAGTGGCTATTAGAATTCAATTATCATAAATTTATTATGTTTTAAATTTTATTTAGTATTGATTCCATGAGAATAAATATATTTGTTTTTTTATCTTTTAAATTCAGTAGAAATAATTTATATCGTCAAATAATCATCGTTCATAAAATCCTCTAACATCATTAATTAACAATAAAAATCATCTAATTTTTTTTAAGCAAAGACAAAATAAAATTAATAATCATAAAGTATATAAACAGGAATTAACTTTTTCTTTATAATAAATTATTGGAAAACGTGCATAAATACCAATCACAAACTGATAGGTACCATACTTACCAAAGTGGCCATATTGTGAAGATTTATAAACATATCAGAAGGCAATATAAAGAATTATTTAAATAGAGGAACTTTTAACTCTAATTTTAAAAATATTCATCAATAGTTCAAATGAAAATGGATCAAGGTATCATCAACTTAAATAAAAATTTTATTTTTTTTATTTATTTTATAGAAGCACTATTTTTAATAAAAAATATCAGAGACCTGCAGAGTTACCATTTGTACGGGCCGACCTAGGCTGATTTATTTTTAAAAAAATTTTCGGCCATGCCCGGCCCGGGCTTTTTTAAAATTATTTTTGATTTTTATAGCTAATAAAAGCGATTTCAAATATTTGTTTTTAAAATATATGACCCCCGGATATTTAAAAAAAATATATTTTGGCCCAGTCTGGATATATTTAAAAAATTGAAATAAGGCCGGGCCTGCAGGTCTCTGAGAAATATTATTCTGATAAATTTTAAAAATAAATAAATTATAAAATTTTAATTTAAATTTATTATTTATAAATATTTAAAAAAGAATATATATAATAGCTTCTTACCTGTTTGCAGAATTGCAATGTTTTAATCATAAATTATTTGTCTCTATTTCATCAAAGGTTTTTTTCTAATTTATAAATTTTTTAATTTTGTATGAGAATAATAAATGCTGATTTTGTATATAAAATTTTAAGATTTAGGAAAAATGAAGATGTCAATCAAAAAAAAAAAATTATAGAAAAACCCTTCCATTATCAATTTTAAATTTGAGAATTTATGGCAATATATATAGAATAAACTGTGTCTAAAAAATATGCGTTCCTTTGAAGATATAGTTCCTAAAGCTATTTCAATTTATAATGGAACTCTGCAGCTAGGTAAATTGAACATTAAGAATAGATAGCTAAATTAAGATGCAGTTTGGAATATGTACTTTATAATTAAATTACATTTATTTATATCTTTTGAATTATTATTTGGGGCCAATCAAAGAAAACCTTTTCTTTAAGATAATCAAGAAAATTTATTAGGAAGAGTAAGGTTTATTTTATTTGAAATAATGAATTACGAATTTTAAATAAGACAAAAGCTTCCAACCTGACTGCTAAGAAATAAATTTTCAATATATAAAAAAAAACCGAATTAAATTTATTTCATAAAAATTAATATTATAATTATTTAACCTTGTAATTGCATTTTATCTATTAAAAACTACCATCAGTAGCGTAACCAAGATTTATCCATGGAGGGGTTTACAAAATTTTCCCAGGGCTTTGCCCCCAAATCCTATTTTAAAAATTTGCCCATATTTTGTTATTTATTTATGTCTAATCACTATAGTAGCCAGCATAAATTTAAAAAATATTAGTAAATTTATCGACTTTAAGGCATTATTCTGAAAATTTTATCAATGTTTAGCCAATTGCAAATTAATTCGGTATAGAAAGAAAGAAAATTCACCCCCTCTCCCTTCCAAACCTTCCATTATTTATGATAACTCATATCTTATTCTATGTTAAAAATAATTTTTTTAATTAAATTTTTGCATAACAAAATTTCACAGAAAATTGATTAATATTATTAAAATACTTTAGTATAAATAATATCCCTATATTTAACTATGTATTTATTTTATAGATAATATACAATATAATAAATTTCAAAATGTTGAAATTTTATATAGTATTATATTTAAAATTTATTGTAAATAACTCTATTTTAAAAAAATATACTTGCAAGAAAATATAAGTAATTCTTGTACAGTATTTAAAAAAATATAATTATAAATTATAATTATACAAATGATTATATTATCATGATATAAATTATTCTTATTGCAAATGTAATACTTTAATTAAAAATTGTATAATATAAAAAATTTATAATTATTATGAATAAGTTTATTATAAGTTCTGCATATAAAAATTATAACTTAGAACATATTATAATCATATAGCAATTTTATAATTTGAATTTATAAGTGATTTTTCTATGAGATTTGCAAATTCATCTCGAATCAAATTATATAGAATAATCTCCTCATAAATATTTAATAAGGCAAATCCATTTAAATGGTTTTCACAAAGCTATTAATAGGTTTTAACCTTTTCAAAGTTGAAAAGACCTTTCATTAGTGCAGGTACTAATCGGTAAAGTAGCTTAAATAATAGTGAATGTTTTGATATTAGACAATAAATAATAAGTGCAATTATATATGGAAAGGGCCTGCAAAGTATTTTATCAAAATTTTTATATCAAATTTCGAAATTACAATATACCATCTTGATAAATCATCTAAATAAAACTCTGAGATTTTCTTAATATCCTCTCGCGTTTCAAGTGTAATCAACAATTCAGACTTTGGCAAATGAAAATAAAATTTTTCAAATTTCCTTTAATTGAAATAAAAATGTATCAATAAGGGGAATAAAAATATTTATTTTATAAAAATCCTCAATCATCGATGCATCAATATTTAAGTGATTGGACTTAGTGATCTGCATCGGGCCTAATTTTTCAAGCCCGGCCTGGAATTTATTTAATAAAGTTTTGCCTGGCCCAGCCCGAATTTATTTAAATATAGAAATTAATTTTCATAATTACTCAAAATAAACGATATATGTTATTTGGCGTCTACTTTCTATAAATAAAATCACATATATTTATTTTACATAAAAAATTAAACATAACATTGATAAATTTAGATATATTTTAAAATAGTTCTAAGGTCCGACCCGTCCCGAGCTGGTACTTTTGCAGACCTTTAATTGGACTGCTACTCTAGGTTTAAATCTTTTAATCCCAAACATATTAATAAGATCTTTTACTTTCTCGCATATTTCATGAAATTTTTCATCCACATTATTTCTATAATTTTTCTACAATATCCAAACCTCCTTAAATGCAAATAAATTTTTTGTAACATTTTGCTAAAATCATATGTATAATTAAATAAAAAAAATATACATATTGGATTGAAATTAAAAATTGTGATTTAATAATAGCCTGCAAAAGATTTTCAGCATCTGCGAAATGTTTTTCTTTGCTTGATATGTAGATTTGAGCGCTGCAAAAATATTTTCATATAATTTGATGAAATGACTTATTGATTGTCAATAAATCTAGTTGAATAAAATCTTTTTAATTATTTTTTTGATTATTTGAATAACGTTCAAATAAAAAGCTGCTTCTTCTTGGGTAGTGTGAAAAAGTCATAAACAGACGTATTGTTTCTAAATTTTCAAAAATTTATTAGAATTATGTAAAGATCTCTATTATACATAAAATCTAATAAATTCCAATTAAATTAAAATATTTTTACGTAAACTGTTCCAGATTCTAGAATATTGCATGCCATAGATATCAACAAATTTTGGGAATTCGAACGACTGTGAACATATAGAGCTGTGCTATAAAGCTCTTTAATTCTTGTTGCAGCCCTGTACCATCAAGATAGGTCCATCATATCCTTGGCCTCTCATTTGATTTAATCTTAGAATTGAAGGAATGCTTTAATTTCTTTGGCTATCATCTCTGATTTGTGTCATGTAAGTCAATAAATTGAACAAAAGCTCTTTTCATTAGCTTAGTAAGCAAGCCATTTATATTTGTTTAGCGACGATGCTTGAAATGTTAAAAAAAATTTATCCAAGAAAAATAGAAATTTATAACATTTATTAGGTATCCAAATACATTCAATAGCTAACAATTTTTCATTATCATTTTAAAATGAAAATTTAGGTATAATGAAACATCTTTTTGAGGACAGTGTGTTTCGATATTTTTTTAGATTTGATATTAAATATTTCAATATGAATTTTAGAGTTTAGACCTGAATAGCACAACTAGAAAAGAATATAGTATCCTAAAATGTATCTTAGTATAGATTCAAGTTTCCTAATAAAAATTTAAAACATAGGGTACAAGACATTGAATGAAATTTTTGTTTGTATCTAGATAAAAGTTTTATCAACAATGCCAAACTCTGCTTGTGCTTATAATTTTTTCTAAAGATTATTTGGGAAATAACACTAATCAAAATGATGGACTTTATCATATAAAAAAGTGTTATCACTAAATAATGCACATTGCAAAATTTTAATAACTCAATAAGAAAGAAGTATAAAATACAAATATAAATGGAACTAAATTATATTATAAAATACTATACCATCATTTGATAATTTCCCAAATCAACTAATAGCTCACATGATTTTATAACAAATAATGTTTCTAATTCTAAAATATTAAGAGAAATTATAAATAATTTAGAATATACCGTCATCATTTGATGATTTTATAGCTAACTCATTTGTTTTCCTAGAGTAAAGTATACTTGTATTTCTAATTGCAAGATTTAAATAAAAGATATTATATAAGTAAATACCTTTATTGACATTTGAGGATTTTGTAATCAACTGATAGCTGATTTTCACTAGCAAAATTCATATATATTTCTAATTCAAATTACATAAATTTTATAAATAAATTAAAATATTCCTTGATTACCATGTGAAAAAAATATTTGTATATCCATGCTGTTTATATTTACCAAATTAAACGATTTTTTTTATATTTAAAAATTAATTTTTAAAAAATAAATTAAATTTTTTAAATCTATCTAATTAGTTTAACAATATTAATTTTATTGTTAAATTTAGAAATATCTAATTTGCCGGAAAATATTTACAATATATCATTATTATTATTTAATATTTTTGTTCATATAATTTTTAATATATATTTTTAAACCATGTGATCCTTTAAAATTGAAAATTTTTATTTGTTTTATTTAAAATATATTTCATTTTGATATAGTATATATTATTTTATTTCTAAATTGAAACCGTTTTTTAAATTAATTCGCAATAAAAACATTTTTTAAATTTTTTTAATAATAAAATTTAAAAAAAATTGTTGGTGGGTATATATTTTTTAAATTATTAACACTTGTTTAGTTCCAAATGTCATGATTTGTAAGCTAGATGAAGGTAAGTATCATTAATATATTCCATGATATAAACAATTTTAATTAATTAAGGATTTCTAGACTTCTCCTGTAAAAACGAAAGTACTAATTGGATTATTAATTTAAAACAATACCTTATTGAATTTATTATTTATTTATAGAAGCTGATATTAAAAACATTGAAGCAGGTTTATTAAATAAGTATATAAATTTGAGGATCTCATGTAATATATAATCATTATAAATAATTATTTTTAATTTTATCAATCAATATTTATTACCAACTTTTAATAATTGTAGATGATGTTGCCAGTTATATTAGATGTAAGTAGTTTATTTTACCTATAAGATTTCCCATAAATATTTTTATATTTCTTATAGCCTATTTAACGTATGCCGACCATTACATTCATAGTATGTTACTTTCCCAATTTTTTAGAATTTTACTAAATAATATTTACTATAATTAAAAAAATATTTTAAGCCCCAAATTTGGTGATCGGAATTAGTAAATATACCAATAACGATTTATACCAGTTTTAAAATATATTAGGAATGGGAAATGAAAAACTTATTCTTAACTTAGGTATAAAATTTTATAAAATTAATTTTATAGTATAACAATAATATATTAGAGCAAGATAATAAACCTGGAGGTAAAATGTACATTCTTTCTTTAAATATGTAATCATAAAATGTGTAGAATACTAATTATATTAATTTCTATTAAAATGCGAAAATACTATGGCTAATAATTTAGAGATTGTTCTTATATGATACCTATTTTTTAACTTTTATGCTATGTTGACTATATATTTTATTAAATATTTATATTTTAAAATAAATTTTTTTACATGAATATTGAATTTGAAAAGTTTTAAATAAAATATAAATATCCATTTTTGATACTTTTTTAATCATTTTAGTAATAGGTTTAATTATTAAAGAATATTATTGATAAAATATATTGGTCATGGTAATTTTTTTTTATCAAATAAAGTAAATAACTTTTAATCTGCACTTAATTACATATTAATCTGCACTTCTCTTAACGTCGCATGTTTCACAGTCAGGGTTGCCAGGTCAAAATTTTTAAATTGCGGGAGAAATTTGGTATTATCCGGGAGAAATATAAAAATTGCGGTAGAAATATATAAATTACTAAAAAAAAAATTTTGCGGGGCTTCGGCCGGGATTTTGAATTGACTTAATTAACCGCCTATTATTTTTTATTTAGTTTATATAAATACAAAGTCGGTTATTATTTTTCAAAATAAAATAACATCTTGATTAAAATATATTAATTTATAAAAAAAACCAACGATCTTTTTTATATATAAAAGAATGTAAACAAGATAAAATTTTATAAAAAAAAACGATTTTAATTTTACAATTAAAAATATATTTTATGCGAATGTCCCGCAAAACGACAGCAATTGGAAATCTACCGTGTGTGTGTATAACATTATAGGGAGGCGCTTAATTATCACCTATCACGTTTAAATACATAATAAGATACTCCAAAAATAAGAAATTACAGATGAAACTACAGTTGCGGCAATTGTAATCACTTACCTTTTAGTACAACATATTAGAGATACCTAGCATCACAATGTTGGTAGAATCCTTTTCCCATAAAATTTAACGACTCTAATATAAATGAAAACTATACTTGTAGAACAAAATGAGCAAGGCTATCATC
This sequence comes from Gordionus sp. m RMFG-2023, assembly GCF_954871325.1. NCBI lineage: Eukaryota > Metazoa > Nematomorpha > Gordioida > Chordodea > Parachordodidae > Gordionus > Gordionus sp. m RMFG-2023. The sequence goes on along the minus strand of NC_088778.1, from coordinate 2,602,437 downwards.
AATGTTTTAGAACCTAAATCCAGGTGGTCAATTCTTGACGATTTGAAAAATGGGCATACATATGCAATTCTAACAGATGCATCTAATAATAAAATATTTTACTTGATCCTCCGCTATTTCATTTAAATTAAAATTAAATTTTCCCCCCGCAAATAGTGAAAAATCCAAAGACATAGCTAACCATATAATTGTAAATATACCAGATTCGAGTTATCAATAAATTGCATGTCAGCTTTTTGATCTGATAATGCCTCAGTGAATTTGGTAAAAACAAAGTGTATTTACAGAATTGAGTCAGCACAATATTGGTTGCGATATGTTCCTAATAGAGATGGACACGGGCCGTGAAATTAAGCGTGACCCATCGTGTCACGGTGGGTCACGGCGTGAGTGTTAATAAATTTTAAATTCCAAGGCGTAACTGAACGTGACGGGCCTTCTTAAAATTTTCCCCGGGCGTGATCGGGCGTGAATATAAATTTTCCATGTATCACGGAAATTTTAATTTTTAAAATTGTTTTTTTTATAAATATAAATTTGGAATTTTTTAATTATATTATATATTTTCTTATTTAATTTAGTTCTTTTTTAAAAAAGAATAATTTATGACTAAAAATCTTCCGCATTTTATAAACAACATCCGGTATCATTTTATTATTTCTATTTTCTTTTTATGTTTAGGTGTTTATCTCGAGACTTTATGCTAAATTTTGCTTAAACATTTTACAGAAAGTCAGTTATATTTTATTTGTAAAGATCTTCAATCTTTAAATGCAATAGAAAGTGAAGGATTTAAATCTAGCCCAAGAGATAAATGTTGGTGTTACATATATGGATAACAAAATATAAAAGTTGTGAACCAGAAAACTCTCATGAATACTATAGGTCCAAAAATATACCATAAAATAAAATTTAAGATAAGCATGATCAATAATAATTACTTGTCCATAATCAATGATATTTGACGGATGACTATAAAAATCTAAGTTTTTTAACAATTACAGGACATATTATCATTAAGGATTTTATATTAAAAACATTTGTTTGGGCCACAAGGGCAATGGATGAATAAAACGTCAAAATTAAAAGTGTAGTCAAATTAATTTTAGGAGAATATACAGAAGTAGAAAATTACTTAAATAAATGTATAGTTGTGAGTGATAACGGAGCAAATCTTATAAGTGCATTCAAAGATGACGAAACGCTAGCATATATATGCCATATGCTAAATAATATTATGCATTATATTTTTGACAATTGTTTAACTGAAATAGCCTTAAATATAAATGGTGTAAAAAAATAGTACAAAATTTTAAACAATCTACAGCTAATATCAAACTAAGTCACACCCTTAAACAAAATGTAATAGCGAGAATAAGGAGATGGAACTTTACTGAGTTTCTTACAATCATATTCTGAAAACAGGTGTACTTGTTAAACAAAAATTAAATAGATTAGCCATAATTGATATCAGTATCATACGCTAGTTAGATAAATTTTTATCAATATTTAAAGAATGCTCGGATAATCTGAGAGCAGATTCTCATCCCACAATAAATAAAGTTTTTCTATGGAAACAAAAATTAATAAAATTTTGTTAACCTACTAAATGTGATACAATAATAATCAAAACCCTAAAATAAAGAACAAGATTTCTTTTAAAAGATTATTATGCAGCCACTACATAAGGTAGGCTTAATTCTTGATCCGAATTTCAAAAGACTAAGTTTTTAATAAAAGAAGAAAGTGATATATATAAAACAATCATAAAAATGCGAAATGATATAAAATTAGATGATATGCATAAGCCGATGCGAACTATCATTTATAACTTTCCTAACTTATCCTAAACTCATATATATTCTAAATGGTCAATACCAACTATCACCTTCCTAATTCATCCTACACTCATAAAAAACGGTATATTCTAAAAAAATTTTTAGAGAATTTCTAGATGATTCTGTTGAAGCTTCAACATCATCGATGAAAGTGTGAAGATGAACTTAAAAGATTTATATAAGATAAATAACGACAATATTTTGAAGTTTTGGAAGCAGAAATATTCATTTCCTTTTTTGAGAAAATTATCGAGTAAAATTTTATCAGCTGCAAATTCGGCTTCTAGAAAAGTTATTTTCTGTAGCCAATCACTTATTAGAGGAAAGGCGTTCACAATTGAAATAAAAAAAGATGGACATTATCTTTTTCTAAATAAATTTCGATTTATAGATTATATATATTTTTTGTTATTAATATGGATTATGAAATTAGAGAAATAAAATAGAATGAATTCAAAAAAAAGTGTAAAATTATAGCAATAGTTTTGAAAAATTTAAGAACACCGTGAATTTTCGGGCGTGAATCAAAATATTGCTTGTCGTGAGCGGACGGGTCGGGTGGAAAATATTTTAATGGTAAGCATGAACGGGCGTAATTTTTTTATAAACACCATCAGCGGGCAGGTCGTGATTGAAAAATTAAGCCTGCGCCTACCTCTAGTTCCTAATACACGCCATCGATAGAATTTTAAAATTTTATAAACTTTTAACAAAATATTTCTTAAATAAAGATTATATAAGCTGTCCTTATATTTTGAAAATTTTTTTCAATAATGAATGGCAGAGGTATATTTAGGAATGATTTCACATGTAGGAAATCTACTACATGCTGTTAATGTGTAGTTGCAATCAGAAGATCTTAACAAAGATTCACAAAATTTTGCTGCAAATGTGTTCATCTTTAGAGTTAAAAATTGACAATAAATTTTATGGTGTTATTGCTAAAACTTAATTATATTTTATTTGAGATTAAATAATAGAACTAAATGTTTACCGTCGTTATTGAGGTATTTGTAAAATTCCTGGCATGACATATTATATATTTGTTTAACCATTAGCTCGGCCTCTAATGTTGTTAAAGCAATCCTTTTTCCAGGCAGTCCTCATCAGGCTAAAAATGCGCTCGGAGGCATTAGAATGAGGTAAGAAGAAGATATACTCGCATATTTTTTCCAAGCATGGGGATTTATCGTTATTACGAAAAAATTCTACCCATTTCTCCTCTGCTTTTAGACATTTAACTTTAAGTATTTTGGCGAATCATAAAAAATAGAGAGAATTACAATCTCCTCAAACAAGAAATCAATGTCTTTCGGTATTTTTAATATATTTATTAAATTATAAAAACCACCAATTGATGATTTCAGTTCCAAGTCATAATATTTATACATTTGTAAATAGATTTATTAAAATCAAATTTTGATTGAAAATATTCTAAAATTGTCTTAATAAAAATATCTGCTTCATTTAAAAATGTATTAATTCGAGTATTATTTGAACATTTTAATGTAATATTTTTGCTATAGCGCCATAAAATTTATTATCAATTTTTAACTGTAAAGATGAACAGAGGTGAGCATGATTTTAGGAATCTTTTTTATAAGGAATATTCTGATTGCAACTGAATATTAACTGCATGAAGTAGATTTCCTACATGTGAAACGAATCCCAAATATGCTTCTGCAATTTCATACTCGAAAAAATTTTTCAATAGGACAGCTTTTAAAATTTTTATTTAAGTAGTATTTTTTAAAGGTTTGTAAAATTTTAAAATCACTTTTAATTTATTAAATTTTTAGTTGATGACTAAATTGTTAAAACATTTCATCACAATTATTTCGACATCCACAAGTACATTTATTGCCTTCTTGAAAGAATTATGTAGTATATGGCATATACAGCCAATTGGTATTAATATATTATTATGCTGCCTCAATTCGGTAACTTTAGTTTTTACCAAAATTTACAGAGGCATTATCAGCGCAGAAAGCTGACATGCAAATCATTGATAACCCTGAATCAACTATATTTACCATTATGTGGCTAGCTACATCGTTGGATTTTTCACTAATCGAGGAAAAATTTTTAACAATTTTATTGAAATGTTCTTATTCTTGAAATAGAGAAGGATCGAGGAAAATGTTTTAATATTTCCCTTATTAGTTGCATCTGTTAGAAATGCACATGGATGCCCATCTTTCAAATCGTCTAAAATTGACCTCTAGGATTCAGGTTCTAAAACACTTGTGATAGCCTTGCTCATTTTTGTTCTGCCACCAGTAAGGTTTGCACTTATATTGGAGTCGTTAAATATCATGAGAAAAAGATTCGACCTACATGATGATATAGCTCTGTGAATGTTGAACTACATGATAGATGTATACGATTTCCGCAAATGTAGTTGCATCTGTATTATTTATTATTTGAGAATATTTTTGTATTGCAATCGATGTTGATATACTCCCCTATACTGACTTATATGAATGAAATGATGTTGATTTATTATTGGATAAAAATAAAACAGGATAGAAAGAAATTTACAAATGTTTTTCGAATAAATATTTAAAATTATTTTAAAAATATAAAAATAATTAATTAATGTCTCTCAAAATTATTATTTATAAATTAAAAATGTAAAAATACTAAAAAAAAAATTGTGGTAGATTTTTGCGGGAGATTTTGAATTGCGGTAGTTTTGCCGGAGAAAGATGTCTGCGTGTAAACTAAAAATTACGTGATGATGGGGGGAGACATGGCAACCCTGTTCACAGTATATAAACTATTTTTTATATAATTTCCAATTTAGATTCAGAAATAATAAAAATAACATAAAAATTGTTTAAGTTAATAGATACTTGAATGAAAATTTAAGAAACATTTTAGAGAATTTTATTAAATCATTTAAAGTGAAAAAAATATAATAAATTTTAAAACTTTAAAATATACTAAATATATCTTAAAGATTTATAAACAAAAACAAAATTTAATATATTAACAATTAATGCGCTGATGTAAATAAATTAATTTACAATAATAATAACTTATAAATAAATATAAAAGTGTTAAATTAATTATGTAAGGTTAAAAATTACAATTATATTCTTAATTTAAATGAAATAAACGAATTTATTAATTTCGTAAATATTTTGATGCAATTACAGTAAAAAATATCTATTTATCCCCAATAAGTCATTCGAGATTAATTGTATAATCAAAGAGTATATTTTATTAAATATTTTATAAAATATTAATATAATTTAAAACCTTTATATATAAAACTAATATAATTAATTTATTCCCTTATTTCTTGCTAATTATCCCTGGTTGTATTTTTTTCGCCGCTTATTGATCTGTGCTATTTTTATATTTAAATATCATTTAAAACTAAGTAATAAAGAATCATAATTTTAATACATTATTGTAGTTAAAAATACAGCAGAATACATGTTTTGTTCAGGTAAAAAAAATTTATTCAACCCATATTACAAAATAAATAAAATTTACACAAAGCGAAATGATTTATTTATTATCTTTAAAATAATTGATTATTTATCTTTAAAAATTTTGAATTTAAAGATATGTCTCAAAAACTAATAGGTAATATTATAATTCAGAAAACGAATTAATTTAAGTTTTCTTAATAATCTAACATTTTTCTTAAATCTTGCCTAATATAATTATAGGACAGCGGAAATATATTTTTTGAGTTTATTCTATAATTTATTTAAATTGTTATTTAGAAGTTGTAAATGGTACCCTTATAATATATTTAGGTAATTATTATAGAATAATAATAAATATTTTATGATTTGATTATTTTAATCTACTAATTTAAAATAATTTATTTAAAATATAACTTTATATTTAATGATTAGCTATTCAATATTTAATATTGTTAGACTATTTTACAGGAATTAAAACAATCATTTTATAAAATAAATATAATTAGTATCATATTTTTATTTTTAGGAGGAGTTAAAATATTTAGTGAACGAGGTATATCATACAATTTAAATCTGAATAGTTCCTTAATTTAAATTTTAGTCTCAAAACCGATCAGAATTACCTCCCTAAATGGTACAAGAATATATAAATATACTGTTTTAAAATGATTTTATAAATATATTTTAGACGCTCTGCCATATCTCATCCAACATGATGGTATACGTTTTATATAATTTGTTAGGACCCTTCATAGAACCTACACATCCGAAAGATTTTTTTTTACAAAGAAACATATACGATCCGATCTCTAATTAAATTAAGAAACATTTCGATCTGATCCAGGTTTTAATTTTTTACTGTTGAAATGCACGAAAAAGCGAAAATTAAAAAATTATATGCGTTTAAATAAACAATTTTGTGTTAATTTTTTTAAATAATTTTATTAAAATATTTAGGAAATCATGATAATTAAAAAATATATCGAAGTTCAATTCGATCCAAAATACTTTTTATAAGAATGATCGAATCCTCCCGCCTGTTATAAGATTCTACAGTAGTTGTTTATTAAAAAATATATAAATTTTTATGATTTCATGGCTAGGTATATTAACGCATTTGATCAAAAACATGTGTAAATTAATCTGAAGAGATTGGACGGAGTCTAATTACATGTAGAATCTTTTTCAGAAAATCCTGTTATCCTTTCTTATATATAATGTTAAACCATATTTTTGTAAAGTATTAAGTTTCTATATCATAAAAATTTAAGATTTATTAGTACTTTGTTCATAAATTAATATAAATCAGTGATTGATGGAAAGATGATTAGTTTCTGAGATTAGCCAATCTCAGTGAAGATATTAAAATTTTAAAAAAATTAAAAACATAATATTTACACATTTCATTATAAATTAATTACATCGTAAATTCTCTGATAAAACATTATAATGACTGTTTTTCATTGCACGCATTTTATATCGTTTCTATAAAAGTGTTGAACCGGCGAAAGACAAATTTTCCTGTCCCTACCTACAAGAAAAAAGCTATTTTCAAATCCGAAATAAAAAATAATCATAATTTTTTGATTGTATCGGGTCAGGCCGATGTGTTGGGTTTAGTAGACCTCCAAAAAATCTCGAGAAAAAAAATATTTTCAAGTTTATATTTACTTCATTGTCATAAACCCAATTTAGTGAATTATGATCGACATTTTTCAAATTTAACTCATTAATGGTTGCCGTATCATATCGACAACGGTTGTTACTTATTAATTTTTAACATATATTCTTTGAATTGAAATAATTTAAATATGTATCTTGTAGTTCGAAGATTGTGTAAAATATGAAATTTTTATGAAAAAAATTTATTTTTGAGTGCAAAATATGAAGTTTGGTAATTTTGGACCATTCTTGAAAGAACCTTTTTTTAAAAAATGTCATTGACTAATATTTATTACTTATATATGTCATAATCTATAAAAATTAATTTTTACCAACCATTCTATCTACTCACCAATTTATAATCATATATTTTTTAGGGTACTTATGCAACATTGATAATTTTATTCATAATATTTTATATTATTTATAAAAAATATTGCATAAAATTTATAATTGCACTGTTATTCTCATTATATTTTTTTTATATAATGGTACAATGAATATAAAACTTATTTACCAATAATTATAATTTTTTTTAAATTTTATGCTATTCAAATTTTTATAATAATTTTTAAATAATATTTAGATATTATTGTGGAAAAACCATTTTTAGATGACGCCTTATCCATTCAAAGTTCTGGTATTGCAGTAGTTTGATGACGTCTTACATAATGGTATATATTTTATATAATTTGTAGATGTCATCAAAAATTCTTAGAACCTTACATGGACCTATTTTTTAGATCCGAACCGATCCAAAAGATTTTTTTTTACAAAGAAACATATAAGATCCGATCCATAATTTATATTAAGAAAATATTCCGAATCTGATCAGAGTTTTAATGTTTGAACTGTTGAAAAGCACGATAAAGCGAAATCTTAAAAAATATAAGAGTTTATGGATAATCTATAATTTTGTGGTTAAAATTATTTAAGTAAACAAAATAATTTTAAAAAATATCAAAGTTCAATTCGATCTAAAATGCATTTTATAAGCATGATCGAAGATTTTACAATATATAAATATTAATCTTATATATACATTTAGATCTACAGATAATGCAATAGAATTATTACAGAATCTTTAATATAAATTTATTGCAAAAATCCGATAGAATTATTTCCACCTCTTTTAAATCCAAATATAAATTCCAAACAATACAATAGACCAAGTTTTATTAAAAGGGAGTTATAGATGAAAAGGTAGAGTTGATATCATTTCTTACCGCATGAAAGAATGTTTTGGTTGAATGATAATCTATATAATTCACACATTTTGCTATATTAAAAGGAATCTACATTTATCTAATAACTCAACTCTTGATAAAGTGAATAATCTGTATAAAGTCGCCCATATTTAAAACTAAATAAAAAGTTCCAACACTTTTATATATTTTTACACAATTTATGAGTAGATGCGCAAAAATACCATATGAAGACATGGATTTTCATATAAGTCATGGACCCTTGCTTCTTCAAATTGATATTTATTCATTTGATATAAAACAAGGTAAAGATAAAAATAATCTTGGATTTGAAAGTAGGTTATTACCAATTTACTCAATGGTTCAAATACCCTTAATGATTTCTATTTACTTTAATAATTTTTTACACCTACACCATGAATTTTTATAACAAGGATTATAAGAGAAATAATTTATATTTTTATTATATATTTTCATTGTTTTCCCTTTAAAAAATACTAAGAAATCTTTAATTATTTAATAAATCTATAATTTGTATAAGCTTCAATTTTATCAAAAAAAATTCAATAATTCGTCTAAAATTCTTTAAATTTTAATTTTATTCACCGCTTTATTTACATTATGAACTGTTATTTGTTAATATTTTTAAAATTTATTTTAACTTCGACAGGAAATACTTCTAATTTTACAATTTAATTTATGAGTAAAGAAATTGTGATTTTTATATTTTAATATGTTTGAATCTTAAGGAGTAAATTAAATTATTATATGACAACGAATATTTTTTGGTATATAGTTTTGCACTACAAAACCTGCAAATAGCAAGATTAAATTTTTTTTAGGTCATATGTTTACAAAAAAGATAGCAATTTTAAATAAAAATATTAAATATACTCAATAGTAATATTAATTCCTGCTTGAACCGCGTAATAAAATGATTTAAAAATAAACAAATAAAATTATGGGAAGAAAATTAACTCAATAAAAAAATAATATGTTTGAATCAAATATAAGTAGATTTTTTTTAAATTACATATTATAATATGCATAATAGCTTAGTCGCCACTTTTGTCTTCGATAAGGAAGATCCCGGGTCAAATACTTCGTTGTGTTAAAATTATAAGTGTTTTTTTAGAAATAAATTTTAATTTAGACCGAATACGAATGAAAATTGGTCAGGCTGAATTAGAAGTAGAGATTGGAGTAAAATTAAAATTAGGTTATAAAATCTCCTTAAATTTTAATGCATTAAGATGATAGGAAAGGCCGATAGATAGAAATTATATTAACATTAAGATGATAGAAAATTGATGTATTAGTGAATAAATCTTAAGGAGTAAATTATAGAAATAATTTTTGGTATATACTTAATCCTATATAATAAATTATATAAATATATTTTTAAAGGAATCGATGTTATTTTACCTCAAAGAAGAATCATTAATTATTTGCTACAAATTTCTTGAGGGGAACAATTAATTATATACTACAATTTTTCTTGGGTTTATTTTTTTTACAATATAGAAGATATCATTAAAATAAACTTTTGCTTTGCTGTGCTTAATCATTCATTTATTAATTATACCAATATAAATTTGAATGGCATTGATTATATTGCGGCATATGCCATTTTGGGAGTGACATCCATGTTTTAATAAATATTTTTATTTAACCTTGTAATTTTTAATGTATATTTAATTTTTAACCTGATTATTTAACTTTTGATTTTATAGATTTGGGAATATGAAATTCAATTGACACATATATTATTTTGGAATGGAATTTTTTTACAAAATAAAAGGAAAAGAAAAATATGTTATTTGTGTTGGTGTTTTATCATTAAAACAGGATATATTCGTTGTATATAATTATTCGTCAATGATTTTTGCTATTTTGGGAGATATATGATTTTTGATAGTGGAAAATATATTATTTATGTTTTCATTCTATCTTTACAACATTTAATAGTTTATTTCTTTTATATTTGACAATTATCAATAAATTTTATATTAATATTAGAATTTATTATTTTGCTTTCATTAAAATTGATTGAAAATATTTGTCAAGAGTGGGGGGGGGGGATTCAAATAATATAAAAGTGTATATCATAAATTTTGTAGGAAACTTTATATTTAACAAATAGTGATTGAATCGACTTTTATATTAATATGTTGTCTAACATTCGATTTCAGCCGATTTTTGAAACGTCTAACTCAATATTTTAGTCAGAATTATGTTGCCTACTTGAGATTTTGTTAATAGATGTTCAAACTTTTATGCCATCTATTAGCAAAATCTTAAGGCTTTCATAACATTTTTCTGGATAAAATATTGAGTTATCCATTTTTTAAAATCTGCTCAAAATAGCCGTTTAACCACTATTTGCAGTTGGTTAGAATAAAAATATGGGTATTAATTAAGACGTATAGGAAGGGACAAATCAATTTGTGTGGGATTCTTTTGTCAAATAGCACTCCAGATAAAGATCTCCACTTTAACCACCCTTGATTAATTTTACTTTTTATCTCTTTTTCCATTGTGCCGTTTGTTTGTATAGTGGAGCCCAAATATTTGCAGCTTTCATTTGCCGATATCTGCCATTCATTTATATCAATACTCACTGTTTCATCTCCTCTTATCACCATATATTCCGTCTTTTCTCTATTTAATTTTAGTCCCTGCTTTTCTAGGATATTTATACAACTCACTAATCTTTCTTTCATTTCATCCTTGGATTCGGCAAGTATCACAATATCATCTGCAAATATCATAATCCACGAGACTGTTTGAGAGATAGACTGTGCTAATACATCTATTACTGTAATGAAAAGAAGTGGGCTGAGAGCCGACCCTTGATGAACTTCTTCGGCTATAGTGAAGCCTGCTAAAGTACCTGTTGTGCTATGGACCATTGTTGTATGGCCCATATACATATCCTGTATTATTCTTATATATTTTTCGAGAACCTTTTTATGGCGTAGGGCCCACCAGATAAGTTTTCTTGGAATTCATCGAAGGCCTTTTCTAGACCGAGAAAAACCATGTGTAGCTTTTTGTTCTTTTCCCATACTGAGGAGGTTAGATCTTGACTGAGGATGATGCCGACACTGTTCCTATTGCTAAAAATTCTATTATAGTACAATTTATACCCATCTCCAATCATTAAAGTATTCTGACTTTCCATTTCGTCTCTTGTATGCACGCTATAACTTTTCTCTTGTTCAACATTGATGCCAACTCTCACGTCCTACCTTTAAGCGTCCCAATATTCAAACTTGCTAAACTTGTCTTCTTTACTTTGACTTTTACTTTTACTTTACTTTTCACAGGATGGAGGTCTACACCTTGCGCGTCGCTTGGAGGGAACGCCCTAGCTTTCATATTCATCTTTCCATTTGTTACCTTCATTTTGTTTATTGGACAGGTATCCTTCCCACCTGGCTGTCCAGGCCTGTCGGTGACCGGGGTATTATCTCCAAGCTTCGAAATTTATCTTACCATATGTCATTACACATCAGTCATCGAAGAAAAACTTGAAAGTTTTTATGCTCCTTACCAGGATTGAACCTGCGTCCTTCTTCGTCCTTTTCCAAGCATACATCTAACCCATAAAAATTTATTGCATTTGGGCTCTCCCATCGGTGAAGAGTCAGTAAACTCCTTTTTTTACGATTAGGACAAATTTTTGAAAATTTAAAACATATTCTTCTCTTTCCTCACAAAGCTTTTTTTTAATTAGGAATTTTTTTAAAATTACTAAAATACTTTATTCCCTAAGATCGAGCCCATATGGCGCTGCATCCTTTACATTGATCGTAATCCCGGTAGGCAAATCAAATCAAGTCATGTTTTAAAATTCGATTATACTTATCAGATAATGCCAATTGTAATTTTTACTTTTTCAAATTCATCTTCCACCCCATAAAAAATCACGCATTTTAATGAATAGAGAACTCTTATATTATTCTTCTGGAATTAAGTGGAGCATCTATATCGTGGATAAGCATTTAGAAATGTTTATTTTGAAGTTGGAAGAAGAGAAAGTTCTCTTTCTTTTATAAAAAAAAGTCCTAAAATTTTATCAGCTCCATCAAGTTTCGACCTCAATAAAAATTTTAAATTTATATTCACCCCATTTTTAAATAATATTTTTGATTATTATTTTTATTTTATTAATTTTTTTTAATAATCTATATAAGATCCTTTTTTTATATTTTGATTCAAATTCTTGAGAATTTTTTGATTTTCTTTCTTTTTACTTATATTTTTGACCTTTTAATTCATAATGGAAACTTTAAAAATTCCAGATTGGAGTCTAAAATTTAACTTTAGATGTCCCGTTTTTCTCTTTTTCTTTTTTCTTTCTTTCATCTCAATTGGGAATATCTTTTAGATTCTTTATATAATAATTTCTCTTTTTATATTTTTTTAACTTTTATAAAATCTATTTATTTTAGATTTTGTTAATTTTACATAATATTTGGTGAATTGAAGCCATTTCAAATTTTCTCTTACTTTTACTCGATTTTTGTGTATTTGCTATTTTTTGATATATTTAATAGGAATATTAATCTAAATTATAAAAAAATTAGAAAGAGTTATTAAGTGTATACCAATCCGATAGAAGACCAAGAAATAAACAAACAAAATAGAGAGCTTTGTTAATAGAAAACTCAAAAATTATGGGAAAATTTAAATTATTATATGATAAGATTAAGATATCAAGGTAATATTCCTGAACAAATCATCAAAAACAATGGAAGGAAAAAAATATATAAAAAATTTTATTTAAATTTATTATATTATTTTTTGAGGCCAACTCATTCTATTTATTTTAAAATAGGATTAAAATATAAATTGAAAGACAATATGTGTAAATCTTTGGAAAAAAACATACAAAAGGAACTAAGAGAAAATAAAAATATTTAAAAAATGGGTACATATCACCCTGGAGAAGTGTAAATGCTTATAAAATTGGACCGACAGATTTTCAGGAAATCTGATGTAAAATTTATTTATATGTAAAGATTGATAAATCAAATTAGTATAAAAGAAATAAAATTAAATATTTTATCTAGAAGATTTCCAGACCATTTCGAAACTTAAAACAGAACGAGAACCCTAATATAATTTTGTAATCTCAAACTAAGGGGCAAGAACTTCAAAAATGTCTTTTTTCAAGTCCCTGTCATCTAATTATTTTGTATAATAATATTGGAAATATAAATGACTAACTAAAATTGAAAAAGGTAATTTATAATATATTTTATTTTGTTTCTTTAATAGAAATATGTTCTATATTCTATAAAAAGTAAAACTTATTTATACCAATATATTTTACGTTAGCTATTTTTCAAACAAATTTAAGAAGCACCTAACATATAATCCTCTTCTCCAAGAAAATATTTAACACTCCCTCCTCGCCTCTACCCTTACACCTCGTTCAAACTTAATACGAATAATTTTTTATTATTAATCTATCTAATTCGTTGAAAACGATAATATATCATTTAAATACGTCTTTGTCAACAAATTTAATGTACTGATAAATAATTTAAATAAAAAAAAAATTATTTATTTAAATATATTAATTTTTTTTTGTACTTGATTTAATTAATTTTCCCCTAAAACACTAACCCATAATTTCAAATTTTAGAATTATTATAAAAAACTATTTGTTATTATTTACATTTTATATTTTATTCTGTTTATTTTTTAACATTTTTTTTTAGAAATATTGGGATATATAACTTTTTTTATTATTAATAAATATATTGTTAAAAATTATTTTAAAAATAAATAGATTTGTGTATTAAAATGATAAAAAATTTTTTTATTGTAAATAAAATTATTCTTACAAATAAAAAAAAATATTAGCACCTATGTTACTCGCTTGAATTTTAAAATAAATCAATTTAATCATATTTAAAAACTTAAACTAGACCCGGCCCGGCCAAAAATTTTTTAAAAATGTAATGCCTCACCCAGTCCATACCAAAATTATTTTTATAAATAGACCGGTTAGGGAGCAGACCGGACTCGGGTCACTTATGGGTCGGGCAGTTATCTGTAGATCTCTAATCAAAATATTGCATGGGCCGGCAGGTTTAGTTAAAATAATTTAAGCATCGTTTTTCGACTTTTTTTTTAGATTTTCTCTTATTTTTACTTATTTTTGTGTATTTGCTATTTTCTTTTGATAGTCCTGATAACATTTTAAGTCTAAATAAAAAAAATTAGAAATGTTGCTAATAACCAATTCAAATGAAGGTCAAGAAATAAGCAATAAATGCCAATAGCATATCTATATACATCCTATATTTATTGGTCTTTTAAGAATTATTTAGCTGGAAAAGCGAAATTATTTTAGAGATAAAAATTTATTTTAAAATTTAAAAGCCTTTTTTTTCTGGTGGACTTAAATTTAGTCGTATTTATGTGAATAACCATGCTTTACCGATTTATTTATTTTATCAAACATTAAATTACAGGTAGGGCCCAAAAAATTTTATATATCTATAATATGATAGGAACATGAATCAATAACTCTAGAGCCTAATTTATTTTTAGCCAAGGTCAAAAAAAATTATTATAATTGATTTTTATGATATATTATTTTCTAAATCAAAATAAATGATAAAAGCGTGATCTACCCCATAGAGATATTTTCAATAACATATTTTCTACATTATTTTTTTTAGATAAAAATAGATTTATATTTTTGTATTTAAGACATTATTATATATTATTTATTAAAAATGCTTAAAAATATTTTTCTAGAAATATTAATAGGAAATTTTGTCTGTAAAAAAAATATTTTTTATGTTTATCTTTAATATAATTTATATTGAAATATTTATATTTAATCGTTGTTAATTTTTGAACCCATCGAAAAGTACGTTTTCATGTTTTTATTTTCATATTTAAACAAAACATCTATTTATTTTAATAGATATAGAAATTTGTTTATAAAATAGCAAAATATTTTTATTATCCACCATATTAAAATTTTTTTCATAAACTTTAAGATGAATAATTTTTTGGCTCTTCTACCTACTATCTATTCGATTCTTGCCTGCATTAAAAGTAATTTTATTTTAAGATTTTTTTATATGCACGTTTTATTTTATCAGAATTTGAAGCCAACAATGAGGGTAAATAGTGTATTTTTTTTAATTTGTTCAAGTAGTTATTATAATGTTTTTAATTTTTTAATGGTAGCTTTTTAACTTTTACTTTAAAATTTTAGCCCCTTCTTTTTTAAAATTATTTCAAAATATATTATTGATATTCTAATTAATATATTTTTTTAATTTGAAATTAAAATTAGTATTGTATATTTATACTATTATACCTTTTTTAGTTACAAATATGACTATTTGTTTATCACGTAAGTCTCCTTCACTTTATAATAATTTGATTAAAAAAAATATTTATTTTATAATTATGTCAGTTAACCACACATGTGAAGATAGAAGTACATTAAAAAAAAATTTTTTTTGCGATTTTGAATTATAAAATTGTTACATTTATTCAGTTATAGATGGTGATATTGTGAAAACTAGATACGGTTATCAATTTTTTGAGTCATGAATTGCAAAATCATTACCAAATTTTTAAAATTTCCTTACTTATGAATAACATTAAATATTTTTATCTTACCCTTATCAATCAATATTAAGTTGGTATCTTTATAATATTATATAGTTCAGTTAAAATGGAATGATAGACGTGGTGACAATTTTATTCATATAAATTATGATTTTTAAAAATTCTTATTTCTAATAGAAATCCTATATTCAAAGGAACATTTATTCACAAGTATACTACTTATCTTATAAATGATTTCACTTAATATTTAAAATATTTAAAAATATCTTAAGTTCAAAATTTGTTAATGGGAATAAGTAAATTTATAAATTATTTATATTAAATTTTTAATTGAATGTATTAGGTTTGGGAAAAAAAATTCTTACCATTAACATAGGTATGATAATTTAAGGAATATAATTTTTAGCATAAATATTAATATAGAACAAGAAGAACAACCAACAGGTAAAATAGAGTTTATTTGTTCATATGAAGGATATTTAATAGATATCAACTGTTACTTTTGATAAAATAATTACCATTTCAAAAATAAAAATGTGAGAGGTTACATATTAGAGGACTATTATTATATGATATTATTCTAACTAGTTTTACAGTCATATCTTATATTTTTTAAAAATTTAAAAATATTATTTTATCATTGCTAATATATTTATATTTGCAATTATAGAAATATTTATTTATTTTATTGAAAATTCACATTTCAATAACGCGGAATTGAGAGAATTCCTGAAGCATTTAATTTAAATTATTTTGAAAGTTATTTTTAAACAATCTGATTAAAAATGAATTCCAGCATGTATAGATTAATTACTCTAAATTTCCATTTGTACACATTTACACTATTCGTGATTTATATTAGTTGGATAAGTACGACAGATGTTTGAGTGATAAACAAAATCACCAACCCCATAATGGAATGTTTAGTTTTGAGATATTCACTACGAGCATGAAGTAAACCTCCATCCTTTGAAAATAAAATTTAAATGTATCCTAAAAATGAGATTTGAAGTTTAAAGAATGGTATTTGGCAAGATGAGAGAATTGGCATCCATGTTTGCTGATAGAAAAAATTGATCTAGTATGTCTATATCAGATTTTAAAAAATTTTAAAAGACGCAGTGAATTATAATAACTAAAATAGATTGGTAAACAACAACAAAAATATTATCTTCAGCTATGATATTTAACATCGATAATTATAAAAGTGAGAATCTTAACTAAAGATGAAATAAGACATATTGATATAAGGGAAATAAATGAACATGAGAGAATAGCAAAAGAAAACGACTAAGATAACATATTTTAAATATAAAAACGTAAAAGAAAAAGGAGAGTATATCAATCTCTTGCCTTTACCTTTCTTGGAAATGTACACATGTAAAATTTTCTAAAAAAGATAGTTGAAATATTTAAATAAAAAGGCTAAAAGTTGAGTTAATAATAAGTATCATAGGTGAAGATTTGCATATATCTATGATTTACTTATAAATCCTCTCAAAATAAATGAATTTTGGAACCATGTTTCAAATGGAGAAAATAAAATCAATGACAGATGTCTCGAAATAAACCCAAATATTAGAATAATCAATTCATTACAAACAACAGATTAAAAGTATTAACTGATCTCTTAAACATCATGTTGAAATTTTATCCAACAGCAATAAATATTATATAGTCTTAAACGCTTAAAAAAATGATGAGACAATGCTGATGATATAATAGATCTTAATTCATTGAAGGATAAAGGTTATCATTTCCTCGTTATAATCTAAATACTAGAAAATGGAGATTCTAAAGTATGCAAAGAGAGTTTTCCTATTTATAAATGTAATTGACATAAATGAAGTGCAATATAAATTGGATTGAATTTTGCAAAGAATATTACAATTGTTAAAGAAATAAAAAATAAGGTTAATCAAGGAGATAAAGGCATTTAATTTTCTTTAACAAAATAATTCTGTAAATATTGGATAAAATATACAATCCAATCAGCAAACTATATTTTATAGTTTAGAAAAACATAGTTAAGCAATGAATCAAATGAGAGAATGATAAAGGGTATTGGAGAATATAGTGGTGGAAAATGATTGGGATATTTTATAATTATTAACTGACCACAATATATAATGTTTTCGGTTTTTTATTTGTAACATATCCCTTTTTAAGCTCTGTTTAATGGTTTACAAGCTTAATTTGTATTTTTTGAGTTTATAATTAAAAACATCATGATATAATATATATAGCTAAAACTGATCAAAGTTTACCGCTACAATTTGTTCCATAACATAGCATTTCGTCGTATTTAAACAAAGTGTAAAAAAAATGGATTAGAACGTTTAAATAAAAAGGGATAGTAACATTATAAATAACAGTTGAAATCTCAATTCAACGTTCATTTAAAAATTAAAATATCCGAGAGATTGATTGCCAATTTATAAATTAAACTAAAATTTACTGCTTATTATGTTTATTTTAATCACTAAGTATAAACATAATCCATTTATGTACATTCTTCTTATAAAATAATTAGTGTCATATTATTTCTTTGTTCAATCATTTTTTTTAAGAATAAATCATCATTTCCTATGATAATTTTTTTAAAAAAATTAACTTTAAGTAAAATATTTTGATAAAATTGGGCATAAGTTGGGCCAAAAATCTTGTTTTTCATAGGTACCTAAATTAGACCGATTTAACTGTATGTATATATATAAATCAAGGAGAAAAATAAATTATAATAAATAATTCAAAATTACTTTACATTAATACAATTCCCAAATTTTTCTCAATAAAAATCTTATATTAATCCTTGAAATATTATAGTTATATGAGATTTTCAATACTAGAATTTTCTAAATATTTTGGAAAATAAATTAGTTAAATGTTTTTTTAAATAATATTATTGACTTCAAACATTAATTTTATAAATTAATTTTATTTTTTTTAATATTCTAAATATTTCAAGAAATAATGGTAGATATATGATTAACTATTATTACTTATATAATTTTTAATTTTTTTATAATAAATTATTTAAATAATTTCGAAATAATTTCTTTTAAAAAAATAGATTTGGAAAGAAAATATCTATATACGTGATATATGTCGTATACGGAATCATGTGGGATTCGGAATCCCAACGTGGCGTTTTTTTCGAATCCCCATGAAAAAAAATATATATAATTACTTTTTCTTTATTTTGCAGCTGGCACCTTATCATTAAAAGGGCAAAATAAGGGATTTAAAAAGAGAATTTAAAAAAAAGTAATAGTATAAAATTAAGGTATATAATATAGGAAAAAGGATGAGGTTAAGAAATTTTTGTTTTAAAAAATATTAAAAAATATATTTATAAAAAATCCGAATTATTGCAACAATTATTCAATTCAATATGGAATTTCTTTGAACATTTAAGTAGGGACCCGAACCGTTATTTATAACGGTTCAGTTTGGTTACCGTTCAGTATGTAAAAAATTACGTTTTGGTTACGATTCTTGAGAAGAAATTTATAAAGGTTCTGTTCAGCTAATTATAAAGGTTCATTACGGTTCGAAATTTTATTTTTATTGAAGCAATACCATCTTCTAATTTATTTTTATTATAAGCATCTATGAATTATATATAAAAAATATATATAAGATTCAAAATAACTCATTTTTAAATATATTATTTGAACTTATAATAAATATATTTTCAAGTATAAATGGATTCCTTTTTGTTCGTTGTGACGATAACACAAATTTTAGTCCCGAAAAACCCTTTCAACTTGTGTTGCGGGAACTTTCAGTACTATGAGAGCACGTTTATATAATTCTGGATATTCAAATTATTTCCATTTTTAAAATATAAAAACTGAACCGGTTTAACTGTTTTTTATAAAGGTTCTTTTTACTCCTTCAGAAAATAATCATATCTGTTACGGTTATAATTCAGATATTTACAACAAAAATAATTTTTTTTAAAAATATTTAAGGGGATTCGGAATCTTTTTTTTAAAAAACAATTAAATTATATTTCTTTTGCCGCCTGACTGGCACCAGAAAATTTTATTTTTTAGAGATGTTTAATATGTATTACTTTTATGCTTTTTAAATCATTAAATACTCGAAAAAATGGTTTTAAATAAAATTTCTTCTCAAGAACCGTAACCAAAATGCAACCATTATATTTTTTTACATACTAAACTATACCAAACTAAACCGTTATAAATAAAGGTTCGGGTCGCTGCTTAAATGTTCAACGAAATGCTATATTGCACTGAATAATTGTTGGAATAATTCGGATTATTTTTTAATATTTTTTAAAACAAAAAAGTCTTAACCTTATCCCTTTTCATTCATTATATGCCTTAATTTTATACTATTTACTTTTTTTTTAAATTATCTTTTAAAATCCCTTATTTTAGCCTTTTAATTATATGGTGTCAGCCGCAAAAAAAGAGAAGAAAAAGTAATTATATTATTTATTATTTTTATGGGGATTCGGAATATTTTTTAAAAAAAGATCCAGAATAAAACGTGTGGATTCAAGATCTGAATCCCCACGTTGGGATTCCAAATCCCACATGATTCCATATCCCAATATGACATATATATAAATTGAAATTTAGTTCAGTTCTTCATTATAAAAAAAAATTTTTGAAACTTCAAAAATTTATGTAATCATAATCGTTATATTTATCTAGATATATTAATTACAACTATTATATATAAATATTCATTAACTTTTCCTAAAATACATCTTAAACGTTAAACCTTGAAATATTTTAGTTATATAAAATTGATTAAGACTACTAGTTGTAAATGGTGAAAGCGACAACATGCTTTTCATTGTGACTCAAATACCAATTTTATATATTGGTTTTATTTTTTAAAATATTAAAAATTCCAACGTTAGATATATGATTAAAATATATTCTTATAGATTTTTTTTTCATCTAAAAATAATATTTAATTAATTTTGAAATTTTTTTTTAGAATATGAATATAAAAAGCTAAGTATGTTTATATATATACAAATGTAAGGTTAATTCAATTCTTCAGTATAAAATAAAACTATTAAAACTTAAATAAATAGTGGTATTAAAATTTAAAATTCATGTTTCATGAGTATTATATTTATATACTAAATACATTTATTACAAATATTATATATTAATATATAGCGAATTTAAATGGTATTCTGACAATGTATTCTGGTAATCATGATTGAATTTATATTAATAGTGTTGCGCTTTCATCTAATTTTAGCTAACTCCATAACAGTTTAACCAAATTTTTAGGTTAGGCTTAGCAGAAAATCTGCGAAACCTAATAATTTAGCCTAAAAATTAGAAAAAAAATTATTCAAAAATTAGGCATTAGCTAAGGAACTCTATGACGAATCCCCATTGAATGTTATTATAGCGTTAATAATAAATATATATATTCTAGGGTTCAAGTTGTACAACGCTGATGTAAAAACATCAGTTTTTAAGTTACTATAAAACCATTTGTGTATAACTAGTTATTATCAGTACCAATTTACGGTAAATTATGAAAATTATTTTTGATAGTATTTACGAGGTACAAATTAGATAAAAATTTAACGCGCAAAAAAAGGAATTTATTGAACAAGTAAAATGTTCAAATGGGATAATTCGTGTAAATTTACTAAAATAAATTTCTAATCGGTTCAATTTTTTTTAGGAACATAAATTATTGTTTTTATTATCAGCAAGTCTTTCAAATTTTTTATTCGGCAAAGACGCTACTGAGATCAATTGAATATCAATCATAAAATCATTAATATAATTAATTTTACTGGTGGCCATAAATTTTAGGGAATCCATTTTTTTTGTTGTTGTTGATGTTTTCAGCTCCATTATATACAGATTTATTATCTCTCCATCTCTTATTATTTCCTTGTCATTTAGCTTTATCGTCTCTTCTCTATGAATCTTTCTCTGTTCAGATTTTATTATCTGAAACTTCTATTGATTGACATTTGACATCGTCAGTCGTATTTTCTTCTGTCAGTCTTACATTTTTTCTTTATGACAGTTAATCAGAAACTAGATAATTTTTAACCCTTAATGATCAACGTTGAGGATATATAACGGTTCAGATTTCCTATTTTGAATAATTTTTTATTGCCGATTTTTTAATTATTTTTTAGTTAGACTAAAATAAATAAAATTTGAAAAAATCAAGAATTATTACTGGCTGGACAAAAAGTGATACTAATGGACTTAAAATTGTAAAATTAACAAAAAATAAAATACTTTCATATTAAAGGAGCATCAAAAATCACTTTAAATTTTATATGGTATTCTATTTCTATTATATTATCATATAAAACTCGAAAAAGTAATATTAAAATACAAGTGAATCAAATTATATTAATTAAAATTTTGCATGGTCAGAACTGAGGTCAGAAGGTTCTAGCATAGAAGGAATATTTGTGAATTTTAAGATTCTATTGATGATCGATTTGATAGCATAGGCCTGGTTAATCTGCATATTAAAAAACGACAGTGTAGAAGTTGTTGGCCCAGGCTATCGGAGTTTCATAGAGGACACATGAGGTCGGCGATACGATTTTACAGCCTTCTAAGTTCTCTGTTGTTTAGGAGAAACCCTAAATTAGAACTAGGTATTGTTACTAACATCGTAACCAAAGTGCCATATGATTGAAACTGCAATTATTTGATCTAGTAAAAAAGTCGTATTTGTCATTCTCTATACCCGGGGTTGGGTTTAGTTGAAGAAAGAGATCAATAGCATGCATGTTTAAAAATATTACAATAAAATTATCTAAACAATTTTTTTTTATGAAAAGTTTTTAAACCCAACTAAACAAATAAATTGTATAAGTAAATAAAAAAAAAAGTAGGAGTGGAATAGATTTGGAAAGTTTATAATTGTCATATTATTGTTAAGGACTTTGGAAATTTTAACGCTTTCACAGAGCAGTTATTAATCCATACAATAATGTGAGGGTTCTACAAATGTTTATAGGACATAGATCTAAATAATTTATCGCATACACTAAATTTTATATATGTCTATGCTTGACATAATAAAATTTAGCCAAATTCATTGGCCTTTATGGCTCTTGCATTTGGATTCTTTATTAATAATGAACCAAATTTTTTACTCATGTATAATGAAGTTTGAATGGTAGAGAATTATAATGTAAAATAATTGATATAAAATCAACACAAAGGAATACAACAATAAATTATTGTAGCGCGGGATGATTACGTTCTTATGTAGTTATTTTTACTTGATATTTGATTTGTAGATCCTATGAATTAATCAATTTCATTAGGGCGACTTGGATCTTCTCTTTTATATAAGTAAAAGCATATTGATGAATCCGCAAAGATCATAAAAAGGACGCCGTCTTTGTTGATGGCTACAAGCACCCCGGCGCCAGCTGCATACTTCCTTTGCATTATGTAACTGATGGAGTGTGCGAGAATATTAAAAAGTAATAGGGATTCTGAAAGGATAATATATTGTCGTAATCCCGATACCAATATGATAATCCGAGTCGTTCATATATACTGCGTTGTTAGCCTGGGTATCTTAGCTGAGTTGGATATTGAAGAGCGATAATAATGTTGTCCTCTTTTTTGAATGCAATGTACTTGTTCATTAAGGGTGCCAGATCCGTTTCGTTCATCTTGGCGTAATATGGGGGGAATAGTTTAGACATTAACGTAATAGTGTAAGCAAAATAGTTGATGACTCCCAGGCTGCGAATAATCGGTCAATGCGTAACGTTTGTATGAATGTTTTTTGAACCTTGAGGCATTTAGCTAATCGTCGCCTGATGTTGTGCGCTTTCATGGTTTTTGCAATGAGGTCTATAGGGTTTCCTAGGTAGGTGAATCCAGGAACGATTTACTCAGCGTGACTGTTACGCCACCCACGTCCTTCTAATGTACATTAGAATGATCTTGTAAATCACTTGACAACAAATTTGCTTCGCCATAGATCAGGATATACTCCAAGTAAACGTTGTAATTGGCTTTACGAGCTACTTTGGCGCGATGATTCTTTGTAGGCAATATGAGCTAAACGAGGCTCCCACCCATGGGTAAAACTTTGTATCTTTAAGATTGGTTCTGACTAGAGTTGCTAGGGGGATGAAGAAGAACGCCTATTTGATATCGATTTTACAAGCAAATTTAGTCTTTTCGAGCTTGGTAGACATCAAGGGTATAGACTTGAACCTAAAAGGGTAGTGCTAGAAGTTCTTTAAAACATTGGAGAAATCCCTGATAAACTTTGGGAGATCTATCGGACTTCGGGATAACATATAGTGGTTAGCAGAGTTCATCTTGGGATGATTTAATCATATCCACTGCAAAGAGTTGTCAAATGATGGGAATATAACTCTCGCCATGCTCGCAGAGGCGTGCATGACGGTAGTACCAACTTTCATTGTTATTGATACACAAGGGGTCGAGCTTAGGTCTGAACCTCTTTCTGGCGACCGCCCTTGGGAAGGCTAACATAAACGGACCCACTGCAAGCTTTCATTGAACGGCGGAAGACAGTAGATCCCACTTGGGGCCCACCAAAATTATTATCCACCTTAGCAAGCGAGCTTACCAGAGATTCGATGATAGACCTCTCTTCTATCCCTAGACTATTAACCTTTGAGGATATCGAGGATGCTGTGAAAGGGTTGTTTATCCTCCATTACTGGATTCTTGAACCTTCTGACTATAGTAAAATCAAATCTGACAAAGATTCGGGAATTCGACAGATGACGGCTGCCTCTAGGGGTGGCAAAGTTGCACTAGAGCCTTGATCGTCCATATGAATATCTAAACATATATTATATTTTTTTCTTATTTTAGGAAGAACAGAAATATTTCGAAAACATGGTATATAACATAATTTGTGAAATAAGTTTCCTAATCTATTTAATAATATTATAGTCGCCTCTGATATAGAAATTTTATCCGAAAGTAAATTTTTTTTAACATAAATATATGATTTAATAATTTAAAAATTTTAGGAAATTACCTCCCCTACTTTATACAGCATAATGGTATTTCTTATAATTTTCTCATATTAAAAATTTACCACGGGTTAAATCTAATTAAAGAAGAAATTTATAAGATTTTATTTATTTAGAAACATTTTTTTAACTTTATGTTATTTTCTAAGATTACAGGTATATATACATTAAAAATTTATGAAATTTTACTAGCTCGTTTTATTGCTATGACCTTCGATCTTTAATTTTGTTTAGTTTACATATGGTTTGCCATTAAAAATATAGAGTCTTTTTAACTTGAAATATCTCTACTCATAAAACCTTAGTATACTTATCTTATGAAATATAAATTATTCTTAATACAAGTTTCTTTTTTCTTCAAATTTCTCCTTAGTTTTCTTGACTTCAATTTATTATATAAATTTTATGTGACTAAATTAATATATCAAACATAATATTAATCAATATAATATTGAGCAATTTCTATTTAAATGAAGAATGATTTATTTCCTTGGATTACATAGTTGTTATCTTTATACTTAAATAGAAATTATAGCGAAGTTAAATTTAATTTGTTGGCTAATGAAATTTATAACAATATTCTGCTGATGAACGAAAAGAGTCGCTATTTATTAATTGATTTAAAATTACTGGGATAGGAATCAAGCCATTCATGACCCAAATTGTTAAAATCAAAATTGCTAAAGTCAATCCTAGATCCCAGTCTTTTTGCTTTGATGACTCTGGTGAGATATATTTGGCAAGACATTGACCAGAATTTAAGGCTTCGTCCATCAAACTATCTTTACCAGTTGAAATGTCTGGGAAATAATATGTTTCGCGGATTTTGTAGAAGATTGAATTGAACAAAGACAATAGTTATAACAGATCTTAGTCCCAAACGTCTAGATTTACAAGGAATAGTTGTTTGAAGCTAGTAGTTAAAATTGGATTTAATATTTACTATTGCATTTTATTAAAATGTTTTGTTCGTATTCTTTTAAAAAAGTTTCAATTACGAAAGCACAAAGATTTTTTGGCACTAATAAATTTGCGGAATTAATAGTGCATTTTTGAGGATAAAATTAGCTTGATGGATGGGTAATATATTTAAAAGTGGTAGTTTGAGAAATAATGATTGCAGTGATTATTTAAAAATTTGAAAACTCTTACTGTATCTCCTAACGTTTTTTAGATAAATTAGCAAACTAGGAAATTATAGTTGCTTTACCAAATAGTTATTGGATCCAATTCTGGTATAATTGTTTTAGTCTAGTAAAGTTTAAATTTTTGCTGCATTTTAAAAACCTACATGCACGCCTCCGCCGGTCGTTTAAAAAAAATTGGTGTCGAGTTTGGCGGAGTGGTTAAACTTAATTGCGTCCCTTTAGTGTGAAAAAAATTTTTACGGCCACTTATGCCTAATGACCTAATTACTTTGAAATAAAATAGTAATTCGAGTTATAGATTGATCTTAGCGAACTTGCTTAGTTAATAAAATATTTCCACGGCAAGAATATTCACTTATTTCTTAACCTTATAGTAAATGGTACCAAATCCTTAAAATATTAATTTAAATAAAAAATAAACTAACAATGCATAGTCAATATAGCAGGATCTTAATTCCATAAGAAAAAATATTGGGTAGTTAAAAATTATGTAATTCTTGCAAAAGCATGAATTTTTAAATAAATCATCTTAAAACATTTCATGCATGAAAATTATAAAATATATATTTATAATAGAATTTTTTCAAAAATATTTGAAATGAAAAACAATATAAGTTTGGAGCGCATTCATTTTAATTGTTCGAAAAAATCTTTATGTTGAAACTTGAGTTTCATATTGATATCATATCATCATATGAAGTTTTGTATTTTTTCTAATTTTTTATATTATTTTTTGATATATTAAATTTTTACTTACTATAAATTTTGAACTTCCGCTATTTTAAATGCATTTTGTATTAAATGTTTAAAACAATAAGAAAATCGATTCGTTTTAATTTGCTTAAATTTTCCCTAAACTAATAAATTTATATATTTTTAATTAATTTTTTCTTAGGAATTCAATATTTAAAAGGTAAAATTAATTCTATATTTCTCATTATAAAAAGAAAATATTTTGCAATTTAACTTTTATATAATTGATATACTTTATTATATAAGTATTCAAGAATTTATAATCTAACAAAATCATTTTCAATAGTATTGTCAAATCTTTAATTTTTAGGAGAGGCGTCCTAAAGACATAATATTTAATGGGGAGCATATAAATTAAGAAATATAAAAATCTTCCTTCTTTCTAATGGAGAATAGTTCTTAAATTATATATGTTTTAACCAAAATATGACACACAAGAACTACTTGTTTTCCCTTTTAGGTAGTAAAGGGAAATATTGACTCGTAAAATTTTAAATTATAATAAATTTATCTATATTATTACTATCTTTTGAATAGTAATCTTCAAAGTTTAATTTCCATTAATAAAAAAGTATCTAAAGAAGGATCCTATAAAAAAAATATACTTTATAAAATTAACTCTTAGAATATAATAAATTAAAAAATAAGAATAAAATATAGCTAATTCTAAAAATTACAAAAGACAAATACTAGTGCTTCTAAAATTGAGTTTTTTTTACGTTGCGTTTTTTATATATAAAAACATAACATATCATTGTATAAATTGAAATGGTAATTGTTGGTAAAAAATGGTCAAAATTTAGAAGCTTTATAAAGAACAAAATGATTCATATTTTACAAAATAGTAAAGTAACCATAAATAAATCGAGTATGAGCCCTGTACCTTGTTTAGGGTGGTGTGTGAAGGGGTTATTCAAAAATTTAGGCGCAGAGATAGGAATTTACTACGGGAGGTGAGGTTTATTTTAAAGTGATTTTTTTATTTTTTTGAAACATCGAAATTTTCTTAATATTAATTTTAAAAAACGACAATTTTAAACACAAATAATAAAACATGGGAAAAGAGAGATATTTAAGAGAAAATATAATATTATTAAAAAATATCATAGCTTAAAAAACGGGGATGTAAAATTATATTCAAATATAGAAATAATCATAATATCTTTAATAAATAAAAATTTCTTCTTCTTTTGTACTGTATTGGGGAAACGATATATTAAGTGTTTTACCAATCGAATTATTAATGTCATAGTTCAGCTTATTAATCCTCCCAATGAAGAAAAAGTCTTCTCATTATTGCTGGTATTGCCAAAATATAGAGTGATTTTAATATATTTGAAAAAATCTTTAAAATTTATTATATGTATGCATTGCATTTCTCAGAGGATTATATATTAATCTTTCATGCCAAGATATTTAAAATTACCTTTATACTATATAATATATAACCTTAGAATAAAATTTAATTATTTAATCTTTATATATCAAGTATTAATAAAATATCCTTACTAATGTTTAATAATATAAAATTGAATAGAGTAATTTTATTAATCACAAATCGATTGATTTGAGGCTAAAGAAATCTTAAATATCATGATGGAATCATATATTGGTTAACGATTGAATTTTTACATTTATTAGAATATCAGTTACATTTTATTTCATACATCCCTATAATAAAATGTCTTACATTATATATATCTTTCAAGTATAATTTTTAGTTAAGAATATGTATATAAAAGAAACAATAATAATCATCATTAAACTTTAAGTTAGTAAAAAAAATCAAAAAAGTAAAATTATTTTTTATTTAACAGATTCTGAAATGATAAAAATAATAAAGGTTATTATGAGTTATTCGATATTTAATGATAATAAAAAAATATTAACGTTTAGAAAATAATAGATTATTTAAAGTAGAAAAAAGCTAAAAACATTGAATTATTTGAAAATCGATATTTGGAAGTCAAATCAATTATATTAACATAGAGCAAATAATGTATCCAAAAGTAGTAAAAAATATCTAGTGGACGTGTTTGTATGAAAGTTTCTCCTGAACAATCATTTCTTGCTCGATATTTTTGATTATAATTATTTTCGAACATAACTTCAACCATATCCATATCATTTTTTTTTGTAATATATTGCAAAATTGTGTTAATTAAATAATTCGCATTTAATACAAAATTTTTTTTATGTTGTATTGAACTTAATGATGTATTATCTTCAGATAAAATATCTAATTTCGACCTTCTGATACTCTCCAAGGACACTCCAAATAACTCTTATAATGCTGTAACAGCTTGATATTAAAAGCTCCATATTATCAGATATGCTTTGTACAGTTTCTTTTTTTTGTAGTACTCTAATTTTATTCAGCAAATTCTATCTCGAAAGAAGAATGTCAAAGTTACATGTTATTAGCCGTAATTTTTGCGTTTAGGCTGGAAGCCGCGAGAAAGTCACAGCTCTAGTGGCGGCTGAAGGATACCTGACAGCAAATTAGCGAATGCTATGTTGAGCGAGGGAAACTCCTGAAAGTTAAAGTCCATAATGCTAGGCAGGTAATAGGTTGATGATATCGTTGAAGATGTCATTTATTACAGGCAAGACAATCGAACCCATTTGGGGCGCATCAGAATTGTCAACAACCTCGGAAGCCATGGATGAGACGATGGACAACTGCAGACGTCAGGGTCATGGGAACGTAAGCTGCTTTAGGCAGTAGGAGTGGGTAGAGAAGAAACATCCTCAAGTCACTTCCTATCCCATCTTTGGGCATATGCGAGATTATGTCAGAATCGGGTACCGGTGAACTTTTGTTAAAAGGTATTTTTATTTGAAATAAGTTTGAACGTATTATTGGGTTAGAAAATAATAGTAAAGTGTTCAAAAAAAATTTTAAAAAAAGAGATCTGGGTGAAAACAAATATGGGTGCATTCTCAAAAGAAATAAATTTATAGTTTCCGAATTTTTAAAAATAAAATTATAATAAATAACTCGTTATTAAATAGAAAAAATGTTTAGTAATGGAATCTTAATTTAAGTATATCAAGTAAAATAGAAATAAATCACTATTGCAAGCAATATTTACGAAATATTGTTACTATAATGCATTCGCAAAAATATACTTGCGATAATGCACATTGCTATAATGCTTTCATGGTAATATTTTCTTCGCGATATCAAATGCCACTTTAATTATTTCACAATAATGATTTTAATGTAATTTATTAGATAAAAGAGATAGTATGAAAAACATAAAGTGGAGAGAGATATTGAAGGAGCTTACCATCAGAAAAAGTGAAAGCTAAAAAGAAAAAAATAATATTTATCGTGATAATTAGCTATAATGGATTTGTGATATCTTTTATTGCGGTTATATATTCGTTGAATTGTATTGGCCATAAAGCATTCTGGTAATATCTATTAACGTTAATCGATATTCGCATTAATACATTTAGCGAAAAAAGTTTCGCGGTATTGAGGTTATTTATAATTAATATAAATATAGCCGTAGAACAAAAATATTTAATATACATTAGGTCATATTAACCACATTGTTATAAGTGAGAAATTGTATCAGAAAACAATATTACTAAAAATAGTCTAACTTTTATATATTTTTTATTAGTTGCCAAAAAGACAAATCTAGGTATCATTTAAAAAACACATTTTATATTTCCATTGATTTTTTTACATCATTACCTTTTTTATAACAATATTTTTCTGATAAATTAAATTTAAAGTAATAGATAATAATTTGTGAAACTAATAATTGTAATTTGGTAGTCGTGGTGCTTGTTAACCGCAGTGCATGAACTTATAAATCACCTATGCTTATTTAATGAATAAATATTAATATTCAAATTTTTAATTATATAAGAATAATTCTGTTTTTATAAAAGCAAATATATAAATAGATAATCTAGAATCTCGATTTGAATCAGATCAAGCAAAGTCAAATTAAGACCATAAAAAACCCTAATTATTATCATATACAATATAAGTTTGCAAAACACTACAAAATATCAAATAAGCTATTATGTAAAATGATTATACTTAAACCTTTCAAAATAAAATGCCTAAAGATATTTGCTTGTAAAACTTCTGCAATTAGGTAAATGGAATCATTCAGATAGGTTAAAAATTAGATAAATTAAATGTTGGGTGGCATAGACTTATATCGAATATAAATTTTATAAGTTTCTATCTTTTAAATTATTGTTTGCCAATCGAAAGCGAACCCTTTCCTGCAATCAACTAAGAAAAAATATTAAAATTAATAATATATTACATTTTGGTAGAAAGGCTAAATTACTATTCGAAGTGTCTGAGACGTTCTAACCTGATTTTCTTGATAAAAATTTGATAAAAAATATTTTAATATTAGTAGTTTCCTATAAAAAAATCTAGCTTGATCATAAGTTAATATATAATTCTGCAGTTTGAAATTACAAATTTTTACAAAATTTAAATCAAACAGATTTTTAATCTATTTACTTTATCTTATTAAAGGTAATTAAACTTATTTCTTAAATGATTATGTTATTTTATATTCTCTTTGTTACATAATAAAACATTTTAATGTGGTTCATCTCCTTAAAATATATCTTCTATAGCTCTATTAAATTTAATTGAATCATAAATAATGTTTAGATTCAAATGTCATAATTTGTACTCGCATTAGTAAGTCATTATTATATATATTACTCAATATCAGTGGCGTAGCTACGGGGGTGGTTCCAGAGCAAATTTTTTTTTTTAGATTATACGTTCAAAAGACTTAAAAATTACTTTATATCAAATAAATACCATTAATATTTATATTTTTCCTGTTTTGATGTTTGTGGAAGGATATTATATTACTATTGAAATTATTCTGGATACATTGAGAATAATCTACTAAATTATAACATATTATTGATGGATTTAAAAAATATATTTATTATATATTATCGAAGATATGGTTATGATTTATAAGATAAACCCAGCCGAAATCAGGGCAAAAGGGCCGAAGACCCGTTAAAAAGAGTCTGAGGCGCGAAGTCCCCCAGGTTTTTATATGTATGGACCCCCTCTTAGGAAAATTTCTAGCTACCACTGCTTAATATTATAAATTAAATTAAAATTATTTAAGCGCAAATGGGGTTCAACTGTATAAATGAAGGTATTTATTGGATTAAAAGTTAAAATATTACAATTATTACTATAGGCAATGCTTATGAACATGTCCAAGAAGGTTTATAAAATTTTATCAATTTGAGAATTATTTAAGATTTTATTATGTCGATCAAAATGATTATTTATATTTTAAATTATAGATAAAATTTTCAATCATATAAGAAGTAAGATTTTATTTCAGGTATAAGAATTTATATAATAAATGTTTATATTTTTATAGCATATTTAACGTACACTGACCATTACATTCAAAGTAAATTACTAAAAAATTTCCTTTAATATTCAACATTTTTTAAAAATATTTTAAGCTTCAAATTTACTGATTGGAATTAGTAAATTAACAAATAAAAAGCATTATACAAATAATTGAATACCTTAGGATTGGGAAATAAAAATCTTACTCTTAATCTAGGTATAAAAATTGTATAAAATATAATTTATAATATATACATTAATATATTAGAGCAAGAATCGAAACCCAAAGGTAAAATATAATTCAAGCATTAGGCCAAATTTTTTTTAAAAATATATAATTATTAATGAACATTTAGAAAAATAAAAAAATATTTTTTAGCTTTTTATTAATATAAATAAAGAAAAGCCTATTTATATTTTATTTTTATTTATGATTCATGTTAAAAATAAAAAATATTTAAAAGAATATTGAATTTGAGAAGTTTTAAATTTTATATAAATTTGATCAAACAGTTGGGTATAATTAAATAAAAGTTTTTTATAATAATGAAAGTTAAAAATTTTAATTGGAATATAAGTATTTTGTAAGAGTATTATAATAGAGTTAAGAAGTAAAATGCCATTAAACATTATAGTTCAAACTAATTAATTTATTCCGTTGATTAACTACTATACCAGCATTTAGATTAAATATAAGAAGGATAGTTAAAGAAATGGAAAGAAAGGGATAAATTAGAGGAAGATATTACCTTCTTTCCGAACTATAATTGCATTGGTCAGCATTTAAAATTTTCTAATCCAAAACTATTCTTTCTTGGGAGGATAAACATATGTCGACTATTAGGTTATAACCTTCTAATTATAATTAGAAAACTGTTGATAAAATCATTAATTTTACTTAGCAAAAAAAATATTTCTGAATATTAATAAATTTAGACTGAAAGAACATGCATTTTAAAAATATAAAAAATATACGATAAAACTATAACAAAAAATAATAGTTCTCCAATTAATTAACTATTATTTGTATTAATATTTTTCATTCACTTTTTTATCCACATCATTTTTTAATTTATATATTATTAATACATGCTATAAAGTGAATAAATTTTTATATATTATTATAGTAATTACAATAGGGCACATATCAAATTCAAGTAGGTTAAGTTTAATTAAGCACTAATAAAATATTTTTATCTCTAATAACAAGCATTTATCTAATACGTTATAAAAATTAATTTTGGACCATTCAAAATTTGTTTCAATAAAGCTTGGTCTAAAAAACTAATAAGTAATATTATGACATAGAAATTATATTAATTTATTCTTCATTTGTAATCTATATTTCTAAATATATTTAATTGTTTCTATTCAAGTATTAAAAATTTTTTTATATTCCATATTTTATTTAACTCCACATTTAGGAAATGTAAATGGTACCCTCATAATATCTTTAGGTTATCACGAAAAGAACAATATAGAAAAAATAATTAGATTCATAATTTATTAATTAAAATTATTTTTATCATATATAATATCATTTTTATTAATTTATTGTTTATCAAATATTTAATA
This sequence comes from Gordionus sp. m RMFG-2023, assembly GCF_954871325.1. Classification (NCBI taxonomy): domain Eukaryota; kingdom Metazoa; phylum Nematomorpha; class Gordioida; order Chordodea; family Parachordodidae; genus Gordionus; species Gordionus sp. m RMFG-2023. Next base: position 2,568,800 of record NC_088778.1, on the reverse strand, counting down.
TTTTAGACTATTTTTAAGAATTTAAACAATCTGTAAACAATTGAATTGTATTTCATAATTTACAAAGGTGATACTAATAAGTAGATTGTCGTCAGTAATAATATTTTAGAATGTCTTGTCTACAGTAGTAATTTATTTGATTAAAATGTATTTTTTCTTTAAGAAAAACAAAAAAGTCTTTTATAGTTAATTATTGATATAAAAGTTTAATAATATAAATAACTTAAATTTGCATTGTTACGAATATGTAACAAAAGGAATAAAAGGAAGGATTTGAAGCAAACCAAATCCTTATACAAACGAACCTTTATCATTTTCTGAACCATAACGAACTTTTATGACAAAATATTTATTTGATTTCAACAGTAACCGAACCAAATTCTTTATTCAGAAGAGTTCGGATTTGTGAAAATACAATATATTTATTTTCAGGACTTGTCAAAAGATTTTGTGAAATAGGTATATTTTATCATTTAAATAATAGGAATAAATTCCTTAAATTTAATAATATTTTAGTCTCCGAGTCGATCTATATTACATCTTCTAAAGGTACAAAAATATAAAAATATATCAAATAATATGATATATAAAAAATATTTTAGACTCTAGACCACATCTTATCAAACATTATGGTATATATATATATAATAATTTATATATACTTGTACAAAAAATGAAAATAATTTATACCCGATGCGAGAAAAATTTAAAATTTTTGGTCGACAGATAAGATCCTATTTTTGTTCCCCACAGATCCAAGCCCTATTCAATTCGAACTTCCCAATTTGGTCTGAAATAATTTTAAGAAAATGTCAGAATAATAGAGGCCGATAAAATATGTATCCGACTTGGATTCATCTATGCAAGGCTCTTCAATTAATGTTCGTTAAGAAGCTGCATATTCATTTCAATAAATTTGTAATTATGTTATAGTTAGTTTTTTGTATTTTATCTAATATATTTTTCTACGAAAATATAAGTAAAATACTGTGGAGAGATTGAATTAAATCTAGCCTGGCTACATTCAAGATATTATTTTATAGAAACCTATAACTATTTTGAGCTGTTTGTTATGCTAGCTTCCTACTATAGGCTACTAACCCATATTCCTGTAAAGAGTTTATTTAGCTATAGATTTTTATAAATCAATGGCAGATTTGAAAAGATTGTCGATTTCTTGATTTAAATCCTTCACATACAAAAAATGATTCCTAATTCGAAAAAAAAATTTTTTCATCTTCAATAAATTGTTTTACCACGTTAAACCTATTACAAAAACATTAAAATAATTACTTTTCATGGTTACATTTTTGCTATCTTGCCTAGATATATTTTCCCGACCTAGCCAGACTAATATATTTAAATATTCTCGATTCGACGTAAAAATTGAAATATAAATAATATTAATCGAAAAAAATACATTTTTCTATATTTGTTATATATAGTAATTTTAATCAATTTAACAATTTAAAAAGATATTTAATAAAATTCAAAGAGGCTTATTTTATAAAAACGTCCCTAAAAAGCAGGACAAACAAATTTAAGTTACCTAGAAGAGATTAATACAAATTTTAACATATGAAATAAATTTATTTTAGAAATAATAATTTAAAAAGTGTAATTGAAAATGAATTATTTGAATTAATTATATAGGATTAGAAGTTTTAATATTTAAATATTGAAAACACAGGAGATGCAATATAAATAGGGAAAGGACATTATTATTGTTTTAGTGTGGCTAAATATATTTTATTTTTACTTCTTTCAACCTTATTTTGTTGCTATTTTTATTAAAATTTTTATTACTACAATAAAATAATTACGGATCTATTTATTAAAATATTTGGAATATTTTAAATTTTATATCTTTATCACGAAAAATATTCAAGTAATATTCTTTTGGAAAATTGTAAAGTCTTAGATGGTATAGTTAAATATAGTAATTATTTGCTAATTTCTGAAAATAAATTATTTAACCTCTAAAAATGAGGGGCAACATGTCCACAACTCAATATAATTTTTGCAAAAATTAAATCAAGATAAAAAGTTATATTAAATATAATGGAAAATTTTTAATATTTTGTAGAAAATTATTTAGACACTAAACCATAGATCGATAATATATTTTTCTTAATATATTTATTAAATTTTTTTAATTGTTTTATTTCGTAATTCAATTTCAAGATTGAATTATATATTCTGAGAATTTCCACTGATGAAGATATTTCATTAATATAGTTCGATTAGTACATGGTTTACTTTAATAGGAGCTATATTTAACATTTTTATTAAATAATGAAAAATTATATATTACAATAATTCATAACATTTTTTATCTTCTTGTTAATAGATGTTGATTTAATGAAAGGTACCCCTAACATAATAATATTTTATCTTTTTATTGAGATTGCACCAAAACCTGTTTTAAAAATTAAAAACTTTATGGCCTATTTCTATTAAAAATGGCTTATTTTGTGTTTTGATTAAGTTTTGAGGATTTTCATTGAATTTTTAAATGTTTTTAATTAATTTTTTAAATCTAAATTTTTATTCAAATAAAGAAATGTTTAAAATAAAATATAAAGAAGCTATAAATTATTTGATAAATATTAGAAAAAATGAAATTGTTTTCTAATGTTTTGGGAATTTATTAGATTAAGGATTTATTAATAATCTATTCAATAAACCCTTTAAATTTCATCGAAAATATCAATATTGATTTAAATATTGTTAACACCTTTAGTTTTTCCAAATATGACTATTTGTGCAAAGAGTAATTCTCCTTATCTTTATATTGATTTTATAAAAATTATTTATTTAATGATTATTTCAGATAACTTAACATGCGAATATATAAGTATAATAAAGAATTTTTTCTAAATATTTTAAAATATACAATTGATATATTTATTCAGTTATAGATGATGATGATATTGTAAAAACGAGAAAAGGTTATCAACTTATCGAATTATAAATTGTACACTAACTAATTTTAAAAATTTGCTTAAATGAAAAATTTAATATTACATATTGCCAATGTCAATCTATTTATGTAGTGTTTTTATAATGATATATAGTCCAGTTAAAAGAGAGTGAGAAAGATGGTGAGAACTTTATTTATATAAATTAAATATGAACATATTTATATTTCTTATAGAACACTTATATCTCAGGTACATTAACATCTCAGGTATATTATTATCAAAAATATCGTTTCACTCTATATATTATATTTAAAATATACAAGCTAAAAATTTGGACATAGGAATATGTAAATTTATTTATTCAAAAATATCACTTATATTATAATTTATATTAATTATATTAGTTCCAGGAAATAAAATCCTCACTCTTAATATAGGTAAGATAATTAAAAGAAATTTATTTTATAACGTAAATATTTATACAGAACAAGAAATGAGACCTGTAGTAAAATGTATTCTTTTTATTGATAAAATAATTTAATTTTTATAGGCTTAGGCTATTACTATAATTTTTATAAATGGAGAGGTTACATATTAAGGAACTATTCTTATTGATATATCTTGTATTTTATTTTAACTAAATTTTTAAAATATCCTTACTCCATATTTTATCAAAATATTTAATTAAGGTTTGTATATTAATATTTGCTATTAATTTTATATAAACATTTATTAATTTTTGTAAAAACTGGTTTTAAGAATTTATAGGACTGATAACAATATCATATATCAAATTTATAAGAATTCGACAACATACAAATTTTAATTATTTTAAAGTTTATTCTTAATTTGAAAAATCTGATTTAACTCTAAATGCATTACAGAATATATATAATACCCTTTCTGAATTTCCGTTTTGCTATAAACCTATGCAGGATCCTTTTATATTTATTCTGATAGCTGTAGTATGACTACTAAACGATGGTTAAACCTCTGGTAGTGTTATATTTTCAAATCTTCCCTCCAGGAGACCCTAATAATATAAACCTCCATCATAAAATCTAGGTTTAAACTAAGATGAGATTTTCAACTTTGAACATTGGTTCTAGAGAGGATGAAAGAATTGGCGCCATGTTGAGTAATAACATGTATACAAGAGATTTAGTGGAAAAAGACATAACTAATTTGAGAAGGTTATAAACGCTTCTATAGATTGTCAAACAACAAAAATTGTGTGGTATTATCTTCAGCCATTGTCTGAACTCAAAAGTCATATAAGTCAAGTGTTAGATAGATTGGTGCAAGAAAAATTTAAATTCATATAATATTTAATTATAATTTTTGTATAATAATTTTATGTGGTATTTTCAAATAAAATCAAATAAGAATTTTAAATTTGGGTTCATATAATTCAAATATTTGTTCTATCAAAAAAATCTACCCCACACCCCCCTTACCTTTGCAAATATACAGGGCTACTATGAATCTCTACCTTAAAAATAAATTCTTTCAAAGCAAACAAAGACTGTGGATAACTCTAAAATGGAAGTGGGAATATAAAAACAATAACAGTTACCTTTGCTATAAATTTAAATAATCAATTCTTCAAAAACTAGCAAAAGAAATGTGAAGTGATTTAAAAAAAAAAAATAATAGATATCTCTAAGTTATTAGGTTTGACAAAAAGTGGAGCGCTCAAATAAAGAAGTTATTGATGGAATATAAATTATATTATTAATACAAAAAACGAAAAACAAACTTATAAAGTCAAGGTGAAGGACTGCAATGGTGAATCCTTTTGCAAGAGTTATAACATTTAAAATAAATTATATATATATATAATCAAAATACAGTAGAGAACCAAAAATGGACTCCAAATTTAATCAAAATATATAAGAGAAACGGATAATAAACGGTAAATAAATAATGAATAGATGGAAAGAATCATTTCAGGAACTTTTCAACTTTAATTACTGCACACTCTATATAGATAAACACAAATCATGTTAAGATTTTATCCATAATTGCAAGAAATAATATGTAATAAACGAATGAAAAATCATGTGGCAAGTGGCCTAATCTTACAATCGAAAGTCATAAAGTATTGAGAGATAAAGGAATCTATTTCCATAGCTTAGTCTATAACCAAATATTAGAAAGTTAATAGACAGTTGGAATGAAGAAAAAGCTATTTACTTGTTACCTTCAAAAATACAGAACTTAAAAAAAATGGCTATCTTTGTAAAATTCTATTAAAATATTTAATTAAAAAATCTAAGATACCCATTCGTATTAGGGAGACACACACCTGGATTAACGATGGATGCAGTCTATTAAATTAGACAAATGAGTGAAAGATAATAGGAAAGAATCAGATTTGATGTGGATAGAGTAATAGATGAAGCAAATGATAAAATAAAGGAATGATTAATGAGATGGATCCCTAAAAGATAATGGTTTAAGATAGCCAACTGCCTGTGTATATAATATATACAATAATTATATATAAAAATATACTGTATTGATTAAAAAATTCCTTAACCTATCCTAAAATTAATCTAGTTAATTTCAAACAAAATTAAACTTTAAAATTATAAAATTATTAATTATGACCTGAGATTTTAAAAAGAATGAAAATGGAAAACATATACACTACTGACTATTTAAATTAATTAAAGTTTATATATTTCAATAGATTCCAGTCTTCCTGCCAGAATGAAAAGTAGATTCATGATTAGATATTTATTATTTATACAACTTTTTTAAATAAAAATATCAATTATACATTTTTTTTAACAAAAGTAAGTGGAATAACATTCCTAAGTATATTTTTCTTTTATTCACAAATTTATATTTCGTTAATTAGATTTTCAATTTAAATTTTTTTTTAAAATTAAAACTAATATAAATTTTTGTTATTAGAATATTAAAATTTAAAATTAATTTTTACGAGTATTACATCATATATTAAAATATATTTGTTTATCACTATTATATATAAAATTTGCTATATATAGAGAAAATAAATGGCACCCTGACAATATATTTAGGTAATCGAAATTTGATTAATATAAATATTAGAATAATTTGTGATTGTTTTATTAGAGGGTAACAATATCCCTGAAATTTTTAATTTATTACTATACAAAAATAGTTACAAATAATGTAAATGTTTTATGCTTTTTTTTGGCTAATTTTGAATTCTTAGTTTTGCTAATTAGGTTTTTTTTTTCATTAGTGTACAAAAAAATATTTACAATTATTTTTAAAATTATAAGAAAATAATTTTAATTTGAAATCGTTTATAATAATTAATACAGAGAAATAAATATAAATCATTTTGTGGTAGAAAAATAATACTTCTTTTAATAAATTTAAATAATTTTAAACGTAATCACATATGTTCCTCTTATCGAGAAGACATTAACTTATTTAAAACTGACACTTTTTACCAGAATTTCTCATAAATTATTTAGTTAATATAGAATCTACAAATTCTAATTTTACTCTTGTATCGTTCAGATATTCTCTAACGAAATTTAAAAAAAATTATCATGTCATGCATGTTTAAAAATACTTATTTTAGGAAAAACAGAAATATTCCGAAAACATGGTATTTAAGATAATTTAAAAAATGGCCTCATTCATTTAATAATATTATAGTCACCCATGAAATGGATATCTTATCTAGAAGTTTTTTCTCTTTAAATATACAATTAATCTTATGATTCAAAAAATAAAACTATTTTTAACAGATAGCACTCTCTACTTTATACAACATAATGGTATTTCAAATTTATAATATCCTCATATTAAAACTATACAACTGGTTATATTGAATAGATATAAATATTTTTTAATTTGTGTAACTATCGGAGATAACTGTTATATATCAAAGGTTTGATACTTATATTTATTTGACGTTTTTTATTTTGACAATTACATCATCAATAGTTTTAGTACCATTTTATTTTATTTTTTCAAATTTAACAGATAATTTACTATTTAACATAATAAAAATACATTGATTCTTATTTTACGATAAATGACCCTATTCTTGATTTCTACAACTAAACTTTTGGAATATAAATTTGCTCTTAATGCAAGTTTAGATGAATACTCATCATTAACATTTCCCTCAAAAATCTATTGTTATCCACATTCTAAATTAAAAGAGTGACTATTTCAATTTGTTGACCCTTTGATTTTAATGTTACAATATTATGTTTTATCAAAAACGATATCAGCAAAAAATATATAAACTTCATTAAATTTTCACTAAATAAACCAGTCATACATATCGTGAATGTAAGGAATAAGTGTGTTTTTTAGTTTTTAAATTGGTTAGTTAGAAATTTGCATATTAAGGATTTTTATAACAAAGGAGAAGAATAATTCAAATAGGATTTTAGAAGGAAGTGTGAGGGAGGGCTAGGGCAAATGCCTCACCCAAGCCTCCTTCTCACATAAAAATATATAAAACATATCTCTATAAATAATAATTTGAAAGAAGAATAAGTAAAAATAATAATTTATCAAAATAACTATAGTACATTTAAAAATCTTTATAAAAATACATTTTTATAAATAAATATAGAGACAAAAATTAACATATCCAAAGGTCAACAATAAGTGGACCTCTTTCAACAAAATTTTTACGGAAAACCCCACTAATAATGTTTTCCCCTCTATTGGAAAATCCTGGGTTACGCCCATGGAGGAGAAGTATTAAGTCAGGGTTTTCCTAGTAAATATTATTGGAGGTCAGCTCTACTCATTGGAGACCTTTGGCTGTTATATTTTTATAAAAATAATTTTGAATTTCACTTTTTTTTATAAAACTGTTTTTTTAGAAAGATTTTTAATTATAGAAGTTTTTTTTAATGATCTCTGTTATTTTTATTATTAAATTATACAGTTATATATTGTATACATTTTTAGAGGAGAGGGCCATTGGAGGAGGGGGGTATGCCATTATTATCATAATGAGTTGCCAAATATTCGAAATGGATAAAGAAAATTTTTGATACCCTCCCCCCCCCCGCTAATAGCTATGTTTGTGATAATAAAAAATAAATTTATTAATTAATTTTAGCGTTGTTACTTGAAATTTTATTTTAATAAGATATATTTATCAAAATTTGCAATATATATACCATGAATATATTATATAAAATACATTATAATAATCTTATAATAAGTATTTTAAATAAACTAATGAGAGCCAGACAATGAATTAGTAAATCATATATAATTACCATATCGTATTTTTATGGTCACTCTTTATCTATGAAATGATTAACTTCTCTTTCTAGATCTCTTATTATTTACTAGAGATGATTCTAAATATATTTTGTAAATTTTTACCATGAGAATATATTCAATTTCAATTTAACGCTATAAAACTTGGAATTCATATAAACTTTCATATTCGAAAAATAATATTTATATAATAGAATACACGGGGTTCAGATTGATAATTATATTTTAACTCGATATTGTGAATTATCTCAAATTTTTAATATTATTTCTTGGTAAATGAGAGAAATACGCACTTTAGATTATATAGCCGATTTTCTTTCTTCTACTATGATGCGTTTGATATTAAAAAGTGTTAAGGCAAAATCGTTTCATTTCAATTTGTTTAAATTTGATATTTACATTCTTAGGAGTCCAATGGTTAAAAGGTAAATATAGTTCACCATCTGATTATAAAAAAAGAATATTATGTAAATTTATAGTTTATTCCCTCGAATTTACTTTATATATTTTATCATAAGAAATTATTAATTAGTTTTGTAAAAATATTTTTTAAAAAAATATATAAATTTATTATTATTATTAAATCCTAATAAACATTTATAATTTTTTATATTAAACTTTGCAGGCGTGTACGCAGAAATTTTCTGAGGGGGGGGGGATTTTAAAGATAAAATTATTGTTATTTAAAAATATCAAGAATAAATATATTAAGGCTAATAACTTTTACTAATACACAAATTTTAAATTAATGTGAATTATAAAAAATTAAATATATAAACCTGCAAACCTATAAAATAAATGTGATTTAAAAAAATATTAAACGGATTTAACCGGCGGCATATGAAGAACTATAATAATCTGATAAATGGCCATATAATTAAAGGCTCTAAAATCCACAATATAGAATGGTTTCAATAGTTAGTTTGATCTTATCTTTTGCCATTTTAATCCTATTTTTGATTAAATGGGAATAATATCTCCACTTTGAATTTATTCTAAGAAATAATCAGTTCACAGTGTTTGTGATAATTTGTTTTTTGATTGTCAAAGATTTCTCCAGCATATTTATACTTGTTGAATGGAGTCTTATCAAGACAAGCTTAACTAAATTTCTTCCAGCATAATTTTGGCTATGCATTTACGTTTTTAATTTAACATTTTAAAATATTATAACAATCGATCAGCACAATTTATTTAAATTACATTTATTTAGTGTTTTTAAAATAAGATGTGTTAGATATTCTTTTAAAATTATATATTATATATTATGTAATTTTAATATATTAATATAATTTTAATTTAAAGTAAAATAAACGAAATCATCTTTAGGATATATAACAAAACAAAAATTTAAAGCAAGAAATAATTTAAATTCTATATAAAAATAGAAACCTTTTATAATAAACAATAACAAAATAAATCATATAAATAAAATTAAAAGTTTAATCAAAGCTCAAAAATTGCAAAATTTGTTAAAAATATTAAAGAATGATAATATTGAATATGAATCAGAAAACTATGCCAACTTAGAGCGAAACATTACTTTAATATATACACATATAATCATACCTAAATTTTTACATGTCATAAGTTATTAAAAAGCAATATAACTATATTGTTTTTTTATTTAAAAATGAGGAAAATTATATATATTATTTTTGTATCATTTTTATTAATAGTTGAGAAGAAAATGAATCAAGGTATCATTAACTTAGAGACAATTTTTTTTTCGTATCCTTTTAACAATCTATTTTTATGGGAATTTTAATTTAAATAAATAAAAGCATTATTAAACTTTAATTAATATTGATTATATGTTAATATACATTTGGGGGTCATCTCAATATAATAACTTTAATTTATTAATAAAAAATATCTCTCTATTTTGTCTGTTTTGAAAAACAAAGTCACATTTGCCCTTCTTTCACAAATAGTTTTTCTTTTTTTATACTTATTTAAGAATAGTGAATACTAGAATTATATCATTTAAATCATCGTTTAGTGATAATTAAAGGAGGTTTCCCCGTGAACAGTCAATAAATTTTTTAGAATGGATAATAAAACCCATAGTTTAGGGAAATAACTATTTAAAGGGTCAAAATTAAGAAGAGATGTTCCAATCTAATTTGTAGAGAAAAAACCTTATATATAAATTGACTTGGGAAAATCAATTATATAATATTTTAAATTGGGAAAATCTTTTTATTACAAATTAGTTAATTAATATATATTTCTGACAATAAGAATTACATATTTCGCGATGAATTAAGAAGAAATAAATTTTTTATTTATTCATCTGCTTCCATTTCATTAAAAGGATTTAAACTTATTTTAGAATATTTATTAATTTTATTTTCCTTTGTTCCATCGATAAATTCAGATAAAATTGATTTATTGAAATTATCATCTATAGTTCTGTTTACTAAATATTATAAACAATTATTCAGATCCAAATATCATGATATGTAGACTTGCTAAGGGTAAGTCATTATTAATATATATTGCATAATATAAATAATTTTAAATGAATTATTTAAGTAAGCCTATACTATTCTTGCGAAAAAGAAGGTATTTATTGAATTATAAATTTAAAATATTACCTTAAATGGAATTTCTTATTTATTTATAGACGGTTTAATTAAAAACATCTTAGCAGGTTTATCAAATAAATAGTTATCAATTATAAAAAAAAATTAATTTTAAGAATTAATTATATCATTATCATTCTATTACTACTTTTACTAATTATAGAAAATGTTACTAGTATTATACAGAGTTAGTTATTTATTTTACGTATAAGAATTTTCATAAAAATTTATGTTTTATAGAATATTTAAATCAACCTGACCATTACATTCAAAGTATAATACTCTTCTAATTTTATAAGAATTTAACTTAATATTTATATTATATAAAAATATACAAAGCATCTAATTTGGTGATCGGAATTAGTAAATTAACAAATAATATTTAATATGATTCTAATTGAATACATTAGGATTGGGAAATGGGAACCTTACACTAAACCTAGGTATAAAAAATTATGAAATTAATTATATAGTATAAATGTTAATATATTAGAGCAAAAAACTAAGCCTAAAGGTAAAATGCATATATTAGTTGGATTTTTTTTTTACATCTAATAGGTTTAATTCGTAAAAATTAAAGTTTTTTAATAAATAAAAGTGCAAAATAAATTTTAAAAAATTAAAATTTTTTTATTACAATAGATATTTTATTAAGTAATAAAGTATATATTAGATATAATTAAACATGTGCGCCGACAGCATTTTCGGCAACGGCGAGTTGATTTAGACGCCGCCAAAAATCGGCGGCGGCGCGGCGGCGTCAAATATTTTTTTTAATTAAATTTATAAATTTATTGGAAACACTTTTAAAATAAAATTTATATTTTATTATGTTTATAACTATAATTTAATGATTTTATTAAGTTATAATTATCATGAATAAATATTATTTTATTAAGATTTAAAGGACATAATAATGATCTTTTAGAGTTCAGAGTGAGCCCAGCAAATACACGCTCGCTGGGTGTGCTCGTAACTGGAACGCACAGGACCTTTCTACCTATTGAGTTTAGGAAGATCCAATGCTCTTATCTTCCAAAAATCTAAGACATATTTTATCTCCATATTATAAGGCGAAAATAATGAATAACACTCTTTGTCTAAACTAGTTAAATAGTGTTGTTGTTCCAGGTTATTTTTTTGGATAGATAATGTTTTCTTAGCTAATGACTTAAGATAATCGAGTTTTGAAGCAACTTCCGTCGTTTCACATTCGTTTAATTCGCCCGTGTAAGGCCGTAGAGAGGTAGCTTGTTGACATAAAAATTCAACCGAAGTAATATTTTTTCCTTTAAATATTCAATTACTATGTTTATTGATTGAAAACGAGGATCCAAAAGTGCTCCTAACACCTAAGTAAATTAATAAAAGAAAGAGAAATAATAAATAAAAATAATTTATGTATTTTAAAATAGTACCTGAAGATCGGTTATTGGAAATCTATGATCAAATTTAGTAAGAATTATTTTGTTTAAGGGATGCTATGGGAGGACTATCATATTAATTTCACTACGAAATAATAAGGCTGAATTTATAGTTACTCCTTTTTAAACAGATAAAAATTCAACAGTTTTTTTGGAAGTTTTAATAAAATTTGAAAGTTCATGCACCAACTATACCAACGGGCACATTTAATTTTAAAGTTTTTTGTTTTTTCTCATATGATTTTTGATTTACACTATCATCATAAAACTCAAAGGATCTTCATAAAAAGAATCATTATCAACAAATCTAAAATATCCGATATATATGATATCGATTCAAAACATTTTCTATTTTCTATATCGTTTATATTTTCAAAATCCACTGTTTTGAATCTTAAGGCAATTATAACTTTTCTCACTTTTAATGAGATTTTCTATTTTATTAACTTTTTTTTATTCCATCGACTGTCACTGGATTATGTAATCCATGCCCCAAACATAAATGATGGTCATATTCTCCTAGACGAACACTTTTCTTTATATTGGGTCCTGCATCCGTAACCATTTGAATTTTCTTGGACCCTAAATCAAATTCATTTTCAACTTTTTATATCTCGGAAAAGAATAGTTTCAGCGGTATGTTTTTGAGTACATGATGTGTCGTCATGTATAAAATATAATATTAAAATTATTATCTATTTCGTGAAATGTAAAGGTGATATAATTTCGCCGTCAATATTTATCGGTCCAAGTATCAAAAGTTATAACACAAAATTTAGGATCTATATTATGTTGGCATATGTATGCTTTCATTGATAAATACACATCATCTAATCCATTCCGGCTAAGTGTAGTTCTATATGGTAATTCTTTGGTATCTGAAATAATGCTATATTTCCATATAATAAAAAGTTAATAATAAAAATATTATGTCGTAGAAAATTCTAAATGTGGGATGTTATAAAATAATTAAATATATTAATAGTTATAATAAAAATTAAGATTGCCCTTGCCCTATAAAAAATTATAATGATTTTACAAATAACCTTTAAAAAATCTTGCATTCCAATATTATTTATAGAAGAGAATGGCATTAAATCCTTGCAACACATGAGAACATAATTCTTTACCAGAATCCATTTTAGGGTCAGTTGTATCTTATGGGTTTGAAAAATAACTTTAAATTTTGTTTAGGTATTTCTTCTTTACATGATAAATCATGTTTGTCAAGTAAATGTTTTATTATATTTGATGTGCTGATATTTTTTGAAAAAGATTTGATTGGATAAATAATTAAAAAATTTACTCTGAAAATGAATAATTATTTTCATCCTCACCATCTTTATCAAGTGCTATTTGCAAGCATATATTACAAAAAACTTTATCTGTAGTAACACTGGTACTCTTATTATTTGTGTCAAAGGATCCAAAATGTTTCCATGCAAAAGAAGGCTTTGCTTGCAAGGATATTATATTTGTTTTAGTCCTGGTTTTTTTATATATGTTATAATGGCAACAAAATAAAAATCATTAATTAAAATTTCCTATTATGATAAAAAATAAATTTTTTATAACGAGTTGTAAATTATTTGAAGCATCAAAAATTAAAAGAATAAAATATAGAATTACCTTTCAAATTTAGTCCTAATCTTATTTTATCTAGCAAGTTGGTCACAAACCTGCCCAAAGTGAGCGAATATGGAAATCTATAGCAAATAATATTTATTAATTAAAATCGCATTTTTTAATAATTCAAAAAATATTTAATATTTTTCTTCTAATTACAATTCATAAAAAAACATATAAAATAAATTAATAATAAAAAATATGTATCACGCCGCCGAATTTTTACAACGGCAGCGGCGTGTTGAGCGCCGACATTTTTTTGGCGCGCGGAGTCGGCGTGGTCAGAATCACCAGCGGCGGCGCATTTGACCTGCGGCGCACATGTCTAGATATAATGGATGAAATTAATTAATAACAATTACCTGACGATTTGCTATTATACCAGATATCGAATTAAAATAGGAAAGATAGGAAATAAAGAAGTAACGGAGTAAGTAAAGGGGAAGGTGGGATAAATATTTTTGATTTTATTATTTATATCATATAATTTAAAATAAAGCTCGCCCTATTTTCTCAAAATGAAAATTACTTTATAATTTATAAAAATATTATAGTAAATACAACAGAATCCAAGTTTAATTCAAGTAAATTAATTTTAATAAAGTATAAATATTAAAAAAATAAATTCAATAAAATTTCCTAGAATTATTTAGAATCATTTATATAATATATTAAAAAAAATTATTAATCATGTATCCTTAAAAATTTATATTACTAAAGCTAAAAAACTAATTAGTAAGTAATATTATATCCTAGAAATAGACTAAATTTAAATGTCTCTTATAATCTAATATATATTTTTTTAAAATCTTTTTCTTATATAAATAATTATTGCTTTGGGACTAAAAAATTTTTTCTTTGAGCATATTCCAAAATTTATTTTACTTAATATTTAGAAGAAGTAAATGGTATCCTTATAATATCTTTAGGTATTCACTATTGGACTAACATAAATAATTTTTTAAAATTTAGATTATTATAATTTACTAATTTAACATCATTTTTATAATTATTTCTTATTATTTTTATTTATTGGCTCTTAAATATTTTTGACCTATGTTATAATTAAAGCTATCATCAAACGATTATATTATATTTCATAATTCTATGAAATTTAATTCACTATTTTTTAGGACTAGTCAAAAGATTTCGTGAACCAGGTAATTAATATAATCTATATAAAAGGAATAAATTTTTTGATTTAATGATATTTTAGTATCCGAGCCAATCAGTATTACATCCTCTAAAGGTACAAAAATATATAAATATAAAAAATAATATAATTTAAAAATAATATTTTAGGCTCTAGGCCATATCTTATCGAGCATAATGGTATGCATTTAAAATAATTTATTTATGATTATATCAAAAATTTGAAATATTTTTGAACCTTCATAAGATCTAACGCGATCCAATAAAAATATTTTAAGATTTTTCGGTTATTTTTTTCATAAATATCCAATTTTTTTATTCAAAACAAATCCGATCCAATCTAAATTGTGCAATTGAAGAAGAAATAAGCTCTCAAGGATAATCAATAATTTTGCGGTGATTAATAAAAATATTATTAATAAAAACATGGAAATAATAGATAATTTTTAATATTTTTTAATGGGTTAAAAAATAATGAGTATTTTTTATTTGGTGAAACTTTTTAAGGTTGAGAAACGGAGCCCTAAATAGGTGTATGCAGGAATGCGAACCCGACAAAATTTTAGCCCGGGTTTGATTCGAGTTCGGTTTAAGGTTAAAAAAATTAGGTCGGATCTTCGGTTCAGGGAAATATTTTTGAATCTGAGTTTGGTTTCAGGTTCAGCTCGGTTTAAGAATTTTTGAATTGATAAATATTCTATATTTAAAAACTAGACATAAATTTGGTATAAAAAATAAATTTTTTATTTTATTTATGGCAAAATATAGTTAAAAATTATAGATTTAAAAAATTTTATTTAGACGTATTTCTTTAAATTAACAAAATTTAATTTAATAATTTTTACTTTGACTTGTTCACTTTCATTTTCCTCTAATTAATAATCTTTGAGAATAAGTTAAAAATTAAAAATAAATGGCGTAAATGAATTTAATTGTTTAAAATTTATTAATATGAATCTTTGAGAATAAATATTAAAAAAATTAAATAAATTAATTAAGTTGTTTAAAATTTATTAACACTTCACTTAATTGGAAATTTGAAAATATTATAAAATGTCAAATTAATTAATAATATTTGTATTTACAATTACACAAATATCTTATATTAATTTAAACATTACACTGAACCCGGGTTCAAATAAAATTCCCGGGTTCGGTTCGGGGTTTTGAAAATTTTATAAACGGGGTTCAGGTTCAGTTCGGGTACAGATTTTTTCCCAAAAACCCGGGTTTTCTTCTTCGAGTTTGGGTTTGGTTCGAACCCCTAGGTGGATGCCTCGTGACCACATGATTTATTTTTTGAGGGCGAAAGATTCAAAATTGCAAATTTTATTTATTTAAATTTATTTTTTTTATATTTTACATTTTTAAAATATAATAACTGATAATTGTGTCTGATAGATATAATTATATTATAATTTATATTACCAATGAAATTTAATGTTCTCTATGTGCATCAGCTAATATTATAGTGGTTTTTTATATTTAAAACAACTCAATCAAAAAAAACTTTATAGTTCTTATAAAAAGGGAATATAAACTTTGTGAATAAGACAGATTTTATTTTAAATTCATATAAATAAATATGCTTTCTTCTTTTAGCCACAATTCAATTTTACTTTTATTTCATATTTTAATTTATATAATAAAACACTTATTAATTAAGATATGCATAAAGGATATTATTTAATAGATTTAGTTGAATTGTCTTAATTATATTATAATTTTAGTTATTGTATCTTATCAGGAAAATATTCCAGTTAATATTTATTTTAAAAATGTAAACTTTTAAAATGTATACAAATTGCACAGTAGAAGATAATTTTACTTATTAAATTAATTTACACCAAATTTTATATATACCATATGTTTAGACGTCCATCGCCCTTATTTAGAGAATACATTTCTCGATGCTTGCTAGCTATTGTTACTCGTCGACTATATTTTTTAATCACTATAGCTTTTATCAGCCGTCCATGATATTTTATAATTATGTTATAATTCAAAAGACATTTTTTGTTCGATTTATGTACATTATTCTCAAACTTAAACCCTTTCTCCTAGCATTCTGCATAAATTTGTGAAATTTAAAAAAGTTATCTAAGAATAGTACATATTCTTGAACACTCAAAATAATATCTAAAAAAATTTTGAGGCCTCTTTCATAAAGAGGATTAGTTTTGTTGTTATCCATTCCGGTTATCAAAAGTAAAAGGATATACAGAATATCAAGAAAAAATCCTAACATCCACGGCAAATTTTATTGGCTATCCTCTCATTTTATGCTTTACTTCAATAACCGTCCTTAAAAATCTAAACATTAATTAAAATTTAGATATCTTTATTTACCAATGTTTGAAAAATAGTAAAAATAATTTACCTAATTTTCTGGAAATGAATACCTACGATTTTTAAAGATTTAGAATAAGATTTCATTTAATATATTTTATGTAACTAACTTTTAATATTATAATTGTTTAAATTGATTTCAATTCAATTATTTTAATTTTTAGAATATATTTTTTTAGATTAAAATTTTATCTAAACTAATTATTTTAAATTTTTATGCTAAAGAAAAATCATAAAATCTGCACAATTATCAAGTTCAAAAAAAATGTTTATCTTTTTAGAAAGAAAAAGATATGAGGGTGAAAAAGTTCGAGTTACAATTAATATGGAATCCTAAGTGAGTTAATCTTGATTAATAATTTTAAAATTGTGAGCATTCAGTTCATAACAGTTTAGTTGGATGAATTTATATTTGCTCTTATTGGGGATGATTCCTGGAAAGGAACCTATTCTCAGGATTATATCAATCGTTTTGTTGACCTCATTGGATGAGTCGCAGATTATACTAACTTCAACATCATGGCATGAAAAGAAATGGAGGAGGTATTTTTTGCCTTGATCATAACGTAGGTTCCAATGTATAAAAATGAATCCCTTCTATGTAAAGAATTTTATAGGAATAGAATTATAAATTCAGGTATATTTATAGCTAGAATAAAAAGATTTACTATCTACCCGGTAAAAGAGTGCTCGAGTAATTTGAGAAAACTTATTTGATTTTGACTTTTTAGTATTTATTAATAGTTGAAATAGAGGACTCAAATCGAAATTCTTTATAAAACAATCAGATAAAAGATTATCAGATGTTTTGGGGTATGTTTTTGAGGTAGATGTATATTTTAACTTAATAATATTATTATAGAATGCATTACTGCTAGCGAGTAATTTTATTTACCTAAATTTTTATGTATTTTTTTATAGGTTATGATGTGAAGATAAGTATATCCTGATATAATTTTATTATTTTTTTTCATGATATGATTTTTAAAATAAACGAATTTAAATAATGATTTTTCTAAAGATGGAGAAGGAGATATAGATGTAGCAGAGTTGGGTAGTACTGTGAATACTTATATCTAAAATTTAAATAATTTCCTAATGATATTTTACTCCTCCTACCGATTGTTTTTGAATAAAATATATTAATAGATACTTTTATATCTTTTACTCTGAATCCTTTTAAAATAGATGATTCAATTTTATTTCCCGGATTTAGATTAATCATTTTATTAAAATAATCATCTCATTTTATAGCGTGGTATAATATATATTGATATATTTTCCTTTTCTAGATTCTGTAAATAAGAATATTTAGATTAATTCGATAAATAAATTTGTTTAAAATTTTTTTTATTATAAATGTGCCTTTTTTAATTATATTAAATAATATTGTAAAAATATTTTATTATAATCGTTGAAATATCATGCGTTTGTTAGTATTTTGCCTAATCTAAAAAAAAATTTAAAATTGAAAGATTTCGGGATGGTTCCACATGAGGAATGTCCATTTATCTTTCAGCTCTTTGAAGTATTTTATATACTTCTGTTAGTTGTGTATTATTTATAAATTAGCTGCAAATTTTATATCAAAATCAACTAGAATTGATTTATTTTATAATAAATAAAATAATAATAATAAAAAAATAATAAAAATTATATAGGCAGTGAAAAGAATGTTTCTATGTATATTTGCTATTGGGCCTGCCCAACTTCTGCTTAGTTGAACTTTTTAATTAATATAATCAATTCAAATATTGATAAAATTTAATCAATTGATTATTTTCCGGAATATTTACTCAAAAATCTAAACATTTTAATAAAGTTATATTAAATTATTTTGGGTGAAATTCAATTTTATTTTAATATAACTGAAATCCTATTTAGTTCCAGAGATATTTGTAGTTTTGAAGAAAGTAAGTCACATTTCATTGTTATAGAATTTATATTAATTTGAAAAATTATTTCAGCCATAAAATGTCAAATAGAAGGTATTTAATCAATATTTCATTATAAATTTTCCATTATAATCAATATGATATTTATTTATAGATGAAAATGGGTTAAAAAGAACATTAGGTTTATAAATTAAATAAGATGCATAATCTCATAATTAATTTTTTTTAGTAGTTTAATTTTAGTACCAATAAATATTTATGTACTATATTTAAGTGATGTTGTGTTTAAGTAGATCTGTGCGATGTCAACCACCATATTTATAAAATATTATTTAAAATCACATTAAATAAGACAAGACATTAGATAAAAGTTTATAAATTTAAATTAATAATAAAATTTTTGAAAAAGCCCTAAAATTATATGTATAAATTATAACTTTAAGACCTAATGACCTATTTATTAGATAGCTATAATTGTGGAATAAAAATTTAAATTCATGATATTTCCAAATTTTTTAAGCTGATATAATGGGTTTTAAATTTTGGTTGGAATAAATGCAAAAGATAAATGAAAATTTAAATGTGATATATTTCCCTAAGCGAACTTTGGGAAATTAATTAAATATAAGTTCAGGTTGGATCAATAAAATATAAAGATATCAATTTAATTTGTTAATAATTTTGTATTTTTATTACGTTTATTTGATTTTTTTGAGTAGTTTTTAAATATTTTAAAATTTCCTCACAGTTTTAGATCATTTGCGTTGTTTTACCTCCTTATAATTTTGTGTTTTAATAATAACTTTTAAGTTATATTTGTCATTTCTGCATGGTTCAGTAATTTTGTTTAGAATTTTATATCTTATCTATAATCTTTTTTAATTTATGCCGTTTATTAATGTTGTAGGAAATAACTAAATATTAATGGTAATGGTAGCTAAAAGTCATTTATAAAAAGAAATTTTTCATGATTAATACAAAACAAAAGTCAAAAATTACTCATTATAATTTCTCTCTATAAATTATAAAATGAGACTAGGCGTACAATATATATTAGTGGCGTTAAGGTTGTAAGACTAAAGATCTATGTATTAGATACTTAAAATATGTTATTAAAAATCATTATTTAAAAAAGTTTATATTTATGATAGAATCCGTAAATGATACGTACGACCATTATATCATAAGTATGTTTTTTTACAATTATTAAAATTTTATTGGGTAATTAATTATATTTATAACTATCTTAAGCACCAAATTTAGTCATCGGAATAAGTATAAATTTGCAAAAGATAATTCTTATGTTATCTATTTTAATTTAAATTAGCTATGGCCCATAAAAACCTTACTATTAACATAGGTATTATTTTTATTATAGAATAAATTGTATAGCTTAAATGTTAATATAGAACAAGAAGAGAAACCTAGGGGTAAAAAAAGAGAATAAATTTTATATTAAACTAAGATAATACGTCTATAATAAAAAAAGGAATCACTTATAAAATTAATTAAAGTTTATATTTCCAGAGAGTTTTCTTACATGAGTCTCTCAACTAATTTTTCTATTGTATTTTTCAAAAATGATGTTTATCCATATCTTATCACGTCATATATTTATATTAATTCCGAAAAATAAAAATATTTTAAAGAATATGGAATATAAAAAAATGATATGTAAACGTAATTTAAGATAAATCCATATAATATTTTTTTCAATCAAATCCCAAAAATATTTTAAATCAAATATAATATCTAAAAAATTTTATTTCTCTTAATCATTTTTATTTAAAATAAACGTCTTTTATTTACATATATTCGTCTTTTACTTAGTAAACAAATTATAAAATAAAATTTAGAAAATTTATTGCATTGATAGAAATAATTTGTTTCTTATGAGATCGAGTTTGTATTTCAGAGTCATACATATCAATTGAAAATTTAAAAATATATTTATTTTATATTCAGTTTGCTTTTGATTTTTGAACTGATCTTTATTTATAATATTTTTTGCTTTAATTAAATATTATATTTTACTAAATTAAAAAATATATCTGATATTTTGTCAGAAAAAATTGCAAATTTTTTTTATTTTAGTTTTATTTTTTTAGTGTAAAAGAGTACATTCATACTTAAAATAGTTATTTTATAAATTAAATATCAAATAATATATTTGCTAATCTTTTCAACTTCTCTTTCAATCTATTTATTCCACTTTTCTCATTTATTTATTCTTGCAAATTTGTTTCATTTATTTGGATTAAATTTTTTTATGAAGCAAAATGTTTTGTATGAAATGTATATCCCGTAAAATTTTGCACTTTTATTCATTAGTCTATAATTTATTTTATGAAAAATAATTATTAAACTAAATTAAAAAATTTAAAGATATATATAAGTTAAAATTTTAGGAGCAATATATAATATTAGTCTCATCTAATTAAAACTGAAAGAGATTTAAACATGCCAATATCTGAAAAATAAATAATGAATATATGATATCTTAAAAAATATCTTTATCCTAAATTGAAAATTTTTAAGGGTAAAATTATTA
This sequence comes from Gordionus sp. m RMFG-2023, assembly GCF_954871325.1. Lineage (NCBI taxonomy): Eukaryota > Metazoa > Nematomorpha > Gordioida > Chordodea > Parachordodidae > Gordionus > Gordionus sp. m RMFG-2023. The sequence continues at coordinate 2,547,029 of NC_088778.1, read as the reverse complement.
TAAAATTTAATTTTTTTTATATAATAAACTAATCTTTTTTCTAATTACATTATTATACATTATATTAAAATAAAATTAATTCTGATAATTAAATATTTTAAAATATTGAAACGTTTATTAAATTAAATGTAACTGATTATTTAAGCCATAAAAAATATCTTTATCCTAAATTGAAAATTTTTAAGGGTAAAATTATTATAAAATTTAATTTTTTTTATATAATAAACTAATCTTTTTTCTAATTACATTATTATACATTATATTAAAATAAAATTAATTCTGATAATTAAATATTTTAAAATATTGAAACGTTTATTAAATTAAATGTAACTGATTATTTAAGCCAATTTTCTATTATGATGAAATATTAGAGAGAATGTATAACAAAACATAAGCAAAAGATTAATCATGTCTAATATGATGGTTTGCATTTGATAATTTAGTTATTTCTAAAATTGGGCCTACCTTTCTTTATATATCCATTCTAAAATTTTATATATATGTACTTTAATATAAGATCTAATTATATATTTAAAAAAATTAGAGAAAGGAACTACCGATTTTCTTATTTACTTACTTTCAGTTTTAACGTCTTGTATTTTTTTTAGGATTTTTTTTCATCAATTAAATTTTAATATAAGGTTTTTTTTAAATCACCAGAATATATTTGAATATATTAATTGGCTTATTAACAACCCATAATATTTGCATGATAAAAATTAAATTTTATATTGTTTACTTTGATTGCCCATATCTCGACCTCTGCGAGATTTTCTAAATATTTTATATTTTTATTAGCCATCACAAATACTATCAATATATAAATTTTATATTTCTGAGGAGGTCAGACTAAAATTTTTGTTAATTTTTCATGATTTACATCTATATTTTTCTATAATGTGTCTTCAATTTTTATTATAGCAATAAATATAACAGGAATCTTGTTGGCAGGTAGAATAATTGATTCAAGTTTATCAATATTTTAACTAATTAAGTATATTAATTTTTAAAAATATCTAAAATTGGCAACAAGCGGAAATAATTCTTTATATCATTTTGAATTTTATATATTTTTTAAAATTTGTTAAAATAAAGGGAACACACAAACATTCCTAGGTATATATATTTTTTATTTTAAAAATTATTTAATTTATATTTAATGTAATCTAATTTAATATACCATTGAAAAATATATTCGAAAATATCAATTGCTAGTTGGTCAAATTTAAATAAAATATAATCTCGAATATATCAATACTATATCTGATCAAATTTAGGTCGTTTGAATGGTACACTAATCATATCTTTAGGTAATAATGATTAGATACATAATATTATTTTATTTATATGCAATGGTACTTATCCAGTTCCCCTATTCATCATTAGGTGTATATTTATATAAAAATTTAATGTATACACCTATATATAGGTAAACATGAACACATATTAATAATTTTTCGTTATTTTCACTTTTTTTTATAAGAATCAAAACAATAATCATAGTTATATATACTTGAATTATAAATTATAATTTTAATAGGGAAATCCAAATAAATATAATATTCTTCTATTTTTTTAGGAAAAACCGAAATTTTCCGTGGATCAGGTATATAATAAATTTTTATATTATCAAAACCTATAAATTTTGATATTATTTTAGTATCCTGGTATATCATAATTGTATCTTCTATAGGTAAAAATATATAAGTTGTATAGATATCAACTACATAATTTAAAAAATTCTTTTAGACGCTAAATCATATCTTCTACAGCATAATAATGGTATATCCATAATATAATTTCTAATATGACTAGTAGGTTATTTATTAATTGTAGTAATATTATATATTTATCGTTATTTATATTATTTTACGTTTATAAGTTAACATAATTGAAAAATCTTTTAGTTAAATAATAATATATACTAAATTGATTTAATATAATTCACTTTCTTGTTGATATATAAAATTAACTTTTAATGAAATATATGTATATATATATATATACTGAAAATTTGCGATAAACCTGCCTTATTTATATTAAATAAAAATTTTTATTCTTGTCTAACTCGATCCTTAAAATCCCTACGTAGTGGAGGATAGGGGAATTAGCTTATTAAAAGCTGGTTTGAAAGGGGCCTCTATATTCTTGCGCTCAGATCACGAAGATCCTCTTATTAAATAAAATTGATTATTTGACTCGGCATAGAACAATTTCCGTTTATTACTGCACTCATATGGTGTGGTACTAAAGACGAAGAGCTGCTTATTGAAATATATTGAGCTTTAGACTCAACATGAAAGCCGTATATTCCTCCTCTCGCATGGGATTTTAAAGAAGAACAGCTGTTTATTAAAAAAATAGATTTTTTTTGTTGAATATGATTCCAAATACTTTCGTATATAATAATTCTTTATAGAATATTATTGTGGTAAATAATAATTACTAAAGCCTAGTATAGAATTTAATTCCATTTAAAATTATCATCCATATATTATTATTTAGCGGACTTTACACGTAATAAAATTTTAGTATTTGTCAATATAAATTCAAAAATCAACACATATGAAACATAAATTTTTTAAATGTTTGCTATATTAAATTATTCGATCTATGAAATATGGACGGCACTTATATTAGTTATTTATAATTTATTAAAGAATATAAAAATAACTTAGTTTTAAAATACAAAAGTTTAAAAATTTATCATTTTATTATTATGGTTTTTTTTATATGTATTTATAAAAAATAAAACCATAATGATATATTTTCTACACTATTAAATTTTACATATGTAATTTAGCGTTATAAATTTTAAAATACACTAAAATTTTGTTTATCATAAAACTTGTTGTATGAAAGTATTTGTTTATAAGGGAATAGTTCTTCCTACAGAATTTAAGAATAAACAAATTCAAACGAAATTTTATTTAGTGTTGTGTAATCTGCTAAAAACAACTAAGTCAAGTTAGGCTTAACAGGACCATTTATTACATTGCAAATATGGACACGATAACATTATATTACAAGCTTTCAAAATAGCTAACATACCATCTACTTTCAAACCAATAGGTCTCTTTAATAATAATTTTAATTCTCAGTAAGCCATTCTAATGACATTTCTAAAAGATCTAGTTGTATAACTTCAATACCATAATTTAACTTAATGCCCCTAGCTTAGAAATTACACTTGTATTAGTTTCTTCACGAAATCAAATAATTCACACCTTGCCCCGAGTAGAAACTTTAAAAAAAAATAAATACTCCAATCGTCAAAATACTATTTTCATGCTCATTGGTATCAAAATCTTGGAAATCGACTTTCTAATTAATCAAAAGCCTCGAAAAATTAACTATAGACAACGGAGTTTCCAATTATTAATTTTATCTACAGAAGATATCAGTAGAAACCTGCCGATCGAATCTCCTAAATATCCACTTTTTTCTTGGATGACCCCAAATCATATTCTTTTTTTAAATATTTATTTTTTATAAGACCTTTTTTTCATAAAACAAGTTGTAAAAATATATCAATAAACATTATATATGGAAGAAACGCAAAATTTATTTTATTAAATCAAAACAAAAACCTACAAATAAATTATAAATTAGTTCCTTTAATAATTTTTTTAAAATAATGTTTCATATAAGATAAATAAAATTTTAGTAAAATTAATAGAATTTTTTTAATTATTTGTGATCTACAACTGTATAATTCAACATATTAGAAAATATTATTGCATATTAAAAAGAAATATAGTCTAAATTTAAGTTAAATATATATATCTTATAAGACAATCTCAAAAATACTGTTTATTAATAACAAATTTAAAAATCTAGAATTAGAAGTCTACTTTTAACATTTAATAAAATATCTGTTTTATTTTATTAGTCCTGGAAACCCAATTAGGTGAATAGTTTTTAATTATTTGATTTAAATTTTTAGTATTATTATATACCTGACAGAACTCGACCAGGCCCGCATATATAAAAATCTGGACCGAACTTAAATATTTATAAAAATTAATCCAAGGGCGGAGAGTGTCTGATATAAAAAATTAAATCATGCAGATTAAAATGGTAGGAAAATATTAGAAAATAATCTGGCTTTAAATATTCATTTACTGCTTATATTTTTAATAAATTTGTAAAATATGAAGCTAAAATATTTCAAAATAATATTTTTAATAATTCTGAGAGTCGGCACATAAAATGATGAAAAATAAAATCTGAAAACCTATCAAAAAATTTTAAAATAGAAATCTTGACAGATAGAATAAAAATTTTTGTGGAATCGGGGTTATAATTTTAACCTCACAGTATCTAAATATTTTCAATATCTGCTTATTTTAAACCGAATATCCTTTACTTATTATCTCTTATTTATGAACGTAATTTATTTTCTATATTATATATGTTGCTAGTAGTAATGTATAAGAATTCTGAGGATCAAGGTATGTTAAACACATAATTTTTTATTATTATTTATTATTCTCAAAAATAAGCCTATATGTACTGCATATTTTAATATACACTATTTAGATTATAAGTGGTTTAATGTGTACATTTTCATTTGGTTATATAATTTATTCAAAATAAAATTTACTAGTGATATATACGATATTTTTATTATATATCCGGAAATGTGAAGGGGGGGGGCATACTCTTTAATAATTTATCCCTATTGAGAATTTTCATTCTGATTTTTTAAATTATCCTAAAAATTATGTAATATTAATCTATTTTAGATTTATGAAATTAGGTTTTTTTTTTACCTACAGATACTATAAATATAGTTTTCAAACAACTTAACCGGATAATTATTTTAACAAAAATCTTTATATGATTATTCATACTATAGTTTTTTAGCTATAAGAAAAATATATCATAAACAAAGTTAAAAGATAATAAAAATATATGTGAGATATAATCATTACTAGATAAAATCAACTTTCCTTGAATGGTGTTTGCTAAAAAGGCCATATTTCAATTAATAGATTAGAAATTTAAATTAAAATAATTTGATACAAAACTTTAACATTTTTCTATAAAAAATTAAAATGCATAGTAAACAATGATCAACTATTCAAACTAGCTATATTTTTTTAATATTTTATATTAATAGAATCACATAAGGAAAGGGGTGCACTGTGGCTCAAATCCCCTAAAAAATTTGAATATCCCGTAAAATTTAGTATATTTTTTTTAAACTTTTTGATAATGTTAACAAAAAAAAGATTTATTCAAAAATGAGTCAAAGGCTTGTAACGCCATAGTTTAGTATGCGCTTTTATAACTTCCTAGATATAAAATTTATATATGGAAATTAACTAATATTAGAAGATGATTAAGATAATTCTAAAAGGAATTTGATGAGTATTGTCGATAAATAAAATGCAACACTGTTTAATATATATTTTAATTTATAAAACATTTTTAGATGATATGATAATTTGTCTGAAACGAAAACCTTACTATATGCGTAAGCTACTTAGAGGTTTTATTGATTGATATAAATCACATTATTTCAAAATAGTTAATACCAACAATACCATTTGCAAAACTGAAAGTATTTTATTATTTTTTTAAAATATTCTTATAAAATGTTATTTAAATATATCGTATATTTATAGAAGGCGATATTACAATCAATGCAGGTTTGTAAATTTAGAAATAAGCATGTGCACATAATTGTTAAATAGCATTTTTCTACAATAAATGAAACAGAGATATGCAACCGTCTCATTTAAAAGCCAGAAAGCTCGGCGCCAGAGGTGGGCAATTCATATATATGAAATCAAGGCATGTTTTACAAATCTCTTTTTTATTTTATTTTACATTACCTAATTAAATCTATAAACAACAGAATAATTATTGTCAACTATGGCTGGCGCCATATATCAAAATTTATTTCAAAAGTTAAGAAAAATAAAGTCTTAATGTTTTATATATTTATGATTTTTTTTATTAATTTTAAGTAGCTTCTATTATTTACATTGATATTTTTTTAATTTCAAATTCATCATCTTTCTTCAAAAACACTTATATTTTTTTATTATTTGAAATATTTTTAATTAAAGAAACAGAAATTAAAAGTAAATTAAATTAAAAAGAGAAATATATATATAAACTATATTATATTATATATATTATACATTTAAAAAAAAGTATTTTAAAAATGATTACAAATATTTTCTATCAAAAATTAGTAATAGAATATAAAATATATTAATAAAATTAAAAATACAATTTCATAATTGCTCTAAAAGGAACCATAGTTATATTATATCTAAAAATTTCTATCTTGACTTATATATAAAAATTCTATAAGTTCAGCCGGATTTTTATGCCTAAATTTTTAAAAAACTTATAGGTTAATGGTGAAAAATTAGGAAGTTTTTAAAATTTTTGAATTTGTTAATCTTTTTTGTTTCTGCTAGTACTAGTGGATTGATATTTAAGTTAGAGGACAATGAAGAGCTGAATGTATAACCTCTAGTTTAAAAAAACATTTTGTGATGATTGATGGTAAATTAGTGTTAATGAGTATATGAGAGTTGTTTATTATACAATATTTTGAAAGGTAGCCAAAAATTATTTAAGATGATATTTTAAAAAATTTAAGGAAATAACACACTAAAAGTGATGTTTTATAGAAATTCAACCATCTTATGGACAGTGATTATAAATCATAATTACCTTAAATGCATAATAGGCTATAAAAATTTTCCAATATAAACCGATGATGAGAACTCTACATATTAAACCTCATTAAAGTAGTTTAGCGAATTTACCATAAGTTATTTATCATATAATTCAATTATAAATACAGGATATAGATACTAAAAATTGTATAAAAGGTTTTCATAGAAATAAAAAATCATAGAATGAAGGTATGCCTAAATTGATATTGGGAAAAAATAAGATATAGATATTAAAAATAGGATGGCCAAAAAATTATTACAAAAATATTTAAAGAACCACCCAAGACTTTTCGTAAAATTTATATGGGTATGGCCATTTTGTAATGATTTAATAAGCAGAGCAGGGCCTATTTTTCATAAGAAGGGTTTTACCTAGAAATTAGTAAAGAAAATTATCAAAACAGGATAGCCAAGATCAATTCAAATAACGTGCCAGGCTAAACTCGCAGATCTCTATATAAAGACTCGAGTTAACAACTAATATTTAATATATTTTCGTAAACTGATATATATGTTTGAGCATGGTTATAAAAATTAGGAGATTTATTTAATAAAATTTATTAAATAAAATTTATTAAATAATTTATTTTCCTTCTAGATTATTTAAAACATAGGAAGGTTTTAATCCAAGGTATATTATTTTCATATTTACAAATGAAATATGTTTTAATTTTTACTATGTTTAAAATTTATATAGATGTGAATTTCGTGATTGGAATAGGTAATAAGAAATTATATGTATTTTACATTTATAATTAAAATATATTAGGATCAGGAAATAAAGAAGTCGTTTTGAACATGGGTATTATATGAAATATTTTTTAGAAAATTTTTCCTGCAGAAGAGTGTATTCATCAATCTAGATATACATAAATATAAATTATAAATGAAGAACATCTATTATTTATTCTGCGCTAAAATTTTAAAATATCATTAATCAACAATAGTTCAAATATATATCATAACTTTAAATGATATCCCTCTATATCATAATAATTTTATATAATTTTTAAAAAAAATACTGACCTAAATATCCCACATCGATAGACCATAATTCCTGAATTAGTCTTTTTAAGTTCTCTTTTAGGTTGTTTAGGATCCAAAACTTATTATAGAGACTTACTATTTCCGCCGAAATTAAAAAGTTGAGACAGAATCAATAAATATTTATTCTTTTTAGATTTTTCAATCTCCTCTTTTTTAATGACATAATTGATATCAGATATGTAAAGGCAGCAGTGACTTACATATTCTTCCGGAGATAATACCAAAGTATTATGAGGATTTATGCTATTTTACTTGCATCCCTAAATAATATGAAAATTCTTATTAAAAAAATTAATAAAATGGTATATGTACCGTAAATTTATCAAGAAGTATCATATTTATTTAGGTTTACATATAAATATTATCGAAAAAAATTTATTAGAAGATAAGGATATTAGATCTTTAAGCATTTATATTATATTTTTTTTAATTATTATTTTAATAGTTTAATTTATATACGATTCAAAATTTAATTTATATATATTGTAAAAGAGAGTACAATACGTAGGCCTAATTCAAGTAAATTAATATAAAAATTTATCATATTTAAAATTTTACTAATAATATTTTATTTCTATCAAAACAATAAAGCAATGTTAATTAAACATCTAGGTTATATATCTTTTATAAAAATATGAGTCATTTTTTATTATCTTAATTAAAAATCCAGTGATCGCCTTTCAAACATTATTTAAGATTATTGATAATAGATGTATATTTATTAAATCTAGTACCTATAAAAAATGGCACCCTGACAATATATTTAGGTAATCATGTTTGATCAATATAAATAAAAATTATTAAATGAGATAATTACATTAGTAGTGAATAAAATATATTATAAATCTTCTTTATTACCACATTTTTATATTTTTATATATTTATAATATTTAAAACAATCATATACCTAAATTTAAATTATAATTTTGATGGGAATATAGTTGGGAGTAAAATATATTATTTTGTAGGAAACAAAACAACATTCAGTCAGCCAAGTACATAATTTATTTAAAAGACTTTTTAATATATAATATTATTTAGTATCTGGAGATATTCAAATTTGGAGCGATGAAAGTAAACATAAAAAATTGCATCATAATTATTTTAAAAAAAATTATTTTAGAAACATATTTCCTACAGCAGATTGGTAAACAATAATTTAATTCATATTTCTTTATATTAAAATTTTACATAATCTTATATTCTTCCTGCCAGGAATAAAATTATATTATCAAATGTATCGTGACGAAATATATTCTTAAGTAATTTCCTTTATTTTTGGCTAATTTAATCAATAAATAAAATTTTATTCCCTGGTTTAAAATAATCCACTTATTAGCCATTATATTAATCTCAAATAAAAATATGTCACAAACATTTTAATTATAGTTTTTTTCATTTAATAGTTTAAAAATTATTATTTTTGTAAAATAAATAATATCAAATTAAAAAATTATAGATTTTAATATACCTATTCTTTTATTTTATTAGGTAAAGATCTAGTAAACTTCTTTTTTTAAACAATTAAGAAAATATAGAAACTAAATTATTCTTCTTTTTTTTAAATAATGAATAAAATATTATTGCAATATATAATTTTTTAGGTTGTTTAACAAAATTTAGAATTAAAATCAGATAAATTTTATAATTCAAAAGGTTTACCAATTTCGTTGAATATAATTTTAAAATATAGAGAGGCAATATTTTTCTAAAAAGTAATTAATATTGGAAGTATTTATTTTCGGATTGTAAGATGTAATAATCTAAAATAAGAAATCGTAGATGAATTAGAGGTGATTTTATAGATTATTAATAGTCATTAGTGTTGTTAAACGGCTCGATTAAGCCGATTTTAAAAAACGGCTAACTCAATATTTTAGCCAGAAAAATAATAAGCTTTAAGATTTTGGTAATAGAAGTTCAAACCTTTGTGCAATCTATAAACAAAACCTTAAGGCTTACATAATATTTCACTAGATAAAATATTGAAATAACCATTTTTAAAAATCGGCTCAAAACGAGCTGGTTAACAACACTACTGGTCATATTTATAAAAATAATTTAACCATATATTTGAGGGGCCTTTGTCATTTTTTGAGCTATTTTCAAAAATTAAATATTTTTAAGCATACTAAATTATACTTATATATTATATATAATATATGTAAAATAAATTTTTTATATGATAAAGATATCAATGTTTTTACCAATCTGAAGAATAACTAAAAAAAATTTAAACATTTTTACATTGGATTTATTTTTCATCATTATGTCAATATTATTAAAAACTTTTGATTTCAAATGTTTAATCATGGACTTTTCATTAATTTATTAATAATTATACTAACATAAATTCAACTGAAATATAATATTTCATCAATAAAAATTTTTGTATCCAAGTGATGATTTATTTTTGATTTTCATTCATAATAAATGAGACGATTAGATGTAAGGGTGGGTGAGGGTTCTAAAAATATTGAGAGGGAGGGGGGGGGGATTATATAAATGTAAAATTGTAGATTGCATTTTGTAGCCATTTTATACAAGACAAATATTGGGCACGATTCTACATTTATATTAAAGAAAACACATGATTTAGGTTTTTGATATAGATGAATGATAAGTATAGATGGCTAATTTGCTTAGCTTAGTCGATTTTTTTGGAGAAGGCTAAGTCTGAGGGATTTATTATGTATTTGTCTAAGCCTAAGCCAATTTTTTTGGCTTACTCTATGCACATTTTTTGGCTAGAAATAAGCCTGTCCCGATTTATGGTTATTGATTGGTTAAAGTTGATCTTAAGCTGATTTTTATTTGCTAACGTTCTACTTTACTGTAAATTTTATAATAATTTAATTCAGAAGGATAACAATTGTTATAAAACTTTTCCAATGTTTATTAATGAAAATAGGTATTGATTAATATTTTAAATATATTTTAGTCGAAATTCAATAATAATGAAATTAAATAAGCAATATGACATATTCGACATTTTAAAACTTTCTTAGCTAAAAGCTTAGGATTAGTCTTAGGAAATAAGCTCTTTAGTCAAAATAATTTGGTTTAAAAAAAAATAAATATTAGATGAATTAATCAAATTATGAAATTTATTATAAAGTTCTATAATCGAATTTGTAATTCTTTTACGTTGATTTTGAAAGATAAAACGTTGATTAAGGAATAAACTATTTTGTGGGTATTTAAAAAATAATTTTCAAAAAAGAAATTAGAAAAATAAAATAATTTAAAAATATTTACAGATCTATTCCTATCCAAAATATTTTTTGAAAGCAAGATCCGAATCATACAATCCCCCAATTTCCCTTGCTTTCATGATGTAAATTCTTGGAAAATAAAAATATTTTTTTCATCGCATATCAAATTATATCATAGTTAATTATATCAACGTATTTGATTCAGAACATATGTGTAATTTACTCTGATTGTATTTTGGCTTGCTACATATAAAATCTTTTTCAGAAAGGCCTTTTATTCTTTACTAGATTTATATTAAATCAAATCATATTTTTGTAAAGTTTCAAGCATCTTTATAAAAGAAAAAAATTTAAGATATAACCAAATTTCACACATAAATATATATATCAATATATGATGCATAGATAGTTGGTTTTTAAATATATACGCTCTATATATTTTTAAAAATAAAAATATATTACTATCATCTTTTATAATAAATTTATTATGTCGTACAACTTTCTTTAAAAAATTGATGATATCCTAAGAGCGGTGACCAGCAAATCACAAATTTTCTTGACATTACCTACCTAAACAAACTATTTCCAGACCCGAAATATAAAAATAATAAAAATTTCTCTAACGTTTTGGATAGTGTGTGTTGATTATACCAAACCTCTGAAATCTTTTGAAAAAAATATTTAATTTTTTACCAATTTTATATTTATCTCTTCATTGTCATTTACTTTAATTAATAAAATCAAAATGATTGTCAATAGGCAAATATCATTATCTCAACAAATTTATATTATAGCTAATCGCTACTTCTACCAAAGGACAGTTTGGGCCTATTACATTTTTTTAAAATTCAGATTACAAAATAAAGTAACAAACATTAAACATAGAAAATTTTTATTCTTTAAATAGAATATGCAATTAAATATTTTTATAATTTAACTATTATTCCTTTTTTGGAACACAATTATGCTTTTCTTAAAAAAAAATTTTTTATTTTTATTATTAAAATTTCGATTTGTAAATGATTTTATTCCTATTTTTTTTTAGATTGCAATAAAAGGATATAAAATTAAAGATTAAAAAAATAAATCTGTAGACTGATGTAATGGCTCTGATTTTATCTTAGATCCCAGTAATTTCAACAATTTAATAGTTTTCAAAAAATGAACTGTAAATTAAATATTCCATAACTATGTGACTTCCTAATAATTATATAAAACTATGATAAAGTAAAAATCATAAGGGTTTATTTTGATATAATTTAAAAAATAATTTATTAAACTATACATATAAAATATCTTAGGTAAAATATTTCTAATATTAATCTTAATTGATGAGTTAAAATCAATCTATTTATCAAAAAATCTTGTATGTTAATAAAAATATATATTTAAAATAGTATTACTTCTAAAATTTACCTCTAAGAATGCGAGATATAATTTAAAAAAATAAATTAATTAATGATGAGAATTAATAATATTAATAAACTATATAAAATTATACAAGCGATCCAGCAAAAGTTAGAATCCCCTTTTTAAAATAAATTCGAAACACAAATAATACGATTATATTTTAAAAGATTTTATAATGTTTGAGTTATGGTCGATCTAAATTTTAGTTAACATACTTTAAAATAAGAAAAATTAATTCAAAGCTTTAAATCAATAAGCATAATTTTTTGAAGATAAAAATAAATGAATTGATATTGAAAATCTAAAAATTATAGTTTTAATAGTACTTTGGCCTCAAACCAAAAAATACAAAATAAAAAGTTGGCAAAAAGTGCGAAAAAATAGAATCTATTTACATGATGGATAAAGAAAAAAATATATTTTATAAATTATATATAATGATCCACCAAAAAATTAATGTGGTCACAGATAAATTATAATTACTAAATTATTATTAAAAATGTAAATATTTTATTTTATTTTACAATTAAATTAAAAACTGAATAAAAAAAAATAATGACACAAATACATAAATAAAAAAAATAAACAAGTGATATATGACTGCAAGAGGGTTAGCTGATGACACAATATATTGATACATAGGGTGATCAGCATATCATTGTTTTTTTTGAGTAATTTCAAGCTTTATGCTAAACATATACAATGTTACAATATTTTTATTTAATGATGGAAAATATGAATTTTATTTCAATATATATTCTTAAGATTTTTTGTAAATGTTTTTCCAAAATTTTAGTTAAATCTGCACCATTGATAAGAAATAATCAAAAGTTATCTGCTACATTGATAAAAAATAATCAAATTTTTCTCCCTCATTCATCCTTATGGGTTATTAAAAAATTTATTGATACAGATTTTTAGAGATATCCTATAAAAACAAATATCGGTTTGAACTTAGAGTTTGATAAAATAGCACTTCATGGCTCAGTATAAACATTAGATATTTTAAAAGAAGTTAGAAAATTTTTTTTGAAAATAAAAATATACTGAGAAGGAAAAAAATATATAAAATTATATGAACTATAATAAAAGATTTATTAATATTTTTCTCCTTAAAATATACATTTTTTTAAAAAATATAACTACCCTAACGAACATGTCTATTTTATTTTTTTTCATTGTTTTAAAATTTTTTTTAACTTTCTAAAAAAAAATTTTTAATAAAAATTTAATACTTCTAATTTTGTTAAAATAATTTAAAAACAAGTTCATTGGATGTATAGGTACAATATGAATCTTTTGGGTTTTTTTCATTGTTTTTAAAGTTTATTAATTTTTCTAAAACAATTTTTAAAATTTTTTATTTTTTTTAAATAATTTAAAAACAAGTTCATTTCATGTATAAAGTACAATAATAATTTTTTTTAATTTTTATTTTATTTAAAAAATTTAAAAATAATTTCATTGCATGTTGAGGTACAATAATGATCTCTCTGGGATTTTATTTTAAACAAAACATTATTGAGTAAGAAAATTTGAATAGAAATTATAAATGATGAAAAAAAAATTTCTTAGATAAAAATAGAAGTAATAGTTAGTTAAAAATATAATTAAAAGTTCATAGTTCAAATAAATAAGCATCTTCGTTTGATTTTTAATTTATAATATTTTTTAAATTATGGGCAATTACTAATTTGCGTTTGTATTAATAAAATTACTCACATTTTTTATAATCGCCAATTTAATTTTTAATAATACTTTTTCCCAATTTGACACTGATCATAATTGAAATATTTGAAAAATAGCTTAAAAGTAAAAAAAAAACTAACCAAAGGACACTCAGAGTGACCAGCGTCTACATGATAGGATTTTCACTGGGTACAAACCCCCTTCAAAAACCTTTGACTACCCCTCTAAAAAAAATTATAATACGGCCAGGCTAGTGTACCAGGGTCTGGCTTAGGGCTGCGCCTGCAGGTCTCATTATATTCAATTATTTTTTCAGAAATATGATTAGTTTAAATGAGTTTTATAATAACTAGATATTTTGTAGTGGCTTAAGCTTAATGGACATAAATTAATGTGCAATCATAATTTTTATTAATCATTATTTAAATATTAGTATAAATTATTATTAAATTGGAATGCATTTTAAAAAAATTTTCTTAAATCAAATTAGAGTTCTAATTTCAAAAATGACAAATCACGGTTCATCTTTGCTGAAATTTAAATTTAATATATTTAAATATATGTTTTTACTTATTTGCTTTAAAAAAATTTAATAACATTTTAATATAAAGATTATGACACTTGTCACATTTCAGTTCCATTCACCATTATCTTTTGTCGGATCGGATAAGAAGTATCGCTAAGGAGGGATGTGGGGGGTTTATATAGAATATAGGATTGATAAAGCAATTAAGATTAATAAATGAGTGTGTGCATAATAATTGTTTCCTTTACAAAAATCTCTATTTTATTAGAATATTTGAATTGTCATTTCGCTTTGAAAAGAGTGTTTAAAATATCGAGATCAAAAGGACAAATCTGGATTCGATCCTAATTTTGGCAAATTACCCGAATTTATGATTTTCTCTTAAATTGAGGATCATGATCGAGATCATTTTGTTAAATATACGATCCTTTAAAAAAAAATTATTTTTTAAAAAGTAAATGAATAAAATAAAAAAATTCCAAAATATTAAAATAAAAAATCTATCCATCAAATTTTTAGCATCCTCCATAAATTTTATCAAAACAAAATTTACGAATTTGATTTGCAACACATAGTTATATTTATTTAATTGAAAATAAAATAAATATTTTTATAAGTATTTCTAACTATTATAGATTCAGAGGAAGATATTAAGTTTGTAGGGTTAATTTTACATTTAAAAATCCTGCAGGATCAACTATATGCAGATGCTTATTCAACTATTGTATTGACAAAACTGATAAAAGTCTCGTAATTGTGATTCCTTTAAATCGAATAACAAGCCTAGCTTTAAATATGTTATATATAGATTTATGCATTTATTCAACCGCATTATTGTTAAAATTATTAAATAAAATATTTTTAACTGATCTCTCTCTTTTATCAATTTTTTTGTGTACCATCTTACAAGTGATGTTTAATCACCTAACTCTGACCAAACTTCAATATGGCGGTCAAGATTATCTCCTAAAAAATTGACTTAAAACGTTTAAGTTAGCCTCAACATAATGATTAGTGTTGTTAATCGGCTTAGCCGAGTCGGCTCGAACAGAGCTCACCCAAATTTTGGGTCGTTTTTTTCGACTCCAACTCAAAGTTTTGGTCGTTTTTTACGACTTCGACCCGAGTTCAAGCCGAAAAAAACGACTTCGACCCAAAATATGGGTCGTTTTTTACGACTCCGACTCAAAATTTGGGTTGTATTTTTCGACTCAAACTTGAAATTTGGGTCGTATTTTTTGACTCAAACTAGAAGTTTGGGTCGTATTTTTCGACTCAAACTTGAAGTTAGGGTCGTATTTTTCGACTCCAACTTGAAGTTTAGATCGTATTTTTCGACTCCAACTCAAAGTTTGGGTCGTTTTTCTGACTCAGACTCAAACATCGGGTCGTTTTATTCAATCCGACCCAAAATATGGATCGTTTTTTTTAAAGACGCCTTAAAGTTAGGGTTGCTTTTTTTCACCTAACCAAATATCTAGATCATTTTTTTCGACCAAAAGTCAAATAACATTTAGTAGATATTAATATTATAGGCGGGAAAGTTTCTTAAAGCTTCTTTAAATTATAACGCTCTGATTTAACTATTCCATCATAGTTATTTTTTAAAATTTTTAAGTAAAGATGTACCATAGAAAAGAGCCATTTGTTATGATGGTTATTTTTGAACTTTTTAAAATGAATTAGATAAAAATATATATTGTAGACATGTTAAATCAAAATTTCAGTGAAGATGTATCATAGATAAGTGACAATTGTCATAATCGACATTTTTGAACTTTTTTGAGTTTTTTTATAGCAAATTGCTAAAAATATATATTCTGAACATGTTAAATTAAAAATTCAGTGAGGATGTATCATAGATAGGTGACAATTGTCATAATCGTTATTTTTGAACTTTTTTCAATTTTTTTAAAGGAAATAGCTAAAAATATATATTCTAAACATGTTAAATTTAAAATTCAGTGAGGATATATCATATATAGGTGACAATTGTCATAATCGCTATTTTTGAACTTTTTCAAATTTTTTTAAAGGAAATAGCTAAAAATATATATTCTAAACATGTTAAATTTAAAATTAAGTGAGGATGTATCATAGATAGGTGACAATTGTCATAATCGTTATTTTTGAACTTTTTTCAATTTTTTTAAAGGAAATAGCTAAAATAGGTGACAATTATCATAATAGCTATTTTTGAACTTTTTCAAATTTTTTTAAAGGAAATAGCTAAAAATATATATTCTAAACATGTTAAATTTAAAATTCAGTGAGGATGTATCATAGATAGGTGACAATTGTCATAATGGCTATTTTTGAACTTTTTTCAATTTTTTTAAAGGAAATAGCTAAAAATATATATTCTAAACATGTTAAATTAAAAATTCAGTGAGGATGTATCATAGATAGGTGACAATTGTCATAATCGCTATTTTTGAACTTTTTCAAATATTTTTAAAGGAAATAGCTAAAAAAATATATCCTAAACATGTTAAATTAAAATATCAGTGAGGATGTATCACAGATAGGTGACAATTGTCATAATCTTTATTTTTGAACTTTTTTCAATTTTTTTAAAGGAAATAGCTAAAAATATATATTCTAAACATGTTAAATTAAAAATTCAGTGAGGATGTATCATAGATAGGTGACAATTGTCATAATCGCTATTTTTGAACTTTTTCAAATTTTTTTAAAGGAAATAGCTAAAAAAATATATCCTAAACATGTTAAATTAAAATATCAGTGAGGATGTATCACAGATAAGGGACAAAAAATGGTTATTATATATACGAGTAGTTAGGTACATAATAATCCTTAAGTGATAAAATGAGATGCTAATATATTTCTTGTAATTTTAATTTATAATAAAATTCTTAAATATGTTATTGTCATAGACTGGGTTAGAAAATCAACTATCACATAAACTCATCTATGTTTTATTCATATTATATTTTTAAGTTTGAGGATATAAAAATATTTCCTCTTTGAAGTTACTAGTTAGGATAAAATTTACTTGGCACATCTTACAATGATATTTATACTTGTTTTTTTTTCGAGAATAAATTTTATGCGATATCTCATGAAGGAAATTACATATCATTGTAAAGAGAAATAACTTTGTATATATTATCTGCACCCATATATTTTATATCAATCTCTATCGATGACATTTTAAATTATACTGGAAACTAGATTGTGTAGATTTCTAAATATTAATTTAAAAGATTAAGATGCTAGAATTAATTATAGATATATCTTAATAATTTGTATATGCATTTATTATTTAAAATCTCTCGTTTTAAGCCTATTTAGCAAGAAAAATATTGACTAATTCTGTAATTGATAATAGATATCTATACCTTTATATAATCTATGAGAAAAATTGCTCTTATAATATTCTACTTAATAAAATAGTGAATAATTAACGCCTGAAAAAAAGTAAGCGCTTTATAACATGGTTCAAAGTTAATCCCAGTATTAATTTTAATGTGTAATTTTTCTCAAGTGTTCAAAATTCTAAATCTTAATATCAAAAACTATTTTAGTTATCAATTTAAAGTCAAATAATATTAAAACACTAATATTCTCCAGTATTCATAAAAAACAACAGCCTGAAACAAGAACACTAAGCTCAAAACATTTAAATACTTGATACATTTATAGTTTAAATATTTTTATTTAAATTATATATATTTATTAATGTACAAAAAATTTAATTTAACAATATATATAGATATAAAAATTATATATAAAATTTATTATTCATGATATTGATATCCCATGAATTTAAACATAAACACTGTTTAAGTGTTTCGGAGGCCATGCGATTTCTTTTCTTTGTTACGGTGTCCACCCCTCTTGAGAAGACACGCTCGCTCTCAACGGATGTACTTTGCTGCGACAAAAAATCTTTAGCCATCATGCAAAAGTACGGAAAACGCTCAGAATTACAGTACGACTTAAAAAAACTCGACTTAACACTACATTTTTGAAAAATATGGCTCGCCTAAATTACTAAATTATATTTAAAAAAATTCATATTTTATATTAAAAAAATGCATATGGAATCGCAAATACTTGTAAAAAAAATTACAAGTATTTTATTAGTTTAAAAATTCCATATGGAAGTGAAGTGACTATTTAAATTCTAAAATTAAAAAAGATATTTTATTTTACTTGGCGTGGCACCAGCTAGACGGCAAATTTGTTGAGATTTTTTCATTTCTTCATTGTTAGGGATAGGGATATGATTAATAATCATTTTTTTTAACTTTCCAAATTTTTTTTATTATTTTTGAGGGTAGCCAAATTAAATTTTAATTTTTTTTTTATTCATTTTTTGTTTTCAAAATTATAATTCAATTTTAGAGAGTAACATAAATTTTATTAATAAAAGTTGTCCAATTTTCAGGATTAGTCAATATTTTTCTTGCTAAATAGGGTTAAAACGAGAGATTTTAAATAATAAATGCATATACAAATTATTAAGATATATCTATAATTAATTCTAGCATCTTATTTTAAATTAATATTTAGAAATCTACACAATCTAGTTTCCAATATAATTTAAAATGTCATCGATAGAGATTGATATAAAAGATATGGGTGCAGATAATATATACAAAGTTAATTCTCTGTACAATGATATGTAATTTCCTTCATGAGATATCGCATATAATTTATTCTCGAAAAAAAACAAGGTATAAATATCATTGTAAGATGTGCCAAGTAAATTTTATACTAACTAGTAACTTCAAAGAGGAAATATTTTTATATCCTCAAACTTAAAAATATAATATGAATAAAACATAGATGAGTTTATGTGATAGTTGATTTTCTAACCCAGTCTATGACAATAACATATTTAAGAATTTTATTATAAATTAAAATTACAAGAAATATATTAGCATCTCATTTTATCACTTAAGGATTATTATGTACCTAACTACTCGTATATATAATAACCATTTTTTGTCCCTTATCTGTGATACATCCTCACTGATATTTTAATTTAACATGTTTAGGATATATTTTTTTAGCTATTTCCTTTAAAAAAATTTGAAAAAGTTCAAAAATAGCGATTATGACAATTGTCACCTATCTATGATACATCCTCACTGAATTTTTAATTTAACATGTTTAGAATATATATTTTTAGCTATTTCCTTTAAAAAAATTGAAAAAAGTTCAAAAATAAAGATTATGACAATTGTCACCTATCTATGATACATCCTCACTGAATTTTTAATTTAACATGTTTAGAATATATATTTTTAGCTATTTCCTTTAAAAAATTAAAAAAGGTTCAAAAATAACGAATATGACAAATGTCACCTATCTATGATACATCCTCACTGAATTTTTAATTTAACATGTTTAGAATATATATTTTTAGCTATTTCCTTTAAAAAAATTTGAAAAAGTTCAAAAATAGCGATTATGACAATTGTCACCTATCTATGATACATCCTCACTGAATTTTAAATTTAACATGTTTAGAATATATATTTTTAGCTATTTCCTTTAAAAAAATTAAAAAAAGTTCAAAAATAACAATGACAATTGTCACCTATCTATGATTCATCCTCACTGAATTTTAAATTTAACATGTTTAGAATATATATTTTTAGCTATTTCCTTTAAAAAAATTGAAAAAAGTTCAAAAATAACGATTATGACAATTGTCACCTATCTATGATACATCCTCACTGAATTTTAAATTTAACATGTTTAGAATATATATTTTTAGCTATTTCCTTTTAAAAAATTTGAAAAAGTTCAAAAATAGCGATTATGACAATTGTCACCTATATATGATATATCCTCACTGAATTTTAAATTTAACATGTTTAGAATATATATTTTTAGCTATTTCCTTTAAAAAAATTGAAAAAAGTTCAAAAATAACGATTATGACAATTGTCACCTATCTATGATACATCCTCACTGAATTTTTAATTTAACATGTTCAGAATATATATTTTTAGCAATTTGCTATAAAAAAACTCAAAAAAGTTCAAAAATGTCGATTATGACAATTGTCACTTATCTATGATACATCTTCACTGAAATTTTGATTTAACATGTCTACAATATATATTTTTATCTAATTCATTTAAAAAAGTTCAAAAATAACCATCATAACAAATGGCTCTTTTCTATGGTACATCTTTACTTAAAAATTTTAAAAAATAACTATGATGGAATAGTTAAATCAGAGCGTTATAATTTAAAGAAGCTTTAAGAAACTTTCCCGCCTATAATATTAATATCTACTAAATGTTATTTGACTTTTGGTCGAAAAAAATGATCTAGATATTTGGTTAGGTGAAAAAAAGGAACCCTAACTTTAAGGCGTCTTTAAAAAAAACGATCCATATTTTGGGTCGGATTGAATAAAACGACCCGATGTTTGAGTCTGAGTCAGAAAAACGACCCAAACTTTGAGTTGGAGTCGAAAAATACGATCTAAACTTCAAGTTGGAGTCGAAAAATACGACCCAAACTTCAAGTTTGAGTCGAAAAATACGACCCAAATTTCAAGTTTGAGTCGAAAAATACAACCCAAATTTTGAGTCGGAGTCGTAAAAAACGACCCATATTTTGGGTCGAGGTCGTTTTTTTCGGCTTGGGCTTGGGTCGAAGTCGAAAAAAACGACCCATATTTTGGGTCGAAGGTCGCGACTCGTGGCGTTTTAACAACACTAATAATGATAGAGACTATTATTTTAGAAAAAACTTGGCTATGCCGTTTTAGAGCTGGCCAAAGGTAGATAGTTTAACAACCCTCCATCTTACCTTAAATAAATTTTACAAAATTGATTACGAATATAAATTAATTAACTAACCTAGGCAATTTTATATTCTCGCCAATTGTAACTTTTACTAAAGAACAGCTCCTATCTCTTTTATCATTTAACTGGTGTTTTAAACGGCTCGATTTATAAAAACGGCTAACTCAATATTTTAGTCCAAAAATATTACGCAAGCTTGGAATTTTTTTTCGTAGATGATAGAATAGTTTGAACATAAATTTACAAAATCTCGAGACTTGCTCAATATTATTTTGGCTAAAATCTTAATTTTAAATTGGCAAAATTTAGCACTAATTTGAACATAGGGAATACATGTTTAAATTTAATTATTATTTTAGATAACCCATTCTTTTCATAATATTTTTTAGGTTCTAAAATTGTTTTTTTAAAATATTCTTTTTATAGCTTCATATATAGAATTAATTATGTTTTATTAATATAAAATGTATGATATAATAACGATCAATATAATAGTAAATTTCATTAATATGTCAATTTAAAAAATAATCACATTTGTTAGTATATTTTTTAAGGATAAATAATAATATATTTAAATAATATAAATAAATATATAGTAAATTAATATAATAAATTGAGCAAATGATTTAAAAGAATTATGAGTTTTCATAGTTTGCCATTTAAATTGTGAAAATTTATCAAAGTTTCAACTAAAAGAAGCACCAAGAATTTTATATATCCATAAACTAATAGGAAAACAAAGCAATAATTCCAGAGTCTGATTTATATTTGGCTAAGGTCAAAAAAATTCTATTCGAATTTTATTATATGTTTGTTCCATACAAAAAATAAAGTTTATAAATGACATGGTTTTAACCATAGGGGTAGCTAAGGGGGGGGCAGGGGAAATTTCCCCACTCTTCAGAAATTTATCACTTTTTGTAAATATCATTTTTAGCTAATAAAAAATATTCCCCTTAGTCCTTACCCCACTCCCTGACCCTCAAATATGTATGCATATATCTTAAATAATAATTTAAAAGAAAGAATGTAAAAGTTGAAATTTTTTTATAAAACTATTAATCATAATTTATAGATTTTGGGAAAATAAATTTATAAATATATAAAATGAACCAAAAATGTTTAATAAAAGGAATATATGCCAAAGATAAGTCTTAAGACAGAAGTGAAATGTATTATAATTATTAATAAAAGATCCATAAAATTACTAAATAATATATTATATCAAATATAATGTTTTATAAAGTGAGTAATTTTAATTTATTTATCTTAATAAAAGTAAAATATAATTATAAAACTATTAATAAAATTAAATCATAAATTAAAAAAATATTAAAGCACAATACAAACAGTGGAATATTATATGTCGTAGATTTACAGTATATCTAATTATCAAATGACAATCAAGTAATTTTTACCAATATAACAAATTATATATTTTACAGAAAACTATAAAATATTGATAAGGACATCAGAAAATATCTTTTAAAGACATTGTGGGATAAATAATATGAAGATTAAATATAAATATCAGTTTTACTTAAAATAAATAGATGGCGTTAAATAATTGAATGCAAATTGTTGCTATATCTAATATCAAGAGCATTAATTAGTAAAATTTGTTAAATTATTAACTGTAATATGTTATCTAACAGTCAAATATGTCTGTAAAGGTGAAATTTTACCTAGTATTTTATAACTAATTCTTAATAATAGAGTAAAATCAACTATATGTCTACGTACTTTTTATAAATAAATTTCTTATAATTGTTTGGAATAAATTATTACCATGCTTTTATATTAAGGTATATACAATACAAGTTATTTATTATATTTTTATTTTGTATAAACTAATAAAAATATATTTGTTCCAGGCTTATTTTTTTTATTAAAATTTGTAAAAATGTTTTATGACTATATATAGACTAAAGTAACCCGGCCGAAGGCCGGGGAAAAGCGTGCCGAAGGCCCCCCCCCAAAAAAGTGGGTCTGGGGCCAAAGCCCCCAGTAATTTTTTAACCCCCCCCCCACTTATGAAAATCTTGGCTACGCCTATGGTTTAACCCTTAAATATTTTCAATAAAATTATATTTTAAAAATGATATGTTTAGTTAATGGTATATTTTTATTGTTGTATTAAATAATGTTTTAAATTACAAAGTAGAAATGTTAAATAATACTTTTCGAGTAAGAAAAATTAATTATCAAACTAAAATTTATTATATTAAATTCAACCTTTAAAATGTTGAAATATTCAGAAATTATTATTGACCATATTTTTATACTTATTATATTGACCACTCCTTACACATTTGGTAAAGTTAACCTAACATTCTTCAAATATCTAGGCTTCCAAATAAGGCAACTTACAGAAAAACGTAAAGATTTTTTCATACAAATGTTGATTATAGCTATCCTTAAAGAATTACCCATTCTTCAATGGCAGCCTTCTTTCCAGATAGTTTCCTAGACTCATTTTTTTCTCCTTACTTCTTTTATGTTTTACTATATTTATTTTTTTTTAAATTTGAGAGTTGGTTTATTTTTACACATAAAAATTTTTCTTACTTTAATCTTTAATAAATATCGAAAGTACATTTATATTTAATCGTACTTAAATTATTAAAATTTTCTAAAAATATGTATACGTTTTTATTTATATTAAAGAAGCATATTTATTTATTTTTTATTAAAGTTATAGAAATTTTTTTTATAAAAAAAAAGTTTAGAACTCATAACTTTAGAAAAATATTAAATTAATAAAAAATTTATATATAAAAATTTTTTTTATTATCCACCATATTAAATTTTTTTAATATAAATTTTAAGATGAATAATATTTTCGCTCTTCTACTAGCAATCTACTCAATTCTTGTCTGTATTAAAAGTAATTATATTCTAACATTTTTTTTATAATAACATGTTTTATTTTAGAACTTGAAGCCAACAATGGAGGTAAATGATGTTTTATATTTTTTAAATTTGATCAAGTAGATTTCATTATTTTACTCTAGTTTTTAAATGGGAGCTTTTTATGTTAATATATTACTAATTTACCCTAATAAATTTGCATCCTTTTTAAAAATTGAACTACTTTAAATTATAAATTAAATAATTTATTTAAAATAATTTATTATACAAGTCTTTAAAAATATATTATAATAATGTATAAAATAATCTATATTTATTTACTGGGAAAAAAATAAAAATTATTATTCCAAACACCGTGGGAAATCATTACTTCTTATAAGTTTATTATAATTATCATATAAATAAGTTTCTTCAAAGTCAAGTCCGATCCGATTCAAATTTAACCACCCGGTCCGAAACAATTTTATAAATAAATTCAGAATAAAACATTCCGATAAAGTGTCTATCCTACTTCAACCATAAATGGTTCTTTAATGAACGATAGCTAATTATAAATATTTAATTAATTACATTTTCAATTATTTATAGTTAATTTTCGATTTGACAATGCCCAGTTCTTACAAAAAATATAATTTTTTTACTAAAAATTTTAAAAAATCAGATTTTTATTACATTTATTTCATATTTTATTGAAGGAAATTAAATTTATTTCTTTAATATTCATATTCATTTAATTTTTTTTGTTACATCAATTTACTTAAAAATTATACCATCTATAGCTCAATTAAATGCCGTTTTTAATTATTATTATGTTCAGATCCAAATGTCATGATTTGTAGACGTGCTAACAGTGAGTCATCAATAATATATAATGCATGATATAAAATAAAAAATTATTTTAGTGCGCAAAATCTTCACTTGTGAAAAAGAAGGTATTTTATTTTTAAATTAAAAAATTATCTCAAATTGTATTTATTTTTATAAAGATGGCTACATTAATGAAATCATAACAGGTTTATCAAATAAGTAGTAGTCAATTTGAAAATCTCTTATTTATTATATAATCATTTAAATAAATAATTTTAATATTTAATTATATCAACTATATTATATATTTTTTGGCAACAAATATCTACATAAATATTATAATTAAAATTATTTAAATTCACTTATATTTAATGAAAAGAGATTTTATAAATATCTGTATATATTTCTTGCCATGATTTAATAATATCTTTGCATAAATCAATAATTATTTATGCATTTAATAATTATAGATAACGTTACCAGTTTTATACAAAGTAACTATTTTATTTAAGTATAAGAATTCCCATATAATTTCTTTTTCGAAAAGCCTATTTAACGTACATTGACCATTACATTCAAAGTATGTTACTTTCCTAATATTATAAGAATTTCATTATTATTTACTATATTATATAATATTTTAAGCATCAAATTTGAAGATCGGAATTAGTAATTTACAAATATTAATCAATTTAGTTATCAATTATAATTGATTACATCAGGATTGGAAAGCAAAATCCTTACTCTTGACCTAGGTATAAAAATACTAAGAAATTGATGGCTTAAATTTTTATTTAGTGGAACAAATAACGAGACCTATAGGTAAAATATAGTGCGTATATTTTTTTATATTAATTCATAGAAAACATCTAGAATGTTAACCAATATTTTTATTTTTTATTAATTTCTATTATAAAATAAGAAAAGTCTATATCTATTTTTGATGTATCGCGTTTAAATAAAAATGAAAATAAACAATAGTATAAAATAATCTTAATTTAACACTAAAGTAACATATTACTTTCTTCTTACATTATTATAATATTAACTTTTGTTTTATTTAAACTAACTAAAAATGATTAACATTGTTAAGTGATTGGTTTTTTTTATTATTTTAGATGATATATATAAAGCGTGATAATAAATAAGAAGGCAGGGCCGTAGCCAGGAATTTTCACTTAGGGGGGCCAAGTGCTTACTGGGGGGGGGGGCACTATTTTTTTAAAATCAAACAAATAATTACGCAAATTTTTTTCCTATTTTTATTAAAAATTTAATAACAAAATAATACTATAATATGAATATACAAAACAAAATACTATTATATTCATATACAAAACAAAATATTACTATAATAGAATACGGCGATTTTTATTTTTAAATTTTAATATAAATGAACTAAAAGATAAATTCTGCGTTATTCTTTTTTCATACGCCATTAATACTGAATTTTGTTTACGTTCATCCTTCATAGACTCTCTACTGCTCGATAAAACTCTCTTTAATGTAGAGAACGAGGCCTCACAAGAAGCCGTTGATATCCCAATGATTATCGCTGCTGAGTAGCATTTATATAATTCTTTAAATGCATGATTATATTTTTTTTATACATAATATGTAAGATATTTTCAAAATTATGATTTTCTTTAGCTTCCGAAGCTAGCAATCCTTTTGCTATCTTCATTTCATGATGCAGTGTTACCATATTTAAGTTTAACAGGGATTTTAATGGGGCCATTTTATCTGATAAAAAATAATCAGGGTCAAGGGGGGACAATGTATTAAAAGATGAAAAAAGATTAAAATCATCTTCTGTAAATCGGTCTAAAAAACGATCCACAAAGTTATCTATAATTTCATAATATATCCTTTTTAAAGAACTCCAATTGGAGTCTTTTTCACAATCAAATTCTAGTTTGCTATCAACTAAAAAATCTTGGAAATTTTTAGGCGTTTTACGTACCCGTGATGATTTTTGGGGAGTGAGATTAAATTTTGATAAAAGTTTTTCAGCCTTAATCATAATCAAAGCAAAAGAATTATCACTTCTTTTATTTTTTAATATATTGATAGTAGAATCAATACAATTTTTAGCACCCACTAAATTAGTACCTACTGATTGTAGATACTTATTTAGTGGATCTATTGTAATTAATATCTCATAAATTATGATGGCTAATATAATGTAATTTATATTAATACATTGAGATAAAAGACCAGAGGCTTCGACTGAATCATGAATTGAAACCTCTGAATTAAGAGTTCTATTAGAAAAGTAAAATAATACTTCACCAATAGCCTCAAAATTCTCATAAATAATGCGAGATGTTTCCAAATGACCAGTCCATCTCTGGTCTAAAAGTCTCTTAAGGATGTGGCCTGTATATTTACAGGATACGTTAAAACGCCTGAAAAAATTATACAATGCATTTGATAAATTAAAAAAATTAGAAATAATAACAATATTATTATACCAATTTTGAACCACAAGATGCAACTTGTGGTTGTAGCAATGTATAAAAGGAACATTTTTATTAATTTTTTTTTGAAGAAGTGTTTGCACTCCTCCATTTCGGCCAGACATAACGTTTGCACCATCATATGCCTGGCTTATTATATTAGCTGAATAGATATTGCCCTATATCAATATCATATAAGTCATGAAATAATAATATAAATTTTTACTAACTATGAGAAGAATCAGTTTCTGATATTTCTGATGTAGTATTACTAGTAGTTTGTAGAGGTGATGTTGCTTGACATTTGTTTAACCTTAACTTAAAATAAGAGTTAATAATTGATTGTTTCTTCATAATTTTAAAATAAACGCTCTAAAATAAAATAACTGGTTATATATTATAATATTAATGTGATACCTATAGAAAATGTGATACACAACAAAAACAGATGAAAAAAATGAATGAATGATAATTTAATATTGGGTAAAAATAAAAATAAAACAGGATAAAAAAAATTTTACAAACTAGACATGTTTGTAGAATAAATATTCAAAATTTATTTTAAAAATATAAAAATAATCAATTCTAAATAGACATGTTTTTTGAATATTTTTAAATAAATATTTAAAATTTATATTAAAAATATAAAAATATCAATTCTAAAAAAAATTTAAAATTTGGGGGGGGGGGGCAGAAAAATTTTTGGGGGCCACTATTTGGGGCCGAAGATTTTTTCTGCGGGCCAGGTATGGGGGCCAAAAAATTTTTTTTTGGAGGGGGGCGCCCCCCCCCCGTGGCTACGGCCCTGTAAGAAGGCAGTACAAAATGTAATTTATTTATTTTAACCCACGCGAAATATTAGAGAAATTATAAAATATTTTTATACATCAAAAATTTCACCAATTTTACAGCCATAAAGTAATTGGCCATTTTAATATGAGATTAATTAACCTAGCACCATAATATTATTTTTCTAAAAGTATAAAAGACTATAATTAAGACCTATATGATATTAAAGATTTATATTTTAAAATAAAACAGCAATTTAAATGTTTTAAGAATTGCATTCATGAGTTTTGAGAAATATAATAATGATCCAGATCTTTCAATAAATTTTTCAAAAATATTGCTAAATTCTCTATTTAAAACATTTGATGTGAATTATCATTTTATTTAAATTATTTGATATTTTATCCAAAAAATATCACATTGCAAATTTTTAATGATAAAATGATTAAAATTTTACAATTAATCACAAAAAAAATAGCAAATTTGAATAAATTATTTAACTAATATTTTAATTTTGCATTAAAAATGGCTTATATTAATTTTTTTGTTAAATTCTTATAATTTTTTTATTTAATTTTTATTTAGGAGATAGCCTAAAAATATTTTTACCTTTTCAATACTTTTGGTAAAAGATTAAATTTGTTAATTTATAAATTAAAGTGTAAATATATAAAAATTACACATACATTCATAATATAATTTGGAACATATAATTTAACCGAATATTCATCCTATTTTCATCAGAATGAAAATTCTGCTGTCAGCATTTTAAGTTTTCTCATCTTAAATTTCTTTTAAAAATATAATGATGTATATTACAATGGAAATTAGTTTTCAATTTTAGCTAAGTCATTATATATAAAAATTAAGAATGTTAATTTCTTCAAATTTTTCTAAGTTTATTAATATTCAAAAAATTTTATTTATGTTTGCTTAATAATTATAAGTAAATAAAAGCTTTTCTATAAAAATGGTTATAATAGGTAAAATATGGGTAATAAATTACAATTTCTTCCATTATTTCTTTTACAATTAATATTTATTAAAATTTATTTGGTTTAATATTTTCTGTTCACTTTTTTTTATTCACACTAAACTTATATAAAATCATATTACTTTATAAAGTGTAATCATTTTTATACATTATTATAGTAAAAAATATAACAGGATCCATTATTAATTCAAGTAAAATATTTTTTTATAATAATTATAAGATAAATTGTGTAAAATTTATAAATATCTTTAAAAAATTGTTAATTATGGATCTATCAAATTTATGTTAATAAAGCTACTTCGCTAAGAGATTCATCTATAAAATATCTTTAAAAAATTGTTAATTATAAATTTTTCAAATTTATATTAATAAAGCTAATCTCAAAAATAAATAGATAATGTTATATCTTTATAAATGTATAAATTTATGTTTCTATTATTATGATATTTATAGGATCCATTATTAACAACTAAATATTTTTAATAAGCACATATATTATCAGATTATTCTGTAAAATTAGAACAAAGGGAGATTCATCTATATAATATCTTTAAAAAAATTGTTAATTATGGATCATTTAAATTTATATCAATAAAGCTACGTCTCAAAAGATAATAGGTAATATTATACATAAATGAATTAATTTAAGTTTCTCTTATGGAATATAAACTTTATTTAATATATTTGATATTATTAACTATTGCTATTTGAACTGTAAAAATATTTTTTGGTATATTAGATAACTTATTTTAATTCATATTTAGATTATGTAAATGGTATCCTTATAATATCCTTAGGTAATCACAACTTGAACAATATAAATAATATTTTCAAATTTAATTTAGATTTTTATAATAATTTACTAATTAAACATTATTTCTATAATAAAACATTATTTCTATTTATTATCAATCACTTATTGTTTTTAGATTAATTATAATTAATAATTTAAATAAGAGTATGAAAATAAAATAATATTTTTATTTTTAGGACGAGACAAAATATTTAGAGGGCCAGGTATCAATTTTATGTAATATGAATAAAATACTTTATTAACTTTTCAGTCTCCCAGTCGATCCAAATTGATTCCTTTAAAAGTAGAAAAATTTATAAATATACCAATTAATATGATATTAAAAAAAATATAGATGCTACTCCATATCATGTCAACCATAATGGTAAATATATAGAATTGTTATAAAAAAAGATTTAAAATAAATAACCTGCTTCGGGCCTTTCAGGTCCGGATATATCAGAAAAATATAATTGGATGGTGTCTAGCTATAATTGAAATCTTTTATACAATAACATGTAAATGGTTCCTATTATTCCTATCTATTATAAAGATATAAAAGATTTTCGCCAATAAATGTATATTAAATTTTTTTTCTTAAAATTTTACTTCTAAAAATCGAACAGATATAAGACAAAACTAAAACAATTCTTAATTATAATAACTTTGGATTTTTTATCCTATTTCATTAAGAATTGTTGATAAAATAAATATATGATGATTATATATCTCATCGAAAATAAAACTATATATTTTGCTCAATAAACATATTTTTAAAATAATTGATTAAATATAATACTTGGGTTTTTAATTATTTATAGGGACAAAATTTAAAAAAAAAACTGTTTTTAACTAAAAACCCGAAAAAAATAATCAAAAACAATAAAAAAATATTTAAAAAATATTTAAAGAGAAAACGAAAATAAAATACAAATACTATCATCGAGTCAACAAAAAAACTTATTAATATCTAGCTATTATTTTTAAATTATAAAAATATACTTTATTAATTTTAAAACATGTTAAAATATTATAAAATATTTAGATAAGTGTTGTGTGAGAATGTTGATTATAATAATGTAAATTATTTTTAAAAATTAACAAATCATTTTCATAGCTAAAGATATTTTATTAATTTTTTTAAAAATAACAAATATATCACAAAATTAAAATATGCCATAATACAAATTGTTCTTAATAGGAAACTTTTTGTTGCAGGAAAAAAGGAATTTATAGTAATTTATGAATGTTTATTTAGTTCAAAACACATTTTTCCTTAAGATACCGGTAGACCAATCACAATACAAAAAAATAATTTAAAATGCCACGAGCAGAAAAGGGAATTTACTTCTAACATCACTTTCGTAACATCATCTACTCCCTTATCAGTTGTCAGATCCTTAGAGGAAATAATCTTTATGTTACATAAGGCTTAAATAAATTCTAAAAATTTAATTGATTATTCTAAATAGAACAAAATTCATATAACTTAGAAATCATATTATTTTTACTCTATATTTAACTTTAATGTATTTGGCTCCTTCTGTAAAATTTATAAAAATTCTAGCATTAACATGATATAAAATTAAATTTCATGCATATAATTGCTCTTATATTTAAAGATAATCTATTTCTCTCATTGTTCCTTTACCCACGATTAAATAAAAGATTCTCTATTGTTAGCATGTATAACAAAAACACAACTTGCTAATTAGCAGTTCAATATGTTATTCATGGGTTTGAATATCAGAAATATTTGTCCCATTTTTGGTGAAGAGGAAGTTTTGGAAATTAAATACCACTCATTTTATTTATAATAGACCATTTAAGAATTCAAATTTGGTTGAATAACTATAAATGATTTTATTTATAAAATCTTTCTAAAACTGACCACTTAAGAGTATTGTTAATTTTACATTCAAATTTTTCTAGTTTTAAAAAGATCAAAATATTCAATGCAACATCTATATATATTTTATAAATTATTTTTCATTGCACTCAAGGATTATTTGTCAATTTTTTAAATTGGTTTTAAATATTGCTTATACTATGAAAAAAAATGAAAAAATTTCCATTTTTTTATTTTTAATAAAGATATCAAATAAAAAGAAATCTTATTTATAAAAATCAATACATCTATATTTCAATGAAAGAATGTTCATGAATGCGATTCTTTTATTGGTATTGTTAAATAATTTATTGTAATAATAAATAATTTATTGTAATAATAAATAATTTATTGTAATAATAAATAATTTATTGTAATAATAAATAATTTATTGTAATAATAAATAATTTATTGTAATAATAAATAATTTATTGTAATAATAAATAAATGATTGCGAAAATAAAAAGTTTTATAATATTAATATTGTAGCAATAATTTTTTGTTTTAAAAAGTAAAAAAAAACGCTTGTTTTCTCCCAAAATATGTTTATTTTTATCCCTAGTTATTTCTAAAACTTGTTCTCAAAATTGATAACCAGTTGTTTGTATATTTAATAAATATGAATAATGATTATATATATTATCTAAAAAAAAATTTAAGTGTCA
Source organism: Gordionus sp. m RMFG-2023 (assembly GCF_954871325.1). NCBI lineage: Eukaryota > Metazoa > Nematomorpha > Gordioida > Chordodea > Parachordodidae > Gordionus > Gordionus sp. m RMFG-2023. The sequence continues at coordinate 2,514,375 of NC_088778.1, read as the reverse complement.
TTAAATTAAATTTAACTTTTCCATTAACGTATAAGTAGCAGGCGCGTACGCAGGAATTTGGTCTGGGGGGGGGGGATAATAAATTTTTTTAAGAAATAATATTTTTAATTAAAAATACTAAGCATAAATTTATTAGGATTAATAACTTTTCTAATACACAATTTTAAACTAATGTGAATTAAAAAAATTATATATATAAACCGGCATTTAAATGTGAATCATAAAATATAAAGTGAATATAACCCACGATATGAATCACCTAAATGACCCAAAATTGAAATTTGAATTTTTTGAGCTTTTAAAATATATAAAGTATAAAAAATTTAAATGTTGTAAATATAAATTAATGCACAAAAGTTTCTTAGGAATAATTGTATTTTGTATGTTTTGAGCTAATTTTTCAATTATCAATCCTTACTTGGCGTTAAATGTCTAAATCATTCAATCTACTTTCAGATGTTGTATTTCATAGGTATGTTTTTCACAGACTTGCAGGCCCGGCCCCTGAGCCGGACCGTATTTTAATTTTTTTAAATAAACCCGGGTCGGGCTCGTAATTTTTTTAAAAAAAACCCGGGCCGGAAAAAATTTTAAAATAAAATCTGGGCCTGGTCCTGCAAATGGTACCTCTGCAAGGCTCTGTTATTCTTCTTAAAAAAGTGAATGTTCTCTCATTAGTTTACTAAAGAGCTGCTAATATATATATAACCATTTTAATAATTGGGAGTATAATCTAAAATGTGTTTGAAATAAAAAGCATCCATAGCATTTTTTGGGACTGTATCAACCATAGTTAATCTTTTAATCATAGTTATTCAGCTAATAAGGCATCATAAGATATTTTAACATCTTCATGATAAAAATATAACAAATATTTTTATTTTTTTTCTATCACCATATGAAAAAGGTTGGGAGAGGGGACATTTGTTTTATAATACTCTTCTACTGATCCTATATTAATGTTTTGATAATGAGCTTGCTTGCTGCAAGTCGAGGGGGACAAATATTTAACACGTATAGCTCTGCTTTTGACTCAACAATAACATATAAAATATGAAATTCTTCAACAACATTAACTCTATTTCCTTGAGTTCTGATAAAATGCTCTCCGCTATTCTCATCTTCTTAATCAAGTCAATGTTATGTTTTTAAAAGTATTACATAAAATAGTTGTATAATTAAATAATACATTCTAATGAGAAAAAAAATTTGGAATAAGTATTGAATCCAATAATTTTCTTGCTTCTGAGGAAATATTTCTTTCAAGCCATTGTGATATTTCAGTAATAGCATTAATAATCAGCTCTTCTAACTCCAAAATAGCTGTTACTGTGGCGGATACTCGATCTCGTTGGACAAGCTTGCAATTTTTTTCTCCCTGTTGGACAAGGAGTTTCAGAGATAATTATTATTTTATTAGAAATTTAGATAAATATTACGCCACTAAAATTTGAAAATAATAGGTAAATTACGCCAAGGAAAACTTAAAATCGAAATTGATTGATAAAATAACTTAGTAGATGAATGTGATAAATAAAATATATATATATATATGTATATATGAGATAAGAATAAATATTAACAAATATAAATTAATATTAACAGTAATATTTTTGAAAAATATAATCCGGCATCTGCATTTTTTGGCTTTGGGGGGGATTTGTCCCCCTGCCCCCCCCCCCGCTGCGTACGCGCCTGATAAGTAGAATATAATATCATGATTGCATTTTTCAGGTAACCAAAATCGAAGAATTAAAATTGTAGTAATGTTTGATGCATTATTTATATTAATTTAAAGGTTAAATAAATAATTACTAATTATAATAAATTAAGGTATGCCAATTGATGAAGGTAATAACATATATGAGTAGAATTAGAAATCGTTTCTATATATATTTTGATATAACATTATGGTATATGTACCATGATTAGGGTTCTCAATTAGAAACTTATAAAGCAATTTAAACTTTAAGGATATAAAATATTTGAGGTAAAATATTAACATTTTATATCGACAAGTGCAATTACTTTTTTATAATTGGTATTAATCAATTATTTAACTAAAGGATAATTAAATATATAAAAATAGAATAAATATAAATTTAGTATAAAAATTAAATGCTATAAAACTCTAACAGTAAAAATCTCTCTTATAACTCCAATTTCAAATTTTATTGCCTACAAAATATAAATTTTACAAAAGAAATAATTAAAAAAAAAAAAATATTATAATTATAAAATCTCGTCCCTTTTATACTTTTTTGGGACAAAGAAATAACGGTTATACACGTGATATAAATCAGGCGACTATTTGTAAATACGATGTTAAATAAAATAATTTTGCTGTTTACTTATTTTATCGATTTTTGTATTTTGTTAAATTTCTATCTCTTCTGTTATTTCCATTAAATTCAGATCTATGACGCACTTTATTTACTTTTGACAGCAAAAGCAGATATATTACATAGGCTTAATACTTTTATATCTCATATAAGATTACCAAAATGTTGTATATTTTTAATTTTTAATGGAATTTTAACTTTAATAATCTGTTTAGGGTTAAATAAGTTAAATTTTTATTTTTATACAGTCTGTAATGATATTATGTAAAACATAAATATAGAAATTATATTACTATATTACTATATAGGAATACATTTATCAAAAATCTTCTTCCTTTAATATTTAGAATTATCCTTCCTTCTATTTTATACTTTTTTTAAAACTATTTTTATATTTATATACCAGCTTTATGTCTAAAATTTATAATTTTCAAGTTGTCTATGATCCTACTTACACTATTTTTAAAATTATCTAAATTTACACAATAAATGATAATTAAATAATATCTACTTTTAACTTTGTTCTTTTTATCATATCTTTATTACGTCTATTATCTTATCTTTATTGTTTTATATTATCACCGGATATAATTATCACCAGATATAATTATCACGTAGATTGATAAAAGAAAATAAAAGAATTATTAAAATTACTTATAATTTATATCAGAAGAAAAATATTTTTATATATTTAATATAAAAAATAATAATCTTGTAAGATGAGGCTACCTATAACTAATGTAATTAATAAAGGCTTGTCTTCGCCTCAAGAAAGCCTTACGAGTCATCCACAAGTTTATAATGGGACAACCAAGTTCTTTAAAGAAGAATAACATGAAATTCCCAAAGTGTTAAAGTAGTGAAAATTATCGGAATGTTATGTTTTTGTAAAATTCTGAATATTTTATTATTTTTAATTACTTCTTTATTTCAAGATGTTCGAAGTTTGATTGAAGGGAGCCAACGGATTAATGCCCGAGTAATCCCAATTGAGGAATTGATTTATCCAGGAATTTGAGAAATATCATGAGTATTTGAGCTGATCTCAAACTTCTTAGGTCGAATTATATAAATTATGTCTAACAATTAGACTTTAGAATGACAAATGTTATGCCTTCCATTACTCTCAACATTAAAATGTTAACAGAACCAAGTCTGAAGTTAGATAATTAAACAATTTAAACAAATACCAATGGCATGAGTGAGTTTTGGTTTAGTTGTAAGTTTAGTTATTGGAATAGCTTTATATTTATTACAAGATCCATTAAGTAGTGGAGAGAAGATCCGTAATTATTCAGGAATTCCAATCAGTATTTGAAAAAAAGGAATCAGATTTTATAAAATGGGAATTTACTTTTTCGTTATATATAACCGGATATGTGGGCAGTTACGATGGAAGGAGATCTGATACATAATCCACCATTCTTGGTAGCAAAGAAACTTAAGTCCGAGATATTGCAAACTTATGACTTATTATAATTTCAAAAAGATCTGATCGCATTCTTATAAACACCAATGGCATAGGATATTTAAAACTATCGACTTTAACCTAAGGGATCCGAGGAATATTAAAGAAATTTTTAAGAGAAAAACTATCTATTGGAAATTTGTTGTTTTCATATTATTTATACTAATATATCCACCCCAACCCTCCCTAACAAAATCTTAACCTCCTTATACCCTATAAATAATAATATGAAAGAAATAAGTTAATAATTTTTCGAAATAAAAATACATTTGAAACTTGATAGTGCTTCACCCCCCCCCTAAAGAAATTTCTAATTTTTACAAATACAGCCTAACGTATGTAATTATCACTATCAAAATAAAAAATAAATTCATTTAATTCAGTAATTAAAATAAATAAAAATTGCACACATAAAAATATAAAATATTATAAATTATTTGATGAAATTTGTAATGAACGAAGATAGATATTAATGGATTTATCTAAAAATTGTTTTCTTAAGGTTTTTTAAATGAGATGCTTTTAGAGAAATTAAATATAGATATTCTTATCTATATTTATTAAAAATTTTATCAAAAAAAATAATTTTGTTATATTTAATAATGACATAACCTATTTAGATACAATGATAATTTGTAAAGAAAGTAAATGACATGTGACCTTTACCTTATATTGATTTTATTAAAATAATATTTATTTAATAATTATTTGATAATTCCACATGCGAATTTGCAGGTTTATTTTATTAAAAAAAACTTATATAAATTTTACATTCTCTTATTGATATATTTATATAGTTATAGTTGATGATATTGTAAACATTAGAAAAGGTTATCAATTTTTCTAGTTATTTGTAAAATCATTATTTCATTTTTTAAATTTTTTTATAAACCCTTTACTACAAAAATGGAAAAAACTATCATAACTAATGAGGCCTATTTTACCCCAAATTTTGAATATATATATCTCAGAACTTATTATAATTTGAGATCCAAAATTTTGAATATATTGGAGATAATAAATACAAAATCATAGATTAACATTTACTTCAAAATTAAAGTTATGGAAATTTAACTAAAGTTGATGAAATAAATTTTTTTTAGCCTTTAATTATAGTATTATTAGCAAAAAAAATTATAAATGCAAATTTTATTTTATATTTTATTAAATAAATGTTGAATAATAATAATTACATATTATAAAAAAATATTTAAAAAAAAATATTAATCATCAAATATCATGTAAATTTTTGTAATAAAAAATGTTTATGATCTTTACAAATAAATTTTGAACAATTATTTAAACAAATAAATGTTGTTTTTTTGTCCTTCACCTTTGGACAATAATAATATCTTCCCTTTTTAATTGATGGAATATGTTTTTCATCAGTTAATCCTCAATTTTGTTATCCTATGATCTACATATACGATGGTTCTCATATGCTGATCATATATTGAGTATGAGTAGTGTTGTTAAACGGCTCGTTTTGAGCCGATTTTTAAAAACGGCTAACTCAACATTTCATCCGGAAAAATATTACGCAAGCCTGAAGATTTTTCTCATAGAAAGAACAAAGGTCTAGACATATATTATCGAAATATAGAGGCTCGGGCAATATTTTTTCTGACTAAAATATTGAGTTAGCCGCTTTTAAAAATAGGCTCAAAACGAGCCATTTAAAACAACACTAATATTGAGCCATGAGTTCCATTGCTAATAATTTTATAAATTAAATATTTTTATATTCAATAAATTATTAGCTTTATAAAACATCAATGCCTTTATTATTATATATTTGCCATAAAAAATGGTCAATGGCCATCTATTCGATTTTCTGAATATAGAATATATGGAGCAAAGTTGATCAACTCCAGGTTAAATTACATATCGTTATAATTCCTGGTTTTTTCAACTCACCATTTGATGCATCAATTTTGTTATCATAATGTAGCTTAGAAAGCAATATTATATTCTTATACTTTTTTGGAATGAAAATACAGTTGTATTTTCTCTAAATGCAAATAAATTTGAGTTTATATTTCTTTTTATATCAAATATGAAACAGGTACCTGCTTTTTTTTCTTATAGTTTCTACTATCGTTAAGGTTCTGAATTTAGCATATGATTGGCTAATTCATAACTTGTAAACGAATTGTCAGTTTTTATATTTCTATTAGTTCTTAAAATTGGTTGAATAAGTGTATATCAAATGGCTTATTTGACAGTTTGTAAGGTCCTTCTGGCTGATTGTCAGTATATAAACTAGAGCATAGATTTTAAGATCATATTTAGTTGGTTTATTTGGTACAGCAGGAAGCATTTTAGCAATATTATCATATTGATCAACAGTATAAGAATTATTGCAATTATCATTAAAAATTTCTCTAATATGTGTGGCTTTATCATTTATTTTCCTCGTTTCATATCATCGAATCTATAACTTTCAATAGAAATTGTAATCTATTTATATTCATGGCTTATCTAAATATATACCAAATCCATCCTTATTCCATAAATCTCATATATTTTGATGATTGGATTTATAAACACCCGATATCATTAGCAAATGAACCAGGGTATTAAATTCTCTTTCATCCATTTTAGCGTGATAAATAGAGATGAGTTATATTTTTGAAGACATCATTCTTTTTATTTGTGTATTTTAAAACTAAATTTGTATAAATAGCTGAGATAAATAATTTAAAGATTTCTAGATGTGATTTTGCTTTTTTTGCAACCTCCTGTAAGCAAGAAATTATATTATGGAATCTCGTTCTTTTTTGAGGAAGACATTACAATATTTATAGTTATCTTCATACTCATCAATATTGATATTATCCTCCTCTGTATCTGAATTGTGATTGCTGTCAAATAAATAATCATTACTTGACTCACAATCTACTTTACCTATATAAAATATATAAATATTTAATATTAAATAAAAAAATTATTCCAGAAATAGATGATCTCAAATTTTCCATATGCACGTTTTATAGTATTTTGCCCCATAAGAAAAAAAAATAGTATAAAGTTTAAAAATTTTGGTTCACAATACAATATAAAAATGAAAAAATTTAAAATAAAATTTTTTTTTCAATTTTATAAAAAAGTTTGTAATATACAATAATATTAATGATTCAAGTTATTTGGAAAAAAAATTTTTTATTAGTACATAGGTGGAACCTATACTATCCCAAGCTCAACAAATAGCAAATTTTTTTAAAAATATCAAATTAATTATCTTGAAATTTGGTAGATATATTCCTTATAATCTATAAAAACCAGTATCTTCAGGTTTTTTTATTATCAAGATTATAAAAGCCGTCGGATATTATTTACCCAACCTTTGTAATGTAGGGTTAAAAATATAAAATTATCATATTACTGTCCTTATTATTTAATATTTTTCATATTTTTATAATGATATAGTCCAGTTAGAAGAGAGAGAGAAACAAAGTTAGAATTTCATTTAAAGGAATTATAATTTTTAAAATGTTCATATTTATTATAGAGATAGAGCATATGGATCATATTATCATAAGTATCTCATTTTCGAACATATAAATTAATATTAACAATATACAAAAATATCTTAAGGTCCTCAAAATTTCAAAATGGGAATAAGTAAAAAAATAAAATATATTTTATGTATAATAATTGTAATTAAATATTTTAGATATAGGAAATGTTAGCCTTACCCTTAACATAGGTAAATTAATTTCAGGAAATGTATTTTATATCAAAAATATTAATATAGAACAAGAAAATAAACCTCTAGGTAAAACAGTTTGTATTTAGGTGGAAAAAATTTATATGGTTGTTATGCTTAATAAAAAATAATTGTAATTATAATATTTGAAGAATTTACATTAAAGGAATATTCTTATATGAAATATTCTAAGTGTTTTCTTATATAAATATTAGTGTATACTTTGCCTGGTCTATTAACTTTATTTTTGAAATCCATTATATAAATACGATCCTTTATATTATGTTATCATTTATAATCATCAGTAGTTTTCGTTATCAATTACAGATCAACCTTAATACATTATATATTTTATTTAACATTATAATCATCATTTATTATTATCACAGTTTATTTATAATAATAATTCAATTTAAAAATAAAATTAATATATACAGTGTTAAGATTTTTACAAAAACATTAATTCAAATCGAGGCGATTAGTAAATTTAAACAAAATAAGTAAGTTCCAAGATCTTTCATAGTTGTGTATATTCATAAATCTAACAAATATAATGTTAAAGGCTCATTTTAATATTTTCAATTTAATTACATGGCAATCTATTTATTATTAAAATAGTTTCCTAATACGCAAATGTCACGGCATATGGAATCCATATGAATTCATAAACTTTCAAATATGATAAGAGTGTTATATTTAATTAGAAATATAATCTAACTGGAAAGTTATTCCAGTCAGTGTAATGTACCCGTGAATTTCCGTTTTGATTCTTAATTAAATCTTCTCCCCAAATGTCCTTCATGATAAAACCTCTATTTTGTTTAAAGTGCAAGCTAAAAAGATGAGGTTCGCAATAAACTGTAATACCCATTAAGATAACACGAGAGAATTGGCATCCTTGTTGGAGAAAAGAAAAATTTATAAATAAGTTTATTAGGTATTTTTCATTTCTTACAAAGTAATTTGATAATCTCTTTACTTGAACACTTAATTGCAATATTTTGTAACAAACTTTATTATTGTATGTTATTAGATATAAAAACTTCGATTTATCACTACCAGCGTTTCAATATAGAATCCCTAACTTTTAAAAAATATGTATTCAATAGTAATTTTTTATTATAAATTTTTTGACTATTATTGATTTAATTATTTATTTTTTATATATTATTTCATAAGATTTATCAAGATATTTGTATAAACGAGGTAGATTTATGATTAAACATTTATTATTTATATAATTTTTTATATAAATATTAACTATATATTTTTGTAAAATTGTTTAAAAAAAAGCTTCGGGAATAATAATACTACGTATATTATATATTATATATATTAACAAATTGAAATTAAAATTTAATTTTTGTTATTAAAATTTATAATTAATGTAGTCACAAGAATTGTATTACATAGATTTATTAATAATATATATTAAATGTGCTAAATATAGAGAGAGTAAGCGGCATTCTGACAATATATATAGGTAACCATAAATTGATTTAAAAATATATTTTCAAATTTAATTAAATTAACTTGGCATAATGGAGCGTAACAAAATCCTAAATATTTTTATAATTTGTTACTATGTAAAAATAGGTAAATATTCTGATCTATTTTCTTCTATCCCTATTTATGCTTAGCTATATTTTTGCAAAGAAATTAAAATTTTTATTAATTAAAGCTACAAACTTATTTCGAGGAACACAAATATTTTAACTAAATTTTTTTAAAAACTAATGGTAAGTTTATATTATAAAAGTTATAAAGGGTAAAAATTAATATATATTGACAAATTAAGGTTCAAAAAAAAGGAATTGGGAAGAGGAATTTTATACTTCGGTCTATAATAAAATCATTATTAATTTTTTTAAAAAAGATCTGTTATCTAGCACTAGAGCATATACGCTTATATAACTTATTAAGCACATAAATTTTAACTAAGATAATAGATAATTGTTAAAGTTAGATATAAATAGGTCGCATATTAATTCGGGAAGATCTAATTAAGATAATTCATGTTGGACTAAAATTATAATCTTTTTCATTGCTGGGTATACAGTTATGATTTAGTAAAGAAATAATAAAAATTACTGTTCTATATCTATGAAAATTTTTTTTAAAATAGCGAAAGTATGAAGACATTGTTAATATATAAATTTGAATTAGCAAAATATTATAATAAATAAAAGAGAATATACGAAGCCCGTATATTACTTTAGAAGTCAAAACTTGTTTAAAAGAGCATTACATTACTAAAATTCTTATTCAAGATTTGTATATCTCCCTCCAAATTTTAACCCAAAATTTTGTAAAGCAAAACCAAACAAGTATTTCAAGCAAATATATAAAGAAAAGTTTATTTAACAAATTTGTTATATTTAGATGATAAATATTGAATATCTGAAAACACTAAATTTGAGAAATTTCGTTTGATAGCATCAAACTAAATGATTGGAATATTTTTATAGGCAAAATAATCATCATTATTATTTTGTTTTAAACATCAAAAACTAATCGCACTTATTCATTTTGATCAATAATAAAAGAATCTTAGTTAATATAAAGAAAATACAATATAAGAATAAAATGTAAATATATATTATATTGGATATAAGTCCTATCTCCCAGAATAAGAATTAATTGTAATACTAGGGCTCACATTGTTGGCTATATTCTTCATAGTTCTCGACAAGCTTATTTCGCTCAGTTATCTATTAAATACGTTTAGCCAACATTCTATTACTTCCGGAAAAAAATTATGCAATCCAAAAATTTATATTTCGGACACATAGAGCATCAATCCCCTTATAGACCAATTCCTGGCCTTTCCAGAATTTTACGAAGAGTTAGACTTGCATTTTCTACTAATTATTCTAAATATAATATTGAAAAACTGTACTTCCATCGAGAATGGTCAACCTTTTCTTTATTTTTTCAAAAATCTTTCAAAATTCATGTAATGGAAACTATTTTACTAAGAATATTAAATATTTCTCATCAACCATATATTTTAAACTTCATGATTATATTCAAGATATTATAAAATTTAAGACCAGGCTATCTTAGAATAAAATGAACAATTTAAACATAAACCCTGATCTCAGACTATGCACCTCCTTTGACGCACTCTCTTCAACGAACGCAAATTCTCACCAAAAGCTACAAGACAAATATCGGAGGCTATAAAAATTACTAAAAATTAGAATTTTTTTTTCAAATCGATCAGATCTTCTCTAAGGATGCTGCCGTCAGTTGCAGCTCAGCGCTGTCTAAATAAGATTACAGAGCTGATATCTAGCAGGTTTGTCGCAAAGGTTATCTACCGCTCCTTTCTCTTAAATTATGTATCGAACAATGCTAATTAAGCGAGACAGCTGCTTCAAAATATCATGATATTTAACGTTATATGAAGATAATTATCTCCTCGTATTGAACTAAAGAAAAAACAGCAAATAATATTTTTGAATTTATACTACATAAAAATTTTTATCTCATATGAACTCTCCCATTGGTGAGTATTCAATTAATGTTTTCTTTGGAAATATGGACACTATTATTAAAAATTAAAACTCTCCACAGTTCCTAATACTTTTTATTAAACTGAAAACTATTTAATTACTAAAATCATTATTGGATTCTATGGAAAGTATCTTTTTGGAGAAATCTCATCTAGTGAGACACGAGACTGAAAGCAATTCTTAATGATTACACTAATTGCTTAGAATGAAGCCCGCTGCCCTCTAAACATGTGAATTTTTGTTTAAGTTCTTTACTATCTGTATCAATTTGCTATCATCACAAGCCTCATAATCGTAGTACATTAATTAACCAACACACAACTCGATCCCTTTTAGCTTTTTTTGGATGAACAAAATCTGTCATAAATACTATTGAATTTTTATATTCTAGAGAACAGAAATATTGAAATCTATTACTGAAAGCCCTATATATTACCTTATTACGAAAATTTCACTTTGGCTAGATCCAGATTCAATAAACTTATTAAGAGCAGAGGTACAAATTCTTTGAGATTATCCCATCTAAAAATCTTAAATTGAAATTGATTAATTATTAGGTCACACTAAATATAACAGGCTTATATTTTTTCGTTATTATATTTAAACTTACTATAAGTTTATTATTATATTCTTTACTTTGTAACCGCAATTCTTGTCCATGAACCGGGTATGTTAAATGCAATCAAATAATATTTATTGCAGAACTTTCTAATATATTTCCTGACAGTAGAAGACCTGATAAAATAACACACCAATTTCTTGGATACGAGTAAAATTTTTAATATTGAATTTCTTGTGTATGGACACGTATTCCCCATCAAACATCAACAAGAACATAATTGGTATGAGCAAAAATTTAAAATTCGCCATATATTTTGGGAATTAGATTATATTTTCATAACAATAATCAATTCAACCTGGTAAAAAAATTAAATAAATGTATTAAATATTACTTTAAAAAATATATGCTATTTCTTATCAAGACGCCAAATGTTTAATTAACCTGAAAAAAATAAAGTATTTGCAATAAAAACGTACTTACATTGTTGTGAAGATTCGATAGAAATCATTTCCATATTTCTTAAAATTGTTAAAAAACATTTTAAAAAATTTATGTTAGTTATAAGATAATTTAATTTGCAAAAGAAATTAAAATATATAGAATTTTTTCCATCAAACATGGAATATATATTATATGATAGCTCTGTTTTTGACACTCTTTACAAAAGTTCTTATAAATATTTTAAAAATCCTTTACATATACAATTGAATCATAACCTAAAATGAATACCAAAATAAATATATTTTTTTTCAGGAAATACTGAAGTGTTCCGAAGATATGGTATATGAAATTACTATTAAAATCAGATGCCTATTTTATTTTATAATATTATAGTCTCCCCCAATATAACAATTATGTCAAGAAGTAAATTTTTTAAATAAAATATAATTAATCTTATGATTTGAAAAATATTTTTAGAAGTAGCCCCATACTTTATACAGCATAATGGTATTTTAAATTTATAATTTCTTAATAATAAAAATATATAACTGGTTAAAACTAAAATTGATAAGACTACATTTATTTATGGATTTTTAACTTAATTAATTTTCTGTTAAGTAAACATTAACTAGCTCTATATTTTATGACTTTTCCCTTCGATTTCTAACAAATAGTTGTTACTTATTTTATAACAATTTTTAGTGATTTCATTAAATTTATTTTTTTTGATAATTTGATAATTTTTGTTATTTAACATTGATTTATTATTTTAGATATAAAAAAAGGATTTTTATTTTTACTTGAAATATCTCTACTATTTAAAGCTGTGTGTACCTGGCTTTTGGAATATAAATGTAGTTTCCTAAATACTTTTTATATATATCTTCTATAGTGTTTTTAAATTGTTCGATTTGAGCCGATATTTAAAAATGTAACTCAATATTTTTCCCATAAAAATATAAGCCTCGAGATTTCGATATTAGATGCAAAATCTTTATACATTCTCTGAGCAGGATTCTCAAGCTTGCGATATTTTACTGGACTTTATTAAAATAAAATTAAATATAAGAATTAGGATATCAATAATTATTAATTAAGATTTAAAAGGAGTAAAAGGGTAGACTTGGGTCATTTTCAACAATCGTGTTTATGAACATACGTCATTCTCTTTAAATAGATATTGTGATTTTTCTTATAAAACAAATGATTTGGCTTGGTTCTCTGGAATCCTCTTGAAATTTTATTTTTATTATTTTTATATAATTTAAACAGATTCTTATATGATAATTATAATTCTACAAACTTCGATATATCGATAATGTAATAAGGAGCAAGTGAACTTTATAAATTGATATGCAAACAATTTGCCTTTTAGGTAAAGGTTTTGATAAAAATATTAAAAAAGGGAGGATGATTAAAAATTAAATACTATATATTTTTGCTTTTGAAAATAAAATTTTATTTTATCAAGGATTTTTTAAATGAATGCAACATATTTAAAAAATCTATGTCAATTCAATTTTCAATGAAACATTAAGAGCCAGAGAGAAAAGAAAGAAGGAAGGAAAGAAATTAAAAGAGAAAAAAATTTTCTTCTACCCTAAAACCCTCTGTCCAGCCCCTAAAATCCGAAATTGTTATTTTTTTGATTCCAGTAGATAAGAGATATATTCAATCTAAATAATCACCATTACTCAATATCTGTTTCATTTTTAAATAAAATGGTAAACTTATTTTTATAGAGGATTAATTTATGTTATTTTACTCAAATTCGAATAGAATTAAAATTAATCATAGAAGACTCGCTATATATGAATATTTTAACTTTTTTAAAAATTATATTTGAGTTCTCAATCATTTTGATTAATGGGAAAAAAAATTTAAGGTTCATATTGATAATCATATTATCACATGACGTTATATATTATTTCAGATTTTTTATATTATTTTTTGAATTATAACTAGAAAAATGCTACCTAATTTTAGAAAACTAATACCCTTTTGCTCATATAAATGTATTTTGGTATTAATAAAAAATCAAAATTGTAATATTTTACCTTACTTTCATTTCAACTCATTCATATGAAAAATTATATTTAATTTTTTTTAGGAATTCAATGGCAAAAAGGTAAACACGATTATTTATTTAAAAATATAATACAATTTAAAGATTGTATTGACATATTTTACAATTTATTATATTTTAAATGATTTAATATATTTTGTACATCAGTTTATATACTTTTTACAAATCAATCTAAATACATCAATTAATTAACATACACAATTAAAAATAAATAAAAGTAATAAATTAATTTTTAAAATAATTATCATATTATTAATTGCCTTTTGAGGTTAATTGATTCTATTACACATATACATAGATTTATTATAATTTACCTTACTTAAAATTAAAAAAAAATATATAAGTTATTACTAATTAATATTTTAATTTAAAAATTTATAAATTATCTTATATTTATATCATAATTTCTCTATTTTTACTCAATAATGGCTAAATTTTTGAAATTTAATATAATTCAATAACAGAGATTTTATATGGGCATCGTTAGCTGAGTGCTTTTGTTCAAAATTAGTTCCAATTTTCAATAGATTAATACTGTAATTTTTTTTAAATTATGCCCAATATTTAAATAATTATCGCCTATTTAATATACATTTTTATTCTATTTTGTTATTATGGTTTCCTATTTCGACTTAAGCACAAACAATCTTTAAAAAGTGTATTAATTGGGGTCTTTTAAGTTTTATTGGTTAAAGATAAATCATTTGAGTTAAATTTCACATATGTTTGATATTTTTCTGTGTTATACATAATGGCTTGGAAGAAGTTTTAATTTTTTGTATTGAAGTAATCATATTTTAATACATATTTTAATAACATTTTAATCAGTAATTTAAAATTCAAAAGAAAAGTCAATTTTGTAATAATTTTATTATTTTTTTATTAAAAAAATTATTCTTAATATTATCTTTAAATAATCAAAATAAAGAATTATTTAAGGCTGTGTCATAAATATATTGAAAGAAACCTTAAAATTTTTTACAAATTAATAAATGAAATATTTCCAAAATCTTCCATTAATTTTTAAGCTATAAAAATAAAAATAAAGAAAAATGAAAATAACAAAAAAAAAATAAAAAATAAAACCAAAAAAAACGAAAATAAAATAAGAAAAATAACAACGCCACTAAATACTTTAAAATTACTCAGTTATTTTTCATAAAAATAACACAAATTTATTAATTTTAAGCAAAGCTTTAATAAAATTTATTTCTATTATTTTTTAAAAATAATAAATTTTTGTAAATGATAAAAAATGATTAAGAACACTATTTTATTTTATGTTAATAAAAAACTTATGTTAATTTTTTCTTCAAAATTTTATTTTTGATATTTAGGATACAGTCTAAGATGTAATTTAAGTTACGCGTTATATAAAAACTAAAATAATAACAAGAGAAAACTAAATTGAGTATATAAATAAAAACAATTTAATAATGTCATACAATTTATACAAAAATAAAAAATTTTTTAAATGAATAAAACAAAAAGAATAAATTAAAGTAATATAGAACACTTTGATTGGCGAATACTTATATAATATAATTAGTCAAAGTAGAAAATATAAATCTAATAAACTAGGCATAAGTCCGTGAAAAAAGGGGCCATAACTAAGGTGGGATATATGGGGGAAGCTATCTTTAAATTACATATAAAATAGAGCTAAAAAATATGGATTTTTTTAAACATTTTTTATATTTATATTACATTACTATTATTCGGCTTCAATTTACTCTTAGAATTCAAACTCAATATTTATATCCTTTTCTTCAAAAATAAGTGTTAATAGATCAGAAACGTAGCCAAGGGAGTGGGGAAAAAATATACCTTTCAAAAATTTGCATGTTATTGTAAATATTATTTTAAATTAGTAAAAATTTTCATCTTAAAAACCAGCTATCTCAAAAATATATACAATATATCACATAAACAAGAAGTGAATGATAAAATTATTTTTATATAAATCTAATATAGACATTGGCCTTCAATAATTAAACCTAAAGACCAATAAAATTATAGGACAAAATCTTGTCTAAGCCTATATAATAACATGACTTGCAGGAATTTTTACACTATTATTTTCACCAGTTTATTCCTTTTGTGTTTTCTACAATCTTAACTGAATCTATAAAGTGCTGTTTTATTGCAATAAATGAATTATGTACTTAATGTGCTTAAAATTTGAAATGTTAGCATATTATTATTCAACAATAGTGAATTTACAAGAATTATTGTTTAAATTAAAAGTATGAATAATCTAATTATTATATCAATATCAGTACTAAACTAAAACATATATATTTAATAATCAAATCTTTAACATATTGTATTATATTATAAGTCTTTAAGATATTAGCAAACTCGTTTTCACAACTGATAATCAAATATCTGTAAATTTTAAGAGGAGGACCTCGTAAAGACGCTAACCTTCTTTTAGGCTGCAAGACCACATGTTTACGTTTATTATCAATTAATAACTTTTTAAGCTAGCTTTATTATTTTTTAAGAAATTGGGTTCTTATTGTAAAAAATATTTTTTTTTTAAATATTGAGTCCCAAAGATTTGATAGGCCCACATGCCCATACCCGGCCCCTCGTTTAGAACACCATCTTGTCATTTATAAATATAATAGAAATATCAAACTCATATCAATAATTTCAAAAAAATTTTTGATTTTAATTTTACATTTCAGATATTTGTTATAAAAATAATAAAAAGACGTATCCGTCGAATTACCTCAATACATTACTAATTTTTATCATTGCGAAAACAATTAACAGATAGGTTGAAACCAATCGCTTTTGGATTTAAAGATTATATTAAATCATTAAATTTTTTAAAAGTATTATATTGATACAAATCGGCATTAGATTATTTCAGCTCTAAAAATTTATAATATTTAGATTTAATAATTGTAGCTATTATAGGAGACGTGAAAATTTCTCTCTGAAATTTATTCATATAATTCACTTATATATAGGTAGGGAATTCATAATATACCCTATTATTTTAAGACAGAATTATTAATTTTTTCAGTTTTATCTGATATTAATAGTTTTTAAGGGATATAAATTAGTATCACCAGCTTACTATAATATAATTTTAGAAAATATTAATAATTAAGTTGTTTTTTTCGTTAAGGATAATATTTTTTCAAAGTTTAATTTATCGATAAGTTAACAAAATACTGGAATTTTATTGGTCATTAAAGATAACTATAATGAAAAGTTTAATGCTCTCAAATAACTGTATTTTCTAACACTCTACTGTTCATCTATAAATATGTTTTATACTACTGCTAATTGTTTATAGTTTTTAACTTTCAAAGGTTGTGTATTATGATTTATTCTCCTTTAATAAAATGTATTGTATAAAGACAAATATATAATGATAGAATGGTAAGATGCTAGAGAACTTCTTTCAAAATGTAAGATGATTGTACATAAGATGCATTCTTTTCAAAATATAGTAATAAATAATAAATGGATGTATTCAAAATTGGCTTTAATTTCTTTGATCCACGTATCAAGATATTATATTGTATATAATATAGAACCCTTCCCCCTACCTAGAATCAGGGACTGATATTTTTCTTAATAAGAAGTAAAAAATATGTTTATTGGTCTTAGAGAAATTCTAATAATTTCTTCTAATATTACAAAAAAAATATTTTTAGCTTTCATTATTTTAAATTCAGATTTTGTGGGAAATAATATAAATCAATATCTAACTAAAAGAATAGTTAATTGTTTTTCTTTGAATATAAATTTTTTTTACTATTATAAATTAAATCATAGTTCTATTATATTGAAAACAAAATTAACTACTGGATAATTCTTATTTTCAGTTTTAAATTTCATTAAGAATAAGAACAAAATAATTAATACACCTTCTATCATCGTATCAACATTGTTTCAATATATAAACGTATCCAAAGCATTTTATTAGAACATTTATTATATATTAGGGTAACATTCATATCTTTTTTTTATAAATAGTTCAAAGGATAATTGATCAAGGTTTAAAAAAAAGATTTTATATTTCATTGATAATTTTATTGGCATCAAGGCCCGATCTCTTATTGCAACATGTTTCTGGTAAATCTAATTTAAGTTAAAAAATAAACGAATAAATAAACACTAATTAAATATTATACACTAATATATATTTAGGGATAATATCAATATAATAAATTTTTTGAATAAATTAGTAAAAAAAAATATATTTGAGTTTTATTAGTTCGCTAGCCATACTGAACTACAACTCATTTGTGCTCATTACATGAATAGATTTTTTTTTAATATTTCACTCTATTTATTTAAGAGTGATCTTTTTTATAATATTCAAACGATGTATGGAAAATAAAATTTATAGTAATAAATTTAAATTAAAATATATATATTTGAATCATGTCAAGCAAAAAGAAAATATAACATGAAAAAACTCAGATTTAACATAACATATATTAGAAATAAATCATCTTAATTTATATATAAACACTTACGTGTCATAGTTGACCTTATTTTTGAAACTATACGTTTGATTTTAAATGTTATATTTTTAGAGAATTAAAATATTGTCATATTTTTAGACAATAAAAATATTGTCATATTTTTAGACAATAAAAATATTGTCATATTTTTAGACAATAAAAATATTGTCATATTTTTAGACAATAAAAATATTGTCATATTTTTAGACAATAAAAATATTGTCATATTTTAAGACAATAAAGATATTGTCATATTTTTAGACAATAAAAATATTGTCATATTTTTAGACAATAAAAATATTGTCATATTTTTAAAAATTTTAGTATATAATAATATATATTTTTGCATCAGAATTAAATTCTATGTTATTAATAATTGTGTTTTTTAATATGTGTTTACAGCACCACATCCTGGTAATCTCATTTAATTAGCCTATAATATATAGAAATAAAAATTAATTGTCTAAAATAAATCATTTATCATAAATTTCATGATGTAAGACAATTACACCAAAGTTCCATGATTCATATTATTGGCGAAAAATCTTTAAAATATATGAGATATAAAATATAATAATACAAGAACTGTAAAAGAATTTAATCAGTGTTATTATTGTAACTAGTTAGCGTTACATTTGAATATTTTCAGCCTTAACATATTAAAAATTTTATCGATTGATATTATTCTTTGTAATTAATAATATTTCCCATATTTTAAAATAATAGGTGTATTTATAATGACAATTCAAATCTCAATTTTTAAAACTTTACCGTCGAAGTGAATAAATTATAGTACTTAGTTTACTATTTTTATATGAACAGTTTTTATTTAGACAATTAAATGAGTGGAAATATTAAAATCTAAATAGTTTTATCTTATGAGTATATTTAGAGATAACTAAATAGTCTAAACACGGCTAGATTTAATCCGAGCGCTGCTATGGATATTTAAGAGAAAATACTATAGACTAAATTGATTCTATAATAGAACTTCCAAATTATAAAAATGAAAATTTATAATATGTTAAACATAGCTAAATAAACTGCTAAGTGTCATAGTTTGAAAATGTAAATAAAATAAATTATATTATTTAAATTATCGTTTGGTGCTCTTCTAAACCGAATTAATTACTTAAAATCAATCAAAAAATAGAATGGAAATGTCGAAAATAGGGAAGAAACATTCCAACCTCACTTAGAAATAAATGTCAACAACCTTATATCTATTTTTGGGAATAGTTTACTCAATTAGTTTATTTTTAATGTATTTTAATAATAATAAAATATTCTCGAAACAAATTTTTTTTGGCTTGATAATTACTTAATATAACTATAAAAGTTACAATTTTTTCAGGAATTTAAAAGAGACAGATTTATAATATCTATTTTTATTCTATTAAAGAAAATTAAAGCGATCTCTTAAATAACAATAATAATTTTATATTTTATTGATAAACCTGGTAACAACGATTTATTTATCACTTATTCAGCTCCAAATGTCATGATTTGCAGGCGTGCTAAAAGTAAGTCATCATAATATATATATTGCATTATATGAAAATTAAAATTAACTATTTAAGTGGACCAAGATTTCTCTTGTGAAAATGAAAGTATTATTTATTGAATTAAAGTATTAAATATCACCTTAAATTTTATATATAATTTAATTATAGATGGCATTATTATAAAAATCAAAGAAGGTTTATTAAATATTTATTCATTTGAAAATCTTATGTATTATATAATTTGGCAAATAATACTTTTATTTTTTCATATATTAATTATAATTTAAATATATGATTGTATTCAGTAAATATTTATTTTTATTTAATATAGAAAATGTTACTACCTTTATACAAAGTATTTTGTTTTACATATAAGAATTCCCATAAAAGATTTTTAAATTTGCTTTAGCTTACTTGACGCACATTGACCATTATATTCAAAGTATATTACTTTCACAATTTTATAAGAATTTTACTTAATATTTACTATATTTAAATAATTTTAAGCCTCAAATTTGGAAATCGGAATTAGTAAATTTACGAATAATTATCTTTATAAAACAATTAAATAATTTAGGATTGGGAAATGGAAAACTTACTCTCGAAATAGGTATAAAAATTTTAGGAAATTAAATGCATTGTTTAAATATTAAAATATTAGAACAAGAAATGAAACCTAAAGGTAAACATTTTCTTAAAATATCTAATCAATAGTGTTGTTAAATGGCTCGAATGTATTTAGCCAAAAATATATTGCCTAAGCTTTGGAAATTTGATAATAGTTGATCAAACATTTGCGCCATCTTAGTTAAATCCTAAGGCTCGCATCTTTCAGAATAAAATATAGTTAGCTGTTTATGATAATAAATTAACATTTCTTTTATTATTTTTTTTAAATTAGTGTTAATTATCTCTTATTTGATTTATTATTTTTTGCTAACTTTTTTGATACACACTTTATATATCATATTTATAACTAGCTATATTGCCTCATATATATATTTTTATAGTAAAAAGTATAGCAGCATCCATTAATTCAAGTAAAATATTTTTTATTAAGCACATTTATTATAAAATAAATTTTGTAAAATTTGTACAAAGCGAAGAGTCTCATTTATTTAATATTTTCAACGTGTTGCTAATTCAAAATTTATTTATAATAATTAAGCCACGTTTCAAAAACGACTAGGTAATATTATTAGTCTTAAAAAATGGATTAATTTATTTTCCTTTTATAATATAATGTGCACGTTAATTAAAATCTGTTTCATAATTATTAATTTATCAGTCATTAAAATATATTATTTGTTGTTTTAATTCTAATTTAGAAGATGTATATGGTACCGTTATAATATCTTTAGGTAATTTCGTATAGAACAACATATATATATTTTTTAAAATTTGAATTTAGATTATTATCTTAATTTCTATAAAATATAACCTTATTTTTTATTTATTAGATAATAAATTTAATAATTTTACATAATTTTATATGAATTAAAATAATTATAATCTTAAATTATATCTCAAAAATAATAAAATATATTTTAATTTTTAGGACGTGTCAAAAGATTTCGTGGACCAGGTATATAAAATAATAAGAATGTCTTTTAATAATATTTTAGTCTCCAAGTCGATCCGAATTACATCCTCTAAGGGTACCAAAAAAATATAAATAATTAATTAATATATTTTTTATATCAAATTTTTAGATGCTGGACCATATCTTGTCATGCAAAATGGTTTGTATTTTAAATAATGATTATATCAAATATTTACTATAATTTAGAGCTTGCAAAGGACCTATTTTTAGATTCCTATCGATCTGAGAAATAATTAAAATATTTTTTGAAGCCGATTCAATCTGAATAATATTTTTCAAAGATTCAAATTCTAAATCCGTTATATAGTTTTAATTAAGAAATAGATCATTGATTTTAGTTTTTAAACTATATACGATATTTATGTGAAACCAAAAAAAAGTATAACCGTTTAAGGATAATAAACAATTTTATGTTTATTTTAAAAAAATAATTCTTATAAAAATATTGTCAACAAAATAATTTAAAATTCGAGGTTCGACACTGTAAATTAATTTTAAATGCGAAGAAAATGCCATTTGAACTAGGTGGTATTGGAATCGGATCAGTCTGTGCAAAGCTCTAAAATAATTGAAAAAATTAAAATATTTATATGATTACATTTATAATTATATTATAATAGCTTATATTTGATTTTACGTAATTGACTGATATAATCCTAGTTATCTCTGTAGATTTAATAAAATTTAGATACTTAAACGCTTTTTCACAAATAAATTATTTAAATAATATGATGCCATTATAATTTTGTTTTTTATATTTTGAATAAGTAAAATTTAAATATATATGAATCCTTAATAGTTGTTTTATTTCGAAATAAAATAGGAATGTGTATGATTAATTTATGTAATATTTTGTCAAATTAGACTATAGTTAACTGTCTATGATAAACTCGCTTAGATATTAATTTTTTATCCACTCAAGATTATTTTAAATTTAATTTGTTAAAATGAAAATTAAACTTATTATTCTAACTTAAGTAGTCAAATTTAGTAATTAAAAAAAATTTTGATATAGTTAATAATTTAAAGGAGAAAGATTAATAAATTACTCCACGCAATTTTACACTATTAAACTTTAAGTTCACATACATATTCATTTTTCAAAAAAAAATCTTACTTTATCCATTCTGCTATTATAAATGCTAATGAAAACTTTGTTTAATTGATATTCGTCAAAGTAATTGCTTTCATGGTTATAAATAACAATGAAAATAAGCAAGTCTCATCATTGTTATTATCTAATATAATTGTTGTTGTTTTTTTTAAATCTTTAAAATCTTAATTTATTTTTTATGAGTTTTGGTTTTAAATTCCTTTTTAATAAAAAAAAATTTAAACAATTAATATGAAAAATTAATTATAATATTATTCTTAGAAATTCAATGGTTAAAAGGTAAAAAATATTTTTACACATCTCGTAAAATATAATATTCAGCAATTTAAATTTATGCTTGATTTTAATTTTAATATATATTATATACTAACTTCTATTATTTATTTTATATTTTCTTTATTTTAACTTTAATATTAACCTATTTATAATTAAATACGCATAGTTTTTTTTAATAATGTATTCATTTATATTTAACTATTTTAACACCAAGATAGCCTATAGGATATAATTAATTCTCAATATTTAGAAATACTTTGTTTTAAAATAAGGATTAATATGTATTTTATACTTACCATTTAAATAATTAGAAAATCTTAACATGTATACAATTTATATTATAACTATATAAAAACACATAATTTATATATTTATAAATATCTATTTTTAAATATTCAATATAATAGGATCCATTATTATTTTATTGGTTCACAAAAAGCAGTTAATTATATATGAAGCTTTCTATCTGCATTTTTTGACGAAAATCAAAATATTTTATTCGTTCTTGAAAAAAATCTTGACTTTTTATTTTGAAATGTTATAAGTTAGAGGTAAAACAGTCCATTTATAGATAAAACGATCTTAGTAAAGTTTTTAGTTTTAAATATTTTTCTATCCCTTATTTCGGCTCTTAGTAAAGGAATATAATTGGAATGAGAAGACACAAGTAAAGTTTCAAATAAGAAATATTCTTAACTACTAAGGCTTTCTTACCAATTGTCAGCTCCAACTTATTAAAAGGTAGTTACTGTCGACGCAGACATTATAAACAGTTACTATAAAAGATTTATCAATTTCGAATTTGTAAAGAAACATTATTCAAATTTAATAAATAATTATATTATTAGAAAAACTCATCTAGTTTAGTATTATTTTTCTCTTAAAAAGAGTTATAATATGTGTCTTATCTCATAGAATAAGATATAATATATAAAGACTAATATATGTGTAGAATGTCCCCATTATTGTACTAATTTCAGAATGTAAAGAATGATTTAAGATAATTTTACTTAAGATTTTTTTATAAATTTAAAAATTGAAGATATTTGATTATCTTCAGTGCCAATGTGACTATGAATGTTTAAAGTGTTTGCATATTTTTATAATATTTACTAATTTCTAACTCTCGTCCTCATGACCTATACCTGAAATCTTAATAATAAAAAATTACCAAAAGTACGTTTTTATTAGCTCTCTTTTATGCATCTCTATTAAGATATTATTCTATTATGGAAGATTTTTAATCTCTTGCTAGCAAACCTAAACTTTATCAATGCAAATACAGAAAAATTTTCTGAGCTTTTAAGTTTTAATCTGAAATAATATAAATCAAATTGAAAAATAAATATTTCTCGTTTAATACCATATAAATATATAAAAAATATTACTATTAGAAATTATATCGCCAGATAAAATAATTACTGGATAACTCTTATGGGAAAGTTTTCTCTCATTTTTAATTCTTGAATACGTAGAAAATATCTATTGCTAAAAGTATTGATTCCATAAGAATATATTGATTTTTTTAATCTTTTTTAAATTGAGTAGAAATAATTTATATAGTTCAAAAAATCATCGGTCATAATAACCTCTAACATCATAAAATAAAAATAAAAAACATCTGATATTTTAAACAAAAACAAGGAAGAATTCATAATCATAATAGACATAAATGATATAAACTATTTCTCTGTTATAAATTGTTGTAAAATATACATAAATGGATATCACAACAGTTGCCATAGTTATCACAATAGCCATATGTTACAAGTTATAAACATATAAAAAATTTAATATTCTTTATTGTCAATCAAAGTCTATTTTTCATAAAAATATTTTGTTAAATTTTAAAAATTAATTAATTATAAAATTTACTAATTTCAAAATATTTAAATTAAAGTATGAATAAAATAATAGCTTCTTATACCAATTCGCCAATAATTTGAATTGTCCTTATTTCATTAATGATTTTTAATATATAAGTTTTTTTATTTGTATGAGAATAATAAATTTTGATTTTATTTAGGAAAAATAAAATAATCATGTCATTCAAAAAGAAATGATGCAGGAAAACCCTAGCATTATTAATTATAAATTTGAGAATTGCAACATATAGAATTTGTCTAAAAAAATATGCATTCATAGAATTCCAAGAGCTATTTCCATGTATAATGGTTTGCATCTATATAAATTGCAAGTTTAGATGAATAGGATAAATTCTAGTAAAACTATTAGGTGATGCTTTGTGTCTACTTTATAATTAAAATACATTAATTTATATCTTTGGAATTATTATTTGGTCAAAGTAAACCCTTTCCTTAAGATCAATCAAGAAAAAATATTAGGATGGGCAAGATTTTTTTATATAAAAAGATGAATCTTTAATAAGAAGAAAGCTTCTAACCTGATTGCTAAAAAATAATTTTCAAAATTTTATATATAAAAAATGACATTTAATCGAATTAAATTTATTTCATAAAAATTCATATTATAATAATTAATTTTTTTAACCTCGTAACTGCAATTTATTTGTTTAAAAACTACCATCTGAACCCAGGTTTAATATATTTTTTTAAATTATAAACATTTGTTTAGCTCCAAATGTCATGATTTGTAAGCGTAATGAGGGTAAGTCATCATTATTATATATCTCCATGATATAAACAATTATAATTAATTAAGAATGTCTAAACTTCTCCTGTGAAAGTGAAAGTATTTATTGGATTAAAAAAACATTATCTTAATATGAATTTTTTATTTATCTATAGACGGTGATATTAGAAACATTACTGCAGGTTAATCAAATATCTAATTTTAAATTTGAGGATCTCATCCACATTATAATCTTTTAGATATATTTTTAATTTTAAGTGTATCAATCAATATTTATTCCTAACTTTTAATAATTTTAGATGATGTAGCCAGTTATACTAAATGTAAGTATTTTATTTTACCTATAAGAATTTCCATATATATTTTTTAATATTTCTTATAGCCTATTTAACGTATACTGACCATTACATTCATAGTATGTTACTTTTCAAATTTTTAAATAATTTTACTTAATATTTATTATATTTAAAAAATACTTTAAACCTCAAATTTGGTGATCGGATTTAGTAAATTTACAAATAATCATCATTAAGTAACAATTATTTTAAATATAATAGGATTGAGAAATGAAAAACTTATTCTTAACATAGGTATTAAATTTTATAAAATTAATTATATAATATAAAGTTAATGTATTAGAGCAAGATAATAAACCTGAAGGTAAAATATAGTTCAAGCATTATTTTGATTTTAAAATAATAATAAAAAATATGTATAACACTAATAAATATTAATTTCTATTATAAATAAGAAAATACTATGACTAATATTTCAAATGATTGTTCTTATATGATATCAAAAAAAAATAACTTTTATACTTAGTTGACTTTATATTTATTTGTTTTTAAATAAAATCACTTAAAGGAATATTGTATTAGAAAATAATAAAATATATATATCAATTTATGAGAATTTTTTAATCATTTTTGTAATAGGTTGATTTGTTTGAAACTATAATTGATGAAATGGTTAAATACTAAAAATTTTCGCGTCGTGAAATCTAAAAAATAAATTACATATTAATTTTTTACCATATTACATATTGTCGTATGTTTCACAGTATATATACTATTTTTTTTATAAAATTTCCGGTTAATTTAATTATTAGATTCAGAAATATTATGAATTATATAAAAAGTTCAAAATTAATAGATACTTAGATGAATATAAAAGAAAATAAATTATTAAAAAATAACAAATTTAAAAACTTTAAAATAAAATAAAACATATCTTAAAGATATATATATAACAAAAACAAAAATTTAATATATTAACAATTTATGGGGAATGAAAAAAAAAATTATTTAGATTTAAAATAAATCAACTACAATAAAATTTATTAAAAAATATAAAAGTGTTAAATAAATTAAGAAAGGTTAAATATTACAATTACAAAATTATTTTTTGTACTAGTATTATTAGATTTACTAGGAAATAAATTGCATTACTCATGATTAGTAAAATTATTTAATTTAAATTATAATATATATATATTTGCCCGTTGATCTAAAAATTTCTTATTTCTAATAACAATTAATTTAATCTTACTATTCAATATTATAAATTACAAATTAAAGTAGAAAGGATATTAAAGAAAAAGGGTAAGTTATTGGAAAATGGGAGAAAGCTGCTTCGTTTTATAATATATAGCGTTTAATTAGATAAAAATTGACCTTATTTTCTTTATAACGAAAATTAGTCTGAATTAGTAATCAAGTTTTCTAATCCTAAACTTTTTTTTTTGGTTTTGCATATATCTTTTTTAAATATATAAACTTTATTAATTTCGTAAATATTTTGATATCTATTACAATAAAATTTATCTATTTATTCCAAATAAGTCATATGAGAATAATGATTTAAGAATATTAAAAAAATTATAAAATGTTATATTAATTAAAAACATTTAAATGTAAAGATAAAATAATAGTAATAGATTATTACTCCTTCAATTATTTCTTGCTTGGTTTTATTTTTTTGTTAACTTATTTAGATCTACTCTATTTTAAATTTATATATTATCATATATAATACTAAGTAAAGTATCATAATTTTAAAACATTATTTTAGTTAAAAATACAGCAGAATACATGTTTTGTTCAGGTAGATTAACTTTAATTAACCTATATTACAAAATAAATTCTATAAAATTTATACAATAGGAAGAGATTTATTTATTATCTTTCAAAGAATTAATTATTTATCTTTAAAAATTTATTAAAGATATGTCTCAAAAACTAATAGGTAATATTATAATTCTAAAAATGAATTAATTTAAGGTTTCGTAATAATCTAACATATATTTTTTTAAAATATTTCTCTTAATATAATAAAATATTTTAATTAGGGCAGCGAAAATATATTTTTTGAGTTTATTCTATAATTTATTTTAATTGATATTTAGAAGATGTAAATGGTACCCTGATAATATCTTTAGGTAATTACGATTAGAATAATGTAAATATTTTTTTTAATATTGAATAGATAGTAATCTACTAATTTAAAATATTTTTTATAAAATATAACTTTATATTTATTTAGCTATACAATATTTAATATTTTTAGACTATTATACAGATTAAAACAATCATCTTATAAAAAAATATATAACTAATACCATATTTTTATTTTTAGGAGGAGTTAGATTTCGTGAACCAGGTATATCAATATAATATATACAATAGGAATAGTTTCTTAATTTAAATAGTCTCCAAGCCGATCAGTATTACATCTCTAAAAGGTACAAGAATATATAAATATTACGTTTTAATTTTATGAATATATTTTAGACGCTCTGCCATATCAAGTCAAGCATAATGGTATATGTTTTATATAATATATAGATGTAGAACCCTACAAAGAACCTATTTGCTGAGATCTGAAGCGATCCTAAGCATGATCGAATCGGCGCACCTGTTGCAAGATTCTACAAGTTATTCGCTAAGAAGATATAAATATTTTTATGACTAAATAACAAATTATATCATGACTAAGTTTATTAACGTATTTGAACTTAGAAAATACGTATAAATTACTATGGAGAAATTGGATAAAATCATTTCACATGTAGAATCTTTTTCAGAAAAGCCTATTTTCCTTTCTTAGATTTATATTTAATTCTACACCATATTTTTGTAAAGTTTTCGGTTTCTATATTACAAAAAAATTCAGATTTATTAGTATTTCGTTCATAAATGCATATCAATCAGTGAAGGGTGAAGAGGTGGTTTGTTTCTAACATTTATTCAATCTCACTGAAGAATATATATTACAAAAATTTTATAATATAAATATATAAAATTTCACCTTTCATTATAAATTTATTATTATAATACAATTTTCCATAAAATCATTAAAATGACTATTTTTCATTGTAAACTTTATATATTTTTCTATGATAGTGTTTAAACGGTGAAAGATTTCCTTACCCCACCTACAAGGAAAAAGCTATTTCCAAACCGGAAATAAAAAAAATATTTTTTGATTGTGTTGGGCCGAACCGGCTAGCTGAGTTTAGTAGATATCCAAATAATCTCGAAAGAAAATTTAAATACTATCTCATTGTCATATACTCAATTTAATGAATAATGATCAATATTGAAATTTAACCCATTAATGGTCAACGTACAATTTCGGCAAAAGGTGTTATTTTATCAATATAATTTCAAATATGATTATTATAGTTCGAAGATCTATAATATAAAAAAGATTTATTTTTGAAAACCCTATATGAAGTTTAGTAATTTTGAACATTTTACATGTTCTAGACTCCCTCTTTGAAAGAACATTTATTTATTAAAATGCAATTAAATTTTATTATTTATATATGCCATAATCTATTCTAATTAATTAATTCATACCTTCCATTTATAATCATAAGTTTTATAATGTACTATTTTTGCAACATTGATCATTTTTCATCATAACATTTTTATTAATTATAAAAAATAATTATAAAATTTATAATTGCACTGTTATTCTCATTATATTTTTTATATAAAGGTACGTTAAATATAAAATTTAACAAATTATTATAAATTTTTTAATCATTTTATGCTAATCAAATTTTTAATTTTTAAATAATATTTAGATATTATTGTGGAAAAACTATTTTTAGATGAAGCCCTACCCATTCTTTTCGATGAAAGCTCTGGTTTTGCAGTAGTTTGATGACGTCTAACATAATGGTATATGTTTTATATAATTTGTAGATGTCATCAAAAATTAAAAATAGTTTAGAATCTTACAGAACCTATTTTTTTCAGAATCGAATCAGTGAGATTTTATTTATAAAGAAAAATATACCACCGATCCGTAATTTAAATTAAGAAAATATTCCCATCTGATCTTAGTTTTAATGTTTAAACTGTTGAAAAGCACCATAATGGGAAATCCAAAAAAATTAAAAGCGTTTATGGATAATAAACAATTTTGTGGTTTATTTTATTAAATAATTTTAACAAAATATTTAAGATAACAATATAATTTAAAAATGCATCAAAGATTTGATTCAAAATCCGTTTTATAAGCATGATCGAAACGGCCCGCCTACAAGATTTTACAATAGTTATTCGCTAAGAAGAATATAAATATTTTTATGACAAATTATATCATGACTAAGTTTATTAAGGCATTTGAAATCGGAAAATATGTAAATTACTATGGAGAGATAGGATGGTCATTTAAAATGAAGAATCTTTTTCAGAAAAGCCTGTTATCTTTTTTTATATTTTTATGTAATTCTAAACCATATTTTTGTATATTTTTTGGTTTCTATATTATAAAATGTAAGATTAATTAATATTTCGTGCATAAATACATATTAATCAGTAACGGATGGAGAAATGATTAGTTTCTGGATTTAACCAGTGAAGAATATATATTACAAAAAATTTTTAATAAAATAAAAATATAATATTTTTATCTTTCATTATTAATTTATTATATTGTACAACTCTCTGTAAAAACATTAAAATGACTATTTTTTATTGTACACTTTTTACATCTTTTCATACAAATTTTTCTTATTCCACTAATTTTTGAACGGGTCGGGCCTTGGCTTTGTAGATCTCCAAAAAATAATATTTCAAGTTTATATTTACCTCAATGTCATATATTCAATTTAGTTAATAATGATCAAATGGTCAACTTACCATATCGGGTTGTTATTAATTAATTTTTTACATAATAATTTTTTGAATGGAAATAATTTTATATATGGTTAATATAATTCTAAGATTATAATAAAATATAGTGTTTTTTGAATTTATATTTTTGTGCTTTTCATGAAATTTGATAATTTTGGACAATTAAAATTTTATATGTTCTAGGCTCCCTCGTTGAAATAATAAATAATGCAATTGAATAAAATTTATTGTTTTTATATACCATGATCTATTCAAATTAATTTTTGCCCATCATTCTATCTACTCTCCATTTTATAATCATATTTTTTTTAGTCACTGCAACGTTGATCATTTTCATCAAATTTTTATTATATATAAAAAAATTGCATAAAATTTATAATTGTACCAATATTCTCTTTATATTTTACATTTGAATATATTTATTTACAAATAATTGTAAATTTTTTAATCCTTTTATGCTTCAATCAGATATAATTATTTCAATAATTTTTGATCATCAAATATATATACACTTCTCATAAATCAACTAATAAATGCAAATAAGACAATAGACCAAGTTTTATTAAAGAATCAGAGATGATTAGGTATAGGAATTCCTTTGTTAATTGGATATCATTTCTTTTCAGCAAGAAAGAATGTTTTGGTTGAATGACAATGATATTAGTATATAATTATTTAGGAATTCAATGATGCAAAATTTTGCTATATCAAAAGGAATCTACAATCTAATAACTCAATTTTGATAAAGAGAATAATCTTTATAAAGTCTCCATATTTACTAAATAAAAAGTTTCAATACTTTATATATTTTTGCACAATTTATGAGTATACTAGCAAAAATATCATATGGAGTAAATATAAATCAAGGACCCTTGCTACCTCAAATTGATAATTATTTTCATTTGATATATAACAAGGTAAAAATAAAAGCACTTAAATCTTGGATTTATGTATTATCAATATCATCAAAGTGATCTAAGTACCCTCGATGATTTTTATTTATTTCCAATATTTTTTACACTTCTAAGACAATTATCGTGACTGAACATAATAGATTTTTTGTAACTAGGATGATAGGAGAAAATAAACTTGAATTTTTCTCAAAATAATTAAGTTTATGACAAAAAACGGTCCTATGGAAAGATTTTTTTCAAAAATAAAAATTATACAATATAATCTTACAAAATTTATATAATTCTCATTTGATCCTTCGACCAGAATAAATAGTAGAAAAATGTTTGTGGCCTATTATGACTACTTTTTTAATGTATCAATAGTAAATTTGCTGAAATTATGTAATCAATTATCCTGATAATAAATTTTTACAAGGGGAGTCCGGAGAACATGAGATCTAAAAGGAAAACGTCAATATAATTATAACTATTTTACAATATTGAATAATAATCATATTTTATTCCATTTATTTACTTTTATAATATACATTAAAATAATTTTCTAAAAATAATTTTTAACAGCATTTGAAAAATAATTTTGGGAAAGGATGAACTACATCAGGGAAAGGTGAGCTTTCCTTTGAGGTGCTTTACTGAAAATTATTAATGATTTTTAAATAAATTGATATATATATTATTGCCATTATTTCACTAATAAAAATAATCCATAATAGAAACTAATTATAAATAAGTAGCAAAATTTATTGAAAATTTAAACAAATAAAGAATTGATTCTAATAAAAGCAGTATCCACAAGCTCAAAATAAGCGTTTACTTGGGAAAAACCCACAAATATTTTTAATGCATTTGTTAGATATTTGTATAATATAATTTCTTGCTCTTTCTTGAATATTTTTGATGTAAACA
Organism: Gordionus sp. m RMFG-2023; assembly: GCF_954871325.1. Classification (NCBI taxonomy): domain Eukaryota; kingdom Metazoa; phylum Nematomorpha; class Gordioida; order Chordodea; family Parachordodidae; genus Gordionus; species Gordionus sp. m RMFG-2023. The sequence goes on along the minus strand of NC_088778.1, from coordinate 2,481,678 downwards.
ATTTAAAATCTTGTTGTTTTATTAATCTTGACTTTTATCTTTTAAAATCTACAAACCTACGTTTGTTTTCTTAATAACGTCAAGCAAATTACGATTTTTATTAAATAGATTAATAATTTTATCATTTTTTAGTTTCTTTTTACTAAAATAATTTCTTAGCATAATAAAATTTGAATAATAAAATATAAATTTTAAAAATAACACTCAAAAATCTCATGTGAAAACGTCTGAGACCATTAATATCTTTAAATTTTAATTTTATGCATAAACATATTTTATGTTCAACTAAAGATTTTATATAGAATAAATTTTAATATTTGATATAAGATAATTATTGAATAATTAAAACCTTTATTATTTTTTATTTTTGTTAATTGAATCTTTAGAGGCGTTATGTAGTTATAAATATTTGTTTAAAAAATTAACAGAGTTGAATATTCTAGAAGAAAATCCTAAGGCTCGCCAAAACCTTGTGCTAAATAATATCCCCGGTTTAACCTACTCACATTTTCGCTTAAAATATATACAGGGGGTGAGGCTGCCTCAGTAAATTTTATTTACAATTGAAATAACTTGAAATTCTTTTCGCAACAATTTTTGAAATTACATATCGTATTTCTATTTTTAACAATAATTTAATATTTATATTTTATTTTTATACTCATTATCTTCAACATTACATCTGTTTTTTGCGGGTTGATTTTTATGATTTATTGACTAAAATAAATAAAATTTTAAAAATCAAGGCTGGAAAAAGTTTTACCATTAACGAGTAATGTAAGAACAAAGAATAATATGCCTTATTATTTTTTCCCCAAAATGGAAATATTTTAAATTGTACCAAATATCGATCAGGAAGATAAATTAAAAGACTATATAGAATAAAAAGTTAAAGTCGTTCTTTGGGAAGTTTCTTTTTTAATTGATACAATTGTTATAATGATGGAATTATTTGTATATACTTATTTATATGATGAAGAATTATTTATTATTATTTGGAAAGATGGAAACTGTTTTGGATACTGAAAAACTAGTGGAATATACCTTGTACAAAGCTTTGAATATTGCTCCAGTATAGATATTATATACATATTCCCTTAACTTTTAAGGAATAATATATAGAAGCAAAATAAACCAATGAAAATTTCCAATTTAAGGTAATTGTTCTTAAAGTTTAAAATTATCATTAATTAGGAAGACAACATTACAATGTAAATTATATTAACGATAATTTTCTAATATTAAAAAATTTACAAGTTGTTGTAAATCACATTCCTATTTGTGTTTTACCCCAGAATGTTAGAAAACATAAAATCTCAAACATTCAGAGGCTCTAAGTAATCCAGTAGCATTTGAGTGATGTTGATATAACAAATACTAAAATCGACCATGTAAACTTACATTTAACAAATTAATATTTCTATATATTATATATATAGAAGTAATAGTCAATTAAAAAAAAAATCATTGACATGAAATTCTGTTTTTTAATATAGAATGCGGCAATGGAGATATAAATATATTTTTTAGCTAAAAAAATTTAAAAGCCATATAAAATTACTTGATAAAAATTTATATTGTTTAATATAATATTTTATACTTATAGAAATTTAATATATGAAAATTATGAATAGATTTTATAGAGATTTTAAAAAAGAAATATTTTAAATAAAAATATTAAATATATTGAATAGTCTAAAATTGATTTGTTAAAAAATAAAGTAATAAATTATGGGAAGAAAATTAACTTAATAAGAAACATAATTTGTTCTTATCAAATATAATATAAAATTTATTTTTATGATATATATTATAATACGCATAATAGCATAGTCGCCAGGCCTTTATCTCCTATAAAGAAGATTCTGTGTCAAATCCGGCAGTTGTTAAAAATATAATTATTATTTCATAAATAAATTTAAAACCGAATCCGAATGAAATTTGGTCAGGCTAAATTGGATCTAGAGATAGGAGTAAAATTAACATTAGGTTATATAGTCTTCTTAAATTTAAATATAATAGGATTAGAAAAAAGTTGATAGATAAAAAATGAATTAATATTAAGATGATAGAAAATGATATAAATATGGATTACACTAAGATTATATATTAATGTATGAATCTCAAGGAGTAAATTAATTTTCATATCATAGAGATAATTTTTGCTATATACTTAATCCTATATAACATACTATATATAGAATTTTTTATTTATAAAGGATTCAATGTTATTTTACCAAAAGAATAATTTATAATTTACTACAATTTTTGGGGGGTTTATTTTTTAACATTATGTTAGATATATTTATTTATAAAGAAATGTTATTTTACTCCAATAGGAGAACAATTAATTATTTACTACAAATTTTCATGGTTTTATTTTTTTAACATTATATCAGATAACATTAAAAATTTTCCTCTATAGTGTCATGGGTATTTTATTTGTCAATTATTCATTATACCAATATATATTTGAATGGCATTGATTATATTATTGCGGTATCTGCCACTTAACATTATATCTTTGTTCTATTTTTTTAATATATATATATATTTAGCCTTGTAATTTTTAATTATTGATCATTTTGGGGATTTTATCAATTTATGATTATGACATTCAATTGACATAGAATTAATTTGGAATAAATTTTTTATTAAATAAAATAAAAGGAAAAGAAAAAAATATTAATGTTGGTTTATTAAAACAGGATATATTTATGGTACATAATTATTTGACAAAGGTTTTTATTCTTTTGGGAGATATATGATTTTTTATAGTGGTAAATATATTATTTGTGTTTGCGTTATAACGTTACAATCATAGTGGGTTGATATATTCCTTTAATTATTATGGATCAATAAATTTTATATTAATATTATAATTTATATATCATTGAGGGAAATTGTCAGTCAAGGGGAAGGGTAGGGAGGGCTCTAAAAATATAAAAGTTCATATCATGAATTTTATAGGGAACTTTACATTTAACAAATAGTCTGATTGAATCGACTTTTATATTAATAAAACCCATGACTCACGTTTTCACCATCAAGAGTGATGAGTTGCAAATAGTTTTGTGAAATGGCTCGATTTCAGCCGATTTTTAAAACGTCTAACTCAATATCAGAAAAATATTGTCTAATCCTCGAGATTTTCTTAATAGATGTTCTAATTTTTATGGCATCTATGAGCCAAATATTAAGACTTGCATAATATTTTTATAGATAAAATATTGAGTTATCCGTTTATAAAAATAAGTTCAAAACGAGCCATTAACAACATTAGTTGCAGATTAATGACAATGGATGATTAAAATATTAAACTATCATACCATCGGTTAGAATAAAATACCTGTATTAATTAAGACTGACAGGCAAGGAACTAAATAAAATTTTGAGGAAGAATGTAGACTTGAATGCTATAGGGAACTCTTTTAAAATTTTTTTAAATTATTTTATAAACTACTTGAGAATGATTTTTTTCCTTATTTTATAAAAAAAATTCTTAATGTAAATTTTTAACTAATAAAAATAGTGTTTTATTAAAATAATGGAAAATATATTATTTTTTAACAAGAGGCATGAAATCTAATAAAAAATATTACTTTTTACATAACAAAGTATGATCTTTTTAGTGAGGCTATGTACTGAGCTTTGCAGGATATAACATACATAACCCAAATTTTTTTTATAATGTTATTGATAGATGCTTTAGATAGAGATACAACATATATTTGAATTAAATTAAAATTTCATAATTACACAACTTTTTAGAAAGCATGTAATTAGTGCAAAAAATATGAAAGAAGAAAGGGAAGGGTGTGTAAAACTTAGGAATACGCCTTCCTATCTCTTTAAAAAATATTTTAAAAAATGAGCTGGATTGATATTAAGGAAAAACAAATAAAGTCATGCTAAGTAACCACGCCCATTATATTCATAAACAAAATCAACTATCCTTTTAAAAACCTAACTACCACTTTAAAAGATATATTGAGTCAAAAAGTATCCTCTAGAACTGTCAACTCCAATAGAAAGGTAAGAAATGAACAAACATAGCATTACCAAGACTATCCTAGAAAAAAATGAACTTAACGTAGAGGGTTTTTTATTCATTATATACATAAAAATGTATTACTAGGATATGGATTGTAATAAATTCAAGGAATTAGAATAGAATTATGTTTATTTAGGGAAAAGTAACAGAATGGTTAGAGGAGAAAAACTTACCTAATAACCTTTCCTACTCTCAAAATCCTGGCTACATTTATATAAGTATCTTATCACTGGAAAAGGTACTAATATAGAAAAAAAAAATATTTCTTTCATGTATAATAAAACATAATACACAAAAATTTATGGTAAAAATTGCCAGAAGATTATAAGGTAAATAGTCAAGTCAGATTTTTCAAATATAAAAATCGACCAGATACTTATATTTGAAAATCCCATGGATAATTTATCCTTTTATATTATTAATTGATAAGAATATTTATTAAGTTTCTGTTTTATATTTAAAGCTAATCCCTATTCAAGCTATGTTATTATTTAATGATAAATATATTTTATATATAAATTATAATTGGATAAATTTGATTGTAAATAATGATTTATTTAAAAAAAATATAATTGATATAGATTACATAAATTTTATTAGTTAGTATAAAAACTAAATAGATGAATTATAATTTTACGTAAAATCTATTATATCCTATTTTAGAAATTACGATATATAGCATAGTGATCTACATCGGGCCTAATTTTTCAAGCCCGGCCTGGTCCGAAATTTTTTTTAAAAAATTTTGCCGGTCTGGCCGAAACCCAAAATTTTTTTAAAAAATTTACCGGCAATTTATTTAAATATATAGAAATTAATTTTTATAATAAAAGACATATGTTATAGGGTTTAGTATTCTATAAATTAAATCAAATTATTTTACATAAAAAATTCAATATAAAATTGATATAGATATATTTAATAAAATTTCCAAAGTCCGACCCGACCCGCCCCAAATTTTTTTTATAAATATTAGGCCCGGCCCGGTCCAAACCCGATTATTTTAAATAGAATAGAAGCCGGCCTAACTTTGCATATCTCTAATATAGCATCGAAATATTATAATTTCTACTAAAATGAGAAGGAAAATAAATTATATTTGTTTTGATCTGATTCAGTAAATTATTAGTCAAATGTAATAATTTATTTTTTACATCTATACCATAAAGATTTTAGCAAAAATCTTATTATTGACTTGATTTTTTTTTAATAATTAATAAAAGAAAGCGTTAAAATCGCTAAAACTTTGTACAATAAGAAGATGACTAAAACGTCTCTCATCTATTTCACATCTACAACTTTTACTTATATATTTTTTAAATATAATTAGTGTTGTTAAACATCTCGAGCTTAAATTTTAGCGAAAATAAATTAAGCAAACCTTATAGCTCTAGGGAAGAAAGGTTTGGTCATTTATTAACGAAATCTAGAGGTTCGCATAACATTCTTTTAACTAAAAAAATTTATTTAATCATTTTAAAAAATATAAGCTTTTTAACAATACTATATATAATTTATTAGTTGGGTTAAATAATTTTTAATATTATTAACTAGTAAATTTGATTTTGATATTTTATTAGCATATAATATATAATGATTATTCTTAAGAGGAAAGTTATATAATTTTTTTTAATAAGTGCAAATAAACTATGATTATGATCAGAGACCTGCAAGCCCGGCTCTAAGCCCGTCTCGGGTGCAAAGACCGAACTGGATTTAAATTATTTATATATAGCAGGGCAGGCCGTAAAACCGAATATTTCAAATCGCCATTATTAGCTATAAAAATTAAAAATATATAATGTATTTTAAAAAATACTGACCAATCTATTTAAAGTGAAAATCCTCAACATGATTGATATGATGCATAATACACCTTATTTTTAAAATGTTATATTTAATCTAACTTATGATATGTTAGTTTTAAATTTTATTACAAACCACTTTTTTACTTATTTAAAAATATACACTAAAATAACTTTTATAGTAATTATAAAGTAACATAAAAATAAAATTTAAAAAACATATTAAAAAAAACACTCCTATGCTTTGCTCGTTCCGTCGTATTTCTCTTATCAAAACTAATGAACATACCAATTTATCCACAATTAAAATGGTTATGAATGTCTAGACTATATTACTAGTTAAAGTCTCAACTCAAATCTATTACACTTCTGATGTTAATTGGACTCTGGCTCAATAAAAATATAGTGATACCAAACTTAAGCCTATGCAAAATCCGTTGATAGAAAAGGACAAGATATCATCATTACATCTCACATATTCAAAATTTAGACATTCTGCTATCGTTAAGCTTTCATTCCATCTTCGCTAAAATCATTTTGACTTAATATCTTCAACAACATAGGCCCTGAAAATAACAATAACTCTCTCCTCGGCTAGCGAAACTAGTATTTTCAGAACTTCAATTACGGCTATTAAACATCAAAATATTATATGTTAACTTGACCACCATGTTGAGAAAGCAAGAATTGAGGATAAATCTAGACAATTTGGTGCTTTGATAAAACATTTAATTCTAATTTTATATCTTTTTATTTTCATGATAGAAAAATTTGCACATGTTGATAAATAACATTATACATTTCAAAACAATAAATTACATTTTTTAATGATCAAATATGATTAAGTCAGTGGGGTAGCTAGGAATTTTCCTTAGAGGGGGTCGATACATATAAAAGGTGGGTATCTTTGCCCCCAAGACCCCCTTTGACGGGCCTTGGCCCTTTTTCCCGGCCTTCGGCCTGGTTTATCTTAGAAATTATAACCATATCTTCGATAATATATAATAAATATATTTTTTAAATTCATCAAAAATATGTTATTATAATTTAGTAGATTATTCTCAATGACTTTATATAATACTATCCAGAATAATTTCAATGTAATATAATATCCTTCCATAAACATCAAAACCAGAAAAATATAATTCATATAAAATCACTTTTAAGCCTTTTGAACCTATAATCTAAAAAAAATTTTGCTCTGGGAGGGGTCCAAACCCGAAAACCATCCCCGTATGCCACTGGATCAAGTAATAGCGTTTTTCTTTGCTTTTTATATTATGTTAAATTTCATTTAACAAGAAATAAATAGAGATATTTTTTAAGTTAATAGATTATCCTGTATAAATAAAAGTTAATATTAGGATCATTTTAATTGAACTATAAAAGAAAATAAATCGTTTAAGTTAATAGATACTTAGTTAAAAATAAAAGAAAAATTTTAACCATTAAAAAGTAAAATAAATACCAAAATAAAATATAACATATCTTAAATATATATAAATATAAAATTTATAAAAACGACTGTTTGAACAAATGCGATACCTAGAAATATAGTCATAACCCAGGTTATTTGTTTTTACAAACATGGGCTTAGATTGAAATCATATATAAATTAAGATAGCCCCTTTTAAATAAATTTGTACAACAATATAATTAAAATTAAAACACCCCCCAATTATAACTCAAAATATTTATCATGATTTTTATATAAAAATTATAAATTAGAAAAAACCACCAACCTTTTTTAACCTACCTTTTAGATTAAGGGTTTTAATTTCTACTTTTAACAAATCAAGGAAGTAAATTTAAATTCTCTTAAAATATAGGGAAATGCCTTTCAATTTTTAGTCTTAATTAAACAACAAATAAAAAACATCTTTATATGGTTATATTAAAAATATAATAGATCCTGTTTATGACTTGGGAATGAAAAATTATGAATTTAAGGTGGGCTACTTCCAATTTTTACCCACAAATGTAAATGAATTTCAAAAAAAATAAAGCAAGAGAACGTACATGGAGCTTAAATTAGATTCATCAAATGAAAATCGGCCTCGCTTGATGAACATACTTTCATTATATTGAAAAAAATTCCTCACTTCTATAAAATCTATTCTTGTTTTTTATATTTTTTTAACATTTTTGAAATGTATTTTAAATAGATTTTGTTCATTTTACATAATATTTGGTATTTTTTTCTCTGTTCTCTCTTTTTGGGCCTTTTTAAATTTTCGCTTATTTTAACTATATTTTTGAATATTTGCTATATTTTTGATATACGGAATGTAAACATAAGTCTAAATTAAAAAAATAAGAAAGAGTATTTACTAAGTTCTCATCCGGTGGAAATTCATAAAATAAACTAACAAAATAGAAAGATTTGCCCAGAGCAAACTTAAATATTATGGGACGTGCCTCACTAATCGTTAATTTATTATATAAAATTAAAATCATTACATGACAAGCTTAAGATATATTCAGGGTAAAGAATATTTATTATTAACTGGAAAAGTAATGAAACGGAAAAATATTTATTAAAATTTTAATTTATATTAGATTTATATAAATATAATCAATAGAAATAAAATTAAATACATTTGAGAAAATTTTCAGAACATTCCGAAACTAAAAACGGAAACACTAACATATATTATCTCAAACTGGAAGGGAAACAGTAACTACAAAAATGCCTTTGTTTCAAGTCCCTGGTTAGATAATTATAGAGTATATTACTATCAGGAATATAAATGACCAACTAAAATAGAAGAAGATAATTTATTTATTTTAATAGAAATATCTTTTATACTCTATGAATCTGTAATTTCACAGTCTTTTCTTCGGTGTAAAGTATAAAAAGTAAAACTTATTTACCAATATATTTTTCGTTGGTTATATTTCAAACAAATCTAAAAAACATACAAGATATAACCCTTCAAGGAAAAATTAATTTAACACCCCCCCCCCCCCACCCCTTTACACATCGTTTAAAGTTAATACTAATAATCTTTTATTTGAATTAATTGAATAAAATTATCTATTATTAATATATCATTTAAATTCGGCTTCATCAGCAAATTTACTTTACTGATATAATTTAAAGAAGAAAAATATTTTTTAATTTAATATATTAATGATTTTTATACTTTATTTAGTTAATTTTAACCCCAAAACACTCACCCCATATTTTCAATTTTAAAAAAATTATAAAAACAATTTATTATTTTTTACATTTTACTTTATTATATTTTATGTATTTTTGTTAATATATATATTTTTAGAAATATTGCGATTTTTAACTTTCTTTATTTTAATTAATATATTTATTGTCAAAAATTATTTAAAGATAAATACATTTGTAATAAAATGATAAAATCAGTTTCATTATGATTAGATTTTATAAAAATTTGCCATGCCCGACCGGATTCCGAACGAAATATTTTTTTATTATTTCCCGAAAAGCCTGACTTGAAATAAAAATTATTTGTCCGTCCGGCATAAATTATTTAATAAAAAAAATTTTTTTTTACTATAATAAAAATCATCCTATACAAATAAAAAAAAAATCTCATTGTTTCTTGCTTGAATTTTAAAATAAATTAATCTATTTGACAAATTCATATTTATAGGGTCGACCTAACACTGCCTTAAATTATATAAAAAAAACTAGGCCCCAACCATCCCAAATCGAAATTATTTTTGAAAATATCAGGTCACTTATGATTTGGACTGTGATTTGCAAATCTCTAATTAAGATATTGATTTCATGAGCGGGAAGGTTAGGTCAAAATAATAAAGCATCAGTCTTTTGCCAAGAGCACGCTGCCCTCTGAATAAAAAAATGGCTAGCGCTCATCTCTAGAATAGAATGTTATTAAAGGTTGAAAATAAATAAAATTATATATAATTTATTTTTTGTCATATGATTCTAAATTATTATTTTTTCTCTTAATCTTTTTAAAAAACTATTGCAACTTTTTAGAACTTCTCTAAGAATATTTTAATATTGCTTCAAACCTCTGGTTAGGTAATTATTTTGTAAAAATTGAAGAAGGTAATTTATTTATTTTATTTCTTTAATAGAAATATGTTTTATTATCTATGAATCTATAAATCTAGTCTTTTCTTGGGTGAAGTATGAAAGTAAACTTATTTACCAATATATTTTGCTTTAGCTATTTTTCAAACTAATCTAAAAAAACATATAAGATATACCTATCCAAGGAAATATTTATTCACCCTTCCCCCCCCCCTTTTACACCTCGTTCAAAATCAATACTAATAATCTTTTGTTTGAATTAATTGAATAAAATTAAATTATACGAATTAATCGAATACGATAATATATCATTTAAATTCGCCTTTATCATCAAATTTACTTTATTGATAAATAGTTTAAAGAAGAAAAAAAATTTAATTAAATATATTAAATGTTATTTTTGTTTTTTATTTATTTAATTTCCCCCTCAAAATACTCACCCCATATTTTCTATTTTAAAAATTATAAAAAACTATTTATAAATTTTTCATTTTATTTTATTTAATTCTGTATTTTTGTTAATATAATATATTTTTAGAAATATTTCAATTTTATAATTTTCTTTATTTTAATTAATAAATTTATTTTTTAAAATTAATACATTTGTAATAAAATGATAAAATCAGTTTCATTAAGATTAGATTTTATAAAATTTTGTCCTGACCGACCGAATCCCGAACAAAATTATTTTTTATTATTTCCCGAAAAGCCTGACCTGATAAAAATTATTTCACCGTCCGACCCAAATTTTTAAAAATAAAAATTATATATTTTTTTATTGTAATAAAAAACATCTACAGTCTTTTTGTTTAAGTATAAAAGGTAAAACTTGTTTACCAATATATTTTGCTTTAGCTATTTATCAAAAATTATTATTTTCTTTATTAATAATAAATTTAATGTTTTAAAATTATTTTTATTTATTATTCGGTGAAATATAACGAGACTTAAATTGATTGAATTTGTTATATATCTTTTGATAATTATGACAAGATAATAATAAAAATTATAATTTTTGGATTCAGAATAAACCGCCATATACTAATTGCAAAGATTGAAAACCATAACACCCAAACTGATATGGTCAGATTAAAATCGTGGTAACCAGATGAACCATTAACTTAAGCTTCGCCTTTTAAAACCCTTTAATATATTATAATGAATATATTGAAGATTTTAATTTATATTAAATTTTGCCATTATTTTAACCTTTAAAACCATTAAGAAAGGGATATATAGGCTGGAATCAAAATAATAATTTAAAATTTAATATATATATATTCATTAACATTCATCTATAGAAAATATGTTATACACATAAAAAAAAGAAGTCTTTCATAAATGCAGCTTAGGTCATTATGCTTTTAATATTGAAAAAATTTTATATTTATTTATTTTAGAATATTAGTAAAAGAATACACGGAAACCGAATATTTTAAATCACCATTATTAGCTATAAAATTTAAAATATATTTTAAAAAATCTGGGTCGAGCAGAAAAATATTTTCTAAAAAAATCCAAGCCGCTGCAAATGATACTTCTGCAGTTTTCTAATTTTAATCTTAGGAATTTATTATTTATTTAAAATTATTTTACATTCATGATTATATCTCAATGACCAAAAGTGCTAGTTTTATAGGAATATATATCCATCCTATATTTATTGGTCCTTTAAGGATTAATTAGCTAGAAAAGTAAAATTATTTCAGAGATGATAATTTATGTGAATATATAATGTTTTATTGATTATTTTTAAATAAATTACAGTAAGCACACCAAAAATTTTATGTGCACATAATCTAATAATCACTAATTCAAGCCTCATTTATTATTAGCCATGGTCTAAATAAATTATTCTAATTGATTTTTTTAAGATATATTATTTTCTATAAAAAAATCTATAATAAAGACATGACTCTACCCCTTAAATATATTTTCAATAAAAATATATTTTATACATTATATTTTTAGATAAAAGTATAATATTTATATTGTTGTATTTTAGACATTATTTTAATTTACATTTTAGAAATGTTTAAAAATAGTTATCGAAAATTTATTATAGGAAATTTAACCTCTAAAAAAATATTTTTAATTAATTTATATTGAGAGTTCATTTATATATAATCGTATGTTAAATTTTTAAGAATTTTTAAAAATATTTTTTGTAAGCGTTTTTATTTTTATATTAAAAAAAATTTATTTATATTATTTTCATTAAAGGTACAGAAATTTGTTTATAAAAAAGCAAAATATTTTTATTACCCAACCACCATATTAAATTTTTTTAATAAATTTTAAGATGAAATATATTTTCGCTCTTCTACCTGCTATCTATTTAACTCTTGTCTGTATTAAAAGTAATTATATTTTCATATTTTTTTATATACATGTTTTATTTTATTAGAAATTGATGCCAACAATGGGGGTAAATATTGTATTTTTAAAAAAAATTCGTTTAAGTAGAATAGGGAATTTATTATAATGCTATAGATTTTTTTAATGGGAACTTTTTAACTTAAAATTTGGAGTCCCTTTTTTCATAAATTAGTTTAAAATATATTATTGATAATTTTTAAATTTTTAATTATTGTTGGTATATTTAATAATGTTTTACGTATTTTATACTATTTGTGTAAAATGGAAGTCTCCTTCACTTTAAATTAGATTAAAAAAATATTTATTTAATAATTATGTCAGATAACTACAAGTGTAAATATATAAGTATATTTTAACATTTTTTTTATATGCATGTTTTATTTTATTAGAAATTGATGTCAACAATGGGGGTAAATTGTGTATTTTTTAAAAAATTTGTTTAAGTAGAATAGGGAATTTATTATAATTCTATGGATTTTTTAATAAGAGCTTTTTAACTTTTACTTTAAATTTTGTAGTCCTTTTAAAAAAAATTAGTTAAAAATATATTATTGAATTTTTAATTTTTATAGTATAATTATTATTGGTATATTTAATATTATTATACTTTTTTAGACTATTTGTGTAAAATGGAAGTCCATCACTTTATAATAATTAGATTTAAAAAAATATTTATTTAATAATTATGTCAGATAACTACAAGTGTAAATATATAAGATAAAATTTTTTTAAATAGTTTTGCATTATAAAATAAATTACCATTAAAAAATCCAGAGAATAATAATAAATATACCAATTTTACTTAAATGAATTTAAAAAATATAAAACAAAAATCATTCCCTAATTTTTAAAATTCACTTAAGTATATCATAAAATATTACCTTGTTAATGTTATCCTTATAAATCAATATTTATTTAGAGTCTTTATAATGATAAAATAGTTTAGGTAAGAGGGAATGATAGACTTGTTGAGAATTTACACATATAAATTATAATATATATTATATTTTTGATTGAATATATTAGATGCGGGAAATAAAACTGCTCCCATTAACATAGGTATGATACTTTATGGAATTATATTTTATAGCATAAATATAGAACAAGAAGTGCAACCTATAGGTAAAATTGAATTTTTTTTGTTCATATATAAAGAAAATTTTATAAAAATAATTATAGTTTTAGAATATATCAACTGTTACACTTGATAAAATAATTACTATTTCATATATAATAATGGCAGAGGTTACATATTGGAGGCTATATGATATTATTTTAAATAGTTTAGGTCATATCTTATATTTTTTAAAATTAAAAAATTTAGGAATTTTATTTTATTAAAGCTTATGATTTATATTTACAGTTTTTTTTAATTTTGTTAAAAATTCAAATTACTAGATAATATTTATAAAATGTCATAACAGGATAGGAAATTTTTGGAAATCCTGAAACCTTCAATTACAATTATTTTGAAAGTTATTATTGAAAAATCCTTAAATATAATAAATGACTAAATATGAAATTTAGAATAATGGTTCAGAGATAGCAAATTTTAAAAAAGTATTATATATTTATATAAAACCCGGGAAAAGGCCGGGCAAAAGCTGGCCGAAGGCCCGCAAATTAGGGGTTATGGGGGGCTTCGCTCCTATGAATTTTTTTTTAATTGAGCCCCCTGAGATTATAAAGGCTAGCGACGCCCCTGATATACAATATAAATTTTAGTATAATAGTTATATACACAACAAATATGTAGGGGCATCCAATAAAATTGATATAATTGAATTTATAAATGGTGGTTGGGGACAGAATTATTGGATAATTAGAAGTTGAATTATTCATCACCTGAAAATAAGGGTTCTTGCCCAAAAGAATCTTCAAAGAACTTAAAATGTTTCTTAAAATTTTTTTAATTACCCTAAGTTTTAAGAAAATCTCATGGCCAAGCGAAGTAAAACATATTCGCGTTCTACCATGATTCAACAAAATTTTACAAGAGCAAAATCAAGATAATAACTTATAAATATAATAAAAAAATATCAATAAAAGTTAACCATAGATCGTTAATATTCTTTACTTAGATTTCATTTTTGAGATAAATAAGTAAATTATAAATTCAAAATATTTCCTGCTGAGGCATTTTATTAGAATGTTTCCTTGAACAGGAACTATCTCAGAAAATGTCTATATAATAGTAATTTTGATTAAATAATGTGCATATTACAAAAAGTTATTTCGTAGGTTTTCTATTTTAATTTTACAAACAAAAAACTGAAAATATAATATAATTTTTTTATTAAATTATGAAAAATTATATATTTATGACTTATTTTATCTTATTTTTAATAGATGTCGATATAATGAAACATAAAATTTTTTTCTTTTTATTTTTGCATTTATAACTTGTTTTAAGATTTTAAAACTTTATAGCCTATTTCATTTAAAAAATAGCTTATTTAGTGTTTTTTTATAAAGTTTTGAGAATTTTCAATTGAATTTAATGTTTAAGACCCAGCTTAGTTATTTAATAATTTAAATATTATATTTTTTATTCAAATAAAGAATTAATTTCACGTTCAAAATAAAATTTGAAAAAGGAATAAATTATTTGATAAATTTTAATAGAAAATAGATATTAAAGGAACCAAAAAAATTGATTTCTGAAAGTTTTGTTTTTGTTTTTAGAATCAAAATTTATTGATGCTCATCAATATAATATTTATATTTTATGGAAATGATTAATATTTATTAAATATTGTCAGTTGTTTCAAATATGACTATTTGTGCAGAAAGTAAGTCTCTTTAACTTTATCTTGATTTTATAAAAATATTTATTTAATAATTTTTTCAGATAGTTTAATATGTGAATATAGAGGTATATTTTAAGAATTTTTTTTAAAAATTTTACTATGTACAATTGATATATTTATTCAGTTATAGATGATGATATTGTAAAAACAAGAAAAGGTTATCAAGTTATAAATTATATAATCATCATCTAATTTTAAAAATTATAAAATATTACATGTTGCCATTGTCAATCTATATATGTCGTGTTTTTATAATGATATATAGTCCAGTTAAAAGAGAATGAGAAAGATGGTGAGAACCTTATTCATATAATTTATTACTAACTTATTCATATTTTTTATAGAGCACTTGCATCATCGAGACCTTAACATCATGGGTATATTATTATTAAACATTTAATTTCAACTAAACATTTATTATATTTATACAAGCTAAACATTTGGAAATGGGAATATGTAAATTTATATATTTAGAAAATATTATTTACATATAATAATTTATATTGAATATATTAGTTCTGGGAAATAAAATCCTTACTCTTAATATAGGTAATATAATTTAAAGATATTAATTTTATATCAAAATTATTTGTATAGAACAAGAAATGAGACCTGTAGTAAAATGTAGTCTTTTTATTGATGAAATATTTTGTTTAAATTTTTATCGACTTAGAATATATTAGCTATTACACATTATAAAGTTACGATCATTTATAATAAATGGAGAGGTTGCATATTAAGGAACTATTTTTATTGATATATACTATCATGTTTTATATATTTTATTTTATTTTTACTAAATTTTTAAAATATCTTTATTCCTTATTTAATCACAATATTTGATTAAGTTTCGGTAAATATTTATTAATTTTGTTAAAATCTGGTTTCAAGAATTTATAGGGCGGATGTACTAAATATTAAATTTATAAGAATTCGGACACTTAAGGTTTAATCTTAATTTGAAAAATCTGATTTAACTGGAAATGCATTATAGACTGTATAGAATACCCATTCTGAATTTCGGTTTTGCTATGAACCTAGGCAGAATTCTTGATTTATATTGATTGTGATAGCTGTATGAGGCTACTAAACAATGATATCAGGTTTAAACTTCAGAAAAATTTTCCTTCCAAATGGCCTAAATAATATGAACCCCCATCATAAAATATGGGTGCAAGCTAAAAAGACGATAACCACAAGTTTAGACATTTGGTATTAGAAATGAACAGGATAAAAGAATTGACACTTTGTTTGGCAATAATATGTATACAAGAAATTTAGTGGTAAGGCAAAAGATAAGATTTGTGACTGTTAAAACTCTACTATAGTTTATCAAACAACAAAAATATTGTGGTATTATTTTCAGCCATTAACTAAATTCAAATGTAAAGCTGATAGACTGATAATAATAAAACTCTGCATTGATTAAACAATGCTAGACATACTCGCAGTATATGTTTTACAAAATGGCTGCAAAAACACAGAGAAAGAAAACTTTATAGATGTCCTAAATAAAGTTTTGATGAAAATTCTTAAAGATGCATAGTGATTATAGGAGTAGGAGACTTAAATACGTTTATTGGCAATAGAAATTTACAAAGGATAATATTTATATTGGATATGAAAACGTAAATGAAAGAGGAGAAGATCTATTAAGATTTGCAGAGAAATAAAATAGGCTAAATATAAAATCAAAATAAATAAGTGAAACTGATAATAAACGGTAAAGAAATAATGAAAAGAATCATTTCAGGAATTTCTCAACTTTAATTACTACACATTTTATTAAGATAAACACAAATGATGTTAAGAATTTATCCAAAAAGCAAGAAATAATATGTTTTATTAAACAAATGAGAGGCAAGTGAATAGGTGATCTAACAATAGAAACTTATTGAAATGATTTGATTAGTTTATTGTAAAATTGTAAAGGGATTTAATATAATATTATCAGCTATGTTTTTCTATTTTTATAAATTGTAAATAAATTGTATCTTTAAGCGAATATAAAAAATCAATTTATTTAAATACATTACAGTTCTCCCTGCTATAAATTGAATTCATCATAATAACGTAATGGGGGTTTCGAAACTATTTTTTCTAGAGTTGTATTTCCATTATGTTCTGCAATGTCCAAATCCTCAGTCATTGTCATGGGTGTTTCTTTAGCTTGTACATGAGCTTCCCTCAGTTGGTCGGCATGCTTGTTTTTTACAATACCCTCAGACTCAACATCATACAATATCGCACTTTTCCGTTGAACCACTGTTCCTTCATGCCATCCCGCAGTTCTTTCGTTTTTTCCCCAAACTTTTTGCTTCTCTTTAAATTCACGGGACTCAACGTTCCTATCATTATAATTATTTTGTTTCCATAACGCGTTTTCAGTCCTTTCTCTCGTAGATAATTTCCACTGATCTAACGTAGTACTAAGCGGCCTTCCAAACATCATTTCGGCAGGGGATTTATCGGTAGTTGCGTTGGAGTATTTCGGTGTGTAATTAAAACATTCGCTAAATTTAACTGGTCCGTAGTCCCACTTCTCCTTCCAGCATAGAAACGCGTCTTTATCGTACGTATATAGCGCTCAGCCAAACCATTCGACTTGGGGCTATAAGAGGCCGATCTAAAATGTTTTATATTATTTTTAAAAAGAAACGTTTTGAATTCAGATCCAGTAAACTGAGTACCGTTATCTGAGACAATGTAACGAGGTAAACCAAATCTAGTGAAATTATTACGCAGATTATTTATTACACTCGTCGAATTAATATGTGTTAAATTTGCAACTTCAACCCATTTGGTGAAAGCGTCTACGCAAATTAACCAGTACTTTCCAGACACAGGGCCTGTCAAATCAATGTGTATTCTTTCCCAAGGTCGGGTAGGAATATTCCAATTGTATAATGGTACATCTCTGGCTCCCGGTCTTCCTTCCTGACATCTTTTGCAGTTTTTTACGAATTTTTTAACATCTCGGTCAAGATTTGTCCAGAAGACATAGTATCGACATAAGGATTTCATCCCCACTATCCCCGGATGTCCTCGATGGATAACATTCAAAACCTCTTTTTTTAGGTTATCAGGAATGATGATTCTATCATTATAAAATAAAAGCCCTTCTTCGAAAGAAATATTATCTTTAATTAAGATGAATTTTTTTAAACTTTCCGAATAATTATTCATATTATCCATGTGCCAATGATTTTTTATTAATCTCTTTTAGATTTATATCATTGATCGTTTCACTAATAACTTTACTTCGAGTGAAGGATAAATCTTCAATTAAATTGATCCTTACTTCTCTAATTTCATTTTCAATTTTTTTTAACTTCATTTTTTTTTTCTCTCTACCCCCAAACTGGACAGAGCATCGGCGAATTTGTTTTGATTACCCGGCCTATGAATTATCTCATAGTCGCAATTTAAAAGCTTCGTGGCCCACCGTATTAAACGGTTATTTGTTATCTTATTAAGGTCTCTTTTATCACCTAAGATATATTTTAAAGGTTTATGATCAGTAACCAAAATAAAATGTCTTCCATAAATGTCCTGATGAAACTTCTCGATAGCGAACATGATCGCCGAAGCCTCCTGATCAACAGTGGCGTAATTCTTTTCAGCTGCTGAAAGTGTCCTCGATGCGTAAGCAATCGGTTTCTCCTGGCCAGTAAGAAATCGGTGTGCAATAACAGCTCCTAGACCATCTTCGGAAGGGTCACAAGAAATCACCACAGGAATATCGGCTGAATAAGGAATTATTGTATCTTCTTTTGATAATATTTTTTTAACTACATTAAATATTTCATCTTCTTTAGCTGACCAAAACCAACTCACATTTTTACTCGTTAGTCGGTGTAAAGGCGCACAAATAGAATGTAAATTTTCAATAAACGATTCATGATAATTTACCAATACCAAAAACGAACATAATTCTTTAATATTAGATGGTGTTTTACAATTTTTTTATAGCATTAATCTTATCTTCGGTCGGGTGAATTCCGAATTCATCAATAACATGACCTAAATAAGTAACTGACTTTTCTCCAATTTTAATTTTATCGGTCATAGTTGTCAGTTCAGCCTTATTAGATCTTCTTAATACTTCTTCTAGATTAACTATATGATCAAAAATATTCTCGCCTGCAATAATTACATCGTCTAAAAATACACTAACCATAGGAATTCCCTTTAATAGGTTTTGCATAAAACGTTGAAATATTATCGGAGTGCTAGTCAATCCAAAAGGAATTCTTTGATATCGATAATAACCGACATGAGTTGAAATTACTAAAAGGTCTCTACATTCTGGACTAACTCCGAATTGTAAAAATGCATCTCTTAAATCTATCGTTGAAAATATTAAACCACCCGCGATCCTATTTGTCAGGTCAACGAAAGTTGGTAGTAAATCGTTATCTATCGCTAAATATTAGTTGATTGTTAACGAAAATCTCCGCATATCCGCACGGCACCGGATTTCTTTAAAATATTAACCGTTGGCGTAGCCCAAGTAATTGGAGTCTTTGTTGAATCTATCTTCTCGATAACGCCTTCATTTCTGTCCAACTAAGCTTCAACGGTTCGACGCAACGGAAATGGAATTCTTCTAGATGGTAACGCAATTGGCACTGTATTTGGTCGTATCTTTATGACGGCTTCCTGTAATTTTATTTGTCCTTTTTTTTTTTAAACTTGCGGAAATTTTGAAACAATATTTTTAAACTGGAATCATTCAATTTATATTATTAATTCGAACTTCTTCAGGAAGTTTTATATCAAATTCTTTAAGAAAGGGCATTCCAATAATAAGGGAATTCTCACCCTTAACTACCCAAATAGGTAAAAATTTTGAAATATTTTTTTCTTCGACTTCCACAACATTTACCCAATATTTCGATTTTGATATGGTTATATCCTACTAGTTTATAAGCAGGTGATAATATTGGTTTGCCTATTCGACTCCAGGTAGCCTCATACACTACAAGCTGCCCCAGTATCGAATTCCATAGTAAGCTGCAGTCCATTTGTTTTCCCATCGATTGTAGCTTTATTAGCAAAAGACAGGCGAGATATCCGTGGTAAAATCGCTATGTGGTTTGCTTTACCGCACGTAAAGCTTATTGCTTTTTTTGACTGAAATTAGTTAAAACTTGGTTTATAAAAATTATGGTTGAATTTGTTAGCATTATAATTATTATTATTGAATTTGTTTACGTTGTTATAATTATTCTTAAAATAAGTTGGAACTTTGCATAGGCTTATGTTTAATTATTTTATTAACCTCTGTCAGGGTTTCCTTCTCCAATAAAGACAGCGCGATAGCTAGACGCACAGTATCTTCAAAAGTAATATTTCCTTCGGCATATTTTGACCGTTGTCCAACTCGGGTAACCCTTCTCCTAAGATGAAAATATCCCTTAAGAGTTTATCAACCGGCGATTTAAAATTACATAAAGCGCAAATGCCTTTTTTAATTGAAAAGTCAATTATATTTTCGTTATTTCTTTTTAATGTAAAAAAATAATTCCTATAAAGAAAAATGCTAAAGACATCCTCAAAATTTTTTTCTAGATTCTCGATTAAAATTAAATAATTTATATTATTTAAATAATTTATATTATTTAAAATATTTGGAAAATAAAAATTTTAATTCAATTTTCAGTGCCTATATAGGCCAATAAATGATCCATTTTTTTATTTTCATCGAAAATATTTTTTACCTTAAAAATGAGTTCTATATTATATAGGTATACCTAAATATTAACTTTTTCTTTGACAAATTCTGGAATTGAAATTTAGTATGTTCTATAATCTTCTTCAGAGGCATGGTATAATTTTAATTTTTTTATTTTAAATAATTTGTCGTCGTCAAAAATGACTTGAAAAATAAATCGTCGTCGCCAAATGAAATGATTTGATTAGTTTATTGTAAAGTTGTAAAGTGATTTAATATAATATTGTCAGCTATATATATTTGTTTATTTTTATAAATTGTAAATAAATTTTATCTTTAAGCGAATGTAAAAAATCAATTTATTTAAATACATTACACTTATAAAGCATTGAAAGATTTAGGAATCCATTTCCACATCATAGTCTATAACAAAATATTGGAAAGTGAAGAGATTCCGTTGGGATGAAGAGAAAGATATCTACTTGCTATCTTCAAAAATACAGAACTTAAAAATATTAATGATCGACAGTTTATTGAAATAAACAAATGAGGGAAAAATACAGGGAAAAATTTGGAGTTGAATGAGTAGAAAATAAAATGAAGGGAAAAAAAAAGCTGGATCTACATCCTAAAACATAATGGTTTAAATTAACAAGGAAAGATGAAACTGCCGACTACAGCCTGTATATAACATACATTAATTTTTTACAAAAATATATAATTCTTAACCTATCCCACAATTAATCTTGTAGGCAAAAAAACTAAACCTGAATATATTTAAATTGTTAATTAGGACCAGAAATCCTAAAAAGCATAATAATGTGAAATATTAAGTCATGTTACTTTATATTCCTTTATTTTGTTAGTTTTTTGACTTATATAAACTACTGACTTTATAAATTAATTATATTTTTTATATATGTATAGATTTAGGTACTTTTCCAACAAAGAATGGTAGGTTTATGATTAAATATTTATTATTTATTCAATTTTTTTTTAAATAAAAATATCAATTAAACATTTTTTTAAAAACAATAGTAACGGGAATAACATGGCTAAGTATATCTTTCTTCTCATCTTTCTCTCTTCTTTTTCTTTATAAATATATACACTTTAAATTTCATAATTTTAAATTTAAAACTAATTTAAATTTTGTTATCAGAATATTAGAATTTAAAATTAATTTATTTATATAAAATTTGCTGTATATAGGGAAAATAAATGGCACAATGATAATATATTTAGGTAATCGCATTTGATTAATATAAATATTATAATATTTTTTGAGTCGTATAATAACATCCCTGAATTATATTATTTTTACTACACAAAAAGGTTTACAAATAAATGTAAACGTTTTTAAAACAATTATAATACATTAGTTTATAAAAAATCATAATTTCTCTGAATACAAAAAAAATATTTTACAATTAGTTTTAATATTATAGGAAAACTCTGTTAAATTTATATAATTTATAATATTTAATGTGACAGATAAGTATTTAACATAAAAATCTCTGCTTAATAAAAAATTATATTTCCTTTAATAACTTTAAAAGCCTAATGTTTCTATTAACTAGAATACAAATATTTAAACAATTTCTCATAATTCTTTAGTTTATTAAATAGAAGAATTCTTTTTTATAATTAGATCGTAGATCCTTTTTAAATTTATACAATCAACTACCAATTATATTAATTTTATTTCTCCCTTGCCAAGCATAAGTTAAGATTTATAATATCAATTCTAATATGATTATAATATGACGAGCAATTAATTCCCCATCAGCTTGGCTTCAACATACCTTCCGGTTGTGAAGCAGCCTCCCACGCCACACGTATCCAACTTCACTCCACTAAAAACTGCATACTAAAAGTCGATTTTAAAAACACTTTTAACTCTTTAAAACGAGAACAATTTCTCCCTATTTTCTGTGACGCTTTTCCAGAATATTCTCAATATCTTTTTGCCTCATATAACAATTCATCCTACCTTAAATTCAACAATACAATAATTGAATCAAGGCAAGGCATTCAACAGGGTGATCCCCTTGGACCCGCCCTTTTTTGCTTAGGTATCCAATCGATCATTGAATCGATAAATCGTGAGACAAATTTAACCCTCAATGTTTGGTATTTGGATGATGGAACCCTTGCTGGTCCATATGATGAACTCCTAAAAATAGCGCCTATAATAAATAATTTAACCAATATTACAGGGTTGTCTCTTAATGACAACAAATGCGAATTTTATTCGCCAGACGAAACCTTTATCGTTCCAACTTCACACCTATTAATTTATCCGGGTTCACACATCTTGGATCTCCAATAGGTGGCAATAAAGCAATAGAATATTTCAAAACAAAATTTCTCCCTAATTTCCACTTTTTACATAAAATCCTTCAAGTCCTTCCCTCCCATCAAGCTTTTTTCCTTCTCAAAAACTTTTTCTTTATCCCATAAATCCAACACGCCTTCCGATCTGCCCCACTTTTCTTATACCCGGAAATTCTCACCCAAATAGAATCAACTATCAAAGACTCTTTAGAAGGCATCCTTAATATAGAATTCAGCCCTAATTCTTGGGTGCAGGCCTCCCTTACTCTCGAAATTTGGGGGTCTTGGCTTAAGATCACCCGCGTCACTCAGCCTTTCTGCCTTTTTAGCCTCAGAATCAAGCTCCCGCTTAATTATGCTTTCACTTAACAATAACCCCACAGACCCCCACTTTCCCCACGCCCTAGCAATCTGGAAAGAGAATTCCTTCTCCGCTCCAATCCCCACATCATGAAAGCAACATGACTGGGATCTTCCCTTAATACGCCACTCCGTTGAATATCTAATATCGAGTGCTGCTTCTAAGGGATCCGAATCAATCCTTTCACATTTATTATCTCCCATTACAGTTGATGAATCCTTAACAGTTGATCATCTCTCTCTCCCACAACTGCAAGTTCCACAACTTTTGCCTTCCCTATCGGGCTATGAATGGTTAGAAGCTTTGCCCAGCTCAAACTTAGGACTTCTCTTAACAAACGAAGAATTACGCATAGCAATAGGTCTCCGTCTTGGTTGTAATATACTGGCCAACTCCATATGTACATTATGTTCCCAACCCGTTGATTGTTTTGGACATCATCCTCTTCATTGTCGATTCTCTAAAGGTAGACATTCTCGACACAGTGCAGTTAACAGCACCATACTCCGTGCTCTACGCTCAGCCCAAATTCCAGCAACCCTCGAACCCAATGGCCTCTCAACCGAGAATAATATACGGCCAGATGGGCTGACATTAATACCATGGAGTAATGAAATTCCATTAGCATGGGATTGTACCTGCATCGACCGATTTGCTCCCTCCTTTAATAAGAACTCATTCATGCGAGCTGAAAACTCGAAAATTAATAAATATACTTCCCTAACCAATTGCAATCTAATGCCAATCGTATCCGACACAACCGGTTCTTTTGGCTATCATGCCCTAACCTTCTTCAAATCTCTCGGTAAAAAAATCCGCGTCATCACTGGTGACCCACAAGAAGTCTTTTATCTCAGACAGCGTATATCTATTGATATATGCAGATCTAACTGCATTGCCATCCATGGCTCTCTTTCTTGACCTCCTCCCACCCAACATACAATTTACTATACTAATTATTATATTATTTTTTTTATTATACAGTTTTTTATATAGATTTTATATAAATAGTTTACATGACATTTTTAATATATAATTTTTTTAAATTACGTATATATGTTTTACTTTTAACGTTCAATGTATTAAATATTATTTTAAAACTTATCTGATCTTTTATAACAATTTAATTAATACTATAAAACCTGAAAAAAAAAAAAAATTATATATTTGCATCTATTTTTAAAAAAAATTCAGATAATTTTCAATTGAAATTAAAATAAATCATCATATCATGCATTTGTAAAAATTACATTAATACTTATTACACAAGTTAATTATATAAAAATATATGACCCAACTAATCAAATAAGTTAAGTAATTTTGAATGATAATACCTTGTTATATTCAAGGATTAACGCTTTATCAGATGAGTTATAAAAAGAAATATAGCCAAGCTCAAGAATAAGTTATTGGTCTAAATATATTAGTTACATACTCCGAATATACTTGAATCATAAGCTCAATATGAATATCAAAACAAATATAGTTTTTTTTCTTCCTTTTTTAGGAAGAACAGAAATATTCCGAAAGCAAGGTATATAAAATAATTTATTAAATAAATGGCTAATCCATTTAATAATATTATAGTAACTCACGATATGGAAATCTTATCTAGAAGTATTTTCTTCTTCTATAAATATTCAATTAACCTTATGATTCAAAAAATAAAACTATTTTTTAACAGATAGTCCTCCCTACTTTATACAACATAATGGTAAAATTAATAATATACTCATATTAAAAATTTACAACTTAAACTAAATAGAAGAAGCAAATAAGATTGCATTTATTTATAAATATTTTTTAATTTGTGTAATTTTTTGACATTATATATAAATATATTAAATTTTTTATACTTATATTTAATTATTGTATTAGTTAATTTTATTATGAAGATTTTTTATTTCATCAATATTAGTTTTTGGTACCATTTAATTTCATTTTTGCATAACTTATTAACTCATTAACATTATAAAAATCCGTGGATTCTCCACAAATAACCCTAATTTGGTTTCTATAACTAGCTTTTCGAATATAAATTTACACAATAGATGAATAGATATCACCTTAAATACCTATTGTTATGCTCATTTCTAAATTTACTTTTTAATTCGTTCCCACTTTGATTATAATATTACAATATTCTGTTTTTTATGTTCAATATAAAAACGATACCAGCAGAGTAATATAAAAATGCTTTTTAAACTTCATTAAGTTAATAAATTGGTTAACAATTTGCTTACCTGTTATTATAAGAATATTAAAGGAGAAATATGATTCAAATGGGATTTTGGAGGTGGGGAAAGGCAATGCTAAGAATGACTTATTATGAAAGTTTTAATAAAAAAAAATTTCCATCTACACCCAACACACATAGCTTCCTTCCCTCACAAAAACTTATATAACATATCCCTATAAACAATAATTTGAAAGAGAATACGTAAAAGTAATAATTTTTTATAAAAACTATTACCTTTAAAAATCTTCAGAAAAAAATATTTTTATAAAATATATGTGAAAAACATTCAACAAAATTTTTCTGAAAACCTCCGATTGTTAAATATTGGGTTATGTCTATGAGTGGGGCACTATTAAGCAGAGGGTTTCCCAGTATGGAGGTTTATACGTCTACTTATTGGAAACCTTTGATTGTTATTTTTATAAAAATCATTTTGGGTTTCACTTTTATTTTTATAAACTGCTTTTTTCCAAAAATTTTTAATAATAGTTATTATTTGTAAATTATTTTTATTAAAGATTTTATTCAGTTATATATGTAATACACATTTTTAAGGGCAATTGTGTGTGTGGGGGAGGAAGGGGGCATTTTTTAATGGGATATTTACAGGAAAAGGTAAATATTCAAAGGGGGTTAAGAAAAAA
Organism: Gordionus sp. m RMFG-2023; assembly: GCF_954871325.1. Classification (NCBI taxonomy): domain Eukaryota; kingdom Metazoa; phylum Nematomorpha; class Gordioida; order Chordodea; family Parachordodidae; genus Gordionus; species Gordionus sp. m RMFG-2023. The sequence continues at coordinate 2,455,333 of NC_088778.1, read as the reverse complement.
TTCATGCCCTTCCCCCAACTGGCTATGTCTGTGATCACTAAAAATAATTTTATTAATTAATTTTAGCGTTGTTACTTGAAATTTTATTTTAATAAGATATATTTATTAAAATTAGCAATACATAAAGCATAAATTAAAATAAGTATTTTAAATATACTAATGAGAGACAAACAACGAATTGGTAAATCATATTATTACACCACTGAATTTGTTTAGTTACTCTTTACAGAATTATAAAATTCTTAGTTGAATATTTTGTAAATGTTTTACCATTTTTTTGCGAAATTATATACATCATTAATTTAACACTATGAAATATGGAATTCATATAAACTTTTATATTCGAAAAATAATATTTATATAATATTTGGAGTTCATATCGATAATTATATTTAAACTTGATGTTTTGTATTATCAATTTTTTAATATTATTTCATGAGAAATACGTACCTTAAATTATAAAACCGATTTTCTTTCTACTACTATTATGCATTTGATATTAACTTTTTAAACTACTTAAGGCAAAATCGTTTTATTATATTTTATTTTGTTTAAATTTGAACTTTACAATCTTAGGAATCCAATGGATAAAAGGTAAATATAATTCACTATTTCATTATAAAATGATTGCATTCGGCAAATTTTTTCCCTTGAATTTATTTTAATATATTTTATCATATTTAATATTTACGTTATTACTGTCATTATTTAATTTTTTCTTATTTCCTAAATTTGTATATGTATTAAAAGATACCATAAATGGCTCTATGAAAACTTTATAATATTTTTATTTTCAAGAGTATAACAATTTTCTTATAAAATTTATAAGTTGATGTAGTTTTTTTAAATTTATCAATTTTTATCTTTTAAAATTAGAGTAAGTTTAATACTTTTATTAGAATGTTTTTGCAAATATTTTTAATGAAAAATCTAATTATTATATTAAAAATAACTAATAACAAGTTTATTTTTACTAAAAAAATAATTACCCTTTAACATACTTATATAAATATTCTCAAATTTTAAAAACATATTCAATAATAACGCTCAAACATCTGCAATTATTTTTAGGACAGCTAGTTTCACACGCACCAACCTGAAGGGATGGGTTTGCATCTATCTCGGTTTTAACTTATTAATTCTGAAAATTATTTAATGAAAAAATAATTTTTTAAATTTATATATGACAATTTTATTAAAATAAATGTATTTTTATTATAAAATTCTGATTAACATATGTTTTATTATTAAACTTTTAAAATAATATAATTTTAAAAGAATTGATCCTTTAGTTTTTTTATTATACATTCAATAGTTTTCAAAAACTCTAATTGGCTGGGATCAATCATCTATTTTTTCATACCACTGTTTTATAGGCATATTGTTATTATATATTAATGGGATGAAATTCAATATAGCACTCGCTTTTAACTTTATAATCCAAAAATATATTGAAAAATTATAAAATAAACTAATTCTTATTCCTTTAAATATGCTATATTTCGAAAAATTTTCAGAATCAAATTATTTCAAAGTTAAAAATAAATTTTAATTTAAAATTGGCAACTTTTATTGGGGACATAGGACTAATATTTCTTATTTTTTTAGGGAGAGAATATAATCTTTTTAGCTGAATTTCCTATGATTCCCAAAAATAAGGCATCTAGCTATATATCACATAATAGATAAATGATAATTACGATTTTTGGGTATTAGATATAGTCTATAAATTTGTAAAATAGTTGACATCTTATTAAAATTTTGATAGTCGTCATGGCCCTCATGCTGATATTTTTTATTTCTCTTTAGCTTTCACCTTTTCTGGTGGTAAGCTCCTTCAACATCTCTCTCCACTTTATGTTATTCAAATCTCTTTTATCTAATTTATACTTTATATTGGCTCTAACTTTATGGCCCTTTGAAGTTTTGCCCTTCCTCTTTTAGGTTTGACCATCACTTCCAAACTCTCAACTTTATTTATGTAGTTCATAGGCCTTCTCATTGTGTGCCCACACCACCTAAGTCTGTTTACCATTAACTTAGTCTTAATGGGAACTACCTTAAAACTATTTAGTATTTATGTACTGAACACTTTATCCTTTCTTGTTACCCCAGCAATCATCCTCAGCATTCTCATCTCCATAGTTTGTGACTTCTCTCGTCTGATTCTTTGGTTGGCCATGTTTCCGAACTATATAGAATAGTTGGTTGTACTATGGAACTCTAAATTTTTCTTTTAAATTTGTGTGGGATTCTTTTGTCAAATAGCACTCCAGATAAAGATCTCCACTTTAACCACCCTTGATTAATCTTACTCTTTATCTCTTTTTCTATTGTGTCGTTTGTTTGTATAGTGGAGCCAAAATATTTGCAGTTTTCAATTGCCGATATATACCATTCCTTTATATCAATACTCTCTGTTTCATCTCCTCCTATCATACTCCGTCTTTTTTATATTTACTTTTAATCCGTGCGTTTCTAGCATATCTATCCAACTCACTAATCTTTCTTTCATTTCATACTTAGATTCGGCAAGTATCACAATATCATATGATCATATTTCACAGGACTGTTTGAGGTATAGACTGTGCTAATACATCTATTACTGTAATGAAGAGAAGTGGGCTGAGACCCGACCCTTGATAAACTCCTTCGGCTATTGTGAAGCCTGCTGAAATACCTGTTGTGCTACGGACCATTGTTGTATGGCCCATATACATATCCTGTATTATTCTTATATATTTTTGGGGGAAACATTTTGTGGCGTAGCGCCCACCAGATAAGTTTTCTTGGGATTTTATCGAAAGCCTTTTCTAAATCGAGAAAGACGTAGCTTTTTGTTCTTTTTCCTGTATTTTTCACTCATTTCCCTAATTGCATGGATAGCATCGGTTGTTGATCTTCCAGGCATAAAGCCAAACTGAGTCTTCAATTTCGATTATATCTCTTAATCTTTTTTCTATTTCTTTTTCGTATAGTTTAAGACAGTGTGACATTAATTTTATGCTCCTGTAATTTTGACAATTGTGTGAATGCCCTTTATTTTTGAAGATAGGAACTAGATAGCATTGCTTCGATTTTTGGAAAAACCTTTTCTTCCATCATCTCCTAGTGCTTTAAGGCTTTCTATTGTACCATCTGGACCCTTAGCTTTGTTGTTTTTCATATGCTTGAGGCATGTGATTATTTCTCGTTCTGTTATAGGTTGTACAAGGTTTGGACATGTGGTGTTTTTGTCTAGATATAGTATGTAGGGATTACTGTTGAGAAGCTCATGAAAATATTCTTTCCATCTATTCATTATTTCTTCCTCTATTATCTATTTCCCATCTTTATTACTTTCGGAGCTCCTTTTATATCCCTAGAGTTTATTTCTCGCTGTTTGCCTAATCTGTATATTTTATTTTGCCCTTCTTTGGTATGTAGATCTTCGTACATGTCATCGTATGCCATAGATTTGGCCTTAGCCACCGCCTTTGTAGCTATTCTTTTGCATTTTTTGTAATTAGTCTTGTCATCTGAATTTTTGGATTTGTACCATATTTTATAAAGGGCTTTTTTCTCCTGTACAATGGTTTGTACCTCTTCATTCCACCACCATAATTCTTTGTATGAATTGTTACTTCCCCTTGTCAAGCCTAGTGTCGATTTGGCAGTTTCTATTAATCTGGATGAAAGGTCTGTCCACATTTTTTCACTGACTTGAGATCTATTGTTTCAATGTTTGCATTGATTGCAAAGGCATCTGTCATTGTTTTTAATTTGCCCCATTTGATGCATGGTTCCAGTTTTATCTTGTTTTAAGTGGATTTATTTGGGATCTGTAAATCCATGACTAGTAGCTTGTGTTGCGCGGCGATATCTTCTTCTAGGATGTTTGCAGTCTATTACATCTTTTAATCTTCTGCGAGAGATTAGCATGTAATCTATCTGTGTTTTCCTTGTACCACTTTCATATGATGACTGTCTTTTTTCCTATAGTAGGTGTTGGTTAAGGCAAGGTCGAAGACTTGCGCAAATTTCATTACATGCTTTCCTTCATCATTTCTTTCTCCATATCCAAAACCACCATGATGCCGCTACTTCTTGCTTTCCCCACATGCGCATTTAAGTCACCAACAATTATGACTAGGTTATCCTTAAAGATTTCCATTACAGCTTCATCAAGGATAGCTCTAAAGTCATCTTTTTCTTCTACCGTGTAACCCGTTTGAAGAGCATATACTGAATGGATGTGTAGTACCCATTAGATTTTTGATCAAAAATATTAAAGAACCATAATATTTATGAATAAGAAAATTATGCCATAAAGATTGAAACATTAATTATGGAATGAAATGTATTTAAAATTTTAAAATTAATAATAATACATTTTAAAATTAATAAAGATACATTTTAATATTATATACCAAATAAAGTTAATATTATCTTAAAAAGATTTAATTATGATTGAGTTGTATTTGATCAAATAACAATTTAAACGAATTTTTACAAGTCATAAATTTATTAGAAGCAATAAAACTTATTTAAAAATGAGGAAAATTTATATTATTTTTGAATATTTTTAATTAATAGTTGAGAATACAATGAATCAAGGTATCATTAACTTAAATTTTTTTTTATCATATCCTTTTTGCAATCTATTTCTATGGGAACCTTAATAATAAACGCATTATTAAATTTTAATTAATATTATTATATATTAATATACATTTAGGGATCATCTCAATATAAAATTTTTAAATTTATTGATAATAAAAAAATATCTGTCTATTTTGTGAACACTGTTTAAAAAACCAAGTCATATTTGCCCTTCTCCTTTTTTTAAAATTATTTAAGAATAGTAAATACTAAAATTATATTATTTGGATCATCGTTTTGTGACAAGGAAAGATTTTCCTCATGTAAACTCAGAATTTTTTTTTAGAAAGGACAATGAAATCCTTTGTTTAGGTGGATAACTATTTAAAGGTCTAAATTAAGAAGAGTTTTAATCTACTTCCTAGAGAGAAACAACATTATATCTACTTGGGAATAATTTTATCAATTATATTTTATTTTAAATTGAGAAATTTTTTTTATTACAATTAAATTCTAGCATGATAATAAATTTATATATATTTCTGATAATAAGAATTACATATTTAGCGATGAATTAAGAAAATATAAATTTTTAGTTTATTTATCTACTTCTATTTCATTAAAAGGATTTAAACTTATATTTAGATAATCATATTAATTTTATATTTCTTTGTTACATCGATAACATTAAATAAAAACGATTTATTAAAAATTACTATCTATAGTTCTGTTTAATACATTCTATAAACACTTATTCAGATCCAAATATCATGATATGTAGGCGTAATAAAAGTTAGTCATTATTAATATATATTGCATAATATAAATAATTGAATTATTTAAGTGAGCCAATACTATTCATGCCAAAAAGAAGGTATTTATTGGATTATAAAGTTAAAATATTACCTTATTTATTATTTATTTATAGACGGTTTAATTAAAAACATCTTAGCAGGTTTATCATATAAATAGTTATCAATTATAAAAAAAAATTAATTTTAAGAATTAATTATATCATTATCATTTTATTACTACTTTTACAAATTATAGAAAATGTTACCAGTTGTATACAGAGTTAGTTATTAGTATAAGAATTTTCATAAAAAATATTTATGTTCTTATAGAATATTTAAACCAACCTGACCATTACATTCAAAGTATAATACTTTTCTAATTTTAGAATTTAAATTAATTTATAATATATATAATATATTAAGCATCAAATTTGGTGATCGGAATTAGTAAATTTACAAATGATATTCATTATGAAACAATTCTAATTGAATTAGGATTAGGAAATGGGAACCTTACTCTAAACCTAGGTATAAAATATTTATGAAATTACATGTATAGTATTAATATATTAGAGCAAAAAACGAAACCCAAAGGTATAGTGCATACAATAGTTAGATTTGATTTTATGTCTAATCATTATAAATATTTTGAATACTAGCAAATAATTTTGCTATTTAATTTCCATTATGAAATAAGAATTTGCTATCTCTATATACTTAGTGATTATTTTATAAACTAGATATTTCTTTTCATTTTTAAATCAAATGTTATAGGTTTTCCTAAAAATGATGGTTTATTAATAAATAAAATAGCAAAATAAATTATAAAAATAAAAATTTTGATTACAATTGATATTTTATTACATAAAACACACATAAGGAAGAAAATTAATTAATAACAATTACTATAACGCTCACCATTATACTAGGAATTAGATTAAAATAGAGAGGATAGAAAAGAAAGAGAAAGAAACAAAGTAAGTAAAGGGGAAGGTGGGATAAATATTTTTGGTTTTATAATTTAAATTATATAATTTAAAGTAAAGCTCACCCTTTTTAACAAAATAAAAATTCGGAATAGTAAGCTTCTAAAAAATTTTATTCTGAAACTATTATATCATTTAGTGCTCATCATTTAAACTTTCTTAATGTTAAAATTTTTAAGTGGGTTTAATATATATAACAACACATTTTTTACATTTCTCAAATTATGTCTTATTACAATAAATATAGCTATTCAATTCCATCAATTTATGTATTATTGTAAATGATTTATATTTGTGAACTCTTGATATTCTCATTCTAGTTTAAACAGAAGTTAATAAATTTCATTTATGCTTGCTGTATAATTAACTAGTAGGTTTTTATACACCATAGGAGGATAAAGCTTTTTTAAATTTAATTTTGGAAATAAGAGATTCCAGGTTATATTTTACCTTATGTTATCATTATATTTTAGAAAACTGTTAATTAAAATTAATATTATATTTAGCAAAAAAAATATAGTTTTTAAATTAACTAGTGAATTTAGATAAAAAATATTAAAAAAATAATTTACAACAAAATAAAGCAGTTTAAATAAATTAGTTAAAATAGAGATAAATTACCATATCTTCTATTATATTTTTTTATAATTAGTGTATAAATCTTTGTTCAATATTATTCAATTTTAGACTCGTATTATTATTAAATTTATATAGTAACTTAATTTTTAAAAATATAGTAAATACAACAGGAACCATATTTAATTCAAGTAAATTAATTTTAATTAAGGACAATTATTATAAAATAAAATTCAATAAAATTTTTCTAAAATCAGTTAGATTCATTTATATAAATATATTTTAAAAATTGCTAATCATGTATCCTTAAAAATTTATATCATTAAAGCTAAAAAACTAATAGGTAGGTAATATTATATCTTAGAAATAGATTAAATTTATGTTTCTCATATAATCTAATATATATTTTATTAAATATCTTTTCTTGATATAATTAATTATTGCAATTCGGGCAATAAAAATTTTATCTTTGAGCATATTTCAAAATTTATTTTACTTATTATTTAGAAAATGTAAATGGTACCCTTATAATATCTTTAGGTATTCACGATTGGAACAATATAAATAATTTTTTAAATTTAGATTATTATAATTTACTAATATAACATCATTTCTATATTATATCCCTTTATATTTATTTATTAATTCTCAAATATTTTTGGGCTATTTTATAATTAAAGCAACAATAACAATTATATTATATTTTATAATTTAAACTGGAATATGAAAACTAACTCACTATTTTTTTTAGGACTAATCAAAAGATTTCAAGAACCAGGTACATAATATAATATGTACAACAGGAATAAGGTCTTTGATTTAATAATATTTTAGTATCCGAGTCAATCAGTATTACATCCTCTAATGGTATAAAAAAAGATATAAAATCCAAATTAATATATTTAAAAAAAATATTTTAGACTCTAGTCCATATCTTATCGAGCATAATGGTATATATTTAAAAAAAATAGTATATGATTATTATAAAAATTTAAAATAATATATAATTATTATTATAAATTTGAAATATGTTTGAGCACTGCATGAACCTATTTTTTCAAATCCAAAGCGATTTTATAAAAATTTTTGGGATGTATACGAATTTTATTAAAATTCCATCCCGGTCTATTATAATTTTTTATATTATAAATAAATCTGTTTTCCGATCTAAATTTATTTTATTATAATATCGAAATGCAGGTTATTTCAACAAAATCTGAAAAATTATTAGCTCTTAAGAATATGAATAATTTTATGGTTATTTTTGGAAATTAGTTTCATAAAAACATCGAGATAAAAATTTATTTTAAAATATTCACTAATTTTTAAATGGGTTTTAAAATATTGTTGTTAAAAATAATATATTGGTGATTAATGGTTTCAAAAAAAATTTAAAAGCCAAAACAGTTTATGAGAGAAAGTAGGAGTAAGATATCGCCCAACTTTTAAAAAGTCGCAAAATCTGAATAAGAAAGGTGAAAACGGTCGAGTTACAAAACAGTGGATCCTAAGTGTTAGTTAATCTTGATTAATAATCTTAAAATTGTGGCCGTTAGGTTCATAACAATTTAGTTGGATGAATTTATATTTGTTCTTATTGGTAATGAGCCATAAATATGAACCTATCCTCAGGATTATAACAATCGTTTTGTTGAACTCATTGGATGAGTCGCTGATTATTCTACCGTTATTATACATGACATGAAGAGACATACAGCAGGAGGTATTGATTGCTATAATAATAACGTCGATTCCAATGTAAAATAAAAATGAATATTTTCTATGAAGTAAAGAGTTTTATCAGGGATGTGAACCCAGACGCTGACCCTTTTAAAAAGGGGAGGGTCCAAGGGTTCAGAAAAAATTTTTAACATAAAATTATTTTTTTAAAAAATAATGTAAAAATATTATTTTTAAAAAATAATGTAAAATTTTTATAATTTTATTAATTTTTTTCGTGGAATCATTTATTTTATCTTCGCGTTTTTCTTTCGTTTTTCTTCCTGGACTTCATTTCATTTTATTTAGAGATTGATATTATAAATTATTTTCTAGTGTAAGTAATAATATTATTATATAAATTTATTATTATGCTATACTATAGAAATAAGTTGATTTTTTTAAAAGTGAATTATTTTTAGTGCAAGTAATAATATTTTAATTGTGATAATTTATTTGCTCTTATTAGATACTTTGAGTATTTTGATTTGAAAGTGAAATATTTGGAATTATTTTGTAAGTAATAATATTTTAATTTAAAAAAAAGACATCATTCTATAATTTTTGAGGAATATTTAAAATAGAAAAACAAAATTTTTGGAAGAAGACATTGGTACAAAGAATACTATCAGTATTGTACAAAGGATAAAATTTTGCTTTAAAAAAAGCATGCATATTCAAATGTCTGAGGAGAATTTGATGAATGCTTTAGTTGAGCTTGTTACAATAAATGGAAGACATTTCAATATTATTGAGATTAAAAAAAAATTATTGATCCTATTAGTAAAGCAATTGGAACATCAATTAACCGTTTTAAAATTAAGGACTTAGTGGTTAATGAATCGAAAAAATACAAGCAAAAATAATAAAATAAACAACAAAAATTAATTTCATTAAAATTTGATTCCGCCCAAAGATTAAGGAAAAATATTCTAGGAATAAATATACTGTATATAAAAAGAAATAATATAATTATAAAAAATTTAGTTATGAAGGAGATTAAAGAGAGTTCAACTTCTGAAAATATAAAAAGAATGAAATTAGAAATATTAAATAAATTATATATTCCTATTAGAAACGTTTATACAATTACTACAGATAATGGTGCTAATCTAGTAAAATCTATCAAATTATTAAATGAATGTTCACTGGATGGATGATATAGATGATGATTATGAGAACATAAGTGAAATTGATTTACAGGAAATAATAAAAGATTTCTCCATAAAAATATACTACATCATATGTGCAGCACATACGCTACAATTGGCTATTAATGATTCCCTAAAAAATAATCACTTTAAAACTATAATTGATAAAGCAAGGGATGTTGTAAAATATTTAAGAACTCCCATAATTATAAGAATATTAAAATTTATGAAAAGGCAAATGACAATTTTAGATTGCACAACACGTTGTTCCTCTATTTGTATGATGCTAGAGCGATTAATAAGTTTGAAAGATTTCTGTAATTATTTTATTATAGGAGCATGTGAAGTCATTTTGTCGGAAGATGATTGGAATCAAATAAAAGACCTTACTAGTGTATTGGTTCCTTTAAAAATAACTACATTAAGATTGCAAGACAGTTATGTTTATCGGATTTTTAGAGCATATATAAGATGTCGATTAGATATAGAAAGATTTACAAGTTCTTTTTCATATGAAGTATTATGAAAAAAAAGTCTTATTTTGAGTCATTATTTTTATGTTCCTTGAACCCGAACCTGTACCCTTTTTTTTGTCGAAGGGTTCACATTCCTGAGTTTTATAAGATTAGAATTATGAAGTTGAAATATATTGATAGCAAAAATAAAAAAGATTAACTATCTACCGAGAAAAAGAGTAAAAATTTGAGATAGAGCAAGCTCAAATCAAAATTCTTTATAAAACAATCAAATCAAGAACATCAGATATTTATTTGAGATAGATGTATATTTTAACTCAAGAATATTATATTATATTAAGAAGGCATTACTGCTTTATTTACTCAAACATTAATATGAATATTTTGATAGGTTATGATGCGGTGAGAGGTATATCTTGTTATAATTATATTATATTTTTGGTAAGTTTTTTAAAATAAGGTAATTTAAATAATATTTTTTCTTAAGGTGGATATAGATATAAATATATATATCAAAGTTGGGAAATACTGCGAATACTTATACCTTCGATACAAGAATGTGTTTTCAGTAACACAGTAATATATTTATTCATTTTCCTTTTACTCATACCGATTGTTTTTTTAAAATAATTCGATTTGTTATAAATTTATTTTAAATTTTTTATCATAATAATGTCACTTTTTAATTATAAAAATATTAAAATAATATTGTTAAAATATTTTATTAAAATTGTTGAAATATCATGTATTTGTTTGTAATTCGGATAATCTAAAAAAAATTTAAACGATTTCAAAAATATCGGGATAATTGCTCATTTATCTTTCAGCTCGTTGTAATAATTTTCTCTATTATTTGACTCTGCTGGTTATGTGTCATTTAAAAATTAGCTGTAAATTCGATATAAAAATCAAAATATGATTTATTTTAAATAATATATTTAAAAAATTATAATTATAATACAAATTATATAGGACTTTAAAAGAATTTGTTTTATGTTTATCTTCATAAAGGACATGCCCAACTTCTGCTTAGTGGAACTTTTTTTAAATTAATATAATCTATAATATTAAAATTTAATCAATGGATTATTTTTCGGAATATTAACTATAAAAAAATAAACATTTTAATAAAGTTATATTATTTATTGTATAAAATATAATTTATTTTCATATAAATAAACTCCTATTTAGTTTCAGAGATATTTATTTGTAGCCTTGATAAAAGTAAGTCACTTTTCATTGATATTACTTTGTAGAATTAATATTAATTTAAAATATTATTTCAGCCATAACATGTCAAATAGAAGGTATAATTAATCAATAATTTTATTATAAATTTTCCATTATAATCAATATAATAATTATTTAAAGATGAAAATGGGCTAAAAACAATATCAGGTTTATAAATTATATTAGATTCTGTAAAATATTGCAGAATATCATAAATTATATTACTTAGTTTTAGTACCAATAAATATTTATGTACCATTATTTAAGTATAAGTAGATATAAGCGCCGTCATAACTATTAGTGGCAGCTTTTAAAAAAAATTATTGGCACTGCGCACACTAACATTCTTCACTGTGTCGCGTAGTTTTTTTTATATATGTTTATTTAACTATTTTATCTCATTGTAATATATAGCTTAAAATGAACAAAATTATCGTGCGTTTATATATATTTAAAATTCTAATTTGCTTTAATTGTAATTGATATACAAAAATGATTATTTAGAGATTAATTTAACGCATTATATAAGTTATTTTATAATAATATTTAAAAAAAAATTAAATAAGAAAATTTTTTTTACTAGCAGAATATTAATAGCAGTTATACATAAATTTCTTTTGTAATTTCCCGCATTAAACACCAATTTTTTCAAAATGACATTAATTTTACATTTAAATGTTGTTGTTTATCATATTTATAATTTTTATTAGAAATTATATATTATATTATTTAAACATTTTCTTTGGATTAAATGTAGACTAAGAAAATTCTTAATCTCATATTTCCCACAAAAATAATAACGGCCACATTTATAGTTATTATTTTTTTATTGGTCACATGGTACGCAAGCGTTAATATCTATCTATTTTTTACTTTAAAGCACTTATTTAAATTATTCTGGATCAAATTACGATATCACAATCTAATATGATCTCATTCTTAAGGGTCAAGTATTAATTCATCAGAAATATCTAAATACTATATAGTTTAATTATAAATTTTTTTTTATAAAAAAATATATAATACACTACAAAAATGTTAAAAAAATAATAATTAAATTATGATAAATTTAATCTAAAATTTTTAAAAACCTCTTGTACTGATATCAAAACATGATTTTCAATGGTGGTTTTATGTATAATTTTCCTCTTCAGTTTCATTTATCGATCTCTTATATTTTGCATCTTTTCCCAAAGTTTCAATCATCAATCCTTTATATTATTTATAAAGGATTATATTATTCTTAATCCATTCGCGACTTTTTGTATATAGTAAAAAACATACCAATTATAAACATCTTTCTGGTTAAATTTGGATTTATTCATTTGTATTCAGTCGGGTCATTACCATAGCTGCTCCATAATCTTTATATTCTTCAACTATTCTGCATCATTGTTCAAAATTTTTAGTTAACCATTGTTTCCATATGATGGCTTTTTTTAAGTTCATGCCTTCTGTTAGATTTCCACATTCTGGCTTTTCTCCACCACTGTCTTTTGTCAGTCAATCGATTATTGTTCCAGAAAATTTTGTTCATTCTCATCAATCCCTGCTTCTCAGACTCTTTTCTTGATTATTGCAAACCAAATATCATTTTTAGGATCCACAAAGTGTAAGAATGCTAGTTTACAAATCTTTCCCTGATTGTCTATCCATCCTATTAGATCCGCCATAGCTAAGGCTAATTACATTAACTTTAAGCCTCATTCTAGAAGATGATTATTTATAACATTAATATATGTGTGTATGTGGGTTTTTTTTAAAAAATATTTATTTATTTTATTTTTTAAATTATGCAACTACATGAAATTTGGCGTTTTTAATTTCTATTTGTGATGTTGATGTATGATGTAATAAATAAAATTACGTACTAAACAAATAAATAAATGACATTTATAGTTAATATACAAAATTAATACAATTAAGTTTATATATCAGAAAATATAATTCGACTCAAATATAAAAAAATTGTATATATATAAAAAGTTTTTTTAACTTTTATAAAATTTGCACTTTAAAATTATTATAAAATTTCTCAAAAGTTTTTATGATTCAAATCAATTAGAGCAATCTATTTCCCAAAAATTATATGTATATAACTATATGAACATTTATTAAAATAGCCTAAAGAAAGAAATAAAAATTTAAGTTCATGATATTTCAAAATTCCTTAGGCTGATATAATGGGATATAAATTTTGGCTGGATGAAAACTGAAAAAGGTAAGATGTATTTCTCTAAGTGAACCTTGGGGAGTTTCAGTTCAAGTCGGGCATATAATATATAAATATTGCAATTAAATTTGTTAATAATTTTGTATTTTTATTACGTTGACTTTATGTTTTTCAGTAGTTGTACAATTTAAATATTTTAAAATTTCTGCAGAGAGCTAGATCATTTACTTTATTTTGCCTTTTTATAATTTGTGTTTTAATAAAAATCTTTAAGGTATATCTGTCATTTCTGGCATGGTTCAGTAATTTAGTTTAGAATTTTGCGTTCTTTATCTATATTTTTTTAAAATATAGTGCCGTTTATTAATGTCGTAGTATAACTAAATATTAATGGTAAAAGTAGTTAAAAGTCATTTATGGAAATAGATTATTTATGATTAATTAGCGGCTTTAAGGTTATAAGACCACATATCTATGTATAAGACACTTAAAATATGTTATTAAAAATCATTATTTAAAAAAGTTTATTTTTCTTATAGATTCAGTACACGATACGTACGACCATTATATCTTAAGTACGTTTTTATTTACAATTATTAAAATATCATTTGGTATTTAATTATATTTATAACTATATTAAGCACCGAATTTAGTGATCGGAATAAGTATAAATTAGCAAAAGATAATTTTTATCTTATCTATTTTAATTAAATTAGCTATGACCCATAAAAACCTTACTATTAACATAGGTATTATTTTTATTATAGAATAAATTCTATAGCTTAAATGTTAATATAGAACAAGAAATGGAACCTAGGGGTAAAAAAAATATAATTTTATTTCAAAAAAAGATAATACGTTTATAATAATATAAAGGAGTCAATCATAACTTTAAAACGTCTAGAATTTCCATTCTAAAATTTTATATATTTGTTTGATATCTAATTATATATAAAACAAATCTCAGAATGAAAGTACCATTAATTTTTATACTTATTGTCGGTTTTTAAAATCTTTTATTATCCTTTGGTATTTTTTTTCACCAATAAAATTTTAATATAATATTAAAGGGCTCTTTATAAACTACCTGAATATATTTAAATAAATATTTCAGCTTAACCTCCCATGATATTTGCATTATGTAAATCAAATTTTATATTGTTTCCTATGATCGCCCATATCTTGGATTCTGTATAGGCTTAAATTCTGAATTTTTATATTTTCATTAGCTATCATAGATACTATCAATATATATTTTTTATATTAATCTGAGGGTGTCATACTAAAACTCTTGTTTACTATTCATGAAGTTCATATCATTATTTGCTATAATATGTCTTTAATTTTTATTATAGTAATAAATACCACAGGAATCTTGATTTCAGGTAGGATATGAATTACCTTAAAATTTTAATTTAATAATTTATCATTTTTAAAAAAATATCTAAAATTGGCAACAAGGGGAAGATATTTCTTATATCATTAAATTACAATTTATATAATTTAAAATTTGTTAAAATAAGGGAACAGACAAACATTACTAGGTATATACATTTTTTTATTTAAAAAAAATATTTTATTTAAATTTCATATAATTTAATATACCATTGAAAAATATATTCCCAAATATCAATTGCTATTAGGAAAAATTTTAAATAAATATAATTTCGAATATATTAATACTAAATCTGATCAAATCTAGGCCGTTTGAATGGTACCCTGATAATATATTTAGGTATAATTATTATATATATAATATCATTATATTTATATGTAAAGGTATTCCAGTTCCCCTATTCATCATTAGATATATATTTATATAATAATTGTAATTATAATCTAATATTAGATAATTCTTTTATTATTTTTACTTATTTGTTAAGATTAAAACAATAATCATAGTTAATACACCTGAATTCTAATTCAAAATTTTAATATGGAAATCAAATTAAATATAATATTCTTCTACTTATTTTTAGGAAAGGCTGAAATTTTCCGTGGATCAGGTAAATAATTAAATTTTTTAGTGTCAAAATCTATAATTATTTTAATAATATTGTAGTCTCCTGGTTTATCGAAATTGTATCATCTATAGGTAAAAAATATATATGTTAGATAAATATAAAATAATTATCATAATTTAAAAAATTATTATAGACGCTAGACCTTATCATCTAAAACATAATAATGGTATGATAATAAAATTTCTAATCAGGCTAGTAGAATATTTAGTAATTGTAGTAATATTATTTGTTTATCTCTTTTTGTATATTGTTTTGAATCTATTAACATAATGGAGAATAAATATATTTACTTTATTTTTGTTAAATAATAATATATACTAAATTGATTTAATATAATTTATTTTCTTGTTGAAATAATAGTCAAATGTTTTTTTTATGTACATTTAACTTTTACCGAAATATATCTATATACTATTATAAACATGGATTTTATTATATCTTTAATATTTATCTAACTCTATCCCTTAAATCCCTACATTAATAAATAATATATTTCGTAAAAAACGGTAATATCTTATAATTATATAAAAATTTATTGGATTATATCTTATAAATTTTGCTTGATCATCTTTAAAACTTCTATATCAATTTAATACCATTTAAAATTATTATTCATATATTATTCTTAAGCCGACTTTACAAGTAATAAATATTTTAGTATTTGTCAATATTAAAAAATTAATATATGATGTTAAACATAATTTTTTTACATGTTTGATTTAATAAATTATTAATCCATAAAATATGTAAAGCATTTATAATAGTCATTTATAATTTATCAAAGAATTTAAAAATAATCTTGACATATGCAAAATATTCTAACCAAAATATTTCATCTCAGCTTTGAAATTTATTTTATTATAACGGTTTTTTTTTCTATATGTCAAATCCGTTTTTTTTATAAAATAAGTTATAAACATGAAATAAACTTATATTTATTAATCAAAATATAACAAAATTAAATTAGTTCCTTTGAAACATTTTTTCAAAAAATGTTTTTGTAAGTTAAATAACTCAAATTTTTTAAATATTTTTGATCTACAACTGTATAAGTCAACACATTAGAAATAATTATCGCATATATAAAATTTTTTTTAACTAAAAACAAATATAACTGTCTAAATTTAAGTTCTATATATATCTCGTATTGGGATATGGAATCATGTGAGATTCGGAATCCTTAAGTGGGGATTCGAGATCTTGAATTCCCACGTTTCGAGTTTTTTAAAAATATATATTCATGTAAAAATATTTATAATTTTATATAAATTTATAAAAATAAAAATGTCTCCTAATCCCTTCTTTTGACCTTTTAATTCTATCCTTTTTAAAAATTTAAATAAAATTTTCTGATGCCAGTCATACGGAAGCAAAAAGGAAAAAAAATATAATTAAATGGTTTTCATGGGGATTAGGAATATTTTTTTAAAAAATTTAAAAAAAAAAGATTCTGAAAAAAAACGTGGGAATTCAAGATCTCATCCCCAGGTTTGGATTCCGAATCCCACATTATTCCCTATCCCAATTCGACATATATATATTTATATATATCTTATTACACTCTCTGAAGAAAACAAGTTATGAAGAAAACAAGTGATATTTTGTGTTTTATATTAATTTTATTTCTACTTTTAAAAAATCAAATAATAATATTAATATGTATAACTCAACTGGTATATATAATAAAACATTCCAATAGATATTCAAATTAATACTCAATTAACATTAAAATAAATTATTTCACAAATTTAAATTAACATATAAATTGAACACAATTAACACTCTCAAAAATAATGATTATTAAAAATATTATTAATATATAGTAATATATAAACAATTTTAAGCAAATTTAAAAACAAGACCATCTTAGATAGAGATAGATGTATATTTGTGGTTACAAACTTAGAATTATAAGTCTACTTTATATTTTAACATTTCATCAAATATCTGTTTTATTTTATTAGTCCTAGAAACCCATTCAGGTAAATAGTTTTAATTTTTTTATTTGTTAATTTTTTTTTAACTATTATTATTATATACCTGCAAAATCCAGAATTAGGCTGGCCCGTATATATAAAAATCTGGGTTGAGTTTCAAAAATTTATAAAAATTAATCCTGGGGGTTCTAATATTAAAAAAATTAAATCATACAGATTAAAATGTTTGGAAAATATTGGAAAAATTATATTATTTAATTTTAAATATATATTGAACAATTTGTAAAATATACAGTTAAAATATTTAAAAATATAACAATTTTTTAATTAAGCGTCGTGACATAAAATGATAAAAATTAAAATCTAGAACCGTGGCAAAAATTTAAATAAAAATCTTGACAGATAGATTAAAAAAATTTTTAATCCAGAGGGGTTAAAATTTCACACTATCTCTGAATATTATCAATATCTGTTTATTTTAAACCGAATATCCTTTACTTATTATCTCTTGTTTAAGAACGTAATTTATTTTCTATATTATTTGTTGCTACTAGTAATGGATAAGTATTCTGAGAATCAAGGTATATCAAACGCATTGAAATTTTTATTATTATTTATTATGTATTCTTAAAAATAAACTTACATGTACTGCATAAATAATTTTAATAACACTAGATTATAAGTTGTTTAATATGTATTTTTCATTTGGCTCTATTATATAATTAACTTCAAAATATAATTATAACCTAATGCATAAGATATTTCTATCATAAATCATGAAGTGTCTAGGGGCCATACCTCTGTAATAATCTATTATTAATTTGCATAATATACCATAAAAATTCCGCAAATAAATTAAGAATTTACATTCTGGTTTTTGGTTTAAATTACATTAAAAATTATGTAATATTAATCTATTTTAGATATACGAAATTAGGTTTTTTTTGTTACTTACAAAGATACTATAAATATAGTTATATAAATTTATTCGAACAATTTAACCGGATAATTTTATTAACAATAAGATTGTCCATATTTTTTTATTTAATAACTTTCTGGCTATAAGAAATATATATATCACAAACAAAGTTAAATGATAATAAAAATATATCTGAGGTATGGCCAATACTATATAAAATCGACTTTCATTGAATCGTGTTTGCTAAAAATGCTATATTTCTGATAACTTTAGGAGGTAAATCTATTTTATAGAAAACAATTGTCTTCTAGGTTAAAAAGAAAATTTTGTGGATAAATAAAATTTTAATTTATAAAACATAACATATTTAGATGAAAATATGATAATTTGTCTGAAACGAAAAGATTACCATATGCGTAAGCTACTTTAAAATTTTATTGATTGATACAAATCCAAAATAGTTATTTCCGCCAATACCATTTGCAGAACTGAAAGTATTTTATTATTTTTTATAAAGATTCTCATAAAATGTTACATTTAAATATATTATTTATTTATAGATGGCATTATTACAATCATTGCAGGTATTTGAATTTTGAATGTGTATGTGTACATGACAACATTTTTCTATAATAATAAACCCAAAAAGCTTAGAGCCAGAGGCGGGCAATTCATACATAACAAATTATTTTTTATTTTATTTTAAGAACTGCATTATCTGCTTTAATTTATAAAACAAAATAATAATAATTTAAAAGTTAAAAAAATAAAATAATTTTGTTTCATATATTTATCATTTTTTCTCAACATTAATTAGCTTGACTTTAAATATTTCGGTGGATATTTATTTAATTTCAAATTCATCAACTTTCTTCAGAAACACATATATTTTTTATTATATAAAATATTTTTAAATAAAGAAACAGAAACTGAAAGTAAATTAAATAAAGATAAAAATTATATATATTATAACAGAAGGTATTTGAAAAATGATTACAAATTTTTTCTAACAAAAATTAATTATAGAATATACAATATAAATATAAAATTAAAAATACAAATTCATAATTGTGTTCTCAAAAAGAGTTGTTAAAATTTCTGCATTTGTTTATCTTTTTTGTTTCTGCGCTTAGTGGATTGATATTTATGTTAGAGGACAATGAATAGCAGAATATGTAGTCCTACATTAGTGATTTTCCATGGGCCTAGAGGTCTTAAGCCATCTATTTGAGATAAATTTGTGGGCTCAAGATGATTCGGAATGTTGGCGGTTAGACCTCAAGTTATTACTTGGTTTATTGCTGAGTAGTGCTGATGTCGCCCTTGATTATATATACAATTAAGGCCTTGCCTACCTTTTGAATCGATGTGTGATTTGCATTTAATGCATGCATGTGGCTGTAAGATGTCACCTAGAAGCAAACCAAGGGCAATTTACAGTTAAAATTTTTTATTTGTAATGATTGATGGTAAATGAGTGTAATGAACATATTAGCCTCTCATTTGTTTATTATAAATCTTTGAAAGCATAACGAATATCTTTAAGGAAATAAAACACTTAAAAGTGATGTTTGATAGAAATTCAATTACAATTATTATAAAGCACTAAATAAATGCATATCAGGCCTGAAAAATTCACAATATAGGACAACCAATTTACCTTAAGTTATTTATGATCGAATACATTTATATATATACATTATAGATACTAAAACACAATTGATTTATAATAGGTTTCCATAGATATAAAAAAACCTTAGAGTAGAGGCATGTCTAAATTGACATTGGAAAAAAATTAGATATATATATATTAAAAATTGGATGACTAAAATTATTACAAAAATATTTGACGGACCATACCAGATTTTGGTATAATTTTAATGGGTATGGCCAAACTTTTGAAATAATTTAACGAGGCCTAGTATTCATAAGAGGGGTCATACCTAGAAATTAGTTATCATCAAGTCTGGATAGGAGATCAAAACTTGCAGATCTCTGTAGAAAGACTCGATTATATGTTAACAACTAATATTTACTATATTTTTTTATAAAATGATATATAAGTTTGATGGTTATAAATGAGAAATATATTGTATATAAATTATTAAACAATTTATTTTCCTTATAGATTTCTTAAATAATTCGGAGATTTTAATCCAAGGTATATTATTTTCACATTTTCAGGCTTATAATATATTTTAATTTTTACTATGTTTAAAATTTATAAAGATATGAATGTCGTGATTCGAATAAGTAAATAGAAAATCATTGTATTTGACATTTATAATTGAATACATTAGGATCAGGAAATAAAGAAGTCGTTTTCAACATAGGTATTAAGAAACTTTAAATTTATTTTAGCATATTTTTACTACAGAACAAGAACATAGTCTAATAGGTAAATTATACTGTTTCATATAAAAAAGTTTTTAAATATATATCTAACCACTTCTTTTTTACTATATTGAAAAATTACTTATATTATTCAGTTTAGATTAATCTTATCTTAGATTATCTGTATCTATCTAGATATCAAATCTAAATTATATATTTAAAAAAACTTTAATTGTTTTTATTTTTATATTAAATAAAATAAAATCTCTGCAAATGAAAAACATCTTAATATTATTATTTCTGCGCAAAAATTAATAAACTCTCATTTATGAACAATAATAATATATGTTATACCTATATATCATAATAATTTTATATCAGTTTAAAAAAATATACTCACTTTCTGAATATATTCTGCATCGGTCAACTATAACTTCTTATTTAGTCTTTTCAATAGCTCTCTTTAGGTTCTTTAGAATTCTAAACTTATTATAGAGGTTTATTATTCTCCACCAAAAATAAAAAGTTGAGGCAGAATATATCAATAAATAAATCCCTCATTTTTAACTTTTTAAATGTCCGTTTTAAAAAAATCATGTAAAATTAATATATATTATGATTACCATGTGATTAATTCTAAGGGCACGAGAGTGCAAACTAGAATGTAATATTATATTACACAAACCCTTATAAATTAATATTTTACTTTTGAATTCAGCAGTGACTTACATCTTCTTCCTTTTTTATATAAGATTGTGATATCGGCTTCTATATTATTGAAAACGGAATACATAGATTTTTTACTTATCTTGCACAAAGTATATAATTAAAAGAACGCAACCGAATAATTCGAAATTAAACAATGAGTTTGTCTATAGTTGGTTTATTTAATAATTTAAATAATAATATTATTTTTATTTCTTACTTTTTATAGGCTCAACTCGACTATTTTATTTTCTTATCAGGACTTTTCTTATTCTTATTTTTACTAGGCACTTTTTTTTAATCTTAATTTTAAATATTTTTTTTTATATTTATTTTTTTTTTCTGTCTTTAATTTTATTTTTATTAATTATATCACAAAAAGTAAAATTGAAAGTCCAACACATATTTTGCGATCATTTCATATTATAAAAAAAAATAAACAAAACATATTTGTTCTCTTATAAAATACTTTTCTTTTTACAGCAAACAAGAGCGAAAAATATACATTTAAAAAAAATCTACAAAAGAAAAAATATAATAAAATATGATGAGCAAATTGTTGATAATTAAGGAAGAAAAATATAGATTGCACAATTAATATCAGAGGTTTTGACTAAAGTCAACACAGATTTAATATTAATTAAATGATTCATAATGGCTACTTTTTATATTATAACTAATTGATGAAAGAAAAAATACAGAAATTTTTTTTATACGCTTGCATATAATAAAACATTTAAGGACTCATGCACTATTAGATTTTAAATAATTAATCTATAAAATTATAAAAGAATTAAATTCTTACAATTGACTCATATGATGGCAATAAATCACAAGAAGATATCTTAAAATTTTATCTAAGTCAATTTGGAAAGTTGATTACTTCAAATATTCTATCCATTATATTGAATAAGACTTTTTAGAAAAAAATTATTTAAGTGTTTGCTTAATACATCGTTAAAAACCAATATAAATTTATAAATCAAAGGAATGTATAAAAAAGTATTATCAGACTTTGTGCTATTTTACTTATCCCACGCATAAATGATACCAGAACCCTTATTAAAAGACTAATAAAATTGCAGATTAGATCAATAAATTGGGTAAAGAAGTATTACCATATTATTTAAGTTTATATATAAATTATCGAAAACAATTAAAGCAGCCGAGGGTAGATATTTAAGCATTGATATTATAATTTTTAATATTTTAAAATTATCTTAAGGGTCTGATACATTTACAATTACGTTTATTTTAATAGCTAAATTTATATATGTATTAAAACTTAATTTATATATATTGTAAAAGTGAATACAACACGTAGTTCTAATTCAAGTAAATTAATTTAAAAATTTCTCATATTTAAAAAATTTAAATATAAATATTTTATTTCTATTATTACAATAAAGCAATGTCAATAAAACATATAGGTTATATATCTTTTATAACAAGCTTTATTTAAGTTTATTGAGTGTATACTAAATTAATGTATATTTATTAAAACTAGGTCCTATAAAAAATGGCACCCTGACAATATATTTAGGTAATCATGTTTTATCAAAATAAATAAAAATTAATAAATTTGAATAATTATTTTAGTAACGAATAAAATAAATCTTATTATAAATCTTCTTTGTTATACTATATTTATATTTTTTTGGGAATATAATAGGAAATAAAATATATAATTTTATTTTGTAGGTAACAAAACATTCAGGGAACCAAGTACATAATTTATATAAAAGACTTCTTAATATAATATTATTTAGTATCTGGAGATATTCAAATTTGGAGTGATAAAAGTAAATAAAAATAAATACTTGCATCTGATATTTATTTCAAAAAATATTTATTTTAGAAACATATTTAATAAAGCAGAATGGTAATCAATAATTTTATTAATATTAAAATTTTATAAAATCTTATATTTTTTTCGGTTAGGGATATTA
Organism: Gordionus sp. m RMFG-2023; assembly: GCF_954871325.1. NCBI lineage: Eukaryota > Metazoa > Nematomorpha > Gordioida > Chordodea > Parachordodidae > Gordionus > Gordionus sp. m RMFG-2023. Next base: position 2,431,779 of record NC_088778.1, on the reverse strand, counting down.
ATTCAAACCTATAATATTTTTTTTCATTGTGACGTAATATATTCTTAAACATTTTCCTTCATTTTTGGCTAAGGAATTTAAATTCACATCATCATGTAAATATAATTTTATACCTCGTTTAAAATCATAAAAATATGTGACAAACATTTCAAGGCTTCTAATATTTTAATTTTTTTTTAAATTTAATATTATTAAATTAATAAGATAAAGTTAATTATATTTTTTAATTATATTACATCTATTCTTTCATTTCATTAGGTAAAGATCTGAGTAAATGTAAATTTATTTATTTTTTAAACAAATTTAGAAAATATTGAAACTAAATTATTCTTCTTTTTTAAAAATAATGAATAATATTTGATTGCAATATATAAATTTTTAGAGGTTGTTTAACAAAAGTTTCGAATTAAAAACAGCTAAATTTTATAATCCACCAATTTTGTTGAATACAAAATATTAAATATTTGAAGTATTTATGTGAGGATAGTTGAAAATAAGTTTAAAGTTATAATAATCTGAATTAAGAAATCTAGTATATAAACTAAGAAGTGAATATTGATTACACTGTGTGACAAGAAAAACGAGAGAAGAAAATGGTGCAGAATTTGACGCTGAGTTTGAATCCTTTTTCCAAAGTTTTCAAAATATTACCGTATAAAGACAACTTTTCGAAATCCCAAAAATGGTAAAATTTAGATCTTTATACGGTTATATTTTAAAAAGTATCGAATAAAAATCCCTGAATGTTTGATAGTGTTAAACTTATATTTCTCTATAAATTTACTAATTTTTATAATTTTTTATCGATTGGATTTTTGAGAAAAATGGTAAAGAATTTTGTTTTGGGGGTCTTAAGTTTTCAATTTAAATTACTATCAAAATTATTAACTTTAAAAGATAAATTTTATATAATTTTGCTTCAAATATGCTCAAGATTATATATTAATTCTAATTATGTTTCAAAAGTAGTCTATGCAATAAAAATTCAACCAAAATCTATAAATTAAAAAAGTTGGTACAGATATTTTCGAACTTTTTAATTTGTACACTCTTATTGAATTTTCTCTGCATAAAGCATTTTTAATGCAAAATTAAGGTAATATTTATCTTTTTTAGTGCTATAAAATTTTTTATTTAATATATAGTTTTCTCACATCAAATATAAAATAAAATGTTGTATTTAGTAATATTTTATGCATTTATGATTAATTTATACCAAAATCAGATATCTGTACCCACTTTTTTAATTTTTACTCTTTTTGAATTGAGTATTTTTGAAGCAAAATTCATTTAAAATGCAATAATTGGTAATTTTTTTATATTTATATTTTTATTAATATTTATCTTTATAGATCTATTTAAGAATATTTGTTTTTTTAATAAATTTATATCAAAATATATGATTTTCCAATGGAGTACCTCGTAGTATGGGCAATAAATAATAATGCCAAATAACAAGTAGGAAGAAAGGAGAAGAATTATTTTTTCTAAGCCATCAATTCCCATCGCCTATTCCAACATGAATCATATGAAAATATGAAATATTTATTGTCAAAAATAAATTATTCCATTTACGAATAAGATATGCTGCGATCTCAAAATTATCGCAATCCTGATGGGCTGTCTCTGGAATTCCAGAGAAACTCTAAAACATTATACAGTATCTGAATGGGAGGATCGTCCCCTTTCTTGAAAAAAATCGCGTAAATATCCCGCTTGTTTCTAAAAATAAGATTTTGTTGCCTCCGTTGCACATAAAATTAGGACTAATCAAAAATTTTATCAAAAAATTGTCCGAGGGCCCCACGATATTCCTTAGGAATTTTTTCCCCAAGCTTTCCCAAGCAAAAATAAAAGAGGGGATTTTAGTGGGCCCCCAAATAAGAAAACTCATGAAGGACAGTTTTTTTGAAGATGAATTGTTACTCATTGAATTAAAAGCATGGGAATCTTTTAAATGGATATGCAGATCGTTCCTTGGCAATCATAAATCAGCCGATTATCGTGAGAAAATTGATGACCTATTAACAAATTATAAGGAAATGGGATGCCGAATGTTCCTCAAAATTCATCTGAAAACTTCGGTGTTGTGTAAGAAAAAATGGGGGAGCGGTTCCATCAACAGATTAAAAATCTCGAAATGTTTTATCACAAGAAACGTATAAATATGTTGGCGGACTACTGCTGGAGTATCTTTTTTGAAGATAATTATCAACTTCATATTCGAGGAAATATATTTAGATTTATCATTAAATGTTTTTAAATTCGATAAATTTTGTGTTATTGTTTAATTTGTTTTAAATTCAATAAATTTATTGTATATTACAAGTTAAATCCTATATAATAATGAAGGAGGAGGTGGGACAAGTGACCGATAATTATTAAAAGTAAAATATGAGATAGGTTAGCTTAGCATAATATATTTAAAATATGAGAAATATTTTCATTTAATATAAATTGTTTGGGAATAGTACCGTGTGAAGAGTATAGAAGAGAACCAAAGCCATAATAATTAAATATATTAAATGTAAGCTATATTAAAAAAGATTTTATAAATAAAGGTAAATTTAAAAAATATAGGTTGTTTAAAAAATTGGTAAGGATTTTATAAAAAAAAATGTATAATAATAACAGTGGCGTAGCTACGGGGGTAGTTTTCGGGTTTGGACCCCTCTCAGAGCAAAAATTTATTTTTAGATTATACGTTCAAAAGACTTAAAAGTGACTTTAAATCAAATAAACACCATTAATATTTATATTTTTCTGGTTTTGATGTTAAGGATATTATATTACTATTAAAATTATTCTGGATAGTATTATTATAAAGTCCTTGAGAATAATCTACTAAATTATAATAACATATTATTGAAGCATCTAAAAAATATATTTATTATATATTATCGAAGATATGGTTAGTAAGATAAACCCGACGGAAGGCCGGGTAAAAGGGCCGAAGTCTCGTTAAAAGGGGTATGGGGGGCGAAGCCCCCATGATTTTATATGTATGTACCCCCTCTAAGGAAAATTCCTAGCTACGCCACTGAATAATAATAAGGAAGGTTTACTGCAAAAATTAAGATAATTTTTTAGTTTTAGGGATCATTAGAACCGTGTTATAAACCTTCAAAAAGTGCTAAAAATGATCTTTTTGGCCACTTTACCCTAAAATAACTAAAGAACCTGACGTGCTAGAAAAAAACTGACAGCGGATTTTGAATATTCATAAAAAACTGTCTTAAAACATGTGTATTTTATTTTCTCCCAAAAAATCAAGTCGGAATTTGTCACACAGTGTTATTAGTAGTCAAGGTCATATTTAAAAAAATAATTTAACCATATATTTAAGGGATCTTTCAATTTTTAACCATTTTCGAAAATTAAATTTCTTTAAACAGACTTAAACTATACTTATATTTTAATATAATATATATAATTTATAATAAATTTTATATATGATAAAGAACTCAATGTAAACATTACCCAATCTGAAGAATAACTAAATTTATTTTTAACATTTTTATATTTGGGTTTATTTTTTATCACATTGTCAATATTATTAAAAACTTTTGATTCAAGGTGTTTAATCATGGGATTTTCATTTATTAATTAATCATTATAATAACATTGATTCAAATGAAAGTAATATTTCATTAATAAAATTATTTGTGTTCAAGTGATTATTTATATTTTGTTTTCATTCATAATAAATGAGATGATTATTAATAGGGGTGGATGGGGGTTCAAAAAATATATTGAAGAGGGGGGCGGTTTCTATAAATGCAAAATTTAGATTACATTTTATAGCCATTTTATACACGATAATTAATGAAAATATTTGGTTCAAGTTTTACTTTTAGTAATATAGTGATAAGTATTGTTGTCTAATTAGCTTTGTTTTGTCTTTTTTGGAGAAGGCTAAGCCTGAGACTATTTATTTCGCGAAGGTTAAGCCTAAGTCGATTTTTATTGGCTAAGTTTGATCTTAAGCTTATTTTGATTTTCTAGCGTTTTGTTTTAAGTTTACTGAAACTTTTATCATAATTTAATTCAGAAGTATGACAATTATCATGCTTATCATAATAAAACTTGTCAATATTTTTTAATTGAAATAGAAAATAATTAATAAATTAAATCTTTTAAGTCGAAATTCAATAATAATGAAATTTAAATAGACAACAATTGATATATTAGACATTTTAAAGCTTTCTTAGCCAAAATAAATAAACTCAGACTTAGTCAGAGTGCCGCATCTTGGTACCATAGGTTAAGGTCTAGGTCAAAATCATATTTAAGATCTTTCATCATATTGTGGATCAGGGTTGCCATGTTTCCCCCTATCAGCGGGAGACTCCCGAAATATTTTAGTTTACGCGCAGACATATCACTCCCACAAAACTACCGCAATTAGAAATCTACCGCAATTTTTTAATTTCTTTCGCATTTTTTTAAAAATATTTTAACGTTTTTAATATATAAATATTAATTTTAGAGAAATTAATTGATTATTTTTATATTTTTAAAATAAATTTTAAATATTTATTCGAAAAAAATGTCAAGTTTGTAAATTACTATCTATCCTGTTTTATTTTTATCCAATAATAAATCAACATCATTTCATTCTTATAAGTAAGTACAGTATATTAACATCGATTGGAATACAAAAATATTCTTAAAAATAATAAATAATACAGATGCAACTACATTTGCGGAAATCGTATATACATCTATCATATAGTTCAACATTCACAGAGCTATATCATCACAATGTGGGTCGAATCTTTTTCTCATGATGTTTTAAGACTCCAATATTAGTGCAAACCTTACTTGTGGCAGAACAAAAATGAGCAAGGCTATCACAAGTGTTTTAGTACCTGAATCCTAGAAGACAATTCTAGACAATTTGAAAGATGGCCATCCATATACAATTCTAACAGATGCATCTAATAAGGGAAATATTAATACATTTCTCTCGATCTTTCGCTATTTCAACAAGAATAAGATTTCAATAAAACTGTTAAAAAATTTTCCTCGGATAGTGAAAAATCCAACCACATAATGGTAAATATAGCTGATTCAGGGTTATCAATAATTTGCATGTCAGCTTTTGCGCTGATAATGCCTCTGTAAATTTTGGCAAAAACCATTTTTACAGAATTGAAGCAGCATAATAATGAATTAATACCAAATGGCTATATATGCCATTTACTTCATAATTCTTGCAAGAAGGCAATGAATGTACTATCTGTGGATGTCGAAATCATTGTGATGAAATGTTTTAATTATTTAGTTCATCAACTAAAAGAGTTAATTAATTAAAAGAGTTGGTGAAGTGGTCTGACTTGGAATGGTGTGAGTTATTGAGATATATACGTATCAAGTGGTTGTCATTAATACCTGATATCGATAGAATTTTAAAATTTTACAAACCCTTAAAAAAATAATTCTTAAATAAAAAGCTGCCCTAAAATTTTGAAAATTTTTCGAGTATGAAATGGCAGAAGCATATTTGGGATTCATTTCACATGTTTGAAATCTACTTCATGCAGTTAATATTCAGTAGCAATCAGAATATTCTTTATTAAAAAAGATTTACAAAATCATACTACAGCTCTGTTTATCTCTACAGTTAAAAATTGATAATAAATTTTATGGCGCTATTGCTAAAAATATGATATTAAAATAATCAAATAATACTCTAATTAATACATTTTTAAATGAAGCAGATATATTTATTAACACGATTTTAGAATATTTACAATCAAAATTTGATTTTAATAACTCTATTTACAAATGTATAAATATTATGACCATAGAACAGAAACCATCAATTGATGGTTTTTATAATTTAATAAATAAAATATATTAAAAATAACGAAAGACATTGATGTCACGTTTGAGGAGATTGTAATCCCTCTATTTTTATGATTAACCTAAATACTTAAAGTTAGATGGTCTAAAAGCAGAGGAGAAATGGGTAGAATTTTTTCGTAATAACGATAAATCCTCATGCTTGGAAAAAATATGCGAGTATGTCTTCTCCTTGCCTAATTCTAATGCCTCATCCAAGCACATTTTAAGCCTGATGAGGACTGTCTGGAAAAAGGAGGGAAATCGGATTGCTTTAACAACATTAGAGGCCGAGCTAATGGTTAAACAAATATATAATATATCATGCCAGGAATTTTATAAATATCTCAATAACGACGGTAAACATTTAGTTCTGTTATTTAAATCTCAAATAAAATATAATTAAGTTTTAGCAATGGCACCATAAAATTTATTGTCAATTTTTAACTGTAAAGACGAACACATTTGCATCATGATTTTGTGAATTTTTGTTAAGATTCTTCTTGCAACTACCATTAACAGCATGTAGTAGATTTCCTAAATGTGAAATCTTTCCTAAATATACCTCTGCCATTTATTATTGAATAATTTTTCCAAATGTTAGGACAGCTTTTATAACTTTATTTAAGAAATATTTTTTTAAAGGTTTATATAATTTAAAACTCTATCGATGGCGGATATTAGGAACATATCGCAACCTACATTGTGCTGACTCAATTCTGTAAATACACTCTGCCTTTACCAAATTCACTGAGATATTATCAGATCAGAAAGCTGACATTCAATTTATTGATAATCTCGAATCTTATATTTACTATTATATGGTTAGCTATGTCTTTGGATTTTTCACTATTTAAGGGGAAAAAATTTTATAGTTTTATTGAAACGACCTTAAATTTGTTAAAATAGCGGAGAATATTACTCTTATTAGATGCATCTGTTAGAAATGCATATGTATTCCCATCTTTCAAATCGTCAATAGACCTCCTGGATTTAGGTCTTAAAAATTGATGATAGTCTTGCTCATTTTTTTCACTTATATTAGAGTCGTTAAATATTATGGGAAAAAAATTCTACCAACATTGCGATGATAAGTATCTCTGTGAATGTTACTACAAGATTAGTGACTACAATTGCCGCAACTGTAGTTGCATCTGTATTATTTCTTATTTTTGGAGTACCTTATTACCTATTTAAAAGTGATAATTAAGCGCCTATCCCTATAATGTTATACACACACATAGATTTCTAATTGCGGTCGTTTTGCGGGACATTCGCATAAAATATATTTAAAATCGTTTTTTTTTTAATTTTATCTTATTTAAATTCTTATATATTTAAAAAAGATAGTTATTTTTTTTTATAAATTAATATATTTTAATAAATCTTAAAATTATAATGTATAAATATATTTATATTTATAATATTTTTATGGAAGGATCATGTCTTTTTTTATGGATTTTAATTTTTATGTATAAAAAAAATATCATAAAATTCGATTGGAGTAAATTGTTTTGACCTTGGCTAAATATAATTCAGGCTTTAGAGTTATTGATTTATTTTTCTATTAATTTATGGATGTATAAAATTTTTGGTGCTTCCTTTAGTTAAAATTTTAATACACTTTCACAATTTTAATATAATATATGAATGTAGTACCAAAACAATTTTTCGAAAAGCATAAGTGGGTTCCTAACAGGAATAATAGTTAAATATAAAAATGTTTATTCGTATGTTCTGACTAGTTTCCTAGGTTTAAATTATCGATGTTAAACGGTTCGATTTCGCCAATTTTAAATTAAGATTAGCAAAAATAATATTGCGAAAACTACGCGATTTTGTAAATTTATATATGAAAAAAATCTCCAACCGTATTTAATAATCGCCGTTAATAAAAACCGTTCAAATGCTTGTAATTTAAATTTATGAGCTAAATTTAAAAAATAAAACTAAAAGTGATAGGAGTTGTCTGTTAGTAAAAATTGGAATTGGCGAAAATATAAAATTTCCGAGGCTTTTATATTTGCTTAATAGTTTATATTCATAATCAATCATGGAAAATTTGATTTAGGTATGACCCTTCTTAGCTATATTTCTTATCTAGTCCAAGAAAAGACTATGAGGTCACAAATAGTTGGGAAAATTTTACCTGAAATGTGAATTCCTATAATCGTTACATAAAAATTTATTAAATTCTTCTGAAGCAAATAAGTAAAAATATATATTGTAAACATGTTGAATTAAAACTACAAAGATGAACCTTGATTGTTATATTTATCATTTTCAATTATTTTAATAATATTTTTTGAAAAAAGTCTGATTTTAATAAAAAAAAAATTTTAATGCATTCTAATTTAATAATAATTTATACCTTTGACTAGATTACATTTTAAATTTTTTTACTTTTAAGCTATTTTTCAAATATTTTAATTATGATCAGTGTCAAATTGGGCAAAGGTTTTATTAAAAATTAATTTGGCGACTTAAAAAAATGTGAGAAAATTTATTTATACAACTTTTAGTAATTTCTCATAATTTAAAATACATTATTAATTAAAAGTTAAACGAAGTTACTTGTGAACTATGAACTTTTAATTATATTTTATAACTAAATATTACTTTATTTCTTTATTTAATATCTAAGATAATATATCTTATTTTTTTCTTTCATCAATATATATTAATTTTCAAGAAAAGTTTCATATGATTATTTTTTTAAATATTTTTTTAAACTAAGCGACTATTTGAAATTGAAAATAAAATTCATTTACTAAAAATAAATTGCATTTTTAATAAATTATATTAATTTTAATGGGGCAAATTATTATAAAAATAAGGATTAGAGTGATTCAATTTCTGTTTTGAATATTCAAGGATACAAACCAAAATAATATATAGAACCGAATCTGAACGATTAAAAATTTGTTATTCGTACCTAAGCGGAACCACTGAAAAAGTTGGTAAACCAGAACCCTTTGATATTGTATTTTTAATTTAAGTTGAAATATCATTTTTAGATATTTTTATATATTGTTATTAAACGGTGCCAGCTACCTGTATATTTTAATGTTTTTTATAGTTAAATTTGACAGAAGAGAATCTTGTAAATATTTAAATTATCTCACTCAATATAATTTTTAAAGAATAGGGATATATTTATAAAAAACTGTACTTCTTTTAAAATATCTATTAGATTTATTATCAATTACTAAGCTGGATTTAAAGGTTCGAACGTAACCGATATAATTGTTTTCTAAGAACTCCTGAGCCATGGAGTGCTATTTTTATCAGATCCTAAACTCAAACCGGTATTTTTATATCAATAAAATTTTTAACCATATAATTTATATGATAAAATTTTTAATATCTAAGCTATCCGAATAAGCAAAATTCTGGGTTTCTAGATTATCTAGAAATTTTTTAGTCATTTAGGCTACTTCATTACTTTAGAGCTAGGAGACAAGTTGTAAAATGGTAAATTTGTGAAATAAGAATGGGTAAGAAGTCCGAAAATTATTTTAAGAAAACGACTTCTAACACAATGAAGGAGTATGAGGCAAGATTGCGGGACTGTTCCCTGCTTTAAATTAAAAAGTAGAAATGTTAAATAAAAGTTTTGGAGTAATAATAATCGATCATTAATTTAGAAAATCCCACCTGTTATAAAAATCTAAAATATTCAGAATTTCTAATGAACATATTCTCATATATATTAAGTCGACCACTCTTTCCACTTTTGGTAAACTAACCCTAGCATTCTTCAAAATCTAGGCTGCCAAATCAGTAAATTCACAGAAACATGAAGATTTTTTTCTTTTAAAAATTGACTAAATACAAAATTTAACTTAATATTTACAATTATTGAAAACATCTTAAACTCAAAATTTGATAATCGGTATATGTAAAATTTATAAATTAAATATATTATATTTATAATTGAATATATTAGATGTGGGAAATAAAACTCTTATCATTGACATGGGTATGACAATTTAAGGAAATTAATTTTGGGGTCCAGACGATATTCCAATAGCAAGCCTTATAGCACTAGGAGATGATGGAATACATCTCCTCACAAATCTGTACAATAAAATACGTGGAAATGAAGAGGTTCCCCAAAAATGGAGGCATAGCTATCTAGTTCCTATCTTCAAAAATAAAGGGGATCCACACAATTGTCAAAATTACAGGGTCATAAAATTAATGTCACACTGTCTAAATATAAGAAAAAATAATAGAAAAAAGATTAAGAGATATAATCGAAATAGGAGAGACTCAGTTTGTTTTATGCCTGGAAGATCAACAACCGATGCTATCCATGCAATTAGGAAAATTAGTGAAAATACAGGGAAAAGAACAACAAGCTACACATGGTCTTTCTCAATCTAGAAAAGGCCTTCGATAGAATCCTAAGAAAACATATCTGGTGGGCGCTACACCACAAAAAGGTTTCCGAAAAATATATAAGAATAAAAGAGGATATATATATGGGCCATACAACAATGGTCCGTAGCACAACAGGTACTTCAGCAAGCTTCACAAAAGCCGAAGGAGTTCATCAAGGGTCGGCTCTCAGCCCACTACTCTTCAGTACAGAAATAGTACCTCAAACAGTCCCGTGGAATATGATATTTGTATTGTGATACTTGCCGAATCTAAGGATGAAATGAAAGAAAGATTAGTGAGTTGGATAAATATCCTAGAAACGCACGGATTAAAAGTAAATAGAGAAAAGACGGAGTATATGGTGATAAGAGGAGGAAACAGAGAGTATCATTTATCACTCTTTTTTTTATTTACAACATTATTCAAACATTTCACATCCATAATTTTCTTTTAATTTTTTTTTAAACAATAGCAAAATATTTCATATTCGTAATTTTTATTACATCTTTTTTTTAAATACTTTTAATATGTTATGAAAAAATGGCATTATGCATTAGACACCTCACATTATATATTATGACCGACAATGAGAGGTCAGGCAATGCATATATACTTAGTCATAACCAGGATTTTGTTAAGGGAAGGGAAGGGGGGGGGGGTGCACTATATTGGAAATCAAAAAAAATATCAATATTATCACAATCATTTTTTTTCTTATTATATTTCAAAAAAAATTTATACTTGCTAATAATCACAAAATTTATATATTAGACAATCTTTTCTGTCCTGCATAACGTGAGGTCTTAATTTCCTATGACGGATATCTATACTCCATTCAATGAGTCTAAGGCTTAGGGTTTAAAAATCAAAATCTAAAATCATAACATATAATACAGAAATTAATATTACCCCCACCATGCCCCATGGTGCAAATATTATTATAACACCCACCATATTCAAAAAGTACAATTTTATCACAATAATATATAATGGTTACTCCATTTATATCAACTTTTAAAGGTAAGTCTATAGCACAGTAATATACAATGGTTACTCCATTTATATATCACCAACCTTTAAAATAAACTTAAAATAAACCCTTTTAAACCCATGTTTTAATTTTTATCACTTATTTAATTTGCTCAATTAAGAAAATTTGAGGGCCTTTTTAAACCCATTTTATTGAAGAAGATTAAGCCTGTGCTGATGCTAATTTAATTTGGCTGAGGCTGAACCTAAACTTTGATTTGCTAACGTTCTGCTTAACTCTAAATTTAATAATAATCAGAAAACATTAAATTCTAGAGTAACTAGGTAGCTGGCACATTTATATAAAAATATATTTAATTATCTCAAAATAATTATAGATATTTATTTATCTAAACTGATTATTATTAATCGTTTTAAAAATTACTGAATCAAAATTTTCTGGTTTACCATTTATCATAATCATAAGTTAGTAAGAAACACGATTTGGCTCAATTTTTAAAAACTGCCAGATAAGGATTAAAGCAAAATAATTAGGCAAGCCTCAATATTTGGCAAATAGATTTACATAATATTTTGATATTTAATTGGGTCGCTTTAATTTATAAAGACTAAGTGTATAAAAATTTAAGAAAAGGGATAAGGGATTTAAAAAGGAGATATCTAAAAATAAGTAGTAGTAATTAGAAGGGAGATAGAAAAAAAATAGTATAAGGAGGCATGGAAGATTATTCAATGGAAGAGAAAAAGTTAGATTGTTAGATAGAATATTAGTGATAGCAAATGTTTGCCGTAAAAAAAGGGATTATGCAGATCGAATTTTTCGCGAATCCCTCTGCCACTTTCCCAATTTTAATATTTCAATAAGAATTAATAAAGTTTAATGTAAAAATTATGACAATTGTCACTTTTAATTAGTACAATTTTATTAACTATGTATCCTCATAATCTGTTGACAAACAGGAAGAGTAATATAGAATTTAAGAAGGGGAGAGAGGGAGAGAGGGTTTAATAGTATGTAGGATTGTCAAAGCACTTGAGATTATAAATGTTTTTCAATTCAAAACTACATTTCTTGAGTAGATTTTAATACCTTTTCACTTTGAATATTTCATAGCGTTATGCATTTTCTCACCCATATTATTGTTAAATTAAGGCATTATTAAAACTAATAAAGTTATAACTGTCCCTCCCATTGGCGTAGCAGCAGGGGAGAACAGGGGGGAAAATCCCCCCTCTCCCCCCCCAAAGCCAAAAAATGCAGATGCCGGATATATTTTTTGAAAATATTATTGTTTATATTTGTTAATATTTATTCGTATCTCATAATAAATATATATTTAATTACATTTATTATTACATTTATCTACTAAGTTATTTTATCAATTAATTTCGATTTCAAGTTTTCCGGCGTAATATTTACTTATTATTTTCAAATTTTTAGTGGCGTTTATCTAAAATTTCTAGTCAAATAATAATTATATCTGAAATTTCTTGTCCAATAAGGAAAAAGAAATAGCAACCTTGTCCAACGAGATAGAGTCTTTGCCATCAAGTAGTAACAGCTTTTAGGGAGTTAGAAGAGCCAATTATTTGCTATTACTGAAATATCACATGGCCTGAAAGAAATATTTCCTCAGAAGCAAGAAAATTATTGGATTCAATGCTTATTCCAAATTTTATTTCTCATTATAATGTATTATTTAATTATACAACTATTTTAAGTATTACTTTTTAAAAACATGACATTGATTAAGAAGATGAGAATAGCGGAGAGCATTTTATCAAAACTCAAGGAAATTAGGACTAATGTTGATGAATAATTTTATATTATATATTTTATTGTTGAGTCAAAGGCAGAGCTATACGTGTTTTATATTTGTCTCCCTCGACTTGTAGCAAGCTCATCGTTAAAACATTAATATAGGATCAGTAGAAGATTATATCTTAAATACAGATACATTTATAACAGAAATATATGAATTTTTAATCATCATGCAGCACTTACTAATCTGCAAATATTACTTCCACAAAAGTCTTCCCAACCATTTTCAGATGGTTATAGAAAAAAAAATATTTGTTAGATTTTTATTATGAAGATGTTAAAGTATCTTATGATGCCTTACTAGCTGGATAACTATGTTTATAAGATTAACTATGGCCGATATAGTCCCAAAAAATGCTATGGATGCTCTGCATTATTTCAAACACATTTTAGATTAAATTCCCAATGTATTAAAAGGGTTTATAAACTCTTCCCATTAGTAAACTAATGAGAGAACATTATCTTTTTTAAGAAGAATAACAGAGACCTGCAGTAGTACCATTTGCAGGGCACGACCCGGATTTTTTTAAAGATTTTCTAAGGCCCGGCCTGGGTTTTATTTAAAAAATTTACAGGCCAGGCTCGGCTTTTTTTAAAATAAAATTTTCAGGCTCAGCCAAGATTTTTTTAAAATAAATTATATTTATTTTTGATTTTTATAGCTAATAATAACGATTTCAAATATAGGCTGTTTTAAAAAAATACAGCCCGGATTGGGTGTTTTTTAAAATAATTCAGGCCCGGCTTGGGTGTTTTTTTAAAAAAATTTCGGACCCTGCCCGGGTTTATTTAAAAAAAATTAAAATACTGTATGGCCCGGGGGCCGGGCCTGCAGGTCTCTGAAAAACATACCAAGAAATACAACATCTGAAAGTAGATTTAAAGGTTTGGATCTTTAGAACATTCATAGGCATTTGACAACAAGCAAGAATGAGATAATTGAAAAATTAGCTCTATCACAACGAAGATTGGATTTACATTGTAAATATATAACATACAAAATGCAATTATTCCTAAGAAACTTTATGTGCAAAGGCTCAAAAAATTCAAATTTCTATTTTAAGTCATTTAAGTGATTCTTTACATATAATTTTTTTATAATTCACATTAATTTTAAATTGTGTATTAGAAATAGTTATTAGTCCTGATAAATTTATGCTTGATATTTTTAAAAAACAATAATATTTCTTGAAAAATTTTATTATCCCCCCCCAGGCCGAATTCCTGCGTACGCGCCTGGTCCCTCCCATTTAATCACTTTTTAACTACTATTATGTTGTATCTTATTTTAGATTAATTAGATTTTTATAATTGATTATGAATATAATTTTATATTAAAATGATAATATCAGTCTCTTTGATATTAGAAATTTTATTTCACTTGATATAAGCCATGACCCGATAAAAGTAATAAATGATAATATTGAGTCAGTGTTAAATTTTTACTGATTATTTTTTAATTATGAGACTTTCTAGGCATTAGTAATAGGAATATTTGCACAAATATTTTATTCAAACTTTTTTATTTTTTAATTTTTATAAAAAAAACGCAAATGATATTCATGATGGAACAAAAATACTAAATAATTTTTATAAAATTTTTATGCAAAAATAATAATAAATATTATATTCTTCTATTTTCATATAAAAATAAATAATATCCTTTGTACATAAAAATTAACTCTCCCAAATATACATTAAAATAATCAACAAAATTAAGTAATATTGTCCCCCTTCTTTAGGAACAAAAACCCGTGGTAAAATGATATATTTTTTGAGTAAGTATAAAAAAAAATAATCAGCATATAAAAAGTTAATAAATAACCCACGTATAATAATCCTAGAATTAAATTTATGTTCCTTCTTTCTGCATCATTTACACTCTTTCTGTTCTTTAATAATACCCGTTACAGCATTATTACAGTTAGGTCAGAGCGTCAACTACATTATTGATGTTCTCTTGATATTGGATCGGTTTAAGAATAATCAATAAAATTTAGTAATGTTTAATGTTATAATATTATAAACATTAACAGATATTCACAATAAATATAAATTGATTGAATAAATTGTATATACATTTATTATAAAAAAAATTTGGCTTCTTGTTTAAATAGGACCAAGGTTGAATCCAATAGCAAAGACCAAACAAAATTTTGGAAACGATTGTAAAGATTACAAGACAGGGCTCAGTTTAATTTAAACGGCCAAACCCCGACTGTTGAGCTTTATTGTTTAAACCACTTAAATATATTATAATTAGAAAATTCAAATTTTTTTATACATTTTCTCATTATTTTGTCTGCTAACCTTTTAGGCCACGATATATTATCTAGCTTCAAAAAATGTGAAAGGTCAAATTGTGTTCATTATTATTTTTTTATAACATTATCAAAAATATAAAAAAATTTATTGTTCTTGAAAAATGAAGATTGAAATATAGTGCTCAATATGAATTTAAAATTTGCTAAATTTGTAATTTTAAAAATTTAATTTAACAAAGATTATATGTGAAATATTTTTAATTAAAAGCTTAGTTTTTATTAAATAATCTAAAAAGAAATATTTTTTCAAGAAATATTTCAATTTGTTGATTAATGTTATCAAATAAAATTTCCAAGGTCGAATTTTAATAATTTTTTTTAAAATTAAATTTTTTTTAAAAAATCTTATGCTTTGTATAATTTTAACATAAAAGTAACATTAAAACAACTTCGGAAAATAAAAATGGCATAGAAGTTAATATTTAAAATACTATGTTTTAGTTTTTTATTTTATAATTTAATGATCTGCAAAGCTCGACAAAAACTAATTTCGAACCGCAGGGCTTTTTCAAATTTTTGTGTCTAGCTAGGTTGGGCTTAATTTTTTTAAATAATAAGCCATTATTTTTTTATTTATAGAATAGTATTTTAAATATATCAAATTTTTGTATATTTGAATAAATTCGGGAAATACCGGTAAAAAAAATATATTTTAATTAGTAGGGCTTTTCGGGATAAATAAATAAAAAAATTGTTTGAGGATCGTATCGGACCGAACAAATTATTTAAAAAAAAAATTTAAGTATGGTGTAAAAAATTTGTGCTATATACATAGCATATGCCCTATTTTATTTTTTATAATATTGATAACTCATAGATCAAAATTATAACAATTTACCATATTATATGATTTCAAATTTTTGTCAGAATGAGTAAAAATAATTAAATAGGCTTAGGTAAATAGTTGGGGTTTAAAGGGACATCGAATTTATTTTTCGCATGTACCGCCAAAATTTTCGGACACTGCGCTGCTGTTGATTGTACGACTTTTGAAACATTGTGCTAGTCAACATCAGATTTATATATTTATTTCACGACATATCAAAAATGAAAATCTCAAGCTTCGTTATATTTTATGCAACAAGCATTTTACAATTTATGTCAAGTTTATCCCAAACTATTGGAATATCAGAAGTCCGATGTATTAAGCTAAATACCATCAGACTGTTGTAGCTTGGGCATAAGTGACTAGGCTCTAGAGTTTTTTGGATGCTGGCATTTTTATGAGATTTAGAATTTCAAAACTCATTAAAATACAATTTACATGTTAATTCTTAGTTATTCAAAACTATTTCAAAGTATTCATAAATATTCTACAACAAAAAATTAACTTTAAATTATGTTAATAAATAAATTTAAAATGAAATTATTTTAGAGATTTTTTAAAATTTATAAGCCTTTGTTCTAGTTGTTTAAATTTTTTACCATTTATTTCAATTTACAATACTTTAACAATTAATTTAATTTTATATATTAAATTATTAAATTACAGGGAGCACTGAAAATTTTAAATAAATAACTGTAGAGCCTGATTTTTTTGGCCAAGGTCAAAACATTTATTTTAATTGATGATTTCTATATTATTATTTTCTATATAAAAATTAAAATTCATAAAAAAAACCAAATCTTAACGATAACCAAAACCCTTCTTCTCTCAATATTTTATTGAGCCCAAACCCGATTTTTTTTTAAAACTATAGGTTTCAGGGTTCGGTAACTTTTTTTTAAAATATTATTTTAAAAATTAACATTATTGTATAGATTTTAAGGATCGAATTAGACAAGAACTAAAGATAATTATTTAAGTGGTGTTAAATTAATAATCCTTTTCACAATTTAGAAATATATATCTTTCGGTAAAAGTAAATTGGGTATAAAAAAATATTTTTTATTATTTTAATATGAAAATAATATTACTTTTACATTTAAAGATAATTTCTATATTTGCTTTACAACCTCAAAACAATAAACAGTAAATAAATTATAAACAAAAGGCCATTAAAATATAAAGTAGAATATTATTATTACAACTATAAAACTATTTGTAAATTAAAATATAAAAAAATATGTAAATTTTTTAAAATATAAAACACAATTTTTTTATATTTTCAATATATAAACATTTTTTGGCTAAATTTATTTTGCGTGGAATCCTTTTATTATATTAGTACTCCATTATATGTAAAAATTTTGACAACAAATTTAATAACATTTTTTATTAGATAATTAATAATGTAATAATATTAGATAATTAATAATGTAATAATATTATTTTGAGAATATTTATAAATGTAAGACCAAAGAAAGGAACGTAATCATAATGTAAAATTTAGTAAATGCAAGTTGCAATATAAAAAATCAATATTTTAATTTATACATCTCGAGAATGATATCTTACTTTTCGCTTATATTCCAATTATAATAATAAATTATTTTTATGGTAAAGCCAAATATAGTAAAAATAAAGTTTAATAAAAACTGATGCTTCTGCCACTTTTACTAAATTTTATAATTCTTTACTGGACCACAAATTCTTAATCCAGGGACTTGGTTCAGAAATATTTTTATGAATCATACCCCAAACAAATAATCATTTTTTTAGAAGATGGTTTAAAGCCCTGAAAGAATCATAGCTGTACCCATTAGAGATATTTTGAATAAAAAATATATTTAATACATTATATATTTTAGATTAAAGTATATTTATATTGTTGTTTTTAAGACCTTATCTTAAATTACATTTTTAGAAATGTTAAAAAATAGTTTTCAAGGATTTATTATAGGAATTTCAATCTCTAAAAAAATATTTCGTAGTTAACCTTTAAATCATTTAGATATTTAAATTTTAAAAATTTATAAAAATATGATCCTTCTTATTTTTTTTTTTATTGAAAAAAGCATATTTATTTATTTTCATTGAAGTTATAGAAATTTGTTTATAAATAAACCAACTTTAAAAAAATTAAATTATTGTTAAAATCTTCATATTAATTTTTTTTATAAATTTTAAGTGGATGTATAAATTTTTGTCTCTTCTATCTGCTATCTATTTAATTTCTGTTTGCATTAAAAGTAATTATATTTAACCATTGTTTTATTATCTATAATATATTTTAATTTATTAAGGACTTGAAGCCAATAATGAGGGTAAATAGTGTTTTTTATTTTTAAAATTTGTTAAAGTACAATTGATTATAATGTACAGCATTTTTTAATGCTAATATTTAATTAAAAATTTGTATTCCTTATTTTTAAAATTAGTTTAATGATATTCTAATCAGTATATTTTTTAAATTTTATAGTAAAATTAATATTAGTATATTTAATATTTTTTACGTTATTAAGTTTCAAATATGACTATTTGTGCTGTATGTAAGTCTCCTTCACTTTATAATAAGTTGATTAAAATAATATTTATTTAATAATTATGTCAGTTAACTACACATGCGAATATAGAAGTATATTTTATAAAAAAAATTTTTATAATTTGGCATTTTAAAACTGATACCTTTATTTAGTTATAGATGATGATATTGTGAGAACTAGAGAAGGTTATCAATTTTTCGAGTTATGAATTGTAAAATCATTACCTAATTTTTAAAATTCACTTATTTAAAACATTAAATATTACCAATGCTACCCTTATCAATCAATATATATTGTATATCTTTATAATAACATATAGTTCAGATTATAGGGAATGATATTCTTGTTGAGAATTTTATTCATATAAATTATGATTTTAAAAAATTCTCATTTCATATAGAAAACCTCTATTCTTCGAAGGAACATATAATCACAAGTATATTACTATCTCATAAATAATTTCACTTAATATTTACATCATGTTAATTTTAAATTTTCTTTGTTACATCGTAAAATATTTTAACAAAGGGTTATTTTCTTAAAATATATCATCTATAGCTCTAATAATTATTAAATCATAAACAATGTTCAGATCCAAATGTCATCATTTGCAGGTGCGATAAGAGTAAGTCAACATTAATATATATTATATAATATATAAAATAAAATTAATTATTTAAGTGCTAATAAACTTCTCTTGTGAAATCGAAGGTATTTATTAAATTAAAAATTCAAATATTACTTTAAATTCAAATTATTACTATAGGCAATGGTATTATATATGTACTAGCAGGTTATCAAATAGTTTCAATCTGAGAATTTATAATATAATAATTATAAATTATTTAATTTTAAGATTTAAATATGTATCAGTCAATAATTATTTCTATTTAAATTTATAGCCGATATATTCAGTTATATACAAAGTAAGATTTTTTTTCATGTACAAGAAAATTCATATAAAAAATGTTTATATTCTTTAGCTTACTTAACTTACATTGACCATTACATTCAAAGTATGTTACTTTGACAATTTTATAAGAATCTCCCTTAATATTTAACATATTTAAAAATATTTTAAGTCTCAAATTTGCTGATCGGAATTAGTAAATTTATAAATAATAATAATTAATATAACATAATTGAATATCTTAGGAATAGGAAATGAAAACCTTACTTTTAATCTAGGTTAAAAAAAATTAATAAAATTTAATTTATAATATAAATATTCATATGTTAGAGCAAGAATTCAAACCTAAAGGTAAAATGTAAACAATTATTAGGTCGAGTTTTATTAAAAAATATAATTAAACATTTAGAATATTATAAAATATTTTTGCTATTTAACATATATTACTATATAAAGAGGCCATGGCTATTCATTGATTATTCTTATATTAATCTTATGATAATAGGGAAAAATACCCATTGGAAAAAAAACCCTATGGAAAAAAATCCCATGGAAAATAAAATTCCCGATATTTTTTTATCAAATTTGACATTTACAAATAACACTTTTTGAAGTTCTTTCATATAACACAGGATTTCTTTTAAGGGATCTTTTTCAAATCGAAGAGTGGTTGAGAATTATTAGGGATGCGTTATAATAATAATATATAGAATTTAAGTAAAGTAAGAGGGGATTGAGCTTGAAAGTGGTTTTGACTTCTACTTTTTTAATGTTATTTGGAATTTTCTTTCATTTATATTTTACAAATTTGGATTTATATTTCTTTTTTTGCTAATTTTAATTTATAAAGAAGAATGGAATAGTTGCAGGATTGTTTTTGTATATACTTATATTTTATTAATATAATTTTATAAGCGAATGCCACAATCATTGAAATCATTGACAGCTATTAAGATGTATCATCTTATTATTTATCATTAAGGGTTAAATGTATATTTGATCAACAAAATTAAAATTGTTCATTAGAATTGAAAGCGCTTCCTGGTATTTAGACATTTGAAAATTAATAATTTGTTAAAAAATATAAATGTTCAGCAAGTATCATAATAATGAATATATATTAAGCGTTTTGTTCTAAGGGGTGTTTTTTGGGGGGCATTCTGTGTATTTTTTTTTCTTGTGGTTTTATTTCCGTGATTTGAATCTAATATAGCTTTATAAGAGGATATTTTACTTAAAAATATAAAGTTTTTATCCTTTATAGCTATATTCTTATATGACTATTTTTATTTAAGATTAATGTTTAAAATAAAAATATTTAAAAGAATACTGTAATTTTAAATAACAATTTTTATTGTATTTATTAAAATAAAAGTGTAAAATTAGATCATGAAATGTAAATAATTACATTTAGTATCATAAAGTATTTTTGTAAGGTATTGTTAAAAAATAAAATAACATTATACATTAGAGTTCAAATAATTAATAATCCGAGGATTAACTATTAAACCAGGATTTTGATTAAGAAGTATAGTTAAATAAAAAGAAGGAACAGTGTTAAAAGGAAGTCAGGAAAATACTAGTTAATAATAATCTAAATGAATGTTTACCCTAATTTCTACCGAACAAGATTCTTTGGATTAAGCAGCATTTAAAATTTTCTAATCTGAAACTATTCTTTTTTTGAGGGATTAACTTATAAATATTAGGTTCTATTTCACCTTGTGTCCAGATTATAATTTAGAAAACTATTAATAATAACATTAATTATATTTAACAAAATATACAATTTCTGAATTAATTAATTTTTTAGACAGAAAGAATAAGGAAAATCATACATTAAAAAAAATAAAATAGTTTTAATTAATATATGAATAGTAAATTTTAACCTAATTATTAAGAATTATATAAATTTTATTACAATTTTAAAGTTAGAATAATTGTGATAAGTTTTACTAATATTACTTGTACAGTTTAATGTTAATTATCCATTATTTATATTAATATTTTTCATTCACATTTTTTAGATATGCATTATTTTAAAATTTATAATTTAATGCTATAATTGGATTTATTTTATATATTAAAATAGTAAATACAATAGGATCCATGCTTAATTCAAGTAAATTAATTTTAATTAAGCAAAAATTTTATAAAATAAATCAATCAAAAATATCAAGCATTTATATAATATGTTTAAAAAAAATAATTTTGGATTATTAATAATTTTAAATAAAGCTACGTCGGTAAAACTAATAGGTATTTTGTCATAGAAATTTATTTATTTATTCTTATCTTATTATCTATATATTTTAAAAACTTAATTATTTCTATTCAAGCATTAAAAATATTTTTTTTGAGTGTATTACATATTTTATTTAACTCCTCATTTAGAAGATGTAAATGGTACCCTTATAATATCTTTAGGTAATCACGACAATATAAAAAATATTTTAAATTCAGATTATTATAATTTAATAATATAACATTATTTTTATCATAAATAATATTTTTATTTATGGATATCAAATATTTAATAATTTAAACTATTTTTTGAGAATTAAAACAATCATCAAACAATTGAATTATATTTCATAATTTATAAATAATATAAAAGAAGGACTAGGAGTAAATCAAATCCTAATACAGTAACGAACCTTGCCAAATCTCTAAAATGAGTGAACAAAATCTTTATAATTTTTTGGAACCGTTTAAAAATCGTTTTGATATATATATAGATATTATACAATAAATTATAGGTTAGACCATAATATTAATATATATTACACTTTACATTTCCCTATGAAGATTTTATTAATTTTATATTGGTAATTTTTAAAATTTATAATCCATAGGACCAGAACCTTTATAAATATTTGCCTTTGAATAGTAACTTAACTGAATTCCTTATACATAATGGTTCGGATCCTTTCTGAAAAATAATACAATATATTTATTTTCAGGACTAGTCAAAAGATTTCGTGGACCAGGTATTTATAATAATTTATAATAGGAATTTGTTTTTTAATTCAATAATATTTTAGTCTCCGAGTTGATCAATATTACATCCTATGGTACATAAATATAAAAATATATCAAATAATATGATATAAAAAATATTTTAGACTCTAGACCATATCTTATCAAACATTATGGTATATTACATATTAATAATATATATAAACTTATATCAAAAATTTATAATAATTTATATAAATTTGTATCAAAAATTTGAAATAATTTATACCCGATCAGAGAAAAATTTTAAATTTCTAGCCGACCGATAAGATACAAATTTTTTCCCCATTGATACAAGTCCCATCTAATTCAAATTCTCCGATTTGATCGGAAATAATTTTAAAAGAAATATCCAAATAATAGAGTTTGATAAAATCTCTATCCAACTTGATGCATCTATGCAAGTCTTTACAATTATTGTTTGTTAAGAAGCAACATATTTATTTCATTAAATTCCTAATTATGTTTAGTTTTTTTTGTATTTGCCTAAGAAATTGCATGTAAATTATTCTGGAGAGATTAGATGAAATCTAGCCTGGCTACATAAAGATATTTTTTGGAGAAACTAATACTATTTTGAGCTGCTTAATTCGCTAGTTTACTACTAGATGCTAAGCCATATTCCTGTAATGAGTTTTTTTAGTTATGGATTTTTATTAATCATTGGCAGATTTAAAAAGATTGTTTTGATTTGAATCCTTCCCAAATAAAAATTCCTAAAAATAAATTTTTTACCAGGTTAAAGCTATTACAAAAACATTAAAATGTACTTTTCACGTTTACATTTTTCCCATCTTTCCTAGACCTTTTACCAACCTAACCAGACTAAATATGACTCAATCTGACGTAAAAATTGAAATATAAAATATATTTATCCAAAAATATATTTTTTAATATTCATTTATATATGGTATCTTTATTTTTATAATTAATCAATTTAGCAATTTAAAAAAATATTTATAAAAAATCAAAACGTTCAAAAACTTGATGTATTAATATCATATTGTAAAAGATAATCTTAAGTAAACATTGCAAAATAATAATCAGTTAAACCATTATTTATTGATATAACTTAAATTCTTGCATTAACAAAAATATTTAAAAACCCACCCCACCCCAATAAAACACATATAGACCCCACTCAAACCCAAAATAAAATATAATTTTAATTTAGAGGCCCAACTCAGACGTCGCGTTTTGCAGACATCTAAAATAAACATAAAATTTTTTACATGATTTAGCCACAAAATCTAATATCTGGGCATTATTTTGAATTTGTTTTCTCTTCCCTCAACGATTTAAATATTCGGTTTTTTTTTTAAATTTTTTATTAATACAATCAAATAATTAAGGATGTCAAGTATTTATTAATTTAGATATTTATCATAACTTAGAGTTTCTGTTTTTTATCTTTATCACAAATAATATTAAGGTAATATTCTTCTTGAAAATTGTAAAATCTTAGATTGTATGATCCTAAATAGAGATCTATATTTGCTAATTTCTCTAGAAGACAAATAATTTATCCTCTGAAAAAGAAGGGTTCTTACAAAAAGGGATATTTCAAATACCAATCTTCAAATAAACTTAGTTTCTTAAGATTTAACTACCCTACAGTTTTATAAGGGTTTCTCGAATTTTAAGCGATCTGAAATATATTAACGTTTTACCATGACTCAAAATTTTGCAAAAATAAATCAACGTAAAAAGTTTTAATAAATATAATGGAAAATTATCAATATTTGAAAAAATAATTTATTGGATGCTAAATTTATTTAAATTGTTTTATTTCCCAATTTAATTTTGAGGTAGATAAGTGATTTATATATTCTGATAATTTTTAGTTGATTAAAACATTTCTTCCCTATAGTTCGATCTGTACAATTAACAATTATCTCAGAAAATGTCTATATATTTAATTCAGATTAGAGATCTGCAAAAGAAGGCCCGGCCCGTTTATGAAAGATAAATATTTGATTTTATTTATAGAACTAGACCCCATATAACATATGTCTTTTATTTTGAATAATTATAAAATTTAAATATTTAAATAAGTTCGGGCCGGGCCGGTAAATTTTCTTTAAAAACTTCGGGTTCGGGTCAGGTTGGCAAAACTTTTTAAAAAAATTCGGGCAGGGCCGGGTTTGAAAAATTAGGCCTGTTGCAGATCACTAATTCAGATAAAGAATGTGCATATTACGAAAACTTATTTCAGAGTCTTTATTATTTTAATTATACAAACAAAAAACTGAAAATATAATTTAATTTTCTCATTAAATTATAAAAATTATTACTTATTTTATCTTATTCTTAATAGATGTTGATATAATGAAAGGTACCCCTAACATAATATTCTTTTATTTATGCATTTAAAACCAAAACTTTATGGCCTATTTCATTTTTAAAATAAAACTTATTTACTAATTTTTGATAAAGTTTTGATAGGTTTCAATTGAATTTAATCTTTAAGACTTAGCTTAGTTATTTAACAACACATTTTTTTTATTCAAATAAAGAATTAATTGCACGTTCAAAATAAAATTTTAAAAAGCAATAAATTATTTGATAAATTATATTAGAAAATAGATAGAAAAGGAAACAAAAAATGATTTAGAGTCTTGGGATTGTTTTAAAATTTATTTAAACTCATCAATATAATATTTAAATTTTATGGAAAATATTAACATTGATATATTAAATATTGTCATAATACTAGATGTTTCAAATATGACTGTTTGTACAGAAAGTAAGTTTCACATTATACTGATTTTAATAAAAATATTTATTTAATAATTATTTCAGATAACTTAACATGTGAATATAGAGGTATATTTTAAGAAATATTTTTAAAAATTTTAAAATATACAATTGATATATTTATTCAGTTATAGATGATGATATTGTAAAAACAAGAAAAGGTTATTAACTTATCAAGTTTTAAATTATGAAAATCATTATCTAATTTTAAAAATTTATTAATGTTACATGTTACCATTGTTAATTTATTTATGCCGTGTTTTTATAATGATATATAGTCCAGTTAAAAGAAAATGAGAAAAATGGTGAGAACCTTATTCATATAAATTTATTACTAACTTATTCATATTTCTTATAGAGCACTTTCATCTTCGGGACCTTACTATCATAGGTATATTATTATAAAACATATCATTTCACTCACTATTTGTTATGTTAAAAATATACAAGCTACAAATTTTGGAATGGGAATATGTAAGTTTATATATTTAGAAAATATTATTTATATATAATAATTTATATTGAATATATTAGTTCTGGAAAATAAAATCCTTACTCTTAATATAGGTAACATAACTAAAAGAAATAAATCACAAATATTTATTTAGAACAAGAAAAGAGACCTAAAGTAAAATGTAGTCTTTTTATTGATGAAATAATTTGTTTTATTTTTATAGGCATTAGCTATTACACTGTATAAACCTCCTACCAATTATAATAAATGGAGAGGTTACATATTAAGAAAATATTCTTATATATTTATTCTAACTAGTTTTATGATATATTTTATTTTAACAAAATTTTTAAAATATCTTCATTCTTTAATTAATCACAATATTTTATTATGGTTCGTATATTAATATATACTATTAATTATATGTAAATATTTATTATTTTATTAAAAATTGGTTTCAGGAGGCAGATGTCAATACAATATATTAAATCTATAAGAATTAAGGCACTTTATATTTAAAATTAATTTAAGATTTAATCGTAATTTGAAAAATCTGATTTAACTAAAAATGCATTACAGAATGTATAGAATACCAATTCTGAATTTTCATTTTGTTATGAACCTTTTCAGGATTCTTTATATTATTGTGATAAACGATTATATCAAGAATATAGTGTTAATTTTCCAAATCTTCTCTCCAAATCACCTAAAAAATAAAATATCTAGATGCAAGTTATAAAGACGATATCTACAAGTTTCTTTATTAGCACTAGACAAGATGAACTATCTTCAAAAATAGAGAACTTAAAAAGAATGGCTAGAAAAATTCTATTATAAAATCTAAGATAGTCCTTATAGAAAGATTCAGATCTGGATTAACGATCTAAGCAGTCTATTAAATTAAATATATTGGCCAAAAATACTGAGAAATAAATAAATGCAAGTTGAAAGATTAATACTTGCATATGTAAATGATAAAATGAAAAATTAATGAGCTATATTAGTATCCTAAAATATAATAGTTTAAGTTAACAAGGAAAGACAGACTACAGCCTATGTATATAGTATATAAATTTTATACAAAAATAAAAAATATATGTTGATAAAATATTTTACCCTACCTACTATTAAATCCTTAACCCATTAATTTCGAAAACTAAACCTGAAATTATTTAAATTGTTAAATAGGATCAGAAATTCTAAAAAGCATGAAAATCTGAAAATTAAATCTTCATTATAGTATTTTGTTTAAATATATTTTTTTAAATCAATAGATTCAACTCCTGCTTTAGCAAAGAAAAGTAGATTCATGATTAAATATATATTATTTACACAATATCTTCAATAAAATTATACATTTTTTATAAAGTAACGGCAATTACATGGCTAAGTATATCTTTCAATTCTTTCTTTTTTTGTTTCTTTCTTTATATATATTACACAAATTTATATTTCTTTAATTTAATTTTCAATTAAAATTTTTCTTAAAACTCAAAACGAATTATTTTTTGTTTTTAGAATATTAGAATTTAAAATTAATAATCTATGAATATTACATTATACATTAAGATATATTTATTTATCACTATTATATATAAAATTTACTGTATATAGAAAAAATAAATGGCACTCTGACAATATATTTAGGTAATCGAAATTTGATTAATATAAATATTATAATAATTTGTGATTGGTATGTTAGAGGGTAACAACATCCTGAATTTTTTAAATTTATTACTACCCAAAAACATTACAAATAAATGGAAATTACAAAAAATCATAAATTTATTAGTGTATAAAAAATAATATTTTACAATATTTTTAAAATAAATTTTAAATCATTTATTATAATTAATGTGACAGAGTAATAAATACAATATAAAATCCTTGCACGATATGAAATAAAATATTTTTTTAATAACTTTCAAAACCTATTTTAAACATTATTTTAAAAAAAATAAATATGTTTCTCTTACCTAGAAAGCAAATATTTGATTATTTTTTAAAAAAAAATTACTTTGCAACTGATACTTTTTACAAAATTTCTTATCTTTCAAATGTTATTTTTATTATTTTATTAATATACATGTTATTTTTAATATCCTTTTTAAAATAGAAGTTTGTGAAAAAAATAATAAGTTAAGTTAAAAATTACATAAAAATGGGACCTAACCAATTGTATAATTTTAATTTCTACCTTACAACTCTTAAGTTAAGATATATTTAATCAATTACAATACGACTATATAAAAATATACAATAAAATTTATATACAATTTAATTTATAACAATATTTGACTCAACTAAATAAGTTTAGATAGTAAATAAATATCTAAAAGAAATAGAATATAAGATAGATTTTAACCTATATACTCAAGGTTTTGTCGATTTTAACGCTTTTTTAGGTGAGTTATAAAAAGAATATAGGCTCATGAGTGAATTATTAGTCTAAATATATTAGTTACATATCCTACTTTAATCACAAGCTCAATATGTATATAAAATTAATTATATTTTTCTTATATTAGGAAGAACAGAAATATTCCGAAAGCATGGTATATAAGATAATTTAAAAAATAAATCCTAATCCATTTAATAATATTATAGTAACCCATGAAATGGAAATCTTATCCAGAAGTATTTTATTCTCATAAATATCCAATTAATTTTATGATTCATAAAATAAAACTATTATTAACAGATAGCCCTTCCTACTTTATACAGCATAATGGTATTTCAAATTTATAACATCCTCATATTTAAAATTTACAACTGGATAAATTAAATAAAAGAAGCAAATAAAATTGCTATTTATAGATATTTTAAAATTTATGTAACTTTCTGAGTTTACAGTTATATATCAAAAATGTATTCGTTAATTATTCTTTGATATTTTATGTTGACATCAATATTGCTTTTTGGATGATTTTATTTTATTTTTGCAAATTTAAAAGTTGATTTATTATTTATATATTCTTATTCGACCATAAATAACTCTAATCTTGATACTTCTATAACTTGGCTTTTTGAATAAAAATGTACCATTCATGCAATTGTAGATATTTATCATTCATCTCGAATAGCTATTGTTAACCTCATTCTAAATTAAAATAAAGTCTATTTCAATTTTATGACCCTTTGATTTTAATTCTACAATATTCTTTTTTTTAATGTTTAATACAAAAACGATATTATCAGATTTTTAAACCATGTATATTTAATATAAAATATATTATGATAATTCAAAAAAGTTTGTTAAATAAAAGATTCAGTTAAACATTAAAAATTATTCTATTTAATTTGTTTGGTCACTCATCTAAGATGCAATTCACTTCTCTTTGAGATCTAGTTATTTTTACCACATTTAAAAGATTTTTAGAAAAAATATTTTATAAATTTTTACTATTTTTTTGTAAGTGTCTATTTAACGTCAATAACACTATAAAAATTGGAATTCGTATATACTTTCATATCGATAAATAATAATTATATAATACCTGGGCTTCTTATTGATTTCACTTGATGTTTTGTACTATTTAAAATTTTTAATATTATTTCCTGATAAATGAGAGAAATACCCACCATAAATTTATAGCGAATTTTCTTTCTGCTACTATAAATGCGTTTTATTGAAGACAAAATCGTTTTATTTCATTAATAACTTTATAATCATAGGAATCCAATGGTTAAAAGGTAAATATAATTTAACAACTTTCATTATAAAAAGATAATATTCTACAATTTATAGTTTATGCGCTTGAATTTACTTTAATATATTTTATCATAATTTTTATATTAAACAATAATAAATTCAATCATATTAACATTCAAAGTTTTATCAAAGATAATAGTCAGTATAATTTTGGCTTACTTAATATAAATTTATATTTTGTGCGATTTATTATGTAATTTATTAAAGTGTAACCGTTATCTGCTTTTTCTAGTTATGAAACTCTAAATTATGGAATTTTTTTCTAGATATAACCATAAAAAAATATTGTAAAACAAATAGTAAATTTTTATTTAAGTCGATTCATCATTGAAAAAAAAGGAAGCTTGTCTTTTCGGTGAATAAAATGTATTAGCAAATATATATGGAAAAAAAAAATGATTCTTACATGGAACTCCTTTCATAATGTAAAGATTATTTAAAATAATTTGTTTTAAGATTCAATGAAGAAAATAGTTTATGGATGTCTAATATAAGTCATTATATTTCTATTATTGCACCCTTCTGAAATATATTTCTCAATTAAATGGGCCGACTTATATATTCAGAAATCTTTCTTCAAGAAAAATCTATAAGATAAATATTTAAAGTGTGTGTAATGTTTACGATTAAATAGACATATTAGATTTAATCGCATGAAAGCAGTAACTTCTATAAATTAAAAAGATGTCGGCCCAAGTTTGTGAGTCAATTTTATCCATTAAGAGAACTGAATTTTATTGACAATTCAAAATTTTACTTCTTTATGAATAAATTGACCGATTTGGCTGGATTCATAGAAAAACAGAAATCGATTAAATAACAGCAGAAAAATGATAAGTATGAATCAGAAAACTTTGCCACATAGAACAATTATAGAGACAATGATAAAAAAATATTTATACATTTTACTATTTTATACGAAATAAAAAGTTAATATTGTCTTAAATTTAATTTAATTTGATGGGATTTGATTATCGATCATTGGTCAAATGGCATGTAATCAGGATTAATACACATTGGAAATGTCGGCTTATTCGGCTAAATCTTTAGGCAATTGAAGAGAATCCGTTTATATTTAACTGTTAAAATATAGAAATTAACCAACTATAGTTATAAGTCATTTTATTAGAAAACACTAAAATTATATTTTTTTTTTATTTTAAAATGAGGGAATATATATAAATTTTTTTGTATCTTTTTTTTTATAGTTGGGAAGACAATGAATCAAGGTAACATTAGAAGACAAATTTTATGTCATATTCTTTTTTTGTAATCTAATATTTTTATGCGTAATTTAATTTAAATTAGAAAATAAACGCATTATTAAACGCTGTTTAATAGTTATATATGCTAATAAGGGAACATCTCATTATACAAATATTTCAACACATTTGTCCTTATTTAATGAATAGTTTTTCTTTTACACTAGAATTATTTATTAAATTCAAAGGATATATGAAAAATAAGATTTATAGGAAGATAATATCTCGATTTTTAGATCAAAAAAAAAACAAGACATGAAAAATAAATCCTTGCATTATAATTTATTATATATATTAAAGAAATATTATCAATATATTAAAATTTAGATTTAATACAAATTCCTTTAGATAGAATACCTAAAGCTATTCCATATGTAATAGAAGCTAAGAAATAGAAAACATAAATTTATATCTTTTGAATAATCATTTGATGCCATTTCAAAAAGTTTTCCTCACCAAAAGAAATTATATTAGAATGGACATGTAAACCCATTACCGATTTTGGCACGATGGCAGAGTAGTATTTAATTTTAATAACTATTCGAAGGGTTTAAACAAAGAAGAGATGTTCCAATCTCCTAGAAAAAAAAAATCTTATATCATTATTGACTTGGGAATAGTTCAATCATTTATCTTTTATTAATAATAGATTAATATATATATATATATCTGACAATAAGAATTACAGGTTTATGGATGAATTAAGAAGAAAAATATTATTAATTTATTTATCTATTTCAATTTCATTAAAATATTTAAACTTATTTATAAAATAATCATGTTAATTTTATATTTTATTTGTTACATAGATAAATTCTGACAACAACGATTTAATAAAATTACCATCTATATCTATGTTAAATATATATTTTTCAAATTATAAACACTTATTCAGATCCAAATCTTATGATTTGTGGGCGTGCTAAAAGTAAATCATCAATAATTTATACAACATAGTAAAAAATATTTTAAATAAATTATTTAAGTGAGCCAATACTATTCTTGCGAAAAAGAAGGTATTGGATTATAAATTTAAAATATTATCTTAAATTAAATGTATTATTTATTTATAGACGGTTTTATTAAAAATATTACAGCAGGTTTATCAAATTTATCATTTATAAAATCATATGCATTATATAATCATTACAAATAAAAAATTTAATTTTAAGACTTAATTTTATCATTTTATACTACCTTTACTAATTATAGAAAATGTTATCAGTTATATTCAGAGTTAGTTATTTATTTTACTTCTAAGGATTTTTATAAAATATATTTATGTTCTTATAGAATACTTAAATCACACTGATCATTACATTCAAAGTATATTACTTTCTTAATTTTATAAGAATTTCACATAATAATCATAAATATATTAAGCATCAAATTTGGTGATCGGAATTAGTAATTTTACAAATAATGTTTCACCATGAAACAATTTTAATTGAATATAATAGGATTGAGAAATGAGAACCTTTCTTTAAGCATAGGTATAAAATAATTATGATAATTTTATTGTATAAATGTTTATATATTAGAGCAAAAAACTAAACCTAAAGGTAAAGTGCATACATTCGCTGGATTTCTTTTTATATTTTCAATATAAATATTTAGACTAGCAAATATTTTTTTCTTTTTAATTTCCATTATAAAATAAGAAAAGGTTATATAGTGATTATTTTTATATAAGAGATTATCTAACATTATAATAGTATTTTATAAAAATATATTTTTCATTATAGATTTATGTTTTAAAATAATAATACATAAACGATAATAGGATTCAAAATAAACTAAATATTTATATTCATAAGAATTTTTAAATGAACTTGATAATAATAGTTTCAACTAGTAAATATTATAGTTTTATTGATAAAGTGCAAAATAAATTTTAAAAAATTTTGATTGCAATCATAAAATTAATTACGAATAAAATAGTATTTCACATAATGGATTAAATTAATTAATAATTCTTTAACGATTCACTATTAAACAATGAATTAGATTAAAGTAGAAAGGATAGAAAAGAAAGAGTTGGTATTTTTATAGGTTTATCATATATACCTTTTATAATATTAATTATTTTATGTAGGTTTATAACAACACATTTATTTAATTTTATAAATATTTTGATGTCTTGTTAAAATAAATATAGCTATTCAATTCATGCAGTTAATGTGTTATTGTAGGAGATTGATATGTATAAATTTCTACATTCTCTTTCTAATTTAAGTTAATAAATTTTATTTGTGCTTGATGTATAAGTAGCGGGTATTTATAAACCATAAGAGATAAAAGCATTATATAAATATTGTTAGTATAATTGTGGAAAATAAGAGATTTCAGGTTATATTTTATTTTACTTATGTTCTCATTATAATTTTATAACTGTTAATTAAAATTAATATTATTTAGCAAAAAATAGTTTATAAATTAACTTGTGAATTAAAATGAAAGGTAAAATAAAAAATATTATTTACAACAAAATAAAGCAGTTTAATTAATTATTTGGAGAAAATATTCAAATGATATTTTGAAAAAAATTAAAATATTTTGGCAATTTTTTACATAAAACTTAGTTAAAATAAATAGCTATAAATTACCATTTCTTCTATTATTTTATTCATAATTAGTGTATAAACCTCCATAATATTATTCAATTTCATACTTGTATCATTATTCAATTTATGGTAGTTTAATTTTTATAAAATATTATAGTTAATACAACAGGAGTCATGTTTAATTCAAGTAATATTATAATTTAAAATAAAAAAATTTTCTAAAATCAATTAGATTCATTTATATAATATATTTTAAAATTTTTTGATTATGTATCCTTAAAAATTTATATCATTAAAGCTAATAAACTAATAGGTAGGTAATATTATATCTTAGAAATAGGCTAAATTTAAATGTCTCTTATAATTTAATCTATGTATTTTTAAATCTTTTATCCTGAGATAATTAATTATTTCTATTCGAGCAATAGAAAATTTTATTTGAGATAATTCCAATATTTATTTTATTTAATATATAGAAGATGTAAATGGCACCCTTATAATATCTTTAGGTATATACAACTGGAAAATATAAATATTTTTTTTAAATTAGATTATTTTAATTTACTAATTTAACATTTCTATATTATAATATACCATTATTTTTATTTATTGGCTATATAATATTTTTAGATTATTTTATAATTAAAGAAATCATCAAACAATTATATTATATTTATATAATTCAAACTGGTATATAAAATCTAATTCACTATTTTTTTTAGGACTGGTCAGAAGATATCGTGGACAAGGTACATAATATAATACATATAACAGGAATAAGTTCTTTGATTTAATAATATTTTAGTATCCGAGTCAATCAATATTACATCCTCTAAAGGTACTAAAAGTTATAAATATACCAAATAATATAATTTAAAAAAAATATATTTTAGGCTCTAGACCATATCTTATTAAGCATAATGGTATATATGTAAAATAATTTTTATATGATTATATCTAAAATTATAAATTTGAGCTTTGCAATTGACCCATTTTTTCATATCCAACGATATCCAATAAAAAATTTATAAATTTTTGGGATCCATCCGAATTTCTTTTTAAAAATTCAGTTCCAGTCCATTAAAAACTTTTTAATTCGAAATAAATCTCACCCAATATGTGTAATGTGAAAGGCATGTGTTATACAAATAACTCAAGATATGAGTGATTTAAAATTTTATATAAGTTTTGAAAATAATTATATTTAATATTTTATAACTTATGTGATATATTCATTATATTGGGCAAAAATAATTTTTATAATAATTTAAATTATTTTAAAATGTTGCCTGACGGGTTCACCAGATTTACAAATCTCATTTTTTTTATTTTTCACATCTTTTATTATAATCATTTTTAACATGTAAATGATTGAAGAACGCTAATGATAAAGATAATCATAATTATAGTAAAAATTTATTGAAAATAGCCAATTTATTCTATACGCGCTTGTAAGGGTTTAACCAAATTGGCCGAATTATACCCCAATTATATACCAAATATTATTGAAAATAATGATTGGAGGATGATAAATATCTTAAAATAAAATTTAAGGGTAATTAAAAATTTAATTTTTTTATAATCATAATGTTAATTTCTAATATATAACATATTATAGGAACAAATCATAAATTCATATATATAATTTTTTTTAATCCTATATTTATATACATTGTTTATAGTTATAATATACTATAATTTATAAAATATTTTTATTATTATAACATGCTCTTATTTTATGATAAATACAAAGTAAAAATTTACTTTAAATCCTCTACGATTTGAAAAAAATAATAATTGCCTTTTCATTTTTTTTCCATATTATATTAACTATTCCGATATTCATAAATAATTTATCGGTTTTTTATATTATATTATGATTTTATACCTTTGGATTTTATTAGATTATATTATATTAATTATAATCAAAACAAATAATATAAATATTTTATAAAATGTTATATATAATTGTATACATTAAAATATTTTATAAAATGTTATATTATAATTGTATACATTAAAATATTTAAAAAAGATTAATATAATATATTATAAAAGGAATTTAAAAGGTTAGGTTGGCTTCATATAGTTTGATAATTACTATGTCGACTATTTTGGAATCTACAGGCGTCCCTCGAGAAAATCAAATAACTGTAATCATTTAGTTTACTTTAGTTTTTTTTTAAATTTAATTTGTTACATTTTTAGAAAAATCGCTAGGTCAACATGATAGTTTAAACCTTAATTTTTATACGGTAAATTGGCTTGACTGATGTAATTTAGTTTTATAGTTATACAAAACCTTTGTTTAAGGTAAAAATCTTTAATCCGAATATCACGATGTTATATATAATTTTGTAGCATTTATAATCTATATATTTTAATTAAAATATTTTCCGATAAATTTTATTTTCCATATATCGTTTGAATTTTATAAAAAAAAATGCAATATATATTCATATAATGAGAAGAGTTATGGTTAAAACAGTGTGGAATTTAAATTAAATTTATCAGAAACATGCTTTGAAAATAACATGTCAAAAATGACTTTGGTAAAATAGGTTTCATTAGTTTTTTTTTAGCAACAATTTTAAGTTGCCAATTATTTTTTGGAAGAAAGTTATTAATCACATTCTTATCTGCTTATTAATACCTATTTTTAATTATTTTAACAAAAATTCCTAGATTTTTTTTTGTTTTAAATCATTGTTTAAAGAAACTTTCAGTCTTTATAAATATTTTAGCGAACATTCGACCAAAATGATTAAAAGAAAAATTCCAACTAAATACAAAATAATTAATTTACACATGGTAAAAGTAAGCGCCGAATTGCCAGAGAATTAACCCTATCTCGACGAACAGTCGATTGTATACTTAAACGCAACAATAATACAATATCGAATCCAAAGAGGCCTGGAAGACCCCACAAAACAACTTTAAGTGATGGTGGATATATAGCAAAGATCAGTAAACGCAATCGACGCCTTGTCGCCTTAGAGATAGCTGCGGAGATTAATCTGACTCGGTAAAACCCGATAAGTGACACAACTGTGAAAAGGCGCCTTAGGAGCTTTGAACTTTATGGTAGGGTAGCGGTCAAAAACCACTCTTGAGCAAAAAAATAAACTTAAGCGATTAGACTGGGTATGAAAACATTAATTTCGAACATCTGCCAAATGGTATCACGTCTTATGGAGTGATGAGTCAAAATTCGAAATCTTCGGTTCTAAAAGAAGGCAATATATCCGCCGCTCAGCTGGAGAGCGAATGAGCGATCACTGCATAATTCCTACAGTCAAACTCAGGGGAGGGTCTGTTATGGTATGGGGGTGCTTTGGTGCAGGGGCAACCGCCGACATTGTTAAAATTAAAGGAATCCTTAACTAAGAGGGTTACCAGCAAATTTTTGAGGACCATGTGATTTCATCAGGAAAGTGTTTGATAGGGAATAAATTTTATTTCACAAGATAATACCCAAAGCATACATCCAGGCTATGCAAAGATTATTTACAAAATCTACTACAACTAGATATTCTCGAGTTGATGACTTGGCCATCCCAGTCCGATCTGAATCCAATCAAACTTTTATGGGATCACCTTGATCGACAAGCGTGAAAAAGCTCACTAACCTCTCATTCGCACCTTTGGAAAGTATTGCAGAGATTATGGAACAATATCACTTCTGAATATTTAAAAATCTCATCGAAAGATTACCAAAAATTTTTGAAGCAATTATTAAGAATAAAGGTGGTCATATTGATGAGACCAAAATTTGATCTTAATTAATTGCTATGTCTTTTATTTTTTGTAATTTTATGCAATAATATGTAAACTTATAAATAAATTTGTTACCTCATATTGTGTTATTTTTAAGAAAAATGTCTAAGAAAATGCAGGGTGGGCAATCGTTTATGACCGGTTGTGATTATAAATTTGAGAAATCATCATAATTTAAAAAAAAATGGTTAGATTGTGTTAAAGTTGGTCTTTTGAAACTTATTTCTGTTTATTTTAGGGCCATTCAGCCTTTGAGCTATTTCTGTTTTGTTTTAGATATTTTTAGAGAATCAAAATTTTGTTATAATAGAAATAAGTATATTTTTAACTTATATGCTCAAACATACTTAATTCGTATCTACAATACCATATCTTGGTATAGTGATGGTATAATACCAATTTTTATTTGATTAACCTATAATATCTAGACATTTTCATAAATTAAATCATCTATCATGAATTTTATGATTTTCATTAATATACCGAAGTTCTTCAAACATGGACTGGCAAAGATATTAAAATAAATTTGATATAAAATAGAATAATACTAGAACTGTAAAAAAATGAATTTAATCAGTGTTAATATTGTAACTAGTTAGAAGATATATTGATAATTTTAAATTTTTTATAATGTACTTGGTTTAACATATTGATATATATAGCTTTTATTAGATTAAATGTGTGGGAATCTTATCCAAATAGCCTTATTTTATGAGTCTTAAATGGCCTGCTAAACAAGAGCTGTTTAGAAATAATCTGAGCATTGCCATAGCTAAAAGTTTAAAGAAATATTAAAAATAGTTAAAGATTAATTTGCTTCTTTAATAGAAGTTGAAAATTAAGAAATTGAAAAACCTTTATAATATGTTAAACACTAGATCAACTGTTAAGTGTCATAGATTGGAAGAGCAAATAACATAAATTTATTTTACGCTAATCGAAATAGAATTAAATTCAAAAATTTTTAATAGAAATGTCAAAAATACTATATTAATAATGATTTGGGAATAGTTTATTCAATTAGTTTATTTTTTAATATATTTTAATAATAATAGTAAATTTTTTATAAATATATTAATGGCTTATAGTAACATAATCTATAATTCTGACTATAAAATTAAATTTTTTTTGGGAATTTAAAAGAAATAGGTTTATGATCAATTTATATACTTTTTTTCAATAGAAGAGAATTAAAAATATTTCTTAAATAATCATACTAATTTTACATTTATTCTTGCATTGATATACGATATCTCATAAAAATTTCCAAACTATAGGTGAGTTAAAAAAATTTTTAATCATAAATACTTGTTCAGCTCCAAATGTCATAATTTCCAGGCGTGCTAAAAGTAAGTCATCATTATTATATATATTACATTATACAAAAATTAAAATTAACTATTTAAGTGATTCAAAATTTTTCTTGTGAAAATGAAGGTATTATTTATTTAATAAAAACATAAAAATTACCTTAAATTGAATTTATAATTTATTTATAGGTGGCGATATTTTAAACATCAAAGAAGGTTTATCAAATATATAGTTATGAATTTGAGAATCTCGTAAATTATATATTTATATAAAATTTATTTTTTATTTTTATATTACGACTGTATTCAGTCATTATTTATTTATTTTTATTAAATATATAGAAAATGTTACCAGTTTTATACAAAGTATTTTGTTTTATATATATGAATTCTCATAAATGATGTTTATGTTTGTTTTAGCTTACTTAACGTACATTGACCATTATATTCAAAGTATATTATATTCACAATTTTATATGAATTTGATTTAATATTTACTATATTTAAAAATATTTTAAGCAAATTTGGATATCGGAATTAGTAAATTTGCAAATAATGATCACGATAACCTTTAAATACATTAGGATTGAGAAATAAAACCCTTATTCTCATTATAGGTAAAAAAAAATTTTTTGATAATTGTATAGCTTTAAATTAAAATTTTAGAACAAGAAACGATACCTAAAGGTAAAATGTAGTGCATAAATTTGTTAGATTTTTTAAAGATATCTAATTATTAATATTGTTAAACTGTATATTGCCAAAGCCTCTAGATTTTGCTAATTGATCAACGTGCCATTAATAAGCCTAGTCCTAAAGCTTGCATAATATTTTTCAGATTAATTTAGAGTTCGTCATTTTTAAAAATCGACTCAAACCTTTTATACACTACTACTCATAATAAAAATTTAGAATATATTGACAAATATTTTTACAATTTAATTTCTACTATAAAATATAAAAACTTCAATGATAATTAGATATCATCTAATATAGCTTTTTAATTATTCTACTTAAAAATATAAAAATTTTAGTTTTCTTACTTGTGTCTTTAGATTCTACTTATATCAAATATTCATGTTTTAAAATTAAAAGATTATAAAATTTTTATTAATAAATATAAGTGCAAAATAAATTACAAAATTTAAAAATACAATTTCAATCATAAAACAATTTTGTATGATTTTATTCTAGAACAATGATAGTTTATGGAATATTTTAATATTTCCATTCTAAATAAACAGAATTAATATATTTTATTTGTGCCTTAATTAGCGATGTCTTTATAAACCGCAAGAATCGTAAACATTTGTAAAATATTGTTAGAATTATTAATTTGGGTAATAAAGAATTTCAGGATTTCCTACCAGATTTAGTTCAGTTTTATTAATAGTATAATTAAATTAAATTTTAAATAATTAATAAATTTAAATTAAAAGCAATAATAATATACACAGCAAAATATAAAACAGTCTTTACCAATTATCAAAAATAGTATTATTATTTTAATATAAATCTCGTATATAAACTAAAGGTAAAAATAATTTGGATAAATTATCATTCCTTCCATTATTTATTTTACAATTAGTGTCAATTATTTCCTATTTGGTTTATTGTTTTTCGCTATTTTTTTTGAAACTGACTAATTTTATATATCATATTTATAAGGTAAAGTGGCTTCATAAATATATTTTTAGTAAATAGTACAACAGAATCCATTATTAATTCAAGTAGAATATATTTATTAAGTGTATGTATTTATTATTAAACAAATTCTATAATTGTACAAAGCAAAAAGATTCATTTATATAATATCTTTAAAAAATTGCTAATTCTTTAAAAATTTATTAAGCTACGTTTCAAAAACGAATAGGTAATATAATATATCTTAGCAAATGAATTAAATTAATTTTTTTTTTTATAATATAATGTATACGTTCTTTAAAATCTTTTTCCTAATATGATTATTGATTTGTTTTCAGAAAGAAAAAATATTATTTGAGTTTATTCCATTGTTTAATTTGATATTTAGAGGATGTAAATGGTACCCTAATAATAACCTTAGGTAATCACGAACTAGAAACAATATAAATAGTTTTTTAAAATTTGAATTAGAATATTATTTTAATTTCTATAAAATATAACCTTATTTTTTATTTATTAGCTACAAATACTTAATAATTTTGCATAATATTATATGAATTAAATAAATTATTATCTTAAATTATATCTCGTATTTAAAGATAATACGATTATTATTTTTTAAGGACGAGACAAAATATTTCATGGATCAGGTATATAAAATATTAAGAATGTTTCTTCTAATAATATTTTAGTCAACAAGTCGATCAGAATTACATTCTCTAGAGGTACAAAAAAATTATATATATTCAAATTAATATAGTTTTTAAATCAAGTTTTTAGACGCTTTACCATTTCTTGTCAAGCATAATGGTTTGTATTTAAAATTTTTATATATAGTTATATTAAATATAATTTAGAGTTCGGTCTAAGATCCGACCAGAAAAAATTTATAATTTTGCGTTATAAATTCAATCTGAATATTATTTTTGATAGATCTAAATCATAAATCTGATCTGAAGTTTTAATTTTAGAAATAGATCCTATCTGATCTGAATTTTAATTTTTGTACTGAAGAATCAAAAAATAATAAACAATTTTGTGTTTTTTTTTAAAAAAATAATTTTTATTTGTTATTTCATTTTTCTAATATAATTTATTACCATATTCATGCTTGAATAATCAAAAATAAATTTAAAACATAACACTCAAAAAGTTTACATGCAAACATCTAAAAAGTAATTCAGACCCTCAATATAGGGAAGTTTTATCTTTTATATAAAATAGTTAATAATTAAAACTTTAATTATTTTTCATTTTTGAAAAATTGCTGCATTCAAAAATATTACTTTTGAGGATATAAATCTGGACTTTATTTAAAAACTATTACTTATAATAAAGGTGACCTAAAGTCATGGCCACGCAATATTTGTATATTCGGTAAAATATGAATAATTACAATAATGTATCTAATAAATGTAAAATATATCAATAATTTATGAAATTTGATATCGTATTATGAATTTTCTAATTAATTAATATAATATTATTTTATTTTTATACCCAAAATTCAATGTTGAGATATTTAACGGTTTAGATTTCCATAGTATCCTCATAGTGTACTTCATTAAGATGATTGGAAAGTTGATGGATAAAAATTTTATAAAATTAAGATGATGATAAATGATATATTTTATAGATTACTGAGATTATATATAAATATATGAATCTCAAAGGGTAAACTAATTTTTATACAAGAAAGAAATAAATTTTGTATATACTTAATCTTATATGATATACTAAATACTATAGATATATTACATTTATTTATAAAGGAATCAATGTTACCCGAAAAGAAAAATAATTCATTATTACTACAATTTATCTTAGATTTATTTTTTCAATATTATTAAATAACTTTGGCTTAATGATGCTTAATCATGTATTTACATTTATTATTAAATCAATATA
This sequence comes from Gordionus sp. m RMFG-2023, assembly GCF_954871325.1. Taxonomy (NCBI): domain Eukaryota; kingdom Metazoa; phylum Nematomorpha; class Gordioida; order Chordodea; family Parachordodidae; genus Gordionus; species Gordionus sp. m RMFG-2023. The sequence goes on along the minus strand of NC_088778.1, from coordinate 2,389,728 downwards.
AATTCGCATAGCATTAATTATATTATATATATTTTTTATGTTTAAATTATAATTATTTTGTAATTGATTGAAGTTATTATACTTTTATATTAATAAAAATCTCGTTTATACCCTCAAGAGTTATGAGTTTTAGATAAACGACAATGGATAACTAAAATTTTAAATATTATGTCATCTGTTAGAATGAAAATACTGGTATTATTTAAGACTTACAGGTAGGGAACTAAACATTTTGAATATTTGCATGAAAATGTAGACGAGAATGATATCGAACTCAATATTTCACAATTTGAAAGCTAAATGTAAACTAGTAGGCTATAGTTATTTTGGTAATAATTTTCAAAGCAGCTCTGAAATTAATTAACTAATTAACATAATTTAAGATATAATATTTGAGATGTATTTAAAAACCAAAATTTTTGTTTTTATTTCTCTTCTAAAATAAATGTTTTAATTATTGTTACAAACTCTGCTTCAAAATGATTTTTTCTTTATTTTATAAAAAACCAAGCAATTTTATATTTAGTTCTCATGTCTTTTTTTTTAATATAATTTTTTAACATAATAAAAATATTTAATTTTTTATTTAAAATATAATACTATAATATTTAAGAATAATTACAAGGGACGCGATGTTTTCCTTGTTTCTATGAACCTTTGCCACATTATTAAAAATTAAAGTTTAATTTTATGAAATAATAACAAAAAAGCAATGTAATACAATTATCCAACATGCTCTGAAATCCGCCCAAATTCCTTCCACGTTAGAACCACAGGGTCTTTTTAGATCTGACGGTAAACGTCCTGATGGGATCTCTCAAATCCCATGGAGGAGAGGCCAACTTTTGGTATGGGACTATTCCTGTATTGACCCCTTGGCCCCATCCAACCACGCCATCAACATCCTTGACCAGAAGGAACAACTTAAAATTTCTAAATACACAGAAATAATAAACGAACATTGCTTCATCCCAATCATATCAACCACTCTTGGCACCTTCGGCAAACTCGCCTTAGCATTTTTCAAAAAATTAGGATCACAAATCAGCAAACTCTCAGAAGAACCCCGAGAGGGTTTTTTTCTTCGTCAACGATTATCCATAGCGATTCACAAAGCTAATTATATCAGTTTCTATGGTAGCCTTCTAGCCAAAGAGCTATCATAGACAACGCTTACGTCCCTTTTTCATTTTTGTATATATTATTGTATTCATATATCCTACTTTCAATTAATTATATACTTAAATAAACTATATTGTTATAAAAAAAAGTGATTTATAATTTTATGAAATAATGACAAAATATGATTTTTAATTTTATAAAATAATGACAGGGATTTTTTAAAGAATTTAGCATTTGTTTTATATGTATTTTATAGTATTATTTAAAGCTAAATAACATATCATAATTTATGAATAATTTTCTTTTTTTTCTCTTTAGCTTTCACCTTTTCTGTGGTAAGCTCCTTCAACATCTCTCTTCACTTTATGTTATTCATACAATCTCTTTTATCTAATTTATACTTCTTTATATTGGCTCTAACATTATGGCCCCATTGAAGTTTTGGCCTTCCTCTTTTACGTTTGCCCTTCACTTCTAAACTCTCAACCTTATTCCCTATGTAGTTCATAGGCCTTCTCATTGTGTGTCCATACCACTTAAGTCTGTTTACCATTAACTTAGTCTTAATGGGCACTACCTTTAAACTACTTAGTATTCTTGTACTGCGCACTTTATCCTTCCTTGTTACCCCAGCAATCATCCTCAGCATTCTCATCTCCATAGTTTGTAGACTTCTCTCGTCTGATTCTTTGGTTGACTATGTTTCCGAACTATATAGAATAGTTGGTTGTACTATGGAACTGTAAATTTTTCCCTTTAATTTGTGTGGGATTCTTTTGTCAAATAGCATTCCAGATAAAAATCTCAACTTTAACCACCCTTGATTAATTTTACTCTTTATCTCTTTTTCTATTGTGCCGTTTGTTTGTATATGGATCCCAAATATTTGCAGCTTTCAATAGCCGATATCTGCCATTCATTTATATCAATACTCTCTGTTTCATCTCATCCTATCACCATATACTCCGTCTTTTCTCTCGAGGTTTAGACTGTGCTAATACATCTATTACTGTAATGAAGAGAAGTGGGCTGAGAGCCGACCATTGATGAACTCCTTCGGCTATTGTGAACAGGGTTGCCAGGTCAAAATTTTTAAATTGCGGGAGAAATTTGGTATTATTCGGGAGAAATATGAAAATTGCGGTAGAAATTTAAAAATTGCTAAAAAAAAATTTTTGCGGGTCTGCCTTCGTCCATAATTTTTAATTGACTTAATTCTCCGCCTATTATTTTAATAATTAGTTTATATAAATACAAATTAGGTAACTATTTTTCAATTAAAATACGTCTTGATTTATTAGAATATATTAATTTATAAAAAAAACCATAGATCTTTTTTAAATATAAAAGAATGTAAACAAGATAAAATTTTATTAAAAAAAGCGATTTTAATTTTACAATTAAAAATATATTTTATGTGAATGTCCCGCAAAACGACCGCAATTGCAAATCTACCGTGTGTGTATAACATAATAGGGATAGGCGCTTAATTAACACGTATCACGTTTAAATACATAATAAGGTACTCCAAAAATAAGAAAAATACAGATGTAATTACAGTTGCGGCAATTTTAATTACTTATCTTGTAGTGCAACATTCACAGAGATACTTATCATCACATTGTTGGTAGAAATATTTTCCCATAATATTTAACGACTCTAATATAAATGAAAACTATACTTGTAGAACAAAAATGAGCAAGGATATCATCAATGTTTTAGAACCTAAATCCAGGAAGTCAATTCTTGACGATTTGAAAGATGTGCATACATATGCAATTCTACCAGATGCATCTAATAAGGGAAATATTAAAATATTTCCCTTGATTCTTAGCTATTTCAACAAAATTAAGGTCGTTTCAATAAAACTATTAAATTTTTTCCCCACAAATAGTGAAAAATGCAAAGACATAATGGTAAATATAGCAGATTCGAGATTATCAATAAATTGCATGTCAGCTTTATGATCTGATAATGCTTCAGTGAATTTGGTAAAACAGTGTGTATTTACAGAATTGAGTCAGCACAATGTTGGTTGGGATATGTTCCTAATATCCGCCATCGATAGAATTTTAAAATTTTATAAACCTTTAAAAAAATATTTCTTAAATAAAGATTATAAAAGCTGTCCTAATATTTTGAAAATTTTTATCAATAATGAATAGCAGAGGTATATTTAGGAATGATTTTATATGTAGGAAATCTACTAAATTCTGTTAATGTGTAGTTGTAATCAGAAGAATCTTAACAAAGATTCACCAAATTATACTGCAGATGTGTTCATCTTTATAGTTAAAAATTGAAAATAAATTAAAGGCGAAATTGCTAAAACTTAATTATATTTTATTTGAGATATACCTCGTTATTGAGATATTTATAAAATTCCTGGCATGACATATTATATATTTGTTTAACCATTAGCTCGGCCTCTAATGTTGTTAAAGCAATTCTATTTCTATTATTTTTCCAAGCAGTAAACATCAGGCTAAAAATGCGCTAGAATGAGGCATTAGAATGAGGTAAGGAGAAGACATACTCGCATATTTTTTCCAAACATGGGGATTTATCGTTATTACGAAAAAATTCTACTTATTTCTCCTCTGCTTTTAGACCATCTAACTTTAAGCATTTTGGCGAATCATAAAAAATAAAGAGAATTTCAATCTCCTTAAACAAGGCGTCAATGTCTTTCAGTATTTTTAATATATTTATTAAATTATAAAAACCATCAATTGATGGTTTCTGTTCCAATGTCATAATATATATACATTTGTAAATAGAATTATTAAAATCAAATTTTGATTGTAAATATTCTAAAATTGTCTTAATAAAAATATCTGCTTCATTTAAAAATGTATTAATTAGAGTATTATTTGAAAATTTAATATAATATTTTTAGCAATAGCGACATAAAATTTATTATCAATTTTTAACTATAGAGATGAATAGAGCTGTAGCATGATTTTGTGAATCTTTTTTAATTAAAAATATTCTGATTGCAACTGAATATTAACTGCATGAAGTAGATTTCCTACATGTGAAACTAATCCCAAATATGTTTTGCCATTTCTTACTTTAAAAAATTTTTCAAATTTTAGGACAGCTTTTAAAATCTTTATTTAAAAAGTATTTTTTTAAGGGTTTGTAAAATTTTAAAATTCTATCTTTGGCAGGTATTAATGATAACGACCTGATAGGTACATATCGCAACAACTCACACCATTCCAAGTCAGACCACTCCACCAACTCTTTTAATTCATTAACTCTTTTAGTTGATGAACTAAATTCGTTAAAACATTTCATCACAATTATTTCGACATCTACTGATAGTACATTCATTGCCTTCTTGCAAGAATTACCTTCTTGCAAAAATTATGTAGTATGACATATACAGCCAATTAGTATTAATTCATTATTGTGCTGACTCAATTCAGTAACTTTGGTTTTTGCCAAAATTTATAGAGGCATTATCAAAGCAGAAAGCTGACATGGAAATCATTGATAACCTTGAATCAGCTATATTTACCATTATGTGGCTAGCTAAATCGTTGGATTTTTCACTATCCGTAGAAAAAATTTTAACAGTTTTATTGAAATTCTCTTATTCTTGTTGAAATAGCGAAGGATTGAGGGAAATGTTTTTATTTCCTTTATTAGATGCATCTGTTAGAATTGCATATGGATGCCCATCTTTCAAATCGTTTAAAATTGACCTTTAGAATTGAGGTACTAAAACACTTGTTGTAATAGCCTTGATCATTTTTGTTCTGCCACAAGTAAGGTTTGCACTTATATTGGAGTCGTTAGATTCGACCCACATTGTGATGATATAGCTCTGTGAATGTTGAACTATATGATAGATGTATATACGATTTCCGCAAATGTAGTTGCATCTGTATTATTTATTATTTTTGAGAATATTTTTTAGAGTAATCGATGTTGATATACTCCCCTTACTGACTTATATGAATGAAATGGTGTTGATTTATTATTGGATAAAAATAAAATAGGATAGAAAGAAATTTACAAACTAGACATGTTTTTCGAATAAATATTTAAAATTTATTTTAAAAATATAAAAATAATCAATTAATGTTTCTTAAAATCATTATTTATATATTAAAAACGTTAAAAAACTTTTTAAAAAATTGCAGGAGAAAGTAAAAGGTAGATTTTTGCGGGAGACAATTGGGGTTTTGCGGGAGAGAGATGTCTGCGTGTAAATTAAAAAATTGCGGGAATCTCCCGCTGATGGGTGGAGACATGACAACCCTGTTTGTACCTCTTCATTTTACCACCATAGTTCTTTGTATGATTTGTTGCCTCCCCTTGTCAAGCCTAGTGTAGATTTGGCTGTGTCTATAAATCTAGATGAAAGGTCTGTCCACATTTTTTCACACTTGTGTGAAATTAATTGTTTCAATATTTGCATTGATTGCAAAGGCATCTGTCATTGTTTTAATTCCATTTGATGCATGGTTCCAGTTTTATCTTGTTTTGAGTGGATATATTTGTGATGTGCGAATCCATGTCTAGTAGCTTGTGTTGTGCGGCGATATCTTCTCCTGGGATGACTTTTCACTCTATTACATCTTTTAATCTTCTGCGAGAGATTAGCATATAATCTATCTGTGTTTTCCTTGTACCACTTTCATATGTTATTAGATGACTGTCTTTTTTCATATACTAGCTGTTGATTAAGGCAAGGTGGAAGGCTTGCGCAAATTTCAGCACATGTTCTCCTTCATCATTTCTTTCTCCATATTCAAAACCACCAAGATGTCTTTTGTAGCTATCTCTTGCTTTCCCCACATGCGCATTTAAGTCACCACCAATTATGACTAGGTCATCTTTAGGAATTTCCATTACAGCTTCATCAAGGATAGCTCTAAAGTCATCTTTCTCTTCTTCCTTGCAACCCGTTTGAGGAGCATATACTGAAAGGATGTGTAGTATTGATTGACCAATGCAGAGTTTTATCTTCATTAGTCTATCAGATATCCTGTTGACTTCTACTACTGAGGAGGTTAGATCTTGACTGAGGATGATGTCGACACCGTTCTTATTGCTAACAATTCCATTATAGTACAATTTTTACCCATCTCCAATCAATAAAGTCTTCTGACCTTTCCATATCGTCTCTTGTATGCACGCGATATCAACTTTTATCTTGTTCAAAATTGATGCCAATTCTCTCGTCTTACCTTTAAGCATTCTAATATTCAAACTTGCTAATCTTGTCTTCTTTGCTTTGACCTTTACTTTACTTTTCACAGGATGGAGGTCTACACCCTGCGCGTCGCTTGTAGGGAACGTCCTAGCTTTCATATTCATATTTCCATTTGTTTCCTTCATTTTGTTTATTGGAGAGGTATCCTTAGCACTCGGCTGTCCAGGCCTGTCGGTGACTGGGGTGTCATCTCTAAGCTCCGAAATTTATCTTACCATATATCTTTACAAATCAGTCATCGAAGAAAAACTTGAAAGTTTATATGCTCTTTACCAGGATTAAACCTGCGTTCTTCTTCGTCCTTCTGTTTCCAAGCATACATCTAACCCACTAGGCCACCCCAGCTATTATGAATAATTCACATGTATATAGAAATTATTTTTCACAAATTGTACATATTAGAAAAGATGGAATAAATTCATGGACCTCCTTTATTCAGATGCCACATTCTGGCTTTGGTCCACTTTCTCTTATCAATCAATTGTCCATTCTTCCATAAAACTTTAATCCACTTCTTCACAACCCAAATTCCTGTTTCACTGATTTTTATTCCTTGATTATTCCAAAATTAATATCATTTCAAAAATCCCCATAGGCTAAAGATTGCTTTTAGCTAAATCTTTAGCTGATTGTCAAATCTTCCTATTGCTAAACTTAGGCAATAAGAATAAATGGCTAAAATGCCTCTTCTATGTATATAATACCTTCAGGGTGCTCGTCTTCACATAAATCCCTTACCCAGCAAATTAAGAATTGTAATTAATAAAATTTGAATATCATGTATTTTATTAAAATTTTTATCGAGTGTTTCAAATTTTCGAAATGGTCATAATTAAATATTTTAAAGTTCTTCAAAAGGTTTATATTAGAAGATCTTAAAAACACATTTCCCAATATACATTCAAATATTTATTTTTTTTATTAATAAATATAATAATCTTCCAAATAATCAAGGTGGTTTTTTATTTATTGAGGCAGTTAATATATAATTTTTAAATATCATAGTAATATTTCCGTGATCCGTGATATATAGCGCATATGCCCTCTGGCGTTGAATAAACAGAGCTACGCTAGGTATTCCTCATTTCCATCTAATTGGAACATAAGTTAATTGGGGTGAAAGTTTAAAAAAAAATATGCGGAGCCCTACACACGTTTATGGGCAAGCCGCACATACTTGTACGCGCAACATTTCGAAAAATATTACAGCGTCGATAGGCTTTAAGAAAAAGAGCGGAGCTAAAAAAGAGCCTATGCCCAAGAAGTGCAGTATAAGTTAATTACTTTAAAGTGGGTTGTGGCTGATTTTATATTTAATATTTTATAATTAAAGCTGTGAATTCACACTATAAAAAAAAAATTAAAGAGCATACCAATTCCATTTCGGTTTGTCCTGAAGTCCTGAAAGGTTTGGAAAATGCTAGTTGAGATTAACATTATAAAATCAAGCCCAGATATTTTTTATTTAAAAATTTTTTCTTTAATTCTGAAGAGCTTCTTCATGGAATTTATGCGTTGTTTAACTTGATAAATTGTTTCATATTTAAGTTTAGTTCCATAACATCTTTTATGGTTTTAATAATATCATTAAGATTTATATTTTGTGTATTCTTTTCTATTATAAGTGTAGAGCCATGTAATGGCATCGTGAATTAGATTATGGTCCGTGTTCCTTATGATGTGAGCTAGGAATTGAATGCGTTTCTTTAATGTAATATGAATTGGAGTGTGTTTTTTGATATTCTCCATAAATTATCATCAGATATTACTTTTGGGTATAAGATGCCATTTATAGTTCGGAGGCAGTTATTTATGAATGATTGTAATCTTCTATTTTCTGTTTTATTTTCCCATAAGTCACAAAATAATAATATAGGAATTATAGTAGAGTTGAAAATTCTTAGTCTGGTGTATACAAAAATCTCTTTCGTTTTCCAAATTTTCAAATATTTATAAAACGCTACTCTCGCTTTTTTATTTAAATATTTTATACAGTTAAATTAAAATTCTAATATAAAAAAAAATTAAGAATAAATATAATATTAAATAGAACAAGTGATATAATGCCGATAGAGGGCTAACTAATGGAGCAATTTATTGAAAGATTTGGTGATCAATGTTAATTGTTTTTTTGAGTTACCTCTTATTTTATGCTAAACTATCTTTCCGTAGTTTTTAAAATTTTTCATTGAATGATAAAAAAATTAGAATTTTATTTCAGAATACTTCTCAAGATTTTGTGAATAAGGGTTTCCAAGATTTAAGAAATAATTAATCAGTCAAGAACACTTTTCCAAATTGTATCTAGAGATACTCCCAAATTATTTCTCCTGAAGTTAAATTAAAAGTAATATTTATTGAAATTGTTAATATGTCACGTTTTTAACAATAATCAAAAAACACAAAAATATTACCATAAAGTAACCTATTATTGTATAATTTAATAGTTTGTTATATAATAATATTATTGACACTACGAGCGACTGTTAAGATTTTTAAGACTGTAAAATGATTGTTTTTTATTTCATATGAAATTAATATCATATATAAAGTGGGATGAATATTTGATAAAGGGAGCATAAAATGTATTTCATATATTAACTCACGCGAAATATATATATATAAAAATGTGATGCTGCATATTATTATAATATAATGAAATTAATGATGAATAAAACATATTTATATCCAGACGTTATTTCTTATTATTATATAAAGAATCATATGATGAATTTAATAAAAAATATCTATATACACCCTACTTCTCACCAATTTATCAGAAATAGATTTTAAAGGGTTTGTGCAAAATTCCAATAAAGGTTCAAACAACAGGTATAATAATTTTTTGAGAATGTTAGTTAAATAAAATAATATATTACTATTTTCATCATACTCTAAACTCAAACCTATATTTTTCATTATTTGAAAAACACATTGAGTCGATACGGCCCTATAAGGATTTTAGCAAAAATAATATTAGGTGCATCTCAATATTTGACAAAAAGTTGTTCAAAAAATTCTGCTATCTATACGCGAAATCTCCAGGTTTACATAATATTTTGATATTACTTTTAATCTGGGCCGCTTTTTAAAATTATTTCTTAACGGCCTTTTTATACTAATCATAAGTTTTTAAATATATTTAATTTTTTTTTCCCCTTTCAATTATATAATTATTTAAGTAAATATAAATATCTCAACGAACCTATGTTTATTTTCTAGTTTTTTTTATTGTTTTTGAAGTTCAACTATCTAAAAAATTGAATTTTTTTGAGTAAGAAAGTTGAATAGAAATTATTATTATGTTTAAACAAAATACCTTCTCAGTTATAATGAAATTGAACTAATAGTTCTTTATTCATAAAAAATTAATTATTTTAGATATTTATTGTATTATATTTTCAAAGTGTGCAAATGGCTAAACGTTTTGCTTGCATTAAAAAAAAAATCTCCTTTCTTTAAATTTTTTTAAACGATTCTGCTATTGAAATCTTTGAGAAAAGAAAAAAAAAACATAAAATTTAAAATCAAAATTATTTTAAAATATTTAATCCAATGGAAGAACTAAAATTTAGCCGGAAATATTCCAATAAAATTTATTTGTTACTGTAATGATACATCGTCGCTCCACTTGTGCGTGTCTGTTTTTTTTTAAAATGGCTAGCTGAATATTTTTTTATACTGTTCAATGGTTATTTGAATGATTTATGATAATCTGGCGTAATAATTTTTTTTTTCTAAGACAAAATGGAAAAGATAAAGGTTTGATAGTTAAGATAGAATAATAGTGATAGAAAGTATTTGCCGTAAAAAAAAAAGGAATTCCTTTGGCTGATCAGTCTTTTCGCAAATCACTCCAATTTTAATCTTTCATAAAAAAAATTAATAAAATTTTAAAGTAAATATTATGAGAATTGTCAATTTTCATTAGTACAATTTCATTAATTATGTATCCTCATAATCTGATGCACAAACAGGAAGTAATATAGAATTTAGGAAGGGGAGAGAGGGTTTTGGAGTATGTAGGATTGTTAAATTGAGAGTATAAATTTTCTTTATATGAAAAAAAAACTGTATTACTTGAGTAGATTTTAATTGTCAGTTCATTTTGAATATATTACAGCGTTAGGACCCCGTAAGATGCTAGAGTATAAAGGTCGATTTTATATTATTAGTCATGACCCGACACTAATAATAAATGATAATATTAAGTCTGTATATTTGGAAAATTTTTATTCAAAAGAAACATAAATTGATTCAATAATTTGTATAAATTTTTTTATGAAAAGTCGCTTTTCTAGTTCAAAAAAAATTACGGGAATAATTTTAAAGATTACAAACCAAGGTTCAGTTCAAACTAATTCAAACCGCGAAACTCCGATTGTTATTGAGCTTAGTTGATCAAACCATTTCAATATGCTATAATGATGTATTGAAAATTCAAATTTTTTTATACATTTTCCAATATTTTATTATCCAATCTTTTTGGATATGGTATATTTGCTAGGTTCAAAAAATATGAAAGGGACAATTTCTAATCAATACTATTCTATCTATTACTTATTTATCAAAAATAAATAAAAATTATAGGTTTGAAAAAATGAAAATTAAAATAGAGTACAACAAAGTTCAATCATATAATGTTAAAATTAGATAAGTTATTATAAAAATTTAACATAACAAAGATTATATATAGAATATATTTTATTATTTTTTATACTTTTAAAAATTAGTAAAGTTCATTTTTTTATTCAAATAATCAGCAAGAAATAGATATATTTAAAAATAATATAAAATAAGTTATAAATTTGTAAATTAATGTAATCAAAAATAAATTTCCAAGGCCGAATTTAAATAATATTTTTTTAAAAATTTTCACTAAGGTGGAATAAACATTTGATTTGAATTTAAGTTAATATATTTTTTTAAAAAAAATCTTATACTTTGTATAATTTGAACATTAAATTAGCATTAAAACATTACAAATAAATATGGAGTGGTAAATATTTAAATTACTCTTTTTTAGTTTTTAATAAATTTTATAATTTAGAGATCTGCAAAGCCCGAACGAAAATATTTTCGGGCAGCCAAGCTTTGTAAAAATTTTTTGGGTCGTGCTGGGTTGGGCCTAATATTTTAAAAAACCTTGCGCTGTTCCGTCAGTATAATTTGAAGTTTTTGCTAGAAGCAAAAAGCCAGTGTTTTTTAATATGTAGAATATTATTTTAAAAATTAAAAAAAAATAAAAAATTTTTCTATATTTAAATAAATCCCCAGGCGGAAGAATTATTTCTAATTTTAATAAGTTGTTCTTTTCGGGATAAATAAATTATAAAATTTTTGAGGATTGTGCCGGGCTGGACAAGTATTTTAAATAAAAATTTGGATTTGACATGAAAAATTTGTATTATATGCATGGCACATGTACTATGTTAATTTTTATTTAAATGAATAACTCAACGATCAAAATGAAAACAATTTGCCATTATTGTAGGATTTCAAATTTTTGTCAGAATGAGAAAAAATAATAAAATAGGCTAAGGTAAATAGTGTGAATTTAGACGCTGAATTTATTTTTCCCATGTGCCGACAAAAATCTTGGCACGGTACTGTTGTTGATCGTAAAACAACTTTTGTAAAATTTTATTAGTCAACATCAATATACATTTCACGACAAATCAAATATGAAAATCCCAAGTTTCATTTATATCTTATACGACAATCAGCATTTACAATTTATGACAAGTTAATCCCAAGCTATTGGAAGATCAATGTATTAAGCTGAATACCATCAGGCATCTATTGTAACTTGGGCATAAGTGACTATAGAGTAGGATGCTGGCTTTTTAGGGAACATTTTAATTTTTACTCATTAGATTCAATTTATACGTTAAAATCTTAATTTAAGGCACAGGTGTAGTAATGTAAAAATATATTGTAATATACTATCTTCTATACATTATGAATTATTATATTCGAGATATGGTCATAATGATTATATATGTATATATTAATATCTTACTATCATATTTGATTTAGTTAACTACATCCATATAATCTATTATAATGTGATACCAGGATCAATATATATTTTTATATCCTGCCTTGAATAAATATTGTGTGTGTTAGTATGAATATATTCTAATTTAAAACAAGATATTTGCATTTTATTTATTTAACAAAATTGATCTTATTTATGATTTGCAGGTGGCCAATACTCATTATATTTCTGCTGGGGCAGTATATTTAAAAATTTTATATAATATTAAAAATTTTTGATTGTATTACATGTAATTATGGAAATTATTGTCTCGAAATTTTGCCATGTATTTTTGAGAGATAATTAACTTATAAAATAAATCACATTTCTCCCCTCCAACCTCTCAAATATTTTTTTTATAATCCTTTTATTTATACATTAAATAAATTATCTTGTATATTCATTAAATTTAAATATAATTATATTTATGTTAAATTTGATCAATTTAGCCATATAAGGTGTCATAGTTCTTTGACCCACTTTCATCCCAGTCTAGGATTTTGTTCAAATATAAAGCAGTTTAGAATGCATCTACAAAAAAAAATTAAAAAAATACATTTTTTTTCTATAGCCATCTCGGGTTTTGGGTATTAATTAAATTATTCTCATGGCTAATTCGAATAAGAAGAGTTAAAAATATATGAATTTAAAATGAAATTATTTTAGAGATTTTTTTAAAATTTAATCCTTTATGTTGATTAAATTTTCATTTATTTATGAGAATTTACAATGCTTTAACAATTCTTTATTTTTATATATTAAATTGCAGAGAGCACCCAAATTTCATGTACCCATAATAGGAAAATAAAACAATAACTATAAATCCTGATTTATTTTTGGCCAAGGTCAAAACAATTATTCTAATCGATTTCTAACATATCATTTTCTATATAAAAATAAAAATCTACAAAAAAGACCATGTCTCTGAACTATAATTTAAACTCTGAATTTTTTATTGAGCCCAAACCTTAAAAAATTTATTTTTTATCGAGGATTCTTTATGCACTCCGCTCAACACTCATTTTTAAATATTCATATCCACTAAAAACATCCGAAAAGAATAAAAACCTAATATTTAACGAATCCGCTTGGGCCCAAGCTTCGCTCCCTACCAAATCCGGTGAACTTAGCATTAGATTTCCTTATGACCTAGCAATAACCTCTTTTCATGTTGAGTAGTCTCTTGTCAAAGCAATAACCAACGGCCATCATTCTAAATAAGACCCTTCCTCCATAAATACTTGGAAAACTCGGATCAATGTTGATTCTCAACCTCCCAAAACCCATAGGCAGAAGGATCGGATGTTTCGGTAGTTTCTCGCTGAGTTCAAACTCTCTTATCTAATATGAAATTAACTTCCCACCCTATTCTCTTCTATCAATGGCCTGGGCATGAGTTTATTGACGCCATTCCTGTCAATCTCAACTTTAAATTTCAAACAACTAACTTACCCAACGCCATCGGTATTCGTTTAAATTAATCAATCACCTACCCTCATATCTAGGTTGTAAATCTACCGTTGAGACGAATGGAAGACTATCTGTTATTTTAAGTAGTTAAAATATAATAAAATATTAATAATAATCTTTTCAAAATTTATAATTTTTATATATCTGTTGATAAAAGTAAATTGGGTATAAAAAATATTAGAATATTATATGAAAATAATATTATTTTATATTTAACTTTAATTTAAATATTTAAAAAATATATATAAAAACAGATAATCTAAAATTATAAAAATAAAGACCAATAAAATATAAAGTAGAATAATATTACTAAAATAGAAAACTATATCAAAATTATAATAGAAAACACAATTTTTTATATTTTCAATATATAAACATTTTTTTTGGCGAAAATTATTTTGCGTGGAAATAAACATTTTTTTGGCGAAAATTATTTTGCGTGGAATCCTTTTATTATATTTTAGAACCCTCCCTTATATAAAAATTTTGACAGCAAATTTAGTAACATTTTGTATTAGATATAATAATGTAATAATATTATATTGAGAATATTTCTATTTATGTTGAATTATTAAATTCAATGTGAGTCCAAAGAAAACATAATCACAAGGTAAAATAATTTTATTAAATGCAAGTTATAATAAAAATTCGATATTTTAATTAAAAGCATCTCGATTTTGGAAGATATCTAATTCTCTTATGCACTATTTATAATAAATTATTTTTGTAGGCTAAATATAATAAAAATAAAGTTTAAAAAATTGATACTTGTATTTTTACTAAATTTTATAAGTCTTTATTTTCAGGACCACGTACCCTGAACCCACGAACCTGGTTCTGAGATATTTTAATGAACCAGAACCCAAAGCTAAACTCTTTTTTTAGCATGGTTCACATCCCAGAAAAAGATATGACCCTACCCATTAGACATATTTTCAATAATAATATATTCTATACATTATATTTTTTATTATTTTTTCTAAGATATTATTTTAAATTACATTTTAGAAATATTAGAAAATAGTTTTCAAGGATTTATTATAGGAAATTCAACCTTTAAAAAAAATATTTAATAGTTAATCTTTAATCATTTATATTAAAAATATATTTAAATTTTAAAAATTTCTAAAAATGTGCTTGGTATACATGTTTTCATTTTTTTGAAAAAAGCATATTTATTTATTTTCATTGAAATTATAAAAATTTGTTTATAAAAAAATCAACTTTAGAAAAATTTTAAATTATTGTTAAAAAAATCTTTATATTAAATTTTTTTTATACAAATTTTAAGATGAATAAATTTTTGCCTCTTCTACCTACTATCTATTTTATTTTTGTCTGCATTAAAAGTAATTATATTTAACAATTTTTTTTATATGCTATAATATGTTTTTTTTATTAAGAACTTGAAGCCAAAAATGAGGGTAAATAGTTTTTTATTTTTAAAAATTTCATTTAAATTATGTAGAATTGGGAATTTATTGTAATTTTCTGGATTTTTTAATTGGAGCTTTTTATGTTATTATATTGCTAACTTTCACTTAAAAATTTATATCCCTTCCTTTTAAAATTTATTGATATTCTAATCAATATATATTTTTAAATATTATAGTAAAATTAATATTGGTATATTTAATATTCTTATACGTTATTAAGTTTCAAATATGACTATTTGTGCAGTATGTTAGTCTATTTCACTTTATAATAAGTTGATTAAAATTATATTAATTTAATAATTATGTCAGCTAACTACACTTGCGAATATAGAAGTATATTTTATAAAAAAAAATTTTATAATTTTGCATTTAAAAACTGATACCTTTATTCAGTTTTAGATGATGATATTGTGAGAACCAGAGAAGGTTATCAATTTTTCGAGTTATGAATTGTAAAATCATTAGCTAATTTTTAAAATTCACTTATTTAAAACATTAAATATTATCAATGTTACCCTTATCAATCAATATATATTGGATATCTTTATAATAACATATAGTTCAGCTAATATGGAATGATAGACTTGGTGAGAATTTTATTCTTATAAATTATAATTTTTAAAAATTCTCATTTCATATAGAAAACCTATATTCAAAGGAACATGTAATCACAAGTATATTACTATCTCATAAATAATTTCACTTAATATTATATAGCAATATCTTTTATTGTAATTTATAATCGTTTTTAAATCGAAATAAATCAATACAATTATAATTTTTTTTTACTTATAAACATAGCTCAAAATTTGATAATGGGAATAAGTAAATTTATAAATATATATATTATATTTTTGATTGAATATATTAGGTGTGGGAAATAAAACTCTTACCATTAACATAGGTATGATAATTTAGGGAATTTGATTTTATAGCACAAATATTAGTATAGAACAAGAAGAGGAACCTATAAGTAAAATATAATTTATTTGTCTGAAACTTTCATTTCAAATTATTTTGAAGGTTATTTTTGAACAATTTGATTAAATATTCCAATATGTATAGAATAAATTAATTATTTTTATGTACAATTGTACAATATTCTTTATTTATAATAATTGGATTAGTGAGACAGATGTATGCGTAATAAATATTTACTAAGTTCAAACACTAAAAATATAGTTTGTTTTGAAATTTTACGTCACATGATAAAACCGTCATAATATGAAAATTAAAATAAAATACATCATAAAAAATGAGATTTGTAAAGTATTCATCAAGATGAGGGAATTGACATCTATATTCGCTAATAAAAAAAATGATCATATAGCATATATATAAAAGATTTCTAAAAATTTAAAAGGCACAGGGAATTTAAGATATATAACTAAAATCGATATCTTTGCAACAAAAATATGGTTTTATCTTCAACTATGAAAACCTGATATTAATAAAAGTTACTGACTATGAAAAACTGATGATAAAATTCTGCCTCAACCAATCAAAATTACAATTCTCTTAGTATTTGTTCTATAAAGTGGCTGCAAATAAATATAGAAGAAAAACTTTAGAGATGACATAGATGAAATATGACGTGATAATAAAAAGAAATAATTGCGTAAGATACCATTATTTTAAATAAAAAGTAAATGAAAGAGTAGAGGAATATTTATTAAAGTTTCTGATTTTCCTTTCTCCTTCTTCAAGAAAATGTACAAACTTATAAAATTTTATGAAAAAGATAGTTGAGATATCTAAATAAAAAAGAAGAAGTGATAGATAAAGTATTGGAAGTAAAAATTTTTTAAGAGAACAAGTTACTAAATATGGAACTTAGACTTATTAAAAAAATACCCTCAAAATAATCTAATACTGAAACAAAGTATAAAATAATGATAATGACAGATTTCTCACTAAAATTCAAAATTAAAACAATCAATTTATCACAAATAAATAAAAATATTGGCTTATTTCTCAAACAAATAGATTCTTATTGACTCAAAAATTTTTGAATAGGAGACAGCTTCATATAAAAAAATATTTAATGTTAGAATGAGAATGTTGACATAAATACAAAAAACATTAAACACTCAAAATAAAATTTGCGGATCAGCTAAACAATGAGTAAAAATATATAAATAAAGCTCAAAAAAAAATAAAGAGGAAAAAATGCAAAAATAGATAATAACTAGACAGAAGGTATTTTTTACTACTTTTTAACTCTAATCACTAAATCTTGATCAACACCTTATTGAAATCTAACCATTAACAAGAAATAAATATTATGTACCCTTAAACGCATATAAGTTGATGAAGAAACGGGTTCTGGTGATTTTGCAATAAAGTGTTTTACCATTTCTTCATTATACTCCAGAATAAAATAGTAGATAATGAGAAGATATCTCAAGAATGCAAAGAAAGCTATCTACTACCTATCTTATAGATGCAATGGATATAAATAAAATACAACAACCGGCAATTTAATTTTGCAAATATCTGGATTGTATAAGGAGATGAAGATTTATCTCAGTACTTTTTGACAAAACGATTCTATAAAAATTGAGAAATATATACAATTCCATAATATAACCAACTATCCTTATGTAGTTCAGTTAATTATGGTTAGGCAAAGAATCATATGAGGTAAAGTTAAAGGAATGGAGATGATAATGGAGAATAATATATAGGATAAATAACCAAAAATTACAAAATTCAAATGTAATAGGAAGTGTTAAGGTTGGCAGGGAATTAGGCAAGATTAAAAAAGTAATTTTAAAATTTATATTTATTAAATTTATTTAAAAAATATTTAACTAAAAATACAATATACTTTTGCTCTTTATATAGTTTATAAAATCAATATATATAAAAAAATCTATTAAATAATTTATATAAAACTATTGAGTTAATATTATAAAATGAATCCGTGAGGTTAATATTAAAATATAAAAAAAAATTAATCTATAAGGTTAATATTGAGTTAATAGATAGCGAAAAATAAATATTAAAAAAATCAATCAGGACGTCTCAACATTCCACCCTCCAAAGAAATTCGGCTTATGATTTCCTTGGATATGTTGAATGGTCGCCATTAACGTTCATGATGGCCACGCAATACGCCACCCTTGTTCATGGTACAGTCTTATTTTCAAACCGAACGATGGCTTGGTAAAGTAAAGGCAGCCTTAGCTAACTTGGCAATCAAATCGTTAATTCTAGGTATGTGGTATTTGAAATCTTTAAGCCCTGGGTTAACTGTGTCTTTAAAGTCGGCGCACATGAGATTCCCATTGTTTTTAAAAACTGGTGTGAGTGGACTCGCCCATTGTTTTCACCATGATCTTCCTAGTAAAGGCATCTGTTTACAATTAATGCATCTAAAATTTGAGAATTTCCTTCGTATTCTACATTCAATCGCGTTGAGCCTATAACTTGTATCGGCTTGCCGTCGTAACCTAATAACTGTATGCTGGACTTCGTAATGTTTTTATGCCTATTTTCTCAATCATATACTTTGGTATAATTGTAAATCTCGTGCCCGTATCTACTTGTAGTGAAGTTAATACGTTATTAATTTTGATGTTCACCATATATGCGTCATCTTTAATATTTTGAACTTCGTTTTCTACGTTATTTATATCAATATTTAATAAATTATAATCTTTCTTGTCGTTTGATATGATTTTGTCGTCTTCGATCTCTTTTATATTAACTGTATTGATTTTATTTAATTAATGTGCTTGATGTCTAGGATTATGATTCATGTAATTTTTATTGTCACGATCGTAAAATTGTTGATACACGTTGGATCTATTATAACCTCTAAAATTTTGAAAAGGTTTGTCTGGTGTTGTCAAATCTGTTTTGGTTTTTGAAATCATTAAAAGGCTTGTAATTATTATAATATTCATAATTGTTTGTTATCTCTTGCGTCGTGATTATTGAAAGGAATATAAGGAGTTTCCTCCCATCTATTTTGATCATAAAACCTATCATAGTTTCGTCTTGGAAAATTAAAGTTATTTTGGTTTTTAAATCTTTGGTTGCCATAATATGGTCGAGTCTGCCATGGTTGTCTAAACTGATGTTTGTAATTATTATCATTGTCTGTTGCTCTCAGTATATAGCATTATCTGGGTATTGTCAAATCTAGTATTAGTTGGTTTTTGTTCTTAAACTTTCTTATTTTGTCTTACTCCCTCCAAATTTTTTAGATCAGAGTGTGTATTTTCTTCTTACCAATTGCTAAACTAAGAATATTACATATAGTAAAATGTATTTTTGAAGTAAAAAGTCTTATTCAAATTTGGCAACCTTAACTTTTCCCAAAATAAACTTTAAATGTTAATTGCGGGAAAAATTAAACTTTCAAATATTTTAATTATATAAGATTTTATTAAACTATAATTTTTAAATGATAAAAGCGAGAAAAAATATTTGGCTCAAATACCAATTTTATATATTAGTTTTATTTTATTTTATATAAAGATACTTCAGGACCTGATGGTAGATATATGATTAGCTATTTATTATTTATATAATTTTTTTTATATATATTATTTATATAATTTTGAAAAATTAATTTTAAAAAAAATAGAATTGGGATATATAATGCTAAGTATGATATATATATATATATATAAATAAATAAAACTTGATTCAACTGAAACTTTAAAATTTTGGTATCAGAATTTAAAATTCATTTTATTCATGAGCCTTATATTTATATACTAAATATATTTATTATAAATATTATGTATTTTTATTTATAGCAAAGGTAAATGGCATCGTGACAATATATATTGGTAATAATGATTTAATTTATATAAATAGTTTAGTTTACTCATCTAATTTTAGCCAAATTCAAAACGATACTAATTATGATTAGACTAAAAATTGGCTAAAACTAATAAAATAAAAACTAGGCATCTGGTAAGGAAAACAACTAATAGTCCATTATAGCGTTATATTTAAGTTGGCAGCTAAATCAGAAAAATATGTAGGGAGCCTTAAGGCAGAAGATTGTAATAGTTATATTTAAAGCTAATTATGTTTGTTTTATTATTTCAATCTCTCCTGATGATTAAGAGTTTTTTTTCTGAAAATTGTACTGGTTTATATAGCTTTAGTATTTTTTAACAATATTATATTCTCTCCAAATTATATCCGCTAAAGGTACAAAAAAGTATATATTTCAATTTATATAATTTAAAAAAAATATATTTTAGACGTTAGACCATATACTGTTAAACATAATGGTATATATTTAAAATATTCATATTTCCTATATTAAAAATTTTAAATAATTTAGATCCAATTCAAAAATTTAAATATTTTGTCCGACAGATCTGCTAAGAGAATCTTTCTTCAAATATCGGCTCTGATCTCAAATATTAATGTAGTAATAGTGAAATCCCCATTCTTTTTTTTCTGATAAAAAGCACGATATTTTGGTTAAATCTAAAAAAAATTTAAGTGCTTAGTATAATAAATAATTTCGTGGTTTTTTTAAAAAATAATTATCATACAAACATAAGGAAAATAAAATTAATTTAAATATTTTGATCTAAGTCCTATACGATTTTAGCAAATTCTGGATTACTCAGGGTTTAGACACGGATAGGTCCATGTAAGACTCTACAATTGTAGGCTAAGTAAGAATATAAATATTTATATGATTGCGTTTCTAATAATGAGTTCATTATTTTTTAGTAAAATTAAATTTAATATACTTGACTAATAAAATACGTAAAAATAACTCTGGAGAAATTGGATGAAGTCTAGCTAAATTAAAATCTTTATTTATTTTAGCCTATTTTTTCATAAGTTTCCTATTTAATTCTTTCTAAACTATTTCGTCAAAAAGTTTTGTAAATTTTCACTGAAAAAGAATCAAGATATAAATGTTTTATGCATATGGAAATTGGTTTATTTTTCATGTTTTATTTTTTGCATCTCTATTAGTTAAATAAGTGAATTATTTATTTTAAGAATTTTCCGCTGTTGAAAGCATTTCATTCTTTCAGTTTTCTGAACTCTACGTTGTTACATTGATGCGAACTATCTCAAAAAATAACATTTGATAATAATTTAAAACTTAATATTTTGTTTATTCGAAAACTTATTTTTTTAAATTCATTATTTAAATTTCACAAACAAACAAAAAATTCGAAATATAAACTTTTATATATTTTTTTATTAAATTATTAAAAATAAAATATTTATTAAATTACGAACATTTTTTTTTCTATTTGCTAATAGGTGTTGAAATTAAAGGTATCTTAATTTATCATTTAAATTATTAGATTTATTTATTCAAATAAAAATTAACTGCAAATTAAATAAAATATTAAAAAATGCAAATAACACTGTGTGACAAGAAAAATGGGAGAAGAAATTAAAACAAGTTTTGGTGCAGAATTTAATGCTGAGTTCGAATCCGTTTTTCAAATTTTCCCTACACGTCAGGTTTTAAAATATTACCGTATAAAGACAACTTTTCGAAATCTCAAAAATGGTAAAATTTAGGTCTTTATACGGATATATTTTAAAAAGTATTGAATAAAAATCCTTGAAAATTGATGATAGTGTTAAACTTATATTTCTTTATAAATTTACTAATTTTTATAATTTTTATCGGTTGGTTTTTGAGAAAAATGTTAATGAATTTTGTTTTGAGGGTCTTAAGTTTTCAATTTAAATTACTATCAAAATTATTAACTTTAGAAGATAAATTTTATATAATTTTGCTTCAAATATGCTCAAGATTATATATTAATTCTAATTATGTTTCAAAAGTACTCTATGCCATGAAAATTCAACCAAAATCTATAAATTAAAAAAGTCGGTGCAGATATTTTCGAACTTTTTAATATGTACACTTTTATTGAATTTTCTCTGCATAAAGCATTTTTAAAGCAAAATTAAGGTAATATTTATCTTTTTTAGTTGTATTTAGTAATATTTTATGCATTTATGACAATTTATACCAAAATCAGATAACTGTACCCACTTTTTTAATTTGTACTCTTTTTGAATTGAGCATTTTTGAAGCAAAATTCATTTAAAATGCAATCATTGGCAATTTTTTCATAATTTTTATTATTATTTATCTTTTTTAGATGTATTTAAGAATATTTATATTTTTCAGATGTAATTAAGAATATTTGTTTTTAAATCAATTTATATCAAAATATATAATTTTCCAATGGAGTACCTTGAACCCGTAGTATGGGCAATAAATAATAATGCCAAATGACGAGTAGGAAGAAAGGAGAAGAATTATTTTTTTCCGCGTTTAATTTTTCATAAACATTTAATTTCTTTCATTAATTTTTTTTTAAAATTCGATTTTAAATATTATTCAAATTCCCTCTTTATATAATATTCTACAAAAAATTAATGCCGAGGTCCCCCTGTTTAAAGTGAGTCTCTAAATTTTGGTACATCTGTGCGGTCTATATATTGCCCGCACAAAAATGTCCAATTTCTCCAATCATTTAAATGATCTATAAAATTTATTACAATATCCCACTCTGCGATTTGGATAAACCATTTGCCCCTAATTACATATGTAAAACATGTTATAATTCTTTTAATTCATGGGTAAATGGAAAACGGTCATATTTGCCTTATTCGAAACTTGCATTTTGGCATGTAGCAAGAAATCATTCGTGGAATTGTTATTTTTGCTTGATTAGTACATTTGGATTTAAATAAGAAAAAAGGAGAAAATTCGTTATCCTAAAATTTCGTCGGTTTATCCGGTAAAATATAATATGCATACAACAGTTCCTTTTTTTAATAGTTCGCAGCTGGAAATATTAAGTTGCCAGGACAATGACAATATTGATCTTAAGTATCATCCCGAAGAGGATTCGCCATTTATATCACAATAGCAACTAAATGACATAACCAGAAATTTACAACTTTCAAAAAGAAAGTCCGAATTTTTAGTCTTAAGGCTTAATGATTTTAAAATTAAAAATGGAGTTCGAACTTCATATCGATTATGTGGAGCATTGTTTAAAAATTTATTCTCTTACGAAAATTTTTTATACTATTCCAACAATCTAAGTCAACTTTTTTTTTCAACTTAATATTGAATTGGTACCCGATGAATGGCGCTTGTTCATCGATAAAACAGCTTGAATTCAGTTTTGCTTCATAGCGGAAATTCTAAGCCATCAATTGCCATCGCCTATTCCAACCAGTTAAATGAATCATATGAAAATATGAAATATTTATTGTCAAAAATATATTATTCCATTTACGAATTTAAGATATGCTGCGATCTCAAAATGATCTCAATCCTGTCGGGCCTTCAATTAGGCTACACCAAGCATTCGTGTTTTCTTTGTCTCTGGAATTCCAGAGAAACTCTAAAACATTATACAGTATCTGAATGGGATCGTCCCAACGTTCTTGAAAAAAATAGCTTAAATATCCCGCTTGTTTCTAAAAATAAGATTTTGTTGCCTCCGTTGCGCATAAAATTAGGACTAATCAAAAATTTTATCAAAAAATTGTCCGAAAGCCCCACGATTACCTTAGAAATTTTTTCCCCAAGCTTTCCCAAGCAAAAATAAAAGAGGGAAATTTAGTGGGCCCCCAAATAAGAAAACTCATGAAGGACAGTTTTTTTGAAGATGAATTGTTACTCATTGAATTAAAAGCATGGGAATCTTTTAAATGGATATGCAGATCATTCCTTGGCAATCATAAATAAGCCGACTATCGTGAGAAAATTGATGACCTATTAACAAATTATAAGGAAATGGGGTGCCGAATGTCCCTCAAAATCCATTTTCTTCATTCCCATAAAGATTTTTTTCTTGAAAACTTAGGTGCTGTGTCAGAAGAAATGAGGGAGCGGTTCCATCAACAGATAGAAAATCTCGAAAAGTTTTTTCACGGCAAGAATCGTATAAATATGTTGGCGGACTACTTGCTGGAATATCTTTTTTGAAGATAAATCATCAACTTCATATTCGCGGAAATTAAATTTACCATTAAATGTTTTTAAACTCGATAAATTTTATGTTATTGTTTAATTTGTTTTAAATTCGATAAATTATTGTATATTACAAGTTAAATTCTATATAATAATGAAGGAGGGGGTGGGACAACGGACCGATAAAACGTTTATTAAAAGTAAAATATGAGATAGGTTAGCTTAGCATAGTATATTTATTTAAATATGAGAAATACAACTATTTCATTTAAAATAAATTGTTTGGGAATCGTACCGTGTGCAGAGTAGCGAAGAGAACGAAAGCCACAATAATAAATTTATTAAATGTAAGCTATATTAAAAAAGATTTAATAAATAAAGGTAAATTTAAAAAATATAGGTTGTTTAAAAATTGAGTAAGGATTTTATAAAAAAAAATGTATAATAATAATAAGAAAAGTTTGCTGCAAAAATTAAGATATTTTTTAGTTGTAGGGATCATTAGAACCGAAGTTATAAAGCTTCAAAAAGTGCTAAAAATGTCCTTTTCACTTTAACCTAAAATAAAAAACCTGACGTGCTAGAAAAAAAACTGACAGCGGATTTAGAATATGCATAAAAAACTGTCTTAAAACATGTTTATATTATTTTCTCCCAAAAAATCAAATCGAAATTTGTCACACAGTAAAATTGAATGAATTTTGAAATAAAAGATGATAGAAATAGATGAAACCATTTTATAAAATATATTTCCTAAGGTTTGATAAACAAGATATATTAGGAATAAGAGAAATAAAATACATAATTGATATTCTAATTGTCCATATTTTTTTTTTTAATTTTTTCGAAAAAATAAATATTTATATATTTAATATTAACCTGTTTAAGTTTTAAACATGTTAATTTGTGAAGAATGTAAGTCGCCTTTACTTAATATGTATTTGATTAAAATGATATTTATTCAATAATATTTAAGATAACTCCAAATGTGAAGATAGAAGTATATTTTTCTACGAATATTTTTTAAAATTTGCATTAATCGATATATTATATCAGTTATAGATGATAATATTATGATCATTAAAGAAGGTAATTAATTTATCAAGTAATGAATTGTAAAAATCAATTTATTTTATTTACTTATATTAAATATATAAAATTGTGATGTTGGAATTGTTAATCGATATTTATATATGATATTATAGTCCAGATAAGAGAAAGTGAAAAACTAGGTGAGAGTTTAAATTATAGAATAAAAATATATTTATATTTCTTATAGAGCACTTATATCTTAGGGATCATAATATCTTAGGTATATTGTTATCTAACATATAATTCCACTTAATATTAACTATATTAAAAATAGCTCAAAATTTGGAAATGGGAATAAGTAAATTTAGAAAATATAAATTGTATATAAATTTTAAAAATATGTTAGATGCGGGAAATGAAATCCTTACCATTAACATCGGTAAGATAATTTTAGGAAATTAATTATACAGCACAAATATTAATATAGAACAAGAAAAGAGACCTGTTGGTAAAATATATTGTTTTAGTTCTTATGTGTATAGAATATTTATAATAGAATATATAAAATTAACTGTTACACTTGATAAAATATCTATTTCAATAAAAACAATTGGAAAGATTACATATTAAGGGATTATTCTCATATGATATATTCTAAATATTTTTATATGTTATGTTTTTTTTTGAAGTTTAACATTATCCTATTTTCTTATTTAATATAACATAAAACTCTGCATTGTTCTTAGTATAAGTATTGCAGAACAGCTGCAAATAAAATAAAAATCTTTTAAGATGTCCTGTTATAGCCCTGATAGATATTCCTAAAGACAACGTGGAGATTTAATATACATTAGGGAAAAGAAAAGGATTCAAAATATATTATGGGGATTATTTTAATGAAAAAGGAAATAATATAATTTGATTTGTGCACATCTTTGATCTTGCCTTTACGAACACCTTAGATACAACATTTAAAATAAATTATATCAGAATTTTAAATTCTAAATAGATTTCAAACTCACATAAAAAGCTCAAAGATTTGATGGACTAATATTGAAAATGAAGATTTTGATTCAAAGTACAAGTAACTAGTCATGAATCTATACTTTACCAATAAATCTTCTCAAAACAAACTAAGATTTTAATACGTATAAAATGGGGGAAATTATAATCAACGACACAAAACCTTTTACATGTCAATATAAAAACTATAAATTCTTTCTATGAAATTTGAAGAAATCTACCAAAATGATTGATAGATATTCACTTCTTTGTTTTTTGAAAGGTGAATTAAAATAAAACAAATAAAATTGAATGTTGAATAAGAAGCCACGATGAACAAAAAAGCCCTCAAAAAAAAATACAAACAAAAACAAAAAATCTATGAAGTGGCTACAAAAGTGTGGACTTTGTCTGAGGGATTAAACACTCAAATTAAATTTACACCTAAGCAACTAGATTTAACTAAGAGATATAAAATAAGCCAAAAAAAATATTCAAAAAATAATGATGACAAATTTAAAAGAGATGATGAATAGGTTAAAAGAATATTTCCAAGAACAACTTTATTTTTCACACTACATACAAGAGCGGAGAGGATAGGATAAATTTGTTCATTTGTTTCAAATTATTTTTTTATTGGGCTAGTTGATGAGCATCTAAGGATGGCAGATTTATAGAGGGGGTTACTATTTTCATTTTTTGCTATACGTTGATTTTATATTTATTCTTTTATATTATGTTAACCCTGGTTGAATATTAAAAATAAAATTAATATTGTACAATCAAAAAATTACATATAACAATTGCAATCTATTTTTTTGAATATCGATCTTCTTTATAATTTATAACTTTTTAAATACTAGAAGGTTAACAATTCCTTATAATAATTTTCTTATTGATATTTATTACATTTTTATTAATTTCTATAAATGTCTATATTAAAAAATAAATCATTTTGCAACTAGAAGCTTGATATTTAGGTATAAAAAAGTCAGTGATTAAGATCTTCCATGGAACCTATTTCTTCATTATAATCCACACCGAAATAGCATAAAGTGGTGATAGAACAATCTAGTTCCTATCTTTAAAAGTAAAGGTGATCCAGATTTATTTGGACTTTCTCTATCTGTTTTAATCGAATTTGACGATAATTTATTTGGTGTATTTACAACAATAAAAAAATGCACAAAAAATATATTAAAATCATACAAGAAATATATTACGATAATCCAAAGCACAAATAGCACATCAGATTCTTAATAATCGAGTAAATTTATTAAGGTTTGGTTCTCGGCCTCTGCTTTCATAAAAATAATCAGAATATAATATTTGCACATAATTTAATAATGTTTGCATAAATAAATGATATGAACGAAACGAAAAAACAATTAACTGAATAAATATCCTAGAAAATAAGTCAACAAAAGCCAGAATATAGAGTAATATGTGGAGATAAAAAAGTTATTATTTATAAAAATTAAAAACCATGATAAATACAATAAGATTCTATGGGTACATAAGATAAGGAGGCCGAAAATCAATATTGAAAAGAGAATATGAATTTAGAAGATATAGGTAAACGGCAAAGAGAAAAATGCCAAAACTTTAATGCGCATGGGAAGCCTACACAACATCATAAAAATATATTAAATAAGACAGAAGGTAAAAATATCATAATTAGAAAGAGGTATTGAATTCTTCCAACCGAAAGGTGAAAGTTGAAATAGAAAAATATAAATAGATTTTTCAGATATTTGAAATAAAATACATAAAACATCTTGGCGTCCGAAATTTTTAAGATAAATTAAATTTACAAATGTAAAAATCGCCTCAATATAAAGTCCCATAGAATATTTATCCTTTAATATTCTCATTATTAATTGAATAAATATATTATATTTCCTGAATTATATTTTTGGCCTATCTCATTTCCAAGCTATGGTTAAAAGGCTATCATTTATTGCCCAAGTTTTATGGACAGATAATTTGTTTTTCTTAAATTAATTATTAAAAATTCTTTCATTTAACATTTGAATGACTAAAATGACTAGAACGCAATTACATTATTTTGTCTCAAACTCTACCATTAAATAATTCTTTATTTAAAACATTTATTTAATTTATTTTTATAAATCTAGATTTTAGCCAAATTAATTTTTAAACCTAGAGATTTTGTAAAATAGAGGTCTATTAGACAATTTCTCTCTTTAAACTATTAAAGTTAAACCTGTAAATATTTTAGTAATATAAGATTTTTAGAACTAGATATTAAAAATGGTAATCGGGAAGTAGAACATTATTTAATTCCAATTAATTTTTTTTGTGTGAATTTTTTTTTACTTCATACTGATTTTGATAAATTAATTTTATTTTTTACAAAAGATTATTCCAAACTTGGATCATATTTTAACTAATAAATTTTATAACTTTTAAAAATATTTTTAAAAAAGTTTCGGGAATGATAATACTCAGTATATTATATATATAAATATATATATTGCAATTTTAGACCAGATTTGATAAATAGATTTATTCATTATTTTATTTAGATATTTTCACAAAATAAATTATAAAATAATTATCAAACAAGTATCATTTTAAGTATTAATATTGTAAGTATAAATTTTTGAGTTTAAATGTTTGAGTATCGAATCTCAAATAATAATGAGTATTTATATTTGAAAATAAAATAATCATTTAACTAAATACATAAAAAAAAATTAATCTCAAAATAAAACTTGAATACGTTGTAAGTTACATAAGGTAAAAAACAAAAATTTTGCTTAAACTGGTATATAATAAATGACAAAAATAAAGAGTTTATTTTTTATTTTTACTAACCTTTTAACAATTATTCTATCTGCTGGATATTCCCAGCAATATAAGATTTGCAATCTTATTTTTAAATAGTTAAACATTTTAAGTTAATTTTAATTAACGCTAAATAAAAGATAAAAATTAATAGATTTAGCACTTTAAGATCTAAAAATAAAATAACAAATATATTAGTTAAATGATCGTTTTAAAAAAGTAAAATAAAATAAGAAGATTTAACGAAAGTAAAATGAATTAATTATAATGATCAATAAATATGAGTCGTTGATCACCTTACTCAACATATATAAATAAACTAGTTGAAATTTCGTTAATTTAATATTTTTAAAAATTTTTATTAAAAGCTTTAATAAAAATATTTTAAATAGAATTTTTACTATATTAAATGTATATATAGAAAACGTAAATGGCAACATGACAATATATTTAGGTAATCATGATTTTATTGATGTGACTATATTTCCCAAATTTAGTTATTTATTTTAATCTGACATATATTAAAATATAAGAATATAAAATTAAAATATTTATATTAAATTGATTGGTATGATGGTGTGCACAAATATATCAAATATTTTTAATTAATATACTATATGAAGAGCTGTGGATATTCTGACCTAATTTTTTTTGTAGTTTATGCTAAACCTTATTTACGCAAAAATTATACATTTGTATTGAATAAAATTTAAGGGATAAATTCTAAATTACTAAAATAAATTGCTAAAAATAGAAAATCTTGTAGTAAATACCTTTAATAGATGGTAGGAAATTACTTGTGTATAAATTTAGTCTTTAAAAAGAAACGATAAAAACGGATAAATATTTTCTTTTTTTCTAAAGTAGATTTGCTTCATTGCTAAAGTTACCTTATGTAGAATTGATGAAAATAAATATGACATTTTTAGGAAAATATATTTAATCGTTTTAAAGTTTCGGCGACTTTAGTCAAAATTTCAATTTGAAATCAATAAAATATTTTTTTCGTTTATTTTAGGAAAGACAGAAATATTTCGAAGACATGGTAAATAACTTAATTTCTAAAATAGAATTAATTTATTTATAATATTACAGTCTCCCCAAATATAACAATTTATTCTAGAAGTAATATTTTTTTTATAAATATCTAATTAATTTTTATATTTTAAAAAAAAATTTTAGTAAATAGCCCATATTTTATACAGCATAATGGTAATTTAAATTTATAATTTCCTTATATTACTATAAATTTACAAAGGGTTTAATCGAAAAAAAATTCAAAAGAATTTATCTGATATTTTTATATATTAATCATATTTTCTGAAACTGGTATTTTTATCAATGATAATATTAGTACCTGATAAAATTTTAATGACTATGTTTTATTAGCTTTGCACTTTCATTTTATTGAATATTCAATTTTGTTTTTAAGATATTTTGGTAACTTAACCAATAATAGATTTTGATCATATTATATTACTTTTGCAATTTAATAATTAATTAATTATTTCACAACCTAAAAAGCATGGATTATTATCATAATTTGAAAATTTAATCAAGAAAATATCGTTATATTAGTATAATATCTGACGTTTATATTATATGTTTTGTATTAAATTTTTTATACTATTTTTTTGTATTATAAAGAAAAATATATACTGCCTTAAATTTTGGAACTGATGCCCTTTTACTGCTATTTAAATGTATTTTGTCACTGAAAAATAAAATATGTTATGATTTGTTTCAATTTCAATATTAATTCGAACAATTAAATATATAATTTTAAATATCTTTTACTTAGGTATTCAATGGCTAAAAGGTACACATATTTATTTATCTAAAAATTAAAAAATAATATTCTACAATTTATAGAATGCTTGGACTCACTTTTATAAAAATTTTATAAGTTATCACTAATTAATGTTTTAATAAAATAAATTTAGAATTTTCTCTAAAATTTATTTTATATTTACTCTATTATTGCTCAAATTTATTTGTTTTATAATTTAAAATCCTAAATTTTTATAAGTGCTAATTAGAGGAATGTAGCTAGGTGTATAATGGGTTAACTAATTTTCAAACTTAGCCCCTATTTTCTAATAATTAACACCCATTAAACAAATACATTAATATTTTATTTTAATAGTTTTTTTACGAAATTTTAGGACTTATGTTAAATAAATATTATTTTCTTGTGACATTAAGTTTTTATCATTATTATGGTTTTCATCCTTTCGATATAATCAAAAAAAATTATAAAAATTATACTTTTTTTTAAATTATTAAATTATTATTGTATAAATTATTATATGAGATTACCCCAGGGTTGCCATGTTCCCCTCATTAGCGGGAGACTCCCGCAATTTTTTAGTTTACACGCAGACATCTCACTCCCGCTTAAACTACCGCAATTAGGAATCTCCCGCAAAAATCTACCACAATTTTTTAATTTCTCCCGCACAATTTCTTTTTAGTATTTTAACGTTTTTATTATATAAATAATAATTTTGAGAGACAGTAATTGATTATTTTTACATTTTTAAAATAAATGTTAAATATTTATTTGAAAAACATGTCTAGTTTGTAAATTTCTTTCTATCCTGTTTTATCTTTATCCAATAATAAATCAACATCATTCATTTCATTCATATTTTATCATTTTCATTGTGTTTGTATATAACATTATAGGGCTTAGTTCTTAATTATCACTTAATTATCACGTTCAGGTTAAATTAAGTATATAATAAAATAATATTATACTGATTTTAATGATACTGATAATTATTTTATTTATTATAGTTCAATCACATTATAAATAAAATAGATAACTACAGTTGTGGAAATCATATAAACCAATCCTATCATTACAATGTGGGTCGAATCTTTTCCCCATAATATTTAACGACTCCAATATAAGTTTAAACTTTACTTGTGGTAGAACAAAAATGAGCATGGCTATCACAAATTTTCTAGGACCTGAATCCAAGAGGTCAATTCTAGACGATTTGAAAGGTCAAAATCCATATACTTAACAGACACATATAATAATGGAAATATTAAAACACTTCCCTTGATCCTTTGCTATTTCAACAAGAATAAGGGTATTTCAATAAAACTGTTAAAAAATTTTCCTCGGATAGTAAAAAAATCCAACGATATAGCTAACCACATAATGGTAAATAGAGCTGACTCAGGATTATCAATGAGTTGCTTATCAGCTTTCTGCTCCTATAATGCCTCTGTGAATTTTCGCAAAAACCAAAGTGTATTTACCGAATTGAGGCAGGACAATAATGACTTAATACCAATTGGCGGCATATGTCATATACTACATAATTCTTGTAAGAAGGTAATGAATGTATTATCTGTGGATGTCTGAAATAAATGTGATGAAATGTTTTAACGAATTTAGTTTATCAACTAAAAGAGGAGTTTGTGGAGTGGTCTCACTTGGAATGATGTGAGTTGTTGCGACATGTTTCTATCCGGTGGTTATCATCGATAGAATTTTAAAATTTTACGAACCTTTAAAAATTACTTCTTAAATAAAGATTATAAAAGCTGCCCTGAAATTTTTAAAAATATTTTCGAGGATGAAATGACAGAAGCATGCATATTTAGGAATGATTAAACATGAAGGAAATCTACTACATGCTATTAATATTCAATTGCAAACAGAAGAATCTTTATTAATGAAGATTCACAAAATTATGCTTGTTCATCTTTACAGTTAAAAATTGTTAATAAATTTTATGTCGATATTGCTTAAAATATTATATTAAACTGTTCAAATAATACTCTAATTAATGTATTTTTAAATGAAGCAAATATTTTTATTAAGACAATTTTAGAATATTTGCGATCAAAATAAATTTATTAACAAATTTATAAATATTATGACCTTGGAAAAGAAAATTAAATAAATATATTAAAAATACCGATAGACATTGATGTCTGTCTTGTATTAGGAGATTGTAATTCTCTCTATATTTTATGATTCGCCAGGATAATTAAAGTTATATGCTAAAAACAGAGGAGGAATGGGTAGAATAAATCCCCATGCTTGGAAAAAAGATGCGAGTATGTTTTCTCCTTACCTCGACTGCCTGGAGAAAGGAGAGAAATCGGATTGCTCTAACAACATTAGAGGCTGAGCTAATGGTTAAACAAAATTATAAATGCCATGCTAGCAATTTTATAAATATCTTAAAAACGACGGTAAACGTACTGTTCCATTATTTAAATCTCAAATAAAATATAATTAATATCATAATATTTAATTATCCATATTTTTTTTATATTTTATAAAATCTTATTAATATTTTACATAGTGAAATTAAAATCGTTTGTTTTTTTATAAAATTAATATATTTTAATAATAAAGATAGTATTTAAAAAAAAATTGTCTCGTACTATAGTTACCTATTTTGAAAAATAGTTACCGACTTTGTATTTACATAAAGTAATTATAAAAATTAATAGGCGGATAACTAAGTCAATTCAATATCCGATCGAAGGTCCGCAAATATTTTTTTAGCAATTTTTATATTTTTACCCCAATTTTCATATTTCTCCCGCAAAATACCAAAATTCTCCCGCAATTTGAAAATTTTGACCTGGCAACCCTGTTCTACCTATCAAAATAAAACAAAATTTAAATGCCCTAAGATGTCCATTTGTGCGCTGATTTTTGAATATTTAATGTTTATTTCCCTATTAATTTAAAGTTCATTTTTTAATCAGTTTTATTTTATTTACATAAAATGCAAAATCAAGGAGCAAAATTGTGACAAGAAAATCTAAAGGAGAAGCTATTAGATTGGGGTCCTTTAAAAAATTTTTAATTATGAATTTAAAGCATTTGAGTTAAATTCCATTTGTGTTAGATATTATTGTTTTGATTAGCAAATACTTTTATATTATAATTAATTATAGTAGAAGATATAAATATTTGAGATGAATCAATCTGAAAGCCGGGATCAAAGAAGCATTAAAGTAGGTTGAGATACCTATAATATCATAGCACAAAAAATCCGAAAATTTCTTATGAGGGATTCTTAAAAAATGTCAGTCGTGAAAAATTCTTAACTTTCATTATTTTTTGATTCTGTGTATATAAGAAAATAAATTCCGATTTCAGTTTTATTCTGAGAGAAAAATTATGAATCAAAATCATATTTAAATTATTATATTCAATTTTTTTTTAAATATAAAAAATTTCTATTATTTAAATTAAATTTTAGCCCCATGAATTTAAAATAAAAATAACTAACTGAATAATTCTCGCTTTTATCTATCATCGTAGCTCCTTTATTACAATTCATAAACTTAGTAAAAAATATTATTACTGAGTATTTTTTTTATTTTTTGAGGAGCATTTATAGATCAAACCAACTTTCAAATTTTGTTTTTTAATAGTTCAAAAGAAAATTGATCAAGGTATAATTAATTTATACAAAAGTTTTACCATTAATATATACTTGAATGGCATCAAAGTCCGGTATATTGTGGCAAAATCTTTCTGATAAATTTAATTTAAATTAAAAAATAGACTAATTGATCAACCCTAATTAAAAAATATTATATAGACAATTAGAAATTATATCAATATAAAATATGTTTGAATCTATTAATAAAAAATATAAATTATTTATTAGTTCGCTAGACATAAATTTTAATTATTGTCTTTAAAATCTAAGTAGCCTTTATTATATAGGACTGTTTAGAGGAAAATAAATAGACTCGTAAATAGACGGTTGTTTAGAAATAATTCGAGCGTTGATATAGTCTTAGATCTAAAGAAAAATACTAATTACTATGATTATATAATGCTTAAAGCTAATTGCCCACCCCCCTCCATTTTAATAGAGCTTCTGAATTAAGAAAATGAAACTTTTAGAATAAGTTTAATTAACACTAACTAATTAAACTTATATTTCATAGCTTAGAATATTGATTTGAAATTAAATACATAAGTTTATATCTTTTAAATTATTGTTTGGTGCCAGCTTATACATAGATGGGGAGGTGGGTGGGGGGGGGGGGGGGGCGAAGTAGTTGGTGTGGTTTGCCTCCAATTATTTTAATGGAGTAGTGGGTAGATATTTAGGAATGGTATGCTAAAGGTGGAATAAATGAATTGGAGGTTATTTATATTAAATTTTTAGATAATATAACATATAATATATTACTGTCAAAAATCATTTACTGCTTTCATTATAGACCTATTTTAATACAATGAAATTACTAAATAATGACCAAAATAATAAATTGCAGACAATCAAAGCGTCATTATATTTCAAATAAAACTTATTTATGGATAATTTTCTGCTATGCTCTTAAAGTAATTTAAAAAGGTTAAACATTCTAACAACAAACTCATTATCATGCCAAATAATTTACTATAACAATAAATTTATTGTAAAGGAGGGGGTATTAATTATTAATGTTTATTAAAAATGCTTAAAACCTCATATCTTAATTGATTTGAGAATAATTAATCAATTAGTTTATTTTTTGACTATTTTAATAATAGTTGGAAAATTTTTCCATAATATATTAATTGCTTGATAATAGCTTAATATATAATTCTGCCTAGATTACAAATATTTTAAGGAATGCTAAAGATGCAGATTTTAAATCAATTTATCTACTTTTATTCTAATAAAGATAATTATACTTATTTATTATCATACTAATTTCATCTTTTTTCTTACATTGATAAAACCTGATGGCGACGATTTATTTACTTAAAGATTACCATCTATAGCTGTATTAAATATTATTTTTTTTTAAATCATAAATACTCAGCTCCAAATTTCATGATTTGTAGGCGTGCTAAAAGTATGTCCCTTAATATAGCATGATATGAAAATTAAAACTAACTATTTCAGTGGGCCCACATTTCTCTTGTGAAAAGGAAGGTATCGATTTAATTAAAATATAAAATATTTCCTAAATTTAATTATCATTTATTTATAGATGGTGATATTATAAACATCCATCCATTAAATAGTTATGAATTTGAAATCTATGTATTATACAATTATTACAAATAATAATTTTTTTAATTTTCAGATTGTAATCAATATTTCGCTTACTTTTTTTTATAAATATAGAAAATATCACCAGTTTTATACAATGTAAGTTTTGAGTCTTACGCATAAAAAATTTCCATAAAAAATGTTTATACATTTTATAGCTTACTTAACGTACACTGACCATTACATTGAAAGTATGTTATTTTATTTTCACAATTTATCAGAATTTTACTTAATATTTAAAATCTTAAGCATCGGAATTAAAGATCGGAATTAGTAAATTTATAAATAAATGATCATTATAAAACAATTATAATTGAATACATTAGGATTGGGAAATGAAAACCTTACTCTTAATCTAGGTATAAAAAAATTTATAAAATTTATTGTATTATATAAATAATAAAATTATAGAACAAGAAACGAAACCTAAAGGTATAATGTACTTCATATATTAGTTAAATATTTTTAAAATATATAATCATAATAAGAATAAATAAAATAAGAAAAGAAAAGAAAAGAAAAGAAAAGAAAAGAAAAGAAAAGAAAAGAAAAGAAAAGAAAAGAAAAGAAAAGAAAAGAAAAGAAAAGAAAAGAAAAGAAAAGAAAAGAAAAGAAAAGAAAAGAAAAGAAAAGAAAAGAAAAGAAAAGAAAAGAAAATAAAAGACTATGATTATATATGCGTCGTAACTATCCGGGATCACTATGGGTTTTAAAAGGATCCCTTTAAGAATTCAATTTTTTAAATGATAATGAACTATGATAAAGAAGAATCTTAATTTAAAGCACGTTTAACTCGCTTAAAATTTTTTTAAAATTTTAATGTTATTTATTTATTTTTAAATTTTTTGGGGGAGTTAATGAAAGTAGATATGTCGAATATAGTGTATCAATCGTTTGCTAATCAAAAGATCGGCATTCAAATAAAAATTATTTAAAAAATCTTTTGATTAATTAATTATTAAGCTAAAGGGGCGTGATAAGATGTCATGAATATCATTGTAAATATAAAACATCAAAATAGGGTGGTTAAATACAACGAATTTAGATTTCAATATTAAATATCAATTTAAGCAGGGGTCATATATAGTCAATGCTTTTTAAAAACTCATTGTAACCTAATGATAAAATTATTTGTTCGCAACTTAATCTAATATGTAATATCTTAAAATCTCAAAATTTCTGGAGGCTATATTTAACCCCACCGATTCTCCATTATATTTCTTAATGCAGTTATAAATTATTACACTTCTTTACAAGCAAATAATCCCTATAATTTTTTTTTTATTTTATTGTATTTTATTGAATATGTAATACTAAATATAAAAATAAAATCATAAATTCAATATTAATTAATGAATAAAATTTAGATATAAATTGTAAGTAATTAGGGGGTATCAGTCATTGAGAATATGAAGCTGAGGTAATTGGATTTTATTATATTGAGGGCTAATCTTTGGCGTAGGTAGTAACCCTCGTTGGGATCTTCGGTCCTAGTAGAGATCCGTTTCCCCAGATCTTTAAAGGAGGCAAGGACGTGAGAGCCTAACGATGTTAGAGTCGTGGCGATTAGTGGTAGGAATGTGTAATTGGCCGGAAGCGATGGCGAATATTTAGCGAGTTTATTCGTCTCGGCGTCTACTAGAGCATCTCTATTTATATTGGAAGGGGCAAGGGGATCGATGCATGAGAAATCCCAGGTTAGAAATTCCCCCCTCTTCCAAGGGATTATGGTAGAGCCATTGGGACGCTTACCATCAGAATTGTAGAGTCCAGTGGGTTCTAGGGTTGATGGGATACCGGCAGATTTTAGGGCCCTGGCAATAGTATCATTGCATTTTGAATGTCTAATGAATCTGCCTCTACAGTGCTTGCAGTGTAAAGAGTGACGGCCTTTGGAGTTGACCGGCGTTTGACAAAGGATGCAGTGATAGGGTATTACCATATCACAATTAAGTCTTAGACCGATGGCGTGACGTAGCTCATCATTGCTTAGGAGCTGGTCAAGGTTTCGCGATGGAAAAGCTTCGAGAAATTCATACCCGCTGTCTGCGGAAATGGAGAAGAGTAGAGAATGGTCCTCGGGTTGGCTCCTCGATTTAAGGTATGCAACGGAGTTGCCAACTAGAGGCTTATCCCAGTCCTTCTGCAGTGTCGATGAGGGAGGATCGACTAATGAAAGAGATTTCCATAGATCAATTGCCTGCGGAAGTAAAGGGTCAGGATGTTTTGTGAGTGCGTGTATGATGGGCTCGCAGGACAGGCGAGAGGATATGAACGCACTAACAGAGAGTAGGGAAGGCGATCGTATGCCAATGCCGCCGGATTTGGTTGGCAAGGTAGCTTGTAGCCAAGATAGGTCTCCGAATTTGAGATTGAGTATATCCTCTGTAAGGTGTTTAATCTCTAGCTCGTGTGCAGCGAGGTTGACGTCGTATTGGAAGATACGTGACGATCGGAGTGTATATAGTAGTTTTGGGATTAGAAGGTAGTTCTTTAATAGAAAGAACGTTTGGTGGGCTGGGAGGCGAGATAGTGTACCGCGCATAAGGGATATCTCTAGTAGAGTGTCGAGTTCAATGGTGTATGATTGAACATAGGATCATAGTTAAGGTCGATGATTCCAAGAGGACAATATTCGCTCTTGTCTTGATTGATTCGCAGTCCCAAACTGCTCTCGCTGGATTTTATTATTTCGACCGCCTTCATAACTTCGCTGGGTGAGCCGCCTAGTATACCATCGTCGATATACCAGTTATGAAGGTTTAGTTTACATTGGTATTTATGCTTTGTATTAGGCTATTAATGCCCAGACTGAATAAGAAGGAGCTTAGAGGGTCACCTTGTTGTATTCCACTACTAGAAGGAATCAATCTATCTCCAAATTGAAGATGCGATGGACTAGCATAACAATCGAAGATGAAGTGCGAGTATTCTGGGTAAAGGGTAAGGATGGGATTAAGAAACGCTGTACGTTTTAGAGAGTTAAAAGCGTTTGAAAAATCTATCTTAATTAGGATATCGTCACTGGGGTCTGTTTGTAGATACATTCTGGTCATGTGTAAGGATACCTCGCATCCCCCTTTTACGTTGACTCCTAATTGATTAGGGCACAGGTGATTAGATACTGTGAACAATATTCTGCTCACTACTAGCTTTGCGGTTAATCGGCGCCAAGTGGTTCCAATAGCGATAGGGCGAATATCTTTATTAGGTTTGTGGAGGGCGATGAGTTTAGCTCCATAAAGGAGTGGAATAATGGCGGGTGGTAAGCCTCCAACAAGCATACGGTTGATGAGTTGAGTAATTTTTTCCAAAACGTCGCATTGTTGTGTGATGTAAGGTGCGGTTAGATCCTGTAGGAATATTGGGCGAAACCCATCAACCCCCGGTGAAGAATCGCGTTTGAAGGAGAGAATAGCCTTTCTAACCTCGCTTGAGGTGAAAGTGGTTGCAATTAGAGGAGCTTCGAGGTAAGACGGTATTTCGTCCTTAAGATCGTGTGGGTGGTGTTTTAGGAGAAGAGCTTGATAAGTTGTTTGATCGTAGGGATCTAGCTTATTGTCAGATGTTGCCAGTCGTA
Source organism: Gordionus sp. m RMFG-2023 (assembly GCF_954871325.1). Lineage (NCBI taxonomy): Eukaryota > Metazoa > Nematomorpha > Gordioida > Chordodea > Parachordodidae > Gordionus > Gordionus sp. m RMFG-2023. The sequence continues at coordinate 2,350,009 of NC_088778.1, read as the reverse complement.
TGGCGGATTTAACATTCAGGTTATCCAGCTTTTTAGATATAAGATTGACCTTGGTGAGTAGGTCATCTTTGTGATTTTTATTTTTATCAGTGTCATCATCTTTAAAAGATGTGGAAAAGTGATTGATGGGTAAGGGGTAGATAGTAGCATCCTTGATTTGCTGTGTCAGAGATTTTTTACTGGCAGGATAAGGAACTTGCAAGGTAGTAAAGGCAAATGACAGAGTGTCTAGCCAGTGTTTTATGGAAGAATAATTATTTATCAAGGAAGTCAAGTTCTTTGAGAGGTGTTTGGCAACTTGAAGTCTTGCTCCCTTAGGTATACGTGAAATCACAAATGGTTTTGGTGTGACTAGAAATATTTCTATATCTGTGGAGTCGGTTGGATTGAAAGTGAGAGCATTTTCGGCGGTTGAGGTGGGGACTATTGGGCTAGTAGGCACATCAGTCAACGTGGGAATGGTAACTATAGGTTGTGCGAGGGCAAGGGCAGAAAAGGCATTTAGGGTTCGAGGGATAGCTGGTGATAAGATGGGAAACCAATGATATATATAACTATAGATTGACGATCATGCATAAAAAAACTTCCACCTATTGAAATCAGCTGTAGCGCCATTTTGTAGCTTGTACGTTGATCAAATGCCTCAACAATGATAATAATTTTTAAAAATTTAACAATTTTACTAATAATTTTTAATGTAATTATGTAAAATAATCAAATGAATCCTAACCTCAACTGATCTTCAATTAAATTACATGGGTATTCTCTAAAATAAAAAAACTCAACATTTAATCCAATAGTAGTACATAATATCATTAAATTACTTTCACCCAGAAATTATTCAGAAACATAGATTGCTACAACATCACTGAAACAAAAATCACCAAAATTATACCCATACAAAATATTCCATACTTATATCTAATACACCCTCAAATATTCAACCAAATAAGGTCCACTGCCTATATATAATTGCCAAAAAAACTTATCACACAGATTCCTTTGACTCAGTCAAGAAAATACATCTTTCAATCATAGTTTTAAGTTAATTTATCTATTTGATTAATATTATTATAAAAATAAATTATTTTTAAACATTCCTCAATTATTTAACCCCCAATCATTTATTAGAATATCTAATTTATTTTATACATATTAATTGCAAATATCAAAATCATTTATATTTTTATATATATTTGTTAATTTTTTTAATAAAATTAGTTTTTATAATTTTATCAAATTCACTTGATGTTTCATTAAAAATCTTATTATCCACTTATTGTTCATTTATGGAATCCTTATTATTAAATATAATAATATTTTATGATTCATATCTTATTAATAAATAAAAATGATGTACTTATATTTATTGTAGTTGCTGGTACTTTTAATTTTAGGTAAGTAATTTATACCTTAAAATAATAATCAAAATTTATACAAAAAAAGAGATCTGTATAGATATAATTAAATAAAATCTACAATACTCTAAAAGTAGATGAGGATTAATTAATTATGTTAAGAAAATAAGATTTTATAAAAAAATATCCTGTCAATTAAAAATTATTTTGGATTATGTGTTCTAGACAGGGTTGCCAGGTCAAAATTTTCAAATTGTGGGAGAAATTCGGTATTTTGTGGGAGTAATATAAAAATTGTGGGAGAAATATGAAAATTGCTAAAAAATAATTATTTGCAGGCCTTCGGCCCGCAAAGACCCGGCCTGCGGCCGGGATTTAGAATTGACTTAGTTATCCGCTTATTATTTTTTATAAATATAAAATAGGTAATTATTTTTCAAAATAAAATAGCCAACTATTTTTCAAAATAAAATAGCCAACTATTTTTCAAAATAAAATAGCCAACTATTTTTCAAAATGGGTAATTATAGTACGACACAAAATTTCTTAAATACTATCTTTATTATTAAAATAACATATTGATTTATTATAATATATTAATTTTGTTTAAAAATAATAACCAACGATCTTTTTTAAATACAAAAGAATGTAAACAAGATAAAATTTTATAAAAAAATTGTAATTTTACAATGTAAAAAAATATATTTTATGCTAATGTATAAATAAGATTTTATAAAAAAACAAACAATTTTAAATTTACAATGTAAAAAATAATTATAATCAGTGCGGGGAAGTTGTTCTACAGTATTTAGTTAATACAATGGGGGAAGGGAATATGATATTTTGAGGCATCAAAAATCTTCAAAGCATAAATCAGTACAGGGCAGTCTATCAACATCTATTGCAAAATTAAAATATTCTTCAAAAATAAGAAATAATACAGATGCAACTACAGTTGCGGAAATGGTAAATACCTATCATGCAGTACAACATTCAGAGAGCAACATCATAATGTTGGTAGAATCTTTCCCCATAATATTTAACGACTAATATAAATGAAAAGTATACTTTGTAGAACACAAATGAGCAAGTCATCAATGTTTTAGGATATAAATCCAGAAGGTTAATTCTTGACGATTTGAAAGATGTGCAAACATATGCAATTCTAACAGATGCATCTAATAAGGAGATATCAAAACATTTCCCTTGATCCTCCCCTATTTCAACAAAATTAATGTCATTTTAATAAAACTATTAAAAAAAATTTCTCCAGATATGAAATATCCAAAGACATAGCTAACCATATATAATTGTAAATATGGCAGATTTAACATTACCAATGAATTGCATGGCAGCTTTCTGATCTGATAATTCCTCAGTGAATTTGGCAAAAACCAGAGTGTATTTACAGAATTGAGTCAGCATAATGTTGGTTGACAGGTTCCTCCTAATATGCGCCATCGTAGAATTTTAAAATTTTACAAACCTTTAAAAAATAAATAGATTATAAAAGCTGTCCTAATTTAAAAAAAATTTTCAAAAATAAATGGCAGAAGTATATTTAGGAATTTTACATATAGGAAATCTACTATATGCTGTTAATATGGAGTTGCAATCAGAAGAATATAATTTAATATTATTACTATTATCGGATAATTATTAATAAGATTTAATATGATGTCATGTTTGAGGAGATTTGCTTCTTTATTTTTATGATTTGCCAAAATATTCAAAATATTAATTTTACAATGTAAAAAATAAATTTATTTGATTTTATGCAAATGTATAAATAAGATTTTATAAAATATAGAAAGTCAAATAGTTATAGTTAATTATATTTTATTTAAGATTTAAATAATGGAACTAAACGTTTACCGTCGTTATTAAGATATTTATAAAATTCCTGGCATGACATTTTATAATTTTGTTTAACCATTAACTCGGCCTCTAATGTTGCTAAAGCTATTCGATTTCTCTCCTTTCTCCAGGCAGTCCTCATCAGGCTAAAAATGCGCTCCGATGAGGCATTAGAATGAGGTAAGGAGAAAACATACTCGCAAATTTTTTCCAAGCATGGGGATTTATCGTTATTACGAAAAAATTCCACCCATTTCTCCTCTGCTTTTAGACCATCTAACTTTAAGTATTCTGGCGAATCATAAAAAATGTAAAAAATTACAATCTCTTCAAACAAGGCTTCAATGTCTATCGGTAATTTTAATATATTTATTAAATTACAAAAACCATCAAATGATGGTTTCTGTTCCAAGGTCATAATATTTATACACTTGTAAATAGAGTTATTAAAATCAAATCTTGATTGTAAATATTCCAAAATTGTCTTAATAAAAATATTTGCTTCATTTAAAAATACGTTAATTATAGTAATATTTGAACATTTTAATATGATATTTTTAGCAATAGCGCCATAAAATTTATTATCTATTTTTAACTGTAGAGATGAACAGAGCTAGCATGATTTTGTGAATCTTTATCAATAAAGAATCTTCTGATTGCAACTGAATATTATCTACATGAAGTAGATTTCCTACATGTGAAACTAATCCCAAATATGCTTCTGACATTTCATCCTCGAAAAATTTTTTCAAAATTTTAGGACAGCTTTTAAAATCTTTATTTAAGAAGTATTTCTTTAAGGGTTCGTAAAATTTTAAAATTCTCTCGATGGCAGGTATTAATGATAACCACATGATAGGTACATATCGCAACAACTCACACCATTCAAAATCAGACCACTCCACCAATTCTTTTAATTCAGTGACTCTTTTAGTTGATGAACTAAATTCGTTAAAACATTTCATCACAATTACTTCGACATCTACAGATAGTACATTCATTGCTTTCTTGCAAGAATTATGCAGTATATGGTATATACAGCCAATTGGTATTAATTCATTATTGTGCTGCCTCAATTCGGTAAATACACTTTGATTTGATTAGAATAATATCCACTTCTAAAAGTTCTATTCTTCTAACACAAAAATTTTAAAAATGTCGAGTGGAGTACTGCAATTCTAGATAACGATATAAAATATATTAAGTAATTTAAAATATATTTATAATAATTATACATACTGTTCTAACTTCTATTCTTTCTAACACAAAAATTTTGAAAATGTCGAGTGGAGAATTGGAGAATTTTATAAAAAATATATTTTAGAGCGAAAAAATAAAATAAAAGAACTAGACATATTTTTCGAATAAATATTTAAAATTTATTTTAAAAATATAAAAATAATCAAATACTGTCTCTCAAAATTATTATTTATATATTAAAAACATTGAAATGCTAAAAAAAAAATTGTGGGAGAAATTAAAAAATTGTGGGAGCTTTTTGTGGGAGATTTCTAATTGTGGGAGTTTTGTGGGAGTGAGATGTATGTGGGTAAACTAAAAAATTGTGGGAGACTCCCACTGATGGGGGGAGACATGGCAACCCTGGTTCTAGATGAAATAAGTTAAACTATCTTAAAAGATGGGTTGAGAGCTCATCTTACTTAATTTTTATTGTAATAATCATTTATAATTTTTTTTGTTTTAATTATTTCATCTTAATTATAAATGACAAATGAAAACATCTTTTATTTTTTTTTCAATAAAAACATAGTGTAATAATAACATTTTTTGCATGAGTTTAAATTATTATATAAATCATTTAAATAAGGTTTATACAATAAATATATAAAAATATAGAGTACACTTTAAAAAACAAAATGTATTTTTAACAATGTGATGATTCACATTCATATTATCTTTGATTATAAACATTCATCCTTTTTGATTCTATCATCACCTATAAAAAATAAAATATATTTACATTAGCATAGATTATATATAATATCATAATTTTTATAATATGTCTTATATAAGGCCTGTTCTTTATACAATATAATTTTTAAAAAATAAAAGAAGATATAAATATTAATTTACATGACTTATTGATTATTAAATTGTATTGCTTTTGTAAGATTTTGCCTCATACCAGTTCTCAATTACTGGTTTCTCAAGTCAGCAAAATGAAAAAATCTAATATTTAAATATCTTTAAAAAAATAGTATAAAACTAATAAATGATTACCTTTGAACAATTAATTTTACAAGAATTTGAAAATGGCTGTAACCAATCTCATGTTCATTAATATGTTCAGTAAGATCAATAAAAATATTTGTACCAATTATTGTGGAAAAAACCAACACTTCCATTTTTTTAATAATATTTTTACGTTTAATATCATTTTGATAAGTTCTAAATGAACTTTCACAAATTCGGCATAATATAGACATACTAGATGAAGGAATCACTAACCCCCCATTATTTTTAAAATTTATGAGCATATTATTTATATTATTATCAATATATGAATCACTGACCATTGCATTAATGCAAACATCACATCGTACCTTTTTTTCTTTAATAAGTTGTTGTACTATATATCCCGAAATATAAGTTGTTACATTATCTAAATATAATGATAATTTTGGGATATGAGGATTTGTTTGGCTAAAATAATAAGATAATGCCTGGGGTATTATTGGATTTGAAATAGTTTTGATAGAATTAAAATCATCGTCATGATTATTTTGAAAATTTGAACATATTAATTGAGTATTATCTAAGGAAATGCAATTTCCTGTAATTGTAGCATCCAATTTTGCCATTAAGGAAATGCGAACAGCAGATCGAACCTGATATGCTGATGGATTATCATTAAATCCACCTCTGCTACGAATACTACAAAAATATAATTCTAGGTGGTCTTGAGAGGTTTTATATGTTAAAAAGAACCTTAAAAAATTGTTATATTATAGCTTTATGAATAACTCTTGTTATAAATTAAATATAATACTTCATTTTTGGGGTTTCCCCAGTTAATAATTCCTTCCCCATTTCCAGGATGCTTTTCATAGAAAGAATTAACCCTTCTACACATGTTTTTTTATTAGACTTATAGACATAAGTTCCATTTGTTAACTTGAGTGATTTTAAAGTTTTAATGCACTTGTCAAAATGATTTTCATAATCTGCAATTGTATTATTATATAAAGGGGCTTTATATCCTTTACCAAGACAATTTCTTGTATTAAGATAATCAAACATTCTATAAGTTATTCATAAATTTATATCATAATTTTTATTTTACTGATCTATCATCAATATAAAATTAATTGTACCATCACAATTTTCAAATCCAGGAATCTCCTGATGCTGGGCAAAAAGAAGGCTATTTGCAACAGATGCACTAAAAACTTGAACAGCAAGTTTTACCTTAAAAAATATTTAATAATTATATATTTATTATCAAACTTTCATTTTTTGTTTTTGGAAAGCAATATGTGCTTTGCGCAATTTATTTGCAGCACGTAAACCTTCGCACTCCTGCAATTTGTGTAAATTTTGTATATGCTTCCAATCTATTAACTATAAATACAAAATAAATATTTAACCAAATTTAGCTAGCTACCTCTCCATTTGATTCATTTATTAAAATTTCCTCCTCCGCTAATAGATTTCTAAGTAATTTGAGCATATGACAAACATCTAGTAACATGTATATTTTTTCTGATTCATAAAATTCCAGCTCAATATATGGAATGATATTATCAGGATCCATACTAACACCAAGCAGTTTGCTCATTTTTTTATTAACAGCACAACCATCACATACTATGGCCTTACAGATAACTCCTGTTTCATTTATATTGAACAATGCAACTCTCACTAAATTAGCTAGGATATCTGAATTCATTTGTGAAACTAGAAAATAGGCTATTGGCATTTTCCAGCTGCTATTAAGACATGTAGCCATAAGAAACAGTGCCTTTGTTGCTTCTGGACAAGATTTATCTTCCTTTGTTGATTTTGTCCCATCACCTAAATCAACATAACCATGATATTCTGCTTTGTGGGGGTCATAATCTATTTGTGTTTTAATATGCATTTCATCAAGGCTAAGTACACAATATAACTGCTTTTCTGATTTTTTTTGGTAGCTTTTAATTTGGGTAAATGAAATAGAAAGGAAACCTTTATTTAATTTAATTTATTTTTTTTAAAATTATTATAATAAACCTGGCATGATTTCAATCTTGCTACTCCATGCCCTTAATGTGGATTCCGAAGGCATACAAAAGTGTGATTTGAGATATCTGTAAGCCTTAGGTGAATAAAAATGCATAGTCAATGCAAATTGACGGAATTCACTTGTATATATTTTTTTTTGTGGGTTTGAGATGCCTCCACTGTGTATATGTGTTTTAAGGAATATAGCAGATGTCCCTGTAAAGTGCCTGTCTATAATATTTTCGACATCATCTGATAACAAATTTTCATCTTTTAGTGAAGTGATTATTGTTTGTAAATTGATTATTTTATTTTTTCCTCTTTTTGAGCTCCTATAATAAGCATGTGCTCTTTTTTTTAAGCGTTTAATTATAGCCTCTTGGTAAATAATTTTTCTTTTTAATGTTTCATATGTCGCGGAATAATTATGATCATTTGTTATATGTATAATTGGATCTTTTTCATATAATATATCACTTTTTAATGGTGTTTGTATATTTGAATAAACATTCGTGATCTAAAAAGTATATATTTTAAAATATTGTTTTAACTATGTAATGATATTGTTAACATACATCATGAAGTGGCTTAGATATACTAAATATCGATGGAATAGAATCTTCCTTCAATAAAATCTTTCCAGATATAGTTTGAATGAAACAAGTATTTTTAAAATGCCTTCCACAAATAATACTATATTTATTAGGCATAAAATTTTTTCTATTTATAGCATGTAACCATTTTTCCAATAATTCTTTGGATTTTAATGGAAATCTATATTTAAAAATAGGTGAATAATAATGAGTAAAATATAAGATATATTTATGACATTGATACAAAGATAGATAGTATATAACAATCAATATTAATATCAGATCAGTTATTAGTAATATAGTATTGAATCAGTGAAAATTTGTTGATTGGCAGAGCCTCTATAATATATATATTTTAATATTTTTACAAATATTTAAAAATGAAACTGTATCATAGTAAATATGTATTTTAAAAATGGCTAACTTAATATTTTATCCAGAAAAATATTTAGGCAAAGTTCAAAATAGAAATCTTATCAACTCAAGAGGAAGAAGCATTATTTGTCCTAGCAGTAAAAATGAGAAAACTTTATATTTTTACTAAATAAGGATTTTTTTTCAATGTTTGTAGCTTATTAATGCTTTATGTAATAAATATGTTGCATATAAAAAATAATATATATACTTATGATAAGAAATATGTGTATTAGATTCCATTTTATTTGTTTTATTACAATTATGAACACAGCACACTCCCATTATCTAAATAAAATAATAAATGATAGTGATATTAAAAGATCTGTTTTGCATGTATCCTAAGATGCATTAACATAAGATTTATAAATCCGTGCAGAATTAAGTTAAACTATATTTTAAAAAATTAAAAGGTGGGTTAGTCTTAGATTCATTTTTTAAATATAATCACCTAGTCCACATTCATAAAAAAAGTCTTATGAAAATTTAAGAATAAAAGATACTATAAAATATTATATCATAAATCGAAACCTTTAAAACTAAATTATCGTAGTAGACTTGTTTTCTATATATTAATATTTCTTGCTGACAAATAATGGATAACCAAACTACAAAATGGCGCTACAGCTGATTACAATGTGTGGACACTTTTATAATGCATTGAATGAATGAATCGTCAATCTATAGTTATATATATCATTGTGGGAAACCCAGATTGAGGACATTTTATCTTCTGGTTTCGATGAGATGGCAATAGCCCCAATTTGGTTACTTTAACGAGTTTATTACATAAAGGGCAGTTAGATTTGGTAGAAGCTGTGCTGAGGTCTGATAAGCTCATGAATTAAAAATTTTTTATCAGTTTAAGAGTGAAAATGTTGGATATTATTTTTATCTTCAAATATGGGTTTCTTGTGGGTTGGTATATTAAGGAAGTTTAATGAGTTATTATTTTCTGTTGGCAATTATTTTATTTTTTGTAAAATATTCAGTTTCTCTTTCTGCTTTTATAGTAATATTAGCTTGCTTTAAAGGATTTGAATCAATAGTATAATTAGATAAGAGATTAAATGTCTTATCCTTTTCAAGTGTGAATATTGATTGTGTTTTGTGCATTTAAATAAAATGTTTGGATGACAATTTTATATTAGTCAACAGTTTTTGGTATAAATAAGGGTAAATTGTAAAGATTGGTAAGAATATTAGAATTGATAATGTAGAGTGTTTTGTTGGGAATAATATAAAAGAACTTGTTGGTTATTAATTGATGTATAATAATTGAGGATGATTGGTAATCTAAAAGTAAAGGAAATATTAAAGGAAAAAGTATTTACTTAAATTTTTTGTATCATTAATCTACATTTAAATTTTGATATATTGGAATTGTATAGAATTCATTGATGCAAAATTATGAAAGAGGACTGAATATTTTGGATGATAAAATCATTTTTATGTCAGGTTGTGGTATTGGCAGTGGTTGTAGTGTTGGCAGTGGTTGTAGTGTTGGCAGTGGTTGTAGTATTGGCAGTGGTTGTGGTGTTGGCAGTGGTTATAGTGTTGGCAGTGATTGTAGTGTTGGCAGTGGTTGTAGTGTTGGCAGTAGTTGTAGTTTTATTGTTAGATTAATCAGGCGTAGCTTTTATGATTTTTCTAAGCTTGCAATTTGTTTATTTTGAAATTGGATATCTTGCTGAGATCCACTTATTAAATTGTTAACATATTGCTGGATTTAATTTTATAAGGTTGGGTGGCAACATGATGATACAAAGGATATTGATTGTGTTTTGTACATTTAAATAAAATGTTTGGATGACAATTTTATATTAGTCAACAGTTTTTGGTATAAATAAGGGTAAATTGTAAAGATTGGTAAGAATGATAGAATTGATAATGTAGAGTGTTTTGTTGGGAATAATATAAAATAATTAAATTTTTTGTATCATTAATTTGGCTATCAAGGTACTGTAAAATGAACAGGTACTGTAAAAGGAATAGGTTCAAAATCATGATGTTAATCCATATGGTTGTTTATACAAAAAATATTTTATTTAGCAATATTTGTAATCACCTCTGCATAAATTTGAATTATACTTATATATATATATTGTCAACATATGTAATTATTATTTTTTTATAAAATAGTTTTAACTAACCCAAAAATATTTGTAATTATGATCATAATGTAACATAAATAAGGCGATGGAATAATAGGACATGAATCAGATTTCTTGGTATTATTATTTTCAATCATAATCCTCAGCAATTAAAAAAGAGTCTCATTACTCTCACAAACATCTTCCATGCATTTGAAAGAATTTACTAGAGTTTTGATTCAGAAGAGTAGAAGTCAGGCTTTTCATGTCATAAAAAATGTATGTAGTCGCAAAGTAAATATTTAAGGAATATAGTGTGCTTGAAAATGAAATTGTGAGTGATAGTAATTATATTTTTTTAACATATAAAATCAGCAGATATTTGATTTGATTTTGATAATTGAAATTTAAAATATAATTTTGAATTCGAGATTAAAATATTTTGTAAATTTATGAAAAGGAAATACCATATTATCATCATACAGGAATATTACTTTATCTATTTTATCTGTACCAAAAGGCCGAGGATAGGTGCAACCTAGTTGCAAATAAAATTGATGATATTGGCAACTAGTTGCAAATATAATTGATGATATTGACAATCTTTTTGATGGCCAATATAATTGATGATATTGACAATCTTTTTGATGGCCAATATAATCGCAGATAGGTGCAACCTAGTTGCAAATATAAATAATGATATTGACAATATTATATAAAAACTGATATATAGCAACTTTTAAAGTGTAAAAATGTTAAAAAATGACAACTTCCAATGTTGGTAAATTTAAAAAATGTTAAGCATATACCTACTTTTAAAATGAGTATGTGTGTATTTGGATCTAACTGAAATTGAGAAGAAATATACTCAAATGAATTCCTTATCCTGTTAAATTAATATCTAAAATTGTGTCATGTTTTAAAATAGACAGCTGATATTATTCTAATAAAAATATGTGATCCTTCACCTATAATTTAAAATTTTTCCTACTTTTATATTAATCTAATTGTTTCCATTTTTTTAGGTAAAATATTTTAAAATTTGACTTTAATAATAATAAATTAGAATTTAAAAAATTATATTTCAGTAAATTAAATGGATAAAATTATAAAAGAAGTTAAAAATACTGGAAATAATAATTAGGGGATTGTATAGGAAAAAATGTTATTAACCTCCAAAAAAAGCTATTTTTTGTTTTAATTCTAACATAACTTAAATAAAAAATGAGATAAAATCAAGTAAACGTATTTTATTAAAATAATTTTATTCAATAAAAACAATTTATTAACAACTATAATTCTAATACATAAATAATTACAATCATTTTATAATATAAAAGACGAATATAAATACATTTAAAACAATTATAACAAAACTAGTAAATATATTTAACAACAATTATTACAAAACCAATGAATTTTATAAGGTTTTTTCTTAATTTTTTGACATTTAAAGTGGAACCAGCACAAACAAATATCATGACAAATCCAGGACTCCGCTATAATCTTGACTTGTAAATCTTGAACCTGTATCCAAGCTTGATTGGTCAAATATGATTTTATCATTTGAAAATCGACTTCATCATTTTTTAAACATTGCATACTATTTTTTATGGTAAGAATGTCATCAAAATCAACCATTTCATTATTATAAATTTTATTCTTTGCAGACTCTTTATAAATTTTATCTATAATCCATCTTGCCTTGTTTTCTTCAGACAAAGTTGTATAAGGTTAGATAACTTTTCTGATAAAAATAAATATATTAATATTATTTTTTTAAAATTACTATAAGTTATCTGACGATTGCCCAAATTTTTGGGTTTTGTATCACCTAATTTTAAATATTAAAATATTTATATTTTTAAATATTAATAATAACCTGCATTTATTTTCTCATTGATTATGAAATTTATAAACTCCATTTGAGAATTGGTTATAATTGGTGTTCCTAGTTAAAATAATAATATAAATTATATTATGATATATACCTTTTCCTATGTCCTCAGCAAATTTAGGTATACTTTTAATACCAATTGCTTTTACTTTATCATTATAAATATCAAAATGTTTCTTTTTGCTTTTATTCCCTTTTTTAGATAATCCTATTACAGATAAATCAGACTTCCTCGGCTTGCCTTGTCTTTTCATCCGAGCTGGTAATTTCAGACTACGAATTTTTTCAAAATCTATATTTTCTTTGTCTTAATAGAAATTAGTATTTTTTTTACATAAGAAAATAACCATCAATAGCGTCTTGTTTTCTTTGTTCCTCTCTTTCTATAATCATGTCCAGATCTAATTAAAATATAAATATATATCAAAATATAATATATTAAATTACTTTCGAGTGCTTCAGATATTTTAATATTATTTGATTGATCTAAATCTATAATTAAATAATTTTATAAAATAATAACAGATTTTAGAATATATTTGATCAATCAGCCAATTAATGATGTAAATAGTCCAAATAACAGTTTTTTATTGTATTATTTTAAAATCCTTATTTTATTCCCTTGCCCCATAAAGTAAATTTAATATATTGACATTTTAACAATGGCTGATTTTACAAAATTGTAAAATTATGCTAATCCAAAGTTTAATATTACCATCATCTTGTAGACATGAAGGCATGAAAATAGTTTTTTCTATTTCATTATTGATAATGATATCTTCAGGATCTAAAAAATAAAAATGTTATAGTAGTGCAAAGATGAGGAATATAAAAACATTATTTTTATTAAAAATATACAATTACTTTGTAAGCTAGGAGATAACAAAACACTGGCTATATTCTCATGCACTTCTTTATAGAAAATTGATATTTATATTAAGATATTATATTATTACCATCATTATCTTCTAGGGAAGAAACAGAAACAACATCTCCCAGTACATCTTTGTCATTGGGATCTGATTATTATTATTTTAAAAAAATATAATATAAATTAAGTTTACTATTAATCAGAGAATGAATATCTATGCTTTCATCTGATGGTATGAGGAAGAATAATTTTCCATCACTAAAACAATCATCCATTTTTTCAACTTGGTCAAATACAAAGTCAAAATTGTCTTGGGGTAGATTAGATATATAAGCAGCTTTTGGTACAAATGATTTTAAGATCTTGTTATATTTTTGCTGCTGTGATAATTTTTTTTTGTATTCATACATACTAACGATGTAATTGATATGTCTGTAGTATACGTTTGAGGTTGTTCAAGACTGCATTTCTTTGAATAATTCCTAGTCCATCTCACATTACAAAGTTCAGGATAGTATTTATCCATATTATATGCAGCCCTTAATGCCATTAGATGGCGGCATGGTAAAAGCATTGTGGTAAGATAACCACAAGAGCACTTATCCATAGATACATTGTAAATATTACCTAAATCATTGATTTTTATGGCTGTGAACATGTCATTGGCTAATACCGGTATGCTGATTGAATTACTAAGATTTATTTCATTGAGTATATTTTTAAAGGCATAGGTCAGCAAATTTCTATATTTGCTCTCAGCTGATAAAAGACTATAAGGAAATAATGAGCTTTTTTCATTGCTCATAATGCTTCTATAATCTTTTTCAAATGCCATTGAGTTAACTATAGAAATTACATCCTTAAATAGCCCTTTGAGGGTTGAAAATTTTGTTATTACCGCTTTGAACTTTTGATTCATTGACTCAACTCGGTTATTTGTCGAGTTAAAAAAATGTGGAACACATGATCTTAGCCCAATAACCCACTCGTTTTTTATATTATGCCAATTATTATTATAATATGCCATAACTTTTGGAAGATTTAAATTCACAAGTTTTAAATAAAGTAAATCATAATGCTCCTGTGATTGAGCATATACTAAACTCTGTAGAATATCAAGAACCAGCTTTACATCTTGCTCTGCTATATCACGCTTACCAGTACTGATCTCTCGTTTAAAACTTCGCATAACATGGAAAATACAAATGTGTATTTCTGCCTTTGGAAAACTTTCATACAACGCCTGCCTGTCTGCAAAATCTTTGTCTCCTATTATCACTTGAATATTATCTTTGATATTATATCTCCCAAAAATATCACACATTGTTTTTACACATTTGTATGTTTCTCCTTTAACTAACCACAAAGCTGCTATTTGTGATTGACCATCTCCATCAATTACCATTAAGATAAATAAAGGCATGCCAAGATTATTCAGTTTATAGGTTGCATCTATAAACAGGACCTCGGGATAGCATTTTACAAAATGTCGCATAGCTATGTCCTGATAAAAGATGCCCATCAGCTCATTGTTTTCTTCGTGAATTTCTACAATGGCATCTTTGTCCTCTCTTAATTGATTGACCACATCGATCAACATGTTGGTAGATGGTTTGTTTAGGTTTGCTGAAAGATTGTGAATGTCTCTCAGCATCACCATTTGTCCTGTCTTCAGAATATAATCCTGAATTTTAACTTTGTTTGCCTTGAAGGTTAGAGCTTGCTCGACAATTTGTTTTTTGATTGGAGACAACTTTCTTTGTTTGGGTAGGAGCATATATATGTTTTTATCTAGATAATATAAAATATTAATATTAAAATATAATATAATATTTTTCCTACTTAGATCATGATTTTTATGTTCTTCCATAAATTTCACGATGACTAAATGAGGCCCAACGATAGGATCTAACTTGTATATAACCGTAAAGTTGAATGTACACTCTTTACGGAAGCTAGATGTCTTCCTTAATCCCGTTGAACGAGACCTCTTTTTCAAAGAATATTTACAGACATAAAATATTCTTTGATATTTAAATTGTTTAATTAACTCTATGCTACATGGATACTTCAACAGTTCTGATTTATATATGGATATATTTATTAGATTTTCCTTTTCATATATATCTATTGACTTTTTTAAAGTGTCAATAGAATTAAATGTTGCATTTAGATATAATGCCATTTATCTTTATAACAACTAAAAATTTTATAAATATTATAATTTAAATTTAATTTACCTGATTTCTGTTGAATTTATTTGCAACCTTGTATATAAAGCTTAATAAGGAGACCCAAATAGTATATATGGACAGCTAAAATTTGTGTTTTTTAAAAATATTATAATTAAAATTTATTTTCAAACCTTTTATATAAAGCTCAATAAGGACACACAAATAGTATATAAGGCAGAGACCTGCATAGGCACCACAGCCCGGCCCGGGTATATTTAAAAAAATTAAAATACGGCCTGACCCCTCTGATATAAGGACTGCTAAAATTTGTGTTTAGGTGAGATGATGATTATTTCTTAGATAGAGATCGACTGAAAGAGGGAGAAAATAATAATTATTTTTATAGTTTAATATTCTAGTATTATATAATTTATATTATAAAATTAGGTATTTCTAGCTTGCCAGGTTTAAAATCTAATGTACAACATGCAACTTGACCATTAGAATGCTATAAATTTTTTATTACTCCAAATATTACAAATCTAATAATAAAATACACAAATCAAAAAATTATAATTCAAAAATTCCCTCATCTTCCAAAATCAAAATTGATGCAACTCAATTAAATGCTTTGATAGGTTTATTATTGATTGCAGGTATACATAAATCCTATTATCAGAATTTAAGAGATCTATGGAGTAATGATGTTTAAAATATAGAAATTTAAATTTATTCATCATATTGCTAAAATTCATATCAGAGATATCTTTAATAATTTTAATGAAAACTGTAACAAGATTAATCAATTTTTTATAATTTGTTGACTATATCTTGCATAAATTCTAATAATTTAAAGGAGATTAATAGATCAAAGTTTATAAAATTATTAAAACCTATATCAACCAAACAAAAAGGAAGGTGCTCCTTTTGTCTAAGAGTTAAGGACAAGAAAACCCCATTTATTTGTTCAAAATTTATATGAATATATTATAATTAAAATTTATATATAATAAACCTGAAGTTTAATTTGTAATCTTGTAAATAAGTTAAATAAGGAGATCAAAATAGTTATGGACACTAAAATTTATATATTATAATTAAAATTTATATATAATAAACCTGAAGTTTAATTTGTAATCTTGTAAATAAGTTAAATAAGGAGATCAAAATAGTTATGGACACTAAAATTTATATATTATAATTAAAATTTATATATAATAAACCTGAAGTTTAATTTGTAATCTTGTAAATAAGTTAAATAAGGAGATCAAAATAGTTATGGACACTAAAATTTATATATTATAATTAAAATTTATATATAATAAACCTGAAGTTTAATTTGTAATCTTGTAAATAAGTTAAATAAGGAGATCAAAATAGTTATGGACACTAAAATTTATATATTATAATTAAAATTTATATATAATAAACCTGAAGTTTAATTTGTAATCTTGTAAATAAGTTAAATAAGGAGATCAAAATAGTTATGGACACTAAAATTTATATATTATAATTAAAATTTATATATAATAAACCTGAAGTTTAATTTGTAATCTTGTAAATAAGTTAAATAAGGAGATCAAAATAGTTATGGACACTAAAATTTATATATTATAATTAAAATTTATATATAATAAACCTGAAGTTTAATTTGTAATCTTGTAAATAAGTTAAATAAGGAGATCAAAATAGTTATGGACACTAAAATTTATATATTATAATTAAAATTTATATATAATAAACCTGAAGTTTAATTTGTAATCTTGTAAATAAGTTAAATAAGGAGATCAAAATAGTTATGGACACTAAAATTTATATATTATAATTAAAATTTATATATAATAAACCTGAAGTTTAATTTGTAATCTTGTAAATAAGTTAAATAAGGAGATCAAAATAGTTATGGACACTAAAATTTATATATTATAATTAAAATTTATATATAATAAACCTGAAGTTTAATTTGTAATCTTGTAAATAAGTTAAATAAGGAGATCAAAATAGTTATGGACACTAAAATTTATATATTATAATTAAAATTTATATATAATAAACCTGAAGTTTAATTTGTAATCTTGTAAATAAGTTAAATAAGGAGATCAAAATAGTTATGGACACTAAAATTTATATATTATAATTAAAATTTATATATAATAAACCTGAAGTTTAATTTGTAATCTTGTAAATAAGTTAAATAAGGAGATCAAAATAGTTATGGACACTAAAATTTATATATTATAATTAAAATTTATATATAATAAACCTGAAGTTTAATTTGTAATCTTGTAAATAAGTTAAATAAGGAGATCAAAATAGTTATGGACACTAAAATTTATATATTATAATTAAAATTTATATATAATAAACCTGAAGTTTAATTTGTAATCTTGTAAATAAGTTAAATAAGGAGATCAAAATAGTTATGGACACTAAAATTTATATATTATAATTAAAATTTATATATAATAAACCTGAAGTTTAATTGGACAATAAAAAAGGCGGGAAGGTTGCACGCATCCTTTGCGGTACCAAAATTATTTTAAATATCAATCTCTACTGTTTACATTTTAAATTTTTAGTTATTTTTTTTGAAAAATATATTTATAATGCATATTTTTAAATGTAAATTTAAATTCCAAAATAAAATAAAATTAAAAGATTTTGATTTTCGAATTAATTATAAAATTATTTTAATAATTTTTGCTATTTTTGCTATTTTTTTAGTAGCGAGCTACGCTATCGCTCTTTTTTTTAAAAAAAAATAGCACGTTAAACCTAACGATATAAAAAAAATAGATATAGAATAAAGCGCTATATTAAGAACACAGCTAATATTTCGAGTTCAGTGGAACGATAAAAAGATTTAAAAAATTGCTTTATCTTTATTCTCTTTTATTTTTAAAATTCTATCCAATCCGACATTTTGTTAATATGTTGAGGGCCTGGCTACTAAGAAAGCCCAAGACTTTTTATTAAGGTTAAAATTAATTTTATATTATAAAGGCCAACCCCAACCATTATTTTAAATTAAGATCTATCTATAATTTTATGTGAAGAGTCCAATTTACCAAATACCAACCCATTAAGAAACCAAGAGTGATACTATTATTTCAGTAGTAATTATCTTCTATTTGATAGTCATATCAATATTTTGAGTTGATGAGAAATTTCCTGAACCTTTAAGACCTAGAGCCCATTTTGAGTTTGATTATTAATATAATCAAAAGATATTTTAATTGCCTTTTATTTGATATCCATATTAAAATTTACACCTGCCCCTGCATCCTCGCTTCATGCCAAGTCATACATATCAAGGCCAAGATTTAATACATTCAGTTAAAAGATATTTGAATTAACTTTTATTTGGTACCCATATCGATATTTTATGTTAAAAATATTCCTGACCCCCCAAAACCTAGACCCGCTTATCTAGAGTAGCAATTATTATTACAATCAAAAGATATTTTAATTACCTTTTATTTGATACCCATATCAATCTCTTTTATTTTTTACCCCCCCCCCTACCTAGACCAAGTCTTACCCATCAAGACCCATAATGAATACTTTCAGTCAAAGATATTAAAACTCATATCTATATTTTGTATTTATATAATTATTAAGAAAATGCTAATTATATATCTTTTCAAATTTATATTAATAAAGCTACGACTCAAAAACTTATAGGTAATATTATGTTAGAAAATGAATTAATTAGGTTTCTCCTATAATTGAATATATATTTTTTTTAAAATCCTTTTTCCTAATATAATAAATCAATGCAATTAAGGGGGGAAAAAATACTATTTTCAGAGTTTATTTCAACATTTTTTTTTTCATATTTAGAATATGTAAATGGTATCCTTATAATATCTTTAGGTAATCACGACTAGAAACAATTATAAATATTTTTTTAAATTTAAATTAGATTATTTTTTTTGATTTTTTTGTATTTATTAGCCATCAAATATTTAATTATTTTTAGAACTATTTAAATAAGAATTGAAATAATGATTATGCATTTAATTTATATCTCATATTTTAGAGTCATATAAAAACAAATAGAATATTTTCATTATTAGGACGAGTCAAAAGATTCCGTGGACCAGGTATATTATATAATTTATAATATGAAAAGGAATATGTTCCCTTTAATAATATTTTAGTCTCTAAGTCGATCCGAATTACATCTTCTAAAGGTACAAAAAATATATATATTATGCCAATTAATATGATTTTAAAATAATAAATTTAGGCGCTAGACCTTATCTTGTCAAGCATAATGGTATATATTTATAATAAAGTATATATGCTTATTTCAAAAATTTTTGTATAGAACCTATATGTTCAAGTTGACCACTTTATTACGAGAAAAAAAATTTAAAATTTTTATCGGATGATTTGGTTCCGAATTATTTTTTTTTACAAGATTTGAGTCCAAATTCATATCCTAATTTTTAGTTTAGAAATAGATCCTATTTGATCTAATATATATATGTCACCGAAATCGAAAAAAGAAATTATGAGCGCTTTTAAGAATAATGAACAATTTTTTAATTATTTTAAAAAATAATTTTCATAAAATTTTAGGAAAACTAAATAATTTTCATAAAAAATTAGGAAAACTAAACAATTTATAAATATTTCTGGCCCAATTTGGCCCGAATTAGACCTATTCTGAGAAAATGTTTATCGAAGTCTTATCCAACCCACCAGAGTTAGGTCTTATTGAACTTGGATTAGTATGTGGAAAGCTCTACTATAACGGAAAGAATATTAATACTTATATATATAATTACATTTCTAAATATATAATATTTAATATATATTTATTAAATGAGAAAATCCATATAAATTATCCCAGGCAGATTTGACAAACGGGTAATGGGAAAATTTCTAATTAGGGGATTATACATGCATCTCTCATTTCCTACCAATAAAACAGCAACCTGTTTACAGTAGAATGAGATTAAAACGATCAATAATATAAAAAACCCTAACATTTTTTTTTGTCACAACGGACAGTTTGAATCTATCATTAATGCTTTTCAAAAAATTTAAGCTCACATGAAAAAAATACAAACATTAAAATCTAAGGAATTCGAGAATTTTTATCTTAGACAGATTATACAATCAAATATTTTTGTTCCTTTTTTAGGTATACCATAATGTTTTTCTTAAGAAATATATTTTAACACTATTTTGATTTGTAAATGTTTTTAATTTCAAAAATAAATACCTCCAATTTTATAAATTAATTTATGAGAATATAGTTAACCTAATAAAATCTTAAAAAAATATTAAATTAAGGTGTAGATTATGGGATTAAATAAAGTTATTATTTTTATACATTAATATATATTTGAATCTCTAGGTAAATTAATTAAGATAGTTTTTCTGCTATATGCTTAAGCCTATATATAATTATGTTTATATTATATAATATTTTATATACAATGAAGGAATCAGTGTTAATTTTACTCAACAAGAAAAATAAATCATTATTTTATACAATTTTACTTTGGGTTTATTTTTTAATCATTGTGTTTTATTGTTAAAATCTTTTGCTTTATGGAGCTTAATCAGGGAAATTTCATTTATCAATTATTCATTATGCCAATATAAATTTAAACTGCATTGATTATTTTATCAATAAAAAAATTTACATTAATAATTTTATATTGTTTTTCAGATAATAATTGAAACGATTAGGCAGAGGTATAAGGGATAGCTCTAAAAATGCAAAATTGTATCATATATTTTATAGGAAACTTTATATACCACAAATGATTGGATTAAATCTTCATTTAAATTAATGAAAACACATGTCTTACGATTAAACACTCAACGAATGATTAGTTGTAAGAATAGATAAATAAAATATCAAATTATGATGTAGGTTAATATAAAAATACGGGTATTAAAACCAACAAGTGAACTCAACCTGCCGCAATTAAAGAAAAATGGGAAACTAAAATGCAGAGGTTTTTCTTTAGGAAATTTTTAAAAACATGGAATAATAAACATGAATGTTTAATTAATTTATTAATATAATTACAGTTTAATAATCAAAAATAATCATTTTTATTTCTTTGTATATCCTCAGGAGTTATCTTAATTTTATTTTTTCTAAATCATCATTATTCATTTAGTATAGACATATATAATCTTTTCTAAATCATCATTATTCATTTAGTATAGACATATAATCGAATATCTCTAAACTTATTATTAAAATTATAGCTAGAAAAAGAATCTATATTATTTAAGCGATAGTTAATATTAAATAAAGGATCTCTAATATTGTTATTAAAATTATAGCAGTGAATTTTAATATTAGATGTCGTCTTGGACAACTTTTATTACACAGCGATTGAAACGCAAATCGCTATTTTTTATTTTTGTCATTTATAAAACGGCAGATATTTAGTTTTTTTTAGTCTAGTTATGATATAATCATAAAGTAATGTTGTTAAACGGCTCGTTGAGTCAATTTTTAACAATCAGCAACTATAAAAATATTATCTAAGCCTCTAAATTTTGCTAATAGATATCCTCATCTTTATGACATCTATTAAAAAAAATCTTCAATCATGCATAAATTTTTCCCGGATAAAATGGAGGTAGCCATTTTTATAAATCGGCTTAAATTGAGTCGTTTAACAACATTATCTTATATGAAAAATTTTATATAAATTTTCTCAAATTAAATTATAATAAATTAAAGCTCAATATGTATTCTGGATATTGGAGATTAGGATAAATCACAATAACCCTATTTTTAAATAAAAACTGAGATTTTTTTTTATTGGGACTTCAAGTTTCCAAAAAATAAACATATATGTTAAAAATAATAATTGTCTTTTTATTATTTTAGCAGCTTTTATTTCATAAACAATAAATGTAAAAAATTAATATTAATATCATGCAATCAACTATCATCGATATCAATAATAAATCATTAATGATAATAATTCTATCTTATAATAAAATCGGTCAATCTTTCAGGTTAGGCAGCTACGCGAATAGTTGTATTTCAAAAATAAGATATAATTACTTATATTTGTATTTAGATTTATAAGAATTGGTTTAGAAAGTATTTAAGTATTTGTATCTTAAATACATAAAATATAAAAAGTATTACGTATTTATTACAATTTTCATACGAATAGCTACTTTTTTTTTATTATATTGAATTTTAGATGTTAATACACCATATATATTTAAATATTAGATTTGTTACCCTAGTTAGTTGAAAAATTAAGATATTCCAATTTTAAATAGCGGAAACGAAAATACAATTGTTTTTTTTTGAGAAGGAATTTGATTTATCTATCATCAAATAAAGGTAAATTTTATTATTCATCTATCATTTAATAAAGGAGAAAATTTCCCCACATTCTTGAAGGGCTATCAGCTAGTATTACAATAAGAGTTCAGTATTATCTATAATCCTTTATGATTATTATGTAAATATTAATTGAACATGATTTATATTAAAATCAAAATGAATGTAATATATATATAACAAGGCTATTTTTTTTTAAAATCAATCTTCATCTCTGGTCATACTTTATAAAAGCTCACCAATATGAATTAAAAAGGATTTCAAAGTAAAACAACGTTGTGGCGTATAAGAGGCAAAATAAATGGTACATCATATCTATTTTTAATATAATCGATGTATTTAAAGTCAAAAAGTGATTGCAGAATATGTTAATTATTATGATCGGCACCATGAATACTACATTTTGAAAAACTAGGAGACTAAAGGTGATGAGATTTATTCCGTACTTGTTTGATGGATCCATTGGCGGAGATAACTGATCAAAGATACTGGCGTTTCCACGTGTTTTTCTTTTATTCTCCTCTTGGGTTGGGAAAGAGAAATTGGTACTATTAATGATTGTTCTTTGAGTAAGAGATGATTTCCATACGTAAGGTGCTATAGTTATAGGTAATATTTAGATTATTTAGATGATTATATAAATAGTAACCTAATTTTGGTTTATTAAACAAATTGTCAAATACAAAAAAATACAAATACAAGGTTAAAATTATAATTTCTATCAACTTCCTTCATAAAATGCTTCCAAAAAAATAGCATGCATAGTTAATGTTTTATTCAACTTCCATTTTGAATATAAAAAGTATTTCCCCTGCTATTTTGAATCAGAACTTGAACAAATTTTTATTTATATTAAGTAATCTAATATAGGAGTGTCTTAGAAAGTAATATAGCTTTAAGTTTTCCGCGTGATTTAAGTGTAAATATTCTACAATTTAAAAATTCAATTTTTATATTTTATTAACTATTATTAAAAAAAATATTTTTTTGATATATATATATATATCCTTATTTTTATCTAAAGAATTCTTATTAAAAAATAAAACTTTATTAGAAGATAATAATATTATACTTGAAATCGTAGTTGAAGTTGGTTTGGGAAGCTCATTTTTTATGTCGATAATATTGTTAACTTTAATTTCAATGTCTTCTTGAAGTGTTTCCCTATTTTTTGATGAGTGTAAAAACTTTTTTAAGGAATGGGTACTAGATACATTAATTGGTCCCCTAGTCTGTCTCTGATAATTATTTGCGAATTGCATTGATGTGTTGCTAATCATATATTTTGATTTTATCTTTTTACTGATCACGTGAATATACGCGTAACATATAGCAGACAAAGGAATAAATTTTAAGGTAACTTCTCTAATAATTTGATAAGTGATCCACATTGTAGAGGACTTTGAGTCCAATACATTATAAACTGCTAAATAAAAAGTACTCAACGGTAAATCTTCTATTAAGTCTTTTTTATACCCACTTAGATAATCTATTTCAGAGTAATTCTTTTTTGTGAATGATGTTGTTTTT
Organism: Gordionus sp. m RMFG-2023; assembly: GCF_954871325.1. Taxonomy (NCBI): domain Eukaryota; kingdom Metazoa; phylum Nematomorpha; class Gordioida; order Chordodea; family Parachordodidae; genus Gordionus; species Gordionus sp. m RMFG-2023. Next base: position 2,325,653 of record NC_088778.1, on the reverse strand, counting down.
CTGGCCTCAATGCTGTTATTTTTAAAGACCTGAACGTGACAAAGTTTTCCTTTCATTATCTTGTACCGAAAGGTTATCGGGATAAACATAATTATAGAATATATTATAATGATTATTACTGTCCATTTAAGATATTTTGGGGTGAAGAATTTGAGATATTCTCTATGCTCAACAAAAGAATAGCTATACCAGCACATCAATACCGATAGCGAAAAGCTGATATTTATGAGGGACTGTATTAAAAGTTGGTAATAATTTGATTTGTAATTATTATATCTGAATCCGAACAATATCTGCGTTTGGAGAGAGGAATGACTTCCGCTTTTCCCATAATAATTTAAGAAAGGATCCAAGGTAAGGATCATCATTATACACAGATTAAAGGCAAAATAAACCACATATAAAATATTTATCCCTATCATATCAGAAAAATTAGATGATATATTGTCTATCGGTGAAGAAGAATGAGTTGTATGTGAAAAGCAAAAAAGAATGTTGAACATAGTACGTCTGAATCGATTCATTGAATAATTAATACGGGTGTTAACATCAAGAGGTACCACTTTCTTCTTCTGCCTTATCTTGTGAATCCTTAATGGTAAAGATATAAAAATAATATAGCATTGACTATTTATTTAGTTTATTTATATAATAACAATTGTGATCTTTATTAATAATAATAAATAAAAAGGTTTTTTTGGTATATATGCTTCTAATTTTTTTTTAATTTATAGGAAACTTTTACTTGCATAATAGATACACAAAAGCAATTGAATTTCCAATGTATCCTAGAATTAGTATTGCTCGGTATATCCTAAGAAAAATAAGATTTTCTAGGGTAGAAACTCTCATCATTGATTCAGCATGATAACAACCTCTATCATTTATATCTACAAGAACATTCATTATAGAATATATTGAGTGGTTAAAAATTAATGTTTAAAATAGAGTTTCTATTGGTTCAATTATTTAAAACGTTGGTTGTTGCGTTCATTAAATCTACCTTGCATCATATAATAATTTTAATTAAAAATTAATTGCAAATCGTTTATTGGCACTATATGCCAAAGATTTAATAACCCCAACAGCCCCACACTATCTACTTTTCTGTCAATTTGTATTAAATAATTTTAATCAATTATCCAATAATAAATCTCATAATTCAATTTATTACTTTAATTTTTTTTAGTCATTTTAAAAAATAAATTTACAAATTTGATAGGAAATATGTAAAAAATATGTAATACAGACTCAATTTGAATCATATTTTAATTTTAATTTATTTGATTGATATTATTAAATATCAAATAACGTAAAAAAATATATTAATATTTATTGCCTCCTTGTTCATAAGTGTGAAAATCGACCATTTATTATATATATATTATATCGGCAAGGTCCGTATTGACAATATACCATCTATATTAAAAATGTTTCTGCCCAATTGTCTAAAATTTTAGGATAGGTATTTTTAAATTATACCGAAATACCTTCATGGCAAAAAGACGTTCAGTAAAGGATTAGATAATTTTTTAACCTGCGGAAATTCAATACCCTTGAAAGGATATTGCGTAATGACTATGGTAGTATATGCATATTGTCCCATTATATTTATTTTTATGGTTCTGAAACCAAATTCTTAGCAAGGTTCAGGGGAAAATTTTTTTTTAAAAAGGGAAGGATTTAATCTACAGACCCTTGGATTCTGGATTAGATGTAGGTTTGACTACTTTTTTAAAAATGTTTAAATGAACTAATGGTGTGGCATACAATGACAATATTTAATTCAAATTAATTTAATTATAATAATAATAAAATGAAAATACTTTGATACCAATATGCTCCGTCTCACAATAAAATTATCTATGAATTTTCAGGTTTCATTTAGAAATTAATGTTATTGATTGTGAGTTTTCAAGATGAATTACTATAATTAGTAAGGAATTTACGTTAAATACCATTAATTCACAAATTTGTCTAGAAATAATCCTCAAAAAACGTCAACCAAATTTAGCCATTTCTTTTAAAAAATATTTATCCAATGATAATAATATAAAAATGTTAATTGTTATTTTTATGTTACAGATGATTTTATTTTATTAAATATTTCACATCGTATATTGAGGGTTAAGATGCTTCTGATTTAGATAAATTATTAATAAATGGAAATCTATCAAATTAATTAATATAGCCTAGCCATTTTATCAGAGGGAATAAGATTTTCACAGTATCATTGTTTAAATTATCAAATATATTTTCTTGCAATAAAGATTTTATTGAAAAATGGATCCATGTCAAGAGAAGATTCAAACTTATCTTGAGAAGAATTTACCAAAAAGTGCTATATGCCTATTATAAAAAACCCTTAAGGAAGGATCCAATCCCACAATCTAATAAAAATTTAAGATTTTATACGAAATTATAAGTGAGAAGGATGAAAACATAGCATCCGGATGTAAAAAATTTGTTAAAAGAATTGATAAATCCAATTATTTCTTTATTAGATAAAATTAATATAACTAACATATATTTTTTGGCCTTTTCTCTAAAAATTTTTAGAAATCTTGGCAGAATAAACAGGGATAATCTATTACTCTCATTTGACTATTAATGAGAAGATTCTTTTAACTTTGGCATTATAAGCAGATATAGGAAAAAAAATAAAGCTTGCTATAATAGCAGTTCACTACATTATTTAATGAATATAAGAGAAATCAGACCAATTTTTGGTGAAAAGCATATTTTGCTTATTCAACACATCAGATAACAATTTAAAGTTGCTTAATTGGTTGAACAACTTTGAACTCATTTAAAGAAACATTTTTATATTTTTTTAAATCTATAGACTTTTCTAAATCTTACTACTTGTGTGAATATTTTTAATTTCTATCCATTGGAAAACATTCCAATTTAGAAGTTCTGACTAAATAGCAAAATAAAAATTGCTATGTTTTAGTATTTTATAAATTATCTATCATTGCTTCTATAAAAATTTTTGTTTCTACATTTTTAACATTTTTTTCAAACATTGCTTTTAATTTTAATGAATTTTTTTTATCTTTCTGATAACAAATGTAATTTAATTAAACATTTCAATCAGAGATATTCATTGAGGCCGCTTGTGACCTATAAGATGCCAGGTATAATATATTTTCTAACACGCCTGGGTCAAGTCTGGATTTTTGATACAAATATTTAATGGCCTTGGGCCATACAAATTTTAAAATCCAGCCTATTAAACTGTTACTAACTTAAAAAATATGTTACATTTTTTTTCATATAATAATAATAAATTTCAATATTGCAAACAACGGGATGGCCTAAATAATTGAAATATTGTTTATTTTCATTTAAAACAATAAATTAAATTTTTGGATAATGGGCTTGGGCAAAGTTTTTGAAACTTAGGATTGGCTGGGGTTTGGATTTGCTTATTAAACATGGACTGGGCCTGCAAAATTTTTGATTACTTAGATCTGAGCCTGGTGAATAAATTGAGGCCCATAAAGGTCTCTAATTTCAATAATTGAATTATTTCAATTCTCATCTGACTTTATTTGAACTAAAGGAATGGGCAAACCACAGATATGCTTTATTTTAATTATTGCACAAAATCTTGCTGAATTGTTAGTTGAAAGAAATTACTATTTTAATACTTCAAAAATTTCAAGAAATTGTTGAACACAAGGAAATATTGTAAGTCATCGTGAAGTGTATATATAGAAGAACTATTAACCATTGGCATAAATAAAAAAAATTATGCCTTTTGTGACCACAAGTTTACATATATCCTTAGGGATCCCGTTATTAAAAAAATAAGTTACTAGCTGATAGCCCAAATATTGATGGGGAATCAGAATTTTCTCCTTTATTCAATGATGAATGAATAATGAATTTCACCTTTATATGATAATGGTTGAATCAGAAATTTTGTTATCTTAGGAGGTGTTATTCATAAATTTATATTTATATAGATAAAAGGTTATTATTCTAAAACTCCTCATTATTTTTTTAAATATGTTAATGAATATTTTGTAATTTTAATTTATCTGCACAATAGAAAATATTTTAAAACTAATTTTTTTATTCATTTCTATTTTTTATTTATTTAATCTAAAAAATACATTCTTGCTAGATGAGTTTTGCATAACTTATTTTCGATTTAACTTTGCTCAACAAAACTCTCTTCCATCAAGAATGATTACAAATTACTAATACAAATGAATAAAAATTTAGTAAATATATTCTTGCATTATGTTATAACATTTTGGGAAGGATTTTTTCCAAACGTTATGATATTCTAATTTAAGTTTCAATTATGGATGGAAATTTTACAAATACCAATAAATTATTTGCTCAACAATTTGATCCTCCCCAATTTATTATATGCTTTGTATAATAATGATATTAATTATATGTGCAATCATAATTCATGTGATTTAATATCTCTGTAAAAGTAAATATATTAAATATGTTGGTATAATTGCAAATATTTAGAAAATAATTATTAATAGAAATATTATTTATAAAAAAAGGCATTGAAGCGCTACTAAAAAAATTGACTTGCGAAAATTATTCTTCAAAATATTTAATCATGCAAAAAAATATTTATTACATTTTTTATAGGGAATTTGAAATTAAATAAATATACATTTTTTTTAAATGAATTTGTATTTATATATTCTAATGCATTTAAAAAAAAAAATTCCCACGTCTGCAATCTTATAGCTATGAACCTGATAAATAACTTTTCAAATTGAATTTTAAAAAAAGTCACATTACATAACATAATAGAACTAACCTTTATAATATGTTAAGCCTGAGTTTCCCTCAAAACAGAATTTCCTAGAATAGTGCACAAAAGCATTTTTTCACTCTTAATATTGAAATCTCTTATTAATTTTTCTTCATCTTTAGCTCTTGAAGATCTTCAACTCTTTCAAAGATTTGATAGAATTAGTGGTCACGAATGATTGGGAACCTTATCAAGCGAAAACCCGGGGAATCTCTCAACACTACCACTAAATATAAAACTTTGAGTAAATAGTAGTATTATTACCAAATTTTATATTTAACTTTAATCAACGATTTTATTAATGAATAGTTAATAAATCTATCCTTATGATTGTTATCTAATAGCATTATTTTTTATAAAATTGTATACATCAGAATTTTAATGCGCTATTTATTATTATAAAATCAAATTTTTTAAAAACAAATATGTAAGATATATATTTTTAGAACTGGTATCGATAATATCTAATTATATTTTAGAAGATTATTATCAATTATTTTAATAAAAAATTAATTCTTTGAGCATTGCTATCGAAACTAGTTAGAATTACCGTTTAGCATATAAAGTCCATAATTCATCTATAATACTTTATTTAACTAATTATGTTTTACCTGGTATAAATTTTTGGAAAATATTAAAAAACAATTGTTTACTCAATCTTCTTAGACAGCTTTTAATAGTTAAAGAATATCAAACTAGTTTGATATTGAAAAAACGAAAAATTGTTTTCATTAAAAATCGATGCGTTTTGAAAGATACATATATTAAGCTTCATTTGTTATTTTCATGCTTTAAAAAACGTTGTGTTTGAAAATAGTATAAATTTCAAAACTTTATTATATAAATCTAAACGATAAAATTTTAAATTAATTTTTCATATTTTTTAATTTTTTTAGCCATTAGTGCATTACGTAATTATTTATATTAAGCTCAAATTTTCAATCTTTATAAATTAGTAGATTAAGTAATAATCTATACTAATGTCGTGGTCTTCCCTACTTATGTCAAGATATAATTTATGAATAAAAGAATGTTATGAAAAATGAACGGAGTTATCTATTAGATATTTCAAAGAAAAATTTGAGTTCGATTATAATTACTATTAAGCCTAAAAGATTTAGATAAAAATAATTATTCATCTTCTTTTTTTTTACAACATTAATTTTTATTTGACTTTATTTACATATTTTCATATTTTATCGGTTCAATTTAATTGCATTTAATGAATCATATTTTGTTATTCATTATTAAAGCTTGCCAATCAGAATTGAAAATAATTTCCAGGTAAAATAATGGCGTGACATATAAGAGACAAAATAAATCATATAGAATATCTATTTTTACAACGGTAGACTTTTCTAGAGTCTGTAAAGAATCCCAGAATAAATTGATCATTATCATTGGCACCAGGAATACTATATTTTGAAAAATCAAGAGACTTAAGGTGGTCACATTTAAACCGTGTCTGTTTAACATGTCCATTGGCCGAGAATCTGATGGATAAAAAATACTAGTGTCATTTCTCTTTCTTTTATTTTTCTCGTGGGTTGGGAAGTTGAAATTGGTGCAATCTATGATGGTTCGTTGAGTAGGAAATGATTTTCCTATGTAAGCTACTATAAATATATATGTATAAATTATAATAATTTTTTTTAACAATAAAACAAATGTGGGGAATGGGCAAAGAGGGATTCTTAATTCTTGCCATCTTCTCGCCACCGATCTATTTACTCATATTTTTGTATTAATTACCTAGAGTAAAAATATATTAAAATGTAACCTTAAAAACGTCAAAGAATTTAATATTAATAGAAAACTATTTTCTATCTCCTACAATACATATAAAAAAATAGTCAATACTAAAGCTAATAATTACTCATATCCCAATTCTGAAATTAATGTCAGAAAACATAATAAATGTTTTCAATTTCACGATTATATCTATAATAAAATTTTATCAATAATGTTATAGAACGTCATAATTTTTATCCTTATCCTTTATTCCATTAAAATATATTTTATATTAACTATGAGATAATTATATAGAATTCTAAGGCAGGTAATTATTTAATTAATTATTAGGTTAATCATGTTTTTTATTAAAAAACTGATATTACCCATTATCGATACTCATTTTCCCTTTATCCCAATAATTTGTTTTTTTAATAAAATTTATATTAAATATTATTAAGTTCATTTACAGTAGAGTTTGCAACGGTCCGGTCCGACCGGTCGGACCGACGGTCCGGTCCAGTCCGGTCTTATTAGACTTTTTGGTCCAATGGGACGGTCCTGTCCAACAACACGGTCCCACGGTCCGGTCCGGTCCGACCGAAGACCGATTAAAGAATATAAAAGTTTACTATAAATTGCTTTATAGTTAATGTGTATGTACATGAACATATAAAATATGATTATTTAATGCCTAACACTTTATAATATTTGATTCATCGTTTACTTTTTATATTCTTCTGTTTCATTAAATTCAATATTCATAGTTTACTTTTTATATTCTTCTTTAATTAGGCATTTGTGTATAATATAATAAAAATGAATTGATGATATAATTGAAATATTAATAGTTTAACTATTCATTTTTAATAAATTTAAATGCAGAATAAAACTTTTGTAGCTTTATGAAAAATTTTTTTTAGGTGAGACCGGACCTCCTGGACCGGACTGGACCGATGGTCTTACGGTCCGGTCTCATTTGACTTAACGGTTTATCTGTCCGGTCCCATTTTAGAAAAAAAAGACCGGACCGTTGCAAACACTAATTTACAGTATATTAGCTCAAATATATATATCTTCTTTAAATATAGTCAAACACTATTTACTTGAGATCGTATCAGTACATATAGGTAACGTTGGCTCCGATTTATAGAAATTTTTTGATCTAATGTTTCTTATTATATTGTGATCATCCATTTCGATATCTCCTCTAAATGTTGGATCTTTTTTTGAATATTGCAAATAGTTCTTAATGTTTAAATATGTTAATTTTTTTAAGGTAATTGCCATAGTTTTATTAATTGAAATTCTGGTCGGTTCTTGATAATTATTTCTAAATTGCATTGATGTGCTTCTAATGATATTTTTAGATTTTATCTTTTTGATAACCACGTTAATATATGCATAACACATAAGAGACAAAGGAATAAATTTAGAAAATAATTCTCTAACTATTTGATATATGGTCCACATTACTGCTGATTTATTTTTAAATGTTTTTGACACTGCCAAATAAAATGTAGTCGACGGTAAGTTGTTTAAAAAATTCTCATAATAGGCAGAATTGTTATTTATTATATAAGATATTCCTCTTTTTACCTTGATGCCAATTTTTTTATCATCACAAAATTTTCCTTCTATCATCTTATACCAAAAGGTTATAGGGGAAAACATAATTAAGGAATATATTACAGCGAGTATGATAGTATATTTAACGTAATTGGGCTTGAAGTATTTGAGCTGTTCTCTGTGCGTAATCATTGCATAACTATGATAACACATCCAAACCGACATTAAAAAACTGATATTTATGACTGTTTGAATAGCAGGATGATAATAATTTGCTATGTAGTTGTTCCACCAGAATCCGAACCATATTTGTTTATAGTGATAGGAACTTTTCCAATAAATATCCAAGAAGGGATCCGTGGTAAGGAGCATTATTGCAAGCAAATTAAAACTAAAATGACTAGCGAAAAAGATATTGATGCCAATTGTTTTAGATAAACTAGATGATATATTCTTTGTCAGTGAAAAGGAATAAGTCGTGTGCGAAAAACAAAAAAAACTATTGAAAAAAAGACGTTTGAATCGATTCCAAAATGTATGATGAACGCGTGCATTTAGGTTAAAAGGGGGTATCGCGTTCTTCCGCATCATCTTATAAATGCTTAATAGTAAGAATATACAAATAATTTATAATAGTATATAGATATGCCTTATATTAAATAATTGTATTATGACTGCTGAGTCTTATAATGTAAAAATTTTCAAGTTTTCTCCTGTCTTAAATAACAAAATTACATCTTTTAGAGAAATTCTGAGGGCGTTCATGAAAACCTAATAGTAATCTTTGTGCAAAGTTGACAACATCAATAAAATATCTATTAGGAAAATTATATCATTTATTTAAAAAAATTTATATAAATAGTATTATAAGAGTGTCTAAAATTAAACTGTAAGGATTTTTCATAAATTAATTGCATCCCTATAGTTTATTTTGAATATTATATTTTTATATAAAGATAAAAATAAAAATGAGTTTTTAGGCAATAAAATATATGTTTAATACTACACCTTTAGCCAATATTTTAATGCAAATTTTTAATCTACTAATGGAAAATTTTTATTATCACATTCGTTATAACTCTCTCATTTTGTTTAGTTCATTTTTAAAAATTTAATTTAAGAATGTTAATTATGATTTGACTTTTCCCGCACATTTATTATAATTGATAAAATATATTTTTGATTTCATTGTGTTTTTACACCCTTTTTTATATGATACAATAAATATTTTTAATATTATATTATAAACTCAAAATCGATAACATGTAATATAACAAGAAAAAATTTTAAATACTAAATATAAAAATAATTTTTTATAGTAATTAATTGAAGGTTATTTAAAGGATAGGGTTAATTTAATATTGCAAATGGGTATTAAAAATAAGTTAATGATAAAAAAATAGATGGAGAATATAAAATAAGGATTAAATATATTTTATTAATTATCTAAATTAAGTTATATCAAACTCTTTCTCAAACAATTAATACTAATCTATACAGTATTAAATTAAGATATATCAAACTCTTTCTCAACAATTAATACTAATCTATACAATATTATACTATATTTGTTTTACTTATGATAATCATTTTAAATTTTAGATATAAATTTTACTTGTATAATAGAATCATTATAGCAATCGAATTTCCTATGTAACCGAAAAATAGTATTGCTGGAAATATTCTAAGATATACTAATTTTTCTAAGGCAGAAACGCTCATTAATGATTGCATATGATAACAACCTTTATTAGTCAAATCCACAATAACATTCGAGAAAGTCATAATTAATATAGAATTTTTATTATTTTAAAGCTGATTTGTGTTCATTTATTCCATTTTTCATTATTAATTAATCAAATTTTGTCCTAATCCCACATTATAAAAAAACATTATATAAATAATAATGACTAAATCTTTATTGGCATTTTATATTTAAGCTTTGTAATTAATTTACAATTATATAAAAAATTAAAATTAATTATTTTTTAATATATAGATTATTAACTAAAAAAAAAATCTTAATAATATATGTAGATATTTCTTAATAATTTTAAAGGTAATGTGGAATATAGCCAAAAGTGAACAATTTCTATATTTTTATTAGTTGTTTGATTATTATAAGCCTATTATTTAGTTTTTTAAAATATAATGGGGGAAAATATGCTTATGATTAATTTCATGGCTTGAATAAAAGAAATATCATACCGCAAATATAAAATGATTTTCTCATGAGGCGAAAAAAATGTTTTCAATCAAGGAATATATAGATATTTTGACCTGGAATGCTATCAAAGTAGTTATCAGAACTTAAACCAAGTAAATAAATACAATGATATCAATAAAATGTATTAAAATTTAAAATGTTCGCAAAGTATTTTAAATAATTTTGAAAAATTTGGAGCAGGAAAGCAGAAACTTATCACTCGAAGCTTTCGCTTTAGTAAATAATCCTTGGTGAGATGTGATCAATAGATGGTGCATCAGTGGCATAGCTAGGAATTTTCCTTAGAGGGGGTTCATACATATAAAATCGTGGGGTTCGCCCCCAGACACTCTTTAACGGGCCTTCGGCCCTTTTGCCGGCCTTCGGCCGGGTATATCTTAAAAATCATAACCATATCTTCGATAATATATAATAAATATATATTTTTTAAATGCATCAATAATATGTTATTATAATTTAGTAGATTATTTTCAATGACTTATAATAATACTATCCAAGATAATTTCAAAATATCCTTCCACGAACATCAAAACCATAAAAATATAAATATTAATGGTAGTTATTTTATATAAAATCACTTTTAAGTCTTTTGAACTTATAATCTATAAAAAAAATTGCTCTGGGAGGGGTCCAAACATGAACCCCCCCCCCCAGTAGCTACGCCACTGTGGTGCATGCTATTATATAATTAATAGTTTATTTTAATTGTAGTTAATATTCATTCATTAAAATCCTAAGAATTATTACCAATTAATTTTTATAAGCTCTCCAATAAGATTAGAAGAGAAGGAGATCTAAATCCTATATATTTATTGGTATATATTCTACTTAAGCATCCGATATTTATATTCAAGATGGATAAAAGACACCCAATTAAATAATTATATTTTTTTTAAAAGAATAAAATATGTAAGTAAAGTAAAAATTAATTTTATAAAAAATATGCTAAATAACATTTTTCTTTAAATCTTGGTTTAAGCTTATGTACTTAAAATAAATCGAAATCAATTTTTGACTTAAATATTGAATTCAATCTTGTAATAAGTCTTAGAGATTTCCTTACCAGATATTTTGTTTATAGGATACGTATTTTTACATTATAGGAATACATTTTATTTTTTTTAGTTATTTTTTAACTTACTGAAATCGTGCCCACCATATAAAAGATATTATGTAAAACACTTACTACCTAATTATATGCATGTTTGTATTCTGAAACGAACAAATTCTTAGCGTTATGTGGGTTTAGGTTCTCATCATAAAAAGACCTATTGTCTAGAGAATTATGTATAGGTTTGACTAATTTTCAAAAATTTTAAGTTATTTGAATTATGCACCATACAAAAAATATGTTAAATTCTAATTAAAAATTAATTTTATTTTATCAAAAATATAAATAAACTCATTAGTCGATCTTCCATAGTCGGTACTACATAAGTATTGGGATAAAGCTCTAGTTGGCAACTCCGTTGCATTCCTTAAATCGATGAGCCAACCAGTGGACCATTCTTTACTTTTCTCCATTTCCAAAGGTAGTGGATAGGAATTTTTGAGCTTTCCCATCGCGAAACCTTGACCAGCTCCTAAGCAATGACGAACTACGTCGCGCCATAGGACTTAGACTTAATTGCGATATGGTAATGCCTTATCAATGTATCCTTTGTCAAACGTCGGTCAACTCCAAAATCCGTCACTCTCTACATAGCAAGCGCTGTAGAGGTAGATTCATTAGACATTCAAAATGCCATGATACCATTGCCAGGGCCTTAAAATCCGCCAGCATTCCATCAAACCTCGAACCTACTGGCTTTTACAATTCCGATTCCCTTGGAAGAGGGGGAGTTTTTAATCTAAGATTTCTCATGCATCGATCCTCTTGCCCCTTCTAATATAAATAGAGTTGTCATACTAGAATTCGAGGCGAATAAACTAGCTAAATATTCGCCATCTCTTCCTGCTAATTATACATTCCTACCATTAATCGCTACGACTCTAACGTCGTTTAGCTCTCATGCTCTGGCCTTCTTTAAAGAGCTGGGAAAACAGATCTCTGCTAGGACCGGGATTCTACCTATGCCAAAGATTAGCCATAAACATAGTAAAATATAATTATCTCAGCTTTATTTTTTCAATATCCACAACCCCCTAATTGAACACTGTGCATAGGATAGACTGGCCATTTTGCTGCCTATTATAATGTTAACGCTAAAAGGGAACTTGAATCTCAATCAATAAAAAATAGCAAGAATTAATAACTTTATATAATTGTAATTTACTAATAGAATATTTTTTTTACTATTATTATAACTTACATTATTAGATTAGATTATTTTAAACATATTAATTTGTTTTTCATCTTTTATTATAAAATACATTGATATCAATTCTCCATCAATCAATAAAATTAGCTATTAATTTTTTGAATTTTGTTGAATTGAGGTTATTATTATAATAGTACTTGTCCAAGATTATTAAAAATTATCAACTTTGCGTTTACTATTCACACATAAGTCCAGAAAATATTTGACGAAATAAAAATAATGGAATGTAACTAAATTAAATAGATATAATTCAATTTAGATTATTATAGATTATATTCTTTTATATTTAAATAGTTTAACACGTGTTATAATATTTAAATTGCCTTCTAAAAATTAAAAATATTCCCGTCACGTGATTATCACAAAATAAAATTTTCATAAATGTCTTGCAAATGGCATAAGTATTACTGAATAAACATTCATTTGATTACCTTTCTGCGAATTTTTACTATAAAAAAAATACATTTACTATTGTACACTGATTAATTTTTAGACATATCAGAATCCCTCTAGACTATCAGAACTGAATCTGAAGATACAACAAGAAGACATTTTAAGTAATTTTATTATAAAACGAATGTCTATCTAATGATGACGCGGATACCGCTTTCTCCTCCACCCCCCTCACGAGAAACCCTTGCCGCTCCCTTCTTGAATTTAGACCATCATAACATTAAAGCAAAAAAATTATATTATAAAATATTACTATTAACTTTTCAAAGTTGTGATAGACCGAAGAAACGTTTCTTTCTTTCTTTCTTTCTTTCTTTCTTTCTTTCTTTCTTTCTTTCTTTCTTTCTTTCTTTCTTTCTTTCTTTCTTTCTTTCTTTCTTTCTTTCTTTCTTTCTTTCTTTCTTTCTAAACTAATTCCAATTTTTCTGAACAAAAATTAAAGAATTAAAATGACTTAAGGTTCTTATCATTGATGGGAAAAACTCTCTAAAAATTTATTTTAAAGTGAAAGAACGCTTAATTTTTGCACTTTTTGGACCATCATTATATTTTTTTTTTAAATCCAAACCCAGAAAAGCAAGTTTAGTTCGTAGATCAATAATCCAACAATCTTCATGTGAATCTATTTCATAAAATCTTATAGGGTTTTTAGAAAATATCAGATCATTTCTCAATTTAAAATTAACTTACAATTTTAAACCTTTAATCATTATATAATATATAAAAAAAAATTGTTTTTTAAATTTAAATTTTGTTTTATTCAAAACAAACAAATCTAAAAAAATTATATATTAAATAAAAATATCTGATTCAAATTTTTTATATTTACAATAAGCGTACTTAAAAAAAAATTGTGTTAAACTAAAAATATGGTCTGATTTAAATTTATATAAACAATACACTTTAAAAAATATATACTAAAGATAAAATAATTATAACTGATTAATATAATTGTATTTAAAAAAATATCTACTATTAACAAAATGTTTCTTCGATCAAAACATAAACCAATCTAAATCTTATTGATTACACCCTGACCTTAGCATGATATAGGTATATTTATACTCTTAAAGTTTTTACAATATATTTAGTTTAATATGCCAAATAGGATAGGTGGAATATTCCTAGTAAAACAGCGGAAAAAGGTTTTTGACAATGACTAGTTATAAAAAAATTAAATATATGGGACTGGGGTTTTTGGGTGCTTCGAAAATCTGTTAACTCGGGTTTGTTGGTTTGAATTTGGTTTAGAGCCCTGTGTTTAATAATATAAATTATATAAAATGATGGAAAGGTTTTATCTATTTTATGTTAATAAATGGGTTACCTTTAGGTACCTGCATAAATACATTTTCCAAATTAAATATCCATGAGAACTGCCTTTGTCATTTCTTCAGTAGTAAAGATCTGTGTGATAAAGATTTGTTAATCTTTTATTAGATTTCTATATATATTAACTAAAATATACCATTGGAAATTAGTACCATATTTTAAAATTGTTTTTTTTATTTGATTATTCTATATGCATTAAACTCAATTTAATGATATTTAATGATTCATATCCTCTTATTCATTATTAAAACTTGCCAATCTGAATTGAAAATAATTTCCAAGTAAAATAATGGCGTGACATATAAGAGGCAAAATAAATCGTATAGAATATCTATCTTTACAACGGTCGACACATCTAAAGTTTTAGAATATCCCGGAGTAAATTGATCATTATCAGTATATTTTGAAAAATCAAGAGAGTTAAGGTGGTCACATTTATACCGTGTTTTAACATGTCCATTGGCTGAGAATTTGATTGATAAAAAATAGTAGTGTCTTTTTGCTTCTTTTTATTTTTCTGGTTGGGAAATTGAAATTGGAGCAATTAATGACTGTTCGTTGAGTAGGAGATGATTTTTTTATGTAAGCTACTATATTATATATTTATATATATATATAATATAATAATTTTTTTAAGCACAAGAACAGATTTGGGGAATGGGGAAACCTCAATTCTTAATTCTCCCTCTTCCCGCCAAAAACTACTCAGGTGATTCTGATTAATTTGCTCACATTTTTGTAATAATCCATAGATTAAAATATTATTAGAAATGTATTTTGAAACGTTATTGAATGCAATTAATATTAATATAAGACTTTTTCGGGTTTTTTATATTAATCTTTATCTTATTCCATTACAATATATTATAAATTAAATCTGGGATAGCTATATAGAATTCTAAGGCAGATAATTATTAAAAAATTTTCGAAGGCTTATCAGGTCTTGAAACTATTTTAAACGAAATTCCTTCACACCAGAGCTTTTTTCTTTTAAAAAAATATTTATTTTTACCAAAGATTGTACATATTTTTAGATCTTCTTCCTTTTTTTTAAATAATGAAATTATTAATCGTGTTCATTAATTTTTTAGAAGCTTATTAGAAAATATTTTAAATATTAAATTGGAAGATTTTAATTGGGGTTTCTCACAATTACCCTCGAAAATGGGTGGTTTAGATTTATATCCTTTAAACCTTCTATCTCTTTCCTCATTTTTGGCATCGCGTTTGATGAATAACGCCATGATATCTTCTTTTATCTCTCCTAAAGATAACCTTTTAAACTCAGCCTTGACAACCTGGGTATCTTTAGCTCCACCTGAAGCTGTCTTACCCACGATCTTAACACACCAATCTATTTTCGAACCTTTAATTAAAAATTTTTTTAAAATAATCTCATCAAACCCCCTTTGGAGTATATTCAACTATTACAGAATGCTGACTGTACTAGTGGTTATGAATGGTTGGAAGCATTACCAAGTCGTAACCTAGGTAACCTCTTATCAGATGAACAATTAAGAGTTGCCATAGGCCATCGACTTGGATGTAACATTGTTCAACCACATACATGCATCAAATGTAAAACATTAGTTGACTCCAAAGGGAGACATGGTCTAAATTGTATATATAGTCAAGGCAGGCATGCAAGGCATGCAGCAATTAATTTAGCTATTAGCCGTTCTCTTACCAGGGCCCGAATACCAAACATCCTGGAGCCTACAAATTTATCGTTAGATGATGGCCTAAGACCTGATGGCTTAACTTCCGTGCCTTGGTCTTTAGGGAAATCCTTAATTTGGGACTTCACATGCGTATCTTCTTTCCCAAAAAATTTAAATTCTAATCCGGTTGATATAGCCGAGAAAAAAAAACAATGAAATATTTCAAATTCACAAATTATATTTTTACACCGATTGTTATCTCTTCCCTTGGACATATGCCAAGTGGAACTTTAAAGTTTTTAAAAAATATAGGGGATAAGATAAGAGCCCTTACATCAGAAACTAAAGAATTTTATTTCTTAAAACAAAACCTACAAATCATAATTTTAAAATATAATTATTTTTGTTTTTTGGGAACTTGTAGTCCCACCACGGTTTTTATATAATATTTTTATTTTATTTTATCATGTTTTATACATCACGAATTTAATAAATTAATTATTAGGTTAATATTTATTTCTAGAAATATTTGGAGAAAATAATTTAACTGACATTACCTATTGTATCTCCAAAAAAAATTTGAGCAGTATGTTTAAAATCTATTGTTTTAAATAGGTACAGTCAAAACCGTTTAATTGCGAAAGCTTGAGACCGAAATATTTAAAAATTTTACAATTATCCGATATTTCGCAATTAACCCGCAATTATAAATGTAATTTAGTAATTATTATTAAAATCGCGGGGTTTTTTCGCATTTAAAAGTTTTTGCATTTAAGCGATATGCAATTAAACGGTTTTGACTGTACATTCATTTATCCCTTATCCCCATAAATTTGATTTTTAATAAAATTTAGTAACCAATATATAATGCATATATTTTTTAAATATAGTCAAACACTAATTACTTGAGATCGCATCATTACTTATAGATAACGTTGGCGCAGATTTATATAAATTTTTTGATGAAATTATTCCTATTATTGTGATCATTCATTTCGACATTTCCTCTAGATGTTGCATTTTTTTTGCAAAAAGTTCTTAATTTTTGAATATATTGATTTTTTTTAAGGTAGGTACCTGCAAATGTTAATAAAGAGCAGGAATGTTTAATTATATTCTCATCAAAAGGTATATATTCTAACTTGCTTAGTTTAATAATATTCATTATGTATTAAACTTCACCTTCTCTGTGAATGTTAATAAAGACCAGAAAATATTTAAATAACTATAAATTACTTGCTCTAAAAATGTTTTTTACATCTAGTAAAAAAATATGATTTAAATATAATATATTATAAAAATAAATCTATTTATGAAATTATCATACGTTTATTTCCTAATCCAAACACAAAATGGCCGCTACTCAATTTAATGTTTGCCACTTCAAATACATTAATCGGCAGTCTATAGTATTAATGTCATTGGCCTAGACTGACAATTCATTCACAAAAAGCATGTATCCATTGAAATCAGCTGGAGACGCCATTAACACCATGTTGATTGCCACGATGATAATTTGTCTTGATACCATATATTAAAATTCTTAATATAAGGCCGTGACTGCATATAACACCTGTGTTACTTAGTGAAAAAACTAAACATAACACCTGCTATATTTTTTTAGTGAATAAATTAAATATCACACCTGCTATATTTTAATTTTTTAATACACTTCGTATATTTAAAATATTAAAGGATGTTTTTAATTCTTCCAATTTTTATTAAATATAATTTTTATTTACTTGAGCTATTAAGGTAATATTTTATATTAATAATCTAAATATTACTGTAGATCCCTATAAGTATTTTTATTGAAGTCTTAAGGAGTAATAATGAAGAGGAATATAAGATGAACTAAGCCATATTTTTAAATATCAATATCATTAAAAATTTTTTTAGCTAAATTCTGAAAATATAACGATGACATAAATTTAGGAATCTTGTAAGAATTAGGAAATAACTAATATAACGTAAAGATACACCTTTTTTAAAGGTTACAATGGCATTCAAGAAGACCTACTTAATAACCAAAGCTTAATATACACAACACAATCCCTTATAGCAAACAATTCAAATTTGCAAACTGCTCATTAAAAAATATGAATATGGGTTTATAAATAGTTTATATATGAATATAAATACTTTGATATGTATATGGGTTTATCAAAGCTATATGAATAAATGCTTTTTTGATTATGCCCATTAATTGTAACCATATTTAATATGAAAAATATAAATAAAGACTCCTAAAAATATACTCACAAGTTTTATATGGTACAATTTTTTAATGTATTTTTCAAAATTTCACCGTACAGAAATGTTTAACTTAACAGTATATTTATTTATTTTTTTACCCCTTTTTTTTTTTTGAATAAATTGGTTTTATTTTTCTTTAAAACAATAAAAAAATATAATTGATAATAATATGATGAATTTCCACTTTTTTTTAGTTTATATAAGATTATTATTATTTTTTTTTATAAATATTAAATTATTATTTATTTTTTTTTTACATAATAAATATTAAAAATATTTATATAATGACGTTCAAGATGACTGCGCGAAACAAAAAAAATATTAAAATAAAACTTCAAACAAAAAAAATATTTATATAATGACGTTCAAGATGACTGCGCGAAACAAAAAAAAAATATTAAAAATAAAATTTCAAACAAAAAAAATATTTCATGACTCATACAAAAAAAATAATAAAACTATTTATAACACGCCCCCATTAAATGAAAACCCTTGAACATACAAAAAAAATTTAAAATTGTTGTTTAACAAAGATAAACAAGGGGGTTTTGTACATAAAATCAAAATGTAATTATTTATTATTCTCTACATATGTTAACATAAATAAAAAAAAATATATGATGTAAAATATCTTATCGTAATTTTTCCCGAAAATTAAATTTGTAAAATTTATTCTGTTCCCATTACATCCTCCAACAATTCCTGAATCTCAGAGGCCGACAAATCAACCATCGGCCACTCTTCAGCGTAATAGGCCCTGGGACTCGCCTCCGGCGCTTCTTCTCGAAACGGCTCAATAATCCCCACCGGTCGCCCCATCGCAGTTATGGATGGATCTTGTTGCGGCATTGCCCCTATCGTCAAAGGCGGCAAAATGGTCCTAACTGGGCGTGCGTCGCTCCTTCCCGGGCTTCGGCTTCTGTGGCTCGTCGTTTCCCTATTATCATTTAAGTCTTGCCTACGATTTGGCCCACGGGGGCACCGCATTCGCAAATGACTAGGCGAACCACACAAGTAACAAGAACGTCTCCTCCTCGAGCGCATGCTGAGGTGCCGGGGCTCCGGCAATTCGGAGTGATCTAAATTGTTCGTTATTATTCCGGACACTCCCCTTTGGACCGGGGGCGATCTACTGTTTCGGCGTATTGGAGGCGAATGGTCTATTATGCTTCGGTAATTCAAAGGCGAGATCGGTCGCCCATCCTCATTAACATATCCTCGATAAATACTTATCCTAACGGTTAAATTCTCCCAATATATGCACCGATGCCTCCCCGACATTCTTTTTTAAGGAAAAGGTATAATATATAAAAAAAAATTAATAACAGTTTTCACTCACTTTTCTTTTGGGTCAAAATGAATAAATACAGGAAAATTTTCTTTAACAAAATTAACAATTATACAAAAAAAAATTTTAATTTCTCATTTGTAAAATTCCCCTTTTAACGCCCAATTATTGGAACCTTCCTTGTTTGTGTCTCGCTTCCAACTGTCATTGCCGAAATTTTTTCCGTGTTTCAGTCCAACTTGGAACCACTTTTTATTTGTTTCCTAGTCCAATTGTCACTCCTTTTTATTCTATTCTCCAATTATATACAAGTTCTATTTCCAACTTTTGATTTACGATCCCGGCATCTCTCAAAATTATCCCTTACTTTAATTTATTACTTTGGTTAACATATCCAACATTTTTAACTTTTTGTGCATCATTTATTGGCACTCTAATTAAGTTCCCCCTTTTTTTTTAAAAAAAAATACTCGCTTTATTCCCCAAATCACGAAATCATTGACTAACTGATATCATTGATATTTATTTTATTTTCTATTAAATGTGATGTAATCCCGTAATTGTGGAGGTATTAATATCTCGGGTTAATTATCATTATCGATTTTTTTTTTTTAAATTAAATTTGATTTAATCTCGGAACTGCGGAGGTATTATCATCTTGGGTTAATTATTAGTATTATTATTTTCTATGTGCTTTAACTCGAGAATCACGAAAGTTTTTTTTTTTATATATATATATATATATATAGCCCCTTAACCTCCAACATTATTAGCACCGGTTACCATTATTATTATTGATCCCCCCTTTTTTTTTTTAAATTTGATTTAATCTCGGAATTGCTGAGGTATTATCATCTTGGGTTAATTATTATTATCGATTTTCTTTTTTTTTATTAAATTTGATTTAATCTCGGAACTGCGGAGGTATTATCATCTTGGGTTAATTATCATTATTAGTATTATTATTTTCTATGTGCTTTAACTCGAGAATTGCTAAGATATCTATCCCTCTCTCCTCGCCGCATCATGGCTAGATTTCAATCTTTCAGACTCTACTCTCTTCCGTATCTGTTCTACGTGTCTAACTCCTTCCTTTCCGTCCACGAATTTTACTCTCACCATTTTATGCCCCATGTTCTGTATAATTATTCCTGACTCCCATTTTCGGGTACCTCCAAAAATTCTCGCCCATACGGTCTGACCATTCACAAATTCACACTGATTATCCATTGAATTTTCCTCCTGCGCCGGTTTGGGTCTTAAGAAATCCAACTGAATACGAGTTCTACGGCCCAAAAACTTTTCTGCTGGGGACAATTCCTCTCCCTTTCGACTATTGTTATAATACGCAATCGCTATCCAAATCTCTCCACCCCCATATTTCGACTTCCTCAACCAACTCTTTACCACCGCCACCATCCTTTCCGCCTGCCCATTCGAGCTTGGGTGGTAAGGAGGTGCCAAAATGTGTCTCGCCCCAGTTTCAGTACAAAAAACTTTAAATTGTTTACTTATAAAAGCGGGTCCTCCATCCGACACGACTATTTCCGCTACCCCAAACTTTGCCCAAAGATCTTTTAACGTCTTAATTACCACTTGCGTTGTTAACCCCTTTACTTCTTGATACTCTACCCATTTTGAGTAAGCGTCCACTACGAGGAGATATATTTTATTTTCGAAGTCGAAAAAGTCTAAGTGTACTCTTTCCCATGGTTGAGTAGCCCTAGGCCAAATACTTTTCTTGTCCTTTCGAGGCATACTTGCCCATGAATTACACATTTCACAACTTCTCACCATATTCTCGATTTCTTTATTCATGCCAGGCCACCATACGTATTCCCGCCCCCATTGTTTCATTCGTTCCATACCCTGATGTCCAGCATGGATCATTGTCTTTACTGCCTCCCGCAATCTGGACGGCACCACTCCCCGACTTCCTCGTACCACACACTCGTCCACTATCGTTAGCTCTTTCTCCACTTGCTTGAACTTCTTGTCCCCATCTCGCCATTGCTTCCGACCCAATATGCACGCTTTGATTCTCGTCAACTCGCGATCTTTTAAAGTAGCATTTTTGAGTTGTTCCCATGCAACTGGTCCTCCTTTAGATATTCCGACTATCGCTCTAATCAACCCGTGCTCATCCTCTTCATCCATATCTTTCGACCTACTCGTTTCGCAATCCTCTCCCGCTCCACATCTAGAAAGAATATCCGGTAAGTAATTTTCTCTTCCTCGTCGGTATTTCACTTGCACGTCGAAACTGCCTACCAGCAATAGCCATCGCTGCAACCTAGGCGACAACATGAGCTCCTTGTTGTCCTTTCTGAAAAGATGAACCAAGGGCTTGTGATCCGTATATATGACAAATCGACGTCCGATCAAGTATTCCCGACATTTAGTCAATCCAAATATAACCGCTAGCGCTTCTTGTTCGATCACTGAATATCTTGTCTCGGCCTCTCTAAAGATTCTTGAGAAAAATAAAATAGGTCTCTCCAATTCGTCTATACAATGTAATAGCGCTCCACCCACACCCCTATTTGAAGCATCAACGGCCAATATCACTGGCACATCGTTATCAAAACATACTAGTACTGGTTCCCTTCCAATCCTCAATTTCAACTCCTCAAAAGCCTCCTCCTGTTCAATCTTCCATTCAAATCTTTCTCCTTTCTTTAACAATTTATACAACGGCGCCGCTATCTGCGCGAAGCCTTCCACAAAACGGTGATAATAATTCACCATTCCCAAGAAAGCTTGTACTTCCACTTTATTATTAGGCTTCAACATGCTTGTTATATTTGCCATATTTTTGTCTAAAGGTCTGACCTCTTTCCCATTGATTTTATGCCCCAAATATACGATTTCTGATACTCCCAACACACTTTTTTCAACGCTTGCCCGCAATCCTTTATCCTTGATCCTTTTGAACACCTCCTCCAATCTTCGTTCGTGTTGCTCGGGAGTCTTTCCCATCACTAATACGTCATCCATGTAGTAAAATACTCCCTCTAGTCCTTGAAAAACTGCCGCCATCGTTCTTTGAAAAATTGGAGCCGACACGCTAAGTCCAAACGGCAATCTACAGAAGGCATACAATCCCTTCGGAGTCGTGATCGTTAATAGCTTTTGTACCTCGGGTTTCACCTTCAATTGTAAATAAGCGTTCGAAAAGTCCACCTTTGAAAAATATATGCTACCCCTTAAATTAGCTAATATTTCTTCAATCCGAGGTAACGGATATTTTATCTCCACAACCCACGGGTTTAGCGTGACCCGAAAATCAGCGCATAAACGAAGCTTTCCATTGGCCTTCTTCACGGGTACTAACGGTGTTGCCCATTCGCTATATTCCACTGGACAAACAATGCCCTTCTGCACCCACTGCTCCAATTCCTTGTCTACTTCATTTCGCCATTCGAACGGTATCCGACGTAATGCACAAAACTTGGGCACATATCCCTCCTTTAATTTGATATCCACTTCATAATCTCGGAGACAACCCAACTTCTCATCAAAAATCTCCTTGTAATTTTTCATCAAGTTTCTCACTCCCTCTTGTACTTTGATCATACCAAATTCTATCTCTCTATCCCGCAATTCCCTCTCTTCCAGTCGTCTCGTTTCCTTTCCATCCATTTCCATTGGTTGGCTATGTGTTCCCTTAGTATTTCCTTGTTCCAAATCATCATCTTCTCTAGTCTCTTCTTCTGGCAACATTATTTTCCCATCTGCCAATCTCTCCAGCTCCGCTTCAAACTTTCCTTGATCATGAATTTCTTTCTGTTCTTCAGTATCATTTCTTTCTTCCTTTCTCCCAAAGTCGCGACAACCCCTAAAATTCTCTCCAATACCTCCCCTAAGATTCTCCCCAATACCTCCCCTATAGTTCCCCCCAAAACCTCCCTTATAATTTCCCCCGATACCTCCCCTAAAATTCTCTCCAATACCTCCCCTAAGATTCTCCCCGATACCTCCCCTATAGTTCCCCCCGATACCTCCCCTATAATTCTCCCCAATACCTCCCCTAAAATTCTCTCCAATACCTCCCCTAAGATTCTCCCCAATACCTCCCCTATAGTTCCCCCCAAAACCTCCCTTATAATTTCCCCCGATACCTCCCCTATAGTTCCCCCCGAAACCTCCCTTATAATTTCCCCCGATACCTCCCCTATAGTTCCCCCCGATACCTCCCCTATAATTCTCCCCAATACCTCCCCTAAAATTTCCCCCAATATCTCCCCTATAGTTCCCCCCAAAACCTCCCCTACAGTCTCTAACAACCCTATTATCCTCTCTTCTCCTTTCCCCTTCCAAAAAGGTTTCAATTCCTGGCAATCTCTCTCCATACCACAAATTCATATCTCTATTTTCTTCATATCTTGCAACAGGTAAAAATACACCACACCATGCGAATACCCCCCAAAAACCACAATCTGGACCAATTCGGGTGATCCAATCCCATCCCACTACTGACTCTACTTTTCGATCTACTATCCATAAGTCCAAAATCTCCACTCTATTCTCTAATACCACCTTTAACTCCACCCTTCCCATCACTGCGACTTCTGATCCATCCAACTGACGGATCTTGATGTCCTCCCGTTTAATTATCCCTTCCGACCAAATACTCTGATATTTCTCATATCCCATCACGGATATGGCTGCCCCGGTATCAAATAACATGGATACCATATTTCCATTCAAATTTATCCAAACTCTAGGGCAAGGATCATGTATCCTTTCCTCTTGTATCATATATATGCCCTTTGATACCCAATCTTTCTCACTATAATCTAATCTTTCCATCTCTTTCGCCCAAAGCCCCCCGACCTTTGCGGCATGCTCTTTGCCATCATATAGTCACAAATACTCGCAATCTCTCGCCCCATGTCCTTCCTTCCGGCAACGGAAACAGATTCTATTCTGCTCTTTATTCACAGCCAAAAATGGTATTCCTACCTCTTTATTTTTTTCACTTTCTATAATTCTAACATTTGGAGCACTTTGCCCCATGTCCCTCTGCGGAAAACCGCCTCTAGTTTTGAAATTACCCACATTGCATTCCTCCCTATTATGACCAAATCGACCACAACCTGCACATCGTAGCTTATCACGTCTTCCTGAACAAAACGTGGCTATATGTCCATATTTTCCACATTCAAAACATTTCGTTTCTTGGCAATCTCTGACCATATGTCCCTGTCTTCCGCAATTATAACAATTCATTCTCCCCCTTACTCTTGAATCAAAGTTAGGTCTCATTTCTCCTCTCCTTCCCTGTGAACTTTCTCTAGGTCCCCTATATGTCCCCAATCTCTGATTAGTATATGAATCTCTCCTTTCAGGCCTATAGGTTAATTTATCTAATTCGCTATCCGTCCACCCATTAATTAACTCCTGCACTGGGAACCATGTTACCTTTCCCATAACATCCTCTTCCCCATTATGTCCTTCTATAGTCAATGTCTGCCCCTTTATTTTCACACTTCGACTTCTTCTCAACTTTCTTCCCCATATTAAGCTACACATCCATATTACTAATATAACCAATGCCCCAAAAATATTATATTGTATTTCCCAGTATTTTACAAATTTTAAACTTTTCATTTCGACCTTATAAAAAATTTATAATTAATTTCAAAATAAAAATTTTTGTTATTTGTAATGTTAATAGATATGATATTATTAATAGTGTAAACAACCCAATAATACACATGTACATCTACAGTTAATAAGTCTAAAGATACGACAAAAATTTGGGCAAATTTTGTGTAACAGATTTACAACTCGTAAAATTCGGACAGCACTTCCGTACGATAAGACTTTTTTTTTATTTTGAGAGAGCAGAGAAAGGAAAAAAAAAATAAATGGACAAATTTTGTGTAACAGATTTATAACTCGTAAAATTCGGACAGCACTTCCGTACGATAAGACTTTTTTTTTATTTTGAGAGAGTAGAGAAAGGAAAAAAAAAATAAATGGACAGCTGATGTCGATGATGAAGACGATGTATACTTCACTTCAAGACTCAAATACCACTATATGATATTTTTCACTCGAAGACTCAAATACCACTATATGATATTTTACCGTAGATGTAGATGAAGACGATGTACAATTCACTTCAAGACTCAAATACCACTATATGATATTTTCCACTCGAAGACTCAAATACCACTATATGATATTTTACCGTAGATGTAGATGAAGACGATGTACAATTCACTTCAAGACTCAAATACCACTATATGATATTTTCCACTCGAAGACTCAAATACCACTATATGATATTTTACCGTAGATGTAGATGAAGACGATGTACACTTCACTTCAAGACTCAAATACCACTATATGATATTTTCCACTCGAAGACTCAAATACCACTATATGATATTTTACCGTAGATGTAGATGAAGACGATGTACACTTCACTTCAAGACTCAAATACCACTATATGATATTTTCCACTCGAAGACTCAAATACCACTATATGATATTTTACCGTAGATGTAGATGAAGACGATGTACACTTCACTTCAAGACTCAAATACCACTATATGATATTTTCCACTCGAAGACTCAAATACCACTATATGATATTTTACCGTAGATGTAGATGAAGACGATGTACAATTCACTTCAAGACTCAAATACCACTATATGATATTTTCCACTCGAAGACTCAAATACCACTATATGATATTTTACCGTAGATGTAGATGAAGACGATGTACACTTCACTTCAAGACTCAAATACCACTATATGATATTTTCCACTCGAAGACTCAAATACCACTATATGATATTACGACAACCGCACTAACCAGGTTGCTTTGTATAAACACGGCACCAATTTCAAAATTTCACCGTACAGAAATGTTTAACTTAACAGTATATTTATTTATTTTTTTACCCCTTTTTTTTTTTGAATAAATTGGTTTTATTTTTCTTTAAAACAATAAAAAAATATAATTGATAATAATATGATGAATTTCCACTTTTTTTTAGTTTATATAAGATTATTATTATTTTTTTTTATAAATATTAAATTATTATTTATTTTTTTTTTACATAATAAATATTAAAAATATTTATATAATGACGTTCAAGATGACTGCGCGAAACAAAAAAAATATTAAAATAAAACTTCAAACAAAAAAAATATTTATATAATGACGTTCAAGATGACTGCGCGAAACAAAAAAAAATATTAAAAATAAAATTTCAAACAAAAAAAATATTTCATGACTCATACAAAAAAAATAATAAAACTATTTATAACAAAAGACTCCTAAAAATATACTCACAAGTTTTATATGGTACAATTTTTTAATGTATTTTGACATAAAATTTATTTTTAGTTTTATAATCTGCAAATTAAAAAATAATTTGAACCCAATTTTTTTTTAAAACACCCTAATATTTAATCAAAAAATATTAATTTATAAAATTTTAATTGCCTTGTCCTAATCTCAGACTCATATTTTTTTTAATAAATAAGAATTAAAAACATTTTTTTATATTTATTTGGTTTCTTAAATTATAAGCCTCCTTGAAAACATTTTTTTATATTTATCTGGTTTCTTAAATTATAAGCCTCCTACCACTACAACTTTTGAGGCATTAATCTTTTTTGTTCAAATTTTATTTATTATACATGGATAAATACTGATATTTGTATTTAATAACTATGACCAATAGTCAAACCTTCTAATATTTAATATTATATTGTTCTAACTGACAAGAAAATTATTCTTTACCTTTCATAAAATAATTTAAAATGATAAATACAGGAAAAAAATACTTAATCCTTTATAGCATGGAGGGGTGAGGGGCTATACATACTCTAGTTGTATAAAAAAATATTATTACCTATTTTTTTTGTATAAATTTTAGCTTAATATTTGTAGGTAAAGTGTATATCTGCAAAATAATTTTTAATTTTGTTTGATTATTCAGCATTTATAGTGGTGTAGCTTGGGATTGCATAGACCCCACCTAATTATGCCTATTATGTGGGTTTTCCACCTGATATTAAGATTTAAGCAATTATTTTTTTTTAATAAATTGGTTGATTGACTAATACTTGTGTAAATAAATAATATATTATTTACATGATAGGTTACAAATATACTTTTATGCACAAATACAATTAGTTGACTAGATAATACTTTTTATTTAAATATAAAAAATGCCTCAGGCATATATATTTATAAATGATTTGATAATATATTATTTACAGGATAAAACTATACTATAATGATAATTTAAATTTCTTATATAGATACAACCAATAAATTTATTTATTTCAGGAATAATAAATAATGGATGAAATAAAAGCCATTTGTCATTATAAAAAACGAAGATGTTTGTTTGAAGCAATGTAGCTGCACAGGAAATCTCAATATCTGTGGCCCACGTGCCATTGCAACCCATTTTGTTTTTCACAATGTAATCCATTGTGTTATCCCCTATGAATCCGCTAAAGAAATTTATATGTTTTTCTTGAACCATAAAGGATATCATAACACTCCTGATTATTTGATGATATTGCTCATCATTACTGATTTCCTTGCTAAGACATCTAAAATAATATTTAGAATTATAAGTTGTTATTAATAAAATACCTGAAAAAACAGTTTCCATCACCTATAATTGGATCAACCTTATCTGGATCCCCAAAGCTTAATGATTTCTGATTTTGAGTATTTTGCGACACAATCAAAGTCATGCCTAACTTATCAGAATGATATTTTTCCCATTCTGATGTTGTAGGCTGGAAAACAAATGGAATCTTGAGAGGTTGATAATTATGGACAAGTTTATTCACTAAAATAAATTAAATATTTTAAACTAAAAAATGGAATACGTGTATTTCCCCTCTGTTGCTTATTAGAAGAATATGGACCTTTTTTAATAAATAAAATGTATAGTAACTAGTGTATATTACAACCTACCAAAAGCAAATTTTAAAGTTAGGGGTTCAGTGCTTGTACCTTTTTTCATATCCAGTCCCATATTGTTTGGTATATTATTACCTTAAATATAAAATTTACTTATATAAATGTAATTTTGTTACTTGAGGACAACAAAATCGGGCCTGACATAGCATTTTTAGCAAGAGTATTGCAAGGTTGTGACTTGAACCGCATTTTATTTGGTATTATATTATTACCTTAAATATAAAAAATACTTATATAAATGTAATTTTGTCACTTGAGGACAACAAAATCGGGCCTGACATAGCATTTTTAGCAAGAGTATTGCAAGGTTGTGACTTGAACCCCATTTTATTTGGTATTATATTATTACCTTAAATATAAAATTTACTTATATAAATGTAATTTTGTTACTTGAGGACAACAAAATCGGGCCTGACATAGCATTTTTAGCAAGAGTATTGCAAGGTTGTGACTTGAACCCCATTTTATTTGGTATTATATTATTACCTTAAATATAAAAAATACTTATATAAATGTAATTTTGTTACTTAAGGACAACAAAATCGGGCCTGACATAGCATTTTTAGCAAGAGTATTGCAAGGTAGTGACTTGAACCCCATTTTATTTGGTATTATATTATTACCTTAAATATAAAAAATACTTATATAAATGTAATTTTGTTACTTAAGGACAACAAAATCGGGCCTGACATAGCATTTTTAGCAAGAGTATTGCAAGGTTGTGACTTGAACCCCATTTTATTTGGTATTATATTATTACCTTAAATATAAAAAATACTTATATAAATGTAATTTTGTTACTTAAGGACAACAAAATCGGGCCTGACATAGCATTTTTAGCAAGAGTATTGCAAGGTTGTGACTTGAACCCCATTTTATTTGGTATTATATTATTACCTTAAATATAAAATTTACTTATATAAATGTAATTTTGTTACTTGAGGACAACAAAATCGGGCCTGACATAGCATTTTTAGCAAGAGTATTGCAAGGTTGTGACTTGAACCCCATTTTATTTGGTATTATATTATTACCTTAAATATAAAAAATACTTATATAAATGTAATTTTGTTACTTGAGGACAACAAAATCGGGCCTGACATAGCATTTTTAGCAAGAGTATTGCAAGGTTGTGACTTGAACCCCATTTTATTTGGTATTATATTATTACCTTAAATATAAAAAATACTTATATAAATGTAATTTTGTTACTTGAGGACAACAAAATCGGGCCTGACATAGCATTTTTAGCAAGAGTATTGCAAGGTTGTGACTTGAACCCCATTTTATTTGGTATTATATTATTACCTTAAATATAAAAAATACTTATATAAATGTAATTTAGTTACTTGAGGACAACAAAATCGGGCCTGACATAGCATTTTTAGCAAGAGTATTGCAAGGTTGTGACTTGAACCCCATTTTATTTGGTATTATATTATTACCTTAAATATAAAAAATACTTATATAAATGTAATTTTGTTACTTAAGGACAACAAAATCGGGCCTGACATAGCATTTTTAGCAAGAGTATTGCAAGGTTGTGACTTGAACCCCATTTTATTTGGTATTATATTATTACCTTAAATATAAAAAATACTTATATAAATGTAATTTAGTTACTTGAGGACAACAAAATCGGGCCTGACATAGCATTTTTAGCAAGAGTATTGCAAGGTTGTGACTTGAACCCCATTTTATTTGGTATTATATTATTACCTTAAATATAAAAAATACTTATATAAATGTAATTTAGTTACTTAAGGACAACAAAATCGGGCCTGACATAGCATTTTTAGCAAGAGTATTGCAAGGTTGTGACTTGAACCCCATTTTATTTGGTATTATATTATTACCTTAAATATAAAAAATACTTATATAAATGTAATTTAGTTACTTGAGGACAACAAAATCGGGCCTGACATAGCATTTTTAGCAAGAGTATTGCAAGGTTGTGACTTGAACCCCATTTTATTTGGTATTATATTATTACCTTAAATATAAAATTTACTTAAATAAATGTAATTTTGTTACTTGAGGCATCGTGCTGGAGATAGCATTTTTAATAAGAGGATTATTATGTTGAGATTTGTCTAGATTTATTAAATTATTTTATATAAGATGTAATTTTGTTACTTGCTGAAAACTTCCTCTGTTTCCTCGAAAGGCCTATCACTGATAAGTCGGATTGCCTATACCTACCTCTTTTTTTCATTTTGAGAGGCATTTTCATACTTTTTAGCCTCTTCAAAGTTTTGTCATTATCTTTGATTTCAGTCTCAGTCATAATTGTAGTTTTTATGACTGGAATCATTACATTTGTATCTATATTTAATATTAAAAAATTATTTTACAAAAAATAACAATACCTTGTTGACTGTTAATAAATTTGGGCATAACTGATTTGGAAAAATCATTTGATCCACTTCAAAAACATCAAAATATTTTCCTCCTTGGACAATATCTTCAAGTTTTTTTTTAATTTTTCAAGAAATATATCAAAGATTTCTTGAGGAAGGTGTGACATTAACCCTGAAAAGGGCAGCAATATTCTTTGTACCTTTTTAAATTTAACATTGATAGATAAATTTTTTGTTAAAGGAATAGTATCATGTTTTGAGATATTTAGGTATGATTGTGATGTGTTTACTGGTGGCATTAATAATGTGTCTTGCGTATATTTTTTAGTCCATCTCTCACCACAAAGATGACTAAGATAAATGTCGAATTTTGATGTAGCATGAAGTGCTAATATATGGCGACAAGGAAGCTTGATACATTTCAAAAATCCACAGGTACAAGAATCCAATGTTACCTTAAATTCAACACCTTTTTCGCAGATGAATCCTTGGTTTAAAATAGTATCCATATTGAATATTTGAATTTGATTATGTAGCAAAATTTCGTTAAAACAATCTTGAAAGCATATGGGGTTAAAGAGTGGAGTATGCATGCTCGGGGTATATGATGCGTATGACAATCTGTTGCCTCTCTACACTCATTATATTTCTAAATTGCCTTTCATATGCCTGGGAACCAACCACTGTTGATAAATCCGAAAAAAGGTCGTTTAATGGTGAATATTTGTTAACAACTCTTTTTATCTTTTGATTTAATGATTCAAGCCGGTTATTGGTTAGATTGAGGAGATGTGGTGACTCATTTCTCCAGTATATCGCCCATTCTTTCCGGATATGGTGCCACTTAATATTAAAATATAATGATACTAGAGGCATGTCTAATTCAATAAGTTTTGAATGTAGATCATTGTATATATCCTCTGTCTTACTATAGACCATTTTTTGTAATATATCCAGTACTATCTTAATTTCAGATGAGGTGATATTTCTTTTATCCACTGTAATTTCTCTCTTAAATATTCTAAGAGCATGAAATATACAGATATGTATGCTCACCCCAGGAAAACTATCATAAAAGGCATGTCTATCTGCCATATCTTTATCTGCAACAATAACCTCCAGATCTTCCAAGTTATTATTATGGAATTTCATATAAACACACATCGTTTTGACACACTTATAGCTCTCACTTTGTACAAGCCAAAGTGATAGGATTTGTGACTCACCATTACCATCAACAACCAAAGTGATGAATAAAGGCATTCCATAATTATTTAATTTGTAGGTAGCATCTACAAACATAACTTCAGGAAATCTTTTTAGATTTTGTTGCATTATCCTGTCCTGAAAGAAAATACCTAGCAATACATCATTTTCTTCAGCAACCTCAACAATGGCTCCTTTATCTCTTTTTAATAGTTCAAAAATACTTGCTAAGTCATTGGTCTTGGTTTTATTAATTTTTGTCTGGACATTATGTATATCTTTAAGTGTCATTTTTTTACCCATTTTCAGAAGAGATTCCTGAATTTTTAGCTTGTTTGCCTTTAGTTTTAACGAATTTTCGACTATTTGCCTTTCCTCCACAGAAAGCATTCTTTGTTTAGGTAAGGATTGGAAAGTAATACTATCTATTTATGAGTTATATTAATTTATTATAATGTATAATTATACTTAAATCATGATTACAGTGCTCATCAACCATGGTCACAATTTCTAAGTAATGTCCAGTGTCCTTATGTTTAAGGGTATAATGTAAATTTAAAGGAACACTTCTTGCGAAATGTTGAGGAATTTCTGATACCCTTGGAGTTGCTTTTTTGAATTGTGCCACCATATTTGCAAGAATAATAAACTTTTCGATATTTAAAAAGATTTATAACGTCTACAGGATATGGTGCTTTTAATAGATAGGACCTTGCTATATAGACATTTACAAAATTAGAATACTCTCTAAAAAGATTTCCTGAAGTTATGTTTGTAGATGCTACCTACAAATTAAATAATTATGGAATGCCTTTATTCATCACTTTGGTTGTTGATGGTAATGGTGAGTCACAAATCGTATCACTTTGGCTTGTACAAAGTGGGAGCTATAAGTGTGTCAAAACGATGTGTGATTATATGAAATTCCATAATAATAACTTGGAAGATCTGGAGGTTATTGTTGCAGATAAAGATATGGCAGATAGACATGCCTTTTATGATAGTTTTCCTGGGCCGAGCATACATATCTGTATATTTCATGCTCTTAGAATATTTAAGAGAGAAATTACAGTGGATAAAAGAAATATAACCTCATCTGAGGTTAAGATAGTACTGGATATATTACAAAAAATAGTCTATAGCAAGACAGAGGATATATACAATGATCTACATTCAAAACTTATTGAATTAGACATGCCTCTAGTGTCATTATATTTTAATATTAATTGGCATCATATCCGGAAAAAATGGATGATATACTGGAGAAATGAGTCACCACATCTCCTCAATCTAACCAATAACCGGCTTGAATCATTAAATCAAAAGATAAAAAGAGTCGTTAACAAATATTCACCATTAAACGACCTTTTTTCAGATTTATCAACAGTGGTTGGTTCCCAGGCATATGAAAGGCAATTTAGAAATATAATGAGTGTAGAGAGGCAACAGATTGTAGCATACGCATCATATACCCCGGAGCATGCATAATCCACTCTTTTAGTACCATAAAATATCTGATGTCATATATAAATTAGGTTTTAAAAAAATTGTTTACCTTTATCTCTTATGCTGTACCTCCTATATCAGTAAATTTATAGCAGAGAAGTAGAATCAAAATTTTGCTCTAACCAGTGAACACCTATTATTTAAATTTAATACATAAAAAATATAAGCATGTACTTTAGGAATCTCTATCTGATAAATTAAAACAATATTGCTAATTGGTTAATTATTGAAATATAAACTATTGTTTACCTTTGTACTTTCTGTTTCTGTGCATTCCATATCAGTAAATTTATAGCAGAGAAGTATATTCAAAATTTTGCTCTAACCAGTGAACACCTATTATTTAAATTTAATATATAAAAAATATAAGCATGTACTTTAGGAATCTCTATCTGATAAATTAAAACAATATTGCTAATTGGTTAATTATTGAAATATAAACTAATGTATAATTCAGTAACTTTAAAAATAAAATCCAATTTTTTTATAAAATGGATGATTTTAAATATCGCGGGTACAAGGAAATAAAAATATTAAATGAATGTGCAATATTTAATTTATTCACTAAAAAAATATAGCAGGTGTTATGTTTAGTTTTTTCACTAAATATCACAGGTGTTATATGCACTCATGGCCTTAATATAATTAGTGCGCACAAATTGAGCAGTAGCGTTTTGCCGTACTTTTTTAATAAAAAAACATAACGCTTGCTGTGTTTAAATTGAAGCGGCGTTTTTAAATTATTTTTATTTTGTAAAAAAAAATAAAGTTAATAACTTTAGATAATGAAAAGTTAATGGCGTTATATATATTATTACAACATAAAAATAAGAGGGAGTTCAGAGGAAAATCTTCAGAAATATTTATTAAAAGAAATTTATTCTCTGAGTATGTTACACTGAAAGGTGATTTAACAACATCTCAGTTCTTTAATTATACGAGAATGAAAAGGTCTACCTTTTCAGTCATTCTAAATATGATTCATGATGATATCAATCCCAAAATAACTAATTTCAATAAACAAGTGGATGCAGAGGACAGGCTATTTTTGACATTAAGGTAATGAAAATATTTTAATTATCCTATATTTATTCATAAAAGATATTTAATAACTGGGATGTCCTTCTCCCAATTATCTTATAGCTTAAGGATATCCAAATCCTGTGTTGCATACATTGTTAAATCAGTATGCAGGGCAATTTGGAATGCTGGCAAAGATATTTATATGCCAAAGCCTACAAGAAAAGATTGGGAAAGAGTACATTAAATTTATATATTCCAACAATTTAATATATAATTATTTAGATTTCCCAGGAGTTCTTACTTCATTCAGGGTTCCTGAAACCTTATCCAAAAAATGGTCTATCTCTAGAGGAAAGAGAATATAATATGAGACTCTCCCATGCACGTGTCAGTGTGGAGAGGAGCTTTGGAGGGATTGTAAAGAAGTTCGAAATACTTAGTAGACCAATTGAAATTAGTGTCAATAGCATTGAAATTATTATCAAAACTATATGCTTGTTGCATAATATAATAATAAGTAATGAAGGAATAGCTGGAGATGTTGATGATACAAGTATATTAAATATTTTAGTAACTTATATTTTCTTGATATATAAAAGATACAATGCCCAACCTGATCACAAGACCATATCCCAATAAGCAGAGAAAATAACTCATCAACATTACAATCAAGAGATTTAAGACATAAATTTAAAAATTATTTAAATTTATAATTATTTTGTATTGTTTATTTTATCAAATAATATAATGATTATAGTATATGACTGATTAAATATATATTTATAATAAAATGTTTAAATTTTGAAATCTTTATTCTGAAAACCTCATAATTTAAAATCTAAGAATATATTTTACAAAAAATATATTAAAAAACTGACTAATTAATGAATTATTTATTAAAGATATTATAATATCTATATCATTAGAAGCCTTTAAGTATTAAGATCATTCTCAATAAGCAGACAATTTCTTCAACAATTGAAAAAGAGATTTAAGAAACAAATTTAATAAATATTTGATTATTTTTTATATTTAATTGTTATATTTATTGTTAATTTTTTCAAAAATGTAATTGAATATTGTATACTACTCAATAAATAAATATATATAATTTTGAAATCTTTATTCTGAAAATAAAAACATATATATACACAAATAATTAAGTAGTGGTCTCCATTTTTTGAAAATTATTTTTAAAAAAAGCGCTCAGAAAAAGCAAACCAAATTACGTTTTTTTATAATGGGTGCAATTGGTAAACGGCAAAGCGTTCAATTTAAACGAATGCATTTGAAATGAATTATTGGCTTTTTAAACGCTCAATTTGTGCGCACTATAATACTATAATACTATGGATATATTTATAATAATTGTTTTCCCATAGTTAGTTCTTAATATCATGAGCCCATTATTAATTGTTATTTCATATTTAATTTGCTACTGATATTGATTAATTATGCACATGCCAATTTCTCAGAAACTGGCTGATAAAGTTATTGTTGATTTTATAATTGATAACAGTTCCGCCAATGTCTTTGGTTGATAATCCATCATTTACCATGATGATTAAAACTCTATCCCATGCTCAAGTGCTAGTGTTGAAGGATTACTGAGTAAGGCAAAACCTATATTAGTCGCTCTAGACTTGGAAATAATAATATTGAAAGGATTTTATTATTAAAATGCATACAAAATAAATAAAAAATTAATATTACCAAATATATATATTTTTATATTATATAAATTTTTTTATAATTAAAACTAACTATTTTTATATATTTATAAATGTTGATTTTTATATATATTATTTACTATAAAATAATAAAAATAAATAAAAAGGTTTTTTGGTATATATTATCCAAATTTTTTTTTATGATTTCTAGGAAACTTTTACTTGCATAATAGATAGACAAAAGCAATTGAATTTCTAATATATCCAAGAATTAGTATTGCTGGGTATATCCTAAGAAAAACAAGATTTTCCAGGGTAGAAACTCTCATCAGTAATTCCACATGATAGCAACATCTATCAGTTATATCTACAATAATATTCATCAAATAATATATTAACTAGTTAAAAATTAATGTTTAAAATCAAGTTTTTATTAGTTTAATTTATATATAGATGGTTGTTGCGTTCATTAAATCAACCTTGCATCATAAAATAATTTTTAATTTTTATCCAAATACACATCTAATTATATAAACAATATAAAAAATTAATTGCAAATCATTTATAGGTGCTATATGCCAAAGATTTAATTAACCCCAGTCCCATACCACCACCTTTTCGGTCAATTTGTATTAATTAATTATCCAATAATAAAAATCTGATAGTTCAATTTATTACATTAATTTTTTGTCATTTAAATAATAATATTTTTAAAATTGATAGTAAAGTAGTAAAATATATGAAATACATCTTAATTTAGGTCTTATTATTTGAATTTGAATTAATATTATTAAAGATTAAATAACGTAATAACATTAATATTTGAATGATATTATTGGTGAAAATCTACCTATTTTATCGGCAAAGTGTATTGTCAATATACCATCTTAATTAAAATGATTTTGCCTGATTGTCTAAAATTTTAGGATAGGTCTTATACCGGAATACCTTATTGGCAAAACCTCTACATAGTTTTTTTTTAAAAAGTGCTCAGTAAAGCATTGAGTAATTTTCTAAATGGATTCTGGACTAGTTTTAGGTTTGACTAATTTTTTTTAAAATGTTTAAGTGAATTGAATGGTAAAGCATACAATGACAATAATTCAATTTAAATTAATTCTACTTATAATAATAATAAAATCAAAATGCTTTGATATCTATATACTCCGTCCCACAATAAAATTAGATACATATTTTCACGTCCAATTTAGAAATTAAGGTTATTGATTTATAATTAGTTACGAATTTACATTAAATATCATAAATTCACAAATTTGTCGAGAAATAATCATTAAAAAATGTCAATCAAATTCAGCCAATAGTATTCTTTTAAATATTTATCCAATGATAATCATAATAAATATCTTAGCATATAGTAATTTCTATCATGTGATTCTAGATTATATATTTTAATTTTAATGGTGGTGATTTTATATAATACCCAAGATACCTCACCAGAAGACCTTAAAAATATAGGTAATTTATATTACATTTTATTTTAGATAATTCACATTGCATACACAAGGTCAAGATGCCTCAGATTTAGATAAATTATCAGTAAATGGATATTGATCTTATTGAAGAATGGATCCATATCATTATAAAATGCAAGCTTACTCAAAGCTCTGGTGAATTAAGTAAGGGTTCCAGAAAAACTACTTAATTTGTTGGGCGTTTTTCAATTTGTTCTTTTAACTTTGTATAAATATATTTAAAGATTTTTACCATTAATGTTTTATTTTTTCTTTTATTTTACTCTTTTGCGCGAAGTTTTGAAAGCAATGAAACAAATAATATGAAGGAAAACAACTATAATAATTTTATTTCCTTTATTTTTTCTTTCTCTTTTTATATCTACTATAAAAATAAATATATTTTGAATAATATCTATAATCTAAAAATAACAATTTTTGGTATATAAATCCTTTTTAAAATATTAATAATAATATATTCAAAGAATGAACGAGCAAAAATAATCAAAAAAAATATTAATCATCAAAAATAAATGAAATTTAACATAAAAAAAAGGCTATCTACACGACTTATATATCACATAACCTAATAAATAGTTGAATTTTATATGATTAAATACCCTTTAATAAAATAATTATGCATAAGTTAATATTTGCATTTATATGATTACTAGCTGGTAGTTCATCAAGATTGACAAAAATTAGTATTTTCTCCTTTATTTGATGATGGATGAATCAAAAATTTTCATCTTATTGGTAGACAAGTTAGAAAATAAGCCTATATGAGGTGTGAAATCAGAAATTTACCATATTTTGATGAAAGTTTAAAATTTTCATCTTATTAAATATGTATTAAATGTATATACTTATTTCCTTCAACATGAACAAATAATTTGCATATGTGTTAATATTCATTTTTTCTTATTTTTTATATTTATAATCCTGGGGAGTCGTTAAAATTAAAAACCATCTTAATGAATTATCACTTTTATAATATATCATAGGTCTGTAATTTTTGCAACTTTTCATAAACATATTTTATCAAAAATAATGGAAAATTTTAGAATAACAACTCATATAAATAAATTTAAATTTCTGAATTATATCTCTTATGTAAGTTTCTGATTCAATCCATCAACAAAATAAAGGTAAAATCTATTATTTATCCATCATTGAATAAAGGAGAAAATTATAATTCCCCGTCATTCTTGTGACGGGCTATCAGCTAGTATTATAATAATAGGACAGTTATTCCAACAATCGTTTATGATAATTTTTTTAAATATTAATTGAACACGATTTATTTTAAAATTAAAATGAATGTAATATAATATATCTAGGTTATAATTGTTTTTTTGAAATTAAGGTTCATCTCTTGTTATACTTTATAAAAGCTCGCCAATTTGAATTGAAAAGGATTTCAAAGTAAAACAATGTTGTGACAAATAAGAGGATAAATAAATGGTAGATCATATCTATTTTTGCTAAAATCGATGTATTTAAACTCAAAAAACAATTCCAGAATATGTTAATTATTATGATTGGCATCATGAATACTATATTTTGAAAAACTAGGAGACTGAAAGTGGTTAGATTTATTCCATACCTGTTTGATACACCCATTTGCTGAGATAACTGATCAAAGATACTCGCGTTTGCAAGTATTGTTTTATTCTTCTCTTGAGTTGGGAAAGAGAAATTGGTTCTATTAATGATTGTCCTTTGAGTAGGAGATGATTTCTCGACGTAAGGTACTATAATTATAGATAATATTTAGATGATAATAAATGTTATGATTATATAAATAGTATAACATAAATTTTAGGTTTATTATCATAAAATATTTTTTTAAAAAAAACAAATTGTCTCAATTACAATAAAATACAAATACCAGGTTAAAATTATGATATCTATCTACTTCCATTAAAAATGTTTTCAACAAAGATCATGCATATTTAATGTAATATTCAAACAAATACCAATACGAAAATAAAATGGATTTCACAATTCCAGTTAGAAAAATTTCTCTAAAGTGAAAATATACGCAGAATTATTTTATATTAAGTAATCTATAAAATAGTGTCTAAGATAGCATACTTTAAGCTTTTCGCGTGATTTGAGTGTAATTATTCTACAGTTTACAAATTCAATATATATTTTATTTACTACTATTAAAAAAAGTTTCCTATTTTTAGCTAAACAACAATTCTTTTATTAGAAAATATAAATATTATACCTGAAATCGTAGTTGGAGTTGGTTTGGGAGTTTTCGATGCATTTTCTATTTCAATGTTGACGTTCATTTCAATGTCTTCTTGAAGTGTTTCTCTTTTTTTGGATGAGTGTAAAAACTTTTTTAAGGAATGGGTTCTAGATCCATATATTGGTCTCCTGGTATGTCTTTGATAATCATTCGCGAATTGCATTGATGTGTTGCTAATTTTATAGTTTGATTTTATCTTTTTACTAATCATGTGAATATACGCATAACATATAGTAGACAAAGGAATAAATTTTGAAATCAGTTCTCTAATAATTTGATATATGATCCACTTTGTAGATGACTTTGTCGCAAATACATTATAAACTGCTAAATAAAAAGTACTCAAGGGTAAGTCTTCTATTAAGTTTTTTTCATATCCACTATGATTGCTTATTTCAGAGTAAACCATTTTTGTGAATGATGTTTT
The DNA here is from genome assembly GCF_954871325.1 of Gordionus sp. m RMFG-2023. Taxonomy (NCBI): domain Eukaryota; kingdom Metazoa; phylum Nematomorpha; class Gordioida; order Chordodea; family Parachordodidae; genus Gordionus; species Gordionus sp. m RMFG-2023. The sequence continues at coordinate 2,285,124 of NC_088778.1, read as the reverse complement.
TTCTCTCTCCTCAATACTGTTATTTTTAAAGTTCTGATCGTGACAAAGTTTTCCTTTCAATATCTTGTCGCAAAAGGTTACGGGGGTGAACATAATTATAGAATATATTATAGTAATTATTATGGTGCATTTAAGGTATTTTGGTGTAAAAAATTTGAGATAATCTCTATGCTCAATCAGAGAGTAGCCATACCAGCACATCATTATCGATAGTGAAAAACTGATATTTATGAGCGTCTGTATTAAAGGTTGATAATAATTTGATTTGTAGTTATTCCACCTGAATCCGAACCATATCTGCTTATGTAATGAGGAATGGTCACCGCTTTTCCAATAATAATTTAAGAAAGGATTTGAGGTTAGGACAATCATTATACACAGATTAAAGGCAAAATAAATGGCGTATAAAATATTTATCCCTATTATATCAGAAAAATTATATGATATATCGCCTATCGGCGAAGAAGATTTTGGTGTGTGTGAAAAGCAAAAAAGAATATTGAACAAAATACGTCTGAAACGATTCATTATTGAATAATTAATACAAATGTTAGGATCAAAAGGTACCCCTGTTTCCTGTATCATCTTGTATATCCTTAATTGTAAAGATTTAGAATAATTTAGCATAGACTATTTGTTTAGTTTATAGTTATATTATATAACAAATTTATAGCTGTAGAGCAGGATAACCATTTTTATTTAAGAAATATTGCGGTAATTGGATATATCAGAATTCCATGAGAGAAATATATATAATATTACAATTTAATGTATCTTAGTTATTGTTGAATTTGTTGATCGATGTTATTTTATTATTTATTTTGGCAATTGATTTATTTTTTTATTTGTATTTAAATTTAATTGGTGAAAATTTTTATTAACATATTTTTATACATCAACTAGAAGATAGCCCGTCAAAAATGACGGGGAATGAGAATTTTCTTCTTACTTTTATGATAGTTGTTACCTCTTATTTGAAAATAATATCCAATTATTATTCTTTTAATCCCTCCTCCCCCCCCCTCTCATGCCAGGTTTAATCCATTAAAACGAAGTGTAAATACTATGGTTTGGTAAAATTAAATTTAAAGCTTTTGATAATACCAATATTATTTGATAAATATTACTGCATTTTTACCTAATTAATATTAAAAAAATTCCCAAGTACAAAGCCATAATAATTTTGAAAAATTCTTCCAAGCCCAGTGAATATAATAATTTTGAAAGTTGAGAACTGAAATAAAATATTTAAATAATTATAATGTTAAAAATACAATCAAAATCAGATTTTCATTAGGTTTTTTGATCAGGCCGAGCCCAGACCTGCATAAAAATTTTATTAGGCCAATGTCTGACTCATAGTTAATAATAATAAAATTCTCAAGCATTCTAGCTCATAATATTTTTGAAAAATTTTCCCCAAGCCCAGCCTAATATAATTTATAAAAATACTTTTCAAACCCAGCCCAACCTATAAAAATTTTATAAAAAAATTTTCCCAAGCATGGCCAACCCATAGTAATTTTTAAAATTTTTTCCCAACCCGGGAGATAGGTAAATCTCTAAAAATCATATCTATTTTTTATACCCCTACTTCAAACAAAGGCCAACCCATTAAGACTGAGAATGAATACTATTTTTTATTAAAAATATATTTAAATTAGCTTTTACCTGAGGGCCATATAAATATTCTGTGTTAAATATTACACCTATGCCTAATATTAAAAAAATTTACAAGCCAGGTCCTCGCACTTGGGAAAATTTTCTCAAAAAGACCATAATAATTTTGATAGTTGAGAACTGAGATAAAATATATAAAAAGTCACAATGCATTTAAAAATACAATCAGAATATAAAAGTTGCATGGGCCTTGGTTTTTGATCAGGCCTGGCCTCCAAAAGAAATTTTCAGGCCAATTTTTAACCCATATTTAAAATTAAAAAATTATCAGGAATCTAAGACTATATTAATTGTGAAAAATATTTCCCAAACCTAGGAAAACTCAGAATAATTTATTTTTTCTTTGGATCCAGAAAAATAGGTGTGATGTAGGGGTTTATAAGAATTAAATCTGTCTAATATGTATATATTTTTTGCCATTTATATTATTGGGAAAATTTTTCAAAATTAGGATCAAATGAAGGGGAAATATCTGATTTACCTATCATTCTACTGGTTAGCTCCTAGTATTTATATAAAAATCATGAATACATATTAAAGTAGCTAAAAATATGTTCATCCTTATTTAATTTTAAACAAACCACCACCCTTCCAAATGATTCATTACTTAGTTACAAAATATAAATTTAAATTTAAGACATTGTTATTAAATTACAATAGAAAAAAAATGAAGATATTCTAAGTTAACAGATAATAGGAGGTAATTATTTATAAGTATAACAAATAAGTTATACATTTAATCAAAAATGTTAATAAGTTATGAAAAATATACATTCTACAATTAAATCATGAAGTTATGAGAAAATATACAAAACTATGGAATGCATGTATGTAGAAAGGCCAATTTCAGAAAAGATAAGAGAGATGCAACTATTTACTTATGCATAAAAATTACCTAATAGAGAGATATAAAGTTGTATAAAATTCAATGTGGAATGGATCCTTCTTAAGGGTTTTAACATAAAACTCTCATCAAGCAATAATAAATTTTTAGATTATAAAATTAAAATGACTAAATATATACTTTATTAACATATTTTTTAAAAATAATGGAAAATTTTAGAAAACCCCAAATAAATATAAATTTTTTAAAAACACCTCATATGTTAAGAAAATTTCTTATTCGTCCCTCATCAAATAAAAGAAAAAATTCTTATTCCCCATATAATGGTTTAAATTTTAAATTATACATAAATTCAAGAATTAAAAAAGTATTTAAATAAATCTCGTACTTGAATTGGTACTTGATGTATATAAAGTTCTAAATGTATTTAATTATCTTCAGGAAAATAGTTTGAATTTTAAAGTAGCACAGAATCGTATCTATTGATTAATTTTGTCAGATTAAGAAAAAAAAAAATTTTACCAGATTAAGAAAAAAAAATTTGCCGGGGTTCGAACCCAAGTCCAATCCAATAAACTATCTAGATTTGTAAGCGAAGTCTTGCCCGATTGGGCCATAGGCACTTTTCAAAATTAACGATTTTTTAAATATATATTATAAAGTATGATATGAAAAGTGGGACATGAAAAGTGTGACATGATTTTTGTGACAAGGCTTTTATATATATTATAGATTTGTATTAGTTATTTTTTTTATTATTGTTTAAAAAATGAAATATAAAGTAATTAAAAAAAATGTAAAATAAAAATGTAATTTATCATATATTAAAATTTAAATTATGATTCAAAATAAAATGATATACAATGAAAAATGTGTAATAATTATCTATGATAAAACGTGGAAACAACACAATTTCAACATGGAGGCCAATTTACGTACGTTGCGTAACTACTATCTCTAAATTTGATCTTGATTTTACAATGTACATTTATTCTATTTCACGCCTTTATCGATTATAATTCTGTTACGATGGATGCTTTGTACAATTCCACATATATGACTGTATTTGTCAAGCTGGATTTCCCCAAATTTAGTAGTGATGACAGCGCCTACATAGGGAAATTGCAAAATTTCTTCAACACCAGCAAGATCTCCAACGGAGAAAAGTCCGATTTATTTCTTCGAAGTCTTCCTGATGACAAATTCAATAATATTGGGGCAATTTGCAATGAGGAAGACTTCCAGGACCCAATCGCCCTGCTTGGCAAATTCAAGTTACAACATCCATCAAAGACCGAGAACGCTAAATTATCATTATTTTATGCTAAAACTCAAGGCAAGGATGAGATATTCTCGGCTTGCACGCGCGTAGCACGACTCAATAAAGAATGTAAATTTAACGGCATTCAGAGAATTATTGAGAAAGTGAGAATATCTTCGTATTCCAAAGATATCAGGAAAGTGTTCAAGAACTCTTTGACCATAGAAGAAATTTACAATCTAGGTCTAGAGGAAGTCACCGCTAACCCAAGTGGCATTAAGGGCGAGATGAAATTGTTACATTTTAATAAATCACCTGGTACAAGAGGTTAATCACATGGGCAGAGTCAAAAATAGTTACGTAACAACAAAACCCATTCAAGACTCTCACGCACATGGTAAATCTATCAAGCAACCCCAGTTCATTAATGACAATCGCCCCGCACAGCATTTTGATGAACGTTACGATTTACGCTACGACAACTTCCACGACAATCGTTTTAATCAAAGCTAAGATAATTGTCACTATAACCTCAATCGTTTCGATAATCGCAACGATAATTACTGCGACGATCGATACAACAATAGCGGGTACAACGTCCATGGCAATCGCCACCACTATCATTGTGACCATCATCAAAGCCCTGATTGACGGATGACTGCTATAGAAGTGATAACCGAATCAACTATCCCCTCGTGGTCAGCACAGACACAACCCTCAAAATATAAATGGCTTTCAGAAATATTCGTCGAGGTCTAACCAGTACAAAAATGACAATAATTCTTACAATAGATTTTCTGATTACAAAGATCGTGATTGTCAATTGAATACGAACCGTGCTATGAACATCGAAGTAATTGTTGATGACGACGACTCAAACACAGACCTTAAAGTAATCTGCAAAATTTGGGAAGTGTACAATCTGGAGGTCAAAAATACCATATATGACGCGTACAACTTGACAGTGAGCATCAACAACATACCCACCTTGATGCAAGTTGACATCGGTACTAGTTACAGTATACTTCCGAAGCTGACAGCTAAGACTGTAGACATAACCGCAATGCGTAAGACGGATATTAAACTCATTGGTTATGACGGCAGCGTTATCAATATATTTGGTCTTGCCGATGTGAACGTTAAGTATGAAGGAAACTCACATACACTGGAGGCCATTGTAGTCGATTGTGATAAGGTTCCCCTGCTAGGACATATGTGGCTCCACACCCTTCAACAACATTTTAAAAACGTTCTAGTGGGTAATGTAGAAAATGATGTCGAGAAGATAATCTCGACAACAAAAAAAGATCTCGAATCAACTTACTCCTACAAACACAAAATGGTCAGACCAGAGAAAGTTCGCTTGAAGTCCGATGCTGAGCCTAGGATCATACCTTCATGGATAATTCCGTCCACCTAGAAAGATGCAACGACTCAGAAATTGGATTTCTGGCTGAAGCACGACAAAATATACCTTGCTCGAAAGGAATCTAGATGTCCGATGCCATGCACAAGCGATCCGGTTTAGAAATTAGCTAGGGGTTGCCTTTACTTTACCAAGCCATCGTTCGGTTTGAAAAGAAGACTGCACCATGAACATGGGTGGCGTATTGCTGGTTATCATGAATTTTAATGACGTTACCACTCAACTTATCCAAGGAAATCATAAGCCGAATATCTTTGGAGGGTGGAATGTTGAATATGTTGATCGATGTTATTTTATTATTTATTTTGGCAATTGATTTATTTTTTTATATATCAATTTGTATTTAAATTTCATCGGTGAATTATATTAACATTTTTTTATACATCAATTTGTATTGTTTATTTTTTTTTAATATTGTTTAAAAAAAGGATATATAAAGGGATAAAAAAAACTTGGAAAATAAAAATGTAATTTATCATATAATAAAATTTAAATTATGATTTAAAATAAAATGATAATCAATGAAAAATGTGTAATAATTATCTATGATAAAACGTGGAAATAATTCAATTTCAACAGTTATATATTGACAACATTATCTCATAAGGAATTTCCCATTAAAATCACTCTGAAAAAACTTAAATTTCTCATCACTATTTTAGAGGTAATATATATCTTAGCTAAGAAATATATCACAAGCTCCCAAACAAGGACTGATATACGTTCTTTATAAAAATCTCAATTGTGAAATTTATTCCATTTAACTGAATACCTCTGGTTATGATTAAACCAAAAGCCTAATTAACATTATAATAGAGTTTATTAGTAAATATTTATAATAAATAGTTCAATAGGGTTAAACTAATAATACTTTCTGCTGATTCGGATTGTAAAAAATGGAGGTGACCATAGTTTCCAATTTGCCTATTTTTTAAAAAAATAAAAATAACAGGGGAAGGAGACTGGGGTTATCTGGCAGGTGGGACTAAAACACAAATGTCTATATTCTTTTTTATCTGAGCTAGTTGTTTCAAATTTGGTTAAAAGATGTATTTCTCTATACACACTATCTACCATATGTGCATTTAGTAACGTGAGATCTATAAAATGTTATTAAAACACACAAAACTTTAGCTATGCAACAAAATTTATTAAAAGACGAGAATCAATGTGAAAAAAAAATTGCCTGTTTTTACCATTATTGATCTTTCATTAAATTAAAAATTTATTAGAAACTACATAATTTTTTAAATCACAAACCTTATTTAACATAAAATATAGTTATATTATATTTTTTAAAAAAAAAAATTTCAATTTTTAATGCGACATTACACGAACCCAATAAAAATGATCACAATTTTATAAAGGCAAGATAACTAAGTTACTAATGTGAACAAAACTTTGGGATTTGTAATTGTTATCTATATCAAAAATAAATAAAAAGTTTTTTTAGGTAGTGTATATATATGCTCTTTATAATTTTTTTTAATTTCTAGGAAATTTTTACTTGCATAATAGATATACAAAAGCAATCGAATTTCCAATATATCCTAGAATTAGTATGGCTGGATATATCCTAAGAAAAATAAGATTTTCCAGAGTAGAAACTCTCATCAGTGATTGAATATGATAGCAACCTCTATCAGTTATATCTACAATAACATTCATTAAAAATATATTAAGTTAAAAATTTTAATGTTAAAATCGAGATCAACCTTGCATCATAAAATTTTTTTAATTTTTTAATTAAATTACACATCTAGTTTAACAAACATTATAAAAAATTAATTAAAAAAAGTTTATAGGCATTATATGCCAAAGATTTAATTCCCCTCCCCACCCCCACAACCACCTACTACTCTGTTGATTTTTATTAATAATTTAAATTAATTATTTAAATGATAAGCAGTTTCTTTAACTTAAAAAAATCTGATAATTCAATTTATTACAATAATTTTTTTTTAGCCATTTTAAAATCATTTTTATAACCTTGATAACTAAGTATAATGGAAATATATTTAAAAAAGTGAAATACTGCTTAGAAAACTCAATTAACGTAAAAAATTTATAACATTAATATTTACATAAATGTGACTAAAAATCGATTGAGAGCTTTTCTCCCATACCAGATTGTTTCGGCCTTGTAAAAGGTATTATTATTTCACTTGCCATATATATTTTTTCTGCAAAGTCCTTATTTGGGCAATATACCATTTTAATTAATAATGGTTCGACCTAAGAAATTTGGGATAGTTTTCACTAAACCTTCATGGCAAAAACTTCTACATATTATTTTTTTTTTTAAATGAGGCTCAGTAGATTGGGTAATTTTCTAACTTGCGGAAACTCCCCTAGAAAAAATATTAAGTAATGACTATGATAGTAGATGCATATTGCCTGAATAGATTTATATTTATGGTTCTGAAACTAAAACTTTAAAAATAAGGAAGGATTTAATCTAGACAAAGACACTAACTTGTATTCAGAATTAGTTTTATACTACTTTTTCAAAATTTTTAAGTGAATTGAATGGTGCAGAATACAATGAAATTATTCAATTCAAATTAATTTTACTTATAATAATAATAATAAAAAGTAAATAAAAGCAAAATATGTAAAACAAAAATTTTTAGATATCAATATACTCTGTCCCACAATAAAATTAGCCTCAAATTATTACCAAATTTAGAAGTTAAGGTTATTAATTGCCAGTTAATTAGTAACTAATTTAGATTAAATAACCATTAATTCACTAATTAGTCGAGAAGCTCTGACAAATTTAAATAAGGTAAATCGAAATATAAATAAGGAATGACTAAATTAAATAGATAAATATCATTTTAGATTATTACAAATTATATTATATTTAAATTAGGTTTAGTGGTACAGATCTGGTCTATAGTTCTGTATTTAAGAATATAAATAAAATAATATATTATCAGAAATTGTGAAAAAGCGATTACTAGAAATATACCTCATGCGCGTTACTTTAGCTGTATAGAAATATTAAGCAGATTTTATAATCACAAAAACTGACTTTAATGGTCTCAAAGCATAACATAAAAAGTGACAAATATTTTTCTTACCTTATTTTTAACACTGTTGTCATCTTTATACTTGGCAACCTAGAGCAGAAAACAATTTCACAAATATACTAGGATTTTTTTTAAGCAATCATTGACGACAGAGGCGATCTAAAGATATATTTTTCATGAGATAACATATAGGGATAGAAATAAGGTAGATCTAATCTACTTTCTATTAAAAAAAATTTATAATACCCTTTTTTTAAATTTTTTTGAGAAAAAAAAATTAAGATTAATTAAACCAAAAATCTACCCATTCAAAATAAATCTACCGCTACTAGAACTTAATCCCTGCATAAATCTATAGAAACGAAGACCAAGAGTCATGTTAAAATCTCCAGAAACCGGAAACGATTCTAAAAATTTCCACGTTAAACCTTTTACCTAGCTCTGATTTTATCTACCTTAATAAACTAAATTTCCCTTCCTTAGAAGAATGTTTGTCGGTAGCCATAAGAGAGTTTTTTTATTAATTGTATAGAATGACTTAATCCCATTATGAATACAGGGTAATTAAGTAAAAGATTTTTTTTTATTATTATTGTATTGGTTTTATTACTCATTAAAAATATTTAAAAATTATTTATATTTTCTAGATATTTAACTAATGAAGTTCTCCAATAAAATTGATGAGTGAGGGAAATTCAAAATCTCTATCTCCCTTAGAAAAATCCTGAATGCGTTTAAGGATGTCATACTTTTTTCAAAATAATCAAATAATTTATGTTTCAGATATTTTTATGCAACTTTGGAATATAGTAATTGTTTGATGATTAAGTAGAATATAGTACCAATAAAAATAAATATATAAATTTATGAAAATATTATAAAATGAAAATCAATATTGTACAATTATCAAAAATTTGTTTTAGACCTAAATAATAATAATATTAACCCATTTATAAATACAACAATTTTTTTTACAAAATATCGAATGAGAATTTCTTGACAAAATACATATTTTTTTTGAAATAGAGCTCAGCAAAGGATTTTATTTTCTAACTTGCGGAAATCGTAGAATACCTACCCTTTAGTGTTAAATAATTATTGCATCATTATATCTATGTTTGTAGTTCTAAAACTAACAAATTGTTAGAAGGATTTAGGTTCAGTCACCCAAATTTGGGTTTTAAATTATATATAAGTTTGAGTACTTTTTCAAAAAGTTTTTGAATGGTGCAGCATACAATGACAATATTCAATTCTCAAGTCAAATTAATTTTATTTCACCTCAATATTAAATAAAATATATAAAACACTATGATATCATTTCTCCATCCTTCAATAAAAGTTGCCATTAATTTATTCGAATTTTGAATTAAGATTTTTAATAGTGTTTGTTCAAGATGCATTACTAAAATTATCAACATTGCGTTAAATACTAATCCGAAATTTGTTGAGAAAATATTTAACTATTATCAATTATCTATGTCGTATTATAAATAATGGAAATGATTTAATTAAATAGATAAAAGTCATTTTAGATTATTATAGATTATATTCTGTTATAAAATTTTACACGAGTTATTAAGGTGATGCTTTTCTCGCCAACGTGATTATCACAAATTAATATTTTTATAAATGCCTTACTAATGCCAAAGTATTACTATGATGAACGTACTTGATTATGTTTCCCATAAAAAAATACATTTATTAATGTACTATATCTAATTTTTAACTTTATCAGATCAGTTTAGTGCCCTCTAGACTCCCATAAGTGAATCTAAAGATATTCTAAGATAACCTAAATATATAATAAATATTATAAAATGAATGATTATGTAATGATGACTAAATGAGTAGCAAAGGTTTTGGACTACTATATAATTAAAGCAAAGAAATTATATATTCTAACAAATATTAATTGACTGCACCTTGATAGCCCATATACTTAGTTACATCATAATTAAGCAAAACATTTATATTTATTAATTTAGTTCTTATTCATTTCATTTCATATGATAGTAATATATATAATCCCTCATCAAGTTTTTATAACATTACACATAGTTTAATATAGTACATTACGGCTTCGGAAATCTATTGAAGTTTGGTTCGAATTTAGTTTAGAGTCATGTGTTTAATAATAATAATAAAATATATTATATAAAAGATGGAAATGTTTTATCTATTTTATATTAATAAATAGCTTTCCTTTGGAACTATACCTGAATAGTCATATTCGCCAAATTAAATACCCATGAAAACTGTTTTTGTTTTCATTATCACATCAAGTAGAATAATCTGAATGATAAAGATTTGCTAATCTTATTTTTAGATTTATATTTTATCATATATTAACTATAATATATCATTGGAAATTAAATATCGCAATATTTTAAAATGGTTTTCTAATATCAAAATTTTTTAACGCAAGATTCAGGGAAAATTTTTAAAATAAATTTTTAAACATTGTTTTATAAATTAATAATTTATAAGAGACAAACAAATTATACAATATGAATTAAACACAATTTAATTATTGATTCATGTCCTGGTATTCTTTATTAAAGCTTGCCAATCAGAATTGAAAATAATTTCAAGGTAAAATAATAGTGTGACATATAAGAGGAGAGATAAATTGTAGAAAATTTCTATTTTTGCCAGGGTAGACGTTTCTAAAGTCTTTAAAGTATTCCAGAATAAATTAATCATTATCATTGGCATCAGGAATACTATATTTTGAAAAACCAAGAGAGTCATGGTAGTCACATTTATACCGTGTTTGTTTAACATGTCTATCGGTTATCAAGTTTATTTATAGTAAATAAAACTATTTTTTAGCTCAACTAGATATATTTTTATACAATCTATATACTTGAGATCGTATCATTACTTATAGACAACGTTGGGGGCAATTTATACAAATTTTTCGTTGTAATTATTCCTATTTTATTGTTATCATTCATTTCGACGTTTCTTCTAATTGTTGCAACTTTTTTTAATGATTGCAAATAGTTCTTCATTTTTAAATATGTTAAATTTAAGGTATGTACCATAGTTTGATTAATTGACCCTCTGGTAGGCTCTTGATAATTATTACTAAATTGCATTGATGCGTGTCTAATGATATTTTTAAATTTTATCTTTTTGTTAACCACATGAATATATGCATAACACATAAGAAGCGAAGGAATAAATTTAGAAAATATTTCTCTAGTTATTTGATAGACGATCCATATTAGTGCTGACCTTAATTCAAATGTTTTTGAAGTTGCCATATAAAATTTAGTCGAAGGTAAGTTGTTTAAAAAATTTTCGCGATAAATGTAAAGTTTTCCTTTGTCTTTAACAGAATTGTTCTTTCTTATATAAGATATTCCTCTTTTCATCTTGATGCCAATTTCTTTGTCATTGCATAGTGTTCCTTCTATCATCTTGTACCAAAAGGTTATGGGGGAATACATAATTATGGAATATATTGTAGCGAGTATGATGATATATTTAACGTAATTAGGCTTGAAGAATTTGAGATGTTCTCTGTGCGCAATCATTGCATAACTATGATAGCTCATACAAACTGACATTAAAAAACTGATATTTATGACTGTTTGTATAGCCGGGTGATAATAATTTGCTATGTAGTTGTTCCACCAGAATCCGAACCATATATGTTTATGGTGATCAAAATAATTTTCGCTTTTCCAATAAAAATCCAAGAACGTTTCCGTGGTAAGAAGCATTATTGCAAGCAAATTTGAACTAAAATGACTAACGTATATGATATTGATGCCTAATGTTTCATATAAATTAGATGATATATTGTCAGTCAGTGAAAAGGTATAAGTCGTGTGCGAAAAACAAAAAAGTTTATTAATGAAAAGACGTCGGAATTGATTCCAAAGATTGACGCGTTCATTAAGGTTTAAAATGAGCACCGTTTTCTTCCGCATCATCTTATAAATGCTTAAATTTAAGTATATATATAAATAATTTATATAGTTATGCTTTATTTTAAATATTAGTATTCAGGCTGCTGAATCAATGTGAAAATTGCTGAGTTTTTTTGAAGAAAAAATTCTGCTCTCCTATCTTAAAAATAAATAACATATTTAAGAGAAATTCCTGCTGGCATACATGAAAGTGTCTTAATATAAAATATCCTTGATTATATTACGAATACAATTCCTGCATAAATTATGTTACCTCTCAAGCTGATTCTTTTAAATGATATGGATGATTTTGGAAAATGACTTAAAATAAACAGAAGAATATAAGACAACTAAGCAAAAAATTTATTGTATTTTATATCTATTTTTTTTATATTCATATGTTGATATTCAAATGAACTAATTTATATTGATTCGAGTTTATAAACATTCGTATAATAAATATATTAATATAGAGAAAATATAATATCTATTAAAAAAATAAATAGAAATATAAGTGTGTCTAAAATTAAACTGTTAGAATATTTCATAAATTGAAAGCATCCCTATAGTTTATTTTAAATATTTAGGAAATAAGATATTTTTTAATACTACAATTATATTTTGCTTTTTTTCGCTCATTTATTTTAATTGATAAAAAATATTTTTGATTTCATTGCGCTTTTACATCCTAATTTTTATAACTCTATTTAATATGCTATATAAATGTTTATTAACTCGTTTAATTAATATATTTATAAATTGATTAATTAAACATGTAATACAAAAAAATTTTATTTAAAATACTAAATATAAAAATAATATTTTCTATAGTATTAAGTGGCGTAGGATTTTCCTATATGGAGGGAGGGGGGGTATTATAAAATTGGCTTAAAACTAGCCTTAGCTTAAATTCTCATACAATATAATTAGAATAAAAAAATTTTATTGAAAATACTAATAGTGTGTATAAAATATTATTGACTAGAAATTTTAAAAAACAAGTTTTTATAACTTCTTATCAAATGCAATATTATAAAAAAATTTAAATATTATAATTATAATGAGATTTTTAATTTTCGTTAGAAATTTAACAATTTAGCATGAATATTGTCTTTCGTTAGAACCAAATCTCTGTATATAATTTACAGAGCTAACCCATTTAGCCTAGATTTGGAAGTAGTATTTCGTAAACAAGTTTTCAACCTTCTCAAATTGAAAAAGGTCCTTTCATTCGTACATGTTTTAATAGGCAAACATGCAAGAATATTAAACAACTTCAAAATATAGCCAAAATTTTCTTACATCGACTGAGTGCATCAATAGCATGCTCAGGTAAAATAACCAAATGTAGTAAATATTTATACCAAAATTCGAATTCACTGATTAAATTGATTTCAGTATCAATATCATAAAAATAAAATTTTGCAAAATATTTAATTTTACCAATAGTGGCATCAGAAAACGAAGAAGGGTCTTTATGTAATAAAATTTTAAGATTACTAAATACTTGTTTTTATCTAAAAACTGTACTTTAATTCGCGATAAAAAAGTATCTATGAATGGCGATATTTTATATTTTTCAGTTGTCGACATTTATATTACATCAATTTCTTAGGTGCTAGGCGAGGTTTAATTATTGTTACATCATAAGATTTAGCTTTCGATTCAATGTCTATATAAATATTATAAAAATATTCATCTAAATTCATTCTCATTTACTTGTTCAAATAAATTTTCCTCCAAATCAATAACCTGAACCAAATCTAAATTTGGTTTTTGTAAATTTCTACAAAGTATTGAGCAATAGGAAAATAATTTATTAATGCAACTCACAGCAAGGATAAACTATGATTGATATTGGGAAATTTTTACGCTGTAGGGGGGAGTAAAATATTTGCGATGGGGGCTCATTGGTTGCGCACCTGATGCATTTAATTGAAGGTTATTTAAAGGTTAGGGTGAATGATAATATTACTGGTTAATGGATGTTTTTTGAAATATGTTAAGGATAAAAAATGGACAAAGATTATAAAATGAGGGTTAAATATATCTATATTAATTATTGTAACTTAAGTTATAAGAGATAGTTCTCACAATTGTCTCTCTTTATGAGGTTTATTAATAATAATCTATACATATACTATATTTGTTATACTTTTATGATAATTATTTTAAATTTAAGATAAAAATTTTACTTGTATAATAGAATCGTTATAGCGATCGAATTTCCCATGTAACCGAAAAATAGCATAGCTGGAAATATTCTAAGATATACTAGATCTTCTAAGGCAGAAACGCTAATCAATGATTGGATATGATAACAACCTTTATTAGTCAAATCCACAACAACATTCGAGAAAGTCATAATTAATATAGAATTTTTATTATTTTAAATTTAAATTGAACTATTGATTATATAATTTAAACTAATTTGCGTTTATTTAATCTATCTTGCCTCATTATAATTTCCCAAATTTCGTCATCACACATTATAAAAAGACATTATATAAATTAATAAAAACGAAACATTTATAAGCATGTTATATTGATATCTATTAATTTATAACTATATAATTAATTATTTTTTAATTAACAGTTAATTAACTAAAACAATCTTATATTAATTTGAATGTAGATATATCTTAGAAATTTTAAAGTTAATAATTATGATGCAAGGTTGTAAAAAAAATTTAAAAAAATGGAATCTTATTTTCTTCGTAATTGTTTTATTGATCTAACCCTGAATTGCATAAATATATAAAGTATATAGTAAAGCAAAAGCATAAAATTAATTAGTTCGCATTTACTTAAAAAAAATGCAGATTAACTTAATTGAATTTAATCAAAAATATCGATTGACGAATTAATAATTTTATAAAACACCTTGTTTCAGAGTCGATATCTATTATCATATAGGGAAAATTTATATGTGAGCTTTCTTTAAGTGGACCTTCATTTTCACCAGATCTTCGGCTTGCTGGAGAGTTGTACTTACCTTATCCAGTTTCGAGTTGATCTTTAGTATGAGATTCATATAAAATGTTGTTAAGTGAAGAATCTTTTGTTTAAAAAAAATATAAATTAAAAATGCTTATGAAATTACATGGCTTAAATAAATTACATATCGTATCACAAAAATAATAATCATTTTCTCGTGAGGTGAAAAAAGATGTTTTTAACCAAATAATGTATAGATATTTTAACCAGAAATACTGTCAAAGTTTAGCACCGTATTCAGAAATTAAATACAATATTATAATTGAAAAATATCTGAATATCAATTAAATAAATAAAAATTTAAAATGCTCATAAAGTATTTAATTTTATTTAATTTTTTTTATTATTCAAAGATTTTATTATATACTCTCATTAAAATACACATTTTAATAAACTATAATACATTGATAAAAATAATAATTTCATATTAACACACTATATCTATAATCAATATAAAAAATATATATATATAAAGAAAGATTTAAAAAAAAATTATATATAGGTAAGGGCGGGGCTTAATGACCCATGTATGGATATGCAGTTGGAACTACAGATTTCGATAGATATTCTTTGTCGCTTCTTTTGGATCACCTGTGGTTAAACTTAACCTTTACCCTATTGTTTTGAATAATTTTAGGGCTTGGGGTCCAAATGATCCACAGGTGTCTATGTCTGATATAATATGATTATGGGGGAGGGGAGAGCATGTCTATATGGCTAAATTTTATTACTACCGGAACGAAAAAAACATAATTAAGGTGGCAATATTTATTGCTTTTTGTATTCTCCGCTTTTGTGATGGAGTTGGCAGAAAAAAATCTGGCAAAACGATCTACGCATGTAATCCCAGAATGGGATAAACCTCTAAGGGAAAGCGTCATTCCATCCGGTCTAGTTTGATTATCAAAGTGTTGGTTCCAGCGTAGAGGGAATATTTTGTAGATTTCAGGGTTCTATTGATGATTCAATTGATAGCAGAGTCTAGGAAGTCTGCCTTTTGAGAAACGCCAGTGTAAGGGGTGGTGTCCAAGACTATCAATGTGAGTTTCACATAGGAAACAGCCTTTACGATTTCGCAGCCTATGCGAAGACCAGTAGCTATTCTTAGTTCTTCGTTGGTAAGTAGTAACCCTAGATTAGAGCTGGGTATAATTTCTAACCATTCTTATCCAAGGTGACATGTGGATTTTGCTGGATTTATTTGATCTGGCAAAAAAGTCGTGTTGTAATCATTATGTATACTTTGGGTTGGATTTGGATGGAGAAAAAGAGATAGATTTTCTTTGAACAGCTTTGAATGTAAGTATCGACGTAATGCTGTATCAATGGCAAATTCCAGTCTCTTCTTATAGAATTTGGATATGGGCAGTTTGGGGCATTTTTGCTCCAGAGGTCTATTGCTACCGTATAATGTGGGTCGATAGTATCCAAGTCTCCAAGTATAATCGAAATTTAGCAACTGAGGATAGAAAGGCTGAAGTGCTAAAGGATATGGGGGATTGAATACTTATACCTCCTAGTTTTGGAGGAAGGGCAGCTTGCATCCAGGAGAATGATGAGAATTTGAATTATTAATAATTCTATTTAATAATTTTGATCAGGAAAACAAACGTATTACTCGAAGCCTTTTTCTTTGATAATTAGTCTCTGGAGAAGATGTGATCACTAGATAGTGCTATATTTAATAAATTGTATATTTTAATTGTAGTTAATACTTCTGAATTATCAATTTATTTTATAAGTCCTCCAATAAGATTTAGAAGAGAAGGAGACATAAATCCTATATATATCCTTCTTTTTTTTAAAAAAAAATGAAAATGAAAATTATTTAATTTGGTATCATTTATCCGTCTTTGGAATAAATATTATTGAGTAATTAAGTAGAATATACAAATAAAATATTTAAATGTGTGATGTTAAAAAAAAACTAAATAATATTTTTATCTAAATCTTAGTTTAGGCATACGTAATTATAATCTAACTCAAATTTTCTATGAAATATCGATTCGTATAGATAACTACGTTCATTTTTGATAAAATCTTTCACCCAAAAATTATATCATAACATAAGTAGAGTTTGACATTTTTTAATGATCAACTGACGTCTAGGACGATTAAAATACAATGATTTTTAATATTATTTCCAAAAATTTATACCAGGTAAAACATAATTAGTAAATTAAGTATTATAAATGAATTATGGATTTAAATGCTAAACTGTAATTCTCACCACATTAGACAAATCTCAACACTTTTTTTAAAGAAATTAATTAAATAATGTCTTAACAATATATAAAAAGTATTAAATTTACAATTTATGAATTTTTTATATAAAACATTTACCCATTATTAGGGTCATTTCAATACAGCACGTATTTCAAAGTGGTTCTCTAGGCCTGTTTTTCTGCCTCTCTTATTTACTTACAAACTTATTATAGTAATTTTCAAATTAGTATCCTTAATAAATCATTTGGAATATTTAATGTAGAGACAACTTTGATGCCATTTCATTCTAATAAAAATCAAAAATATAATTTTTTTATTAGCGACCTAATGGAAAATTTATTATATTCAAAAATAAATATTTGAAAAATTGCTAAAAACATTTTCCCCTTTCATGTGTAATCATCTTATTAACCCATAATGAGAATGAGATATGTTTTATATTTTTTTCCCACATAAGAAAATTATTCTAGTAACTTGTTCATTCACCACGAATGAAATATCTCTGGTAGAGCGAAAGTCTGATATAGTCCCATTATTTTCAGGTTGCATTCTAATTTCAATGATGTCTGCACCTATATTTTTGTAAGCATTTATATAAAAATTTATTATATTTTATTTCGAAGTAAAGAATAAAATATAAATTAATTTAAATAGTTTGATTTATCTAATTTATTATATAATTTAAGTAATTTATACATGATAATTAGAGTTTAGTTAAATATAGTCACGTTATAAAATAAATTGACATCTATGATGGGCGATAAAACTTAGACAAAATTATGCATCAAAATAATATGGTATTGAATATTATCTTCATTTTCCGTTATTTTAATAAGCCTTCATCAAATGATTTTTTTTTCAAATGAATAATTATTATAATTTTAAAACTATTTTTAAAAAATTGGTTAGATCTGTATCATTTAAAACTCCTGATTTTAAATTTGTAACCATATTAGCAAGTCTTTTAGAAGAAAACCTTCAGAGAACTCAGATCACGTTATTTTATCTAATTCAATAAAAAAATTTTAAAATAAATATTTGCTAATTTTTTTTTTAAATTTAAGATATAAAAAATCAACGTCAAAATAAACAAATACTAATAAAATCTTTCAAAATATAATCGTATATTATTTGCGTTTCAAATTCAAATTCTCAAAAAAAAAATAATTCGCGATCGACAGGATTCGAACCTGTGCGGGAGAACCCAACTGATTTCTAGTCAGTCGCCTTAACCACTCGGCCACGATCGCTTGTATGATTCTATATTCCTATGTTACTTATAGTGATCACAACCTCCTTCTAAAAGAGAGGATATCTCTCACATTCTTAGAGGTATTACAAAATTTTTTAAATAGATTTTTTTTTAAAAATAACATACAACATAAATTATTTAAAATACAATGCACTTCACTTTATTAAACTTGGCCAATTTTTTTTAAGCTATAAAAAAGAGAACTCGTGGAACGAGCTGTCTTTAACTTCATATTATACATGTTATAAGAAATTTTGTCAAATGGATTAATCTTTTTTACTCATCATTTGGCAGAGTTAATAAACCTGAGATTGATATTAGAAGAATCTTTTATCTGCGGATTTAATAAACAACATTTTGTTTAAAATATATCAATACATAATTATGGTTTTTCTTTATCACAGATTATTATATTGTTCGCAGAAAGATATCTGGGATTTTTCATATGACATTTTTTTTAAAACTACTAGATGAACTGAAACAAGATCAGAGCCATTACATCAAAACCAGCAGAATTTATTTTTCTCTAAAACAAAAAAATATTATTAATTACTTTGTTTTTTTAGGATCTTGTTAATCCCACTTCTGTTTTTATTATATAGAATGCACATTTTGTTTTATGATTATTAATTATCCCAATGTATTAAAAGTGTAATTTTAAAGAAAACAAAATGAACTAAATCTCTTTTTATCTAAAATAGGGTTATTTAGATTTACCATAGTCTCTAAATATCTAAGAGTAACACATCTGCTGTTAAATAAATGACGGAACAAAAAAATAGCGTTTTGCATTTTAAACGCAGCCAAAAAAGTCGTCTAAATATAATTTTTAAAACAATAATAGAGATTCATTATATTATTCGCTCAAATTATTTAGATGACTATAGCATTAACTTTAGTTTATAAAATTTTAGTAATAAGCTCAGAAATATTAATATTTAATTATATAATTCTAAAAAAAATAATGATTTAGAAATTGTAAAATTTTAAAGTAGGGAGGGATAGTCGGTGCAAGGGGTTTTTCTATTCAGCGGATTTTATTTAAAAATCAGACATGTTGAGGAATTCAAATTTAATCAAATAATAGCAGTGTATAATATGTATATTTGAGGCAAAAAATATTTTATAGCCCTCAACTATTAAAATTTTTTTATGATAAAATGTGATTTTTAGGTATAA
Organism: Gordionus sp. m RMFG-2023; assembly: GCF_954871325.1. Classification (NCBI taxonomy): domain Eukaryota; kingdom Metazoa; phylum Nematomorpha; class Gordioida; order Chordodea; family Parachordodidae; genus Gordionus; species Gordionus sp. m RMFG-2023. The sequence goes on along the minus strand of NC_088778.1, from coordinate 2,265,301 downwards.
TCAAAATGTTTTTACATTTCAATATTAGGTGACATTAAAATATGAAGAGTTAGAATTGCCATGAAATTTAAAACCCACTTTTGGTATTTCAAAGTTTCATAGTTACATATCATGTTTAAATATATTTTTATAAGATATTAATTTTATTATTTACTTGGGGCTAGTAGACTCAGGGCTAAGTTGGTCAATCAAATTATGCTTACAAATATGATATATTATCATATATTAATGCAAAAACATAAAATAAGTAAATTGACTATTATTATATATTTAAATTAATTCTATATGATAATACAATAGAATTAGAAAAATATAAAAAAATTATCATATTTTGTCATTTTTATATAAATTATTTTTATGTAAATAATACATTTATTATATCCATAAAACATTTTCTATGAAAATAAAATATTAATTATCATATTGGAGACTTAATATAATAAATGAATCTACAAGCCCCCGTTTTAGGCTTTTGACTAGAATACATCTTAAGAAAAATATAAATATTTAAAATATTTATTAATCTATAGGAATAAGTAGATATTTTGGCTATCTCATCGTAATTTGTAAATTCAAATACAACTATTATTTTTGGATCTATGATGATTTTGACAAAACTTGTGTCGACTAGTCCTGGTCTCCCCTACTCTTAGCAAATTTTAAAAAAAAAATAATATAAAAAGAAAGATAAACGACTCTTTACGATCCATATTAAAGTTTATATTTTCATTATATGAATTAAACATTCATGCATTCGGTTATTCTATTCAGCAGAAGATCTCTGAAAAAATTTCCCCAAAAACCATTGCATTCAAGTTTTCCATTTTTTGATCCTTGTGTTCCCTTCTACTTGTAGGTATTATTATGATGGCATCATAATTTCATATTTTATTTATCCTCACTCTCCTGTGCAACTCATCGCGAGTTTAAAAGTGAATAATGTGCATAAAAGTATTAAAGATAGATTCGTTCCATTTATTCGTCATGTTTCGATACAATTTTTCCCATTATTTTAGAATCACACCCTTACCCCTCTATAGGAAGAGAATAAATCATAAGAAAAATTATCTCCTACATTCTTAAAGGAGTTTCATGATAGGATTCACATTCTTCTTTATATTTCTCATTAAATAATACGTTTTATTCTTAAAAAAAAAATCTTACTCGATTTTTAATCTTATTTAATTTAAATTACTTGTTAGATATTACTAAAAATCAATATTACCTCATTTTATTTATTTATGTAGTTCTGAAACTAACAAATTCTTAGAAGGTTTAGGTTCAGTCATTTAAAAAAAAATGATTTTTTCTAGAGAAGTATCCAAATTTGGGTTTTGAATTGTGTGTAGATTTTCAAAAAGTTTAAGTTAATTTGATTGGTGCGGCAGTAATAATATTCAATTCTAAATTCAAAATAATTTTATTAGAATCTTGAATTCAGGTTATTAATAGTGCTTGTCCAAAGATGTATTACTAAAATTAACAACTTTTCGCTAAATACTATTCTTAAATTTGTCCAAAAAATATTTCAATGAGTTAGGTCAAAATATAAATAATGGAATAACTAAATTAAATAGATAAAAGTCAGTTTAGATTATTACAGATTATTCTGTTATATTTAAATTAAGTTTAACACATGTTATAAGGTGATGCTTTTCCCGCCAACGTGATTATCAAAAAATTAAATTTCCATAAATCCCTAAGGTTTACAGTATAAACATGTATTAGATTAAGTTTCTGCGAAGATTTTCAACAATAAAAAAAATACATTTACTATTGTACTATATTAAATTTTTAGTCTAGCAGATCAGTTAAGTGCCTTCTAATAAAATAAATATTATAAAATAAATATATAATGATAACTAAATATATACCCCTCTACCCCCATGGTTAAACACAACTTTTATATTTAATAATATAGATCTTGGTCATTTCATTTAATTTCATACGTTATAAATATATATATCCCCTCATCAAAGTTTTATAACATAATACATAGTTTAATAATTTTCATTCGTAGTAAAGCAGCGGAAAAATGTTTTTTGACGATGATTAGTTTAAAAAAAGATTAAATAAACTTGGGTTTTAGGATTTATTATGGGTTCCGAAATCTTTAAACTCGGTATTATTAGTTTGAATTTGGTTTATAGCCATGTGTTTAATAATAAATATAAATTATTATAAAAAAATGATGGAAATGTTTAATCTATGTTATGTTAATAAATGGGTTGCCTTTAGGATTTTAACTGCGTGAGCATATTCGTCAAAATAAATATCCACGAAAACTGTCTTCATAAACGAAAACATAAAACCCATCAATTTTTGAACTCATTATCACATCAGGTAGTAATGATTTGAATAATAAAGATTTTCCAATATTTTCTTAGATTATATAATCATCGGAAATTATTACCATATTCAAAATGATTTATTTATATCAAAATTTTTTTAACTCAAGATTCTTTTACACATAATTTATTAAAATAATTTTTTTAAACATTGATTGTATAGTATATGCATTATACTCTATTTAATAAAATTTTCTTTTAATAATTTATTAAAATAATTTTTTTTTAAAACATTGATTGTATACTATATGCATTATACTCTATTTAATAACGATTCATATCCTGTTACTAATTATTAAAGCTTGCCAATCCGAATTGAAAATAATTTCAAGGTAAAATAATGGTGTGACATACAAGAGGCAAAATAAATCGTATAGAATATCTATCTTTGCAATGGTCGATACTTCCAAAGTCTTTATAGCATTCCAGAATAAATTTATTATTACGAGTGGGACCAGGAAAACTATATTTTGAAAAACCAAGAGGCTCAAGGTGGTCAGATTTATACCGTGTTTGTTTAACATGTCCATTGGCCGAAATTCTGATTGATAAAAAATGCTAGTATCTTTTCGCTTTCTTTTATTTTCCTCCTCGTGGGCTGGGAAATTGAAATTGGTGCAATTAATGACTGTTCGTTGAGTGGGAGATAATTTTCCTAAGTAATCTACTATAAATATATATGTATAATAAATAATTTTTTAAACAATAGAACAGATGTGAGGAATGGGCAAACCTACTGAATTCTTGCCCTCTTCCCGCCAATAAAAATTACTCATGTAATTCCCATCTATTTTCTCAAATATTTTTATAATAATTACCTAGACTAAATATTTATTAAAATGTATCTTTGAAAATGATTGAATTCAAATTGATATTAATAGAAAAACTGTTTTCCATGTTCTACAATTCTAATAAAAAATTGTATCTCCTAAAACTAATAATTATAATAATCACAGGCCTCCGATACAATTCTGATATTAATAATTGAATACTAAATAAGTTATGTCCAATTTTTATATTTTCTATAATACAATTTTAATAACGATGTTAGAGAACAGTTTATTCATTATAATATAATATTTATTAATTCTGGGACAGATATATAGAATTCTAGGTAATTATTTAATTAGGTTATTATATATTTCTAGAAATATCTGGAGAAAATATTTAACTGATATTAAATATTGCACACCAAAAAAATTTGAGCAGAATGTAATCCATAAATAGTGCTAAATATGTAAACTCATTTTTCCCTTATCCCCATAATTTGTTTTACTTAATAAAATTTATATTAACTATCTTTAAGTATATTTTTACTAAACAAATATATTTTTTAGCTCAACTACAGAAATTTTTCAATATATAGTCAATCATTATTTACTTGAGATCTTATTAGTGCATAGAGGTAACGTTGGCGTCGATTTATAGGAATTTTTTGATGTAATTATTTTTTTATTATGATCATTCATTTCAATATCTACTCTAAATGCTGAATATTTTTTTGAAGATTGAAAAGAGTTCTTAATTTTAAAATCTTTTAAATTGTTTAAGGTAGTTATCATAGTTTTATTAATCGATCTTCTGATCGGCTCTTGATAATTATTTCTGAATTGCATAGAAGTGTTTGTAATGATATTTTTAGATTTAATCTTCTTCTTAACCACCTTAATATATGCGTAACACATAAGAGACAAAGGAATAAATCTAGAAAATAATTCTCTAACTATTTGATACACGGTCCATATTAGTGCTGATTTAGTTCCAAATGGAGTTGACTCTGCCAAATAGAATGTAGCAGACGGTAAGTTATTTAAAAAATTCTCACGATGATTGTAAAGTTCGCCTTTGCCTTTGATAGAATTATTCCTTCTTATAAAAGATATACCTATTTTCACCTTGATGCCAATATCTTTATCATCACAAAATGTTCCCTCTATCATCTTGTACCAAAAGGTTACGGGGGAAAACATAACTATAGAATATATTGTAGCGAGTATGATGATATATTTAACATTATTGGGCTTGAAGAATTTGAGATGTTCTCTGTAAGCAATCATTGCATAACTATGATAGCACATCCAAACCGACATTAAAAAACTGATATTTATGACTGTTTGTATAGCCGGATGATAATAATTTGCTAAGTAGTTGTTCCACCAAAATCCGAACCATATCTGTTTATGGTGATAGGAATAGTATCCGATTTTCCAATTATAATTCAAGAAAGGATCCGTGGTGAGAAGCATTATTGCAAGCAAATTAAAACTAAAATGACTAGCGTACAGGATATTGATACCTATTGTTTCAGATAAATTAGATGATATATTGTCTGTTTGTGAAAAGGAATAAGTCGTTTGTGAAAAACAAAAAAAAATATTTAAGAAAATATGTCGAAATTGATTCCATAATGTATGATAAGCACGGGCATTAAGATTTACATGGTGCATTGATTTCTTCTGCATCAATTTATAAATGCTTAATTGTAGGATAATACAAATAATTTAAAATAGTATATAGTTTATAGTTATACCTTATATTAAATAATAGTATTATGACTGCTGGAGTTTTATAATGTGAAAATTGTTAAGTTATTTTGTAAAAAAATTTCTTACTCTCCTATTTCAAATAACAAAATTACATCTTTTAGAGAAATTCCTGCCAGCATTCATGAAAACGTGTTATTAAGTAAACTTTTTGCAAATTTGACAACATCCTTTTACTTTATTTATATGATTTAGAAAATGAACTTAAAATTAAATGATGAAGACAATCCCTGAACGAAAGTGTGTTCATTGTAACCTCTCCATAAAGAAAACAAAATTATATAAATGATTTAGAAAATGACTTAAAATGTATGAACAAAATTTATTGTAATTTATATTATTTTATATTTATATTATGTTGATATTCAAATTAAACAATTTATATAAAGTCGAGTTTATAAACAATAGCATAATAACTATATTAAAAATAACCCAAATAAAATATCTAATAGGTAAATTATACCTTTATTAAAATAACAAATATAAATATTTGAGTGTCTAAAATTAATATATGAGGATTTTTCAGAAATTAATCACATCACTATAGTTTATTTTTAATAATTTTTTATAAAGATAATTTTTTAAGCATTCACTGGTGATTTGTATCTTTTTTCTAAAAATTATTTTTCCTCAGTTTTTATATATATATTTTAATTCATTTTTAATATATGCTTATTTGTTATTTAATATATGCTTATTTGTTATTTAATATATATTTTTAATTATAATTTGTATATGAAAAATTTGTGAAAATTTGAAGTCTTATTAAACCTTAAAAAAAATAAAGAAAGATAAAATAAAGAAAGGGTTTTTAGAAAATAAAATATTTTTTAATATTACAACCCAATATTTTATTGAATATTGAAAAATTCATAGTTATATCTCTATCATTTTTGGAGTTTATTTTTAAAAATTAACTTAATATAAGAATATTATTAATGTTTTCACTTTTTCCGCTCAAAAATATTTTTTATTTTATTGTGTTTTTATACCATTATTTTATATGATACAATCTATATAAGACTTTTTTTTTAATATGCTATATAAATGTTTATAAACTCAAAATCGAATATATATTTATAAATTGATTAATAAAATAATATAAAATACTAAATATAAAAATAATTCATTTAAAGTAATTTATTGAAGATTTTTTTTAAAATTAGCGTGTATGATAATATTGCAGGTTAATGGATGGTATTAAAAAATAGGTTAATGGTAAAAAATAAACATAGATTATAAAATATGGTTTAAATATATTTATATCAATTACTGTAACTTAAAGTATAAGAGATTAGTTACAAATGTTTCCCTTGTAATTTTAATAATCTATACAGTATACTATTTATGTTATATTTATGAAAATTATTTTGTATTTGTGATAAAAATTTTACTTGTATAGTAGAATCGTTATAGCAATAGAATTTCCCATGTAACCTAAAAATAGTATTGCTGGAAATATTCTAAGATACACTAGATTTTCTAAGGTAGAAACGCTCATCAATGATTGGATATGATAACAACCTTTATTAGTCATATCCACAATCACATTCGAGAAACTCATTAATAAATATAATTTTTAATTTAAATTGAGCTCATTTGTATAATTTAAACTGATTTATGTTTATTTAATCTTTCCAACATTAATTACCCAAATTTCGTCATCACACGCATTATAAAATATTTAATATTTAATAATAACAACCTTTATTGGCATGTTTTATTTAATTCTTGTAATTAATTTATAATTATATAAAAAAATTTAAATTTATTATTTTTTAATTAAGAGTTAATTAATATAAAAAATTTTATTAATTTAGATGTAGATATTTTTAGCAATTTTAAAGGTAATAATTATAATGCAAGCTTGTAGAAAATTTAAAATAATGGAATATAGCCAAAAGTAAATCATTTCTATTGTTATTTTCATCGTAATTGTTTGATTGATCTTATAAGCCTATTTACTCAGAATTGCATAAATATATAAATTATATATTAAATTAAAACCATAAATTATTATTTTATTTAGAAATATATATATTTTTTATATATATGTAAATTCTCCCAACCTTAATCTGATTGCATTAATTATTTATTCTTGACAAATGTACAGCATTTATTAACAAAAAAAATGCAAATTTTTAAAATGATTTTAATTTAAAATAGCGATTTACGAAAAAGTGATAATTTTGTAAAACACCTTGTTTCATAGTCGTAAATAATTATAATATGGTGAAAATAAAAAAGTCATTAATAAGATATTTTCACCGGATATGATATTAAAGTACTTTTCAAAACTTAAACCAAATAAATACAATTATAATTGTAAAATAAAGGTATAAATAAAATATATAAAAATTTTAAAAGGCTATTAAAGTATTTAATTATTAATAATTTTGAAAAAATTTGATCAGGAAAGCAGGAAAGTAGAACTCAAAGTTTCAGCTTTAGTAAATAGTCCCTTATGGAGATTATCTATAGATTGTGCTATATTTAATAAATAATAATTAATTGTAGTTTATTAATGATTTATAATTTTAAAAAAATGCATTTTTTTTAGTAAATGCTGTACATTTATCAAGAATAAATAATTATGGGTATCAGATTAAGAGGGAGGAATTTATAATATTTAAAAAATATTTTATATCATTAATATTAAATTATAGTTTTGCCTTATTATATACATTATATATTTATGCAATTCAGGGTAAAGATCAATCGAACAATTACGATAAATTATCTTCCATTTTTTATATTTTAACCTTGCATTAAAATTATTAGCTTTAAAATTACAAATATCTAAATTCAAATTAATAGATTTTTTTTAGTTAATAAACTGTTTATTAAAAAATAATTAATTTTAATTTTTTATATAATTATAAATTAATTATAAGATTTAAACCATGCTAATGATTTTATTATTAATTAATATAATAATTTTTAATAATGTGTGATTAGGATAAAATTTTGGTAAATAATGATGCAATAAATTAAATGAGCACAAATTAGTTTTAATTACACAAATCAAGAGCTCGATTTAAATTTAAAATAATAATAATTCTATATTATTAATGACTTTTTCGAATGTGATTGTGGATATGACTAATAAAGGTTGTTAACATATCCAATCATTGATGAGAATCTCTGCCTTAGAAAATGTAGTATATCTAAGAATATTTCCAGCTATACTATTTTTCGGTTTCATGGGAAATTCGATTGCAATAACGGTTCTATTATACAATATCTTTATCTCAAATTCAGTATAATTATCAGTAGAACAAATATAGTATAATATTGTATAGTTTATTATTATAAATCATAAAGGCAGGCAATTGTTGAGAATTAACTCCTATAACTTTAGTTACAATAATTATTATAAAATATTTAATCCTCATTTTATAATCGTTGTCTATTTTTAATCCTTAGCCTATTTTATAATACATTCCATTAATCTAAAATATTATCCTTCACCCTAACCTTTAAAAAACCATCAACTAATTACTTTAAAGAAATTATTTTTTATATTTATATATATTACATGTTTAATAATCAATTTATAAGTATATATTCGATTTTGAGTTTATAAGCATTTATATAGCATTTTAAAAATACTCATATATAAATTGCATCAAATAAAATGATGGTGTAAAAACACGATAAAACCTAAAATATTTTTTAGCGGAAAAAGTCAAAACATTTATAACATTCTTAAATTATTTTTTAAAAATAAACTCAACAAAATGAAAGAGATATAATTTTACTAAAAAATCTAAAATATTTTTAGTAGAAATATGAGTCCAAATTTTTCTTTTCATTTTATTAAATATATACAATAATGCAAATTACGAATTTTTAAATACAAAAAAAAACTAAAGTAAAAGAATGAACCTCATAAAAACTAATAACAATTTTTAACATTAATAAAATAATGATTAAAACATATATTTTTTTCATGTCATTTATTATAAAAATATTAATAAAAAAAACTATAATGCATCAATAAAGATTGTGATAATAAAAATTTTTTATATACAATAAAATATTAGTTAAAGGTATAAGTATTAAAAAATATTTTATTTCTCAAACCTTTCTTTATTTTATCTTTACGTAAAATATTTAAAATAAACTTTAATTATGCGATATATCAGTAAATATTCAAATAAAGTAACCCATGACCGGAAAAAAAAATTTATGAAAAATCCTGAAGATTAATTTTAGAAACTCTTATAATACTATTTATTTTTTTTAGTATATGATATAATTTATCTAATAGATATTTTATTTACTTTATTTTAACATAGTTGTTATACAATGTTTAATAAATTTGACTTTGTATAAATTGGTTAATATGAATATCAACATATAAATATTTTAAAATTGTTATAGTCGTGAAATAAAATGAGATTTTATTATTAATTAAAATTAAAGAATATGTTATTAACGAATATGTTACTAAATAATATGTTAATTAAAATTAAATTAAAAATTAAATTTAAGATAAAATAATTAAATTTAAATTATAATAATTATAAAATATAATAAAAAATAAATTATAATATTAATTAAATAATTTATAAATTATAATATTCAAATTAGAGTTGACATTACGCGCGGTTTCGGTCGCCCGACCACACCCGCCCATTTTAGAGGCGGGCTGGTAGAAAATTTTTTAAGAACGTGCAGGTGGGTGGGAGGGTTAAAAAAATTTATAATCATTTAAGTAAATATTAATAAAAAATTCTTCTTATGAACTTTTTTGGATATTAAAAATTAAAATGTCCTTTTCTGTTATCACAAAAAGTTTTATCTTAAATTAAATAAACTTTTTTGATTGCTTTGGTGGAAACGGCAAGAAGTATATATTCCAAAGCTATCGAGATTAACAAGAAATATATTAGCGATTCCTGCAACTGATTCTTCTTAACGAGGATTTAGCATTGCTGGAAGGTTTTAACAAAGAAGAACGTATTTGAATCCAGAAAATGTTGATTTAATATTATTTTTATATTATAATTACATATAATATCAATTTTGTATTAAAATATTTTTTTTCATAATTTGATCAATTTAATTGAATAATTTTTAAGCTTAATATAGTAATTTCCCAAATTATATAACTTATTGTAGAGGTGTAATACTAAATTTTTTTTTATTAGATGCTTAAAAAATTGAAAGACATATTTAAATTTTATAATAGCGGGCTTGGGTTAAAAATTCTTTATAAATAATGGGTTGGCAGGTAAAAAATTTTGACTAATGGGCGGAGCGCTTATTTTTTTTGAAATGGCCAGGATGAGCGGGAGGGTTAAATTTTTTAATGGTCCAAAACCCGCCCAATGCATCTCTAATTCTAACTTATATAAAATATATCTCTTTACATGTAACCTATTATAAAATAAATCGCGATTTTTATACTACTTGTTTCATTTTATTTTATACAAATTTATGTTTTTTTAATTACTAAATAAAGTAGATTTTAGATATATAAAGATGATGCAAAAATCATTTTTATTTTTATTAAAATAGTTTTGGCAGAATTGTTCTCTACTAGTATTTTTTACAATCAGAATCTCGGCTAATGGACATGATAATCAGACACGGTTTAAATGTGACCATCATGAGTCTCTTGGTATTTTAAAGTATAGCATTCCTGGTGCCAATGATAATGATCAATTTATTCTGGGATAATTTAAAGCCTCTGGAAAAGTCGATCTTTGTAAGGAGAGTTATTATCTACAAGTTATTTGTCATCTTATAATACCATTATTTTACCTTGAAATTATTTACAATTCGGATTGGCAAGTTTTTATATTAAATGACCGGATATGATTTATTAAATGTAATCAAGTTAAGTTTGATCATATAATTTAATTTGTTTGTCTATTATTATTCAATCACTGTTTAAAAAAATATCTTAATAAATTATCCTTAAAAGGATCTTCTGTTTAAAATTTTGATATAAAATAATTTCCAATGATATATTTTAGTTAATATATAATAAAATAGATATCTAAGAAAAGATTAGCAAATCTTTATCATTCAGATTAATATTACATGATGTGATAATGTGAGGACAAAAATGTTGGGTCTTATATTATTGCCCATAAAGGCAATTTATGGGTATATAATATGGCGTATATGACTATGCAGGTTAAAGTCCCTAAGATAACATAGATAAAATCTTTCCATCATTTTATATAATATATTACTTTATTTATATTATTAGACACAAGGCTCTAAACCAAAATCAGACCAATAAACCTGAATTTAACAGATGAAGCCATAATGTTACAAAACCAAGCCTCATATTTTAAACTAGTGAATGTCAAATAACTTTCTCTGCTGTTTTACTACGAATGAATAACAGCCACATCCAATTTCCTATATTACACTATGTAAAATGTTATAAAAACTTGATGAGGGGTTATATATATAAGCTTATATCATATGAAATAAAATGAACAAGATCTTTATTATTATAAATGTTTTGATTAAGATGTAACTAGATTTATGGGCTAAGGTCAAGCTGCAGTCATGCGTAAGAATTGTATTGATTTATATTTATATTTGTTAGAATGTATAATTTTTTTTCTCTAATTTTATAGTGGTCCAAAACCTTCAAAGGGGCCGGCAACAGAATCTCAGGAAGAGAAAGGGGGGAAAGCGTAAATCTGATAAGGCTAAAAATTAGATATAGTATAATAGTAAATGTATTTTTTTATGTTATGAAGATATTTGCAGAAAAGTAATTAAATGCATGTTTGGACTGTAATACTTTAACATCATCAAGGCATTTATGAAAATATATTTTTGTGATAATCACGTTAGAGGGAAAGGCACATCTTAATAACACGTGTAAAACTTAATTTAAAAATAACAGAATATAATCTATAATAATATAAACTGATTTTTATTTATTTAATTTAGTCTATCCAATATTTATATTTCGACCTAGTCCATTGAAATTAGTCAAATATTTTTTCGACTAATTATGAGTATTTAACGCAATGTTAATAATTTTAGTAATGCATCTTGTACAAGCACTATTATATAGACCTTAATTCAAAATTCGAATAGAAAATTAGTAACTAATTTTATTGAATCAAAGTAATTTATATATTTTACTTATTAATATTAAAATAAAATAAAATAAAATAAAATAAAATAAGTTTATGAGAATTAAAATTGTGTCATTGTATGCCGCTATTCAAATAACTTAAAACTTTTTAAAAAAGTTGTCAAACCAATATATAATTTAAAACCCAAATTTGGGTACTTCTCTAGACAAAATCCTTTTTTTAAATGGCTGTACTTAAATTCCTAGTTTTTTTTTCAGCACTAAAAATAAAAATAAAATGAGACAATAAATATATACTACAATAATCATTGTGTAATATCCTTTATAAGGTAGGTATGGCTATGATTTAAGCAAATAAGAATATAACCCATTTTGCTGAGCGCTTTTAGAAAAAATGTGTAAAATTTTAAATTTTGCTAAGCATGTATTCTTATAATGTAAAATACCTATCCTATAAACAATATATCTGGTAAGGAAAATACTAAGACTTATTGCAAGATCAAATTTTATTTTTCAATGAAAAATTCAATAAAGTTATACCAAAGCTGGATAAAAGACATCAAATTAAATAATAATAAATATTTATTTTTTTTAAAAAAAAAGAAGATATATAGGATTTAGGTCTCTTTCTCTCTAAAATCTTATTAAAAAGCTTATAAAAATTAATTGGTTAAATTTTTAAAAAATATCAATTAAAATATACAATTTATTAAATTAGCATAGCATAACTAATAATCAGATCTCCACCAGAAAGCATAAGCATACTACGTTTCTGCTTTCCTGATACAAATTTTTCAAAATTATTTATAATTAAATACTTTATGAGCATTTTAAATTTTTATATATTTTATTGACACCGATATTTTACAATTATAACATTTTATTTATTTGGTTCAAGTTCTGAATACGACTTTGATAGTATTTCCAGAATATCTGTGCATTACTTGATTAAAAATTTTATTTTCATCTCATGAGAAAATTATTATTTTTGAGGTATGATATTTAATCTATTTAAGCCATGAAATTAATCATACGCATACTAACCCCCAATAAAAATTTTTAACAAAAAGTTCTGGACTTAACATGAGTTATAACATTTTATAAGAACCCAGAATCTACATGATCAGGTGGATGGGAGAGGGGAGCGGTAGGAACAGTTTGCATTCAATTTATCTTGAGGAGGGTAGGGAAGAGGCGCTGGGTAGGCTAAATTTATCGGTGGGTTATCTATTAAATTTTTAGATGAAATAAGATAAAATATATTGCTGTAAAAATACTTTAATTATTGAATTATAATACAATGATATTGCTCATCATCGACCAAATCTATATATTGCAAACAATCATAGACATTATTAAATAAAACTTTTTTGCTATCCTTTTAAATGTAAATTAAAAGGGGTCGACATTCTCAGCAAAAACTATTATTCAGGCGAAACAATTTTTTTTCTCTTTAGTTTTCACCTTTTCTGGTAGTAAGCTCCTTCAACATCTCTCTCCACATGATAAAATATAGCATTCATTGTAAATGAGTGGGTTTTAGAAGTCATGATCTAAAAATAACTCTTAAATTTTCACAAAACTTTGACAATTGATAATATAGCTAAAATAATTTAATATTCTTCTTCTTAAAATTTATGAAAGGATAAGCATTATAAATTAAAAACTGTAATAATTAATATAATGCAAAAAGCCGAAGATAATAGAATTTTTTGGGGGAGTTTTGCATAAGTTTTTGATTTGATATGATGGGGGGAGTTATCTCCCTGTAAAAATCTTCATATAAATGCTATATAAACCGAAAACCAAAAAACAATCTGAAGCCGTATAAGGTAAGCTCAACTTTCCAAGCCAAAGATCTGGTAAAAATATGAGGAAGATTCACTAAAGATGGTATGGGGAAAGTTCACCCATAAATTTTCCCCAAAAGATAATACATTATAACTACAAAATTAGGTGTTTTATAAAATTATCATTTTTTTCGTCGCTATTTTTGATTAAAATTAATTTTAAAAATCCGTATTTATTTTAAGTAAATGCTATACATTTGTCAAGAATAAATAATTATTTCTATCAGATTGAGTGATATTTAAAGAATTATATTATATCTCTATTTAAAATAATAATTTATGGTTTTGCTTATATTCTTTATATATTTTTGCAATTCAAGGTAAATGAGCTAATAAGATCAATCAAACAATTACAATAAAAATAAATAGTAGAAATGGTTCACTTTTAGCTATATTCCATTTTTTTAAATTTTCTACAAACTTGCATTATTATTACCTTTAAAATTATTAATTTACATTCAAATTAATAATAGAATTTTTTTTAATTTAATTATTTGTTTATAAAAAAATAATTAATTTTAATTATCTGTATAATTACAAATTAATTAAAATTTTAATGACAAGAAAGGAATCGTTTTTATTAATTTATATAACTTTTTTTATAATGTTGATGACGAAATTTGGGCAATTAATGATGCAAGATAAATTAAATGAGTACAAATCAGTTTAAATTATACAAATCTAGAGCTCGATTTAAATAAAAAAGAAAATTTCATATTATTAATGCCTTTCTCGAATGTGATTGTGGATATGACTACTAAAGGTTGCTATCATATCCAATCATTGTTGAGCGTTTCTTCTATAGAAAATCTAGTATATCTTAGAATATTTCCAGCTATACTATTTTTCGGTTACATGGGAAACTCGATTGCTATAATGATTCTATTATACAAGTAATTTTTATCACAAATAGAAAATATTTATCATAAGTATAACATAGATAGTATAATACTGTGTAGATTATAAAGGTAGACAATTTTTGAGAACTAATTTCTTATAACTTAAGTTACAATAATTAATATAAATATATTTAAACCTCATATTATAATCTCTCTCTATTTTTTTTTCCTAAACATATTATCATTCACTCTATAAAAAGCCTAATATTAAATCTTAACAACGTTTATAAAAAAGGTTATTAATGAAAATTTAAAATTTTAAAAACTTACTTTTAGTATGTTAAAATTTAAACTTGCATTTAAAAATTTTCATTAGCAATTTTGTCCGAAACATTTTTGGACCAAGCACTTTATTAAAATATATTTTTGGCTTAAATTTCAAAACTTAAACTTAATTAATTTTTAAATTATTCTAGCTATCACGAGAACCACTGTCCCATATAGATTTAATTTGAATATCAAACATATAAATATAAAGAAAATAGATATAATACAATAAATCTGATACCTAGTCGCCCTATGTTCATAATATGATTATTTTAAGTCATTTTCTATATCATTTATATCATTTTAAAGAATATTGTCAGCTTTAGGGGGAGGTTGCTATTAATGAACACACTTTCACGCAGAAATTGATAATGTAATTTTGAGTTTATTTTTTAAATCATCTAAATCTAGTAAAACGATGTTGTCAACTAAAAAATTTATTAAAAACACGTTTTCATGAATGCTCGCAAGAATTTCTCTAAAAAAGATATTATTTTCTTTAAAAAAACTTACCAATTTATACATTATTTATAAGACTCAGCAGTCAGAATACTATTATTAAATATAAGATATAATTTTATACATTTATAAATTAATTGTATATTATATTCTTACAATTAAGCATTTATAAGATGATGCGGAAGAAAACAGCGCTCCATTGTAACCTTAGTGCACGCGTTCATCATACATTTTGGAATCGATTTCAACGTTTTTTCTTTAATATTTTTTTTTGTATCTCACACACGACTCATTCCTTTTTACTGACAGACAATATATCATCTAATTTATCTGAAACAATAGGTATCAATATCCTATACGCTAGTCATTTTAGTTTTAATTTGCTTACAATAATGCTTCTCACTACAGATCCTTTCTTGGATATTTATTGGAAAAGTTCCTATCATTATAAACAGATATGGTTCGGATTCTGGTGGAACTGCTACGAAGCAGATTATTATCATCCTGCAATACAAATAGTCATAAATATCAGTTTTTTAATGTCGGTTTGGATGTGCTATCATAGTTATGCAATAATTGCGCACAGAGAACATCTCAAATTCTTCAAGCACAATTGCGTTAAATATGCCATCTTACTCGCTACAATATATTCAATAATTATGTTTTTTCCCGTAACATTTTGGTATAAGATGATAGCGGGAACATTTTGTGATGATAAAGATATTGGCATTAAGGTAAAAATAGGAATTTCATATATAAGAGCGAATAATTCTGTCATGGGCAGAGGAGAACTGTACAATTATCGCGAGAATTTTATCAATTTATCGTCTACTACTTTTTATTTGGCGACGCCAAATACATTTGGAAAGAAATCAGCACTATTATGGATTATATATCAAATAGTTAGAGAATTAATTTCTAAATTTATTCCTTTGTCTCTTATGTGTTATGTATATATTCAGGTGGTTAAGAAAAAGATTAAATCTAAAAATATCATTACAAACACTTCTATGCAATTTAGTAATTATCAAGAGCCCACCAGAAAAGCAATTAAAACTATGGTACCTACCTTAAAAAAATTAAAATATTTAAAAATTAAGAACTCTCTGCAATCATCCAAAAATGATCCAACTTTTAGAGGAGACATGAAAATGAATGATCACAATATAAAAAGAATAATTACATCAAAAAATTTATCTGAATCGGCGCCAACGTTAGCTATATGTGCTGACACGATCTCAAGTATATTGTTTTTTTCTTAAAGATATATGTATTTGAGCTAATATACTATAAAATATAAATGAAGTTAATGACAGTTAATATAAATTTTATTAAAATACATAATATGGGGATTAGGGAAAAATGAGTATACCTATTTAACACCATTTTTATATTACAAGCTTCCTGCTCAAAATTTGTTTTTTGAGTGAGGGAGTACAATGGGTAATGTCATTAAATATTTTTCTCACACTATAAAAGAAAAAAAGATAGTATGACAAATTCTCTACATTATTATTAAAAGTGTATTATTGATAATTCTAAAATTGTACAAAACTAATTTTGTTTTATAATATTAATATCATAATTGTATGGGAGTTAAAGTCATTATTAGTTTTAGGAGATACAGTTTTTTTATTAGTATTTTAGGAGATTCTAATAATATTAATTACAATCAATGACGTTTTCAAAGATGTATTTTAATAAATTATTAGTCTCTAGGTAATTATTATAATAATATTTAATCCGAATCATCTGAGTGGTTTTTATTAGCTCGAAGAGGGCAAGAATTAAAATCCAGGTTTTTCCCATTCCCCATATATTTTCTATTGTTTAAAAAAATAATTTGCATAGAAAAATCAAATCCTACTCAACGAACAGTCATTAATTGTACCAACTTCGAATTCCCGACCCTCGAGCAAAATAATAGAATGCGAAAAGACACTAGTATTTTTTATCAATCCGATTGTCGGCCAATCGACATGTTAAACAAACACGGTTTAAATGTAACCACACTAAGCCTCTTGATTTTTCAAAATATAGTATTCCTGATGCCATTGATAACAATCAATTTATTCTGGGATAATCTAAAGGCTTTAGAAGTGTTGTCCGTTGTAAAGATAGATATTATCTACGATTTATTTTGCCTCTTGTATGTCACACCATTATTTTATCTTGAAATTATTTTCAATTCGGATTGGCAAAGAGCTTTAATAATGAATAACAGGATCTGAATCACCTTATGATGCTTTATTAGCTGAATAACTATGTTTATTTTAATAAATTATCACTGAAAGAATTTTGCGTTAAAATATTTTGAATTTCCAAAGATATATTTTAGTTAATATAAAATAGAAATCTAAGAAAAGATTAGTAAATCTTTATCACTCATATCATTAATACCTGATGAAATGACAAACATCTCTCATGGATATATTTCAGCCTGCATGCCTGAGCAAGTAAAGTCCTAAAGACAACTATGACAAAACATAGATAACACCTACTATAATTTTGTATAATATTTTACTTTATTTATATTTTTAAATACAGGGCTCTAAACCAAATTCAAACCAACAAACCCGAGTTCAATAGATTTTTGAAGCCGTGATGTAATCCAAGAACCCAAGCCCTATATATTTAATTATTATTAAACTAGTCATTGGCAAAAAGCCTTTTTTTCTGTTATATAACGAATGAAAAATATTGCAACGAATCTAGTTTCCCATATTAAACTATAATGTTATAAAACTTGATGAGGGCTTGTATATTATACATATATATATATATTAATGAAATGAAATGAAATGAAATATGAAATGAAATGAAACGAAAAATGAAATGAAATGAAATGAAATAAAATAAAAGGAAAGGAAATGAAATGAAATGAATAAGAACTAAATTAATAAATATAAATGTTTTGCTTAACTATGATGCAACGAGGTATTTGCTGAAGCCATGGTGCATTCTAAGAATAATATTGGTTTGTATTAATATTTGTTTTTTCTTTAATTTTATAGTAATCTAAAATCTTTAAAAAGGGTTCAGCAAGATTCCCTAGTGGGGAGGGGGGGAGGGTAATTATTTATTTAGTTATCATTATATAGTTATTTATTTTATAAAAGTTATCTTATATTTTAATTTTCGCGGGGTATATCTTCAGATTGACTTAAGGGCACTAAACTGATCTGATAAGTCTAAAAATTAAATATAGTTCATTAGTAGATGTTTATTGTTGAATATTCGCAGTAAGGTAATCACGTGCTTATTGATACAGTAATACTTTAATTCGTAAGAAATTTATAATTTTGTGATAATCACTTTGGTTGTAAAAGCATCACCTTAATAACATGCCTAAAACTTAATTTAAATATAACTGAATAAAATCTACAATAATCTAAACTGACTTTTATCTAATTAATTTAGTCATTCAATTATCATTGAAATTTGTCAAATATAACAAATTTCGAAGATTATTTCGCGCAAAGTTAATAATATTAATAATGCAACATGGACAAGAACTATTTTCAATTAACTTATACCTTTTGATAATCTATATATAATTCAAATCCCAAATTTGGATTATCTCACTTAAAAAATCGTTATTATTTTTCAGGTATCATATTTAATTTATTTGATCCATCAAATTACATATGCATATTTGTCCTCATTATATTTTTAAAATTCTGGACTTAACATGAGTTAAAACATTTTATATTAACCCAGTGTCTACATGAGAGGGTGGAGAAGGGGAAGGAGTGTAGGAACAGTTTACATCAATTTTTTCTTGAGGGAGGTATGGAGTAGAAGCCTTTAAGAGGGGTAAGCCTATTTTATTCGGGGGTTATTTATTAAATTTTTAGATGAAATAGGATAAAATATGTTGATGGTAAAATTTAAAACATTTATTATTGGTCATTATAATACAATGATATTGCTGATTGATCATCTACCAAATCTTTATATTGCAAACAATCATTAACATTAATTTCCAAACTTAATGCTATCCCTTTTAAATGTAATTAAAAAGGGTTAAACATTCTCAGTAGACTCTCATATTCATGCCAAACAATATACTATAATAATAAATGTATTTATTGTAAAAATGGGTTTTTTAATCGAAGTCATTATCTAAAAGTAAATCTTTTATATTCACACACATTGAAAGTTGGCAGTAGGGTTAAAATAATTTAAATTATTCTTTTTAAAATTTATAAAATGATTACAAATTAAAAAAGTGTAATTAATATACTAAAAACACAGCCGCAGAAGGAAACGCAAATTTTTTAGGGGGGTATGCATAGGTTTTTGAGGGTAATTTGCATCCAGTAAGAATCCCGTTATGTAGATTCTATATGAACCCCAAAACTAAAAACCAACTGGAAAAGGTAAGTTCAACTAACCATAAAGACAATGCAACTAAGATTGGTATGGGTTTTTCTCGTAAAAAAATACCACGATTATGAAACAAGGCATTTTATTAAATTAACATTTTTTTCGTAAATCGCTATTTTTGATTAAATTCAATTTAAATCTACATTTTTTTGTTAATAAATGCTGTACATATGTCAAGAATAAATAATTATTGTTATCAAAGATTGGATGGGAGAATTTACATATATTTTTTAAAAAAATATTATATATCTATATAAAATAACAATTTATGGTTTTGGTTTAATATATACTTTATATATTTATGCAATTCTGTGTAAATAGGTTTATAAGATCAATTAAACAATTACGATAAAAATATAGTAATAGTATATCCCATTTTTTTTTAAATTTTCTATAACCTTGCATTAAAATTATTACCTTTAATATTATTAATCTAGATCCAAATTATTCCGATTTTTGATTTTAGTTATTAAACTGTTTATTAAAAAAATAATTAATTTTAAATTTTTTTGTATAATTACAAATTAATTTCAAAGTTAAAATATAACATGCCAATAAAGGTTTCGTTTTAATAATTTATATAATGTTTTTTTATAATGTGTGATTGGGACGAAATTTAGGTAATTAATAATGGAAAATAGATTATATTAACACATAACAGTTTAAATTATACAAATCAATATTTCTCAATTTATAATTTAAAATTATAAAAATTCGGTATTATTTATGACTTTCTCGAATGTGATTGTGGATATTACGAATGAAGGTTGTCATCATATCCAATCATTGATGAGCGTTTCTGCCTTAGAAAATCTAGTCTATCTTAGAATATTTCCGGCTATACTATTTTTTGGTTACATTGGAAATTCGATTGCTATAACGATTCTATTATACAAGTAAGATACCTCAAATTCAAAATAATTAATTCTTCATATATATTATTATTAAAACTGATAAAAGAACTAACCACTTATAACTTAAGTTACAATAATTAATATAAATAGTGTTGATAAATGGCTAGATTTGAGCTAATTTTTAAAACGGCTAACTCAATATTTTAGCCCCGATAAATATAAGCCTCAAAATTTTGCAAATTATTTTCCAAATCTTTGTGCCATCTATGATCAACTACTTTAGGCCTGCGTAATAATTTTATGCATAATATGAGTTACCTGTTTTTAAAAATCGGCTAAAATAGAGCCGTTTAAAAACAATACCACCCATTAACCTGCAATATTATCATTACTTTAAAGAAATTATTTCTATATTTAGTATTTTATATTACATGTTTAATTAATCAATATATTCGATCTTGAGTTTATAAACATTTTATATAGCATATTGAAAAGACTCTTCTATATATTGTTTCATATAAAATTATGGTGCAAAAAACACAATAAAACCAAAAATATTTTTAGCGGAAAAAATGCATATATATAAATAACATTCTTAAATTAAGTTAATTTTTTAAAAATAAAAACTGCCTATGGATCCTTACCGAAAATACTTATTTAAATATTAAAATAAAGTAATAATATGAGCGCAAATTTTTGCTTTTATTTTATTATATATCAAATTAATAATAATTCAATTTACGGATTATTAAATACAAAAAAAAACTAAAGTAAAATAAAATAAAGTAATGATTTTTTTAAACCTATATATATTTTATTTTCCACAATTATTATATATATATATATATATAAGATATAAATAATAAAACTATAATATAACAATAATGATTGTGATAATAAAAATTTTCAATTTAGTAGAATAAAAATTTGCAATAAAATATTGGTTAAAGTTAGTAGTATTAAAAAATATTTTATTTCCTAAAAACCCCTTTTTAAAAGAAAAAAAGAAAGAAAGAAAGAATTATCTTTATATAAATATTATTTAAAATAAACTATAGGGATGCGATTAATTAATGAAAAATTCTTACTTTTTAATTTTAGACACTCGTAAATATATAATTTAACTAATAGATTTTTTATTTTCATTATTTCAATCAAGTTATAGAATTTTTTTATAACTCGACTTTATATAAATTGGGTAATTTGAATATCAGCATATAAATATATAAAAAGAGAAAAGATATAAAATACAATAAAGCTTTTACCTAGTTGCCCTGTGTTCATATGATTATTTTAAGTCATTTTCTAAATCATTATTTAAAAGAATATTGTCAACTTTACGGAGAGGTTTACTAATAAAGAACACATTCGTGCATGTATTGTATTCGTAATGAAGTTATTTTGAGTCATTTTCTAAATTATCTAAATCAAGCAAAAGGATGTGTTGTTCAAAATTTATCTAAAAGATGTAGTTTTGTTATTTAATATAGGAGAGCAAACGAATTATTTTTTTGACAATTTTCACATTATAAAACTCAGCAGTCACAAGGTATAACTATATACTATTATAAATTATTTGTATATTAATTAAGCATTTATAAGATAATGCGGAAGAAAAACCCTTTTAACCTTAATGCACGCGTTAATCATACATTTTGGAATAGACTTCAAAGTGGTTTTAAAATTTCTTTTGGTTTTTCTCCCAAGATTGATTCCTTTTCACTGACAGACAATATATCATCTAATTTATCTGAAACAATAGGTATCAATATCTTATACGCTAGCTATTTTAGTTTTAATTTGATTACTCTAATGCTTCTTACCACGGATCCTTTCTTGAATATTTATTGGAAAAGCGGAAACCAATCCTATCACTATAAACAGATATTGTTCGGATTCTGGTGGAACAACTACAGAGCAAATTATTATCATCCTTCGATACAAATCGTAATAAATATGAGTTTTTTAATGTCGGTTTGCATGTGCTATCAAAGTTATGCAACCATTGCGTACAGAGAATATCTCAAATTCTTCAAGCCCAATTACGTTATATATACCATCATACTCGCTGCAATATATTCCATAATTATGTTTTCACCCGTAACCTATTGGTACAAAATAATACAAGGAACATTTTGTGATGATAAAGATATCAGCGTCAAGGTAGAAATAGGAATATCTTATATAGGAGAGAACAATTCTGCCAAAGTCAAAGGGGAACTTTACAAATATCGCGAGAATTATTTAAACAACTTACCGTTTACTACATTTTACTTGGCATCGCCTCATAGATTTGGAACAAAGTCTGCACTAATATGGAACGTATATCACATAGTTAGAGAATTATTTTCTAAATTTATTCCCTTTTCTCTTATGTGTTATGCATATATTCAAGTGGTTAAGAAAAAGATTAAATCTAAAAATATCATTACAAACACTTCAATGCAATTCAGAAATAATTATCAAGAGCATACCAGAAGGTCATTTAATGAAACTATAGTATCTACCTTAAAAAAATTAATATATTCAAAAATTAAGAACTCTTTGCAATCATCAAAAGAAGATGCAGCATTTAGAGGAGACATCGAAATGAATGATCACAATATTATAGGAATAATTACATCAAAAAATTTGAATAAATCGGCGTCAACGTTATCTATATGTCCCGATACGAACTCGAGTATATTGTTTGACTATATTCTAAAAAATATATATATTTGAGCTAATTTACTATAAATGAATTTAATTATAGTTAATATCAATTTAATTGATAAACAAATTACGGGGATTAGGGAAAAATGAGTGTACTCATAGAATTATAACCATCCTACTCAAAAAAATTTTAAGAGTGGGATGTAGGGTACATTAGGTAATATCAGTTAAAATATTTTTCTCCAAATATTTCTAGAAATAAATATCAACCTATTACCTTTGAATTTTATATACCTATCCATTGGAGACAACATTTATTTTGGGTTCCACGACATTACAGAGATACCATTATAAAAAAATGTATTTAACAATTTCTAGAGGAAAAAATTATAGAGAATGTGCACTTATATAGAGAAAACAATTATAGAGAATTTCGTATATAGAGAGAATAATTTTATCGAATATTCATTTTACATCTAATAATTTTATAAATAATTTTAATTTAAAGAATATAATTATTTTATAAAAAATGTTGAGTGTTGTTAAACGGCTCATTTTGAGCCGGATTTTTAAAACGGCTAACTCAATATTTTAGCCAGAAAATTTATGCCGCCTCGAGTATTCGTTAATATATGTCTAGACCTTTGTTCCTTCTAAGAGCAAAATCTTCGGGCTTGAGTTATATTTTTCTGGATAAAATATTGAGTTAGTTGTTTTTAAAAATCGGCTAAAAACGAGAGGTTTATCTTATAAAAACTTCATATACAAATGGTAATAATCATAGTCTTTTAATAAAATTCTTTATAAAATAATTCTCTATAAAATACATTCTCTATAAAATACATTCTCTATAAAATACATTCTCTATAAAATACATTCTCTATAAAATACATTCTCTATAAAATACATTCTCTATAAAATACATTCTCTATAAAATACATTCTCTATAAAATACATTCTCTATAAAATACATTCTCTATAAAATACATTCTCTATAAAATACATTCTCTATAAAATACATTCTCTATAAAATACATTCTCTATAAAATACATTCTCTATAAAATACATTCTCTATAAAATACATTCTCTATAAAATACATTCTCTATAAAATACATTCTCTATAAAATACATTCTCTATAAAATACATTCTCTATAAAATACATTCTCTATAAAATACATTCTCTATAAAATACATTCTCTATAAAATACATTCTCTATAAAATACATTCTCTATAAAATACATTCTCTAAAATACATTCTCTATAAAATACATTCTCTATAAAATACATTCTCTATAAAATACATTCTCTATAAAATACATTCTCTATAAAATACATTCTCTATAAAATACATTCTCTATAAAATACATTCTCTATAAAATACATTCTCTATAAAATACATTCTCTATAAAATACATTCTCTATAAAATACATTCTCTATAAAATACATTCTCTATAAAATACATTCTCTATAAAATACATTCTCTATAAAATACATTCTCTATAAAATACATTCTCTATAAAATACATTCTCTATAAAATACATTCTCTATAAAATACATTCTCTATAAAATACATTCTCTATAAAATACATTCTCTATAAAATACATTCTCTATAAAATACATTCTCTATAAAATACATTCTCTATAAAATACATTCTCTATAAAATACATTCTCTATAAAATACATTCTCTATAAAATACATTCTCTATAAAATACATTCTCTATAAAATACATTCTCTATAAAATACATTCTCTATAAAATACATTCTCTATAAAATACATTCTCTATAAAATACATTCTCTATAAAATACATTCTCTATAAAATACATTCTCTATAAAATACATTCTCTATAAAATACATTCTCTATAAAATACATTCTCTATAAAATACATTCTCTATAAAATACATTCTCTATAAAATACATTCTCTATAAAATACATTCTCTATAAAATACATTCTCTATAAAATACATTCTCTATAAAATACATTCTCTATAAAATACATTCTCTATAAAATACATTCTCTATAAAATACATTCTCTATAAAATACATTCTCTATAAAATACATTCTCTATAAAATACATTCTCTATAAAATACATTCTCTATAAAATACATTCTCTATAAAATACATTCTCTATAAAATACATTCTCTATAAAATACATTCTCTATAAAATACATTCTCTATAAAATACATTCTCTATAAAATACATTCTCTATAAAATACATTCTCTATAAAATACATTCTCTATAAAATACATTCTCTATAAAATACATTCTCTATAAAATACATTCTCTATAAAATACATTCTCTATAAAATACATTCTCTATAAAATACATTCTCTATAAAATACATTCTCTATAAAATACATTCTCTATAAAATACATTCTCTATAAAATACATTCTCTATAAAATACATTCTCTATAAAATACATTCTCTATAAAATACATTCTCTATAAAATACATTCTCTATAAAATACATTCTCTATAAAATACATTCTCTATAAAATACATTCTCTATAAAATACATTCTCTATAAAATACATTCTCTATAAAATACATTCTCTATAAAATACATTCTCTATAAACGACATTCTCTATGATTGTTTTCTCTGTAATGAAATGATACCCTAATTTTATTATCTATTATTAATATCAAAATAGTAGGAAAGTCATCAGTTATTATTAGTCTTAAAAAATACAGTTTTTTATCAGTACTATAAAAAAACGATTTTCTAATAATATTAATTGCATTCAATGACGTTTTTCAAAGATGTATTTAAAATAAATTTTTAGTCTAGGTAAAATTATTATTATAAAAATATTTGAGAAAATAGATGGAAATCATCTTTTTAATCTGAGCGGTTTTTATTGGCGGAAAGAGGGCAAGAATTAAGAATCGAGATTTGCCCATTCCCTACATCTTTCCTATTGCTTAAATAAAAATTATGTATTACAACACATATATATTTATTATAGCTTACCCAGGAAAATCATATCCTACTCAACGAACAGTCATTAGTTGCTCCAATTTCAATTTCCCAACCAACGAGGAAAATAAAAGAAAGCGAAAAGACACTAGTATTTTTTATCAATCCGATTCTCGGCCAATTGACATGTTTAACAAACAAGGTATTAATGTGATGACACTGAGTCTCTTGACTTTTCAAAATATAGTATTCTTGGTCCCACTGATAATGGTCAATTTTTTCTGGGATACTTTAAAGGCTCTTGAAAAGTCGACCGTTATAAAGATAGATCTTACCTACTATTTATTTATCCTATTATATGTCACACCGTTATTTTACCTTGAAATCATATTCAATTCAAATTGGCAAGCTTTAATAATGAATAACAGGATTATGAATCATTAAATGTCATTTATGGTATACAATCAATGTTTAAAAATTTATTTTAATAAATTATGCCTAAAAGAATCTTTCTTTAAAACATTTTGATATAAATGATGATATATTTTAGTTAATATATAACAAATTAGAAATTTAAGAAATTTTTAGCAAATTTTTATCATTTAGATCATTACCAATGTGATAATGGATGACAATAATTGCTATGTTTTCGCCTACAAAAGCAGTTTTGATCGGTATTTGATTTGAAGTCCCAAAGGCGACACATTTATTATACTGTGCATAAATTGATATAAATAATTTATACAAAACGCAAAGCAGCTCAATTTAAATGAATGCATTTAATATGCATTATTTGTGTTTTGAAACTCAGCGTTGAAAGGTTCAATTTGTGCGTACTATTAGCATAACATAGATAAAACTTTTCCATTATTTAATAAAATACATTACTTTATTTATATTATTAAACATAGGGCTAAATAACAAATTCAAACTAACAAAACCGAATGCAACAGATTTAGGCCGTTATAATACCCAAAAAACAAACCCCATATTTAATTTTTTTTAAAACTAGTATTGTAAAAAAACTTTTACACGGTGTTTTTACTGTCAAACGAAAATCCATGAATCCAATTTCGCAAATTAAACTATGTATAATGTTACAAAAAATTGATGAGGGCTTGCATATATATTTATATCATATGAAATGAATAAGAACTAAATTAATAAATGAAGAACATCAAAATTATAATTATAAATATAAAAGAAGAGAGATTAAAATAAAAATAATAATAAAATATTATATTTTGGTTTGGTTATACGGGGCTTAATGACCCATGAATAGATATAGTTGGATCGACAAATTTCGATTGATATTCTTTTAGGTAGAAGCCTTCCTTTGGATCACCCCTATTGTTTTAAATAGTTTTAGGGCTTGGAGTCATAATGGTCCACAGGTGTCTAAAGACTACCGGAACAAACTAGCGATAATTAAAGTGGTTATATTTATATATTTTTGTATCTTCAGCTTTCGTGAAGTCTTCAAGTGTGTATTAAAATTTAGCAAATGAGGATAAAGGCTGAAATGCTTAAGAATATGGGCAAATAGTTATCTATACCACCCCTAGCTTTGGTAGAAGAACAGCTTACATCCAGGAGAGTGATGAGAATTGAATATTTGAAATAGATTCTAGAGTATTTTTTTTTTAAATGAACTTCAAAATCTAATAATATTTTAGGGGACATGAAGTTGATGAACAAAAGGCGTGTAAAATTTTAGGAATGAATGAAAAAAAATTAAGTATATAAAATGCCTGATGAGCAGATAAATGTTTTAAAAAAATTTTTATTATATTGAATTTGATATGAAATTTATCACTGAAATGAAATATAATACTTTCACCTCCAATATGTGAAGCTAGGTTGGTAAAGCTATTTGTCCAGTTTAATAAAATTTTCAGGTGGGCAGTCCGATTCAAGGGGGGAATAAAATTCACACTGGATTTAGTGACAGTCCCGTTATGGGGGCTAAGTTTAATTGTAGGAATTTTTGTACCAAACATTTAATTTAAGGTCACAATTTGAAGAGATTACTTTTATGATTAATTGAATTCTCTGACAGAATAATGCAGGAACTAAAGGATCTCTTTGTATGATGCCTTGTTTGGAGAGAATGATTGAATCATTAAAATTTAAAAAAGTTGATTGGTTATAACATGCTGCTATGTATTTACTCTAGGAATGTTTCACAGAAAGAAGATATAAAATGTTCCCTTCTAAATGAGTTATATTTTCGTTTTCATAGGGTATCTTCAGATTTACTTATGGGAGTCTAAAGGGCATTAAACATCTGATAAGACTAAAAATTAGAAATAGCACATTAGTAAATGTATTTTTTTTCATGATTGAAAATATTCGCAAGAAAGGTAATCAAGTGCATGCTCGTACAGTAATACTTTAGCTATTCCTTAGACATTTATGAAAATTTAATTTTGTGATAATCATGTTAGCGGGAAAAGCATCACCTTAATAACTCATGTAAAACTTAATTAATTTAAATATGACAGAATATAATCTATGATAATCTTAACTGACTTTAATCTATATAATTATTCCATTATTTATATTTCGACCTAACTAATTGAAATTAGTCAAATATTTTTTCGACAAATTTGTTAATAGTATTTAACGCATCTAGATAATAATTAATGTATTGCATCTTGGACAAGCACTATTAATAATCTTAATTCAAAATTCTAATATAATTAATTATTGAATGTTGTTAATGTATGCTGCACCATTCAATTAACTTTAACTTTTTGAAAACTTATATATTATTCAAAACCCAAATTTGGGTACTTCTAAAGGCAAAATCGATTTATTTGTTAGTTTCAGAACTACATACATAAATATAATGAGGTAATAAGTATATACTACCATGGTCATCATGTAATATCCTTTATAAAGTAGGTATTCCACGATTTCCCCAAATTAGAAAAATAACCCAATTTATTGTGAGTGCTTATTAAAAAAAATATATAAATATTTGGCAAAAATTGAATTCCTACAATGTATTAAGTATCCTATAAATAATATATCTAGTACTTAAACCTATTTCAAGACCAAAACGGGTCGAAAGCCCGCTGAAGCTGGTATGGAAGAATGGCCCTCAATAAATTTTCTCCAAGAATGTTATCCACATTTATGGAAAAAGGGAGTGATAAATATTAATGTTTCTAATTTTATTTACGTTATTTGATTTTTACAATATCTATCAAGGAATTAAAATTAAATAAGCTCAAAAATGAATCAAACTCGCTGTATTTCATATTTATTTATCATTACTTCGTTATCAAAATTTTTTATTACAATGTCTTAAATAAATTTATTTTAATAAATATAATGAAAAAAATTAAAGTATTGGCATATAATGTATCAATAGGTAATTGTGTATAATTATTTTTGTCAACGATAAAATCAATGAAGGTGAAAAATATAAAAATAGAATTTAGGATAAGGAATTTTTAAAAAAGGAATGTCTAAAATAGAAAATAGTAAATACAGAAATAGGAAGGAGAAGGAAAGAAAGAAAGTATAATGAAACATGGGAATTATTCGATGGAAGAGATATAACTTAGATAGTTAGAGCGAATACTGGAGGAGGTAGCAAATGTTTGCCGCAAGAAAAGGGATTCCTTAGGCTGATCGGGGTTTTCACGAATCTGCCAAATTCTTTAAAAAAAAATTGTGCTTTGCTTGCGAAGGTGATGTGAGAATTACCGTTTAGCATCAAAAATCCATAATTCATTATAAGAAGATAATTGTTCACTTTCATTGTCTTATACCCCATATATTAAAAAAACGCAAAATTTTATGCAATAAAATCGTTACATTTGGAAAGATACATCTATTAAGCTATATTTATTTTTCTTCTCGCTGTGTTTGGAAATGCCAATTTTATAAATCTAAACGATAAAATTTTAAATTATTTTTTCTTACTTTTTTGCTAAAAAAAACACATTTTCCTCTGTTTAAATTAAAACACTATATATTTTTCAATTCTTTTTTAGCCAATCATATATATCGTAATTATTTATATTAAGCTCAAATTACCAGTCTTAAAAATATGATTAAGTTATAATCTGTATTCAAAGTAATGTGGTCTTCTTCACTACTTATGTTAAGATATAATTTTTGGTTAAAAGAATGTTATAAAAAATATTCGATATTTCAAAGAAAAATTTTAAGTTCGATTATAATTACATATGCTTAAAACCAAAATTTACATACATCACTGATTTTTATTTTATATTATTTATAATATTTTCATATTTTTAATGGTATATTCTACTTAATCATCAATAATAGTTATATTCTGATGGATAAAAAATACCAAATTAAATAGTTATAATTAGGATTTAAATCTCCTTTTATGCTAAATCTTATTGGATAAATATTAATTGGTTAAATTTAAAAAAAAATAAAAATAATTCTTAAGTATTTATAATTATTGAATAATAACCCCAATTAAAATAAGCATCATCGATTGATCACATCTCCATCAGGGATAATTTGCTAAAGCAAAAGCTTTGAATGCTACATTCTTTAAAATTAATGAATATTTAAATACTTTATGAGTATTTTAAATTATATTTTATTGATAACATTTTCCACCTCACGAGAAAATCTTTATTATTTTTGGTATGATATTTAATTAAGCCATAAAATTAATTAAAAATCAATCCGAAACTGGGTAAAATAAGCACAACTCTCCAACAAACCAAAAATCTGGTGAAAATATAAGGAAGGTCCATTAAAGATGGTATGAGGAATGTTCAGCCATAAAATTTTCCCATGAGATTATAGATTACTACTAGAAAACAAGGTGTTTTATAAAAATTATTTTTTTTTTCGTAAATCGATATTGATTTAATATAATTAAATTATAATCTGCATTTTTTTTGTTAATAAATGCTGTACATTTTTCAAGAATAAATAATTATTTCTATCAGATTAAGGGTAAGGGAATTTAAAATTATATCTCTATTTTAAAATATAATAATTTATGGTTTTGCTTTACTATATACTTTATATATTTATGCAATTCATAAGATCATACAAACAATTATGATGAAAATAAGATTCCATTTTTTTAAATTTTTTTACAACCTTACATCATAATTATTAACTTTATAATTATCAAGAAATATTTACATCCAAATTAATAATAGGATTATTTAAAATTAATTAACTGTTTATTAAAAAATAATTAATTTTATTTTTTTATAATAATTATAAATTAATTACAAGATTTAAATATTGCATGCTAATAAAGGTTCAATTATTATTAATTTATATAATACTTTATATAATGTGTGATTATGATGAAATTTGGGTAATTAATAAAGATAGTTAAAATGAATACAAATTAGTTTATATTATACAAATAAAGAGCTAGGAATTCAAATTTAAATAATAAAAATACTATATTATTAATGACTTTCTCGAATGTGATTGTGGATATGACTAATAAAGGTTGTTATCATATCCAATCGTTGGTGAGCGTTTCTGCCTAAGAAAATCTAGTATATCTTAGAATATTTCCAGCTTTACTATTTTTCGGTTACATGGGAAATTCGATTGCTATAACGATCCTATTATACAAGTAATTATTTATCTTAAATTTAAAAATTATCATAAAAGTATAACAAATATAGTTATTATACTCTATTGATTATTATTACAAACCTCATAAAGTGAGACAATTTTGAGAACTAATCTCTTATAACTTAATTTATAATAATTTATATAAATATATTTAATACTCATTAATCTCTGTCTATTTTTTTTATCTTTACTAATTTATAATACCATCCATAACCTAAAATATTATCATTCATCCTAACCTTTAAAAACCTTCAATTAATTACTTTAAAGAATAAGATTCAGGCGCGTACGCAGCGGGGGGGGGGCAGGGGGACAAATCCTCCCCCCCAAAGCCAAAAAATGCAGATGCCGGATTATATTTTTCAAAAATATTATTGTTAATATTAATTTATATTTGTTAATATTTATTCTTATCTCATATATACATATATATATATATATTTTATTTATCACATTCATCTACTAAGTTATTTTATCAATCAATTTCGATTTCAAGTTTTCCTTGGCGTAATTTACCTATTATTTTCAAATCTTAGTGGCGTAATATTTATCTAAATTTCTAATAAAATAATAATTATCTCTGAAACTCCTTGTCCAACAGGGAGAAAAAAATTGCAAGCTTGTCCAACGAGATCTAGTCTCCGCCACAGTAACAGCTATTTTGGAGTTAGAAGAGCTGATTAATAATGCTATTACTGAAATATCACAATGGCTTGAAAGAAATATTTCCTCAGAAGCAAGAAAATTATTGGATTCAATACTTATTCCAAATTTTTTTTTCTCATTAGAATGTATTATTTAATTATACAACTATTTTATGTAATACTTTAAAAAACATAACATTGACTTGATTAAGAAGATGAGAATAGCGGAGAGCATTTTATTAGAACTCAAGGAAATAGAGCTAGTGTTGTTGAAGAATTTCATATTTATATGTTATTGTTGAGTCAAAAGCAGAGCTATACGTGTTAAATATTTGTCCCCCTCGACTTGCAGCAAGCAAGCTCATCATCAAAACATTAATATAGGATAGTAGAAGAGTATTATAAAACAAATGTCCCCTCTCCCAACCTTTTTTATATGGTGATAGAAAAAAAATATAAATATTTGTTATATTTTTATCATGAAGATGTTAAAATATCTTATGATGCCTTATTAGCTGAATAACTATGATTAAAAGATTAACTATGGTTGATACAGTCCCAAAAAATGCTATAGATGCTTTTTATTTCAAACAAATTTTAGATTATACTCCCAATTATTAAAATGGTTATATATATTAGCAGCTCTTTAGTAAACTAATGAGAGAACATTCACTTTTTTAAGAAGAATAACAGAGCCTTGCAGAGGTACCATTTGCAGGACCAGGCCCAGATTTTATTTTAAAATTTTTTCCGGCCCGGGTTTTTTTTTAAAAATTTTCAAGCCCGGCCCGGCTGGCTTAGCCCGAATTTTTTTAAAATAAATTATATTTATTTTTGGATATTTATAGCTAATAATGGCGATTTCAAATATTTGGTATTAAAATATACAACTCGGCTCGGATATTTTTTCTTAAAAAATTTTCAGGCCCAGCCCGGGTGTTTTTAAAAAAAAAAATTACGAGCCCGGCCCGGGTATATTTAAAAAAATTAAAATACGGTCCGGCTCAGGGGCCGGGCCTGCAAGTCTGTGAAAAACATACCTATGAAATACAACATCTGAAAGTAGATTGAATGATTTGGATCTCTTGAATATTCATAGACATTTAACGCCAAGCAAGGATTGATAATTGAAAAATTAGCTCAAAACATACAAAATACAATTATTCCTAAGAAACTTTTTGTGTATTAATTTATATTTACAACATTTAAATTTTTTATACTTTATATATTTTAAAAGCTCAAAAAATTCAAATTTCAATTTTGGGTCATTTAGGTGATTCATATCGTGGGTTATATTCACTTTATATTTTATGATTCACATTTAAATGCCGGTTTATATATATAATTTTTTTAATTCACATTAGTTTAAAATTGTGTATTAGAAAAGTTATTAATCCTAATAAATTTATGCTTAGTATTTTTAATTAAAAATATTATTTCTTAAAAAAATTTATTATCCCCCCCTCCCAGACCAAATTCCTGCGTACGCGCCTGATAAGATTATATATTAAGTATTTATTATTATATGTTTAATTAATCTATTATGAATATATTCGATTTTGAGATTTTAAACATTTATATAAAATATTTAAAAAATTCTTATATAAATTGCATCATATAAAATTTTAGCGTAAAAACACAATAAACCCAAAAATATTTTTTAGCGGTAAAAGTCAAAATATTAATAACATTCTTAAATTAAGTTAATTTTTTAAAAATAAACTCAACAAAATGAGAGAGATAGAACGATTGTGTATTTTCCATTAATAGAAATTTACAATAAAATATTGGTTAAAGATAGTAGTATTAAAAAATATTTAATTTCCTGATAACCTATTCTTTTTTGTCTTTGCAATAAAAAATTTAAAATAAACTATAGGGATGCGATTAATTCATGAAAAATCCTTACGATTATTTTACTATTAATTTTTTTAATAAATTGATATAATTTACCTAATAGATATTTTATCTCCATTATTTTAATATAGTTATTTATTTGAATGTTTATTAAGTCGACTTTATAAAAATTGATTAATTTATATATCAACATATAAATATATAAAAAGAGAATAGATATAAAATAGAATAAATCTTTTACCTAGTTGCCCATTGTTCATAGTATGATTATTTTAAATCATTTTCTAAGTCTTCTATATCATTTAAAAGAATATTGTCAGCTTTACGGAGAGGTTAATGAATTGTATTCATAATGTAATTATTTTAAGTCATTTTATAAATCATCTAAATTAATCAAATGTATGTTGTCAAAATATCTCTAAAAGATGTAATTTTGTTATTTAAGATAGGAGAACATTTCTTTACAAAACTTGAAAATTTTCACATTATAAAACTTAGCAGTAATAAGGTTTAACTATATACTATTAAAATTTATTTTATCTATTCTTACAATTAAGCATTTATAAGATGGTGCGGAAGAAAACGGTACTCCCTTTTAATCCTAATGATCATTCCTTTTGGAATCGATTACGAGGTCTTTTCTTTAATATTTATTTTTGTTTTTCGCCCACGAGTCGTTCATTTTCACTGACAGACAATATTTCATCTAATTTACCTGAAACAGTAGGTATCAATATCTTATACGTTAGTCATTTTAGTTTTAATTTGCTTACAATGATACTTCTTACCACGGATCCCTTCCTGGATTTTTATTGGAAAAGCGGAAATCATTCCTATCACTATAAACAGATATGGTTCGGATTCTGGTGGAACAACTACGTAGCAAATTATTATCATCCTGCGATACAAACAGTCATAAATATCAGTTTTTTAATGTCGGTTTGGATGTGCTGTCATAGTTATGCGATGATTGTGTACAGAGAATATCTCAAATTCTTCAAGCCCAATTACGTTAAATATGCCATCATACTCGCTTCAATATATTCCATAATTATGTTTTCCCCAGTAACCTTTTGGTACAAGATGATAGAGGGAACATTTTGTGATGATAGAGGTATTGGCAGCAAGGTGGAAAGAGGAATATCGTATATAAGAAAGACCAATTCTACAATAGGCAAAACAGAGCTTTTTAATTATCGCGAGAATTTTTTAAACAACATACCGTCGACTAAATTTTATTTAGCATTATCAAATACACTTGAAACAAAGTTATCACTAATATGGATCGTCTATCAAATAGTTAGAGAAATATTTTGTAAATTTATTCCTTTGTTTCTTATGTGTTATGCATATATTCACGTGGTTAACAAAAAGATAAAGTCTAAAAATATCATTAGACACGCATCAATGCAATTCAGAAATGATTATCAAGAGCCTACCAGAAAGTCAAATAATAGAACTATGGTACCTATCTTAAAAAAATTAATATATTTAAAAATTAAGAACAATTTGCAATCATTAAAAAAAGATGCAACAAATAAAGGAGACATCGAAATGAATGATCACAATAAAATAGGAATAATTACATCAAAGAATTTGTATAAATCGGCGCCAACGTTATTTATATGTACAGATACGACGATCTCAGGTAAATAGTGTTTGACTATATATTTAAAAAATATATGTGTAGTTGAGCTTAAAAATATATTTATATATTATAAAATGAACTTAATGACAGTTAATATAAATTTTATTGAAAAAATAAATCATGAGGATAAACGAAAGATGAGTATAGATATTTATTAATTTTACTATTATAAACATCCTACTCAAATTTTTTTTTTGAGGTACCAAGGGGTAAATTCAGTTAAATATTTTTCTCCAAATTTATCTAAAAATAAATTTTAACTTAATAATTAATTAAATAATTACTAACCTTAGAATTCTATATATCTGACCTAGAATTAATATTATTATGAAAAAACTATTCTCTAACATTATTATTTATAATTGTATTATAAATAATACTAAATTAGACAAAACTAATTTTTCTTTCTAATATTAATATCAGAATTGTCTGGGAGGTACAATTTTTTATTAGTATTGTGGGAGATAGAAAACAGTTTTCTAATAATATTAATTGCTTTCAATGACTTTTTTCAAGGATGAATTTTATTAAATTTTTAGTCTAGGTAAATTTCAAAGAGCTGTGAAATAACTTTTGGTTTTTATAATGGAAGAGGGAAAGAATAATTCAGTTCTGCCCATACCCCACATTCGTTCTATTGTTTAAAAAAATATTATTTTATATATTACATATATATTAGCTTACGTAGGAAAACCATCAGCTACACAACGGACCCTCATTAATTGCACCAACTTTAACTTCCCAACCAACGAGAAAATTGGAAGAAATCGAAAAGACACTACTATTTTTTATCAATCAGATTCTCGGCCAACGGACATGTTAAACAAAGGTATCAATGTGACCACCTTGAGTCTCTTGGTTTTTCAAAATATAGTATTCCTGGTGCCTATGGTAATGATCAATTTATTCTGGAACACTTTAAAGCCTTTGGAAGAGTCGATCGTTGTAAAGAGAGATATTATCTACGATTTATTTATCCTATTATATGTCACACCATTATTTTACCTTGAAATTATATTCAATTCGGATTGGCAAGCTTTAATAATGAATAACAGGATATGAATCATTAAATATTATTAAATGAGTTTAATCATATAATTTAATTTGTTTTTCCCTTATTAAGTATTTATTACAGTCAATGTTTAAAAATATTTTTTAAATAAATTTTCCCTGAAAGAATCTTGCGTTAAAAAATTTTGATAAATTAAAAACCATTTTGAAATATGGTAATGATTTTCAAATGATATATTTTTGTCATTCAGATCAATCATTACTACCTGATGTAATAATGAGGACAAAAATTATTGCGTTTCATATCGACAAAGGCAGTTTTCATGGATAATCGATTAGGCGAATATATGCTTATCCAGGTAAAGTCCCAAATACGACCCATTTATTAACATAACATAAATAAAACCTTTCCATCAAAACCGCTATAAACCAAATTCGAACTAATAAACTCTAGTTTAAGAGATTTCCGAAGCCGTAATGAACCCAAAAACCTATTCTCCGTATATTCTATCCTTTTTTCTAAACTAGATATTGACAAAATTAACTTTTCCAGCTTTTTTTTACTTACGAATGAAAAATATTGCAACGAATCCAATTTCGCATATTACTCTATATGTCAGAGTCCTGAAGGCTCAGCCCTAAGCCCGTCCTGGATACACGGGCCGGGCCGTATTTTAATTTTTTTAAATATATCCGAAACCAAATATTCGAAATCGCCATTAGTAAAATATATTTTTGAAAAATCCGGCCCGGGCCGGGCCGAAAATAATTTTTGAAATAAAAATCCCGGCCGGGCAGAAACAATTTTTTAAAAAAAATACAGGCCGTGCCGGGCCCTACAAATGGTACCTCTGCAGGTCTCTGCTATACGTAATGTTATAAAGA
Source organism: Gordionus sp. m RMFG-2023 (assembly GCF_954871325.1). Taxonomy (NCBI): domain Eukaryota; kingdom Metazoa; phylum Nematomorpha; class Gordioida; order Chordodea; family Parachordodidae; genus Gordionus; species Gordionus sp. m RMFG-2023. Next base: position 2,227,374 of record NC_088778.1, on the reverse strand, counting down.
CTTGACGAGGGCTTGTTTATATACTTATATCATATGAAATGAAATGAATAAGAACTAAAACTAGGGTATGAGCTAAGGTCAGGATGCAATCAAGTGTAAGAATTATATTATTCAGAGACCTGCAGCCCCGGCCCTAAACCCGATCCGGGTACACGGACCGGGTTCTATTTTAATTTTTTACATATTCGGGCCTGTCCGAGCCTATTTTTCATTAAAATACCTGACGGACCTAAAAATATTTTTTAATATACCCGGGCCCTGGCCTGACTGAACTAAAAAAAATATATATAGAACCAGAGCTAGGAACTTTAAGTCGTGAATGTTGGCAATGTTGTCAAGTCCGTCAATTGGCCATATTTCTAATATTGATGAATATACATTGATTTAATTATCTAATATGTTTTTAAAGCATGTTTACCAATCTAATTACTACAATTTATTTTAAAATATATTTGGCATCAAGGCATCGATTTAAATATAATTTTATAATAAAATATAAGTTTTTCATTGAAATAGAATATATTCTCAGAATACTATTTAGATACATGCATATATTTAGCTATTTATTTTTATTTTATAAATAGTAAATGCAACATATTATATTCTCAAAATATTATTTTCTTCCATTTTTATAAATATATATTCGCAATACATAATAAAGTATATTCCCAAAATATTATTTCCTTCTATTTCTATAAATATTAGTTTTATTTTTATAATCGCAATACATAATATATTATATTCTAAAAATATCTGCTTTACCATGCATTTTTTTTAAATACAATTTAAAATTATCACATATAAAATATATTATATTCTCGAAATATTATTTAAACTAATTTTTTTATGGTAAGAATTTGTAATATAGTAAATATTTGTTTAGAAACGAAAAGGATAAAATGTATAATATGCTTATTAAATGATAATACTCGTTAAAGAATACGCTAAAATACAGAATCAGTGAATTTTTGTATTCACCAGGTCGAATTTTAAAAATATTCCGGAGTGGATTGATGAGTAGGAAAAAAAATTAATCCATTTGACAAAAATTCTTATAATATGTATAACCGGAAGTCAATGACTTTTCGTTCCAGGAGCTCTCAAAAATTTTATTTTAAATTTTTGTAATATACCTTTAAGAATGTGTGAGGGACATCCTCCTTTCTAGAAAGAAAATTCGATAGTGATCATTATAAATAAATAAGGTTTATTATATAAAATTATACAAGCGATCGTGGCCGAGTGGTTAAGGCGACTGACTAGAAATCAGTTGGGTTCTCCCGCACAGGTTCGAATCCTGTCGATCGCGAATTTTATTTTTTAAAGATTTAAATTTAAAAAAAAAAAATTTTTTATAATATTTGTTTTTTGACGTTTTTTTTTTTAAATTTAAAAAAAAAATAATATATTTATTTAAGAAATTTTATTGAATTAGGTAAATATAACGTGATTTGAGTCTTTGTTTGATCTAACTCCATTCAATATAGTATAATTTTGGGAAATGAAAAAGGAGCTAATTGAATACCCGAGTTGGACTGATATATTTCGAAAAATAGATTTCAATTATATTTGTCAATCATTTGAAAAATCACAAGATAAATTCATTTATAACTAATTTGCTTCTCGTAATATTTTTCTTCTAATTCCCATTAGAAACCATTCAAAGAGGCAAAATATAAAATGGCCAAATATTAAGAAAGCGGGCCCCAGCATCAAAGCTATCAGAACATGAGATTTCACTTTTAAAAATTTGAGCCGAAGACGTAATTCAAAAAAAAAATTTTAAATGGCGGAAATTATGAAATTTAATATCGTATTGATCTGATTAATATGTAGCAAATATTCTTTAAAACTATTTGATTAATTTAATATAATAATAAATTTTAATATAAATGCTTACAAGTTTCAACCTTAACTCAGGCCTTCGCATGTTAAGGTAATCGAAGGCTTGCTCATTATCACCTTGTTGTTAGAAATTAAGAGGCAAAAAATATAATATCGCTCCTATAGAGGGTGTGTAAGAGATTTGAAATTATCATCCAACAACATGAAAGATTTTTTAGTGGCTTTGTACATATTCCTTTTTTATCAAGGGAATCTATGTGCATTAAGTTAACGTAACGAAGCCTTCATAGAAGCAAGTATATAGATGTGGTGTAATGAGTTGAAATTATCACCAACATAACAACATGAAAGATTTTTTTAATGTCTTTGTACATGTTCCTTTTTTATCAAGAGAATCTATGTGCATTAAGTTAACGTAACGAAGCCTTCATAAAAGCAAGCATATAGATGTGGTGTAAGTGAGTTGAAGTTATCATCAACATAATAACATGAAAGATTTTTTTAATGTCTTCGTACATGTTCCTTTTTTATCAAGAGAATTTATGTGCATTAAGTTTACGTAACGAAGCCTTCATAGAAGCAAGAGAAACAATACTTCTCTTATAATTTCTTAAATTAAGTATTATTATATTAATTAATAATTTTTTACTTCATTAATTAAAAATATTATGTTAAAAAATTAAATTTAAAAAAATAAATAAACATCAAATAATAAAATTAAGATTTTAAGGTATGATTATTTGGATGTATAAAGATATTTTTAAAAATATTTAATAATTAAGAATACACTTTTCTATCTCCATTTGAAGAAATATCAAATAAAATTTATTTTTATAAATATAATAGCGAAGTAATAATATAATTATAATAATTGAAGTAAATAGTTAGTAAACGATTACGAATTAGATTTTAAAAAAATCATAATAACAAAATGACAATATTGAGCATAAATAATATGATAATGTAAAATACAAAATAAATAAAAGCTAAACCGGCACAATTATTCAAAATCCTCTTTCTCTAATCATCAAGAGAGATCGAATTGATAAAATAAACATACGTTCCATAAATATTTTAGAGGTCATCCTTCTCGTCTTGTAAACTAAAGAAATCCATATTGTTTAATAAAAATAAAGTCACGATTCAATTTTAAACAAAGAAAAAAAACGTACTGCTTTCAATTTAAACAAAGATGCGTTAAAAAAACGTAGTGCAAATGCAAAATTTGTGCTCACTATTAATTAAATGCTTTTCTCGAGGTTTTTCAGAATTTTTCCTGATTAGGCGGCCAACGTCTTTAAAAAACTTTTTGGCCAAATCACCATGGAGCAGATGATTGGTATGAATATGTAATTAGAAGAATCAGCGCTGTATTTGTAAAATATGAGCTCTGTTCCTTGTTAAAATTGAAAGGGGAGTTTGTGTCCAAATAAGAAAAATCCCATATTAGGAACTTGTTGTGATCTTGGAATTCGTGTAACTCCATAAACGCCTACCATCGGGAAATGGACCAGAATGCTCCAAGGTAGGAAAATCAGTTGACCTAAGTGCAAGAGATATGATTTGATTGCACCTGAGTACCGGGTTTGCCGACCGGAATTACGATTGCAATGTAAAGGATAAAGCGCCATATTGTCATGATCAGTATGACATTTGCTGCATTTATATGGTAATGAAAAGGAATCCATAGTTGAGCTCGTGATTGTCCAATAAAAATTCATATCCCCGATCCTTGATAAGTTCAATGAATGTGGACCTAGCCAAAGGTGAATGACTCGAAATAAGGTCAACGGAGTTTTTCACAAGTGATAGACCCCAATCCTTCTGTTTTAAAGAGATGGGAAATATTGTTGTTTGTGACGGATTTAACCCACTACATCGTAACTGTATTCAAAAAAGGATCGTAGACAGATGTTGGTCAATGTGCCTGAAGGTGGCTAGCAATGAACGCACATATTGAGATCGACAGTGTGGATTTTACCAAGTCCGCCATGTTTGGAAGGAAGTGTGGCCTGATGCGAAGCAATGTAAACTTGATATTTAAGCAGTCACTAAAAATTACTCCTTTTTTGGTTTTGAATCTTACTAGATGCACCCTCGATTGTAGGGCGTAAAAGATTTTAGGGATGTTGAAGAAATTTCTAATTGAAAAAAAGGGCCTTGTGGGCCGAGAAACATGGAAGAATGCGTTTTAAATTTTCAAATATATCGTCTATATCTCTAATAAAAATTACTAGATTTCATAAATTAAAGCATTTAAAACATTTCAACAATACGTGCCAAAAATAATGGACTAGATTGAATACAATAATAATCGATTAGTCCCGCTCGGGTTCGAGCCTCCATCTATTAGGCCCGGACTGTTGACCGTCACTTTTTACTGCATTCTCTGTCCCTTGTTTCATACATTAGTTTATAGGCATGAATACTTCATGTCATCTAAGCTATTTTGTTCAACAAAAAATAATAAATATATATGTATTAAATATTTGTTTAACCATTCACCTAGGGTAGATAGCAACATTTTACATAATTAATCATAGCATTTTAAAGTTATTATCGTTAGTTAGTTTAAAAAAAAATTTATGTTGCAGGCGAGAGATTGGCTAACTGATTTATAATTTTCCCTCACTTTAAATTTATGACAATAATGATGCAAACACGAACCTTTTTAGTCTCCCATAATGTTTAAAATACCTATTCTATAAATTTCCGACTAATATGGCCATAATATCTGTCATTTTTTTTAATTAATTACAAAATAAATCGGGCTATATATTCATAATTGCTCGAGTACAGTCATTGCGCAAAAAATAAGATATATAAACAATGATTCGAATGAAAGACCCGGTAAAACAGGTCCTTTAAAAATGGTAAGAGTAAGCTGCTCCCCAGAACTCCTTATAAAAATTGGCTTCGCCTATTAAAAAAAAATGAAGGTTTATCGAATACTTTTATCATCAATACAATAAATAACTATATACCCGATGAAAATAACAGTCTTAAAAATTTTCGAAACCTACAGCGGTACACCCTCATTGATTATTTGTAAAATATCCCTACAACTACTTTATCATTTTATAATATTGCCTTTAAAAAATTACCAAGTTAATATATATATCAAATAGAATTATCAGATTTATTTTTAATAAAAATGAACTGCTTACTTAATTAAGTTAATTAAGTTAATTAATTTTTAATTCTAAATAAAAATGCAAAGTGGGCGAAAAACGGGTGGCGTATAATTAATTGTTAATTTAAAATTAAAATATAATTTTTATATTCTATGTCCTAATTTGTCAAAAATATCATTCTTCATGCAAGGTTGATTAAATAAAAACAATCGGCTGCTATTAAATTAATTAAACCATTAATTTCTCGATTTTTATCTTCAAATTTTTTATAACTCCCTAATTACAAATATTAATGGTTACCTTGAACGAGATCGCGGTTATAACCAAAAGAGGTTGCTATCACGCTGAATCGTTGATGAGGGTTTCTGCTTTGGAAAAAATTGTATATCTTAGGGTATACCCGGCAGTACTAATTCTCGGTTACATAGGAAATTCGATTGCTATTATGATTCTATTATGCAAGTAAAAGCTATATATCCTAATTTTCGCGTTATTTTCGTCTTTGCTTGAACGTGATATCTATATAATACGGTAAGAGGCGGCAATGCCAGGATTTTGTAAAATAGCATAAAAGCGCCGCTAACCGCATTTTTTTAGATTTTGAGATTTTATGGCCCACCAGGGGCAGGCCTGAAAAGAACTGATTTGAAAAAATAAAAAGATTTAATATATGGAATTTTTTTTTCTATTCAAAATTTAATATAGGATTTCTGAACAATCCTGTATTTTCTCTCTTCTGACCCAGATGCTAATAATAAAAAGAAATTAAATAAAAACATTATTTTATATGTTCCTTAAAAATTCTCATCATTGATATACAAATAATATCTTTATTATCTTTTTAAATATGAGTATTAGATCAAAACTAAGAATTGAGCTAAGACGAGTTATTTTAATCTCGGGGGGTTAATCCCCGGCTTGAAAATAAAATTTTAATAGCCACATGCCAGATGCCAGGGAATTTCTGATGCAACCAAAGCACGGAAGAGTATTAGATTTCCTTTATATTTTAAACAATATAGGTATTTAATAAAAATTTGTTATTTTGTTATTAGTAGCCTGTAAAAAATAGTGGAACATATTAGATTAACCAATTGGCATAATCGCTCAATATTGCCGGATTAATATCTTCCACAATTTGCGTATTAGCGTGGAAATAAAATGATAGGAAAAAAATAATAAATTTTTTTAAAACTTAGAAGCACTATTTACAGTATTTTTTAATTTATTTAGCATGTATTTAAAAAAATTTAAACATCTGATTTTCTGGAGGATCAAAATGTGTATCCTATAGATTTCAGATTTTTTAAAATACTATTGATCAAAATAATGCAAATTAGTTGATTTCGTGAATCGGCCTAACGTGTACACTTAAGAAAAGATAGTTACAGTAAGGAGTTAATTTTTTAACTCGTGTTTTGGTAGGTTCCACATAATTTCCTAAATTGTATGATATTAAGATTTGCCCTTGTGAAATCAAACTGAGATTTTTAGAAACTTCATCTGAAAGATCAATTGCGTTGACCCTAGAATTAAGCTATTTATATTTGAATTACAATTGCAGGGTATAATAATAACTTTAAAAATTTATTATCAAATTTAACGATGATTTTTTCTTCATATAGGAAGTCTCAATAATTAGATGGCATACATTAACTACCTGTACTCGGGGTTCAGTCATTTAAGTGTATATCAGTAGAGATCAGTCTTGATAAATATTATAGGTAATCGCAACAAGCAATCATATTTATTTTATTATAATAAGCCAAACCTAAATACAATTTATATAATTTAATTTGTATATCTTTGAAATTTAAGTATTTACAAGATGATACCGAAGAAAATGGCACTACCTTTAAACCCTAATGCGCGCATGAATCATGGAATAATAAATCGATTCTCAAGTATCTTAAACCATATTTCCTTTTGCTTTTCCTACATGACGTATTCATCTTCGGAGAGAGACAATGGATTCTCCAATTTATCCGACACGGTAGGAATCAATATTTTATATGCCAGTTATTTTTGCTTTAATCAGCTGATAATAATGATACTTACCTCTAGTCCCCTCATAAATTATTATTTGAAAAGCGGAAGCCGTTCAACTCTCCGCAGGAAAATTTGGTTTGGATTCAGCTGGAACAACTATGAAGCCAATTATTATAACCCCCTGATTGAGATGGTCATAAACATAAGTTTTATTATATCTGTATTTATGTGCTGGCATAGCTACTCAGTGGTTGCGCACAAAGATTATCTCAAATTCTTCAAGCCTAGATTTGTTAAATACATCATTATAATCACCATAGTAATTTCTTTGATTATGTTTGCCCCTGTGACCTTTTGGTACAAGATAATGGAAGGAACATTTTGTGATGATAAAGGCTTGAAAGATATAGGCGTTAAGGTGAAAAGAGATATATCTTTTATAGGAAGTAATTATATTGCAATAGGCAAAAGAGAGCTTAATCGTAGAATATATGATAATAACTTTGTAATAGACATGTCGTCTAAGACATTTTATTTGGCGGTTTATAATATATTCGAAACAAAATCAGCTATAATGTGGATTATATATCAAATCGTTAGAGAAATATTCACCAAATTCATTCCCTTGTTTGCTATGTGTTACGCATATATTTATGTGCTCGTTAAAAGAATAAAATCTAAGAATAGTATCAATGGCACACCATTACGCTCCAAAAATTTACGTCAAGCGCAGAATAGGAGACCTATCTCAAATATTAGATCACAATCCTGGAATGACTTAGAAATTATGAACACTTTTCAATCTACAAACAAACGATTGGCCCTGAATCAAGACATTGAAATGAACAACGTGGAAGGGATAAAAAATACATCAAAATCTTCTGGCAAACCGACCCTAACTTTATCTTCGTGTACTGCAATCTCAGGTATATAATATTTATATGGTACTTCTTTGAATTATTAGAATCTAATAAATGAGTAAGTATTTATAGTTGGGCGAATGTAATTTACATTTATAAAATTATACAAATTATATCAAAAAGTGGTGTTACAAATAAACCAAAATTATGTGTGTAAGAGCAATGCAGCAATATATTTTTTTAACCTATTCTAAGTTTACCTAAAACTAATATAATTCCGCACTTATCTTATGGAAGTTGGGTGAGAAACGTGTATAATTTGTTAAATTTATTTTAAATCAAAACCCCTGAAAAAAAAGCAACCCTAAAAAAACCAACACTAAATATCATTTTTTTCTAAAAGCCTTTCTGCTAACTGCCATATCTTTAACCTAATAAAATAATTTGGATGGGGAATAAAATTGCTATTGATAAAGATGTTGGAAGAAAATATGCTTAAATTTCTTTAAAAAAAAAACTCTCTCCTTCCCTATCAATCCCTGTTATATTTTTAGAAAAGATTGTAACGATTCTCAAGACTCGAAATTTAAAATTTATTCACTCACGCCTTTTCCCTCAGTAAACTTTTATGTCTCACGGAAATTATACCTCTCCAAAATTTAATTTGGTTAGGTTATAACTTCGTTTATAATGCTCTTTTTCATATCAATTAATATAATTCATTGCTCTTTTTAATTATTTCCAGAATTTATATAATGGCTACAAATTTTAAAACAAAAAAGTTAGGAGTTTTGAATTTTATAACCCCGCGTTAAGGAAATAGATTTTCAGGATAAAATACGGACAAAAGATGTTAAAGTTATTTAGAATTTTATTATTAAGACTTACAAACAAGGCTGTTAACTCTTCCTAAATACCAGAAGTATAGTAATAGGATTTAACACTTCCGCCCCGTAAATTTTAATAGCTTAATTTTGGTCATGCATTCTTCACAAAAAAAAATTTATAAAGCCCATTTCTAAAAAATAATGTTAAATATTTCATTTTACTAGCGTTTTCAACATCATTGAAACTTACATTTGTTCTCCGATGATCTATAATTATTAATCTTAAAATAAAATGATACCTAATACTTTCTTGCAACTAGAAATTTGAAAAGACTATATGAGCTCATTAACTCTGCCTTAAAATAGAATATTTTTTAAAAACATTTATGACAAAATATCTAATTAAACAATTCTTTACCCATTTTAAATGATAAAAAAAATGTGGTAAGGCTTTAACTCCCCCCCCCCCGGTCTGCACGATATCTCTCCTCTGGGGTTAATACATAACCGTTCAATAAAAAAACCTTTAAATAATTGTATTTCAATATGTAATTGTTTAAAAAAAGTTAATAAGCCTTGACAGGGTATAATTAAATAACATTAGTAATCTATATAATTGCTTATTAATTATATTAGCTCATGTCGGAAAATCATTTCCTACTCGAAAAACCGCCATTACTAGCACCAATTTTACCTTCCCGACCCGTGAGGAGATTAGAAAAACGCAAACTTATATGAGTATTTCTCATCATTCCCAACCTGGGCCAATAATTATGCTGAACAAGTATCAAATAAATTTAACCACCACGAGTCTCCTAGTCTTTCAAAACATCGCATTCATGCTTCCAATGATAATAATAAATTTATTCTGGGATTCTCTAGTCGCCATGGAAGGATCGACTCTGCTAAAAATAACAATTGTATACGATTCACTATGCCTCCTATATGCTACAACATTGTTTTACCTAGAAATCCTTTTTAATTCAGATTGGCGTGCATTCATAATGTAATGAACGATAACAACACCCACCCCCCTATGTCGTTATGATTAGTTTTATTATTATTTTTTTTAAATAATGATTTTTCAATTATTTAATCTACAATTCAATGTTGTGATACAAAAAGTATCATGATACATTCTTATAAAACTGTGCAATGCTCTTGTTTTGTAATAATGTTTTAAAATTTGTTTAGCTTAGTTTAGTAAATTTTTTTACATAATATTATAATCAAATAAAAATTTGGAAAAAAAAAATTCTCAAATATTCAGATCATGGTAATTGTAATAATATATGAATTTTAATAATAATAATATTAATTATAATTTAATTTGAATATTGTTTATATTATTTATGCAATTATTAGAAATATTTTATCTTTGTGATTATAAGAATTAATTAAATTATACAGTCAACGTTTAGCATTATGTAAATGTACCTGTATTTAATTTGATATATTTAGTCAGTTATCCAATTTTGAAATGTCCGTTAATCAGTGATCTAATTTTTAGGGTTCATTTTTTTCCTGAGATTATGCCTCGATCAGGGAGTCATGGATTAGAAAGATGATATAAAGGTTAATAAGGATAAGCGATAGGAAAAGCATATATTTAATTTTGGACATAGTTTGGTAAATCATTTATGTGTTGACTGACATATATAATTTCTCCTCATACTATATCCTCGGTGACTTCGAAAGCCAGTAACGTATTTTTATTTTCAAGTGTATTTTATAGTTATCTATCAACATCTAAAGGCTCATATCTCAATAAATGCTGAAGATTTTTTTAATATAATATTATATAACCATGTATTGTGAAAACAAAAATAAATTTCAAAACTTGTTGACATTTTAACATTTAAATATATTTATTTCAAGAGAAAGAAAGTAATTAAATATAATTTTTAATATTTTATATTATTTAGTTTCAATTCTTGAATTCATATTACAAATATGGTCAGCAGGTTACAAAGTATCCCCTTGGTTGTCTCATTCGTCTTTAGCGAAAAGAAAGAAAGTTGGGGACCCGGTAAAACCATAATTTGAAACTGACACTTTGCGGTCAAAAGGGTCTGGTAGTGATAGGGTACGATATGGAATGCAGGGGAATGACGGGAAGAGAGGTAAAGGTAGATGCGCTGCACATGAGGTGAGTTAAGGTATCTTATAAAAATGCAGATATAAAGGCAATGGTGCAAGAATAGCTGGAAAAACAAATAGAAAATTATTTTCTATGGTATAACTGGAGTAGGTGTGTTAGTTGCAGAGAAATGGGTAGACAAGATGGATGTGTGGGGTATCTCTGAGAAAGAGGAAAAACAAGAAAGGAATTGAGAGTAAGAATTTCTAATATAAATGATTGGAGTCATGATGAGAATTAATAAAAACTGAATTGGTTAAGGGAATGTTAAACAACATACTATGGACGATTACAAACCTATGCACCTTTATGGAAGAGAAACCTATAAACCTGCCCTTACTCGGATATGAGGAATATTAAAATGGCTTAAATTTTATTTTTAAATTAACTATGTATCTTAAAAAGAGACTTTGTTGAAGCGTACTTTCAGTTTTTAAAGATATAACCCAACTCAAGGTGAACTGCAACTCAAAGAATTTTTTTTGAATGAAATATAATTAAAGTTAAAAGGTTAGAGAGATATGAGATTAGGTCTAATTAATGCTTTGAGTATGGGTTAGTGTTAAGATATATAAAAAAATTATGGTTAACTTGTCAAATGTGAAAGGTCATGTGATTAAAAATAAATTCCTTGAGCTGGACCATAATCGTTTATTATAATAAGAGTAACGTTCACAAGTATTTAAAATGCAACCTCACAGCTGATGATGTGATTATCAAAATTGGCATTACTTTTGCAAACATATGTTTCCGAGGGGTCGACCGTCGTAAAGATACATATGGTCAACGATTTATTTTGCCTCTTGTACACAGAATTATTGTTTAAATTGAGTTTAATGCATAAAGTATAATTCATTTTTTATCTTTAATAATTTTTCCTAAATTATTTATTTCAATCAATGGATAAAAAAAATAGTTTTATTAAATATTATTTCCGAAAGGCTTCTTGCGCTCAAAATCCATTTTGAAAATATCAAAATATGGTTAATAATTTTAAATAATATATTATAATGGATACTAAACAAAATATAAAAAAAATAACCTAAGATAAGATTGGCAAATTTTTATCATTCCGATCATTGCTATCCAACTCTGAATTTAATAGGAATCTGTTCCAAAATTGGCATTAATATTTCAGTAAGCTCATGACATGAATATTAAAACTTGGCTAAAAATATTGCTATAAAAAAATGACAAATTTTCATGTAGCCCATCTGGAGATATGGCTATATTCTGAAATTTTATCTCTCTTTATAAATGGGTTATATAATATGATTATATATGCCTGCCAAACTTTAACTACATTATTGAATGAGTAGATGGGTATATATATATAGGGTTGTTAAACAGCGCTAACACAATATTTTAAGCCAGAAAAAAATTGCCTATGTCTCGAGATTTCGATAATATATGTCTAGACCTCTGTTCCATTTGTGAGCAAAATCTGCATGCTTGCGTAATATTTTAATGGGTGAAATATTGAATTAGCCGTTTTTAAAAATCTGCTCAAAACAAGCCGTTTAACAACACTAGGTATATATATATATATCGATTTATATTTAGTTCTTTGTTTTTCATAAATTTTTTTATTTTTTTTTATATCGGTTTTCAACAAATACCATAATTAATTTAAAATGATTTGTATAAATATCAATCAAAAAATTGGAATAAAATCATATAATGAGTTATTTATCAATTCATTATAGCTAAAAAAAAAAAGTATTTAATAAAGCCTAATCACGAGCTGAAAAATTTAATTATCAGATTTATTATCGGAAAATTAATTTAAATTATTAAAAATAGAAATTGACAGAAAAGTAGGTGGTATGGGGCTGGGGGTTAATTAAATCTTTGGCTTATATAAATGACTTGCAATAAAATTTTTATAATGTTTATATAACTAGAAGCGTAATTGGATAAAAAAATTTGATTTAAATGAAAGCAACAACTAGCTTTAAAAATAACTAAACCAATAAAAAAAACTCCATTTTAAACATTAATTTAGCTATTCAAATATATTCTTTAATGAATATTATTGTAGATATAACTGATAGAGGTTGCTATCATATTGAATCACTGATGAGTATTTCTACCCTGGAAAATCTTATTTTTCTTAGGATATACCCAGCAATACTAATTCTAGGATATATTGGAAATTCGATCGCTTTTGTATATCTATTATGCAAGTAAAAGTTTCCTAGATATTAAAAAAAAAATAATTAAGGAACATATATACCAAAAAAAAAAATTTATCATTTATTTTTATTAAAGATCACAATTGCATAATATAATATAACTATATATATATATTTAAATAGGTTTTGTGATTTAAATAACATGTAGTATTTTAATAAATTTTTAATTTAATGTAATGGTCAATAATGGTGAAAAAATGAGATATTTTTATCGTACATTTGATACTCGTCTTTAAATAGGTTCTACCTTTTATCCTGTAAGCGCTACTTAGGGTTAAGTAATATGCTTTTTACCAGGGACCAGAACCATTACTTATAACGGTTCAGTTACGGTTTTCGTTTTGGTTACGGTTCTTAAGAAAAAATTTTTAAAAGTTCGGTTCGGTTCAGCTAATTATAAAGATTTATAAAGGTTCATTAGGGTTAGAAATTTTTTTTTATTGAAGCAACGCCATCGTTTAATTTATTTTTATTATAAGAATCTATGAATTATATATTAAAAAAATTATATAAAATTCAAAATAACTCATTTTTAAATATATTATTTGAACGTATAAGTAATATTTTTTCTAATATAAGATTTCGTTGTGACGATGACACATATTTTAGCCCCGTAAAGGCCCTTTCCAAAGAAACTTGTTTTGCGGGAACCGCCAGTACTATAAGAGCAAGTTTATATAATTCTGGATGATTAAATTACGTGCATTGCTAAAATATAAAAACTGAACCGGTTTAAACCGGTTTAACCTTTTTTTATAATTATATCGGTTCGGTTACGGTTATTGTTCATATATTTATAACGGTTTATATACGCTCCGGGTTCCTTCTTTTTATTGGTTACCAATGATGACCTTGGGATGGATGGAAGACCCTTCAGGGTTAAGATTTGCGAATATCGAATTTAACACACGAAGCACAATATTTTTTTTAAAATTTTTATTGTTATAATTAATACATTTTATTTACATTCTTCACAATATTGGCACCTAGAAAATGGATCATTCCTACTTCCGACTGCAACTTGAATGTTCCCTTTCGAGATATTCGATTTTTCTCCCTTTTTTTTACTGTGATTATATCTTTTGCCTCACAACATAATTCCAAACCTTATTTTATATGTTTTTTATTTCTTTTTTATTATTTTCAATTATATTCCATGACGTTTAGCCCCCAGGTAGTGACTTAGCTTAAATAGCTATAGTACACATTCGAGATGAGTTAGAACTTCGGATTAAAGACAATCCACCATGTATTAGGTTATATGGCATGTAAATTCAATAAATTATGAAGAAGTATATTTTTCATTCTCAAGGCAAAAAATACTTAGATAAAAGTTGTTTAAATAGCCAAAAATTGTTTTTGAATATTACATGAATATGGAACTCCCGTTACTAATATGGTAGATAGTATGTATAGAGAAATACATCTTTCGACCAAATTTGAAACAATTAGCCTTATAGATGAAAAGGTTATTAACGTTTGTCTCCCCACCTGCAGGATAACCACAGTATCCTTCACCAGTTATTTCTATTTTAAAAAATCCAATTGGATCACATGGTCACTTCCATGTTTATAATCAGATTTTTGGCGTAGAAAGTATTATAAGTTTAATAATTTAATATTGTTAAAATATTTCTGGCTTAATTATACTCAGAAGTATTCACAATTATATAGAATCAATTTCACTAAATTTACGATTTTAATAAAGAAAGTATTGCAGAACCTTTCTGGGATCCTAGGATATTATTTTAAGTTAAGATATAATGATGAGAGAATTAAATTTTTTTATGGTGATATTTAATGTCGAATTCATCATGATAATGTTGTTAATATATTATAAAACTATAAGATATTGTAATATTTAATATATTTTATCGAATAAGAATTCTGGTATATTTAATAAGGTAGTTGTCCTCGAAAATCTAGCATAATTTATTTGAATCCTATAATTGTAAGGCAAAGTTATTTATAATAAAAATAGTTATCTTGCTCAACAGGTAAAAATTTTGTATTAATACAACTAAACTAAACAAATATTCAATGCTAGATTATTCTAATATCTTTACAATTAAGGATTCACAAGATGATGCAGAATAGAACAGTGGTACCTTTCGATTCAAACCCTAGTATTGATCATTCAATAACGAATCGATTTAGACGTATTATGTTCAATATTCTTTTTTGCTTTTCACACACCACTCATTCTGACAATATGTCATCTAATTTTACTGATATGATAGGGATCAATATTTTATATGCCTTTTATTTTGCCTTTAATCTGTGTATAATGATGGTCCTCACCTCAGATCCTTTGCTAAATTATTTTTGGGAAAACGGAAGCCATTCCTCTCTCCGTAAGCAGATATGGTTGGGATACAGGTGGAATAACTACAGATCAAATTATTACCAACCTTTGACACAGTCGCTCATAAATATCACTTTTTCGCTATCGGTATTGATTTGCTGGTATAGTTACTCTATGGCTGAACATAGAGAATATCTCAAATTCTTCAAACCAAATTACCTTAAATCCACCATAATAATCATTATAATATATTCTATAATTATGTTTACCCCTGTAGTCTTTCGGTACAAGATATTGAAAGGAAAACTTTGTGGCGTTCCGGACTTTAAAAATAACAGCATAGAGGTCAGAACGACATTCACAAAAGAGAATTACTCTGAAATAGGTGATCTTTGGTTTAAAAAAGACTCAATAGAAGACTTACCGTTGACTACCTTTTTTTTAGCAGTTTATAATGTATTTGAGGCAAAGTCCTCTACAATGTGGATCATATATCAAATTATTAGAGAAGTGATTACAAAGTTTATACCTTTGTCGGCTATGTGTTACGCGTACATTCACATGATGAGCAAAAAGATAAAATCAAAATATAAGATTAGCAACATACCAATGCAATTCGCAAATAATTATCAGACTCATAATATGAGACCAATTAATGAATCTAGTATTCATTCCTTAATAAGGTTTTTACACTCATCAAAAAATAGGGAACCACTGCAAAAAGACATTGAAATGAATAATAACAATTTAATCGACATTAAAATTGAGCCTCCAACTTTAACTACGATTTCAGGTATAATATTTTTATTATATTATCTAATAAAGAAAGTTTCATTTTTTAAATAAAATGGTTGTTTAGTTAAAAATAAGGATATATATATATAGATATCAAAAATATATTATTTTAATAAGAGTTAATAAAAAATAGAAATTGAATCTGTAAACTGTAGAATAATTATACTCAAATTACATGGAAAACTTAAAGCCAGTATACTACTTTCTAAGATACTCTTATATTGGATTACTTAAAATAAATAAATAAAAATTTGCTCATATTTTCACTTTAAAAATATTTTTCTTGATTCAAAATAACCGGAAATAGGAAATCCATTTTAATATTCAAAATGGTATTTGAATAATACATTAACTATGCATGTTTCTTTTTTTTGAAAAAATTTTATGCAAAGAAGTAGATAGAAATCATAAAATTAACCTGGTATTTGTATTTTATTGTATTTAATAATTTGTTTAATAAACCCAAATTTACGCTACTATTTATATTATCATCTAAATAGTCTATTACCTATAATTATTAATTATAGTACCTTACATCGGCAAATCATCTCCTACTCAAAAAACAATCATTAATAGCACCAATTTCTCATTCCCAACTCAAGAGGAGAATAAAAGAACGACACGTGGAAACGCCAGTATCTTTGATCAGTTATCTCCGCCAATAGATGAGGTGTCCAACAGTTACGGAATAAATCTAACCACCTTCAGTTTCCTAATTTTTCAAAATGTAGTATTCCTGGTGCCGATCATATTAATTAACATATTTTGGAATCGCATTTTGATTTTAAATACAACGGTTATAGTAGTAATAGATGTAATATACAATTTATTTAGCCTCTTATTCGCCACAACATTGTTTTACTTTGAAATCCTTTTTAATTTAAATTGGCGAGCTTTAATTATGCATAATCAGAGATGAACCTTAATTTTAAAGAAACTATAACCTAGATATATATAATATTACATTCATTTTAATTTTAAAATAAATCAATTTAGACAATAAACTGTCCTATTATTATAATACTGGCTGATAGCCCTTCACAAAATTGACGGGGAATCAGAATTTGCTCCTTTATTCAATGATGGATGAAAAATAAATTTTACTTCTATTTTAATTATGAATGAATTAGAAATTTTCCTCTCTTAACGAGATGTGATTCAAAAATTTAAATTTATTTAGATGAGTGGTTATTCTAAAATTTTCCTCTATTTTTGATAAAATATGTTAATGAAGTATATATTTAAATAATTCTAATTTTTGTGCTCGATAAAAAAATCTTTTAAACTAAGTTTTAATTTATAACTATTTGTAATTTATAATTTAAAAAAATACATTCTTGCTAGATGAGTTTTGCATATCTTATTTTCGATTTAACTATGCCCCCAACAAAATTCTTCAATAAATTTTTATTTAATTGTGTATATAATTAATATATTCTCGCTAGAACATATTGAAAGAATCTTTTCTTTAATCAATATAGTCAAATGAGAGGAATAGATTATCCATGTTCATTCTTACCAAGATTTCTAAAAAAAATTAGAGAAAAGGTCAAATATATTCTGAAAAATATGGAATAAAAAATAAATATTATTTGTGAGTTATATGAATTTTATTATAATAGAAGAAATAATTGAATTTTTTAATTCTTTTAACAAATTTTTTACATCTGGACGCCATGGTTTTCATCTTTCTCACTATTTCTTTGAAGCCAGTATAATACACATTCTTAATAAGTTCAGAACCAAAATCTGCTTCCATGATAACAATTCCATTGATTTACCGAGCTATGATATTTCATAAAAGTGATAATTCATAAAGCATGGTTTTTAATTTTAACGACTCCCCAGAATTATAAATATAATAAAAATAAGGAAAAATGAGTATTCACACATTTGCCAATTATTTGTTTATTGAAAGTAATAAATTTTGAACTTTCATCAAAATATAGGTAAATTTCTGATTTCACACCTCATATAGGCTAATTTTTTCATTTTTCCACCAATAGAGGATTTGATTCATCCATCATCAAATTAAGGAGAAAATTCTAATTCTTTGTCAATCTTGATGATCTACCAGCTAATAATCATATAAATGCAAATATTAACTTATGCATAAAAATTATTTTATTAAAAGGTATTTAATCGTATAAAATTCAACTATTTATTAGATTATGTGATATAGGATCTGTCGTGTAGGTCGCCATTTTTTATGTTAAATTGTGTAGTCATTCTGTTAATTGAGATTGATTTATTTATATATATTTAAATTTGTATTGATATTTTATATAACTTTAATTGCTATTATTTGAACATAACCTATTTAATATGTTACGATAATTTTAGCCTGTAACTTTTAAATTGTTATTGTAATATATATATATATACTTCATTGTAAGTTAGTATTATTATTAGTTAGATAATATAATAAAAAATACGTTTTATTAATATAATGAATTTTTAGTACCTAATCCAGAATTATCGTTATATAACATGGTGCACCACTCGGTATGGTTACTCACGCACAATGATATATAAAACAATCTCATATATTTTGTGCATATGCCGATAAAAATATAAAAAAATTTGAATTATGTAATAAATTATAAAAATTATTCGATATAAAGGACACACACAAAGTCAAAAAAAAAATTGAATACATAATCATATGACTTTATACAATATTTAACTTTATGCTAATTTAAATAAAGTTTTACAATAAAAATTTGCAATATGGATAAATTAGTATGTTCCCAAAACTGGAGGGGTGTTTGACTGACACTTACTTGGGGACACTTGATGATTATTTTTCTCAAACAATTTTATCCGACTCAGTAAAAATTAAAACATTGATGAGAAATTTATCTGATAACATGCAATAAAATCAAGTCATTATGTACTAAGGTATTTATCTAAGATTATAGAGTTGTAGTTAAAAAATTAAAATACCTTATAACCTAGTCAATATATTTGGATATTAACTAACAAATTTAATCTTGCATCACAAGGCGTTAAGGAATGTTTCATGGATTGGTTTTTTAGACTTTCTAAGTTGAGTAGACAATGTAATTTTATTAATGATGATCGCATAAAAGAAAAATTGAGAACATCTAGTTTAAATGACAATATAAAAAATAAATTAAATAAAAATATTAACTATACATTAGACGAAATGATTGAAATAGGAGAAAGATTAGATAGTATTAACATTAACTCAGAAAATGACAATGTTAATTATGTTTTTAGTAGGGATAAAAAATTTAATAAAAATAATGACAATAATAGAAATAATGATAAGAATTTAGATATCCAAAATAACACTAATATGAATGAGATTAATAGTAACTATGATAGACCTAATTATTATTCGACACAAAATTTTGACAGTAGTAATAGGAATTATGGTAAACAATTTTAGTAATGTTAACGACAACAGGAATAGGAATTTTAGTAACGTTAGAAACAATAACAATCATAATAGTAATAACTGAAATAATCAGTATAGAAACTATAAAAATTACAATTATCGGTATAACAATAGCAATAGAAACTTTCATAATAATAATTATCAATTTTATAACAACAACTATGGTAGGAACAACGCCTGGTTTAATTATAATCAGAGGAGACAGATTCTAAAATTACCTATCTTATAATAACCATTCAAATAATTATGAAGGAAACAACAGGTGGCATAATAATGATAATCAAAGAAAACAAATCTAATACGACGATCGTAATCAGTGGAAGGATTTTAATCAAAGAAAACAAATCCAGTATGATAATTAAAATTTCTACGATAACAATAATTGTAACATGAACATTGAGGAAGTTGGGGAAAATAAAGTCGACACTGCCAAAGACAATAATAAGAATGATTTTAATGTCAACAACCTGGCTGAAAATACAGACATATGTTATGACAGTGTATTTATGACTACACTTTGAAATTAAATAATGTTACTACAACTATGCAAGTCGACACTGGATCAAAGTATACCATTATACCTCATAATATGGCTAAAAAAATTGGCATAAGAGAGATGAAGAAATCCAAATTGCGACCTACAGCGTACAAAGGAAACTTGATTAAGGTCATCGGGACAACTCAAGTCAAAGTAAATTATGAAGGAATCACTAAATATTTACTAGCAGTAGTTGTAGAGTCAAGAAACGCGTTGTTAGGAAGAATCTGGATCAATGCCTTTAAAAAATATTTTAAATAAATTCATAGGAAATATCGACACCCATTATAAAGACAAAATCAATAAACTAATTAAAGATTGTGAATCCAAATTGATCAGCGAACCAATTAACAAAGTATGAGACGCCCAACCTAAAATAATACCATCAAGACGTACAACTTATTCAAAGTTTGATCTTGTGGGCGAAGAACTGAATAGATGGATACATGAAAAAATTAATGATTCGGTAAAAGATGGGCGATGAGCGAGTCCGATAACTGCCGTATACAAAGATGATGGGAGCATCAGGCTTTGCGCTGATTTTAAAGACACTCTAAACCCAGCAAGACTTCAGATACCCATTTCCACGTATAAAGGATCTTATAGCCCACCTTTCGGAAGGAAAAAAATTTACCAAAATCATTCAAAAATGCTTTTCTACAAGTTCCGATGGATAAAAATAGCAAAAATTTTTTGACTATATCCACACATAAGGATATTACCAATTTACCAGACTTCCTTTTGGGTTAAAAACTTCATCTGCTATATTCCAACAAATCATAGATCAGGTTTTCGGTGATATGAAAGATGTTATATTTTATATTGATGACTTATTAATAACTGGAAGTAATGATGAAGCACATTTAAACAACATCAAAAAGGTGTTTGAGAGAATATTATAGCACGGTTTAGTACCTAACTTCGCCAAAAGCTTATTTTTTAAAAACAAAGTTAAGTTCCTAGGTCACGATATAGACAACCAGGGGATTCATGCTAACCATGATAAAATTGAAGCAGTAATTAACATGTCAGAGCCAAAATCAGTTGCTGAATTATCAACATTTCTGGGTATAGCTGGTTATTATAGAAATTTTTGAATAATGATATTGCTGATCCGTTATAAAAAAAAATGGTCAACAAAGAAAGATGGGAATGGAACTTAGAACATTCTAGAAGTTAATGATTTAAAGAAGTTGAATAGTCTCCAGCCAGTATTGACATATTTTAATCTGGAATTACCTATGGGATTGCCACTGATGCATCAATCTGGATTAAGGGCTGTATTATTTCGCACAGAGAAAGATAGCAAAGAAAAACCTATAGCTTTTGCGTCTTGAACCTTAGCAAAATCTGAAATAAATTATACCAAGAGGCTCTTGCCATAATGTTCGCAATTAAAAGATTTAATAAATATTTGATTGGGACTAAATTTACTATCATCACGAACCATAAACCACTAGTCAATATATTTACCAAGGACAATAGTACCATGTCCATAAGGTTACAAAAGTGTAATATATCTTTGGAGGTTACGACTTCAACATAAAGTATAAAGCAGGTAAATACAATGTTGTTCCTGAATGCCTTTCAAAATTACCACAAGAAATTAGTGAGATGTTATTGAAAATATTGAAATTGAAAATAACTTTGCCGATACACCCATTAATTTTAATAAAATATGTATGAAACTTACTAATATTTAGAATTATCTCAAGTTATAAATGACATAAGGAATAATGAGCCTATAAAAAATAAAACATATGAAAATATGGAATTAGAACTCAGCCTTATTAAAGATTGTTTTTTCAAAAACAACAAAATTATTATTCCATCAAGTTTTAAAAAAAATGTACTGCAGACATTACATGAAAGTCATTTGGGAGCAGGTAAAATCAAATCCTTAGCCAAAGATTTTATGTGGTGGTCTGGTATGAATAATGACATAGAGATGGAAGTTAAAAGTTGTGATGATTGTAATATTTATCACGAAAATAAAGAAAATACAAAATCCATGGGTCTCGGCGACTAAACCATTTGAAAGGATGCACATAGATTATGCGAGTCCATTTTTCACAAAAAATTGGTTAAATAGTCGATGCCTACAGTAAATTTCCAATTATAGTTCCTGTTAAGAATATTACAACTGAGATTACGTTAAAAAAAATTTATATAACTATTTCGCTATTTTGTATACCTGATACTTTAGTTACGGATATTGGTACTAATTTCACGAGTAAAGATTTTGAAAAATTTTGCAATGTTTACGACATAAGACATATACTAACATCCGCGTTTAAGGCACATATGAAAAGAAATATTAAGATTGATTTAGACACTTCACTCGACAAATTTTTATTCAATTACAGAAATACACCAAATAATACAACAGGAGTGGCACCTTCTAAAAGAATGTTTAATCGTAATATTAAAACTAAATGGGACTTATTTAAACCGATAGAAGTAAAGGAAATTAGAATGGATAAAGCGTTACTATTTGTTCAATATAATTAAAATTGAATATTATAATTTTTGTTTAAAAGGTCTAAAATTGAATATTGTATTTTTTACTTTAAAAGGTCGGTGATAAGAAAAAGTAAAATGAAATTGTAAATGACATATGTATTTTGTTTATATGTAAATACGATATTTTGTTTATATGTAAATACGATATTATAAAAAATGTATATAGAGAGATATAATAAAATTAAATTTAAAAATCAAAAAAGAGTTAACAAAATAATTTAATCTTTTTCTACTTTTTTTAATACCTGCCTTCCGTGTGTTTATCAACAAATTATACTGAAACATGGTGAAGCTAGACGAAAGAGGATTATGGAAAATGATTTTAATATTATTCTAAAAAAAACGTAAGAGATGATTAAAATATAAAATTGAATAAAAATATAATAAAATATGTTGAAATATTTAAAATAAGACAATATTGATAAAACAAAATTAATAGATTAATTAGAAGATTATTTAGTAAAAAATTTAAGGATGATGAAATACGATGAGCACGATAAAGGGATGAAGTCGCACGTACACAGATATCAGTGGAAACCGAGATACGATAATTATGAAGATTCGAGACATACAAATAATTATGAACCAAGATATAGAAACAATTATAATCCTAGAGTTTATGATAATGATAGGGGGTATAATGGATCAGGACCGTATAATAATTTTACAAGATTTAACAATAATTATAACTACGATAACTATAGATATAATAATAATGATAATTACAAATATAATGAAAATAATTATAGATATTATAGACATCAGAACGAATCGAGATACATACCTAGATACAATAATAATCAAAACAATAATCAAAACAATAATCACTCATACAAGAACAGATTTGATGTAAATAGAATGGATGATGATGACAAGGCAAATGATGATTACAAAGTTACGATATACCTTAACGATATACCGGTAGACATGCAGATCAACACCGGGTCACGATTTTCTATATTGCCGATTAATATTGCTAGAAAGATAGGAATCAAAGTCTTGAATAAATCGGATACGAATCTGACTGGCTATGATGGGAGAAGAATAGAGGTGCTAGGAATCGTTAAAATAAAAGTGAGATATGAAGACAAAACTCAAAATATTACAGTAAAAAGCATGAAAATTATAATTACAAATATCATAATAATAAATACTTGAATAAAATTGGATTATGTAAATTAATACCAAATGTAAAAAAGAAATAAATTATTATAAATTAGAAGAAATAAATTATTATAAATTAGAAGAAATAAATCATTTGATAACAATTAAAGAAATAATAGTTATTAAAAACAATGATGAAATAATAATTGAAGATATTAATAAAATAAAAAATTTTATAATTAATAAAAAATTTAAAAAAACTTTGGAAAAGAAAATTACAATACAACAAAGGTTATTAAATATCGTGATGTTGAAAGAGAGATTAGGAGTACGATATGGAGATCGTATGTTGAAAATGGAAGGAGAAAGAGAAATTTTGTTATAAAGAACAAGTTAAAGAGAAATTATGATATAAAAAAAGTGTTTAAATTGAAAAATAAAGGAGTAAAATTTAAAAATAAAAATAATTAAGTAATAAATAAAAAATTATAATATAAAATGAAACAATTTCAAATATTCTATTATTCTATATTCCATGATTCTTATTCTTATGATTGATTCTGATAAATTATTTATTCCATTATCATTATTCCAAAATTATTTTATTATTTACAAACATTGATAAAATGACGAGATGAACTGTGTGAAGATGATGTTCAAGCGAATGATTAGATGATAATGATAACAGGATAAGAACAAATCAATGAAAAAGATATGACTCAGGCTAAACAACGAACAAAATATCAAATTTCTACTACAAACAAATGAAAAAATTTTTAGAGGGGGAAGAAGTGAACAAGTGTGAACAAGTTCAAGTTCAAAATTCTAAAATTCAAAGTCAAGTTCAAAAGCGAGAATATGACCTACGACATAGAAAATGATTAATTGTTATAAATAAATAAAATTTTGTAAAAAATATTTGTATAAAATTTTGAAAGAGAAATGGGATGATCAATACAAACAGCAAATCAACAAGCAATGTTCAACTAACGACGTTTCAACAATGATTTCAAACAACGATGTTTCATAATGTTCGATAATCAATTCAACTAACGATAATCAGATGGTCTATACTCTCGATGATAGGAAAGAACACTCTAGCTTTCGAAGGAAGAAATTTAAAAAGAAGAGGAAATGTTAAATATAATTAAAATTGAATATTATAATTTTTGTTTAAAAGGTCTAAAATTGAATATTGTATTTTTTACTTTAAAAGGTCGGTGATAAGAAAAAGTAAAATGAAATTGTAAAGGACATATGTATTTTGTTTATATGTAAATACGATATTATAAAAAATGTATATAATGACAAGAATTTTGTTATAGAGAGATATAATAAAATTAAATTTAAAAAATCAACAAGAGTTCTCCCGTTGCCTTCCATTAACTTAAAACTATTTAATAGAACTTTTAAAGTAGGGGATTTTGTGTGGTATAAAGTATAAGGGAGTGATGCATGGGACAAAGGGACTACTTTGAAAGAAAGTGACACCATGTTCTAAGTTAATACAAATAGAGGTATTACAAGGAAACATCTGGACCAATTAAGAAAAAGAGAATGCTATAACACATTTGTATAACACGACTCTCCTAAGAAGGAGGGAAGTGTGGACAAAAATTTTAAATGTAATGATAAAATTATTGTAACACCGATTTCTAGACCGATAGGAGTTAAACAAAAACCTGTTTATCTAAAAGAATAGATAACTTAAAATATTAAAAAATAAATTAAATACTAAAATGCGAAAAAATAAATTAAATACTAAAGCACGAAAAAAAATAAATTGGCACTAAAACGCGAAAACGCAAATAAAAAGAAAAAAAATGAAAATGCTAAAAATCTTATATAACAATCTTGTTGATTTATCATTCTTCACCCATTCTTCTAATTATTCGTGTCTGATTAATGGTAATAACGATTTTGACATGATAACGACAGAGTATTACAAGCAAGCTACATGACAAAATTACGATACATGAGGACAGCTTTCGATAAGGATATCAAGCTTACGATTTAAACAAACTACGTTTGGGGACAACGCTACGATTACAATGACTTATGAACGACTTGAACAATCAAAATGAACAACCATTTGAACGATAAACTTTCTAGGACAGCTTAGATGATAATGGGAAGGCTTTTTAGAAGATGGGGAATGTTATTTGAGATTGATATTTTTATATATATTTAAATTTGTATTGATATTCTATATAACTCTAATTGCTATTATTTGAACAAGCCTGTAACCTTGTTTTTGTTTAAATTGTTTTTGTAATATATATATATATATAACTCATTGTTAGTTAGTTTTATTATTAGTTAGATAATATAATAAAAAATACGTTTTATTAATAAAATAAATTTTTAAGTACCGAATCCATAGTTATTGTTATATAACATTAACTAAGAACAAAAGGAAAAAACCTCTCCAAATTGAGTAGTTTTTCTGGGATCCTTACTTAATGTTTTTTTTAATAAATGGAAGGTGCAAAGCACTCCTTGGTAAATTGTTCTCCAGAGTTTTGAGTAAGCTTGCATTTTATCATGATATGGATCCATTCTTCAATAATATCTTTATTGTAAGAAAATATATTTGATAATTTAAACATTGATACCTATAACCCTCTGATGAAATGGCTAAGCTATATTTCTTAATTTGATAGATTTCAATTTATTGATAATTTATCTAAATCTGAGGCAATGCCTTGAGTATACAATGTGGATTATTTATTTAAATAAAATTATATGTAACATAAATTACTAATATCTTTAAGGTCTTCTGGTGAGGTATCTTGGGTAGTATATAAAATCATCATCATCATTAAAAATAAGATATATAATCAAGCATCGCATGATAGACTAATGACTTAACATTTTTATGATGATTGTCATTGGATGAATATTTTTTTAAAAGAATACTATAAGCTAAATTTGATTGACATTTTTTAATGATTATTTCTCGACAAATTTGTGAATTATTGATATTTAATGTAAATTCGTTACAATAATAACCTAAATTGGAGGTGAAAATTTGTAGCTAATTTTATTTTGGGACAGAGTATATAGATATCAAAGTATTTTCATTTCATTATTATTTTAAGAATAAATAATTTGAATTGAATTATTGTCATCTTAAATATTTTTTTTAAAAGTAGTTAAGAAGCATGTAACTAGTCCAGCCATTTAGTTTTTATCTAGATTAAATCTTTCCCTTTTTTAAAAAAGTTGAACTCAGTTAAGAATTCAATTTTAGAATGATAAACATAAATATAATTAAGCAATATGCATATACTACCATAGTCATTACGTAACATTCTTTCTAAGGTATTCAGTTTCCGCAAGTTAGAAAATTACTCAATCCTTTACTGGGCGCTTTATTTAAAAAAAATATGTAGAGGTTTTGCCAATAAGATATTCTGGTGACAATCAGGCAGAATCATTTTTAATTAAGATGGTATATTGCCAATACGGACCGATGAAATATATATGGTCAATGGTCGATTTTCACCAATAATCATTCACACTAAGGGATATAATAAATATTAATGTTCTAAATTTTTTACTATATCTAATTTTTATTAATATTAATACAAATAATTCAAATTCAAATACGATTCAAATTAGGCTTAACTTAAGATGTATTTCATATTTTTTTACTACTTCACTATCAACTTTAATAAATATATTTTTTTAAAATGACTAAAAAAAAATATTAATGTAATGATTTGAATTATCAGATTTTTATTATTGGATAATTAATTAATACAAATTATCAGAAAAGTAGGTGGTATGGGGTAGGTGGTATGGGGTGGGGGTTAATTAAATCTTTGGCTTATATAAATGATTTGCAATAAATTTTTTATAATTTTTATATAAATAGATGTATAATTGAATAAAAAATAAAAATTATTTTATGATGTAAGGTTGATTTAATGAACGCAAACAACCAGCTTTATAAATAATTAAACCATTAAAAACTCGATTTTAAAAATTGATTTTTAACTATTCAAATATATTCATTAATGAATGTTATTGTAGATATAACTGGTAGAGGTTGCTATCATATTGAATCACTAATGAGTGTTTCTACCCTAGAAAATCTTATTTACCTCCGGATATACCCAGCAATACTAATTCTTGGATATATTGGAAATTCGATTGCTTTTGTCTATCTACTATGCAAGTAAAAGTTTCCTAGAAATTTTAAAAAAAATTAAGGAACATATATACCAAAAAAAAGACCTTTTTATTTATTTTTAGTAAAGATCACAAATTACAAATCCCAAAGTTTTGCTCATACTAATATACATAGTTATCTTATCTTTATAAAATTATGAACATAAAAATTGAAAATTAAAATTTATTTTTCTAAAAATATATTATAACTATAGGTTTTTATGTTTTAAAAATCATGTAAGTTTTTAATAAATTTTTAAATTAATGTAATGGTCAATAATGGGTAAAATATGGGAGATTTTTTAGCACTTTTGATTCTCGTCTTTAAATAGGTTCTACCTTTTATACTGTGAGAACTATTTAAAGGTTAGGTAAAAAAAGGTGTGCTTTTTACTAATTTTATGAGGACCTTGAGATAGATGCAAAAAGTCCTTCTGGGTTTAGATTGCGAATATCGAATTTAAAACGCGAAATACAACATTTTTTTCATTTTTATTGTTTAAATTAATACATTTTATTTACAAATTATTATAAATTTTAAAAAAATAAATAAATAATCTTCACAATATTGGCACCCAGAAAATGAATCATTCTTTCCTACCTCGTACCGCCACCTGAATGTTCCCAATCGGGATATTTGATACGATTTATTTCTCGTATTCATTTGCCTCACAACATAATTCCAATCCTTATTTTATATGTTTTTTTATTTCTTTTTTATTATTTTCAATTGTTTTTCCTGACGTTTAGTCCCCAGGTTGTGAGTTAGCTTAAATAGCTATAGAACACATTCGAGATGAGTTAGAACTTTCAAAGACAATCCATAGCCATGTATTAGGTAATATGGCATATAAATTTGATAAATTATGAAGAAGTATTTTTTCATACTCAAGGCAAAAAATACCTAAATAAAAGTTGTTAAAATTAGCCAAAGATCGTATTTGATAAATATTACATGAATATGGAACTCCCGTTACTAATATGGTAAATAGTATGTATATAGAAATACATATTTTGACAAAATTTGAAACAATTAGCCTTATAGATAAAAAGGTTATTAACGTTTGTCTTTTTACCTCACCTTCAGGAAAACCTCAGTTCCCTCCCCCTATTATTTCTAAAGCAAATAGGATCATATGATCACTTCCATATTTACAATCTGATTTTTGGCGTAGACAGTATTATAAGTTTAACTATATTATTATTAGAATATTTCTGGCTTAATTATACTCAGAAGTATTCACAGTTAAATAGAACATTTTAATAAAGAATGTATAGCAGTCCCTTTCTGGGAGCCTAGAATATTTTTTTAAGTTAAAATTAATGATGAGAGAATTAAATTTTTTTTTTTATGGTGATATTTAATGTCAAATTCATTATGAGATAATGTTGTTAATATATTATAAAACTATAAGATATTGTAATATTTAATATATTTTCTCGTTCTGGTATAATTAATAAGGTTGCCCTAGAAAATCTGGCATAATTTATTTGAATCCTATAATTGTAAGGCAAAGTTATTTCTAATACAAATAGTTATCATGCTCAACAGCTGTAAATTTATTATTAAAATAAACTATAAATAATCAATTATTCGTATATCGTAACAATAAAGGATTCACAAGATGATGCAGAAGAAAAGAGTGGTAACTTTAGATCCAAACATCAGAATTAATCATTCAATAATGAATCGATTCAAACTTATTTTGTTCAATATTCTTTTTTGCTTTTCGCACACCACTCATTCTTCTTCACCGATAGACAATACATCATCTAATTTTCCTGATATGGTAGGGATTCATATTTTATATGCCGTTTATTTTGCCTTTAATTTGTGTATAATGATGGTCCTCACCTCATATCCTTTCTTAAATTATTTTTGGAAAAACGGAAGTCATTCCTCTCTCCGTAAGCAGATATGGTTGGGATACAGGTGGAATAACTACAAATCAAATTATTACCAACCTTTGACACAGTCGCTCATAAATATCACTTTTTCGCTATCAGTATTGATTTGCTGGTATAGTTACTCTAAGGCTGAACATAGAGAATATCTCAAATTCTTCACGTCAAAATACCTTAAATGCACCATAATAATAATTATAATATATTCTATAATTATGTTTACCCCAGTATCCTTTAGGTACAAGATATTGAAAGGAAAACTTTGTCGCGTTTCGGACTTTAAAAATAACAGCATTGAGGCCAGAAAAAAAACATCGTTGACTTGGTATAAAAAAGTGTCAATAGAAGACTTACAGTTGAGAACTTTTTATTTAACAGTTTATAATGTATTTGAGCAAAAGTCCTCTAGAATGTGGATCATATATCAAATTATTAAAGAAGTGATTTCAAAATTTATACCTTTGTTAGCTATGTTTTACGCGTATATTCACCTGATGAGCAAAAAGATAAAATTAAAATATATGATTAGCAACATACCAATGCAATTCGCGAATAATTATCAGAGTCAGACCATGAGATCAATTAATGAATCTAGTACCCATTCCTTAAAAAAGTTTTTACACTCATCAAAGAATAGGGAACCACTGCAAAAAGACATTGAAATGAATAATAACAATTTTATCGAGATTAAAATTGAGCCTCCAACTTTAACTACGATTTCAGGTATAATATTTTTATTATCTAAGAAAGAAAGTTTCATTTTTTAAATAAAATTGTTGTTTAGCTAAAAATAAGGATATATATAAAGATATCAAAAATATATTTTTTTAATAAGAGTTAATAAAATATAGAAATTGAATCTGTAAACTGTAGAATAATTACACTCAAATCACACAAAAAGCTTAAAGCCAGTATACTACTTTCTAAGACACTCTTATATTGGATTACTTAAAATAAATAAATTAAAATTTTCTCATATTTTCACATTAAAAATATTTTTTTCGATTCAAAATAACCGGAAGGAAATCCATTTTAATATTCAAAATAATATTTGAATAATACATTAACTATGCATACTTCTTTTTTTTTGAAAGAATTTTATGCAAGGAAGTAGATAGAAAACATAAAATTAACCTGGTATTTGTATTTTATTGTATATAATAATTTGTTTAAAAAACCCAAATTTACGCTATTATTTATATTATCATCTAAATAATCTAAATATTACCTATAATTATTAATTATAGTACCTTACGTCGACAAATCATCCCCTACTCAAAAAACAATCATTAATAGCACCAATTTCTCATTCCCAACTCAAGAGGAGAATAAAAGAACGACACGTGGAAACGCCAGTATCTTTGATCAGTTATCTCCGCCAATGGATGAGGTGTCCAACAGTTACGGAATAAATCTAACCACCTTCAGTTTCCTAATTTTTCAAAATGTAGTATTCCTGGTGCCGATCATATTAATTAGCATATTCTGGAATCACATTTTGATGTTAAATACATCCGTTTTATCAAAAATAGACATGATATACAATTTATTTAGCCTCTTATTCGCCACTACATTGTTTTACTTTGAAATCCTTTTTAATTCAAATTGGCGAGCTTTAATAATGCATAACCGAGATGAACGTTAATTTTTAAAAACACTATAGCCTTGCCCTCGATATATATTACATTCTTATTAATTTTAAAATAAATCGTGTTCATTTAATATTTAAAAAATTATCATAAACGATTGTTGGAATAACTTTCCTAATATTATAATACTAGCTGATAGCCCGTCACAAGAATGACGGGGAATCAGAATTTTCTCCTTTTCAGTGATGGGTGGATAATAAATTTTAACGTTGTTTTGAAGATGAATTAGGAATTTTCCTATCTTATGAGATGTGATTCAGAAATTAAAATTTATTTAGATGAGGGGTTATTCTAAAATTTTCCAATATTTTTGATAAAATATGTTTATGAAGTATATATATTTTTAGTAATTTTAATTTATGTGCACAATAAAAAAAATCTTTTAAACTAAATTTTTATTCATTTCAATTTGTAAATTATAATGTAAAAAAATACATTCTTGCTAGAAGAGATCGAAAGAATCTTTTCTTTAATCAATAGATGAAAGGAATAGATTATCCGTGTTCATTCTGCCAAGAAAGAATTAATTGAGTTTTTTAATTCTTTTAACAAATGTTTTACATCCAGACGCCATGGTTTTTATCTTTCTCACTATTTCTTTGAAGCCAGTTTATAATACACATTCTTAATAAGTTTAGAACCAAAATCTGCTTCCATGATACCAATTCCATTGATTTAGTTGCAAAAATTAGAGACCTATGATATTTCATAAAAGTGATAATTCATAAAGCATGGTTTTTAATTTTAACGACTCCCCAGAATTATAAATATAATAAAAATAAAGAAAAATGAGTATTCACACTTTGCCAATTATTTGTTCATATTGTAAGTAACATGTATTTATACTTTAATACAAGAATAATGAAAATTTTGAACTTTCATCAAAACATAGGTAAATTTCTGATTCACACCTCATATAGGCTTATTTTCTAATTTGTCTACGAATAAGAGGGGAATTTTTGATTAGAAAATTCTAATTCTTTATCTTATGATCTACCAGCTAGTAATCATATAAATGCAAATATTAACTTATGCATAAAAATTATTTTATTAAAAACTATTTAATCATATAAAATTCAACTATTTATTAGATTATGTGATATAGGATCTGTCGTGTAGGTCACCTATTTTTATGTTAAATTGTGAAGTCATTTATATTTGATGATGTATATTCTTTTTTATTATTTTTGCTCATTCATTCTTTGAATATATTATTATTATTAATATTTAAAATAGGATTTATATATCAAAAATTGTTATTTATAGATTATAGATATTATTAATCAAAATATATATTTTTTTATAGTAGATATAAATGGAGAAAGAAAACATAAACGAAATAAAATTAATATAGTTGTTTTCCTTCATATTTTTTGTTTCCTTGCTCTCAAAATTATTTGTGCCTTCAAAACTTAAAGTGAAAGAAAAAATAAAAAGCAATTAATGAAATATTTAAATATATTTATACAAAGTTAACTAAGAACAAAAGGAAAAAACTCCCTTCCATATTGAGTAATTTTTA
Source organism: Gordionus sp. m RMFG-2023 (assembly GCF_954871325.1). Lineage (NCBI taxonomy): Eukaryota > Metazoa > Nematomorpha > Gordioida > Chordodea > Parachordodidae > Gordionus > Gordionus sp. m RMFG-2023. Next base: position 2,194,443 of record NC_088778.1, on the reverse strand, counting down.
TTAAATATTTACTTAAGATTTTGTTTAATAAATAGAAGGTACAAAACCCTCCTTGGTAAATTGCATTTTATCATGACATGGATCCATTCTTCAATAAGATCTTTCTTGTAAGAAAATATATTTGATAATTTAAACATTGATACTGTGAAAATCTAAGTCCTATAACCCTCTGATGAAATGACTAGGCTATATTATTTCTTAATTTGATAGATTTCCATTTATTGATAATTTATCTGAATCTGAGGCAATCTCGACATTGAGTATACAATATGAATATTTATTTAAATAAAATCATATGTAACATAAATTACCAATACTGATGAGGTATCTTGGGTAATATATAAAATCATCATCATTAAAAATAAAATATATAATCAAGCATCACATGATAGAAATTACTATTAGCTTAACATTTTTATGATGATTGTCATTGGATGAATATTTTTTTAAAAGAATACTATTGGCTAAATTCGATTGACGTATTTTAATGATTATTTATCGATAATTTGTGAATTAATGGTATTTAATGTAAATTCGTTACTAATTATAAATCAATAACCTTAATTTCTAAATTGGACGTAAAAATTTGTAGCTAATTTTATTGTGGGACGGAGTATATAGATATCAAAGTATTTTCATTTTATTATTATTATATAAATAATTTCAATTAAATTATTGTTATTGTATGCACCATTCAATTCACTTATACATTTTTGAAAAAAAGTAGTCAAACCTATAACTAGTCCAGAATTCAAGTTAGTCTTTATCTAGATTAAATCATTCCTTTTTTTAAAAAAGTGATTGAAACTGAACTCAGATAAGAATTCAGAATCATAAACATAAACAATAATTAAGAAATATGCATATACTACCATAGTCATTGCATAACATTCTTTCTAGGGTACTTGGTTTCGGCAAATTAGAAAATTACTGAACGCTTTTTTAAAAAAAAAATATGTAGAGGTTTTGACAATAAGGTATTTCGATATAATAAATATCCGATTATCAGGCAGAATCATTTTTAATTAAGATGGTATATTGCCAATACGGACTTTGCCGATAAAATATATATGCTCAGTGGTCATTTTCACGAAAAAGGATATAATAAATATTAATGTTCTAAATTTTTTACATTATTTAATCTTTAATAATATTAATTCAAATTCAAATAAGATTCTAGGCCTAACTTAAGATGTATTTCATATATTTTACTACTTTACTATAATTTTATAAATATATTTTTTTAAATGACTAAAAAAAATATTAATGTAATGAATTGAAATATCAGATTATTATTATTGGATAATTAATTAGTAAAAATTGACAAAAAAGTAGGTGGTTAAATTAGGCATATAGTGCCAATAAACGATTTGCAATTAATTTTTTATATTGTTTTTATAATTAGATGTGTAATTGGATAATAATTAAAAATTATTTTATGCTGCAAGGTTAATTTAATGAACGCAACAACCAGCTTTATAAATAATTAAACCAATAAAAACTCGATTTTAAACATTAATTTTTAACTATTCAGTATATTATATAATGAATGTTATTGTGGATATAACTGATAGAGGTTGCTATCATGTTGAATCACTGATGAGAGTTTCTACCCTGGAAAATCTTATTTTTCTTAGAATATACCCAGCAATACTAATTCTAGGATATATTGGAAATTCGATTGCTTTTGTCTATCTATTATGCAAGTAAACGTTATACCAAAAAAAATATCTTTTTATTTATTTTTATTAAAGATCAATTACAAATCCCAAAGTTTTGCCCACACTAGTACATAATTATCTTGCATTTATAAAACTGTGATCATTTCTATTCAGCTCGTTAAGGCGTATTTAAGATTGTAAAATTTATTTTTATAAATTTATAATATATCTAGTATATATTTTTTTTAAAATAGGTTTTGTGATTTAAAGATAGTGTAGTTTCTGATTAATTTTTTTTTAATTTAATGAAAGGTAAATAATGGTTAAAACACCGTTGTTAAACGCTACTTTTAAAAGTAGCACGCTACCGTTATCGCTATTTGTCTAAAAAAGTAGCGCGATATTAGATAACATTTATTAAAAGTAGCTTTAGCTCGCTTCTTATTTTTTTCACAACATAATTTCAATCCTTTTTTTAAATGTTTTTTTATTTTTTTTTTAGATTATCATAATTTTTATAATTTTTTGCAATGCAATTTAATGCTCTTCTATTTCTAATTTTATTCTCCGTTTATCTCCTGGGAATGAGTTAGCTTAAATAGTTATAGAACCCATTCAAGATGAGTTAAAACTTTTGATCAAAGTTAATCCATACCATACATTAGGTTATATAGCATATAAATTTAATAAAATAGTATTTTCATTCTCAAGGCAAAAAAAGACCTAAATAAACATTGTTGAAAAGAGTAAAAAATCATTTTTGATAAATATTTCTTGAATATGGAGGCTCCTATTACTAAATGCGCATATGTTGATATGTATAAGAAATACGTCTTTTGACCAAATTTGAAACTATTAGCCCTAAAGATGAGAAGGTTATATACGTTTGTCTTTTTTGTCCCAACTTTGGGATAACCCCTCCCTATCCTTGTTATTTCTATTTTAAAGAAGCAATTTGGATCATATGGACACTTCCATTTCTAGAATTCGATTTTTAACGCAGAAAGTATTATAAGTTTAACCATATTGAACTATATTTTTAAAATGTTTCTGGCTTAATGGCCGGAGTGACCTAGTGGGTAATGATGTATGCTTGGAAACAGAAGTTCCAGGTTCAATCCTGGTAAGAAACAGTGACAATTTTCAGGTTTTTCTTTGATGATTGATGTGTAAAGATATATGATAAGATAAATTCCTGAGATTAGAGATGACACCCCGGTTACCGACAACCGGGTGCTAGAATACTAGTCACATAAACAATTGAAGGATACAAACAAAAATATGTATATAAAAACTAGGGCGTTCCCTCCAAGCGACACCCAGATTGTAGACCTCCATCCTGAAGATCTAAGTAAAAAAACAAGGTTAGCAAGCTTGAATATTGGTAAATTTAAATGTACGATAAGAAAATTGGCATCCATATTAAACAAGAGAATAGTTGATATAGCATGCATACAAGAAACTAAATGGAAAGGTTATAAGACTCTAATAATTGGAGATGGATATAAATTGTACTATAATAGAATTGTCAGTAATAGAAATGGTGTCGGTATTATCCTCAGTTAAGATTTCTCCTCAGTGGTAGAAGTTAACAGGATCTCTGATAGACTAATGAAAATAACTGCATTGTCAATCAACACTAGACATTCTTTCATGTTCTTCACACGGGTTGCAAAGAAGAAGTGAAAGATGATTTTAGAGCTATCCTTGATAAAGCTGTAATAAAAATCCCTAAGGATGACCTAAACATAATAGGTGGAGACTTAAGTGCGCATGTAGGAAAAGCAAGAGACAGCTACAAAAGGCATCATGGTGGTTTTGGATATGGAGGAGGAAATGGGAAAGCATATACTAAAATCTGCGCAAACCTTCGACCTTGCCTTAACCAACACCTACTATAGGAAAAAAGACAGTCATCTAATAACATATGAAAGTGGTACAAGGAAAACACAGATAGATTACATGCTAATCTCTCGCAGAAGATTAAAAGATGTAATAGACTACAACGTCATCCTAGGAGAAGATATTGCTGCGCAACACAAGCTACTAGTCATGGATTTAAACATCACAAATAAATCCACTCGAAACAAGATAAAACTTGAACCATGCATCAAATGGGGTAGATTAAAATCAATGGCAGATGCCTTTGCAATCATTGCAAACATTGAAACAATAGATTCCTCATAAGTAAATAAAAAAATGTGGACAGACCTTTCATCCAGATTAATAGACACTGCCAAATCGACACTAGGCTTGACAATGGGAGGCAACAAATTATGCAAAGAACTATGGTGGTGGAATGAAGAGGTACAAACCACAGAAAAAAGCCCTATATAAAATATTATACAAATCCAAAACCCAGATGATAAAACAAAATACAGAAAATCCAAGAGAATAGCTACAAAAGCGATGGCTAGGGCCAAAGCGATGTCATGTATGAAAAATAAGAGGGGCAAAATAAAATACAGTAAGATTAGCCAAAGTAATCAAAAATAAAGATGGAAAATTGATAATAAAAGACAAAGAAATAATGAATATATGGAAAAAATATTTACAGGAGCTTCTTAATTTTAATCCCTACATACTACATCTAGATGAACACTCCCCATGTCAAAACCTCATACAAAAAATAACGAAACAAGAGTCTTAAAGCACTAAGTGATGATGGAATACAATCCTCACAAATCTGTACAATAAAATTCTGGGAAACAAAGAGATTCCTCAAAAATGAAGGCAGAGCTATCTAGTTCCTATCTTCAAGGGATCCACACAATTGTCAATACACAGGGGCATAAAATTAATGTCACTCTGTCTTAAACTTTATGAAAAAATCATAGAAATAAATTTAAGAGACATAGACTAAATAGGAGAGACTCAGTTTGGTTTTATGCCTGGAAGATCAACGACTGATGCAATCCACGCAATTAGGCAAATGAGCGAAAAATAAAGGAAAAAGAACAAAAAGTTATACATGGTCTTTCTCAATCTAGAAAAGGCCTTTGATAGAATCCCAAGAAAATTTATCTGGTGGGCGCTACGTCACAAAAAGGTTCCCGAAAAATATATAAGAATAATACAGGATACGCCATACAACAAAACTGAAACTTCAAAAGGCTTCACAATAGCCGAGGGAGTTCATCAAGGGTCGGCTCTCAGCCCACTTCTTTTCATAACGATGTATTACAGTCTCTACAGCAAAAAGTCCCCTGGAATATGAATTTTGCAGATGATATTTTGATACTAGCCATATTCAAGGATGAAATGAAAGGAAGATTAGTGAGTTGGATAAATGTCCTAGAAAAGCATGGACTTAAGGTAAACAGAGAAAATACGGAGTATATGTAGTGTTGTAACACGAAAGTTCGTTTTTTTGAAAAAAGGTGATGAACGGCGTTCCTTTTTTTTGACGAACTTTGAACG